>NC_066619.1:182474609-184974609 GCF_025201925.1 Gopherus flavomarginatus
TGTTTCTTGAATCAGATTGGGCAGAACCTCTTGCTGTACAGGAAGCTCAGAGCTGATTTAGTGTCTCCTAGCTACAGAACAGACAACCTGTCCCTTAATAACCATTGAGTACTGAACTGGTTCCAGGAGGAAACAAATATCTAAAGGATATGGATCCTCAGTTTATACTCACAGCCCAGTTAAAGGAATGTGCCATTCATAATGCTCCTGTCTGTTGTATATACAGAGGTGGTTTCTGCCATTATGCTGTATGAAGTGAAGAAACATATCACAATTGTCTAGAAGAAAAGGCTGCAGAGCCTCCTAAGTGCTGTGGTGCCCTTGCTGATGATTCTATGATTGACTCTATGATGCTGAAAGGAACAAAATCCTCAGAAGACACTCATGCAACAAACATAGCCTGCCCAAATGCCATCATGGTTGCAAGGTGGGAAGAATCATCTTCAGATGGACTACTAGGATAACCCATAGAACATTGCAGATGGAGTAGCACAAATAGCATCTGAAATTGGTGTTGCTCTGAGCATCTGTAACTTTCAGTGTCTTACTAATGGCACAAAACTAGCATCAGTGAGCTGAACACAGCACAGCGATAGAGAGAGCCGTGGCAGTTGTGTTAAACCATGTATTTTCTCCACTCTGTCCCCAGTTTGTCATCATTCAGTGCATCTTTGATATTTCCAACAGGTCTATGTAAAGATCATAGAGAACTAAGAAATATCAGAATCTAAACTCTGATTCTGACACAGGCATGAAATAGCGATTGCAATGCACTAGACTCTGAGGATGCGTGCTGGTCATAACTATATGTTGTTTCTGTTGTGGGGGTTGTGTTCTTTCATTCTCCCTGCTTTTCAGGAACTGAAACCACTGCTCTCTCCAACAACTTTTCATTTGTGAGGGCACACTATAGTATGTTTTTGCTTTCTTGTGCGTTTTGCCATATCCAGCTACCTTCCATATAATTTTATGCAGAATGGCATTGCACAATCCAGAACACTCTGCATAGCAACTAGTCTGCAACAAACTATTCTGATCATAAAGACAAAGATAAGAGCAGGAAGTGATGAAACAAGACAATAATTGTATAATAGCAAAAGTGGAATATAGTACAAACCTAGCCCATTGTTCTTGCAGCTCTAAAATTAGGGACAGGATATTATAATATTCTAACATGTTTTTATAACTTAATTTATATACTGCTGGAAGAAATGCATTTGTTTTAACCTCACATCTTCTTGTCTGGATGGCTCTTCAAAGGTTGGCTGCATCTTCAATCCTTATTAGCCAGGGCAGCATATGTGGCTGAAAATTTCTCTCTTGTGGCTAGACACTTTTGCAAGTCTGTTCTCTCTCTTTTCTTCAAGGCATCTCTCTGTTTCTGCTGCCAAGCCTTATGCCTTTCATTCACCAGGCATTCTGCTTCTTGATTGCCAGACCCCTCTATCTTTGTCCCTAGCATCTATTTTTTTTCCTTCATCTTTCATTTCAGGGATCCTCTAGCTTTTTGTTTCCCCTCTCCCCACCGCACTCCCCTGCACCCCCCCCCATGTTCCTGTACACATCTTCACTTTCATTAACTGTAAGGTTGTTTTGTTATACTTTCATGTCCGTGTTTACATGCTACTGTCTGTCCTGTTGCACATCTACATGCTAGATTCTAAATGGGTTTCAGAGGCTGTAAGAGATAATTGTCAGGGCATGTCTACACTTACTGGGGATCAACGCTGCAGCAATCAATTCAGTGATGACCCACTAAATTGCCCGCAGATCGCTCTCCCGTCAACTCCAGTACTCCACCGAAAGGAGAAGTGTAAGGTAAGTTGACCTAAGCCATGTCAACTCCAGCAACGTTATTCAAGTAGCTGGAGTTGAATAACTTAGGTAGACTTACCCCCATAGTGTAGATAAGACCTCAGTCAGACTCCATTCTCCCAGATAACCTTACCTAATGCTCCATGAAACAGAAATCTTATAGGATTTAGCTCCTTTCAAAACAGGGAAGTGCAAATTGATTTCAAAACATTTTTACTATATTTATCCATCACTATTTAAAACTAGTTTTACTTCACACACACATACATATTATATAAAATAAAATCAGGGACCACTACAAGTTGTTGTATTTTGGAATGAAAACTAATAGGAATGAATTAGGGGATAAACCCTTCTATATCATTATAGATATTCTATTACTGTTCATGTTAAATATAAATGGAGCTTTCTCGTTATACTGAAAACAAATTGTATAGCATTAAGCACAGTCTCTTCTATAATACTGAATTTTTTCATTTGAAAATTAGGTAGCACCAAAATACTACTGACTTGTAGACAATTCTTCAAAGTTTGACAAGTTCTGTTTTTTATTTATTTATTTATAAAGGATAAAGAACGGCATGACACAACAGATTTTCCTGGGAATGAATCCAAGAAATGATGATGAAAAGTTTCTAGCCAATCAGGAGTACTCCTTCAGCATGTAGCATTATTCATTTAATTTTTCATTAGCTCCTTTTATCTAACTACTACTAAGGCAAATAGCTGGTGTATGGAAACATTCATTTATGCCAAATCACATGACAGTCCTAACTCTTCATGTCTGCAACAACAGACTGGAATACAGATTGACCGTTACTAAATAATAACAGCTACAACACGACCACACGAAAAAGGGAAGTTGAAACTATGCACTCCCAAATACCACATACTTGCTAAACTCTTCCCTAATGTTGGGTCTCTGTTCGTATATCATAAGCGAATGTTACTCATAAAGGGTCTGAACTCCCCAAGCATATGTGTCCACTTCCACTATTAAAGTGGATTCAGGTGCTTGGCATGGCTATCTTCAGACAGGCTTTCTTTAAATTATTGATAGCTGCAGTCTTATTGCCCCAATGTTCTATATCTGGATATACTCATGTTGCATTTATAGAGGGTTCATGTAATTCACTAGCCAGCATAACACGTGGTAAGGTTCTCACACTTTCTTTTATTAATGATACCTATTTTCACATTCTTTGATGACAAATTTCCCCCAAATGAGCTTTTTTTTACGCCTTTTATAACATGATGAGAAATTCATATGTAAAGCATAGCTGAACAGCAAACATTATACTGCTTTAAGAAGTGTGGTGCGTGGGGGGGGGGTTGATTACTGGGTATGAAGCAAAGAAAGGCAGATGTCCTAAAAAATAAACATTTACTGGAAAAAAGAGGATCACTTAACCATGAACTAATGTGTTGCATTTGGACATATGCATAAGTGTATGTGTGTATAACTACACAGACTGCTGTGCATGATGATGGGTAGTATAGTACACTTAAGAAAATAAGTAAGGGTTGGTTGGTTGGGCTGCTCATAACTCGTGAGTGGCTCAATGGAGAAATGTCATGAAGAGAAATAATGTATTAATCTGCCATTATGGGTAGCCATGGGTAGGCAACTTCAGCCTCCCACTCCACTTTGCTCCAACACGAAATTGACATTTCATTCAAGTGACACAGCAAAATGAGACAATTTAACTAGCAATATTTGTAAGCTTTTTTCCCTCACAGGTAAAACCTGTCCTTTTATATTTTCATACGATTTGTTCAGTCTTGCCATATTATATTCACAGTGGCCAACACAGTCTAAATCCTATTTAAATCCCACTATAACCTGTGTGTGATGCTCACTCTCACTCTGGCCCCTTCATGCCCAGTAAAAGGGAAGGAATGGCATAAAGGGGCCTTATAAGTCCTGGTTCTGGTCAAGGAAGGATTCCTCCAGCATAGGCGCTGCAGAAGACAGCTGTAATGCTGCCTTCCGAGGACTGCCTTACAAGTCTAGCATAGAGAGTCACTCCTGGGGGTTAGAGGAGGAGCAGTGTCCAAACACACAGTTCTGTGGAGATTCTAAGCAGTGCTGAGACCCATAGACCTGTGGAGGCTGCCATAACTTACTAAGTCTCCCTGGGCTGTATAAGGTACCCAGGGAGCCAGTTCAATACCAACAGGAACCCAGGATAGGAAGGGGACAAAGATGGCTTGAAGCCATCATAGATTCCCTCCCCATCTCTTAGAGATGCCTAGACCTTTAGCTGGCCCTCTGCACAGGATTGAATTTCACCCATTCTGCCCATTACATTGGCTAGATACCTATTCGTTATATTTATTTAAACAGTAGATCCAGTCCACCCCTCCCCCCCACACCCAACCCACACAAATTTTCCTAGATGAAATGAAGATTTATAAGATATTTAATAATATACAAATGTGAAAACAGAGGAGAATTTCATATGGTATAATAGATGAGAAATTTGAAATCTCAAAAGAGCTAGATGATAGATGCTTTAATGAAAGGTCATAACATTTGATAGTCCTCAAAAAATAACACTAGCTGCTCTGACCAAAACAAGCCAATAAGCAAAAAGCTTGCTTTTATCTGTTATTTTTCACATTAGTTTGACTTCATTTTAATTAACTCTATTTGGCTAAGTTAATTATTCTAGCTGCTGCTGCTGATGATGATCATTCCTACTCTGAAGTCCACCAATTAAATGCAATTATATCACTCATGCAAAATCAAGAGGATGAGATGTTGTACTAAACACACAAACCCTAATAATGAGATAATGACACATTTATGACAGATAAAATACATATTCAGAAACATGAATGTTTAAAGTTAATAAAATGCTTTGTTGCTCAGAAGAAAGGTGCAACATTGATGCAAAACACTATTATTCATTTGTAAATCTTTGTTTCATACCTCAAAATAAAAGGAGCAAAAAATCTCTCTTGAGAAATGATCAGAAGCTGGTGGCAATGGTAGAATGAAATATGGTATTGGTGCTAAACAAGACATCCAGCTCTCTCTTCCTTCATTCAGCTCTGTACTTTGTCAGGCCTAGTTTCTGTTTGCTATGAATGGCTACTAGCCTTTTAGAGTGCTGGTATGTCCAGTGAGTTATTTTATGACAGATAGTCTGGCCTTAAAGCTTCATCCTGCACCTATTTGAAACCAGTGGGAGCTTTGTCATTCAGTTCAATGGATGCAGGATCATTTCCTCAGAGCTTGATTATTAATAGTGGGGCTTGATCCTGGGTGCACTTACACAACTTTACTCATATGAGCAGTTCCAGTGGCCAAACACAACACCTGAGTGTTTGCGGGATCAAGCCATAGGGCAATAGAAGGGGATCGTCCAAGAACTATAAAACAACTGGTTTGAAGAGTCATGTAAACTGACCCAAATGAAATTCTGGAGACTAGCTTTTTAAATCTGGACTTTGCCAGGATAAGGGCTGACACCATAATTTTATATCTTAGTGAAATGAGAGTTATTTACGAGGACAGCATATATATATATATATATATGTATCTTTTATGTGTTTAAAGATACTGGAAGATTTTTGCACAGTCATATTATTGACTCTGAAGGTTCAGCTTAGGACAGTACAAATAGAAGAAAATGCAGTCTTGTTTGATTCTTTGAGAATAATGAAAAGACTAAAGGAGACTGAGAACCAGAGTTAGTTTCCTGCATAGTTATGACTTAACTGATATGAGATATGAAACATATTTGAAGTCTTGTAGACCAGGCACTTGAAAAAACACTTTGGAGCACTGATGCTAGTTACAAATTTGGGTCAAATTTGGCAAATTGTTTTTGCTTTAAAAAAAAAGTGAAAACAATTTTTTCAAAAACATCCAAATATTTCATTGCAAGTTGATATTTTTTAAATGAAATGTCAATTCTAAACATTTTTAAAAGGTTAGTTTTGACTGACTCTCAGGTGTTGAACCTGGCTGTAGCTCTTAAGTGAGGCTACCATTAAAGAGAGCCAATAGAGTTATTGATGGGGGGGGGCGGATTCATGTAGTCAGAAGGCTGATAGGAAAGATGATCTTAGCAGATACATTTTGAATGGATGAGTGTGGGGAAGATGAATGCTGAGATGGCCAGAGAATGGTAAGTATCAGGAATCAAGATGGGAGGTGATGAGGGTCTGAACAAGAATGCTGGGTTTTTGGTTGGTGCGGGGAAGTCAAATTTTAGAAGCATTACTAAGAAAGAAACAAGAAAAAAAATAAATTTGTGACCTTAAAATGACTAGAGATAGCCCGGGGAGAACTCCCCTGGCACTTACATGGCACTCAGTGTGTTTAGCAGATTAGAGACTCTGGCTTAGTGTCTATTATTGTAAAATCACCTTGGAAACCAGAATTCATGATTTTGTATAATTTTATTTTTCATTTAGAAGTACTTTTAAAAAAAAAGTGGTCACCCTTTAGCAGGAGCAATTTACATCTTCACAATTGGCTCCTGCATTTTTGAATCTGCAATTAAATTGTGGGCACAAGTCTGAACAGTTGCACATTTAACTACTTATTCATGGGAACAAATCAAATATTTAGACATCCGTATGCTAATAGCTACACATTCAGTTCATTGCAGGTGTAAATCATACTGTTCAAATTTGTGGAAATAATTATTTTGGTAGAAGTCACTTGTGCCCACAAATTTATTCTTCAGTTGAGAGTTACTATTTCTAGAAGTAAGGTGTCCAAGATACAGAGAAGATTCAAATATATAGAACATCTTATGGAATCTATCAGATTTCTTTATCATCTGTGGAACCAATACAGGACTTCAGCCACAATTTGTCAGTCCTAAATTATTTCATAAAGCTAAATGCTGAAAAACTGAGATAATAAAGATATGGTAACATCCTGATTTGATTCAATTTTAGTAGTATGTTTACTCTTTTTGTCTTGCTGATCCACTGAGAATGGGACATTCACATCCAGCTGTCAGGAGGCTTATCCATTTTCATCTCACAAACAGTGGTGACAGGTGCATCTTGTCACACTGTGGTGTACATTTCAGGAGTTCATGTCTGTGGTGTTCATCATTTGATGATGAGTATCGAGCATGGGTGACCATGTCATTGTTGAATACAATCAGGTGCACTTTGAACCTAGGGAGTGGAATTTATTGCTGTTGACACATTTTGCAGTTTAAGAGGTCATCAGACCGTGGGCTTTTGAGATTTCATGCCTGTTGTTTAATTTCTAAATACAGCTGATTTATGCTGCATGAACATGATACCTAGCGTTACATCAAGTATGCTTTTTTTTTCACTGAATAGATGCAATAGCTAACAGATTAATTCTACAGCTTAAATGATAAAGGTAGCATTCAGTTACAAGGTATTGTATTAGTGCTAAGTGTAGCATATATTTTACAGAACAGTATATGTTTGTATGCAGCATTCATTTTCTCTGCCACTGTGCTAAGTTACTCAGTAAATGCAGTGTTTAGCCTCCCCAGAGTTCTCTGAATATGTATTCTTTGGAATAACATGATTTCCTCAACATCATCTTAAACAAGCTAAATATAGACATCTGACTTTGGGCCCAAACCCACATTGCTTGTGCAATGAAAACCTCCATTAAAGCCAATGAGAGTTTTGTGTGCTCAGGAATGCAGGATCCTTTACATAAACATTGATTTTAAGGAATCCTATTACTAAATCAAAGCATGCCAAATTAAACAGGGAGCAGTGACCCAGACAAGATAAAATAAGAAGCAACCTGAATCCTTGCTCAGAACTTAGATCAAACCTCCTCTTGAGGTTTGGAAAGTTTAGTTAACTTAAAACCCAAACCCCAGGTTTAATCATGTGAATTACAAGCCATTTTCCAAGCTGCCGTGTAAAAGAGTCTCTTCTGTGTGAAAGGTTTCTATAGTGGTCTCCTTCACCAACCTCTCTAGTCTCTGGAAGCTCTGGGCTGCCCTCTCCTACCACTTCCATTGTCAGATGAGAGAATTCTGGTTAAACAACAGTTTTTAAGAATCATATAGTGGACAAATTGGGGTTAGCAGTCATTTTTAAGATGCACAAAACAAATCTTTTACATCTCCTTTGCAGTCTGTCTACATCCACTATTACTTGTGATTCTAAGGAACTGCATCACCAGTTTTTAATCAATGACTGATATGGTCACATGCACAGATGAGTAGTAGTTTCCACAGTATGAACAGCCTATTTGTGGAGGCACAACAGTATTTCAGCACAAATTTCACTGAGCTTGGAGGTAGTGAGCCAATTCTCAGGTAGTCCCAGTATTGGAAGACTCCGATACCTGCTCATAAATATGGCAGCTTGTCTAAAAGTTTCAGCTTGAACAGAAAAAGCTTACAGACTTCAGCTTAGAACTGTCTTATTTTCACTCCTCCAGGAATAAACTGTTGAAATGAAATATTCTTTCAACACTTTTATGTCATCTGCTGTTTACTGGAACACACTTTGCATGCCACCCCCCAGCTATTCTTGGGAACTTGCTAGTGAGCTAAAGTTACCTGAATATCCAAAGACAGAGAAAAGATCTGGTGGATTAGAAAAGATTCTGTCAAGAATTTGTGGCTAGACCCTGCATAGTTCCACCTATTCCTTAAAAAACCCATTCTCATTTCCTTTATCAGAACTATTTTATCAGGTCAGCTTCAACAACAAAGTTTTGATACTATGTGGTGCTGAGCACCTCAATTACTTCTTCTCAAGCAATTTGTGTAGAATCAGGTCCAGTATTTTTTGTACCTTCAAGCAGGAATATCAGATTATAACTGGAAGCATAATGTATCAGCCAAAATTAAGTGCCAAATTCTGGCATTACAGCCCAAAGCAGTGCAGCTGCAAGTAGGCAGACACACAGTAAGACATATCTCACACAAGAGACATCCTGCTCTCAGAGGGAAGGATGTGGAACCATTTCAATGTGACAGAAGGATGCTACTTACTGCTACTGCCTTCTCGAGTGAAGGTCTTTGTGCTGCAGAAGATGGCTGTGTTTGCTGACAGCAGCATATGCATTAGCTAATTTGTAGGGATATTCTTATTTTTGAGTACACCCAAGAAACTGTGGTCAGGGTGCATTTC
The DNA here is from genome assembly GCF_025201925.1 of Gopherus flavomarginatus. Lineage (NCBI taxonomy): Eukaryota > Metazoa > Chordata > Testudines > Testudinidae > Gopherus > Gopherus flavomarginatus. Next base: position 182,483,535 of record NC_066619.1, read on the forward strand.
CTAAGATTGTATCAGTGTGTATTTTCTGCTATGTTTCAGTGCCCTAATTGGATCCTGTCTGAATCCTCACCTTCCATACATTGTTCCTTCCCCATTATCTTTTATGCACTTCAGAGGTTTGGGCATAGGTTGGATTTTCTCCAGTCATAAGGTAAATTGGAGTACTTGTATATTATATCTAAGCACATACACTAAAGTACGCACTAATCTGAGTTAATGTAGCACAGTATAGAACTGCATCAGAAACATCTGGAGAGCTACATTAATCAAAATTTAAAGTAATTGTCCTCTAATGTAATAATGACAATACCTAACTCTTATATAGTGATTTTCATCCTTAGATCTCAAAGTACGTTTACAAAGGAGGTCAGTATCACTTATCCACTTTTTAAAGTGGGGAAACTGAGGCATTGAAATGAAGTAACTTGCCCAAGATCACCCAGCAAGTCAGTGGAAGAGCTGTGAATACAACCCAGGTCTTCTGAATCTCAGTTCAGTGCTTTATCCACTAAGCTATGTTGCATCACAGTGTAATTTACTTTCTTCTCTATCTGTTATTTTAAAAAGTGTCTTTGAAAAAAACTGTCTAGACATTTACTATTTACCTGGTTAAATGGGAATGTGCCAGTTTACACCATTTGAGATTTAGCCATACATTTTCAATATTTGCAACACTATAACATAGACTCATCAGTTCTGGAAATTGCTTTTACTTTAAATTATCCAAATAAACATACTAGTGCTACCCCAATACTTTTGAGCTCATATAAGAAAAAGAAATAATTAAGAGTGTTGGTTGTATATTAAACTATGATTAGCTTTCTTTTCCTTCTCTGCCATCCCACATCTGCATGTACATGCAACACTGACAAACACCTATCCCACACACCCACACCTGATCTGAAATATTTTCCTTCCCCTGATGGAAGCTGTATAATACAGACCTATCCTCTCATATCGGCACAGTATTTTGCTCTTCATTCAATTTCAGATTCATCCATTTTAGGTATTCTGCTCTCCTGCCACATGCACATATATCCTATTTGTGCCACAGTTCACACAATAGTACCCCATGTGAATATAATATGCTCCTGTCAATGTTAAGGGGAGATCAGAGTAATGAACAGTGCAACCACCATCGGAATCAGAAAGGAGAAACTTGCTCTTAACAGAAAGAAAAAGAGCATCCAACCTGGCAACAAAAACTTGTGGAAACTGTTCTGCATAAAAGAATCATGAAGTACCATTAGTATTCACTTATTACCACTAAATCTGTTTGTCATAAATCCAGAGTTTGGTACAGCAAATGCATATTGGATCCAGACCATAATGGGGACCTCACTATTGCCCCAGTCTGGTGGTGGTGGTGGTGGTGATATGACTCAGTGACAAAAATCACCAGTAAAATTAGAGATTAGCTTTCTCTGATCTAGCTCATCTCCCTGTCTAAACTGTAGTTTCTCATTTCTCCAGTGTTCTGAGAGAGAGAGTATACACAGGCTTGGAAAGGAGGAGGAGATTTGTCTTGACAACATTGAAACAAACATAGGTATGCATGTTCAAATACATTCACTGGCGTATATAATTGAATGCACGTGCACATGTTAGTTTTGAATGATGCAACCTCTCAACATTTTGCAAATAACTAAATACAGGTCTGGAATCTCAAGGCCTAGCTAGCTAGAAAGAGATGTCGTCTTTTTTTTTTTTTTAATCTGTGTTAATTTTGGCCCAAGAGTCTCAAAGTCCCAAATCTTTCATAAATCTTAATTTCAAGGGGGTTCTGCATGAATGCTATATAATTATATTAATGTGTGCGTGTGCGCGCGCGCACACATACTCGAAGGTCGTTGATGAGCCTGACTGAGAATTACTTCTCAGATGTGCAAATCCCTGGGGTTTTTTTCTTTCTGGCATAGCTCAGTGGTATCATTCTCTTTTGAAAACATAATGTAAGGTAAAATGTTGAGGTTAAGAAAAAAGCCCCCAAGAAACAATGGAGAACTATATTTATATAGTATGGGATCATAAAAATGCTACTTTTAGATACCACTTAATTTAATTTTTTTCCTTTCCCAGTGGAATACCACATCTGGTGTGAGAGAGATAAGCTCATAGTTACACCCACAGAAGGGGGAAATTTGTTATGACCACTGAATAAACATATCATATACATACAGTAACTTACTCCAGTGAAAGGTTTTATATATGCATTTGGGTTAAAATAACAAGACTAAATAGATTTGGAATGTATGTCAGAGGATCTAGTTCTGTAGATACAGATCCTCTTCTCTGAAAAATAATTGAGAAAAAAGCTTAAGGTATATAGTACATAGTTATAAATAACAATAATAAAATTCTCTTCAGCTTGAATGAATAAAAAACCCACTTCATTGGAGAACCATAAAATAATCCTTTAAAACTTGACAGTATCACAACATATCAAAGAGAAATTTGCTAATGTCTTCTCCATTTAGAGAGGCGTGTAAGAAAATGTACTTGCCAAATCAACATTTATTCTTACTTGTGTAACTATAATTAGATTATCCTACCCAAGAGTTTAAGTCTTAGATTTCTTTTTATAATCACTATCAGTCAGCTACAGATTTTGGCTTTAGAAAATGTACTGTATGTTGTAAAATTATCCGCATATGCACTGAGTTACCCTAAGAATGAATTCACTCTTTGACTGCACTAGTTTTGTGAAATTCCTCTGTTCTTACTTACCTATCTTCCTACTTTCAATTTTATACTGGTAGCCATTACCAAAGTACCAAGACATCTTCTCTGTTGCTGTTGATTTTATATGAAAGTCCCTAGTGAACTTCATGAAGTCTCTCTCATGTCTCCCTTGTTGGGCTAAAAACACTGCTTGATGAGTAGGGTTTTGGTCTTGATTTGTTTACATGTTTATTTACATTTTTTGGGTAACCTTTTTGGCGGGTGGGGTTGCTTGGTATTTATGGCTACAGGGGCATTTCTTTGCTGTGAGTATCATTCTTATGGTGGAAAAGCCTTCCTGTATCTCTGCAGTGTTGCGGTGTTAGATCATTCACTGCTGACATTCTTATGGCTTTCTTACTTATAATTCTATTAAAAGTCAATTGCCATTTAACTAAATACTATAAAATTTCAGTCAAAGTTGAATGAGAAAACTGGAGGGTGGCAGATTATTCACATTGCAAAATTATGGAAGTGAACTTCCTTTCTAGTAGTAGTTGAACAAATCATACGCGTTCTTCCAACACAATGCTATTCTTATTGTGCAATAGAGACTGTGTATCAAGAGTCTCACATAGAGTTTGTTGTGTAACTTTGTAACCTTCTAAAGTCATTTAAAGTTATTTTTAGTTACTTATGTGCCCTCTTGTTATCGTTTCCCTACAAATATCCATAGCTCTAGAATAGATTTTCTATCTGAACAAAAACAAACCAAAAAACCCCACACCCACCCAATACAGGACTACATGGAAAATTTTATGCGCAGGATCACACACAAGAAAAGTAAACCAATGTGAAGGATATGTAGTACTGTCCTGTCCCTGTTGCAAAAAATGTGCTGGTAGTGGAACAACATTTATGATGGGAATGAAAGGCAATGGAATCATAGCAAGAGCTATTGATGAGCATAGTTAAAATATTAATTGGTAGTCTTCTCAGAACCTGTGTGCTTGTGTTTAGCATGTTGTAAGGATACTTATTGTCATGGTTGCCATGTGTTAGAAATACTGAGATTTCAGTCACAATGATGACGGCACAGACTAATTATCATACTTTTGTACGGAGATAATTACTCCAGGGACTGAAACTATGAATTCTAGGGTTTTTGTTCCATTATGGCAAAAGAAAAGCTCCCTTACACTAGGTCAGAGCCTGAACATAAACACAGTGATCTAAATAAAGAAAACAAAAATACTTTTGCATACAATAGGTTCAATGCCCAGTTGATATGTTGAGTTTGCACTCGGCTCACCAGAGAAAAGTGGAAACTGGACTGTAGCCACCATACTCCTCCCTTGATTTTTGGGTTGGGCAAGTCCCAGAAAGCCCGCAGCATAATTTAGCGCAGCTGCAAGGCTGTTCTAAGTTACATTGCTGCAGACAGTAGTTGTGACAGGGGCAACCCACAACTGCTCCTTTAGGGCAGATTTCCACTTACTTTAGGTTGAGGATTAAGGGGAATATGTCAAATTCACTGTTGCCTGGTTTAATGTTTATTATGTTTTTAATTAATATTAAAGGGACAATATGAAAAGTATATGAAATATTGTGGATTAATAAAAATAAATGAGAGCAAAATAGCATCAGATAGATCACCTAATGTCAAACTGATAATTTTACAGAAATTGACAGAATTATCTGATTATAATCTGCTTAATTAGCTCATCCTAATTAAGGAAACAGAAGTGGACCTGAACTGTGCGTTTGGGTAGTAACTACCTCAAAATTCAAAGTCTTCAGAAAATATTCCAGTTAAGATCCATTTCTGAGAGAGAGGCCCAAATGATGAAGTGGAGATGTAAACTAGTCATTAGTTAGTGAGATGAGCATCAGGACCAGAGATTGATGGAGAAGACCTAGTAAATTCTCTTAAAGTGAATGCCTGTTTGCCATGATGAAATTACTATATGAAAGGACATCATCTTTCTTCCAATTTGTGACTGTTGTGAGAAAAAGAAAAGGAAATTAAAATATTGCCCTTGGTTTTATTATTTGTATTATCATAGGAGCCCTAGCCATAGCCCAGCTCACCATTGTGGTAGGTGTTTTACAAGCATGGAATGAAAAGACAGACTGATAGTCTAAGTTGAAAGCAGCCAAAGTTTATCTAGTAACATTTTTCTACAGATTGTATCCTTGTCCTTAATGTAAGCTTACTTTTTCCATGAATACAAAATAGCGAACAGCAGAATATAAAAATATACGTTCCTTTAAATGACTCACATTTTCTTCCAAATATGTCATTTGCCAATTGAATCTGCCATTTTAATTAAAGGGCAGAAAAGACAGAAAGGGCTGGTCTTAAACTAGTCTCTGTTTAAAATAACTTATGCTACCAAGTCATTGTCCAATATAATGATAGATTAACTTACCAGAAGCCAAATTCTATCCTGAGATCTGGATACGTACATTTCCCGTTGACCTAAGTTCATCAGGATAGGTTTCACTGCAACAGAGCCATGCTGTATGGCTCCAGGACAGCCAAGTACATTAAACAAGTCCCAGTGAAGTCTGAATGGATTTGCTGTCCCTTGCAGTGACTTCAGTGGCATTTATGCACTGAAGCTAAGCATGTCTTTTAAGTGTTTAATTGAATCATGGCCTAGATGTAGGTAAATGTAAAAATCAGCAAGCATTATGGATTTGATCCAAATAAAGAAGTTTCATAAGGTGGCATGTTCCCTGGTATTCTGTTTGTTTGAGGGAAGAAGCTTCCTTTTTAATTTAGTCTTTCAGCCTATATGGCATTTTACCTTGCAGTGGTCTCTTCGTCCACTCTTTTAACCCATGTTGTGAGATTTACACCAAGATGGAGAGCTAAACTCTGCTCTTTGTTTCTCTGGTGCTGTTCCAGGTTTACACTTGTGTAACTGAGAGCAGACAATAGTGTGTATTGTCCAATAAACTCAATTCATAAATCCTTTGGCATTTATTCAGTCTCTTGGAGCCTGATTCTGCAATCCTTGTGGCATGCAACACTTACACACATGAGTAATGTGAAGAATAGATTCTTAGCTTGTTACCCAGAATTCTGAAAGTTGACATGCTTTAGTTTGTGGCTAACAAGTACTTTTATTTCTTTATCTTTTGCTTTACCATTAAAAATAATAAAATGTCCTTGGTATAAGTTCTTCAGTTTCTTTTATACAAGACAGTAAAGTGCTCCCTTTCATTTCAGTTTTTAGCTGAAACCTATTACAGCCAGCTATTCCTACTCTTGTGATTTATACTTCCTAGGAAGAGAAACTATAAAAAGCTTTTTTCAAATTTTATTATCATGTAATAAAGACCAGTGCTAAGAGTTAAAGCAGGGGCATTGTAGTATAAATCTGTTTTAATTCTGTCAGAAAAGACTGTTTCAGTGCCACCTCTAGAATCTCTCCTAACTAAACGATATTGTTTTAAATCCTCTTTGCTCTGACATGGTCTTCAATATAAAGAACTCAGTAGGAGAACGGGAACTCTTGGTATGTTACAGCCCTGAAATTTGCAAAAATTCAGATCCATATCCAAGCCATGCTGCTCAGGCTTGTGTCTAGTGAAAACTGATCTCTTTAACTCCTTTAAGGATCTCAACCAAAGTGTTAGCCCAAGGCAATAGTTATTGCCCTCCTCAGATATGGGAAATCACCAGATGATGCCACCAGCTATCGCCCAGTATCACTCCTCTTCACAACTTGAAAGTTGCGTGTCTTACTGGCCTGCCTATCCCCTATCTTTGAGATCATCCTGCCAAAAGAACAGGTTGGTTTCAAACTGAGATGAAGATGCTGTGGCCGGGTTCTCATTATTACCAGTCACATGCAGGCTGTCTTCCAGAGGAAATGAAAAACTAGAATGGCATTGACAGGAATGTCTGCAGCTTACACCACAGTATGGCAATAGAGGCTATTGCTCAGGGCAACAAAGGGGTGATCAAAAGCTGTAGCACTATGCAGCTCAACAATATTGAGCAACTGTCGATAAGTGCATCCTTTTAATGCAAGTACCCCCAATAATAGTCTACCTCAAGGATCTGTGCTGGCTCTTCCGTTATTCAACATCTACATAAATGACTTACCTGATACAATTTCAAGTCAATTAATTTGTGCTGACAACCTTGCTCTTGTGGCACAAGGCAAAGAGCTCATGACTATCAGTGACTCCCTTTCCTCCAGTCTTAATATAATGGTGGAATACTTTCATTACGGGAAGCTTCACCCTAATGCTTCCAAGACCTTGCTAACAGCCTTTCACCTAACGACAGAGTTGATAAGAAACCACTTCTAAAGTCCGCTTGTCTGCAGTGAGCACTATCCAAAGTACTTGGGTGTTACCTGAAACAGAAGCCTGACTCGTAAAGTTCATCTGGAAAGACACGAGAAAAGGCAAAAGCAAAGACGAGTCTTGTCCGAAAACTCATGAGCATAATAAGGAGTACTGAAGTGCACACACTTCAAACAGCAACTCTAGCACTGGTACAGTGGATTGCTGCATATTGTGTCCCAGTTTGGACAGGCAGCTCATATACCAAATCTTGGACGTTCAGCTCAATGCCATGATACTAATTACAATTTGGAATATTAAAATCAAGACTTGTTGAGTGCTTATCCTCTCTAGAAAATATACCCCCCACCCAAATCCAGAAAGAGAGAGAGAGAGACACGCACACAGAGCTCATGAGTACAACTGAACAACTGCCAATTGAACTCACCAATTCATGAGGTCTTCCAGAACCTTCAGATGCATCTGAAATCTCGCAAGCCTTTTTAGGATCAGGTTAAAGCTCTTAAATGCTTTTGGTGTGAACCTCCCAGCCCAGGTTGACTCAGGCTAGTGGGGCTGCACAAGTGCTCTAAATATATTTGTATGGACAGTTGAAGTTGCAGCTTAGGTTCGGAGGCCTGGGGTGCAGGGATAGGGGTGAGGAGAGGGTTTCTGAGCCTAAGCTCCAGCCTGAGTCTCAGCTTCAAAGCGTTGTCTGTACAGTTATTTTTAGAGCACTAGCGTGAGCCCCACTAGGCTGAGTCTGGGGGTGGGAGGCTTGCTTCAAAGTGCTGCATAGACATTCCAAGGCGTTCTCATTCAATCCTGAGAAACACTAGAAAGAATTCTGGGATAATGCTAATGTTCCAAACAAATACCTCATTGTCAACCCTACAAAAGAACTGCCAAGCTTTAACCTACCTTGGAAACAATAGTCCTCATTGAACCATTTCAGAACATCACATGGCAGATGCTGCCATCTCCTGCATCTCTGGATGATAAGTGAATGTGAGTGTGGACAACAGTAGCAAACTAAGGACCATGTTGATTTGTGTTAGCGGCATCACAGGCTTACACCAAGCCATTTCCAAAGCTATGCAGTGGCTCACTTATCTGAACTGGTTATTTTCAGTGTTGTTGAGATTAATCACCTCTTTCTATTTGAAAGAAGATAAACCTTAACTTCAGTGGTATTTAAGCACCTGCTTAGAATTAATCAGAAATATCTTGCTGAATTGGGTGCTTAGGGCCAACTTGTGCCTTAGAGGCCCTGGCCTACATTTAAAGGCATTCCCACGTTTCCAGAGAATACAGGAAATGTGCTCACCCAGTAATATCCATTCGGATGGTGCTCTCACAGAGGTCTGAATTGGTGTCTGACCATTGAACAGGGGGGAGAGAGACTACCCACCAGTGCAAGGGTCAGATCTAATCCACCCCTTACTCTGTCTGTTATTGACAAATGCAAGTCTCATTGTCCTGTGTGTCTCCTTTCCCCTCCTATTGTCTTCTATTATTATGCTATCTAATTTAGACTGTAAATTCCTCAGGGCGTGGCTCTTGTCTTCATTCGAGCCTGTAAATCACCATGCACACTAACGGTGTATAAAAATAAGGGCAAACAATAATAGGCTTAGTTTTACAAACATCTCCTCACTATTATGATAAATATGAGGTTAAGTAAAATAATTCTATAGTTTCCTTTCCAGTATTGTTTTTGTGTTCCCTCTGAGCATGAAGTACTTAGTACCTATAAAGTCCATCAAATGCAGAGGATATATTCCTTTTAGTACCTAGGGCTGGTAGAACAGTTTGAATAGTAATTTACAGCAACTGTTTCTGGTTAATGTAAATCCAAACTGTATAAGCAGTTTGTATAATATACATACGTATATAAAAAATTAAAATGAGAGGAAGAGGTGTTTGAATTCCCAGGGAAATAGTGAGGTCTAATTGATACCACATGCTTTTTACTGTTTTCCACGTGGCAGAATCATGATATTCAGTAGATCATTGAATTGTGCTGAGGCATTGTGCAGGCTGAGAGCAAGGTTAGATGTGATGAAGAGCATGTATCAGGTCTTTGGAAAAGGAGATTTTATCTAGAAACTGAATTTCCTGGGGTTTTATCTAACCCCTACACTAGATACTCTCCATAACCTTACAAATGAATTCAAAGAAAACAGGACTATGTATCACTAAATATGATTGCAGGACTATCATTTTGAAGACCGTATCAATTGCTTCTAGACCCAAGATTTTGAGCTAGTTCATAAATTTGAATCGATGCAGAGAACAGAAGACAGTTATCAGTTCCAGCAGTATAACCAATATAGACAGTGTCTTTCTCACTATGCATAGGCCTCCACTGAAGTCTTCTGTTCACTTCTTTGTTGTTCATCTTGCATGAACATCTACTTTATAAAATCACCCTTAAGAATATTTTTTTAAAAAATCCTTAGCATGGGAAAGGCTCCTTCTCACTTTTTGTATAAAGCTGCATCAGAGTCAGAAATTGAAACCATTTATCATGTTCTGACACTTCTGTGATGATGTTTTGCATCCCGGTTTCTGCTGTTTAAGATACCTGGGTGAAAGGTAAACGTGCTCATTAGAATATTTGTGTCTCACATACTGAAACAATCATGTGAACATCCAATGGGTAGAATCTCAACAGGGAAGTGATACCCTCACATCTCTGAGCTGAACAGAGTTAGTACCAAGTATTATTGTTTTATTCCTTTGATCAAAATCCTTTCAGATGGGATATTAACAGAGGCCACTTATCTTTAAAGATTCCATCATATTTCTTGCAAGAAGAGGATTATTAACTTATTCTTTTCTTGGTGAAATTCCAACATAGGCAGTTACATTCTTCCACCTGCAGTTTCAGTTGGATGAGTTACTGAGCTCCTCTTTCATTCCTGGCCCAAGTGGTTTGTAGATTGGCACCTACAAAATACAACTGAAGTCCAATTAAAAATTCAGGCCTCAGAATATCAAATAAAAAGAAAAAAAAAGAAACAAATTAACTTTTAAATCAAATCAAGCATTTTAAGATTTTTCCATTTACTATGATTGATTATTTATACAGTGGTACCAGTGATTTGGATTTAAAAGATATGGCTTTTACTCCAAAAAGTCTGGCCATAGAGAGCCATCTAAGGCTGGGGTTCTCAACCTCTTTCTTTCTGAGGTCCCACCTGTGCCACAATAACTATCTTTCTGCATATAAAAACCAGGACCAGCATCGGGAGGTAGCAAGCAGGGCAATTGCTGGGGGCCCCATGCCACACCCCCTCCCTCCATGTGCTCAGGCTTAAGCTTCAGCCCTGGGTACAGGGCTCTGGGCTTCAGCCCTATGCGGTGGGGCTTCAACATTCTAAGTTTAATGCTGACCCTGCTTGGCGGCCCCCCTGAAACCTGCTCATGGCCCCCCAGGGGGCCCCCAGACACCTGGTTGAGAGCCAGTGATCTAAGGCATGACAAGACACATGTAGAACTGATATCAGACAATAGAGATGAGATTGGATTATCATAAGGTTATACCACTTATAAAATCATGACTTTTGCACGTTTTTGCATTCTTATCATCCTGACTCCTTTCTTTTTATCTAACAAACTCTCTAAAATACCATAACCAATTTCAAGAAATAATTTTCAGTGCCTCAAGATTTGGCACTTTTGGTTCTCTCTTAGGAGACTAATATCAGTTTTCAAAAGTGTAAGTGGCATTTTTGCATCAGACAGGACTTATAAAGAGAAGCAGGAAGCAAAAGCTGATTTTCATCTCTCAATAGCTCTCAGGCAGGAAACTTAATTTTCTGCCTTCTGGAAAGGTTTCAGTTTTAAAGGTGTCTGAACGAATGCTATGGTATTACCCTCTAAATTGATCGTTTTAAAGGAAATAATAAATTTATGGCAGGGAATATAGCATAATCCAATATCTTGTCCTTTGTTATAGGGAAAATGAGTCTTATCCTGGGGATTGAATGATCTTGTAAAGAGTCTTCTTCATAGTTATGTTAATGGCTTCTCATTGTCAGATTAATTTGTAAAAAGAATAGAAAAGGCAACTGGGACCCAGGATGGGACTCTTTACTGCTTTCTGCACATAAATGGGAAACAGACATGGCAACGGGGCTTTTTATGGTCCTCTCCACTTTTGTCTCTCAAGTTGACGACACCTGACAAATCCAAGGATAATTTTTCATGGATTATAAATAGGTCGTTGTAAAAAGGTTCAGGTTGTATCAGATAATAAAAAGTTTGGATGTTTATCTGAACATCTTAGTTCTTACAAGATATCCAGCCCAATTTTATAGAGCAGGTTTTTCCCAGATACATTGTAGTTCTGGTCAGGACAGGAAGCTAAAGTACAGAGAAAAATGAAAAGGAAAAATAATTGGGGGGGTGGGAGGGAGGATCAGTATTTTTTTCCCCCAAATCCTTTGAAAAGTGTATTTCAGGTTTAGGTGATGGTTCTTGTTTTGCCCAAGCAAGGTCACTTTTCTAAAAATAAAATAAATAAAAACAACCTAATACAGTGAAGATAATTTTCCCTAAAGTTCACAGGGCCTCAAGAAACATACATGTTACAGAAATAATGAATAAGGTCCAGGTAAAGCTGCAGAAGTCACAGAATCTGGGATTTTTCTATTACTTTTCCAGAATGGGTCACAGATGGCTACTACTATCGGACATTGCCCCAACACTAGGAAATGCAATCAGGTTTCTTTACCGTAATGTATGTAGCTATGCAACTGGTGGTGTTTTGGTTTTTTTTGTTGTTTTCCCTAAATAGTCATTCAGGCTGAAAGTATATGGTAGCTCTTAGTATATAGAAAAACATAACAGTTGGATAGGGGTGAAGTGCAAGATATGTTTCTTGATTTAATTTTCCAGACTTGAGAATTGGGCTATATATTGTGATCAGCCAACCTGATCAGTGACCTGCTGTTTCCCAGTCAGAGAAATGTCAGGCACTTGACCATAGTGGCATTGCCTTTGGAGCAGTGTAAAATATTTGCAGTGTATCTTGAATCTTCTCAGACTTAGCCTGGGTGCTTTGTTTGAAATGTTATGCACACGTGAGCAGAGGATATTTGCACAGCTGCAAATTTGCAACCATCTCCCTCCCCGCTCTCAAAACCAAAGACCCAGGAGGTGGCCATTTGACCTTCAGAGTAAAAGATAGGAGGGCAGGCACAGGCCACCAGGCTAACCCTTGATAACATCTAAGAATGGTCCCAGGATTCATTGGAAGGAAAGAGGTGAATGCAGGGTACAAAAGGGACCCCACTTTTTCATGGTGAAATGAGTTCACCACCTGTGAATGTTGCCTTTTGCTTCTGTAAAAAGTTCAAAGCAAGAACAAAAAATACTTTGTCTGTGAAGCAGGAAAAAAAGAACATGCTTGTGAATTATTTTCTGATCAGAAGTAAAGAGATTCATCCTGCTTCCCCTTTGCCTTCTGCCCAAAGTAACATCCATTGTCAGGGCCTGCAGATATCCACGGACCATGTTTGAGGATTGGATATGGATACAAATTTTGTATCTGTGCAGGGCTCTATCCATTGTATTAAAAAAAGTTTTAAAAAATAGATATGTACCACATTTTCAAAGATACCTCCAACTTTATGCCTCAATTTTTCATGTGCAAATCAAGCAAGTATATGTTTAATTATCTCATGTGTACACATGAGAATATTTATGGATGGGTGAAATTGGTCACTACTTTAGAAGACCCTTGATAATTTGCCTCCATAAATTTGAAGGTTACTGTGGATGCAAGTTTCTTGGTCATCACTTTTTTCCTCATAGAGCTAATCTTGTTCTGTTTTACTTCACACTCCTTCCTCCTCCTCCTCCCCCATTTAATTTTTGTGTATGTATTATACTTCTCTCAGTCTGGCTAAAGAGGTGTGGATGTTCTGAAGGAGTGGGAAAGCTTCAGTTTGTCTCAGTGCAATGAGGATGATGTTCTTTTGCTAGGAAATTGTTACAGGAAGAGAGGATCTTATAGGAATCTGAAGTATTTAAACCATTTAAGTCCAATTCCCTGTTGTGAGCTCAGCAGCTTACAGTCAGTTTTGATCTAAATGTGTCCTGCCTTCATTTTCAGTATGAATTTGGATGCATGCTAAATACAATTTCTGCCTCTATAAATTTAGAGAACTTAAATTTCTGTGAAAAGTTCCTTGTATAAGCAAACTCCAAAAGTTGGTTGGACAATGTAACCAGTCATTACAAATGATGACTACAATGGTGAAATAGCTTTTCTAGTGGAAAATAAATTAATAAATTTTGCTGGCGTAGCCGTTTTTCTCAAGATAAACATGGGTATCTTTAGAATTTTGACATGTGTACTGACATAGGACATTATGGATGCTGTAAAATCCCCCTGGAGGAAGCTTGTAGAGCCAACACATCAGGGTTTTCCTTTGATGCTGTGTTCTGTAAAGCCCTTTGTATATACTTCCCAGCTCTACACATGTAAGATTTGGCTTCTGAAGCAAAATAGATCGATCTTGGTACAGAAATCTTGGCATGTGGCTTGAGACTTGGTAATGCATATGATTTCCTTGTGCACAGTCACTCCAGGTTTTCTACCTTACCTACTGTGGATATTTCCTTGAGAGTTTCATTTTGAGGCATAGGTTAGTGGTCCAGACATGTGACATAGAAGAACAATCACAATTGTATAATATTTCTTCAAGTATATTCAAAACACTCAGTACAAGTGCCTATCGTAGACACTTTCAAACCACTAAGATGCTCTTTATTGCTGCAAGTTGGTACATGCCCATGTGGCAGGTTTGGGGAAGAACCCCACCAGTGTGGGGTGAGTGCACCCCACACAACCTCCTAAACCAGAGTCAATATACTCACCCTTCTTAGCAGGGTAATGAGGTCTAATGGCAAAAGTCAATGTACTCATCCCTAAGAGCTGGGCTGTGTGGCCCAATGGCCAAAGTCAATAGGTTCACCCCTCTTAGGGGCAGTAAGGCCAGCAGCTACATTTGGTAAATTCACCCCAGGGAGACAGGGCAGTAAGACCTAGTGGCCAGAGTCCATAGATTTGCCCCCTTCGCAAGGCCATAAGGCCTGGCAGCCACAATCATTAAATGCACCCTTGTCGGCAGGGCAGTAAGACCTAGCAGCCGGCATCAATTAGGATGGGGGCCACCACACACAGGAAAGGGGTTGGTGGCCCCAGTAGGGGGTCTAGGCCATCCCTCTCCACTGGACCCCAGCCCAGGGTACTGGTGGTGGCAAGGACATGTGCCACTGAGTCAGGGGAGGGGAGGGGAATGATTCCAACCCAAACATGCTCACTCAAAATTCCAGCTCCCTAACCAGGCCCCTATCAAATTCTCCTGGGCTGCTTCCAATCATAGTTCCTGCTGTCACGGTCTGGGTATCTCTGTTACCTCCAGACTCTCCGATCTGTGTCGTCCCCAGTCACTCCAGATGCAGCAAAGTAGGTATCTTGGCATCTGCTTGTGTTATGACATCTCTGGCCCCCGCAGCCTCAGGCTTCAGCTGAGCATTGGCTAGAGCCAGCAGATTACATCCTTCCTCCTTGGCTGTCAGCCCCAACTGAGCTTAGCTGCTCCCTTTTATACCAGTGCACCTGGAACCTACCCAATAAAGTGAAGGGGGCGTGGCTTCCTCAGCCAACAATCTAAGGTTAACACTTCCCCATCCAGCGCAGGTGAGTGTGCCCAGTCAGAATCCCTCTACAAACACATCCTACAGAGTGTATTCCCACATATACTACATACACAGAGCTCATCTGGGAATGTTTACAAAAAACACACAATTTAGATTGCTTTAAGAACGTAAGATCTATCATACTGCATCAGACCATAGTCCATCTCACCTGATAGCCTGGTACAGGCCACTGTTGGAAACAGCTTCAGGAGGAGAGTACAGAACATGGCAGTGATCCACCCATTTTCCACTCCTGGCAGTCAGGTTTAGGGTTGCCTCGAGCATGGGATTGCATCCCTGACCATCTTGACTAATAAATACTGATGGACCTATCTGCCATGAACTTACCCAGTTTTACTTTTGGCCATCACGACATTCCATGCCAAAGAGTTCACATTATGTGAAAAAAGTACATGTTTGTATTAAACCATGTGCCTGATTGTATTAAACCAGCAGCCACTGGGTGACTCCTTTTGTATTGTGTGAAAGTATAGCACTTCTCTATTCAGTTTTTCTACACCATTCAAGATTTTATAGTCCTCTATCATATCACTCCTTTGTTATCTCTTATCCGTGTTGAACAGCCCCAATCTTTTTATGGAAGCCATTTAATTTCCTCTATTATCTTTGTAGCCCTTCTCTAAACCTTTTCCAGTTTCCTATGTCAGTTTTGAGATGGGTGACCAGAACAGGACACAGTATTCAAGTTATGGATGCAGGATGGATTTATATAGAGGCATTATGATGTTTTCTGTCACATTTCTATCCTGTTTCTAATAGTTCCTAACATACGTTAGCCTTTTGGACTACTACTATGCATTAAACAAAAGTTTTTAGAGAACTAGCCACAGTCACTCCAAGATCTTTCTTAGTTGGTAACACCTAATTTAGGACCTATCCTTATACATGTATAGTTGGGATTATTTTTTCCAGTGTGCATTACTTTGCACTTATCAGCACTGAATTTCATATGCCATTTTATTGCCTTCTCACACAGTTTTGTGAGAGCCCATTTACTCCTCTCAGTTAAATCCAAAGCAGACTATCTTGAGTCATTTTGTATCACCTGAAAATTTTGCCACTTCACCCCCTTTTCCAGATCATTAATGAATATGTAGAACAGCACAGATCATACTACATATCCTTGAGTGACGCCACGGTTCACCTCTCTCCATGTATATAAAAATGGCCATATTGGGTCAGACCAGAGGTCCATCTAGTCCAGTATCCTGTTGTCTTACAGTGGCCAATGCCATAAAAGATCTTTCCTCTGATCCCATGGCTATTTAGTTTCCTTAAGCACCTTTGGTGAGGTACCTTGTCAAAGCTTCCTGAAAATCCAAGTACACTATATGGATTAGATCACCCTTATCGCCATATGCTTTGTTGACTCCCTCAAATAATTCTAACTGGTGACGCATGACTTCTATTTGCAAAAGTCAAGTTGACTTTTCCTCAACAAATAATGTTTGTTTGTGTGTCTGATAATTCTGTTCTTCCCTATAGTTTCTACTAATTTGCCTGTTACTGAAGTTAGGATCACTGGTTGGTAATTGCCATGACCTTCCCTGGAGCCCTTTTAAAAAATCAGTGTTACATTAGCTTCCTTCCAGTCATTTGGTACATAGGCTGATTTCAGTGATAGTTTACATACCACACTTAGTAGTTCTGCAGTTTCATATTTCAGTTTGTTCAGAACTCTTGGGTGAATACTATCTGGTCCTGCTGATTTATTACTGTTTAATTGATCAATTTGATTTGATTTGATTCAGATCTGTCAACGAAAAGAATAGCTCTGATGTGGGTATCTCCCCAACATCCTCTGCAGTGAAGACCAATGCAAATAATTCATTAGTTTCTTTGCAATGCCCTTCTCTTTCTTGAGTGCTCCTTTGACACCTTTGTTGTCTAGTAGCCACATTGCCTGTTGGTCAAGCTTCCTGCTTCTGATGTGTTTAAAAATATTTTTAGTTAGTGTTTGCATCTTTAGCAAGTTGCTCTTCAAATTCTTTCTTGGTCTACCCTTATTATATTTTTACACGCCAGAGTTTGTGCTCCTTCAGATTTTCTTCATTAGGATTTGACTTCCAAATTTTAAAGGTTGTCCTTTTGCCTCCTATGGCCTCCATTTTTCTGCTATTTAGCAATGGTGGCATGCCTTTGGTGGTCCTACTGTCTTTATTATTATTTGGAGTATACATTTAGTCTGAGCCTCTTTGTTTTTTTTCAAGTAGTCTTCATACTGCTTACGGGCATTTTACCCTTGTCACCACTTCTTTTAATTTCTGTCTAACTAGTGTGCTCATTCTTGTATAGTTCCCCTTTTTCAAGTTAAACATTACTGTATTGGGTTTTGTTTCCCCATCCCCTGGATGCTAAATTTATTTGCATTATGGTCACTATTACTGAGTGGTTCAGCTATAGTTACCTGTTGGACCAGATTCTGTGCTCCACTTAGGACTCACTCAAGAGTTGCCTTTTTCTCTTGTGGGTTCCAGGACTAGCTGCTCAAAGAGCAGTCATTTATGGTGTCTAGAATTTTTATCTCTGCATATGACCTGAGGTGACATTTACCTAATTCTATATGAGGATCAATGAAATGGTCAGTTATTATGTTTTCTGATTTTTTTTAAGCTTCTCTAATCTTCCTTAATATTTCACAATCACTGTTACCATCCTAGTCAGGGGGCTAGTAGTATATTCCTACTTCCTCTCTTATTGTTCAAGCATGGAATTTCTTTCCATAGAAATTCTATGGTACAGTTTAATTCATTTAAGATTTTCTCCTTATTTGACTCTATGCTCTTTTAACATATAGCGCATTCCCCCGCTAGTGGGACCTACTCTGTCATTCCTATTTATTTTGTACTCTGGTATTACCTTGTCCCATTTCTTCAACATAGTCTACAAACTGGCTGGAAAGCCTGGAATTAATCACTTTAAGCATAAAAAAAATGCAATGGTCATTCCTCCACAGATTTGTGTTACCAATTCAATCACCGTTCAGTAGTTAAATTAGGAGTATTTTTCAATAGATATTTGAGTTGTGTGACTTTTACTTGCATTCACAGAAGTGATTTTTGTGAAATTTTACAGAATTGCATAGATATTATGAAAATATATAGGTGACTGTGCATGGTCACCATATGTAATTGCTTTTTTCTCCAATTTTTTTTCTCAGCCTACAATAACCCTTGATTCTCAACAAGGTAAACCCCATTGTAATTATCTCCCTTTTTACTTCCCACTGTACTATTAGTCTGTTCAGACCCATTTGTTGTCATTACCATAAATCCTCTAGTCCCTGTAAAATGGAATTAGCTCAGGGTCACACGCCTAGATCCATAAAAATATTTAGCTCCCTAAATGCTGGAATTAGGTGCCTAAATCCCAGACTTAGGGGCCATGATCCACAAAACCCCCTATTAGCTGCCGTCTAACCCTGAAGGTGGCTGAATTCACTTAATGCCTAAATTTTTGCTGCAAAAACCCCAGGACAGCCTAAGTTTCTGCCTCTGGGCATGTGCCCTTTAGGCTCAGGTCTAAGTCTCAGCGCCATTCTAAAACCAGGAGAAGATAGCTCAGCCACAGGAACCAATCCTGGTAGGGATGCTCAGAGAATGCCCAACTCCACTCAAAATAGGGGAGGTCGTAGTCTTCCTTATAAATAAACTGTAGCCCAGTACTGTGAGTATGCTTCTGGGACATGGGAGCCCCCAGTTAATTTTCCCCTACTGCCTGAGGAGGAGGGATTTGAACAAGGTTCACCACCTTTCAGGTAAGTATCCTAACCACTGAACTATGGGATGTTCAGATGTGAGTCACTCTTCATCTCTCTTGTAGAAGGCATTCCACTTTATATTAAATAATTAAATATTGCTTGGGCCCAAAATTCTATAGGCCAGTGGTTAGTGCACTCACCTGAGAGGTGGGAGACCCTTGTTCAAATCATTCCTCTTCATCAGGAGGGTGGGGGTGGGGAAGGGAGGTGAACCAAGGGCTCCCACAACCTGGGTGTACCTAACCACTGGCCTATAAATTGTAAGGGAGGTCTCCATTTCCTCTGTCCACTCCTGGCTATTTTGCGTAGAGTTCACAGGCACTACCTCTTTCAATAAATAGCCTAGGTGCTCAAGACATCTGACTCTTGGAGTGAGGTTCCTAGCTTTGTATTACAAGTAGAGTTAAGTGCCTCCCTGCAGCATGGACTTAAGTGTTTAATTCTCTGAGAGGGGTGGAGCACAGCTCTGTGAGACCACAATTGTCTGACAGGGTGGACACAATCCTCTCATCATCTCCCACTGTCTAGCTTATATATGCCAATATCATTGCTGTGCAGAGTTTCAACTATCTGGCTTTTCATAACTGAGAAGCAATTCTCCCTTCTTCATTGTTACAGGTTTGGCAACTTGGTGGGTTGCCTGATCACCTTCTAACTAGATGCTGACACATTAGGGGATAGTTATGTTAAAAAAAAATTGAAATTCAGTGATATTGTTTTTCTTCAAAAAAAAAAATTTATTTTACCAGAACTTTTTTATAGGATCAGCACTAAGGAAAGGAAAACCCCTCCCTTTCTTATATTTATACTAATAAACCTGTTGCTATAAGTAATACTGTTAGATTTTTTATTTTTTTAAATTTTTTATCACTCTTTGTTGAACTGACATTTAGATGAATATCTGTGAAAGACAGATAGAGGTGCTGCTTTCAAAACTATCATCTGAATGAACACAATTGAATGTAAAGTCCATATAGTCAGCATGAATAAGAAATGTAGCCTACAATTTAAAAATAAAAAAAACAACTACTATCATCACTGACCAGGGCTAGATAGTTTTGTGCAATATCTGTAAAACCTTTAAATAACACATAATTGTTCTACAAATGTAGATGGACTTCTTCAACATTGGCACTATCCCAGAGAATATGAAAACAGCTCTGATTACACTAATCCCAGAATAGGATAAAACAGGAAACCAACACAGAGGTTTCCAGCAAATTGCTTTCCTAGATGTAAATTGGAAAACGTTAGCAACAAATCTTGGCTGCAGGCCTAAACAGCCATTTTTTCACAGTTATACAGGAAGGTTGAGTGGGGTTTTATAAATGGAAGGTTAGGAGCTGACTATGCTCAAGGAATAATACAGTTAATGCTTGAAACCTAATAATCAAAACACTGTGCCATTGCTGTATATAGGCTGCCAGAAAGGCATATGATGGAGTTGAATGGCCATACAGTATCTTCTAGCTATAATCAAGAAATTTGGGTTTGGGCCTAACAGAAAAAAAAAAAGATGGAGAGACTGTATTGTATAGCATACATTTATATAACAACTGGCTACATATCCTATCCCTTTGAGCTGAAACTGTGCAAGATAAGGATGTCCACTATTTCCCCTCCTTTTTAATATTTCCTTAGAGCCACTCAGTGTCTATTTACAGTATATACATATTAGGCTTTGGTGTTGTGGATACAGCACTATATATATACTTAATATGTATTTAAGCAATTCTCTCTGAGCAATCAAAATGACTAGAATTAACACTACATCTACTAGAACCAATCACTGAATTCAGAAAATTACAGGAAACATGAATAACAGTGGAAAATCTAGTTTTCTGGACTTTAACAATCCTTAGGTGTACATCAGCAACACTTTCCATTTATGTATATAAGCAAAATACTTACAGAATTTGAATTTTCAACATAATATGTATTTAAAAAGAAAAAATGGCAATGACTCCTTTATTTTGTAGACAACAGATTTATAAAAAATGAACATCAGTCCAAATGGTTTGAGGCTCATATCCCTAGGAAGAACCTGTCAAAACCTTTCCAAAAGTATCATTCATTTTATCTGTGATAACAGGTATGAATTCCAGACAAAATTTTAATAATCTCAGATGTGGACTGTACAGTTGGGACCACAGTGCTACCCTATGGAATGGGACTGTTCATGTCCATCAGTGTGACTAAGGGAATTATATTCTGGCCCTTACTATTTATTCTTCTTCTTCCTTCATTTAATGAAATGGTTTTCAGTAATACAAGATGATTACAGACCATATATTTGTGGGCAAATATAAAATAAAACTTCAGATCACTGCATACTTTTATATAGTTTACCCACTCTAGTTAATAAAAGGTAAAAGCTTACACTGGTATATTCTAAATCAAACTAAATCAATATCTAATTCATACATATATTATTCTTTTAAAACTCTACTGTGGAATAAACCAACACTTGAAATTGAGGTGAGACGGGAGACAGTCTAATAATTGTTCATCATTTCTATATTCTACTTTTTATATACATCTACTGATCAGCAATAAACCAGAGAGTAGATTACAGCTATTTTATGTAACAAACCTCAATATTTATGTTTCCCATTCTACACTCAACTTCCATTCTGAACAACTACAGAACCTTTTAAATAAACATATGATCTTGACTGGCTGATAACTACTCTTGTCACCTGAAGAATTAGTGCATAAATTGTCTTCTCTACAAAATTTGGCAGGATACATTTATACTGTAAATATAATATTGTATCTGCTGTCTATAAAACAATTCCCATTAAGTCAAGAGAATTTTATTAGTTGCTTCTGTGAGAGCAGAGTTAGGCCAACACTGAACCCTGTTGAAAATCCCATCCTAAACAGGGGGAAAGAACCACAGACCACCATAACCACATGAAGAAATATCAGAAACATGTAATCAGTCTGGCATCTAGATTTTTTTTTCCAGATAATACCCTGATCCAGCAATGAATGCTGCACAAGCAGACCTCTGCTCTTACATAGAGATCCATAGGATTGGTGCCTAGATTTCTAAACAGATGTTTATGGATTCCAAAAAAAACCTACATGAGCAATTCAATCAGAAAATAAATGAGGAGGCCAAAAGAACTTATTATAGCAACATGTCCAAAATTTTGTTTGTATGAAACTAATAATTCTATGTTTTTTAAATCTTTTGATTCCTCCTTACCTCTTTCTACATTCACTACAAAGTCACTGAGGAAAAAAAGAAATGTTATTGTTCATCCTCCAGATACAAAACTGTATCCATTTTAAGTAATGATGGTAACTGATTAACAGTTTTTGAGCTGTGAAAAGTGTGCTGCACAAATAAGAAAGACACAGTTATTAGTCCAAACTGTTTGTTTAAAATTTAGTTATAAGACATGACTCAATTAGAAGAGATGAAAATTCCTCCTGGGTTACAAATATGAGGTTAGTCAATAGACCTGTTTGAAAAATTGTTTTTATTATGAAACACTTCGAGTTTTCATGAAAACACTACAAATAAAAAAAATTCATCTAAAAGATAAAAAAATTTTATAGAAAGCAAAGCTTTTATAAAAAAAATGGTTCATCAAAAACTCTACTTGCTATCAAAAGATTTTAAACAGAAATTTTTCTAGTAACTATATTAGGCCATTACTTCAGTATATCATATACATCTCTTGCTGTTACCATGGTATGCGCACACATGCACATGCTTTCCAGTTGTTTAAATTTAGGAAGTGGATTTTTTTTTTTATGGTGGATAGAGAAATATTCGAGCTCTGGTAATAGAAGGGAGGGAAGCTGTGTGAGTGCAATACAGGGGAGGAAGAGAGATTGTGAGG
Source organism: Gopherus flavomarginatus (assembly GCF_025201925.1). Taxonomy (NCBI): domain Eukaryota; kingdom Metazoa; phylum Chordata; order Testudines; family Testudinidae; genus Gopherus; species Gopherus flavomarginatus. The sequence goes on from NC_066619.1 coordinate 182,505,855, forward strand.
AGAGCCGTTAGGTGAGAAAAGACATGGAGAAAAGAAGACATGGGATGGAGAGAGAATGTAAGAATCAGGTGGAGGAAGGTGATGTACAGCAGGCAGGTAGACTCAAGTCATTATCTGGAGTCTGGATTCAGGGATATCTGGTGCTGTATTGAATTTATACAATATGGGCTTTGAAGACTGGGCAGGAAAGCCCATGTCTGTGAAGTTGCTCCTGCTATCCTGTGGCCATCCACTGAGAACCTGGTTTGTTATCACTGCAATTAACACAACTAGACCATTTCACCTGGCAAAGTGGGGAAGAATCAACTGTTACACAGTGGTAATAGGGGTGATAATCTATTACCAGCCTCATGGATTTCCCTGAAGATATTATGGGAAATGAAGTTTTCACTGAAGGATCCATGCTGCTAATACAAAAAGTGAATAAACAGAGTATGTGGCTCAGCTGGAAGAGGAAGTCTGCTTCTAATTAGAGGAGGAATACTGTGTGCTCTGCATGGTGGTTCCAGTGGCAAACATCATTTTACGTCAATTCATGTAGCTTCCCTTTCATTTTACCCTTGTTGACTCTTTAACAGTTTACTCTTTGTTTCCTGAGCACTGGATATATTTAGTGTCCATAGTTAGGTGAAAAGCTCTGATACCCTAAAACATAGGTGTGACTGCATGCAAGCTATCTATTGAGGAGTTTCTGTGCTTTTCCAGCACCTGGTAAAAGAATGTGACAGCAGTGTCCATATGGAATTTATTTTTGTTCATCCTTCAGGATGCAGGATTACCTTCTTTGCCTTGAGATTACAGGTCTATTTCCTGCAACATATTCTTTGCTCAGAGCCAGGTTCTGAGACGTCAGCACGAACATGAGCATCAAAACAAATCAAGCTTTAAGTTTCTTTTCACTATAAAGGACCTTGATTATATTGCTGCTCCTGTTTGAGACAATTACATTGTAAACAACCATGGGTGTAGCATAAGTTCCTAAAGCTGGCGGGTTTAGATGATGGGTGTTTAAAACTGGGGAATATTTCAGTCTCAATTCACTGTTGCCATCCTATTTTGCATAGCTATAAATGAGTACAGAGGCTGGTGTCAAACATTACTGCTCTGAGTTGGCAGGGGATTGCACTCACTTTGCACTAGTGTGTATGACTATATAAGAGTCAGGGAAATGGTGAATCAGGTCCTCAATGTACTGCATATATTTGACAGGTCAACCAAAGGGTTGACTAACATTAAGAGCAGTATAGTATAATCCATTGATAGAGAATGAATTAATCTTTCTCATGCAAGGGGATGGATTCATCTACCACAAGGGGGCTTTTTTCAATTCTATCTACCATAGTCCTAATTATGAGCCCAGTTCTTTGATACTGAGCACCACTTGAGGACCCCATGGTTTCACTGGGAGTGTTCAACAGGAAATGTGCTAAGCACATAACATATAGGTGTCAACTGTGCTAATTAGCATACAATGGGTTCCTGCTTGCTAGAACTGTACGAAAATGTGTCAAAGATCCTTTATCCATGTTTGTAGCAGACTGTGTAGGGCAAGAAAAGATTTTGGTTGCTGGGAGCAGGTAACCAAGGCCCCACTCCCATAAAATAGGCTATTATTTATGTCTTTATAGGAATTTTCCCCCTGATTGTACACTCTTTTGCCATTGCATTCCAATATGTTTCTTTACTTTGGAGTGCAATCAGAGACATAGTGTCTGAAAGTAACACACTACACTAATCCTTCTACTAGGTGCCCTTAATATGTCATTTAGTTGGCTCTTTAGCTACCTTTAAGCCCTTTACACGCTAATGGATGCATTAATCCATTGAGTCACATCACATCAGATAGCTTGTCAGCTATCTTCTGGTACCAAAAAGTTCAACTCAATTTTCTGTATTGTTGCTAGCCGGTAGCTTTTGCATTCACTACAGAAGGAATAAAAAAAAAATAAAGTGAAAAAGTTTCCTTTTATCAAAATTAAAATGACGTTCTCAAGGAATTTCCCATAATTTTCACTTGCTATAAGATGGGGATTTATCAGTTGGAAGTGACAGAGGAGGATAAAGGTTTGGGTGTATTGGTTGATCACAGTATGACTATGAGCTGCCAATGTGATGTGGCTATGAGAGAGGCTAATGTGATCCTAGCATGCAGCAGGCGAGGTATTTCCGATAGAGAACAGGAAGTGTTAGTACCATTATACAAGGCACTGTTGAGATCTGATCTGGAATACTGTGTGTAATTCTGGTCTCCCATGTTTAAGAAAGATGAACAGGTGCAGAGAGGGGCTACTAGGATGATCAGAATAATGGAAAACCTAGCTTCTGAGAGTAGACTTAGAGCTTGGCTTGTTTAGTCTAACCAAACAAAGGCTGAGGGGAGAGGTGATTGCTCTTTATAAATACAGGGAGGGAGAGGAGTTGTTTAAATTAAGTGCCAATGTGGACACAAGAACAAATGAAAACAAACTGGCCATCAACAAGCTTAGGCTTGAAATTAGATGAATGTTTTTAACCATCCTAGGAGTGAAGTTCTGGAATAGCCTTCCAAAGGTAGCAGTGGGGCAAACAACCTAATTGGCTTCAAGACTAAGCTTGATAAATTTATGAAGGGGGATGTATGATGAGACTGCTTACAATGGCATTTAGCCAATCTGTGACTGCTAGTAGCAAATATCCCCAATGACCAGTGATGACATACACTACATGGGGAGACCTGTGAGTTACTACAGAGAATTCTTTCCAGGTGTCTTGCTGAAATGCTCAGGGTCCAACTGACTGCCATATTTTGGGTTGGAAAGGAATTCCCTCCTCTCCCCCCGGTTTGATTGGCAGAGACTCTGGAGGTGTCTTGCCTTCCTCTGCAGCATGGGGCACGGATCACGTGCTGGTTTAAACTGGTGTAAGTAGTGAATTCTTCTACCAGGAAGTCTTTAAATCATAATTTGAGGACTTCAGTAACATAGCCAGAGCTTATGGATCTATTTCTGGAGTGATAAGGTTCTGTGGCCGGCAATGTGCAGGAGGTCAGACTTGGTGATCATGATGGTCCCTTCTGGCCTTGAAGTCTGAGTCACAGATCGCTGGGAGATTAAAATGGCTTCTTCGTCCATATAGGTCTAATGCTTTTTCTCCATTGTTCAAGAACACTGGTATGGTTTTGAAGAGCTGCTCAGATTGCTGCATTGTTTTCCTAATAATTTTTTTAAAAAAGCCTGGGAGGAAAAAAGCCTATCCTGGGAGAAGCTGCATACAAACTAAACTTAAAGGGAAAGATAAAGGGGGGGAAATCTTGATAATATTTTACATGACATTCTTTTATAGCATTTGCTTGGCTTAAGAGCAATGAAAAACCCCTTGGTGGTTGAAATAATATTGGAGGAAAAAGCTAATGATGTGATAACACATGGTGAGTCTGAACATGTGTGATGATGCTGGGAAAGGATCTGAAAGGGAAACCAGGCTATTGGGAATGGAGGCTATTGAGCAGTGGTGAGTCAGAGCCCAGTCTTGCAGATACTTCATCAACGACTTAGATGTTGGCATAGAAAGTACACTTATTAAGTTTGCAGATGATACCAAACTGGGAGGGATTGCAACTGCTTTGGAGGACAGGGTCAAAATTCAAAATGATCTGGACAAATTGGAGAAATGGTCTGAGGTAAACCGGATGAAGCTCAATAAAGACAAATGCAAAGTGCTCCACTTAGGAAGGAACAATCAGTTTCACACATACAGAATGGGAAGAGACTGTCTAGGAAGGAGTATGGCAGAAAGAGATCTAGGGGTCATAGTGGACCACAAGCTAAATATGAGTCAACAATGTGATACTGTTGCAAAAAAAGCAAACGTGATTCTGGGATGCATTAACAGGTGTGTTGTGAGCAAGACACGAGAAGTCATTCTTCCGCTCTACTCTGCACTGGTTAGGCCTCAGCTGGAGTATTGTGTCCAGTTCTGGGCACCGCATTTCAAGAAAGATGTGGTGAAATTGGAGAGGGTCCAGAGAAGAGCAACAAGAATGATTAAAGGTCTTGAGAACATGACCTTGAAGGAAGGCTGAAAGAATTGGGTTTATTTCGTTTGGAAAAGAGAAGACTGAGAGGGGACATGATAGCAGTTTTCAGGTATCTAAAAGGGTGTCATCAGGAGGAGGGAGAGAACTTGTTCACCTTAGCCTCTAACGATAGAACAAGAAGCAATGGGCTTAAACTGCATCAAGGGGGATTTAGGTTGGACATTAGGAAAAAGTTGCTAACTGTCAGGGTAGTTAAACGCTGGAGTAAATTGCCTAGGGAGGTTGTGGAATCTCCATCTCTGGAGATATTTAAGAGTAGGTTAGATAAATGTCTGTCAGGGATGGTCTAGACAGTATTTGGTCCTGCCATGAGGGCAGGGGACTGGATTCGATGACCTCTCGAGGTCCCTTCCAGTCCTAGAGTCTATGAGTAATTTCACTCAGATGAGACTAATACCTATTCTGAGCAAAACTCACATACAGGTACCCGCTCTGTTCTCCAGCTATGTAAGTGTGACGCTTCATCCCATAATACTTTATAGAAATATGGTTCTGAGTATAAATATAACTTAACTGGAATGTGTTTTATCTAGATACGCCATGTAACATCTCTGCAAAGGTTGTGATCTACTAGATAGATTCTTCCTATTTGTATGCATGTATCATTTTTGTATTCAAAATTATGAATATTGGCTACGTACTTGTTTAATTTTAAGTAGCCTCACTGAAGCAGTTGGTCAGCTTCCTGAGAAAAGAGTATTCTCAGTAAGTGAATACTTATCAAGAAACACTTAAGCTGACAATGAACTTCGAGATGCCAATCCACATCTGAGCTTTCCTGGGAATGTGGCCTGGTTTGTAAGGAACTGAGTCATTCCTGGATATGTTACTTGCCCATGTGATTCCAAAACTCTGTCTTGCATCTGGATTCTGCATAGGAGAGAGGAAGGGGTCTCCACCCACAACAGAAAGTCTATATAAAGTCCTGTGAGACCCCTCCATTTTGTCCTCAGCAGGCTCAAAAGATAGTCTCTCCACCCCCAAAGGATGCCTGAAAGAAATTGGAACAAAGGACAGTAACCACAGGAGTGTGAGTGATTGCTGGACCCAGACTAGAAGGAGGCTAGTCTGTAAAAGAAACTTATTAGAATATCTGTGAGGGTGAGAGTTCATCTGTAATCACTTTCTTACTGTATTAGGCTTAGACTTGCGTGTTTTGTTTTATTTTGCTTTGTAATTCACTTTGTTCTGTCTAAGAGAACAGGAGTACTTGTGGCACCTTGGAGACTAACAAATTTATTTAAGCATAAGCTTTAGTGGGCTACAGCCCACTTCATTGGATGCATAGAATGGAACATACAGTCAGAAGATATTTATACATACAGAGAACATGAAAAGGTGGAAGTACCCATACTAACTGTAAGAGGCTAATTAATTAAGAGAAGCTATTATCAGCAGGAAAGAAAAACTTTTGAAGTGATAATCAAGATGGCCCATATTGGAAAGTTGACACAAAGGTGCGGGGATACTTTAACATGGGGAAATAGATTCAATTAGTGTAATGACCGAGCCATTCCCAGTCTCTGTTCAAACCTCAGTTAATGGTTTGTTCTGTCTGTTATTACTTGGAACCACTTAAATCCTACATTTTGTATTTAATAAAATCACTTTTTACTTATTAATTACCCCAGAGTGGGGCAAACAGCTGTGCATATCTCTCTCTGTGTTATAAAGGGCGAACAATTGATGAGTTTATCCTGTAAAAGCTTTATACAGGGTAAAATGGATTTATTTTGGGTTTGGACCCCACTGGGAGCTGGGCATCTGAGTGTTGGAGACAGGAACGCTTCTTAAGCTGTTTTCAGTTAAGTCTGCAGCTTTTGGGGGACGTTGTTCAGACCCGGGTCTGTGTTTATATCAGGCAAGCGTGTCTGGCTCAAACCAGGTAGGGCACCAAAGTCCCAAGTTGCCAGGGAAAATGGGCTCAGAAGTAGTCTTGGCACATCAGGTGACAGTCCCAAAGGGGGTTTCTGTGATCCAGCCCATCACAGCAAGTACTTAGCTAACACCTGCAGCCTGGGCAAGGGCTTGCATCTGGCCTACCAGCACCACAATGTTTGGAGCTTGTGCTATTAATATTCATTTCTTTCCTCAAATCAGTACCAATTTTAACCAAAAAAGTTCATTCTGTTTTTATTATTGTTCCTATACAAGTGTTATACATGTCACTGAGGTCAGGAAATAGAGATCATTACCAAGTCTAGGTCCTTATCTCAAACGCCTTCTGTCCAGTCCTTGGATGGGGATAAAGAGTACATGTTTCAGCCACTGTGCTCCAGTTAACTTTGCAACTTGCTTTGCACATAGCATATGTGCTGTGTTTAGAGGTTTTCTGCATATTACATCACTTTTACAAGTGACCCCATGAACTTGCACCATGAATTCAGAAGTTCAGTAGGATTAGTGACATTTGCTTTACATTTCTTTAAACTTTCTTCTATTAAAAGATGGGCTGCTGAACAGAAGTTAGTCCTTCTGTTAAAAAAGAAATGGTATTGGGCTTGCTACCTGTTTAAAAACATGTGCACTAGCATGCAATCTTCTATTACAATAGGGAATTACATCTGATAATACACAGGACTTTGATAAGATCCTTATTCTTTGCCCAAATACATTTACCCTGATTGTCTTTATTCATTTCCAGTGGCTAAGCTACTTCTGCTTCAATTACCGTTGCCTCAGTCTGATAGATCACAGAGTAAAGTAGTTACAGGAAATTACCAGTACTTCTAGATTGTCTCTCCTTCCAGAGTACTGCCAGTGAACTTGCTGAAAATTGAGGGCACTCATGGCCCCTCGGGAGATACTCAACATTTTCACTGAAAAATGGCCTTTTTCCTAAAGATTTCCCCTCCTGTTTTAAGCAAGGGGTCAGATGGTACAGAGACCTTGCCTGCTTGTTATAGGTTCCCTGGGCAGATAGGTTTCCCTATCAGCTGCTGGGAAGTGGCAAGGGCATTTGAGATGTCAGCCATATAGTGGGTCTGGAAGGGCTTTAAATTCCCTGGAAGGGAGGACCTTAGTGACATGGCAGGAGGGCCAAATAAAGAAGAGGTGTCATAAACAGATAGCTAAGGGTTAATGTTCTTTACCTGTAAAGGGTTAACAAAGGGAACCAAACACCTAACCAGAGGACCAATCAGGAAACAAGACTTTTCCAAATCTGGGTGGAGGGAAGTTTTGGGTGTGAGTTTTTTGTTTTTGTCTTGGTTCGGTGACCCTCTCGGCTCTGAGAGTGATCTTTTTATCTCCAGGCTTTCTAATCTTCTGTTTCCAAGTTGTAAGTACAAGGATAGTAAGACAATAAGTTTATATATTTTTTTTGTATTTACATGTGTGTAGTTGCTGGAATGTGTTAAATTGTATTCTTTTTGGATAAGGCTGTTTATTCATTTTTTCCTTTAAGCAATTGACCCTGTATATTGTCACCTTGATACAGAGACCAATTTTATGTCCTTTCTTTCTTTTTATATAAAGCTTTCTTTTTAAGACCTGTTTGAGTGTTTTTCACTGGTTAAGGCTAAGAAACAAAGGGAGGGGGAAAATCTCTTTGTGTTAGATTTACTAAGCCTGACTTTGCATACCCTCTGGGTGAGGGGAGAGAGAGATTTGATCTCTCGGTACTTGTGTTTCAAGGACTTGAAGCAGGGAGTATCCTAGGGTCCCCAGGGCGGGGAAATCTGGGAGGAGGTTAAGAGGGGGAAGGGAAGTGGGTTATTTCCCTTTGTGGTGAGACTCAGGGCATCTGAGTCTTGGGGTTCCCCAGGGAAGGTTTTGGGGAGACCAGAGTGAGCCAGACACTGGAATTTTTCTGGCTGGTGACAGCGATATCGGATCCAAGCTGGTAATTAAGTTTGGAGGTTTCATGCTAGCGTCTCATGTTCTGAACTCTAAGGTTCAGATCTGAGTAGGAGAGTTATGACAAGAGGAGACTGTAGTCTCTGAAGTGAGAGGGGCCGCAGGGCGAGACAGTACGGGGGAAGACACCACAGGACAGGGAGTGCAACACCATGCAGAGCAAATTCCCAGGATAGCCAGCAGGAGGTTCACTAGCAGTGAGTGAACCCTGAGACAGATCTACTCAACATTTCATAGAATCAGGACCAAAGTTCTTACAATTTGTGTGTCAGATGCTGCTTCCACTGACGTTTGAGATGTCAGATGTTCTTTGTATTCATGGGTGTCAGAAACTGACCTACATTCTTGTTTATTCCTTTAAGGCTTTCATCTTCTGCTCCATTTTTGTCTTAATAGGATTATCTCTCACACATTTATTTATGGCTGATTTGTAACCTTACAATCTAGCCTACGTAAGGGACAGTGTATAGCTGGACTGCTCCAGAACCTGGGCAGGAACCAGACTGAGACTCTGAGATAACTGGCATAACTTTGTTCACCCTTTGTAAAACAATACTACTTACATATTTGCTCATCATTAGCCAAATGTTGCTTCTGTCTTTCTTCTATGCAAATTGATTTCCGACAGTGAAAGTAGGAATGAACCCCCTAATACATGGCATTGTTCTATAATATCTTGCTGCAAAACATGGGTGGCTACATTGTATCAGGAAATAGGTATGAAACGAGTGGAAAAAATAGAAAGTTTTTAAAAATCCATTGACATCTCTTGGAAAACTTTGAAAAATATTCTAGTTAGAGCCATTTCTGCCTATGTCATCTAAAAGGAAAGATGATTTTATTGTTCAGGTCATTTGCTCCTGCTGCCTATTCCCCACCTGAGGTTATGAAATCCTCTATCTGTGACATCACAGTTACTTGCTTTGGAAGTGGCTGTTGGTGTCACAGAGATAGGATTTTGACTTCAAGTGAGGAATAAACTCCCAGAAGATGCCTACCAGCGCCACAATGGTAGTAGCTCGTGCTATTAATATTCATCTCTCCCCTCAAATCAATACCAATAATGAACATTACCACTATTATACCAATAATAATACTTCTTGTTTTTCTTTTATTTAGACTGTAAATCCTCTGAGGCAAGGACCATCTTCCCATAATATAGTTGCACAGAGCAGGGGCCTCTAAGTGCTACTACAATACAGGTAATAAAATAAGAAAAAGAAGAAATCAGAAAATACAGAGTTTAGTGTCTCACTGAAATTGCGTTTTAAATAGAATGGTTTCTCTAAAACATCAGCTCTTCTTTAATGAAAAACTCTTTTCCATCTAGTCTTTGTTTGAAAACATTTATTATATAGACACATACATTAAAACACAAAAATTAGCCAAATGTCAAATAGCATAAGACTATAGAATATATTGTCAGTGCATAAATCTAAACCAGTCTGCAAAATGGCCAGTATTGCAGTACTTGAAATGTAGTGTGCATATCGTCACATTTGAAATATATGTGCAATAACATATATCAAAACCATATTTTTTCCATATGGGAAAATTAAAATGAAAAATAATAATTGCAAAAACAAAGATAAATTTTAAAAGTTAGATACTGCTCCATAAAATAATCCCCAGGCAACCATAAATGATATGGTCTCTTCACTCAACTAAGAAACCACTGCTGCATCTGTGGTCAGGGAAAGAGGGAGTTATATTGATCAAATAAACCACAATACTTAATACTGTTTAGTTTATACCATCAATGTGAGCACAGATAATGTGAGCTGGAAACATTAATTCTTCTGTACATCAGAGGATAATTATATCCATTGTCAAATGTTTTCTAATCACTCACACATATGACTGATGATGGGAAAGGCCACATCTGATGGCTGGACACATCTGGTAGATTCAGATCCAACTGCACATATTTTCTTCCTATCTATGAGCGTCTCTCATACCCAGTGACTGCTGATTGCACCAGACAAGAGCCCTTTCCACCCATATGTACTCTGACTTGTACTGCAGCTGAAGCTTGTAAAATAAATATCAACTGCAACAGTAACAAAACAGAAGTTAAAAAGTTGTAATGAAAGTGTGTCTGGCATTTCTGTCCAGCTTTGAAACTATAAAGAGCTTCAGCTTTAGCATGCTAATATTTATTGGAAAGAGTCGTAAAACAAAGTCTGTACCATATATAATTAATTCATCCTTAGAGCCAATAAAACATATCCTGGATAACTGCCAGCTCTGGAGAAAAACATTTTAAAATGTGATAACTAAACATCACACAAAAAGTTGTTTTATTTAAAGTTAAAAATCCAAGTTCCTGTCTTTCCTATATCTACAGTTTTTAAGAACCTTTTCTTATATCCTCTGTAAAGTGCCAGTAAAGTCTGTAAAGTGCTTATCTTTTACATAGTAAATTTTTTTCATATTGTTACATTACTAATATCTGTGCATCTTCCAACATTTTTGGTAGGTAGACGAGGGTTGTTATCACCAATTTAAAATAAGAAAATGCATTTATTGATGTCTGAATATTGGTGACATCAGAATAGAATTTTTGGAAATCATCATGATCTATTGCTAACTTTGAGCACTCAGCAGCTGACTTTCCAGTGATCTGCACATACCATTCATCTATCTCCTTATTCATCATCCACTACTAAAATGACCCTCCACCATTCCTCCTTAAGGTTATTTCTCTGTGTCATGTACATAGTACAAATAAGCCGCTGTCAAGTTCTGACATCAGTCTGCGTCTCTCCAACAGTATTTCTAATGTAGGCATTTGCCTTTCCCCCCCATTCAGTAGATATGCAAGTGTCTTTGTCAGCGTCACCTTTCAAAAGTTTCAATTCTCTTCTTGTCAGCAGCATCAGCTTCCCAGGATATATATCCAAAAATCACTGTGCTATAGATTAGGCTTTTCACCATTCACTAAATTGGGCTTTTGCACATTTTGAAATGTCACTGCTCTTCTACATTTTCTTAAGGGAGGCCTTAGCTGAGCAAGTCATCGCTAGTCATCTTCCGATCTCTTTGGAACACCCTTCTTGGTTGGAAATATATATATGGTCCCAAATAATAAAATTACTACTACATTTACAGTTTGTCCATTAATTGTGATGTCTGCTTATATCCTGTTTTTGTTATTCATGTCGGTGTACATACATTTTGTTTTTGTTGCATTCAGTAATAGTCCATATTCCTCACTAATTGTTTTTATGGACCCCAACGTTTTCTGCATTGCCTCAATAGTTGTAGCATCGTGTTCTCAGCATATCTGAAGTTGGTTAAGAGGAGTCCATCGATGGAAATCCCACCTCCCTCCAGTTTGTCAAAACCTTCCAAGGTTTGTCTCATAATAAAGGGTATATGTTAAAAAGGATTGGAGACAAAATACAGCCTTGTCTCACATCCTGTCCAGTCAAAAACCACTTACTGTCACCTACAGCTGTTCCCATAGTAATATGTTGGTGGAGGAAGAGACGTGCAATGAGTTCAATGAGATGCTTTGGAATTCCTATGTCTGCCAGTATCCTCCGAGGGTGTCAAACACTTTTGAGTAGTCAATGAAGCACATGATCAATGGGTAAACGTACTCTGCTTTTTTCAGTGATGTGATGGATATTCATAATTTGATATCAGAGGGGTAGCCATGTTAGTCTGGATCTGTAAAAGCAGCAAAGAATCCTGCGGCACCTTATGGACTAACAGACGTTTTGGAGCATGAGCTTCCGTGGGTGAATACCCACTTCGTCGGATGCATGTAGTGGAAATTTCCAGGGGCAGGTATATATATGCAAGCAAGAAGCAAGCTTTCACCCATGAAAGCTCATGCTGCAAAACATCTGTTAGTCTATAAGGTGCCACAGAATTCCATTCATAGTTTGGTTACGTGTGTCTCGCCCCACTCTGAAACAAGGTTGTAGTGGTAGTTTAGCTTCTGTCCTTCATTTCATGCAATCCTGGATTATTTAGAATGGAACTTTACTAATGTGCAATATCAGGGAGACTGTATGATAGTTACTATACTGTTATGTCTCCCTCCTTCAGAAAGGGCAGAAAAATTCCCTTTATCCAGTTCTGCAGCCAATTTCTCGTCATGTTTACTTCATTACAAACTTTCCACATAAGATCAGCACCGCATTTGCAAATTGCTTTTAACAATTTTGTAGGCATGTTATTGACCCTTGCTGTTTTCCCACACTTCTTTTTCATAATAGCACATACCACTTTCCCTCCCAGGACTGATGGCTCCAGCTCTGTACTCCCTTCTCTGTCATTCTGTACTATGAGTAGCTCTGGTGATTCATACAGAGTGGCAGCATAATCTCTCCACCTGCATTTAATAACACCCTCCATGAGGACTCTGTCATGATCTTTTATTACGTTTGATCATGGGGAAAACCTTTGCAGTAAGAAATCTGACCACTGTGAACACACCTGTTGTATTATTACTTTCTTTATGATTCTGACGTCCATACATTTTGCCCTTATATATTTGCTGTTGTCTTTTCTAGTCTGCCTTTGAATCTGTCTGTTAGTTCTTTATATTCTCTCCTTTGTTCCTCCATCTCCAAGCCATTCCCTTTCACTCTGTGTAATTTTTCCACCTGCTAAACCACCTTCTCAGTTAACCATGGTGTGGTCTGACTTTTTGGAATGTGCACTTTGGCAGTTTCAGACATAATAGTTTCCATTTTATTTCAAAGTTCATCACCATTTTACACATGGGGAAATTGAGGCAGAGAAGTTTGGTACCTTGCCAAAGATCTCACAGAAATACAGTGTCATAGCTTGAATTAGAACAAATGGATTCTTGGCTGCAGGCTGAGACCCGTATTTTTTGAATATTGTAATGTCTTTAGTGACATGCAGCATTTCATAGAGGTATTACTCAGAAAGATCACTATCACTATTATAAGTATAAAGATGAAATTTGTGCTGGCTACTGATTCCTGTTCCATATACATACCGTTTATTATGACTGAGCAATCTCTCCTTTGTTGACAAAAATTGTCCTATATTCTCATTAGTGGGGTCACAAAGCCATGTCCTCAGCTAATGTGAATCAACATAAGTCCATTGAACTCAATGCATATATGTCAATTTACAATGTCTGAATATCTGGCCTGAAAACTTTTTCCATCTGAGAAGTGTATTCTTTATTAACAGTAATACTATTGAACAGTATTGGCTCTTCCATAGTTAAAGATGAAGCTAGGCTGAACTTTGAATCAGATTTTCATCCTTCTTTCCCCAATTCAATGCCTCCCAAATGAGACTCAATAATTAGATGAAATTTCACATGCCATATCTCATCCCAAAGAAGTCTTTTTACTGGGAGCGTTGGAAAACATCAGAGGAGCAGTTTTAAAGCCATTGACAAAAATATTCAAACTTGAGTGTCTAAAACCAGGCTTCTTAACTGATATTTACGTCACTGAAAGCTGGTAGGTATTTAGCACTTTTGGAAATGCGAGCATTGTAAGAAGAGGATTGAAAGGTTGTTTGGTTTCGCTATAAATGTATCTCTGACCTCCCCGATGTTGTATTTGGCAACAGATTTTTTTTCTGTAATGAAATTCAACTGCAGAATGAAGAAGCTGGGAAGACATTTGAGGAAAACTGATTTTGTTGTATATGGATTTGCATCGAAAATATTTAATTACAGTGGGACAAACATATAATGTAAATTATAAGAATGTTTTAATGAATTCATTCAACCACATGTTTGCGTATTACAAACATTTGAATGAATGCTTTTTAATCCATTGAAAGAGTTAATGATAAGCAAATTTCAAAGTTGCACCATGTAAGCAAACCAAATTTAGATACTCAGACATATATTTACTGTGGAAGTGTTTTTTGTACCTCATCCAATCAAGCAATGGAAGTAATACCATGTGAATTATCTGACCAATCAGAAGTAAGAAATACAGACTGGGTTTCAAATATTTGAGACCCGTCATATAATAAAAGATTTTAAAAAGATATTTGTTAAGTAAATTTGAATTACAAATACATGTGAGAATCCCCAGATAGATATACTTTGAGCAGAAAAATAGGCTAAATTAATCAAATACATTATTCATTTTGGATTATTCATTCACCTTGAGTTAAAAAATAAATAGTCCTTGAAAATTCAAACTTTTTTTTTTCCAGCTCGTAAGTTACTCAATAGCTTCATATTACACAAAGCTGCTTTTTCAGCTGGATCACACAACATGATAGCATTTGCAGATCAGTGCTGATGTTTCATTAATGATCTCCATAACAAGAAGATCATTGTTTCTTTTGCATAAACACTGGCTGAGTTACTGTCACATCCAAACTTCACTTCATGCTTTTTCGATGGCCCAGCATCACAGAGAATGTCATGCTCCTTGGCAGTAAGCCCACTTAAACCATGTGCATGTGCAGACTATTTGGCAGGGGGTCTGGTGATTTTTTGTTTTATTTTTTTTTAAAACCTAGTTTAAAAAGCTGTTCAGGAAAGGGAGAAACTTAGATACCCATGTACAAATTAGGACAGTGTTTGGCCTGATAAGTGAGTTACACAATATAAAAATGAAACTGCAACTGCTAAACTGCTATCAATTTTTCAAATAGTTATAATTCTCTTCAAGTGAGGGAGGTTGGCCTTGAAGTTAAGGCACTTGACTTGCACTCAGGAGATGTGGGTTCAATTCCTAGCTGTGTCTCAAACTTCCTGTGAGATCTTGGCCCAGTCATTTAATTTCTCTGTGCCTCAATTCTTCAGTTGTAAAATGGAGATGATAATACTTCCTTTGTCAGTTTGATCAACTTAGATTGTGAGCTCTCTGGGGCAGGGATGGTATCTTACTATGTGTGTGAACAGTGACTAGCACAATGGGGTCCCGCTCTTGGCTGGGGCCTAATATACTACCATAATACAACTGTCAATAATCTGGATTGAATACTATACAGTATACACAATAGGGTAAACTTTTCAACAGCAACCAAATTACTTATGTTCCTAAATCCTATTGAAAGTTAATGGGCTTAGGCTCCTAAGTCACCAAGAAATCATAGCTTTTTATTAGAATCGTGAATCATAAAACAGCAATCTCTCTTTTTAGATTTATGAATTCATACATGTACATGATTCATGAATCTGATAGAGAAATGGCTAACAATTTATATAACCTGTGAACACCATTCTGAATTGAATCTTAAATAATATTACAGAACAATGAAAAAGATAGCCCTCCAATACTCCCCATCCCTATGGATATCTTTAAAAAGGCTACATTTGTCAACAGATGACATGCTTCAGATTTACCACAGTTATTTCCTAACAAAATATCTGCAATAAGTGAATATGGGGTTTTTGACAGCTTTGTAAATATTTTTCATAAAATCATTAACTATTTTTTTCAATATATACTCTGGTTAGTCCCTTTCCCATTGATATCACAAATTTGAGGAGGCTGCCAAAGTTAATTAATTTTTTTCAAAGGCACTTAACTGATTTAGGAGCCTAAGTCCCATAACATTTAGAAAATCTTTTGGAAATGGGAGTTAGGCTCTAAATCACTTCATTTAAAAACTATTACCCTCTATCTCCTTTTTAATATCAATGTATGAGCTCTAAGCACACTGACAAAAACTTGCAATCCAGAGAAATATTGTCCAGCCATAAAATACAGTAAGAAAAGTTACATAGCAGCTGGCAAGTAGAGGCAAAATATGTGCTATTACACTCCACCCAAAACCTTTTCCCCTCAGCTATCCCCGAAGCCCTTTCAAATTGATTGTTTTTCCAGCATGCCTCGAATCTATTTCACACCAAGAAGGTGATTGAACCCCAAAGCAAATGCTTTATCCCACTGCCCCTTCTCTTTTATAATGTGAGGAAAGAGGGTCAAGCGTAAGTGCCTCTTCTGATCTCAAATGTTGTCTTATGGCATGGAGGCCTGTCAAAAAGCCAAGTCACAGGCCACTGAAAGCTTTATTAATCAAAACCAACACCTTATCCTCCACCCAGAGACCAGCAGGCAGCTAGCACAAACCATTGTTGTCATACACTCCCATTCAGATACACTAATTAAAAATGGGTTGTTGTATTCTGAGTGTTTGTCTATACTGTGATAAAACAGCTGTGGCTGGCCCACATGAGCTGACTCGTGCTCTTGGGGCTCGGGCCATGGGGCTATAAATTTGTAATGTAGATGTTCAGGCCTGGGCTGGAGCCTGGGCCCCTCACAGGGACCCAGAGCAATTTTACAGCCCTGCAACCTGAGCCCTGCAAGCCTGAGTCAGCTGACGCAGCAGCAGCAGGTGTTTTATTGAAGTGTAGGTTAGGGTTACCAACTGTCTAATTGCACAAACCCAAACACCCCTGTCCCCTCTCACTTCCTCAAGGCCACACCCCTGCCTTGTCCTTTCTCTGAGGCCCTGCCACCTGCTCACTCCAGCCCTCCTCCCTCCATCGCTCACTCTCCCTCACCCCCACTCACTTTCACCGGGCAGGGGTTTGGGGTGCAGGCTCTGGGATAAGAGGGTGGAGCCAAGGGGTTTGGAGTGTGGGAGGGGGTTCTGGGTTGAGCCTGGGGCAGGGGGGTTGAGGTTTAGGAGGGGGCTCTGGGTGTGGAACCGGGATCAGAGCTGGGGCAGGGGGTTGGAGTGCAGGAGGAGACTCGGGGTGTGGGCTCTGGGAGGGAGTTTGGGTGCGGGAGGGGCTCACGTTTGGGGTAGGGGGTTGGGATGTGGCAGAGTGTTTGGAGTTGGGTGTGGAAGGGAGCTCAGGGCTGGGGTTTGGGTGTGTGAGGGGGTTCAGGGTGCAGGTTCCAGATGGTTGTTGCTTACCTCAGGTGGCTCCCAGAAGTGGCTGCATGTCTGGCAGTGGCTCCTAGGCTCATGGGTGGTCAAGTGGCTCTGCACGCTGCCCCTGCCTGCAAGTACTGCCCCCACAGCTCCCACTGGCCACAGTTCTCCATTCCTAGCCAATGGGAGCTGTGGAGTCAGTGCTTGGGGTGGGGGTAGGGTGCAGAGACACACACACCCCTGACCATGCCTCCTCCTAGGAGCTGCTGCCAGACATGTCGCTGCTTCCAGGAGTGGCATGAAGCCAGGGCATGTAGGGAGCCTGCCTTACCCCCGCTGCACCACTGCACTTTTAGCGGCCTAAAATCTCCCAGATTGGCTTCAGTAGCCTGTGGGAGCTCGAGCCCAATTCCAGGAGGCTTCCAGCCAAACCCTCAGAGGCCTCAATTCAACCAAGCACTTACTTAAGCATGTGCTTAAGTGCTTTCTTGAACTGGGATACTTTCTTGAATGGATTGAAGATGTCAGTCAATATACAGCATATTGTATTGGAATGAACTAATGAATCTGACAATAGGCTGCTCACTGCTTATATGTATGCAATTTTGAGAACATTATAAAAAAGTGGTTTCAAAACTCTGATTGATAGTACTGACAGATTAGTTAAATAGTTAATCACATCCATCATATAACAAGTATTTAATCAGCAATTTAATCTACTACTTTTGTGATATAACTAACAAGACTTTGAAATGTGGTCCATCGAAGCCATTGGGAAATGCCACTTTTCAGACCATTCAAACCCTATTGAATGATGGTGAAACAGACTCATGTGTGAAGTGTGTTTTTTTTTGTCCGTGTGATAAATGAATGTGTGTGGGGGGGGGGGGCGGTAAACTCCCTTTTATGGACACCCAGCCAGCCAGTTAGCTATAAAATCCCTCTTAGTAGCTGTTCTCTACTTTCTTTATCTGTAAAGGGTTAACAAGTCTCCCTGCGATGCATAGGTAAAAGTAAGGGAGTGGACACTTGACCAAAAGAGCCAATGGGAAGGCTAGAACTTTTTAAAATTGGGGGAAAAACCGTCCCCTCTGTCTGTCTGTCTGTTTGTTCTCCGGAGAGAGGGAACAGAGCAGAGGTGGTGTAAAAAGCTTTATGCCAGGTATGAAAAATCATCAGATCACATCTAGAAACTACTCATTTGAAACCCCAGATATGTAAGTAGATCAGGGAATGTCTACGAAGACGCAATTAGGTTTATCTTTTTTTAAATTTCTTTATGGCTTGTGGACTCTGTGCTAACCCCAGGTGTTTTTGTTTTGCTTGTAACCTTGAAGCTGGACCTCAAGAACTATTCTTGATGCTTAATCCTTGTATTTGCTCTTTTTAAATCGAGCAATAGCCTGAGTTTCCAGATGTATTTTCTTTCTTTTTGTTTTAATAAAATTTACCTTTTTTAAGAACAAGATTGGATTTATGTGTCCTAAGAGATTTGTGCACATGTTGTTTAATTAGCTGGTAGCAACAGCTGATTTTCTTTGTTCTTCTTTCTCAGCTCTTCCCTGGGGGAGAGGGGTGAAAGGGCTTGAGGGTATCCCACAGGAAGGCATTCCCAAATGCGCCTTTCTGGGTTTTCAAGGGAGGATTTTCACTTGGGTAGTGGCAGCATCTACCCATCCAAGGTCAAAGAGAAGCTGTAATCTTGGGAGTTTAATACAAGCCTGGAGTGGCCACTATTAATTGTTAGAATCCTTGTGGGCTCCCACCTTCTGCACTCAAAGTGCCAGAGTGGAAAATCAGCCTGACAGTCCATAAGGTGAAAAAACATGTTTGCTTCTTCCAGTGCTGTAACAGTTTCTTAGGTCAGCTCTTATCCCGGGAATCAGCAGCAATGCTTGATCACCACTGTAAGAGCTCTGGCAGGTATCTCAGGAGAAAAGCTTCCATAAACACTGTGAATCATATTGGTTCAAGTTGCGAAATCAGCAGGGAAGGCAAGGGTCATTTTGTGCTTTTGTTCTTGTACTTGGAAGGAAAACAGATGAGTGCATCTTTCCAGATTTCTTGGAGGAAGATCTAAACATGGGAGCGAGGGAACAAAGGGGTGAGACCGGAATTTTACAACAGCAAAACATGGAGGGAAAAGGCAAAGAAGGGACATGGGGAGAGGCAGAAGTTCTATTGGGGAAGCACAGAGAGGACACTGTTGTATTTTGAGCACACTACAGGGCTTGTGCAGTGAAGTGTGTGTGAACACAAAATAACTGGAGAGAAACCTTGAAAGAGGAACTGTGCTTGGCCAGCACTCTTGCAATATCCAAAGCCCACCCTTCTCCCCCCATTTCACTTATGAAACACTTCTGACTTATCTGTAATGACAAGTTCCCTGATCCTCATTTCCCAGCTGCTTGCTTTTCCTCCCGTGCCTTAAAGGCCACTGTCCTTGATCTGTCCAGCTGCAAAGTCCCTGCTTCCTCCAGTCATGTTAGGTGAGTTATGGAAATCTGCCTGAGGCCCCATATGTCTTGCTTTGCAGGGGCCCTGCTGTCCTAAACCTAGGTTTTTTGAATCATTTGCTGCATGCATAATATAACAGCCTTGATGCTGTACTTAATACCAGTAGGATGTACCGAAAAGAAAAAAGAGAGAAACTAAACCCATAGAAACTGTGAAGCAGATACTGCTTCTCTCCCTCCCCACAACCACTGCCCCATAAGCACACCTACATAGTATTTACAGTCTCTCTGGTGGATGGCAAGCTGTGGTAGGTAATCTTGGCATTGTTGATATATAGTAGTGAAATAACAGCTGTAGATGGTCAGAGTGATTTCACTTGTATAAAGAGGAGATGTCATTCTGCCATGGCGTATCTGCAGTCATACTAGCTCATGGGTTGAGTGAGGAATCAAAAGGGGCAGGGTTATTATTACAAGATCATAGTATTGATGCTATTCTTCCTCGTCTTTATTTACTTGTAGCCATTTACACCTGTGCAGAATGGGGACTAACTGCTACCTTTCTGATTTGGTGCATGGCGATGGAGAATTAGCCCCTTGGTTCTAGTCTCACTGCATGGGCAGGTCAATTATAATTGCAATTCATAGAGGTCCTGAGTACCCACAGGTCCTATTCCAATCAATGGGGGATGTGAGTGCTAAGTATGTATAAATACCAGGTCACTAGTCACCCTGTGCCTCAATTTTCCCCCTCTGTAAGATGGGAGTAATTATATGTTCCTTTGTGAAGTGCTTGGACAGTCTCTGAGGAAAAGAGCTGTTTGAGTGCCAAATATGACTATGCATTCTACCCTATTGCATGTTGAATGTTTTCCTCTGACTGTAATTGTGTATACATCAGTTACTTTGTCCCACTAACTTCACATGCCACGGTAGTTGCACTACTATGTGACAGAATAACCAGAGCAACCAGCCGTAGGACTCAAAGCATATGTTTCTTTTTATTCATGCTTTTTTCCTCACTGCTACTCAAGCCTCCTGTTTTGCTTTGCTCTTCCCTCTCTTGCAGCTGTGCACACCTTTTTGCTGCAGCCAGAAGAGGTTATGAAAGCAAATAGGAAACTGAGGAAAAGGTTATTGTTCATTAGTTTTCTATGCTTGATAATCACAAGCAAGATGGCCTCAGATCTAAATCATGGATGGGGAACGGAGTGGTTATGGCTGCAACTGTTATGGTCACAGGAGGCCTCATTCAGCAGCTCTTTTACTGTAATAATATTATTGCACTGTAGTGAAATACTCTGGCCGGCCTCCAGTAATAATGAAGTCCATTGTTGTGTCCCCAGTGACTCTTGGAAGGAAACTTCCTGCACAGTGATGGGAACGGCCGCTGCCTACTGGAGAGTGAATTCAGTGACTCTTTACTACATGGAAACACCCTTCATATCTTATGCCTGGGTCTGAGTCACTGATTCTCCTCCTTGCCAAGCAGCGGAAAACTCACTTTCTAGCATTGTGTATAAACAATAAATTATATTTGGGCAGCAGACTATGGTTTTTAATATATATATAAAAATGATGCATAGACAAGTTCCTGGCTAGGGAAGAAATTGCATCACTGGAATCTGCTCGCATCCTGAAAACCCTAACTCCACCACCTAAATGGCAAACATAAGATGACATAAGTCATCTGTTTAGGACTGACTAGCAAATAAGTCATGAAGGATTGTAGAGTATTCACAGCAAATAGTTGCTGACCTGTATGTGTATAGGATGTGCTATGTCTAGCTCTAAAGTGGACAGACATTGAGGCTGGAATTTCACTAGCTTGTAGGACTAGAAAACACGCAGGAATTAGCCAAATCGATACTGTTACCTGTTCATAGATCCTAAAGCTAGACACAGGGCCAGATTGACATTCTGAGGCCTTAAACTATGTCAAGTATAAGAGACTCCATACCATAAAAAAATGCATTTATTGTTTTCACAGAAAGGACACTGATTATATAAATCTTTCATGTTTATATTTGCATATGTACAAAGGTGAAGTTATAAAAATTGAAGAATAATCTTCATGACAAAAATAAATTTTAGACACATTCTTTGAACTAATTGCATATGTAAGTAAAGTAGAAGTAAACAATACAATATACAAAATAAAAAACAAACCAAGAAAAATACAATTTACTAGAAGAGTTTTCAAGAAATTTTTCTTCTCTTTTGGGGCATCTAAATTGTGGAACTCCTTTCTGAAAACGCTATAAGATGGCAATAGAGGATACAAGAGGCAATAGAGAATATAGGATGCAGGTAAACCACAAACTTAAAGGTTAACTGTTAGTTTTGTTGATATAAATTACACTTAGGTAATAAGCAAACCATGAGAAAATTATATGGGGGTTGTATTTTTCTAATAAATTGATTTTTCTTTTTATATCAGAGGGGTAGATGTGTTCGTTTGGATCTGTAAAAGCAGCAAAGAGTCCTGTGGCACTTTATAAACTAACAGACGTATTGGAGCATGAGTTTTCATGGGTGAATATCCGCTTCGTCAGATGCATGTCATCCGACGAAGTGGGTATTCACCCATGAAAGCTCATGCTCCAATACATCTGTTAGTCTATAAGGTGCCACAGGACTCTTTGCTGCTTTCTTTTTATAGAAGGTTATGCTGGATTACCTAATATTGGTACTAAAATTACTAACAAAGTTTGTATTGAAACCAATAAAATTTTTAATTTAATTTATATATCTATATAACAGATATTATTTTTATTAATGTATATATGCCCAAAACCTGTTGTTTTACCAAGATATTTCTGTGAAAGTTAGGGCATGTCTTACCGGGGATTGATTTTAGTGGGTCTAGTGAAGACCTGCTAAATCGACTGCAGATCACTCTCCCCATGACTCTGGTACTCTGGACCGAGAAGCATAAGGTAAGTTGATGGGAGAGTGTCCCCCGTAAACCCAGCATGGTGTAGACACTGCATTAAGTCGACCTAAGCTATGTTGACTCCAGCTACATTATTCACGTAGCTGGAGTTGCGTAACTTAAGTCAACTTGCCCCCTAAGTGTAGACCAGGCCTGAGTGTTGTTTTGTCTATGGGCTGGTTTCCTGTCTTCCATTGACACATGCAGTGAAGACACCAGGGTAAGTCGACCTAAGCTATATCGACTCCAGCTACATTATTCATGTAGCTAGAATAGCGTAAATTAGGTCGACTTACCTCCATAGTGAAGACAAGCCCTATGTTCTCACAGGAAAACAAGAGAGGATATATAATTTTTTTATATCATGAATATGGAAAATTATCCTTTTTATATGAATAAATGGAAAAATGTTTGATTAATTTTGTTAGGGAAATGCAAAGTTTATCCAGACTATATATAAAGTATATTTACAAATGTTTATTCCAATTTAATTTTAGCTATGAAACAATAAATTTTGGGATATTTATTTTGCCATACTATAAAAATACAAAGTATTATGCATATATGTGATTTCTACGTTTATATAAGAATTTTTACATAGCATGCTACTATAATAAAATATTATTTTGCGTGCGCCAAACCTGCCAAGCAGAAAATCCCAGTCTTTTTTCGAGGCAGACATCTCTCTTTACATTTGCTTCTCTATCCTCTGTCTCCCGCAGGACCACTAATTAATCTTGAGTAAACACCTCAGACACAGAGTGACAACAAGCTATATGTGCAAAAAAGAAAGAGAATTTACCAGAAAAAAGACTAGTAATTTCTAGAGGCATTAAGAAAGTGAGAAAAACTAGCCTATATTCAAGCAAATATAATGAATATTATAAGCTTTAATAGCCTATGAATCATATATGCACATAGTTTGAAATAACTTGCTCACCAAGTACTCAGAATATTTTGATATATATGTATATCTTCCTTCACTTCTCTCAAAACCCTCTATTTATCCTTTTGTCAGCACTCTCTGATATTTACTGTGAAGGTTCCCGAAACTGATGGAGGGAAGCCAACACAAATTTATCCTCCGTAAGATCCACTCAACCCAAGTCTATAAGACGATCACCTACAATCATGTGAAGCATGGATAGTGCATGAAGCAGAAAGCGGCATGCATGCTAAAATACACAATTGTATGTATGTACAGATCAAAAGACGAAAGAACACAGTAACACAGGAATATGAGTTTGGCAGGATTGCTTCACAACACTGCCATCTCTGACCTCATTTTTCCCCATTTTATCAGCAATGAGATTATTTATGTGTTTAAAGAAGTTATGAAGACATGGTCAGAATTTTACCAGTAGCAGCTGGCCAACAAAACGCTGCCCTAGAGACTGATAGCAGACTTACTTATAGAAATACTAATTTATAAGTGCAATTATCATTTTTTCCCCTCACCCCTGGCTTCTGCCAGGCAATAGCGAACAATTAGTGAAGGGTAAGGGTATTTGTGTAGCCAGATATGTTTATTTTGTCACATTTTATTGAAAATGTCTGCATTTAGAGATAATCTTCTTTTTCCTATCTCTCCTTTTATTTATCAAATGATTTTGAAAAAATTTAAAATGGAGTCAGTTTTTTCTTTTTTAGAGGCCTCGCATATTGTGAGGCCCTAAGATGTAGCTTCATTATCTTATACTTTAACCTGGCTAGAAGGAACCATTTTTATCATCTAGTCTGACCTCCTGTATTACACAGACCTTGGAATTTCCCAAGATAATGCCTCGAGCATATCTTTTAGTAAAACATCCAATACTGATTTAAAAATAGTCAGTGATGGAGAATCCACCACAACTCTTGGTAAGTTGTTCCAATGGTTAATTAATCTCACTGTTAAAAATGTACACCTTATTTCTAGTCTGAATTTGTCTAGGTTCAACTTCCAGCCATTGGAGCACGTTATACCCTTCTCAGCTATATTAAATGTGTTCCCCACAGAGGTACCTACAGACTGTAATCAAATCACTCCTTAACTTTCTCTTTGTTAACCTTTCAGCTAAATAGACTGAGCTCCTTGAATCTATCACTATAAGGCACATTTTCTAATCCTTTAATCATTCCAGTAGCTCTTCTCTGAACCCCTCCAATTTATCAACATCTCTTTTGGGCACCAGAACTGTACTCTAGCAGTGGTCTACTTCTACTCGAGATTGCCGTGTTAATTCATCTTAGGCTCACATTTGCTCTTTTGGCCACAGTGTCACACAGGTAGCTCATGTTCAGCTGATTATCCACCATGACCCACAAATCTTTCTCAGAGTCGCTTCTTCCCAGAATAGAGTATGTAGGGCCTGTAAGTATGGCCTACATTCTTTGTTCCCAGAGCTATACATTTACACTTAGCCATATTAAAATGTATAGGTTTGCTTTTGCCTGGTTTACCGAGCCACCTAGAGAGCTCTGAATTGGTGACCTGTCCTCTTCATTATTTACCACTCCACCATTTTTTGTGTCATCTGCAATTTATCAGTGATGATGAACTTAGTGTCAGTGACAAGCCCTGCACTGTTAGCCCATAAAGCAGTGTTGGGCAGCAATTGAACAAGGCAGTTATTTGACATTAATGCAGCAGACAAACAAAAGAGCTTTCCCAGAGTGCAGTAGTTACAGCTTGCTTCTCAAAGGTCTGCATCAATTACTGTCACTTATTTGTCAGCAGCATCCTGAGATTAATTGGAAAGATCCACAGTCCTACGTCACACGTGGCTCTGCTTTCCCATCTGTTTTCGTTGGTGCTATAGACCAAAATGTTCCACTTCATGTACCTTGTCAGAGCTATATTAATGTTTCACAACGAGCCCAGGCTAGAACAACACAAAACCCCACAAAGTACCTAAATGTGGTGAAAATAAAGATGTAAAGAGAGGTGGCTGAAAGAATGATTTATGGGACCTGAAAGATGAGCCGCAGTGGGAGGTTGGTGGATTAGGAGCTATCTTTCTTCACTTAAAGGAGAAATGTTATGATTACAGAAGAAGAGGCTTTTCCAGTCACTACGATAGTACTGAGGGATGGATTTTAAAACCCCAGTTCACACTGTGTAGCACTTTACAAAGAGGCTACTTGCAGCATAAGTCACTATGGAGCATTAATAAGCATGTCAGAACCTGAGCCTAAGGTTCCAGTTCAGCGTAGCACTCATGCACATGTTTAACAGCCAACTTGTACTTAAGTCACATTGACTTCAATTTGTTAGTCTATAAGATGCCACAAGTGCACGTCGTTATTTTTACTGACTTTAATGGAACTTAAGCACGTTCTTCAGTCCTTTCTTCAACTGGTGCATTAGTGAGACCACACCTGTTTATGCAGAGAATGGAATAATAACCTCACCAACAGTGGGGCTATGTTTCGAAAGCATCATAACAGTATGAGCTACAATATTGTTCTATGAGGTGATATAGTTATAACCATTGTACTCAGAAATCATCATAATACTTAGACTTTATAGTCAAGTCTCACGCTTAAAGCCCCATGTAATTATCTGAGAATGTCTGCTTTCCTTTTTTTTAAGTCAATTTCTATCCCTCACATTTGGTGAGATAAGATCAAAAATGCAAAGCCTAAAGGCTTATTGCCTAGAGGGCAAATAAAAAGAAACCAATGTTTATTATTTTAAGCTCTCTTGTCTTGTTAGTCTCATAATTTGAGTGTGTGCTGTTGACCCTAAAGCAAGCGAAGAAAGTGAGGCAGAAATTAAGTGATTTGCCCAAGGCCACTCATGCATCAGTGCAGAACCTAGATTAGAACTCAGTTAAAACAAGGTTCCCAGTCTGGTGCTTGTCCTTGAGGCCACCCAGCCTCACATTTTACTAAATTTTCTAATTTTAATAAATACATTGAGTACATAAAAACTAATTGCAGTCTGAAGTTTCTGATTCTGCTGCCAAACCTTCTGGCTTTATCATTTGTCAGTCAGCTAACTACAAACAACTGTGCTTTCCACTTATAAGGCAGGTGCTGTTTTGAAAACTGGCACAATGAGAATTTAGTGACATTTCCTGGTATGGTTCCATTTATGAATACTTGACTAGCGTAACTGATTAAACAATATGAAAGTTTACAGTTTACTTTATACTAACCTTACATTCAAGTATTAAACTGGCATATGATGTGCATTGCATTAATATTACATCTTCTGATAAGCTGTGTTACGGTTAGTTATAGCTTCATCTAAGAATTTATCCCCAATATCTTGAATAACATACTAAAGCAAAAGTTACTGAAGCATGGAGTAGAATCTAGCAATCATTTAATAAAACATTATATTAATGAAGTGATATTTCAAGCCTTACCCCAAAAAATCATTAAAGTTGAAACAGAAGCAGAACTATGGTTTGTGAATTGATTTTATTACCAGAAAGAAGCTTGGGGTAGCTGCTTGGTACATCATGGCCAATGGACAGCTTTGGGTATCTAGAGATCCATAAAAAAGGGAAACAAAAGCATCTGCACAGCAGCACTTACGGTTTTTATGTATAGACCCAAATGATCCTAAAGAGCCATTACTGACAATAAATGGAGCTTAAAGACAGTGAACAATTACCAGGTTTGATCCTGTCAGATTGTAGCAGTTTGTCAAGAACTTGATAAATAAGACCTTGCTGAATGTTGAAAAGAGAGGGAATGGGGCTGAGAGAAGAGATTCTAGGACATCTGCACCTCTCAATAGGTGGAATACTAATGAAATTAATCTTCTGTGCACTCTAGGCGTACATAACGTTGTTAAATGTACACCTTGTATACATAGGAATGAAAATAAACAGCATTGAAAGCGATGGGATTAGCATGTAGGAAATTCTGAAGGACTTTATTATTTTTTTTTAATTTAGTGATGTAACATATTTTGAAGCCTTAATTATGCATTAATGGGTGGCTGTTTTAAAACAGTGTGCCACTAGCTCTTTAGTTTTGATTTACACTGCTGTAAACAAAAGGTGAATACAGGCCATTGAAGTTAATAATCTAACACTGAACATTCATATATTTATTTCTTTAAAAAAAGCTATAGGAATTGTACTCGCTGTCCATGTAAACTCAGACTCATTCTAAAACAGAGAAACAGCCATTGGACAGTTGTTCTTCATATGTTCGTGCATTCAAAAAGCAATTAAAAAAAATCCTAGTTGATTTAAGTGCCTAAGTCCTATTGAACATCAATGGTATTTAAATGCTTAACCACAATCATCATCTAAAATACCAGTGAGTGCATCAAAACCATCTGTTAGTAAGGATTTGTAACAAGGATTTACTAGGGCCTTTGCTGTCTGTTCCTGCTCCAGAAAACAGGACACGGTCTAGATAATATCAGAGGGGTAGCCGTGTTAGTCTGGATCTGTAAAAGCAGCAAAGAATCCTCTGGCACCGTATAGACTAACAGACGTATTGGAGCATGAGCTTTCGTGGGTGAATAGCCACTTCATTGGATGTATTCACCCATGAAAGCTCATGCTCCAAAAGGTCTATATAATGTTGATATTGTATATCTCAAAACGTGTCGTCAGCACCTTGGACAGTGTGGGATTGTGAATAATAAACACTAGGTACAGAGAAATATATCCCCTAGCTCTCTATTGCTGACTTCCACTCCTCCCCTCTTGCCCTACCTTAATCTCTGTTTAAAAGCATCACAATATATAAGATTTGTTTGTTTTTTGCCTCACTCTTCTTTCCCTTATTCCCTTCCATTATCTGGTACCTTCATATTTTATATTTGTCTAATTTAGGTTCTGATCTTGACAGAGGAACCAAACCACAGGCGTGGACAACTGCAGCCATGCAGAGCTCCATTGAAGTCAATGGGGGCACTGTTAGTGCTCAGGGGTCCACCCATGTGATGATTGTTGAAGGGTCTGGACCTTTGACTGTGAATGTTGTGGGGCAGGGACCATGGCTTTTTTTAAGTTGTGTCATGCTGCACAAAGTTATGGGACTATCTGTATGTTTAACATACAGAGAAATAAAAGAAACATGGCCAAGATATTTTGAATGACTCAGAACAGCCACACATTGCACTGATATTGTTTTTAATATTCAAGCCTGGGTTTCAGATTTCCTGGCATCATTTTCAGAATTCCACCTTGTGGCTTGACATAGGCCTGACCCTCTTGGCTCTTACTAGTACAGGGACTAATCTCTTGTTATCCAGCTTTGAAGCTTTCGTCTTCTGTACATGCAGCAATCTTCAAGATACAGATTATATATTATATGCGAGGGTTGTGGAAGGCTCTGATTGCTTAATGACCTTAGAAAAGTTTCCAAGGGCTTTATGAGCCTCAGAATAAGGACATGATATTTCATACATCTCATCCTGGTTTTTACTTCTGACTTCCTGAAGCAGTCAAAATTGGAAGAGTAACTGTATGAGAATAGGCAAGATCAGAAATAAAGACCACATTTGAAGTTTCTGATGAATTATGTCAATTTTTACTAATCTGTGTCTTTATAATACTGTTTACTCTCAAGCAAAGAATCCTGTGGCACCTTATAGACCCACGAAAGCTCATGCTCCAAAACGTCTGTTAGTCTATAAGGTGCCACGGGATTCTTTGCTGCTTTTACAGATCCAGACTAACACGGCTACCCTCTGATACTTGACACCATGCAAGGCACTGCATTTAGCCGTATGGAATGGAAATCCATCAACCTCATGAAGAAACTTGCACAAATACAGACAGATATCATCTTCCTTTCCAAATGCAAACGTATGGACATCATACCAAATGGACTAAAGGTAAAAAATCCACTGCTATCTACATACTACACAGACCACAGTGAGAGATTGTCATACTCTATCAAAAAAACTGAGGAACCACCTGATCAGCATCCTATACAGCAAACAGGAAAACATCAAAAAAGAGCTCTCCAACCTGGAGACTCTCATTAATAACCAAACTTCTATACAAACGGACTTCACTAGAATAAGACAGGAGATCTACATTACTCACTTCACCTCTCTTCAAAGGAAAAAGGACTGTAAGCTGTCTAAACTCCTACCTGCCACATGGGGCCACAACAGTGGTACCCCTAACCCACCCAGCAATATCGTCAATCTATCCAACTACACACTCAGCCCAGAAGAAAAGTCTGTCCTATCTCGGGGACTCTCTTTCTGCCCTGCCACCCCCACCAACATGATACAGTTCTGTGGCGATCTGGAAGCCTACTTTCGCCGTCTCCGACTCAAAGAATACTTCCAGGACAACACTGAACAGTGCACTGATACACGGGTGCCCTCCCACCAACAGCACAAGAAAAAGAACTCCACGTGGACTCCTCCTGAGGGTCGAAATGACAGCCTGGACCTATACATTGAATGCTTCCGCCGGCGTGCACAGGCAGAAATCATGGAACAACAACATCGCTTGCCTCACAACCTAAGTCGTGCAGAACGCAATGCCATCCACAGCCTCAGAAACCACCCTGACATTATCATCAAAGAGGCTGATAAAGGAGGTGCCGTTGTCATCATGAACAGGTCTGACTATCAAAAGGAGGCAGCCAGACAACTCTCCAATACCAAATTCTACAGGCCACTTCCCTCAGATCCCACTGAGGAATACACTAAGAAACTGCAGCATCTACTCAGGACACTCCCTACACTAACACCAGAAGAAATCAACATACCCCTAGAGCCCCGACCAGGGTTATTCTATCTACTACCCAAGATCCACAAACCCGGAAATCCTGGACACCCCATCATCTCGGGCATTGGCACTCTCACTGAAGGACTGTCTGGATATATGGACTCTCTACTCAGACCCTATGCCACCAGCACTCCCAGCTATCTCCGCGACACCACTGATTTCCTGAGGAAACTACAATGCATTGGTGACCTCCCAGAAAACACCATCCTAGCCACCATGGATGTAGAGGCTCTCTACACAAACATCCCACACACAGATGGAATACAAGCTGTCAGGAACACTATCCCTGATGATGCCACAGCACAACTGGCTGCTGAGCTCTGTGCTTTTATACTTACACACAACTATTTCAAATTTGATGACAATATATATCTCCAGATCAGTGGCACTGCTATGGGCACCCGCATGGCCCCACAATATGCAAATATCTTCATGGCCGACCTGGAACAACGCTTCCTCAGCTCTCGTCCACTCACACCCCTTCTTTATCTACGCTACATTGATGACATCTTCATCATCTGGACCCATGGGAAGGAGACTCTGGAAAAATTCCACCATGATTTCAACAGCTTCCACCCCACCATCAACCTCAGCCTGGACCATTCTACACGGGAGGTCCACTTTCTTGACACCACGGTGCAAATAAGTGATGGTCACATTAACACCACCCTATATCGAAAACCCACCGACCGCTATGCCTACCTTCATGCCTCCAGCTTCCATCCCGGGCACATCACACGATCCATTGTCTACAGCCAAGCACTGAGGTACAACCGCATCTGCTCTGACCCCTCAGACAGAGACCAACACCTACAAAATCTCCACCAAGCATTCTCAAAACTACAATACCCGCACGAGGAAATAAGGAAACAGATCAACAGAGCCAGACGTGTACCCAGAAGCCTCCTACTGCAAGACAAACCCAAGAGAGAAACCAACAGGACTCCACTGGCCATCACATATAGCCCCCAGCTAAAACCCCTCCAACGCATCATCAAGGATCTACAACCCATCCTGGACAATGATCCCACACTTTCACAGGCCTTGGGTGGCAGGCCAATCCTTGCCCACAGACAACCTGCCAACCTGAAACATATTCTCACCAGTGACTGCACACCGCACCATAATAACTCTAGCTCAGGAACCAATCCATGCAACAAACCTCGATGCCAACTCTGCCCACATATCTACACCAGTGACACCATCACAGGACCTAACCAGATCAGCCAAACCATCACTGGTTCATTCACCTGCACATCCACCAATGTAATATACGCCATCATATGCCAGCAATGCCCGTCTGCTATGTACATCGGCCAAACTGGACAGTCTCTACGGAAAAGGATAAATGGACACAAATCAGACATTAGGAATGGCAATATACAAAAACCTGTAGGAGAGCACTTCAACCTCCATGGCCACACTATAGCAGACCTTAAGGTGGCCATCCTGCAGCAAAAAAACTTCAGGACCAGACTTCAAAGAGAAACTGCTGAGCTTCAGTTCATCTGCAAATTTGACACCATCAGCTCAGGATTGAACAAAGACTGTGAATGGCTTGCCAATTACAGAACCAGTTTCTCCTCTCTTGGTTTTCACACCTCAACGGCTAGAACAGGGCCTCATCCTCCCTGATTGAACTGACCTCGTTATCTCTAGCTTGCTTGCTAGCACACATATATATACCTGCCCCTGGATTTTTCCATTACATGCATCTGAGGAAGTGGGTATTCACCCACGAAAGCTCATGCTCCAAAACGTCTGTTAGTCTATAAGGTGCCACAGGATTCTTTGCTGCTTTTACAGATCCAGACTAACACGGCTACCTTCTGATACTTTACTCTCAAGGTTTTGGGGGGGGGGGGTTGTTTTGGTTTTTTGGGGTTTTTTTGGACAAATAAATGCAGTAGAGCCACAGCACACACTAATTTCATTTTCTTTTCTCTAGATAATGAAAATTAGAGAACCATAAAATGCTTACAGATACTTAAATACTGTAGATTTAGATTTATTGGATTTATTACATTTCAAATCCACAAGAGGGCAGAAACACAGGTAAACTGGTGCACTGGTAGAATAGACAAAATATACCAGGGGAAAAAAGGTAATGAGCATTACAGCATGTGCTCTATGTACTTAATGATTTGACATTATTTAAAGCAGAACTGGCCATGTACTGTGGAAAACGTGTTGCTATTGTGTTTGCTCGAACTCACAGACTTGCCACATGTTGAAAATATGAAGTCCGTTTCCAAAAGTAGTCTCAGTTTTTCATTTGTTCTGAAATCTGTGACGCTGATCTACCCCAATTTTAGTCTCACATTTGAGCATTGATTTCAACTGCAAAGTCACTATTAACTACCAGCCCTAGATGTAACTTTACAAATGTACAAAAGTGTGGTCATCCTCTTGATTTCTTCTTGGGAATGATCCAATCAGTTTGTTGAACAGCTGCCCCAGTTCAAAACTGGAACTTTGAAGTTTGTTTCTCCTATGAGGTATCCTACACTGTGTGCTGGTAGGATTTAAATAGACTGGGTAAAATTTTCAGAAGTACTTAACACTTAGATTGTTAACAGTATTGAATCATTGCTGTGCTAGGCATTGTGAGACCTATGTCTCATTTTCAAAAGTGACTTGGGCACTTAGGAGCCTAAGTCTCATTGATCATCAATGAGACTTTGGTGCGTGAGAAAAATCCTACAAAGGACCAATCTGAATCTTTAGGTGACTAAATACCTTTAAAAATCTGGCAGTAAATCCTATTGATTTCATTGGGAATTAGGGGCCAGATTTTTAAAGGTACTCAGTCCCTAAAGGTGCAGATATGTGCCTAAGTCCACGATGTAGTTGCCACTGCCAAAGCAACAGCTCAGATGCCACTAACCTCTCGTAGGTTCCCAAGTCTCTGGGGCACCTACGTTTGTGCTGGTCAGTATTTACAAAAGCAGCATGTGCCCTACTGGTACCCCTCCCCAGCTAAGAAGCTGCTAGCAGCCCTAGCTGAAGTCAAAGCTCTGGAGGCTCCCTAGGCTGGGAACACCTGTCTTTCCAGCAGGGCCCATCCTCTAGGTCTCGGTATGTTGTGAGTCCAAGACCTGATATCTGTCAGATGCAGGCCACAATTGGTGGTGGGGGAGAATAGCACAGTACCTGCACAAAAGACTGCAAGGGACAGAGGGAAATGAATGAGCATGAGAGAGCTGACTGGCTTCTGAAAATCCCTTTCTTTGGTATTAAACTAGCCTCGTGCACTCTGTAGGGAGCATGGATGGCACAGAGCCCACTAGGGCTGCAAAGTCCAAAATCTGGCCTTGAATGCCTAAGGTCACTTTTGCAAATAGACTTTAGTACTATGAACATTTTACTCATACAGTAGATGTTCAACTCCACCTATCCCACACAATTGGAGCTGTGTTGTTTCTCTCTACAGGTTATTCAGTACATCTTAATTGGAAAGGGCCTTTCTAACTTTAGTCAGTTGTGCCCAGCTCGACTAAAACAAATATAAAATGAAAATCAGACCAAAAAAAACAGCCTCTCGTGTAGGCAGGGTTTCCATCTGACAAAAGGATAGAGGCAGGTTAAATTTTGTTTAACACTCAATTTTTAAATAATTCTGAATTTGAGAAAAGCTCTTTGCTACTATATGTGTATCTCTCTCTCTCCATGTGAACATATTAAAGATTTCTATTTTTTTGAGGTCAGTGGAGTTAAACCAGTATGAGATGAGAATGATTTTTGTGATTCTCAGACTATGTGCTCAGTATGTCTACAAACATACTGCCAAAATCTAGAACAGCTGTGGATTCACCTATTACAAGTCTGAAATACAATAAAGACCCAAGGACTCATCTGTGATCCATTTTATTTGGATTTCAGAAAATGTACATTTTTTTTGTTTTTTGTCTGGCTCTTCTCAAAGTCATGTCATGAGGGATACTGGGTGGAGAAAGAGCAGTTAAACCAGCTGCTTTATCTAGCAAGGATCTGCTTTTAGAAAAAGGCTAACGCCACAGCTGTTTGGAGCACACTAACTATGTGGGCTCTAAATTCCTTTGGAGTAAATGCCTGTAAAGGTTGTTTTTATCTCTCTGAAGAGCTCTTTCAAAGCAAAACATCTAAATATTTATCCTCCATTGATGGAGAGATGAACTCTAGCTAGATGAACCACATCCTTGTGGATATGACTGTAGCCCATATCCTGACCAGACCCAGCTGGGACTCTAATTTAGGAAACTGCACAATCAACTAGAAGAAACTTGTAATTAGGAAAAAAATTTAATGCTGACTTTGGGCTTTTATGCTCACAAAAGAGATGAGCAGGAACTCTGAAGGTCAGTCTATTAGGAAAAGTTCATTTTCAGTTCTCTAGTAGATCTTTCCTTTTTAGGGTGGATTGTAGAGCCTTTATTATAGTAAGCACTGACTCATGAGCATAGACTCAATGACTTCAGTAGGAGCTCACCAAAAGAAATAAGGAGTTCACAATCTGGCCCTTAATGGTTAAAGAACATAGGAAAATTCTGCCTTTCAATGGCAAACTGGTCATCTTTATCAGCTGTTTTCTTACTAGCTGCATTCATGTTTGTTACTGCACTTTAATTTGGATTAGCAAATGTTTGAACATGAGAAGCTAAGTGTTTTACCAAGAGGAGAAATCACAGGCAAATCCTAAGTTTTAAAGGCCAGTAATTTATTTAGGACTGGGGAGGTAGATATTCTCTCCTTCTTAGATAAATATCCTTGTAAGCAATCAACCTGGCTACATGCGGTTTAAGGAGGCCCTTTTACTTTGCTATGACTGCTACCCATATTACAAGGAGCAGTGCAGGGGAGAAAGCAGCTGCTGCCAAGCCCTGACTCCCCAGTCCACGCAAGTGGGTGAGGAGTGGACAGATGCTTTGAGCTGTCCCTCTGCTCCATGTGCTGGCCAGTACAGATGGGGAAGTAAGCTATGCCAGGAAGAAGGCTTGTGTAGTTTACTTCTTGCCTGGAACAAGAGGAGAGCAGGAGCAAACTGGACTCTGAGTCAGAGTGACAAATTTCATTCCTGCTCTGCTCCAGGACAGACTGCAACTACACAATTCCCCTTACTCAAGGCAGATTGTAAGATTCCTTTCAGGGAAAATATCAGTTTGGTTTTGTTGAAATTAGTGTTTCACTCATAGTTCTAGAAGCTATCATGCAGCAGTAACATTACATATGTGACCTATTGTACCTAGGAATGTTACAGTTCACTTAACAGTTTAGTTGATTGTTACAGTATAATTGGTGTATCTTTCACAGAAAATTCTTTGCTAGTCCGTTGGGTAAGGTCAAGTATAGCAAAAGTTTAATTATTATTACCACCTTCATCATGCGCTTGCTGGGATTTGGGCTCAATAATCAGACAGGTATTTCCAATCTCAGATTCTACTATTGTATGATACTTACAACTCAACTGCAAAACTCTTCTCTTTCAGTATCAGGGCATCTTCTCTGAACTCACATTTAATCCAACCTACTTATTCTTTTCCTCTTATGAAGTAGTTCCTAATAACATCTAGTCTCTATCTATCTGTCTGCTATGAAAATGAACATGTCACCCACAGATGCAGGCAAAGAAATCTCCATGTTTTATCACAGTATAAATGACCGGCTTGAAAAGTTAGCTCTTGCCCTGTACATGTCATATTAGGTAAAGATAAATGGACTTTCAAGCCTGGAAGATCTACTAAGAAGAGTTTATTTGGTGAAAGAATTTGGGATTCCATTGCCTTTCAAGCTGATACATGAAAGACTCTTAATCTGGCAGGTATAATATGTTAAAGAATATGTTAAAATGTGAAGACATGACACTAATAGAAGTGACCACGGTGCACACCAAAGGGTTAACCTTGACAAAACACCAGTGAAGGCCTATAATCCAGCAGCAGCAGCAGTACCTGTTGTTGTACTTCCTCCCAGTTTTGTTTAAACAGCTGTTAAA
Source organism: Gopherus flavomarginatus (assembly GCF_025201925.1). NCBI lineage: Eukaryota > Metazoa > Chordata > Testudines > Testudinidae > Gopherus > Gopherus flavomarginatus. Next base: position 182,541,652 of record NC_066619.1, read on the forward strand.
CTGGAAATGAGTTTGTGGATTTAAGGGCTTATAGTCTTTGCCTTCATAAAAGAACAATAAGACCCCTTTTTATTAATAGTCCCCTTCTTGTTAAATGCCCTATTTGAGGAGGAACACAAATTAAAACAAACTCACTCCACTAAAACATTGTTTGGCAAACTGTATGGGCGCTTCCTCCACTATTCAATGTATCAAAAGAGAGAAATATTGTTATTATTTATAGTATAGTCGTTCCTGGGGCCCCTTTGTGCTAGGCATAGTGCAGAAACCTAACAAGATATGGTCCCTGCTCCAAAGAGTTACATTCTGAGGACAATGCAACAAAACATTTATGAATTAAATCATATTTTTCAGAGAAAGTATGTTTAATGAGAAAGACGACAAACTTTTTTTTCATTTTTTTGGTAGCACTTATGGGGTATTAATACTAAGCCAACAGAAACTGCATAATCTATTAAATAAAAGTCCATATAAAACAGTTATTTTCCTTTCCAGTGGACAACAGCAACAACCCCAATGAAGGGCATTTCCTGGGGATTAGTGGCCAATTTAGATGAATAGCCCTCGACTGCATTTTCAACAATCAAGTTCCTCCCCCAAGTTAGTAATTTTGAGGAAATGCTCCTATTATTATTAACAATTATTTGTATTAGTTACACCTGGAGACACCAACCAAGATCAGGGCACCAATGTGCTAGACACTGTATAAAAAGATAGTGAGAAGGTCCCAGCCCTGAAGAGCTTGCAGTCTAAATAGAGAAGACAGTGAGATGGGAAAGAGGGACACAAAAGTGAAGTGACTTGTCCAGGGTCACACACAGGTCATTGGCAGAGCCAGGAATAGAATCCAGGGCTCCTGACTCTCAGTCAAATGCCTTATACAAGAGTCCATGCTCGGAACCTCAATTTTGCTTGATTATTACAATCTTTCTTACAATGTTTTTGTGGGTTTTGTTTTTTTAAATGCAATTATCTTGATTCTCCTTTGGCAGTTATAATATGTTTAGCTGTGCAGAAGTCATACTGATAGAGTAAAAGTTCTTTTTCTTATATTGGTGTGACTGTTGACTTAAAGAGTATCACTTCCAATTTACTCTGGTGAGAGAGCAGATTTAAGACCTGGCCTAAACTTAAAACAATTGAGATAGTTTTGGTGCTCAGGGGTGTGAAAAATTCAGATCCCTGAGTGCCAAAACTAGAGCGACCTAAATGTCCAGTTCCTTTTGGCTCGACTAAGTCAACGGAACCATGCTTCCTTTGACCTCCCTACCATCGCTCAGAGAGATAGAGTTACTTCAGTGATGGAAAAACCCTTCTGTTGCTGTAGCATCTCTACACTATGGCCATACAGTGTATAACGATGCCACAATAGCATCTGTAGTGTAGACATGCTCCCCCCCTCCTCCCATCCCTGTTCAGCAAAACACTTAACCTTCTGCTTTTCTTCCATGAATAGACTTAAATGCATGTTTTTGCTTAATTGGGGTTTACACCTGGTCAGGAAAAGGTGTCTTGCTTAATAAGTTACTTCAATGACAATGCTCTTTTTCTGAATAATGCTCCTCTGAATGTTTGCAGGATTGAGCTGGGATTTAACATTGTTTTCAGAAACCTAGATGACAGTTCTTCTATCTCTTACTCTTCATTTCAATTAAACAATAATGACTAAGCTCAGGATATTTCCTGAAGATTAACAACCTGTTAGAAAGAGTTGATGGCTTGAGGCATAATTTGGGGGCCACTCACTTCAGTGAGACATTTCTCATTCAGAAATGGCCTGGGCAGAGTGTTTTGTTTCTGTTGTAAGGGTTTGTGTGTGTGTGTGTGTGTGTGTGTGTGTGTGTGTGTGTGTGTGTGTGAGAGAGAGAGAGAGAGAGAGAGAGAGAGAGAGACTGTGTGTAGGGGGGTGGGCGGGGGAGAAGAATCATAGGCACATAGTTTCCTTGGATGATGTAGTTTCAACTGGCCTGTACCGAGCATTTGTTGTACTGTATGTACCAAGTCACATTGCTTTTATGACATCCTATTCAGCTTACTATGAGACACTTAAACCTCCAGCAATTAGAATCTTTTCAAAACATAAGTTGATTCCTTTGGTTGCTATTGATCACTGTGCAGCCTCTTTAAAATAATCAAGAGGGACAGACTCTCAGGAAATGTGCTGAAGGTTTCTACTTAAAAAATCCCTTTTATTGGAATGCTTCATAGCCATAAAACCCCTGCTGCACTCTCTCTGGCAGTTAGTTCAGATCAAGGTTTGTCAGTCATAAAGCACTTTGTACCACTCTCTGGAAAGCCACTTCTTAAAAAAAAAAAAAAAAAAAAAAAAAAAGAGCATCAAAACAAGTTACCATTAAAAAAGAAACAAAACATTTGCTTCCACCACCAGAAAAATAAACAAATAAATAAAAGACTAAAAATGACATAGGGTTTGTTTGCTTTTATTCCCCGACCTTGCTGTCTGTATCATTCTGGGGTAGCTAACCTTATGCCACAAGGACTTTAGGGTCAGAAGGGACCAATATGATCATCTAGTCTGACCTCCTGCACAAAGCAGGCCACAGAACCCTACCCATCCACTTCTATAACAAACCCCTAACCTATGTCTGAGTTACTGAAGTCTTCAAATTGTGGTTTGAAGACCTCAAGCTGCAGAGAATCCACCAGCAAGTGACCCATGCCCAACGCTGCAGAGGAAGGCGAAAAACCTCCAGGGCCTCTGCCAATCTGCCCTGGAGGAAAATTCCTTCCCGACCCCAAATATGGCGATCAGCTAAACCCTGAGCATGTGGGCAAGACTCACCAGCACTCAAGAAAGAATTCTCTGCAGTAACTCAGATCCCATCCCATCTAACATCCCATCACAGACCACTGGGCATACTTACCTGCTGATAATCAAATATCAATTGCCCAAATTAAGCTATCCCATCATACCATCCCTTCCATAAACTTATCAAGCTTAGTCTTAAAGCCAGATATGTCTTTTGCACCCACTACTCCCCTTGGAAGGCTGTTCCAGAACTTCACTCCTCTAATGGTTAGAAACCTTCGTCTAATTTCAAGTCTAAACTTCCTAGTGTCCAGTTTATACCCATTTGTTCTTGTGTCCACATTGGTACTAAGCTTAAATAATTCCTCTCCCTCCCTAATATTAATCCCTCTGATATATTTATAAAGAGCAAGCATATCCCCCCTCAACCTTCTTTTGGTTAAGCTAAACAAGCCAAGCTCTTTGAGTCTCCTTTCATAAGACAGGTTTTCCATTCCTTGGATCATCCTAGTAGCCCGTCTCTGAACCTGTTCCAGTTTGAATTCATCCTTCATAAACATGGGAGACCAGAACTGCACACAGATGAGGTCTCACCAGTGCCTTATATAACAGTACTAACACCTCCTTATCTTCGCTGGAAATACCTCGCTTGATGCATCCTAAAACTGCATTAGCTTTTTTTAACGGCCATATCACACTGGCAGCTCATAGTCATCCTGTGATCAACCAATACTCCAAGGTCCTTCTCCTCCTCTGTTGCTTCCAACTGATGTGTCCCCAATTTATAACTAAAATTCTTATTATTAATCCCTAAATGCATGACCTTGCACTTTTCACTATTAAATTTCATCCTATTACTATTACTCCAGTTTACAAGGTCATCCAGATCTTCCTGAATGATATCCTGGTCCTTCTCTGTGTTAACAATACCTTCCAGCTTTGTCTCATCTGCAAACTTTATTAGCACATTCCCACTTTTTGTGCCAAGGTCAGTAATAAAAAGGTTAAATAAGATTGGTCCCAAAACTGATCCTTGAGGAACTCCACTAGTAACCTCCTTCCAGCCTGACAGTTCACCCTTCAGTACGACCCGTTGGAGTGTCCCCTTTAACCAGTTCCTTATCCATCTTTCAATTTTCGTATTGATCCCCATCTTTTCCAATTTAACTAATAATTCCCCATGTGGAACCGTGTCAAATGCCTTACTGAAATCGAGGTAAATTAGATCTATTGCATTTCCTTTGTCTAAATAATCTGTCACCTTCTCAAAGAAGGAGATCAGTTTGGTTTGGCACGATCTACCTTTTGTAAAACCATGTTGTAATTTGTCCCTATTACCATTGACCTCAACGTCCTTAACTACTTTCTCCTTCAAAATTTTTTCCAAGTCCTTACATACTACAGATGTCAAACTAACAGGCCTATAGTTACTCGCATCACTTTTCGCCTTTCTTAAAGATAGGAACTATGTTAGCAATTCTCCAGTCATACGGTACAACCCCTGAGTTTACTGAGTCATTAAAAATTCTTGCTAATGGGTTTGCAATTTCATGTGCCAGTTCCTTTAATATTCTTGGATGAAGATTATCTGGGCCCTCCGATTTTGTCCCACTAAGCTGTTCAAGTTTGGCTTCTACCTCAGATGTGGTAATATCCACCTCCATATCCTCATTCCCATTTGTCATCCTTCCATTATCCCTAAGCTCCTCATTAGCCTTATTAAAGACTGAAGCAAAGTATTTATTTAGATATTGGGCCATGCCTAGGTTATCCTTAACCTCCATTCCATCCTCAGTGTTTAGCGGTCCCACTTCTTCTTTCTTTATTTTCTTCTTATTTATATGGCTATAGAACCTTTTACTATTGGTTTTAATTCCCTTTGCAAGGTCCAACTCTACATGGCTTTTAGCCTCTCACTTTATCCCTACATGTTCTGACCTCACTAAAGTAGCTTTCCTTGCTAATCCCACCCTTCTTCCACTCCTTGTAGGCTTTCTGAGATGCTTGCTCATCCAGCTTGGTCTACAACTCCTGCCTATGGTTTTTTCCCCCTTTCTTGGGATGCAGGCTTCTGATAGTTTCTGCAGCTTCAGCTTAAAGTAATTCCAGGCCTCCTCCGCGTTTAGATCCACAAGTTCTTCAGTCCAATCCACTTCCCTAACTAATTTCCTTAATTCTTTAAAGTTAACCCTTGAAGTAAAAAACCCTAGTCCCAGATTATTTTTGTTTATCCTTCCATCTAGTTTGAACTGAATTAGCTCATGATCACTCAAACCAAGGTTGTTCCCTACAACCATTTCTTCTTTGAGGTCCTCACTACTCACCAAAACCAAATCTAAAATGGCATCCCCTCTTGTTGGTTCTTCAACTACTTGGAGAAGAAATCCATCAGCTATCACATGCAGAAAAATCTGAGCCCTATTATTTTTACTAGCACTTGTCCTCCAGTCTATATCTGGGAAGTTAAAGTCTCCTATGATCACACAATTCCCATTAGTGTTTGTTTCATTAAAACATTAAAGAGGTCTCTATCCATATCCAAATCAGATCCTGGCGGTCTGTAGCACACCATCTCAGAGGAGGCTCTAGTAGCTTTCTTTCCCAGTGTGATTTTTGCCCAGTAAAGGAGGTCCAGAAATGCTTTCCCTCCTACCTCAGTCAGAAACGGAGCATCTGGTCTCTCTAGCTGTGCCATTCTGGGTTGTTGTTTCTTTCTGGTTTCTTTCCTCATTGGAGGGTGATGACAATGCACGTCTCACAAGGCCTCTGATCTCACTTCTAGTGTAACTGGAGACGTAGCTAAGGTTAAGCAGTGCAGTAGTAGCCTGAGATATAAATGTCACCTGAGCAGAACAAATAGAAGAGCGTGAAAGTGGCAGTGGCAGTGAATGCTTTAGGCACCATGTTCCTTGCTGTGACGCAGTATATCCATTTTGTTCCTTATTTATGTGGTATTAAAAGATCAGCTAACTTCAGTTTCAGCTTACAGCCTTATGGTTTATGTGATCTGTGCAATCCCATGTGCATCTGATTCTTCATTTGTGGCCCTATCTGACTCTGGCCCTATTAGACAAAAGGAGTAGTTGAATTATTCACCTGGACCCTGTCTTTAGAAACTTTTTCTTGTGCTCAGACAACTATTCCATATGATGGGGCACTAGAAGCTGAAGAGCCTCGGAAATAGGTTTTGTGGGACAAAAAGATTAGGGAGAAGGCAGATGGGGAGGGTTTTTTTGTGGGGGGGTGGTTATTGAGGAGGTAGGGGAAGCTGGATGTGGCATGTTACTTCACATGGGACACCTCAAAATCTAGGGTCAAATCACCTGTTAATATTTTTGATATTGCGGTGCTAAAATCTACCTTTTTCTGAAAAAATTCATATGGGATTGAGTCAAATTAAAAAATTGGCTTGATAAGTACAATTGGCTACAGTGTCTTAGTCAAATTCTGAACTACTATTGGCCAAAAAGGCAGTGGTGGGTTGCTCTGAAGCCTCCAACTGGCCCACAACAACTTAGTCCTTTTCATCCTTAATGGTGCACCCCTCCTCTACCCATCTCCATCTATCAGAGATGGCCATGCTGTAATGGATTGTGATTTGGGAAGGTCGGAGAGGCATTCCATCTCCTGGAGAGGCAGTGTTTCCTAGAGTCTCCTTTGGAACTGTAAAAAGAACGAGGAATACCTGTGGCACTTTAGCCCTCGTCCAGACTACCCCGCCGTATCGGCGGGTTAAAATCGATTGCTCAGGGATCAATATATCGCGTCTAATCTAGACGCGATATATCGATCCCCGAGCGCGCTTATATCGATTCCGGAACTCCATCAACCCGAACGGAGTTCCGGAATCGACACGGAGAGCCGCGGACATCGGTCCCGCGCCGTCTGGACGGGTGAGTAATTCGATCTTAGATATTCGACTTCAGCTACGTTATTCACGTAGCTGAAGTTGCGTATCTAAGATCGATTTTCCCCCCCCCTAGTCTGGACGAGGCCTTAGAGACTAACAAATTTATACAAGTACTCCTTGTTCTTTTTGCTGATACAGACTAACACAGCTACCACTCTGAAACTTTGGAGCTGTGTGACTGCACTGGTCTTAACGTAGGACAATGCCAGGCTCGTGTGAATGTTATGCTTCGGGCACCGGTAGCCAAAAATTACAGCCTTTCAACGGGTGGCATAAGACTAACTTTTTTTCTGCAAAAATATATTCCATCTAACATTAGCAACAGCAAAGCTGTGAACTCACCTCTCCCTTATCCTAATCCTTCCAAAGAGTTGAATGCTCCAAAGCTGTCATGAGCATAAAATATTAATATGCCCAAGCAAAATATTATTCTGTAAAGAATATGTTTTAAATGCATTAAATGAGTTTAATTTATGTCATGAATTTCTACACACAAGGAAGGAAAAGGGTAGAGTAAGTAACCTCATATGTATACAATATACTGTATGTATATTTGGATATATAGTAATAGTTTAATATGGAAAATACATGTCCTAAATGAGATAATTAATTATAAAGGCAGCAAAGAATCCTGTGGCACCTTACAGACTAACAGACATTTTGGAGCATGAGCTTTCGTGGGTGAATACCCACTTTATCAGATGCATGTCGACGAAGTGTGTATTCACCCACAAAAACTCATGCTCCAAAATGTCTGTTAGTCTATAAGGTGCCACAGGATTCTTTGCTGCTTTTACAGATCCAGACTAACACGGCTACCCCTCTGATAATTAATTATATTACTCTTAGAACATAATATTCTGACATGTTTTAAAAATTTAACCTTTATTTTTTGTTTGTATGTATGTAGGCCACTATTCTGTTTAACTTAATTTACTAGGACTATTCACAGTACATAAAATTAAGCATTTACAATTTGCAGAATTGATGCCATAATTTATGATTATGTAAATTATCTTGAGGCCTGAAAGAAATTTTACATTAATCTTGGGTTATCAGTATTAGGATCTGAGCATTAGAATAGGTGTCTCAAGCTTTATTTTAAAACACATCCTAAAAAGTAATGAAAGTTATCCTAAACAAGGAGGAACATTCTGATCAACTGAAAAGTCAAAAGGTTCTTTTCTGAGAAGACAAAAGAGTAACAGGAACTTGTATCCAAGGATTTATATTTGTTTCTTATGTTAATATGCTGTATTAAAGAAGGAAAAGTTCACCATTTATTGTTGCTCTCTGCTACATGGCATGCATCATGGCATCTTATACAAAGACACAGTCAGGGGGCAGGTTTCAGCCCTTCATTTCTGAAGTTCAGTAATCCAGTGTGGGTTCAAATATTGTTTTACAGGCTCTGGCTTCTGTAATTTGAGATTCAGTGTTCTATTGTGCCTAGTCTACATTGAGAGATCATTCCTAAATGGACCGCCACCTGTCAGTTGTATTGATAGCCAGACCTGGGCGTTCTAGTTTAAAAGACTATAAATACTGACTTACTTTATTGCAACATTCCACTGGTATTTGGTGGTTCGCTCTTGCTCACAAATATTATTCTGTTACGAGCCAGTCCAGCGTGCTATATAGTCACTGCTAAACCATGTAATCAGGTGAAATGTGGTGATGGCAGAGTATTTTACGTTCAGGCATAGGAACACTGTATTTGTCAAGAAATAGTGTGCTACTCTGAAGAGATCCTCTTCACAATGAGGTATGCGTTCTGCTGACTGTTTTTCAGAATCTTCCCCATTAAGTGGTATAAGAAACAGTAGAAAAACGTTTGGGGAAAAATATAAGCTTTTCCAAGTGTGCCATATAGAAGAGGAGTTTTCTGCAAGATGGGTTTCTTAGCAAGAGTTCTTCTGTTTACTTTGGGATGGACTTTGCAGTGAGAACAAAGAGAAAAAATAGAAGGCTAAGATATGAAGAAAGTTACACATACCTATTTTTTTTTCCTTTACATATGATTGATTGTCTCCTGTCACTGATGTTTTGTTTTGGAAGAGTTGACATGAATCATGTATCTTGGGTCAGAGACAGCCAACAAATTAATATTTTTGTTTTGCTACATTGGACTATCAAAGAGCCCACCCTTCCATCCCCGCCCCCAAAAAGTGTGTGCGCACGCGGAGGGAGGTGACCAGGTTGGGGGGGAGGGGAGACATAAAATGGCGTATTTCACTCTCCCATTACTAAAAATTGGTTGAAGGGAATTTTCTTTAGCTTAAAAAAAATCATATATATCAGGCAATCAATGGAAAGTTGTTTTTTTTTTATTCTGAAAGAACAGTTTTTAAAAAAGCTATGGCCAACTGGAAACAGGGTTTATAATTGTGCTGTATCCTTGATATAAACTCAGGCCATGTCTACATCTAAAATTTTGCAGCGCTGGTTGTTACAGCTGTATTAGTACAGCTGTATAGGGCCAGCGCTGCAGAGTGGCCACACTTACAGCAACCAGCGCTGCAAGTGGTGTTAGATGTGGCCACACTGCAGCGCTGTTGGGCGGCTTCAAGGGAGGTTCGGGGAACGCGAGAGCAAACCGCGGCGAAGCTGGTCTCCTTTCCCGGTTTGCTCTCTCGTTCCCCGAACCCCGAGCAAGCAGGTCTCCTTCCCTGCGGTTTGCTGGGTGGTTCGGGGAACGCGAGAGCAAACCGCGGCGAAGCTGGTCTCCTTTCCCGGTTTGCTCTCGCGTTCCGGAACCACCCTGCAAACCGCAGGGAAGAAGACCTGCTTGTTCGGGGAACGCGAGAGCAAACCGCGGCGAAGCTGGTCTCCTTTCCCGGTTTGCTCTCGCGTTCCCGAACCACCCTGCAAACCGCAGGGAAGGAGACCTGCTTGCTCGGGGTTCGGGGAACGCGAGAGCAAACCGCGGCGAAGCTGGTCTCCTTTCCTGGTTTGCTCTCGCGTTCCCGGAACCACCCAGCAAACCGCAGGGAAGGAGACCTGCTTGCTCGGGGTTCGGGGAACGCGAGAGCAAACCGGGGAAGGAGACCAGCTTGATTACCAGAGGCTTCCTCAGGTATGCTGGGATACCTGCTTATTCCACGGAGGTCAAGAAAAGCGCTGGTAAGTGTCTATATTTGATTACCAGCGCTGGATCACCAGCGCTGGATCCTCTACACCCGAGACAAAACGGGAGTACGGCCAGCGCTGCAAACAGGGAGTTGCAGCGCTGGTGGTGCCCTGCAGATGTGTACACCTCCTTAGTTGCAGCGCTGTAACTCCCTCACCAGCGCTGCAACTTTCTGATGTAGACAAGCCCTCAGTATACAGTTCAGTATTGTGAATACTGTAATACTGGTCACATTACCTCCCAAACCAGTGTTCTATCCAAGAGCTATATCCCTTAGATAGATCTCAGCAGCTCTTATAATAGAATTACCTGCAGCTTTAAAGACAGGCATTGGTTCTTTACTGACTCAGGGCCTGCTCTGCAAACATTTTTGCCCAGGAGTAAATGCAGAGATTCATAGACTCTAAGGCCAGAAGAGACTCTTGAGAACATCCAGTCTGACCTCCTGTATAACACAGAACTTCCCCAAAATAATTCCTTTAGAACCCACTTACAAATACATTTTGAGACCTATCAGTTAGACAGTTTTTGTGTGTGCCAGGTTAATGTTGTGTAATTCTAGTTTGTTTAATCAAATTATTATGTAGTACCAAGTCAAATGCCTTAGAGAAGTCTGTTACATCAAAACTATTACTTTTATCAACCAAGCTTTAATCTCATAAAAAAAAAGTACCAGCTTAATTTGACAGGATCTATTTTCCATAAATCTATCTGTATTGGCATTAATTGTATTACGCTCCTTTAATTCTTTATTAATCAAGTCCCCATATTAACTACTCCATTAATTTGGCTGGGATCGATGTCAAACGGACAGGCCTAAAATAACCTGAGTCACTTTTTGAATATTGGCACAACATGGGCTCTCTTTTTCTGGAACTTCCCCAGTGTTCTAAGACTTTTTGAAAACTCTTGGATGCATATTAGCCACACTTGCTGATTTAAAAAGGTCTAACTTTAATAGTTGCTGTTGTAACTCAGGATGATGTTAAATTGGAATTGAAAGAGTGTTAGCCATATCATATGATATCATCTGTTTTTCCCCAAACACAGAACAGAAATATTTATTGTACATTTCTACTTTATTGATAATTCTTCCATTTCCATCTAGTAATGGACCAATACCATTGTTAGGATTCTTTCTGTTCTTAATATACTTAAACTCTTGAAGTTCCAGATGGGCATCATTACAAGATTCAGCTGTGAGGTAGGTTACAGCCTGCTGAGACTTCAGCATCACTTCCTGCAGCTCCTGCTTATGTTTTCCCTTCAGGTCTCTCCTCCAAATATTTACCATAACCATCTCTGCTAATGAGAGAGCTTGTCCAATACACAGCTGCAACTATCAGTTACAGTACATACAAGTATAACTGAACTTTTGCTGCAATTTATTCAGTAGTGCTTTGACACTAAATAAAATTAATAAAAATTAATGATTTTTCATGTTCATGCAGATAATCACATTTGAGAAAAATCACTTATTCAAAATTGTTCACCAAATTGTTTTAGAAAAAAATTGGTAGAAATGATTACTAAATTGAAAAAAGTGTTCTATGGGGTTTTGAAAAGGAACACATATTCAAATGAAAATTTAAAAAAAAAATTTTTTTTTTTCAGGTTTGTTTCCTTCCTCTTCATATTTTATCACTAAAAAGTGGGGAAACGAGGAGGAGAAAGGGAGAGGGGAGAAAGAAACCAAATCCCACCCAAATTTTTGTTTTCATTTTATTTTTGTCAACAACACACGTTATGTTTCTGTTCACTTATTGGCTGAATGTAACTCTTGGTATCAGGTTTCTGGTACTAATAACAGCAGCAAGTTAATTTAAAATAATCTGTTTCTGCAAATATCCTTGCCAGTAAACTCCTTCACGAGAACTTTCCTAAAAGAGGAGTAAACATTAATTCAACTTAGTCTTTTGCGGTATTTGTCTGACACACCTGTAATATATATAATTAAGCAGACAAAATTGGTAAGTCTTCAGAGTGTCATAAGATTCTCAGAAACCAAACTATGTATAAAGAAATCTACATTAAGAAGTGTCACAAAGATAGCTGAGATTCCAAACTAACAAAACATTCCCAATTATTCTCCTCTTCCCAAATTTACAGATGTCATATTCAACAAAATAAGATTCAATATGTATTTCAAAAATCAAACGGAATGCAATAAAATGAACCAACCATTGTTGAATAATGAATTATAAAATGAAACACCTACTTTGTGCCTAAAATATGACATTGACACAAACTGTTATAAAATATAGGAAAACAAGTTCTATTTTAATTAAAATTAAATATCATAGGTTATAATATATCAAATATAAAATGACAACATATGCATGTGATAAATTCTCCTCCATTTACTGTTAAATCTATGGTGCTACACTGGATTTACATTAGCGGAACTGAGAGTGGCCCATGCATTATAATTACATCTTATATATGTGTAGCATCATATCCATTGGCTTATTACTGTGTCTATTCTATTTTTACAAGCAAGTTTTTGGATGACAGACTTTAGTGTCATCCAGAAAGAGCAGAGGGTCCCTTGTGACCTGGCTGATCACATGGTGCCTAAACAAAAGGCCATTGGAGTATATGGTCTGGCCCAAAATGATGGTGCTTCCATCTTATTTCCAGCTAATTATTTGCATTAAAAGACAGGTAAGTACATTAAAAGTATTTCTTACAAAATGACACCATGTAAACAATTGCCACAGTTGCCCCACAGTATTATACAACTTTAATGGGAAGGGAGGTGGTCCAAAAAATAGTCTTGTAGTAAAATATGGTGAACACTATGGAAATGTGGGCAACCCCCTGAAACAGTCCGTTCCTCAGAACACACTTATTAGTGATATGCTTTCTTTTTAGTTTCAACAGGAACCCATGAGGTGTTCTGTTCACATGTTTGAAAATTAATAATGTTACTGATAATTACACATTTTCTCTTCAGTTTTGAGAATTGATTATAGGCAGTCCAGTGGAATAGGATCCAAAATACACATAAGACCATTAATAGGGAAATGGCCCCCTCATTTCCTTCCAGAATGGAAACAGTGGTTGAAATTCTGTCCCCAGTGAAGTCAAATTGAGTTTTACCATTGACTTCAGTGAGGCCAGGATTTCACCTTCTATTTCCTCTTGCTCATCCATCCAGTGTCTGTCTGGTCACTATTGCCATCCGAGGGGAAGTTTACAACATTTCCCATCAGCAACTGAGATAAGCTTTTAGCAGGAACAAGATTTATAGTTACAAATTATTCCTAAGAATATTGGTCCACAAATGAATGTGAGCACAAAAGCAGAGCCCTAATGAGGAATTGTATAGAATCTCAAATGCAATCTACTGCTAGAGTTATGCTTTTCACGGTCTCATTAGGTAAAAATGAGCTCTTTGTTATACAGTAGCATACATGGCTAGCATATGAGAATTATTTTTAAGAACTGTGGAATACAAATCTTAATCTAACATCTGGGAGAATTTGAATGTTACGCAGTTGTACACAATTTTTTTTCCTGGTGCTCATTAACAGTTTTATGAAAACCAAAGCCATTTAAGTGGGACAATCAGGGCAGCTGATTTCCACAGGCTAAAACCTCAGGGAACAGCATTTTCTCCAGTAAATTAAACACACATTTTTTTTCCTTAACCAGACAACTGTATTTGCAGAAGCCATGCTTTTTTTCCCTCCTAGCCCTGCCAGTTACAACTGTGGGCATTAATATGGTTTTAAAACCTAAATTGTTCACAGCTTTTGCTCTTGGCTTGTCTCACACAATGGCAACTAGAAGAAATTACGTCCTTCTTGCTGATTATGTTAAAGTGCGTGAGAGTGCAGACTTCTGCAGTTTCTGTACCATACATTAAATTGACCTTGAGATGCCACAAAGTTAGTCCATTTTATCTAATAATTAAAGGCACTAAAAGTGTGAAGAAACTATGTTCTAATAAAGTGTGGTGTTAAGATCTGAATAAAATTTATTTGGGTCAATCAGGATGAAAGTGAATTTATCCAACTGCATTTACTGTGCTCCAGAAACTTCAGATATGATCTATGTCCAAAATTTCAGGATAACACCACCAAGATCTAAGGTACCAAGGCTGCAAATAAAACTCTGTAGATTGAAGATAAAAGAACTTTTATTTCTCTTATAAACTGTGTTTGTTACTAGATTTTTTTAATCAAGTAAAACACAAAGCCAAATGGAAAAAAGATTATGAACATATTACAGTTATTTTTCCTGTCTCTGATCAATCATCAGGTGAGAAGTCTGGAGTTTGTACATGTACAAATGGAACACTCTTGAACACTAGACACACTCTTCTTGCATAAGCCATGGTTAGCTGTCAGTTTCTCCATGGACATTTTCCATGTGCACTTTGAGGTAGTCATTTCTTGTAAACTTCTTGTGGCAAAGCTGGCATTCAGCCATTGGACGATTGGGATTGTGAGTCAGCTTGTGTCGGATCAACATTTTCTTCAGGCTGAAGGATAAATCACAAACCTAAAGCAGGGAAAACAAGACAAAAATAAAAATTCAAAAAACCTGAATGTGTGTAAAACATTTTACTTATTTTAAATCAATGCAATGACACATGAGCTTTAGCATTATGTGTCTGCAAAACTGAGAACATGAGCTGAGACTCTGGAAGACTAAGTCCTTTTAAGTTATATTGCTCTGTTTCTTGTATCTTTGCCTTCTTAGGTTAACAGTTGGCAAGATGGGCAATTATTTTATTTTAAAAAACCACACTGCCGGAAGCATTGAGGAACTTGTTCATATGCATAGTCGTACTGAAGTCAATGACTTCCTAGTTCTTCAAAAGAATTGCACTGAAGCTGACAGGACTGCTTATGTGGGAGAAGTACTCACATGCACATATTTGGAAAATTAGGCCCTAAATTTATACGTCTTGCATATTGTGAATTCATAGAACAAGCCCAACTGAATAACTGAACAAAATGTTAGTGGACAAATTTAGCTTTTCTGCACATTGACTGTCAGATTGCAATTTCTTCCAAATTATTTATTTGCCTTCACTTAATGAATGTTAAACTCTTTGCATAGCTAGTGAAAGGTATTCACTTGTCATCTGAAATAAGAACTGGGTTGTTAGTCATGATTGGTCATATCAGTCACATGGTACTATTTCCATTTCTTCCCCTCAACCCTGCACAGCTTCCACAGAGGGCTCTGCAGCCATTTCATGGTTTGGAAGAACTGCAGAGGATTTTTCCTTCCTGCCTCACTGTATACCTGCCAATCTTCCTGCTCAGATATTTGGGTTGGGCACTGGGTGCTGGATTTGAACCTAAAAATATATCATTAGGGAATAATCCACTAAGTACCCTATTGCTCTTTCAATGTTGCCTTAACTTCGGTTCTGATTCTGCAACCCTGTCTCATATTGAGTACTAGTAGTATACAAGTAAGTGCGTTAATGTCACTGCAACTAGTCAAGAAAAAAATACTCCTAAATGTAAGTTACAGGATCTTTCCCATAGCCAGAAAAATGAAAAAAAACCTCACTGCATGCCCTGACTGTGCTTGCTTGCCCAGAATTAAACTATAATGATTGATTAAATGCTTTTCATAGCACTTTGGAACCAAATTAGAATTATTGTAGGCATATCAAGAGGCAAGATGGATGAAAGGCACTGAACTTTCAAGTGCTATGTATGTACTTTAAAGAAGGACTTTCAGTGTTGGGAAACCTGAAACAAAAGAACATTTGTACAGAAAGCACATTGTTTTGTAAGCAATTTCTGTATTCTTTGTGCTACTGCTGTGAATGTCTGTTAGAAGAAAATTGTTCTCTCTCATGAAATAACTGTGTGTGCATGGACTTGGAGTAGAATCACAATGCTGTGCTTATATTAGTGAAGAGGAACAGTAACAAGCTGAACAAAATGAAGGTGGCCACCAACAAAAAGCTCCTTATATATTTCAGTTAAAAACACACACATTGGGGGTCTGGACCTTATTGATCCTGATTATCACAGAAATATTAAAAAACTATAATAGAAATAAACTATTGTATAGTTTTAAAGAGTAATGCGTATAGAATCATATCTATACTTATTAAACTTCAGAGGACTTTCACATAAGGATGAAGTGAAAGGAGGAAAATAGAAATAAGGGGAATGAAAGAACAAAGGGAATGGTAGTAGCTATTTAAAGAATGGAAACAGAAGAGGAAAGTTAACTGGCAATAGAATAGACAAAGACTGAGGAAATAGTGTCAGACAGAGGAGAAAAGGAATGAATTAATACAAAACAGAGAAACAGAGACACGGTAAGTTTTTATTTTAATTAGTTGTTGCAAAAACATTGTGCTGAAATATATATACAGAGATGATCTCAGAATAATGGTAGCCTAGAGTACATGAGCACACTTGCTATGCCATGGTACAAATATGTCTCACACAGACAAGGTCTTACAGTAAGTTCCTACTATTATTATTTGTATTGTAGTAGCCAGGAGGGAGGGGGCATCAGTCATTATGTGCTCCAAGTAGATGTTGAACAGTGTGGGCAAAAGAAGGCAGCTTTGCAGGACTCAAACAGTGGTGTGAAACCGCTCTCCTATTGTGCCACTGATTAAAAATGCACTGCTGGCCTTGGCATACACTTGTTTAATGGTAAGAATAAGCTTACAACCAACATTGTACTACTTCATGGTTGCCCAGAGTTTCATGCCATACTCTGTCAAATGCCTTCTTGAAGTCAACAAAAAGACATGGTAGATGTCCTGCTGGTGTTGTAACATAGAAGATGAAGGTTGAAAAAATCTGTTCTTCAACTATATTTTCCACTTGTGGCTTCAATCTGTTCAATATGACTTTCAACATCACTTTGCTGGGATGGCTAATTGAGCTTATGGTCTGATAATTGTGACACAATTGCAGGTTGCCTTTCTTCAGCAGAATGATGATTAGTGACTGTGTCCATGTAGAGGGCCAGTCACTGATCTGCCAGATCTTGTTACAGATCTTGCTGAGTACATCTATTCTCCTCCGAATTTCATCAGTTCAGCTGGGATGTTGTTAATACCTGTAGCCTTTCCATTCTTGAGTGATTTCACAGCTGTCTCCACTTCTTCATGTAGTATTGGAAAGACATCCTCCTCTGTTGAACCTGGGCTGTCTAAGACACTAGGATCTCCATTTGTCTGGTGGTTGCATAATGACTGATGCCCCAGAAGATCACATATGCACAGTCACCATTGGGGGGGGGGGGGCGAACAATCTCAGATCTTCAGTTCTCTGATGACATTGATGGCCTGGCAGGCAGCAAAGATGACCATGCCAACCTTGTAAAATGATTGGATGAAACCTCCGCAAAATGTGTCATGGAAATCAGTACAGAGAAAACCAAGCT
Organism: Gopherus flavomarginatus; assembly: GCF_025201925.1. Lineage (NCBI taxonomy): Eukaryota > Metazoa > Chordata > Testudines > Testudinidae > Gopherus > Gopherus flavomarginatus. Next base: position 182,558,848 of record NC_066619.1, read on the forward strand.
GATGACTGATGTGATCAGCTCACATATCACTATCAGTGGACAAGAGCTGGAGACAATGAAACATTTCAAGTATTTGGGGGCAATCATCACTGATCCAAGGCAGAAATTTGGGCAAGAACTGCGCAAACAACAGCAGCAGTAACAAATCTAAAGCCAATTTGGAGGAATAAGAACATCTCCCTGGAATCCAGACTGGAACTGCTGCATGCATTGTCATCTCCATTTTTCTGTTTGAGTGCGAGACATGGACCCTGTCATAAACAGATAGCTAAGGGTTAATGTCTCTTTCACCTGGAAAGGAGTAACCTGAAACACCTGACCAGAGGACCAATCAGGAAACAAGACTTTTTTAAATCTGGGTGGAGGGAAGTTTTGGGTGTGATTTCTTTGTCCTTTGTCTTGTGTCTGACCCTCTCGGCTCTGAGAGTGATCTTTCTGTCTCCTGCCTTTCTAATTTTCTGTTTCCCAGTTGTAAGTACAAAGAAATAAAACAGTAGGTTTATATTGTTTGTTTTTTGTATTTACATGTGTGTAGTTGCTGGAATGTGTTAAATTGTATTCTTTGTGGATAAGGTTGTTTATTCATATTTCTTTTAAGCAATTGACCCTGTATTTGTCACCGTAATACAGAGAGACCATTTTTATGTCCTTTTCTTTCTTTTTTATATAAAGCCTTCTTCTTAAGACTTGTTGGAGTTTTTTCTTTAGTGGGGACTCCAGGGAATTGAGTCTGCAGCTCACCAGGGAATTGGTGGGAGGAAGAAGTCAGAGGGAAAATCTCTTTGTGTTAGATTTACTAAGCCTGACTTTGCATACCCTCTGGGTGAGGGGGGGGGAAGTACTTATGTTTTCCAGGACTGGAAACAGGGAGGGTGGAGTCCCTCTGTTTAGATTCACGGAGCTTGCTTCTGTATGTCTCTCCAGGAACCCAGGAGGGAACACCTGGAGGGGGGAAGGGAAATGGTTTATTCCCCTTTGTTGTGAGACTCAAGGAATCTGAGTCTTGGTGTCCCCCAGGGAAGGTTTTGGGGAGACCACAGTGCGCCAGGCACTGTATAGATTCCTAGCTGGTGGCAGCTTTACCAGGTCCAAGCTGGTAACTAAGCTTGGAGGTTTTCATGCTAACACCCATATTTTGGACGCTAAGGTCCAGATCCAGGAAAAATGTTATGACAGACCCTTACGGCAGAACTTGAATGGAAAATACAGGTAGTAGAGATGAGATGCTTCCGTAAAATCCTGGGCATCTCCTACTCACGTCATATATTTGTATGCACACATAACCTACTACTGGACATCTCTCATCATGTCACTAATGAAGAGGTCCACAATATCATCGCTCAATGTGCTGGAACATATGAAGACCTCCTGACGACCGTGAAGAAGCACAAGCTGAAATGGTACGGCCATGTAACAAGCTCATGTGGCCTATCCAAGATCATCCTCCAAGGGACAATACAGGAGAAGAGAAGAAGAGGTAGACAGAAGAAGAGATGGATTGACAACATAAAAGGGTGGACAGGAATGGACTTTGCAGAGACTCAAGCACTGACATACAGTCGTCGGGGTGGAGACAATTGGTTGATTACTCATCAATGATGGCACCCCAATGAACAAATGCTGTTATGGGAGTGATGATGATGAGGAGCCCCGGGGGGGAAGAGAGGTGTCCACCATGCTAGGCTTTATGCCACCAGTTTGTATCTAAGCTGATCTGTCAACACCATTTTAAGGGGTATCAATTTTGCATACTCATTTTCAGAAATTAATTCTTCTGTATGTAGGATAGCTTAATAGTTGTTTTGAAAGACTGCAGGTATATTTTCACATATTGACTTTCATCTTGGTACACTGGTATTTGTGTATGGACTTCTTAGGCGGTAACTTTTTTTTTTTAAGCATGTCCTTGTGGTGATTGAAGAGTGAAACTTGTTGCACTCTTGTAACAACAGCTGCAGTCCTGGGATCACAGACATCCACCTTTCCTGCAGCAAAGGAGTGTCTTATAAGTATGGGACCTTGGTAGTAGTAGTGGAACTCACCATCAAGAAAGGTGGACTTTTAAAGCTGTAGTTGTGCAAACTAGTGCTGGTGTTGCATTTCAAATGGTGGGGCTCCCTTCTAACTCAATAAAACCAGTTCAGTACATTTATGTAAATAGGTTATTCTGACCTGGAATGTAATTGTTTTATGCCAATTAAGGAAAAGTCATAGGTTGGTCATACAGAAAAGGCCAATAGTCAACGGCAATATTTTGTATTCAAAATAACTTATTTTTTCCGAACAAGAATAGTACGTATGCTGTTACAATGGAATAGTGTTAAATAGATGAGATGACGTAACAATTCTGACCTTTTGAATAGCAAATGTGGTGATCAAGCAATTATCCTTTTACCTCAGGCAACAGGAGAACCCTATGACCCTCTGAAAATAAAAGTTACTTATAGAGGCCATTGCTCTGGTCTTATGTTGGTGCAGTGGCTTTTGCTGATCTCTTGCTCTCTCCTACACTCTCGTACAACCCAGGAAGTTGTACTCAAGTTCTTAAGGCTTGAGTAAAGTTTGTCCAGCTGTGACCATCATGTTCCGCTCAAATACATGCACATACACAAATCTAAAAATGTCAAATGTAATGTCTATTTTTGTAATAATCATAACAGCCATGAAACCGACATTGTATATGCCCACACAGATATTATATACATACATATATTTGTATGCACACACAACCTAGATACTGTACAATAACCGATATGAGTACCTCTATGAATAAAATGCAGTATGTCAAGTTCACCTTTGAGTAAGTAATTTCTAATGAATCCCCACTGTACAGCGATGACAGCTTAACAATGGCAGATTATCTGCCATAAGAGAAGGATAAACTGCTTACAGACCCAGGTTATCCAATGTTAATTCCTCTTGATATTCAATAATGGCAACATCACAAAATTCCATGCAAAAAGAAGAGTGCATTACCAAGATTAAACCTTAGAATGAGGCCACAAAATGTAGCAGTGTTAAGAATAAGATTTACCAGTCAGAAATATTGCTTTAAACTGCAAATGTAATTCACCTAAAATGAAATGCATCATTTCCTGATTATTACTATGTTTACATGTTGTAAAAAGTCACATTATGACAACAGAGCTTTCTGACTGGTTGAAAAGAAGTTCTGGCATAGAAAAACACCATGGAATGTTGAAGGAAAAGGTTTCCGAACTCGGCTGATAAAGCTGACAATTTAATTGCCTAAACCAGCAAAGTGAACAAGCACATGCTTAAGTAATAACTCCTAGCTCTTTTCAGCAGTAGATCTCACAGTGCTTTACAAAAGGGCAGCCATTTATATTACCATAGAAGGGGCAAGAGCACTCAGTGCTCAGTAGCAGAGCTAGGAATTGAATCCATGTCTCCTGAGTCCCAGACCACTGCTCTTTCCACTAAGCAACACTGCCTCCCATGTAATGTGGAATCAAGGCCTAGAACTCAGAATAATTCCTCTATATTTTTACATTTAAAAAAAAAACTTATTAAGGTTGTATTAAGAACACATTTCATTTTCAGTGACCATACAAATGATGGGATCTAGCATTACACGTTACAGGCTTTGCTTCAAGCCCTTAAACCGTTTTAATTATCTTTTTGGAAAGGAACAGAGACCAGACAGTATAACAATCATTACTTGAATATATGATCCTTCTTGTGATGCTTTCTGTGTAACTGTAAAATTATTTTAAAGAGTTTGCTTTTCATCTCAATTTTGTAATTAACCTGTTACATTTTATTGATTTATGGAGTCCTACTATATGCTCACTTGAACACTGGATCTCATTACAATGATCAACGGTTTTAGTGTGGAAGATGGTGATAGCCAACACGCAAAGGTATGTTTAGGGTCAACTGAAAGAACAGTGTGAAGAGATTGTACCATACCCGAAATAAACCAGGACAGGCAATGCGTGCCCTTCTTGCTCCTAATCAAGCATCTGTTGCTTATAAAAGCAATTATGGTTCATTTGTCTTTTTAATAAAAACATGCGTATTTTCAGAGGACATATATCATTTAAAACAATTCCAGGTTAGTCCCCCTTTTTTATAGATGATATGCTAAGATTTTCACTGTAGTATGTGGGAAGCTGATTTCCACTAATATTAATGAGATCTGTGCAGGATTCAACTTTGAACTGTTACCCTTATGAAGGTGAAGTCATTAAAACAAAAACCCTGACAATATTTTTGATTAAAAAGTAAGCAGATTTCAAAATAAATATAATATACTAATCAAAAGTAGTGCATGGATTACTTTGACTCACTAAAGCCCAATACTATAACGTCCATCAAATTTGCTCCGGGGTGTGTGTTGTGGGGGGATGAGAAGCTGCTGTTTTTATTTCTGGTTCCAGAAGGCAAGAATATTTACACCCAAGGAGCATTTTCAAAGGTAAAGGTGCATCAATTATTTCTGTTAGGGGCCAAGTGAAGCCTTTTCATGAGGCTAATAAAAATGCTTTACTTCAACAGATGAAACCTGATCTTGTTTAACCCTTTGGCACTAGAGGCATTTCCTGGTGCTAAATGCTAAAGTCATTAGTATTAACAATGGCAAAGCTTGACACCTAGAATAAAGGGGTTATTTAAAAGGCACTGACTAGTCATTATGACTGCTCTTGATACCAGGTAAGAAAAATCAGTCATTTATTACAAGACTTTTTTTTTTTCCCTCTCAATATGATCACATATACGCTTGAATTGGTAAATAGAATGGTCAGTGAAAGAAACTAAATTTGTTGTACTTTAAAATGATTCTTTACTGGCCTGGTCACTGCAACTATTGTAGCTCTACTGGACTACCCTCCTAAGTAAGGATTTGCCAGAACTGGCCTATACGACATCTCAATCCTTATCCCTGCATACACAAAATCACAGTATAAAAAGGACTTAATGAGCATTTGTTACTCTATCCTGGATGCTTTACTGTCTCTAAAATAGGAGTCCAGAGAATAGCAGGAAGTATGATTAGTGACATGGAGAGTCTTCATAAGGACAGACTGAAAAAATGACACCATTTAGCTCACAGATAAAGAAGAATAAGAGGGGACACAATAGATGTATATAAAATAATGAATGATATAAAGTAAAATCATGCACTCCTATTAACACTTTCCTATAACAAAAGGACGACAAGGGGACATTAATTAAAAGTGAATGGCAAGACATTTAAAACTGATCAAAGGATTTAAAAATAAAACCCAAAAAACAAAATGGCTAATTAACCTGTGGAACTCATTGACTCAAGATGTCTTTGAGGTCAAGAGCTTTGTAAGATTTTTTTTTTTTTACCAGCTAATGAGAATATCGACTATTACCTTAGATAGGACTAAAAAAAATCACAAATAATATAAATTTGCATGCTTCAGTGCATAAACTAACTCATAATTGATGGGAGTCAGGAAGAAACTTCTATGGGCAGATTATTCACTTTTGGGCTTTTTACACCTTCCTTTAATGACTCTGGTACTAGACTGCATGTGAGACAAGACACTGGACTAGATTAACCAATGCTGGTTTCTATGTTCGTAACGTCTTCACCTGGGACTCCAATTGGAAGGAAAACTCTCTATCCACTCTAATTCTGCACTCAGTGGTAGATAATGATGCGTAACTGAGTAATGTCTGAACCACTCTAATGTGGAAGCTTCTTTGTGGGTAATACCACCTGAGGAAACGTAGCATTTGCTAGAAGTGTGGAGCTGATACGAAAATGTCAATGAAGCGTAATTTGGGTAGATGGGCAATAATTTATTTTTTACAATACAGAGTGAAAAAATCTTATGGGAAAAGAAAGGAGATGGATGAGTTAAAAAAAAAAAAAAAGAATTCCTTTACAGAAAGCCTGTTTTGAATGGATTAAGTTTTAGTTTAATTCTTATTTTTATGTATTTATTTATTTATTTTTTAAAGCTAGAGAAGACACTATTCCCTCTGACTAATCAGGCAAATATAGAGAGCTGCTGGAGCATGACTGAATTTTTCCATTTTGCTTCTACCACCACATAGGTATGTAATACTCCAAAAAGTTCCGCAAATAGATATTTTTAAAGGTGTGTGCAGGCCAAGCATATAATTATGGATGATGACATTAGCCTCAGCCACTATAGGAAAATTACACAGACACTGCAAGTTGGCTGAAAAAATTGAGATGAAGTACAGCAATCCAAAAGCTGTAGAAAGCATTGACAATGACTCTAAATTAAAGAAATCCTATATAAACTGGAGTAGGATTGCTCCAACAGAATATTGTATGAGCCAGTAAGAGGGATTAAATATCTGTAGATATGTGCACTATTTGAGATGTTGCTGTTAATGCAAATTGCGGTGGCCTAGAAAACATTTTTGCACTCAACATGAAACTGGAATTGATTCTAATGATGTCATTTGGAAAACAACTGATCTTTCACTTGCTGGACTCACTTCTGTTTCTGTATATTTGATAAGATCATACTATGGTTTCACACTGGTTAGTGAACATCATGGCTCTTATAATTTTCCACAATTCTATAAGGATTTTGGCTTACAGAATAACAGTCTCATCCAGACCAAAATACACAGTCTTCTGAGCACACAAACCTCAGCAAGTCCCATGTGCTGACTCTGCACTGGGCCAGCACATACAAAGGACAAGACCTGACCAAATCAGGGCTAAAAATGGAGGAAATCGTCACATGAGGGAGCTGAATATTGGCTATGAGTTAAAGCTCAAGTAAATGAACTCCTTATTTCTGGGTACCACAAATCCTCTCTCCACACAGGGTCTGTACATCCCCATGGGAGTTATCCTTACTTTAACCCTGAAATAACCTGTATGCATTGCCCAGTCAAGGTGTAAGGTGAGAAACTCCCAACACCCACAGCACAACTTTTATTTAAAGCCCTGTGATCATTGGTGGGGTGCTCTCCTACCCTCACCACTACTGAAGAAGGGGATCAGGAGTTGGGAGTGCTGCTGGTTCCTGACTGCTAGCCAGAGATGGTGAAGCCCTCAAACCCCTGTTGATACTGTTGGAGGGTTTCTTCCCTTTCTCCAACCCACTCACGGTTTGGGGCATGAAGGGATTTTCAGTTTGATCGAGCCTAACTCATCTATTTTGGAGTTGTCAGCCAGAGAGCGAGGCTCTGTCCCAAGCACTCATCACCGCCAAAGTTTATGGAAAGTCTATTTTAGGCATGGCAGTGGAAAGTCTTTTAATCAAGAAACAAAGTATATTTATTTACTGATGAAAGGAGATCAGAAGTACTTTGTAAAGGCCATATCATTCTAATCAGTAAACAGAGCCTTGTAACTGAGGGCTTGTTGACACAGTGCTTTAGTCCACTCCAGAAGGGTGTAAATTCTAGTCTGCACTAGCATGTTGCACACTAACTGGCCCATGTGGACCTTGCAGATGTGCCCTCAAAGTTCCTTACCGTGCATTACGGTAGTAGTGTTTGAAATGGGACTATGTTAACATGTGCTAGAGAACTTTGAGTGCACACCAGTAGGCTGCACACAGGCCAGTTAGCACACAACACTCTAGTGCTCACTAGAATTTACACTCCTCTGGTGTGGACTAACGCACCATGTAGAGAAGCTCTTAGGTGAGCTATCACACAGCTCACATATCTAGTTCTGAGTTGTCTGAAACTTGTTCACAACTATTAGTTGAGCACTTTAGAATATGGAATACATTTGTAAACATCATGGTCTGTTTGTGAACTATTCACAAAAGAACGAAAAACACAGAATCAATGTCATGTACTTTTTTAAAACCACTGAGTAACAAATTTTATTCTGGCATTTAGTACTTCTGCCTAAAACCTTTCCAAAGGCTATTCCAACCATTTAGATGACTATCAATTTTCAAAAGTTAAGCGATACAGCACTCTCATCTGCAAACCCCCATGCACAGAGACTCTACACCATTTATGAGGTGGGACGTTACAGATCGCAAAGAGCATGCTAGTGATATATTATAAAAATATATAATTTTGGCATTCCAGCCATTACCCAAGACGCACAACTTTTTAACAAGGTGACCATGTCCCAAAGTACTATCAGTTTCAATTCAGATTTTGATTAGCAGAAACTGGAAATTCTGAATTTGCACTCCTGTTATTCAGCAACATTACGATCATTATATGGAAAATATATATTATAGACATTCAGATTCTACTGTAATATAGTAAATGATATTCCCATCCAGACTAATCTCCAGCTATTAACTTGTCAAGGCCTTATAAATGAACAAAAGGAATGCGTCAAATGGTAATGAATTTGCACTGCACAAAATCCAAATTACATTAAGAATGGTGCAAACAATTCTTTAGGGATATAAACCATATAAAAAACGTGCAGTGATGGTCTTGGAAACACAAGAGGCTACATAAAATTACTTCAATGATAGCTCATTAGATAAGCAATCAAAGACCATAAAACAGTGTAAGTTTATGCTGTTGCACATAATTGTAAAGTGAAAATACATATAGGCCAATACTCTTATGGAAAATAAAGTCTGACTCCTGGGTTGAATTCAAGAAGAAAAAGGGAAAGCTCAACTCACATCACACTGGAATGGTTTCTCTCCAGTATGGGTCCTCATGTGCTCATCCAGACCCCGCTTCTGACTGAAAGCCTTGTTGCACTCAGAGCACTGGTATGGCTTTTCCTGTACGCAATGACAACAGTGAGTGAAAGTGAGTTTACACAGAGCACAAGGCATTAAGTGAGTGGAATTCCATGCTGGATGGTGCAAGTTTTATATTCTCTCTAAGGGATTGCAGTCAGTGAAAACAACAGAAAATGAGTTTCAAATGATTAAGTGAAAGCTGGGAAAGCTGTGGCCTGACAGTTTCCACTTCAACACCCATTATGAATTAATTATCTGTTTTAGTCTTTCAAACACTGCAGTTTTTGGGATCTGTTTTTCATAATGTGAAAGGTACAAAAACAAAATCCCAGTGTACTTTCCTTTCCCCTCTATAAAAGGTTAAAGCATAAAGACAAGTGAGTTACCTATTAGACTCTCAGGATTTCCATCCATGTTTTTCTGGGGAGTAGGTAGTAGGAGAAGGGAACCCTCTTAAAAAGTTGGTGACAGAAGGTTAATCACTTATTCATCACAAGATCGCCCAATAAAATACAGAATCACCAACTCATCTGTATTTTCACTGGAACTATCAGTTAGTGGCTACTGTAGCCCACGATTATTTGTAACAGTTGCAATAATGGGAATAAATCATTTAAAGAACTTTTATCAAGAACTGCTTATATAGTGATTTTCTTCTTCCAAGCCCTTTACAACCTTCCTAAACTTAACTTAATCGAAGACCTTATATGGGAAGACATAATCCTTCTTCATTAACAGTAGTCCAAAAGCATAACAGAAAAAATAAGTGACTGAATGAATAAAAATGGCACTGCACTTACAGTCAATGGTCATTTTTAATGCTTTAAATACACAAAGGGCCTTTCAGAGTCAAATGATTGCTAGTCATTCACCTTAACATGAGGTTTTTATTTGGCCAAAATTTCATGTTGTTTCAATTTCAAAATTTGTGGATTTATTTGAGAAAACAAAACTATCAGATTTTGTTTTCTGAATTAAAACAACAATAAAATAAATGATAAAACATCAGTAAGTGGGAAGTGAATACAAATTCTATGTAACTCAGTAATACAAAGTCATTATTGTGACTTCGTAGCTGAAGTTGTGCGATATGCAAAGTGGCATTTAAGGAGTACGAATAGTCACTTAAACACTACTCAAGTGTTCAGTCTCTGATAAACTCAAAGTATGACTGGGGACACTTTCTAGGCCTCATTCATCACGCTGTTACTCCAGTTGTACAGTTCCACAGAAATCAGTGGCAGAAAGCTATTGTAATTGAGTACAGAATCAGGCCTTCTATATTAAGAGATTGGGGGTGACGTTTTGATCCCATTGAAATCAATGGGAGTTTTGCTATTGAGTTCTATAGGAGCAGGATTTCACCCTATTTGGTTTGAGTCATTTATGGAAAGTTACCAAGGTATTTTATGAGACTCTTGGTTTATCTTTTGTTTTACTTAAACAGGTATGTTATAATGACCCATCTACACTACAACTGTAATAGAATCAGGAGATCTGATTACAACATGGTTGCTACACAAGCATCCAGGATGACTGCTCTGCCTACAGTCCCTCTGTGCAGCTGCTGTTTAAGGTTAAAAGAGATATGGAGGGTCTTGTGCTGGCCCACAACATCAAGCACGGAATTTGTCCTTAAAGAGCATTGAAGAAACATGTTAAAGACCTGTCACTTTAAATGTTTAAACAGCCTAGTGAGATAAGGTAGCATAGTTCTGACATAAGCCTGTTCTGCAATGTTTTCTTTGTCCCCTGAGAATCATTTAAAATGCATTGTTTTGGAAGAATAACAAGAATTCAGTGACAATCTGAAAACTATGTAATGAAGCTTTACCTCTTTTTAAAAATAACCCCCCCAAAAAAATCAGAGTGTAGTATTGGCAATTAATTAAAAAATAGAGATGATCAAAATATATCCAATGGATACACTTTTTTCCGGAAATAAAATGGCAAATTCCCCACATTTTCTCAATCCTTTATCATGCAGTCTTGCAGTGTCTCAGGAGCTTACGGTCTTTGCACATGCATCCACAAACACACACATCTGTTCTCCCCTCCAAAAAACCAAAACAATACACAGATCTAAATAGACATCTTCCCTCACATCAATATACAGACCTAAATAGACATTTTCCCTCATATAAGTACACTAAGATAAATGTATATTTATATAGCACATGGCATTTATTTAGGAACTTACACTGAATTTTAAAACTAAGTACAACTATTTAAAAAGTAAATGGAGTCCAAGAGAATAAATCAGCCTGCTTAGGAGTCTGTACGTGTGCCCAGAGGGAGTGTGAAACTACTAATGCTATAAGTAATGTAAGTGCCTGTGCAGTTCATAGAGATTTAGATAATGTTTCTGTCCAAATATTTTCCAGAGTGGAGAATGGCAGCTAAGGAGGAGAAAGTGTTGTAGAGTTTGGTTTAACAAATCATACAGCATTAGTTCATTTTGGGAGATACACTCAGACCCAGGGAAGTGAGGGAAAGAATCAATCCTCCAAGCTTAGGTGATGGAGTCACAGGGGTAACTGAAGGCCCTCCAGCTGCAGACAATAGATGGCTTATTTGTATAGTGTATTCCGGCAAGGTGCTGAGCAGTCTGGCCCCAACTAGCAAAGCACCAGAGCACATGCTTAACTTCAAGCATGTAACAAGTTTTACACTTACTGAGAAATACTTCTCCAGGATTTTAATATTCAATGCACATAAATTGAGAGAGAAAACAAATCACAATCCTACTAGTAGCTCAGTCTGTGCAACCAGTGACTAGATTCTGACAGATAAGTGTGCTGTGCAGGATAGTGCTTTCACACATAGTGTATGTGGTTTGTGGCTTTTTAAAATCATTATCTTACTTTTGTGGCTTGCATGATTTTTCAACATACAAGAAAACATACCCATTTTCTCACAAAACAATGAACTTTTTTTTTTTTTTTAAAGTCTGTCCAGTCCTGAAGCTCTTACGTCAATGGGAATTTTGCCGGACTGAGTAGAGACTTCACAGACTAGGTCCTGTAATTTTGGGGGAAGCTTATGGATAAACCATATGAAAAGCAGGTTTCCACAACACACTCTTAATTGGTTTTGCATTGTGGTTAATGGAAACCACATTTTCTGTAAACTCTCTGAAAATGAATTCTTCCATAGAAAACTCAAAATAAAACACAGTAAACAGTCTATACATCTGTGTGGCCTATAAATACTCCATGGCAATCACTGATGTGCCAAAACATTCCTTAATGTAAATTCTACCTGCTTTACTTGTTGCCTCTCTGTCCATGCAGGAAACCTACCTAGTTCCCAATCAGTGGAACGTTGATGCCATCACAGCTTCTCCTGCCCATTTTACAGGTGCTCAAGGGTGACAGGAGTGGCTGGGCTGTTTGGGGGAGAAAAGGGCAAGAACGTCTCTAGGAAATTAGGGCTCCACACCCAGGCGACATAGCAATGGGATGAACTCACAACCATAAAAAGCAACAAAGAGTCCTGTGGCACCTTAAAGACTAACAGATGTATTGGAGCATGAGCTTTTGTGGGTGAATGCCCACTTCGTCAGACGCATGTAATGGAAATTTCCAGAGGCAGCTATAAATATGCAGGCAAGACTCAGTCTGGAGATAACAAGGTTAGTTCAATCAGGGAGGATGAGGCCCTCTTCTAGCAGTTGAGGTGTGAACACCAAGGGAGGAGAAACTGCTTTTGTAGTTGGCTAACCATTCACAGTCTGTTTAATCCTGATCTGATGGTATCAAATTTGCAGATGAACTGAAGCTCAGCAGTTTCTCTTTGAAGTCTGGTCCTGAAGTTTTTTTGCTGGAGGATGGCCACCTTAAGGTCTGCTGTAGTGTGGCCAGGGAGGTTGAAGTGTTTCTCCTACAGGTTTTTGTATGTTACCATTCCTAATATCTGACTTGTGTCCATTTATCCTTTTACGTAGGTGTCATAAACAGATAGCTAAGGGTTAATGTCTCTTTCACCTGAAGCACCTGACCAGAGGACCAATCAGGAAACCGGATTTTTTCAACTCTGGGTGGAGGGAAGTTTGTGTCTGAGTCTTTGTTTTCTGTCTGCCTGCTTTCTCTGAGCTTTGGAGAAGTAGTTTCTGCTTCCTAATCTTCTGTTTCCAAGTTGTAAGGACAAAGAGATCAAATAGTGAGTTATATGATTTCTTTTCTTTGGTATTTACATGTCTATAGTGGCTGGAGTGCTTTGATTTGTATTCTTTTTGAATAAGGCTGTTTATTCATTATTCTTTTAAGCAATTGACCCTGTATGTGTCACCTTAATACAGAGAGACCATTTGTATGTATTTTTTCTTTCTTTTTTATATAAAGCTTTCTTTTTGAGACCTGTTGGAGTTTTTTTTTCTGGGAAACTTCAGGGAAATTGAGTCTGTACTCACCAGGGAATTGGTGGGAGGAAGAAGTCAGAGGGAGATCTGTGTGTGTTGGATTTGCTAGCCTGATTTTGCATTCCCTCTGGGTGAAGAGGAAAGTGCTTTTGTTTCCAGGACTGGGAACGGAGAGGGGGAGTCACTCTGTTTGGATTCACAGAGCTTGTGTCTGTGTATCTCTCCAGGAGCACCTGGAGGGGGGAAGGGAAAAAGGATTATTTCCCTTTGTTGTGAGACTCAAGGGATGTGGGTCTTGGGGTCCCCAGGGAAGGTTTTTCAGGGGGACCAGAGTGCCCCAAAACACACTAATTTTTTGGGTGGTGGCAGCAAGTACCAGGTCCAAGCTGTAACTAAGCTTGGAGGTTTTCATGCTAACCCCCATATTTTGGACGCTAAGGTCCAAATCTGGGACTAAAGTTATGACAGTAGGAACTGTCCATTTTGGCCGATGTACATAGCAGAGGGGCATTGCTGGCACATGATGGCGTATATTACATTGGTGGACATGCAGGTGAATGAACTAGTGATATTGTAGCTGATCTGGCTAGGTCCTGGTTAGTGTCGCTGATGTAGATATGTGGGCAGAGTTAGCTTCGAAGTTTGTTGCATGGATTGATTCCTGAGTAAGAGTTGTTATGGTGCCGTGTGTGGTTGCTGGTGAGAATATGCTTAAGGTTGGAGGGCTGTCTGTGGGCAAGGACTGGCCTGCCTCCCAAGATCAGCTACAGCATCACTGGTTCATTCACCTGCACGTCCAGCAATGTTATATACGCCATCATGTGCCAGCAATGCCCCTCTTCTATGTACATCAGCCAAACAGGACAGTCCCTATGCACCGAGGCCAAAGTGCTGGCATTGCATCTGGCTCCGAGGCTGGGCAAAGAGCGGCCTTCATGTGGCGGGCCCTCAAGCAAATGTCGTATTCTTTCTGTGTCCTAGGATGAAACTTCTTACAGATGCGACACTTTTTTTTTTAATGTGGGATTCCCCCAGGCACTTCAGACAGCTGCCATGCCATGCATAGGCCTGTTACAGTCAGCACAGGGTGTAAAACTCGGAGACGGGGCATGCCCTAACTGACTGACTACAGTACTTCACAGCTACTAACTAACTAATCTACAATAAACAGAACTATTTACATGAAGTCGAAAGGGAAAGAACTGCTGACTACTTGCAAAGCAAGGGAGAGAGGCACTCTGATCAACCACCATTGGCGGTAGGAAGGAACTGAGAGGGCATAGAACTGGCAGTACCTGATATGCCGACCCATTACTGTGGAACTCTAAGGGCAACCACAGCTGACCCTAGAGATACCACTAAGGCAAAAGTCTCTGACAACTGTGTACGTAGGCACGCACACACCTGGAATCAACATGAGCAAGCACTTGAAGAACAACTTTTCTGTCTTGGAGGATGACCTTACGTTATAAAGGACTGCTTTTTCAAAACAAAACCAATCACACTATAAGAAAAAGAAAAAAAAACTAACCAAGTTTCTGTTACAAGAAACTGATACTTGGAGAAGAGAAAATTTGTAATGTGGAGAAAGAAGATGGTGCGTGATGCAACCTCCCCTCTAGAAAATCTGCAGATTAAAAACTAGCAACAAGCTGGACAGAAAATAAGTATCACTGGAAATGAACAATGGAGACACTGAAGAAATTAAAAGAAAGATGGAAAGATTTAGAGCATAAAGCAAAGGAAAACATTGCTAACTATTAACAAGCAGAAGGTCGCTGGGAAGATAACAAATCGGACTTCACTTGAGTCTAGGATTGCTAGCTTTATAAATCCAGATTGTCTAAACGCCGCATGATCCCAAACTACAGCAACGCTGGCAGCAAAGTTATGTATTTTTGTACTGATTAGATAAATAAGAGATGAGACAGTCACAATGTAATTAACAAAGTGATTTAGTATTACACGTTTCAAGTACATAGGCATAAACAGAAACATTTATGGTAAAAAACAGGATTTAAAAAACCTTCCTTCTTCCAAAACATAAAGAGACCAATGAGAGCCTGATTGGAGGCTCGGCCTTTTCTGAAAAAACAGCAGATCCCTAGCTATGGGATTTAACAGTCTAACTTTAGGCTCCTGTTTTTGAACATCTTGGCCTTATAAAAGTAAACACTTAGAGACATTTAGTATTTGAACGGATAGATCTGATAGACAGATGCCTCAAGATTGCTGGTCTCAAAATTGTAAATCTTCTTTGTCTTTAAATTAAGGAATCATGGATCATGACCCTGACTTCTAAGCAACTGCATTAATGTCTTTTATTAGATTACAGCTCAGAGCTGTGCATGAATACCTAAAACTACCTCCCTTATGTCATATTTATCGAATAGATACAATGTGTGTCCAGTCTCTTACAACCATGATGGATGAAAATACACAAAATTAGAAATATTTGCTGGTATGGGTGCTTATGTCTTTCTTACAGAAAAACATATAACATATACAAATTAACATATATGGTTGCTTGTTCTTGCATTTTGATGGTAAAACTACCAAGATAATACCTATTGTGTTGTTTAGGTAATAAACAAGTAAAACATGGCTGTGGTTTTGTGTGAATGTCTCCAAATAATTTTCTAAATCCTCCTAGGAACTTGGAATTGTTTAGCAAAATGAACATTAAAATATTAGCTCTTCAGTAAAGACAAGAAAGTGATGCTAGATTGATGCTTGTTTTTCCAGAAACCCTCTAAAAACTCAAATAAATTAGACAGAGATAAGAATACATTTCATACACAAGGTGGCAAGTACAATTCACATATGCAGCATATAAACCATACCAGAGATATCTAGGACCTAATCTTTCTAGTTACATTGATTTCAAACCAGTGTGTCTCCATTTACTTCAGCAGTTAATCCTGATCACGACCAACTCCCAAACCTCTCTCTACACTCAGTTCCCCATCCACCACATGCACTCCTTTCTTGTATAGGCCACACATGCCCAGGTTCACACATCTGTGCCAACTGAGTGTAAAATGGCTGTACAAAGACACAAACCACAATTTAAGGCCAAATCTCCACTTTCCTAAACCTTGTGCAGTAAAATTGCTCACACTAATGTAATTTAGACCAGTGTAAGGGTATAAAGTTGTCAAGGCCAGGGGCAAAACAGTATGTGGTTAGGTAAAAGTTAGTTTGATTCTGGGTTCCAATACATGTACGTAAGGTCTGGCTGGTTAGAGAGACAAAGTTGGCGAGGTAATATCTGTTTTTGGACCAACTTCTGTTGGAGAGAGCGTGCTTTCAAGCTTACATGGAGTTCTTCTTCATGTCTGGGAAACTAACTCAAAGTGTCACTTGCTGAATACAAGATCTTAACAGAATGTTTAGCATAAGTAGTTAACACATATTTCAAGAGGCCAAGGTGAAGTGGCCCGTTAATACCTCTTCAGTCATAGGGAGGCAAGGAAAGAGGATGGGGGACAGCAGCTAGGAAGGTTGTTAGTGGATAACAGATTGTTGTAGTAAGCCATAAATCCATTCAGGTCATGGTTTTTAGTGTCTACCAGAGTTATGAATTTAAGCTCCCATAATTCTCTTTTGAAAGTGTTGTTTGAGGATGAGGGCTGATAGGTCAGATGAGTGATTGCTTAATGAAAAGTGTTCACCCACATGTGATGTGGTGCTTTCGTCTCACCATTTTCCTGTGTACGTTTATTTGAAAGCATAGTGTTTGGCTGGTTTCACCCACCTAGTTGCTAATGGGGCACTTAGTGCTCCGGATGGAGGTACACCACATGTTGTGATGAGGTAACATGTTGTAGGATCCATGGATCTTGAAAGGTGTTTTGTGGTGGATGTTAATCATTGTAGCATTGGAGATATGTCTGCAGGTTTTGCATCTGTTGTTCTGGCAGGGTCTGGTTCCACTTTGAGTTGGTGTGACCTGGTCTGTGGGAGCTTGCTTCTGATTATGAGCTTGGAGAGCCTGGTGAGTTATTTGAAGGCCAGAAGAGGGGGTTCAGGGATGATTTTTTTTTCCAGAGTGTGGTCCCCATCAAGTATGGGTTGTAGTTGTTGATGATATGTGGGTGGTGTAAGCCTGAGCCCAATCATCTCCAAAGTCCTGTGCAAATGTGGTGTAAAGTTGTGCTTTTGCAAAAACCCATATTCACTCACAATGGAAGAAACACATTTAGAGAAAAAACTATAAGCCTGGACTTTATGAAAGTGACTGTATTTTTTTAAAATCAATTTTGTGATAGAGCAGCCTTTAAATAGTATGTTCTGATTTTTTTAAAAATGCTTTATTATTAAACAAAGGCATTTTCTTTTCCCTTGTTGGTAAAACACCCTGAGCTGCCTGTATGAGATACTATCTGCATTCAAAGATGTATTTAATAATGTGTAAATTATCATAATAAAACATCTAACAGCAAACTACTTCACAGTTAAGCAGACAATGAATGAATAAGCAAAGAAAATCTTACAGAGTCCTGAGAAGGTCTAGAAACCCCCTGTAGACATTACCAGATGATGCAGTGGCATGGCTATTGGGTAGTTCTTTACATAAAAATCTATTAGTTTAGCAGCTGTGGCAACAGACTTCTGAGCATCTGTGGATTCCAGTGGCAGTGACAGGGTGGTTTTGTTTTTATTTTTTAACAAGTAAAAAGGGACTAAGGATAATTTTACTACCAATCAAATGGTAACACAGAATGCATTTGTCTGTTTTTTTTAAGGACCAACTTTCCTCTTAATGAAGGATTTGAGGGAGAGAGGGGGTAAAGGCAGAATCATGTCTGCTGCAACAAGGGCCGCTTATCTAGCTGATTTTTATACAGTTACATTTTAGTCTTACAGAAGCTATCAAATTGATTTATGTCTCAAAAAAAACATTGGCAATATTTTGTTAGGTCCCCTCCACCAGCATAACATCCCCTGTTGAGAAGAGAGGATAAGTCACCTAGATCACAGATGGTATGAGTTAATGAGGTCAAGTTTTGTACTAACATGAAAAATCTGAAAGAACTAATAAAATGTCTTTTCAACCATTGGAGATTGCTTAGAAATCAGAGCAAATGTCTCCTTCACAGACAGAGGTCTATTTAAAGTGTCCAACATGTATACAATTATTAGTGTAACATTTATTCAGGAAATAGGCACTTGGATCAAATACTGATAGGAATTCCTAATGCTTGGACTGGCCAGACAGAAATATTAAGCTTTTGTGATTTAAATTATTTTAAGATTCATAGACAAGAGATCATTAGATTATGAATAGCATGTTTTCTACTATTAAATTAATAATAGTATCTGCTGCTGCCAAAATTTAGCAGGAAAAATCTTTCAATTTACATGTACTGTATTGTGTATGTAATAAAGCTGATTGAAAAATTTCCATTTAACAAGTATTCAATGGAACATGGTTTTTATAGCAAAACAGACATTTTCACAAAACATGTCAGTTTTTATTCAATTTTTTTTTATTCACAATTGAAAACCAAAAACATTTTTCGGTTTTCAGTAACTGAAATGCAAAATTTTTCAGTTTTAAACAAAAAACTGAACATTTTAAAAGAACATTTGATAAAAATGAAAAAAAAATTAATGTTGAAATTTTTCTCACAAAAAAAAAAAAAAAAAAAAATCCTGACCAGCTCTAGTATATACTGTAGCTTGGTTTTATTATCACATTCACTTCTTGTATTTCACAGTTTCTCTACCTGTTTATGGCAATCCACTGCAAAGAAGTTCTATATAACCTGAAATAATTTCCGTCCCTGAGATTCAGTGAAAAGAGGTTTTATTTAAACAATCATGACAAAATGTGAACAGATGTTGATCTATCCTTAAAAGAAGAGCAACATCTACTTCAAAATATATTTTCCCTCTACTTGGAAAAAAAGTCATCAGTCAACTCCAGAAAATAAAAGGTGTGAAAATGTAGGCCCTGTGGTATTCATAACTTCTATCTCCTGTATGCAAACAAAGGGATTTCACATACAGCAACCACAGTACTTGCAAAAGCATCATCTTCAAGAGGACAGATGTTTGAGAACTCACTCATGTCTCACCAATGAGAAAATATAAACAGAAAAAACAGTTACCTACCTTTCATAACTGTTCTTTTAAACGTGTTGCTCATGACCATTCCAAGCTAGGTGTGTGCGCACCCATGCACACTGCTACTGGAGATTTTTCTCTTAGTAGTATCTCTAGGGCCGGTCCTAGCATTTCCCGCAATCCTGCGCTTATGCACGGTATAAAGGGGCACTGACAGTCCCGACCTTCTCAGTTCCTTCTTGCTGGCAACTCTGACAGAGGGATAGGAGTGCAGGGCATGAGCAACACATCTTGAAGAACAACAGTTACAAAAGGTAGCCAGCCATCATCATCATCATCTTCATGCTGACTCCATGCTAGGTGACTCCCAAGCAGTATCCCCGAAGGTGGACTCAGTTCACAGACATGCAGTCTGTAACATGAAGCTGGAGTCATCCCAAGCCTGCTGTGTAATGGCATAGTGGGAGGTGAAGGTATGAATCAAAGACCAAGTAGCAGTTCTGCAAATGTCCTGAATTGGAACCTGAGCAAGGAAGGCTACTGATGAAGCCTACACCCTCATGGAATGGGTGTTCATGATCGTCAGGGGTGGCACCTTAACCTGCTTGGAACAGAACCTGATGTAGGTGGTTATCCAAGACAAGATTCTCTGGGACGAGACCACCAGACCTTTCCATCTGCTACTGCTACAAAGAGCTGTGTCAACTTGTGAAAAGATTTAGTTGTTTCGAAGTAGAAGGCCAGGACCCGCCTAACATCCAAGGTATGCAGCCGGTGCTTGTCAGGTCTTATGAGGCTTTGGAAAGAAGACTGGTAGAAAGATGTTCTGATTAGTGGAACTGTGACACAGCCTTTTGTAAGAAAGCTGGGTGGGGGCACAGCAGTATATAGTCCTTGTAGAACATCACATAAGGAGGTTCTGATGGCAATATTCTAATCTCGGAGACCCTTCTGGTCAAAGTGATCGCCTCCAGAAAGGAGACTTTCCACAAGAGAAGCAGCAGAGAACAGGAAGCCAGCACCTCGAAGAGGAGACCAGTGAGTCTCGTCAGCACCAGGTTCAAGTCCCAGTGAGGGACCGGGTTGCAAACTTGCAGGTAGAGCTTCTCTAATACTTTCAGGAACCTGATCGCCATCTCATGGGAGAAGACTGATCTACTACGCACTGAAGGATGGAAGGCAGAGGTGGCCTTTAATTGACAAAAGATGCTTTAGGTGGGTTAGATAGTCTAAGATGAATTGTAGTGATGAACAGGAGGGAGAAAGGCCATTCCTGTTATGTCTCGTGGTGAACAGGTCCAACTGGGGAGTCCCCCACCTCTGGAAGATGTCATTGATCACTTCCAGGTGGAGGAACCACTCATGGCAATAGGAAAAGGACCTGCTGAGGTGATCCGCCAGTGTATTCCAGTTCTCTGGAAGGAGCGATACCTCAAGATGAGCTGCATGTTGGACTAGAATTTCCACACCTGTAGCACCTCCTGACACAGAGCCAAGGAGCAAGCTAATCCTTGTTTGTTGATATAGAACACCGAGGCCGTATTGCCTGTGAGAACCCGCACAGCCTTACCTGACAGGTAAGGAAGAAACACCTGGCAGACCAAGTGAATCACCCTGAGTTCTCTGCCAAATGAGAGCACCAGAGATAGCCCTTCCCCCATTGTCCTGCCAATAAAATGCAATTCTGATTTGGAGGGAATTCCTCAATGGCGAGTTTACTTAGCCTCCATGCTCATTCATGGCTTGAACTTGTTCGCACTGAAGTTAGTAATAAAACTCCAAATGAATTAAATGTTACAGAGAGAGAGAGAGAAAAAAAACTCTCTCACTCACTCTCTCTCACACACACACACTTTCTGCAAACAAGCCCTCAGTCTTAGCCTCTAAGCTAAAGCTACCAAAGGGAGTATCAAATGTGGTGGCCTAAATGTGAAAAACTAGTTGGCCTCATTAGCAGTCTTCTACATCAACAGTCCTCTGCTTGGTCATTGTCTAATAATTAAACAGGCCAAAAAAGTCAAATTTTGGTAAATAAAGTTAGGCACCTAAATAACTGGCTTGATTTGCAGAGGTGCTTGAAACTATTCTTGCATTCATTCAATGGGAGAACCCTGAAAACCAAGCCATGTGTTTAGCGTGTCTCAACATTGATTTAGATGCATAACTTCAGGAACCTACGGAGTTAACAGAATGAAACATAACACACATTACACTGTAATTTCTCTCTGTATCCTTAACATTTTAGTCAGCAGTATTCAAACCACTAGTAATTAGATTTAAAACGAATGGCAAAAGTAATATGTCTCATTGTTATCTTTTCTAAGGGCATACATAAATATATATCTATATCTACATCTATATCACTTGTATTAAATATTTTATATATTTATATATATATATATATATAATATTTAATACAAGTGATGAAACAGCATTTGGGGGTGCCCTTCTCTTCTTTCTATTTTCCATTATTGCCATGTACAATCTGGAACTTAATATAATAAGAGTGTTTTTAAAAAAAAAATGAAAAAGCTGATTCAACACAATGATGGCTTTGGAGTACACATATATGGTTACATTTAATAATATTCAAAAATGTATTTGAGTAAAATGCAGTAAGCTATTTCTTCTCAACAATTAAGCTTTGGGCCCTGCGGTAAGCAGCATCATGGTATATACTGTACATGATTTTGGAACAAACCCAAAACCTACTTCACTGGGTAGGTAGGTAGAACATGATATGTCCTCAAAGCTAACAGGATTTTTAAGCTCACTACATCAAGAACTTCTACGCATTCCCCTTTCACAATTCTTTGGGTGCTTCTATTTTTCCTTTTAAAAAATATAGTAGCTTTTATTAAAACAAATCCACACTTACATAAAAATTTAACATCAAGTTTGCCGGTATTTTCTCTTCTTTTCATTGTTGGAGGAGGTTTTGACTGCTCTTCTGTCTTTCCCCCTTCCTGTTTACTCCAGCATTAGAACTGACACCTAGGGCCACCCACAGTGTGCACTATTTAGCAGCTGCAAGGTCTAAATCAAACTCTGCAATGATTTTTCCGGCAGCCTTTCTTGTTCTGTGGATGGTTTGCAACCTAGTCCCACTGATGAAGTGCACACTGGTGAAGTGCATGACTTGTTATTGCATTTAGTAGACTTTACAATTTTCCATTTCAAAGGTTTAAGCAAAGCATTGTTTTCATTAGAACCATGTATAAGGCTTCTGAATAATAGTGCTAAATGATTTTTTTTTTAATTCCACATTTCTGTGATTAGCTAATGCAAAAATACTTGACAGATGACTCTTTAGACTTTTAGCTACCCCTGTCCTTAGAGTTCATGACAATAATTGTGTGGCAATATGTGTGAGAATCAACTATACTATAAAAATCAGTTTGAAGGTGGGGTGGAAAGTGAAGAAGGAATGGCACATAAATCACAGACTGAAATTTGTAATCTTTTGCGATATGACTAAAGTTAAATTAGAATATTAGAGATGATGTAACAGAATTTAGACCCTTAAGTCTTTTATAGTGAATTGTGTGCACTAAATTAAACCTAGAACTCTGTTAAGCCATCTAACCCAAAATAACTCCAAGAAATGTTGCCACTTAAGAATGTTTATTGGTTTATTTATTCTATTTTTATTAAAATATTTAAGAATTACTGGAAATGCAAATCTAAATTTTGATTTTTGGCCTATTCATATGATGTACATTTTTCTGCTTTTCTTTAAGAGCTATAAATTGCTTTTGAAAGAGTAATTGTTCACGAGCTTGTCTTTTTATTTTTCAGTTTGCTAGAAACAAAGGAAAATTAATGTATCTTATACTTTTATTTAAACTCTTAAATGTGCTTTTACTTAACCTCTGAAAGGATATCATTAAAGGATAAAGATAATCATAGCTAAGCAAAACTCAGTCAAAATGTCAAGTACTTTTGAGGTTTTATTTCATGTGAGGCTGAAGATTGAGGATTTGGGTTCCCTAAAAAACGGAGCAACCTGCCATCTGTGCATACATAGGATCTAATCAATTTTGACTTCAGTGGGCTTTGGATCAAATCCACTAGGACCAAGGGCAAGCTGAAACACAGCCTTGTGGAGAATCCATGCAATAGGACTCTGTCATATGTTTCCACAAAGACCTTTGTAAGGAATAGAGAGAAGTGGCCATGCTGGGGGCATGAACAGTGAGGGAACACATTGAACAAAGCCATAAGGATGAAACCTGATGTTGAAAATGAGCAATTAGACTGGTCACCCTATTCCCAGGAGAACCTAATCAGAGACAGATCACATGAAACAGAAATATTTTTCTTTCTTCAGCCCTGCTGTATTTCAACTAATTTTCAGTGCAGCAAAGCCTTTAGACTCAGGTTTTGCTCCATAGCACTGTGGAAACACAAGAGAAATTTCTTTATAGAGAGGAATGTATAGAAGGCAGCAACAAAAATGGCAATTGCTAACATTCATAAAAGTATTCTGTTTTGCACAGTCATGTTTTACTCTCAACACATCAGTACAACTTCCACTTTGGAGGGGAGAGGAAGATGATATAAATGGTGGTCACACATAGGCCTGGTCTACAATGGGAGGGGGGAGGGGAGAATTGATCTAAGTTACGCAACTTCAGCTATGTGGATAACGTAGCTGAAGTTGACATACTTAGATCTACTTACCATAGTGTCTTCACTGCGCTAAGTTGATGGCTGATGCTCTCCCATTGACTCTGCCTCGCCTCTCGCCCTGATGGAGTATCGGAGTCCACAGGAGAGCGCTTGGTGGTCGATTTATCACGTCTAGACTAGATGCGATAAATCGACCCCCGCTGGATCAATTGCTGCCTGTTGATCCAGCGGGTAATGTAGACAAGCCCTTAGACTGTCAGTCTTGATTGTACTCCTTTAGCTGACTTTGGGTAAAAAGGTCTATTTTTCTATAAAACTCAAAATGATGTTTAACAAAATATAAATAAATAAAGAGAAAAAGGTTCTCTTGAATACCAATTATTATCATATTCTAGCTGATTTTATAAAACATTAGATTTCAGAAAGGGTTGCCCTGTTTCTACAGATAACTAATGCAATTTTTTCAGCACCATTTTTTTTAAAATGCAGAACTGAGCAGAACTTAATTATTTCATTTGTGGGATGTCTTCCTCATCTCTTAATATCAGTTCAACAATATACACTGTATGAAAAATAGGCAGGCCATTATTACATGGACACAATTATGAATCATTTCATATCACAAAATACTGCATACATCAGTATACAATATTTGTATGCTTAAGTATCCAGGCCATGTTTAATTGTTCAGATGACAACTGAACGAAAAGTTTGTCTGAATAAGCAAAAAATACTCAGCTATTGGTCACCAGTGATTGTTTAAAATGCTTTACACATGTTTGTTGCTAGAAGGACATTATTGAATTCTGTGATCTTAGAAAAGATTTCACTAAATATCATCATCTAAACTTTGACCTTACTATTGTTTACATTGTTCGAAATACATTCATAGCAAACTATGAAAACTTGTCAACAAATAAAGCCTTTGTACTTTTAGATATCACAGCAGGAAATACTCACACATACAAGTGAACATTAGGAATAGAGCTGTGTGGAAAAATGTAATTTGGCTTTACAAAGGATTTCATAATTTCAAGATCTGATTTAGTTCTGATTTGGAACAAAACCCCAAAATTTTGAAAGGGAATGAATCCACAGCTCCAGGGCACTTCACCGGGTAGGCTGCCTTCCTGAACCATGGAAGCCTTGGGTGCCCCAGGGTCCCAACATATAGAACACTCACCTCAGAGGTGAGCTCACATCTCAAATGCTCAAACCACTGTACTAAAGGTTATAAGGGAGAGCTCCTCTTTCCCTTGACCCCACTTCCACCAGCATGAGGTTAAGGTATGCTCTGAAAATGCCTAATGGATGTTGGCTCCAAAAGCAATATAGGTGTATCAAATCCTAGACTCAGGATCCCAGTGAGACTTAGCTGCCCGAGTTCCTAGACTGACGCAACTGTGTGTATGCCCACTGGCAGAAATTTAGGGTATGTCTACACTGCACACTAAACCTGGGCTCTAATTCAGATGTGAGCCCAAGCCCCCACCTTCTGTCCACACACAAATCAGTCCGTCTCAGGTCAGTAAGCACTCAGTACCCTGCTAGAAGGGCGAGTCATAGCCTGAGTCTTGCTGTGACTTGGGTCAAAGCCCTGTCATTTTACAGTGTAGATGTGGCTCAAGTCACAGACCTGAGTCAGAAGGTCTGTGTAGTTCTGTACAGACACCTCATCAAGGCTGTGAGACCTGTACCTGGGTCTAGGAATTGTAAACTCAGGTTTTCAGTTCAGTCTGCATGCTCAAACAATGGTTTGGAAACACCATGTCCACAAGCCCAAGTCCCACAGACGTAGGTTTACAATGCAATATCAACATATCCTTGGGCACCTAGGGGACTTTAATGGTACACTCTCCAGGATCAAGGAATTTTAGGTGTCTCCAGAGTTAGTTGTCAGCTGAGCAGGGGTTCTGAGGATCTCAGTGGCACCTAAGTCTTGGCCTTAAACATCTAGGTCCGTTTATGGATCTAGGTCCATAAGGAACTACAGGTTTAAGGGTATCTAAATGTATATAAAAGTTTGTAAAAACATATCAACTAATATCCACATTAAGAAACCAAATACGTCTCAATATTTTGAACCTGAAAGTATCTGAAATTTGAATAAGCTATTTGCTGTTCAAACTGGGGTTTGCAGTGTGTAACCTCAGGGATGCAGAAGTGGTTTGACGGCACCGGGAATGTTGAATGGTGGAAATTTCTCTAGAATTTTCAGAAGCGCTCAGGATGGAACGTACTTTCATTAAGAAAAATCACAGTTTCCAATGTTTTATCTGAATTAAGCTAATATTAAGTTAATATTAAGCTAATATGTGCAAAGATAATTAACTATTGGAACAACCACTGATGGATTCTTTCTAAAATATATGCGCTAGCTCAGCCAGAACTTATGGGCTTGATGCAGGAATTACTGGGTAAAATTCTATGACCTGTTTTATGTCAGATTAGATTATTATAATGATTCCTTCTGGTCTTAAAATCAATGGTATTTTATTTTATACTATTAGTTACCTTTCAAACAATGACACCTTCATAGAAATTAAGTTTTCTGCTATCCAGATGCAAATATGGAGCTGGGGTGTGAAGGAGAGGGAAACATGAGGGCAACTTAATTATAGCGATAAGCTTGTTTACTCCAAACATGCCAGTATTGAGCCCCACTATTTTGAAATGACAGATCCCTACTCTGGTGTGAGTTTATATAAAATGTCACTCATATATAAACAAACTTGACTTTTAAACTTCAGAACTATGGGTTAAGTGGTATATAAATAACCTGACAGCACTAAAACCAGGAATTCAAACAGAATTCTGTGTCTGCCCACAACATGGCTGCAAGGATTTCCACTCATTTGCTTGTCAAAAAAGAGGAGAAATAGGACATTCCAGCCTCCTATTGGGCAGTCATGACATCTCAGATGTACTGAAATCATCATACTACATATGACATGAGTTGAGTAAGCTGAGGAAATGCTGTTTTCTTGGCTTCTGAACTGATGCTATTTTGATTAAATAATTGAATTATTACAACAATAAATTCTGTTTGAGCCATTTTAAACATAAAATAGAAAGATTACTTACCTGACCAATAAATGGAGTTCTCTGAGATGTGTGGTCTCTATATGTATTCCACACCAGGTGAGCAAGCACACTGTGCGCCTGAGACAAGAAGATTTTTGCTAGTGGTGTCTGTTGGTCTGCACCTGTGCTCTTCTCCTCCTCCTTAGCGTATAAATGGCAACGTGGACTGACCGCCTCTCCATTTACCTTTCTACCATGAATAGCCCCAGGATAAGACTCCACAGCAGAGATGAAGGAAGGTGGGTAGTGGAATATAGCTAGGGACCACATATGTTGAAAAATTCCAGTTAATGCTAGTAAAAATCTTCTGATCTCAGGCTCATACACACCTCAAACAGAATACATGTAGAGACCATCACTTGAAGAACTTTATTTATAGAAAACAAATTTCCACTCAGTAAAATCCAAATACCAATGTCTCCTGGTTGCTGCAGACTGACTAATTAGTGTATCTGGTTGAGCTGTTCTGTCATGCAGAAGCAGAGCTTGAAGCATTTCCTTTTTCCTTCTACCTCATATTCACGCAAGTCCTTAGCCCATCTTTCATTCAGTCCCATATTTTACATGTCTTTTAAAGCCAGCTGGCAAGTTTTAAAGGTGTTAATGGTGTTTTGCTTACATACAACAGTGGCAATGTGGAAAGACATATGGGAACACATGTAAGCAATGTATTAAGTAACAAGGGTCTAGCGAGCTGCCAGACTGAGAAGACAGAGAGAGAGAGAGAGAGTGAGTGAGTGAGTGAGTGAGTGAGTGAGTGAGTGAGTGAGTGAGTGAGTGAGTGAGTGAGTGAGTGAGTGAGTGAGTGAGTGAGTGAGTGAGTGAGTGAGTGAGTGAGTGAGTGAGTGAGTGTGTGTGTGTGTGTGTGTGTGTGTGTGTGTGTGTGTGTGTGTGTGTGTGTGTGTGAGAGAGAGAGAGATATATAAAAATTCCTTACAGAGGTGAGTTATTATGGATATCTAAGCGCATAAATAACACAAGGAAAATCCTAATGAATTACACTTCTCAGAAGAGCAATTCTGTAAGTATTCCAGTTCTGGCAAATAAAAGCTTCTTACTTCTTTGAAATGACTAATTTCCTTAGACTGCAAAAATAATGTGCTTCTGTGAGCACTTCATTGTCTGCATTATGCAGGTGATCAAGATCTATCTACACAAAGTGAAATTTACAATACTTTTCTATTCCACAAAAGGTGTCAGCGCACATCCAGCCTAGAATCTGTCCCCAACTTGGTGGGGGTGGGGGAGACCAGAAATAAATAGCACAAAACTGGTTATGATGACTTTACATCACTTGGGATTCTCATATGCAAGCAGAATTCATAGCTGCCTGTTTAAAGCCACCTCTTTCGCTAGACAGGCACAAGGGGGAGAGAGTGGGAGCAAGGATTGTCTTCAGTAAACAGATATACATGACTAGCCTTTTAAACCAGAACAGATGACTCCGGGGATATCTGTGATCCTAAGGTCAGAGAATAATCTTCAGAGACATCTCCAGCCTGCATTACAGATATTATTCCTACCTTCTTCACAAGGTTTTTTTAAGACTTAATTGATATTTGTAAACAGTTATTAGGGTAAAAGCGCTACACATGCCATTATTGTTATTAAGACAGACAGAGAGTTTGCCAGAGACTAGATCTGGAGGTAAAAGAAATACAAAAATGTAGGGCATTTAACTCTCTCTCTCTTACTAATAATGATGCTTTGATAGCGACACTAACCTATTAATTGATTTTAAACACTGAACAAGTCCCAAGACAACTTTGTTAGGAAGACAGTAATAATTACCCTTTTTTATATGTGGAAAAATGAGGCACACAAAAAAAAAACCCCAACTTGTCCAAGGTCACACACAGATCCATGTAGGAATCAGAAACAGAATTCTAAGATTATTAATTTTTATGCCCTTTCCCTCCATTTTGAAGCACAAATAATATCTTTGAAACATCCTCCCTTTATACAAATAGCAATAATTTATTTCCCTGCATTGTCCATGGACAATCACGGTTCTTAAGCAGGGGTAGGCAACCTATGGCACGGGTGCCAAAGGTGGCACGTGAGCTGATTTTCGGTGGCACACTCACTGCCCGAGTCCTGGCCACCAGTCCAGGGGGCTCTGCATTTTAATTTAATTTTAAATGAAGCTTCTTAAACATTTAAAAAACCTTATTTACTTTACATACAACGATAGTTTAGTTATATATTATAAGACTTACAGAAAGGGACCTTCTAAAAATGTTAAAATGTATTACTGGCATGTGAAACCTTAAATTAGAGTGAATGAATGAAGACTGGGCACACCGCTTCTGAAAGGTTGCCGACCCCCATTCTTAAGTAACAATTAAAGCAAGTGGGCCACGCTTACCCTTGTATGGGTGCGAATGTGCATCTTTAGTCCATCATTCTTGCTGAAAGCCTTGTCACAATAAGGACACTGGTAAGGGCGCTCACCTGAAAATAAGATGAGCATCAGAGTCAACAAATGCAGAGAGGAAAGAAACAATTGCCTCAGTACATCAAGGCAGCACAGCATGGTTGCGTGTCGAACATTTTTCTTTTCTAGTGTTCATGTTCAGTTCAAACAGAGAGAAAAAGATCTGAGCATTAGGGAAACTGCATATAAAGAACAAAAGATCTGTTTGGACAGCATGCAAGGCTGGATTAAAGTATCACTTTCAGCTGCTTGATTTTGTCATAAAATATGAAAACATGCAGAAAGGGATTAAAAAAAGCTGTTTGGTGACAACTGTGCTAGGATGAATTCTATTGTGGCTAGTACACGGTCACTTTTATGGTTAGTCACTAACTGTTCTCAAAGTACAGTACATTTCCCTCACTTCACATCTATTCATCATTAGAACCATTTGAGTGTCACAAGCCAATTTAATTACAAAGCCCACTTCTGTTCATTTGTTGATTTAACAAACAGGATGGCAGCAAGATCTGCCCTATGGGAGGCACAGCAGCTTCTGTGAGGTGCCCAATGACCTCAGTGGGAGTAGAGAGCACTCAGCACCTCACAGGATTGAACACTTAAATTGATGTAAATCAGGATAGTTTCTGCTGACTTCAGTGAAGTCACTCCGAATTTATACCATGTAACTCAGAGGCTAGGCCATTCAGATCCACTCAGTAGAGGTTTTCTGTAGCAATTCTATAATTTAAAACTAATGATAAATTTTACAATTTCTTACGTAAATTTTTCTTTTGAGTATTTTAGGCAATGTCCTGGAATAAGACTCCAGCACCTAGGCTAATTGCACACAAAAGGCTTATCAACAAAATCAGATTTCTTCCATCACCAAACATATTTTTCAACAAGCTAATCTATGCTAACTAATTTTCCAACTAAATGGAATCTATTCCGGCTAATAACATTGCTGCCTGGAGAACACTCCTTTATGTGCAGATACAACGAACCCCTTTCAGCCAATCTAGGAAAACTCAGTTGGTCATAAAAAAAGTCTTTACATGCATGCAGAACTTTGACAGGTTCCAAGCACTATATAAACATTAACTGACCTTCACAGCAACACTGCATGGTAAGTAAATAAGTAAGATTAGCTCCATTTTAAATATGGGAAAACTCTGGACAAGTTGCAATGATGTGCCCAAGGCCACAGAGTGAGTGAAGGGACGGCACAGCTAACTATGGGGACATTCATTCTGACTTGGAGCAAGGCAGACTTCCCCCGCCCGCTTTCCAGTTTTCATGTCACTGTTTGAGGTGCTTATCCTTGAGTGCTTGACAAAAAGATGTTGGATGTTTTGTTCCGTATGAACAAAAACTTGAGGAATTGCACAAGTGTGCATTGGAGCCAGCCTAGAGAAATAGTTTTTTAAAGTGACACACTGTGATTACATTATAGCTGACCCACTGGGTTTCAATGCTGCATGTATAGCCTTCTAGGAGCCTTGGCCTTTAATAGGCTGGCCCATTCTTTAATGCCTGTGGGGAAAGATCCCACTTAAATGAAAAAACAACAGAAATAAAGGCAATGGAGTACTTGTGAAATGCAAACACTCCCCTTTCCTCCACCCTGCCTTATCTTATTAAATACAAATGTATGGACTTGGCAAAGTATTTTTTAACAAGGCTGCTGTGTGATTCTGTGTGTTCTGAATTAGAAGTTTCACATCTGTTTGAAACTTGACACTATCTCTCATGACCCCTGATGTCCCTAATTTATGCTATGAGCCTTCGAACTCTGTAGGAGCCGCTGGTACTCAAACATTTAATTAATCCAGCTGACATTTTTATGTTTTAAAGCTTTTGTATTTTGAAGGTAAAGTCTGCAGAGGTCTGTAAGCAGATGAGTGCTGACAGCTAAGTGCTACCCCCCATTCTTCTTACAGAGGAAGACTTTTGCTTACAGGGACAGCTTAGACCTGGTCTGAAATCTATTAATACTGTCCTTCACAAATGTATCCTGTTGTTTATGGTTCTTGATAAATAGATGTTTAACAGCTTTCAGCGGATGCCTGTAGAGGGCAACACTGTGACTTTATATCAGCATATACCTGATAAAGCCTGCCTATGATCAGCCATCACACAATGTAAATTTGCACCTTACAACTCTTCGGTATGCAGCTCAGAATTCCTATCTAATTTTTACCGTTCAACAGACATGGAGACTGTGGGTTGATGGGGCTACAAGTCATTGTGGCCTGAGGTTTTAGTGAATTATACAAGTGTCTTCTCAACCATAACTATAGCATCAGTGATGACTGATAAAACATCTTTAATAAGATCCTAACTCATTTTATACTTATTCTTATTTTTGTTGTTTCTTTACCAGTTAAATTTTCTAAAACATTTCATATATGTGCCCAAAATATGCTCATATGTGAGCAATTGGCCCTTTTAGGCATGCAAACTGGCAACATGTAGTTACTCATCCTATTTACAAGCATCCCTCTCCCACATATATCCCTAGGGTTCTGCAGGATTAACGATGGGTCCTATTCAAGTCAAATTTCAATCTGTAACTACAGAACCTGTAGTACAACCCAAAAATCCTAACTTCTATGTAACTGACCCAGAAATGAGTGTGTGTATGTGTATGTATGTGTGTGTGTGTGGGGAATGAAAAAGTCTTATGTCAGCTTTTAAAATTATTACATGCTTCTTTCCCGCCCCTTGAATAAATGAAACCTGAGTTGGATTTCAAGAGTTGGGATGTATACAATCCTCATTATACCTGGCCAAAATTTCCCTTCCTCGCTTTGGATTATATTGTGCTACCCTTATTTACATCAGTGAGTGATCACCTGCTCACAAAAGAATCCCAACAGTGGATTTCTTAACGAGACTATCTGAGTGAACAGGTGCTTTCAAATGTATGTGCAGATTGCACAATAAAGCCCATTTTTGGCCCTACTGGCTAAATTTCAAGTTGTCCTAAAAGAAGAAAAACATCTTTGTTCCAAAGCATATTCAAAAATAATAAAAATTATGTATTTCTTCTGTGTGTTCCTGTTAAGCTTTTGCCCAGAGGGTGTATTTCATGCTGGAATATATCTTTAGTCTTGAAATGAGAGGTTCTCTCATTCTAAGAAAGTTAAGAAGTATTGGACATTAAATCAGGAGCAGCCAGTGCTATATAATAAATGCTGCTGGGGAGGTGACATTATCCATCTATGCTTTGGGATTTGTCTGTGATCAACCAAAAACCACCAAAAGTCAAATGTAAACATTGAAATTCCAAGCCTAGCTTCAGATCAATTCAGCCACAATAAATACTTGGGGATTTGCAGGTGCAAACCTTCTCTGATCAGGAAGGGAATCGATCTGTTGTGTTTGTGGAAGAGATTAAAAATAAGATGAATAATGTTAAGAAATGAAAATCTTCAGTAACTCATGTTTGCCCAGATCTTGCATATCCACCTCTTTTCTCCTCTCCTTACTGAAAAAAAAAGTTAACCTTAAAAAGAAATAAAGATGAATAATGTAGCATGGTTTTTGTACAGCACACTCAGTTTCTTTTTTAGATATACCACTAATAAGACTGGTATTGAGACACTGTAAATATGCAGGTCATCTTACCACACTGAGAAAAATCTCCTGGGTAGAATCTTTAGACTAAAGGATGTTAGCATCAACATCAACCATTCTACTCTAAGTTCCGAGATAGGCAGTAAAAAATAAAACATTTTTCAGGATCAGAACATTGGAGACGGACTAATTTGTGGTCTTGTCTATGGTAGCATCACTGTTTTTTGCAGTAAACAAATTAAAATGTTTTAAAATACTAATCTCTCTTGAAAAATGAAATATCTTAATTTAATTATTTTATGTGTAACACAGAAGGATGAGGTGTTGGCAAAAATCCTTCCCATCGCCTAATATTTATCTAATAAAATATAATTTCGGATACATATAATTTAAAAAACATCAATGACACAGGCCAATTTTTAACCAAAAAAACTTGCAACACCCTTATGCCTATAATCCTCATAAGAGCCGGTCTGACTTTTTTTTCCGCTGACAGCTGCAGCCCTGCTAGTAAGTCCCATGTGAGCCAATCTGATCTGTATACCCCAATCTGAACATTGCTAAAGGTTTCCTACATTCAGTGTTCACCAGACAGTTTCTATATCTGACCATACTACATTTGCTAACATCTTCAAACAACATACCCAAAATAATTTTATAAATGCAAATGATATCTGACACCCATAATAATCAACTAAATAAAAAAATAGCAGCTGTCTTACTAAAAAGAGCACAACAAACTTGAGTGACAAACGTAGTAAATGCTGCAGCTATCCCTCCAGTTACATTTCAGTGACTGTCATATCTCCATTGTTTAAAGTCAAACTGTTCAACAAATTACTTAAATTTCCTCTGATAAAACCCGTCAGATGCCTCAGAGAAACCATGCTAGGATTTGGAATTAATTCAAAGTCTAGATTAGGGGTCGGCAACCTTCAGCACATGGCTCAACAGGGCAATCCACTGGCACCGTAAGACATTTTGTTTACGTTGACCATCCGCAGGCACAGCCTGCCGCAGCTCCCAGTGACCGTGGCTTGCCACTCCAGGCCAATGGGAGCTGTGGGAAGCGGCAGCCGTGGCCTGAAGATGATCAACCTAAACAAAAATGTCTCGCGGCCTGCCAGCAGATTATCCTGATGGTTGCTGACCCCAGGTCTAGACATACTATTTCAAGTTTTTATTTAAATAAAACTAAACTTTCAATTTAATAAAAATAAATTTAATCCTAATATGGAATCAAACAAAACTACTGCATGGTAGAAAACGATATGGGAGTTTTATGAAAAGTAAGATGTCATGATTAAATGTCCATGTATTACTTTAAAAATGTGTATGTATTTAAAGACCTAGCCATTTCAATTTGAGATCATTCACAATATGTACTGGACACTAATACAGCTTAAAAACTAAAATTTATTTAGATTCCACCACTCTTATTCACATCCTCTAGGATCTTACTCTATAAACAGTTCCTCTGATTTAATCAGACCACTTGTGGAGTAAGGAACTACAACATGAGTTGGATATCAGAATCTGGCCCCAACTTCTCATATCTTCTGGAACCATAAAAAAGTCATTTTCCTACCAATGAGTTCAGCAGCTATGGTCAAATGTCTTGAGCCTGATGACGCAGCAGGATTTTGACAAGGGACTAAAATGTGTCTTACTTGGTGGTACCTCCCTACTTATTTTGCTGTCACTGTAATAAACCATAGTTCTCCAAATTGACTCTCATTTTTAAAAATCTAGGGGAAAACTAGACATAAAAATCATTATAATAATATTTTGTTAGAAGTTACTAATTATTAAACAACCTCTTGTGTAAGACTAAACAAATGATCATTTAAAAAAATTACAGTAATGTCTAGTGCAGAGGTCTCCAATCCGTGGGACTCGCCCGCCTTAAGGGGGCAAGGAGGAACGTTTGGGGGGTGGGAGGGCACAGCTGCTGCCTGGGCCAGCCCCCACCAGGGGGTAGGAGGTGGGGAAGGAGCGCCACTCAGCTCTGCTCCTGGCCCCAACCGCTGGCCCCACGCCTGGGAGCCCTGCTCTCGGCCACTGGCCCCGCACCCGGGGGCCCTGGCTGCTCCCACTCCCAGCTGGCCCAGTCTCCTTACCCCTGTCCACACATCCCCACTCCTGGAGCCACGGCCTGGGAGGGGAGGCACAGACAGGGGTAAGGAGGAGGCACGAGGTACAAAGTTTGGGGACCACTGGTCTAAAGGTCTCTATTGAAATCAGGACAGTTTACAAACACATAATAGGACAGAGTCCCACCTTGAAGAGCTTACAATCTAATTAGACAAGACAAAAAGTGGAAAGGGAAACAGGCATAGAGACAAGAGCCAGAAATGTGGCATCTATTTGAAGAACTACTGTATATAAAATGAAGCAGTCTTATGAGGATCTTCATTCACTTAGGTTTGGCAAAAAATATTTTAAATAATTTCAATGGATAATATCAATATTTATTTTTAAGCATTTTTTCAATGTTTATTTCATTTTTTAAAAAAATGTTCATGGTGCAAAATTTTGGGTTGTAAGAATTTTTTAAATTTTTATCTATTTAAATTTTCAGTTGTGGGAAACTAAGGGTGGGGGTCAGACAATTATTTAATGTCAGCAGACATTGAGATTCAAAAAGTTAAAGTTTATATCTGGTAAAGCACAAATTTCCCACATTATAGGTCAAAATATGCAAAGCAAATATCCTTAAAATCAAACTCTAGTTCTCAAGCAGCATTGTTCTTACTTTGCCTACCTCTAAATTTCAGTCATGATCAATGGAAATATTTTGTGCTTGCGTGTGTGTGTGTGTGCACAGTGAAATCAATATTTACTGACATTTACCAATAAAAAACAAATACTTCCAAGCCTAATTACATTGCACTGGCATTCATTTTGTTTAATTTCTCTTAAAAAAATTAATATCCATCCATGAGATACCTCTACTGGTTAATGTGTAGCTTTTCTCTCACTGATAGGTGATTCTTCGTTACCATTATTAGTGTTGAGTGGTTCATCTAGCCTTGTATCATTCCATCTGATTTACTGGAGTTGCTTTATATTAGTTAATTTAGAACTTGACAGAGTTAGAGCACCAATGTATCAGATAGTATGTTTAAAAGCATATGAACCTTGAATGCTGGTTCAGTTGAAGATTTTGCACAGTGGGTCAACTGAAGTCAGAGGCAGCCTTTCCACTGATTCCAGTGAGCACTGGATCAGGCCCAATGTGCTTAATTTAAAATCAAATTTGTTTTTTTTAAAATGACCTTGCAGAAAAATATTTTTAAGGAGCCAATCCTGCTGAATGTTGAGGACGCTCAGAACCTTCCATAAGGCACTTAGCATCTTGTAGGATCAACTCATATACATGCAATGAACTTGTCTTATAAAGATTACTAAAGACTCTATATAAGGGGCATTTCAAGTGTATTATTTTTAAAAGGTGATTTTCAAAGGGACTTTGTTGAACTGCAGCTCTGAAATTCCCTGGGTTTAAATACCTGATTTGAGAGCAGCCTAAAGTTGATTAGAGTTCAAAAATAAAATAAAAAATCCATCACCACACAATTCTGGTGGAATGGAGACAATGCTCCTGGGGAGAAGTGGTTAAGCAACAGGGACATCTGGATCACATATGCAACACCCCCTACCAGGTGATCAATAGGGCAGTCCAGAAAGGGAGTTGTAAGAGCCCCTTTTAGTCAGAGATAATGTGGGGTGATGACAGCATTCAATAGCAAGTTGAGATGGGCAAAAGGTTAAAAGATAGAACAAAATTATAATCTGTGGCATATGCTTAGAATTGTATCTGTTCTGGAGTGCCTCACTCTTTACACATATACCTTATGCTGCTACTGTTCCGCACCTTGAGCTTCCACTAAAGTAAATAGGAGTTTTGTGTTCATAAGAATACTGAGCATTGATTTGATTATTATTTTATAATCAGAGGGAGAGAGAAAGAGAGAAAAATCCACAACAGTCACTAAGAAATGATTCACTGTCTACTGAAATCACGGGACAGCTCCCACTGACTTTAACAAGGAATACTGGGAACAAAAATCACCACACAGGTGGATTATCTTGTGAAGATTAAATACGTAATATTGGTTTCTCTAGCACTCTTTCAACTTCCAAATACATTCAGATAATACTCAGTTAAGTATTTATTTCTAAGTGCAAAATGATTTATTAACTCAGAGAAGACAAAAATCTCATTGCAAATAAGGTGCAATTTCCATTTCCCCAATTTCACAGTTATGGGGTCAAATTTTCAAATGTGCCTGTGTGTGGCTTAGGTAAATAAGGCACTTTTGAACTTGTTACCATTGGATACTAGCAAGGCCAAACTGAGTAATACCAAATGGGTCAGTATTCAAGCAGTGATCTTGGCCAAACACTGTAACTAACTGTTCTGTATACGAACTCAACAATTAGGCTCAATGGATAAAGCAGACGATAAATAAGAGAGGTGTTTTTACCCTTTCCCTTCCCAAATATTTTGCTCATTTGGTTTAATATCAATCATTTAAATGTACCATTGGATGTTCAGGGCTTCAGAAGGGATAAACGAAAACATTTAGTAATAGCTTAAAAATTTCTCTCATGTCAAAAGCCAAGCTATTTTATAACGGTTTGAAAGATACAATACAGGTTTTTCAATATTTCTGGTTTCCAATTGGGACCAGAACCAGAAAAGCCAAAATTCTTGTGCAATTATATACCCTGAACTTAGCTGGATATGAGGGGTGGGGTTATATTACTTCACTGGGGTGAGAGAAGAGATCTTGCACTGAGACATAATGATTCCATTACATGCCAAAAATGGAGAAAAGGTCTTCAGCTGTGGTTCATTAAGAGGTGTTTCTTGGGCTGGAGGTTTCTTGTTGAAAGGACCTATACTTCCTACATTCTAATCAGGATTCTAACTGGACATGATCTGAACACAAGTGGCCAAGTATTTCTGTATTTTGTTTTTGCTCCCCTGATTATAAAAACAGAACCTTTTTGTTTGTGGATGTTCCTTAGCCAAGAGGCAACACTTGTATATCCTCACCTACAAGGGAGAACCATAACTGCTTTTCTGTGACTCAACCAAATGTGTTTCCTACTCTCAAGTAAAATTAGAACTACCAAAAGAGAAATCCTGAAAAAATGTTCTTTCCAAAAAAGAAAATAAATCAGGTTGTTTTAACCAGACCTTTTAGTATTTTTTCCTTTTTATGTGCTCAGCCATCTCTTATTCTTGGGCATTAGAGCGACAATAGAGAAAGTCTGTTCTTGGAGATTTCTAGTTTAATTTTGCAGACTGAAGAGGTTTGAAGTGTCTAGATTAGTTTCAGATAAGCATCCAACCAGGAGGGACCATCAAAAGCTTCATCATATGGTAGGAGTTTTGTTTGTTTGTTTTAAAAGTCAAAGGCTAATCAGAAATTACAATTCTGCAAAAGTCAATAAGTAAGGAAGAAGCAAATTGTTAATCAGACAGAATATTACTAATTTTATAATCAAATTCATAATTTTAGCCATAACTCTACCAAACATTACCATTACTTAAAAGAATGAGAACAGCTCAAGTTCGATTCTTTTCACTTATCAGTGGAATGGAATGATTCTGCTTCCCCAAGAAAGGAGCATTAAAATCTATGACCTCCGTGAACCCAGTGCTGGTATTTTTTTAAACTATACACATTAATCAAACTATTAGGTGTGTAACTCATTTGATCTAAAGAAGTTTCTTGCATTCAAGAAAACTATTCTTTCTAAGAATATATCTTTCTCATCCACTAGTAGTAGACAACAAGAAGCTGACAGCTTCATGAGACTTTACAGGTATTTTTGAAGATATAACTCTTGCATGGAGATAAATAGAATAATGATGTATAAGCTGAAAGGTTTAAGAATGCAGAGTCCTTAGCTCTGGGTCTTGATCTCTTTTTTTAATCTATTAGTTTAAAAAAAGAAAGTGTATCTACAGGTTATTGAACAGAGACAACCTATTTAAAGATATTTGGAAGCTGTTCATGGACAAGATACTTTTGATAAAGATACTGATATGCAGAGCCAATTCTGCTCTTAATTATATCTGTGCAATTCATATTAACAAGTTGCATAATATAAGAGCAGAATTTGGCCCTCAATTTTTAAACACAGTTGGGTTCACGCGAAGGGGAAAATATCTTCAAATATGATTTTCTAAAAGTATGAAAAGAACTTCAAAAGACTGCCAAAAATTTATTAAATATGGAAAAGAAAACAATGGTAAGAAAAACCTTGATATTTTGGCAATTAAGATGTAGAATCAAGGTTCCAGTTGATTTTGTCATTTTAATGCAACTTTAGTATTATCTGTAATTTATCTACGCTGAATTAGAGCTAAAGGAATTCTCTCAACATTATTTCAAGAATTAAAAGCTAGCTTATTGCACAGAGTATAACAATATATAGGAAAGCTACACTGTATGCTATGGATTAATTTAAACAGATATAACATTAAAGAAATAAATATGTTGGGACAACATTTAGGGCCTGAACTAAAGTAAATTCTTTGGGAGTCCTTCTATTGACTTAACTGAGCTTTCGCCTTAGGCTCCTTGGCTAAAAGTGGGGGGAAACAGAGAAAAAAATCAAGTCTATCTCTTTATGCTTAACTCATCATCACACACATGAATATCTTCAAAAATCTGATGTGCAAGATCATCGATTGTCCATCACCAGCCCCCAAGCCCTGTTTATTGGAATTGGTAGAGAATGGAATGACTTTACACTCAGCACATCCTTGCTACTATGCATTGAAAAACAGCAGCTGTAAAAATAAACTCATCACACACCAAACTGTGATGCACAACTTCAAATACGGTATTCTAAGAGTTTCTATTCTTTTTTTAGATGGCATAATCAATTAGGAGACCAGCCACACAATTATTTTTTTTAAAATATGAGACAGTGATTTATTATCACATTTAAATAACTGTGTGTAAAGGTAGATGCAAGAAAACACAAACAACAGCCGGTATCTGTTAGCACTGAAAGTTAGTTGAAACTTTAGGCAAATAATTAACCTCCTGGCCCAGAGCTTTAAAACCCCCAAAAGCAGTTCATAGAATTTCTTTCACAATTTATGAACAATCAGTGGAATTTATGTCACAGTCAGAGGATTCTTTTGCTGAATTAACCCCAGCTCCCTCTGACCCTGAGAAGCCATAAACCAACAGGATATAGCAGGGAGAGAATGTGCTATAGTGTTTCTGCTGACCTACAGAGTGCTGTCTCTGTCATTCCAGGGCTGGAAACCCAGATGATGAATTACAGAGCATATGCCAGGCTCAGACCCAAACATCCACCTTCTTATACACATGCACACACAGACGGCTCCACTCACCCCAAACTGGCAGTTACAGCTGAAAGGGCAAGTACTGTTAGGCCTCATTTACAGAGGCCTATTCTAAGATAAAAGGGAACAGAAAATTGCTTATTTGAGGGAGCGTGCATACATCTGTGAGTAACACCATTTGAGAACATGCGCCATGTATTAAACAACAGTGAAGAGGATTGCTTTAAAATTTTAGAGATGGGTTACAGTGCTTGGGAACAATACTTTGTAAAGAAGGGTCTTTCAAACTGTGGCTCATGGTGAGATTGCAAATTGGGTCAAGGTGGGTCACAATAGGTCATATAAAATAAATTCAATATAGCATATGATAATACTGGATCCATAACATAAGACTTGTAATGGTGTGCCACTTTCAGGCCAACGTAGTGTTGTAACATGAGCATCCCATGTAGGAGTTCAGTGTGGATTAATGCAGGATGCTAGAGCCCCTACTAATAAAAGAAAATTAATCTGAGCCCGTGTGTGCCTGGATTTATCTCATACAAAACAGGACAAGCCCCGCTGAACATAGTTATATAAAACATGAATCACCGGTACCCATGCTGAGAGAACATGACAACCCACGTCACTGAACTGGGACACCAGCCACGTCAGCTGTAATCACTAAGGCCTGAGGGCATTTCTGAGTCATTCACAACTGTGATGTTCAGTCTTTGTCAAAACTCAGCCCTGGCTCGGGGAGGGGGGGGGGGGAAGATATGACCCAGGAAGATGGATTGTTTCATTCAGAGCTCAGAATGAAATGAGATATGCAGAAATGTGATGACAAACATAGGAGGGTATAATTTTGAATTGATTTCATTCAAAACCACAGTGTTTAGTGAATGCCAACAGCATGAAGTCTTCAAAATTATTGTAACATTTAGAAACCATGGCTTCATGTTTAATACGCAGCCAAGGTCTCTTACTGCTCAGAAAAACTCCTAAAAAACTGTGTCAGGTCTTTCCCAGAGCAGTTCAAAGTAATGAACTTTATTATTAAAGGCCATGATGACAGGGATTACCTTCACTGGCAACTCATATTTCCCTTTGCAGCGATGTAGCCCCTCAGAAGGTGAAGCACTACTTTGACCCTTTCAATTAACTGGAGAAGTACAGATTGTCCACAATGAACAGCACAATGAATCTCCTCTTTTTGACAACTTCAATAATTCATCTTGGTGGCACACATGGTCTAGTATCAGGGGGTAGCCGTGTTAGTCTGTAGCCATAAAAACAATAAGGAGTCCGGTGCCACCTTAAAGACTAACAGATTTATTTGGGCATAAGCTTTCGTGGGTAAAAAAACCACTTCTTCAGAAGACAGAATATGTCTTCTTCAGAAGAAGTGTTTTTTTACACACAAAAGCTTATGCCCAAATAAATCTGTCAGTCTTTAACGTGCCACCAGACTCTTTGTTGTTTTTACACATGGTCTAAACTTTGCTGACATCTTTGGTTACCAGGGCAAGCTGAATTCTTCTCTCAATGCAAGATGGTGTAAAAGCATTCACCAGAAAACCTGGCAATCAGTTTAACCAACTGCATGACACTGAAGTTATTCCCTTTTATTTCAAATTTCACTAGGGTAACTGTAGAATTAGTCAGGAACCAAAAGGAATGCATAAAATCAGTGTCTGAAGAAACTTTGTATCTAGCTGTCTATTTCTGTAGATTTACTAATATATATCTGGTGAACCATAGAGAGGAAAGACGTGAATCACAAACACCATGCAAAATATTAATGACTTGGTAGCAATAATTAGTCTATTGCAAGCAAACAGACAGTTCTTAACGATGACGAGGTACTGCAAGTGACTTAAGGTATGTCTACACTACAGAATTAGGTTGATTTTATAGAAGTCGATTTTTAGAAATCGATTTTATACAGTTGATTGCGTATGTCCATGCTAAGCACATTAAGTCAGTGGAGTGCGTCCTCACTACCGTGGCTAGCATCGATTTAAGGAGTGGTGCACTGTGGGTAGCTATCCCACAGTTCCTGCAGTCTCCGCCCATTGGAATTCTGGGTTAAGCTCCCAATGTCTGATGGGGCAAAAACATTATTGTGTGTGGTTTGGGGTACATGACGTCACTCTCCCCTCTTTCCCCCACTCTGTGAAAGCAACGGCAGACAATTGTTTTGTGCCAGACACCAGG
Organism: Gopherus flavomarginatus; assembly: GCF_025201925.1. Taxonomy (NCBI): domain Eukaryota; kingdom Metazoa; phylum Chordata; order Testudines; family Testudinidae; genus Gopherus; species Gopherus flavomarginatus. The sequence goes on from NC_066619.1 coordinate 182,601,198, forward strand.
GTGATTAGAAAAGCACAGCAAGGCACGCTGTGCATTAGAGAGACTTTGAAAACTAGTTTCTTGACTGGTCAGGCTGTGGTGTGACAGTTGTGTGTGTTTCTTCTTGATGCAAACCCACCCGCTTTGTTGATTTTAATTCCATGTAAGCCAACCACCCTCTTCCCTTCAAAATAAAGTAACTATTGTTTTGAAAGCATGCAGTCTTTCTTTATTAATTTAAAAAAAATAAAAATAAAAAAAAGAGATAACGGACAAGGCCACATTGCTTATTGTAGCCACACTAAAAAAAAATCAAATTGTTTGAATGACAGCCTTTTGTTACTTGGGCCATCCTCTGGCAGTGGAGTGGCTGGGTGCCTGGAGCCTCCCTCCCCGTGTTCCTGGGCATCTGGATGAGGAGGCTATGGAACATTAGGAGGAGGGTAGGCGGTTATACAGAGGATGCAGCGGGAGTCTGTGCTCGTTGGCTTTCCTGCAGCTCCAACAGATGATTCATCAAGTATGTTTGCTCTCCAATTAGCCTCAGCATCGCGTCCTGCCTCCACTCTTTGTGCTCACTTAATTCTTTCCTGGCCTCTGTGACTGAATGCCTCCATGCATTAAGCTGTGCCCTATCAGTGTGGAAGGACTGCTTAAGCTCAGAAAACATGGCATCACGAGTGCGTTTTTTTTGCCTTCTAATCTGAGATAACCTCAGGGACGGAGATGATAGGGGGAGTGTAGAAACATTTTACACTCTATGCTTCTTGGAGGACTGCATGATCAGCTGTGCTGCTGACTTTACCATGCTGACCAAACAGGAAATGAAATTCAAAAATTTCCCAGGGCTTTTCCTGTGTACCTAGCTAGCGCATTGGAGTTCAAAGTGCTGTCCAGAGCGGTCACAATGGAGCACTCTGGGATAGGTCCTGGAGGCCAATACTATTGATTTCTGTCCACAATACCACAAATTCAACCCAGTAAAGTTGATTTTAGCACTACTCCCCTCACCGAGGAGAAGTATAGAAACTGATTTTAAGAGCCCTTTAGGTGGATGGAATGGGTTGGTTGTGTGGACGCATTCATTTTTAAAATCAACCTAACACGGCTAAATTCGACCTAATCCCATAGCGTAGACCAGGCCGTTATCTTGTCATGTTCTGTGAAGGAGAAGTTTCCAGCTTTAGATACAAAAATCTTGAAAGTTCTCATCCCCTTTCTTTAATGGCGGCAATAATACTGAAGCATTTCAATTATCTATTGATCAAAGAATTACTTAAGCCTGCATATTTCTCCAATTTCTTGTGTAGACCATAATCTTTCAGCCAGGCTCATCCCTCACATCGAACTGTGAATATACTTTTTTTTGCACTCCTTTATGATTCAAGTAAGCCTCCTAAAATATCGTAGTTATTGTTTCTGGTACAGTTATGGCTCCAAATTGTTGTTTTATCATAGTTCCCATTAGAGGTCTTGCAAGGACTGGGTTCATGAACCCTTTTCTCAAAGTTTGAGAAATAATGCTTGAAGGAGCCAAAGCGTTAAGTGTCATGGATAATGCTGTACATGTAAATAGAATTTTCAATCTGACAGCTATAAAATCCCCTCTGTTCAAAAGAGATCTATTGTCTGATTTGAAAGTAACTAACACTGCTTTACACTTGAGAAATGAAGTCTAACATCTGTAGTTCATAGAAACAGGGAAGGTGTGGCGTTCAAGAACAAACAATAGTCTACAACAGAAATTTTAAAAAGCATAATAGGATTGTGAGGAGAGAAAACTAAAGCACTTCATCTAAAAGATGGGGCTGGAACACACAGATAATCTATGATAATCTACCTATACCAAGCAAGGCAAATAATGATTTATGCAGCCATGCAGGTGAAAAGATTTTACGTTCAACAAACTGGGGAGTGGGAATCCAGAGTTTTTAATGAAGAACCGGAGTAATATATTGAAATTTCCTGAACACTGTGAGATTGTGGACAACAGTATTTCGGAAAAGCAGTAAATTACTCATAATTCTCATGTCCAGTATTCAAAAATATAGGAAAACTAAAAGGTGAAAGAGTTCCTTGTGGGATGGCAATGTAAGGAAGAAAAAATATTTTTGGTTAAAAAAAAATCTTTTCTCTGAACTATGTCAACTTTGTCTTCAAGGACAGCCATATTCCTAAAAAGGATAACAGAGATAATAATCAGCCAACACTTGCCTAAGGAACATCTGGTGGAAGCAAATGAAAACAATTTTGTCCTTAAATAGAATAGGCTGAAGAAAATCTGACACCGCACTAGTACTGCAACAAATCCAGACATATGGTGATCAACAAACATAAAGCCACAAGCCCTACACTGACTTGCAAATATATGTACAGAAAGTTTTATAAGGGAGGGTGGTTCTGCTATGAACTATATGTGAGGCCTACAGTGCATTATAATGCTATTATGAAACAGAAATAATGTATAAAGCCAACATAAATTAGATCATTCCCATTTCCTTACTGGAGTTATATTTAATTATCTGTATTGTGAAAGCAGCCAAAGACACCAGTTAGGCTGGGATTCCATTTTGCTAGATGCTGCATAGTAACGCACAATTCCCCTCTACTCCCACAAAAATTCACATATTCCCCTCAAGGGTGAGGAGTTTCCTGGAGAGGGCAGAGCCACCACAGGCTTCTTTCACCCACAGGCCATTTGCTCCAAGTTTTACGGGGAGAGAAGGACAAGGAAAGGGGGTTGCTGCCCTTCACTCCTTAGAGAGCACCTGAAGCTCCCATTGGTTGTAATGTTGTGGAAGAAACAGATATGGAGGACAGAAGAAGAAACACAGATAAATTAGGGGATAGAAGGAGGAAGCTGTGGATGAAAGTCTTGCAAAGAGTTTGAGAAGTTGGGTTGTCAGAGACAGAACAAGCAGAAAAAGAAAGAGGAAAGGAGAGGTTGCACTGCAATTATTATTATGCCTGCCCTGCCCTTACTTTCCTTTTGTGTTTCTAGTTTGTTTTTTATTTTCTTTAGCTAAACTATATACAACTATTTCAGCAGAATTCTCTTTTTTACACCTGCTACGAGTGATAACTTTCACATTTATTAGAGAATAAGAGCTAAAAATATAAATTAATTTCATCCTTTTGGCCAGTCCATAAAAGATTTTTGTCTGGCTACATGATCAGATGTGGGACCATTGAAATTACTAGTATCCTGTATTGGATGCATTTAGAATTGTAAACTGTATCACAAACCAAACAGCTTTTATCTTAACAGATAGCCATGATAGAGGGAAGTGATTAAGACTTTTACTAAACATAGTAGAAAGCCAAGTGATTAAACATACACATGCTGTCATCTTTCTGCTACCCAAATTTGTTTATGCAAAAGTGAACAGACTGTCACGGGAAGCCTATTTGTTAACAGCAGCTTTGCATGTCAAACTCAAACCTACATCCTTTCATGCTGGAAGCAAAACATCACTAAAACTTTCAGCTACGTGCCAATTCCTTGAATTGAATCTGTACTGTGTGGTAACTGAAATCCTCCAGTATGACTGATTTGTTTGTATAAATCTTGTGTACATTGAAAAAAATAATATGGTTTGGGTGCAATTATGTATACAAGATTATGTGACACACACACTGCGTATCAGGACATTATAATGAAAGAGACTTTGTGACAAAAACAACTGAGTAGCATTGGGTTTAGGAATGGCATGTTTGGATCCGGATTAGATATAAGATATGGTTAGAATCTGAGGCTGGATCAAGACTCAGGTCTGAATTTGGATTTTATACTGTTGCAATTTTGCAATTTTCTTTGGAGCTTTCACACATATCAAAACTGGAACTAGGAAACAGGCCCCTTGTCATTCTGGATTCAACTCAGAAACCAAAAGATAGAGGTGAAGTTCAGATCTAGGGATTCAAACCCATACTACATTATCTGAAATTTGAAAGGGTTCAGATTCGAGAGACCCTGCTGTTGGGATCTTTTCATTTATGAAGATTTAAAAATGGTCACAAGAAGATTTGTACATTTACAATTTTCTCCCAGAGTCATTTGGGCCCGAGAGGAAGTACAGCTTTAGAATCACTCTATAGTCCAGTGATTAGAGCATTCATCTGTGAGGTGGGAGACCCAAGATCCAGTCCCTCTGCTCCAATGACTATTTATTCAGAATCCAACAGCTTCACCAGAAGACCTTGAGGGAGCTATATAACAGAATATCCCACAGCCCAATGATTATTACAGCACTCACCTGAACAGATTTCAATTCAAATTCCTTTTCCTCCTCGGGTGGAGAGGGGACTGTGGTGGTGCCTCCCATCAGGTTTTATGGAAATATACTTATGAGTGTGTGTGTGTGTGTGCGCGCGTGTGTGAATAAAAACATAACTGGAATGTGTTTTATGCTACATATGCCATGTAACACATCTCTGTAAAGGTCATAATCTACTGAATCTATTCATCCTATTTGTATGCATGTTTCAGTTTTGTATTCGAAGCTATGAATACTGGCTGCATACTTGTTTGATTCAAAGTAGGCTGTAGTTAAGCAGTTGGTCAGCTTCCTGAGAAAAGACTATTCTCAATAAGTGCCCAATCAAGAAACACTTAAGCCAACAATGAACTTGGAGACACCAACCCACATCTGGGCTTTCCCAGGAATGTGGCTTGGCTGGTAAGGAACTCAGTCATGCATGGACATGTGACTTGCCCAGGTGACTCCAAAGCCCCATTTTGTAGATGGACTTTGCATAGGAGTGAGGAGGGAGGTCTCCACCCACAAGAGAAAGTCTATTTAAGCCCAGAGGAGACCCCTCCATTTTGTCTTCAGCTGACCAGAGAGCCTCTCCACCCCCAAAGATACCTCAAAGAAACTGGAACAAAGGACAGTGACTGCAAGGGATGTGAGTGATTGCTGGACCCAGACCAAAAGGAGATTAGTCTGTAAAGGGGAGCATTCTGGAACTGGTGAGGATTTTATCTGTATTCAGTGGGATTAGACACAGACTGGTGTGTTTTATTTTATTTTACTTGGTAATTCACTTTGTTCTGTCTGTCATTACTTGGAACTACTTAAATCCTACCTTCTGTATTTAATAAAATCACTTTTTACTTATTAATTAACTCAGAGTATGTATTAATACCTGGGGGGGGGGGGGAGAGAAACAGCTGTGCATCTCTAGCAGTGTTATAGAAGGCGAGCAATTTATGAGTTTACGAATTTATTTGGGTTTAGACCCATTGGGAGTTGGGCATCTGAGTGTTAAAGACAAGAACACTTCTTAGATGCTTTCAGTTAAGCCTGCTGCTGTTGGGCAAGTAATTCAGACCCTGGGTCTGTGCTGGAGCAGATGGGCGTGTCTGGCTCAGCAAGGCAGGGTGTTGGGATCCCAGGCTGGCAGGGAAAGCAGGGGCAGAAGCAGTCTTGGCACATCAGGTGGCAGCTCCCAAGGGGGGGTTCTGTGATCTATCCCATTACAGGGACTTCAGCTTGTGGTCCCCTATATCTCAGCTGAGTACCCTACCCAATGGGACCTGCCTAACAACAGCTGTTTTGTATGAACTCACCCAAGGGGCCTGATCCAATAGGTGCTCTCTGAGCATGCTTACTGGATTAAGTCCTGCACACGACTTAGGCGGAAGAATTCCTATCTTCCCCTGGTTTGTGAATTGCTCCTGGGCTTAGGCAAGAGATAGGTATGCAGGTACCTACAGGGAGGAAGTATGCTCAGAGGCAGAAACAGACTGCTAGGGAACTTTGAAAACTTAGGCATCAAGTGAGTTTAGGCACCTACAAGGTTCAGTGGGAGTTTTGTAAATTGCAGCAGTCCCAAAACAGGGACTTAGGTGCCTAGCTCCTTTTGTAAATTCAGGCCAAAGAGTCTTAACAGGGCAAGAGTGACCCCCACATACTCTCCTAATGCAGCAAGTAAGACCCCCAAAAGGATCCTTCCACTTGTCCTTAAAAGACAGTCTTGGTAGATTCTAGAATTTGTCTGCAACACATGCCCCTCAATGCACAACACCTTCAAAGACAAGCTGAGGAAATTAAATGCAGAACGCTGCTAAACACTAAAAACCATGGACTGAACAGAGTCACTGGTTTTATGGCTCATGACAACAATTTGTAACGTCCTACTGCCTGCTAACCCTTAACTGCCCACTTCATTTTAAGTGGTCTCCTATAGCATGTATGAACCCTTTATGCTTAGCACTCTGTCTTACCTTGTATTTAGCTCAGACAATCTGGTTACCTTCCCCAGACCTGAAGAAGAGCTCTGTGTAAGCCTGAAAGACTCTCTCAGGAATTAAGACCTGCAGCTGCACCTGCCCAGTTGTCAGGCAGACAGTCACAGCTAGGCCACAGCAGAACCACCTGATTGGTTAAGGCAGTCCAGTGGCTCGCTCTTAAGCCCAGCAGCTGCGAGGATCAGTGGCTGCATAATCACACACCCACAGATTGTCTGCCTCCCTGTGCTCACCTTACTCCCAGCTCTGCTCCAGCCTAGACCCTGCCATGTACCCACTCTTGTTCCAGTCTTGTCCCAGACTTGCTCCTGCCTCCCTTGACATGAGGTAATCTGGTTCTGACCCTTGCTCTGGTTCTGACTCTAACTCAACCCTTGGCGCTGGCATTTGGATTCTGACTCAGTTTTGACCTTTGGCTCCAGTCACCATCTCTGACTCTATTTTGGCTTTGTGCTCAGACATTCGGACTCCGAGCCCTCGACCTGATTCTTGCTCCAAGCACCAGACTGCCTATGAGCCAGTCTCCTGCCACCTTGTCCCTTCCACCAACAGAAGCTGATCCAACAAAATATATGCCCTCATCAAACTTGTCCCTTATGCTAATATTCTGGCATGTGTGAAGCATCCCTCTGGCTTCACCTCATCTTATACTGCCCACACGAACCAGAAATCATTAACATGGTGATATATTTATAGAATCAATTTTTGCTTCCAAAGGTGAAAATAACAAAACTGATCATCTAATGTATATGTAATCAATTTTTAGTCAATCTCATATTTGATAGACAGATATTCTTTACCATGGGAACTATGGTGACGTCTCAAAACACTAAGGGCCATATCCTGCTTGCCTTACTTATGGGAGTTGTTCCATTCAAGTCACTGGGACAGATCCTCAACTAGTGCAAACTGTGATAGCTCCACTGAAGTAATGTGAGACTACACAAACAAGGGTAGCAGGATTTGGCTCTAAATTAATCAGGCCAGAACAGCAGTCCAATTAGTAAGAAAAGTTCTTTCATGGACAAACATGGGTAATCAGAAAGTCTAATGGGATTTTTGTAATTGTATGTTTGAAGTATGGTAGCTGTGGATCTTCAAGTTAATCAGGCAAAAAAGCACTAAATCTCAAAATGCTGTATTCATTCACCTTGTGTGTAAAACAGTACTTCGATTGCAAGAAGTATTTTTGTAATATAGTTATATGTCTAAACAATTAAGTTCTCTTTATCACAGTTCTCTTTATTTACTGTACCTGTATGACTCCGAATATGAACTCTTAATGTTCCATTGCTTGCAAACTTCTGTCCACAATACGGGCAAATTTTCTCCTTTTCCCCTGTGTGTGTCTGGATGGGGAGGAAAGGAAACAAAAAGTTAAGAAAAGAAGATATTGCATAGCTTTAAAGAACTAGGATCTATAGAACTAGGATCTAAAGAACTAGGATCTATTTAATATACTTGACACTGGCCATTTTTCTTTTGTTTTTTCTCTATTGTATTTCTTTTCTTCCAAGCTTATATTTCCTTCCACAGTCATTACATATTTGATTCCACACCATCAGGCAGAGATTCTAAAAAATCAATCATGGATGTCCTTTTAGTCCACAAAATAGCTAAAGTTTCTAAACTAATTAAACTAATCTCATTATTGATTGTAAAATAAACCTGTTTATCAAATCTAACTACAGTTTCACGGAGTTTATAATTACTTAAATAGTTTGGTTTATAAATGTTTGATTAATCTTTGTGTGCTTTTGCAAATACCCAATTGGGGGGTGAGGTATTTTCAATGCCAAATACTATTAATAGTACAAAACAGGAAACCATGAATTGATTTCTTCAAGGCACCACTAACCTTAATAAAAATGAACCCATTGCTTAAAAGTTTGTGTTTTTGTCTAGTCCTATTTTATTACAAAATAGAATAGAGTTTGATTTGTCCTGCAGATAATTTTTTCTCTAGGAAAAAGAACTGGAATTGGTGTTACGAAATTTCATTTGGAGGAAAGGTGGGGGAACTTTCTCCACAACTTCTGGTTCTAACTGGCTTATAATAATGAGATCTAATTGTAACATAATTTGGAGTAGAGTTTAAATATAACTCAACTAACATGGCCACTCCTTCAGCATACAAAACTCTAATTCACTTCAATACATATGGATTGCAAGACTGGACCCTATGTATTTAATGCATGATAAACATTAGATTAATTCATCTATGGAAAATTCTTTAAAATATTTTTGTGCATATTGTATTTTGAAACGGAATCTACTTAAGTGTATATTTCAGGGTATGCTTGTGTTAACTGGCAGCTTTGGAAGAGAAAAAGTCTGTTGCAAGGCAAGAATTGCTATAAACCAATTATGAACATCTGTGGGCACAATTTCAAATTCTATACAATTATTTTCATATGTATCTCCATTTGCAAGACTGTGTTCTTGTGGTATTTTCAGTTTGAACCAAATGACGCAATGCTGGAGATCTTATAAAAATCAGACTTTCTTGAGAGACATTCATGAACCCTGCAAAGTTGAGATAACCACCCAGACTGTTGGATACTTAGCATCTTTTGAGGTTAGACCATAGCTATTTTTTGTTCAGAACACGTTCCATACAAAAATTGTAGTCTACATTTTGAATACTCAAAATTATTTGGACCACTATCAGCTGGCTTAAAAACAGCAAGAAAAATCCCTTAATTTGGTATACATTTTGTGTAAAAAGATCAGCTCTATCATTTATGTATGTCACCTAAATTTACTTGAGTGACATACATATATTAAGAAACCAGATAAGAAAAATACAGATTGCCATGTTTAGGAAATACTGTAGACAAGAAATTATAGTTATTTGGAGTTATTTTTGTATGCAGTTATATTTTCAGACTGTGCCTCCTACTCCTAACAGTTATATTCCAGGTTTACCGAGATAAGAGTTAAATATTTTTATTGTATAAATAAGAAAAATATTAGTTACGGTAAGTCAAAAGGATATGTGCGTGTGTGTACACACATATAGTAAATTCCCTGTGGATAATAGAAGAGCACACTCCTCTCCTGGGAAAACAGCTTTCATCATTATCTGAAAGAGCAGCAAATTTCTTTAACTTCAGCTTTTCTGTATTTTATTATCTGATACGTTTTACCATGAAAACACTAACTTGTTTTCTTAAATTTAATATAACTGATCATCTAATTAAGATTATAAATTTCACGATCAGTCATACAGAGATAGAACACATGACTTTCTTGAGGTTTCTTTGCCCCTCCCCATAATTTTATTCCTACAACAATTAAAAATTCAATTTCCATGTTTACTTTACTTACTAAAAGCCTTAGTGAGATATATAATGTTGACATAGCTCATCCTATCAAATGCATCAGCACAGAAACACAGCAGAATCAAAAAGTTCAGACTGTACTTACTGGCCAATACCTTTCCCTCTCAACTATAAAAACCAATCTTGAGTGACATGCTGAGCATTTGTAACATTCGCTGACTTCAATGCGAACTAAGATCATTCAGAATTTTAGAGGTCGTGTTCACTACCTTTGCATAATTGGCCCTTTTATGGCTAGAATGTCATACTGGTATATTGCACAGCTATTTTGAAGGAACAAAAACTACCACCTTGAACATAAAGATAATAGAAGGACCACTTTCCAGTGAAAGCTGTGGGCCTGGATTCTTGCAGATTTTCACATATTGATCTGAGGCCCCAATTCAGGAAAGCATTTTAAGCATGTGCTTAAGTATGTGCTTAATGTTAATATGGTTGTTTTCCTTAACTGGGGTTTAACAGTACAGCTCAAACTAACCTGGAAGAGATGCTCTCCCATTTGGTTCTAAACGTTCTATGTTGCTGAAACTAACAGCACAGATTGATTTACAGCAACTTATTCCACACGTAAGCACATTTACTGAATGCGACTACTCATGATGGAAGGTGCTACTCAAAAGACAAAGATGTCAAAATCTGGTCCTTATTTTTAGAAATTACTGACGGTAACAATTAGTCATTTGAAGTTATTTGACTGTACTTGTGTCTAAACTGTGTATTTACTACTCATGGTATCAGGAATATCTAGACAAAAATGTTTTCAATACAAAAATAAAAGGTAACATCAAAATATTAATAGTGAAAAAGCAGAAAACATTCAATAAGCTCAAACTGATTCTCTTCCTACAATGAAAGGCTGAACCATTTGAACAAATGTTGTGAAACTTGTTGGAATTAAAAGGGATTTTACCTAGCAGTTGCAATGTGAGCATCATCATGTTATCTCAAAAATAACCTCAACACTGGGAAACAGCAATTCCCATCTCAGGGCTACCCCTAGCCTTCTTTTCTGAATAAAGATTTATCTGTCAACTGAATTATATACACACAGGATGGTGTCTACCCATCTCTGGGGAGTTGTTTGAAAACATTAAAATTCTTCATTTAGAATTACGGACTGTATTTCAAATGGGATAGCAGAGGTAAGAGTACTAAACCATTCATCCTACTAACAAATTCAGTTTTTAAAACTTTGCATTTAATTCTTCACAGGTCAGGAAATTAATTCTCATTTTGATTGAAAAATCCTCAGCCATTATAAAGTTATACATTCTTTATTCTTCAGTAAATACCTTAACTCACATGGTATGCATTATACTGTAGTCGCAGTTAAAGTAAATGGGATACAATTTCAAAATCCAACAAACACGTACTTTTCACTCCATGACGCCAGGGATATGAATGTTAAATCCATCTTGATTAGAATAAGGTTGTTTAGAAGTTTTATATATCTTTTATGGCAACATTAGGGGATTCCAGATAGACAACTACTAATTCATTCCGAAGAACCAAAAATCACAGGATTCCCTGAAGCAATACATAACTTCCACAGGAGTTCTTGGTTGCTCAAATACGTGGCCAGTCTTATTTGTAATAGCAGCACAAAATGGTAGTGGTTACAATAGAGAATGAACCAAAGGTATCAACAAAATAAAGGACAGGTACCCAAAAGTCCTGCATTCTTAATCTTAGATACACTATGGATCAATTCTCCATGCAAGTTTGTGTGACTAATGCACATGGATGAAAAGAAAAATAAAGAACAATTAAGTCTCTTCATTGAGACTAACTTGGCTTCTTAGATCTAACTTCTCAGTGTCATCTGGGGTTAAAATGAGAGTGTGTTTTCAAAATTTTTTGAACAATAAAAACTGTTAAAATTACGGATCAAATGCCCTGAAGTTCTCACTCAGTCCTTACTGCAGCAAAACTCCATTGACTTCAAAGGAATATTTGGCAGTGTGAGGAATAAGTAAAAACTTTAGAATTTAGCTATTTGACTCTTACACAATTTTCTATTTTATGATACACAGAATACCTAGTGATAACAATAAGACAGACACTCTTTCATATCAACCCAGTTCTTCAGAAGGTAAAGGACTAGTTTGGATGGGGGAGATTTATAGTTAGGACAACGGTTCTCTTTGGGGATACTGGGCCTTAACGCCCTGGCTATGTTGTAGAGTGATGTACAGCTGTCACATGAACTTTATTCACCAGGTAACATTTACAAAGTTATTGTTAGAGATGGGCTTAAGTTTGGATCTAGATTCAGATCTGAATTGCCTCAAAGTTCAAGGGACTCCGGGAAGGTATTTTTAGACAAAGATCTTAGTCTGTGTCTAATTATTATGTAACCTCTTAAAATCTCATATAGTGTTTTTACCGGCTATCACTTGGTAGACCTTTCAGGATTTTCCCCTGCATAATTAGACCAACGTTGCGCACACACACAAAAATCATCATCCAGTGACCTTGGTTTGACAATAGAATTTATATTTCTCAGATAAAGGATTTAATGTGCTTTTAAAACAAATGTTACATGCAAACTATGAGAAATATCTTCCATCGGACATCAATGCTGTAAATTTTTACCAACAGTTTTCATTACCGTTAATTGCACCCATAAAAGACACAATTACTTCAAACATCTGCATGAGCACAAGCTGAATAGACAGATATCTCTCAGATTTGCACACAAAGCAACTGGTTTTGCAACCACAAACTATCTTTTGAGGAGGGACGTATGATTGTGCCCACAAAATTAGAAGCCATTTTTCAAAATGTTGACTCATATATAATTATGGCTCTGTGTGTGTGCGTGTATATATATATATTTTTTATTTATATATATATATACACACACACACAAATATATAAAGTGTGTGTATGTGCAACATATATAAGTATTCCCATGACATTAATCACTATATAGTTAGTATCACAGTTCTTATATAAATTATACGGATTCAAATCTACATGCACAAATATACCAGCACAGATTCATATTCAAAGAAGGAGCAAATATTACCATTTCATTCAAACTCTGAAAATATAAGAATTAAGATTAAATTAAATTCTGTCATCATTAGCACATCTCTGAAATGTTTTTGCAGCTTCAGAAATTCAGTTAAAAGCAATTAAAAGAAATAGATGCCATTATCTGTAAGTAAATGAGATATTTTGCATACTATATTTACATCCTTAACATTTTCCATTTTTTCCACAAACCATATTAATGTGAGGATCAGAATTCTATACTATTTGTCATCTCAGCTATTTTAAAATGAAGGTATAACAAACTCAAAAACAGAAAGATACATACTATAGAGTAGGGTCTGATTCTGAAGTCACTTCTCAGGTCTTACACAAGCAAAGCTCCCATGAACTTCAATAGGAGATTTGCCTGTAAAAAGACTTAGTAAAGGACTTCAGATCGGTGTTGAAGAGATGCATTTGAAATTAAAATTAATCTTTTAATAGAAAAATTAATAGAAAATAAACCAAAAGCTTCAAAAACAGTCACAAAGGCATCTTTTTTAGGCCAGGATACTGAGATTTGGTAAGTGGCCTTGTCTCCTACTCATTCCAGTGGGAGTTAAGTGATTCAGTACCTTCTTGCATGGGGCCCTTAATAAAGAAATGACTGATCATTTGTAAACAGTTACAATAGACATAAGAAAGGAATAGCTAAGTAGCACAATATATTTCTACACTAACTATTCACTTTTGGTTCAACACTCCTGTGTTCAAACCATGTCTGAGACCAGTCACGGGTGAAAAGGAGTTTGGCAGCTTTTTCCAGCCTTCAAAAGGGAATTAGTTACACAAAACAAAACCATTCCATAGTTTGCAGGATGTCCATCTTCATCTGAAAACTGCTTAGTACTGGAAAGCGGAGATGTTGTAGGTCGTATACAGAAGTGCACAGTGTGACAAGGCAGGTCTACATGAATAAATGTTTACAACGTGCCTCGCTCTAGCCAGTACGGCATATGTACAAAATTAAAGAAAAAGAGCTGGCATAATGCTTTGTGAAGGGGATAAGACCTACAAATTAAAGAACATTCTGAATGATATTGTTTTGCCAAGACAGAATTGCAAGTCTGAGGTTCTGCTTAGGTAACAGACAGGAAGAAACCAGTTGAAAAGAAGGCAACTGAGATACTGTATTTGCCCACAGCTCAAGAAAGGATGTGGTGACATTGTTTTTTTTGAGAACCCAAAACTCAGAAGTCACTTCCTGGAAGAGGGACTAGAGTTCCATCATTCATCAGTCCTACTGAGCATATCAAGGAGTAACATTCTTTCAAAGCATAATACTAGACACAAGGGCCGATTAAGGAAAGAAATGGATTGGTCAGGTTATCCCAAGAAACTTTTAGCAGTGTGTATAACTAATAGGAATGACTTATTTCCTCCATTATGTTTTGACAGTGTTAAGGGCAAGTTCGCATTTTCATAACTACAGCTATAAACATATGCTCACTGTGTTTTAGGTAAACAGTGTCCACAGAAATGTTTTTTTAAAGACCCTTCTGTTTGTTCCTTAGATTGTTTGTTTACGTAAATAATATTTATTATATAATATAAAGTATATTAATTTATTAACTTTATTATTAAATTAATAGGATTTAAAGTATTAAATATTTATTGTTTATAATCTTCTTTTTAGAAATTATTCTACATATTTAGACATAATAGCATATATTAGAGAGAATAAAGTCGTTCAACTTTGATATACCCTCAAACTCTCTATGCAATTAAACAGTACCTATAAAAGGGATCAAGGTTTCCAGGCTGAGAACAACTACATGCATAAAGGATTGGACAGTGGCAGTATAAACTATCCCTATAACCCTTGTAGGTCCATCTTTTTATAGGTGGATTCTGCTATTTTTGTAGTATTCCATGACAATCTTATTTTAAAAATACATTTTTCCCGTACTCTCAAAAAAACAAAACAAAACAAACAAACAAAAATCACACACAACCCTGATGATATGTGGTAGATCAGAGGAGTCACAAATTCTTTTTCCACACATTTCCTGTCTCATTTATTAAAACGGAAAGAAAAAACTGAAAAAAAAATACTTAGGTTATTTTTAGTTTTTACACTCTGTATTACTGTGGTTAAAAATAAATATATAGATTGTAAAACAAACTTGATTTTCTTGATGAGAAGGAGACAACAATTTTAATGTACTTTGTTTACTCAACATATCATTACTAATTAAAAAATCAATTTGAGATATTGAAAGCAATCCCTTTTGTTGCGGTATATCAAAGTAGTGCAGTTTCAAACAAAAATCTAATTAAATAGCCATTTGATGAGTATGATGATATTTGTCAGAGGATGAGCAGATCATCATTGTACCAAAGAATTAATATCTTATTCTACTATTTTAATATGCTCTAATACAGAAAATTACAAGTGAAGCTTTCAGCAAACAAGCTTCATTTAGTAATCATAACCAACTTACTATAAACCAGCATCAACAAGCATAAAAAAACCCCACATACACACACTATACTAATAAGCGCTGGGTGAAATTGGCTAACATTTTTTCACAAAAATCTAGCATTCATTTTCTTGAGGGGACAGGGCTGGCCAAAGTATTTAATGTTTGATAGGCACATCCTAAGGAGTCACATCCTGTGAGGCTCCATGGAACTAGAACCCAGGTTTGCAGAGCCAGGGACAGCTGACATTCCCACATTGCCAGCAGGAGGCCATAGAGAGCCGTGTCTGAGGAGTAACTGTGGAGACTGGATGGTACTTCCTGTGGAGCCTAAAGGAGCTCTAGTGACAGCATCCTGTGGTCTTCTGATTGGCCAATGCCCACTATTTAACCCTGGAGGTTTCCAAGAAAGTTGCCCAGACAGCTGCATAGACTTCTGGCCTGCTGTAACTTCAGATCTCATCTTGCTTTCTGATCTCCAGTCTCTGACCCAGCCTGGCCCTAACCCTGACTCTCACTTACCAATCCTGCCTCTAGCAATTACTCTGATCCCTGTTTGCTGATTTCACTTCATGGCCATCCTTGACTTGTGGACACCAGCCCAGCTGTGACCATTAGGCCAACTGCCTATGCCCTAGTCCTTTGAACATCCCAAAAAGAGGGAGAGATGGAGCAGAAGGAAAATGAACCAGAAACATGAGGAAGAACTAAACAAAGATAAAATGTGGAAAAGGAAGAATTCTCCAAACTCCAAGCTGTTGAAAAGCTTAAACATAAGACGCCCATCATCTACCAGTTTTCACAAGTTTTTTGGCGCTTTGGCGGTTTTTTTCTTTTTTGCGCTTCTGCGGTGCTCCGGCCACTTTTGTATTTTTTTTTTTTTTTTTGCTTGGGGCGGCTGGAGCCACCTTATGATCACCTTATATCTGAATTCGCGTTATTGTGGGGCGTGTTATAGTGGGGTTTCCCTGTATATTTAAGTAAAGGTTAAAACTGTGGAAAAAAAAATCCATTCTGTCCTTAACTGACCCCATTACTATTTGTAATCTGTGACTGTGTGCTTGGTGCCATACAAAACTAAGATGATGCAGTCCACTATGTTCAAGAATTCAGAGGTCCAAGATCAAGCCCAGGCTATGCGGTGGGCTGAAAGGTAGGTGCTAACACATATACAAGCACTGACCATAAGACAACATAAGGACAGAGTGGCAACAAACTTTAAATTCCCTTTTGTAGTTAGTCTTTATAAGCACCCTCAATGCTAAACTCACTTGCATGATAATTAGGGCTCTACCAAACTCACAGCCATGAAAAACACGTCACAGACCGTGAAATCTGGTCTTTTGTGTCCTTTTACCCTATACTATATAGATTTCCCAGAGGAGACCAAGATTTCTCAAATTGGGGGTCCTGACCCAAAAGGGAGTTGCAGGGGGGTCACAAGGTTATTTTAGTGGGGCCATGGAACTGCCACCCTTATTTCTGCGCTGCCTTCAGTGCTGGGCAGCCAGAGAGTGGTGGCTACTGAATGAGACCCCAGCACTGCAGGCAGCAGCGCAGAAGTAAGGGTGGCAATACCATACCATGCCATCCTTACTTCTGCACTGCTACTGGCAGCGGCTCTGCCTTCAGAGCTGGGCTCCCAGCCAGCTGCTCTCCAGCTGCCCAGCTCTGAAGGCAGCACCACCGCCAGCTGCACTACAGAAGGGTAGCAGTACCTCAACCTCACCCTGCAATAACCTTGTGACACCATCCCACCCCTGCCCCCACCAACTCCTTTTTGGGTCAGGACCCCTACAATTACAATACCATGAAATTTCAGATTTAAATAGCTGAAATCATGAAATTTACTATTTTAAAAATGCTATGACCGTGAAATTGACCACAATGGACCATGAATTTGGTAGGAACCTAATGATAATGTAAAGAATCAGTGCTTCATACAGTCTCATGCTTAAATTGCTGTACATAAATACCACAATTACACTTGGTTTTGCTATTAATCTATAAAAAACAGTTTTATAGATACACACACACGCCAATTCAAACTGTAAAGGTAAAAACATACACAATGTTTTTTTAGCAGATTCTCTCATATTCTACATTTTGGTGGCAGCACTGGAGATCATTTATTGTGGCTAGTCATTTTGTTCAGTTATTTTCTCCACATTCACCCCTATTAACATCTACTTAAGTTGACACCTTACCTCTGGCCAGGAAGGTGAGCAAGTGGCCTCTTCTAAAGCTGACACCAATGCCGCTCTATGGACTGGTAGATAGGAGTGCTGTAAGAGCAGTGCAACAAGTCACCTCTGCTACACACCCAATGCTGGAGTGTTTAGAAAGGACTTTTACCTATGAACCTTCTAAACTCTGGATGCCACCAGCAACCCAGTTTGCTTATTTCAATACATTATGTTTGTTCTTGTTAATAATAACTGATAACTTTTTACTGAAAAAAACACCATTGAGTGATATTATGTTATTTCACAGTCTTGAGGGTAAACAAACAAGGAAATGAATGAAAATGCAGGGGAGTTGATTATACTCACTTTTTTATGACTCTTAAGCACTGAAGGTGTAACAAAGGCTTTGTCACACAGATCACATTTATATTTCTTATGTCCATCATGCACAACTTGGATGTGAACATTTAACGTGTCCTTCCTTTTGAAAGTAGCATCACAGTGATCACACTTGAAGGTCCTCTCACCTAATAAAGTAGAAAAGCAAGGTGTAAACACACCAACCAATGTCAGGAACCATGTTAACTCTCTAGTCTCTTGAGAAAAGGAACATGGTGCATAAATCTGTCACATGGAGGAAGTTGTACTGACATGTCCCTGGAACAAGAAGTGAAAGAACACCATATCCAATATAAATTTCAATTTAAGAAAGCAGAATGTCATCACCCAAATAATTTAGCCAGGAAGTTGGGATTAACCTCTCTACCCTTGCCGAAAGTGAATGATTTTGAATGACCACAAGTGGTCAGGACCTTTGGGTTTATATCTAATCTGAAAAAGCAGCACACCCAACACCGCAAGTCTCTAGCTATTATGGTCGCAAAGAAAAATTTCAAAATGATAAGTGTATATAACTGATGCAGAGATGCCTGCTTGAGTTTGCAAAGAATCCTTAACAATAGCTTTGAGATTAGAACTGCCTCATTCATTTCCATGAATGCTAACTCAGATGCCAGTGACGATATTTTAATTGTCATCAAGAAAAGAAAATAAAGGAGAGGAAGTATCATATTATGAAAATCTACATAGAATTTATAAGAAAATCCAAGAAGGTGAAACTGGAGGTAAACAGTTACAAAATCTTACTGTTCTCATTACCTTAAATATAGAAGTGAATTTCAGGTTTCTGCTAAATATATTACTATGTATTGATCTGTAAAATGAAATTCATTCAAAACTCCTTCATATTTAAAATAGCTATAGGCCCACAGAATCTTGGTAAAAACAGGAAATCAAGGTGCATCTGTCCTGAGGTAACTTCCATGCACTTGAATAAAAAACAAAGAGCAGTCAAAGTGAAAAGAAAGTCCAAGGAAGTCATTATCCCCTGGACCTCTCACTTCCCAATCCAGTTTTTTGATCTGCCAGGCTCCTGAACCCTAGCAAGGATACTTTCTCAATACCACTTATTAGACAGTACAGCCATCTCAGTTCCACTATATTTTCCTTGTGCATTCTGGGCTAAGACCAAAGGCCAATGAATGGAAAGACTCCTGTTTGCTTCAATGGCCTTTGGGGAAAGACCAATCTGATAGCACATGCCAATGGTGCTGAAGTACTCATTTCCTTATTGCATAACTTTACGTTGATGACACCAAATGAATCCACCTCTCACTGACATTACTATTTCAAAACATAACTATTGTAAATAAAACATTTCATTTTTCCATTAGCAACAGTGCTCACTCATAACAGACTCTACTTGTCATGGAAATAGATCTTGTACCTATTCTCTTCTGGTAAGCAGCATTATCCAACCCATAGAGCCAATAAAGATTAGAACTTTTTTTTAATGGTTCAGCCTCAATAACATCAATCATAAAAAATGTATTTAATTTGCAATTGGGAGCAAAAGCACCATCATCTGAGGCAATTGGAGACAAGATTTTACACCAAAACTGCACCAAAATATTTAATGAAATTCTTCATTCTCAACCTTTAAAACTCATGGCCTGATGTCTCTTTTGGAATCCCTTTCCTTTAGTAACATCTCCCTGTGTTAAGTGCAAGTGAAGTCAATTAACATTCTGATTAAATATCAGAGGGATAGTCGTGTTAGCCTGTATCCACAAAAACAACAAGGAGTCAGGTGGCACCTTAAAGATTTGAGAGATTTGGGCATAAGCTTTCGTGGTAACAAAAACCCAAATAAATCTCTCAATCTTTAAGGTGCCACCTGACTCCTTGTTGTTATTCTGATTAAAGTAATCTGCAAGCTCTTACTGCTTCATTAAAGAGAAAATACTGAAAACACTTTTAATTGTAATCACTCCAGTCAGCTTCAGTTCTGTATTTTCACAATGATATAACAATTATATAACAAATACATTCCATTTTTAAAAAGTATTAATGTTCTTTTAAGGTTCTAAAGTGAAGCACCCAAAAGTTAGAAATGCCAAAACTGAGGCTGCAGACAAAACCTTAACTCTGTCCCTTTGGGTGCACACTTTATGATACAGTCAGTCTTTAACTGCATGGACTAAGTATTTTTTTTTCTCCAAAAGACCTTAATGGATCTTCTAAGGTACTATGTATTCACCTCAATCCAGTAAAGCACTTAAGCACACAAAAGTCAACGGGTTTACTCACAAGCTTAAAGTTAAGCACATATTTTCAAGTGTTATACAGCGTAAGAGCCAGAATGTACAAGATGAATAGCTCTCAGTGAACAAAGAAGTTATTCAATATTTTTTTCTAAGCCTAATTATTCAGTGTGTGGCCCCATACCTCATTAACTATATGCCATCCAAACACTGTACTGAATAGGTAATTTCTCCTTTCTGTAGAAACTTTTCTCTACTTTAGTAATCAATTTAGCCTCACAATACACCTTCATTAATCACAGAAAAGACACAGGAAAACTTTCCTAACCAACATACTCCTGCACCAAAGCAACAGAACATCAGTAGACAGTTATGGAGGAGATTTTCAAAAGCCTCTACAGGACTTAGGAGCACTAGTATAACTGATTTTCAAATCGGATGTATCCCTTAGGTACATTTGAAAAGACTGCATTGCAAAATCCACTGTGCATAGTATATATTTTTACAGTACACAAAGTATATTTTATAACACCTCATTACTTTGATAAATCACAACCTATTTTCACTAGACTACTGTGAAGCATGTCTGCAGGCTATGGACAATCTCTCCGCCAAATTTCTTCCACCTACTACATCTGCCCTAGAGCAGCGGTTCCCAAACTTGTTCCACCACTTCTGCAGGGAAAGCCCCTGGCGGGTGGGGCCGGTTTGTTAACCTGCCACATCCGTAAATTTGGCCGATCACAGCTCCCAGTGGCCGCGGTTCACTGCTCCAGGCCAATGGGAGCTCCTGGACGCTGCGGCACAGACTGAGGGACGTACTGGCCACCATGTCCAGCAGCTCCCATATGCCTGGAGCAGTGAACCGCAGCCAGTGGGAGCTGTGATCGGCTCAACCCGCGGATGCGGCAGGTAAACAAACCAACCAGGCCCACCAGGGGCTTTCCCTGCAGAAGTGATGGAACAAGTTTGGGAACCGCTGCTCTAGAGCTATTGGGAAAGAAAAAAAAAAGTCATTTCATACATACAAAACAGGGAAAGTATTTCCATTCTCTATTTTCAAGTCAACAGACTTTGGCTCTGTTGGATTGAAGGGAAGTCAATTTTAAAATTAAAAACATACTAATAAAAATGTTCTACCTTTAGCCCAGACAGTCAAAGCTAGAGAATAAAAGTGAAAATGCATCTTACTTTCTTGTGACAGTGCACAGGGAGGGGAGTGTTTTTCACACAGCTAGAACCCAAACTGCAGAGCTTTACCATGCAAAATCTGTACCTATAATTGCATTCAAAAACAAAACAGGGACCCAATGGAGCACTGATATAATATACCCAAAAACGTCTTTCTCCCAGATGTACTGATTATGTTGAATGGCTTACATGGGAATCATGCCTCATGGGCTTTGCTCCGCCCATTTCTGTGCTCTCCTTCTGGTACAGATTATAAGGAACATAGGCCTCACTGTGCTTTTTGGAGAGAAGCTTTCCCCAACTTTCACTCATACAAATTCTGCTGCTGGACACAGTAGCACGAGCTTTTTAATTTTTTATTATTATTATGTTTTTACAAGTGTAGTTTTGTACTCTGGAAAGTGAGTGAGTATGTAAAAATCAGGTCTTCTTGCTCAGTGGATCTTCTTACATATGTACATATTTAGAGTCCTACTTGCTTGCTTTAATAACCAAAGTAAGTGTTCACTCTTTAATTCTCATTGGTTCTGAGATGCATAACATGGATTATATTCCTTCTCATGTATTATCAACAGAATTGTTTCTAAAATCTATAAATTACATTGGAGTAAATCTGTTGAAGTCAGAAGGGCTGCACAAGTGTTAGTGAGAGCATAATTTACAAAGTGGATAAAAATCAATGATTTTTTAAAAAATCAGATTTTTTTATTTAAATCAGATTTTTTTGAAAAAATGCTCTTTGAGGAAAAAGTCTATTTAAAGATAGTTTTAATGAAGATATATCTTTGAGCTATAATGTCTCATGGAATAGGGATTATAAATTCTAATTCTATGGTATGAGACAATATATTCATGTAATGTTTAAGAAAAGTTTTGTAAATGTGTTCCAGTAGTACATGGATTAGGGACCCAATTTTATAGGGTTCCTGGGGCTGCTGTATAATGTATTTAGGTTAATCTTTCTATCTACCCAATGGGACTCAGTGCTTAGTCTAGAAGATACCATCAGAGATGCTTAGTTTTGCAGTTCTCAAACTATGGATTTGTGTCTCCAGAGATAATATGCCTGTTAACAGCAAAAATGTTTTCAAATAAGTAAATACTATATAGAGGTGAGAAATAACAGACATCAACCTTATTGTCCCTCTGCAAATTTGTGTACACAGTGTCAATCTCTTACCTCTCTCTAAAAGTGAAAAATTTCAAAAAGTTCAATGACTAAAAGGAATGGGGGAGGGGGAGCGGAATAGATCAGGACAAGGAGAAGAAGTCTGGAGATGTGAGAAGGGAAGGACAAGGCAGTAGAAACAAAAGAGAAACTGTTTGAGCAGCATATTCCAGAAGTCTTGAGGTTTTTCTGAGTGTAGCGTTCACGGATTTGAGATCTACCATACCATTCTCTCACTAGAAGGGAAAACCTATAAAGGCAGCAGGCTGTAAAAGAGACCCAGTTTGGGAATATTTTAATGAAGTTCCTCTAAATGTGGGTAAGACAGGCATGTATGCAAAATGCAAACAGTGCAACGAAGAAATGCAATGCCTGGTTGCCCAAATGAAACAACATCATGAGAAGTGTTCCTTCTCAGGAGGAAGCTGCACTGAAGATGATGAAGGAAACGTGTCTGAACATGCAGGATCGTCAGGTTGATAAACTTTTTTATTTCATACTTCTTAAGGACTGCCTGTCTTCCTTCTGGACTAGTCTTAAATTCTCATGTTTGAGCGAAAAATATAGTAGTTACTCTATGGTACTATCATTTTAGATGCAGTTGTGACAAAAAATAAATAGCGGAAATAGGCAGATCTTCCTTTTATAATTTCACCTTTAAAGCAGTACTGAGTGTCAGTGAATGCAATCAGTAATACTAAATGAGCAGTATGCACTGACTTATTTTGTTTAGGAGAATTTATCCTCAACATACAGGATTCTGAAGACTATCCACCTTCAAGATCACCATCATTTTCTATAGTTTCAGAGTTATCTGCCAATTATAGTGTTTCAGTCACATTATGAATGTCACATACCCACAATATATCACATGTAGCAAAAAGAAAAAAAAAATCACCAGCATCCAGAAACCACCACAGATAAGTTTGTGATAAGAACCAGCAGATTACAGAAAGAGGTAATTGATGGAAAAATTGCCCAGTTAGTTTATGGAACAAACTCTCCTTTCCATATGATTGAGAACCCACACTTCATTAACATGGTTTAGTCATTAAGACCAGGATACAGTCCACCCAACAGAGCAGATGTCACAGTCAAATTGCTGGATAAAGTATATGAAAGAGAAATTGAGCAGTGTGCAAATGGTCTACAGGGTAAAATTGTTAACCTGAGTCTTGATGGGCGGAGCAATGTCCACAATGATCGCGTGCGTGTGTGTGTGTGAGAGAGAGAGAGAGAGAGACAACAGAAGAAGGGAATGTCTTCTTACAGAAACAACTGATACATCAGGAAATGCACACACAGCAGAATACTTACAAAAAATGGCAGTAAAAGCTATAACAAACTGTGAAAAAAAATTCAAAATGTCTCGTACGCAGCTTGGTCACAGACAATGCTGTAAATATATCCAAGATGAGAAGAAATTATTTAGAAGAGAGTCCCAAGATAACAACATACGGTTGCAGTGCTTATTTGATGCACCTCCTAGCCAAAGACTTCATTGTTACAGAAAAAAAAAGGCTAATGTTGTTGAAATTGCAAAATACTTCCATAACAACCACTTTGCAGCAGCTGCTCTGAAAAAAGTTGGAGGAACCAAGTTAACTCTCCCACAAGACGTGCGATGGAACTCAGTAGTGGATTGTTTTGAGCACTATATCAAGAACTGGCCTAATCTGATGAACAAAATCATGAAAAAAATTGGTTGTGAACAAAATCGTTTGTGAACAAAAGCGAGAAAAAATAGATAGCACTGTCACAGCCAAAGTTCTCAACATTGGGCTTAAGAGAAATGTTGAACACATGCTGAGTATCTTGAAGCCTATTTCTGTAGCCTTGAACAAAATGCAGGGAAATAGCTGTTTTACCGCTGACGCTGTTGAATCTGGAACTGAGTGAGATCTTAAAAAGAGAAATATGCAGTGACAGCGTTAAATTACAAGCATTAAAAACCAAATGGGACAAGCATTATCTCCAGCTCATTTTCTTGCAAATATTCTCAATACTCGGTACCAGGGTCAAACCTTAACTGCTGAAGAAGAGGAGTTGGTTATGACATGGACTTTCAGCAATCATCCCTCCATAATGCCAACTATAATAAACTTCAGAGCTAAGGGTGAATCATTCAAGAAATATGTGTTTGCTGATGATGTTTTAAAGAAAGTTACACCAGTGAATTGGTGGAAGTCACTTAAGCACTTGGATTCAGAGACTGTTGAAGTGATAATCTCTCTTAATAGCAGCAGCTTCTTCTACTGGTGTAGAAAGAATATTTTCTTCCTTTGGACTAATTCATTCCAAACTGAGAAATTATTTGGGACTTGAAAAAGCAGGAAAGCTTGTTTTTCTTTTCCAGTTTATGAACAAACAGGAAAATGAAGGTGAAGACGATTGAGTTAGCTGTAGAAGCCAATATTTTATGTTTCTCATGTTGACCTGGCTGACATTTTTATGTAGAAATCCATGATTAAATTGAGTCTTCCTGACTAGTGATTTAAATCATGATTTAAATAAAATCCACCCTGATAATTTAGCATGCAGGACCTAGTAATCTTGCAGAGATATGCAAGAACAGGGATGAACTCAGCTTTACTTTTAGATCCAGATTGAATTTGCAGAGCTGGCAGCTGGGGACAGCGGGAAGTCTTTTACTTCTAAACTAAACACATTTGATCTTGAAAGACAAAAATAATAATAATAATAATCATCATCATCATGCATGATACCATTTTTCATAGATCCACTTTTCAGAGTGGAACCGTACTTCTAGGCATTCTTTTATTAAATATATTTATTTTTGTGCTAATTTAACATTATTTTTTAAAAGTTTAAGTAGATACCACTGCCTGCAGAGTACCCCACTTTTAAAGTAACAACACAGTGTACAATTTGTATACTGATTTTAGATGGAATTTATGATGGAGGTTAAGCTTTAATTCTGAGTTTTCAATGCTTTCCTGAATTTACTGCTCAGTGGGAAAGAAGTTTCCCACACAATTCCTTCCCAATGACACAGCATTGTAAAACTAACAGTAGGTGGATTTTTTTGGTTTTGTTTTGCTCTCTTTCTTCAGAAGCAGCACACATAGTTCAATGCTGGAAGAGGGACCACTGGTCTGCTCTAGTATGACAGTGCCTATGATTCTCAGTTATTTTTGAGTTATTAAATAAATGTCAGGCTCATAATCATGGCCACAGCCATAATGAATATCAGGATGAAGTCAGAAGGGCTAGAGTTTTAATGTTCTTTACCTGGAACGCAAGCTCTGCTCTTATAACAGGGACCCTTGTTTTAGCCACTATCTTGTATTTAAACTATTTCTTACTCGGTACATGATAGTGATGACTTTCACTTTGCTAACGGTCTGTCAGCACTTCTGTTATAAAGAACTATAAAGGAAGAGGCGATGTTGTAACAACTGTAAAAAGTTTGCCTTACACATATATTAGTGTTGGTACTGAGGCCAGGAGCCAGAACATTTATTTTAATAAACTTGGCATAAAAGTGTGCTTTCTCCTTTTTTCCTCCCCCACCCCGAAGATGTTTAAAGCACAAAACGAAAAGAATTTTTGAATATTTTTGAGCTCTGGGAATTTGCAAAACCAAAAGATATATTTTAAATAGAGATTCGCAAGAGCCTTGTAACTCAATATGCATTACTACTTTTGGATATTTTGGAGGTGAGGGGAGACAAGGCCCACTGAAGTCAATGGAAAACAATTATTTCAATGGGCTTTAGATCAGTCCCTAAATTAGTGTTTTTAAAAGGGTTTTCTATGCAGTGGAGTATATATACATTGAATAAAGATTTTTAGCATTCTGGCTAAGTTTATCAGGAGAACAAGATTCTACAAACTTAAATACTCACTGAAACAATAGATCAGAGCTGCTCTGAAAGCCTTAAAAAAAACATTGTTCCAAAAATTTCTTTAATGCATATTCACTTAGTACAAAACACTGGTATATTAAATTATAGTAAATAAAAGTTTGCCCCAAAACATAGCACTGTCTTCAAAGCTACAGTGATCTTAGGAGTAAAATCGTGAGAAATTTCCATATACTTTTATAAAGGTATTTTTAATTAACTCATTTAACAAAATATAAAAGATATTAAGACTCTCATAAGTGACTAAACCCTGTCTTCTGCTGAAGAGGTAAAGAGGGCACCTCTGCCCCCAAACCTCAAAGCAAGGCAAGGTCTCTTAACAATGACTGAGAAGACTAGATACAGGTCCAAGAGGGCACAGCTTGTAGGCCAAAGGGAACATAGGGACTTGTCTAGTCTGCTAGCATTTATGCTGCTGACAGAAAGACTTGGTTTGTGACTAAGGGCCTGGACTGGGACTTAAAAGCTATAACATGAGTTCCCAAATCTGACACAGACTTCATGTGTGACCTTGAACAAGTCATTCAGTTCTCAAGATTTCAGCTCCCCATCTATAAATGGGTGTAATACAACTACTTAATCTGGAAGATGCTGAAGTCCTTTGTCAAAGGACTTCGGAACAACACTAGATTATCTGTAGCCTCCATGTTGTGCAGCAGGAGTCGTCAAGGGTAAACTTTCAGACTTTATTGAATTTCCTGGCTCTTGTGGATTGAACTTTATAATAACTGAAAAAAATGTAGTGTATTCGGGAGCAAGACAGAATGAGAACGTACTTTAATTTTGTACTGTGTAACAGCGCATTTCCTCCCACAAGTCAGTGATGTGAATTGATGAAGCCCTCTGCCTCTCTGAATTAGCACTTACTGTTATGTATTAGTAGGTGTCTCTGCAGAGAGAATGGGGTGCGGAACAAAGCCTTGCATTCCTCACACTGGAATGGTCTCTCTTCAGAGTGGGTCTGCAGACGAAAGAGAATGAGTCAGGGGGAAGGATCAGGGAAATCGATTAGGCGTTATTACAATAACTGTAGCTAACCTGGCAGGCTACATTCAGAGAAGACATCCTAGTAGTTCTGCATACTAGGTGGCAAAGGATTCAAATAACCATCACGCTTCATTAAGTGGAACTTTGCAAGACAACTTGGCAGCTATTAAATAGCTGTACACCACAAATCGTTGGAATTCTGGTGTGTGTGTGCCTGTGTCTGTGTGTGCGTGTGTGAGAGAGACAGATAGCGCACTCATCTGTGTCTGCCTGTGTGTACATATACAAAGAGAATACCTATATTTTGAAGGAAAGCTACAAGCTAGAATTTGCTGTTTCACCAAATAATACCTAACGTCATCAAAATAAAGTGCACCCTCAAAAGCACATTTTCTCAGTTAATTACAGTCCACTCTTAGCCCACTGCTGATCTGCTAATTCTCAAGACACCAATTTAAAATTTAGCAAATTAAATCTCTCAAAACTAGAACCTATCCCCATCCTCTTGTCTCAGCTTCATTTGCTAATTTGAAACAGAAGACAGAAGTATTTGTATTGAGAGCCTTGCTTACCTCAGTAAAAATTCATCATAGCTGAAACAGTCACATCAAAGTCACAAACAAGATGGAAAGTTAAGCTTGGATGAATCTTGTAAACAAACTTCATAGCTGCTGATGCTGATCTCTGGAGCTTGTGAAAGAATCAGCTTTTATCCTACTTCCGTAAATTTCGAATCACTTCCTCTGTTTTTTATTGCAATGAAGTACTATCCCACTATAGCCAGTAAATGAAGCTGTACAATATGTTATCTAACCAAATTGCCTATAATTTTCTGATAATGGGAAGTTTTAAAGAATCAGTCTCTAAATACCACATTTAGCTCACAAGGACCTTAATTGAAAGCTATTGTGCCCCAAGGGAAAGGGGAGTGGCTGGAAGTGTTTTATCACACACAGGGATTATGGTTAATAAAATTATGTATATTAAACAATGAATCTCAAAGCCTAAGGGTAAACATGAATATAGTACATAAACACACAATCTATTTTCTCCTCGTGGCAGGGAAATCCCTAATGTCATAAGACTTTCATAGCTACTCCACAAACAGGAGGTGGTAGAGGAAAAAGGGGCAGTAAAATTACTTACATGCAGCCTTTAACCCTTTTGGGTCACATACTCTCATTCATTTTTAACCCAAACGTCTAGCAATACCGAGATGTTACAGTAGAGATCAGCAACCTTTAGCACATGATGGTCATTTAGTGGCCTTTCTGCTATATGTGACTCTCTCGTGGATATACACCAATAAATAGGTGTAAAGTAGCAAGGCTTTGTTCTGTAATAACAAAGGAATGTTTGAAAGAATAAGTATCTACGAATGAAAGAATCCTGTGCTGTTTGTTTTATTTATCTAATCATTGTTCTAGCTGTGGTTTTTGCAATCCATTACAGATCCAACACAGGGATTGGCAACCTTTGGCACATGGCCCGCCATGGTAAGCCCCCTGGTGGACCGGGCCAGTTTGTTTACCTGCTGTGTCTGCAGGATCGGCTGATCGCAGCTCCCACTGGCCGCGGTTTGCCACTCTAGGCCAACGGGGGCTGCAGGAAGCAGTGGCCAGCACATCCCTCGGCCCACACCGCTTCCCACAGCCCCGATTGGCCTGGAGCGGCGAACCATGGCTAGTGGGAGCTGCGATCGGTCGAATCTGTGGACGCGGCAGGTAAAAAAAACTGCCCCGGTCCACCAGGGGGCTTGCTGTGGGGGGCCATGTGCCAAAGGTTGCCAATCCCTGTGTTGCATCTGTAGTGGATTGCAAAAACTACAGCCAGAACAATGATTAGATAAATAAAACAAACAGCACAGGATTCTTTCATTCGTAGATACTTATTCTTTCAAACATTCCTTTGTTATTAAAGAACAAAGCCTTGCTACTTTACACCTATTTATTGGTGTATATCCACGAGAGAGTCACATATAGCAAGGCCACTAAATGACCATCAAATAGCTATGTAAAATAAATTGATAATTTTAGTCTGGTTCTTAGTGGCTCATATCATAATTAGCATTAGTTGATATCCTTATTGGCAGTCTCAGCAGAGAGGCCAAGGATTGACTGGGCATGAAGAGACTGAACTACCTTCTCACCTCAATAGGTGGTTCCTCCAGAACAGGGTTGAGACATATTGATGAGACACTGGGGGGAAGCTTGCAGTGCTGCTGTCTGTGCTGTACCTGTTCTGTGGATAAATAGAAGGGTTCAGTCTCCAGGGCTGTCAATCTGGCACTTTTCATGAGCACAAAAGTCACTTTTTTTTTTCTCCAAAACACCCTACTCTAGAATGCTTTTCTGTTTTGTTAATTCTAGGGGTGCAGGACCCTTCCATTATCACTTAAAAGCCCTTTGTAGCTTCTCTCATATATGGCCTTTTAGCTACAGTATAAGAGCCCAACTGTGTTTCTAAACCTTATAGTTCAGACGAATGCCTAAATGTGTAATAGATGCAAGAGTGCACCTTGAGATGAATGCCTCATTGTCATGATCACACACTTCTCACAATCACATGTTCACTTGCTCACACAATGAGTTGTTTGGGTTTGCTAGAAATGCACATGGGTTCTATAGTAGGAGACTCCAAATTGGAGAACTGGTCTAGTATTTTTGTTGTGCTCGCATGAAATTTGAAGGTTCAACTAATAAGGCTTTGCTTGCTGTTACAAAATTACATCTAACATCATATAATAAATATACAAAATACTGTATAATAGTACACATACACAGTATATTGTATACAATACACCAACTTTTGTATTTCAAAAGATACGATTAATATACATGCAGTAGCAAAAACACTGAGCAGGAGATAATCATACAAGTGTAGACTATCATATATCCAATTTCTCTCTCCCTCCCCTCCTCCCCCAACCAGGTGATGGCCGCATGGGGAGCTGCCCCTAATCTGAATGTAACAGAACAGATTGCAGCTGCTTTCAT
The DNA here is from genome assembly GCF_025201925.1 of Gopherus flavomarginatus. NCBI lineage: Eukaryota > Metazoa > Chordata > Testudines > Testudinidae > Gopherus > Gopherus flavomarginatus. Next base: position 182,631,254 of record NC_066619.1, read on the forward strand.
ATGCAGCTGACCTCCATTGGGAGCAAGCTGTAGCAGCAAGCACCAAGACCTGTAGTTTCCGCAGTCAAAAGGAGGGTGCCCATAATCCTTATAGAACTCCTCGGGCTGCATTTACCGGTTTAAGCTCTGATTCAGCAAGGTACTTAAGCAACTGCCTAATACTAACAATGTGAGTTTCATGGATGTCAGTAGGACTATTCACATGCTTAAATAAAAGCTAAATATATAGCAGTTTTCATCCACAGACCTCACAATGCTTCATAATTGTTAATGTACCTATCCTCACAAAACCCTGGTGAGGTAGAAAAGTTTTATCATCCTCATTTTTAGAGATGGAGAACTGAGGCACATTCAGACTGAATGACTTGCACAAAAGGTCAGTGGCAAAGCACGACACTGAGCATGGGTCTTCCAAGTCCTAGGCTAGTGCCCTATCCACAGGCTTGAGTACACTGCTGAATCAGGGCCTTGGAAAAGTATCTAATCCGCTCAATTGTTATCCAAAGTGCTTTTCTACAAAGTCAGTGGCAAACCGAGCCTTGAAATATGTTGAAAATTTGGATACAGGACTGAACCCAGGTTTTTTGAAAGTGTACCAGCACAGAAAAGGTCTATCTACACTGGGGATATTTGTAAGCATTTTACTGCATTAGTACATCTCACTCAGTAACGTAAATAAAAGGAAAGTGCAACACAGGCAAAGATGCTTGAAAATAATTTCCCTCATTTGAATTTTATCCTTATTAGGAAACCATTGCTTATACATTCCAGTGTTTTGCATGGCATGGAAATGCATATACTATAGACTTGATTCATTCAGAATCTGAGCCGGCACAGGGCACCTCATGTTAGAAAGTCTGCACAGAGGGAGGATGTGGCACCCAAGACACCTACAATTCTTATTCCGCCGGGGGGGCTGCAGCTAGCCACTGGAATTCTAAAAGGGCTTGGCTTCTGTTCTGGAGGGTGATGAGACCAAGGCAGCTGTGGAAAGAACTGCTATGGAACATTCCCTAGGAAGCTTTAACTAGCACGGGTCTTGTGGAATTCTATTCTTAATCCCAGCATACAGCTGCTTATTCTAGTAGAAACCCAATGGTAGTGCCATCAGTGCGACTGTCTGTCTTTTCTTGAGTGAATATCCCTTGATTAGCTCTAGGCCCTTCTGCATCTTGTGTCTACTGAGTTACTACTGTTTATTGGTCATGTATCTTCACATTCTCTTCCCTGACAATGTCGGCAACATGTAGTCAACAAGCAATGAACAGGTGAGGGAAACAAAACCAGATATTTCTGCGTACAAAAATAATTTGTACTATACGCCCATCTTTGTCAGGTCTGACCTTCCATCATGAAAGGTAACAGGGTTTCTCTCCAGCACAATTCCAACACTGCTCACCTCCCCTAAATATTACTGCTCTCTTCTTCCACAGAAAGGAACTGTGTATAGCAAATGCCTATTTAATTCTGTAGACTGGGCTTTTCAGAGGAGCCTAAGGGTACAACCACAAAAACAACTCCCACTCAAAAAAGAAACAACATGGCAACAGGTCACATAGCCCAGGTCAACTGACTCAGACTCACAGGGCTCAAACCACAGAGATAAAAATAGCAGTGTAGACATTTGAGCTCAGAATGGAGTCCAGACTCCAAAAACCTCCCCCCTTGGTTGAGTTTCAGAGTCTGGGATTCAGCCCAAGCCCGAATGTCAACACTGCTATTTTTAGCCCCATAGCACAAGCCCAAAGCAGTTGACCAGGCTCTGACATTCATTACCATGTGGTGTGTTTTTTTGCTGTGTAGACTTATCCCAAGTGACTTAACTTCCACCTCTCACTGACGTTCCATGAGAGTTGGGCACCTAATTCTCTTCAGCTTCTTTGAAAAGCCCAGTCTTAAACTGCACAATGGGCAGCACTCCCCAAAACCTCAGTCATGTTTAAAAGTACTACTTTATTCTGACACTTCCACACAACACCAGCTTAAGTAACCTCTATACATTAATCAAACAAAAAAAAAAACACAAACCTTCATCTAAATGATACATATAAAATTCAAAGAGGGCAAAACACTTCCATCCTGTTTCTTATTATAAATGAAAGTCTGTTGTATAATGCTAGATGCAGTGTAAAAGCCAAAACGGTTTTTCAAAACTGAAAACAGTTTTCCATTACATACTGTTTATCTGTTTTTTAACCATAGCACACATCATTCCTACTGCACATTTATAACCAAGCTGCTTCAGTATAGTAAAAGTATTCTGAAACTGAAAAAGCAGTGTTGGCCAGTTTGGGTGCAAACATTTACATTCACCCAAAGAAAATTAAACAGATACAGTATTCCCATAGGATTATATATATATACACACACACACCCCAATCAGCAGAATGGAGATTTAAACAAACAAAACCACAAATATGATAAAAAAGCGTAAATAAAATATATGAAGGAGTGGGATGATATGAAGTTTTAAATTTCCATCTTATTGGGATAACTACATTGTCAATAAGTCACTGAGCCCTCTGCCTCTTGTGCATAGTGCAGTCCTCTCAAAATCATGGCCATACAAATAGACTAACACCCCTTCTATCATACAGTTTGTGCCACACTATTTGTTTAATGTACACAGGGATTTACTGTGTTTTAAAGAAAGTCAGTTGCTTGGACTTGAAAGGGTTGACAGGACTTGTCGCTGTTGTGTCATTAAATGTACAGATCTTATATTTTTTTGTTTCTCTGTCCATTGTCTTTATCTAATGGCACTAAAGATACTCTCTGCATTACTAGCACACAGACTCAAGAAATAAGTAAGTATTACTGCAAAGTATGGAAATAATTATGACAAAACTAAACAAAATATTTACCAGATAATCAACTACAAAGTCTGCATATTTCTCTCAGTTAGCAGAATCTGTCATCTTCAGCAAATATATGATCCGAGCCTGCCAGGTTTATTCATTGAATCTTTAGTTACATGAGCAAAGCCACCTACTTAAGCAAGGGTTGCAGTATGGGGTCAAAATGATATGGCAGTTCATTCATTATTGTTGCTTGATCCTGAAGTTCTTGTTCAGGCAAAACTCTTTATGGACATCAGATGAAGGTTATCATAACAAAATTTGTAGATTTTCTTAGATTTTAGATAGAAGTGGCTGCCCAGATTATGTATTACAGGAATTTTCATAAAACTGTATCCACTTGGTGAGGTCTTGTTTTTTGGTTGCTGATTTTTTTTTTTTAATGAAGTTACATGTGAGTTATGATCATAATATATATGGCAGCTAGCCTTGTCTTTCAGCATGCTTGTGCATGCTTTCTGTTTTTTTGGGGGGGGGAAGTCTTACAGGATGAAACAGGGATGAGACATTATTATTACTTTCATATGATTTATATCTGAAAGTACAAGATATGGTGCAAAGATCCTGTGCCAAATTCCCAGATGGCATATAACATGAGCCACACTGTGAAAACCTTATAAGTATGAGTATATCAGTTTATCAAAGTGGAGGGGCGAAAGCAAGGGGATCCAAAGACTGGGTAGGAAATCAGCCAGAAAATTTATTTATTTATTTATTTTTTACGGTCTTGTAATTCTGAAGCAGCAGTCATGGGTAGCCTTGCCATTGAAAATGTAACGTAGGGTTAAAAGTAATGACAGGCATTACAGAAATTAGGACAGGCGGATTTGAGCTTAAATCAACAGAAGTAGAGTATCCCTTCATGTGTACATTCTCGGGGTCGTGTTTCTTCTGCTGTTTCAGTAATGTATTATTTAACACTACCAAATGCAAATAATATGTTGTTTGAAAGTGTCTCCTGATAAGTATGATTAGGAATGACTGCAACGGCATTATTGCTCATTTTGTTCAAATATGATCATTCTTTTTTAAGCCAAAAACTGAAGACCTTTTAGATCAGATAAATATTTGACTTGATAACATATAAAAACAAACGAGAAAAATCAAAATGGGGATTTATTCAGCACATTTAGCAGAAGAATCATTCCTGTGTGCTTGTTTGTATTTTACTGGAATCATTTATTATCCTGAGATCTTAGTTATAACAAAGAACACTAGAAAATACATTTTCAATACTTTAATCTCATGTTTATAAGCATGCCAGAGCTTAATGATCAACCATTTAAAAGAAAAATAGCTGCATATCTGAGGCTGGCAGACCTGTAAACAACAACAGCAGAGTGCTTTACCTTCTTGTGATTCTTGTAAACATTTCTGTGGGCAAATCCCTTTCCACAAAGCTTGCATTTATAAGGTTTATCTTCACTGTGTATTATTTTGTGTGCAGTCACTTGGTCAAGTCGTTTGAAGGACTTATTGCAAACCTCGCAGGTGTAGGGGCGTTTTTCTGCAGAAAATGAGTGGGGGACATTTAATCTCCTGTTTATACAGGGGGAGAAGATGAAAGGCAGAGACATTCATCTTCTCAGAGAGATTTTTGCAATTAAGTCAACCCAATTAAGATTAAACCAATTAGAAAGACATCTAATGCCCTTTATGTTAGACAGTTAAGTCACTTCATAAAAGATGAGCTATGGTGTATCTCAAGAAATTGGCACATTCTTTGCAATAATCATTGCTAACACTAAATTCTGATTAATTAGCTTAAATCAAAAGAGAATGACTTCAAAGAGGAAACGCCTGCTTCCAGATTACAAATGTGAAAGAGGGCATGACAGTTTAAATGTTTTAAAAGTTAATTAACAATATACATATCATATTAGTTTCAAAAACCAAAAGTTGCTATGCAAAACACTTTCTGCTTGAACTGGTTACTCAAACCCGAGCCCTGTAGTCTCACCCAAAAGCATAAATAAGCTAAAAGCCTCTGGATAAAGCTTATTTTAAAATAAATGTGATTGCAGTATGCTGAAACCAAGAAAGCAGATATATTAAAAGGCTCCGCTGTTACAAAATCCTGCATGTTTAAACCTGAATGTATTTGACAGAACCAAGTTCGTGCCTCCATTGTGTTCATTGATGTTTCTAATTATTGGATGAAAGACCTAGAAACGCCAGGTTCCAATGATCAAAAATGCTGGCAGTGCCAATTCATATAATACTGCCAGACCTGCAGACACAGGATGCTGCCAGCCACAGCGACCTGCTCCAGCAAACATCAGGCAGGCTGATGTGTTAATGTGTGGTCTACTGCATGGAGTGGAGTTTAAACTGCTTTATTCCGACTAGGAGCTCTGTGCTCATGATGCGAATCCATTAGAGAATCTGAACGTTTCTCCTTTTATCACAGCCCTGTCTGGGTCATATCCCAATTCTGCACCCCTTGCATTCAACCACTAGACACCTAAACCCCTACATGAAACAAGCAGCAATGTTATTTCTTCCCCAAACCCAAAAGCACTGCATACTCCCATCCCAGCTAGCCTGAAGGAGAAGATAGAAGAAGTTGCCAGGAGCAGGAGGTTGCACCATTAAATCTGGACCTTCCACTGCTGCAAAGAGAGTTAGCTGGCACCAGATTTACTTGCACCAGCCCCCAGACACTGCAGAATCCATCAAAACGTCTATAAAAAATAACATAAGGCAATATACCTCAAGGACCAATTCTGCTATACATGAAAAAACACAGGGTTTTCTTACCTGAGTGAGTTATCATATGACGTTTTAGCTGGTTAGCTGAAATAAATTTCTTGTCACATTCCTGACACTCAAAGATCTCATGAACCTGCAAAATGAGTGTTTAATGATAATTAAATATGTGTCTCAAACAAGATCACACATCTTAGATACACAGAACATCTCTAACAGTCAATTATTTCTTAGCTAGTAGCTATGTTAATACTCATGGAGATATTGCGATTTCTTTCTTAATTATCCCATGCTGAACAATAGTGTGTCTCAGAAATCAAATCTTCATACTTCTGAACCAACATTTATCACTAAGACAACACACAGGAATGAAAATTATGTAAATATGTAATATTCCATTCATTTTAAAACTCATCAATATAGAAACATGAAGCAAAAAATAAATAAATGTTGAAAACCTTGCAAAAATATTTTCAGTTCATTTACTTCCAGTAAGCATGGGCTTATAAATAACAAAAAAAAGGCTGAAAGTTTGTCTCTCTCACCAACAGAAGTTGATCCAGTAAGAAATATTACCTCACTCATCATGTCTCTCTAACAAAATAACACACATGCAATAATTTTCAAAAAGCATAACAAACATGAAATGCTATTGGAGTCCACTGTAAATAAAAATATATTTCAACATTATCAAGAATATCAGATTACTAACGTTTTTAGTTTGTTAATCAATGATAATGTAGATAAGGATAAAATGACTTAATCCACAATTAAAGAGCTAGCCTTCAAGTACTGAATCATAAGATCCAGATATCAAACATTACTCTTCTTCTCCCTCAACTACATTAATAAATGCATTCCATAATATGCACACAGCCACAGTGGCCAAAGCTTTCTAGAGAGTTCTAGCAAAGACATCAAGTGTGTATGTGCACCCAACAGGATGGATCTGTCCAAGCAATCATCTAGGGCCTGGACCTGATGCTGCACTAATGACTGTATTTTGAAGCAAATTAAATATTGTAATTGTCTAAAGACCAGTTATAATACTCCACAAGGCTTCCATTCTCTTCCATTTACATACTGTTCAATGTAAACAGGACAAAAGGCTTATTTATTCAAAAAACTCTTATCCAAAATTAGGTTATGCCCCTCAGTGGACATCATTTGTACTGAAAAATTCCTTGTTTATTCAGATAAATTCCATATTCCCTGCTCCCTATTGATTCATGTGGTTTTATTGTATTCTTTTTCAGCTTGGTTCTTCTTCTTCTGGGATTCACGTTCAGATTTGTATAATTCCACAGACTTGTCACCTCACAATATAGAAACTCCTCCCCAAATATTTAAGACACCTTATTTCAGGAGATGAGTGTTTGTTTTTCTTTAGCGTAGACTACTGTTTAATGCATCAGAGTCTAGATTGCTCTCTAATTCCATGTGACTGACTGATTTCAATTTATGAACTTCTGTTATACCCAATTTGCTTTTCTCCTAAAAAGGAAGTGGCAGTCTTAGTAGGTAATTAAACAGGGGGAAATATTTCTATATATAGAAAAAAAAGCCTTTTTTGCCTCTCCCTATATCACGAATGACTTCACACAGAAACAGTTTCATTTAATTACACCTCTAACCCACTATACACGGTCGTGGGGAGCCAAAAATCCCTACCGCGTTATATCTGAAACCCCGTTATATCAGGGCAGCAGCAGCAGGGCTGCAGTGGTGATTTACAGACCTCTGGGCTCCAGCCGCTGTGGGGAGCCATGGCCCTTTAAATTTCTGGCGAGCCCCATTGCCGCAGCCCTGGGGTAGGTATGGCAGGGCTCCAGTGGTGATGTAAAGGGCCCTGGGCTCCCCGCAGCAACCAGAGCCCTGGACCCTTTAAATCGCTGGCAAGCCCCGCTGCTGCAGCCTTGGGGTAGAGGTGGCAGGGCTCCAACAGGATTTAAAGGGCTTGGGGCTCCCTGCAGCAGCCGGAGCCCTGGACCCTTTAAAGTACTGCCCAAGCCCTGCTGCTGCAGCCCCGGGGTAGTGGCAGCAGGGCTCCAGCAGTGATTTAAAGGGCCCAGGGCTCCCCGTAGCAGCCAGAGCCCTGGACCCTTTAAAGTGCCGCCGGAGCCCCGCTGCTACCGCGCTATACACGAACCCGTGTTATATCGGGTCACATTATAGCGGGGTAGGGGTGCATTTGGTCACACACACAACCCTAAAAGGGCAGATCAAGAAGGATTAAAAAGTCAGACACATTTTTATAATTGTGATTATCTGATCAAGGTCTATGTACCCTCAACAAGTCATATTTCCTCATTTAAAAAAGTGACACGCTCAGAAATCTTCATTTGGCCTATTAAAAAGGACAAAAGTCCTTTGAATAACTTTGCGGAGGTGAACCTGAGGTGGATTAACTTTGAAGAGTATAGTTTTAAAAAGGCTAGCTTCTGTTAAACTTACTCACATTGAGCTACCTCACTCCAATTCCACTGGGGTCAGTGAGACCACACGTGGAGGAAGGGTATTACTCACTGTGAGTTAGGGGGTAAATAGCCAACATGGATTTTCCTTTTTAAAGACGAGTATTACATTTGCCTTTCTCCAGTCCTCTGGTACCTCACCTATCCTCCATGAGTTCTTCAGGATAATGGCTAATGGTTCTGAGATTGTTTTGGCTAGTTCCTTAGGTACCCTTGTATGAATTTCATCAGGCCCTGCCAACCTGTTTACATCTAACTTATCTAAATATTCTTTAACCTGTTCTTTCCTTATTCTGACAGGAGTTCCTCCTCACTTGCTATTCATATTAATTGTGTTCAGTATTTGGTCACCATTAACTTTTTTAGAGAAGACTGAAGCAAAATAGGCATTAAACATCTCAGCCTTCGTGATGTCATCTGTTAACTCTCCTTCCCCACTAATGGACCTATACTTTCCTTCATCTTTAACCTTGCTCTTAATGTATTTATACAACCTCATCTTGTTGCCTTTTGTGTCCCTTGTGAGCTCCTTTGTACTTTAGCCTCTCACTTTATCCCTACATGTTTGCGCTATTCCTTCTCATTGGGATAGTTCACTGTTGTGCCTTTAATATTGTCTCTGAGAAACTGCCAGCTCTCCTGAACTCCTTTTTTCCTTAGATTTTCTTCCCATAGGACCTTATCTAGCAGTTCTCCAAGTTTGTTAAAGTCTGTTTTTTAAGTCTATTGTGTGTCTGCTGCTCTCATTCTTTCCCTTACTTCAAGTCTTGAAATCTATCATGTCATGGTCACTTTCACCTAAATTGCCTTCTATATTCACAACCAATTCCTCCCTCTTATGCAGAATCAAGTCTAAAATGGCTGCCTTCCTGATAACTTCTTGTTTCAGAAGGTGGAGGAAGTAGTCCCCAATACATTCCAAGAACTTAGATATTTTGTGTTTTGGCGTATTAATTAACTACCCAGACATCTATCGGAAAAGTCTCCCATAACTACTAGGTCTTGCATTTTGGATATTTCTGTTATTTGTTCTAGAAATGATTCATCTACCACCTCCTGCTGATTTGGTAGTCTACAGGGGGCCCCTGCCATGAGATGGCCCTGCTTTTTTTTTCCCTTTTTATCCTCACCCATAGACTTTCAATGGGTCTCCCTCTCCCCTCCTACCGGTGTGTATATTCTTGATGCATAATGTAACACCTCCTCCCTTTTTGTTCTGTCTCTCCTTCCTGAACAAGCTATACATCTCTTTACCAATACTCCAGTCATGAGATTTATCCCACTCAGTCTCAGTGATGCCAATTAAGTCATAATTTATTTTATGGACTAATATGCCAGTTCCTCTTCTTTCTTCCCTATACTCCTTGCATTTGTGCACATACATCTAAGATGTTGGGCAAATTCCCCAACTGTTTTCCATCTTATTGCTCCTATCAACCTATTGTAATTTTCCATGTGTGACAAGTCTGAGGGGGATCTAGGGCTGAATAGGCATTCAGTCAATCTGCCATTAGTGTCACAGGCAAAGCTTGTCAATGGATCCTTTGGCTGGCAGAATCTGCAGGGATTTATAACAACTGGGACGAAATAATGATCTTATCTATTAGCCTAACAATGACGTGCCTACAAAAGTGGGACATTCCTGGTTTGCAGGGTCATATGGCTACCTTAGCGTGCAATGGTTTGTGAGTACTATGCTAAAACAAAATAGGATGCATTTTGATTAGGTTTGAGAAGGCATGGTAGAATCTGTAAGGCTTTTTCAAGAAAAAGTACAAGAGAACATTAACACTAGCAAGCAAATCACAAAAAGCTAGTATAAGGGATTACCACTCCCCTTGCAACATTTTAGATACCATCTGCTTCCTCACTGGATTTAGGTTATAACTAGGACTTATTAAAGACTTGTAGTTAATCTGATAAACATTAAAATGTACGGTTTTGGTGATCAAATTAATCTTGCTGCGTCTTCCTTTGCAGAGAATGGATTCCGAATCTCATATTCATAACCCTGTATTTCTATACTAATTCCATTATTTTCAGGATATTAACTCTTTCTGTGCAGGTTATTAAAGATTACACTCTTTCAATTTATGTACAAAAATGTGGGGGGCGGGTTGTGTATTTTTGGTAAGTGGCACTGTTTATACTAACTAAATAACTCAAAAAGATTGTGTACAACACCCTTAGGATTGTGATGTTATTTTCACAAAGGGTGATAAGACAAAACTGGTCCGCATTTTATGCAGAGGAAGAGAGATTCACAGATTTACTTTAATGGCTAAAATACACTTGGATTCACTTCCCTCTGCAGACAAAAAAAATGGGGGGGCGGGCAGATAATTTTGTTTTAGCTTGGAAATGTGAACATGACACACATGAAATTTTATATTTGGTAAAAAAGATACATTAGAATGAAACCAGGAGCTTTGGTTTCATCTACTGTAGATACAAAAATAAATACTCATAATCAAAGAATAGGCACTGCTTTTGTAACCATGAAAAAGACTACCCAATAGTTTGTATTACAGCAGCTCTCAAGTGACTCCTGCTCCCTGGCCTTACATCTTGGTGAAGTCAAAGCCTGCCGTGGGTCAGCTTTCATCTTACTGACCTTTCGATGCTCTTGAAGATTTGTAGCTGAGGAACACTTCTTATTGCACACAGAGCACACCAACTTCTTCCTAAAATTTCCTAGAACAGAAACAAAATACATCTTAACAAGAAACATCTTAAAAAGGAAGTGCAAAGAAAGAAACCAAATGTTTCCACTGGGTGTGTGATTTTTCACAGGTCATCTGACTGACAGAAAATTTTACATTTGTAACCCATCTTCATGGTATTGGGTTACAAGAGTTCTCTGTAGGTGTCCTATAAGCTATTTTTTTCAATGGAATGTAAATCAAGAAATGTTTCTTTTTCTCTCTCTCTTTTTTTCTTCTTTTTTTTTTTTTAAAGAAAAGAATGTGATAAAATTGAAGTAACATCTAATACCAATTTTCATGTCACAATTAAAAAACATTGTTATTCAGAAGCTAAAACAATTATCATCCACAAAAACTTCATGTTACAGGTTAACAAATGAATGTTTGGAATCAGCGAAACAACAAGAAAATAAGATGCAGATTGAAGTCAACACCAAAGCTTCCATTTTCTATAATGGCAGCCTGGCCTAAAAGTTGTAAGTATTCTACCCTGCTAGGTGTGCAGTAAGAAACAGAATTCCATTAACATTTTCTTAACTTAGGGCATTTGTAATAGAACTGCATCATGAACACAAATCTAATCTATCATGCAAAACTATAAACCCAGTTAAAGGTCGGCTACCAAATGCATTTCCCTTCCTTTTTCACAGTTCGTTTAAAAAGTGACAGAGCATTTAATTAGGTTTGTCTATTAATTACTGTGGTTTCAAATTCATGTTAGTATCACACAAAGCTGTTTAAATACAGGGCACAATTACTACAAACTTAGTTCTTTGTTCATAACCAAAGTTCTACGTGACATATATCCAGGAATTACACTACACTACACTAAAAAGAAAGAACACAACGTTAAACAGGAGGCAAAACTGTGTTTCTTGAAAGAGCAATGAAGCATAGATCAGAAATTAACACGTCAGAAGATTTCCAGCTCAAGATTTTTCCAGGCTTCAAGTGTCTGATCTTCTCTGCACTTGTCCTCCTGAAGACTATACATTTCTTTTGATTATTTGTTTTTCCAATTTCTTTCTTCAGAATATTTTCCAATAAATAAATCAGCTTTTGAATTGGATCTGATCTTTATCCTCCCAGAAAATTGTTAAACAAATCAGTTTAACAAGAATAATAAAGACCCCCCCCCCATCTGCTTATTCATTCAAATATTTAAAATACATGAGTGGTGTGGGCACCTAGCCCATAAATTAAAAATTACAACATAAGCACAGACAAAGGACTGCCCATAAATATACCCCACCTCAGTTCACAGCACCTTAACAATGAGGGAACAAAGATGGGCTTTACAGTGTGCTCAGAAGGTTAACTAATCCGGACTCTTATCCCAAAAAAAGGAGGACGCCTCACAGAAAATGCTCTGCCTGCTGCTCCCTCTACTGAGTGACCTTCAGTTTCAGCACCACTGCTGTTCTCAACTGTGGCAGTATATCATAGGGAGGGCCAATCTCTCAGGAAACCAGGTGTCACACCATTTAGGGCTTTATAAGTTAAAATCGACATCTTGAATTCCTCCAACAATCTTACTTGAAGCTAGAATAGATCATGGGGCATTGGTCTGAGTCAACCTAATCTTGAGGCAACAAAGGCCTGGATAATGGTGTCAAAGTCTCACTCTTGCCTTGCCAGTGCTTAGGGATGGCATCTAACCTCTACTGCATTCAGGTCTTTATCAGTCATTGAACACAAGGAATTGGTGGATGAAATAAAAAGGGCTTGCTTCACTGACACTGATTTCAGAGACAAACGGCATTCTATGAGCCCAATTCTCACTCACAGAGGAGGGCACTAAAAGCTAGTTATCCAACTATTAATTTATCATCGGACCTTGAGGCAGACTATTCTCTTCTAAGGGCTGTGCCATGGTCTTCTGGTAAGTTAGCATGATAAACCTTTTAGTGACTTCCATTGTATACATAGCAAGACTATAGACAGAAGCCTCTGTCAAAATGCAGGTGCACTAATATGTTTAGATTACAGCCAAGTGGGGTCAAATTCCTCAAAACTGTATACTTGGTGAAGGCCAGCAGGCTGCTACTGAAAAGAACTAGGGATTCTGAAGTATGATACCTTGGTAGCAGAACAAGCCTTTTTTTCAGTGCCTGCCAGGGCTGCAGGGAACAATGCCATTTGTAAAGCATACATGTTTACAAACCATTTTGCCTTACTGCCATTTTGTCCCACCCTTGTCTCTCCCATCTCCATTGTATACAGTTTCCTCCCATGCGTCATCCTTTGTGTATATCTTTACTCCGTTTCCCTCATTGCCTTGCTCTTTTTTTATATTTTACTACTTTTCTTCCACTTCTTCTGGGTCCAAGTCATCCCTTATTTCTTATTCTTCTAGTGATTTGTGTGTGTTTGTCATCCTTCTGTTCTTTCATTTTCTCTCGTCTTACCTCATTTTTAGGTCTGTCTTATGCCTTTTCCCATCTCCAATATCTTCTCATATTCTTCTTCTTCGCACAAGCCTCTTGTCCCTCTCTTCTCCACCCCTGCCAGGGCCTGGACAAAAGTTAAGATCTTTTTCCTGACAGGAACTGCTTTTACTCCTGCTGCAGTCTGCTAGCTTCTAAGCTCCAATCAGGAACAGAAAGGACTTCCATCTTTAAAATTCTCCTTTCTTATGAGGCTTATAAAATCCTTGACCTTGACAAAAGTCTGTCATCCATTCCAAAATCAGACAAGATAAACTTCTTAGGGGACTTTTAACACAAGAGTGGGCCGAGACTCTAATCTATGGAGCAGCACCAATGGGAAGAAAGGAGTGGGTAAGACCAATTCCAATGGCATCCTTCTACTCAGCAAATGCACAGAGGATGGCCTTGAGATCACAAACACAATCTTTAGACAAAGCAACAAGTAAAAAACAACTTGGCAACACCCCCACCCAAAACAGTGGCACCTCCTAACCTAAGTCATTGTAAGAATGCAGGATCTAGAAGACATCCAAATTACCCAGAAGCAGACGATTGCTGGACTGACCACTGCCTGGTGAAGTCAGTCATGTCCATCAGGATAGCACCAGAACACAGAAGGCAATTCAAATCACACAGACGCAATACAACATTCAAAAACTTCAATCCTCAGGTCACCAAGAGAACTTCAAAGCACACCTCAGTGAAAAACTGACCACACGCATATCTGGAAATGACAACACAAGCGTCAAAGAAGTCTGGGAAGTCCTAAAATAGACCATCCATGAGGAATCCATCAGCCTTGCTACCCGCTGCCATCAGGACTGATTAGATGACAAGAACACTGAGATCACAGCACTCTTGGACCAGAAGAGGAAAGCTTTCTGCAACTGGCAGAAACATCCATCATCCAGTCACAAGCAGAGCTCTTTCCATCAGCTTAAAGCTGAGGTTCAAAAGAGGATCTGAGAAATCAAAAACAAATGGTGGGAGGACAATGTAAAATAAATCCAAGCATTTACTGACAGACATGTTATGCACATTTTTTTCTGAGACAAAGACCTTGTACAGATGAAGCGCATGTGGCCTCACACTGCTGAGATCTGAAGAGGGTAGCACGCTTCTTAAAGGCAACAAATGCATCAAAGAGCACTAGAAGGAACACTTCCAAAAGCTTCTAAAACAAGAATCATCTGTGACTGATGACACCATTGACTCCATCCCTCCGTACCCAAATTGGGAAACTTGCCAAACCACCAACACCTGAGTAGGTCTGCAAAGTAATTAAGCAAATGAAGAACAATAAAGCTCCAGGTCCTGATGGCATACCAGCGGAAGTACTGAAAGTGAGGGGAGAAACACTGACTAACAAGCTTCATTTGCTGATCCTCAAAATCTGGCGCACCGAAGAAATCCCCACCGACTTATGTCACACTAACATTGTCACCATTTTCAAAAGGGGAGACAGGGCCGACTGTGGCAACTATCAGGGCATAGCCTCTCTCTCCATCGCTGGGAAGATTCTTGATAGAATCTTACTTATTCGCCTGCTCTCTCCTGCAGAGGAAGTACTTCCAGAGTCCAAGTGTGGCTTCAGACCATCATGCGGCACCACCAACATGATTCTCGCAGCCAGGCAGATCCAGGAAAAACACCACCACCACGAGTTGTATATGGCCTTTATCGATCTGACCAAAGTCTTCAACTCTGTCAATGGTGAGGATCTGTGAAAAATCATGTTAAAGTTTCGCTTCCCAAGCAAATTTACCACCATTGCAAGACTCATCCATGATCAGAGGACTGCCTCCATCCTGTGAAGTCGCTCTACCTCTGAGCTCTTTGCATCTGAACTGGCACAAAACAAGATTGTGTATTGTCACCCATCCTCTTCTCCATTACTCTAGCAGCTATGAAAAGGCTAATCCAAGACTGCCCACTACAGGGCACTGGCATCCAATATTGGACTGATGGCAACCTTTTCAACCACTCACCTCCATGCCAGAACTAAAATAACATCAGAAACAATAACTGAACTCCAGTAGCTGATGACTGTTCACACTCAAAGGAAAATCTACAAACAGCCCATACCTGTTTCTCTGAAGCTTACAAAAGGCTAGGGCTAACACTGAACATTGTCAAAATAAGAGTTCCCCACCAGCCAGCTCCCAGTCAATCCTGGGACCTAGCAAGGAAGTTCTACACTGATAGAGAAGAACTGGAAAATGTAGAACACTTTGCCTATCTTGGCAACCACTTCTCACAGAGGGCATACATAGACATTGAGATTCAGCACAGAATCTGTTTCACCAGCCTTGCCTTTGGCAGCCTGTCTCGGCTGTTGTGTTCAACAATTATGACACCAGAACACACACTAGACTTTTAGTTTATAAACCAGTGGTAATCTCAACTGTATGGGTGAAAGACTTAGGTGACTTACAGAACACACCTGAAGAACCTGAAACACTAGCACTTTCTCTGGAAAAATCTTCAACATAAAGTGAAAGAATGACCACACTAACATCAGTGTCCTTACAGAGGCCAACACCTTCAGTACTGAGGCCTTGATTATTCAGCACCAGCTGAGGTGGAGTGGACACTGTGTGCATGCTGATGCATGCCTACCAAAACAACTGCTGTACGCCCAACTCACCGAAGGAGAAAGAAAACTGGAAGGCCAGTTTGAAATGCTTCAAAAGACAGCCTCAAACAAACATCAAGAGATGAGGCATCAATACTAAGCACTGGGAGATAGTAGCCTAGGACAGGGCTCACTAGCAAACACCTGTCAGAGAAGAAATAATCACTTGAGGAAAATCTCCTTGCCACTGTCGCAGAAAAATGCCAGAAAAGAAAGGACAGAAGACTGTTATGCAGCAATCATGGCCCATCCCTGCCTTCCAACATCACCTTCAACGTCTGCCAATGAGTTTGTGGCTCAGGGATTGGACTCCTTACTCACCAAAGGACCCATAAAAATAAAACTTGTGGAAGAGATCGTCCTTGAACCCGAGGAATCATGGACAATGACAAAACACTTGACAATAGTTAGGCTGCTGGTGTGCGGAGACCAGAGCCTATCATGCTGACCAATATTGTCTCATTCTTTCTGTATCCATCTGTTCTTTCTCGTCTTATACCTGTACTTCAAGCTTCTTAGGGAGCTTGTTCTGTATTTGAACACAAGCTAGTGCAATGTGTCCTGGTCTACAACTAAAGCATCTAATTTCCCTGGTAATCAGTTGAAGCGACTGGCAAGGAAAACTGGTGACAGCTGGCTGCTGGAGATGTTACTGTGTGAGACACACAAAGCAAAGCTAATGAGAAAGAAGATGGGTAGCTTCTGGGATGACCAAACACCACAGAAAAAGGGACAAAAGATAATCATCATCCTGGACATCCCCAACAACATCAGTATCTAGTGTCCTAAGGCACCTTATTCCAAGATGATTGCTAAATCATAATCTACTCTTCTACTCCCTTTGATTTTTGATGGAAGAAAGGCAGAGGTGCACTTAGTCTACTTTCAAATCAAACACCATCCATACTGTATTTCAGCTTCAACTGATAATATAAAATACCAATTGATAAATAGGAAAAAAAAGCCTACTTACTCAAACATGAAAATTGAAATTATTTAAATACATTATTTATCTTACTACAATATAGATATTGTTTAAGCACTGTATGAAAATATACAATTGTATCCTCTTAAAAATGCTGAAAGACTTCTAATCTCAAATGAGCAACAGCTGCAGGTAGCTAGAAACTGGAACACTTCATAGCCTGTGGGGACTACATTTAACAAAACATGTCTTAATCCTCGGTGTTTCAGTCAGCAGAAGATTGATTAGGACAAAACTAAAAAGACGTTAAGCTAAAAAATAAAGTCAGCATATATCACAGCCATGTACCAAAAACCTGTAGTTAAGAAGGGAAGTCTACAGTGTTCTATCTCTTTCCAGATCATCTTTCTTATGCCAGTTCTATTCCACAGTTAACACTAATATTAATAGTGAACATTTTGCACAATGCACTCACTATACGCACGAATGAACAAAGTTAAGAGCATGCTGTAAACATTAATGCATAAGATTTCAAGAGCCTTGAATACTCAGTTTACACAATTTTTTTTTTTAAGAAGTTATTTTAGCCTAGATCCTCAAAGGCAGATAGATACCTAAATATCTTTGAGGATCTGGGGCTCTGCCACAATGGCTATTGAAAATGAAAGTGAAATCATCTTTAGAAATGGTTGTCCATGTACGTAGAGCAGATTACATTTGTATTACACACTGTAGATACCTTACTGCAATATATTCAGTCATCAGTTCATCGGTCCTTATTTTGAATTTGTAACTGATAGAGAATTGCTTTATTTCCCTCTTCGGGAGCTCCAAGGCATGACTCCTTCAAGACATTTTCATGTAACCATTATTAAGAAATCTACCTAGTTCCTTATATCAGAGCACTAGCAAGATTTTTGGGGGAATAAGTGGAGAGTGAGAGTTACAAACTTCTCTCTGAGAGCTATACTGTGCCTAAGTCCTGTATAGGGGGCACATTATCCATGTACAGGGGGCACATGTACAAACAGCTCATTGTGCATGGAGAAGGAGAAGCCCAGGGAACTCCTTTCCTGCTCTTACCTTCCTCCTTGAGAGGTGTGGGACAGTGACAATCTGCTACTGCTCCTCACCAGTAGATTACCTTCCCTCGGGCATTTTTATCACTTGTGCTTTCCAGTATGGTGGAGGGGCAGAATCAAGGCTCTGCCCACTCCCCCCGCACCTAAGCAGGCAAAAAAGTAGCAGCCCCATGGTGACTACTCCTTGCCATGCTTGAAGTGGTAATGCACAGAGGCCACAGGAAAGTTTGGTGAAGTCTGATACCCCTGCATGACTGCATAAGGCTGGCCCTAATTATGCAATGCCAATAGAAAATGGAAGGCTCTGCTCTCCCTGAGCGGCTGCTGCCAGCCTACTTCCTTTTTCCTTTACGCAGAGAATTTTAACTGCTTAGTGTTCTTTTGATCTCAATCTCTGGCCCTTCTGGCAACAAGCAAGTAGGCATTTCCCACTGGCTAACTCCCCCATTATTTCTCTTAAGGACCCCGCATATTCTCCCAGTACATATCTCATCTCTGTTATTGTTTCATTTCTATTTGCTCCTCTCTAACAGCCTCTTTTGATTTAACTCCCTGCAGTCAGCCAGAATAATATCAAGCAGGTAAACTGAGTACATATAAAATGCATATAAAACAATACAGCTATCTCCCTGATTCTCCAACATCCAAGGATCGCATTAGCCTTCTTTGCTACAGCATCACACTGGGAGGTCATGTTACTCCTTGTCCACTATGACCCCTAATCTTTTTGAGAGTCTCTGCTTTCCAGGATATAGTCCCACATTCTGTAGGCATGGCATACATGCTTTGTTCCTTTGGTTTTACATTTTGCTGTATTACAACAAATTTTGTTTGAATGGGCCCCGCTTACCAAGTGATCCAGATTGCTCTGAATGACTGCTCTAGTCTCATCATTATTTATCACTCTGCCAAACTTTAGGTCATCTGCAAGATATATCATCAGTGATTTCTATGTACTTCTGGATCATTGATGAACATATTCAATAGTGTTGGACCTACTACCAATCCCTGGAGAACCCCAGAAAAAAACAATCCCATTCAAAGATGATTCTTCATTGACAACTACTTTTTTAGGTCTGTCAGGTAGTTTTTGATCCATTTAAGATGTGCTTTACTGATATTGTATAGTGCTGTTTTTGAAATTAGAATGCCACAAGGTATTAAGTCAAATGCCTTACAAAAATCTAAGTATATTACATCTATGCAGTCAACTTTATCAACTAAATCTGAAATGATATAAAAAATGAAATGAGGTTTGTTGGATAAGACCCATTATCCATCCAAACATATTGACTGATGTTAATTATAGTCTCATCCTTTAGCTCTTTATTAATTGAATCCTGTATCAGTTTTTCATTATTTTGCGCAGGATTCATGCTAGACTAGCTGATTTATAATTAATTACCCAAGTCACCTTGCCAGGCTTTTCTCAATATTAGCATACATTAGCACTCTTCCAATCTTCTAGAATGTCCCTGGTATGCCAAGGCTTATTAAAAATTAACATCAGGAGGCCAGACATCTCAGCCACCTCTTTTAGGACTCTTGAGTACAAGTCATATGGGCCTCCTAACTTTAAAATGTCTAGCCTCGTAAATGCAAACATATTCCTCAGTTACTAATGGATATAAGAGTAGTTCATCATCCTCACGAGAGATGAGTACAACATCTTCCTTCTTTACAAATACAGAACTGACATTATTGAACAATTCTGCCTTTTGTCCATCATTTTTAACAATTTTGCCATCTCCTTCTAGTAATGGCCACTTACCATTGTTCAGATTTCTTTTATTCCTGATATACTTAGTTATATCTACAGCCTTTGGAAGAAGTGGGAAGGTGTCATAAACAGATAGCTAAGGGTTAATGTCTCTTTCACCTGGAAAGAAGTAACCTGAAATACCTGACCAAAGGACCAATCAGGAAACAAGACTTTTTCAAATCTGGGCGGAGGGAAGTTTGTGTGTGAGTCCTTTGTTCTGGTCTTCTGCCTGTCTCTCTCTCGGCTATGGGAGGATTTCTGTTTCCTGCTTTCTAATCTTCTGTTTCCAAGTTGTAAGTACAGAGATCATAATACAATAGGGGTTATTGTTTTTTTCTTTTGTATTTACATGGTATAGTTGCTGGAGTGCTTTGAATTGTATTCTTTTTGAATAAGGCTGTTTATTCATATTTCTTTTAAGCAATTAACCCTGTATTTGTCACCTTAATACAGAGAGACCATTTTTTATGTATTTTTCTTTCTTTTTACATAAAACTTTCTTTTTAAGACCTGTTGGAGTTTTTCTTTAGTGGGGAACTCCAGGGAATTGAGTCTGTGCTCACCAGGGAATTGGTGGGAGGAAGAAGTCAGGGGGAAATCTGTGTGTGTTAGATTTACTAGCCTGACTTTGCATTCCCTCTGGGTGAGGGGGGAAGAGAGATTAGCTCTCGGTACTTCTGTTTTCCAAGGCTGGAAACGGAGAGGGTGGAATCCCTCTGTTTAGATTCACGGAGCTTGCTTCTGTGCATCTCTCCAGGAACACCTGGGGCGGGGGGGAAGGGAAAAGGTTTATTTCCCTTTGTTGTGAGACTCAAGGGATTTGGGTCTTGGGGTCCCCAGGGAAGGTTTTTGGGGGGACCAGAGTGCCCTAAAACACACTAATTTTTTGGGTGGTGGCAGCTTTACCAGGTCCAAGCTGGTAACTAAGCTTGGAGGTTTTCATGCTAACCCCCATATTTTGGACGCTAAGGTCCAAATCTGGAACTAGGTTTTGACAGAAGGTTACATTAATTTTATTCAAATCAAAACATTACAGAAATAGGCTATGCAATTAAATGAAAATGTATCAAGAATACCATTTAAAATGGAATGAAAGAATGGTTCCTTTGGTTTGTGAATGAAAAGTTGTCTGTTAGGCAACAGATCAGCAATCCTGTTAATAATGTCATATTCAATAATTTCTTACCAGTGTGAACATTTTCCTTGTGCTTTTTCAGAGCGTCCTTACTCTTGAACCTCTTCCCGCAGCTATCAGCCTTGCATATGAATCTAGCATCCCCTCTGCATGCTTCTTTGTGCTGCTCATAACTATATTGGATAACCAGCAAAGGAAAAATAATACATGAAGACGTAGCTAGAGAACACGGACTCATAGCAAGCACTCTGAACTTAACACATGCCACACAGCAGAATTCCAGGGCCACGTCATGCATTACTTACAGCTGGTAGGAATGAAAGTATTTCACTTCTTTCACTGTTAGGATTCACATAAACTAATAAGCTTGAAAGCAAACATGCAAAGGGAAGCCAGCAATGATATATCAGCAGTCCAGTAACTCGGACACAAAACCTCGACTCTGAGCTGAAGGACGTATTGCAAACAGAACACTGAAAACTTCTCGACGTGTCTCCTGGATTGACATTCTCTGTGCACTGAAGGACACTAGGGGAAAAGATAAAACAAAATATAAGGCAAATATTCTCTAAACAACATTTTGACTGTAACAGTTAGAGAACATAGGCCCAATCTTACAAACACACGAGTAACTTTATAAACTTTGAGTTCAGTGGGACTACTCACATGCATAAATATAAGAGACAAGGTGGATGAGGTAATCTTTCACTGCACCAACTTCTGTTAGTGAGAGAGATAAGCTTTCGAGCTTACATGGAGCTCTTACTCAGATCTGAGAAACATACTCAGAGTGTCACAGCTAAATACAAGATGAGCAGATTGTTCAGCAAAAAGTAATTAATTCATATTTCAAGGGACCATTCAAGGTGAAGTGGCCCATTTACACCCCTTCAATCAAAGGAGGGAAAGAAAAGTGGTGTGAAAGCAGCTTGGGAGTGTTATAGGGGCTGTTATTAGGTTAACTGTTGGAGGTTGTTGTAATGAGCCATAAATCTAGTGCCTCTATTCAGTCCATGAATTTTAGTGATTAGCAAAGTTATGAATTTAAGTTTTGAGGCTCATCTTTGGAGGTTCTACTTGATATTTAGCTATGACATTCTGATTACCTTTCCCAGACCTTAAGAAGAGTTCTGTCTAAACTTGAAAGCTTGTCTTTCTCATCAACAGAAGTTGGTCCAATAAAAGATATTACCCATCCATCTTGCCTCTCTAATATCCTGGGACTGACACAGCTAAAGTTTGGGGCCATAGTATAAAATGGAAAGCTATTCTCAATTACCAATGCACTTTTCTTCTCCCCAAGTACTCTATATATATATAAAAAAAATATGATTCCACAATAGTCAACTGACTCAATCGGAAGCAATGGAAAGAGCTACAAGCATGGTTGAGAGCTTGTTTTATTTAGAAAACATGTTCAATCAGGTTCAATCATCACTGTGATTCACAGTCTGTTACCATCCCATTTTTAAGTTCTCAGCCATTTTCGGCTTTTTTTACACTTTGCAAATTACACCAAGACGACAGCGAAGGCTTTCACCTAGTTTTAAATACATTTAACTAGTCACCTAGCACAAATCAAATGCAAATTATAGATTAGAAGGACAAAAGTTTATTTTTGCTTGAAAACATTTTGTTCCCTCTACAAAATACTACTCCAGAAAATCACATTATTCAGAAAAGCACACAGAGCATTTACTTATAAGTAAGATATAATTATTTAAGAGACGAATATGATGTTATCTACATGAAAACAACAGATCGCTTCATTACAGAAACAGTTTAATGCAGCTATATAATATTATTATACTCTTTTTCCAAAATGAAACAGATTAAATGTGGTACCCTCTATAACCAAATCTACAGTTAAAAAAAAAGTGGCACATCCATTTCATCCACAATTTGATTTACTTACAAGCATTGTGTATTAGAAGAAAAACACAGGATAATATTAATTAGATTAGGAAAGTTTTCATGTAAAGTATATTGTACATGACTTTAAAAGCTAAATATACACAATAATGGACAGAACTGAAAGCAATTTGCTTTTAAATCCTGCTTCTTTTTCAGGTTTCAATTTATATTTTGTTCTGCCCACAAAGGTTCAATTAAATCAAGAGGTTTTTATTCCTCTTTCTTTGTCCTTTTACATCTTCATCTCTCTACTTAAAAGTTTTATTCTAATTCCACAATGGCACTCGTTGGCGATAGCTGAGTTGCCATCTGTTTCCATGAGGCTCCTTGATAAAATAGTCCACTGATGTAGACCAAAGTTCCAGCATTGCACAACAGCTCTGATATGCAATACAATACATGGAGTACACAGCCTCTTCCCCTAGACCAGGCTTCCTAAAGGCGCCAATTATTTAAACATTAATAGCACTAGTGGTTCAAACTAAAGGTCTGTACCAAGTACAGCAAGTCAACATATTCAAAAAATAATGTACTGGGCAAAGTATGAAAGGCTAATTCAATTACTAAAGGCAATGAAATTTAGTGCAGCCCTAACCTCTTAAATCACAACACCATTAGAAAAGAGGCATGAAAGCTGCAGGCAACAGAAACTGCAGTTAATGATGTGACTAAGCTTACTGATTGGTTTAAAAGGTTTATTTATAGAAAGCACTCTTGTGTGTACGCACTGTCTTTGTAAGGCTTGTTTAACTGGGAATTTCTTTCCACAGTTCCTGCACTTAAATTCCTTTTCCTCACTAGGTTTTTGGTGCAGCGTCTGAAGGTGTTCAGCTAGGATCTCCTGGCTGGCAAAACTGGATTCACAATTTGGACATGTATGGTCCTCTTTGCAGCTGAGAGAATCTACACAGTTGGGTGGGGGAGGGGGAGCAGGGAGAAAAAAAACCCACATTAGTAGAGGTATACTTTCTAGGCAATTATATTTCTGATTACTTTAAAAGTGAGCTCCTACTCTGAAAAGGGACTATGTAAAATGACCTCATGAGATTCACGGAGTTCAGTGGGTCCATTGTTTCTCAAAGGATTATCCATACCAAATCCCAGGACAAGTAGGGTTACTTTTGCTAAATGCCAACACTGCAAAAAAACTGGATTCCTTCCTTTTGGTGCATCATCATATCAAACAGTGGTCTGCAGGCCAAGTTCGGCCTTCAGTTATGCCTATGGAACCTCATTCCCTTCAGTGCAGATTACTGAAGTTTGCTGATTCTCCACAATAAAAAACAGAATCCAGCTCACTCTCTCTGTGCGTTGCCTTTCCTAACAGGAGTAAAAAGTAATATTGAAGTCGAGCACCAATTCATCAATGTTCTACACACTTTTGGCATTTGCAGCAACGTATCATTCTGCTCTGGTAGCTTTACAACCATTTCGCACTCTCTTTCAATGAAGGTAAATGACTCCACAGGTGCAGGGGAGCAGAGGACAGGGCCCTCAGTTTTGACACACAAATGAGTAAAATATCTGTACAGACATCTTCAGTTTCTCACTAGTCAGCAGTTTTTGTTTCCTTGTTTTGATATAGTTTTTAACACACAAAAGCTACTTTAGTTCTCACTCATGTCTCATCTGTACCTTTCTCACCAGCTTGTTGTAGTTCTTTATTGCTGTTGTTACTATTATTATTAGTAGTAGTATTGTCTTCATCTTCTTGGTTAAGGATCAGTTCCTCCTCCTCCTCCTCCTCCTCCTCCGCTTCTTCCATATCACTATCAAGGTAGCCAATCAGCAGCTCTGTATCCGTTTCAATATCTTCAACAGCGAGATAGAAAATGTTTTCACCTTCCTATTGCAATGAGTAAATACAAGCAATGAATCACCATGACAGAAAAAAAATAACTCTAGGGTCAGGTCCTGGATCCTACTGGCACAAAGCCAGCTTAAATAGCTACTGAAGGATGCAGGTGACAGAGTCAATTCTCCAAGTGGCACCAGCTGGCATAGCCCTTCTCAGCTTTCTCTCCTGGTGTAGGGTGTGTGGATGGAGGGCCCTTGCTCTTGGGTGAGGCATGGATGCTGGAACATCCTCTGAGGATGATCTATAATGTCTGCTAAGGGATAGGCTTAAGTTAAGGGTGTGTAAAGGCAGTGGTGAGCTGGAGCCGGTTCTCACCAGTTGCAAGGAACCGGTTGTTAAATTCAGAAATCCTTTTAGAACTGGTTGTTCCTGGACAACCGGTTCTAAAAAGGTGGCCTGCCCCCGGCCTCAGCTTACCTCTGCTTCCTGAGCTCCTCCTCTGAAAGCTCTGACCCTCCTTTCTCCTCCCCCTCCCCTGCTTCCCGCGAATCAGATGTTCACGCGGGAAGCCTGGGACTCGGGAGGGCTCAGAAGCAAGAAGCAGCTTGGCAAGGTAAGCTGGGGCGGGGAAGCGAGGAGGGCTCCAGGGAGGGGTGGCGCGGCCTAGCCCAGTCTTGCTCCGGCCACGAGCGCCCCAGCTCCAGGTCCCGGCCCGGCCAAGCGCCCCAGCTCTGGCCGCAAGTGCCCCAACTCCAGCCCAGGCCCGGGCCTGGTTGAGCCGCTCTGGCCTCGGGCTGGGGCCAGAGCTGCTCCGGCCTCGGGCTGCTCAACCAGGCCCGGGCCAGGCCAGGTCCAGGGTGCTTGGCCGGAGCAGGACTGGGCTAGGCCGTGCCTCCCTGAAGCCCTCCTCGCTCCTCCGCCCCAGAATACCTTGCCAAGCCTGGCTCCAGCCAAGCGGCTCTCCCCCGGGCCTGGTCCCTGCCAAACGACTCCGGCTCAGCCTCAGCCTGGTCCAGCGCCCCTGGCCCAGCCTCCAGCACGGTAAGGAAGCAGGTATGGGGTGTTGGAAGAGGACAGGGGAGTTCAGGGGAAGTGGGTGGACAGGGGTCAGGGCAGTCAGAGGTCAGGGAACAGGGGGATTGAATGAGGGCAAGGGTCCCAGGGGGCAGTCAGGAAGGATCAGAGGTTGGATGGGGTGGTGGGGGCCAGTGAGGGGCAGGGGTTCCACTTCCAGGAGCAGTCGGGGACAGAGAGAAGGGGTGGTTGGATAGGGCAGGGGTCCTGGGAGGCCATCAGGAATGAGAGGAGGGGTTGGATGGGGTGGCAGGGGGCAGTCAGGGGACAGGGAAGGGGGGTAGGGATCCGGGGGGGGGGATCATCGAAGAATGTGGGGGATTGGATGGGGCAGGAGTCCCAAGGGGGGGGGCATGACCCCCTCATGGGGTGAGGAGGAGGGGGGAACCGGTTGTTAATTTTTTGGCAGCTCTTCACTGTGTAAAGGTGAGGTACCTCTGCCCTCCTCTACCATCATCCTCAGCACACAAAGAATTTTAGGGCTGGAAAGTGACCCACTCAGAAATTAGGAAGTGCTAGAATGAAAGTAGCCTGTGCAACCCAAGCTATGCCTTATAATACAGCCTTCACTTACATGGTTACATAGCACTTTTTTCCACAGGACCCCAGCCTTCTTATTGAATAGGCTTTCTACTCTGATATAAGCTTAAACTACAGAATTACAACAGACACACTCATAAAACACACTTATCTTCAAGTCAAATCCTCAGCTGGTGTAAATTATTGTCGCTATGCTGACTCATACTAACTGAAGTTCTAGCCCAGATACTGTACCTGATTTAAAAAAAAAAAAAAAAGCCCCAAATTATCTCCAGAAGCATCTGGAATGAACAGTAAGCTGCCAAATAGATACATGCGCTAACTACTCTGTGTCTCACAATGTTTACTTAACCCAAGCTTATATATATATATATAAAGCCATTTAACAAAAGCAGCTGTCTCCTCATAAGCTGATCTACTAGGCTGCCTTTTCTGCTGTACATAAGCCAAGTGCTTTGGGTGCTACCCAAGGCAACTAAAGGAGAATCATGTTTACCTAATGAAGATTTCCAAGTGCTGTCATAAATCTTAATGCTTATCTGATTAACATCCAGTATAGTTAATAGAACCTTCTTTATAGTATATCTAGATTGTAGCAAGCTTCATAACACAAGGACAAGATAATGATTTCTAATGTTGTGATATGCTAAGATTAATTTAAACTGTCAACAGGAATATAGTATTTCTAATACTTCAGAAGGTCCGTAATATATTAAAAAAGTAATTTTCATACAACAGTGAAAACTACTTAATTCAATAAACTAGATGTAAGCAGCAGTCTTCAAGGACCAACCTCATTTTTTGCCCTTTTATTAGTGGAAGCATTTGAAAAGAAATCTAATTACACATTTTGTTTTCAAGATCTGTATTTCAAAGTGCAATCTAAGCTATCCATTTACCATCCTAACTCTTGCCTACATCTAAGAGGTGCTGGTTTTTATATAACACTGTCATGTGCTTCAGAGAACTTTAATTTACTACAATGTAAGTTAAAACAAATATATCTTCTGTAGCTTTGATTTGAAGTAAGGTAAAAAGGACTCTCTCCACTCTTTGTCCGCAAAGACAGAATGCGAACACTGGAAGATCCTGTCTTTATACCATTGTCCAGCACAGCCCAACTCATTCTAAAAGCAAGGCAATTTTACACACGTAGGTGAAATGTACCTGCTGTTTCTTATAGGGGAAAGTATACCTCTGGAAAACAAAAAGAAAAAAGAAAACACCCATAAATGAAGTAAAATATACGATTTGCTTACACACCAAGCATTTAATACTCATATGAAGTATCCGCTATTCTGCCTTTAAAGAGTGTATTCCCACTGATGTTTACTAAACATACAAATACTGTGGACTACAAGACATATTTTAAACTTCACCACTCAATTGCAGAAACTTCCTCCATCCTTTGTTGTTGACTGTTTAGATTGAAAATTCTTCAGGGCAGGGGCTCTGGACCAGATTTTAAAAGATTACAGGCAACTAGTGATGCAAATAGGTGGCAAATAGGAAACTCAAAAGCACTCAGATGCCTAACTCCCATTGAAATCAACCATTAGCCACCTAGGTGGTTTTGAAAATCCTGCTAGACATCTGCATCTTTAGTCTCCTAAATACCTTTGAAATTTTGACCTTTTGTCTTCTTATCAGTCTGTACAACTAGCACTCTATGTGCTAGACAAATAATTATTACTGCAAGTAACAATACATATTACAGGGACTTAATCTGCAGCTGCTCCACATACAGAATTTCCAGGGAAGTCAAGGGTATAGTAGTAAGAGAGCCTGAAACATAAGTCATTGTAGCAAAGGGCTGCCCTGGTACGAGGCAGGACCTGCTCACAGAATCTGGCAAGAACAGGGCTGATATTGCAGAAATACACATTCCTAAAAAGTGCTAGTCACAAAGTTCTCACGCAAACACATCCCGATATCAAGTGGTCCAGAACATCCTGATACCAAGGATGGTACAAACACATTCCCCAAGGATAACAAGAACACACTGATCCCTCCTAAAAGATAAGGTCAAGGATGACAATATGTAATAAAAATGTTTTAAACAAACCAACAAGTACAAGGTAATGAGTAATAATTAGCCATGTCAGGAGGCAGTAACTATATCAGAGAGGCAGTACTAACTTGTTTGTATTAGAGTATAAAAATGTATCTCAAAAAAAGTATCTTCCTCTGCCTGGAAAAAAACAAAAAAAAGTCCTGCCATGCACTAAGCTGGTCCGTTGTTAAGGGCACACATGTATTAGTGGTCTGGTAAAGTCTGCAGGATACTAGTACCATGCTTCATCAACAATAAACATTGTCTCTCATCGGGCGGTTCACTCAAGGTCTGCCATAGACTCATAGACTCTAGGACTGGAAAGGACCTCGAGAGGTCATCGAGTCCAGTTCCCTGCCCTCATGGCAGGACCAAATACTGTCTAGACCATCCCTGATAGACATTTATCTAACCTATTCTTAAATATCTCCAGAGATGAAGATTCCACAACTTCCCTAGGCAATCTATTCCAGTGTTTAACTACCCTGACAGTTAGGAACTTTTTCCTAATGTCCAACCTAAATCTCCCTTGCTGCAGTTTAAGCCCATTGCTTCTTGTTCTATCATTGGAGGCTAAGGTGAACAAGTTTTCTCCCTCCTCCTTATGACACCCTTTTAGATACCTGAAAACTGCTATCATGTCCCCTCTCAGTCTTCTCTTTTCCAAACTAAACAAACCCAATTCCTTCAGCCTTCCTTCATAGGTCATGTTCTCAAGACCTTTAATCATTCTAGTTGCTCTTCTCTGGACCCTCTCCAATTTCTCCACATCTGTCTTGAAATGCGGTGCCCAGAACTGGACAGAATACTCCAGTTGAGGCCTAACCAGCGCAGAGTAAAGCGGAAGAATGACTTCTCGTGTCTTGTTTACAACACACCTGTTAAAGCATCCCAGAATCACGTTTGCTTTTTTTGCAACAGTATCACACTGTTGACTCATATTAAGCTTGTGGTCCACTATGACCCCTAGATCTCTTTCTGCCATACTCCTTCCTAGACAGTCTCTTCCCATTCTGTATGTGTGAAACTGATTGTTCCTTCCTAGGTGGAGCACTTTGCATTTATCTTTATTGAACTTCATCCTGTTTACCTCAAACCATTTCTCCAATTTGTTCAGATCATTTTGAATTTTGACCCTGTCCTCCAAACCAGTTGCAATCCCTCCCAGTTTGGTATCGTCCGCAAACTTAATAAGCGTACTTTCTATGCCAACATCTAAATCATTGATGAAGATACTGAACACA
This sequence comes from Gopherus flavomarginatus, assembly GCF_025201925.1. Taxonomy (NCBI): domain Eukaryota; kingdom Metazoa; phylum Chordata; order Testudines; family Testudinidae; genus Gopherus; species Gopherus flavomarginatus. The sequence goes on from NC_066619.1 coordinate 182,660,591, forward strand.
GCCGGTCCCAAAACAGACCCCTGCGGAACCCCACTTGTTATACCTTTCCAGCAGGATTGGGAGCCATTAATAACTACTCTCTGAGTACGGTTATCCAGCCAGTTATGCACCCACCTTATAGTAGCCCCATCTAAATTGTACTTTCCTAGTTTATCTATAAGCCAGCTCTCTGTGAAGGGCTGGGGCAGCACACACACAGCCAAACATTTATCAACATCTAAGGACACTGGTGACGCACAATTGCTGATCTGGTAAGTAACCAAGCTGTCCTCTGTACACTTTAAAAATGGACAGCACTTTTGGAGCTAACACATAGTTTAAGACATTGCTATGTGACTGTCATGATGCATGGCCTCCTCTACCCAAGAGGGGAGCCGTGGTGACTCTGCGAAGTGTGGTCCAACCAGGAAGTCTGATCCATAGATAAGACTGGGAGCACAAGGAACCCCAACTCCCAGCATGCACCACAATGGCATTTCTGAATCAAACTAATTCAATTTTTGGTCCAAATATTTTGGGTTTTGATTTTTTACTCTAAATTTTATGTGGAAATTAAAATCCATTTTCCAACTTGCTCTATACATCCCCGTCTTCACTCTCAGGTAGGGTCTCTCCCATAGCATTCTAACAGGCTGGCTAACCTACACCCACTCCAAGTGGAACTCTTTCCCCCTCTAGCGATAACTAGGACACCTGTAGAGGCTGATGAACTTGCTAAAGCCTTGACTAACTAAAGTCTTTTGCTCAGGCAGCAGAGGTTCATGCTTTAAGAACCAAAAGGCCCAGGCTCCATCTACATGTCTGATGACCATGCAAGGTGCCATGCTTCATCTCCTCAGAGACACTATTTGCCTTCAGATTTCTGGGTGGCTGGTTTGAAGTCCCTCTTCTCTACCTAGCTTTGGAATCCCTCATTCATAATTGCACCCACTCTTTAAAGTCATATCCATGTTCACATCAGGTATGCCAGGCATTCCCTAACATGGATTTGGTGAGATTATGCTTCTTTTTGCAGTCTATATTTCAAAGTATGTTGACTAACATTCCAATAATAAAGCAAACATTAATGCTAATGCCAGTCTCTATTCCCAGGATTTGCCATGGGTGATCTGACCTACTTTTTCCTCCTTGAAAGAAGAGAGTATGTAATTATTTTTTTTTTAAACCAAAAAAATACAGATGATCCAAAGTCATGAAGATTAGCTCCCCTCAAAGTTTGCTGTTCCAGTTTGGATTCATCACTGATTAAAAGATTATTTTATTTAACTTAATAAGAAAGGCTGACTTATTAAGACATAAAAAGTACAGGGACGCTGCAACACAATACAGAGTTCAAACCTAAAACATTCACTGCCACAAGAAACCATCAAAATCAACACTTTAACAAGCCTTAAAGAGAATTAGATCTTCACAAGCTCAATCCTGCAAGGTGCTGAGCATCTCCTGGAAATGCTGAGTGCCCCAGTTCCCATTCAAGTCAATGGACATTACAGGAGCTCAGCACACTGGGGAATGGCACCTCCAGGAGATACTCAGGATTTTGCAGGATTGAGCCTTTAGGTTGGATCCAGTCCCTACTGAAAACAATGGAAAGACTCCCACCAACATCAGAGGCAGTTCTATAAAGCCTTATATGAACCGGAACCACATTTGAAGCTACAGAAGGAAAGATTAGGTCATCTTGATTCTTTGGCTGACAAAATGTGTTACAGTCTATCAAGGACTTGACTCCCGAGAAGCAAAGACAATACACAAGACATAAGAGAAGTCCCATTTACTTGCCCATGTTCTTAGTTACACATATGCTTAAGCGTTCTTGTGCAACAGGGCTTTAATTCCAAAGGGTAAATATTACCTTCTCCCCCCCCTCCACTCCCATTTCAAAATTACTCCCATAACTAGACCAAGAGAATCACCATTAAAAAGTCAGCATTTATCATAAAGTACCACCCAGATGGCAACAGTTTTTCCAAATAGTTGAGAGGAAATTACTGTGGTAAATGTAGTATTGATTGCAAAAGTTATTTTTTTAATTTCTACCTTGTAACACTGTAACACTATGCCTCAGCAAACAAAACTATTAACAGCAGCTAGACTGACCAACAAATAACCACCGACAGGCTTTTGAAAGCCATAGAGTAATAATGTGGGGCCTGATTCTCATTTATACTAATACCCCCTTTGCATCACTCTGGCAGTAAAAAGGGGTCTTAAAGTCAACATAAATTAAATTGACACTCACCTTAAGACTTCTCTAACAGCCACAGTGCTGCTAAGCGGCTTTACTGTTTCTCAGGCTCATATTCATCAAGTTTAACCCAAACTCCTATTGACATCAGACTACATTGATAATGCAGCTATAGTTTAAAAAACCTGTTGGAGAAAAATAGCTACTTCACTCTTCTAAAGCTGCCCGCTTTGTTAGCTCGTTTTTGTAAATAACAGAATATCTGAAAAGCACTAAACACGCTGTGTATTCAACAACTTGATAAATGTGTATGATCTTGGAATTAAATAATTCAGTCTTTTTTCCTAAAAGAAGAAGAAGAAGAAGAAGAAAGCATCAAGCAGCCATTTTAATTCTGTCCTCTGAGCATCCAGGGTGTTAACACTGTGTTAATTTTACTACTTACTTTGCATAACAAGTTAATCTTGTCTTTGTAGTTAAGACACTAGTAGATTTCAGACTTTCAATAAACTGTCCTGTAATATGTAAATTTATTAAGAAGCTTACCAGTTTGTCCTTGCTTTCCTTGTGTTTTCCCTCCACCCCCTGGCTTCACTCTCGCCTGTTAGACTGAGATAGTCCAGTTGCACTATATTTATTACAGTGTTGACTGATTCTCAAATACTAATCTTCCAGTATTACATTTGTTAAGTATGACTTTAAACCACTCTGCTGCTTCACAGTAAATACCTCCTTTCACATTAACCTTTGCCATTTCATTATTCTAACTCATAGTCTGCTGAGTTAGTCCAGACCACCACAATGTCTGGTTGTTAATGAACAAAGTATCTGAATTTAAAGCTCTGGTTGGCTATGATTCTATTTATAAAATAGTTTTGACATTAACAACCAAGTGGCTTTTGCTGCACAGTAGTCTACAGCAGAGATCATTTCACAAAATGACAATTAGCAAGCAGATCAATGTATGTGCACAGCATTAAGAATATTGAAAATACAATACTATTCCAGACTAATTTGTTTTTAAAGAGCTCCTATAAGATATTTAATAGCAGCCCTTTGCTTTTGATCATGACAAATACAATGGATTGTTTGGATTTCACAAGTCACGTGTGTCAGTTGCAAGGCATGGCCTAGATTCCAGTTCACACCATCAGGTGTTACTGTTGATGACACTGATGAAGATTTGCCCAGATAAATGCAATCCATGAGTAATGGCTCTATAGATGTATACTAACAGAGGATAAATGTTGTAACTCAATTGTCTATTGAGATTTTTCTGTGTTGAATTTTTCCTCTTTGGGTTCAGGGTAATGGAACAGACAACATTTCCTCTGTCACAAGCTCCTTTAATGGAATAGGTGAGAAAAAGCCTCCCACAATTCAATTCAGATTTGTAGAGTACACTGAAATGAAAATTGGTATATCCAGAAGTACACCCCAACCTTTCAGTCTGTTCCTGGTGCTCACATGCCAGAATTAGTTATTAAACAACTATTTAGAAATATTTTCTGGTTGTTGGACTCAAAAGAGTATCTAAGCATCCTATTTTATTACAGAATCCTAAACTCCAGCAATACCAGAAACAGCTTTTACCCGAGCTAGCAAATCAGGGACATAGCACAACCAGCTTACTTCAAAAAGTGCATCTTCAGGCCAGTAAATTCCCTTTATATGCACAAAAGGAAGCACGTTGTACAAATCTTAAAACCTAGACATCAGTGCTCTTAAGAGTGATCCTTCAACAGAATCATCTCAGGGTGAGATATTCTTCTGTATGTATTCCAGTTCACTCAGTGAAGTGGTTCATCTTATTTGTGTGTGGGGCACATATACAGAGTTCATCCCCTTTTAATTCCAAGACCATGAATTGCTCTACAAACACTGAATTAACTATCAGGCTCATTCTGTCACCTTTATATTGAGTAAGGCCTTATATGATACTACTCTGCAATAATTATCATGACAGAATCTGGTTCTGTGGTTTTTCCACAGTCTAGATCAAGAAGTTCCACCTATATTCTGTGAAAATTGAAAAGACAAGCTTTGCCAGTGAAGGGAGCTGCAATTTAGCATCTGTTTGCATTTCTGGTAATTCATGTGGGATATTGTAATTGACTTCAAAAAAAGCTACTGTAAAGTATCCTTTGCAATCAAAGTTAGGATAAGCTTATAGCAGTCGTGATACCAAGAGAGCATTCTGTCCTAAGACATATTTGCTCTCTAATTACCAGTATTCTTATATTTTATAGCTCATCGTAAGTACCAGCAACAAATCTTTATTCCTAACTATATAGTCTGAGGTAACGAAAAATCATCATTAGAGCATTTACCCATAGCACAATCTGAAAACTGAACAATGGGTTAGAAAGACAAAATTAAAATCCAGTAGTAGCTTTATAATCCCAACAAACTCCACAAGAACTCCTCCTTCTCATACAATAAAAATGTCTTGAGAGGTTAACATTATGAGAATTTCTATGTTTCACGAGGGTAATTACAATGTGCCAGTTAGAACAAGAGGTCTGGAACCCCATCTGAATTTAAAAAGCCCATTTTCTCTTGTTAATTAGAAAATTAGCCCTGTACTCTATATAATTATGACAACATATTCCACTTTATTCAATTGAACTATTAAGATTAGGATTCTCTTGTGTGTGATATAGATAATCTTTATTATGAATCATTTTAATGTTTTAATTGTTTTACTGCTTTTTCAGCAATGTAACTTCAGTAAAAAGTTTCAGTAATAGTAGCAGCAGCAGCTAAGTAACTGGAGTTGATATCAAAGTTAAATTCTCTCTGCTGATGTAAAGTAAGAAATGTCCTATTTGCAATGATTGCAAAACATGGTCTAACAGAGTATCATTGCGGTATCTTTATGAAGGCCACCACAGTTCAGGGAAACCACATCTGTATTTCCCCTCAGTGGTTCAGCAAGGGCACTCACGCTCAGGGTTTTCAATTCCCTGACCGTTGCCTTTCTGACTGGAGACCCACATCTCCCCCTCTTCTGACAGGGGTGCTTCCAAGCTGCACAGTTCCCTGGCTTCACTGTGTACTTCCCAGCAAAAATAGATTGCCCCAGGACACCTGCTTGCTTTCTCTTTAGAGATGGATAATAATTATAGTTGCTGCAAGTACCATACAGACTTCCTATGCAAGCCTACTTTATTCTTTAGCTTAAAAACATTACAGAAAAAAAAATATTAAAAAATAATAAACCTCCACACATGCTAACAAGCTTACCAGAATTAACCTTAACCCTAACATGAATTCTGGCAGGCTCAGTCCAACTGTCCATTTACTACATCAGGAAGAAAGCCCTTAGCCAGTTTAAAAACCAGGCTACTCAACCAAAAACCTTCTTTGTCAGTGGGTCCCGGGAGAATCCAGTTTGAACAAGTAGATGCATACCTTTCCCGGGGATGGCTTCTATGGAGATGTAACAACATGAGTCAATTTGCCTAATGACCCCCTGCTGTTTTCCTATTTACCCTCACCATGGAAATACATACAATTGTACAACAACACATACATAATTACATTTTTAGTACAATGAACTCCAAAGACTAATTCAATAAGGTTTAACTTAATTCAATAAAGTCCATTCAGGATACTGCAGGAAATTGTCAGTCTGTCACAACGGCTATACAGAGAGATATTGTATTTAGCTTTAATAATAAATAAGGGTTCCATTACTCGAGCCATTCCACAAACAGAACTCCCATTGATCCAGTGCCTGGAGTATCTACAGAAATTGGCCCAAAATTTGCATAACAGTAAAAACATTAGCCTACCAAAACATTTCCATATTAAAGGCGTATGGGTTGGTTCTCATGAATTACACTGAATGTCAGACCTTTGGCATCCTATATATTAAAGAAGGCTCCAATGCTGCAAAGACTTATGCACTGAACTTCATGCACTGAGAGTAGTCCCTTCAACTACTCACACTGTGTAACGTTAAGCACATATATGAAGTGCAGTACTGGGGCCTTAGGGTACAACAAATCAGTAAAACATCTGGGATTTTTATTATACCATTACTGATGATGCCCAAAGACTTATAAGGCAACTTGGAAACAGGAGCGCCCAGTTTACCTTGCATTATTTCCTATACCTCTATCATGTCCACTCTGTTTTCTCACTAACTTAAACACTCCCAATCTTTACAATATCTCCTAATATGGGAGTCTTTCCATGCCTCTAACCATTCTTGTCACCCATCTTTCAACTCCTTCCATTTCTCCCTGGTTTTGACACAGAGACCAAAACGAAATCCAATATTCAAGGCTATACAGTTTGCAAATTGTATAATATTTTCAGTATTATTTTCTATTCAATTATTTATACAACCTAACACTTTCTTAGGGTGTTTTGTTTGTGCAGTTGGTTTATTTAAACATTGTATACTGCAGCCAGCTCAATTAAAATGTCCATTCAGGGATGCCCCTCTTTTTCTGCTGAGTGGCTCGAGTTAATTTAGAATCCAGCAAAGGCCATGAGTTGTTCAAACTAGTCCTTCTAATGCATTTGTTTTCGAACTGCGGAACGTCCCCCCCCCCCCCCCCCGGGGGAGCATGACAAGGTTATCAAGAGGGCACGAGGAGGGGCACGGTGCTGGCTAGGTATCTGAGTCAGGGCAGGGCAACAGATGGAGACTGGGCAGGCAGTCTCAATGATTCGGGGGAGGACAGGGACAAGCAGCCCCACCCTGCCCCACTCAGCCTTGCCTTATCCCACTAGCAATCTGCTGCTCTCCCCCTCCTTCCTTCCCTGATCACTGGGGGTTCCCAGCATGTTGACCCCACTGCTGTCCAGCCCTGGCCTGGACACTCAGCTGGTTGCAGCCCCATATATTTTAAATCCTCTGGAGCTTGCGGCCAGGGCCGTCCTTAGGCATAGGCAGAATAGGCAGCAGCGTAGGGCCTCACACTGCCTGGGGGCACCACTCTGCAGGCAGCCCAGACAGTGTAGAAGCAGGGCTGCTGGGTCCTAGAGAGAGCCGAATGCAGCACAGTCTGAGGAATGGGATTGGCTGCTGGGGTCTCTGGGAAGGGGAGGGGGTGGGGGTTGGGAAAGGAGCTCACCTGTGAGTGTGACTCTTCCCCCCCCCGGCTGAGGTGAGGTAAGGCAGGCTCTGTGACACCCCTCTCTCCCTCCTCCCTCCCCTCCGTCAGGGCTGGGTTGAGTGAGGTGATGGTGGGGCTGAGGAATGAAAGTGAAAGTAACTCACTTCCTGGGCAGCGAGCCAGGACTGGAATGTCACACAGGGCTGGGTTGGGATTAGCCAGATGTGTGAAAAATCAGGATAGGGGATTGGGGTACAGTGATCAGATATCCCTATTTTATAGGAACAGTCCCAATTTTGGGGTCTTTTTCTTGTATAGGCTCCTTTTACCCCCCCACCCCCACCCATCCCTGTCCTGATTTTACACACTTTCTGTCTGGTCATTCTAGGTGGGGATAATTGGTGCCTATATAAGACGAAGCCCCAAATATCGGGACTGGCCCTATAAAATCAGGACATCTGGATCTCGCCACCCTAGCTGGGGAGCGCCTCTCCCCTGGGCTGGCAGCTGCCAGCGATCCATTTCATCCGGGGGGAGCTGCACAGGGCAAGATGAGCTGCTGTGGCTCCATGGGTGCCCCGTCCCTGAGATCAGATGCTGTGCTAACTTCACCATGGTCTGTTGGGCTGGCGGCAGTGCCCATTGGCGTGTGATTGGACCTGAGGGTTTGCTGCTGCTGTTGCCACTCTGCACCCCAAGAGGTGGATTTTGGGGTCCTGCAGTTTTCCACCTATCTCCTCCTCTACTGCAGCTGTTGGACCAGCAGGCTGGGGGGTGAGCCACGCATGAAAGCAGTACTGTGCTGCCATTTAGATGTCATTTAACAACTTCGTTTGCCAAAAATTCCTGCTAACAATCCTGAATCCAGTTTCAGTATATTTTTTTTAAAAAATCAATATCTTAGCCAAAAACAGAAAATTAAGTTGTTGACAATTATTAGTGACAGGTTTGGTTTGAGGCAGGGAGTGGGTCAGTTTTCTTCAGAGAAACAAAAAATGTTGACTGACTTTCCTATAGCCTGTTACTCCTGATAAGAGCCCTCCAACAACTGTAATATGCTCATCTCCTTACTAGTATATAAAGCAGGGGTCGGCAACCTACAGCACACGTGTCAAAGGTGGCAGGTGAGCTGATTTTTGATGGTATGCAGCAGCAGGTTGAGCGGCTCAGTTCATCACTGCTCTGGGATTCCGGCTGCTGCCCTATTGCCAGCTGGAATACCAGCCATCGGCCCCACTCAGCACCTGCTGCTGGCCTGGGGACCCCCAAGGAACCCCAGGCTGGCAGTGGGCTGAGCAGGCCAGCTGAACCACTCAACCTGCTGTCAGCCTGGGGTTCCATTCACTCAGCCGGCAGCGGGCTGAGTGGGCTGGTGGCGGGCTGAGCAGGGCCGGGTGGGGGGTTGAGTGGCTCAGTCTGTTGCCAGTCTGGGGTGCCAGCAGCACTCAGCCTACTGCTACTCTGGGGTTCCGGCTGCCGGCCCCTTGCCAGTCAGGAGCTCAGCTGCCAGCCCCACTCTGCCTCCTGCCAGCCTGGGTGAGCAGAATCCCAGGCTGGTAGCGGGCTGAGGGTGGGGGGGTTGGCGGCCGGGATCCTGGCTGGCAGGAGTTGGTGGTCAGAACCCCAGACCAGCAGCGGGCTGAGCAGGGCCTGGGATCCTTGTCTAGGGTTCCAGCCACCAGCCCGCTGCCGGTTTGGGGTTTCATTTACTCAGCTGGCAGTGGCCTGAGCAGGACCAGTGGCCAAGACTTCAGATAATAACAATAGTTTATTTATATAATATAGACATAGAGAGAAACCTTCTACAAACATTAAAATGTATTACTGGCACGAGAAACCTTAAATTACAGTGAACTTGGCACACCACTTCTGAAAGGTTGCCGACCCCTGGTATAGAGTGACCATACATTGTACTAAGATTCTCCTGCTTTTTTTTTCCCCTTGTGAGTCAGTATAACTTTTGCCAGCCCAGAAGTTGGGCAGCCAATGTTTTACGTTTTCACAATGTTTTCTCCAACTTTCATAAAGTAAATACATAGTTAATATGAGTTAAAAAGGCCAGGGACACTTCTTTGTGAAGAATCTGTACAGCAGATCATGCCCATAGATGATCCAGAAAAGAAATTTGAGGTTGGATTTTTTAATGTTGTGATGGATAAAGCAGTATCTGCTGCTGATGAAAGGTTTAATACCTTGCAAGTACACCATGAACAGTTTGGATTTTTGTATGACATAACTAAATTCAACGAAATAGGAAAACAAGAGCAACTAATGACAAAGTGCAAGAATCTAGAGAGCCTCATGAAGCATGGTGATAGTTTTGATTTAAATGGACTTGAACTGTACGAAGAATTGAGTACACTGTCATCAATGTTGCCACATGCAAAATCAGTGATGGACATTGTACAGTTTATTCATACCCGCAAACCTGTTGACATATATCCTAATGTGTACATTGCCACTCGTATTCTACTGACAATTCCTGTAACAGTAGCATCAGGAGAACGGAGTTTCTCAAAACAAAAGCTCATTAAAAACTATCTCCGCTCTGCAATGAGTCAGGAACACTTGACGGGTCTTGCTGTTCTTGCGATCGAACAAGACACGACTTTGTCTTTGTCATACGATGACATTATTACTGATTTTGCAGCCAAAAAAGCCAGAAAGATTGCTTTTAATTAAAAACAAATCTTTGTTTCAATACCTCTTCATATAAATTTCCAATAAAATTTTGATAAATTAAAAATATATTATTTGCATCATTCTGTCATATCAGAATTTTTTCTATAGTGCTGCTTCTTTAGTGCTAGTCCATCAGCATTACAGTGTGCTCAATTAAGTTAAACTGGTTTTAATAATGTGAATGTGGCAAGTTTTCCAATACTATAAGCTTATGTTTGTGTTGCTAAGAGCAGTCAGGCCAAGGGGCACCAGTTTAATAATCTCGCCTAGGGCACCATAAATCCTAAGGCCGGCCCTGCTTGCGGCACCAAGAGTCACTGGGCAATGGGGAGGGAGGGCAAGGATCCACAGTCCACTCCGTGCTGCACTGCCCTGGGCTCCTCTGGGGATGGATCCACCTGGGTCCTGCTGATACTCCAGGAGTGAGCCATCCTCTCCGACTCTTAGTTGCCATTATGTTGCCCATTCACCCACCTGATTTTAATAACAGTAGATGATTTTAATGAGATTGCATAGTTTCATAAGCAGCTCGGGCACTTTATTCCTAAATTATTTAAGAACTCTTGTATTAAATCATCTATACCTTGTGACTTTTTATTCAGTTCTGCAACATACAGCTGGATTGCTAGGCCCACACATAGCCCCACTCTAGCCAATTGAATCCATGTGGGCACAGCACACAACTTGCACGCTACGCCAGTGGTTCTCAAACTGTAGCAACCTAAGGACCCCCATTTTGATTTTAAATTGTTTCATGAATCCCAAGTCCCCCACTCAGTCCCAGGCCCCACCTCCACTCCACCCCTTCCCCCAAGGCCTTGCCCCCACCCCACTTCTTCCCACCCAGCTCCACCCCTGCCTCTCCTCTTCCCCACCTCTTTCTGCCTCCACCCCCAAGCGCTCTTCCACTTCCCTCCTATGCCTCCTGCATGCTGCTGGTTCCCCGCCGGAGGCACTGGAAGGGATGGGAGGAGTTGATCAGTGGGGCCAGCAGCACTGGACATGATTCTTCCCCCTCCCCCAAGCATGCCCCATCCCCGCTCCTTCCCCTCCCTCCTAGCGCCTCCTGCATGCCGGGGAACTGTTCCACAGCATGCAGGAGGTACTGGGAGGAAGGGAGGGGGAGAAGTTGAGGGATGAAGGGAGGGGAGGGGTTGAGTAGCGGAGCTTGTGGACCCCCAGGAACCCAGTTTGAGAAACGCTGTGCTACACAATATATTTAAGTTGCACCTCCCTCTTTTGATCCCTACATTTTTGGCAGTGCCTCATCTTTATTACCTGAAAAGAGTAGGTATATAGCTAACATCTGTGACGAAGAGTGAAAAAAATAATCATTTAGGTCTTCTGCAATGACTAATCAATTACTACCTTCTGTTATTCCTGCAAACTCATTAAATCTCTTAACGCTTCAACTGGAATATTTCAAGTATCTTTTGTTTGTTTTTATATCTTTGACTATTTGCTTGAAAATTATTTTTAAATTCTGTTTTCTCTGAGCATTCCTAAAGACTTTCGTGGGAGTTTGGTGTGAGGAATACAGGATAAACCCCTAAATAATTAGCCCTGATTCAGATAGATATATAATCACAAACCTTAAACAGATTAACATGAAGTGAATGGTAAGAATTCAACAAATGTACCTGGATGGCAGCCAGGTTCTTTTGTGCCTGTGATGGTGCCTCATGGACAAAACGCAGCCAGTTAGAATATCGTGGATTGCTAGCATCCAGAACATAAAGGACCTCGCCTTTACTCCCTCGAACCTGAAATATTAAAAATCATTGAACAAATGAACACCAGAAACAGTATCTCAGAGAAAGGGGAAAGATTGAATCTTATATGTAAAGAAAAAAACAAAGTGCTAGATTAATGTTTGTTGTATGTTTTAGATACAGAACAAAGACATTGAAAGTGTCCAGTCCACCTGGTGTTTGGCAGGTGAATCCTGCGTTCAGCCCATATGCTTAGATATTGGCAAACATTTTTTTCTGCCTTCAGGCACATGATGCATCATCTGCTAATAATATCTCACGGTGGATACACTACTCAGAACTCCAGCAACCGTGTCAGCTTCTTCCACTATGTTTACTCTCTCTTTTCTCAATCTCTTCCTTACTGAACTCGACCTCTCTCTTTCCTGACTGATGCCCATCTGCCTCCTCTCTCTGACTCTCCACAAACATACTTCCTTGTATTCCTTCTTTGCTTAGGAGCTTACCAAATGTTTCAGAAAACAAAAACTCATACAATCAAGAGGGCACGTTCCTCTTCCTCCCTTGCTACTACATCCTCCTCCTCTCTCACTCCACCTTCATTCACCTCCCTCATCTATGTTCCCTCTATGTTGCGTAGCTACGCAGCAGCCTATTAAGTGCTGCGCAGGTGCTCAGGGCTGCGGCAGGGAGAGATATGTCTCCCCGAGTCCCGGACCTGCCACAGCGGGGAGAGGCATTTCTCCCCACAAGCCCCAGACCTGCCGCGGCCAGGGGGAGAGGCACCTACCCCACAGCCACAGTCCTGGAGCTGCTGAGGCAAGGAGAGGCGCCTCTCACCCTAGCCCAGGTGCTCCTGCAGGAACAGAGGGCTGGGGGGAAGTCCTCTCTCCCCGCCTTAGCCCCGGGGGAGCCTGTGCCTCAAACCTCCCATCCCTGGCCCTATCCCAGAGCCCATACCCCAACCTATTGCCCCAGCCCTGAGCCCCCTCCCACACTCTTAACCCCTCAGCCCCACTCCCACCATATGAATTTTGTTATGTGCACCAATATGGAGGTATGTGTGACATGTCACCTCCATATTGGTGCATATAACAAAATTCATTCCACACGTGTGGGGAAAATTAGAGGGAACATTGTCCCTCACGTATCTCTGATGCCAAGATTTCACTCCTACTGTCTCTTAGATTTTTGGCCTCTCCTCCTGTCTCTTGTCCCACTCATCCCCTCCCTACCAATTTATTTTGTCTGCTCACTTCTCTCTGGCTCCTTCCTATCCACTTACAAAATACACCTGTTGTGTATCCTGATTTTTTCCTCCTAATCTAATCTACCCTATCTCTCTCTTCCCCTTATTCTCTGAGACATCTGAGCAGACTGCCTCCTCTAACTCATTCCTTCATCCTCTCTGATGTAGCTTCTAACCTGTCTATTCCACTGTCACTTACCTCACCAAGGCCACCAATATCATCTCTTTTCTAAGAACCTAAGAGAACATATCTCTGTTCTCGCATCCCTTCACTGGTGAGCTGCCTTCAGCACTAATGATCTCATTCTCCTTCTCCCTGAGCTTTTGTTCCTCCTATTTCTCCTTTTGCCATATTGTTCTTCCCTTAGTAGCTCTTCATCCTCCCCTCTTCTCATAGCTGCCATCACTCTAGGTTCCCTTGTTGTTCTCCCATTACATTCTCTCTCTAGGTGATCCCATCCTACCCATAGCATCCCAAATCCACCTCTCTAGCTCTGTCTAGTTTTGCATCTCCAAATACTTCCCACCTTTGAGCTGCAGCCTTCTATCCCCCTGAATCTCATCTCTCCCACCAACTTATGAAAAGTATTTGAATAAAAGTCATATTCTTCCTGTAACACATCTCTCATTAAATCCTCCAATTATATGTTTGTCTTTTATCATTTCCAGGGACTTTTCCTTTGTCAAGGCCCATGTACAAACATACTGTGCATTTCCTCTGAGTCCCTTCACTTCCTTAAGCTTTGTTTTTTATACTAATCTTGACACCAAGTATAAACATGTGGCCCCAAATGATCACTGTTCAATCTTAAATTATACCTGGCTGAACGTTCACCTGAGCTGTGGAGGATATGATAAAAATTAAATTAATGTAATATGCAAGGGAAAGGCTCTAAGTTATTTAATTAGAGTGCAAAGGAAATGAGTCATTAAGTGAAGGGGCTACTTCAAAAGACTGCAGTGGCTCACAAAAGGTACATTTTACCTGCACAAGATCACTCATTTATCAGTTGCACAACATACTCATTCCACCTTAAAATGTCAGTGATGGGAAAATCAACCTCTCTACCAAGGTTTATTGATCTGTAAGCAGGCCATCTTGTCTGATTTTCTCAGGTCAGGCCTGGTCAGTATATGGATGGGAGAACCACACAGAAGGTTTAGTGCATGAAATGTTCTTGTCCTACAAAGCCACGTACTGCTAGAAATCACTGAAGATTCCATAGCATTTTTTTCCATAAGCATCCCTGATGTTCTGTCCACATTCCAACTCAGGTTGGCAGAATGCAAATACTTATGTTTCCACTTGCAGTTTCAACAGGCTAAACTATTCTTCACTCCTCATTCTAAAAACACATCTGGGGGTTGGTGACAAAATATGTCTGTTTGGATTAAGAATATAGATGGAATTCACATAGTCACACTTTACAGGTAAACTCTGTGTTTCCACAATAGCACAAGTTTATGTTGTACTCACAGCCTAAAAAGACCTGAAAGCCATAAGTGAGCACCGCGATAGTTCATTGCTATGCCCACACTGTTCTAAATATGTAAGCTACAGAACACAATCTCTGTATGAAAATGTTTAACAGCACAGATTTACATCTTTGAGCAATTAAAGACAAGCTAATGGCTTTGGGACTTGGCAATAACTATCAAGAGTGGGAGTCAGGGAGGCCCACCAAGCTGGTCCTAGAAAGGTTTTCATCAGATCTTGACTTGAGCTGCAAAATAGAAACAATCAAGTTCATTCTATAAAATCCATATGTTCTTCTACCTTCCTTTTAATCTATTTTTTCATTTGCTTAATCCTCAAATTATATTGGAAGAATTTATATTCATCTCAGTTTTACAGTCATCTCAGTTGGGCGCTCTCAGTGCCTACCAACGCAGGAAGAGATGTCAAATGTGCATCAAGGATTTAACACATAAGGAAACTATTGACCAAAACAATCCCATAAAACCCTTGAAGACATGTGTTTGATTTTCTATTGCTTTTTTCACCTCATAAAGTCATAAAGACATAATGTTGCATTAAATATACAGATGTGAAACAGAGGAAAAGTCAAGAAAAATATATTCAAAACATTGTATGTTACACTGCACTGGATTAGAGACATTTACGGATGCCCTGTTCTCACTGATGAGCCAGCAGGGGCTCATATGAGCCCTTTCTTAACAGAGCTAGCTAGCCTCTAAGCCTCATGAAAGAAAACAACTTTTATTTATAAAAGAATGCCTCCAGCTCCTATCCTTGCCAAGATAGCCCTAAAACTGTAAACTAGTACAAATCAATCACTAGGAACAAACAGTTGGACTCCAGTTCTACAGTTTGAGGCATGGGGAACCTAAATGCAGACAATGTAAACGTCAGTAATTAAGTTTGGGGTATACCTCCAAGAATCATTTCCCTAAAATCCTCTGGCTGGCCCCCATGCCTAGTGGTGTGACCATGGAGCACAGGAATAAGTTACATTTGGGGGAGTAGGAGACATTCAAAAACACATCTCATAGATGTGTGCTAAAATCCTATGTTCAGATGTGCTGATAAAACTGTTCAGCCATCCAAGGCGATAGCACTAAGATGGCTGCCACCCAGACAGCTGCTGTATTGCAGATGTGCTCATAATTGCCACAGCTGCAGCCACTGTAGCAAAGGGGTTTCCCCTCCTTCATATCCCACCAGTGCCATTAGGAAAGCATAAGAAATGTACTATGTAATTTCAGTATCTCACCCACACCATAGCAGCTGCTCCAGCTGTGCAAGTGACAAAGGAAGACAAGAGATGGTGCCAAGCACCAGTTGGGCAACAGTCCTGAAGACACAGCAGCTTGCCTCTCTCTCCCTCAGACTGAGGCCTGGCATGCAGGCACTAGAGCCTCAGGAGCCAATACTGGAATGGAAAATGGAGCCTACACTTGCCCTCTCCCCACCACCACCCTGGGGAAAATGGCTTCCACTTATAATCCCCTCAGCTAAGAGATACTCACTACCCTACCCCAACCCTTTCTACATAAACTAGGGTTTCCTGGCTCCAAAGGCCCCTATCCCCATCCACCCACCAATGGTGACACACTCCCACACAAGACTTTAAGGATCAAGGGATGGCTTGATTACAGTCTATAAGTATCTACATGGAGAACAAATATTTAATAGAGGGCTCTTCAATCTATCAGAGAAAGGTACAACATGATCCAATGGCTGGAAGTTGAAGCTAGACAAAATCAGACTGGAAATAAGGCATAATTTTTTTTTTTTAAATAGTGAGGATAATTAACCCCTGGAACAATTTACCAAGGGTCATGGACTGGAAGTTTTTCTAAAAGATCGGCTCTAAGAATTATTTTGGAGAAGTTCTATACCCCTTGTTATACAAGAGATCAGATGATCAAAATGGTCCCTTCTGGCATTGGAATCTATGACCAGAAGTGATGTGCTTCCTATATGTCCAACCACCCCACAACTAGAGGCTGCAGGAGAATCTGCCTGCCACTACTATTGTCAACAGGAAATTGTATGAAACCGATGGAAGGAAAGAATATTTAACCAGGGAAACTCACATGTATCACAGACTCAGGCTGGATGTGTTCGAGGGAGCCTTTTGCAAAGAGTAACAGCGCAGTATTACCTATTCTCCACACCCCCAAATATATATCTAAATAGTGACCATTCATAAAAGACTGCAGAAAATCTATTTAAAAGAAGACAACATTTATATTGCTAGTGGCAGTATGTTCATGTTCCCTACCTTGCCAGTAAACAGGATGCGGATGCCGGACTGCATAAATCATTACATATATTTGAAATTATATTTTCCGACTTGGTAATAATGGGTCTAGTCTGTGTCCAGCAAAATGATATGCCCAGTTTTAAGTACAATTCCTGAAAATCAGCAAGTGATCCAAGATCAGCCTCGTAGTCCAAGAAAGGATTTTAAAAACCATTCAAACAACAGTATATCCAGGCACAGAGTTGGCAATTATTTCAGCTGAAATGGTTTTTAAAATGGTTTCCTAACAAGGTCAAACTTGAAGTGTTTTAAAACCTCACAAGACCCCTGTGAGGTAAATAAATATTCAGGCATCTACAATATTATCCATGGATAAAATGAGGCCCTGAAAAGTTAAATGATGTGCCTGAGGTCACACTGAACATCAGTGTCAGAGCTGGAAATGGAACTCAATATTTGGGCCAAAAAACATATCCTTTTACCATTACACTGCAATCAAATTATTTTTGTAAAATCAGTCCTCTGATTGAAAAGTTTTTCCATGAATGAGTAGAATGGATTTAATTTAACTGAGAGAGAGGACATGGTCCCCATCCTCCCCGCCAGCAGCCCTCTAAACAGAAGGGCAAATCTGCAGACAGGTGGAGCCTGATGTTCTAGCATCAGCGGCAGTAAGGTAATATCCTAGTAGAGCATTATAAATAATTAGATATATAAAATGCACGAAGATATCTGCAGTGTGCAGTGGATGATAGCACACTTTTCATATTAATGTCTGGAAAATATCTATCTGAGCTTGAACACAGTGGTGTCAAATACATTACTGCGTTAATTCAGTCAAATTTATTTTATAATAAATGAAATAACAGACTTATGTGATCAATTTCATGTCTCTAAAAGAAAATTCTCAGATTTCTATTAATATCTTGCTGATCTTTCTCCAGAGAAAGATAAGGATGTATAAGTAGGGCTCTACTAAATTCACAGTCCATTTTGGTCAATTTCACGGTCATAGGATTTTAAAAATCGCAAATTTCATGATTTCTGATATTTAAGTCTAAAGTTTCAGTGTTGTAATTGTAGAGGTCCTGACCCAAAAAGGAGTTGTGGGGGGGTTGCAAGGCTATTGTAAAAGGCTGGAGGATTGCAGTACTGCTAACCTTACTTCTGCACTGCTGCTGGCCACGGTTCTGCCTTCAGAGCTGGGTGGCCAGAGAGCGGCTGCTGGTGGCCAGAAGCCCAGCTCTGAAAGCAGGGCCGCTGCCAGCAGAAATAAAGAGGGCATAGTATGGTATTGCCACCCTTACTTCTGCGCTGCTGCCTTCAGAGCTGGGCCCTCAGTCAGCAGCTGCCACTCTCCGGCCAACCAGCTCTGAAGGCTGCAGTGCAGAAGCAAGGGTGGCATAGTATGGTATTGCCACCTTTACTTCTGTGATGCTGCTGGCTTCAGAGCTGAGTGCCTGGCCAACAGCCACCACCCCCTGGCCGCCCAGCTCTGAAGGCAGCCCAGACATAAGGGTGGCAATACTGTAATCCCCCTAAAATAACCTTGAAAACAACCCTCCACCCATTGCCCCTTTTTGAGTCAGGACCCCCAGTTTGAGAAACACTGGTCTGTGTAGTACAGGATAAAAGCACAGAAAAGACCAGATGTCACAGTCCATGACGCATTTTTCATGGCCGTGAATAAGTGCCCTATGTATAAGGATCCACTTAAATGTACTGTATGATCTACTATAACAAAAGTTTAAACTGGAGTACTAACACTTAATTCAATCAACTCTGGATTTTTAAAGCCATTTTTAAAACATTTAATATTTTAAAGAAGTTTAATAATTAAGGGCTTGATTCTTCACTCACCACAAGCCATACCTCCTCCAAGAGTAGTCCCACAGGAGTCACTAGACTAAATGTGTAGCAAGGTGCTACTCAATGGGCCTGTTCCAAAGACCACTGAAGTAAATATCTTTGACTAGGGCTAAAGTGAGTAAGGGTGATAAAAATCAAGCTTAAACCAAGCACTTAATATAATACATGAATCTATACTAAATAACTGATGAAAAATTGTGATAAGAAAAATTACTACTGGTCAAATTAGGATGACCATAAAAAAGCATTTCTATAAGATTCAAAATTTATGCCAAAATTTGAAAATTGAAATTAAAATCAGGGTAAGGGAAAAACAACTGGAAACTCTATTTCCAATGTTTGAGCTTGGATGTGGTGGTGATTTTAAATACAGGCACATACATTTACGTGCATGACTGTGAGAATGGCAGGGGAAATAGTTAGACAAAGAATATTTCTAGAAAGAGGAGTAAACAAAGCTGCCTACAGAGCCATTAAAAGTAAAGCATTTTAGAAGATGCCTTAAATGTAAAAATTCTCTAAAGAATAAAAGCATCAGAAGAACATTCCATCATGTCATAGAAGAACTTCACACTGCATTGCTGAATCCCATTTCACTAACATTGCAAGCATTAATCTTCTGACCAAGAAAATATAACAAGCTTCGGTTCAAGATTTTTTCTTTATGAAATCTCAGAAATATTGTGAGCTGTTGCACTGTGTATAAAAGGGACTTCTCCCATTCTAGCTCACATTTCTGATTAGCAGGAAAGATGATATAATTCTACCAAAGATTAATTACAAACTTTTAACTTTTCATACCTTGAACAGAAACATTAGCGGTCTGATCCAAAGCCCACTGAGGTCAATGAAAGTCAGGTCTTAAAACTGTAACCAATTTGTCAGTGCAACAGTGTTGAGAGTAAGTAGCAGAAACAAAAGCTCATTTCATTCTCTAATATAAATAAACATAAGCAGTAGCTCCCATAAAAAGACTGATTTTAGCATGTGTCTGCTCCTCTCATATTTAATTTACAGCATTATCTTGGCAGATAGACAGAAGCCAAACCTAAATTATATAATGTTCATTGCTATAAGTGTATTATGTGCGATATTATCCTGACCAACATTTCTTCATGGTTTGTCAGGAAATTTGGAAAGGACTAAGTCCTACCAGTCCTCTCTACACTAATGTTTGCCAAAAATCAATACTAAAACAGCATTTGCCATATTCCAACATTACTCAAAATGAAAAGCCCCTTGCTTGGTTTTGGGAAAATGAGAAAATGTATGCAAGAGAACACCTACCTCCTCCCACATAGCCTGCAGAAAACAAATACTGGGGGTAACATTAAAGTAGCCTCCTGAGGTAAAAAGTTATGTAAAATAATATGATGCCCAAAGAGTATTCTGTTCTGCCTTTATTTTCCCTTTGGGCAAATAAAGCAAAGTTTAAAATTGCCATGCTTTGGATTATATTCTAAATAAAATAGATGGACTTCAGCATGTGAAAATATACATTGCATCAGGGCATTTGGGTGGCCCTAAAAATTATGAGGCCAAAGCTCTCTTTCACAGATCATCATCAAAAATTAGTTGCATCTAAACAGTATGACATGCAGTTAGTCCAAGAGACTGATGACCTTAGAGAAAATGTGATAAAGAGTCCTGTGACACCTTATAGGCTAACAGACGTATTGGAGCATAAGCTTTCGTGGGTGAATACCCACTTCGTCAGATGCATGTGGTGGAAATTTCCAGAGGCAGGTATAAATATGCAGGCAAGAATCAGTCTAGAAATTTCCACCACATGCGTCTGACGAAGTGGGTATTCACCCACAAAAGCTTATACTCCAATACGTCTGTTAGTCTCAGGGCTGCCCAGAGGCAGGGGAGTGGGAGCAAGTGGGGCAATTTGCCTCAGGCCTCACAGGGGTCCCCATGAGAATATAGTATTCTATAGTATTGCCATTTTTTTTATGGAAGGGGCCCCCAAAATTGCTTTGCCCCAGGTCCCCTGAATCCTCTGGGTGGCCCTGGTTAGTCTGTAAGGTGCCACAGGACTCTTTATTGCTTTTTACAGATCTGGACTAACACAGCTACCCCTCTGATACTTAAAAAAATACAACTCAAACATTTTCTCCAAATGATTTCTAACTACTTGGTTATCTACCCTACATTTTTTTCACCCCTTTAACTCTTCAATAATAAATTGCAAGGTGCAGCTGTTGCTGAGTTGAATTTGACAGCTGAATCCAGGATGCTCTTGTATTAATCCTTTAGAGAGTCTCTTGAATGAGCAAGTGTAAATGTTTGACTTCTTCAAAAGAGTACAAGTCGCATAGGAATTGCAGGCAGAATAAGGACATTCTGCTATATATAACAATCACAAATATTGATATTTTCAGATCGTTATTTAACAAAATTACTGCAGATCACTGGAACGCAATAATTCTTTTAAGTACTATGTTTTACAAAGACCAAAGAAAAACATGGAAGTATAGTTCTGTTTCAATGTGACCTTTTAAAAAAAAAAAATCATTCAGAATGTTGTTCTCATCACAGATCAAGCACAGACCACTGCATATGGTGCACAACCGGAAACGTACACCACTACTCCGATATAACGCTGTCCTAGGGAGCCAAAAAATCTTAACGCGTTATAGGTGAAACCACGTTATATTGAACTTGCTTTGATCCGTTGGAGCATGCAGCCCTGCCCCCCGGAGCGCTGCTTTATCACATTATATCTGAACTGGTGTTATATCGGGTCGTGTTTTATCGAGGTAGAGGTGTATGTTGGTAATATTTTTTAAGGTGAGCCCAGCAGGAAGACTACATATTTCCCCTGACTTTTCAGCTGCTTATTGCTTTATAAATTCCTGGCCCCAAATTTCAACTCCAGGCTACTCAGCATGACTAAAATTACATTATAGAGCTTGTATTCAGATCAACTCCAGTAAACACAAACTGCCTGGGTTCAAACATCCAGGAAATCATAAAATTTGGTATACAGGGATCTTTTCAAGACTCTTAAAACTAGGCTAGAGTAAGATGTCATGCAATGGTTTTAGAACAACTCACAAAAAAAAACCCTCATTTTCTGGTTTGCTATCAATGGGGTCATGTTAATTTTGTCAATAAACACATCTGGCTTTTATTTTTTGCCTTACAAAGAAAGGATACATTCAATATAAACATTAGCAACATGGCATTTGAAAGATAATTGCACTCCATGAGCAACCTAAGTTAGTAGGCCTTCATCTTAGCGCCTTTACCTATCCAATGTGTTCTAAAGTCTACCCCAGATAGGATCTCTTATTGATTGAAGGTAACCTGTAGAAATGTAGTGAAAAAGTGAGATAGTTCTACAATATCAAATTATAGGGCATTCAGTACAAGTGACATCAAATGTATACTTTTTTAAATTGATGAAGGTCAATGAAATCAAGCCAGTTGCCATGACACCACAACTATCAGTTGCTCTCCTGGAATACAGAACCAACTCATACAAAGAAGGAGCATAGGTGTATTTGCACTGCATATATTCTCTCATAACCAGTCAAAATGAGAACCAATCAGTGGTGAAGGCCTTCACAGACTTGCATAAACCATCCAATTGTGAACCTTTTGCTGTTCTCACATCACTAGATTTATATTGATTTGGGGTATAATGAGACTGACTTTTAGCATTCTTTCATAAGTTGTTTAGCTATGCAGAATCTGATTTCTAGCATGCTTTTACAGATAGCTGGATTGTGGTGAGACCAGGTTATATTGTGTGTGTAGTCTATGTTAATACTAAATTATTTTTTTTAAAAAAAACCTCACTTCCGTTTTAGTAAGTGCATAGATAATTCTTTGAGCATATGGTGGAAATGGGACATTTCATCTGCTGCAGCACAATAAAACAAGTTATAGTAACCTTTATGCCTCCGACCTCATAAGATGAAAGTTGGTGGAAAATCAGCCTATGTTGTTCTATCCCTCCCCATCTTCAGACCACAAGCCAGCCATAATACTTAGGCATGACAATTTGAATGTGTAAAATCATATTTTCATTTAGAAGTGAATTTTGCAAGCTATGCTGAGAAAAATAAAATCGGGAATTTTGGAGCATTAAAAATTGCAAAGAAAATGAAATTTTCAGGAAAATGCCATGGAACAAAATTAGTGACAATTTCCATTTAAATTTCACAGAAATTTTTTTGCCTGCCTCAGCCAGGCCAAATTTTAAAATTTGTAATTGATTATGGCTATAAATTCCTAAAAAGGAGAGCTTCAATGCGATAAAGAAACCAAGCTTCCAATCACTGGATCTAGTGTAACAGGACTACAATCACCAAACTTGAAAAAAAGTCTCTCCAAATAAATGGATGGCAAGAAATATTTAGGGAGGAAGCAGCCATATTGTCGCTTTGAGGGGCACTAACAGGGAACAAGATCAAAACTGCAGACTAATACGCACTGAACAGCAGAAATTCTCTCTTAAGTTGTTTTTTTATTTGGATGCATTTTCTTAGTAAAAGCCCTATTCCGAAAACTGGATCTATGCCAGCAGAATTTAATTCCCCTCTGGGTTCCATGGAGCCCTACTGACATTGTTAACTTCTGTAGGACTGCATATGGGTACAAGGTTCTGCCTTCAAGAATCTGATTACATCATCAGGGCCTAACTGTGTACTATTTACATTTGAGGAATAGTACCAAGGGAGCACAGAGAGAACCTGAAAACTGCTGCATTGTGTGCCTGGCTGCAGCTCAGAGCTTTCTGTCCTGCTGGACTATCATTAAGCTATTGTGACACCCCAATATTCACCGCCATGTAGTTAAGATAAGTCTTATACAAAGTATGCCTTGTTAGGTGTTATTCTAAAAGTCTCAGTCTGCTAGACTGTAATATCTAGTTGGACTGTATGTGCTATCGTCATGTGTGAAGTTATGAAGTTTGGCTATGTATGTGTTGCTGAAACATGTCCAGAGGTTGACAACACCCACAAGCAGCCTTTCACTGATGACAGTAAAAAGGCCAAATAGTGTTAATGGCTTATTGGGGAAATGCACACAAGCACAAGGAATACCCCAGGAACTGTGTACAATAGAAACCTCTCAGAGATAGCACTACACAATGGGAACTATTTGACCCAGGTCACAGCAAAAGAGCTTTCCAGTAAGTGAGGAGAAGATATAAAAGGAGGAAAATGACAGTATGGGGGGTTCCTCACTACAACACCACACCTGGAAACGCCCAAGGAACAAAGACTGAACTGTGGGACATGATGGTCCCATGCTTGAAATATTTTTAGCCTATGAATGAAAACCTGGGAAAGCCAAGACAACTTGTGCCTTAAGAATCTGCCAACCTGTTTATTACTCAGGGTGAGAATGTGCTAATTTATATGTTACCTATCTAGCATGTGAAGTTCAATTTGCATTTTTTGTTTATTTACTAAGGTAATCTGTTTTGATCTGTTTGCAACCCCTTATAAACTACTTACAATTTACCTTTTGTAGTTAATAAACTTATTTCTTGTTTATAACATAACCCAGTTTATGCAATTCATATCCGGGGGCGGGAGTGTCAGGATTCCTTCCTCACTCTGAACTCTGGGGTACAGAGGTGGGGACCTGCATGAAAGCCCCCCTAAGGTTATTTTTACCAGCTTAGGTTAAAAACTTTTCCAAGGCACAAACTCGACCTTATCCTTGAACAGTATGCTGCCACCACCAAGTGATTTAGACAAAGAATCAGGGAAAAGACCAGTTGGAGTCCTATTCCCCCAAAATATTCCCCCAAGCCCTTTCCTGGGGAAGGCTTGAGAATAATATCCTCACCAACTGATAAAGGTGAACACAGACCCAAACCCTTGGATCTTAAGAACAACGAAAAATCAATCAGGTTCTTAGAAGAAGAATTTATTTAAAGTTAAAAGAATCACCTCTTTAAAATCAAGATGGAAGATAACTTTACAGGGAAACAAAAGATTCAAAACACAGAGGATTTCCTCTCTAAGCAAAACTTGAAAGTTAGCAAAAAAACCCAGTAATAAACCCTCCTCTTAGGACAGGGAAAATTCACAAGCTAAAACAAAAGATACTCTAACACATTTCCTTGCTATTACTTACTAATTCTGTAATATTAGATGTATCATTTCAGTGGGAGCTGGATTACTTGCTTGGTCTCTCCCTTTGTCTCCGGAGAGAACACGCACACAGCCTCTCCCCCCCCCCCCCCCACCGCCACCAAAACAACACAGCCTCCCCCTTCACCCCCGGATTTTAAAGTTTCTTCTTTCCCCATTGGTCCTTCTGGTCAGGTGCCAACCAGGTTATCTGAGCTTCTTAACCCTTTACAGGTAAGGAGGGATTTTATGCTACCCTTAGCTGTATGTTTATGACAGGGGGGAGAGGGACAAGAAACTGTGCACATCTCTCTCCACATTGAGGGAGAGGGCAAATTTTTATGAGCTTGCTCTGTGCAAATCTGTCTATACAGTGCAAGTCAGTATTATATTGGGTTTATCCCCCAAAAGGAGCATGCACGTGAGTGCTGGGTGAGTCCTCTGTCACAGAGCGGATGTCAGTCTGTGTCTGCATCTAGGTGTGGCCATACCTGAGTGTGTGTGCTGCAAGAGGCCAGAGGACCTAATTCAGTAAAACAGGGAGAGGGAATCCAGGCTGGTGGAGCAGGAGAGGCTCAGTGGAAACCCCAGTACATCAGGTAGCATCCTGGATGGGGGGAGTCTAACCCATCACAGCTATATACTGTACTGCAATTGTCATTAAAAAAAAGGTAGCCACCTGTATAACACAGTGCCCAATTCATATCACTGAAGAGTTAAAAACATTTCCAGATTTATTGAATACTGCTTTCAAATATCCTTGCTTAAAACACCTTGAACGTAGTAAGTTCTATATAAAAGTAATGCAGTTTTTCTGTAGCAATCTGTGGGATCTTGGGAGGAGCATGCCATAGAGTAGCTGATCCATACCTCTTCCCTACCATCAGTCCCACAGAGCTCCACCAACCCAGCTACACTTCTCCAAAGCTTGAGGAGATTGTGCCATGCAGCCACCGCTCCTTCCCTTCTGCAATTTTTAGGCCCTTTTACAAGTTCCTTTCTTTATCTTCCTCTACACTTGCAGAATGGAGAGAAGAGAGGAGCCAATTACCCACTAACATACAGCACAGATCTACAATACAACTGGAACAGTTCAAAAGCAGCATGAGGCTGGGGCCCAAAAAAGTCTTACAACCACATTAGACTGAAACAGTGTTTGAAAAAGTTTTCAAACACTAGCAAATACAGGACCTAATCCTAGGTATCTCAAACCCAATGATCAGGCCACAAACCTGTCTCTAATATAATTTTTTAATCTCTTCCATTGCAATATGTTCAGCTTTTAAAGGGACATGGTCAGGCTAAAATTTTAATAAAATAATAATAATCATAACAAACAGTCTCTTAACTCTATCACTAACATACGTTGT
This sequence comes from Gopherus flavomarginatus, assembly GCF_025201925.1. NCBI lineage: Eukaryota > Metazoa > Chordata > Testudines > Testudinidae > Gopherus > Gopherus flavomarginatus. The sequence goes on from NC_066619.1 coordinate 182,686,565, forward strand.
AATTGGGGGGGAGGGGTAAAAAGGCTTTAGATTTTCACCTTGCCTGTTGTTTACTTTTTTCATATTCCTCAGCATGGATGGTAATCAGGTTCATTCTTAGGGTCTCATAAATTAGCAGGATTTAGGTGTTATTTCTTATTCCCTTAAAAGGAAATGGTTTCCCTTAAAATATATTTTTAAAAAATTAAAGAAACATTTATATTGATGTTAGGCTTTGTAAGAACTCCTACTTGGGGTCAAAATAGTCCCTCAAAGTTAATAAATTATTTAATATAGTATTTAAGAGCCTAATTCTGCAAATGCTTTCTACTGAGTGCAATACCACTTTGGGATTACTCAGGGTAGCAAACACTACATGTGTTTGCAGAATTGGCCCCATAGATCTCACCTCCCACATCAGTCTGCAGTCTGTGTTTTCATCCAGTTCTTGAGGCATTCGCTTTTCTCCTGCAAACGGGCCAAATTTTTCACCCTAAATAATGATTACACAAAGAATGCATGAGTTACCAAACTACAATCTTTTGAATCACCTTTAGCTTCAGAAGAAAAAGACAATTTTGTTCTATCTGCCTCACATCCTCCTAAGGAGCACACATTAAACAGGGTTGCCGCTGAGAGCTGGATGGCTAAAACTTAAAGTTCATACACCACTTTGCAAATTTAAGGCTAAGCATCTATCATGTAGAACTACAGACATCATTATACAATGAGCTAATCTGTTTGGGGTTTTTCCTTTTCATATTTTGTGACATTGTTATTTTACAACAGTTTCCCTTACCACATATATCCTCCATTTGGCAAATCATATTTTTCTGTATTTTGGAAGAGGCTGAAATTCACATGACATTTGTTTAATAAAGAACTACAAAACATCAGCACCGAGATTATCTCTGCATAAGGTTATAAGAGAGTCTTTTGCAACAGACATCCTTATAAAGGGTAAAGTATTTGGCAGCTATAGAGTTTACATTAGATTTATTTGCATGATTACAACACTGCTTTTTGAAATATCAAATCAAAATACTCAACACTGAGGTTTTTGAACAAACAGAAAAATCTGTTTAAGTAGCACTGAGCATGTACATGTCTATAATTTAATTCCAGCGTATGTAAACAAAATAATTTTTTAAAAATATTACCTGTTATTCACAACACATGCCATGAAAATATGAATTGATATGTTCCCCCAACAGTTTTGTCCCAAACATACCACATTAGCAGCATGTGAACCATTTAACTAGGACTTTATTCCCATAATAGTATCTTCAGTTTGCAACTGACCTTGTATATTGTTGGGCTGCAGAATACATTTTTGTTGTAGGCATTATCCTAACTGAAATACTTTATGTTCCTTGCTCTGTGACATAATATTCTCTTGAAAGGGGGATTTATGTAGTATATGTTCACATTTTTAAATATATGTTCTTGTCTACCATATCCCTTTCCTGCCTCCCTACACTCAATCAGATTAGGTGGCTTTTCAGCGTCCATGCTCTGTAACTTTCTCAGACTAACTCACAGAAGGCCAACTCAGGGAAAAACAAGGAAGTTTCAGGGACAAGGTTTGTTCGAAACAGCAGAAAAGAACAGGAGATATAAAGTCAACTGTATAAAATGGTAGGAGAGAGATTAAAACGATATTGTGAAGAGTCCTTAAGATTTGTAATTCATGGTACAAACTCCTCAATTTACCTGATACTAGTCACATTTCCACATTACATAATACCCAGTCCCTCAAAATTCTTCCAGGTAGTCATAGAATTATAGAACTGAATGAGACCTCGAGAGGTCATCTAGTCCAGTCCCCTGCACTCAAAGCAGGACCATTCCTGACAGGTGTTTGTCCAACCTGCTCTTAAAAATCCCCAATAATGGAGATTCTACAACCTCCCTAGGCAATTTATTCCAGTGCTTAACCACTGACAGTTAAGAAGTTTTTCCTAATGTCCAACCTAAACCACCCTTGCTGCAATTTAACCCCATTGCTTCTTGTCCTATCCTCAGAGGTTAAGAACAATTTTTCTCCCTCCTCTTTGTTAACATCCTTTTATGTACTTGAAAACTTATGTCCCCTCTCAGTCTTCTCTTCTCCAAACTAATTTTGGTAGGATGAAATTCCCATACTAGAAGTTAAGTATTCCAGTCTTGTACAGGCTAACTGAAATGGCTATTCGCTGCTGAAGTATAATAAAGTGACAAGTTAACTGTGACTTAGCAGTATCCAAAGACTGGATTTATAAACAGAGAACAGTTTAAGTGTAAAAAGACACATGTGAATTGACATATACCAAAAAGTTCTGCTGTAACAGAAGGCATCAAGGCCCCAATCCTGCAAAGTTTTACGCAGATGCTTAACTTCACTCAAGTAGTTCCAGCTAAATTGATATAAGCTATATTTAAACAGACATGAGAGTGTACACACACAATGTTGCACTGGTTTAACTAAAGGTGTGATGTTAAATCAGTGCGATTTCTACCTTGGTTTGTTTTGTTTTGTTTTTTTAAATAAGATCAAGGCCCAAGTTTGTAAGGTATGGCTGCTTCTCCCCCATCTTTCCAAGAGACAACACCAACATGCTATTCAGTCTTCAAGAGTTCCAGCTAGGAACACAGACAGCATTCCCCTTGCACCCTTCTTCTGCAAGATGGACATACTCCTCCCTGACACCAAGATCTTCAGTCCCCTTTTGCTCTAGGCCATAGAAGAAAGAGTAACAGGTGTCACACAAGTTGGAAAGGATATCTATTCTTCCTTCCCACCAAGTGACAAGAGACAATGCCACAGGGCTCTTCCACAGAGCTTGGAGAGGGAGAGTAATGGACAAGGATCAAACCTCTAGGTGGGAAGAGTGAACATTTATGGCAGCAATTTGGAGGAAGCATAATCAGCAGCATAGGCTGAAGTCTAGAGGTTAGGTTAGGCGCATTTAAGTAAAAATGAGAGAGGAAGGAGGCTCAGAAGCTAGAAACAGGATGATGATTACTGCACTCCAATAGCTGCAGCTGATTGCATAAAAAAAGGCTCTGTGTTGCTATGCTCAGCCAAACCAATATTATAATAAATTAGTTGTCTTTATACTTAGAAGTATAAAGACAATGAATAAGGGCTCCTGCTTTTAATCAAATAGAATCATCCAACCCCTTACTTCTCGGCACTGAATCCCCAGCAAATTAACAACTACTTATATCATATTGTGTATTGTCCTTCTCTAGAAGTTTGACTGAAAACTATATTTTATTTTTAGTATTTAATTCTCATTTTTCATTCCATTTTTCAATATGAGTTTTAATATTCCACCATCTTTTAACATTAGTCATATACTAAAGCAGTAAGGCTAGCAATGCTTAGAGGCCATTAGTCAGTCAGTCCAATATTCGTTAATCCATTTCTATTTACTATCTATCTCTATCGCTGTCCCCCTAATGCAACGTTTATTCTTGGAACTGGATAAAACAACTGCAGAAATCTAAAGCACAGATCTAATCAGAGATAAAAATGTATCAACACAACCCAATTAAATACCTACGTAGTCTATGTATGAGTGCACTTTAAATAGGACCTGTCTGCCAAGGTAACCTTAACAGCTAAGAAGTCAACTTTTATAATTTAGTTCCTGTAAGCAAAAAGAACATAATGCCAGATTTTCCTTTATACACAAGATAGCACTATAGTTCTAGAAAACATATTGTTAAACCTTAATATCAGCAAGCACAATATTACATACACTTAGGCCTTGTCATCACTTGGAAAAATTGTGCAGTATTTTTAACATGTGCTAGCAAACATGTTAAAATTTTAGTGTAGACAAGGCAGCTATAGCTTTAATGTGTGTTTCTTGGATGAGGTAAGGGTTTACTTTACCAGTCAAATCATGTTAAAACTGTAACTGCTTTGTTTACACTAGTTAATATGTGTTTGCTAACACACGTTAAAAATACACTTCCTCCCTTGGTGTAGACCTACGGATTATTTTGGTTACTGTTGATAAACATTTGTATAGCTCCATAATTTTGGAGGGTTCTGAACAGAGATCTTTAAAAAGTCACTAGTCAAAAGAATTTATAACATAAAGATGGGATTGTAACTTTGCAATCTGCCCCCAGGTAAAGGGAAGTGTTTAATAATACTACTTAGCTCTTACATTCCATAGCTGCACTGCCCCAGGAGCAGGCCAGCGTGTAGACTGTGGGTATGGCTACACTTGAAATTTCAAAGCGCTGCTGTGCCAGCGCTTTAAAGTGTGAGTGTGGTCGGAGCGCCAGCGCTGGGAGAGAGCTCTCCCAGTGCTGCACGTACTCCACACCCTCTACGGGTGTAGCTTGCAGCGCTGGGAGCCGCGCTCCCAGCACTGTGGCACTGATTACACTGAGGCTTTACAGCGCTGTATCTTGCAGCACTCAGGGGGGTGTTTTTTCACACCCCTGAGCGCGAAAGTTGCAGCGCTGTAAAGTGCCAGTGTAGTCAACGCCTGTGACTCTCACAATTAGTTCCCTGGTTTCTGTCTTGATTCAGAGGCAAAGTAGTCTGTGATTGCCCTTCTCCAGCAGCAGATTACTTCTTTTATGTTGGCTTAGTTCCTCTGGCCAGAGAATTGTGGGGAAAGGAGAATCATGGTTCTGCCTACCTCTCCACTCCCACCCCACCCCTCCTGGCCCTACCCACCAGCAGAGGCAGTCCTGCAGTGCCTGATCAATTCCCGCCAGCCCCACCCTCCACAGCTCTGTAACTGGCAATAAGGGTAGCCCACACAGGGCAAGAGACAAACACAGAATACTAAAATAAGAGAAAGGAAGGGTCCTGGGAAAGGATAGATGAGGTTTAAGAGTATGGGAGAAGGAAAGAGATTGCACAGCAGGCAATGTAAATTCTTATATTTTAAAATAAAAGCTGCAAGAGGAATGGACAGCAGTAGAAGAGAAATTGGCGCTGGAAAGCAGGCAAATGGAGCGCAGAAGAGAGATTTCAAAGAGGAGAGTGAGGACACTTGGTGCACAGGGAGGAGGTCATTGCAGACAGCTGTGTGAAAAGAAGGCACAACAAGAGCAGGAAGAGAGAGAGCAGCAAAACAAGAAGACTGGAGCCCAAGGGAACGATGGAGATGAAGATTAGATGTACACACAGGCAAGACCTAAAAGTGACAGTGTAAATGCTGGCATTCTGAGGCTCCATATTCCCCGTGCCTCACTTATCTCCATAACAAATGTCCTCAGCATGCCATCCTTGGTTCTGAAACTTGATTCTCTCCCTCTTGCACCTCACCAATAATGAAAGTTCTGCAGGTCAAATTAGGCGCACAGCTACACCCATGCAGACCTCATTGTTTTCAGTTTATGCCCTCGATGACACCCTAGCAAACCTACATAAATCTAATGGTGCAGTGTTATATGGGGCATAATCTGATAGCAATGGGCATAATCTGCCACATCGTGTGCTTAGATGGAGCAGGAGGTGGCGGCCTGGAAGTTGGTTGGGGCTTCCTGATGTAGGGCAACCCAATTTCATAGCAAATTAGCTTCTGTGCCAGGACTGTATGCCAGTGGCGGCTCAGGTGTAACAGAGCTCATCCTTCCTCTTACGGGGACTGGCTGGCACAAAACGCAGTAAAGCTACTTTCGGCAACTTTATGCCAGTGAAGTTCCCTTTTGTAGGGGAATTCTCCACTGGGCCTTTTCCAGCCACGGACATAGCACAAGATAGCCTTAGCAGCAGGCAGAATCCAGCCCAAGAGAGCTGCATGGCTCAAAGTGAGGACATAATTTTATCTGCAGAACCTTAATTATTGATTGCAATTAACAATGTAGAAAGTTTGACTATCATGACCAGGTTTGTTTTGTGAGGATGACAGTGAGAAAACAATCTACTTGCAAACTTTCAAAGGGAGGATGAGAAGCTGAATGTACCTATTTCAGGTACTTATATGGCCTCCATTATCACAGTATCTGATCACCTCACAATATTTAATATAATTGTCCTCATAGGTGTGTGAGGGAAGGAAGATTAGACAAACCCTCAGTTTCTCATGCTACAAATGTTTTGCCATCATAGCTATACCAGCAACAGAAGGAGTTCTGCCGGCATGGCTGAACCACCTCCCTGAATGACATTAACTAAACTGACAGAAGAACTCATTCTGTTGGCATAGTGTTGTATACACTGAGGATTTTGCAGCACAGCTATGTCAGCATTAAGCCCTTTTTGCATTTGTCCTCATTCTAGACACCCTCACAAGGAACATACAGAAGGCGGCACCTTGGTGCACATGATATTCTATGCAGTGAGGAGAAAGATAGGTTCTTGAAAAATAGAGATTTGTTGGAAAGACATGGGCTCAAAATACACAGAGAAAAAAACAGAATATATGGCATATAATTTCAATAATATGAATACTGAAGAATTATCCTTGAAACTGGACAGGCAGACAACTCTGAAAATGCAAAGCTTCAAGTATCCAAGTTTTAGAATCCAGGAAAATGGGGAAATGGAAGATGAAATTAGGGCTAAGATAATAAATGTGTGGGCCCAAATGGAGAGAGCTAAGTGGTGTAGATACCAGTAAGATTAAAAGGCAAAAATCTACAAAAGAGTGGTCTGTCCACATTTAATGTATGGCCCTGAGTGCTGAGCAACATAAAAGAAACATGAGCACATGATCTGTTCCACAAAAAGGTGACTATCGAGATGAATGAATGGTGTATGAATGAAAGACCATGTGAAGAATGTGTATGTAGAGACATGCTCAAATTACTACCAATAAATGCAAAAATAAGAGAATGCAGGCTCAGTTGGGTTGGTCGTTTTAAGCACAGTCCTGACAATTATGAGGTAAGAGTCCAACAGATCAAGAATGAAGGAAAAAACCCAGAAAGGCCAACCCAAGAAGAAGTGGTAGGATGTCATAAAGGAAGATGATGTGTGATAGAGGATATGGTACTGGACAGAGCACTATTGGGGGGAGTGATGGGGGCAGGACTTGTAGATTTGATGGAATTAATGCAAGGGAGAAGAAGAGTTGTGCCAGTGCTAGGGGATATGATTTTTTTACACTCTTAGCTGACATATGCGAACAAAACTTTGTAGTGCAGACTAAGGAGAGGTCCACACTACAGCCTAAAAATCAATACAACTTATGTCGCTCAGGGATGTGAACCCCCCAACCTCTCCCAAGCGATACAAGTTTCATGCTGTCCCCGCTGGCACTATGTTGGCAGGATACACTCTCCCGCCAACACAGCTTCCGCTTCTTGCCCGAGGTGGAGTAATTATGCCGACAGGAAAGCGCTCTCCTGTTAGCATAGCACGTCTTCACCAGACATGCTACAGCAGTGCAGCTGCGCTGATATAGTATAAACTTGCCCTGGGACACTGACTATATCTGTCCCTGGATCAGTTAGCTCCACTATTTTACATTTATACAAATCCTTTCATCCCAAAGGATCCCCAGGAACCTTACAAAGTACCTACAGGAATCACTTCACCAACCATCAAAACGCAGCTATCTCTGGGGTGGAACACAGCAATAGTTTCATACTGCATAACGTTGAAGGACAAGAAGTCAGGAATACCACATGTGATTCATACATCAATCACACAAAACCAATAAACTTCTACTGCAACCTTTAGGCTACATTTACACTTGGAGCTGGGAGTGTGATTCCCTGCTTGAGTACACATACTCATTGTGACAGAATATGCCCCTGTGTTAAAATCCTACACGCTAGTGTAATATTTTTGCACAAAGCGAGTCTTGTGAGGGATCATTTAAAAACTGAATTTCCTGATCAGTAATATTGCGACAAAATGCACATAGCAGCGTTATGTGTGAATTTATAAACATAAGCTGAGATCATGACTAAAAGTTTGTTTTCCAGATAAATCTGGTGAGTAGCTAAACCAAAGGCTTGCTGTGTGAAAGGGGTCACCAGTACAAAAGTCTGAGAACCCCTGTTGTAGGCAGCTAGCCAATATGTCCTGCAACACAATGGTCCCAGAGATAAGTAACATAGCCTTTTTTGATGACTACAAGTTTCTTTTCTACAGATATATACACATTTACCAGTTCTAGCAAACAAATATTCCATTACATGCCAATATATATTAACTAATACCAGATTCTTACACTTCACTTCCTCTCAAGTCAATAAAAAATAATGAATGAAACTACACATTAACATCTATCATAACAGTGACTAAAAGGAGACAAACTGCAATATCACTAAAATGGCAGAAAATACAGTAGGGATCAATTTTAAAGAAAGTCAGGCAGCAACAAATGATCTTGTTCCATTTCCAGCAAAGAAACCAATATTGCCAATGCTTATGACTGTATCAAGAGTTTTGTGATATTGGGTGTTTGAGTTAAAGTCTAGCTGATAGAGAGAAGAGATTACATGAGAATCTCAGCTTTCATTTAAAAAAATAAATAAAATATGAAGCTTCTAGCCCTTGTAATAACAGAGAAAACCTTGAAAACATGACCTGAGTGCAACCTAAGGGTTCACACCCAAAGGCAAATTAAAAAGGATGCAAAATGGATTACCGTATAGCAGGGGTCGGCAACCTTTCAGAAGTGGTGTGCCGAGTCTTCATTTATTCACTCTACTTTAAGGTTTCGCGTGGCAGTAATACATTTTAACATTTTCCAGAAGGTCTCTCTCTATGTCTATATATTATATAACTAAACTATTGTCGTATGTAAAGTAAACAAGGTTTTCAAAATGTTTAAGAAGCTTCATTTAAAATTAAATTAAAATACTGATCTTATGCCACCGGCCCGCTCAGCCTGCTGCCAGCCTGGGGTTCCATTCACCTAGGCCGGCAGAGGGCTGAGCAGGGCCTGCGCCCGGGACCCTGGTTGGCAAAGGGCTAAGCAGGACTGGCAGCTGGGACCCCAGACCGGCAGTGGGCTGAGCAGCTCAGCCCGTTGCCAGTCTGGGGTTCCATCCGCCAGCTCCTGCCAACCAGGCTCCCAGCTGCCAGCCCCGCTCAGCCCGCTGCTGGTCTGGGGTCCCGGCCCTGACACATAGAGTGGGTACCTATCTTCTCCCTGGTTTTAGCCCATTCTCTTCCTCTCTCTCTGCACTGAGCTGAGGGTGGGAGTGCACTGAGCACAGGGCTTGGGGTGAAGGAGCAGGCTGCAGGTTCGGGTGTTGGGTCTGGCCAGGAGCTAGACTGAGGGAGGGCACTCAGGGTTGGGGCAGGAGGTTTGGGTGTGGAGCACTTACCTGGGCAGCTCCCATTTGGTGTGAGGGGTGCAGGTGAGAATGGGAGGGTGGGGTGCAGGAGCTTCAGTTTGGTGCTCAGGGTGGGGGTTGGAATGTTGAAAGGTGCAAGAGTCAGGGCACAGGGTGGGGGGACCGGGTGTGTGGGGGGTGCAGGAGTCAGGGCAGGGAGATGGGGGAGGTGTGAGAAGGGTGCAGGAGTCAGGGCAGGGGCTGGGGCGTGTGAGGGGGATGCAGGAGTCAGGGCATGGAGTGTAGGGGAGCTGGGTATATGTGGGGGTGCCGGAGTCAGGGCTGGGGTTGTGGTGGGGTGCAGGGGTCAGGTCAGGGCAGAGGCCAGGGGATGTGCAGGACTCAGGGCAGAGGGTTGGCAGGGTGTGGGGGGTTCAGGAGTCAGGGCGGGGGCTCGGGTGTGGGGTGGAGTTATGGAAATGCTTCCAGCCCCCTACCCTGAGCAGCTCACGGTAGGGGGCTGGAGGGGATATGCCCTAATTCCACTCTTCTTCCCCAAGGCCCTGTCCTCACCTCTTCTCCAGAGCAGCAAGCAGCTGCAACTGTGGTTCCAGCTCTGCTTCTCCCCCTCCCTCTCCAAGGCCATCAGCTGTTTGGCCACAGGGAGGGAGAGGAGGAAGGGCAGGAACCCAGCATGCTGGGGGAAGAGGTGGTGGAGGAGGGAGCTTGGCTGCCAGTGGAGGCTGCCCTGCAGCAGCAGCCGGCAGGACCAAGCTTCTGCTCCCTGCCCCAGCAGGAGTGGTGAGCTGGGAGGCGGAGAAGAGTAGGCTGGGCCGGGCAGGATTTTTAATGGCACACTGCTGCCTGCTGGGGTCCCGGCCACCGGCCCCGCCCAGTCTGCTACCGTCCTGGGGACCCTAGCAAGCCGCAGCGTGCCATTAAAAATCAGCTTACATGCCGTCTTTGGCACATATGCCATAGGTTGCCAACCCCTGCCATACATACTCGATCATAAGCCGGTTCGTTTGTAAGCCAACCCCCCCCCAAGATGGATAAGTGAAAATGGAAAATTTTTATAACCTGCTCATAAGCCGACCCTATAATTCAGGGGTCAGCAAACTTTGGCTCCCGGGCCATCAGGATAAGCCGCTGGTGGGTCGAGATGGTTTGTTTACCTCGAGCACCCGCAGGCATGGAGGTAAATCTAAGTAAATAAAGTGTCCCGGCATTCCAGTTGCTTACCCTGACGGGCTGGGACAGCAACTGGTGGGGAAATTTGGAGGGTAGGGGAAGCTGGGTGTCAGGGGGGCAACCCCTGTGACCACCCCCCACATGACCCCACCCCTAGCCCGGGACCCCCACACTCTCCCCATCCCTTTCCTTCCCACCTTATCTGGGGAGGGGGCCAGAGGAGGATGTCTCTGGCCTGGCTGGAGCGGCTCTGGCAGGCCAGACCAGGCGACACGGCTGCAGCATGGTCCAGCAGGCTGGGCTGGGCGGCACGGCACGGCCCAGGTACTCCAGCGCCTGGGCGTCATGGCCACAGCCTGCTCTGGGGGGCAGGACCGAGCGGCGTGGCTGCAGCTGCTTTGGAGGCTGGTGGGAGAGTAGCATGGCTAGAAACGGAGAGACTCTGGCCCCATCTCTTCCCTTCTGGCTCTGCTGCCTGTGCTGCCCTCCTTCCTCCCTCTGTTGGGGGAGGGGCTGTGTCCCACCTCTCCCTCTCTATACCCATTCATAAGCCGCCCCCCATCTCTGGTGCTTCCCTTTTTTACTAAAAAAGTTCAGCTTATGAACAAGTATATACAGTATTTTTTTTAAATCACTCAATTTTTGAGGGGCGTGCCTCATTATTTTTGAGCAGTTGGGGTTAGCAATACTAGTGATAACATAAGGACATCTGAAGGGAGCACTTTAACCACAGGAAAGAAAGATACAGTTAAGATGTCAGACAACACAGAGTACACTACAGAATTTGCTACTCAGAAATATATGTCTAATTTCACATTCAGCACCTCCTCCCAAAAATTGTTAATGGAATGACTTTAGTGGCCATTACAACAGATGGCTATATTATAGTATAATTAGTACTGTTTCCCCTCTGCTGAGGTAGGCTCCCCAGTGACATGGAGTCTGGTTACATCCTATGAACAGTTTATTTTATTTATGCATGTACACCAGTCCTGGCACAGAGGTGGTCACAAATAGCATGCAGGACAATTCCTTCTTTCAGGAATCTCAGTCATACACCAATGCTCGGTTCCCAGGAAGTAACACTAGCCTCCATTGACCAAGGAAGAGAGCAAGGCCTGCTGCTTACACAGATACCTCTACTCAGAGCCTTGCATAACAAACTAACAGCATGCCTTCCTAACAGTGAACATTTGCCGCCAAACTGAGAAAAAGTACGTGGAAGACTATGTGTAAAAGCACCACCTGCCTAAACAATATGGAGGAATTCTGGCACTAAGTGTAGGCAAGTTCTACTTTCCTTTTTCACCAGTTTCACACCAGTGAAATTTATACTTAAGAGAGAGGGAAATCAGGCCCAAAATTGTAATGGCTATTGAAATAGATAATAATTTTGATGAATTTCACTGTATTCTATTGAGTCAGGTAAATTACACACACCACAAGATAGCCCAAACAGCACCTCTCTTGAACCAATAGGATCCAAAAATGGGACAGACACACAAAACAAAAGATAGAAGCTTAATTTAATGTGGGACTGATCATTTTAGTTCTGTACCACTTCAATTACCTAAATATAATGGGGGACACTGAATATTTCTGGATAACTAAGATTGTGGATAATCAAGAGAATTTTCAATTTAATTAACAGCTGTCAGGGGATGTGACCTGTTTTGAATAAGAGGGATTTGCACTTAATTGACGCTTCAGCTGTATCACATCTTTTGCAGCCAAAGTTTCACTATTCTGCAAAGCAAATCAAATCATTTATTCTGTTAAAAGTGAAAACAAAAAGGAAGAGTTTGGTGGGGAGGGAGGGATATTTAGATGGAAAACGAGATGGAAATGGAGAAATAGGTCAGGACAGGGGCACTGCCTGGGTTTTAAAAATTGTTTTAAAACACAAATAAAAACGCAACACCAAACCAAAATAAAAACCTCCTACTAACCCCTTCCTATGCCCACGATTAACCCACTCTTTGTTTGTATATGTGCATGTACAGAGCCGGGGATTTGCCAAGCTGGGCTAGCCATTTTACGCCACTCCCCAAAGAAACAAAGCTCCCCAGGGGACGGTGTCTTTTTTGTTGTTTTTGACCCCGGCTTCAGTCCTCATGCGCCAACAACAGATTCTGTGAAATGCACCAGAACATGCCTCAGTTTAACGCTGAGGTTTTTTTCATTTCAGCAAGACGCTGCCTGCTGCAAAGCAGACGGTGGCGTGAGCTCTGGCGAAGGGAGTCTGGGATTCAGTTTGAAGTCGAAAACCCTGCAGGCAGCGAGAGGGGAAGGCGCTGCAGTGAACTCCGGTACTACGTGGCAGGCTTTCTCTGGAGAACCCAGCATGTTGGAAACTAGGCGGGGGGGCGGAGTAGCTTGCAAGCTACACAGCTGCCCTAGCTGCTTCTTCAATACGCTCACCAGACAGCACACAGCCCCCTATGCGCCCTGGTGTCCCCGTCATGCCGACCCCATGGGTGCCGAGGAGCAGCAGCGAAATCACCCACCTTTTTCACTCTCCGGGCCGTATAGAGCCCCATCCCGTCCTGAACTTTAGACGACTTCAGGGCAAACCTGTCCGGCACGTACATGCCCAGCATTTTGCACTGACTCGGGCCGCCTGCGAAAGGGGAGAGGAGTTAACAGGGGCTTTCATTGCAAAGGGCAGGAGATGGGGGAGGGGGCAGGGACAGAGGGGCCGGTTGCAGGATTACCCCGGCTGGCTCCTGGAGGAGAGGGGCGGAGTCAAAGGCGGCTGCAGGAGCTGGATGGGAAAACCTGGGCTCCAATTGGCTGGAAGTTGGTCGAAGGCGATCGCTGCAGAGAGAACTGGCCGCTCCTTAGGGCAGCACCGCGGGGGGGGAGGCATTTTTTCAGCCCCCCAAATTGCACACTCCAAGGCTCAGTCCCAAACTGGCCAAAACCACGAGATCTGGCTCAGGATCTTCCGGAAGTTTAGTGATGGTTTGATCCAGCCCCTATTGCTTCAGCCCATTAGAGACAGAGAGGTAGGCAGGCCCACGTATTTGGACCCGATCCTTTGGTGGTCTTGGGGGAAATGAGAGAGGAAACTTAGGCTGCCCCTGACCCAGTTTAGCTCAATAAGTAAGATCCATAACTTTGAGATCCTGCATAATATTGACTGGTTTTAGAGTAGCAGCCGTGTTAGTCTGTATCAGCAAAAAGAACAGAAGTACTTGTGGCACCTTAGAGACTAACAAATTTGTTTGAACATAATAAGCTTTTTGTGGGCTACAGCCCACATCATCAGATGCATGGAATGGAACATACAGTAAAAAGATATTTATACATACAGATAACATGGAAAGGTAAAAGGACCCATACCAACTGCAAGAGGCTAATTAAGAGACGCTATTATCAGCAGGGGAGAAAAACTTTTGAAGTGATACTCAAGATGGCCCATTTTGGACAGTTGACAGGCAGACATGAGGATACTTTAACATGGGGAAATAGATTCAATTAGTGTAATGACCAAGCCATTCCCAGTCTCTGTTCAAACCTAAGCTAACGGTATCTAGTTTGCATATTAATTCAAGTTCAGCAGCTTCTCCTTGGAATCTGTTTTTGAAGCTTTTCTGTTGCAAAATTGCCAGCTTAACGTCTGTCACTGAGTGATTAGAGAGGTTGAAGTGTTCTCTTACTGATTTTTGAATGTTATGATTCCTGATGTCAGATTTGTGTCCGTTTATTCTTTTGCCTAGATACTGTCCAGTTTGGCCAGTGTACATGGCAGAGGGGCATGTGCCAGCATTTTACACGGAAGGTCATCCCTGTATTACCCTCAAGCCAATGGGGAAATTGAATGGTTTAACAGACGTTTGAAAAAGAATTTGCCAACCGCTAAACTGGAAGGGCGATTGTGGATACCCTTCACTACTGATTTCTTGCAAGCATATCAGGCTATACAACATGCCACAACGCAAAGATCACCTGCAGAGTTACTGCATGGGAAACAGATGAATACTTAACTGAACATTGCTGGATTGTTAAAGGCATGACCTGAGGCCCCAACCAAGGATGATGTGAGAAAAACAGTTGAACAGAACCAAGCAAAGTATATGGCTTTCACAGACAAGCAGCTGGGTGATAAGGAACCAAAGTTTGAGTGTGGTTCCTTCATTAGAATACAAAAACCTGGAATTTTACGCAAAGGGGACCATAAATTCAAAGCTCCTCTTAAAATCATAGAGAAGAAGGGACCTTATACCTGTCGACTTTCTGATGGGCGGGTATGGAATGCTTCTTATCTTGCACCTGCCTATGCACCAAGAGGAGATTATCCCAATATCCAGTCTGCATTAGTTGACTTCATCGTAGTATCAACACAACAAGACATTGCACTGGAACCGGGGCTTGAGAGACTGCCTGTCAGACCCAGATGACCACCTGTCTGGATTAAAGACTATGTTATATAGTATCTACAGTGTTTCCAGTGTAATATTTCTGCCAATAGTATAGTGTATTGTTTCATATTTGTTCCTGTGGTTAGAACAACAATGTTTTATTTAATTGCCCTTGTCAACCAGGGAATTTTCCCTAATGTGTTATGCTGCCCTTTTCTTATCAAGTAACACTGAAAAAACTACCTGTTTCCTTTATCTCATTTTTAGAAACAGCTGAACTATTTTTGATGAATCTTTCAAAAACAAAAACAACAAAAAATCAGTCTGAAGCAGAAACCAAGCATGGAAGCTTTCAGCCTGACCTGCTGAAAGTTTGACAGTTGCTTAACACTTTCTATTATAATTTCGTTTTCAACCTTAACTACAGGAAATAGAGTTGGTTGAGGGAGGAATCACAGAAAGCCCAGTTTTCTGTTGGAAAAAGCTGATGGGAAATTTTCAGCCAGCCCTAATGTATACATAAAAAAAATCACTGTTTATTTTTCCTTGCTTTTATATTTTCATATAAAAATGAAAGCCATAATCTGTATGTTAGCAACATAAAAGCTTTTTTTCTTCTTGCATAGATAAAAGTTGAAACAAGTACTGATGTCTTTTACAGCATCTCCGAGCCAATATTAACTTGTATGTCTGCTGCCTGCGCTTGATGAATGAAATCTGTTCATAGTACATGGTCTATCAAGCCAGTACCTTTTATGAGCATGACATGTCCCTAAACATTTTTAACTAACGAGAGACACTTAGACACCGTTTACCAATCTCTGTATTAGTCCCAATTCACCCCTGCTATAAACTCATGCATAAATGGTAAATTCTGAATTTTACCTTCACTTTTGACATCAGTTAACGCTACAATTCTAGATACTGCTGTTCAAAGAAGTTTAGATAAAATCTCAGAAACGTAGAAAGCATGAGCAAAAAGAACCGAAAACATCTGCCAATCTGTATATTTTTCTGTACAGTAAAATTAATTATATAGTTAAAAATAAAGCAAAAACTGTGACATTACATTTTGAAAAGTACTGTACACAGACCTAGTTTGAATACTAACCACCTTAACAGTTTGATAATATAATAAACTGTAAGACTGCAGTATTACAAATGAATTAATTTATTCATTAATAAACAGATTAAATTTAGCTGTGAATTCAATCCAGAATGCATATAGCTGCCTCAATATATAAACAATTTACCAAATGTAGTGAAGGTTGGAAAAATGGAGAGGTTGGTTTGTTTAAATCTCATTGTAAAGTTACAAGGAAGTGTAAAGGCATTTGAAGCAAGCAGAAGGGACGGGAAAATATCAAAAAAGTTATTGATAAACACTTGGTATTTTAGACTGTATATTTAAAATTCTGTGTTCATATCTTATACTTTTAATAAGTAGTCCACTTGTTCTTTTGAATTATGCTGTCTTGTGAAGGGCCTCACTAACATAGCAGCCCTTGCAAAGTATTTCACAGCGTATAATTTCTTTATTTTCCTTGTAGTATGTAGAGACTTCCACAAATTAATTTATAGATGGGAGGAAGTTACAAGTAGTTGAAAGTAGGGGATTAGAGTTCCATCCAACTCCTATTAAAGTCTGTGGAAAGACTTCCACCGACAGAAATGGAAGAAGGACTTAGCCCTTAGAATGGAGATGCCTTCTGAAGCTTAAGTGCAACATTACAATACACAGAGTGCCTTTTTTTATTGTACTGTACACAGATATTCTATCACACTCTTCCAAATCACTACAGTAATCTATATATGTACTCAAAACAGTACATATTACAAAAGTGACAGGCATTTAGATTGCAGCCAATCACTTCTTTAAAATAGCCATGCTATAGTTTGCATATGATTTCTTACAGCCATTTAAACAACCAAGTTTTGCCTTTATACTTTAAATTACCTGTGTGACAGCTGCTTTTGATACATGGACAACAGTTATAATAAGTCAGATGTGACTCCTGACTAGATATGCTTTTTACCCGATAGCAAAAAATAATAAAAAAACTGAAAGAAATATAGAATCTCTTTAAAGCAGCAAAGAATCCTGTGGCACCTTATAGACTAACAGACGTTTTGGAGCATGAGCTTTCATGGGTGAATACCACTTCATCGGATGCACGTAGTGGAAATTTCCAGGGGCAGGTATATATATGCAAGCAAGAAGCAGGCTGGAGATAGCGAGGTTAGTTCAATCAGGGAGGATGAGGCCCTGTTCTAGCAGTTGAGGTGTGAAACCCAAGGGAAGAGAAACTGGTTTTGTGAACTTAGGAGTGGTGTGTGTGTGGAGGGGTTGTATTATCTAACTAGTATGGAACAGTTCATTAGCACTCTCCAATTCCCTGTATTGACTCTGCAAAGCAAATCAGGAAGGGACAGAACATCAGCCCACTTGCAAAGAGTCTCAGGGCTGATCTACACTACGGGGGGAAATCGATCTTAGATACGCAACTTCAGCTACGTGAATAACATAGCTGAAGTCGAATATCTAAGATCGGATTACTCACCCGTTCTCACCGCGCGGGATCGATGTCCGCGGCTCCCCCTGTCTATTCCGCAACTCCGTTGGGGTTGGTGGAGTTCCGGAATCAATATGAGCGCACTCGGGGATCGATATATCGCGTCTAGATGAGATGTAATATATCGATCCCCGAGCAATCGATTTTAACCCGCCGATACTGCGGGTAGTCTAGACGTAGCCTCAGAGTGAAAAAAGGGAAAGACAATGCACATTCTGTGTTTATTCCTGGCCATTGGTATTTTTAGGCTCTGGATTATAATTTACTTTGCCTGGTTGTTTTCATCTCACAAATGAGACTACTCAAACATGTAGTGTCTCTGCTGGCAAGATTTACCAGTTCTGTAGAATTCAGTAATTACCTTCACCCTCCCCAATTGCTAGTGGTATTCATATATTTTCAAGGAACCTACTGCTAACCAACTCATGTTGGCAGCCATAATGTGTCTGTTTCTTTCCTCCATTTTTCACGTATTCTTTTCTTGGCCCTTACAGGTGCAATTGAGTATAGAGGAATATGTGCATGTGCTTTATTACAGAGGAGGGAACTTCCTTGCATAAAAGTAGAACTTGTTATGTAGTCTATTTAATTAAACTAATGGGTGGCATCCATGCCCTAATCAAAGTCTTGAAAACCGGTGAGTGAGCATAACTCAAACTTACACCCACAAGACAGACAAGAGATCATGTGCAGAAGGTGTGCATGCTGAAGGAAGGACTTACCTAGAACTTGAAAATAGAAAATGACTATTTTCTTTGAGATTGCATGCTTCTACTTAAAATGTGTGCTAGCATTAATGTAGCTCTGGGCTATTGTGATCATTTGTGGACGTTAATCTACTCTAACTGGGCTACAGTAGATCAACTTCCAAAAATAAAGACAGTGGCTTTTGCATCTGTGACGCTCTCAACGGTGATGCAAGAGCATGAGAACCAACTTAAGGGTAGACTGTTAAAAACCAGGGCACAAACCCCTAACTGGTTCTGAGTTCTAAACTCAGATTTCACCATTGAACCTTACCAAGTGCAAACTTTTCTGGCACTTTTACAGACTCAACATGGAGTCACAGACAGTCCCCTTGGGTACTCCAGTTTTTCTTGACACCAAGGTGAGTGTATGTCTGTGATAAATGGCCCCTTACACCAAGAATCACAGCAATATTCAAGTTATTCCTAATACCAAAGGACCAGTCACTTACCTCAGGTCCATTGCAATTTAGGTCTCACACCAAAGACAATGCTTATAGGCAATCCTAGAGTAAAATATATTCAGATTTATTAAATAAGAAAAGGAAATTAGAAAGTTATTTACAAGATTAAAGCAAGCAAATATAGACACAAAACTGAGTTACAATCTTTGGTTTAAAAAAGTAATAGAGGCTTCTATAATCAGAATGCTCTATTTGTCCTTTAGGGCTAACCAAGGCTAAGCAGCTGGAGATCTCTCAAAACACTTTGTTCCCCCTTTTTCCCCCCTCCCCAAGTCCAAGCAGCATAGGGATACCTAGTTCCTTTTGTCTGAAGTTTTATCACCCTCCTGCCATGTGCTCTGAGCTGCAAACTCAGCTAATGGGAGAGGGGCCACTCGCATAACTCATCTTCGAGGGGAGCAGAGGAGAACAATAAGAGTCATTAGTTCTTTGTTGAGGATTCCTCAATTCAGGTGTAAGGAGTTTCCAGTTGTAAGATCTACTCATAGCCTGTCTGGTATTAATGGGTCTCCTCTTTCAGGATGGGCATAACTATTTCTGTAGAAGAGCAGCTCTTCAGACTAATGCCTCTCTTGTGTGGCGATTCATATTGTAATGGAGGCTCACAATACACCTGCTCAAATATTACATTACAAAATGTTATTAAAGCTAATAGTTAAATATATATATATATATATATATATATATATATATATATAATACACAGGTTTAGGAAAGAGTGTTTGAAAATCTGGGTATGGTACTTAGATTATCCAAAAATACAAAGTTTGTTGTTAAAAGTTATAAGATACATATTGTACATAATTAGCAATAACCCAAATTTAGGTGAATAAATTTAACAATACAGTTTAGATAGTTGCATCCAAGTATTCGGATACATCACTCATGAAAAGTTACACAGAGTTGGTTGTGGAAAGCAAATATAGCAATGAGTGAAGATTGTCCTTCAATAATTGAGAATTTAGGTTGTCCATTCAGAAAATACAATCCGTGAGGAAAGTATTTCAGTTACTTATCATCGCTTATCATCAGCACTCCAGCTCATCCCTCCTGGTATTGCTGATGTCCGATGATGAGTTCTATGTAGATGTCCCTTTACCTATTACAAGTAAGATTAACGTATTCAGCAATTCACAAGCATTCAATAGAATCCAAACACTACACAATTTCTTATAATTTTAATACTTATTCTATCAACACTGTATTAACCCATAAGAGAGCCAGAAAGATTTCAGCTATTTATCTGTCAGTGTCCAGCTCAGTCTCTTTCACCTGAAAAAAAGTAACCTGAAACACCTGACCAGAGGACCAATCAGGAAACCAGACTTTTTCAGGTCTGGGTGGAGAGAAGTTTGTGTGTGAGTCCTTTGTTCTTGTTCTTCTGCCTGTCTCTCTCTCGGCTATGGGAGGATTTCTGTTTCCTGCTTTCTAATCTTCTGTTTCCAAGTTGTGAGTACTGAGATCATAATACAACAGGGGTTATTGTTTTTTTTCTTTTGTATTTACATGGTGTAGTTGCTGGAGTGTTTTGAATTGTATTCTTTTTGAATAAGGCTGTTTATTCATATTTCTTTTAAGCAATTGACCCTGTATTTGTCACCTTAATACAGAGAGACCATTTTTTATGTATTTTTCTTTCTTTTTACATGAAGCTTTCTTTTTAAGACCTGTTGGAGTTTTTCTTTAGTGGGGAACTCCAGGGAATTGAGTCTGTGCTCACCAGGGAATTGGTGGGAGGAAGAAGTCAGGGGGAAATCTGTATGTGTTAGATTTACTAGCCTGACTTTGCATTCCCTCTGGGTGAGGGGGGAAGAGAGATTAGCTCTTGGTACTTCTGTTTTCCAAGGCTGGAAACGGGGAGGATAGAATCCCTCTGTTTAGATTCACAGAGCTTGCTTCTGTGTGTCCCTCCAGGAACACCTGGAGGGGGGAAGGGAAAAGGTTTATTTCCCTTTGTTGTGAGACTCAAGGCATTTGGGTCTTGGGGTCCCCAGGAAAGGTTTGGGGGGGACCAGAGTGCCCCAAAACACTCTAATTTTTTGGGTGGTGGCAGCTTTACCAGGTCCAAGCTGGTAACTAAGCTTGGAGGTTTTCATGCTAACCCCCATATTTTGGATGCTAAGGTCCAAATCTGGGACTAGGTTATGATATGGTGGCAGCGTTTGTGGGAAAGATAGAATCCAGAAGCCAGTAGGAATATTATATTTTTCTTTTCTCTGCTAGGGGCTTTTAAGCAGAGAGAAACAGTTTGGTTTTAAAAAGGAACCAGAGAGAATTTTTTTTTCTGCTCTCTCTGGCAGTTTTTGGTTTGCATATTAAGCAAGGAACCATTAAGGGACTATTACGGGTCTTTTGTCAGACAATAGCACTCCCATTAGGGGGCAATTACCGGCACTATACACGTGCAAATACAGTGGTTTTTCTGGTTTACTTTACCTTGAAAAGATTAGCTAGAGGAAGAAAGGGAAAAAGGCACTGTTGCTGGGCAGACCTCAGGAGGCAACAGAGCCTGCAGTTCAGACAATAAACACCAGAGGGCACCCCAACACAAGAAAACAGGAACCATGACTTCCAAGGAAAAAAAGGAGGCAGAAGAACAATTCAAAGAAGCTGAACACAGGCGACAACTGGAAATAAAACAAATAGAGATGGAACTAAGAGAAAGAGAAAGAGAGGCGGCCCACAGAAGAGAACAAGAAGACAGAGAGGCAGCCTACAAAAGAGAGCAAGAAGCCAAAGATGCAGACCACCAAAAACAGCTGGAAATAAAAGAGAAAGAGTGGGAACTCCAGAGGGAAGCCCACTGACAGGCCATGGAATTAGAAAAGGCTAAGCAATACAAAGCCAACCCTAACAACCCTGCGCCAATGATTGTTCCACAGCACAGGAAATTTCCCACCTACAAGGCAGGTGATGACACCGAGGCCTTCTTGGAAAATTTTGAAAGAGCCTGTCTTGGGTACAGCATCTCTGAAAACCAGTACATGGTAGAATTGAGGCCACAGCTCAGTGGACCTTTAGCAGAGGTGGCAGCTGAAATGCCTAAGGAGAACATGAACGACTATAAACTTTTTCAAACCAAAGCCAGATACAGAATGGGGATAACCCCGGATCATGCCCGTCGGCGTTTCAGAACCCAAAAGTGAAAACCAGATGTGTCATTTCCCAAACACGCCTACTACGTTGGGAAAAATTATGAGGCCTGGATATCAGGACACAATGTTAAATCCTTGGAAGAACTGCACCTCCTCATACAAATGGAGCAGTTCTTGGATGGTGTTCCTGAGGACATCACACGGTACATACAAGATGGAAAACCCAAAAATCTTGCTGAGGCGGGGGAGATTGGAGCCAGATGGATGGAAGTGGCAGAAAGCAAGAAAGCTACTGTCAAGGGGAACGCATATCCCAGAGGGCACACTGACCATAAACCCTACAACCGAGGGCAGCCAAAAACCCCACTTACAACCCAAGTAAAGCCACAGACACACTATTCTTCCACCTCACCAGTCTCCAGTAACTCACCTCGACCCAGTGACCCATCAGATGGAAGATGCTTTAAGTGTAATGAACTGGGACATATCAAGGCCAACTGTCCAAAGAACGCCATCCGAGTGCAGTTCATTACACCACCATCACTCAAAAGATCCCCAGGCCCAGATGCCTCTCAAATACCCTTGGAGCGAAGGGAAAATTTGAGAGTGGGCGGAAAGAAGGTTACTGCGTGGAGAGACACGGGGGCACAAGTGTCAGCTATCCACCAATCCTTCATAGACCCCAAATTCAGCAACCCAAAGGCCCAAGTGACAATTTACTCCTTCATGTCACAAGCTGTAGACTTGCCTACAGCTGAACTGCCTGTCCAGTACAAAGGCTGGTCTGGAATGTGGACTTTTGCAGTCTATGACAATTATCCTATCCCCATGCTACTGGGGGAAGACTTGGCCAACCAGGTGAAGCGGGCCAAGAGAGTGAGAATGGTTACACGTAGCCAAACCAGGCAAGCTTCCAGACCCATTCCTGTTCCTGAGCCGTCCACAGGGGCCCCGTCTGTGTTACCAGAGACCCAGACGGAGGTAGTGGACCCGGATTCCATGCCAACCACTGAAACAACCACAGCACCTCCAGTCCCAGGCCCGGAACTGGAACAGCAACCAGCACCAGCAATTGCAACTACATCTTCAAACTCAACGCCAGAGGGCACTAGCGAGCCAAAACTGGCAGAAGCAACAGACAGCCAAACCCAAAAGGCTCAGCCAGAGCCTGAAATACCTTCAAGTGCACCAGCGGAGAGCGGTTCACCAGCAACAGAAACAACCCCATCACCTACATCGCTTCCAGAGGGACCAAGCCCAAGTCCCCAGTCTGAGGAAGAACTGGTGACCCCAGCCTCAAGGGAACAGTTCCAGACTGAGCAGGAAGCAGATGACAGCCTTCAGAAAGCGTGGGCGGTGGCACGGAGCACCCCACCCCCTCTCCGCTCTTCTAATCGATCCCGGTTTGTTATAGACCAAGGACTTTTATACAAGGAGATTCTTTCTGGTGGACACCGGGAAGAATGGCAGCCGCAAAAACAGTTGGTGGTTCCAACTAAGTACCGGGGGAAGCTCTTAAGCTTAGCCCATGATCATCCCAGTGGCCATGCTGGGGTGAACAGAACCAAGGACCGGTTAGGGAAGTCCTTCCACTGGGAGGGGATGGGCAAGGACGTTGCCAAGTATGTCCGGTCTTGTGAGGTATGCCAAAGAGTGGGAGAACCCCAATACCAGGTCAAGGCCCCTCTCCAGCCACTCCCCATAATTGAGGTCCCATTTCAGCGAGTAGCTGTGGATATTCTGGGCCCTTTCCCAAAAAAGACGCCCAGAGGAAAGCAGTACGTACTGACTTTCGTGGACTTTGCTACCCGATGGCCAGAAGCAGTCGCTCTAGGCAACACCAGGGCTAACACTGTGTGCCTGGCCCTAACAGACATTTATGCCAGGGTAGGATGGCCCTCCGACATCCTTACAGATTCAGGATCTAATTTCCTGGCAGGGACCATGGAAAAACTATGGGAAACTCATGGGGTGAACCACTTGGTTGCCACCCCGTACCACCATCAAACCAATGGCCTGGTGGAAAGGTTCAATGGAACTTTGGGGGCCATGATACGTAAATTCATCAACGAATACTCCAATAATTGGGACCTAGTGTTGCAGCAGTTGCTGTTTGCCTACAGGGCTGTACCACATCCCAGTTTAGGGTTTTCACCGTTTGAACTTGTGTATGGTCACAAGGTTAAGGGGCCATTACAGTTGGTGAAGCAGCAATGGGAGGGGTTTACGCCTTCTCCAGGAACTAACATTCTGGACTTTGTAAGCAACCTACAAAGCACCCTCCGACACTCCTTAGCCCTTGCTAAAGAGAACCTAAAGGATGCTCAGGAAGAGCAAAAGGACTGGTATGACAGACATACCAGAGAACGTTCCTTCAAAGTAGGAGACCAAGTTATGGTCTTAAAGGCGCAACAGGCCCATAAGAGGGAAGCATCATGGGAAGGGCCATTCACGGTCCAAGAGCGCCTGGGAACTGTGAACTACGTCATAGCATTTCCCAATTCCTCACTAAAGCCTAGAGTGTACCATGTTAATTCTCTCAAGCCTTTCTATTCCAGAGACTTACAAGTTTGTCAGTTTACAGTCCAGGGAGATGATGCTGAGTGGCCTGACGGTGTCTACTACGAAGGGAAAAAAGACGGTGGTGTGGAAGAGGTGAACCTCTCAACCACCCTGGAACGTCTGCAGCGGCGACAAATCAAGGAGCTGTGCACTAGCTTCTCCCCATTGTTCTCAGCCACCCCAGGATGGACTGAACGGGCATACCACTCCATTGACACAGGTAATGCTCACCCAATTAGAACCCCACCCTATCGGGTGTCTCCTCATGCCCAAGCTGCTATAGAACAGGAAATCCAGAACATGCTACAGATGGGTATAATCTGCTCATCTACCAGAGCATGGGCATCTCCAATGGTTCTGGTACCCAAACCAGATGGGGAAATACACTTTTGTGTGGACTACCGTAAGCTAAATGCGGTAACTCGTCCGGACAACTATCCAATGCCACGCACCGATGAGCTATTGGAGAAGTTGGGACGTGCCCAGTTCATCTCTACAATAGACTTAACCAAGGGGTACTGGCAAGTACCGCTAGATGAACCTGCCAAGGAGAGGTCAGCATTCGTCACCCATGCGGGGGTGTATGAATTTAATGTCCTTCCTTTCGGCCTTCGAAATGCACCCGCCACCTTCCAGAGGCTGGTAGATGGTCTACTAGCTGGACTGGGAGATTATGCAGTTGCCTACCTCGATGATGTGGCCATTTTTTCAGACTCCTGGCCCGAACACCTACTACACCTGGAAAAGGTCTTTGAGCGCATCAGATAGGCCGGACTAACTGTTAAGGCCAAAAAGTGTCAAATAGGCCAAAACAGAGTGATTTACCTGGGGCACCAGGTGGGTCGAGGAACCATAAACCCCCTACAGGCCAAGGTGGATGCTATCCAAAAGTGGCCTGTCCCAAGGTCAAAGAAACAGGTCCAATCCTTCTTAGGCTTGGCCGGGTACTACAGGCGATTTGTACCACACTACAGCCAAATCGCTGCCCCACTGACCGACCTGACCAAAAAGACCCAGCCAAATGCAGTTAACTGGACTGATGAGTGTCAAAAGGCCTTTACCCAACTTAAGGCGACGCTCATGTCTGACCCTGTGCTCAGGGCCCCGGACTTTGACAAGCCATTCCTAGTAACCACGGATGCATCTGAGCGTGGTATAGGAGCAGTTCTCATGCAGGAAGCAACGGATCACAACTTCCATCCTGTCGTGTTTCTCAGCAAGAAACTGTCTGAGAGGGAAAGTCACTGGTCAGTCAGTGAAAAGGAATGCTATGCCATTGTGTACGCCCTGGAAAAGCTACGCCCATATGTTTGGGGACGGCGGTTCCAGCTACAAACTGACCATGCTGCACTAAAGTGGCTTCATACTGCCAAGGGGAACAACAAGAAACTTCTTCGTTGGAGTTTAGCCCTCCAAGATTTTGATTTTGAAATTCAGCACATCTCAGGAGCTTCTAACAAAGTAGCTGATGCACTCTCCCGTGAGAGTTTTCCAGAATCCAGTAGTTAAAAAGTGTTCTTAAAATGTAGAAGTCTGTTAGTTATATACTTAGTGGTATATGTAAAGGTGCATGTGTTGTAGTAATCTGTTTATTTTAAAGTTCTAGGAGGAAATCGCCGCCAGTGAGCTTCCGCACTGTCTGCAATTTGGGGGGCGTGTCATAAACAGATAGCTAAGGGTTAATGTCTCTTTCACCTGAAAAAAAGTAACCTGAAACACCTGACCAGAGGACCAATCAGGAAACCAGACTTTTTCAGGTCTGGGTAGAGAGAAGTTTGTGTGTGAGTCCTTTGTTCTTGTTCTTCTGCCTGTCTCTCTCTCGGCTATGGGAGGATTTCTGTTTCCTGCTTTCTAATCTTCTGTTTCCAAGTTGTGAGTACTGAGATCATAATACAATAGGGGTTATTGTTTTTTTCTTTTGTATTTACATGGTGTAGTTGCTGGAGTGTTTTGAATTGTATTCTTTTTGAATAAGGCTGTTTATTCATATTTCTTTTAAGCAATTGACCCTGTATTTGTCACCTTAATACAGAGAGACCATTTTTTATGTATTTTTCTTTCTTTTTACATAAAGCTTTCTTTTTAAGACCTGTTGGAGTTTTTCTTTAGTGGGGAACTCCAGGGAATTGAGTCTGTGCTCACCAGGGAATTGGTGGGAGGAAGAAGTCAGGGGGAAATCTGTGTGTGTTAGATTTACTAGCCTGATTTGCATTCCCTCTGGGTGAGGGGGGAAGAGAGATTAGCTCTTGGTACTTCTGTTTTCCAAGGCTGGAAACGGGGAGGGTGGAATCCCTCTGTTTAGATTCACGGAGCTTGCTTCTGTGTGTCCCTCCAGGAACACCTGCAGGGGGGAAGGGAAAAGGTTTATTTCCCTTTGTTGTGAGACTCAAGGGATTTGGGTCTTGGGGTCCCCAGGGAAGGTTTGGGGGGACCAGAGTGCCCCAAAACACTCTAATTTTTTGGGTGGTGGCAGCTTTACCAGGTCCAAGCTGGTAACTAAGCTTGGAGGTTTTCATGCTAACCCCCATATTTTGGACGCTAAGGTCCAAATCTGGGACTAGGTTATGATAACTGTATTAACCCATAAGAGAGCCAGAAAGATTTCAGCTATTTATCTGTCAGTGTCCAGCTCAGACATGGGGACCTTGGCATGAGCTAGGGCCTGGTCTGCCAACATCGCAGCATCTACTGAAGGAGAGATTTTCAGTTTATATAAATAAGGTAAAATGTGCATAGGCATACAGAGAAGAGCACTATAAGAGTTTCTGTAATCTATGATCTCATTGTATAAATGCCTTCAAAACAGGCCAGAACTAGAGCCAATACTTGTCCTTTTCAGTTTGGAAAGGAATATGCATGCACACACACGCATGCGCATACTCTCTCTCTCTCTCTCTCTCACACACACACACACACACACACACACACACACACACACACACACACGCACACTTTACCTTATGTTTCTTGTTGGGATGAATCCACAATATCAAACCAAAACAGATGAAACTGTATGGAAATGGGGGAATTTTACTTGGTTCTAATGAAAAGCCTTAAAACAACTCATGCTTGCTTGAAAGTTCTGTTAACCTTTAAATGTACCCAAGGGGACTTTCATAACAACAACAATACACTTGGCAGCAAGAGTCCATAGCACTGAATAGCCATGGCCATGGCTACATTGTGTGGCTTTATTCTAGGCGTTTAAAAGTTCTGCAAAGTTATTACTGATCTGGGGTAGCCAAATTAATCATGGACGACCATGAGGCTGCCACCTGTCCATGGCAGAGCAATATCCCCTCCTGACTTTAATTCAAGGCTCAATGTGCAGGGACTTTATTTCTGAGGCAGGCTATATGACCAAAAAGTGCCAGCTGGCAGTGAACAAGGAGACCTTCAATCCTCTCAAGGCCAGTTCTAAATAATATATCCCTATTACTGATAAAAATCAAACCATTAAAAATGCCCAACAGTCGCTGTTGGCAATGCTTATGAAATGCCTCCAGCCTCCTGCTGTCTAGTTTAAGCAATGCCCATGTTTCAGATCTGTGTAAGAGGACCAGAAGTACACAGGTTTGATAAATCCATACTTTTGTATGTAATTTCACCTACTTTTGGCACAGGTCCTTACACTATGCAGGTCCTTCATAATTGAGGCTGCTAAACTGATTCACCTGAGGATGGCTAGCTGGCTGCACCCATTTGATGACAATTTACTGCCTAAAATGGAAGAAGTCATCCACTACATTCACAGTTTGTCCAGCAGCGCAGATCTCTTGTATCACAACTTTTGCACCAACACTCTGGATTTTTCTTTTTGCCCGAGAAACCCAGTAATCCAAGGGCAACTGCCATGTGCTGGAAGTGTATCTTTAAGGTCATTTGCATTCTGGCCGAAGAGGACGACATCCACATAATCCAGATCAGTAAAAGGAGTTAAACCAAACAGTTATGCCTATATATTTGGAGATCTGTTCAAGAAACCAATCCACTGTCTAGCAGAAGAGGCTGGGGGCCAAAAAAATCTCTGCTTTATGCTTGATCTAGTATAGGAATTATGGGTCCCCTATGACATTCGAGACCCTGAATCATTATTTTGAATTAACCTCAAGAGGATGTTGGGAATGCTGATGCCTTGTAGGGCCTTCCACAGGGCAGCTCTAACAACAGAATCAAAGGCTGTCTTAGATCTACATATGCTGCTGTTGAAGGACAAGTGAATTTACAATGAATCTCAAATAAAGGACAAAGAGCAAGTAGAGTATCCATTATAGATCACCCAGCAGCGAAGTCCAATCTTTCTGGGTGATGATGTTTCGCAAGGAGAGGCTGAAGCCAAGCAAGTAGAACATGTGTAAAAACTTTTCTGGGAATAGAAAACAAAGTTATTGGCCTGTATCTGCTGCACTCAGTATGTAGGCCTTTCCCCTTATAAAGTGGGATGATGATCCCTTCCTTTCACTCCTCTGGTATCTTCACAGTAGTCTATGCCCGGAGAAGAAGTTAGTATAATGCTACACTTATGGGCTCTATAGCACACCTAAGAAGTTCAGGTGTTATGCCATCAGGTCTAGTAGTACACTCGCTTCACAATTTCTTTATTAATTAAAGATGTATTCTTCCAACACAGGTACATCTATACAGGCTTCAGGGTCAGGGATTGCATCTACTATTAATGTGTCGAGATCTGGGCTAGAGTCACTTCAGGATGGTTAGCAAGGTCTCATACTATTCCTTCCATCTTTGCAGGACTTCTTCTTGTGTTGAGGATTATCATGCTTGTAATGAAATGTGAAGACAGATGAGTTTCATGTGGTTTTGAGATTCCTTGTGCATATTTCACTTGACTCTGGTCATAAGAACACGCTTAGGCTGAATAAGGCATGGGTGTAACCATGTCCACTAGTTTAGATGCATATAACCGACCATTTCATGTATCTAGCACTTGGGATTGCTGAAACAGAAGAGTTTCTCAAACTTAGCATATGACAGAAAATAGTCTTGGAATTCAGATATGAAATTTAAAAGCAAACACCTGTAAAAGTTGCTTGCACCAGCCATGACAACCTAGGTTTTAGTACAAAGTTCTAGGAGTGGGTTGAAGCTGTCTTTTCCCAGCTGTTGACGTCATGCTACCTGTTTTTTTTGCAGATTTTTTTCATTCATGTTGTATTCATTCATTATTCTCACTTTTTTACTTTTTATTAAGGCAAAGTTACAATAAAACATTAACATACTACATCGTACATTAACTGTTCAGGAGCACAATAATATTCAAAGAATCTGGTTAAAAAGTGTCTGGCTTGCTGGCTGGTGAGCCCACCTCTTCTGAGTATGCTAGAAAGGGTGACCAAACTTCTAGATACCTATCCTGTTTCTGGTGCACATACTTGGTTTGAAAGCTTTTCCATTACAAGAACAGTCCATATTTTACTATACCACAATTCCATAGGAGAAGGGGGTCACATATTTCCAATAATGGGCAATACAGATCCTAGCTGCTAGTGATAAAGAAGAAATTAATTTGTCATTCTGGTTAAAATGCAGATCCATTAATTTAAGTAAGCAGATCAGGGAATCTCTAGGAAGCTGGCATTGTGTCTAAGCTGAGTATCTATTAATTTCCTCCCAAAACCAACTAATTCCTGGACATATCTACCGCATGTGCAAGTATATTCCCCTTTCCCTGCCATCTCTTCAACAGAATGCCTCCCTAGCAGCAAACATATGATGGATCTTAACTGGAGTCAAATACTATCTATACAGTAATTTAAACATTTTCTTCATGAGCTACACAAATTGTATATCCCCTTTCCCATATACAGACCTACTCACTGAGATCAATTTCTTTGTCCAAAGCCCTCTCCTATTTTTTTCAGCTAAGTTGTTTACTTAACATCTTTTTCAATCAAAATTGTATATACCTTAGAAGTCAAATGTTTTGTTCCAGCTTGCTCCTTGGTCAACCTCAAATGTGGTTGTCATAAACAGATAGCTAAGGGTTAATATCTCTTTCACCTGAAGCACC
Organism: Gopherus flavomarginatus; assembly: GCF_025201925.1. Lineage (NCBI taxonomy): Eukaryota > Metazoa > Chordata > Testudines > Testudinidae > Gopherus > Gopherus flavomarginatus. Next base: position 182,716,759 of record NC_066619.1, read on the forward strand.
TGACCAGAGGACCAATCAGGAAACCGGATTTTTTCAACTTTGGGTGGAGGGAATTTTGTGTCTGAAGTCTTTGTTTTCTGTCTGCCTGCTTTCTCTGAGCTTTGGAGAAGTAGTTTCTGTTTTCTAATCTTCTGTTTCTAAATGTAAGGACAAAGAGATCAGATAGTAAGTTATATGGTTTCTTTTCTTTGGTATTTGCATGAATATAAGTGCTGGAGTGCTTTAATTTGTATTCTTTTTGAATAAGGCTGTTTATTCAATATTCTTTTAAGCAATTGACCCTGTATTTTGTCACCTTAATACAGAGAGACCATTTGTATGTATTTTTTCTTTCTTTTTTATATAAAGCTTTCTTTTAAGACCTGTTGGAGTTTTCTTTTCTGGGAAATTTCAGGGAAATTGAGTCTGTACTCACCAGGGAATTGGTGGGAGGAAGAAATCAGGGGGAGATCTGTGTGTGTTGGATTTGCTAGCCTGATTTTGCATTCCCTCTGGGTGAAGAGGAAAGTGCTTTTGTTTCCAGGACTGGGAACGGAGAGGGGGAGTCACTCTGTTTGGATTCACAGAGCTTGTGTCTGTGTATCTCTCCAGGAGCATCTGGAGGGGGGAAGGGAAAAAGGATTATTTCCCTTTGTTGTGAAACTCAAGGGATTTGGGTCTTGGGGTCCCCAGGGAAGGTTTTTCAGGGGGACCAGAGTGCCCCAAAACACTCTAATTTTTTGGGTGGTGGCAGCAAGTACCAAGTCCAAGCTGGTAACTAAGCTTGGAGGTTTTCATGCTAACCCCCATATTTTGGACGCTAAGGTCCAAATCTGGGACTAAGGTTTGACATGGTGGTAGCGGTGGGATAGAATCCAGAAGCCAGTAGGAATATTATATTTTTCTTTTCTCTGCTAAGGACTTTTTAGCAGAGAGAGTTTGGTTTTAAAAAGAAACCAGAGAGAATTTTTTTTTCTGCTCTCTCTGGCAGTTTGTGGCTTGCATCTTAAGCAAGAAACCATTAAGGTGCTATTAAGAGTCTTTTGTCACACAATAGCACTCCCATTGAGAGTCATTACCAGCACTATATACATGCAAATAAAGTGGTTTTTCCGGTTTACTTAACATTGAAGATTAGCTAAAGGCACTGTTGCTAGGCAGACTTCAGGAGGCAACAGAGAACCTGCAGTTCTAAAGATAAACACCAGAGGGCACCCCAACACAAAAAAACAGGAACCATGACTTCTAAGGCAAAAATTGAGGCCGAAGAACAAATCAAAGAAGCTGAATACAGGCGAGAGATGGAAAAACACAAACAGGAACTAGAAATAAAACAAAAAGAGATGGAGATGAAAGAAAAGGAAGAAAGCATCAAACTGGCAGCCTACCAAAGAGAACAGGCAGCCAAAGAGGCAGCACACAAAAGAAAACTAGAAGAAGAAGAGGTGGCCCACCGAAGGAAACAAGCAGAAGAAGAGGTGGCCCACCAAAGGAAACAAGAAGAAGAAGAGGCGGCCCACCGCCGAGACATGGAAAAACAACAAAAAGAAATGAAAAAACAACAAAAACAAATGAAGAGAAGGAAAAACAGAGAAAACATGAACTGGACTTGGCAAAAACTGGGCTGCATGTGCCAGCCAACCCTAACAACCCGGCGCCAATTATTGCTCCACAGCACAGGAAATTTCCCACCTACAAGGCAGGTGATGACACCGAGGCCTTCTTGGAAAATTTTGAAAGAGCCTGTCTTGGGTACAGCATCCCCGAAGACCAGTACATGGTAGAATTGAGGTCACAGCTCAGTGGACCTTTAGCAGAGGTGGCAGCTAAAATGCCTAAGCAGCAAATGAATGACTATAAACTTTTTCAAACCAAGGCCAGATACAGAATGAGGATAACCCCAGATCATGCCCGTCGGCGCTTCAGAACCCAAAAGTGAAAACCAGATGTGTCATTTCCCAAACACGCCTACTACGTTGCAAAAAAACTATGAGGCCTGGATATCAGGACACAATGTTAAAACCTTGGAAGAACTGCACCTCCTCATACAAATGGAGCAGTTCTTGGATGGTGTTCCTGAAGACATCACACGGTACATACAAGATGGAAAACCCAAAGATCTCGCTGAGGCGGGGGAGATTGGAGCCAAATGGATGGAAGTGGCAGAAAGCAAGAAAGCTACTGTCAAGGGGAACGATTACCCCAGAGGGCACACCGACCATAAACCCTACAACCGATGACAGCCAAAGACCCCACATACCACCCAAGTAAAGCCACAGACACACTATTCTTCCACCTCACCAGTCTCCAGTAACTCACCTCGGCCCAGTGACCCATCAGATGGAAGATGCTTTAAGTGTAATGAACTGGGACATATCAAGGCCAACTGTCCCAAGAACACCATGCGAGTGCAATTCATTACACCACCATCACACCAAAGATCCCCAGGCCCGGATGCCTCTCAAATACCCTTGGAGCGAAGGGAAAATTTGAGAGTGGGCAGAAAGAAGGTTACTGCGTGGAGAGACACGGGGGCACAAGTGTCAGCTATCCACCAATCCTTCGTAGACCCCAAATTCATCAACCCAAAGGCCAAAGTGACAATTTACCCCTTCATGTCACAAGCTGTAGACTTGCCTACAGCTGAACTGCCTGTCCAGTACAAAGGCTGGTCAGGAATGTGGACTTTTGCAGTCTATGACAATTATCCCATCCCCATGCTACTGGGAGAAGACTTGGCCAACCAGGTGAAGCGGGCCAAGCGAGTGGGAATGGTTACACGTAGCCAAACCAGGCAAGCTTCCAGACCCATTCCTGTTCCTGAACCGTCCACAGACGCCCCATCTGGGTTACCAGAGACCCAGACAGAGGTAGTGGACCCGGATTCCATGCCAACCACTGAAACAGCCACAGCACCTCCAGTCCCAGGCCCGGAACTGGAACAGCAACCAGCACCAGCAATTGCAACCCCATCTTCAAACTCAACCCCAGTGGGCGCCAGCGAGCCACAACTGGCAGAAGAAACAGACAGCCATACCCAAAAGGCTCAGCCAGAGCCTGAAATACCCTCAGGTGCACCAGCGGAGAGCGGTTCACCAGCACCGGAAACAACCCCATCACCTACATTGCTTCCAGAGGGACCAAGCCCAAGTCCACAGTCTGAGGAAGAACTGGTGACCCCAGCCTCAAGGGAACAGTTCCAGACTGAGCAGGAAGCAGATGACTGCCTTCAGAAAGCTTGGGCGGCGGCAAGGAGCACCCCACCGCCTCTCAGCTTTTCTAATCGATCCCGGTTTGTTATAGACCAAGGACTTTTATACAAGGAAATTCTTTCTGGTGGACACCGGGAAGAATGGCAGCCGCAAAAACAGTTGGTGGTTCCAACTAAGTACCGGGGGAAGCTCTTAAGCTTAGCCCATGATCATCCCAGTGGCCATGCTGGGGTGAACAGAACCAAAGACCGGTTGGGGAAGTCCTTCCACTGGGAGGGGATGGGCAAGGACGTTGCCAAGTATGTCCGGTCTTGTGAGGTATGCCAAAGAGTGGGAAAGCCTCAAGACCAGGTCAAGGCCCCTCTCCAGCCACTCCCCATAATTGAGGTCCCATTTCAGCGAGTAGCTGTGGATATTTTGGGTCCTTTCCCAAAAAAGACACCCAGAGGAAAGCAGTACGTACTGACTTTAGTGGACTTTGCTACCTGATGGCCAGAAGCAGTAGCTCTAGGCAACACCAGGGCTAACACTGTGTGCCTGGCCCTAACAGACATCTTTGCCAGGGTAGGTTGGCTCTCCGACATCCTTACAGATTCAGGGTCTAATTTCCTGGCAGGGACCATGGAAAAACTGTGGGAAACTCATGGGGTGAATCACTTGGTTGCCACCCCGTACCACCATCAAACCAATGGCCTGGTGGAAAGGTTCAATGGAACTTTGGGGGCCATGATACAAAAATTCATCAACGAATTCTCCAATAATTGGGACCTAGTGTTGCAGCAGTTGCTGTTTGCCTACAGGGCTGTACCACATCCCAGTTTAGGGTTTTCACCATTTAAACTTGTGTATGGTCACGAGGTTAAGGGACCATTACAGTTGGTGAAGCAGCAATGGGAGGGGTTTACACCTTCTCCAGGAACTAACATTGTGGACTTTGTATGCAACCTACAAAGCACCCTCCGACACTCTTTAGCCCTTGCTAGAGAGAACATAAAGAATGCTCAGAAAGAGCAAAAGGCCTGGTATGACAGACATGCCAGAAAACGTTCCTTCAAGGTAGGAGACCAGGTTATGGTCTTGAAGGCGCAACAGGCCCATAAGATGGAAGCATCATGAAAAGGGCCATTCACGGTCCAAGAGCGCCTGGGAACTGTAAACTACCTCATAGCATTTCCCAATTCCTCACTAAAGCCTAAAGTGTACCATGTTAATTCTCTCAAGCCTTTCTATTCCAGAGACTTACATGTTTGTCAGTTTACAGTCCAGGGAGATGAGGCTGAGTGGCCTGACGGTGTCTACTACGACGGGAAAAAAGACGGTGGCGTGGAAGAGGTGAACCTCTCAACCACCCTGGAACGTCTGCAGCAGCGACAAATCAAGGAGCTGTGCACTAGCTTCGCCCCATTATTCTCAGCCACCCCAGGACGGACTGAAGGGGCATACCACTCCATTGATACAGGTAATGCTCACCCAATCAAAACCCCACCCTACCGGGTGTCTCCTCATGCCCAAGCTGCTATAAAACGGGAGATCCAAAACATGCTACAGATGGGTATAATCCGCTCATCTACCAGTGCATGGGCATCTCCAGTGGTTCTGGTACCCAAACCAGATGGGAAAATACGCTTTTGCGTGAACTACCGTAAGCTAAATGCGGTAACTCGTCCGGACAACTATCCAATGCCACGCACCGATGAGCTATTGGAAAAGTTGGGACGTGCCCAGTTCATCTCTACAATAGACTTAACCAAGGGGTACTGGCAAGTACCGCTAGATGAACCTGCCAAGGAGAGGTCAGCATTCGTCACCCATGCGGGGATGTATGAATTCAATGTCCTTCCTTTCGGCCTTCAAAATGCACCCGCCACCTTCCAGAGGCTGGTAGATGGTCTACTAGCTGGACTGGGAAAATTTGCAGTTGCCTACCTCAATAATGTGGCCATTTTTTCAGACTCCTGGCCCGAACACCTACTACACCTGGGAAAGGTCTTTAAGCGCATCAGGCAGGCCGGACTAACTGTTAAGGCCAAAAAGTGTCAAATAGGCCAAAACAGAGTGACTTACCTGGGGCACCAGGTGGGTCGAGGAACCATAAACCCCCTACAGGCCAAGGTGAATGCTATCCAAAAGTGGCCTGTCCCAAGGTCAAAGAAACAGGTCCAATCCTTCTTAGGCTTGGCCGGATACTACAGGCGATTTGTACCACACTACAGCCAAATCGCTGCCCCACTGACCGACCTGACCAAAAAGACCCAGCCAAATGCAGTTAAGTGAACTGATGAGTGTCAAAAGGCCTTTACCCAACTTAAGGCAACGCTCATGTCTGACCCTGTACTCAGGGCCCCGGATTTTGACAAGCCATTCCTAGTAACCACGGATGAATCTGAGCGTGGTATAGAAGCAGTGCTCATGCAGGAAGCAACAGATCACAACTTCCATCCTGTCGTGTTTCTCAGCAAGAAACTATCTGAGAGGGAAAGTCACTGGTCAGTCAGTGAAAAGGAATGCTATGCCATTGTGTACGCCCTGGAAAAGCTACGCCCATATGTTTGGGGACGGCGGTTCCAACTACAAACTGACCATGCTGCACTAAAGTGGCTTCATACTGCCAAGGGGAACAACAAGAAACTTCTTCGTTGGAGTTTAGCTCTCCAAGATTTTGATTTTGAAATTCAACACATCACAGGAGCTTCTAACAAAGTTGCTGATGCACTCTCCCGTAAGAGTTTCCCAAAATTCAGTAGTTAAAAAGTGTTCTTAAAATGTAAAAGTCTGTTAGTTATATACTTAGTAGTATATGTAAAGGTGCATATGTTGTAGTAATCTGTTTATTTTAAAGTTCTAAAAGAAAATCGTCGCCAGTGAGCTTCCCCACTGTCTGCAATTTGGGGGGCGTGTCATAAACAGATAGCTAAGGGTTAATGTCTCTTTCACCTAAAGCACCTGACCAGAGGACCAATCAGAAAACTGGATTTTTTCAACTTTGAGTGGAGGGAATTTTGTGTCTGAGGTCTTTGTTTTCTGTCTGCCTGCTTTCTCTGAGCTTTGGAAAAGTAGTTTCTGTTTTCTAATCTTCTGTTTCTAAATGTAAGAACAAAGAGATCAGATAGTAAGTTATATGGTTTCTTTTCTTTGGTATTTGCATAAATATAAGTGCTGAAGTGCTTTAATTTGTATTCTTTTTGAATAAGGCTGTTTATTCAATATTCTTTTAAGCAATTAACCCTGTATTTTGTCACCTTAATACAAAAAAAACATTTGTATGTATTTTTTCTTTCTTTTTTATATAAAGCTTTCTTTTAAGACCTGTTGAAGTTTTCTTTTCTGGAAAATTTCAGGGAAATTAAGTCTGTACTCACCAGGGAATTGGTGGGAGGAAAAAATCAGGGGGAAATCTGTGTGTGTTAAATTTGCTAGCCTAATTTTGCATTCCCTCTGGGTGAAGAGGAAAGTGCTTTTGTTTCCAGGACTGAAAACGGAAAGGGGAAGTCACTCTGTTTGGATTCACAAAGCTTGTGTCTGTGTATCTCTCCAGGAGCATCTGGAGGGGGGAAGGAAAAAAGGATTATTTCCCTTTGTTGTGAAACTCAAGGGATTTGGGTCTTGGGGTCCCCAGGGAAGGTTTTTCAGGGGGACCAGAGTGCCCCAAAACACTCTAATTTTTTGGGTGGTGGCAGCAAGTACCAGGTCCAAGCTGGTAACTGAGCTTGGAGGTTTTCATGCCAACCCCCATATTTTGGACGCTAAGGTCCAAATCTGGGACTAAGGTTTAACAGTGGTTAAACATTGATATAGAGCCATCTCATATCCAGATTTCACAGTAAGATGTTTGACTTGTAAATATTGAAAATACGCATTTTTTAATTGTGATGTATAATAAAAATAATAAACTAGATTAGGGAAAACTAGTCTTCCCCAATTTGTAGGTTGATACAGATTTTTTGAATGCTCCTTGTCTGTTTTTTCCATATGGATTTTAATAGCACATCTTGTCATATTTGTAATGTCATGTCAGGGATATCAGCAAGGTGTTATTTTCAATTTTAATTTATTTTTTTGCCATTGATAATAGGGTTCTCTCTTTTCTGCCAGTCATTATTTCAGTGAATGTCAAGCCTTTTGTTTGAATAATCCAAAGCTAATTAAAAATAGATAACCAGCTATAAATATCAATAATCCGTTTAAAAAATACCATTACACAAAAAAATGGAAATAAAAAATCCATAGTATACTATGCATAATTGGAGCAATAGGATGGGATTTTTATTGGCCTAAAACTGAAGCTAATGGGAGCTTTACCACTGAATTCAATGAGATCAGAGTTAGGCCAATGCTGAAACTTTTTGAAAATCATACTCCTTGAAGCACAATCAGGGTTTAAATTCAGCCAGAGCTGTCCAGAGCAGAGCTCCAGTAAATATTTTCAAATCTGCAGGAACATCAGCGCCTCCCCGTGGTGCCCCCGCCAGACCCCCCAGCTAAAGCCCCAAGCCATGGCACACACACAGATGACCCCCCCCACCTCTGGCTCAAGCCCCGAGAGACCTCCCTCTTACCCTGCAGCTGAAGCTCAGTGCCCCGAATGTGGGGCAGGGGGGCCTACGGGAAATAGTCTTTGCCAGTTTAGGCCCTGGGCACAACTAAAGCATTTCAGCGCGTAACCCAATTCTAATGTGGACAAAGGAGTTGTTTGCAGTGTTATTGTAGCCGTGTTGGTCCCAGAATGTGAGGCTGGTGGAAGGGACAAGCTTTTAAGCTTCACATAGCTCTTCTTCAGGTTTGAGGAAGGTAACCAGAGTGTCTAAGCTAAATACAAGGTGGTACAGATTGTTAAGAACATAATTGGGTTCGGTACATGCTGCAGGAGACCAGTTAAAGAGAAGTGGGCAATTAACGGTTAGTAGCCAGTAGGGTATGTTACACTGATTTTTATGGCTCATGACAATTTGTATCTTTTAAGTCCATGTTTTTTAGTGTCCAGCACAGTTATGAACTTAAGTCCCTAGGCTTGTCTTTTGTAAGTGTTGTGCAGGTTTCCTTTGAGGATGAGGACTGAGAGGTCAGATACTGAGTGATCACTTTGTGAAAAGTGTTTGCCTGTGGAAGACAGAAAAATACTAATGAAACAAAAACACTTTGTGTAAGTTGATTTGAGAGTCTAGTGATTGTCTTGTTTCAGCCACATAGATATTGGGGCATTTGATGCATTGGAGTTGGCGTCTGAAGAAGTCTATTGTTTTCAAAGTACATAGTGAGATGGATGAACAAATTTTGATCTATAATTATTTGTTTACAAACATATGGGACATTTATCAAAATTATTATGGAAAAACAATAAAAATACAAAAGCATTCAGCAGCCTTCACATTTTAAACCTAATAGGCTGTGTCAATATCTATTTGTGTAATTTTCTTGGAAGGAAAAATAGGACACTTGAGCTATTGTCAGGATAAAGCTGCTCGTGCAACGATCAAGACTATTATGTCCTAAATTGAAATATCGAAGGGAAGGAATACACAATTTGTGTTAGCAAATAAAAATAATTCTAAAAAGTTACTTGCTCAGATCACTGTCCATATGTTCCAACACCAGAACTAGAGCTGGTCAGAGCCTTTGACAAGATATGCTGTTTTATCAAAGCTGAAACATGTTGGAAGGCTGGTGATTTTGACCCTTTTTTGTCTTGAAGATTTTTTTGGGTTCTCTGGTCATTTCTGAGGCCTGACTTGAAAATCTGAACTTTTCTATCCAAAACCAGTTGTTTCAACACAATCCTGTTCAAAATGTTTCCATTTCATTCCAATGCAGAACAAAAACACATTTGAAAACTTAAAAATTGTCATTAAATGGAATTGTCTCCTTCTAGCCAGCTTTAATTATAACAGAGAAAAATGTTAATTAATGGTCAGATTTATAAACTAGCATGTCAAAATTTAAGTAGAAGCAGAAATATGTTAGGAAGAATCATCTTTCAAAACTCCAGAAGAAAATTGGCCAGCAATTTTCAGAAGCAAATGTCCAGTGGCTTAAAGATAGAGCGTGTCACAGTCATGGATGACTGTTCTGCAAGGTATAGAAACATCCTGAAAAGCTTACTTGAGTCTTGACAGCTTTTTCCTCCACTTTAGGTAGTTAGAGTGAGATCAGGGAACCAAGTGCCCTTGTCCCTGTAATGATTTCTTGAAATGTTCAATATTTCTACCTTATCATCTCTGATGTCTGAGATTGATGTATTCCCAGTGTTCCCAGTTGCATTTAGCTCCTTCCTGCATAGGGATCCTGTAGGAGTGTTTTAGATGGATACAGTCAGCCTGATGCAGTGCTCTACAAAAGTACCTATTTCTTCACTGGAGCCCATAATGATGTTTAGAGTATTTGTGAATATTGTTTGGGGTGGCTCTCTCAGAACCTGACCTCTCTTTGACCCCCCTCTAGCTCTGTGAAAATGAAGGCAGTATCTTCTGGTCAGCTATGGGCTAGGCTAGGCGTCACCTCTAATAAACATACACCTCAGTCTCCAGTGTATATGTTTCCTTCTGACAGATTTCACAAGTGTAGCCCCAAAATGCAGTTCGTTTTCAGCCCTTGCCATGTTTGCAGCAGCAACAATCAAATGTTCTCCTAGAGCTTAAAAAATGAGCTTCTTGGGGTTGTGATCACAGCCATTATCTTTGTTTGAGATCCCTCGATGCCTTTCACCACAGACCCTTGATACTGCAGATTTTGGACTTGCTTCTTTTTCCATGCAGTAAAAGTGCCTTGCATTTTATATCGCTGAGCATTTAAGTGTCAGATTAGTCATGTTTCTCCAACATAGAAGGTTCTGATGCATGCAACATATTAGAGCTGGGAGGGCAATTTGGGCCTCTCTGTGGTTTGTCTACACTGCAGCTAGGAGTGAGCCTTCCAGGCCAGGAGACAGACTTGTGCAAGGCTTAGGCACTCAGACAAGCGCACCTGACCCTTAGGCTTGAGAGGCTCAGGGCCTGCGCTTCCATTAGGAGACCCTAGGCGGTCGCCTAGGGCACCAGGATTTGGGGGGCAGCATTTTGTGAGCTCCCCAGGGGCGCACGGGAAATTCCAGTTCCGCTCCCCTCGTGCCACTGAAGAAGGACCTTCTGCTGACGTGCCGCGGAAAACAGCGGCAGGCAATTGAGCGGCTCAATGACTACCGGTGTCGCCTACGACATTTTGGCGGAGGGTCCTTCTTAGGCGGCACGATGGGAGTAGAACTGGAAGCTCCTGCATGCCCCGTGGGGAGCGCACAAAATGCCGCCCCCCCAATTCTGTTTAGGGCGCCAGAAATCCTGGCACCACTCCTGAAGAGGCTAAGCTGTAACCCAAGCCACAATAAGCATACTGTACTGCCAGCTGCAGTGTAGACATGCCCTCTATGCTTTGTTCACTGCTCAGCCAAGCAGAGTGTGGTTTAAAACGGAGTCAATTTTTTTTCACTTTGTCTTAATTATTCCCCACGATCATACTGGTGAACAGAAAAGAGTTTGCAGTCAAATACGTAGAGAAAGAACACTCTTTTAGAGCAAGCAGCAGAAGCTCTGGCTGAAACATGTCCAACTAGCTGAAGGTGGGGGCCCTGGAGCCCAATCCTCTGCCCAGCACACAGACAAAGTAGTACTTTTACAAAGATATTAACTTTTAAAAAAGAAACCTTTACAACTTTACAGACTTAAAGGCAAAAACCACAGCTTAAAAAGAGCCAGTTTCTGCCTTTCAAGCACTGCCCCGCTTTGGGGCTAGTCAGACTCTCTCTGTCCCTGGGAGCTCTGACAGTAACGGCCAAATACAGTGTTTCAAGGATCAGTGTCACGTGGCTTAAGACACTCCTAGAAGGTGCTAAAATACAACAGTGATTGATGTGGAAAGGGGTTAGTTGGGAGGGATTCAGCTGAATGGAAAGAGAAGGGAAAGGAGAGAGGACAGAGAGAGGAGAAGAGGGTAAGAGGGACAGGTGTGGAGTGAAGCAGAGGTGATGAGACTTGTGGGGGAGGAAGCAACCCAGGGCAGAGAAAGTCCAAAGGAAACTGTAGAAAGTTCTCTGTGTGTCCAGGTTCCTGCTTTGACTGTTTCTGTTCCTTTCAAATGGAGTCTCTGGTTGTTTCCTCTCTGCAGTTTTCCACTTAAGGCCACAAAATGTGGGGGAGACTGACATAGGGTGACCAGATGTCCTGGTTTTATAGGGACAGTCCCGATATTCAGGGTTTTGTCTTATATAAGCACCTACTACTCCCACCCCCCTGTCCTGGTTTTTCACACTTGCTATCTGGTCACCCGAGACTGACATCATGTGGGTCCTAGTGTTCCCCCCCCCAGTTTTGGGTCCAGGGCATGCTATGGGAAGGAGCAGCCTCAGCTGGACCTTACTGTACTTCCTTTCCCCCCACCCGTGTAGCAGTACCTGCTTTGGCTGTTTCTGTGGCTGTGTGACTGATCCAGCTCCTATTGACTTAAAAGTGAAGGATCAGGCCCCAAGAGCCTATTTAAGAGCTCCTCCCATCATTCATGTTCCTTTCTCACACACTGATAGAGAGAACTAGACATGCTCTACAGATTACATATACAGTAGAACATCAGAGTTATGAACACCAGAGTTATGAACTGACCGATCAATCACATACTTCATTTGAAACCACAAATGTGCAATCAGGCAGCATCAGAGACCAAAAAAATAAAAAAAATTGCAGCAAATACAATAGAGTACTACATTTCTACTAAAGAAATAAAGGACGAGTTTAAAAAAAGATTTAACAAGGTAAGGAAACTGTTTCTGTGCTTGTTTCATTTAAATTAAGATGGTTAAAAGCAGCATGTATCTTTTGCATAGTAAAGTTTCAAAGCTGTATTAAGCCAATGTTCAGCTGTAAACTTTTGAAAGAACAACCATTTTTTTCAGAGTTATGATGAACAACCTCCAGTCCCCAGGTGTTCATAACTCAGGTTCTACTGTATTAGTAGAACTGAGGCAACGAGAATCAAGGTAACGTAGTCACTTCATTCACAGCCAAGGTTGATGACTATGTGAAATACTGTAGGACTGCTCTTAATAGCTCCATAAATAATATACTCTGTTAACACTCAAATAATTCCCTTCAGTGTAGGGTTGTGATGCAGACTGTGTACAAACAAAAAGATCAGAGAAGTTGTAAGTATGAAATAAGCAATTGTTCTAAGCCTACTTTCAAAGGAAAAAAATTAGAGCCAGACATATTTAAGATAGCCATTTCAGTAAAGAGAACATCTGGTTAAAAATAAAAGAGGTGAGAACATTGAATCAGTGGATTAGAGTTATGGCAGTGTCCTCACAGTTGCCAGCTGAAGTGACACTGCTGCTTTACAGTAATTTCTAGTGACACTTTTATTTGTCTCTTTGCACTAATTATTCATGATGGGGGATTCCCCCTGCAGCATTAGGAGGGGAAGGATAAAAGCTGTGGAATCACTGCAGGGCACAACCAGAAAGGGTGACATGAAGGACTTCTTGTGCTGAACACTTTATCTTTTAAGTCACCATTTTGTCTCAACTCCTGGATTTCTTTTTTCTGTCTCAGTCTGGTGTTGATAGCAACAGGACAGTTATAGACAGGAGACCTGGAACAAATTGTGTTGACATGGACTCAACACAAACCACATGGTTACACTACCGATTCTGAACTCTGAATCCCATAAAAGAAATCAAAGACGTAATCTACTTTCCTAAACAGTTAAACAGGCCTTTTGTCAGGCTTCAAGCAAACCCCTTCTGCCCTAGGGGGAAGTGTCTCAGTTTTTTCAGATCTACTATGTTGTTTGCTTTGTCTACATTGTTGGTGATTTGAAAAACATACGTTATTCTTTCTCTACTACACTTTGATTTGCTAGAAGCAAATGCCTTTTAAAGGTTTTTTTGTTTAAAAAGAGTTGCATTTTTTTAAATACTTCTTTCAAAGCCTTTTGGCTTTAATTATGAATTCAGTATAAATTATTACCCCAAAAAATCCCTCCCAATCAATCAATAAAGTATTCAATGTGTGTGTTTCTTTTTTAAAAAAAAAAAATCATTGTGGATTGTTTATCAAACTTGTGTTATTATATCGTTTGCTACCTCACATGAAATCCATGAAAATTTAGTTTTCTGCTTTCAAATCACTTGCTTTTGCATTTTAGTTATAGCTGCATGAAGCTTATCCCCCTCTGCCGAAGTGCCGCCGAAGCCCTGGACTGCTGCCGAGTATTCGAATCAGGGCCTACAGTTCATAAAGCCGGCCCTGGTCACATGGTATTTCTTTTTATCCTTATTTTGGCTGACCCTACTGCATGTAATTAGGTGGGTTAGAAGAAGCGATTTGGACTCATTTTCTTAGAGGGTGTTGCTACCTTTTGAGTGTTTTCTTTAAGCCATTAAAGAAAAAAGATAATATCTCTTTTTCCAGGAACATAACCCTTGGTTTTACCTAGAAACCATTTACAAGGGCTTATGGAGCATCACTGTACCTCAGCTGCCTATTGCCTCGCAGAAGGAGGGAGGATTTTCTGTTGCTTTGAGCAGCTAGTTACCACCCCCAGCCTTTCCAGACCATTCTAGATACAGGATGTACAGGCCCTGCAACTCTACCATTCGGCCAGTCCACCATGAATAACAGATGGCAACAGTGGAATTGCTAACTCAAGCAAGCCTTTCAGATCTGGTGTTTTTCTGAAAGCACCCACTGCTGGAATCAAGTGATTAGAGATTTTCAGCTTTCATTTCATTCATGGTTGCAGAGAAAAGCCTGAAAATTTGACCTTAGAACAACCTAAAGGCTCAGAAACCAGAAGGCAAATAAAACTGCAAAATTCATTAAACACATTAAACAAAAAAATAAAACACTCAGAAAAGTTAAGCCAGTCTCATGATTAGAGATGCTGAGATTACACAATGCCACACAGCATAAGCATGAGAGTTTCTTGAAATAGGTCGGGAGTGAGTTTAATCTTAAAAAGGCAAGGCCATGCTTTCCTTCTACTACAAGCCCTGGGGCCTGGAACCCTAACACCATGGACTTCACCCTCAGTTCAAAACTATCCTGTTTCTGTTTCCGAGGGACACTTCCTACAATGACCTTGCCCTTGTTTCCCTTATAGCCCCTCCTGGGACAAGGCGTCCCCCTATCTCCTTTAGTGGAAAGCCATAGAGCTGGGCTGAAAACAGTTTTTCCAACCCATCAGTATTTTTAATATTTCAGAACATTTCTTCCAAACCTTCCTGCTGCGTGCTGGTCACATCAGTGTTGTCTGTACGCACCCTCCACACCAGAAATGCTACAAAATTGAGACTAAACTTGTGAAGCTTGGATTCAAAGGGAATATGCCCAGAAGTGGAAACTGGAAGCAATGAAAGACAGTTAACGCTCATGTTTTTACAACTCTGTTTTTTCTTTATGAAGTGTTTAATTCATATCTTTCCATAATATTTTGATGTGATTTTGTTGGCTTTTTTTTTTTTTAATGAAACATACAACAAAATCAGGTAGCCAAAACCAATTCTGTGCCTCCTGGTTTGCGACCCTAACTCTCATTGGACTTCAAGTGTGCATATCCAAGAGCATAACAGGGGGAGGGATAGCTCAATGGCTTCAATATTGGCCTGCTAAACCCAGGGTTGTGTGTTCAGTCCTTGAGGGGGAAGTCACTTAGGGATCTGGGGCAAAAATTGGTCCTGCTAGTGAAGGCAGGGAGTTGGACCTGATGACCTTTCAAGGTCCCTTCCAGTTCTAGGAGATTGGTATACCTCCAATTATTAAAAAATATATATATATTATTACAACTGAGTCCTTTGATTTTTTTAAGGCTATTGGAATCCATGTTCTCAATATTTTGTGGTATAACTTATCCAACGCAATAAAGCTAAACAGTCCCAGAGCTGGAATTAAAATGCAGGACCAGTCCCATGCATAAAAACTGCCAATAGTATACGCAATACCGCTAACCATACTAAGAGTGGCAGGAAAGACAATTTTAGTACACATTCATTTAAGTGTTGCTAATTTTTTAAAATTACATGTCCTGTAATTTGCATTTACATTAATAGATGTAGATAAAGTTTTATGCCTTTACATATCGTTGTGCAACAGCACCTTTAATACTAAGCCCTGCTTGTACTACAAGTTAAAAGTTGCTCCTGTTCTAGTCTCATTTCTGATCTCTCATGTGAGCTTTCTAACTCAGAGTAGATTCTTGTTGTAATTATCTGATCTGTTGAAAAGACTAGGTGGATGAGGTAATATCTTCTATCCGACCAACTTCTGTGGTGAAAGACAAGATTTGAAGTTACAGAGAGCTCTTCTTCAGGTCACCATGTCTGTTTCATCAACAGAAGTTGGTGCAATAAAAGTTGTCACCTCACCCATCTTGTCTCTCTATTATCGTGGGACCAACACGGCTACAACAACTCTACAAACTATCGGTTGAAGTCAAGGTCAAAATAAATGATTTGAGGAAAACCAACTCAATCTCCATTTAGCAGATAGGTATTTAAGGAATCAGTATCTTTTTTCTTTACAAACAGAAGTCACTGTTCTTGGATTCATATAAAGTCTTGTCTGAACATTTGCCAAAGGCAAAATTCAAATCCTCCTTAAAAAAACATATTTGTCCAAAATCTGTTAGTATAAATCAAACTTCCTCACCAGTCAGACTTCTGGTTTTTCATGATTTTTGAAGCAATGTTATTTTGCTAAATCTCTAATTATTGCAGGCCATAATTTCTCAGATTATTACTCTAAGCCCCACCCCTAGCATTCTATAAAAAATCCAGGGCCCAATGAAGGGGGCTCAGAGCTCCAGGCTTCAGCCACTGGGCTGGTGATGGGGGAGTTTGGGTCAGCTGACTTGGGCTCACAGGCTAAAAATTGCAATATAGATATTCAGGCTCATGGTGGAGCCTTGACTCTGAGACTCCCCCACGGAGGGAGGGGCTCAGAGCCTAGGCTCCGAGCCTAGGCTCCAGCCTGAGCATCTACACTGAAATTTTATAGCCCTGCAGCCCACACCCTGCTATCCTAAGTCATCCATGGCATCTTTTATCGCAGTGTAGACGTACCCAATCTGGATGTTACTGGGGCATTTAATTAATTTCTAGGTTAGATTACCCAAGCAAGAGCTACCAGTTTTAAGGATGGGCAGAAGTTGTTTTGCCAGTTGGGAGTACCCTCGTTATGGTGCTTCTGCACATATAATTTTTAATTCACAGCAATAAGGCTTTTAGTGGAGGACAGTAGGTAGAGGATTAATAACTCAATAAATACTGACTATGTTTCTGACAGTACTGATGTTGTAATGGCATAGTCTTAAATGGTGACTTCTGGGGCCTCTTTAAAGGAATGTTACAGAATAGATGAACACAACACTCTACGACCACCTCAATTCCAGCTGCACCTGTATGTTTCCAAAAGGGGAAAGTTAGACTGCACAGTGCTGTATACCCCAATTTAAAATAAAGACTTTTGTAACTGTTTAAATAATGTATCTGAGGCTACGTCCAGACTACCTGCCGTATCGGCGGGTTAAAATCAATTGCTCAGGGATCGATATATTGCGTCTCATCTAGACGCGATATATCAATCCCCGAGCACGCTTATATCGATTCCGGAACTCCATCAACCCCAACGGAGTTGCAGAATCGACAGGGAGAGCCGCGAACATCGATCCCGCGCGGTGAGGACGAGTAAGTAATCCGATCTTAGATATTCGACTTCAGCTACGTTATTCACGTAGCTGAAGTTGCGTATCTAAGATCGATTTCCCCCCATAGTGTGGACCAGCCCTTAGTAGGACTAACTGGGTATGAACTCCTCTGGGTAGTTCAAGGACCTGAATGCTATATATACATCAACATGTAGATTCTATTTTACATACACTATATATATATATATATATCACACCACAAAACAGTATTTAGTATGATTTTTAGGTGTTTAATAAGCATTTAGGACCAACACTTCAAAAATGGTTTCCAATTTTGGGAACTTCAACTTGTGAATGTTTGAGCAGCTACAGCTCTCATTTATTTCAGTTCAGCGTATGGGTGCTTAGGAGCTCTGAAGGCTGTGGCCTAGCTATGCTCCAGATTAGAGGCACTCAGACTCACAAGCCATCTTTTGAAACTGCAGACTCACAGAGACAGATGTAGAATTGTGTGTGAATTTTTATAATCTGTGGCATGGATTGCTTTCTTTTGCAAGAGTAAAAATTATTTTGCCAAACAGCCAAGCGTCTGCTATGGTTATTAATATTGCACTTACCTTTTTAGGGTGTATGCTACATCCAGGTACCTGGCTTGAATTGAGCATTTGATAGTGGGCACTGTTGTCTTCATATTTAATACTACATGAAGCCATATGGCCCAGAACGTGCACAGAACACTAAATACACCGTGTACAGAACATACACAAAAGGAGATTATTTCTGGCAACATTTAAAGCAACTTAATAACATTTTGGGGGAACTTATTTCAATAAAAATCTGCCATTTGATTCATGGCCATCCACTGAATAACACTGATGCAAAATGAAGTGAGTTGTAAACCTGTCAATTGGACAATCCATTTAATTTATTATATCTGTGTGAAAGTGCACATTTTTGGAATGAATGTTTTAATTGAATTTCACCATCCGTTGGCAAGATACACAACATATTCCAATACCATCATAGACACAGACTATGAATAAGGAACTTCGGGGGGCATTGTTTGCTATTTGTCAGTACCATTTAATTAAGATGCCTCAGGGTCAATATTCGATTTTGAAACATGCTTTTTTGTTTGGTTGGTTTTTGTTTGCAAATAGTCCTGTTTGTGTGTAAGACTTAGTAGGCTATTTTACTTCCAGATACAAGAACAAAAGCTACCACTACCAAAAGCTATAAACACAGGGCTATTATTATGAGAGAGAAGTGTTGCACAAGATCAATCTTTCACAATATCTCTGTAGTGGGATAGAATAATTTCCTCCCCTACAGGAAGGGGTGAGTTAGATTCCAGGGCCTATGCTATGTGGGAAGTCAGACATGATAATCTTCATGGTCCCTTCTGGCTTTAGAAATCTTTAACAAGAGTAACAGTTTTCAGAGTAGCAGTCATGTTAGTCTGTATCCTCAAAAAGAACAGGAGTACTTGTGGCACCTTAGAGACTAACAAATTTATTTGAGCATAAGCTTTCGTGGGCTACAGCCCACTTCATCGGATGCATAGACTGGAACATACAGCAAGAAGATATTTATACATACAGAGAAAAGGTGAAAGTAGCCATACCAACTGTAAGAGGCCAATCAATTGAGATGAGCTATCATCAGCAGGAGTAACAGTGTACAGCTCTGTGTTAGGCATTAGCAGCAATAATCTATGGATTGACTATATCATGGTTTGTGTCCATTATAAATTAAAGAAACATGAGAAGAAGGAGGGAAAGTAACTAGGGTCATTTTGAAAGTGTTAAAACATATTATTCCAAATACATTTGTTGAGAAAGAGCTCTTTGGAAATTAAAGAAATACAATTTGTGCACCTCTTATGGAAAAGGGGACACAAAAAACAATATGGTATCCCAGGAAGGGGTTCTAATAAAATACTTAGAAATGTAGGTTGTTTCTTCTTAAATATCCCTCTTAGGTTAAGAAGGGAAACAAGCTGCAGCAGCAAATTCTACAGCTATGACGGACTCTACTGCATCATACGAGAAGACCTGAACTCCTGCTTATTCTTGACTCTAGAGTCTTCTCCTTCACATTTCTCAAAGATCAACTACGTTCCCTTCTGGGTCAGGCTGCAAATTGTACTGTTTATGGGATGCTGTTTTATTTATTGTGCAATTAGGTTTCTGTTTCTTCATCAGCTCTGTTGTGTGTTAGGTCACATTGCTTTTTAGCATTATGTTTTTAGTTAGTCTGTCAAGTGCCCAGAGGCATTCAGTCACTGGGTTTCCACATAAATTTGAAAAATTACTACTACTTGGTACTGCCTTAAATAAGGATCAGTTATCTCTTCTCTTAAAGAAGAAAGAGTGGAAAATGGATTGAAAATATAGCATATCTGTATCTTATTTAAAGGGAGGCCTTCCAAAGAATTGAAGAGGTGCCCCTGTTATGAAGTGGTTTTACATTAAAGTCTGTGTCTGTTATTAAGCCTTAATAACTTACCACAAAAAGCCTGAATAACACTATCTACACTTCAGAACTAAACATGTACACACCCTTGGCTAAACATGGCTGGGGCCAAATTCTGTTATGAATATGGTTTATTCTTTTGTCTGTTAACAGAAAAACAATATATTACAGAAACCTTTATAACTGTTGCTACCAAGGCTATGACATGACTAACATGGATTGGCCTCAACTGTGTTATTCTTGTAGGGTAGACAGAGCCTAAATGAGCTGTGGGGGAAAAGAAGAGTATGTAGAATACAGAGGAACCACTACAGAGCTGCCACTAGATCTGCAACCCAATTCTGGACCAGAATTACCGAATCCACTGGTCACACCTCCAACAGTCCCAACACGCATACAGTCTTCCCCCAGAAAGGGAGAGCCACCAGCAAAGAGCAAAGAACTTCTATAGGGTCTCCAGTTCCTTAACCCATTTTCTATAGTGGAAACATGCTGTTTTCTCTGAATTTGGAGTCACTGGATTTTGCCCTATATGTAAAAAATTGTTTTTAAAATGTACTTTAAAAAAAGATTATCTTGCATCTGTAGTAAGCAAATGTACTAGGTGGATGGGGAAAGAAAGGAGTTTCTGTTCTGAAATAAGGACATTAAATTTGAGTGGTGATAATTCCTGGTCCTCTAAACCTGTGTGTTTCATCATATCACAGATTTGCTGCCATTAGGTATAAGCATTATTTCTAATGAAAATGTTTAAAGGCAATAGAATTTTTTAATAGCCGAAGTTTAACAGCTACACACCACTCAGCATAGTATGTGTAAGAGATTTAAAAAAAAAATCATAGAAGTGAGAGCCAGAGTTAAACAGATGTAGTGGAGGTATGTTTATATTGGAGGCATTGTCCTCCTTAATAATCTATCCTTAGATAAATGCAATTAATTTTCACAATGTTCTAGGTATGGGTTTTGCCATTTTACAGTTTGTGTTATTAACATAACATGCACATCGTTGTAACAGGTAAAAGTCACACAAGAGCCTTCTGACAGAAGAACCAAACAGTTACTGGATCTGATAGACCATTCTAACAAAACAAACACCCCTTTGCTAGTGAAAAGTCAGTCTAAAAGTGTTTCAACAAAGTCCAATTAAGACCCTTTTTTTTAATGATTTTCTTCACAAAAATTCTACACTCTTTTAAAAAAAACAACCAAAAACAATATTAGAAAATCTGGAAGTGAACCCTTCATTGCCATCTAGTCCATGGGGATCCGGCCACCATTCACTGTCAACCCATCTAATTTATACCACCCACCTTTTACTTTGACCACTAAACATTTTGAAAATATATGTAAAGTTAAAAGTAACAAAATTCTAGGCATGATAAAATCAAGAGATCTATTTCCAGTGTACTATACTACTAAAATGTATTACAACATCACTACAAAACAGCTCCAGACTGTAGGTCCAAAATTCTGGGTAAAATAACCTTGTCACAGCTACACTCACCTTTTGAGGATAAGTAATCTACAGACAGTTTCACCAAAAATTCTGAAAGCAGAAAATATTGGGGCTGTAAAACAAACAAAACAACAGAAAGCCATGTCTGAGTGGAAAAAGGAGTGATGGGAAGGGGGCTTCAGGTAATAGTCTTGTATTGTCTGGGTCACCTGCAAACCTCCCCTTGTTCATCTGAACAGATGTGGCAAAGAGGAAATGCACAACCACAGCAACAGCAAAAACATTTGTACCGAATTAAGCTTCCTGGGGGTAGGTGTGCAAAAATCCAAAAGGAAAGCCTTACTAACGGCTGCATGTTTGGTACTTTTGTGGTTTGTCATAAAGGTCACTGTTTAAGCTAGTTTCATTTAATAAGCATGGGTCTTTACTAGTTTTATTGTTGTTTTTTGGTTATTCCTTTCATGTAAGTTCAGCTCCTTAATATCTTTACCATAACATTTTAAAACAATTTTGTTATTTCTCTGTTGATGGTGAGAACTGTTGTACAGGCTGTATATTTGTATAATTTTTTCATGATGGTGGTCGTTTATTTACAAACTGATTTCACTTACACATGTATTTGATGCTGGTAAATCAAGTACTAGCTCTGGCCAAGGCCATAGGCATTAGCCAAGAACTGAAACTCCTGGCTGGAAATCAAACCGGCTCACCCATGTGTTAGTTTTGTTCAAAATAGGTATTACTATTATAAGAATGTATTTTGTGTTTCGACTCTGTGAAATGCTTGTAAGTTGCTACAGGCATTAATCTCCTTTGTAATGTCTGTACTTCATGCTACAAGGTAAAATATAAGTTTATTTTATAATTTTAAATATGCCTGCTCTGAACTTGTAAACTTGGGCAGCATGGTTCCCGTCTCTCACTCCTCCTCAAGAAGGGCTATCAAGACTTAATGGGCCATACAGGACAAAAAGCTTTGCTGATTGCCCCATCCACCCATGAAGCAGGTATGTTCAGGAGCCCTCCTCTCATCGGTTTGAACTCTGGGAGAAGGACATAAAAATACTTACAAAAATAAATGGTTCTCTTTGTTATTTGAGCTGCCACAGTACCAGAGACACTAAATGAAAGCAGATATTCCCATGGTCAACCTGAGTCTGCCCTGAAAGACATTTTGAATGTGCAGATTACTAATGTCTGGGACTTAAAGGAACCATAGATGGTAACCTCATTTATGTGTATATATTTGCTTGCTTTAACCTGGTAAATAACTCAAAGGAGGGGGGGAATGAGTTAACAAAACTTTAAATAGTTTATTACAGGATTGGCTACAGGCATTGTCGTTGGTGTCAGACCTAGGATAGCAGCTGATTTAGGTTAAGTGACTGGTCTCTTGGGACTGGAAGCAACCTGAATATTATGATCTTAGTGTAAGTGACCATTTATCACTAAGACCCAAGACCCCATTTGACCAGCTATAGGAAAACAAAGGCACTATATATCTTTTTTTCCCCATGGCAGCTGGATAGTAGAGTTGTGTGTCATCCACATACTAATGGTATTGCAGCCTACACCAAGCTCTCTTGCCATCTTCCCCAGCAAACCTCTTGAGCAGCAGGGGGTAGCAGAAAGGAAGCCAGTGGAACCAGACATCAGAAAACCCCAAGGGCTGATGAGCCATTACCCAGTACCAGCCAAAAGGAATCAGAGGAGAAGTAATGGAAGCACTCAGTCAGCATCTGCAGGGTAGTTGACAAAAAAAAACACCTCGCTGTGAATGGTTCTAAAACTGATTATATTATAGTTTTATATAGAGTGCAAAATAAAATTATGGTGCAATTAACATATATGCATCAGCACAGTTCATTAACCATTAAAGATCTTTATAAAAAGATCACTGCTTGAAACCATAAAGAAACAGCATAACAGAGAGAACAAGAACAGAGGAGAAAACAATGTGTCACCAAACAATCCAGGGAGAGAGTTGTCCTGGCTTCTTTGTGTCTAATTATAATGCTATACAGGATATCTTGAAGCAGATGGTATTTGTGTTTATTTTATTGTTTCCTAAATTGCCCATCATGAGCATCTGGGAAGCTGAACAAAAATTAAACACAGTAATGGTGGGAGGATGGGGGAGTTGGTGTGGGGGAGAACCAGACTGGCTGGCACTCAAACAAGTGCATGGGAAGGAGGGATGGTGGAGGGGAGAGCACAAGGATCCATGTCTTTCATAAGGGTCTGCCATTATCGCCGACCATATTCTTGAGGAAGCCCAAAGAGTGTCCTAGCCCTATGCCCCAAGTGATGCAATCCATCCATAAGCGGATGAGAAAGGCCACAACTGCACTGGCAAACAGCAGCTGCAGAGTGTGCTGCACCATCTGAAAGGATGCAGCAGCAGAGACACTGGGAGAGAAATTCTGCCTCCTAGTCAGAACTCCCCCAGGGGCACTGTGGCACCACATGCCACTTTTCTCAGGCCTGTAAGCAATTTGCACAAATAAAATTAAATACAAGTAATTAAAAGTAGTAAGCATTTCACCCAGTAATAAATGTTCACAGGATCCATGCCATGAATGAGATATTTAATAAACAAAAATAAGCATGATTATAAGCAGAGCATTTTAAAGTCTGAACATTTTCACCCTTTTCCATACATTTCTTTTATCAGATAATATCACTGACCAAATTGCTCTAGGAGAGAGAGAGAGAGAGAATTGAGATGAATCATGAGCATTTATTTAGCTCTTCACAAAGAAGGACCTCAATTCCGCATTTCTCTGAGCACCCAGAAATCCATTTGTAGTCAGTGGGAGTGTTGGATGTGTAAGGAATGCAAGATCAGGCACATCAAAATGAATTCTCACGTAGCACTGAGAATTCTCTCAGATGCTGGTTGGTCTTGCTCACATGTCCAAGGTCTAACTGATTGCCATATGCAGGGTCAGGAAGGAATTTTCCCCCAGGTGAGATTGGCAGAGACCTTGGTTTTTTGTTTTTAATTTTTTCCTGCAGCAGGGACTGCAGGATACTCGCTAGGATCATCTGGATCTCTCTCACTTAATCAATTCCCTGCCATTGCAGAGGCCATGGGCATCGGTGTACTGCCCATTCTCTGTCTGTGGCACACAAGAGTTTCCTAAGGCTGTAAAAATTTGGTCTAATTCTGGTGGTTGGGATTTGTGCGGAATGGCACTTAGTGGCCTGTGATATACAAGAGATCAGACTAAATGATCTGGTGGTCCCTTGTTCCCTTAAAATCTAGGACTGTAATCAATCATGACTATCCTGTGAGGGAGGTAAGTGTTGTTGTCCCCATTTTACAGATAGGAAATCTGTTATTAAAAGGTTATTTGTACTGGAGTTACAGCCATCTGTGTTTAGGAAGTGATCACCATTATTAGTTCATTTAACTTTAAAGATGATTCATTTTTTGCTGGCCTTAAAGGAAAAATGCTGAAATAGAATCCATACATGCAACTGACATGGACAACAAAAGTTGTTGCTTGCGCAGGCTGAGGGCAGCCTATAGCCATAACGATTTAGGTGGAAGGCAGATGGAAGAGAAAAACCATGATGCAGGATAGTAGAACCTGGAACTCTTGCGCTGAAACTGTTTAATAATTGAAGTCAAATAAGAATTTGTATCATCACCAGCTGAATTAATACTGTATGTTTGTAAATTACTTTAAACATTATTTTGTTTAGTAGGCTAAATCTTCTCTTTATTGTACCAATTGCTAATAGTAGCATATATCTGCTTTACTCCAAAGCTGTTAAATGTATTGTAAATCCATACTGTAGCCAAAGGAGACTAATCAAAGGCTTTCCCCAATGACAGGCATAAATATGGAACAACTGGAAAAAAAATTAATAAGAAAATTATGTGAAAACTGAGCCGCCTGTACTACATGTGGGCTTCAATTACATAGCCATCAACGGCTGCTGCTGCTCAGCAGAAGAAGGCTACATATGCAAAACAGCAGCTCTGAGTGAACAAAACAAATAGAAATAAGCATGCTGGAAACATTTAGAGCAACTGAAAAATAAGCTGTTAGAAATTGTGAAAACCTTTCATTTAGCAAAGCATTATAACCTCAAAATAAGAGAGGCTCTTTTGTTCATGATACTTTGTACTTCACTTAGCTTTAACTCTATAGTCATGAAGTTCAGTCACATTTAAAGCAATCCCACGATTTACAAGAGCACAGATATCAAAACTGTTATAAGCTTCAGGACTTACATGAGACCAATGAGTAACAGGCATTGAATCATATTTAATTGTTGCATGTTCTAATTCAGGTCCTCCTAGCTTTTGTGCTGTCTGAAAAGTACATTTTGTTTTTAAAACAAGCAGAGCTTATTTCTCTTGTGTTTATAGTCCCACACACTGAGGAAACAAAGCAGGTTAATTAAATTCACAGATAACAGGATATAAAGAGGCTTCCTGAATCATCAAACAAAGAGGTGCTTCTCCTTCTACAGCAGGAGAGTCATCTTGGGCCCTGTCCTACAGTTGGGTCTGAGAGGCCAGACTCTTGGGGACAGCAGGACAGGAGCCTTAGTCATTAGAGTCAGAGACACACTCTTGCTACAATTAAAGTGCATGTAACAAGTTTATTAAAATTAACAGTTAATAATCCTGTTACAGCAAACTTATTTTAACTAAACCATGAAAGCAGTTTTCACTTACCTCAGTTGTCAATGAACACAGATTTAACCCAATTGCACATATCTGTTTCTGTTGGGAGGATGTCCTCCTATACCTT
Source organism: Gopherus flavomarginatus (assembly GCF_025201925.1). Lineage (NCBI taxonomy): Eukaryota > Metazoa > Chordata > Testudines > Testudinidae > Gopherus > Gopherus flavomarginatus. Next base: position 182,742,312 of record NC_066619.1, read on the forward strand.
GCTTAAATCTGAGAGGAGATTCAGATGGGTGCAGCCGGATAACTACTACAACCAAGTCAGGCCAAATGCTGTACAAGCTCTGTACTCTCCTGATACTTACTCACTCTTGACTTGGACACCGCAAGTGAGATTTTCTGAAGAACTCAGGCCCAGATTCACAAAGGCATTTAGATTCCCAACTTCCAATGACATCAGTGTAAGTTGGTGCCTCGATACCTGTTCAGATCTACATCTCAGTATTTGCCAAACTCTATCACAATTGAAAATAATGGGATAAGGGGCTCACTGGTTCTGAAAACGCCTCCTCTAATTACTAAGACTACTTACTACTTCCTAAATCTCATTTGCTTTACAATGGAAAAAATAAGTTAATATCTGAGGTTACTTGCAGTATTGCCTATTCTGGTAAGATTTATTATTGGATAAATACATGATTGGTAAAGAACGGAGACAAAATCCTTTGACTTCACTGGGGCCAAATTTCACCCCAGCTATATGAAACAGGAAATTGTTTCCTGCAGATATTTATAGGATATAATGACACCAAGGAACATATTGACATACCTGTTGCTAACGAAGATAAATTATATACCTTCCTGAGAAAGCATTTTAAGGTTTATAAAACAGATTAATAGATATAAAGCTAATAGTACATCCAGCACTTACAGTTGACTTAACTGTAATTAAACAAAATAGAAAAGGCAAGAAAGCAAACAACATTTAGTAGCAAGAAATAAATCAATGCCTGATCTGCAGCTCTGCTACCTAGATCTATGATCCCCTCAACTAAAAAGGATCTGGGTTGTTCATCAGTATAAGGTTGGGAGACATCTGAATTCAGCACTCAGATATGGGCACCGTATAAGAACCTAGATAGATATATAGGTCTCAGATGTTGTAGGAAGTATTGTAATATCCATTAGGTAACATTCTACACTTTGAGTCAGCATCCTCACCTGCTGCTAGGGAGTAGTGTATTGTTAGAATTACTTTTCTGTAACAGGTTTACAATAGTTTTGGAGACAGATATACCATTCCACAGACATTAAGTCACTACTCACTCCGAGGAAAGAGAGTCACATCCAGAAATAAAGACTTTTTGCAGCACTTGCCACATTGAAGAGTCCTCTCCTAGGAACAGTTAAGCAGAGACCCAGACTAGCTTGAGAGATCTAATAGGGATAAAAAGACAAGGTGACACAGATACAGGTTTTCATGTGAAAGAAAAAAAACCCTAATAGTGTTATAATTACTGTGTGTTTGTAAACACCTGGCTGAAATAACAGTAGTACTGTTAGGCTATACTCCCCCCAACAAAACTAATAGCAAACAAAAACTAGAACACAACTTCTGCAGTACAGCACTCCCTATAGAATAAAGCCTAACACTATTCTCCAGCTTCCCTACCTTTCTAAACCAGGACAGGCACCTTTTATAGTTCACCTTAAAAGGCTTGTTTGAGGAAACAAGGTCACCTGACCATACTATTTGAGTTAGTAATGAGGCATTCTTGCCTCCACGTAGCCCTAGACGAACTGGAGAGAGTAGAACTCAAACCCAGATAATCTTCAAGAGTGCCACTACCAGAGACCCATGAGACTCCACTAGAATCAAAGAGACTTAGGCAACTAGAAAAGCACAGGGATCTAAAAAGCCTTATTTAGGCGCCAAGGCTTCTATACAATGAACAGAGGGGGAGACATAGATGCTGAGAATGGGATCCACAAAAGCCAGCATGCTATGCAGGGAGCTCCCTAAAGTAGCCAATGGGAAAGGCTGATGAAATAGGTGTGTCCTAAGCTCTGCCCCTCCCACAGAGTTCAGTGCCAAATCTGGGCTGGAGGAAGGTACCTATCTGTGCTTATTATCCAAAACTAGGAACCCCTCTTCTGGAGACGGTTTAGGCTCCTGTTAGGCTAGGCTTAGGTAGAGCTGTTTATTGTGAGAATGGCTTAGTGACTTGCCACAAACCGGCTAGGGGAGAAGGCATGGGTGCAGGGACTGACCTAGAATGTAAAAGACCCTGGTTCAATTCCCCCTCTACCTGATGAGGAAAAGGGATCTGAACAGGGGTTTCTCACCTCTTAGGTGAGTGAATGCCCTAACTACTGGCCTCCAGACTCGCTCTCCGGCCCACTTAATATTTCACTAACATGGAATGACTCAACAAGAGAAACAGAGAGAGGCCCACATCACAATATCCTATAGTCCACTTGCCTGAGATGGAGGGAACCCTCAGGCAGAGAAATGTCTATATTCCTTGGGTACGAGTGACCAGAGGCATAAACTTAGGCAGCTAGGTAACTTTTACAGTAGACACTGAGGGTACATCTACACTACCCACCAGATCGGCAGGTAGCAACTGATCTATCTGAGATCGATTTATCACGTGTAGTGTAGACGCAATAAATCGATCTCCAATCGCTGTCCTGTCAACTGCTGAACTCCAGCTCGGCAAGAGGCGGAAGCAAAGTCAATGGGGGAGTGACAGCTGTAGATCCCATGCCATGAGGACGTGAAGTAAGTGATTCTAAGTTGATCTAAGATATGGCAACTTCAGCTACGCTATTCTTGTAGCTGAAGTAGCATATCTTAGATCGACCCCCCCACAGTGTAGACCAGGCCTGAGTGAGTTTAGGTGCCTACAGAGTTAGGCTGCAGCCCAGCAGAGGTTTTGTGGATTGCAGAAAAGTGAGACTTAGGTGCTTAAATCTGCGCTTTAGGCACCTAAGTCCTTTTTTGGATCTGGCCCAAGGGGCCTAATTTTCCATTGCCTTGCACCTTGCATTTACACCAGTGTAAAGTGAGATCAAAGTGGGAGTGAAATACCACCACTCTGATCTGGTAGCATTTTATGCCCATTTTGCTCTCACCTTGCATTGTTGAACACGACTATACAAATTGCAGGACAATAGAGAATCAGGCCATATGTGTCTTTGAATTTTCTGTGAACAGTAACTGGCTTCACAGGCCACCTCCAACAGCCATTATGTGGCCACTTATCTTTCACCAAGATGCTGGGTGTTTGCTTTACCACTGGGGAAAGATTCTGAGTTTGTTTAATGTATTGGTATATTCCCTTCTAATGCTACTGCCTACTTTTAAGCAGATGTATTTGATTTAAAATTTAGGGGGCTAGAATTGCAAAAAAGGCAAGAAAGAATGTTCACACTTCCCCATCCCCTTTATACGATCATTGAATGCCAGAAGCGTTTTAAAGTAATAGCTAACACTGTGAAACAGAATAGTACATAAAAGAAAATATTAATGCCTCAGAGGTGCTCCTTCCGTTTCTAACTTTCCAGAATGGTGCATGAGCCTCCTGTATTCTTTGGCACCCAAAACTTTATCAAATATTTTCTTTGCATAGCCCAGGAATTTAAATGTGCATTTTAACTTAGACCTGCAGGAATGCTTGCACTGTAAAATTGGAGCAAGGAAATAAAATAGAAATATACAATTAAATGGTCAATTTTAGTTCACAGAAAGCAATTACTTTGGGGTTAAGAAGAGTAAAATTTACTACTGCAAAAAGTCCCAGTCAAATATAGTCTTGGAAAATGCAACATAATTTTCATATAATTTATCTCACACCTTTTATTATTTATTGAGTGCTGTCACTTTGCATGGCCCTGTACAATCCATAGAGGAAGACATAGGCCCAGCTCCTCAGGATCTGGACCAGAGTCCCTCTCCTGTTTACAATCTAAAACCCAAATCCTGTAACTGGATCTGCCTGGACAGACCCCTGCCCCAGTCAATGTATGGGGATCCCATTATAGGGCCTAAAATATACAGACAAAACAGCTTAGATACAAACCAATCTCCAGAGCTGTTAGCAATATGGCTCTTCCTTGCATATTGTCTTGTCTGCATGCTATCTTCATCCATGATGCCAGAACAGCTCTGAGGAGGTGTGTCTGACTCCTCTGGTGAATGGGCTGGCTCTGCTGAAGCAGACAAAAGACACTGAGACTTTATACATCTGTGACATACTAACGAAATCACTGGACTTGCATGGGTGTGATCAGCTAATATGTAAGCATTACCTAAAAAGTGACTTTTGGGGTTGGTTATTTATTTAAGATACAGAATGAGGGCTTTCCCTCATATAACTCCATTGGAATCATTGGCCCACTGAACAATGATTCCACTGAATGTGGCACTTAGAATCCAGAAGCTATTCCCTACTAGATTATAATAATTGTTTGGCAGTTCAAATTTTAGGCCAAAAATTATAACCCCAAATGCAAAGTTATTGTTTGGTTGTGTTGTTTCCTTTCTTTTTATCGTCATTATTATTATTTCTACATGTTTGATGCAAACAACACACAATGTATCAAGACATTTTGCGAGGTGTTATGGTAGGGAATAGTTTGTTGCTCTGAAGGGGGAATTTTTCCCTTGCATGCTTCAGGTCATAAAATTACTACACAAGCAACTGTTTCTTTGAGGCAAAGAGATAATTTTCATAGCTGCTGTTCTTAAAGTATAATTATAAAGCTGTTTATAGCTCATTGATTTATTCTCCCACTGCTCCTACCATCAAAAACTTCATTTGAGTTTTGTAATTCATAAACCATTTTGTCTCATGGGCTGTTTGAAGCTTGTAAATGTAAGGCTTCTGTCAGTAAGTAAATCAGTCAAATTAGATAGGCTTTGATTGATGAAGATGTTAAAAATTGTCTTGATGTGGTGTAAAATGGCTCTGTGACTCCTCACTGGTTTTGAGATGAAAAAAAGACACAGTATATCTTCTCTATTACACATTCCTGCCCTACATATTTCTGAATGAGAGTCTGTCACCCACATTCACTAAAATATGCTGTTTTCCCATAGCCTGGCTCTTTCCCCACCAGTAGATTCCAGCATGTGATATTGGTTTCCCTCCCAAGACATGGTTTTCCTTGCACTTTCTTGTTTCTAGGTTCAGAGTCTTGTTTTTTTACCCCCTCTTGAACCATATGCTTTAAAAGATGTAGATCTTAAAAAAAAAATCTCCTCTCATGACAGAGCCTCATCTGTGATACTTTTGAGGTGCTTCATATTCAGGTTTTGTTATAAAAATTGGGATACTGGATATTTCAGGAAATTAGTAATAGGATCCAGAATGGTGCCTGCATCAGATCCCATCCATGACAGTAGCTTAAAAGGTACTGCCAGATAACAACTATTTTGTGACTGTGTGAAATGAGTTCATAAGCTCATTTTTAGCTCTCAGTGGAGAGACATCAGCAAAAAAACCCAAAGACTGGACAGATACATAGCCTGAACTGTGGTTCAGAAGTGATCAGTTCAGATCAAGGCTGAGGTATACCGATGGCAAGAAAGTTTGTTCTGCTGCCCGTTACAGTCCATCTGAGGGCATTGCTTTCCAGCACTGCCAAAGTGGACCTTTCTGTCTGCACTTACTTCACATTAAAATGCTCTCCACTCTGTTTCCACCTCCGTTTATGGACATATTTTCATACAAAGATCCATACTCTTCTTCTAATCCATCCTCGAAAGTGAGACCGACCTGCCTTCATGCCCACTTTACCTGACTGCATTACAGGCGGCCCATACTAGAGTTATTATTAACAATGTAAGTATTCTCTCTGCTGCACCCAGTAGAAAAAATAAATAGAGCTGGTCAAAAAAACCCGAAAAATCCCACAAATTTCTTCAAACAAAAAGGGACAATTTTTGGTGAACATTTTCATGAAAAAAATCACTCTTGAAATGTTTCAGTGAAAAAAGAGGGACACATTTTTGTGTGTGAAAATTTCCACTTTCTGACCAGCTAAGCAAATGCTTGGAGCATGGAAGAGTAAGGTGCATTGGATGCAAGTCCAATTAGAGAAAGACGGCTCAAGTGTACCTATATGACCCAAAATGGTCATGAAAATGCCTTTTCAAATATACATTGTAATATGTCAGTGCACTCATATGTAATATAGGACCAGAAAATAACACAATGACCACTTGGGACATCTTTTTCTGATGCCCTGAATCTCATTGTAGTATTCCCACCAATGCTGTATCTAACCTTCGCTTAAACGTCTAGAGTGACACTGTGTTATCTACCTCTCTTAGGGGTGCTTTTCACTACCCATTTGTTCTTACTACTGTTAAGAAATTTTCCTAATATTAAGCCTAAAGATTTGAGTCTAAAGAAATGAAACCTTAAAACCAAAGGAATTAAAAAAGATTGGAAACAAGTTAAACCTAGGAGTTAAGTATGTGCAATAGAAAGTTTTAGATAATTCTCCTATTAGCAACCATGGCTCACCATGGTATGATCTGAAGAATATTTTCATTTACATGTAATACTTTAGCAACAGCGATTGAATCAATGGAAAAAAATCCTCTGAGTTTCTTACTTCTGCAGTTTATAACAGAAGGTGTATCTGTCCAAAAGACAAAAGCTTTCAATTATAATCTGTCAAAAATATTTTTAAAATACATATGTAAACCATTTTCATATCATTAGGCATGTTATATCTTTGAACTATACTCTGTTCAGTTTAGATTGTGAGACAATGTACAGTGCCAAGCATACTATCAGCACTCAAAAAAAAAATCCACAACAAAATGGAATCTATTTTCAATCACAAAGTATATTTTAAAGACTTTCTATGCTGTCCTGTTCTTCTAACACTTATATCAGGGCAATCTCAATGTTGCAACAGAAGCCCTTTTGTCACTGTCCTATATTCAATTACAAATGTTAACAAACTTCCTCAATAGCTTTAGTAATTCTAGAGCTATTCAAACATCCTTTTCTAAACACATTAAAAACTCAACTACACACAAGTCCTAACTGAACATAAGAATGGCCATACTGGGTCAGACCAAAGGTCTAGCCAGTCCAGTATCCTGTCTACTGACAGTGGCCAATGCCAGGTACCCCAGAGGATGTGAACCTAACAGGTAATGATAGAGTGATCTCTCTCTTGCCATCCATCTCCGCCCTCTGACAAACAGAGGCTAGGGACACCATTTCTCAGCCATCCTGGCTAATAGCTATTAATGTACTTAACCTCTATGAATTTATCTAGTTCTCTTTTAAACCCTGTTATAGTCCTAGCTTTCACAACCTCCTCAGGCAAGGAGTTCCACAGGTTGACTGTGCGCTGTGTGAAGAATTTCCTTTTATTTCGTATCAGAGGGGTAGCTGTGTTACTCTTGATCTGTAAAAGCAGCAAAGAGTCCTGTGGTACCTTATAGACTAACAGACGTATTGGAGCATGAGCTTTCATGGGTGAATACCCACTTCGTTTTAAACCTGCTGCCCATTAATTTCATTTCGTGGCCCCTAGTTCTTATATTATGGGAACAAGTAAATAACTTTTCTTTATTCACTTTCTCCACATCACTCATGATTTTATATACCTCTATCATATCTCCTGTAGTGAGGCGTTATGATTCCCCACCACCCCGGAGACAGATAAGTCCATCCAGACAAGTGGGCGGAGCCAGGGAGCTCTAAGCCCACCCCCCACAGGATCAGGCATTGCCCCGGAAGTATAAAGGTCCGACCTCAGGGCTCACTGAGAGAGCAGCTGCAGGGGAGGCCAGATGCCTCTGGCATAGCTCGCACTTGGGAAACCCCAGCAGCCTGCAGTAAACCCGAGGACTGGCCCAACCTGCCTGATGCCAGCTACCTGGAGGAGTGGTCGAGCCTGCCCCTCACCAGCCACCCAGAGGAGTTGCCAAGTCTACTCCTTGCCAGCTATCCTGAGGAACCCATGGTGCTGGACCCCCGCCCTGAGGACATCAACCTGACCCAGGTACCGCAAGAAGGGGAATCTGGAAGTGGCCCGGGGGCAGCCAATCCAAGTCTGGCTGCGGCACTGCCAGAGCCCATGTCAGCGTGTTGTGGCCAGGATCCCCACTGACACAGTAGTGGGTCTTCTGCTGCTGCTAGGGCCCCAGGCTGGGACACAGTGGAGTGGGAGGGCCTGCATCCCCCCCTGCCACCCAGCTCGCTGGTGGCAGTCTCTCCCTCTCCCAGGCTGTTCGGAGCCAAGGTCCTGGGCCTACAGCTATCAAATACTGTTATTGCTCAGCCCCTACCTGCGGGCCTGAGCACCTGACTCATCATTGCTCTGCCCTTACCTAAGGCCTGGGCTTACTTTGTTATTTCTACCTTCACAAAGGCCTCAGAGGATGACTCCTGAGGCCGGACTAATTCCCCGCCACACCTATTCCCCAATTTAGTGAGGCGGTGTGGTGCCCCACCACCCCAGAGGGAGAGACGAACCCCTGCTAACCTCTCTACTCCCTCCCCTTAGTCTCCTCTTTTCCAAGCTGAAAAGTCCTAGCCGCTTTAATCTCCCCTCATATGGGATCCATTCCTACCCCCTAGGCATTTCAGTTGTCCTTCTCTGAACCTTTTCTAATGCCAGTGTATCTTTTTTGAGATGAGGATACCATATCTCTATGCAGTATTCAAAATGTGAGCATACCACGGATTTATATAAGGGCAATAAGATATTCTCCGTCTTATTCTCTAGCCCTTTTTTAGTGTTTCCTAACATTTTGTTTGCTTTTTTGACTGCCGCTGCACACTGCGTGGATATCTTTAAAGAACTATCCACGATGGCTCCAAGATCTCTTTCCTGATTAGCTGTAGCTAAATTAGCCCCCATCATACTGTATTATATGTATAGTTGGGGTTATTTTTTCCAATGTGCATTACTTTACATTTATCCACATTAAATTTCATTTGCCATTTTGTTGCCCAATCACTTTGTTTTGTGAGATCTTTTTGACGTTCTTCACAGTCTGCTTTGGTCTTAACTATCTTCAGCAGTTTAGTATCGTCTGCAAACTTTGTCACCTCACTGTTTACCCCTTTCTCCAGATCATTTATGAATATGTTGAATAGGATTGGTCCGAGGACTGACCCTTGGGGAACACCACTAGTTACCCCTCTCCATTCTAAAAATGTATCATTTATTCCTACCCTTTGTTCCCTTTCTTTTAACCAGGTTTCAATCCATGAAAGGATTCTTTCCTCTTATCCTTACAACAACTTAATTTATGTAAGAGCCTTTGGTGAGGGACCTTGTCAAAGGCTTTCTGGAAATCAAAGTACACTATGTCCACTGGATCCCCTTTGTCTACATGTTTGTTGACCCCTTCAAAGAACTCTAATAGATTAGTAAGACATGATTTCCCTTTACAGAAATCATGTTGACTTTTGCCCAACAATTTATGTTCTCCTATGTGTCTGGCAATTTTATTCTTTACTATTATTTCAGCTAATTTGCCCAGTACTGACATTAGACTTACCAGTCTGTAATTGCCGGGATCACCTCTAGAACCCTTTTTAAATATTGGCATTACATTAGCTATCTTCCAGTCACTGAGTTCAGAAGCTGATTTAAAGGACAGGTTACAAACCATAGTTAATAGTTCTGCAATTTCACATTTGACTTCATTCAGAACACTTGGGTGAATGCCATCTGGTCCTGGTGACTTGTTACTGTTAATTGTTAAACTTAATTCCAAAACCTTCTCTAATGACACTTCAATATGTGGCAATTCCTCACTACAAAGGATAGTTCAGGTTTGGGACTCTCTCTAACATCCTCAGCTGTGAAGACTGAAGCAAAGAATATAGTGCCACTTCTCCCCGCCAGCATGACCTGTTCTGTCCTTCCAATATATTTTGTACCCCATTGATTGTCCTCCCTCCACCAGGTTTCTGTGATGCCTATTATATCACTAGTCTCCTTTAACATGAGGCACTCTAGTTCATCCATCTTATTATTTAGACTCTAGCATTTGTGTACAAGCACTTTAAAAGTTTGTCACTGTTTATTTGTTTGCTCTTTTCTGATGTGTCAGATTCTTTTTTATGTGAATGTTTCTTGTCTGATCTGGCCCCTACTTTATCCTCTTCCATCCTCTCCTCCTGACTAAAACCTAGAGACTCTCTATCAATAGACTCTCCTCTGCAGCAATCGGCTTTACCCCATCTCTTAGTTCATGGTCAGACTTTTATGTATCAGGTGCCTAGGTTCCTCTTGAGAATACCGAGAGAAGAGAAGTAATATATAATCTAATATTTTTAATTTTATGTACAGGAATATAATGTATGACAACTTTGTACACGAAATACATACAGTATTTAAACGTTAAAATCAACCAGATAAGAATTTACATTAGCAATGAAACAGACTCATGTGCAGTCCAGTTAATACTTAGTTTAAATCTGTATTTTGATGGGCATGATTTTAATTAGTTTACAATCATATAAACAAACATTTAAAATGAAACTTTATAAAATAATTTACAGAAATCCTACCATCTACGTAAAGCGGAAGTGTGTGTGTGTGTGTGTGTGTGTGTGTGTGTGTGTGTGTGTGTGTGTGTGTGTGAGAATAACAAGGCAGTTGAATGACTTGTCTCAGCCTTTTAAGTAATAAAATAATTTAGAAGCAGTTCATGCAATATGGAAGCAAAAGAATGGAAGTTCCTTCAAGGTTTCTTGCTACCTTGAACATCTACTGAGCATCAAACGTGGACCACCGAACACATAATACAACTGCCAGATGCCATCAGAAAGCACCGGGCTTAATCTCTCCAGACAATTATTTATGTAAACATAAATATACAAGTTGATATTTTTCTACACAGTACAAATACAGGTCACAACTTCTCAGTTGTGAAAGTAGTCAATCTCTTTATTGAAAGTAGGATAATGTTCAGACTGGAGTTCCATATATTTCTATACACCAGGTCACTAACAGAACTTCCTTGTTTTCACCAGTTTGCTCTGATATTTGGCTGAGTGTCCTCCATGCCCTATAACATAAACATCCAGCAGGTAGGACTTGCCAGGCTGCAGGCCTTTAATTGTCTCTGTGGTAACTGCTTTCTGTAGATTCTGGCTATGAAAATATTTACAGAGGACTTTTTCTGATTTCTTCCTTGTATCTGGACCCAAGCACTGGTTTTGTTCTCTTTTCTTTTGCTCGTCACTATAATTGTCACCCACTTCCTTTTTGTAGATGCAAAATTTGTTTCTTTCTTGTGTGCCTAGCCAGGCCACTGTGGCTGAAGAACATGTGCGAAGTTTATCGAAGGCTTTGATTCTTGTGTCTTCAGGAAGAGAAGGAAATGATTGCTTATTAGGTCTTGTAGTAGCTAAGATCTTCAACATGGAAGCACCTTTCTTACTTCCTTTCAGCCTAATTAGATATTTAGCTTTTGGTTTTCCTCTAAGTTGGAACTGACGGACCTCCTCAACATTCTGAGACAAGAGAAGTTTTCCATCTCTTCTAATTTGGATCTGAACAGCATCCAGGCATGAATGAACAAAGAAGGTGACTTTTTGGTGTGACGAAACAGGAGCAAATCGTAGAAATTTGGCTCCCTTTCTCTTGATAAACACATCTGTAACTTTCCCATCTTTCAGTTCAACTGTCTTCTGTTTGGCTTCCTCTTTAGTTCTGGCAAAGGTGCCAATATAGGCAGTGCTCATATTTGTGTTAACATTTACTGCAAACATGTCAAAGTAGTACTGTGTATCAGGTTTCAGATCAGATAGTGTGAAAATGTTCTTGTTCCCAATGCAAATCTTCTGCAGGTCAACTCTTGGCTTCGAAGACATTTGGCGACTAAGCTTTGATGATGATTTTAAGAAGCTACGTTCTTTGCCAGAGTTGTTGTCTGAAGGGAAGCCAAAATGAGCAAAATCAAAGAGGCTGAAATCCAGGCCTGGTTTTGGAGCCATCATGAAGGCATCATCAAAACTGAGTTTGGCTTCAGCAGCACAGAGACTTTTGAAGTTGTGTTCTTTATTGATGACGATGCAATACTGAATTGGCTGTTTCAGTAAAGATGCTGTAGGGCTTGGTTTCCATGCCAATGTGACTGTTGTGCGTCCAAGAGAGGTGACATCAATTCTTGGATCATAAGGTAATTCGGGATAAGGCTGGTCTGATTCTGGAGTTGTCGTGGCATATACTTTAAAATGTGTATCTTTCTCAGTTGACAGCAGTTCTAATTGGTACAAACCAGATGGGGAACTAGGAGAGACAAAGTATTCAACATCATTGCCTTTGTAAGAGAACAGCTCTGCGCCTTCTTCATTAATAATCTGTTGTTTCTGCTGCTCAAGTGGTTCTGGTTCACCTAGAATATGAACACAGAAAAATGTTAAATGTGTCAAGATATGATGATATAGGAAAATGAAACTCTAATAGCTACTTGTAAGTAAAATGTCAGAGCCAGATGAAACAGTTTCTGGAGCATAGGATACTCCAATCAGAAATAATGATCAGGCATTAATGAAATCAATCCACTTTTGAGCAAGTAGTACTTGAGTCTTAATACACAGTGAAACTGATTTAGAGATCCTATTATTTACAAGTACAACAGAAATTGTACGGTATGTGATTTTTTTTGAAGACTGATTCACTTTGTATTTAAAGGCAGGTATTTGGTTTTTAATGCTTCTACAAAAGGATCTGGAAATCAAATATCACATTCTTTCTCTCTAGAACAGCTACCGCTTGGAAAGAAGCCCCAGTTGCAGGCTTCCCCATATCAATAGCCCACAACAGGTATGTTCTCAAAGGAACACACTAGGGGTGAGAGGGAAGTGAGAGAACTCAAATCCATTTGGCACTGGTGAAACAGCTGATGGAATACTGTGTCCAGTTCAGGTGCCCACAATTCAAGAAGGATGTTGATTAACTGGAGAGAGTTCAGAGAAGAGCCACAAGTATTATAAAATATGGCTTCCAGTAATAGACAAAGAGTCCTGTGGCACCTTAAAGATAGATCTGTTAGTCTTTAAGGTGCCATAGGACTCTTTGTTGCTCTTTACAGATCCAGACTAACATGGCTACTCCTCTGATACTCTAGTAATAGACTTAGGGAACTCAATCTATTTAGCTTAACAAAGAGACAGTTAAGGGGTGACTTGATGACAGTCTATAAATACCTATATGGGGGCTCTTCAGTCTAGCAGATAAACAATTCAATGGCTGGAAGTTGAAGCTAGGCAATTTCAAACTGGAAATAAATCATCTTTAACAATGAGAATAAGTAATCATTGGAACAATTTACCAAGGATTTGAGTAAAATCTCCATCACTAACAATTGTTAAATGAAGATTGGATGTTTTTCCAGAAGGAATGCTCTAGGAATAATTTTGGGGAACTTTTATGGCCAATGTTACCCAGGAGATCAGGCTGAGTGTTCAGAATGATGTGGTTTGTTAACAAATGAAATCCACATGATATCAATAAGCAAAGTTTTACTTTATGATATTTCCATATAAAATGAAATGTTTTATTTTCAAATATGCATACTCCCTCCCTCTGCTCTCCATTACATTCCCTGGTCATTGCTCTGCTTAGATTTATAATGTACTTTCTGATCTGTTTACTCCTAGTTCTTTCTCTTGAAGCTCCCTTTAGATGAGATTAGTGCATTGCAATGTGTTAGACTCACCTGGAGGACTGACAGAGTCACCTTTTTCTTTATTTAACCCAAGGGAGTGTATTCCTCTCTTTCACTCTCCATGTCACTGACTGTTGCCTGCCTTCTAAACTAATGTAAGGTTGGGATTCATATTCAAACAGTAAGGACTCAGACATCCTCTTAACTGTTACACACACCACAAAATTGTGTGTATCACATCACTACTCATTTGGGCAGACTTGAATCAGGTAGAGATTAAAGTCTCCCATTATCAATTCTCCCATAAAGTCCCAGAATTAGTTTTCACTGGGTTTTTTTTTACCTGAACCTTCTGCACTGGCCTCTTCTGGAAGTTCCTGCAGGCTCAGCTTCCATTCCAAAGGAGCATCACATGGTGTTACAGTAACTGCTAAGGCAGTGTTATCTTCTTCAACCACAAAGAAATACCTATGGCAGATTAACAAAAGTATAACATTAATAAACTATAATGACAAGAAACAGCAGTTGACAAATTTTCTGGACTGGTGCTCATGGGTAACGGAGACAAATCAAGAAAGGTGTAAACAAGGACAAATATGATGTTACCTACCACTTAAGATGAAAGCTCTTTGAGGCTAGGACCATCTCTTTGTCATGTGCTTGTACAGTGTCTAGCACAATGGGACTCTCTAAGCATATAAAATATCACACACACACACCCGCCTCCTCTCTTTCTGGTATATTAAAATGCTTTTATTAATTGTTTGATGTATACCAAGTACCATGAAGTCCATGTAAACAGTTCTTGCTTTACCCCCAAAGTGAGTGAAAATATTTTGTGCTTTCAAATGAACAATCATATTTTGCTTTTATTTTATACTCTTTTCTGTAGATATTATTACATGGGGGGGGAGGGAAAGCTGGAAAACACATATCCTTGAAAAGCAATGTTTTCTGTTTTGTGTATCATCAGCTCTAGACTACAACAATTTTTACTTGGAGGTGAAATTCAGCCCTCACTCAAGTCACTGGCAAAACTCTTATAGATTTGATTTCACACTTGATGTATTCCTTCAATGTCCTTTCAGACCAACTGAAAATTTATTTTCTCCATACTTAGTTCAAAGTGGGGTGTCAAAATATCAAAAAGCAAAAAGTGTTCACTTAACCCTTTATTTGTGGTTGGTTAAATATTATGTATATTCCTGGACTTATTTGGGTTTTTTGGTTTGTTTCTTTGGTTGGTTTTTGTTTTGTTTTTCAGTAGGATATGACTAGTTCTCTTCAATTTATCACATTACTAAATGGATTAAACAGGCACTGTAAAGTGAAATTAATATCTGGTTTCCACATACCGGAGAGAGAATTCTATTGAAGATGGTTGTTATTTTTTGTGTTATTTTTGGTGGGGTGATTGGGGTTTGTTTTGTGTGTATTTGGGTCTCAGTACAAGTATATGAAAATAGGGTGGTTAGAGACCCTCTACAGAATTGGTTTCCTTTTCCTTCCCCCACCCACCCCCTGACTTGGTTTGTGGCCTCACTTCAGGAAAATTTTGTGGTTTGTGTGGCCTCTGGAATCACACTGATAGTGAAAATAAATTGAATGGGGTTGGGGTTCAGCCTGGGTCAGTGTGACCTACTGGGACAGAAACACAGTTATTTTCTGATGCAAGAAGATATTTGTATTTTTCATATTTGGATCTAAAACTTGATTCTAAAAAATCCAAAACAAATATAAATATTAAGTTCCACGTGCAACCCTATAAATTATACTAGTCAAGGTACCTTTTAGGTGCATCTCTGAAGAGAAAGCTGCTAATTTCTGCTCCATCTGGGATTACTGATGAATCATGGAAAAATGCTTTGTCCCGGATCTGCATCTGAAAAAGTTCCTCATCTCTGGTAGGCAGCTTCTGTGTCCTGGAGTTGAGCGGGAGCAGCAGCAAGAACACAAACCAATGGAGCAAGAGCATCCTACAGCAACAAAAGGGATTCATGTCTGATGAATTCTAAATGAAAAGTTCACTAGTAACTGCTACTTTTTGATACACAGTGTTGTTCCATTTTAATTGTATGGCTTTATTATTATGCAACTATATTGACTCAGAAAAGATGAAATTTTGATAAAGCAATATTTTTCTCATGACTTTGGGTCAGATTCTTAGATATTATAAGCTGATGTTGCACCTTACACCAATTCACCACAGTTGAGGACCTGGCCCTTTATACCTACTGTGTTCTTAAGCAAGTCATATTTAAAATAAATGGTACTAGAATATGTAGATGTTTTCCAAAGCTGTAAAAAAAAAAAAAAAAAATTTTTTTTTAGCAAGGATCCAAACTGAAGAGTCTAATATATTCTTGATATGCACATACAGCACTAATGTTAGTAGTTACACATGCGCTTTATATTTCAGGGGATCCTTCAGTTCATGTGGCTAACTATACAAGCATTAGTAATATATATGGTAAGGAACAATCTAAATAGAATTTTTTTCCATCTCCAACTTCTATGAAGTTGAGCTTACTCACCGATTTCAAAATGAGCCATTGTCTGGTATTTCTCTCTCTTTCTACTCATTAACAGTGAGCAAAGCCTTCCATATATTTTTGTAGATCTATAATTTGACATTTTGCCACAATGAAATATAACTTGCTGGACCTGGGAGCGAGCACTAACACATGGTAGATAGTATCAGAGGGGTAGCCGTGTTAGTCTGGATCTGTACAAGCAGCAAAGAATCCTGTGGCACCTTATAGACTAACAGACGTTTTGGAGCATGAGCTTTCGTGGGTGAATACCCACTTCTTCAGATGCATCTGAAGAAGTGGGTATTCACCCACGAAAGCTCATGCTCCAAAACGTCTGTTAGTCTATAAGGTGCCACAGGATTCTTTGCTGCTTTTACATGGTAGATAGAGGTTATATCAACTTCACTTTCCATAGATTTTGGTTGGACTCCTAGCAATCCTTTCGACAAGTAAATTTTTCCAGTCAAATTACCCTTTATATAAATAGTGAATTAGGAAAATATGAAATATTATCCCATATACCTTTAAAGCATATTGATATTAGCATGCAGTTCAGCAGTGCTTAGTCCTTAGGCCTGATGGGGATTCCAAAACACAAAGGCAAAGAATCCTTTACAAATTAGGCACAATAATTCATAAGACCAGACTTTCATTGTTATGCCTATAACTAGATCAGTAATGACTATCCCTAGATATACAGTGGGATGGAATTAAATTCTCCATTCAATACAGTACATGATCTAATATGCAATGGATTTGGTACAGAAAAATAAAAAAGAACACCCCAATTACAAGAATAGTAAAGGGCATTTAAATTATATTTTGATAAAAGTTACAAAATTAGTTGAGAGATTTCTAGTCCGCTTCCTAAACCATGTGTATTTCAGTGAGTTTGGGGAACTAATTTGTAGTGTCATTTTTATTTTACTTTCCTTGCTATTACTAGGGCTATGCATATGGGTTTACAATATTTTTCTATTCTACAGGGTAGGTTGATTATATCTCTATAACACACACTTTCTTCTTTAGATCACATCTTACAAAATATTTTTTACCCCTACTTGACCATTCTCTGACAGTTTATGTGAAATATCAAACCCATGGCTCCTTGAGAAGCAGAGTGTGTAATTTCAATCATAATAAACCTACTCTTTCCCTTCAACTTCTTTATGAAAATATAAACACTCAGCCCCAATGGGAGCACCAGAGGCCTCCTCCTTCCCATTCCAGAGGATGGCCTACTACAAGCTCCCAAAGAACAGCAGCAGCCAGAAGGAGCTGAATGCAGGTCCCTGCCAGCCAGTGTACCCCCTTCTCTCTAATCCCAGCCCCTGTTCTCTTCCTTTGGACCCTCAGCAGAGATTACCAAAGACACAAGATCCCAAGGGTTCCCTCTCACTCCCTTCCACATTATGGAACCCCAGCAGGGTCTCCCTTCCGGGGGCCAGTCTAACACAGGATCCACTTCCCTCTGAAGAGAGGTAGCAGGCAATCAACAGAGGAGGTGACTGGCAGCCTCCCTCTCCTCCCTCCACACAGACTTTTGGTAGAACTTGCTTAGGGACATTGGGCCCCAACAGCTCTCTCCTCTCTACTCCTGTCACATGGAGCACAAGCAAGGCCTCTTCCTCTTTTCCATCTTCACCTTCCCCAATTCTGCCCTGAGAACAGCTTCAGAGATCTTCTCTCTGGGATATAGTCAGCTCCCCTTTCATACACAGCAAGAACTATAGATTGCTTCAACTCTCAAGAAATCTGATACTATTCTTGTTCCCTTAAATTGCTACATCTGCCTATAATATCATTGCCATTTAATTGCTCCTTCCATCCACATGGTCCTTTTAAACTTTCTCCCTTCATGTACCCTCACGTTCTTTGCATCTTCCTTTCCTCTGCATATATATCACTTGCAGTATTTTAAAATGCACGTTTTATTCTTCTGCTTCACTGATTTTTAATTAATTATATTGTTATTATGCTGCAGTGTGCTAAGCACTTTGGTAGGAAAAAGGCATGGGTGCTTTATTTAAGAAAATGTCATTACTGTTTACAGTTAAGGCTAAGATTTTTGTCACAGTTATTTTTAGTAAAAGTCAGGGACAGGTCATGGGCAATAACCAAAAATCCACAAAAGTCTGTGACCTGTCCCTGACTTTTATTAAAAATAACTATGAGGAAATAGGGAGGGAGGAGAGTCCAGCACCCACTGCTGCTGGGGCTCCAGGGTTTCCCACCCATGGTGGCTGAGAGCATGGGGTCCCCCCTGTCACCAGCAGCAGCTTTGAGCTGTGGGATCTGCCCATGGTGGCTGGGAGCTGCGGGGTCCTTCATCTGCCACCCATGCTGGCTGGGAGCTGCGGAATCCCCCTGCCGGCAGTGGCTTGGAGCTGCAGGAGTCTCTGCCGCACATGGGAGCTGGGAGCTGGAGCAGCTCAGGACTACAGGCCCCACCACCGACCTCTCCAAAGTAGCTGGGAGTTGCAGGGGATCCTTGCTGACAGCTTCAGCCCCGCTGCCCTAGGGCTGAAGCACAAATATCATAGAGGTCTCTGGAAGTCACGAATTCCATGACTTCCATGACCTCTGTGGCAAAATCTTAGCCTCTTTTATAGTCAAATCATGATTCTGTCTCTCCAAAATTTGTCAAATTTCATCCTAAATAGCTCCTATTTTCTTGAATTCAGATTGAAACATTGATATATTAACCAGCAAAGCTAATGGTATTTGACATGTTGGAAACAAAGATTGTAAATCAAAATAGTTGCTGACTCAAATCACCAAAGTCAGCAAAAAAACTCCTTCCTTATACCATGTTGAATGAGTTGTGGGTATAATGAAACATTTTGTTTATTGATGTTTCAAGTATTATCCTCAACCAATGGGGAGAAGAATTCTGACTTAACCAGAACAATTACAGCAGACGATGGTAAGGTAAGAAACGCTGACAGTTTCTGAAGACAGCATCCTCTAAATTAACCCCCCTGATATCCCAATACTGTATATTAGTGTCAGCTCCAATGCAATTTAACCTTTATTAAAATAAACTACTTTTGATTATAGGATTAGCTAGACTTCTTAAATTATTTCACCAGATAATCCACTTTAAGTACCCTTGTGGATGGGTTGTCAACTTTAACAACTGGAGAGGTAGAAAAGATTCAGTTTTACCTTCATTTTCTGTATCTAATTATCAAAGTATTCCTTGGATTAAAAACAACACTGGAGATATGTTGGGTTCAGTTCTGTAGTGCTTATTCAGGCATGACACCCAATGAAGTCAATGGGAATTTTACCTGAGTGAGGACGACAGCCCTAGCCTACTCTATACCTTTTGAAATTGTAAATGAAAAATGAATGGTTTATAATCCCTCGCCTTGATACGTAAAGGTGAATAGTGATTTTAGGTGCCTTCATTTTCAAATACCCAACCTGAGGTACTTTAAAGGGGATTAATTTTCTTGGACAACACTTCCTGAAATTGGACATGGGAAAACTGAGGCATCCAAAATCATTATTTGGTTTTGAAAATTTAAGGCACTAGTTTTGCACAATCCTTTCATACTAAACCTAATTAACAGAATTTTCTACGACAGAGCAGTTACATTTTGGCATAGACCGAGTTACACCCTGTACAGATTGCTCAGACAACATATGCATTGTGGCCGTAAATCCCTCTTGTTTTATTTCCTTGTAAATATATTTTTGGTCAGATTCACCACTGGCACTGGTGGGTGAAACTCCATTGATTTCAATGACATCTCTCTTAAAATTCATTTACTGCTTATTGCCAAACCACCTCACCCCTTCCCCATCCCCACTTCTTGGAAACATTCAGCCAAGAATGTTTTTATTTGTTCTGTATAACCAGGCCGGAGCCTGGTTTATTTTTAGAACACATGTACAAGAAGAGGCCTAAACTTTGCTACTCTGAAACTGTACAACTATCTGAAATATGTTGTGTGACTTCTTGTTCTCCTGGCTGTGCCACCTCCTAAATATCTTTTATTCCCTTTTCTGCATGTTTATCTTGGTTACTTTTTTGTTTGATTGGTTTTTAAAGCAAGAATCAATATTTTATTGATATATTCCTGCTGACTGGAAGGATTTGCCTGCTGTTTATCACTGATTTTAAGCAAAAGCTAGAGTAGACAGTCCTAAGTGAAATAACAAACAGTTTTCCTTCTCTAGGATTGCAAAAGTGCCCTCTAATGGCCCATCTTTACCTCCCCCCTCCCTTCTTCTCCCCCCTCCCACAACTCTCTCTCCAGTTGCAAGCCTGAATCTGGATGTGAATGTGATGCTTGGTCGCCTCTGTGCTCTCTAAATTCTTGATATTTAGAACTGGAAGACAGGAGAGTGGGAGACATGGCTTGTGCTGCTGTTCCTCAGAAGGGCAAATACTGACATGGCCTTTCCTGCTAACTTCAAAAAGAAATTGGACCATTTATCACTCTTACAATGTCATAACTCCAATCTTCCTAATTTACAAAACAAAGAAGAAAAATATTGCAAAGCAAGCAAAATAGCTCACTGAAGGACAAGAAAAATAAGTCACCATTTGAATGACAGAGACAGACAGATATACAGAAAGAACAAACACACACACACACACACGCACAGGCCCTAGACCTAGAATAAAAAGAGCCAAACAAATCGCCACTGAAAAAATTAATCACTTTTAAAACAGTTTGAATACTCACTCATTCTAATAGAAATACAATACCAGGGTACACTGTATAATGGGCAAAAAGTATATGCTTCTGAACAGTTATCTAAATATATCAATGGATGCATACAGTACTATAAATTTGTAAATTCAAAATAGCAAATAAAACAGCTTAGAGGCCACAATGGCAGGCACCATTAAAAGGTGATAGAATACTGTTCCTTCAAAAATGCCATAATAAATGAATATTGTATGACATGTTGTGTATTTTTATGAACAAAAACACACGCATGAAAATTATATAGGTTAAACCTGATCATCTCGGCTGTGATTATCTATAATTCAATGTTTATCTCCTGAATGCAAAATTCGTATGCAAACAATCACATAAACATTTTGGATGGTCTTCAAAACATTTATATAATTGCACTTTACCTATATATTTAGGGCCCAGAAAGTGAATACAAACATCTGGATAATTTGTATTTTTAAAGTAGAGTTGGAAGGGGAGAATGATGAGAGAAATAAGTCTCTGTATTTGGATCTGGATTAGATTTAGGTTTAGCCTGTGTTTTGAATTTATGTTTGGGGCCAAACTAAATTAGAGTGTAGGTCCAACAGCAACAAAACCATACAAGATATTCTCACAAAATATTGAGCCAAAATGGTAGTATTCTTGCAGATAAGCAGGTAGTAAGAAATTTTTACATGTTGGGCTGCACCTGAACCAGATCCAAAAATAGACTCCTCCTGGTTTTGGTCAAACCTAGAAACAAAACCTTAGGGGTAGTAGTTTCCAGCATATGGAGACCTCTCCCAGAATTTAGGGTGCATGTTTCATATTTTAGCTTCCAGCTTGGGCCTATCCAGTTTTCAGGTCTATGGAATTGCTTCTGTGAAAGCCAGGTGTTATCCCTAAATTAGTTATAGCATCACATTGTCTTTCTTGACAACACACATACTGATTTGAATTAGAGCTGGTTGAAAAAAGGAATACATTTTGTTCTGTAATTTGTGAACAAAAAGTCCCTTTTTCATCTAAAAAATTTGAGTTTCAAACATTTTAGGCCAGATCTAAACTACATGCTTATTTGCAAATAAAACATCATTCTCTGAACAGAATAAATAAAAAAAACTTCTTAAAACTCACTAATCTACCAAGGATGGTAAGAGATGTGATATGATATACTATCCTTAGGATTCTGGATTTTCGTAAATCTCTTATGAAACTTACTTGCTTGCTTGTGATTCCATTTTGCTTTGCTGTTTGTGGTCAGAGCAAAGGTGAAAATAAATACTTTAAAAAAAATTTCCTTGCACATCTACTTCTTATACACACAGGTCTGTATATAGACAAATATACACATGATTCTCTTACAAGGCACACAATACTCTCTTACAAGGTTGCATGAATAGTAGATTAACCAATAGAGATTTACCAAACAAATTGCATTGATCATAAATTGTAATACACAAATTATTCATCAAATGCCTTATCTGTGGAAAATATTTCCTTTATTCCCCAACTATCTGCAGGTCAGAGAGTCCTGTAAAAGATTTACAATAACAAAAAAGGATCTGGGTTTACTTGAAGCAAATGCATCTGGAATAAATAAAACCTAATGTTTAATTACAAGGAGTGGAAAGTGCATGATTGTAATTTAGTGAGGATAATTTCAAGGCACAGTCTGCCGCAGAGGTTCCTTTTTTGTGTTTCTTTTCTTTTTATTGTATGAATGGTTAACTTTTTTTTAATCTACAACCTATTTTTTAAAATTAAGGGCATTCATTTTTCCTTTGTGTTAACCATGCCACATCTGATAATAAATCTGTAGAATCCGATTTAACTGTAAAGAGAACACAGCCTTGGAAAATAAAAGGACATGCTATGTCATCTTTGACTTACTGTAGGAACACTAGTGTTAAGGATCTACAAGCTTTTCCATTATAAACCCCTATTTTTCAGGGTTTTATAACTCATCTGCAAAAAAATTTCTCAGAGAACAATACAGAGTCTCAGCTACAGAACGTTTTTTTTAAATTATTTATCAAATTTGGTTGAAATGTATTTGGCTATTAGTATATAAGGGAGAAAAATTGACTATTTGTATTTTCAAATTACTTGAGGAAGGGTTACTTGTTTCTCCAGCAAGTATCTGTTTTTTAAAATAGTTTAATTTTGCATATTTAGGTCTGATCCTCCTAGTGCTCAGGGTCTTGTGAAAGGTGCTCAGCAAACTCCCACTTTCCCCCCACTCCATTCACTTCAATTCACATGGACTACTGAAGAAAGTGCTTGGCACCTTTCAGAATTTGCCCCTTTGTCCAGAAGTATAGATTAGAAAGACAAACAAAGGAAAACAGCTATAAGGGCATGCACAGTATTTACTTTTCTCAGAAGATTTTTTTTAATACACATAACGAGTGGTCTTGAACAGCACAGTGTCCAGATTAACATCCGATCTTTCATTGGTGTGGCAGACTATAACTGTGGGGGAAAGAGCACTTATGCACTATTGTTTCCATAATCTGTGGATTAAAGCTTTCTAAATCCAGACTGACAAAATGGACTATAATGGCCCCTTTGAAGCTTTTAGGATCCATCATGTCAATCATCTGTGGATTAAGAGACCTTCTCTTGCAATTCAAATTCAAACCTTGTTTTTCTTTTGCTGTAAAATGTTGTTTTAACAAAGGGAATCACAGTAGCATACAAAAGAAAAATCTGTAGAAAAATTAAAATACAATAAATGTCAGGTTTATATTTTCAATGGATTGAACACCATTAGACACTTGCATTGCAACAAATAGGGTATGTTACCTGCAAAGTGATGAGATTTTGTTATAGTAATATTCAGGAAATGTCTCAGTGTAGGCATGGTGAAAAGGAAAATGGAAATACTCATGAAAATATAGTACCAAAAATATCAAAAGTTATAAGGAGTATTTTGTTTTCTAAACGAAGATTTATATTTCTACTTTTCATGTGATTACAATAGCTTATGACTACTGTGGAGTTGCCATTCTGGAGCAGACCACTGGTCCAGCTTGTCTGATGCTACAGAGAAAGGTTAACCAGCACATTTCAGCCTCTACATACTGCTGTCAAAAGGCTAGAGCTCCAGGAAGGTAAATTGTGAGGAAAGACATTATAGATATATTACATACACACACACACACACACACACACACACACAATGTTCCTGATTCTTCTCTCATTTACACTGGTGTGACTCAGTGGAATCACTTCTGATTTACACTGGTGAAAATGAAAGGAGACTCTGGCCTCCTGTTTGGCAATAATCCCTTTGCAAATGCACACAGCACTGCAATTATGAATTGACTTTTTTGTATATCTTTCTGTGGAGAGAATCTAATTCCCTGGAGCAGTGGTTCCCAAACTTGTTCTGCCACTTGTGCAGGGAAAACCCCTGGCAGGCTGAGCCGGTTTGTGTACCTGCCGCGTACAGGTTCGGCTGATCGCGGCTCCCAGTGGTCGTGGTTCGCTGCTCTAGGCCAATGGGAGCTGCTGGAAGCTGCGTGGGCCGAGGAAGGTACTGGCCACAGAACAAGCAGTGGAACAAGTTTGGGAACCACTGCCCTGGAGGAATTAGAGCACCTCGTGAGTGTTGTGTTTCATGTCGCTGTAGTAATAATGATGAGCACCTGCTCATTGCTAGTCTCCAAAGCAGCCTAGAGTTTCACTTTGCAGACTGAATAAAAGTTGGTCCAACTGTTACCATCATATTAACTCAGCCTGCAAAAACCTTACAAAAGCCCTCAACATCTTTTTTAAATGATTTAAAAAAACAAACAAACTCAAAGCTCATTACCTCCCCTGACAGAAGTCTAGTCTTCCATGTCAAATACTGATCTCAGAATGCTTCGTTGAGGTCTGATCCAAAGCCCATTGAAGTTAATGGAAATCTTTCCTTTGACTTAAATGGGCTTCGGATCAAACCAAGTTTGTCACTATTATTATAGAAGCACAGATATGGGCAGTTCTGAATGATGATGGGACTAAATGTCTTTGCAGAAATCCTGGACTATCAGTGGTGACTTTAGAATGATCTGAAGTTAGCATGAAAAGCCAAACAGAGATTTGGGGGAGTTAACAGGGCCTACACTTCTTGTTGGATGCCATTATCAGTCTACTGGGATTTGTGGCTGGAGGTAAGAGAGGATCTTCAGAAGGCTCTCCACATGAATAAACAACAACCTGTATAAACTAGCAGCTATAGTTACTTGAACCATTTTTAGTAGCCTTGGAGCACTTGTTTGCTGAGCCTTGGCAGATCCCAGCAGCTGAGGAGGTTGTTTATAGAAGAGGGAAAAAATAAAAGGACTGAGTACACAGGGAATTATGAGAGAGAAAGCACTGAAGCACTGAGCATGTCTCCAGGCTAACTCTGATTTACAGGGCCCAAAGCAGGAGCACGGAACAAAGGCAGGGGAGGGCAGGGCCAAGCCAATCTGGATTTGAATTATCTCTGCATCTCATTCTGTTGCTAAACGGGCTGAGTCCACAAAGGTGTGTGTCTACAAAGGAGTACTTGTCTTGTGCACAGTGGTTGTGAGTGCACTGAAACTCCTCACATTTTTGTATTACTTTTTGGTGGGTTAGAGGTAGGGAGAGGTTGTTCCACTATTTTATGAAGAGTCTGGAAAGCACACAAAGGCTATTTCTCCCTCCTTTCTTAATTGTTTTCCTTGAATAGCTACTCAAATTCCTCATTTGTAATTTTACAATACCTTGCCTTTGTGGTTATTGTTTCTCAACGGTTGACAAGTGGTTCCTGTCTAAGGCCACGTCCAGACTAGGAATTAAAATCGATTTTAGATACGCAACTTCAGCTACGTGAATAACGTAGCTGAAGTCGAATTTCTAAAATCGAGGTACTCACCAGTCTGGACGGCGCGGCATCGATGTCCGCGGCTCTCCGTGTCGATTCCGGAACTCCGTTCGGATTGATGGAGTTCCGGAATCGATGTAAGCGCGCTCGGGGATCGATACACCGCGTCCAGACTAGACGCGATATATCGATCCCCGAGCAATCGATTTTAACCCGCCGATGCCGCGGGTTAGTCTGGACGAGGGCTAAAAGATAACAACTACTAGCACAAACATCCAGAACACCCAGGGTGGTAACAACCGCTCTCTCAGCTATCTCTCAGTTGTAAGAGCAAAGCACTAGAGCAGCAGCCTTTGTAATGGCCCATACCACACTGCATGAATCCAGTAGGCTATTCCCTGCTTCCATGGTAATTGGCCAAGTGACTGAAATGCAAGTGAAGCAGTGTCCTGTATGGGTGGCTTGTTATGGCCCTCACATGAACCCTTGTCCTTTGGAATAGTGAACTAGCCATGGAGCACAATGCAAAAACTTTGACAACCCACTCCAAATACATCTGTAAACTGGGGCTACTGGCTTTTGTTAATTCTGGAAGGCTCGGTAGTTTATTTAGTAGTTGTGAGCGAGAGGAGACTATTTAATTTTGGAAAAAATATTTAAATTTGTAAATTTTGCCTGTTTTAGGCATTTCACCTGCCTTAGTTTTGGATATATCTGAATTGTATAGGCCAGATCCTCAGCTATGCCAATTTACATTAGCTGAGAGTCAGGACTTCTCTTTACTGGGCACATAAATATAAATTATACAGCTGGATTACAGAAGTTTTGTTTTTATAATTCAGCCACTTACCAGAAACCAAAATTACAAAATTTAATCTGAATTGGAATTTATGAGCCAAATTTTGGATTATCTCTAACATTATATCCTTCAGACTGCACAGGCATGAGAGTACCCCTACTAGTCCTTACTAAATATGGGACCAAATGCTATGCTTGATGGTTTAATTATTTGCTTCTTATTGTTATTAGTTACAAAATCCCTGTGCTTAATTTTCCCTAGCTATAAAATGGAGTGTTGTTAGGAGGGATGTATTAGAGCATTATGAAATGGGAAAGTGTTATGTACGTGCTAAGAATATTAACAACTAGTTACATATCTCTATCATATCAGCACTGAAGAGATGGGATGGTCCCTTCTTTATACACTCAGACATCATCCATAGTTACAGAAACAAAGACTTTTCATGACACTGTGAAGGTCGATAAACTCTAAATTGATTCCCATCACTCCTGAAAAATGTCATACTCATGGCCATACAGCTTTTGGTCCTTAGGTTCAGCTGCAGCTGATGTCATTGGGAGTTGTGTATGTGGAACAAGAACACAGCATGGTCCTTAACATTCAAATATGTCCATAATATAAATTAAACTGTTATCCCTGCAATTTCTTCCCTGAATGTTTATTGTATATTAAGGTCTCTATAGCTTCGCTGGGAGATTCTTTGCATTATTTGTTTTGTTCATTGATATGTACAACTGGAAACCCCCCCACCCCCAAACCAAAACAAGCATCCCCATCTGGATTAAAGAGAGAGAAAGTCTTGCATAGCTTTACTTGTGCTCATAGCCCTTGCTTACCGTCTTCAGCATTACTCACACAGGACTCTCTTCACATGGGTAGTCTCACTGACATCAATAGGGCTAGTCACATGAGTGAAACTTGCAGGTTTAGACTTATTTTCTGTTTCACCACTGATGACTTTTTCCTATAAGTGTCTCTGCTTAGTCCAGATGGGGATGATTGTTTTGTTTTTCTTTGTTCCCCCCCCCCCCCTCGTTGTGCTGACAACATTTTCCCTGGCAATTATTATTATTTGTATTATCCGAACAGCTAGGAACCCAATTGTCATGTTTTCTGCTATAATTGCTTTGCTACAGGACAAAAGAGCTTGCAATAGCTATGGACATTAATATCCTCTTTGTCAATACAAATTATCTGCATCTACAGTAATTTTTACATCATTCTATTAATGATGCATCAGCAGCATTAAAAAATAATACTAGAAACAAAGCATTCTACCTATGGGAACGGACCACCATACTCTATCTCCAGAATATTCAACTTCTAATATTTCTAAGGTTCTCTTGTTTTCCCAGTAGGGAAATGGAATGTCTAATGTTTCACCAAGTTTTGGCCATGTTTTGTGTGGTTTGTGAGTCCTAAAATTTATGGAACTGGTGTTCGCTGCCTAGTCACTCTGTACAAGGGAGAGAAAAACAACAAGCAACATGCACCTCTTGGTCATCTAAAAGGGGAGCTCAGCCCCAAAAAGAGTGCACTGATATTATTCCTATAGCTACTCCCCAGACATGGAGTATTCCAAGCTACTGTACTGCCCAAAAAGTCAAGTGTGTTATCAGAAAAACAGCCATGCTGACTTCCCGGAGGCGCCACAAGACAATGACCTGCACACCACGCTCCCAGAGGTAGTCTGTCTGACAACGGAGTGTGCTCTTAAGTAGGTAGAAGCAGGCAGCTTCACTCCATGCTTCCAGGACCAAGAACCCAGGCAGCAGAGAAGGTACTAGCCTCCATACGGTGAAACTCCTCCCACACAGGTCAGTCTGCATTCAGAGTTCTAACCGGAGGGTGAGCCTTAAGTGGTACACGTGGGGCATGAGTGGAAGAACACAGCTGACAGTGCTAGAACAAACAGTGTGATATTCACATTAACCCTGCATATGCCCTTGCGCTCTTTTCCTTTCTTAGATTGCTTAGCTTAGTTTTACATCTTTTGAACCTATCCTATTTTCCCTGTGAGGCTCCTTCAGTATCAGCACAATTTTGCTATAGTGGGCAGTTGGAGGGAAATCTCCTATGTAAGCATCTGTGGCTCTTTCTGAAGTTGAACCACTGCTGTCAAGCCCAACCCTGCCCATGACCATTTCAGTGGCTGCACACACTGTTTTGGTGGAATAACATCCTTTCCTCTGTGCTCCTTCCTAGGTAGAAGTATAAGTAGGGGAAATTAGTTCCTTTGACTTTAAGATGCTGTAACTTTCCTTCCAGAGTCATTTTGGGGCTAGAACCATGTAAGAGTGACATGGGATGGGGACATATTTGAGGCCTGAGTACATTGACCGAGTCACTGTGATGCTTTTTGATTGATTGGTGTCGGTTTTCTAAACAGCTCTAGTCATGTACTTACTGTGAGATCAAGCTGCAAAAACTCTGCTGAGACTGAAAAGACTTACGGTCTAAACATGAATGCTAAGGGGTATTCAAAACTGTCATGGTCAAATACGGAGCTGTGATAAGAGGTTTCAAAATCAGATTATCAAGGGGATAGGTATCAGCTTCACTCTGCTGCTGATCTAGTGTTTATTTGTCCAGCCTTGCAGGTGAAAAGGTTAGTTCTTTATGTAGTTACTCTGAACAAAACCAGAAGGAACAGATACAGGCAGATAGGTCAGACTGTTCTGGGTGAATGGCCATGGAAACAATTTGGAAACCTTCAGACCTTCTATATGTTCACCATGCCACCTCCTCATCTGTGAGCTTTAACATTGCTTAAAAAAAAAAAAAAAGAATGAAAACAGTTTCTGGAAGAAAGGCTTTAATTAGTTCAAAGTTCAGGATGTTCATGCTTCTGGCAAAGACAGGGGATTTTGAGGACATATGTAGAGACTAGGCAGTGGGAGATCTGCCTCAGTTCTTTCTTGTCTTGCATTATTATTTCTGGATAAAGAGATGATTGGTATGTGTGTCAAGGGAATTTCATTTTCCAGAAGCAGAAGATGTAGTGAGAGCTTTGATGAGGGCCAAAGGCCTGCCTTAGAAGGGTGTTATGAGGCTTAGCTAATGTTTGTGAAACACTTTGAGATCCTTGGATGAAAGTTACTAATCAACACAAAATACTGTTTTATTGTTAATGCAGCTACTGTAAAATTAAAGAGGGGACCTAGTTACTGCTGTCTGTTATTGTATCCAGACATGAAGATTCAGAAACCTGGCTAAATGTTTTCTTCACTATCAGCAAAAAGGTAGGCTGCCAGTGATAGGATTTCAGGTTCAGAGAATGTTACATTTATCAGAATATAAAGTCCATACTGCCAAATAAATTGTCTGTTTGTTATTTTTTAATTTAGGACTAAAAACTTAGCTAGAAAAGAACCTGATTTTGGTCTCCGTTATCATATGAATGTATTACCATAATGTGACTTCAGTAGGTTACTGTTAATTTACACTGATGATAATAAGGTCAGAATCAGATCCCAAATGTCTCCAAGAACTTCAAGTCAATTTTTGTTCCTGACGTGACTGTTGTATATTTTGAGCCCACGTCCCTCCTTCCATCTATACCCAGATGAGTCTGACTCAGATCAGCAAGCACTCAGGCCTGGGTCCTAGCACTTTGTTAGGGGGTAGGTTAGAGTCTGGATCCTGCTGTGACTTGGGTCCCAGCCCTGTCACTTTGCAGTGTGGATGCAGCTCAAGCTATAGAACTGAGTCAGAGG
The DNA here is from genome assembly GCF_025201925.1 of Gopherus flavomarginatus. Lineage (NCBI taxonomy): Eukaryota > Metazoa > Chordata > Testudines > Testudinidae > Gopherus > Gopherus flavomarginatus. The sequence goes on from NC_066619.1 coordinate 182,772,287, forward strand.
TCTGCTTCATGCAGCATGGACATATTAGCATGATTATGGAACCCAGATGCAGCAATTGTAAACTTATGTTTACAATTCAGTGTGGCCGCTCAAGCATGGGCCTGGAAACGCCAAATTCACAAGCCCAAGTTTCACAGGCCCCAGGCACAGCGTGCAGTGTACACATACCCTTAGAGGTTTAACAATATTAATGTACTGCCCACTGTACATACATGCTCTAATACAGGGAGTTAGGAACTTTGAGAGCTTTCTATCGAAACAAGCTATTGTATGTTTTATTTTTGATGAAGAGTTTGAAAATGCTTCCTTTCCTTAGGCCTGGGCCAATCTTTGGGGGGGAGGGAGGGGTGCTGATCTAAGATACATCGACTTCAGCTATGAGAATAGCGTAGCTGAAGTTGCGTATCTTAGATTGAATTAAAATTAATTACTTACTTTGCGTCCTTGCAACACTGGGTTGATGGCCGTGGCTCCCCCGTCGACTTTGCTTCCGCCTCTCGCACTGCTGGAGTTCAGTAGTCAATGGCAGAGTGATCAGGGATCGATTTATCACGTCTACACTACATGCAATAAATCGATCCCCAATAGATCAATCACTACCCGCTGGATTGGCAGGTAGTGTAGATGTACCCTTAAACTGATATGCTTCTTTTACAGAGTTTGCTCTCAGCCATTCCATCTCAAATATTCCATGTTTTCAAGGAACATGTGATATTTTGGATAAAAATGCCTGATTATTCCATACGTTATATTAAGGTTAAAAAATGTATAGTCATGTGGGATATTGAACTTCTAATTTCATAAGAAAGATTTTATGTCAGTCAATTAAAACATTTATATTAAAGTTAAGGAGTAGTTAAGAAGTTTTTAAAAATTACCATATTAAAAATAAGTATAGTTAAAACCTTTTCACCTTGCATGAATAAAGCAAACAGGATTTGGCACTATACTTCAGTGAGTGACCTTTTTTTTTTAAATTAATTATTTGCCATTGGCGAAAAAGCAGACACAGAGAGCGTTCTTCCCCAAATAAATACAAGTCACTGTTAGTCCTACAACCTTTACTCATACACACAATTTCTACTCACGAACATACTCCCATGAGAATTGAGCCTAGCTTTAGTAGCCAATCCCCCATTTCAGGAATAATTATTTTCTTTAACCCTATGTTTTGTTAGAGGAACAGAACTAGTATAGAATAGGAACCTTTAGGCCTGTTTCCTTTGGTTTCCCTTTGCATCCTAACCCCAGCTGGCAGTTCTAAGATATTTGGCTTTCTTAAACAATCATCACCACCCCAGTTTGTAAACAGTTTCTCAGTATTTTGAAATCCAGAATCCTGATGCAAATTAAATTTAGAATGGCTGAATGTAAACAAATTAGTAGTAAATATGCCCTATCTAAACAAATAAGCAACGTGCTCTCAACCTCATGCCATCATGGAAATTTTGGAAAATGAGGCAGTCTATTTCATTCTTGTTGATCTGTGCAAAGAACCTGGGACTCTGTTACACCCCATTAGTAAGTATGACTCATTTAACTATTAAAGTTTATAGAAGAGGAAACAGTTTCTCTAACACTGTTCTTTTGGCAGCGATGAGTTTAAAATTGAAGGAGATTAAAAAGTATCAAACTTTGAGCCTAATAAAATTATAACATTCTTTAAAGTTATTTTTTGGAAAGAAGTAATAATATACTTAATTAAGAAGACAATGATTCATGGTGGAAGTGTCAGTTTCATTAGTGTGCCACGTTGTAAGTGTCTGAGGGTCATACTTAGAAGGGCACTCATATCCGGAACCAGTGGTGAGGGGAATGAAGTGGAAGAAATAAATTATTGCCTTTTGTTTTTCAGATTTCCAGGTGTTGCGGGCTAGCACTACTGCTTCTGATCTCAGCCATAATGCAGACAAACATCTTCTAAATTACTGGATTCCATTATCCAAAAAGCAGGGTGGTATAATTTGTCATACAGCAAAACTGATTACCAGAACCTCAGTTATCAGAATCTCAATAGACTATTCCAACTTTCAATAGACTATTAGTTACACTGAAAATTATCTGAATTTATTCAGTGTACCCATGAGATGCAGAAAATGAAAGTCACACTGGGTATCTGTTAAGTATACAGTAACATTTAGTGTTAGACAATACAAATGATGTTTTCAAGCTAACACAATAGTTTTATCAGAAAACTTAGAGGTCCAGATTCTTAGCTAGTGTAAATTGGTATATATCTATTGACTTTAACAGAGCCATGCTGATTTATACACACTGAGTATCCCTCTCATAAAACACTTCTGTTCTCTCTCAAAAAAAGTAGTATCAGATTTCACACCTGTTTCCTTAAACATGCATTTTGAAATCCAGAAAGATACTCTGAAAAATATGTTGTCATCCCTGGCAAGAACTTTGTGCTTTTAACATACCTCACACATGACCTGCGTGCAAGAGTACAATCAAAGCCATCTATGTAGCTCATATGAATTTCTTTTGGTTACATTTCACTACAGTGTGCTAAAACATTGATTCTTCTACAGTCCAATGGGTGAACTAACAAAGCTAAGGTTAAGTAATTTATCCTAAAATAACCAAATTCTTTTTGTATTTACTCTTGTTCTTTACAGATTTTAGAGTAACTGCATACCTCTCCTAGAGCTTCATTTATTTTCATCTTTTAAAAAATGTTCTTATTGAGTTTTGATTTCTCTAACTCATTCCCCAGATTAAGGGGCAAATACTTCCCCCTCATTCAAGTTTTCAAAAATAAAGCATTCCTCAGCCTTCACAGTTCTTTATAACATCGTTAGTTTCTTTCTGAGACAAGCACTAAAATAAACTATCATTTATTTCACCTTGTAAAGCATCTGCATATAGAAGATATTTCTGTTTTGTAAGGGCTAAACATTGTTATCAGTGAGTTTATTTCCAATTATGAAGAAAAGTGCATTTGGGGAAACATAACATTTATAAACATTAAATACACAGGACTTGATTCTCTTCTAGTCTTACTTACAAAGATGTAAAAATAAAGCAACTCTATGGACTTGAATGGAGTGACTCCTGATTTGCACTGATGTAAGAGAAAGGAGAATATTTTCTATTTTCATTTAAAATAAGGCACACTAAAAGATATTGAACTGTACAATTTAAAAGTATTTTGACCTTATCAGTTTCATCATGTTTGTAATCATTACATCATATGTATAGTGCATGTATTATATTATATACCCCTTATTCCAGCTGCATATTACTTATTTGTAATTAAATAAAAACCATACATCAAGAGTATTCTTAGGCATTTCTGCTGTTTACAAGCATATTTGTAAATAAAATGCACATCCTCTATCCTTTAACAGACAGAGTAGGATTGAAATAGTCAAGCAGTGAAAGCTAAAAACAACCCAAATATATTTTATTTTAAAATATTAGTGTTTGAAAAGGCAGCCCGAAGAACCTACATATTGTTCCACATTAATTAAGCTTTCTATGTATTGAGCAATGTTAAATGTGCTGTTTCCATTAGACTACCTATAATGCAGGGAAAAGTGCCAAGTTAGCAAAAATGCGTGGAAACACTAAATCTATACCATATCCACTGGCATAAATTACTAAGTCTACCTCCTGAAAAGAAATTTGAAGAATGAGTGAAAAGATAAATATACACATAGCAAAACAAATGCAGATTCTGAAAAGTAAGATATTGAGGGAAGATTGACATTACCCCTTGAAAACAGTGATGTAATGGTCATATGCTTTTATTATTAATGTAAAGTTTAATGACTTCAAAATGAATGCAAAGTCAAACAAGGCTTGTTATTCCCCTAAAAATCTTTACTGTAACAGAAGCCAGTACCCAGATGTTCTGTGGTTAAATCTGTCGCTTCATTGCATAAAAATACCACATACAGTGAAACACATTACTGGCTCTCCTTTATCCAAACCTGGTCAGATTTTTGGATTGTTTTTCTAGCAATCATTTAACTGACATGAGACGCATAAAAGGTGGTCTCTTACAGATCTGTATGATGCCATCTTAAAGTGTAACCACTTGTAGAAAGGAACTGGGATTTCGTTTAGTAAACTGTTATTAAGGTCTTTTCAAAACAAAGTACAAAAGAAAAAAGCATAGTTCTGAGTGTAATAAATTTAATTCAAAGTTAAAACAAACAAAAAAACAGACTAAGGACATAGTGAGCTTACACACACCCCTCTGCCTTTACAATTTTGGAGCTTGAACCTGAACGACTTTAGGCATCTTGTACTTCTATTGCCCTAAATGGGAGTTGCTACTCAGCACCTTGCAGGATTAGACCTTTTAGTAAATTAATACTCGGAGATCTGACTCTTTCTAATCCTGAACCTCCAATGGAGCTGATATGAGAATTAGAAGCACCTTGTAAAACACGGGAAACAGGACAGATAGTCCATAGTTTTATGCTGGGATCTTCGACTAGCAGCCGAATGTCGAATATATGGTGAATAATGCATCTAAACTTAATTGGCAACATAGCGCAGGCACTATGATTTTAAACAGCTTGCTTGGCTGTTTGAACCTAAATGTTGTGGAAACCTAAATATTGTTCCATACTCAGATAATGTTTTCCAAAGCAATCAGCCAAAACTAAATAGTCACACACGACTAGACTATGGAACTCTTCCTGATATTGGTGAGCAGCCCTATTAATTTCAATGGAACTACTCGCATGAGTAAATGCTCCACAACATAGATGCTGTTCAATCCTGGACCGTGTAACGTTTCTGTTCTCAATTACATTGTGCTTATTATCATTGTGCTAAGCTTTCAAAAGAAGGAAAGTTGGTTGCAGCATTATGTAATGTGGTATATTTCCATGAAATTAAAAACATGTCATACACATGCCTTTGGCTCGGACATGTCACGTATGCCATGAAATGCTATTGCTAATTTGGTATAAGACTGATATAGTTTAGATAGCATGTAGCAGTCTATACACAGATGTGTGACATATCTTCACTTCATTTACATGCATATGATAAAGAGCTGAATTACCCACACTAAAATTAGAGAAACAATTTTTATTTTGCTGTGATCTCTACTGTTTCGTTCTCATCTTGGAAATATGACATGCCTAAAGATGACACTAAAAAAACCACAACCAAACAGCAACAAAACCCAAACACCTTTCTGGCACATTTGAGAGTTTATACAAGTTGAGACATACTTGTCATCTTTTGACATATCAGAATGTAGGTCTGAGAAAAGTTGTTACCGTTCCCCTTTAAATACCATAATATGTGGAAGCAAGATTGTGCATATATTCTGTAATGTCAAGTTCTGTTTAACAACAAGGTCAAAACTGTAGGAGAAAGAGGAGACAACATCAGTCAAAACTCCCTTCACCCTCAAATATTAACAAATTCTTGACAATGTTCCAAATACATAAAAAAGGCTTTTTCAGTGGTACTGTGAGCTTGACCTCAGCAGATCTACTTCTACAGGTACATATCTCTGCATATCTCCTGAGTAAATGAGAGAAAGGCGTGGGGAGCACAAGTTATTCTTGACAAGAATCAACTGAAACTTGCCATTCTTAAAATAGGTAAGTCACAGCAATTGGGAGTGGACAGAATAGGAACATGGGGCTTCAAGTGGATCTGGAAATCTCTAATTCCACATGCTGATAGCATTCATCACCACGGATCTAAGTACTATTTTATGCAAGGTAGACTATGAGTAAATCAGCATTACCTGTCAGCAGCTGATATATAATAGCTCAATATTAGCCTACAACTGGATATCTTGTATCTGATTCACTGTGATGGGACACCAGTGTTACCCAGATATAACTACTGATTTAAATTTCATCAGATTTAAAAATCAGCAGAACTACACTTGTGTAAAGCTGGAGTAACCACTGCCTTACATGGGCCTTGGCATAGATCCCAGGATTGAGAACGGATTCTCCATTTGAGTCATAAAACCTTGTCTGATAGACTGACAAACAAACAGAATATATTCACTGTTAGGGCCCGTGTCTTCTTCTAGATTTTGTCCAGCACACTAATAGACATCCATAAAAAAAGCAATTATAATGATATAATTCTGTGAGTCTGGGGAAGAAGACACTCTTCCCCACTCTTTGGTTGGGGAAGAAGGCACTGAAAACTGCACCAGCGGGTCCCTGAAACCAATAATTAAAGAAACTACCTTATCCCTAGAGTGACCCGCTGTGGCTATTTCTAATGTAGCATTTTGTTATTATGACACTGGCAAGGATATTACATTTATCCATAACAATAAGCACAATGCTTTACCACTTGAATGTTAAAAGGGTCCAGAACAAATAAACTTGTGGAACTGGCTTTTTTTAGATTAGAGACACCCTTCAATTAAATACTTTTTAAAAGAGATAGCAGCTGTATCTGCAAGTGATTAAAAGATTATATATTGTCTTTGTCTCTGTTCTTTTGAAATAAGTGTAACCCAAATTACACATAATTTGTAGCAATTTCATCTTGCTACAGCCTTCTTTTTAAATTATAGTTACTAATTCAAATGCTATGATTGCCTGACCTGCTTGCTTCGTTGATGTACCCGTTCACTCTATTTTAAAAAGTGCTGACAAAAATAAAAACAACATAGGCTGTCTGAAAACAATGTTTGTTTCTAGAGTATTTGGTAAGGATTCATAGTTTAGAGTTGGTGGGGTGGGGGGTGTAAGGTGTCAGCAGCCAGTTTTCTTTCTCTTGAATAGGAGTGTTTCCCAGAAGAATTGAATATAACTTTATCTAAAACATCTTCTCTCATCCTTTCAAAATAAAAATGTATTGAAAGAAACTGAAAATAATCCCTAAAACACACTGACATTGAAAATGGGAATGTAAATAATTTAGTTGTCCCTTTTAGGGTTAAAATTAAAAAAAAAAAAAAAAAGGAAGGAGAAAAATAAGGACCTTGAGATCCCACTGAAAACCTTAGCCCAGCATTTCAAGTAATCACTCCAACTTCAGCGTTAAAATGTAGTTTGACTGATATTTATTCTGAGCAACATGAGGTGAGCTGCGGAAAAGTGTCATACCCGGAGCACTCCCTCAAACAGAGCTTTTAGCACCGTTTGATCAGAGCTTGACAGAAGGGGGGGGGCATTAAAGTACATTAAAAAGCATGACTTTCCCTGGCCTATATCCCTGCCTATTTCCTTCTCACCTTTCCATCCATCCTATTCTTCGAGATAATAATCATAATAAAAAATTAAACCCCAGCAATTCCCCAACAACTGCTCCCGGTGGGGGGAGAGAAAGAGAATATTGGGAGCCAAAGTGTTCTTTCTCAAGTGGATGTATTGGGATGCGGCAGAGAAATGTTGGGAGAGCCACTGGGAGTTTAAAGAAAGTAGAAAAAGACACAAAACAAGACTACCGAACGAACGTCACAGAAGAGAGGAAATCTGATCAGAGCCGCATGCTCCTGGTGACTTTACGAGGCAGCCTTCCACAGCCGAAGCTGTGTGACCGCTTGGTCCACAACCCCACCTGAGGCCCCAGGGATTTGACCCTGCATAGGATGGGAAGAAGGGACAGGACGGGATTGGATCGAGGATTGTGAGAGGGGGGAAATCCAATCCCATGGGGGAGTGGATGGCATCCCGTTTAGACAAGTATCTGCAGCTAGTATATAGAGGCCTCCAGTGGTTGAACTTGTGTTGATCCCTTCAGCTGAGCTGTCTGCATCTCATCACCCGAATCATCGCTCTCCCTTAGTAAGAAGTACTCATAAAACAAGAGCACCTTACAAAGAGTTTCCAGCATGGCAGCTGGCACCCTGAATAGTTAAAGGGGTTTTAATTGTGGCTGGGCTAATTCTCACCCCTCCGCCCCTGCAGGGAAGAAGCCACAAAAGATCAGACGCAGGATCAGGGCAGACAGACACGAGGTTTTGCTCATTAAATGGGGCTTTGCTTCAATCTATTCATAAGGCAAACGTTTCCTGCCACTGGATCCCCGTGGGTTGGGTTGGTGTGTTAAGTGAAGCGTCCCGCAGCTGGAAGGTTAACCAACCAGCTCCCATCCACCATCCTGCTTTCCAAAGCTCATTCCAAATCTGGAGTAAAGCAGCACCGGTGCCTGCTCAAGCGGGAACGTTCCTGGTACCCAATCGTCCCGTCTTCCTACCCCTCAACCCTGGTAATTCTCAAGCAAGGCAACCGCTCAGCCCCGGGATTCCCGGGAGTCAGGGGCCCCACTCCTCATTGCATTGCTGCCCAAGAGTTCATCCCACTCCCCAGAGTCCTTAGCCCTGCGCACAGACTGGGAGGCAGTGCTGGGACGAGATGGGCCACCGCCTAAAACACATCGGACCTCTCCTAATGCTCCTGGCGCCCAGTGCGTGGTCCCCCTCTCTTCATAGCCCTGCGATGCAGGACACCCGCTGCATGACTCCCCCCCCTCCCCATCCATGGGGGACCCTCCTCTCTAACGCCCCCGATGAGCCCCCTCTCCCCGGGTCTGGTCTCAGCTCCTCCTGGGACACACACAAGAGAAACTTCACGTCGCTCCGCTTTGCTTACCTTTAAAAGTCTTGCTCCTCCCGGGGAGGTGTGTAAAACCCCCGGGCTCGCAGGTGCTGGTTACAAGACACTGGGAACGTCTGTCCTGCTTTCTGGCCTCCCTCCCACCAAGCACAGCGAGGATCCCAGCGGCAAGGGAAGGCGAGTCCCCGCTTTGCCTTTCAGCGACCCGGGCAGGGAAGCCCGGCCCCCAGGAGAGAGCAGCGGGGGCAGGAGGGCGGACAAAGTTTGCAGAAGTGCACAAGTGGCCCGGGCGGGACCGCACCAGCCGGCGACAAGGTGTTTTCGGCTCTTTGCAACTCCTGGCGAGCCCCCGGCTGGAGCAGCATCAGCCGGAGGCGGAGAGGGGCAGCGCCGGCCGGCGGCGCTGGGCTGAGGATGCTGCGGCGCGGGCAGAGGCAGCGGCGGCTGGGCGAGCAGGGTCCTTCGGCCGCCGCCCGGCAGATGCTCTGGGCGTGGGGCTGCCACGCGAAGCGCTGGGTGACGCTCTCGGCGCGGCGCGGCGCCCCGGCTGCTGGGTGAGGAGCGTGTTCGCACCGAGTGTCACTGGTGCAGCGCAGAGCCGCTCCCCCAGCCAGCCCGCTCCCCTCCCTCCTCCCTTCCTCCGCTCGCTGCCACACACACAGCGCAAGGACACCGAGCTAGGCAAAGCCTATCAGCGCCCCGGCCCGCAGAGAAGCAGCCCACCCGGCTGGAGAACAAGGGTGGGGGCTCTGCCAGGGTGGAGAAGCGCCAGGGCCAGGGCTTCCCCCGGCTGGAGAGCCTAGGCAGGGCAGGGCGAGAGCCTGGGGCTATAGACCAACTCACCCCCACTAGGGAGTGAGCGCTTTCCGGGCTAGAGCATGGCACTTGGCATGCAGAACAGGGAACCTAGTTTAGCTAGGGCTGACCCTCCAGGCCACTGCTCATAGATTCAGTGCCTACGGGCAAGCATAGTTCCACTGGCCTCAACAGGTCTGCTCTTAGCCTGGTCCTGCAACACTCCTAACTCCCTTTGTACCTGTGTCCATAGAGCAGCCTACTGGCTCACTAATATATAGTTAAATATATCCTTGCTGTACCTCTCCCAGGTTGGTAAACGATTATGATTAGCATTGTCTTTAATAGGATCCCCATTGTACAGATGGGGCACAGAAAGGTTGAGTGATTTGCCCAAGGTCACACAGTAAGTCACTGAGGGAGGCATGTTTCATTTATAACACTGTATAAATAATGATGGAAGGAGGCCCTCTTTTGTAAAAAAGATGAGTGGATTCAAATCTGTTAAAGTTTGTGGGTGGTTGGAGACATGATTTTACTTCAGTCTACTAAGGACATGGGGACCAGCTGTGAAGTTTAGAAATTGACCTCAGTTCTGATCTAAGCTCTTTTACCTCTTCCCAATATTCTGGGTTGATCAGTTCTGGAGGTTTGGCTCAGACACATCTCTAGAAGAGCTGTATTAATCTAGATTGATATGAAAGTTTGGGATAGCAACATTACTCAAGAGTGACAAAACAATGAGTTATCCCAGAGTGCCAAAAAAAATTATACCACACCACACTGTCATAGGTTCTGCATATGCCAGCAAGAAAAAAAAAATCCAACAACTCTTTGGAAAAATATTCATATTTCTAAACGATATATAACTAAGCCCCTGCTTAACTTGCAATATTGCAGAATCTGCAATTTTAGGCTTCCAACTCGGTTTTGACAGTGGGAGCCCCTGCTTTCAGCCTTGGGCAGCCAACAGCAGAAAAAAATCTCAGAAAAATAATGAGAATTTATTTCTGCAAACAATAAGGTCCATAATTATTTTTCTGCAATTTTCCATGGCTTGTCCACAATTCAGCTGCAATTTTTTGATTGTCATCCACAATTTAAGTAGGGCCCTATATATAACTGGGATAGAAATAGCAAAGAATCCTGTGGCATCTTATAGAGTAAGAGATGTTTAGGAGCAGAGCTTTCGTGGGTGAATACCCACTTCATTGGCTGCATCCGAAGAAGTGGGTATTTACCCATGAAAGCTCATGCTCCAAAATGTCTTAGTTTATAAGATGCCCCAGGATTCTTTGCTGCTTTTACAGATCCAGACTAACACAGCTACCCCTCTGATACTGGGATAGAAATGAGTTGTATATCAAGATGTCAGACTTGAAAAGGACTATTATTCATCCTGAAACTCAGGCCAGTGTTGCTTGGGGAGTAAACTGAAAATTGAGGTAAAAGAGGAAACATTGCTCTAGTTTTTTTAGAGAGCGAGATCGGTTTGAAGCTGCTCAGGTTGTTGGAATGTTACGAAACATCCCAGAAGAGATGGATGAGTAAGAAAAGAGCAGGTGAGATAGTCAAGAGTCCATGATAAATGGAATTTATCACATTGATGTCAGCTTTGGCATTTGTGAAAGGAAGCACATGGCTCACTTTTATTTATTGGGGGCAGTAATGTGAAAGAGAATCTGTATTGCTGTGTCTTGGTAATTTATTCTTGAAATTATGAATTGCTGCAAACATATTTAAACTAATCACTAGTAATAAAAAAGTCTGCTACTGATTTTTCCTAAAGATCAGTTTATTCATTCTCGTTCCTATGCCCGCCCACATTTTGGCCTTTCGAGTACACAAGCCATGGATTTTTGAGGGGAGGATTGGAATATAAATCTAGGGGCAGATCATCAGAGTGTAAATTATATTCCCAAGGAGGTGAGCTGGTGTAAATATTATAATAGAAAATTCAGTGCTCTAGGGACCAATTCTGCCAGATAGTTGCTAAAGAAACTAGGACTGCTGCTAACTTCCTCGCACCTGGCTACCTGAAGGTGACTTAATTCTTCTACAACTGGTAGAATTCTTGCAAGGGGTAGCTCAAAAATACAAAACATGGGATTAAGAAAAAAAGCCCTCCTAGAGCCTTGGTCAAATCATTGAACTTTTCTCCGTTAGTTTCCCTATTTAAAAACTGAGATAATATTTATCTGATTCACATGGTGGGTAGCAACAGGCATTCATAATTAATTTGTGACTGTAGAAAAGCTAGAAGTCACCAGAATTCATACACAGCCCTGTAGGGACTCCAAGACCCCCTCTTATTTTGACAATTGCTCTTGGAAAAGGAAATCTTTTCAAATAATGGCATATCTGCCAGAATCTCAGATTAAGTCAGACAGACTTCACTTCTGCCTCAGGGATTCAAGTGGCCTAACGATCTATCGCTTATGGATGCCTGCATGCACACTTATGTAAAATGAGTCAGTTAAATTGGGAGTGTGTATAAAGAATGATCTCACTAACCCTCTCCTAAACTATCAGGCCAGCTCTGAACATACTGGAGTGATCTCTGACCAGAGTAGGGGCAGCAGTTACATTTGGGAAGATAGCAGCAACATATTTTTAGAACCTGCCCAAAATGCTAAGGCTGGCTTTGATTTTGCCCCTCTGTGGTCAATAGTAGTAAAATATTGCTGGGGGGGAGGGAGGTGGGGGACAAAACACCCCCCCCCACACACACACACACAGTTCATGAGATTGTGTTATATGCACAAACAAGCAGACTATTTTTAACCTGAGGACAATTTTTAGTGCTATTGTTCTTGGAGTGTATGACTATTTGTGATTTCAGTGGAAGTAAGATAACACACAAGGGATGTGATTTGCTGGGAAGAACAAGTTTTAGATGTGTACAATGCTATTAATATTTGCTGGGTTTGAAAGAATGGCATGAAGTTTCTCCCAAAAGAACAATTATACTTTTGTAAAATTTAGGAAGCATAGAATTGTAGTCTAAAGACACATTTTGGGTTTCAATACCTACAGTAAGAATATCAACTTTTAATTTAAAAAAATCAAATGATGTTAATCCACAATAAGGAATATTTCTATTGGACAAAGATTTTGAAAACCTGTTGATGTTAGGGACTTTTAAAGCACCTGTGACCATGGGAGTCATTCACCTGGATCTTGCAAAGACTCACCAGGTACAGTCTTTGCAGGATTGGAGTCAGAGTATGTCATCTAATGGTATGCAGTACAATGCAGGTTTGAAAGGCAGTTATTTATGTATGTGCAGTAGAGCTGAGTAAAACACAAAACATTTTCTATTAAAAGTTCAAAATATATTCAATTAATTTACTTTGGACATGTTCCTTCTTCCCTGTTTGTGTTCACTACGAACTTTAAAGCAATCTAGTTTTTGTGAGTATTTTTGCCAGTGAAAGTGTCAAAGTTGTACATGCAAGTATTAATGGAAATCAAATGATGCATTCACATGTACATTTACTGCCATTAGAAGCTGTTGAGCATTCTTTCAGTCAGGGAACAGAAAATTAATACCATGTGACTTATCTGACCAACTGCAAATATCTTAAATCTTGAATATTTGCAATGAGTGCATGGAGTAGATAGTCAGTTCTTGTTTCAGAGAGCTGGCATTTTATTATTTACTAGACTAGAGTTCTTAGATGCTGCCATCATACAAATGTATTAATTGTTGTCATAAAAAGAGTAAGAGTTCAGAAATACGTCTATTGAATAAAATTGAACAAATACCTTTGAGAAAATGTCAATCAGCATGTGAAAATTTCAAAAGCAGAGAAAGAAGCTGAATTCATCCATTAAATAATTCATTGCAAATTGTTTTTTCAGTGCTAATTTACCTTAAAGGCATTTTCCAAAAGAAATTTAAACACCCATGCTTGCAGTGACAATATTTTTTTTTCCAAAGTGTGTTGTCTAGCATTTAAATGAAAGCTAAGTAGCTACTGAAGGTCTATTATGTCAATTATCCATAGATTAAAATTTTCTAAATATATGTTGACAAAACAAAGACTGGTGTGCCAACATTCAGCAAATTAAAGATTCCCCAAGTAACCATTGAGATGGCAGACTAACAAATTCTGACCATAATGGGCAATTAGAGGATTTTTAACTGTATCTGTCAGTCCATTATGAGGTGCTTTGGGAATGCTTCATGGATCATCAAGGTTTGCTGCCATACCACCTCAGGCTGTGATCACCCCATCACATGAGCAAAGCAGGTCCAACTGGAGGCCTCCATAGAAGTCTAGGAAGTGGAGTTTGAGATTCTCTAGTTGTCTCTTTTCTAACTCAGCAGAGAACTAGTGCTCTGGTATGTCTCAGTGGGACCATCCTTCTGGCTACTGTTGTCTTTCACATGAGTCATAAGCTGAAAGACCTTGTGATGGCACTTTTCACTAGAATAGAAGTGTTAATGGTAATGTCCTAAATACATTCTACTTTGATAATTATATTGGCTTACTTAAGGTTGTCCTGTAGTTTCAATTGCATAAGACAGACATCCGCTTTCTTTACTCAACTGTTGTGTGGCTTGAAGCGGGTGCGGCTTAAAGTATGATGACTTGCATGCACCTGACAGGTGGTTGCATTTCAGAGATGGATGAAATGATGGCCTCTGTATACACTGCATAAGTTTTAATCAGATTGGTAAATTTGTTGAGTTGTTTGGATCTTTGCATTAGTTACACTGCCACTTTGACAACTCAAATCCTCAAAGAGCATAAAGCAATGTGTCTAACACTTCCACTCAGATCATAATACTTCACAACAACCACTACAATCAATGGCAGGACTATAATATTTCTATCAATGTCTTGGATCTACTGTCATTTCAATTATGGTTTCTTATAGATTTTAATGAGACATTTTATTTTCTCTCACAAGAGCAAGAAAACAAATCAAAAGCATATGCAGCAGTTTGAGCACAGCTTGTGATTCAACAGAATATTTATACTGCATTACTTAAATGTATTGGTGTGAGTAAAGGTCAGGATGAAATGAGAAGACTCAGCAGCGAACAGTGATTTATGTAAATTTAAGACACACCCAATAAGCCAAATCCAGCTGTGGTTTAAAATGGCATGTTAACATTTAAATCAATGGAGTAAGCCACTTTACACCAGGGCTGTTTTTGATTCTTTATCTGGGGCTGCTTTGGATTCATTATCCAATCTGTTAATAAAATGTGGACAATATGTCTGCACATCATGTTTTATTTATTTGGGACACCTTTTAAAGTCTCTTCATGTAGCTAGTTTTATATCTATAGTATATTCACCCTAAAATCCTACTGTATTATGAACTGATTAATATAAACACTAAAATATGGCTTATTAAATCAGACTAGTTAACACAGGGCTGTCACATCTCAACTGAAAAACATCTCTTGTGAAAAGAATGTGTGGGTATTTGTTTTAGCTTGCCAAGTCTGAAAAATAGTATAAAACCAGATCAAAAATGAGTGGCTTCACTGTAAAATCCAAAATCTGCATGTGCATCGTAATGAGAAACAGGGCTTCCTCATGTTCCAAGCACTGTTTCTCAAATCTTAATTACACTCTGAGGGGAAGAAAAAAATGCATTATACCAAGCTATTTAAAAAAGATTAAACGATTTTCTGGATAATAAATTGTCTGTGAATCATTTAAATGATTTCAAGTACACAATGGCCCCATTAAAATTTGATGTAAGATTGTGTATTGCTCTAGTTAAAACATGCAAGTTTGTTAAAGGTGAGAAGGTGTGAGAATTCAGTGCACTAAATAAGACATGTAGTCCACTTTGATCCTGAACACTTGTTCTTCTATTAATTTTGATGGCACTAGATTCTCGCATAGAGCTACTCCAGGCCACGATTCCTATTGTACTTTCTCCTTTGTTAATTTTCTTCTTAAGCCCTTTGTCCAAAGCTGTTTATGTAGGTTATTATTTGAAGTATGTGTATCATGTATTCTTGCAGTGGCCAATAAATTGATTTCTTGACACTAAGGGCCAGATATTCAGACGTGGCATTTAAAATTGTATCTTAAATTGTTTGTCTAATTTTTGTGTATCCAAAACCCAAGTTATGAACTTGCAAGCAAAACTTGTTACCTGACATGTGCAAATGCAGCCTGCATACACAAGTTTGACTTTTTGCATATGATAAATCCTAAATTGAAAATGACATCTACAGTTCTGAGGCCCAGCCTAAGGCCTCCTTAAACATTTCCCTCCCTCTCTATATATGGTTTTAACTTAATATGTATAGGTAAAAAACCCAAACAAACAAAATCAGAATAGTTTTAAACTACCGGGAATTTGGTTTTATTTTATATTTAATGACTCAGAAGGAATAGCTATTGTATAGAACCTATGACACTGCAAAGGCATTTGTGACACTCTCAAGGCGAAGGAATATCATTCTGATACCTGTTAATGGCATTAAAGGCTATATATTGCCTTCAGTCTGTGCATGGAACTTCCATTGATCTCAAGGCAATATATGGTCCTTAGGCATCTTGAACTGCCATTTTAAGACCATTTGGTAACTCCAGTGACATTAGGAAAACAGTTTGAAAACTGACCTCATCAGAACTGCATAAAAGTATCTGGAATTAACTAGTGATGACCTTTTTCCTATCACAATTTCCCCAGAAAAAGCAGGATCCACAAGGGATCATTTAGTGCCCACTACAGGTAATGAAATTCAGAATTATTAGGAGGATTAACATTTCTATACAATATCACCATAAATGTTTATAGCACTTTATAAGATAACACTGAAACTACATTGATCAAACTCTCGTGACAGGATTATTTAATTGATGAGTAACTATGTTTGAGAAAATCTTCACACACGGTCTGGAAGGAACAGCTTATTTTATGCATAACACCCAAAAAGAACCTAGAGGAAAATAGTTGGTTATTAGCCAGATCCTGGAAAATAAGGTAACATTATTGTCTTTGTCTGGAAGAGTTCAAATCATATTTGAGTCTCCCTAATTATTGACATGGAGCAATAGAAGACGACAAGCTGGTATCATGACTAGGGATTATCCTAGTTACTGAAAATTAAAGAAAATGGGCCCTTGGCTTCAGCCTTATTTGTTTTAATTCAAGTTCTGCATTATTAACTTTAGAAACTACAAAACACGCTAAATTAGGCATGATAGAGCATGTGGCTTCTATAAAATAATAACTAGCAGCTATAAAGCACTTAGATCAAAGAGTGTATCCATCTACGTTAACTTAGATGTCCTACTTTTTTCTCACCCAAGCACTCCCAGTGGGTGTAACAACCGATTACAACATTTCATGTGTGCTAGACATTCATTTATGCAGGAAAAGGACAGAAAGGTATGACATACCAGTTAGCAAATTACAGCAAAGGCTTGTTGAAGAGAGAAGCTACTGCTTTAAGATTGAATTCAGCGGTACAAATACAGAGCCAAATGAACATACTTCTGGTGGTTATAAGCAGCATCTGACTAACATCTCGACAAACTGAAGTAAACATAAGAATGAAAAGCATTACACACAAATACAGTAGATGACCAGCAAGGGTCTGTTTTTTAAAAGATATTTAGACCCTATTCTCAAAAGCATCTAGTTGCCTAGCATCCACTGAAATCAGTGAGTTTTAGTGCCTAGGTGCTTTTGAAAATCCCCCTAGGTACCTAAATACCTTTAAAAATCTGGCCACAAGTGCCTTTCAAGTCATGGTGCTTTGTGCAGAGTTCACCACATGGTTGAAACTTTTCATTTCTCTCTGAGGTGTTGGTTTACATCACACTTTCCCCATAGAACAGGGATTTACTATTTTTCCTTTTGAAAAGTTGCATATTAGTTCCTTTCTGACATCTAACATTTAAAAAAAGAAAAATAAGTGGAAAGAAGTGTTATAAACCAAGGAGAGCTGCTGTTATAAGAGTGTCAGGATGTCATGGAACTGTAGAGAAAACCTGGGATGATTCATGCAAAGCCTGCTCCAGATGTTTCTGGAAAGCCTCTTCTGGAAGTTTGGGCTACAGAAAGATACTTTATATGCTTTTGAACTTTAGAATTTGTGTTTAACAGCTTTCAGTTTTAGAAAACTCATTCTAGGTAGCTTCAAATGAGGCTGAAGCTACTTATTGGTACCAAATAATTCTCCCATAAAACACTCCCAGTGGTGCAATCCTAATCTGAATGGCACTGGGTCCAATTTAGGTACCAGGGAAATTTGTTGCCATGGAATTAGATAAACAGAAAGATTAAACATTGATTGCTTGCTTAAACGCCAAGCCTAAAATAAGCCTTAGAACTAATGGGCCAAATTCTGCTCTCACGTACTCAGAGCAACTCCACTGATGTTAGAAGAGTTACATAAGGGTAATAATTCAGAAATACTGGCTAAATTCTATTCTATCCTATTATAATGTTGTATAACTGGTGTACAGTCATTCCCCCTTATCTTGAAGTATTCTTAGGACAGGTCACTACACATTATACTCTTGTGGGGCGGGGGTAATCTCACTGTTGCCTGCACACCCATATTGAAGATAAGCATAATGCCTTCCAAGGCAAACTGTTTACACTATTCAGTAATGTATTAAGTTAGTTATTTGGTTACCTGGATAACAAATGTGCTTCTGAAAAGATTTGAGACAGTTCTGTGGGCTGCCATGGGTACCTGCATAGCATATATTGAGGTACCCGTGGCAGTGGTGTGTGAATGTATCTGTGGTTTCTGAATACACATTATTAGTCTTTTGGAAAAAGTTGACAAACATGCTTAATAGACAATAACACTTAATCCTTGTTTTCTTTCCCACACTTAAAGGTTTGAATAACTTTTTTGTTAAGCACTGTAAGCTTACAGTTGGTTTCTTTTTCCCCTTCCCAATGGTATATTTCTCTCTCTAACCCATTAAGCAAGCTTCTCAGTGCACTGACTTTAGACATGTTTTATAACTAAAGGTGTTTTAAGTTGTTGTCCATGAAGTGGGAGAGGGATAAATTTAAGAATGAACACAGCAACTTTTCAGCAGGCCCCCTCACCTCCAAACTAGAGATTAAAAAAAAAAATCAAAGAGGGTTGAAGCAGACAGATATGGATGGCTGCAGAAAAGCATTCCTTTCTCAGATATGAAAGCTTAACCCAATGGAGTTGTCCATTAAAGGCAAGCATCTCTAAAAGTCAGAACTATCGTTCAGTTCAGCTCTGACATGAAAAATTCAGGGCAGATCTGTTCTACATACTATTTTATCAGCTTTTCCAGCAACCTCTTCGGAAGAGCTTTATCCATCAAAACAACAGCTCCATCTAGTGGATTATCATAAAATGGTCAAAATAGCACAGGGTAGCACTTTTTTCTACGGGCCAAATCCGGGCCACAATACAGTTAATGATTATTTTACTGTCTGATTTGTTGAGAGCAAGATTTTGTCATGAGAACAACTCTAACAAACAGCTATCTTTCATTTTTAAGTCATATTATAATTGTTCACTTTATTTTCATATAACTAAAGTATTCTTTTCACAGCTTGTGCTCTGTGTGTGTAATTATAAAAGCATAAAAAGATATTATAAAAGCATTCCCACCACCTAAACATTTAGATCTTGCAAGACAAAGTCACAAATAAGCTTTGGTGAGAAAGTCTCTCTCTTTATGCAACATGAAAATAACCTATACAATGATCTTAAAGCATTTTGAAAATATTAAATACACTTTACAATATTCCTGTGAGGCAGGTATTATCATTTTACTGATGGGGAAAATGAGGCACAGAGAGTGTAAGTGACTTGCGTCAGGCAACACAAGTCAGTGACAGTATCAGGAGTGGAAACCATTCCCAGGTGCCTACTCCAGCCTCTAGAAATTCAGCCTCTCTGCATAACTCACCTAATGGGACAAAAAGATATTCCAGAGAGAGTTTCCAGATTTGTTCTTAAGACTGTTGTTATAGTTGTGAATTCGGTAATAGGACATTGAGTCAGTGTTTAGTTACTATTACGGATATTTTGCTGAGTTTACTTATGGAAGCTATTTCAGGGATCTGTGCTTCCTGTCTTAAGTTAATGGAAGTTAAAAGCCAATGCAGACGATTACAAATTAATTCTAAAATGGAAAAAAACACTTCACTGACTTTATTGGCCAGGAAATCAATAACTAATATTTGATCTGTAATATTTCCCTCCCTGTTTTTGCCCAATACAGTGTACCTGGGTACATGTGCAAATCCAAAGAATACACAGTCATGTAACAACTAGAAAAATTAGACTATTGGATACCCACCACACCAGCAATCTTTTCTTGGTTAAAAAAAAAAAAAAAGAAAAAAAAAGAAGAGCATAGTGTATAGGAATAAAGGAGTAGCCCTTTAAATAGTTTCCTGAGCCCTCTAGTGGAGCTCACTGTGTTCTATGTGATGGGAGCCACCAGAAATCAGCCAAAGCAACAAGATGCATATAGCTAAGCCTTGCATATTCATGTATAGTTAGCAAACATTGTTAATGGAGTTTTCCCTTATTATTAATGTTTCATAAAAAACAAAAGACAGAGAGAAATTCTATTTACAGTTTCCTGGGGGAAGCTTCGCAGCACACCAGAGGATATTCAAAACAGATTTATTTGGAAATCCTGATAACAGTGAGGATTGCTTGAAGATTGACAGTTAGCAAAGACAACTGGAGTAAGAACTGAAGAGGTGCGTGGTCTTATGGAGAACCATGGTAGTGGATATTCCTTAAGATATTAAGAAATCTGTGTAGACACACAACCAAAGTCCTAAAGACCAGCAAGGAATGGACAGGATAAACTTATTGAATCCTTCCTCTCATTTTTATAATACCGATTGCAGGAGCACAGAATCAGATAAACCAGATATACAGGATGAAAGAATGTTCTTGAACTAAAAGCCTAGAAAAACTGGAATCATCTACTTAAAGATAGGTTACTCTATGTAGAGTCACTTTAAGCATTTTTGGACAGGCCAGTGAAACAATTTTTCATGCCGGATCAGTTTGCCTTCCCATCTTCACACCCAGCAAACATAACCAACATTTGTCCATTGTAAACACCACTAGACCTGAGGATTTTGAAGATGGTTATCAAGATAATTCTTTAGGACAACCCAACATTTAATCAATCTACTTTAATATAAAAATACAAATGCAAGAATTTTCATGAGCCCCAAACTACATATTGCAGGAGAATTGGAGTCCAAGCAGCTAGGGGTACGGTCTATACAAACATGACAATCTTTTAAAAAAAATTTGTAAGGGAGAACTATCCAAATAAGCCAGGTCTGGGAGACCATGGCAGGTGTATGCACACCTTCTGGCGACTATAAACACTAATACAGCTGTATGCAAACATGCTCTACTAAAACTAGGCAGCGAGGAATCATTATTATTATAATATCCATTTTGCAGTGTAGGAAAGATTAAACTCCATGAACAAGGCTGTAGATAGAGTACATGTCAAAGCTGGGGTGGGGGTTAAAATGTAGGCATCTTTGTGTTTTTCAGCCCATGCTCTGTTCAGGAGACCACACCAGCCCTCATGTTGTTTAGCTGCCCTTCTGGAAGCAGGCTTGGAATGACCTTAGTCTCACTGGTGGCAGCCTGGGCAGCAGTGCTGCTCACAGGAGTGAGGTTCCTCACCCAAATCAAGGGACTCGCATCTATAGATTCAACAGTCCCCAAAGGGCAGCCCTGCATGGTTGTGTGACAGAGTGCTGTACTCACCATAGTTAAGGCACCTTCTCCTGGGCATTCTGGGGAACAACTCACCAGGTTGACACCTCTCCCCATGGGTCCCTCCACCTCTGTCTCTTTGTCTTCAGCCCCTCTCGCTCCAGGAGCTGCTGTGGCCTCTTTGTGACTCAGCCTGCCTATGCATTACCCCACTGGTGGTTGGGGAACCAAGGCCTGCCCTCTACTCCAGGTTCCAGCTCAGAGATCCTCTAGTCAGCAGTCAAGGTCTGTTCCATCCTGTACCTTGCTGTATTTCCCTGAGCCCTTTCCTAACCTACCTGCTTTTCCTTCCTTCTCTGGGCCTGCCAGCTTCGCTGCTCCATCCTCCCAGAGAGCAACTGCAGCCTGCACATTTCTGCAGCCTCTCAAATACTCCTCCCTCTTTCCAGGGAATGACTACAGCACTTCCATCTGTAAGTCAGCTTCCTGGCTTATATAGGCCTCACCTGTTCCTGCCCAGATGACATTCTTCTAATTAAGGCTTCTCTTGCCCTCTTAATCCCTCCCACCCATCTTGCTGCCTAATAGACTAATTGGCCCTTCTGGCCTGCCTTAACCCTGTCAGGTCAAGTGTGAGGAGGACACCGCATCACAGCGGGAATGTGAATTAAAACAAGATCCTTGTATCTTAAAAATCAGCAACCAGCTTTCATCCTCAGCTAAAGGTTTGCATTGGTTACATTTTCAAGGAGCTTTGAGAGCTTCTCACCTTCTACTTGCAACAAACATCCTTTAAAATAAAAATAATGGAAAACTGAGATTGGCTCTAACATTTCCAAGTACAGTAGAACCTCAGAGTTATGAACTGACCGGTCAACCACACACCTCATCTGGAACTGCAAATATACAGCAGAGACAAATAAAATAAAATAAAAATACAGTACTGTGTCAAATGTAAACTACTAAAAAATAAAAGGAAAGTTTGAAAAAAGTTTTAACAAGTAAGGAAACTTTTTGTGCTTGTTTCATTTAAATTAACATGGTAAAAACAGCATTTTTCTTCTGCATAGTAAAATTTCAAAGCTGCATTAAGTCAATGTTCAATCATAAACTTTTGGAAGAACAACCATAATGTTTTGTTCAGAGTTATGAACAACCTCCATTCCTGAGGTGTTTGTAACTCTAGTTGGGGGGTAGGGATTGGCTCTCATTCTGACTCTAACTGAATCAATGTAATATAAGAATGAGAGCTTTCTTCCCACCAAAGGTAGGATTTGAAGTTTACTTCTTTCCTGCCATGTTTAATGTTTCAGAAAGAAAGTTGTGGGAGACATGAATTTGTTACAAGTATTAGTTTATCTGGATATCCTGATTGCATTTGGAAGAACTGTGGCTGAAGATGAAGAAAGATTTCTAAAAGCATTAGACTGGTTAGAAGCCTATAGACTGACGCTATTAATTGATAAATACCACTTCTGTCAGAGATCAGTCAAATAGGTGGGTCATATTGTGTCTTAAAAAGATGAAGGTACAGATCCTGATAAAATAGAGGCACACACTTATATGGCAGTTCCCACAACATTATATAGACATCAAGATCTTTCTACGATTTAGTGGCTACTACTCCAGATCTGTGAAGAATTATGCTATTAGTGTGAAACCATTGAATGAATACCAGAGAATACCAGCCCAGCACAGAGAAAAGGAAATGCAAGTGAAAAACTAAGAAGTCCACAAAGCTTCTTGACAGGGTTGCCAACTTTCTGATCAAACAAAACCGAACACCCTTGTCCCACACCTTCTCCGAGGCCCCGCTCACTCCATCTCCCTTCCCCTTCATTGCTTGCTCTCCCCTACTCACCCTCAGTCACTCACTCACTCATTTTCACCATGATAGGGAGGATACCTTTTTGACCAGGTGTTTGGTTGAAAACTGGATACCTGGCAACCCTATTCTTGAACAGAAACATTATGATCCCTGGAAATCCTTTGGGACCAGATGAGATGAGACAAGGCCTTTCAGGGAATAAACAACTCCTTAATTCATGCCCTAGTCCTAGTCTTTGCTGAACCAAACAAGCCTTTTATTATACAAATTGATGCTAGTTTGGAAGGTATGAGAGCAGTGCTAAAGTAAGAAGGTGAAGGCAAATGAGAAACCTGTCACTTTTGCCAGCTGAGGATTCTGATAATGAGACTCAGTGCTCCATTCACAAGCTGGAATTTTAGTCTTAAAATTTCAAGATTATCTGTATGTTGTTCAATTTCAAATGTGAATGGACAACACATTTACTGACTTATGTCTTAACAAGTGCCAACTTGGATGCTACAGGGCAGAGATGGGTATCCACTTTGGCTAGCTAGGTATAAATTCAGTACCAACCAAGGAGAAATTATATAGATCTGATGCATTGTCCTGCCACCCACATGCAATAGAGATGGTTGTGATTCCTATGGAAGGAGTAAGAAGTGTTTACAGTATAAGTCACCTAGGGTCACAGAAACTTTGGGTCTGCTCTCTGAAAGTGTTCAATTAGCCTCTGAACTCTGCTATGTTGGATCAATCTCCGTTGTCTCAGCTCAATGTGGCTGACTGGCAAGAAGCCCAGTTGTAGGACAGTGATATCCAGGACACACTGACTGCTAAAAAGAAGGGACAAAATCCAGCCAGTTAGTTTAATAGAAGTTAAACTATTATTGAGAGAATGGAGCAAAGCAAAGCTGATCGAGAGAGAGCTACACCAAATAACAAATTCAGCAAAACTACTAGTGCAGCCAAGGAAGTGGAGAGCTCTTGCCATGAGAGCCCTGCACGACAACCTTGAACATTTGGGAAGGGAGAGAACCCTGGAATTTATTTGGATTAGGTTCTACTGGCCCTGGAGGGCTAGGAACATTTGCAGGAAATGTGAGATATGCTCAGTGGGTTCAAAGGAAAACTCTAGTCACTAGAGCTGTGTGCCTGGAGAACATTACCAGCAACAGACCCTAGGATGTCAGTGCATACCACATCCAATCTCTAGAGGTGGACAAAAAGAATGCTGGGAACATTCTTGCAGTGACTATTTTATTCAGTACAAACAGGCATATCCAACCCAAGACCATAGAGCCACACCTGTTGCTCAAGTGCTATGGGAGAAATAGATTTCAGTGTATGGATTTCTAGCTTGGATATGCTCTGTCCAAGCAAGGGATTTTGAAAGTCACCTTCTGAAAGATGACAAGAATTAAGTCCAGAACAACCCCTTATCACGCACAAGGTGATTCTCAGTCAGAGCAGTTTAATTAGATCAGGTGTCGGCAACCTTTCAGACGTGATATGCTGAGTCTTTGTTTATTCACTCTAATTTAAGATTTCGCATGCCAGTAATACATTTTAACATTTTTAGATCTCTTTCTATAAGTTTATAATATATAACTAAACTATTGTATGTAAAGTAAACAAGGTTTTTAAAGTGTTTAAGAAACTTCATTTAAAATTAAATTAAAATGCAGAGTCCCCCAGAGCGTTGGCCAGGACCTGGGTGGTGTGAGTGCAACTGAAAATCAGCTCGCGTGCCGCCTTTGGCATGTGTGCCATAGGTTGCCTATCCCTGAATTAGATCTATTTGAATACGCTAAAGACCTTATGACTAGAGCAGAAACCAAATTGGAGTCAGCATGTTGTATTTTTGGTGCATGCATACAATACCACAAAGAACGTTGCTACTGGAGTCCGGCTGTATTTCCTGATGTTTGGGCAAGAATCTTGATCCTCTATAGACTCATGCTTTGACATATCAGAGAATGGAGATAGCTTGTAAAATGCATCATCACAATGTTGCCCATTAAAGAGAAAAATTAAGAAATGCTTGCTGCCTAGCTCTGACTGGAGTCCATAGGAGCCTTTAGAAATAACCACTAGCATGATGCTAGAGTATGTTCCCAAATGCTCCAGCCAGGGAACGGAGTTCTGTTGAAAAATATGGGTGATACTGGTGGACACATGATGGCAGACATTGAAGACACTACGTTACGTGATAGTGGAAACATAAGGAACTCTTCTGGTCTACAAGATCAAACTTGAGACAAGGCAGGGTCAAATAAACATAGAACATAGGAATCTCCTTTTACCCATGGGAGACGTTCTATAACTTTGGATCTGAGCAGCAAAAGGGTGCTGGAAAGAAGTCATCACACAAAACTGATGTAAAATACACATCATCTGGGTATAGTGTTCTGTCCCATCTAGAGACACTGAGACCACTTAAATAGAGTTAAATGAGTCTGCTCTACAGCCTTAGCTAACAGCCAGTTGGCTTTTAGCTCATGCGGTACAGGCTCAGGCACTAAGCTCCAGAGGTCCCTGGTTCAATCCTGACCACCAATGCCTGGGTTCTGTTGGTGTTACACTTGCAGTAGGCCTCCTGGAGCTAATCAACCACTACCCCATGTAGACAGTGATGGAAACGAGCCTGATGTACTCTAGTGTGGAGACCAGTTTGTGGCTGAGTCTTTCCCCTTCACTGATGTATAAGTATTGTAAAGCAAACAGCCGCTGAAAAAGAAAAGCTAGTGGCCAGTACTTTGAAATTCTGGCTATGGAGACACCATTAGCCTAGAAAAGAAAATATTGTGAGTGGGGGAAAGTATTTGGACTGGCACTGCTTTGGGTGAGGCTTGATGAAGCTGGAGCTCAATGGCATTAAACAAATCATATTCACTGTCTGTACTACACTAGCCACTTGAGATCGTGGACACTAACCCTTGGCATATTACAGTTAAAACTTTTAGTAACCACATCCTGTGACTGGGGCCAGTAAACAAAGAGCAACCTCTTACCAACATTCCTGTGTCTCAGTCTTAGTCCACTTAGTGCACTGTGGGACAGTTGCTCCTTCTCAAATTAAGGACCATGAAAAGTTGTGCGTTAAGGAAACACAACACGCACATTGGGAAAAGAGCATGTGTATACTTCTGTGTTCGTTAGTAAGTCTCAAATCTTTGTATGGGTATATACATACTTGAATGGACATAATTTAGCATGCAAGTATCTAGCGTGTGCACAAATGGGGATTCCACACACATGCACATGCAACCCACATCTCGCATACACACACAGTGCTGAGTACTTGAGCTATGTGCATGCATTTTTTGCATTTGACTACGGAGAAGTCATGTAGAATTTAATAGTGACAAAACCAATAGAACTGTATAGAACTTCAATAGGTGTCTGTAGAATTTATTCTAAAAGACTGTAGAATGAAGAGAATAAGTGATCAAAAATTTTAAGCAGCCTATGGAATTTAATAGAAATTAATATCCCTTCGATAGAAATGTATAGACTCAGTCAAATACAGCATTCTAAACAAAGATTAGCCAGAATGAATGGCATATATTTAGTGATCCTGAAGGCCCTCGGTATTATAAATACAACATATAGTATTGACATATCATCTAATTTGTATGACTCCATGTACATTATATATTTGTCATTTTCTTTTAAAATGATGATGGAAAGACCCAGCATGTTCAAACGTTAGGCAGGCTATTAAAAACACCTAGACCCACAATGATGGGGAGAAACTAAGTTGAGCTGCTGAGCTAATTAGATTTTCATTACATGGATTTGGTTCACACTAAACTTGAAAACTGTAAGGAAGTTCACTTTCCTACCAGCACCCTTCACTCCATCCACCACAGAAAGTTTTTTGTTTGCTTTTCCTATGTGTCTCTTATCTGTGCTTTAATGGTCACACCTGACTACAAATGGGTTGCAAGTGCTTTATAGCTTCAAAGTTTGCACTCACTAAAGAGAACACTTTTATTAATCAGGGTTCAGTTCTTTGGGGGGGGGGGGGGGGGAAAAGATTTCTGTCAGCACAGCAATAGCATTCCAAGCCCTGTACATGGGAATTCTACTTCTCAACTCTCAATTGGTTCATAAAATGTAAAGGGATGGTTTGCTGTTACTACAAAGCAAAAGACTTTGGAGAAAGGAGTGAGAAAACCGGACACTGTCATAAGCATTTGTGGAACAGTGAGAATTTACGGAAAGTTTGTCAGTAGCAGCCCTGTCAAAGCCTCTCCATGGGACCACTATTAAATTAATGGCACTCTCAGATTAACCAGCACTTTTCTGGCAATATATTTTATATGGCTCGACAGATATATGTTAATACAAAGCCTTGGTTAACAGGTGTATTCCTATACTGGAGACTTTTTTTTGAGGGGCATGGGTCAAAGACATCCTAAATCTATTGTCTACTAGGGTAAAATAGATACACAGCACTAATACTCTGCCCCAGCTACACCCATAGCCCCAAAATACCTGGCTGCTTCTGCAGAAATTATCCATAGTGAAATATTTAACAATGCTGCTATTTAAATTGTTGACATTAAGCACTAGAGAGAATATGATTGGGCAAGTCACATATCTTGCACATTTGGACCAAATTCATTCCTGGTATAAATCAACTGACTTCTGTGGAATTAAGATATCTATTTGAACATCTGTTCTATGCTCTTCCATATAGATTCATATACTATGTGCATCTCCATAGCATCCTAGTCAGTGTGACTATGTCCTAAGTGGAATTACACCAGGGATAAATTTGGCCCATTATTTTGATCTGCAGATTCAAGGTATGTCTACACTGAAGCTAGAGATGTAATTTCCACCTCAAGCTCTCTCTGTGTGTGTGCGTGCGTGTGTGTATGTGCCACCAAAGTATGTACCTTCAGTTTTAGATGGATCAGCAAAGTAGTGATGTTAGTATTGTGTGACCCAGCCAGCACCTGATCAATAAACCCTGTAGGTAAATCTCAGGTTAAGTTTGGATAGCACCTAAATGTTCAGAAATTCATCTGAGCTTTATCTGAATATTAGGACAGGCTTTCTAACAATATCTCTAGTACCTCTAGTTTCTGGTCTGGTCTGCAGCTTCCAGTCTGAATGAGAACCAGCAAGAAGAGACTCAGCAAATATGAATATTTTTGTAGATATGACCTGAACTTTCTCTAGACTCCAAGAGCATTCAGTTCAGGTCAAGTCCTAGTTTAGGCAAATGGTCAGGCTGGTTTTTATGAAATCCATGCCAGTTTGCCTATTCTTAGGGCTACACTGTGGCTTTAAGCCACTGCCATAGTTAGCGGGGGCCAATGGGAGCTGGGTGGGCACCAGCAACAGCTCTCAGCAGAAGCATTGTGCTTATACCAGTTACACCAGTGTAATGCCGTTGACTTGAATAGATTAACTCGGTTTACACCACTGTGTGCTGATAATCAGACCCACTGTGCATGCAGAAGGAACACTGCTTGTAGGCTGGAACAGAAACTTCCTCCCAGTACATTTCTCTGACAGACCCTTTTCTATCCCAACTAACCCATAACAGTAATTGAATAATATCATGGACTGGTGACAGAGGTGCCAAAAAGCAGATTTGTTCTTCCCTCGGAGATGTAACCTATCCTTTTATCAGGTTACCCTTCTCCCTGCCTAAGTGCATGTCCATCCGCTATGAGAAATGCCATCAGCCATATCAGTTCTGGAAAAGCTGGATAGTTAATCTAGTCTCTTGCCTTTTATTGGGCCAACACAGTTCTGAGCTACGTTTTCAAGCCCATAGGTCTCATGTCACATGCTGATTGACAGATTGCTTTAATAAATGTGCTTCACCACATACCTGACTTGTTTGCCTTCATTTATCTGACCCCTCTGTCTCCGTACACACAACTTTCCCCACAAGCTTATTGCATGATCTGTAATTAGCGTGGGCCCATTGCTCTCTCAGAAGCAATACTCAAAACAGGAAGCACCTGGGTGTTCTCTATTTATGGGGCAGGTGGAGAAGAAACAGAGGCAGTGGCTGCTGTAAATGAAAACACAAAATTAGCCAGCACCCAGGTTTATGGTGGGAGTGTGTTTTATTAATCAAGAAAATACATTATTTTGCCATGGTGTCTTATATACCTTTCAACTTGCATCTGCAAAATCAGAGACACTGTCTAGGATTTATAGCAAAGGAAGAAAAAAATCTCTTCTGTAAAGTTAAAATACTAAGATCTGGTTTAAATAAATCTCACAGGTATTTTTGAATTTGGGGGATTATTTCAACCAAAGCAAAGGTACACTGTTACCTCGATATAATGCCACCCGATATAACACGAATTTGGATATAACGCGGTAAAGCAGTGCTCTGTGGGGGCAGGGCTGCACACTCTTGCAGATCAAAGCATGTTCAATATAACATGGTTTCACCTATAATGCGGTAAGATTTTTTGGCTCCCAAGGACAGCGTTATATCAAGGTAGAGATGTATATTGTAAACGCAGTGCGAGGGTGGTGAGAGGGGTAGGGTTGATCATGTAACTTGCAGTTTATCAAGGTAAGGTAAGACAGACAAACAGAAGCAAGGAAGGTGGAGCTTTAGCTTATCATAAATCGTATTCATGTGATGCCAAACTCTTGCTAATGCTTAGACTAGACTAAGGTTTTTACATGGCCTTTCATGCTCCTAGAACCTCAAAGGATTTTATCGTCAAGGAGCACCCCAGACTCATGGCTGGCGTACAACATGGGCCATCAAATAGAATAGTCTTTTGCCAGTACACCTATATAATTCATGTTTAAACTCTTTTTTAATTAATTGGGTATAATAAATAACTGTTTTCACAGACAATAAGGTCTTTGTTGCTGAGCTGCTTGAAAGCATTCTTGCTATAATTAATGACCATTTACCTAGCAACATAACACTTTACACAATGGAGAATACCACCCAATTCTCTTCTCCAAAGAGATTACAGTCTAAGGCCCCAATCCCCCAAGGAGCTCAAGCCCCTGCATAGACATGGACTAAAATAGGTAAGACAGAACATGAAATAGCAGTGCAGGTGCCGGAGGGCATAAAAACTTAATGATGAAGAAGTCAAATTTGGAAGGACTCCTGGAAGTGAGGTTTAAGGGGAGATTTGGAGGAGGAAGGAAAAGGGTGCTTGGCAGGTAAAATGTTGAAGACAGTTCAAGCAAATAAGACTGCATGACAAAAGATGCAATACAAAAGACTAGAAGGAGACAAAGGGAACAATGAGAGAGGACTGGCAGAAGGTTAGACAGTACAAGGAAAAGTTTGAGTCAAGATCACAGATGTAGTTGGGGTTCAGTTTATGTGGACTGATGTGGCAAGCAAGAAAACCAACGAATGAATTCAAGGCAGAGAGTAAAGTGGTTCAGGTTTTTCCTTTTTTATTTACAGAATTGCACACATAGGTTGTCATATCTGTGTTACTATGTGCAGACCTATGAGACAAATTGTACCAGATACCTTTCACTGCCCTGCCCATGTTCTTTTCATTAATCCATATCCTCAAACACTTGTTCTAGTATTCAGAACTTCTGAGCAACTTCAAACAGCTCCCACCTTTTCCTTTTCATTAATCTGGACAAAAATATTTTCTTCATCCCTAAAGTACAGTATGGCCTGAAATGAAGGCAGGAAACTATTCAGTGAGTAATACAGCCATCACAAATTTATGCCCGGGAAACTTTTACACCACATCTCAAGGTATCTAAGTATAGATTATTATATAGAATACATATTTATTCCTCTCTCCCCATGTGATAAACTGCAGAGCTGTGTGGTATGCTGTATTTAGTATCTGCATTTTGGGAGTGCATGTACTATTTCGTTAAATCTGTAGCAGAAAGGGAAGTGTGATGGGGCTGAGAAAGGTTGTAAGGCAGCAGCTCTACAGTAAAGCAGAGAGAAGCAGTAGTTTTAGGGTTAATAAATACTCTTTTCCTTATTCTAATAAAGTTCTGTATTCAGTATTTAAAAAAATGACTCTTTCAGCAATTCTTTATCATCATCATATGTCAACATTGAGTGCCTGATTTATGCGGCCCACTAATCTCCCTTCTCTAGAATTTATTTTAAGACTCACAAACTTTAAACAGCTTCCAACAGACACCTTTATGAAAAAGCTAGCCTGCCACAAAAGTATGTCACATCCTTGATTGTATATTTGGTCTCCCTTATCCACTGCTGCAACACAAATAAGTTGGAGAAAGCTAAATGGGAAGGTTAAAAAGGAGAAATGGGATGATATTTGGGAAATAAAAATAGTGACTGAAGATAGGGGAGTAACAGGAGATCTGATAAAAGGTGGAATAATCTTCCAAAGAAAGTGAGAGACGCTCCATTATTCAGATCGGACAAAGCACTGGAACTGGAGACAACAATTCTGTAGAAATGAATCACCATAGGTTTAATCTAATTGATTTCCCCTCCCCCTACCAAACAGAAAAAACAGTTCTTTGGTGTGTGCTGTTCTAATGTGACAATACTAATTCAGAGAGAAGACAGTGCCTGGATTTGGGGAACGTAGCATCACACAAAAGGCGAACAGACATCTTCCTTCCGCTCCCACCATATTAGAAGCAAAGTCTCACAATTAGCTTCACTGAGATTTGTGCAAGTAAATATTTACAGCATCAGGTCCTAGCCAACTAACCATTAAAAACCTTGTGTCCATACCAAGAAAAAAAAAAGTTAGCACTGCAAACTCTTGTTTTCTTAGCATGAATGACTCATGTTGAGTCATCTCTGCTTAGGCCAGATAATGGTTCCTCAAACTATATAAAGAGTTAAGCTTCACAAATAGAAGGTACAACCTTCATAGTTAGTTGAGCAGAAGGGCTGAAGTGAATCAAATGGAGGTTTGTTGGCTGTAACACCAGATATACAGAAGCTTGTCTGTTTTGAACATTCACAGATAATCTTCCCACAACATTGGTCACCTGCTGAGAGTCTGAATTGAATTAGGTTACATTATAATTGGATTTTCCTAAGGCACTGCATTAGCATTTTCCATGATCTCACCCTTATTAGCCAAATCATTAATCAGTTGTCTGCTAGTTAAATTATCTGCTGCTACAGTATCTGTAAGCCAGCTTCATACCCATGCAGAGATAGCAGCTTCAATGGATACTTGAGCTTTTGTGTCACAGGTTTCTCAAAAAATCATGAAAAAATAGTTATTCTACAGAGAATGGTTAATTTAGGATTTTGGTCATGTTCCTCTTGGTCTGCATGACCAAATAGGGTGGGATTTGTCTCCTTGAATGAAAAAAACAAAGCGGTTGGAGGAATTAATTTAATTGCAGAGAAATCCTTTCCCAGGGATTGTTTTCCATTGGGTCTGAATTCAAATGCTGAAAACATTTAATCCATGAAGCTTATTATTTTAATGCAAAAGTCTTTGTCCATTAATGGGAATAAAAATGGATTGTTATTAATGTGGAAATTATCCTGCATATGGCCATGAGGGCTGGTAGGTCCACTTGAAAACTCTGCCTTGGTACGATTTAGGAAGGTGTGGTGTGAAATTAGACTCACACTAAGAAATTTCTACTAATTCAGCAAGAACATCCATTAGACTTTTCATGTGACCTACTGCATAAGGCACAAGACTTACCCCTATGTAAGGCAGAGCCCTAACAGGCTGTGGCAGAATCCCTACAAGAATTGTCCTACTAAATATATGAAGGGAAAGAGCAGTAATACTGTGAGCAGATAACATCATGCAGTGTTGGCCAAACATCTATCATGCTGATTTCCTACAAAGTTTCATGGTTTAAATAGAACTATTCTATCTAAAATGTAATTGTGTTCTCAAATTAAAGGTTGGACAATTATGTTTAGCATTATTAATTACTAAAATCCTCTATAAGTAGAAACTTGTTTCCACTCTCAGTATAAATCAGTGGAATATTTCCATTAATATTCCATTTATACAAATATATATACAAACACAGAATTATGATCATATCCTTTGCAGGCCTTAGGCCCAAGCTTTCTACTATAGAAATAATTGGAAGAATTGGCCATGACTTAAATGGGAGCAGGTTCACTGTCTACCATGGAAAATTGAACAACGTGAGACATAATTACAGTTATTATGCAAATGTTGTTAAAAAGTAGGATTGTCATTTTCATCAGTCAACCTATTATTAATAATAATCATGTTTATTACAGAAGTGCCTAAGGACCAACTAAAAACGGGGCTCATTCATACTAGGCACAGTACAAACATAGAGTAGTAGACAGCAGCTTCTCTGAAGAGCTATCATTCCATAAATATATATGAAGAGAAATGAGTGCAGAATTCAAAATGGCACAACAAATAATTTTCAGAAATTAAATAAAATGGATTGTGATTCTTACACAAGATCACAATATTAATGTGCTTAAACATTTTATATTCAAATCAGATGCAACATCCTCTTAATATCCAGCAGTAGTTAAATGTTGTATCATAAGATGTTTCTATAGATCCGTGTAGCTAGTATGGGCAGCATCTTCCACAAAAGGAAGGGAAAGGAGTGGTGTTTCCCCAGATAATTTAACCAGTTCTTGAAGATCACATGTGTGAAGGATTTATCTGTGTCTCCATCATCATCACCACCCCCACTGGGATTTCACCAGGTACAAGTAACATGCACTGGAGACATAAGGAGCTATACGCAAAAAACAAAGAACAATAAAGTTACGAGGAAACATCAGGCTAGCTCCCAGTCTTTCACAGTATGGAAGCATGTGTAATTCATCTGCACTTCTCTAGTTCATATGCTTTCAGTGATGGACTTCTTTCTCTGAGGAAGTATCTGCAAGTAAATGAATACAAAATGTTTTAAAATTAAAAATATTAACTCACTTGTGATTAATTTCCCTTTTTCTTATTTGATTTTTTCCTTGAAGAATTTAAGTTCCATATAATCAAAAGCTTACAGTCCCCATAAGTATACAATAAACCAAAAGAGAAACAAGATGGGTTAGGAATGCCATTATTTTAAACAGTGGTCAGTGGTTACCATCTCATAGTCAATTGTGACCAATCTCAAATACCAGCTGTTAAGGAAATGTTAGGACCTATATGCCATGGCTTTGCACCTAGTGTAGCCTTTTACACTTCTGCAAAGTGGGAACAAAATGTATCACTCTCATTTGGCAGAGGTTTACATCCACTTTGCAGAAGTGTAAAAGACTACCCAAGGTATAAGGCGGTGACACATCTAGTAGCGTTAACTATTAGCACATCTGTGGTTCAAGCATATGTCTATGATAGTAACGCAAGTGAGCGTGGACAAAATGTCACCACAGAAAGGATAATACAAGATTGACAATATAACACATACATCCTTTCTGAAGAAGTTTCAGCAGACGTCCCTGAAATGTTGTAACATATTGCTAGGAACGCCATGAAAAAGCACACAGTACATCACTTACAAATAAAACATTAAAACAACAATAGGAAATACTCCCAAGTGTATTCTGAGTTCTGACTATGTCAGAGAGAATAATGTACTGCTCCAACATGTTATATCTGTCACTTACTTCTGAAATGTACAGTACTAATGACATCCAAATGCAGTTAGTCCTGTACTCAGAAGCCAATCACAAAACCTACCAGCCCTTTGGTTCCCAATTGAGGGAAGAATTTGGATGAATATGCTGAAAAGAGAAAATTAAATCCAAAGGTCCATATTTGTGGTAGGAGATGAAGAGGTAACATTGTTGGAATTCCAGGTTT
This sequence comes from Gopherus flavomarginatus, assembly GCF_025201925.1. NCBI lineage: Eukaryota > Metazoa > Chordata > Testudines > Testudinidae > Gopherus > Gopherus flavomarginatus. The sequence continues at coordinate 182,806,862 of NC_066619.1, forward strand.
ACATAATAGAACTCTTCCTTTGTCTGTAACTGTTAGAAGCCACTTTATGTGTCTGAGATAAATTAAGTGATGAGTATGAGATGGATGACAATTAGATGATGAATATTTTCCATGTGTGAAGGTATATATGTAGAGTGTCTATTCATCTGACATACCACATGGATTACACATCCTCATACCTGAAAGGATCACTTCACCTTTGACCATAGTACTATTACAGTGGCGTACCCACACAATTAAAAAAAGAAGCAGAATTTACAAAGCAATCAATAACTCATGGTAAATTTCTGAAAAAGGTCTACTTAGGCCTAATTCAACATTGTCTAAAAGGCAGGTAGACTGGGCCCCCTCACACCTGAAATGCAAGATCAGGACCATAGAGATATTTTCTTCCCTTATTTTTTCTTACAACGGACATTTGCCTAAACATACAATCCTATGGCTAGATTCTGATCTCAGTGATACTGATATTGTCATAACTATAAAGGGAAGGGTAACAGCCCTTCTGTGTACAATACTATAAAATCCCTCCTGGCCAGAGACACCAAAATCCTTTTACCTTTAAAGGGTTAAGAAGCTCAGGTAACCTGGCTGACACCTGACCCAAAGGACCAATAAGGGGACAAGGTACTTTCAAATCTTGGTGGGGGGAAGGCTTTTGTTTGTGTGCTCTTTATTTTTTGGGGTTGTTCACTCTTGGGACTAAGAGGGACAGGACATCAATCCATGCTCTCCAAATCTTTCTGAACAAGTCTCTCATATTTCAAACTTGTAAGTAACAGCCAGGCAAGGCGTTTAGGTTTAACTTTGTTTTCTCAACTTGTAAATGTTCCTTTTTGTTAAGAGGATTTACCTCTGTTTGCTATAACTTTGAACCTAAGACTAGAGGGGGTTCCTCTGAAACTTTTTGAATCCAATTATCCTGTAAAGTTTTTCCATCCTGATTTTATAGAAATGATTTTTACCTTTCTTTCTTTAATTAAAAGCCTTCTTTTTAAGAACCTGATTGATTTTTCCTTGTTTTAAGATCCAGTGGGGTTGGATCTGGACTCATCAGGAATTGGTGGGGGGAAAGGAGAGGGAATGGTTAATTTCTATTTGTTTTAAGATCCAAGGGTTTGGATCAGTGGTCACTAGAAAATTGGTGGAGAAATCTCTCAAGGCTACCCAGGGAAGGGTTATAGTACTTAGGAGGGAAATATTCTGGGGAGGGAGGTAGATAGAGTTTCCCAAATAACTCATAAATAATTTGGGTGGTGGCAGCAAAACCAGATCTAAGCTGGTAGTTAAGCTTAGAGGTTCTCATGCAGGTCCCCACATCTGTACCCTAGAGTTCAGAGTGGGGAAGGAACCTTGATAGATATAAATCAGTGTTACTCCAAATCTGTATTTGTATAGAGAGCTGAATCCCAAGTCGTAACACTGTAACATCAGCACTGACTGTTACAGAAATGTATTTATCACAAGAAGGAATGATAATTTCAGGTAAGAAGCTAGCAGTAGGACTGATTCTCCATGGCCCGGGGGCTTTTGTAGTCATTTTACACTTATCCAAGTGAACGGAAAACCCTACCAAATCAGAATGGTAGTATTTTACACAGGCATAACTAACTATACAAGGTACAAGGCAATGGGGAATTCAGTTCACTGTTTTCCCGTTAACATCCTCAGTAATAAAAAAAAGAAGCAAAGGTAAAAAAACCAAGATAATTTTATAAGTAGAATTGTTTCTAAAAAAAAAGGATTTTTCAAAGGTGCCTGTGAAGTGTCAGTATCTGTAACTTTTTAAAAAGTTACTGAAAAAATTATAATGGGAGAGCTAGATTTTCAGCGCTTCGTGCAGAACTGAGGTGGTGATGGCCTCAAGCCACCTTTGGTATCTCTAGATCCTAATAACTGCTAGGGACCACTTCAGTTCCTGGCATAAATTAGAACAGCACAGAGGTGTCCCTCAAAAGGAACAGTCCAGCAGTTGAGAATTAGCCAAGTGCAAGGGCATTCCAGGTATGTTCCCTCCACAGATGGTCAGGAATGGGGTGATGTTCAGCTTCCACAATTTAAGAATTACCTTTACACAAGAAGAATCCCCTGTCAACTGGTTAATTTGGCTTTCTGGCTGCTTTGCAGCAGTGCAAATCAGCCCACAGTAGTTTGTATTTCAAATCTGGCCCACAGTAGTTTGTATTTCAAAAATGCACCGCAGTGAAAACAGAAAAAGGGAACTGGGCCCTCACTTCAGCAGGAATAGTGTATTTTTGATAGACTAAAATAATAAACACAGTACTTTCAAAGTTGGTGCATCTCTATTAGTGAACAAATAGCATAGAACTAATTTTGCATCTCCTTCACATAATGGATGAGAAAGAAGGAATTTCCACATGGCAAACGAATGTGGTTTCATGAAACCAACAGGAAAGAATCTAATTAATTAACATCTGCGTATTTACTGTATGTTACTGAAATACCAGTATTTCCACTGCCATATGAACTCACAATGTAAAGCAGAGAAAACCAAGTTACTATAAAATGCCTTGATATCTTCCCAGTGTCTTCAATCTAATTTAATATTAGTTTATCAATGCATCTGAAGCTATTTAAAATAGCCGGGACCATTTATTGACAGCAAAAGCGGGAAATGAGTACATATTGGAACATCCTGTTGCGGAGGTGGGGCTGTTAGCATTTAAAACCATACTACTGTTTAAATTTCGTATCATACTTTCTCAGCGGTCATCTCCAACTGGTATTCAGCTGAAACAATATGGAATTTTCTGTGATCTTAAGTTGAAGGTAGATTTTGAAACAAAAATTAGAAAATGAAAACTTCTGACATTTCAGGAAACAGAAATTGTAGGCCATCCTGAATGTGTTTATAGTTTGCATTATAGTGGGAGAAAGTATTATTTGAGCAGAATTTCTAAAAATGTTTGAAAGAGCTAAACATGGGATAAATTGTCAAATCCTTAGTTTCCCACGCGAAGACCAGCTCATGAATATGTCCTGGTTTGCTGGAAGAGATTCAAGCTTTATAAAGGCCAATTTTGAAATACTTGTGCAGTTTCAAATATGCATGCATGTAAACACACCTTGAGCCGGTCAATAATTTCCCATCAAAACAGTTTTCAGCACTTTCCGTGGAAAGTGTTGACTTTTCATTGAAAAAATAAAACTTTGTTTTCAGGTTTTCATTTTTTCTCTGAAAAGTTGTAATTTTCAACAGGAAAAAATCTGTTCTCCCACCAGCTCTAATTATAATATTAGAAGAATGTGTATGTTAAAGGCAACATTGGCTCCTGAGAATGAGAGGTGGCACTACACTAGGGGTACCTGGACACATATCACCTCTAGAGATGTTCAGATGTCCTGCCACATTTGTGAAATGGTGTGCCTAGAGTTCCACAGGCTGAACTCTGCTTACCCCATCTAAGCCTACTTAGCACCATTAGCTGACCGCTCCCATTCTTCCTAGGATCTTGCAACTAAATCAGTACTGCCCACTGAGCAGGGAGTTAGATGAGGAAGGACTCATTTTACCCTCTCCCTGTGCACTAAGCCAGGCCTGATTTGACCCCAAATTAAAATATATAATGAGTATATAAACATTAGGACTAAGAGTTCCTGTATTTAGATCAGGAGTTTTGAAGGGATAAGTGTGGTTCTTGAATACATCTACTGGGGGACCACTAGTTATTTCTGCCAAAATCAAAAAACTCCAAGATGCATCTCGGAAGCAAAAGAGAAAACACATGCCAGCAGCAAGGACACGTGAGCTCCGAGCAATAAAACCTCTTTTCCAGAGAAATCTTTATGAAAAGATGGTTCAGGGAAAGTCTCCAAAACCAATTTTTTTCCCAACCATCTTTTCAATTTTGCACAGTTGGATAAGGAAGGAAGCCAGCCCCACCTGCTAAATAAACTCAAATTAAATACACTTGCTGGAATTCTTTATCCTTTGCCCCTAAAGCTAATAAAAACAAATTCCAAGAACACTGAATGATATAGCACATAAAGCAGGTTTAGATACTGGTGCCACACAAGGGCAGCATGAACATTAGAGCAAGGTTAGACTGCAAGAAAGTGAGGAAAGCCTCAGACTTGAGATCCAGCACAAATCCAGGCACAAAGTAAAAAGAGGAGGGGCCAGGTTTAGCCCTGCTGGAAGCAGGTGCAGCTCCATTAAAGTCAGGCCACTGCTATGCTTGCTACCTTCCACTTCCCCTGCACGCGGTCCTTCCCTGGACACAAATCTGTCCTCTCCTCCACCTTTATATATTGGCCTTTTCCCTCTTTCAACCAACTGATTCATTTCCCCTCCGGTTTTTCCCCATCTATGGCATCTGCATTATCAGGAGGAGAAAGATGCACAGGCCTAAAGGGGAGGTGAGTTGTAGAACAGGCCACCTCTCTTCCCACCTATACTCCCAGTACCCATCCTTTCCACTTTCCTCTAGTCATCCTGCTTTTCTTACTCTGCTCTGGAGAATGGCTTTTGGATCAGAGGCTCTTATTAAATGGTCTCTTGCTGGCAACTTGATCCCGTATTGCCCACTTTCTGGGCATAGGCTGCTAAAGGCATGTCTCTGCAGGCACAGAACACAGCACACAAAAGAGGAAGAGCTGTGCTCTGCAATCCCCCACATTGATTTATGCCCTCAGACAAAATGAGCTTCACTAAGGGGTTTTAATAAGATACAATGTGCATCTTTATGGATATGAATGGGAAGAAAATCTTATTGTCTTGGAACCAATAACCATGAGTGCAGCCCATACCTTTCCACTTGCAACTAGCTGTTTTAATAGTCCTTGATTCATTTTTGATCCCACTGGTAAGACCCCTGGAGGTTAATCACTTAGGTTCCTGTGGACATAGAGCATGTTTCCTCCCAAAGGGCACATTCATGGCCTATTGACTTTACCCTGGGGTACAGCCTGGTGTTTCTTACCAGACCACTAGCAGCAACAAGGGTTTCCTTTAAGAAATGCTGCCCTGCAAATGTGCAAGGGCTTGGAATACACTGAGTCATTAAACACACCATAAAAGGAGAAACACATTTAATGTACATTTTTAAAATTAGGCTTCAAGTAGTTAAACTGTTTCCATAACCTGCAGCTAGAGGCAGCCTACGCAGTCTCCTGGCTCCTAAGCTTTTCTGGAGGATATATTTTTCCTAACCTCTAGGGCCTATTAAAACAATTTCTGGGTGAGTGACTATTTGGTTAATATCTAAGTTAAACTCCCGAAAGCTGCAGACACAATTTTACAAAGTAACTGGAATGTTCAGTAGTAGGTAGACTGAAGCAAAAAAAAAAATACAAACTGGCTATACACAAGTTACACATAAATACACCTTATAAACCCAGTGTCACTGTTTAGGAATCTGCAGCACTGTAGTCCAGATCAAATTTTCATGCGACAAGTGAAGCCCTTTGAATAACTGAGGGTGGAGATAATCAAGTATGCTGCTGCTACAGACTTCAAAATCTGCATTCAGATTTTCCCAACTGAGTTCAGCTTTCTAAGGCTGATGACAGCTCTCCCCAATCATGGCCAGCCAGCTTGGTGCTGCTCTGGGGACAACTGACCAGACAAGACAGCTTCATGCACTGTAGCTCTTAAGCATTTAAGGACTAAGGCATATACAGCCAGCCAACCAACTTCCTCCAGGCCAGCTGGCTCAACAGGACTAAACTTTATGTACTGAAGTCCTTCAGGACTGCAGCGCATACAGACGGACTGACAGCTTACCCAAGACCAACTAGTTCAGCAGATTGCAGTAGCATTAAGGAGCAACGGGCACTACAGTATAGCCAAATCTCACTCATGTGAAACACCCTGTTATGTGAAACAATTGGGGAATACAACCCTGATTAAATAAACAGGAGGTTCACAATAAGTGAAGTTCAATAATCAAAGCTCTGTCTGTTTGTAAATCCTCAACCATAAAGTCATATTTCACTGCAGAAATTTGAAATACAGCTGACATTGGGGCGGTTGTGCTTTTTAAAATGCCACTGCCTTTACTGCTACAGCTCAGGTTTATAAACAAAAAGTAAGAATTTCTAGTTAAACAAAAATGTGAAAATTGTTTGTCTTCAACATTACCCTTGTTTGTTTTATTCTGGTTTTGGAGGGAAAGCTTTTTCAAGAAGAAATGGGTAGGAGAATTTTTTCCCTCTTTAACTCCTTGTTTTCCTATTCCCCTTTGCATTTCCCCTCACCTCCCACCCATCCTTTGCTCTGAGGAAGGTATTCATTATCATTAAAATTAGAAAGGGTCCAAATCAAAACCCCAGATCCAAACCACCACAGTCTTTGGGAAAGTTCAGCTCTGGAGCCAAATGTTGAAGATTAGATCTATGTGTAAGTGATCCTCCGCCAACTGCACAAAAAAAGGGTCACGGTGCCTGGGGATGAGAGGGAAAATAAACAAACCAAAGAAAAAAAACAGGAAAATGAGGAAAGAAGGGAAGAAAAAAAGATGCTACTCCGTATTTCTGCAGGTCATTAAAATATTTCAGGGATGATTCTGGTTTCTGTGGAATTTTCCTTTTCCTAATTTCACTACATTTTTCTATTTCAAGTTATACTTCTTGATACTTCACCTAGTAAGTCCTCTCAACTCTCCCCGGTTGGTGTTAATTAACTTCAAATATTAAATGTATTATTTATTTTAATAACACCCCAAATTTGCAAGGTATCTCTTAACAGATATGATGAGGAAGTCCTGGTCCTGTTGAAGAATGGGAAAGCTCCTATTCACTTCAGTAGAGCTAGAATTTCACCATGGTCATGGACAGGACATGACCCAGGGATTAACAAGACAGTAAGGAGAAGTAGCGCAGGAACAACCCCTCTAAGATTATGTTGTTACTTAGCAATAGAAGGTTTTTTCCCATGGAGACCACAGAAGTTTCTTGCAGACTTTTGAAGAAGCAACTGGTCATTAAGGAAGTATTTAAAACAAGAGAGAGAATAATAGCTTTGCAGACTAGCTCAGAAAAGGGGTTCCATACAACAAAGGATGTGCCCATGAGAAGCAGAAAAACATGGCGTCGAGTCACCACTGGCAGAGTCGTGTGGATGGGTGCGGGGAGGGAGTGGCAGCAATGTGAAAAGAGGCTAGGTTAGATACATAGACTATTAAGTATATCTTCATTCAAAATTGCTTAGCCAAGCTATACATATTTAGTTCTTTTAATCTTTCCCTATAAGACAGTCTCTCCAGTAACACAATGCCCAGAACTGAGTGAGCACAATACTCCAGGTGTGGTTGTATAGGCTACTGCCTCCCAGCTCTGCAATGTATGCCTTTGGAATTGCAGGAGCCTTACAGTAAACTATGCCTACAGGATACTTTGTGTAAACATTTAGGATCTGGTCCAAAGTCCACTGAAGTCAATATAAAGACTCTCATTGATTTCAGTACAGAGCTAGGCAGTTTTTCAGCTGAATGTTTGGGTTGGAGGGCAGGGGGGTGGTTAAAAAATGGAGATTTGGCTACATTGAAACATTTTACAATTTCATGTTGCTTTCACCAAGCTGATGGTTTTAAGAAAAGAAAAAATATCCAAAAGAGTAGAAACATGTCAGCATTTTCAAAATGAAATGTTTTGATTTTTCAGGTCAAAAGCACCTTTCGTTTACACATTTCCTTCAATTTTATTTAAAAAAACCCACAAACACAAAACCAAAAAAAGCTCGAAATCGAAATAAAACTTTTTGGTTGACCCAAAGTAAAATTTTGTAGACTTTTCAATTTACCAAGCATTGTGAAAAAATGTTGGTTTTGATCAACCTGAAACTTATTCTATTTTTGATTTTTCAGAACCATCACTGAACGGAAAAATCCATTCTTTATGTAGCTCTGATTCGATGGTTTGTGGATCAGAATCTTATAGTATGTTTTATATCACACGGCCTATAGTCATATTTATACAGAGTACACACCTATAAGACAGAAATCCTTTGTTTGTCAATCAAACACATGTAAGGTACAAATTATGTGCAGATATAGTAGCACAAGCGACTATAATAAATACTTGTTCATGGATTCATTTTACTTGTGTGCAAGTCATGACATTAAACTATATGGGCCACGTCATGTAGTTGATGCTTGAATAAACTTCCCCTTAATGACAATGGAAATATTGCTTAGGTAAAGAAGACTAAAGGATTTGGCTGTACTATAACATCAATCCAGTGATAGATTCTGTATGGGGTGGTGGTGGGGGAAACTGCTTTGTGGTATCACAGACTGATTTGTTATCTTGTTTAATTTTTTTTTTTTTTTTTACAGCACCATACTTAAGCACTAATTCAGGAGAAAATCATTAACATTTAATAGCCAGTTTATTACCTAACTGGACATATATTCAAGCTAAGATAAATGATCCTTCTCAAATTCTGCTAGCTACACTATGACTGACTGTACAAACATTATTGTAGTTAGAGCTGGTCCAAAAGGAGAGAAGACAGGCGGAAAATTGTGAACATTTCCTAGTTTCCTCAGGTTTCTTCTCCCCCACTCCCATTTATTTTTGGAATTTCAAAATTCAAAGTCTTGCCAAAACTCAAAAAAATGTCAGTTAGCTCCAACTTTAGTCACTCTTGTTATTAAGTAAAATCAGTTTTTAATAAGCGTACTCAAAATTTGGGACTTCCTTAAGGTTAATGACTAATTTTTGACTAGTAAAAACAACATACAACCCCCAAAGGCTCAGTGTAGCCCTTTCTACACTCAACATCATTTCTCTATGTTATGGATTAATTATATACTATGGGCCAAAATTATGTAGCATGGGTTCCTATAACTGGGTGTAGAAAAGGAGGGAAAGTGAAAACTCTTTTTAAGTTTCAACTCATTGAGTTTCCAACTGTCCTGTTGAAGGGGGTGGCCTTGGCCCCTGTCCACCACCAATGGTGGAAAATACAGGGAGTTTGGCTTTAAAATAACATTTTACACATGAGAGAGTCAGAAGCAAACTCAAGGACATATAAAGGGAGAAATAGGCACAAAAGGGGTTTTCCTCAGACCCTTTAATAGAGACAAATTACCATAGAACTGCATCTGCAGTTACTCCCAACCTCCACTCTGATGTGTTCACAACATGGAGGGCATGGGTATGACACCATCAACATTCTTTTGTGCAGTAAATTCCCATGGGTTTAAAGGGAGGAAGCCATAAAATAATTCCATCTTCCTGGTGTCTGCATTCCCTCCCACCCCACCAGAAGCTCAGGCTACCTCATTTTTTAAAGGACTAGTCCATACATTTTAAAAGATATTGCTATTTTCATGTACTGCATCTCCTACATGTAACTGCTGGAGAAGAAATGGCCATATAGCTTCCCATTTGGATGCTGCACAAGATAGCCTCAATAACAACTCCTTATCACTATATGCAGTATCCACACCCACTACAGAACGATACATATGGTGATACCATGCAATACCTATCATTATACATTTAACTTCACAACTCAGGACAGCATAAGTCACTTGAAAGGTCATCTAGAAGAAAGAGGATTAGAGTACTGCAAGACCCAAAACCCTGGCTGACACCAAAATCCCCAAACTGGAGAGGAGGAGAAGTTTCCAAAGAGAAGGGGAAGGAAAAGGGACTTGGAATTCAAAACAATATCCTTTCCCCTGCTTCCCCACCCCAGTATCTATAATGGGTGGAACCAAAATCCATACACCCACAACTTTGTGTCATTTCAAACCTAGATCCTAATTTTGCATAGCAAGCCTAATCTTTTGTAAATAATTTGTATGCTCATTTGTCTCCAAGAGTCATTAATAATTGATACTGCCTTAGTACCTAGCATCTTTAACCATTCAGGGCACAGTTCTAGGCCTCTAGATTCCTGATTTTGTGCATCAGTTGATGTTAACAATGTCTCTGTTACTCAATCCAACAAGAAGAGGCATTTCAATTTGCATCTTTTCTACGGAGTGGGGAAAAAAATTGTTAACAGGGATAACTGCTAAAACCTGTTCCATTTCTCACCCTGTCTTCAGCATTATTCTTATCTAGTCTCGATGGGGGCACCAGAAGCTGTAAAGGCCAACTCTGAGGATAGCCTCTCTTTAAAGATTATTACTGTAACATACATTATAAAAGAGATGTTTTAAGGATCACAATGAAGTTGAAACCTATATCACAGACAGCCCCCCGTAGAACCTACAACTTCTGTCTTGTATATCAACTGCAGCCTTATAAAGTAGAGCCTTGGAGCAAGAGTGCACTATCTACACTTGAAAGTTTACTAAAAAGGCCTCATTAAAAAAATGAATTCAAAGTATGTTCAGTACAGCTGTTGTCTTACCATTTGCCTTGTGCTGCACATCTGGCGGAAACTGGTCCGGAACATACCATTGATAATCCGGCTGCATAGAACAATAAAACATTATTACAGCAATATGGACTTCATAGACACTTCAAACAAAAGAATAGTGGTATGTTAAAATATAATTATGCTGTGAAGCTTTTTATTAGTCATGCAAAAGTAATTTACCAAAAAACAAAAACAAAAAAAACTTAGATTTGGCTCAAAATTTCTACTGATTGAGCTTTTCAGCTTGTTTTCTTTTTCTAATATGTGTTTGAATTCTGTGAACAGTATCAACCTTTCTAAATATCACAAATCAAAGCCAACATTAGTAACATCAATCAGATTTTCAACAATCTTATGAACACTGTAAATAGGGAGTGAGAAGACAGAGACAAATGAAATGGACCTGAAGACATTATAAACATTTGCATTTTTAACTAGGACCATTGCAAGCAGTTAAGAAGCTAAGAGAATGGCATGCTTTGACATAGCAGGTGAAGCTGTTCCAATGTGAAAGCATGCAAAGTTTGTCAGCATTCATTTTCAACACCCTTCATCTCAAAAGTGCATTCCCCTATCCTCCCATAGAGTTAGATGAAGGTATCAATCGCATTAGGTAGCATCATGTACCACCTTGAATATGCTGTAGGACAGGGAAATTATTTAAAAAAAAAAACAATTTTTTTCTTCTTTTATGAGAAGACAATACCAAGATGGGTCCTGGTCCATAACTTGGGCTCCTAGGCATTATGGTAATACAAACAAACAAGACGATGATATTGCCTGGAAATTCCTCCACATTTCTCATAGCAGAAGGCAATTTTTTTTATTTTATATTGCAAAATGTGGAAAATAACTACCAGTCTATTTGATTCTGAAAGACCATTTGACAAAATTTTTTTTCTCATTACATTAGGACTCAGCCCTCATATACATTTGAGCACTTTCAAAAAACACTTTAACCTCAGTTGGAGTAGTGTCAGGCTTTCTATCTAGCTTTAGACAAATGAGGAAGCCTATGAAATGCCATACATCACCACCCTCAATTCATTAATTGGATGGGAGAATTCTATGGTCCCTGTTTTGCAGAAATCCCTCTGGCAAAATTCCCATCATTACCTAAAGAATTCCAATTTATCCATCCTCACTGGGAAGACACTTCACTTCACTGATTTCAGTAGGAGTTTTGCCTAAGTTAGAACTGCAAGATTGGGCTGTTGTTATGGATGATGGCTAAGGTCAGTAAAATGAAAATCCTTTTGCAGTTATGTAACATTATTCAAAAGTGGTCATAAGCCTAAGGAAAGTGAAGTCTTACTACAATTGAAAGTTCTACACTTCACACAAGAATTACTAATTTGAGCCAAAACACCTATGTACACACTTAACTTTAAGCACAGGAACAGTCCCATCAACTTCAAGAAGTTAAGCTTGTGCTTAAGTGTTTTGCTCTATTCAGTTCATAATAAACATGCAGTTCTCATAATTCATTACTACTTCTTTTCTCTCTCATATTACAGTCTTGAAAGAAATCCAAGGACAGAAGAGAGATACATTTCAAGTCAAACTAAATATAAAAGTTTCCTTAAAAATTTTCAACAGAAACAAAAAGTGAGATGCAGAAAAGGTGAAAAATCAGAAGCACAGGGTAAATGCACAGTATTACATTTGTTAAATCAAGACACTCATTAAATCGTAACACATTTCTTCTTCACTGACAAATTGCTCAGGGAGCTAAAGAGCTAAGAGCAACACTATGCTCGCATAAGAAAATAATTTCAAAGAAAACTCAAAAAACAAGTTTGAGAACTTCAAAGCAACAATCAGAAATGCACTGCACCTCCTCTGCACTCCTTTAGGAATGGCAACATTTCTAAACCCAGAGAGTCCTTCTGGTACAATTAGAAACACAGATGATGAAAACTCAAGGAGGAAAGCCAGAATAATCTGGGACTGACTCCAAACTGCTGTGAGAAACATTTTACAATATTTCAAACTCTGATAAACAAAATAAGTGTATTTCTAACACAAAATTTACCTGCTTGCCCACATTTTTCCTCAGATTTCTTAAGTTTGAAAGCATAAAAAACACATTTTGCAAAGTTAAGCTAAGCCTGAATAATTAACACATTTAATACGTAACTTTATATGCATAAATATAGGATTTAAAAATTAGTAGGTTCTTATCTTAATTTTTTGTTTAAAGTGTAATTTAATATTGTTTTACAATAAAATAAGCTTGCTTGAAAAATGACAAATTTTCATAAATCATTTAGGGCCATTTTCTACTACCCTTACTCATGTTGAGTAATACCTTACTCTTCTAGTAGTCCCATTTAAACACAGCTATCCTGGAGCAAGATATTACTAAATATGCATCAAGATGTCAAAATTTGGCCCTTAGGGCTTTATAGCATAGTTATGTATCTTTGCTACTAGTTCATCAATTTGCATAGAAATGTTTGCATGCTACGTAGAGAGGATATGATAGTGCAGTATTGTACATTACTCATGAATGACAAAACCATAAGAGAGTCAAGCAGGTTTTCCAAATAAATATGGTGATTCCCTACATACGACGGGAAAATTTGACACCATATTCAACAAATATTTATTTAGGCTAACTCCTGCTTTCACGCAAGTCAAGAAAATAATCACATTGATTTTAACAGGACTAGCATCTGGACCTTTGTTGTCACTATTATTTATTTTGAATGACCAGAGACATGCTACGTATCTTATGGAACAAGCCCATGTTTATGAATACAGGTTAACCATGCTGTATTGTAGAAATGAGACACGACCTGTGATGGGATTCTGAGTTGATCTAAATAATAGTGTAAAAGTCTAATCAAACTACGTGCGTAAAATTTATTTTCAATACTATTAGATATTTTCTAATTAAATCAAATTTAAAATAACCCCCCTTTTTCTTAGGAACATTATATATAAAATGTATTTATAAAGGTTTTAATTATTTCTCTCTAGTCAGAAAAAGCATAAATTGTACAAAACCCACAAGGGTCAGTTTTAATGAGATCAAGTTGGTGAAATATGTAAGTATGTCAGAGATCTGCTCAGGACAGCACTTGAGATGAAGTAGAGGCAGGGGAGAAAAGATGTCTTTTAGCCTTTGGGCCCTGCAGAGACTGATCTCGCCCTCAGCACCATTCGGGCACACTCAAGAAATGAAGAGGAATCCCTGCAAGTACTTTCCCTCCCCTTTAAGCCCACTTCTGCAGATTTTCCAAAGGAGGCAGGAAAGTGGGACCAGAGTTACAAATTTAACATGAAAAATTATAGGAGAAAACAGAAACATCAAAGAGAGAGAAAAGAGTTTTTCAGATGAGGCTTGAAAAGAAGTGCGGAATCAAAGGCCAGTCTAGATTTCACGAGAGGTCACAGAGCAGGACTTATTAAATGGAGACCAGTGATTTGTGTGGTGAGAGGCAGAGAGAGAGACTGAGCAGAGATCAGGCACAAGGCTGGTTCAAGTCCATGGACAGCTTTGAAAACACAGGAAAAATTTAATCTGGATCCTGAAATGGATTGAGAGACAACCAAGCTAGCTGAAGAAGAGGGTGGAATGAATCACTGAAAAGATTATAGTTCTCATGTAAGGTTGCCATGTTCTAAGATCTGCAAAATGATAATTGACAGAAGTCCTACTCACAGGGTGCTGCTGCTGATCATACATGCCCCGTGATGACATTTGTACTCGAGGGTCTTGGTAGCGGACAACTAATCCACAGTTTCCATAGTTAACACAAGGTGGAAGAAACATCTGAGGCAGGAAGCAGCACTTTTCAGATGACACAGGGAGGTCTTTTGTCTGTAGGAAAAAATTAAAAAAAAAAAAACAAAATACCATGCTACTAGCTGCACCTGTGGGTCAAACAGAATGCCAATACAAATTAATCCCTGAACATTAATAGTGAAGAAGGGTCCAGACCCATAACTGGCTACAGGGCTTCTAATTTAACCTATTCTGAATGTTGATGAACAAATAAATCTCTCTTGATACAGCACCTTCCGCACATCCTGCCAAGGACCATTGAAATTTTTCTGTTGGATGAAGTATTTGATACCTACCTTGCAAGCACTGTTTTCTGGCACCAAATGACATTTTTATCTCATGTAGTAGCACTCACTGTTCAACCAATACTAACCACATGCAGATTTGCTTAACATGGAACCAGGCTAATAAATAATATGAATAGTAATGAGCCAAATCTTGATGTCCTCACAGCTTTTGCTCTGTTGTTGCTTGGGCTTTACTGAAGCCCAATGAAAACAATGGAAATATGCTTTGGTAAAGACTGACTGGAGGCGGGGAGAAGCAAAAGCTGGACTCAGCACCTCACAGATTGGTCTAATCAAATAAGTACTTTGCACTGATATACCTAGCACTTATCATGAACCTTCACAAATATCATCAAATCAGTCACAGACTCTTTAATGAATGAATTTGGGCCAGAGTTAATACAGGGAAACATGCTTATAGAGGGGCTTACAGGGTACACAGGCATTGTGATGAGCCTCTGCAAATCCCTAGTGAACGCCGATGTAGTGAAACCTGCTCAATGGATAGTATGCCTGTAGCAACCTCCTTATATTTAGAGAAAGTTTTCTATGTGGAACAATGAGTTTATTACTATGGAATGCTTTCAGAGCTGACCCTGCAGCCCTTATTCTCATGTATAGTCCCAGTGACTTTGGTGGCACAAGACAGGTAAGAGCTGAAGGATCTGGCCCTTAAGGAGGAGAGATGAGTAGTTTAGAAGTAGGGATTTACTCTACCAGCTCACAGAAGCCTTGAAACATTTAATGTAAATGCAAAACACAAGGTATTGAAAAGGTGCACACACACCTGTTGCTTTAATTGCTTCTCTAGAAGTTCTTTTTCTTGCCAACATGCTTTTATCTGAGGAGAAATAAAAATTTCACTTCGATAAATCAACCATCTTGACTGCCAGTCCCAAAGCTGCTTCCAACACAACTGTCAGTTAATCACAGAAGACTCCAAGCATTATATACACACTGGTGCTCCTACAGCAGTGGGGCTGGAACAACTCCCACGTATGTGCATGTTGTGAATGGTCATGAGCCATCTACAAGAAACTACTTTTGTGTGCGCATGACACAAAATGCCTCTGCTATCCCCGACCACATCACTGGAGAGGAGTAGGTGGTTCCTCTCCTCCCCCCACATGTTGGTGTTTTAGAGTGATCTCCCAACACTGAAATGAAGGGCTGTCACACCCTCCTATGACCATTGGAAGGAAACTCTATGCAGCCACTTCTACTCCCTGGCTGGACTCTACCACAGCACAGATATCAATGAGAGAAATGGCTTTAAAACCACCTAAACTCTTTAAAACATTCCCAAGCTAATTAAAATGACATTCATCCACAGAAATACCCCATGTCTACTGAGTGGGTAACATACTAAGGATGTCCATGCTATTCCTGTGTGCTTGAATGCCCTGGATGGCATTACTTGTAGCATCACTAACGATTTTGCATTAAAATGAAATGTCGCCTTCTGTGCCATACAACTTTAACAATATTCTCTCATTTGGGCCTTATTCTGTGCAATGCTGAATACCTGCTGGGAGGTGCTAAATGCCCTCAACTCCCAATGAAGCTAATGAGAGCCATGTGCACTCAACACCTCTCCAGGAGGCACTCAAGTACCTTAAGGGGTATCAATCCCTTGCTTCGTATGCTACAGTAAAATCCAGTGTCTACAGTACTGCTTTGTGGGTTGGTTAAGAATCAGCTAATACTTCCGTGGTTAAATCAGGAAGTCCAGAGGGATGATAGTACAGCAGAGTACATTCCATAATGACTTGCCACTTATTGCAAAATGTTGCTCAACTTTTGTCACAGAGAAGTCTTGCGATTTCATTATTTTTTAGAGGAGATTGTGAAAGCTCAATATTTTGTACATGCCATGATTTCATTTCAGCTTCTCCCCTCTCAGAACACTCACTGGAGATAAAAAAGGATTTCCCAACCAATGGAGTGACTCCGTTCAGACTGCTCAATTAATCAGAACTAGGACAAATTCTGCTCTGGAGTAACACCACCGTCTCAGTTACAGGTCACTGTAACAGAGCAGGACTTGGCGCCACACATGTTTTATTTCCAGGTTTGGGGATGAGGCTGTGTTTCTTATATCAAGTGCATGCCAACAAAACAAATAAAAAGGGAAAGACAAAAGAACGGTGGTTTAAGAAATATTGAACAGCCTTTTTAATAGACACTCCATCTACTTAATTTGGAAGAAGTCTCTAATCATTTCTCATCTCTTTACAACATTTCTTCAGAATGATTTCATCCCATGTAGTGACATCAAATAAAATCCAATGTCAATTAAAGGAAGTCAAAAATTCTTGGGCTGTATGGAAAGTGAGAAAATAAAAATAAAATGAACATGTGCTGGCAATGGCAACTTTCTTTAAATCATACCTGAGAATTTAGCTTGTTCAGTTGGGACTGTGATCTTTCATTAAGTTTTTGCAGTGCTTCTTTCTCTTCATTAAGTCTTTCTCGGTCAGATCGCTCCTTTTTAAAGTCTTCTTCATATATCTGTACCTGAAATTATTAATATTATTTATGAAATGTATTGTGGTAGTGCTACAGTGATCCAAGATATCCATTACACTTTTTTTGTTTTTTAAACACATTCCAAATATGTACAGAATTCATCCTAAGAGGGAATTCTCACTGGAATTCTACAACCATGATCATTTCCTGTGTCATTTTTACAAATTAACCGACAAGAAACTGCTAATTTACAGAGCACTTTTTAGACTGATCCCTTCTATTATACATATACCTTCAACATTTTTCCCATGCTTTTCCTAACTTTAGTCTGTTTATCTGCATGCGATCCCACTCACAAATAATTCACAATCTCCGTATTTGTGGAATATTGCTATATTTGAATAGCTTGCTTGGGGACTGCCTTAGACGTGATTAGCACTAAGATTCCAAATATTAAGGGCGTGGATTCTTCAAGATGATTCAAATGCTGGTTTAAGATATAAATATTTTACATTTTTCCCCATTTTCCAACCAGCTCTAATGATTAGCATCTTCAGCGTCCACTGCTGGATCTGCTGGTTCTTACCTTGCAGGCGGTATTCAGGACCTTGCAAGGGATAGTCCCTGAAATGCTAACATGAGGATATATAAAACTGAGCTTATCACTCAAACAGAATGACGGGCCAGAGGTAAGCTGGGACCTATGAAGCATCTCAATGATCCCTTACCTGATGCACCATGAATTAAAAATGTTTTTGCTATTAACCAGTCAGCATTTTTATACATGCAGCACTTACATCACAAGTTAATATTACTGCTGTTTCTCTGGTTCAGTGAAGAAATGCCATCAACTGAACCCAAGAAAATGAAACAAGATAACTTGTAAATCACTATCTACATTATTTATATATAGCTGGCAACATCAGCAATGCTCTTTAGACACTTCTGCCAGTGCATGTAGGTCTATCGGTTCTCTTCCTGCATAAAGCTATGCATAAAAAGCCTTTTCAGAGTGTCAGCTCCACCACATTGTCCCCTCAAGGAGGCATGCCCAATGTCAGCTTGTAACACCTTGGGAGTGGGCACAGTTCCTGCAGAGAGTCATGTCCTATATGTTTCAGCACATCTATGAACAACCATCACCCCTCCACAGCACCAGCTGTATAGCAATCTATCCTGTCATGCTCACCCTGACAGCCAGGTAACCACATGATCTGTTAAAACTCTGGGAGAGCAGATTGTGTTACAGTTCACTGTGGAGTGACTTATGATACCCCTTTGCATTATAAGTTCTGATGCCCTGAAGAAGAGAGGGGGTGTTACATAGACTGTGTATCCCCCATCCCCTGCTTTTCCCTTTTCCTTTGCCCCTCCCCTCTTGTTGTTCAGAGCGTAGCCCTTCTGTGCCAGCCAGGGATGGGCCAAAGATGGCTAAGCAATGGAGATATGCTATCATATATATGTCAATCCCCTATTCTCCTCCACACAAGTCTTCTGTTCCCCTTCATGTTGTGTAAGGTCCAGAATGACTATACTGATGTCTACAACTGGAAACATATATTAATAAAACTGACCGGCTACATTTCAGTTCCCCCAGGAGGATTTTTAGAAATGATGTAAGCTATTTTATTGTCTAGCAGAATGAAATAAGTCATTACAGCACAATGAAGTAAAAGATTCTGCTCCCCAGCATGTGGCATACATTATATTAGAGAGTCGAGTCTGGCTCAACTGGTCAAACGTGACAAAAACAAGTATTTTATCCCATGTATCTTCTGATCACATCCATTTGTGTTTCAATAACTTCATCTAACATTGTACAGGATGACAGACCTAAAATTTAAAAATATAGGTACTTTTCAGGTGAGTTTAAACTGACATGTTCCTAGGTAGAGAGAAAACAAACCAAAGAAAATCATGTCCATGCCTCAAAATAATGATTGTAATACTCATAACCTCCAGCTTCTCTGACAACAGAGTTTTCCACAAGTTGAGGACTTCAATAGCTCAGACATAGGTCAGAGGTTTGTTACAGGAGTGGGTGGGTGGGTGAGATTCTGTGGCCTGCGTTGTGCAGGTCAGACTAGTAGATCATAATGATCCCTTCTGACCTTGAAGTCTATGAGTCTATGAGTTTTCTCTGCAGCCAGTATGCAGGCTGTTATTTGTGTCTGCCTGTGCTGCATCATTCTTCTGAGAGACTGGAATACTGAGATGTGCAACATCCTGGTTTTCCAAGAACAGGATTCTTATATAATTCAAAACAGTGACAGCTCACAAGAATGCAGAAGATCAATATCAGACTAACCAATAACTCTTGAAATATATAATTCATTATAGTAAAATTCAGCCCTGTACAAATAGCTAGCACAATGCCTATGACCTTCTTATATCCCACATAAGCCCTATGTGATGTTTTAAGTTAGGGATCGGCAACCTCTGGAATGTGGCTCACCAGGGCAAGCACCCTGGTGGGCCTGGTCAGTTTTTTTACCTGCCGCGTCTCCCACTGGGCACGGTTCACTGTCCCAAGCCAATGGGGGCTGCAGGAAGCGGTGCGGGGTGAGGGATGTGCTGGCCGCAGCTTCCCGCCACCCCCCATTGGCCTGGGACAGAGAACCGCGGCCAGTGGGAGCCGCGATCTGCAGAACCTGCTGATGCAGCATGTAAACTGGCCCAGCCCGCCAGGGTGCTTACCCTAGCGAGCCGCGTGCCAGAGGCTGCCGACCCCTGTTTTAAGTGATGCTGTGAGGGATTGCAGATCTCAAACCTGGGCCTGCAGGTCCCCAAGCAGTGCCCAGACAGCAGTCCAGAACTAGCAGGGATGGGGGCTAACAGGACTCTGGACCACTAGAGGCTCTGCCCATGAAGCTCCTGATTGGAGCAGATGTCCAGCTCCAGCAATTGGCCCAGACACATGACTTAAGCCAGAAGGACCACAGAAAGTTGTCTGAGCAACTGAGAAAACTCCTGATTTGCTGCTGAGCTGAACCCTAATTCTTGACTCTGGTATGACCCTGGCCTGATCCTCAATACCACACTCTGATTTTGGCTTCAGCTTGACCCTTCGCACAGCTCTCTGACTATGACTCCAGTCGTGACCCTCAGTGTGACTCCGGATACTGATTCTGGCATGATCTAAACCCCAGCTCTGACTCTGGCTTTGGTTTCTGGCTTCTGATCCCGGTTCTGACCACTAGGTCTAACTGCCCATATCCCCGTCCCCACAGGGTCATAGACCTTGTGCTGGTCCTCAGGACTGAATTTCATCCTATGACAATGCATACCACTGTGACAACAGGATCTTAGAAGCATCATTTTATCTGGACTAAAGCCAGGCTGCTTCCTCCTTTCAAAATCAGGATAACAAGTTAACCAGAACACAGTTTTTAGGAGAAAGGGGGAAAAATAGTACAGTGTTAAACTCAGTCAGCCTGACTTCCAGGCATTCTCACCTGCTGTCTGAGAACTTCCAGTTGGGTCCTCATCTCTTCATGGTTGCAGTTCCTATCAGACTTATCCAAATGAGGCACAAAAATGGACGGGTGTTGCTTTTGCAGTGCATCCAGAAGGGCCTGCAACAACAGGGAGTCACCACATCAAATGAATTCCTTTTTAATCATTACAATGTTGGCATCTCTGACTGAATAGATTCAAGCATGTCATGACTTGCTTTTGACTGCACTTATAATTGTCACAGAGTTCATGTGGTGTATAAACTGTGCAACTAATATTTAATTACCCAAATTTTCAAAGTGACCACATTACGGCTTCTAGGTTTGGGACACTATCATTCCTGGAGACTCAGTGCTCAGATTGCATACATAAGTAGCATTTGCACTTGCAAATCGAGCCATTGCAGGTCCATCCAATTTACATTTACCAATGCCTTTGCCTGTGAAAAATCAGAGTTTTGGAAAGCCCAGAAAAACTTCTAGGAAAAAAATGTAGGTTCCTAAAGATGGGTTTCCAAAACTAAAGATTTTTTTAAAAAACATTTAGCCATTATCTAGCAAATAATGGCTACAGCAGGGCCTGAACCAGAGACCTTTAAGCACTGAAAGTACACATTTCTACTGCATGAGTTCAAAATCCTTCAGCTCAAGGCATGCAGGGGATTGCATAGTCCATATGGCCAGCCACTAGAGGGAGTCATGATTACACACACTACACCATTGTATTACTGTTGCTCTGCTTTTCAGTCCAACCCTGCTATGATACTTTGCATTACTTTCCCTTACATTATTTTTTTGAGATTACTGTATTCCAGTTATTCATGTGTTTGGAATAATCTTAAAACTATTGCTTCTCCTCACTCTCTATAACCTATCACCAGCTAACAAATGTCACATTCCTTTATTATTCTGACATAGCCATTTGGTGTCATCCCATCTCAACCTCTGTCAAGGAGAGCATGGATGTCTCAACATTATGCATTTTTAAAAGATATAATTCCTGGAAATTGTTTCAGACTCCTCTCCTTGTCTGAACTGTTTACAGTTACCATCAAACAGCCAACTATTAAAAGGCTCCCAAGGAGTTCATAGAGGAACCACTCCCTGACATGGATGTCACTGAATTTTCTCAGAATGCCCAGTAGAGTCCATCAGAAGTGACTTCCTGTTGGCCAGCTCCCACACAAGGTCATAAGGGAGGGAAGACTGATTTAGAGAGACAGAGGGTGGGCAGAGCAGGAGTTACTATGACCATAGTAACCCGAAGGTTAATATTATGTGCCTTGTCATCCATGAAATAGTGACAGTAAAATTATAGTTATAACCTATAGCTTCCCAAGAAGGAAACTGAAAGAGGAGAGAGGATTTTTAATCTAATCCAAAATGCTGAGCTACCTTGAGTACTGTCCCAATAGTTGTGCCATTTGAGAGGCACATATATGTGCAGAGTTGTGTAAATAAGGTTGGATGTACAGATGAGATAGTATAAAAATACATGCAGTTGGTCAACTTGTAGATTCTCTGTATTGTATCAAACTTAGTGGGGCAGCCTGCCCCTCTGAGTTACAGTTATTTTGGACCATTCTATTCTGAAATGATATTTCACTACCATGTACAAGTAATAAAATTAATGGAGAGCCAAATATCTACAGCAAACCCCGCCCCCCCGGCCTGAGCAGTATGTCCTAATTCTCTGAAAGTGTATTTTAGGGCTGGTCTACACTAGGGGGAGGAAATGGATCTAAGATATGCAACTTCATCTAAGTGAATAGCATAGCTGAAGTCGAAGTATCTTAGATCAAGTTACCTACTGTCCTCACGGTGCGGGATTGATGTCCGCGGCTCCCCCTGTCGACTCCCCTACCGCCTTTCGCGTTGGTGGAGTTCCGGAGTCGACAGGAGCTTGTTCGGGGATCAATATATTGCGTCTAGATGAGATGCAATATATCAATCCCCAGAAATCGATTGCTACCCGCCGATACGGCCGGTAGTGAAGACATACCCTTAGTATACACTCTTGTTAAAATAACATTGAATTACGAGTTGGGGATAGGGTAGAGGGAAGCAGGGAAGAGATTTTGTAAAGCTTAATGGGATCACAATACATTTGAAAGCTAAAACACTCTCCTGGTCTGTTCCCAGTCAAACCCTTTCTTTTACATATGACTGTTAAGTATAGCTGCTTGGGATGAATGTGAATGAAATCTGGTTTTATTTCCCCCCCCATCCATGTGATATACACCTGTGCCTTGTTGACAATATACTTGCACATAGTGGTTCAGGCCCTCTGATTCAAAGATGAGCCTATTTCATTGTTCCTTGATGAGGTATTGTTTCCTCATTTTCTCTGATTTTTTTCACTCCTTTTATAAATCAGTCATGAAGCTTATAAAGCTTATTTGTCATATCCATTTTAACTCTGCTGACTTTATATACACCTTTAAAATAAAATCTTCGATTAGTTTCTTAGGTGGCAATAATTCCAAAATACTTTATGTCACAGATCTGTGCTAGTTCCAGATCATCTCACCACAAACACAGGTGGAAGTGGAGGAGATTAATTGGAAGAACGTTGTGAATTTTCCTAGCATATCAGAATTAGTGACACTTCTGTGCTGTAAATAATTTTGTGCTGATCCAGTAGGAGAATTCACAGATTATTTTTTGTCCCTCAACAGTTCTCATTTTTATAGTACCTGGAGAGGACGAGGGTGAGAGAAATCTACTGTT
Source organism: Gopherus flavomarginatus (assembly GCF_025201925.1). NCBI lineage: Eukaryota > Metazoa > Chordata > Testudines > Testudinidae > Gopherus > Gopherus flavomarginatus. The sequence goes on from NC_066619.1 coordinate 182,829,935, forward strand.
TATGTATTAAGCTCCAGTCTACTTCTCAAGCCATCTGGAAGAATTGTTTTTATGCTGTATGCAAAATAAATCTGTGCTTCTCTATTTATCAATGTCTTTATTTCTAATTATGAACAGTTGCCAATTCTTGTGACTTTAGAACAAATCTCATGATACTGGGTGCTTTTCTTAAAGGCCCAGCTCCCGGAGTCATGTGATGATGTGAGAATCTCAGCTTTCCCCCCACCCCCACCCCCAGATGTTTCTAGACATCATTGTGTGGAGAAAAAGCTGGGAAATGTGAATTCTAAAGGCTTAAAAACATAAAATGAATAAAAAACATTTATTTTCAAAATCTCATTATTTTGAGGCAGTCAAACTCAATTTTTGAATGTGTGGGGCTGGCAATACCCTGGACAACAGTTTCTATGTGCACTAGTGAAATAGTTATAGAAGAACCTAAATACCAAGTAAACCAGAAAGAACAATTCTCTCTTGCACTCAGCGAGGTCTGTATTATAGAGCAACAGGTATCTCACTGGCAGCACAGCTCTTCCCAAATGAGAATATTTTCCTCCCTTCTCCAGTCCCAACCACACTACAAGACCCTAGCAAAACAGAACAATATGTTCCAGTAAATTATTTTATGAATAGACCTTCAGAGCTGAAGTCACACAAAGTTCCTGCGCAAGTCCGGTCAATGCATTTTGGAGACAGCTAGAGAAACCACAAGTTCAGTCGAATTCTTTTACAAGGCAACATGCATTTTCCTTGCTTTGAATTTAGCCTAAGCATCATTCAAAGTTACGTCACAGTAATTTTTAAGAGCAGCATATTTCCTCAGGAAGCTTTTGTGGTTTACCAAGAGGTACATTGTTAGAAAACACATCTTGCTTTCTGTGATCTCTTGATTCAACATTTACTACATTTCCTCCTTTTTAAAAACAGCATTTCACTGGGCACTGTCTGGTGAAAAGGATTTGGATTCTGAGCTGTAAGGCCAGAGAAGGAAGGTCATTGGGTGCCAGGAGAAAAAGACTGTGGTGAAATCTTGTCCCGAAGTAAAAAAGAGCTTTGCCATTGACTTCAATTGGAGCCAGGATTTTACTCTATAAAGCTGAGCAGGGAATGGAGTAATGTTGCAAGGAGGAGAACGGGATTATGTCTGGGGCAACATGGGTTAGGGATCAGAGGATAGAGTGGAGGGAAGAGGCTGCCATTGTCAGACAGAAGAATTTGAGAAATGAACATTGCTGAGGCAAGAGGATGACTAGGAACCCACAAGGGACTTGAGTCAGGTTGGGAATCTGAAGCACAGAAGAGTGTGTGTGGGAAGCCAAAGCTTCCTCCAAAGTTGGCCTATAGGAAATTTATATTCCCCTTTTTAGTGCAACTCTCTGTTAACAGCAGCTGGCTGTAAGAATGGGCTCAGATAATCCCTTTCCTGTCTCCACTAAGCATAGCTCCCCACACTAAGGCACATAGATTAGTAGTGATCAAGGTTCCACTGCTATGCACCCACAGCAACACATCAGATGAGTAATATGGGAGGAGAGAAGAACACCCTATTTTCAACATTCAGAATCTTCCACATTGGTATTATCTGGCAGCAAAAATCTTTGAAATAAATTCAGGTCAAAGATACAAAAAATATTAAACTAATGTTTCCCATCTGATACCTCTCTTTGTCTATACCTTGTTGAGGCGACTTATTTCACACTCATAGTACTCTTTCTTTTTGGATACTGAAGTTCTTTGTTCCTTCAGGACCTTGTTCTCTTCCTTCAGGACCTTGTTCTCTTCCTTCAGTTCATTAAATACTTCATTTAGAATTTCTTTTTCTTTCTGGAATGTAAAAACATATAGAAATGTTGATAAGGTTCAGATGAAAATTTTTTTTCAAGAATGTTTTCAAACTATCTGGCAGATGTGTTGCACTTTTGTTATCCCAAGGAATTGTTCCAAACTACTGGAAGGAGAAGCAGCAGAAAAAACAATGGGTAGCTGGAGCCTGATGCGATAAAAAGTGCTGATATTTCACTGTGCTGACTACTCACATGATGAGAAAAAAAAAGACAACATACCAGACCAGATTCTGACCCCTTCATGTACTTGGTTGCACAAAGGGACCTTGAAGCCAGGTATCAAAACAGATGAGGTTGCAGAGAGATTATTACTCCAGTTCTACATTATAATAGTCCAGCACAGGAAGTGTCCACAACTAGGGTTGCCAGGCATTCAGAACGCCAAGTCGAAAAGGGACCCTGATGGCTCCTGTCAGCACCACTGACTGGGCCATTAAAAGTCCTGTTGGCAGTGCAGTGGGGCTATGGCAGGCTCCCTGCCTGACCTGGCTCCACACAGCTCCCAGAAGCGACCAGCATGTCCCTGCGGCCCCTAGGCATAGGCGTGATCAGGAAAGCTCCACGCACTGGCCACATCCTGAGCACCACCTCTGCAGCTCTCATTGGCTGGGAACTGCAGCCAATGGGAGCTGTGGGGGGCGGCACCTGCAGGCTTAGGCAGCACATACTGTGCAGAGTTGCCTGGACACTCCTCCACCTACGGGACGGACATGGCGGCCACTTCCAGGAGCGGCATGGAGCCAGAGCAGGCAGGGAGCCTGTCTTAGCCTTACTGCGCTGCCAACTGGGAGCCGCCTGAGGTAAGCGCTGCCCGGCCAGAGCTCACACTCTAAACCCTCTACCCAGATTGGAACCCCCTTCTGTACCCGAACTCCCTCCCAGACCCTGCACCCCATCCCCCTACCCCAGGTTGGAACTCCCTCCAGCACCCAAACATGCTTCCAGACCCTATACCCATGTCCCCTCCCGCACCCCAACCCCTTTTCCCAGCTCAGAGCCCCCTCCTGTATCCTGAACCCCTCATTTCTGGTCCCACCCTGGAGCCAGCACCCGCCAGCTGGAGCCCTCATCCTGTCCCGCATCCCAACCTCCCTGCCCCAGCCCAGTGAAAGTGAGTGAGGGTGGGGGAGAGCGGCAGGGAAGGGGCAGGACAAGGGTGTTCAGTTTTGTGCAATTAAAAAGTTATAACCTTATCCCCAGCATAGGCTGGAGTGCAGCAGTGCTCCAGCAATCCCTGGCTAATGAAATGGTTCCTGCAGCAGTTGACAATTAAGAGCAGACCTGAGGTTGCTCTACATTGCAATAGAGGCTTACTCAGCTCCCAGCTTGCTCCAGAATCAGTGGCCACCAAAGTACACCTCTACCCCGATATATAATGCTGTCCCAGGAGCCAAAGAATCTTACCATGTTATAGGTGAAACCGCATTATATCGAACTTGCTTTAATCCGCCAGAGTGTGCAGCCCCGCCCTGCCCCCCCAGAGCACTGCTTTACCGCGTCATATCCGAATTCATGTTATATCAGGCCGCGTTATATTGGGGTAGAGGTGTAGCTTAAAGTTACCTTTGTTCCCACCTTAGCTGTGCGGAGTGGAGCATGACCACAGTTAACTATTGCCCAATTAAGGAAAGTATCCCTAATTAGGACAGCACTTTTACCAAGTTATTTTTAAAATAGCATTGTAGGGATGAACATGAGTGGCATATTAATCATACAGTCCAATTCTGATTTCACATCACATCTACAGTCTTACTGGTGTCTGACTATAAAACACCATTGGTTTCAATGCAGTTACTGAATGGATTTACAGCAAAGTGGAGCTGAGATCAGTATCGAACTCCCAGAGTGACAGTATTGTACAAGCTTCTCCATATTCCTCTGAAGGGTTAAAACTTTCCTCATGAGCTGCTTTTGTCAGACTGAGTTAGATTAGAGTTATTTTGACATTTTTCTAATTTAATTTTAAAAGCTTGGGACTTCTTGTACAAAAGGAAAAATAAAATTAAGAGATTTTTGAGTTCTGCTGTTTTGGACAATAAAGAAACAAACTACAACAAACCTAAACCCACTGTGTTCAAGCACATCAGGGGCCATAAAACCCCATTCTTATGTACAACAGATCTGCCTCAGTGCAGTCAGCTACTGTTTTATGTGCAGTATTAAAATGCCCACCAAAAAAAGGATCAATCTTAATGTGCACATCCACCCACAGAAAAAGCACTTGGCAGGCTTACAATTACTGATAACGTGGCTACACTCCATCACTATACCCCAAATTAGTTGGAACATTTAATTTCTTTGAATCAATTTGTAATTTTAACAGAGCATCTCCCAATTAGTTAATTACAGATACATGAGTAAACTTGGAGTTTGGGTTTTTTTAAGCTATAAAAATCCTAAAAATCTTTATAAATGTTTTCATCTCTTCTTGCCTCAATGATTACTATTATTTCTAAGGCTTCCCCCATTCCTAAATCCCAACAAATGCAAAATGCTGGGGCTCCCCTTCTGATACATACAAAGGAACATAACCATATCACTACCTTATTTAGCCAAACTCCTCTGGTTCTCTACTCAGTTCAGATTCCAGCTCAAAACTGCCATCCTTGTTTTAAAACCCTCCATAGACTTGCTCCAGAACAACTCATTGACCCCTATTCCTGCAAACACTATCTGGTATAGAGCTGACTGCTCTGAGTAGTTCAATAGTAAACACACTATGTGCAGTAATACATGTTTGCTAGCTCCTGCATTAATGTTTGTTATTGGCTCATAGACTCATAGACTCATAGGTCAGAGGATAGAGTGGAGGGAAGAAGCTGGGTCAGGCCAAACGTCCTTCTAGTCCAGTATCCTGTCTTCCGACAGTGGCCAAAGCCAGGTGCCCCAAAGGGAATGAACAGAACCCTGTGATCCATCCCCTGTCGCCTATTCCCAGCTTCTGGCAAATAGGGGATAGGGACACCAGCCCTGTCCATCCTGGACAATAGCCATTGGTGGACCTATCCTCCATGAACTTATCTAGTTCTTTTTTAAACCCTGTCATAATCTTGGCTTTCACAACATCCTCTAACAAGGAGTTCCACAGGTTGACTGTGCGTTGTGTAAAAAAATACTTCCTTTTGTTTGTTTTAAACATGCTGCCTATTAATTTTATTTGGTGACCCCTAGTTCTATTGTTATGAGGAGTAAATTACACTTCCTTATTTACTTTCTCCACACCAGTCATGATTTTATAGACCTCTATCATATCCCCCCTTAATCGTCTCTTTTCCAAGATGAAAAGTCCTAGTCTTATTAATCTCACCTCATATGGCAGCCATTCCATACCCCTAATCATTTTTATTGCCCTTTTCTGAACTTTTTCCAATTCCAATATATCTTTTTTGAGATAGTGCGACCACATCTGCACGCAGTATTCAAGATGTGGGCGTACCATGGATTTATATAGCGGCAATATGATATCTCCTGTCTTATTATCTATCCCTTTCTTAATGATTCCCAACATTCTGTTTGCTTTTTTGACTGCCGCTGCACTTTGAGTGGATGTTTACATAGAACTGTCCACAGTGACTCCAAGATCTCTTTCTTGGTAACAGCCAGTTTAGACCCCATCATTTTGTACGTATAGCTGGGATTATGTTTGCCAATGTGCATTACTTTCCATTTATCAACACTGAATTTCATCTGCCATTTTGTTGCCCAGTCACCCAGTTTGGAGAGATTATTTTCAGCATTTTCTTTTATTGAGCATAAAGAAAAATCACCCACTTACAGATCTGTTTGAGAGGAGACGGGTGCACAATTCATATCAGTATGCTTCCACCCCCATACCCCAAATGCTCTATTCATCAGCCCTCTGTCAACTTCCGGAGTGACACTGCCACAAGGAGTCACTTGCATTTCTAGAGATGGATCTCCGATCTGCCATCTCCTCAGGAACATAACACCACCAGGCAAGGAACCCGATATTCTATTCTTATCTCACTGGTGTAATTCATCCCACGCTGTATCTCTTACTAGAGCAAACCCTATGTAACTCTATGGATACACACAATCAAGTAGGTAAAGTGCAATCCTCCTACCGCTTCCTGAAGCGGTCCATCTCTGACCAGGGCTTGCAGCCTCTCACATTCTTGCTGATTCTGGTGCCTTTCTTTCTCCAGCTCACTGATACTCCTCTGTGATGCACCCAGTTTTGCTTTCACTTCTGCGAGCTGTAAAATGATCACACACAGTCACAGCAGGGGTGATTGAGACAGAGGACACTGAGTGGTGCAGTATGCCCCAGGCTCCTTCAAAACCTTTCAGTACGCAACTAGACACAGAGAAGGAGCCAGAACCGTTTGTACAAAAATAAGATCCTCCTCCCTCCCTACCTTTTCAGGTCTCTCTCTAATGAAAAATTTTAAGCACTCTGGCCCTTGGCCAGATCCTCAGCTATTGTAAATCCAATTAGCTCCAAAGATTTAGCTGCCAATTTACATCAGTTAAGGAGCAGCCCCTCTACAGATTTCCCATTTTAATGCTCTTTTTTCTTCCCCATCATGGGCTCTTTCAGCAAAGATGAGCCTCATAATCCAACTGGGGGCAAAATGATCATGCACTGATGGAAACAAGTCATTTGTATTCTCTCTGTGTATAAACAATTCAGAAAATAACTGTGTGGTGGTGGTGGGGGGAATCAACATTTTGTTTCTGGTAGAAAACAAAAATAAATTGAAATGTCTTTTTCCTATAAGGCAGTTAGAGGCAGACACTGATGGAAATTATGATTATTTACTTAAAAGAAGAAACTCCACTCAGGTAACTGAGTTTGCTAGCCAACTAATTATGGTGTTTTCAAAAGAAATGTCTGTGGCATAAATACCTCAGTATGTGAAAGGAGGGAGGAAGAGACTACCACTTATTTTAACAAAATTCTTAATAAAAGAAAAGTAACAGTATTTATTTAAAATACAAGCACAAGAGCTCCTTATACAGTATAGCCTCTCAGCGGGTAAAATCCACCCAGGTATTAGGGCTAGTGAAGCTCCCCTACTAGGAGTACCAAAAAGGGGATCCCCATGCTGGTCATTCATAAATCAAGCTAGAAGGTAGCATAAGGGATGGCACAGGGGCATTTGGATCCGTGGTTTTGCAGATCTAGTGCCTTTGGCACACATTACACACCTGCAGATTAATTCTCAGGGAAGCATGGCTTAAAGTGAGCAGAGTTTTCATGATCTTGTGGAGGACTCTTGTTTTGATGACCACAATGATCCTCACAAGACTTCAAAGACCACTTTGAACCTTAGCTCCAGTAACGGATTGCCAGAAAACCCATATGCACGTTACTTGCTATTTTATGTTCAAACTCTCAAATTTTCCTTTACATGGGAGGTGGAGGTGGACACAGAATGCTAATGTTTTTATGTTATTTTTCAAATTATACATGTAGTCTAGTTTGTATCTAAGGATGGGGCTGTATCTAAGGATGTCACCTGGTGGCACTTTTAGAGCCCAATAGAAACAATCAAACCTACCTTTTTTTCATAGTGTTGTTTCATACTTCTGAATTGTTGATCCCATTGCTTGTTCACCTCCAGCAGCTGCAATTATCAGTCAGTAATTCTCAGTGAGCAACACTTGCCTGAAGTGCATTATTACATCATTTAAATTGACTAATTTTTTAATCCTGAAGGTAACAAAGGTGTTCAGCAGCTCCTCATCATCTATGGACAATTTACATTCAAGGAGAGAAAGTCCAAAGGCTGCCAACCTTTGTGGAATGTCTTTCATTTCTTTGATATTTGCATTCCAGAATACAGTCAAGGTAGAGATTTAGGCCTGGTCTACACTGGAGGATCTGGAGGGGTCACAACTTCAGCTACATCGGGGGTTCTCAAACATTTGTACTGATGACCCCTTTCACACAGCAAGCCTCTGAGTGTGACCCCCCTTATACATTTAAAACACTTTTAAATATATTTAACACCATTATAACTGCTGGAAGCAAAGCGGGATTTGGGGTGGAGGTTGACAGCTCGCGACCCCCCCATGTAACCTCCTGAGGGGTCCCAACCCCCAGTTTGAGAACCCCTGAGCTACATAAATAATGTAGCTGAAGTCAATGTACTTAGATCTACTTACTGTGGTGTCTTCACTGCAGTAAGTAGATGGCTGACGCTGTCCCGTCGACTCTGCCTGCACCTCTCATCCTGGTGAAGTACCAGAGTCGACGGGAGAGCGCTTGGCAGTCTATTTATCACATCTAGATGTGTTAAATTGACCCCCACTAGATCGATTGCTGCTAGTCGATCCAGCGAGTAACGTAGACAAGCCCATAAACTGAGGCTTTCCCCATCCACAACCAAATAGTTGTGCAAGAAGTGACATTTACATCACTCTGATAAGCAGTAAATTGCAAGTGACTCATGTTTAACACAGTAGCAATGCAAATAAACTACCACTCCCAATTTCTTTTTGAAGTTACATACACTTTTTTCCTTGTTTAAAGTTCACTATATCTTGCTAGGTATATGTGATAGGTATAGTTTTAGATGTTGCAAACCCCATTTGCCTTACTCATATGAAAGTGCCATTGAGTTCAGCAAGACTATTTTCATATATAAAGTGAACAGGGATTAGGGTGACCAGATGTCCCGATATTTAGGTGTTTGCCCGCATTCCAACCGATCTTTGGTGGGGACGCAATTTGTCCCGATATTTTGCTCCACTGGCAACACTTTGCCTTTTTTTCCCCACCCCCTTATCTGCCAGCAGCACTCGCCTTTCAACCCCCTCCTCCCCTGGCAGCACTTGGGTTTTTTTTTCTTTGCCAGCACACACCCCTCCGCCCATGTGTCCCGATATTTTCTCCTTCTCATCTGGTCGCCCTAACAGGGATTGGCTTTTATCGTAATAGGGGCCTACCAAATTCATGGCCCATTTTGGTCAATTTTACGGTCCTAGGATTTTAAAAATTGTAACTTTCATGATTTCAGATATTAAATCTGAAGTTTCACAGTGTTGTAACTGTAGGGGTCCTGACCCAAAAGGATCTTAGGGGAATGTCTCAGGATTATTGTAGGGAGGTTGCAGTATTGCCACCCTTATTTCTGCGCTGCTGGTGGTGGCAGTGCTGCATTCAGAGCTGGGCAGCCAGAGAGCGGCAGTGCCAGTAGCAATGCAGAAGTAAGGATGGCATGGTATTGGCTTGCCACCCTTACTTCTGCACTGCTGCTTTCAGAGCTGGGCCCTCAGCCAGCAGCTGCCACTCTCCAGCTGCCCAGCTCTGAAGGCAGCAGTGCAGAAGTAAGGGTGGCTATACTGCAACCACCCCTAAAATAACCTTGCAACCCTCTTTTGGATTGGAACTCCCAGTTTGAGAAACACTGGTCTGCCCTGAGAAGTCTGAATAGTATAGGGTAAAAGTACACAAAAGACCATATTTCAAGGGGGACACCAGATTTCATGATCTGTGATGTATTTTTCACAGCCATTAATTTGGTAGGGCCCTAATCATGCACGTAACTGGCACATAAAAAGTTAGCAGTGAACCCATACAAATGGTTTACACTCCTCAAATATGCCCCCTGGAAGCATCATGAGATCCAGCATAGATGGATCACTGTTTAGGATGGTCACAAAAAGAAACATTCCCAGTTTGCTAGGAGTCAGACACCCAATAAGCAATTTGTTGTTGCTCAACATTACCCCTTGGCATTACTATGAGCATCAATAAAGTTTACACTAATGTCTTATTGTCAAGGTTCCTTTCCCACTCTGAAATTTAGGGTACAGATGTGGGGACCTGCATGGACACTTCTAAGCTTTATTACTAGCTTAGATCTGGTATCACCGCCACCATCCAGTGGTGTCTGGATTTCAGTGTCTGGATCACTCCCTGTCCCCCCAAAACTTTCCCCTCCCTGGGTAGCCTTGAGGTACTTCACCAGTTGCCTGGTGAACATAGATCCAAAGCCCCTTGGATCTTAAAACAAGGAGAAATTAAGCATCCCCTCTCCTTTCCCCCCACCAATCCCTGGTGAGTCCAGATCCAATCCCCTTGGATCTAAAAACAAGGAAAAATCAATCAGGTATTAAGAAAAAAAAGGCTTTTAATTAAAGAAAGAAAGGTAAAAATCATCTCTGTAAAATCATGATGGAAAATACTTTACAGGGTAATCAGATTCCTATAGCCCAGAGGAACCCCCTCTAGCCTTAGGTTCAAGGTTACAGCAAACAGAGGTAAAATCCTCTCTGCAAAAAGGAACATTTACAAGTTGAGAAAATAAAAATAAGACTAACATGCCTTGCCTGGCTGTTACTTACAAGTTTGAAACATGAGAGACTGGTTCAGAAAGATTTGGAGATCCTGGATAGATGTCTGGTCCCTCTTAGTTCCAAGAGCGAACAACCCCCAAAACAAAGAGCACAAACAAAAGACTTCCCCTCACCAAGATTTGAAAGTATCTTGTCCCCTTATTGCTCCTCTGGTCAGGTATCAGCCAGGTTACCTGAGCTTCTTAACCCTTTACAGGCAAAAGAGGCATTAACCTTTAACTATCTGTTTATGACACTTATAAATCCTTACTCAGGGTTCAATAAATCATTAACCTTCAGCTTGGCTACTCCACCTTATATCAGCATATTATTAGTGTGTTTTCAGCCCCAATTCTGCAAGCACGTATGTTCTTGCTTAACTTTATGTATGTGAAACATGCCAATGGCTTTAGTCACATGCAGAAAGTTAAGTATACACATAAGTGTTTGAAGGATTGGGACCTTATTTCACGACAAACTGTGAGGCAAGAATATTTTGGTTCCAGACTGTAGGAGTAGCATTCCACAAGAAATCATGGCCCTGATTCTGCCATTGACTGAGGAGGAACTGCTAGAGAAGTAAATATTAATCAGTATGAGTAACAGTAACAATTTGAGCCCTATGATTTCCTGCTCTGGGAGACCAAAAATTATAATTTCATAATAGTATAATCAGTTACCTCTTGTCTCTGTCTTTCCAGTATTCTGATCTGTTGTTCAAGGGTACCTGTTGGTATCTTCTTTTTTGTCAGTAATGTACACTTTCAAAGGAGAGAAAAAAAACAATATTTAAAATAAACCCTTCTAAATAATACCCTCAAATTCAGTATTATCCTATAGAGCACTTATCTACCTTACATGTCTATTATATTAATGTTTATAAAGCAATTTGAAGAGGGACATTTCTATTTAAGTGCTATATTTACACTACTGTCCTTTAAATCTCCCTGGCAAGGCAAAAAGCCCTTAAAAATTGAACAAAACTGTAATTTACACTCACTTTGAGGCTTGCTTACTCTGTGGCGGAAATGAGAATTGTGGCCAACTGAAGTCAATGGAGCTATGCCAATATAAACCAACTGAGATTTTAGCCCATTGTGTATCATATTGTGTTACAGGGCAATTCTTTAAAAGAGCAGTTTGCAAAAGCCAGCAAAAGTCTAATGATTTTCTTCAGCTTTCTACATTCATATTTTGCTTTTTATTTTAAAGATACAGTGTATTAAAGTATTGTTTGCCTGCCTCACAACTAATAAAGGTCCTGTGCTTCAAACACTTACCACTAGGCATGCTAGCAGGCATGAATAGTCCCATTCATTCATGGACATTAGCACAGTAAGCATTATTCCTAGCAGTAAGTGTTTGCAGGAGTGGGCCCATAATTAGATCCACAATGGGTTCAAAATATACTTCATAGGTCATTTGTAACCAGTATGGTTTCAGGCAAATCCTCATTTTTATATTATTAGTTCAATAGATCATAACTTCCAAGAAGCTATCACAGGTTTTCATAACAAACCATGATGCACACTAGCTGCATGTAGAAACAGAATTGTAATTGGAATAAATATACATAACACAGAAAAGCACATTGGCCATGTCAAATGCTTGGTCACTGAAAGCGTTGCTTTCAATTCCTCCCCAACCAAATATCCAGTCAGTAGCCTGGTTTTCAGACCAAAACTGCACTGTCAATTAGAGGTCTGCTAGGACCAAATTTTAAAGCCTGATCTGTATCCGACTAGACCACAGCCAACCTGAACTCAAGTCCAAGCATATCAAGTTGTTTTCATTCCTGACCCAATCCCAACACTTGTAGTTGGACTCTATCAGGTTCCAGTTGGATTGCAAAGGTCTAGCTGCTGGCCCAGATTCCATTGTCTTTACCTTGTTTCCTCTGTGGCGCTGCCAGGACTAATAACCTCCCAATCCTTGTCACCCTTCTGTGACCCAATCCCTTGGTGATCCTCCCCAGCCTGTGTCAGTGCCACTGCCTCATCTGTGGAGCTTGGCCTCAGGGGAGCTTCTCACTCCCCATGCCCGCGATCTATCTCTGCTACTTCCTGCTCATGGAGTCGACCCAGTGGTAGTGGAGTTTCCCACTCCTGCCAGCTACTGTGGCCCTGCTGCACTGCAGGTGCTGCTGAGCTGGCACAGCTTGTCAGCCTAGGCAAGTGAAGCACAGCCTAATATAGAATTCTCAAAAGCTACCAAATACATTTTGCATATTCTTTTTATTCAATTGATAAATATATACAGCTTTAAGGACAAATTGTGATTGGTTTTAAATGTCACAGCTCACACTTTCCAGTAGAGAAACACAATGCTAGTAAATTCAAAGAATGCCCTGGTGCGTGTGGCTCAAATCTTGGTATAGCTAACAGTGCTGCAAGAAGCTGCCTTGTTCCCATGGCAATTGGCCATGCCCAGGATTAGCTTCTTAAAGAAAAAAATTAAAGACTAAAAAAGAGTTCTAAAAGATCTATAGCATTCCAGCATCACCTTCGTACATTAGAACAGAATACATTCATTCTGACAAGACTATTTCACCACACAAACCTATGATGATCCAGCCACAAAGTGATAGCTCTAAATGTCTAATTAGTTTGCACATTTCCATTAAACAAACAAACATGCCACTGATATTGCTCCCCATCAGAAATGCTCACTTACCTGTAACTGGTCTGCTGAAGTTTCCGGGCCATTCATGCCTGTCTGTGGCAGTCGAAAGAGGCTTTGGATGTCTGTTTTACTGCAGGTCTTCAAAAGAAGGCAAGCAAATAAAATATGTACTTTAGGCAGGTGGGGTTGTCCAAAGGGGGGGGACGAAAAAACTTCTATTAAAACATGCGTCTTAAAAACTTCACAGAAAATGTTCCCAACTAGCTGAGCGCGTGTGGAAGCAACACAGAGTAAGATATAGGTGATGGAACTCTGATTTAAACCTTTTTTGTCTTCTATACAGGGGCTTCCCAGAATGTCTCAAGCATGCTCTCTGTGACTAACGTATGAGACAGGAAAGGGCTTTGTTTAGTGTGGTATGTAAATTGCAATCCCTTCCTTTACTGGTTGATTCTTCCCTGGGTGAGGAACTGGCAAAGATAAGGGAAGGAAAAATAAACTTTCAATAAATAGCTCTAGGGACATGGCTTTCTTTTCCCCAGTACCAGAGATATCTGTTTCCAATTGGAACCAAGCCCTTTGCCTTGCCTGAATATAAACATTTTCTGACGTGACATTAAGACACACTGTATTTCCTTATAAGAGAGAAATTGGTGAGTAACTTAATGGAGAATACCAATAGTCCTGTAAAACCTATGGGGAAGAAAACACCTAGCAAAAAGAACAATAAGTACAGTGAAATATACACGCAGCAGTTCATGCTTTTACAGCCTGAGGGTGAGTTTTCCCCCCTTGAAATAGTTCTATAATTGTGCAAAGATACAGAGCAACACTGTTTTTCTTATTAACTTTAAGGGCCTAATCCTTCCAGTTCTTGTCATTTATCAGGTTCTCTCAATATGGATTTAGATGCCCAAGTTAAGGTATACAAGTTTAATCATTTTAGTCTTAACTTCTATGTCTTAGTTTCCCATCCGCAAATGAGGATATCTATACATAACTAACCTCACAAATGAGACACATAATTAAATGTTTCTATGGCATTTTGAGTTTTTTAGATGCACTTGACAAATATAAAGTAACATTTTTTTCTTCTAAAAATTCTAAATGATGATGGTGTTGGAGGGAAAATTTAAAAGAAAAAAACCCTTGTTCCTTTTTGTGGGAAGATAATAGGTTTTTCTCAGGGAAAGGAACAAACAATCATATGAAAACTGATTTAAGATAACATAGTTCCTTGTAAAAACCTGCAACTAAAAAAAGAATTATGCTAACTATAGACTTTTGGTGAAACACTGGACTTTTTACAGCTGAGCGCCAGACATCTGCTTGGTAATTTATGATGAAACAATTTCTGTATTGTAGAATCTCAAGCTCCATTTGAGTGAAATGGAACTTCCCACAAACAATAACTGCACTTCAGTTACAATCCAGTCATCAGGATTAAACTTTATATTGTCTGGAATATGTCTCAAGGGCTTTTTTTTCCCCTCTAGTTTTTCTTGGCACATGTTGAACCATGTACAAGATTCTGCATGCTAACCAAAGTTTCTTGATTAAAATCTTCACCAATAAAATGACTTTCTGGGAAACAGCAAAACAATTTTTCCTGAAATCTTGGTTTGTTTCCTTGTCTTGTCCAGTTGAACAGGTCAGTTTTCCAACTTTGTAAAAGTGATCAGGGATCCAATAGGGTACAACCAAGGCATTAGGAAAAAGGTTTTGTTTTGATAGGGACATTTTGGATTGTATACAGAAGTTATTCTGACCACCAAGTAAAATATATAAATAAATATTTAAAGGTTTATAGAAATGACAAGAATGACAAAAAGGACTTTGTAAAGTGAAGAGCAGTGAAAGTATAGTTTTTTGCCTAAAATTCAAGTCAGTGAGTAATTGTCTTAAAGCTACAGAGCACACACTGTACTGATCACAATTCTGCAATAATTTTGTCTCAAGATTATGTTGTTGTTTGTATCATGGAGCTTTAGACAACTGGTTATGGCCAATGAACAGAATATTTCAAGGGGCCTGAGAGCACTCTGAAGCAAAAGGCACCTGAAATATTGACTCGATCAAAGACTAACATTGGGATGACCTCCTTCATTCTGATCCTTTTTTACTTTATCTTTTGGGCAAATATGAGTTCTCAGGATTACAGTTACAACTTTTTGGTGATGCTATAGTGAAGAACTAATTTAGCCTCCTGACTCTGTGTTGTACCTTGAGACCTCACCTATGTTCAAGTGTGAAAATCAGATTGTTCCTAAGCTAGCATCCCAGGATATTAATACTTTATTTGTTCCACCAGCCACAGCACTGCGCCAGCTTTAGGTCGATTTCTAATTTTAACTACAACAGAACCTTAGTAGGGATTACAGTAGTTAAGGCAGAAAATGACTAGGTTATGGATTTGGCCCTCAGGCTACAAAGGAAGGGGCCGATTTTGGAGATGTTGTGGAGGAAGAAGAAATAGGATTCGGCCACAGACTAAAAGAGGAGGGGAGGGAGGAAGCAAAGATGATTCCCAGCTTGCTCAAATCCTGATCAATTTACTCACATAAGTAGTCCCATTGAAATCAACAGTATTACTTCAGTGAATAAGGCTAGCAGGATTTGGCCTTGTATTGTCAGTAATACCAGGGAAACTGGAAAACCACACAAAATTGGCAATATGTGCCATTGCAGATATATCACAGGAAGTTACAGGATTGCAGTATGCATAAATGCAATTGGTTTTCCATGAAAATATTTCACACCAGTTTGAAGTTGGACAGAAGAAGACAGCAATGATTTAAC
The DNA here is from genome assembly GCF_025201925.1 of Gopherus flavomarginatus. Taxonomy (NCBI): domain Eukaryota; kingdom Metazoa; phylum Chordata; order Testudines; family Testudinidae; genus Gopherus; species Gopherus flavomarginatus. The sequence goes on from NC_066619.1 coordinate 182,845,507, forward strand.
TGTGAGATTCCTGTGGTGGTGAAAAGGTCTCAAAATGAAGATGACATATCAAATGATCAGGTAAATCACAGACTTTGTACCTCTGGGGCTTCTTTTATCTAAGGGTCTCAAAGTGCTTTACAAAAGTGGGTAATATCCCCTCTTTATACATAGAGCAACAGAGTGATTGAATGCCTACGGTCACACAGTACATTAGTGAATAAATCACATGTCCTGTAGACATGTGTTCTGCCTGTTTATCATTCATAGATAGAAGGCATCAGAATGCTTACCATGGCATTGATGCATTAATTATGATGGCTTCCTGTAGAAAAGAAGTAGCAGTTTTCCTGATGGAAAAGTTTTTTTTAAAAAGAGTCAAGAAACAGATCTCCTGATGAACGAGGGAGACAAGGAGTACGGAGAGGGGAGAGTGTCCCACCAGAGCTAGATGGGAAACTGTCCTGCCTCATGAATGTTGGTCAATCCCAAATCAAGACAAAAGGACAAAATCTCAAATTTTCACAAACTAAAAAAGGGAATACAATATTTATTTTGGACTAATCGAAACATTTTGGGGTTTTCTCATCTTTTTGTAGGCCTTTTTCAGTCTTGTTGTCTTAAGTTTCAAAACAAGTAGTCATTTAACTGGAACTTTTCTTCCAACTAGCTCTAGACTCCCTACACACACCAAACTGGGAAAGCCCCTTAATAAGATCATCTTATCGTCTCCCAGTGTGCCTTCTCATACCTGTTATAGACTATACGCTCATGGAAACAAGGGCTGTCTTTATCTGTTATATAATACGAAGCACACTGCTAGTGCATGTTAATAGTGAGAATGCAATTGGAAAATCCCCAGCTCCAGCTGCACGTTTGTGTTTTAGCTCACTGTGTTAATGCTATTAGCACTGAAATAAACTCAGCTAGGAAATGAAATTAACATGCTGGAATTCATAAAATTGCTACCATAATTTCGCTCAAACCAGTTTCCAGGAGAGTTGGGTTAACTTTAAGATGCTGACTAAGCCTCTAGTGTTTAATACATTTGTGTCAATCTCATTTTGGAGGATTTCAGTTAGGGAATTGGGGAGACTTCTAGGGTACACTGTACTGTAGGTGTGTTATCTCAGAGTTGGAAGAAGCTGCTGCAGTGAGTTTCATCTGACCCTACCTCTTCTCCCTATGCTCAGAACAGTACCCTGCAGATATGCCCCACCCCCTCTTCTGCTAAAACTGGTCAAAATCTTTCAGATTTAAACTTTTAATGAAATATTTTTGTGCAATATTATGTATTTCAAATTTGTGAAAAATTCTTGTGACTTTCTATTCTTTAAAAAAAAAGAATAACTTATTTTAATTTAAATCAGTTCTATCTTCTGTCAGTTCTTCGGGCTAGGAACCAACAGGGGAGGTAGCAGACAGTGTGTCAAGCAGGAACTGGCAAAGTGCAGAGTGGCATCATTTAAAGTTAGCCACCAACTGTCTCAGTCCAAGGACAGAGAGATTTCCAAGGTGGCGCTGAGGTTAGTCTGCAGTGAGTGGGGCAGGGAGGAGGGGAGAGTTTTTGTGGGGGGAAGGAATAAATAAATAGATATGAGCTGCATGAACTTCCATCATCAGGTAATGGCAAGCCTGGCAGTTCTTTGAGGTAATGTTAATCCCTGACCTAAAATAAAGCAGGCCTCATGGGGTAGGGATGGGACGTCTAGCCACTTTTGGCAGATCACAGAGGTAGGCAAGTGTGACCGAATGAATCTCTGCATTCCCACTCTACACACCAGTGTAACACTCTTTGTACAAAATGTGCCTTGTGAGGTATCATTTATGCCTTGTGAAGTATCATTTAAAAATTAACTCCTCACTGGTCAGTCTGGAACCTCTTTCACCACCAGACTCCTTGACTCCAACCTCACAGCAGGAATTTACTTTAGGAGCAAACTGTAGGAGAATGAATTTCAAACTGTGACTGAACTATAAAAGTGAAGAGCAAAGAGACCCCAAGTTATGTCTCCCTATCCATTTCTTGCTCTTTCACCTATGAAGACAAAAGAGACAAGCCCATTTGACTTTGGGAGAGATTCTGACCTAAAAGTTGCCCAGACCAGTTGCTGGGAGCAACCAAGAATTTTATCTTGAACCAAGCCTAGCTTGTTAAGTTTTAGTCCTAGGAAGCATTTTATCTTTATTTCTCTTGTAACCATTTCTGACTTTAATGCCTTATACTTGTACTCACTTAAAACCTCTTTGTAGTTAAACAAACTTGTTTTATTCTGTATTCAAAACTAATCCACTGTTGTCAACTGTGTGGGTAACTCCATTTAGGGTGTCAAACTGTTGTATATTGGTATCCTTAGAGGCACAATGGACTTAATATGTCTGAATAGACCTAATATGCCCAGGAGAGTGCTGGACAGTGCAGAACACACATTTTGGGGAGGCAGGGTGGGGAAATTGAGACTGGAACCATATTTGGATCACCTTGCAAGTGGTAACCAAGGCTTCTGGAAGTCAGTGTGTGGCTGGAGTTTGCTGACAGGCTGCTGGAATGAGAAGTGCTGGCCCAGAGCTGTGGCTACACATGGACACTAGGTATGTGTGTGTGGCCTGCCTGCTTGCAGGCTGTTTATGAACAACAGAGGTAGGAGCTACAGCAGCAAAACATTGTGAGGCATCTGGATTAAACCCCAGAATGTCATAGAAGGGTCCTATTAAAGAGAGGAGGAGGAGTCTGGAGGAAGGTGAAGCTCAGAGTGGAGAATGAGATAGGAGCTGTGTTTACTTAGTACCTGTTCCTCAGTTCAGAGCCCTCAGAATTAGTATTGTTATTCTGAGGGTTATTCCCATATACACATATGGCTATTTAGCAGCTGAAGGGCTAAAACTGTGATCTTGTTAAAATATGGCAACTTAAATTCATAATTAAATAAAACCTGAAGAAAGGATCTAGAATAATGTTTCTGTGCATTGTTTTCCAATATCAATTTTTGTAAATTTCATAGTAATTATCAGATACAATATTTGACTAATATTGCCATTATTTGTTAAATAATGATTCTTCTGTTTTGTTCTAGTATTCAGCCAGCTCGGCTATCAAAGAAGAACATTCAAAGAGGGATCTCTGTACCAACACTCATAATGCAGTCAGTGTCATAACACACAGGACAGACCACACCAAGCATTTCCTTTCACTTTCTTGCCTTCAAATTTCACTCTCCACTCCTGGGGTTTTACCAAGAGATGACAGTGTAGTAATCACTTGGGGCCCCAGTGCCTCTCTAGCTCTCGTAGCCCTGGACCTTCGGTGGATAATGGCTAATGCAGCCTCAGCACATTGGGACACAATGAGCAATCCTGAGTCCATTCTTCAAGGAATTGTCCATCATTACACTTGTATTTTGCCTCCTTTACTAAAAGGGGGAGTGAAGCATATCGCTTTGCTCTTCAGACAAAAAACCAAAACCCAGCACAAGAAACACAGACACCCCAACTCTTCCCTGCCTATCCGGATGCTGATAAATTTGTCTCTAAACATTTTTTGCTAAGGTAGCAAAAGTAATGCTGAGCACAGCAAGAGCTGTAAATTGCTGTCTAACTTGCATGTTATTTGACATCTTGATTTTATTTCTCTCTTTCTTTAAATGGACAAATATGTGCAATGGCAGGCTCTGCATTAGTGAATGCACTTGTATAAATCACCAGAAAAATATACATCAGGAAACAATCTTGCACTGGGAGGATGCAGACTTGATGACCTTACTGGACTTCACCACTAACTTCTGCGATTTACACCAACACATACAGCCATATCAAAGTCTACAGTGAATTCATGTGTTTTATATTCTCCTGAAATATCTGTTTAAATAATGACATACTGTCTTCCAAATGGTTCCAGTGCTCCTATCAGTTTGTAGGACATACCCCCAGACATTCCTTTTCTTCATTCATCTCAGCCCTACTTTTTATTATTTCATTTCTAATGCACTCCTTCCATGCGTCTGCCCTCTTTCCTCCGATGAGAACAGCAAAAGGACCCCTTTTTGCTAGTTAGGCAGCAAATTCCTACTATTGGATGCTGACATGCAATTGGGCACTAAACCAACATTGACTGTGATTAGGCTTGGAAGGATTTGATTTGACTGGTAAATGTAGGTAAGTGATTTCATTGTACACACAAACTGATGAAAAAAATATTTTCATTGATGATAATAAAAGTTTACAGGTAGGCTAAGTAAGAAAACTACTAGTTGGCAACTTATTAGAGTTTGATTTAAGGATATTTATTGGTATATTTTGGCACAAGAAGTTGGCAAGTTATATTTTAATGGTTATAAAGCTTTAACTTTTTGAATCTCAACATCTGTCAAAATTGTTGTCTAACCCCTCATCCCACTGTGTGCTTCCCCATAATTTCCCTTAACTGTCAACATTTTAAATTGATAACTATTTAAAAAAAATTCTTAAAACCCATAATTTCACATATGAAAATGTTAAAAAATCAATATCTCCAAAATTCTTAAAACAAACACTGAAATATGTCAATGATAAATTATATTTAGGCATGGGAGAAATGTATTTAATTTCTCTGTTCATTTTAACACAATCATGGCAACAATGGGAAACTGACCAGAAAAACTCCATGTGGAATCAGTCCTGACTTAAGTAGAGCTTTCTAATTTAAGTGAAGATTTCCTTCTCAGTTTGAGTCACAACATAATCACCTAGAGCGTTTACTGTCTTTTTGGAGCAATGATGAGCTTTAGATATTTCTTTTCAGGAAATTTGCTAAAAGAGTTCCCCGCTGGGTCATCATTGTTTTATTTTTATATATTACTTCACACACACACACACACACAAAATACGGTCTTTGTTTGACACAGACCATTTTGTTGCTTCTCTCTCGCAATAACATTTTTAATATTCAGCTGCACTGTTACCTTTTAAAAAGACAGCCCAAAAGCATGAAAAAGGTGTATTTAAAAAGATAGTATAGTGAATAATCCTGCACCAGAAGGGAGATAGCTTAGTTTACTTAATATTGTAGGTCTTTTTCATTTCTAATTTCTAAGATTCACAGTTACTATTTATGATCTCATTACTAAAGTTTTGTCATTGTTATTTTTAGTAAATGTCCTGCAGGTGACGGGCTTCTGTGAATTTTTGTTTATTGCCCATGATCTGTCTGGGACATTTACTGAAAAAAAAAAAGTGACAAAATGGGGTTGACAGGGGAATGAGAGCCTGAGATCTGCTACAGGAATGAAGGGCAGGGTCCAGCACCTGCTGCCCACAGTAGCTGAGAGCTGCAGGGCTCCCCGTGCCATGGTTCAGAGCTCCAGGGCTTCCACCAGCTGACAGCTCCAGTTCTGCTGCCCCATGCGCTGAAGCCGAAAATGTCACAAAGGTCGCTGAAAGTCACAAATCCTGTGCAGAAATCTTAACTTACTCATTACCAAGATCTACTCTAGTATGACCTATTCATTTCCTTCCCTTCCTCACTTTTCATCTTCTTTGTTCCCTATATACCCTCATATGTGTCTAGATGGTATAAAATCATTCTTTTATTTCATAAGTTTCCATATTACAGTTATAAAAATTACAGTAACTTCAGACATCTATAGTGTTTTGGGATGTCTTGTTTTTTTGGTGCCCAACTCGAGACACCTTACATGGTTTAATTTTTAGAAAATGGTAAGCACCCTTCCTTTGAAAGACAGGCCCCTTTATATGTAGTAAATTGGGTACTCAAATTAAGGTACTCAATCACTAGCCACTTTTGGAAGTCTTGGCCATTATATCTTCCTTAATTCTAATGAAACTAAAGAATTTTTAAATGCTCAGCTGGATAACAATCTCTTTTTGATGATGCAGATAACAGGTAAAATATAGAATCACTTCATTCTATGACTCTTAATGTAGCCAGTGTTTGCAGTTAAGCCTTTATAGACTTATACTATTCAGTGGCAGGACTATATAAGCCATATTCACTATAAGATTATTTAGGCTGAGTTTGCTGATTTGTGCGTAGCATGTGTGCGCTTGTGCGCACACTCATCTCTCTGTCTCTCTCAGACCATCCCTAAGACTCCTTGAAGACTTTCCCCACCAATACACTTGGAATTGGATTTTATAATACGAATGTTTTTCTCCAACTGTTATCGTACCAGAAGGGTTTGTTATAATCTTCATTTAAAATATTATTTAAAAATAATGAAAAGAGTGGTGATGGCAATAGACATTTGGGGTACAGAATGGCAGCTATTCCCTGTTCCCAGTCTGGTGCAGTGAAATACTGAACAGCAAGGTAATTCAAACTGGAAATACAGCCAGTCTTTAAACAGGAAAGAGAGTGTGTTATTTCCTGTCTACATTTGATCTTTGTGCATAGAAACTTCACCCAGACGGAAAAATGTGTAAGAAGGGGATTTTCCTGAAAAAATGAGTATGTCAACACACCTTTTTGACATATGTATTAATGTTCATCTAGAAACTCGCAATATTCTTGTATGTACATGTGTTCAGATAAAAGTACGTTCCTCAGTAATTGAACCTTAGCAGCTTAGGCACTAAATAAAATGATTCTACTTCGAGCTTTCCTTCTACTGTTCTTTGTTGACTTCAGCAGGACTAATTGTGAGCAAAATTGCTCACATGTCTAAGTGTTTACAAACTGTGGCCTTCAGGACCTAAATACCCATTTCATGAATCTACAGTTAAACTGGAATAAAAGAGAGCAAGGAGGCACTAGAAAGAAACACTAAGAAGAAAAATGTAGGAATGAGGAAAATCAAGGATACTGTGAAACTTAGTGTGTTTTTTTATATAAATAAATAAATAAATAAATAAAAATCTCACACTATACCCATTGATGAATCATAATCTTCTTCTAATTATATCCAGTGTCAGAACTGCTATGATCCGTTTGCTCAGGAAGATATTTTTCATGTACAGAACAGTTATTTTAACTTTTGATCTATATGTCTAACTATTGATAGTCCATGAATCAAATGTTGTCCTTTCTTTTTGCTGGCATGTTAATAATATTTTTATTTGTCCCTTCCCATTTGGTCCTATTCTTCCCTATATGGAAGAGTTGCCCTCTACGTGCATGTAAAATATAAATGAATCATTTCATATGAATGCCATGGATATGATATATTTAAAATACTCTGTATATAAAAAAATATTTTATGTGGAAAATATTTCATTTTGACAAATACTACTTGGCCTAGTTTGTTATAATAATAAGAATGTTTAATAATTCATGTAATTTTGGGGAACAGAGGCTGTGCTACTGGTTCTAGCAGGGGACTGGGATTTAGGAGATCTGGGTTCTATTTACTGTTTTGACTTCCTGCATCACTTCGGACAAGTGACTTGTGCCTCAGTTTCCTCCTCCATAAAATAGGGGATACCTCTCCAGGGACATACTGAAGATCATGGTAATTTACTGAGATTGTGCCAGACTCAAATGTGGTGTGTAGGGGAGTGCATGTTAGACTCATTTAGACTTTTTATACACACTGAAATGTATAAATGTAAATGGGGAAGGAAGTCTGAGCTAGAGTACCTCAGTATATGAAACTTACACTAATTAGACTTCTGACACTATTCTTCAAAAAGTAGGTCTGAGTGGAGATGGTTGAAAAGCTTGATTAAATGTGAAGCCACTTTTAAAATGTTTCCCATTTTTGGTCAGTGAAAATTATTTGGCCAGTTCTAGTCAAAGGGAAAAGTTTCCATTTCAGTAAATGGAAAGGAGTCTGAGCTAGCAAAGAGGTCTAATTCACACCACCTGACACTTCAGAGTTTGGCCCTTTGTATGTATAGATGAAATGTGTATTTAGTTCACTTGTGCAATTCAAATACAAGGACCCTTTCCATTTGCCCATATGTGGACTGATCACATGGTCAGATGGAAATAAGTTCTTACCAAATTGGGTAAGTCCCTTGCATCCATTTCATGCGTCTCTTTGAAGCCAATCAGGCACTATGTTCTTCTCACACAACATGGTGAAGATTAAAAATGAGACTTTCCAAGAAGGGCCACTATGGTTTAGTACCAAGATGGCCCAGGACCATGGGTAACACAGCATGATGACATTCCATAATTTAAAAACTATAATACATGCAGTGATCATTACATGAAGTTGACGCTTGGAGTCCAGTCTGTTCACTCTGCATATCCAGGTTCCCTCCCTCAACTGGCCTCTTTCAGCTCTTAGATGTTTATGAAGAACTTAGCTTACATAAAGAAAAAAAGGGAAAGAAGCAAAGGGAATTTGTTTACATACAATTCCAGAAATAGAATCTTACTAGATCCTTGGGGTTAGAATGTGTCAGTTACTGTTGGTGATTGTGGGTGTGGTCAACTCATGATTTTGTCATTGGTTTCATGATTACGACTAGTAAAAGCAGCAAAGAATCCTGTGGCACCTTATAGACTAACAGACGTTTTGGAGCATGAGCTTTCGTGGATGAATACCCACTTCGTCAGATGCATGCAGTGGAAATTTCCAGGGGCAGGTACATATATGCAAGCAAGCTAGAGATAACGAGGTTAGTTCAATCAGGGAGGATGAGGCCCTGTTCTAGCAGTTGAGGTGTGAAAACCAAGGGAGGAGAAACTGGTTTTGTAGTTGGCAAGCCATTCACAGTCTTTGTTTAATCCTGAGCTGATGGTGTCAAATTTCCAGATGAACTGAAGCTCAGCAGTTTCTCTTTGAAGTCTGGTCCTGAAGTTTTTTTGCTGCAGGATGGCCACCTTAAGGTCTGCTATAGTGTGGCCAGGGAGGTTGAAGTGTTCTCCTACAGGTTTTTGTATATTGCCATTCCTAATATCTGATTTGTGTCCATTTATCCTTTTCCGTAGAGACTGTCCAGTTTGGCCGATGTACATAGCAGAGGGGCATTGCTGGCATATGATGGCGTATATTACATTGGTGGACGCGGAAGTGAATGAACCGGTGATGGTGTGGCTGATCTGGTTAGGTCCTGTGATGGTGTCGCTGATGTAGATATGTGGGCAGAGTTGGCATTGAGGTTTGTTGCATGGATTGCTTCCTGAGCTAGAGTTACTATGGTGCGGTGTGCAGTTACTGGTGAGAATATGTTTCAGGTTGGCAGGTTGTCTGTGGGCAAGGACTGGCCTGCCACCCAAGGCCTGTGAAAGTGTGAGATCATTGTCCAGGATGGGTTGTAGATACCTGATGATGCGTTGGAGGGGTTTTAGCTGGGGACTGTATGTGATGGCCAGTGAGTCCTGTTGGTTTCTTTCTTGGGTTAGTCTTGCAGTAGGAGGCTTCTGGGTACACGTCTGGCTCTGTTGATCTGTTTCCTTAGTTCCTCGTGTGGGTACTGTAGTTTTGAGAATGCTTGGTGGAGATTTTGTAGGTGTTGGTTTCTGTCTGAGGGGTTAGAGCAGATGCGGTTGTACCTCAGTGCTTGGCTGTAGACAATGGATCGTGTGATGTGCCTGGGATGGAAGCTGGAGGCATGAAGGTAGGCATGAAGGACCAGCAGAAACGCTGCCAAATCCATGTAAGCAGTGGACTGCCCACAGGCATGCTGCCAAGTCAGTCTGACTGCTGTGCAAAACAGAGCCACCCCTGAAAAACCACACACTTTTGTACACTTGAAGCACTGTACCGCCCTCTCAACTGTATGAAAAACCCTCATACACATCCAAAGGGCAAGTAACTGGAATATGTGCAAATGCATACAAAGAGAGGGAAAATACTACAGATTTGCATAGTTAAAGTGAAACACTGAACTATAAAACAAAGGAGGGGGAGCAAACCCTCGCTCTGTTCTCTTCCCCTGTCTACCCTCCCAACTTTCTATTGAAAAAAAGATCACATCTAGTGGCTGACTGAAACAATCACCCACTTTTGTTTGCTGATGTGTATTAAGTGAGAAGTTTAATGCTTTTGCGGTTCACTGCTTTTGGGAGGATGGGGAAGAGATTTTTGTGGATTTCAATGGTCATGTGAAATCCATCTAGTTTTTTTCCCTTTTGTGATGATTCTGATCCCATTGTTCTAATTGTGACATTTGCCCTTAATCTGATTGTAGGCAGCAAGTAGGGCTAGGTAGAAAACAAGAATTCTTTGAAGAATATCCAAGGTTTTGATATTTGGGTTCAGTCTGCATCAGAATGAAAATAAGACTATTTGAAGATTTTTACAAAGAGAGCGAGAGATCCACCTTAAAGTAGACAATACCCCTGTGATTAGGGCACTCACCTGAGATATGGGAGATCCAGGTCAAGTCCCTACTCTACCTAGTCTGGACTCACACCTAACCACAAGGCTATGGCATCAGTCTCTCTCTCTGCCCCAGTGAATATTTATTTATGCAAAGTGGAATAGCTCCAACAGGAAAGGGAGAGAGAATAATGCTATTAGGGTACTCACATGGTACAAAGCAGAAGACCCAGGTTCAAGTGCTTGCTCTGCCTGAGTCAGAGAAGAGATTTAATCCTGGCTCTCCCATATTCCCAAGTGTCATAATCACTGGGATACTGATGGGCTATTCTGGGGTCTCTTCTTCCACCTGGAAATTCCATCCTAGATCTGAAATTTTTTCCCAGCGAAGCTTTGGTCAAAACAGGTGCATTTCCACACACACACCAAAAAAAGCTTACTTTGAGATGTGTGGTCGCTATGTGCATTCCATGCATGGGTACACAGGCACACCATGTGTGTGAGAATGGAAAAATCTTTCAAGTAGTGTCCATTGCTCCATGCCTGTGCCATAAAGCCTGTCGTGCTCAGCACCAGGGTATATGGGGAGGTGCAGACTGTTTTCTACCACAAATAGTGTCATGATCCGTGGCAGAGGGGAAGGAGGGCAGAGAGAGGAATGCAGATAGGGATCACACATCTCAGGACCTGTCCCATTACAGGTAAGTAAACTCCATTTCCTCTTCAAGTGCTGGTCCCCATGTGTATGCCACATGGAGGTGACTGGTAAGCAGTAGTCAAAGAAGAGGGTGGTATGAGGATGCAGGAAGTATTGATGTTGTTCAAAGGCTGTGTCTGCGGAAGAGGCTTAGATTAAAGCATAATGCTTCATGAAGGTGTGGATGGAACTCTAGGTTGATGCCTTACAAATATCCTGCACAGGTACTTCTTGGAGAGATGCTTACTGACATTGCCTATGTTCCAGTGGATGGGCCCTCATCCTGACCAGGGAGGGATATGTGGTAACTGAGAGCAGCCAGGAATCCTCTTGAAGAGGATCTATGTAGATATTGCTTAACCCCAGGTTCATTCTGGTATAGCAACAGATAGTGTAGACATTTTTCTAATTGGTTTCATTCTTTGAGAGTAGAACACCAAAGCTGTCCTGATGTCAAGAGAGCAAAGCCTCTCCTTCTCACTAGAGGCACGATGTTTTGGAAAGAATACCAGTATGTGAATTGACTGATCTACGTGGAACTCAAAAATTACCTTGGGAATGAATTTTGGGTGGAAGCAAAGGGATACCTTTTCTTTTTGAAAAGTAGCATATATGGCAGGTTGGCCATAAGTGCCCTCAGCTTGCTCAACCTCCTGACACAATGTGATGGTGACCTGCATAGACAGGTGGGACATGGTTAGATGTTCAAAGGATGGCCTGATAAGTATTGACAGTGCAAGACTGAGGTTCCATTGAGGTGTTCGCTTCACTACTGGTGGGAAGGTCCTAGTGAGACCCTTCAGGAATTTGGTTATTATTGGGGGTGTAAAAATAGAATAGCTCTGTACCCAAGGGTGGAAGGCAGTGATTGCTACTAGGTGGATCGGCAGTGAGCTAATAGAGAGGCTCAACATCTTCTGATATTCCTGCTTTTCTAGACTGTCAGTTGTCTCTGGGGATAACTGGTTTTGTCTGCCCAGGTGTGGAACTCTCAAAGAAGTTTCAGTTTCAACAAATGGGAATTTTCTGACAAAAAACATTTCACTGAAAAATTCCTGAGTAGCTGTAGCAGCAAGTCATTCTGGAGATGATGGTTTACTTGTGAAATACCTATAAATTGATTCATCATAGTAACATGTTTCATTTTCCTGGTAATTCCTTGTGACATACTTAGAGTCGTGCTTTTCAGCCACATCCTTTTGCTCATTATGATGTCCGAAAGCAAGCAAAGTGGGTCTCCACTTCGTTCCCTTCAGGAATGAATAGTTTAACTCTCTCTCCCCGAAGCCAGGGTGCACTATCTTGTTTTACCTTCCTTTCCTCATTGCAAGAAATAAGAATTTCCTCTCCTCCTCTCACTACCAGGTGGAAAGTAGTTTGGCATACAGGGGAGAGGGATGCCTAAACCATCATTTTTTCCTTTCTCAGACCCTCATTTCCACTCCACCAACTTCCTCTCCCATCTGCACAAATGGCCTTTTTTTGTTTCCCTTCTTCCCCTTTCACTGTTGAACCATTGAACACAATGGGTCTAGATATGTTCGTGTATGTTTAAGGTCACAGTTGGGCATCTCTAGATATCACTATCCAAAAGGTCCAGCTGGCCAATCAGAATGCTGCTTTGGACAATATGTCTATGTCTACGCAGAGATAAAGGAGAGCTGCTGCAGCTGGCCTCAGTCAAATAGCATAAGCTATAGAGCTAAAAATTGTGAAGACATTCTGGCTTGGGCTGGAGCCCAAGTTCTGGGACCTTCCACTCTCAGAGTCCCAGAGCTGGGGCTCCAGTCCAAAGTCCAGACATCTACACAGCAATTGTTCAGATCTGGAGCTTGAGCCCCGTGAGCCTGAATCAACGGACCCAGGCCAGCTGACAGTTTTTTATCCCTGTGTAGATGCACTCTCAGTGTCTCTAGCTGGGCTTTGGAAACTGCTGAAGAGAAGTGTCTTCTCACTTAAACAGTTTCCCTAAGTCACAGGAAGTGGCTTTGTGAGAGCATTTACAGTGTGTTCCTCATATGATGTGTTCAGCAATCAAGGAAGTTTGTGTATACTTGTTAATACAACAGGAGATACCCCCTCAATTTTCTTGCCTTGCAGACAAACTGTTGCAAAAGAAACATTTGCTTACCTTCAGGGAACACGAAGTCATCTGTTTGAGCACACGTTCTTGGGCAATGAACTCAGAGTTCTCATGGTACTGTGCAATACTGTTCTTCTCTATCAGATTTCTTATTTCATCATCAAGCTCTATGCTTTCACACCTGCTTAGAAGGAAATGGTAGAGTTATATTGCCAAAGCATACAGGAAAGAATTTAGAGAGTTTATTTTCTGGTCAACCATTTCCTTATGTGGCACAATATATGGAAGAGCTAGTTCTGTACCTATCACAGGCTTCACCCTTGCACACAAGCACAGAAGAGTAAAGCAGAATCACAGAATTTCAGAATCAGCAAAATGGAATGATAATGGGTTTGTGTTAGACTTGGTATAAGATTTTTCTAACAAGAAGCTTTTTTGTAAGATGGCTTTTTCCCCACCCCCTTGAAATGAAATTTTTTTGCATAAAAATTATCAGTCATTTCTGGGGTTTTGCAAAAAATGTTGTGCCTTTCCTCATTTTTTCCAGAAATTTTAAATCAAACATGAACAAAAAACGTTATCAAAATTGTTACCGCAGCCAGGTTTTCAGTAAACAATTTGACAATATTTACAACAACATTTCTGATTTTAAAAAATTGGTTTTTAAATTAACCATTTTTTTTAAAAAAGGTCTGAATTTTTTTTTTATTTACACAATAGGTGTTCATTTTTCCTCTAGATCTAGTTAATAACAACTTCTCCATTTGAAGCTATCAGGAAGATCATAGGCAGTAAGAATATTTTATTTATTAGCTTTACTTATTTATTTCAGTTTATATAAACAATCCAGAAAGGGGCCTGTTCCAGGCAATTTGCAAATGTATTTAAGAACATAGTTCATCCATATAGCAAATCCATCAATCTCCCCCATAAAAATAAAGGCTATAATTAGACAAGCGGAAGTTTGGATAGACTACAGAACAATTCATTCTATTCTGTGCTGTTACAGACAGGGACTGTGTATTTCTCTTTCCATCAGTGTTAGTTCTTTCCCCTATGTACTAAATAAGAGAGAGTAGGCAATAAGGAAGGGTAAAGTTTTGGATTTGGTTTATTGTCCAGTAGTCAGATCCTATGATTAGGAGTCAGACATTCTTGAGTTCTGATCCCAGAACTACCACTAATTCTAGAGCTAACACTAACTGAACTTCATTCACAAAAATGTATGAACTGGAAGAGGTTTTATATAAATTACTGTAACTTTCAACTAGAAATGTTCAGTCTCTCTGATGCTTTGGACAGCGAAATGATGTTATAGGCATGTGTAAATCCCTTGCCACCTTGGATAAAGTTCAAGTTATATAGTGCTCCAGAATGAGAAACAGTACTGGGTTAGTTAGGCATCTGTGCCCAGAGCGATTACATCGCACTGCATAACAAACATTGGAGTGAGGTAGGTTGCTGAAAATTGAGTAAGGAACTGCAACTAACGTGGTATGGTAATTTATCACTCACCAATTAAGTTAAAAAGCTGACTATCAAAATTATACAAAATGGTTTGTTGCACTATGGAGCTCCAGATCTCACAGTGAAACAATCCAAATCACATGCCTCCCGACAAAATTCTGCACTAAATCATGCCACTGAATGAAGATACTCTACCACCACCAAAGGTGTCACAAATAACTGCAGCAGGCATTCCAGTGACAATTTAGGACGCACATGAGTTGATGTGTGCGTGAGTTTAATCACAAAGGGCCCAGTTTGGGGGAAATACTTGGCCCTTTCCTGGATTGGACTCAGAAAATGAAATTTAACCCCCTGCACAGTGCCAGCATAAAGATCCATGCTTCTTAACTTCCATTTAAGCCCTATTTTCAGACTATAAGTAGGAATTAAGTGATGCGTGGGCTGGCCTTCTGTACAGGGTGAGTTTCACCTAAAATGAGCAGCAGCAAGCCATTTCAACAAACATGAATGCAAAGCTAGGATTATATGCTAACTAAACAAAATACAGTGCCTTCAGTTATGAAAGGCAAATGGAATAAGGGTAGTACACAATGTGGCTAGGCTATCCTGATCCCTTTAACGTTGTTAAGTTATACACAAAGAAAGAAAAAATGAAATTCTGCCTTTTCCTTAACTTTTCTTATTATAAAACTCAAACACTGTAGACATTACAAGCTGCACATTAGCAACATACATTTGTAAGATTCTTGAAATGGTATTGTTGCACAGCATTATGCATGAGTGCATTAGTTTGTATGCTCTGTTAATTAAACAGATAATTAGGACTTTTTAATGACTCTAACATGCATTATGACATACTCATGCTCTCTTATCCACATCCCTCCAAAAAACATTTGTTTCAGCTCCTCCAGATTGCCTGCAAATATGCCTAGTGTATGAGATATATTTGCATCGCATGACAAAATTTATTACACATTATGCAGCAGAATTAAATGTATTTGATAACATCTGGAAGTATTCAGAAATTACATCATCAAAGCAGTCATTTTGGCACAGTTAGGGAAAAGTAGACTGAATATTATTTTCATAATTAATGTAAATACCATGATTTACATAACTAATGTAAATACCAGAACCAGCCATAGAAAGGACTGCAGATTGATGGACAGGGAGTAAAATTAGTCCCCACCAGAGCCACCCCATCCCAGCATCCTGTAGGTCCAGAATTGAAGAGACTTGGCCATGCTCTGGGTGCACTATGTTTCCCTCCTCCTGGATTAGTGTATTATTAACTAACAATTGTGCCTCTGTGGACTAGCCACCAACTTGGCCAGTATCAAGGACTGAAATAGGAGCATATCAAGCTGAAAGCCTAAGTCTCTACAGCCTGAGCTAAACATTCAGGCTCCACAGTTGGGGGGCTGTAATTGATTCACCACCTCTGTGGATCAAGCGTAAGGTAGGCCACAACACTGGGTTATATTTGCACGATTTCAGGGTGCGATAGTAAATTTCATTTTTATGTTGTACTAACCTATTTTGTGCATGTGTAGACTGGTGTCTACGTCCAGCCCTATGGCACTGGAAATTGTGAATCATCACATAGGCAGAGGTGGTCGTTTATTCCAGGCACATAAAGAGTATCTCTCCATTTGTCTGGGTGCAGTAGTTACATGAAGATTAAAATTATTAAACTAATTTAATCTAAAAGTGTATGGGTGGGAGAATACTGTCCAGCTGTTAGAGTACTATTTCAAGACACAGGAATTGAGAAACATACTCATATAGACCACCATGGATTGCCCTGCAGCTGATGTAACTTTCTCTTCATAGCTTTCCCCTGACTCATGGCCTGGGTCAGAAAGTGAGCCCTCAAAGGTGAACAGTCAAAGTCATGAGACCTGTGATCATCTGTGTGATTAATGATGGAGTGGGGGGGGGGGAGTGGGTGAGGGTAGCTCCCTTTGACACCCAGCCAGCCAGCAAGCTGTAAAATCCCTCTTGGCAGCTGTTCTCGGCTTGCTTTACCTGTAAAGGGTTAAAAGTCCCCCAGGTAAAGAAAAGGAAATGGGCACCTGACCAAAAGAGCCAATAGGAAGGTAGAACTCTTTAAAATTGGGAAAGACACTTTCCCTTTGTTGTTCTCCGGAGAAGGAGACACGGACTAGCAGTACTATAAGCAGGAATACTGTGTAAAGTTTGAACCAGATATGAAAACCATCACATCATATCTAGAACTACTTTTAACAACCCAAATATGTAAGTAAATTGGGAATGTTTAGGAAGACGCGATAAGGTTTATTTCTGCTTTTTTTTTTTTTTTTTTTTTTTTTTTTTTTTAAAGGCTTGTGGACTCCTCTGTGCTAACCCCAGATGCTTTTGTTTGCTTGTTACCTTTAAGTTAACCCACAAGAAAGCTATTTTGGGTGCTTAGTTTTTGGAATTGCTCTTTTAAAATCTAGCAAAAGCCTAAGTTGCAGATGTATTTTCTTCCTTTGTTTTTAATAAAATTTACTGTTTTTAAGAACAGGACTGGATTTTTGGTGTCCTAAGAGGTTTGTGCATGTTGTTTGATTAGCTGGTAGCAACAGCTAAATTCCTTGGTTTTCATTCTCGGCTCTTCTCCAGAGGAGGGGGGGCAGGGTGAGAGGGCTTGAGGGTACCCCACAGGGAAGAATTCCCAAGTGCTCCTTCCTGGGTCCAAGGGTTTTTTTTTGCATTTGAGCGGTGGCAGCATTTACCAAGCCAAGGTCAGAGAAAAGCTGTAACCTTGGGAGTTTAATACAAGCCTGGAGTGACAAGCATTTTTTAAAAATCCTTGTGGGCCCCCACCTTCTGTACTCAACATGACAATCTGATTTCAAGTTAATTAGGCTCAAAGGATTGCTGCAGTTCAATAGAGAACCAGCAACTCTCCCTTGCTGTAATGACTATTTGCACTCATTCTTTTATCTAATGTTCTTACTGAAGTTGTGGATTAAGCATCCATTTTTTCCCCTTCAGGTTGCACTCCTAGGAATACCATTTGTGAACTTATGAAATATCAAGTGAACATATGGCCTTGTCCTGTAGTCCTTACTCAGGCATAACTTGGACTGAGCCCTATGTGTCATTTAGATTGGAATAAAGGTTGAAGCAGATGTTCCAGGACTTCTGAGCAAAGCAGGGGATAATATAGAAGCCCATTTGTAACAATTATGTTTAAAATATTTAAATGTGAAGAATTGCATTGTTCATCTAATGCTACTACATAGGGGAAAAAATCAATGTATTTGTCATTGTGGAGGGGGAAGCTGAATGGTTATTAAAAGTGAATAGAACTATTTAACCTTTACACCCTGAATTCTTTGCTACCAGATGGATAAGGTATCACATATGAGGCTCTTACAGTTAAATAGTAGTTTTTGTCCAGTCTAATTTTAAATGTGACAAACAATAAGGCTTCAACTTAAGAACATAAGAATGGCCATACTGGGTCAGACCAAAGGTCCATCTAGCCCAGTGTTCTGGCTTCTGACAGTGACCAATGCCAGGTGCCCCAGAGGGAATGAACAGAACACGTAACCACCAAGTGATTCATCCCCTGTTGTTCATTCCCAGCTTCTGGAAAACAATTCTTGTCCATCCTGGCTAATAGCTATTGATGGACCTATCCTCCATAAATTTATCTTTTTTTTTTTTTTTTTTTAAATCTGTTACAGTCTTGGCCTTCACAACATTCTGTGGCAAGGAGTTTCACAGGTTGACTGTGAATTGTGTGAAAAAATAGTTTGTTTGTTTTAAACCTGCTGCCTATTAATTTAATTTGGTGACCCCTAGTTCTTGTGTAATTTACTCCTTCTCATAATACTTCCTTATTTATTTTCTCCATACTAGTCATGATTTTATAGACCTCTATCATATCCCCCTGTAAGCATCTTGACTCACCACTGCAGTGCCTCCTGCTGGTCATCCTCAGGGAATTAGCTCACCCAGCATCCACAGCACCCTCTGCAGGCCAGTGATCTGCCTTACTGCTGGCCCTGTGTCCCTCCCAGGATCCCGGTGCCCTTGTCTTGGGTGCTACCCCCCTGGCAGTACCCCTCACAGCTTCAAGGTCTTCCCCTCCCAGGGGAACCCCCACCCACTATCCCCACTTCACCTCTGTGTTAGGCTACTGCCAGTTCCTGTCTTACTCCTGCTCACTGGGGCGAATTGCAGTGTAAGCCACTTATCACAGGCAAAGGGGGGTTGGACCTGTTACCTCTGCCTACTCATGGGCTGCCCCCTCCAACCCAATACCTAATGAGCCTTACCAGGCCTGCAGCCTGGGGCTTTCCTAGGCCAGAGCTCCCAGCTCCCTAGGCCTTTCCCCAGCCCTGCTCCAAACTAGGTTCTCTTCTTGGCACCTTGCAGCCAGGCCCTTCTCCCTCTACAGGCAGAAGGAGACTGCCTGGGCCTCTGGCTCACAGCCTTTTATGGAGGCCAGCTGGACCTGATTGGGGCATGGCCCCAGCTGAGCCTACTTTCCTCCAATCAGCCCAGGTTTCTTGCCCCAGCCACGGCCCTCTCCAGGGCTGTTTCAAGCCCCACAGGGCAGGAGCAGGTAATCACTCTGCCGTATTCAAGATGTGGGCATACCATGGATTTATATAGAGGCAATAGGATATTTTCTGTCTTATTGCACTGGTCTACAATTTTTGAGAAGTCGTCTGCTTCAGAGATAAAATGTGATATTTATTATGTATTTTGATGTGCTGAATTCAAATATGACTATTAAAACAACTGATTGGCTACTGTTTAAGATATTTAAGTTTTTACATTTTATGTCTAGGTATATTGTGTAGATAGTAGAGTTTTAATCATAAATTGTAAACCTAGGTCTTTTCATGTGTTTATGGTTGCTTTACATAAGATTTCACCTGTCCTGTTTATGTAACACTTTAAAATACAGCAAAAGGGTTATATAAATAAAATTTATTATGAAACAAAAGGCAAAAAACTATTATGTACATAGTTTAGTCCTATTCAGTGTCTACTCGGCGCTTCTTGGCTTGTCTCTTGTATTCATTAAATGAAGCATCTCTTGTCACTGTCCAGCAATAGTCTGCAAGCATTTGCCCTGAGAGCCTGCCAGGAGATTCCACTGATGTAGTCTGGAGTCCAACAGCTCTGCCTTACTCTTGGGTAGTTCCAAATCCCTGACAAGGTCATTCAGTTCACCTTGTGTTATGAGGTGTGGTTCAGAGGAGGAGGATGGGAGAAAATGTGGGTCCTGTGACATTGATGGTTCAGGACCAGAAGTTTCATCCTCTTCCTCGTCTGACTCAAGTGAGAAAGTGGTGCATCAGGAACCGGCAGTCCTTCTCCGTGGGGTACTGGGCGTATAGCTGATGGAATGTTTGGATAATGCACAGTCCACTTTTTCTTCTTTGACACACCTTTCCCAAGTGGAGGCACCATGCAGAAGTAACAATTGCTGGTATGATCTGTTGGCTCTCTCCAAATCATTGGCACTGCAAAAGGCATAGATTTCCTTTTCCTGTTCAACCACTGGCGAAGATTTGTTGCACAAGTGTTGCAGCATGTGTGTGGGGCCCACCTCTTGTCCTGATCTCCAGTTTTGCAGCCAAAAGAAAGGTGATAGGCTTTCTTAACCATAGTGGTTACTGCGCTTTTGTGATGCAAAAGTCACTTCACCACAAACATAGCAGAAGTACGAGGCATCTCTGCTCACTTTGGCTAAACAGAAATGTGTCCCTTTGCAAAATCAAACACTGACAAATAAGAGAGCACGACACTGTATGATTTCTAGAGCTGATATAGGGCAATTTGTTCAGCAGATTGATTTAAGCTTCGTTATGCTTGCATCATCCATGATTTCTAGGAATAACATGATGCAATTCATATCATGTATGACACAATACCAGCTTCAGATTGCATCATTCATTGTTTTGCCTAAAAAGCAAGTACTGTCCAAACCTAGTCATAGATTTATTCATAGATCCAGTCAAAGATGTATTTTAGTCATTTCTGATTTAAATTGAGATCCCTTCCCTTTATAACTCACTTATCCTCCACCATTCCCAAGTCAAGGGTCGTATATACTGACCCAATAGCATATCTTGAAAACTAGAGCCAATCAACAATTTTAAGCATCATTTTCGTTCTCAGTGACCCAGAATTAGTAAAGTTGGACTACATTTATTTCAGAAGCATTTTGGCTGTAGAGCAGTGTTATCTATCCCTTTCTTAATGATTCCCAACATTGTTTGCTTTTTTGACTGCCGCTGCACTTTGAGTAGATGTTTTCAGAGAACTGTCCACAGTGACTCCAAGATCTCTTTCTAAAGTTGTAACAGCCAATTTAGACCCTATCATTTTATATGTATAGTTGGGATTATGTTTTCCAATATGCATTACTTTGAATTTATCAACACTGAAATTCATCTGCCATTTTGTTGCCCAGTCACCCAGTTTGGAGAGATCCTTTTGTAGCTCTTCATAATCTGTCTGGGACTTCACTATCTTGAGCATAATGTACTCAGTTAATTATTCACTCCACTGGATTTCCTAGGGCACGCCATTTTCTCTGTATCTTTATTTTAAACCATGAGCTTTTCAGCAGGCACTGACTTTCTTTGCGTATCGTATATTACATACACTAAATAAATTAATACTCAATGCTTAATTCAGGCCTGTGAAAAAGAGGTAAAAGAGAGTAAATATCTGAATTATCTTTGGTCCTATAAAAAGGTGCCAATGCTAACACACCATGCCCTATTGCTTCCTTTTATATCCTGCCTCAGTGCAACAGGTTTATAGTATAACCTCCATTATCAAGAGATACCTAGGACACCCCCAAAACATTGAGTACTTAGGGGAATCCAGCCCTGACTTACTAACCGATCCCCACAGTTATCTGGGCAGCAGAAGCAGTGCAAGAACAGAAGACTGGAAAGTATGGGCAGAGTTATGACTTAAATTCCAGGAAGGGGAGTGAATTCCTCTCAGAACCTCCTCTCCTAGCTCACTCCCCTCCTCCTGAAACTCACACACGGGCAGTTTCCAGCATTTTAAGCCTCTTGTCAGGTCAAATGAGAAAGGAAATGTAGAAAATACAGTAGTTAAAATGGCAATAACCAGCCTATATTAGCCTACCGCTGTTGCTCTAATCTCTGAAGCCTTCCATAGACTGCCTGAGAGAAAATAATCAGGCAGTTTGCCAGCAGACTTTCCCTATAATCTAGACATCACTTTACTGAAACGTCCCATTCAATGAAACAGGATCATGTCCTCACCTAAAGGTGGCATGACTCTGATTCAGATACAGAGCTTCACATAAATGAGATTTAGACAATGCAGGTTGCACTCTACAGGTTATTTGCATAACAAGTCAGCAGGCAGGCATAGGGATAACACACAGATTCTCACTGGAAATCCCATAATATATTTCAAAGCTTCCTAGTGCCTTCCCTCCTTTTCATACAAATACTCTGGATCCATTACCTAATGGATTTCCCAGAGGATTCATATGGGAAATTGGAGGGGAGAGGAATGACTTTCATGAGGACAAACTTAACTCCTCATTTCATTCTACTAACATTATTTTGAATGTGGATAGTATAAAGCTAATTGACTTTCAGTACAGTATTTCCCATCCTTCAGAAAGAACTAATATAGGTTTGGACTTCAGTCCATTTCCTAAGCCTCCCCTTTATGGAACTTTAGCCAATTACTGTCTTAGAATACGTTGCCTTGGATTGCCTGTTCTTAATCCATTTCATTATGTTATGCTCCTGTTCATTAAAGGAGTGAAGTAAAGTTTTGTTAATTTGGTGTATGGAACTTACTGTGAAGAATATAAAATATTAAACCATAGAAATTCATTGCATTTGGCATGTAAAGCAGCAAATATAATGTTCTGCTCTGTTAAAGAGTGCTGTGTGACAAGCTAAGAATTTTAGACTGACCTAATGAAGCAATTCTTCCTAATGACCTCTAGACGGCACTCTGAATTTAGCTGTCATAGAAAGTAATGTTCCCAAACACACAAACTACATTGGGTTTTACAAAGTTTAAAGATGCATTTTGTACGATCTTAAAAGTTGCACTGAAGGAAAAACATTAATAAACGAAGGCATTTTGTTCTGGACTATTTAAGCTGTGCTTTTGTTACTAAAATAAGTCAGATATCATTGTATTGGACTACAATGAAAATGACACTTACATTTACTGAAGTGTCAAGTTTCTATTAGAAGTTCTGATGATTCATATGATTTTCTTTTTTGTAAAAATCAATAAGAAAAAATTGGAAGTGCTTGTATTTTTAATAGGACAAAGTCTTTGCTTTCCATATCTTCACAGTGCAAACATATCAACATCTATGATGTGAAAAAGCCATCCTGATTATGAATTGTGACAAAGTTCCTCCTGTACGTTGGTGGGTCATGCGCTTATTGGCAGATTTGCTCACCTCACAGATTCACCCTGTGGGTTGGGAAACAGCCCAGAGACCTTCCCCTCCGATAGAAGCCACAGTCCAGGTCAATTCCTCCTGTGTTTGATCAGGAGTTGGGAGGTTTGGGGGGAATCCAGGCCTGCCCTCTACTCCAGGTTCCAGCCCAGGGCCCTGTGGACTGCAGCTGTCTATAATGCCTCCTGGTACAGTTGTGCAACAGCTACAACTCCCTGAGCTACTTCCCCATGGCCTCCTCCCAACACCTTCTTTGTCCTCACCACCAGACCTTCTTCCTGATGTCTGATAACACTTGTACTTCTCAGTCCTCCAGCAGCATTCCAACTCACTCTCAGCTTCTTGCACACCTCTTGCTCCCAGTTCCTCACACACACTTCCTCTCCCCTGGCTCCCTTTGGCCTGACTGGAATGAGCCCTTCTATAGCATCAGAGGGGCCTTAATTAGATTCAGGTGCTTAACAGCCTCACCTGACTCTAAGCAGGTTAATTGGAGTCAGGTGTTCTCATTAGCCTGGAGCAGCCTCTGCTCTGGTCACTCGGGGAACAGAAAACTGTGTATCCAGTGGCCAATATATCTCACTTCTACTACTCTGCTGTTCCCAACTGGCCTGGGTCTATCACAGAATATATAGCAGGCTGAATACATAAACAAACAAAAGGTAAGATGAGCATAGTACTTCCTTCTTGTAATTTTTAAGGGTTGCTTTTATAAGCAAAAAAATCTGATTAGAGCTGTCCAAATATGAACAATTCTCTTGAAATTTTGAGGTGGGGAGTAAAATGTACATCACTTAACTTCAGGAAACTGTGTTCTTAAATGTCACTTTAGTTTGAAATTTTGCTGAAATTCCTATATTGGGAATTTTTTTTTTAGAAGAAAAAAATGGGAAAAACACCTATCAAAAGCCAGCCTTACCTTATAAAAAGTGAGAGAGGGAGAGATATGGGATTCCAAATAATCACCATTTTATCATCATCCGCATGACTTGTTTTGCAAGGCAACAGTCCTCTCAGAAAGATCAAGACTCTGTTCTTTTGTTGCATCTAGTGTCTGTTTGCCTAGGTCTGCACACTGCCTTTGATATCCACTCACTTATACAATCTAGCAATCATTTGTCTCCTTTGTTCACTTAGTGCCTGATCCTGTACCATTGAAGTCAATAGGAGCTGTTCTATGGACTTCCACAGATGTAGTATCAAGCCTTTATAGAATAGTAGAATAAAGAGATGTTTATAAAAAAATCTCAAATATTGGAAAACAAACAAACCAGTTCCCAGGCCTCACATATTTAGGGATAGTAACCTACAGGAGGTCAGGCCCCAAACACATGGACCTACTTGCCCTCTGATGCAATAACAGAACAGAATTTTCATGTATCTCATACGATGGTGCCCTTGTTAAAATGGAATCAATATTTGAAAATTCTCAACTGTCTGAAAAATGAATCTCTTCACAGCCTATGCAGTGATGGAATTACAGGAAGTAGCAGCATAGGCTTGTGGAGACCTGAATCAGATAGACAGACACTAGGGTTTTTGGACTGGTTTAGAGAAAACCCCCAAAATACCCTTTGACGGGGGAGAGACTGTATGTCTTTACTTCACAGTTCACCCAGTATATTATGCAGGTGTTACTCCAAATCTCCTCCCATCCACATACAAAAACTTCTGACCCCAGTTTAGTGACGCTTTCACTCCAAGATAACTGGCCCATCCTGGAGTAAAGCCTAAAGCCCAGGTGCTGCTTTTGCACTGCACTTTGCAGTGCAAATCATTTGAGCACTAGGAGCTCTTCAGTGCATTCTCAAGATTAACTGAAAAGGATTAGTGTCTCAGCTTACTGCAACACAAAGAACCATGCGATATGCCCCCACAGGTCATAGTACACATGCAGGTAGCATAGCACTAGCAAGGACACAATAACTCGGGTACAGCTTTGCGGTGTGGCTGCTCACACCCAGGCTAGGCTAACATGGGTGCAGATCACTCATGTTAACTCTGTAACGAAGACATACGGAAAATGACTTCTATGCGCTTTTGTGGACACAAAGAGTAGATTCAGCTAATCGGGGAACCAGGAGAACTGCAATGAGACATTGGCCATGTGAGTAATATCACCAGCCTACCCAGCTTGAATCTCAACATGCATCGCAAAAAGCTTGAAAATATCGAAGTTTTTGTAGAGTCCCATACAGTGCAAATAATTCATGTCCAGAGATCAAAGGAGAACTGGAGCATTTAAAAAATTTTTTTTAAAGAGAATGGTTTGTGTACTTTCACTTTGGGTTATAGCTCTGACTCAGATTGCTGCTTGACTCTCAGTCCATTTTTTTTCCAGAGAGTTTAGTGATCATGTACTGCTCTAGAAGAAGGGCAGACCTGGAGACTCAAATTATCCACCGACCAGGTACAGCAATATTTCCCCCCAAACCTCTCTATCAGTGTTTCATCCTGAACCAGGGTAGGGGTGAGAAAGTAGCTTAATCTCCATAGCTATACTGTTCCTCCCCTTTTTTCTGAGGCTTCCCACATAAGTGCCCCATTGCTCCAGTGATTTTTGACATCTGTCATCTTGAAAATGGACTAAGGCCACCAATTTATTTCATATAGGATAGTGAGCATCCAGCAGATTCTAACTCCCAATCATGATTGATCCTAGGTGGCCTAGAGGTGAAAAGTTTTATGCTCCACAACCCTGACCCATTTGATTTTTCCATGATAAACAAGAAAGCACACAGAGCATCAGTGGGATATTTATGTTTATTAGGTTGTCAGCTCTATCTTGAGATATAATACACCCCTCAAGATCATCTCAAATACAGCCTAGACACCAGATAAACAATGTTGAGATTTAGTTGATGCACAGTGCTAGACCAATATTGCTCTTTTATAGAAATGGTGACCAATTTTCATACTGTAATATCATATGACTTGCAATGGCCCAATGCTACTCTAATGTGGTACTGCTTCAGAGGTTTAGTTATTATTTTTTATATAAAATAAAAACCTCAGAGGTTGTGTGTATGTTCACACCCAGCAAATAAGAATACCTAGCTCTTATATAGTGCTTTTCATCAGTAGGAATGTGCTAATAAAGTTTGCGGACGACACAAAGTTGGAGGGTATTGCTAACACGGAGAAGGACAGGGATACTATTCAGGAAGATCTGGACCACCTTGTAAACTGAAGTAATAGTAATAGGATGAAATACAATAGTGAAAAGTGCAAGGTCATGCACTTAGGGATTAATAATAAGAATTTTAGATATACGTTGGGGACGCATCAGTTGGAAGTGACAGAGGAGGAGAAGGACCTTGGGGTATTGGTTGATAGCAGGATGACTATGAGCTGCCAATGTGATACGGCTGTTAAAAAAGCAAATGCGATTTTAGGATGTATCAGGCGAGGTATTTCCAGCAAGAATAAGGAGGTGTTAGTACCGTTATATAAGGCGCTGGTGAGACCCCATCTGGAATATTGTGTGCAGTTCTGGTGTCCCATGTTCAAGAAGGATGAATTCAAACTGGAACAGGTCCAGAGATGGGCTACTAGGATGATCCGAGGAATGGAAAACCTGCCTTATGGAAGGAGACTCAAAGAGCTTGGCTTGTTCAGCCTGGCCAAAAGAAGGCTGCGGGGGGATATGCTTGCTCTATATAAATATATCAGGGGGGTTAATGTTAGGGAGGGAGAGGAATTATTTAAGTTTAGTACTAATGTAGGCACGAGGACGAATGGGTATAAACTGGATATTAGGAAGTTTAGACTTGAAATTAGATGAAGGTTTCTAACCATTAGGGGAGTGAAGTTCTGGAACAGCCTTCCTAGGGAAATAGTGGGAGCAAAAGACTTATCTGGCTTTAAGACTAAGCTTGATAAGTATATGGAGGGGATGTTATGATAGGATAGTTTAATTTGGGCAATTGATCTTGGATTATCACCAGATAAGTCTGCTCAATGGTCTGCGGGGAGATGTTGGATGGGATGGGAACTGAGTTACTGCAGAGAATTCCTTGTTGGGTGCTGGCTGGTGAGTCTTGCCCACATGCTCAGGGTTTAGCTGATCGCCATATTTGGGGTCGGGAAGGAATTTTCCTCCAGGGCGGATTGGCAGGGGCCCTGGAGGTTTTTCGCCTTCCCCTGCAGCGTGGGGCACGGGTCGCTTGCTGGTGGATTCTCTGCAGCTTGAGGTCTTCAAACCAATTTTGAGGATTTCAATAACTCAGTCCTGGGTTAGGGGTTGTTATAAAAGTGGATGGGTAGGGTTCTGTGGCCTGCCTTGTGCAGGAGGTCAGACTAGATGATCATATTGGTCCCTTCTGACCTATGAGTCTATGAGATCCCAAAACACTGTACAAAGGAGGTCAGTATCATTACCCCCATTTTACAAATGGGGAAACTGGGGCACAGAAAGGGGAAATGACTTACCCAAGGTCACCCAGCAGGCCTGTGGCAGAGCCAGGAACAGAATTCAGGTCATCTGAGTTTTAGTCCAGTGCTGTATTAACCAGGCAACACTGCCATAGTATATATAGATATCACCAAATATATGAAGGAGATTGACTAGCTATATTTAGTGACTGAGACAAGGTGGGTGAGGTGATTCAGTGATGTTTAGTGAAGAGATGTTCTTGCACACAGTGCAGCTGTAATTAGAAGACTACTCACCCCAGCTGGGGTCATAAAATTGATTCATAAAGGAAATTCTGGGCTAGAGCTATGCTGTCTGAGCAGTTCAGCTTGCCAAATAAAAGTGGAAGATGAACACAAGTTTAGAAAACTTTATCACATTATACTCTCCCTCCCATCCCCACCACAACATACTATAAGTTTAAATGTATTTGCACAAGTCTTCCACCAGTTTGGTGCAATTGCCTAATAGTAGCACATCCCAAGTATTATGAGGGGTGAGATCTGCGTTTGATTTAGTTTTGATCTCTTGATTTCCAAGCCAGCATGTAACAGGAGACTCATGGATGTAATTCTTTCAGGTCTCTGGAAGAAAGGTCTGGCAAACACTTTTTTCTCCTTTTATAAGCAGTGGGCTACACTTAATACTTTTACAGCTCAGGATCTTGTGATGGGTGGACAATATTCCTGCTGAGCAAGAATGAGTCCTGATCCACAGGCCATTAAAATTAATGGAAAGACTGTCAGGACTCTGGTCCTTAGAAAAGGTTGGCGAGTGATAGAATACAAAAGGAAGAATTTTAAAGTCCTAAGATAAACTACCCAAACCCTGCTGTAAAGAGGAGTTGAGAGAATAATTCACTTTTCAGTTTGGAGGCTGAACAAGAAAAATACAAAAAAAATCTGTTTGGTTTGAAGCAAAATTGAGTATTTTCCATTTTTCCCCTCACCAAAATGAAAAAAAAAAAGATGACATTTCTTTACTTTTTCCAGCTGTACTGTGAAGGGACAAGTCCGTACAGCAACCCAGAGACAGTATGGGGCTTAGGGAACCATCACGATGAAGAGAGTTCAATCAGCCTTCCCTCCCACCTGAATAAGCACATCATTTGCCAACTCTTGGCTCCCTCTAGGTGGTTTTCTATGTAAATGGAATTTGGGACTCAGAGAAATTAGCATAGACACAGGTCTTTGGGAGCTGTTCTCTATGCTTCAGTGCATTAACTCCCTCTAAAGATTACTTTAATCTCTAATGCACACAATGCTACTCAGTGTAATTTCAGCATGTCTACCATGCTTGTGTCATAGGTATGATTCCTGAAACTATGAATACACCATGAACAATTGTAAACAAGGCGCTTTATAGAGACAATTTACAGCCAGATCCCAGCACCAGAGAGCCATATTTTGAGCAGAAATGAATCCCAGGGTCTACGGGTTAAATCTCATGCTTCTTCCCCATGGGTGGCTATTTTGGACATGAGAATCCTGCTTGGCTAGGTCTGCAGTGAAGGTAAGATCCATATAAAGAAACAGATTTATGGAAGAACTGTCTCAGATAAAATGAAAATTGACATATCCCAAAACAAACCATTTTATATATTTGAAAAGGTTAGTTAACCTTTCCCCTCTGTTATTTATCACT
Source organism: Gopherus flavomarginatus (assembly GCF_025201925.1). Taxonomy (NCBI): domain Eukaryota; kingdom Metazoa; phylum Chordata; order Testudines; family Testudinidae; genus Gopherus; species Gopherus flavomarginatus. Next base: position 182,874,454 of record NC_066619.1, read on the forward strand.
CTATGTGCCTCGGTACTTCCTTCCCTTATGGAAATGGCCTATAGAATTTGATAGAGAATGAGATCTTTCTCCAGAATTTCTAACCCTATTTGCAGCGGGAATAAATTTATAGCAGTGATTAAATGCTCCATGTTGTTTAAAAAAATATACAAAAACAATATCCTCTTTAATTCTATATTACTCTCTTAAATTCCATAGGGTTTTGCAGGAATTTCATATAGTATTGTTTAATTTCTATAAAACATTTGATTGCTCTCTCTGATATTAGGACCTTTGTATTACAGGTTGATCCAATCAAGACCAGATGTGAAACTGACAAAATACCATGACAAAGGCTTTACATGGGGAATTTCCAACCCAACTGGAAGCAGGAAGAACCAGGAATCTTGCAAGAAAATCTGTTTTTTGCATGAATTTCCAGTCTAATTTTTCAGCCTTAAGAAGATCTGATAGTTTTAGTTAATATCAGTGGCCAGATCCTAAGCTGTGTAGCTCAAGTGAAGTCAATGAAGCTATTCAAGGTTATAGCATATGGGTATTTGGCCCTCATGAGACTTCTGGTTGATTATTGGAGTTGCATGTTTTGAACTTCAACTCCACTAATTCACATCTGTGCTACCATACATATGTCTACGCAGTACACTCTATTACACATAAATATACATTATCACTAAATAACCAGCCTATCTGGTAGATTAAATCTATACTTTGACAAAAAAAAAAACACAACAACCCTTTTCACCCCAATATCTTTCATTTGAAAAGAGTGAATATTGTAAATGATTTCCAACATAATTCACTTTACTTCATTAAGCTTTGCAAATTCAGAAGTCCAAAGAAAAATAGAAATTTACTGAAGTTGTTTTGAAAACACTGCTAGAAGATCCAGCCTAAATTCACAGAAGTTAAGTAAGATCCATTGAAAAAAGAAATCGAAACAAATTCAGAATCTTTCAACTGGGATCCCTAAGGTCTCTAGGAAAAATATTTAGAAATAATCCTTTTTCCTTCTTGAAAAGAGGGCTTCACAGTGTAAAGTAGAGAATGGGGGTTAAAATGTGTGTATATTGAGACATATAGAGAAATCACTTCAACTTTCGCTCAATACGGTTCCAGCCACCAAACATCTGCCTGTCACCCCATAAATGTTGCTACATTTGTTCCCTTTATGACAAAGGAATGGAGCTTTTAAGGCACATTTAATAGCCAACAGCTGTTTGGCTGTCAAATGCCACATCTGGAGAAGCAGCGCACTGTTAACGTGAACAGAAAATTGCTCTTTAATAGTTTTGCTTAATTTTATGAATTATACAAATCACAACGAGAGATACATGTTCTTGATAGAAAACACATCTGCTTTCTTTGAAATCAATCTAAAAAGATCCCAATAATTAACTGAAGCCACACCTATAATCCATTGCATTTTGCTAAAAGATAAATGAGTAAGCCTATCAGCCTGGTGGCATTTAGAAATATTCAATATCACACACAGTCTTTACATTATCCTTATAGCATATGTGTGAAAAAAGAGGAAAAAGGAAGGCTGCCAATACATGTCAAGTGCCAAGGGGCTTGGCCCCATTGTGTTCTGCTTTTCCCTTTTCTCAGAGTTCCTTTCCTCTCGAATCTCTGTAGTGACATATAGCTCCTGCCTACTTCTATATCATATCATCTGCAGATAGAACAATAAAATGTCTCCTTTGGTTACTTGACATGGTTGCCTGAATAAAGCAGAAAGAGCCTGATCCAACATTCCTGTTAATAAAGAATGAGACTGGATCCAGTGAAGTCAATGGACTCACTAACCTCACTGGACTTTGGATCAGACAGCAAGAGAATTATGAATGCTACCTACAAGGGAAAAAGTGACCAGAGCACTCACCCAGCATCATAACTCAGAAATCTTTTATCTGCATGTTGATTACTAGTTGAAAGAGGGTCGACACTTTGCCATGCAAATCAATGATTACTCAGTTGACTGGAAAGCTCAACCAAATGGAACCCTCAGATAGCATGCAAGTTTCCGAACTGGCAAATATGATCTCCTTAAACATCCAAATGCAGAAAGCTAACGAGAGAGGAGGGGGCAGGAGACAGTGAAAATGGAAGTGAAACCTGAGACAGTAAAAGAGATACAGAAATTCAAAGCAGACCAAGAATTACTTCCTTTTCAAACAAGTGTAGCATGACTTACCCTTTTGCAGAAACCAGTATGCACCAGTAAAACATAGGTATTCTCTAGGACATCACAGCCACATGTAACTTCTACAAACTCTAATACTAGTAGGGTAGCTGAAAGCATAGGTGGAATAACCTGTCATTTCAATAGACAGCTTTCTAGAAGATGTTGCATTCTCACTGCTGTGAGGGGCTGTGATAGCCTATGAGACAGAGCACACACCCACACACATATATATGTATACACATGTCTATCAAAAGATAAACATTGGTACTTTATTTCTGCAGTCTTACCAGCCATCAAAAGTAGTATGGCTGGATATTTATAATTAATCCTGATGGACAAGAGATGCATAAAGTAAGATCTTTTCTAATATGCCACCCAAGCAGGGAGAATCAAGGGAGAGAAATGATAAGGTTATGTGGGACAAGGAAAGGAGGAGTTCATACTACAATACAGTAAGAATATAAAATTACTTTCTGATAAAATTTCTATAAAATCTATGTTTGAAAGCACAGAAATAGCATTCTGCAGGCCTCAAAAATGCTCAGATACTACACAACTGCTCTTAAAATTGCTGCTCAGCCTGTGCTCAGCTGTCTGAATATTTAAATAAATTGCATACATAATTTTGAAAGCACCCAACTGGGAGCTCACAACTTTCTTTTTTCAACTTGAGAATGCCAGTCGGCATTCTATCTTTTCTGAATTAGCACACTAAATGAAATAAGAAACACACAATGAATATTTATTGTCTCTTTTACATTAGCTCATTCCAAGACAGTATTTAGATTTATCACCAGTTTTAACCCTTATTGGTGCCTTATGAAGAGTGCTCCAGCACCTCACCTAGTGTAAATTGGTATAGCTCCATGGAAGTAAATGAGATTAGGCTACTTTTCACCAACTAATAATCTAGCCCAAAATGTCTTGGTTTGTTTTTCCCATATGAACCAGACAAGTTCAGATTTAGCCATCCCTAATATAAACAAAATACAACAAAGAGGAGGCAATTTAGAGTTAGTCTAGGAAATGTAGAGTGGTTGGTGAGGGGGAAGTCTGGAGATGCAATACAGTCTATCACTTTATGCTACCAATGAAAATCCAGCTCAGTAGTGGCTGGTCAAGTTATTATACTGCAATGCCTGCACAAGACAAGTTGGAGTCTTGTTGGTCAGGAGTTCACATCACAGAACCACCACCACAAACTGCCATTAACTGGCTTCTTGTCTCAAAAAAGGTGCCATCATCAGCATGTGGCATGGAAACAATTCCTTTCACATCCATAGAAATAGTTCTTCCAGGTCACAGTTGAGCTACGTGAGCAGGATGGTATGGGCAAAGTTGGAGTTTGTCTGCCCATGTTGTAGCTACTTTTTGGATAAACAGAGAACACCCATTTCCAGGGATATCCAACCTAACAATTCACAAAGATTAAAAAAGTCACTAAAGGAAAAAATTCCTATTTTTAAAAAAAATTTCCTCAAAAATCCAACTAACAATTAGCTTTTGAATGTTGTCTCCTTTCATTCTCTCTCTGACAAACACAGAACACTTAGCTCTCTTTAAAACACTTTTCAATTTGTTAATCTCTAGCTAGACAGATAAACTTCTGTCAAAAGTTTAACATGTTGATTAGGTATTACAGGATTCACTGGAACATGCCGCATGATTCTTTATGGCACTTTATAGCTGTACTGGCAAATCTAGGAACTTTAGGAGCTACTCTCACCCTGTTTTACACCAAGCAGGGTTAGATGGGGGGTGGGGAGGGTGGAATACTTGAGTCTAACCTATACTATAAGCTCTACCATTAGCAGAGCTGCAATGGCAGCCAGTGATAAATCTTTCCCTTTAGGGTGAATAAGGTCTATATGTACACTCAGTAACGTGTCCTATTTCTGTTGATCAAATTAGCAGATCTAGTTTTCCAGAGGAATGGCTGGAAGTGAGGAATGAGATCTATAGAGAAGGATAAATTCTCATTTCGAAGAACACAGACTGGCATACAAAATTTTGATTGAACAACAAGGGGTACCATGGTGTTCAGTTCTACGCCATGGGAAGTGCTGTTTATAAGTACGTTTTCAGTATTTACAGAAGTGTCTGATGCCTTAAAAAGGAGAGATTTTCTGTGATGAATTAATACATACCTTTCGGCCTCAGGAGATTCATTGGTGCACAGCTCTAGAGCATTCTCTGCATCTTCCTTCTTCTTTTTGAGCAGTCCACAATGAATCTGTCAGAAATGGAAGGAAAAAAAGTTACACCAAGGAAAAGAACAGTTTGAGGAAGGACCAGGCCTTTTTGATGTTTTTAGGGCAGGAATTAAATGGGAAGAAATGATCGTGTTTGAAAGGATTGTGTTTGAAAGATACTTTACGGCACTTGGTTCTCTATATCTTGCTCCTTTTCCTCTATCATTAACTGCAGCTGGATGGTGGACTGTGAGACCACCACTGTTTCTGCAGAAATTTGGACTCTAAATACGGATATTCAATATGCAGAGACATAAGGATGACACTACCTCTATCCCATGACCCTTCCCCCCTCCCGCCATAAATAGTACCAGATTTGTTGGTGAGAGGGGGCAGTAGCAGGGCTCCAGCAATCCCAGGCCTCCCTCATGGATCCAAATATTATCTCATGGATGCAAAGCTGAGTCCAAGCACAAAGCAGTTTGTGCCTAGAGCAGGAGAACTGAATTTGACACACTAAAGATATATTTGGAGGATTTTTTTTTGTATTTTTTAAGAAGACAAGTGGAAGTAATTTAGAATATCAAACTGCTATGACCCAAATCATCCATTAAGGGTCTCTAGAAATGCAGTAATGTTTGAGAGAGTTACTCTAAAAAAGTACTACAGAAGTCAGGAGCAGCTCTATGTTTTTTGCCGTCCCAAGCATGGCAGTCAGGCAGCCTTCGGCAGTGTTTCTGCTGGAGGTCTGCCCCGGTCCCGCGCCAGAAGGTAACCTGACTGCCGCCCTCACAGCAACCGGCAGGCTACCCCCCACTGCTTGCCACCCGAGGCATGCACTTGCTGCACTGGTGCCTGGAGCCGCCCCTGTCAGAAGTTTACACAGAATGACAGTCTATCAGGGCTGCCCAGAGGGGGGGGAGGGGCAAGTGGGGCAATTTGCCCCAGGCCCTGCAGGAATATAGTATTCTATAGTATTGCAACTTTTTTTTATGGAAGGGGCCCCCAAAATTGCTTTGCCCCAGGCCCCCTGAATCCTCTGGGTGGCCCTGCAATCTATGGGTTTATTGAACTATTCTACAGAATTCTCTGTCAGGACTAGAAATCCCTAGTAAATTCCATAGAAAATAGTTTTTGGACTATGCTATTATATTCTATAGAAATTGTTCCATGTGACAGAATTCTGATTGCAGGATGGTCACAGAAATAGGAGAGTGGCTTATGAGAGATTCTCTCTGAAGGATCAAGTCTGCTTCCCTCACGCTTCTAAATGAATAGGGGTTGCATGTCTGGGCAAGGTGGCTCAGAGAAGTGGGGGAGGGCAATCGCAGGAGATAGAGTCAACAGTTCCTGCTTTCACTGGTGCTCAACAAGTGCAGTTGCAACAGGAGATGTGTAGGAGATGCAAGGATGGGGCAGCCTCCTTAAACTCTTCCCTTCCCCTGCATATGGGCCAGCCACCATATGGCCCTGTGTCTTCAATGTGCAAAAGCCAAGAAAAACCTTCTCAAGCAAAGATTCCATCAAGAATAACCACCATTACTCCCGGGGGGAAAAATTGCATTTAAATAGCCCTTTCCAGCCAAAGATCTAAAAAAACTCAACAAACACATATTTATTAAGTCTCACAAGACCCTTATGAAATATTATTCTCACTACACACATGGGAAAACTAGGCACTGAACTGTTAAGAGTCTGATCCCATGCCCACTGAAATTCATGAGATTCTTTCTACTGATGGCATTGTGTGTTGATTCAGGCTCCATAGCCTGTGGCGAGTCACTGGTTCATTCAGGAATGAAACCCAGAAATCCTCATTCTCACTACTTTGATCTAACTACTGGAGAACAATTGCATCGCTGTAATTGCTGCTTTTAGAACACTAGTTTTATCTCCACCTACCTATTGTGACTTGTGTGATTTCAGAATATCAAATGGAAGGATGACCGTTTGAACACTGAAATAAAATGGGAAGTTATCACGACCAAAGAAAGATTGTTTGAAACCAAATGAGTTTTCAATTAGTGATAAATATATTTATAAGTAACATCAACAAACTCAAACCACAACAAAACATTTAATAGGCACCATACTGCTTCACCTGTGCACACAGCAGAATCTTAAAAGGTGACCAGGGTAAGATCTGAGGTGTTTGGCTTTTTTTTTTTCTCTTAAATTCCTATACCTTCAGGCACTTCTCACATTTTAAATGCATCTGGTTATCACTAATTACAAAGATCCCATTAGAAAAGGATGGCAATTCAGTTTCATGTGAAACTTGATTCCAGCTTTCCTGAGTTTTACAAATGTCTTTAATTGTAACAAAAATGTGTTGAAATGCTTTAAGTTGTAGTAGTTTGACTTCCGTGGGAGCTGTGGGTGCTCAGTATCTCTGAAAATTAGGTCACTTACATAGGTGCCTGAATTTACATTAAGGTGCCTAATTTTAGATATCAAGATTAAAAATTTGGACCCAGTTGTAATAAAAACAAAAACCAATGAAATTAAAGAAACTGGCCTTAGCTGTTCGAGGAAAGAAAATCCAGAGTTCAGATTGCCACTCCATCTCTAATTCATCCTGCTGGACCTGGGTATTGCAGTTTCTCAGGTTGACGTGCCATGTTGTGTATTACAGCATGTGTCTAAATATCTAGGCGTAATGGGCCAAATGTAGATGGTGCATGTTAGAGTCATTCAATGTCATTACATTTACTTATTGATGTGTAAAGGAGTTAAAGTGGACGTAATCGAGATACCAAGGAACTGGGAAATAAAGTTTGACACCTTTTTATACATGCCTGTTAGTTGCTTCACAGACTCAGCGAGCCAAATTCAGAATGGATGCATATGGGAGATGTGTTATACATTACATATTGGTGAGTGCACTAAAGCCACACACATTGAGGATGGTCTGAAAGAAGGTAAACGTTAAACCAACTTCAACTCTTTGGTAGGCCACGTCCAGACTACCCGCCGTATCGGCGGGTTAAAATCAATTGCTCGGGGATCGATATATCGTGTCTAATCTAGACGCGATATATCGATCCCCGAGCGCGCTTATATCGATTCCGGAACTCCATCAACCCCAACGGAGTTCCGGAATCGACAGGGAGAGCCGCGAACATCGATCCCGCGCGGTGTGGACAGGTGAGTAATCCAATCTTAGATATTCGACTTCAGCTACGTTATTCACTTAGCTGAAGTTGCGTATCTAAGATCGATTTCCCCCTCGTAGTGTGGACCAGCCCATACAGGGGGATGTTTTAGAGAGTAGCAGTAGCCTTCCTTTTCAGATCTTCAGTTTCTGGATACAGCAAGTGAAAAGCTATTTTAAGGCATCATTTCAAGGAAGTTGCCATGTTGGGTCTCATTCACACAACCAGCCCAACAGAGTGCTAAATTATTAAACCAATTATGCCAAATACATTTACGGTATTTGTGCACAGTATTAATATTTTTCTAGTAATAACTGATTTTTACAGTGCAATATAATTTATTTATTGGGCTTTTTATTATTAATTGTAAAAATTAAATTTAAGATACTGGAGAATTCAGCTACTTCAAAATAAAAAAATGTCATGAGTCTTTGCAGGAAATGGGTTTGTAATGTTCAGGTAGAAAACTACTGAGAGTTACAGAAAGTGTCTGGCTACTTCCCGGACTTGTAAAGACAGCAATAGAGTTACAATGATGAATTAGACACATATTTATAAGGTGTAGAGCCAGTTAAAAGAAAAAATTCCCACAAATTGGCATTTTTCAATTTTTTTCCAGAATTTCACACACACAAAAAATATTTTTCCAATAAATGACCAAAAATATTTCAGTTTTCGAAAGTTATTTGCAGAAAATACAATTTTTCCTTTTTTTAATTATTGAAAAAGCTAGAAAATTGACCAAATATGAGACTTTTTTTCAAAAGATTTCATTTTGGTCGAAGAGGCATTTTTCATTGAAAAGATAGATACTGACAAAATTTTGATTATCTCTAATAAATTGTCATTCAGAAAGTTGAATGACACTAGCCAGCCCTGTATTCATCAAGTTAAGAAGCCCAGAAAAGTTCTTAAATTTTTAGCAAGTTTCTATAGTATGTAAATTAATTCCCGTGAAGTTTTCACTTTGTTTATCCTTCTGACAAAATACTGCTCTGCAACAATCCATAAAAAATGGTATAGTTTAGTGCCACAGTGGTAAAGTCTAGAAATTGGATTAGGAATGTGTAGTGCAATTCTAGAATATCAGAAATTTTAGTTCTTCCTTCCAGCTCTTTCCTCCACCAAATTTCTATGTCTGAATGTCTTTCTAATGCAAATCCTGTATTTGTATGCTTTTGCCTCTACTGCATACACATAAAAGTCACAAGAACAGAAACAGGTAATCATACAGAAATGAAAGCCACAGGGCTTTCAGACTTGTGGGAATAGAAGCTCTTTGTCTCTCTCTGTAGGTAAAATGAGGTAATTGTGGAGGGAAGACATTTGCATATGCTGCTCTCTGGCTTCTCCTGTGGGCAAAAGGGGAAAACTGAGGGTGCTCCCTATCTGTTGACAGATAGAAGAGTTTCTTAAGGTGCTGAGAGCTCTGCCATCTGATGATACTAGTCAGCTCTGTGTTTCTGGGGAACCAGGGCGCAGTATCTAGCCTGTCTGACACACACACACACACACACACTCTCTCTCTCTCTGTCTCTGCTTGAATCAAAACTGATCAGAGAAAAGGCTTGCAGAGAGCAATGAAGGGTGTGGAAGACACACCTGGACCCTTCCTGACAAGAGTGACAAGCTTAAGATATCTCCATTAGCATACAGAATGAACAACAGAGACAACTCCCCTAGCCTCATCTGCACGAAATATGGGACAGAGAGACTTCTCTATTTGCATACAGAATGGAGAACAGAGAATCGCACTGAACTCTGGGACCAGAAAAGCAGGGAGCACTGCATCATGGGGGATCTCTGCTCCAGATGTTAACAACCTATGCCTGCCTACACCCAGCTCAGCAGTTATCAGACCAATTCTAGCGAGGAATCCTTGATTGATATCCAAAATACAGAAGCAGCCTAGTTGCACTGTGAGCTCCCTGGAAGAAAACACCGCTCATAGCCAAGAGTGATCAGCTCCTATTGTCTAGCCCAGGGGTAGGCAACCTGTGGCATGCGTGCCGAGAGCAGCACGTGAGCTGATTTTCAATGGCATTGACACTGCCCGGGTCTTGGCCACTGGTCCAGGGGGCTCTGCATTTTCATTTAATTTTAAATGAAGCTTCTTAAACATTTTTAAAACCTTATTTAGTTTACATACAACAGTTTAGTTATATATTATAGACTTATAGAAAGAGACCTTCTAAAAATGTTAAAATGTATTACCGGCATGCGAAACCTTAAATTAGAGTGAATAAATGAAGACTCAGCACACTGCTTCTGAAAGGCTGCCGAACCCTAGTCTAGCCTAAAGAAAACTCTTGAGTCATCAGTTTACCCATAAACAAATCTAGCGTTCTCCCTTGAACCATTGTTGTTTCTCTACAAAAAAACTTACCTATGTTCAAGTAAGTGTTCTGATGCTTAGATCCAAACTATGCATCAGTTCCACTGGGACTCCATCTTCTCCTGACTGATCATGCTGGGGGCTCTGCCTGTCTCCGGCACTCAGGACCCTGAGCTACCGCCATCACCTGGGAACCCTGACCAGTTCAAGCCTCATGGAGTGGGTGAGATCCCCTTCTTTCTCTCTCTCTCTGTTTTCCTTTCTACCTTAAGTATTAACCTTTAATGATGTATGTTATGTTGGTTTAGGCTCTCCTTGTGTAGATATTATTATTCAATAAATAACTTTTATGGTTAAGCTGGTTGCTTCTCTCTCTCTCTCTCTGAGCTTTACTCTTTTGTGGTTTTAGCTTTCCCCATTTACTCTGCAGCAACGCTTCTTTTACCTAAGCTAAAGATCCCTGCAGCGCCCAAAGACTGCGGGGTTTGCTCATCAAGTAGGTTACTACCAGTACAATTGGTATGTGTGAGTGAGGATAGGGACATGCTGAATCTGGGACACATAAAGGGGCAGCTTGAAAGTGCTGATTGACCCAGTCCTCTCAGACGTGCTCTGTTAATGTGTGTGTGCGCGTGTGCACACATGCTCATTTGTGTTCATCCAGTTCTGGGGTTGGAGGAACCCAGCCCTAGGGAACCTAGGTCCTGCAAGATAGCTCCATTGGGAGGGGACTTGCGGAAGGGAGAAGTAGAGCTCCATATGAAAATACACATAACACAAGCAGTACATTGATAGAATCACGGAACTCCTCCTCAAAAAAAGTAACCCAAATAAATGAGCATACCCCAAAGTAACAGGCAAATCTGGTAACACTGAAGATTCCCCATGTTCCAAACTCTCATACTGCATTAAATGTGCTGTGTAACTGTGGATGTGTGAAAGAATGTGCATGTGTGAGAATTAATGGGGGTTATTCAGTGGGGGGAGAATGGGCCACCCTGATCTAGAATTGAGTAGGCACAAATTGCAAAGTGGCCGAGTCGGGATTGGACTGTATTTGTGAATGCAATTGGTGAGGCTTCTCCTGAGATGCATAGTTTGGAGTGGGTGGGCTCTAACCAACAGGCAACTTGTTTGTTCTTGTTTCTAAATCAATTTGGTTATGACCCTAGGTTACCAAGACCCCTGCGCATGTTTGTGAGGGTTAAAATATTGTGAGGGGCCATTTAGATTTTAATGGGCTTAGTCTGAGTACCGCTCTTGGTGGGGGCTCAAGGCAAACAAATTTTAACAAGGGATTCCAGATACCACACTGAATCTAGCCTAGCAGAAGAGTCTGCTCCCCAGTAGAAATGTTACAGAAATATAATGCTTGCAGTAAGTGTCTGTTCTGGCAGCAATACAAAGGGTGATATGTCACATTATTAAGACAGGGAGGTTTTTTCTTTTTTAGACCAGATGTTTTCAGACCTATTTATTAATGTTAGAATCAACAGAAATGCAGATTTAGACCCTAGATTAAGGATACTCCAATTTTTCCAATCTACATACTCTGATGATAGAGATTCTCTCATAGGACACATTCCAGGCAAACCATTTATTTTTCCCAAATGTTTTATTTTGAAGACCACCAGAGGTTTACAGACCATAGCAGTTTGAGAGCCACTGCCTTAAACTATGTATTCTGATCATTAAAACAGGTAGTTGTCATTGTATCGATCAGGCAGCCCACCATTACAAAAAAAAGACAGGAGAAACTGTACTCTTCCTCTCAGTCATCTAGCTGTTTAACTCAGTTACCAAGTGAAGGAAGTTGGTATGAAATTACCATCATGTTTCACCAACAAAACTGAGAAAAAGCATGGGGTAATAGAAGGGATATTGTGGCTTTTCTTAGGGAGAAAATATACTAGTGAGTGAAACTTGAATATAAGGTTACCAAATTATGCAAAATGTATTACCTCAGAAAGATACTATTAAGTGTCACACATTTTTCAGCCTAGACACAGGTGTTAAACAACACAGATTCATATAATGAGGAGATAAAAAAAAGAGACGCATTTAATCATTCTAAGCAGTACACATATTACACAGCCACAAAGTAAGTGGAACTCTTGTAGTCACGAATGCCATTGGTAAACAAGCCTGTAGGTCATGGTAAGTGTAAGTGGTGTGTGGGTGTTCTGTGGGAGGAGTTGGAGGAGAGGGAGGAAGAGATAGGCTATTACTGTAAATGTGATCAATATATAAAAGCAATAGAGTAGAGCATATTGTGTGAAAAAAGTTCTACGCTACACATACCGAAAGTAATTGAGGGGGAAATAAAGCCTTCAAGACTCTTTCCCCGTCATGTTTTTGGGGAAGTCATATTTAAAAGACTAATACTTCAATGATCTGTTTCCATCTAGAAGGTCATTTCCAGGTTTGGCTTTTTCACCACAGTAATATTTCCACGAGTGTTTTACAAGACTAGCCTTGAAATAGCCATTAGTGTTTTTCTGCTCTTACATCAGCCTCTTCACTGAAGACTCAGCATAGCCATTTAAATGCAGCAGAAAGATCACACCGAAACACACACAATGCAGACACTACCAAATCTTGGAATTCTTCTGGATCCGCTTTCATTTCTCCCTGATCCAGTGCTCAAAATGCTGTATTATGTAGAGTCCTCAATTAACATTTTAAAACTTGAGGTCAAGATTTTCAGAAGTGAATAGCAATTACAGACACATGAACATTTTGTTACCGAACTTGATACATGTAAAAATATATTTGATACATTTCCTGTATGGTGCTAAGATACTAGAATAAAATTTAACTGATCTCACTATTAATCTTGTACAGAGTGTGATTCTCTCTCATTTGTTATGGTAACAGTGCATTCAGAGATGTACAAGAAAAAACACCACCACAAAAATCCCACCTTGAAGATCCTGCAATCAGAGAACACTGGAATCTAAAAGTTAATAGATAACTGTTGAGAGAGAGAGACCTTTTCAACAGAACATGCAGAAAAAAAATCTACTTGTTTGGAAACCAGACAGAAGGTCAATTAAAGCCCCAATCCTGCAGTCTCTACTATGGAATAGTGGGGAAGTTTATCGCACATAGGGTGAGGAGCAGCAGCTGTGGTTTTGTACTATACAAGTCTTTTGACTCTAATCCAGCAAAAGGAAATAGACTAATCCTCCCGACACTCACACAAATACCCACTAGGGTGACCAGATGTCCCGATTTTATAGGGACAGTCCTGATATTTGGGGTTGGGTCTTATATAGGCACCTATTATGTTCCACTCCCTGTCCCAATTTTTCCACATATGCTGTCTGGGTGATCTAATACCCACTGAAGGCATTGGGGTTTGGATGGACACAGGAGGCCACTGCATGATTTTCTTTGCAGGATCTAGGCATGGTTAATAATGGAACTTAAAGCCTGCATTCATTCAGCAGTTATTTACCCACTCTTAATACGGTTATATACTTTGTCCAGGTAGCGTTATGGGTATAACTATATTTTAAAGTCAAAGAATCTCCTTAGAAATATACTATAATAAAGGGTGGGGGAAACGAAACTGGTGTTTTTAGGTGCATTCATCAATTGATTAAAAATTGAATTAATTTAACTGATTTGTTTTTCAGTTGCTTCACATTTGAGATCTGAAGAGTAGAGGTGGGTGAAATTAATTATTCAGGCAAAACTTCTTTTGGCAGAAAAAAATACAGTTTCAGGTTGACTGAAATATTTCATAAGTTTCAATCAAAATGACTTTTCATTTAAAAAATTAAAACTAAAAAACCAAACAAAATGTGTTCAACCCAAATCATGTTTATTTTCCACTTCTGCAGTTCCGTGAAACTTAAAGGTATATCATTTGAGGTCAACCTGAATTCTCTCTCCCCCCTAACTCTCTCACCCCACCAAAAATTAATTAAATAAAAAACAGTTATTTGCCTAGCTCTCCTTGATAGCCAAATTTATATGTACAGCAACTATTTCTGGATGTGTGATTACAAACCCTCTTCCTCAGAAATAAACAAGGGGTTATAGCAGAAGTGTCACCAAATGTAGGCTCCAGGTCCACATAGGGATTTATTCACAGAGACCACAGTGCCCATTAGGGTGACCAGATGTCCTGATTTTATAGGGACAGTCCTGATTTTGGGGTCTTTTTCTTATATAGGCTTCTATTACTCCCACCCACCGTCCCAATTTTTCACACTTGCCGTCTGGTCACCCTAGTGCCTGTGCAGAACTCCACTGACTTCAGTGGATTCCATATTTGGATGGGGCTCTGTATGAGTGAATCCTAATGCAGCATTGGGCCTTTAATTTGTGGGGTTAAATGCGAGTCCAGTGCAAGGAGTATCAGCCCTATACTTTCAGTTAGACTGAAAAAAAGCACAAACCACAGGAAAGCAACAAGTATCTCCAAGCTGTCCAACCCACTTACAGTGCCTCTCTGACAAGAGCACCCCGTTCTTCCCTTCCACCTTCAAACAAGTACCCAACTTTCTATCTCTCCATAAAAATACAACAGTCACAGGTAATTAGAGAAAACAGCTGGTTATTTAAAAATAAATTTAAAAAAAAAATCAAAAACCAAATTAAAACAGAAGTTGTAGATCCCTATTAAGTTAGAAACAAATTACAAATATACTCAAATTTTGATGAGTTTCCCCTTTCTCTGCAAATACTGCATGCATCTCTGCTAATAATCCTTTTCTGAGACCTCAGGAGACTCCCCAATAAATCATCTTATCAGTCCATTTTATATACAGTAGAGAAATACTCCCATGTGCTTAATAGTTTACTTGAGCATGCAACATTTTAATTAAGCCAATGCTGGTGTGCAGATTTGGGGAGTGAGCCCCAGCACTCTAGGCCCATGCATTGCATACTGGTTTTTTTTATGAGGATAGAACAATGTTAAAGCACATAATTTGGTTAACTTGTTTAGTAAAGTTCAATAAAATCTCTAAAAACATGAATACACACACTATTTTAGGCAAATTTATTTATTTATCTGTAGCCCAGGAAAGCTTATGCTCAAATTAATTTGTTAGTCTCTAAAATGCCACAAGTACTCCTGTTCTTTCTTGCGGATACAGACTAACACAGCTGCTACTCTGAAATCTGTCACTATTTTAGGACTATAAAAACTGTTTCTTTTTGCAAGGACACACATTTCAGTTCTGATGATGTTGCCTAAGAATTCTACTGGACCTTACTCTGAGCATATTCTGTATTTCCAGTTGGATTAGTACTGTGAGAACAACCTTTCCAATGGCATTGCCAAGATAATCTATAGTTAATATTCATTAGCATGTAAAAAACCTGTAGGATTTTGGTTTTGTTTTTTTTTTTTTTTTAGGGTGGGACAGCAGGGAAGGAGGAAGTAACTGTTTAGTGCTTTGTAAACTTCAGGTTATGCAATGAACAACTTGTGCTTTATTATCTATAAAGCACCACAGGATCAATGAGCAGCATAGCTCTTTACAATCTCAGTAATAAAAGACAGTGGCAAGGGAAAGAGAGGCAATGTAGAAGCAAGGTGGTCAGTCAGTTAAGTTTGGTATATACCTTATTAGCACAAGGGGATTTTACTTTTGCAAATTATAAGGAGAGCTACATTAAAAGACAGGAGGGAGCAGAAATGGGAAGTGGCTGGTGGAATGCTAGTCAAAACAGAGCAAGTCTTTAGAGGGGATTTGGAACCCATTGACTTCAAGGGGTTTTAGAGCAGATACTTGGGGCATAAGGAGTTTGTTCAGCATATGAGGGGAAAGGAGGTTGTTCCAGGCATAGGGATGTTAGTAAACCAAAAACCAAAAACACGCACACAATGGATTTGGGAAAGGAGACAAAAGGGGGGCATACTTTGCAAAGAGTAACTGTACAAACACAGGGTACAGTCGGAGACAAGAGGTAAGATGCAGACAAGCTCAGCACTGTGCACAGCCTTAAAGGCAAGGCTGAAGAGCCTGAGTTTGATGAGGAACTCCATTCTCTTTCGCTTGTTTTTTGTGCACTATATCTAACACCTTGATATCCAAGTGTAGGCTGAGAAAGCAATGGCGAAACTGCAGACAGGCGGGGTGTGGAGAGGGCATGGCTGACATGGGCATTTGAGAAAAGCTTAGCACAGCTCCTATTGCATGGCTGCAGGAAGGAACTCCAATTTTAAATCTCTCTCACCCAGATTGAAAACAGTTACTTTCCATATAAATTTATATAGGAATAGAACAGACACACTGGGATTATATATGATGTTTGACCATTGTTGCTAAAGATTTGAATTCTGCCAGAACCAAGCTGCACACTAATAAGGACACCAGGGTGCAGCCAGGTCTGAGAATAAGAGAAAGGATGACCTTTGAGGAATGTCTGTCACCCACTGCATTTAGCCTGTTTGCTTGTTAACCCTCACAGGTGTCTTGGCGGCTATAACTTAATTTTAACATGGAGCTACAGTTTAACTCAACATCACTACTAACACTGTATGTATCACTGTGAATTAAAGACATTATGGCTCTGAAATGTTCCCATATTCAGAGGTGAACTGTACAGAACCTGCTTGTACATTTCTTACCACCACTAGGCATGGTTTAAAAGCCATTGTAAAAACATAAGATCTTTAAATAAGACAAATAAAATGAATTGAACATTATCACTGAAGTGAAATAATGAGCCAAAAAGTCCTGGTACATCCTCATATGCCATAAAGACCAGCAGATAAGGATAAAAAGCCCCACTTGCTAGTAATGGTAGACCATAGTTAAACACAAAGACAAGGTTTCTGCTCCTATTAAAGAGTCAATGAACGTTTGCCATTGAATCCAAAGAGTCCATAAGCATAAGCACCATCCAACTCATTTATTTCAATAAGAGTTTTATCCTGTTAAGGAGTATATGATGGGACCCAGAGTAGATACATTATACAGATTGTGAAATTTTATATTGCTGGATATTGCATAAATGTTTTAGCTGGCAATATACCTAACTATCTTTTAGCTATGCAGCCCAGTGTGGAGAAAGGTGATCTGCAAATGACTAAGAAATGAAAAGGTTATAAATGTACTTGCAAGTTTTAAATACAAAGTGAGGCTTTTGGGGTGTAGGCGGGAAACAGGATAAATCTGGATGATTTCATTTGGAGGCTAGACATGTATTCAATTAAAAATAAAGCACCGATTACTCACCATTCTTTATGCGAGTTGCCTCTGGGGGCTGCTAAGTTAGAATGGTCTCAAAGGCTTAAGAACGCTCTCTGAATCAAATGATAAAGTAAGTGGTTTGGAGGCACATATATATCTCAACATTTAATCCACCCATGCTCAGGGAAACCCCTTTCTTAAAGTCATTCTGCCACTGAAAACGTATTCATCTCTCTCATATAAATACAACCCACGTAGATCTACTTGAAAGCAGTGCTGATGAAAGACCACAGAGGATTCCCTCATTCTTCAGAGTACCATGGAACAGTGACACAATAACACACCCACTCAGCAGGAGGAAGCTCTGTGGGAAAGGCAACAACCTACACAGTGGAAAAGTTATATCAACTCAATAAAAGTATAAGCACAAATATTAATCTAGAAGTGGTACGATTTACTGTAAGGACCACATAGGTCATCGACTCATTTCTAAGAATGCACTTTACTTCGGTTTCGTCTTATTATTGGTTTCTCTAAAGAGATAGAGCTAGATTCTATCATTCATATAGTCTCTATCAAAAGGGATATACAACACCCACTCGCTGATGAATAAATGGCACCTTAAAGCTGCTGATTTATTCCTTTATTTCTGAGGGGAAGCTGGGTGCGAAAAGGCAGCCATTGCACAGGTTCATTTCCCTTGACAAGAAGCGATGTGATATTTTTTAAAATTATACTCATTCATTTTAGGATACAACTCACTGAACACAGGCTGGTAATAAGTCTCACAGCAGCTGATAAAAGGTAGCACAGTCATGCTGTTAACTAGAGATGGGTTAAGGAGATAGTAACCCCTGAATTAGGTTGAGGTTCAGGGTTAAGCCTGTTTCAGGAACAGGTTTCAGTTTCAATGACACCAAAATCCCACAAATAGGTTTTGAACAATTTAGCTCCAAATGGGATAAAATATCCTGACATTTTAGGAGATTTTTGCCATCTTAAATGGTGTGATTATTATTGAGATCACTGTTCTAATAAGATTTTCACCCTCCTATCCCCCCCCAACAAAAAAACCCATCGCAGCCGCTCAATCCTGTATTTGCAAATGACCATAACTGTGTTATTTTATAACTAGTAAGGCCTATATACACACACAGACTTAAACATTTCAAAAGTCAGCTATTTGGGGAGTTATTCACTTTAAATTAAAAGGTCAGGTTTTACAATAAGGAATGTATTATTGTTCCATATAATTTCTTCGCTATAGTTCCTTGAGGACCCAGTGCTTTGATTTATGGGCTGTGTAAAACTCATAATGAAAAGAGGACTGCCTCAAAGGACTTAGTCTAAGGGTGTTTCTCCTTCCTTAACTTTAAAATAGGTACAGGGATTTTGTGCAAGCCTTTACAAAAGATGAATTAAAAATAAACTTCACTTTTACACAAATGCAAAGCATGGAAGGCAAATAATTTGGAAAGTTATGTGCCTGTGAAAACAGAGTGCAAGGATGGAAACTAGTTTGTAAACTTGAGAGTAGTGGTTGCTACCAGCCTGGCTGCTATGTTTACTTACCCACACATGCTTCTGAATTAGGCCCCTTATTACTTAATTGAGATGTACAGTGCATGAAATCCTGACCCTAAAAATCAATGGGAGTCTGGCCATTGAGTTCAAGGAGGCCAGAATGTCATCTGTGTGTCCAAGTATTTGTGTGAAAGGAGGCCTGGCTGGCAAGTGAAGAAGTGGGGATTGCTGACAAGTTTTAGTTATTGTTCCTATTAGAACAATGGATTTTTTTCCATGACTAGAAAGGAATCAATGTTCCAGTTTCTGCTAGAAAATATTGTCAGAGCACAGCTAAATCACTACCAAAATGTCTGAACTAAACAACCATTTAGAATCGGAACAAATATGCAGAAGCTATTTTTGCAATATACATCTTCTCATAGACTTTACGGTCAGAAGGGACCATTAGGATCATCTAGTCCAGGGGTGGGCAAACTTTTTGACCTGAGGGCCACATCGGGGTTCCAAAACTGTATGGAGGGCTGGGTAGAGAAGGCTGAGCCTCCCCAAACCCTAACCATCCTGTCCAACTTTCTGCCCCCTGACTGCCCCCCTCAGAACCCCCGACCCATCCAACCCCCCCTACTCCTTGTCCCCTGACCAAACCCTCCTGGGACCCCTTGCCCCTAACCGCCCCCTTGGGACCCCACCCCCTATCCAACCCCCCCTGCTCCCTGACTGCCCTGACTCCTATCCACACTCCTGCCCCCAACAGCCCCCCTGGAACCTCACCTCCTATCCAACCCCCCCCAAGCCCCTTTTGGAATGTGGCCCCTGTGAACATGGGTGGAGGACTCAGGAGGAGCAGGGGCAGCCAAGCAGCCAGAGAGAAGCAGCAGGTTCCCCTTCAAAGCACCTCTTCTCTTCGGCCGGCTGCGCAGCTGCCCGGTGCTCCTCCTGAGTCCTCCGCCCACGTTCACCACGATCCCACCACCCACACTGCCTGCCTGCTCCCCTGAGGCTGCAGGAGAGCCTCCCTTCCTGCTCTCCCCTGCCCCATGGTTCAGCCCCCTCCCGCGCTGGCAGTGCATCTTGCTAAGGCTGTGGGTGAGGGGGGACAGCAGGGGAGGGGCTGGGGGCAAGCCTCCCCAGCTGGAAGTTCAAGGGCCGGGAAGGACGAGCCCACCAGCTGGATGTGGCCCGCGAGCCGTAGTCTGCCCACCTCTGATCTAGTCGGACCTCTTGCACATTGCAGGCTTCAGAACCAACTACTGCCAGCTACCTAAGGGTATGTCTACACTGCAACATAAGCCCAGGGTTAGTAGAACTTGAGTTAGCAGACCCTGGGTTTGTTAACCTAGAATTCAAGTGTCTACACTCATTTATAACCCCAGGTTAGGAATTGTTGGAACCTGGTTCCGACAAAATTTGACAGTCCAGAGGACAAAGGAAGTCGTCTTGTGGGATTGTGGAATACTTTTGGCTGTCTCCCAGAGCATGAATCCAATGTGTTTACACTGCAAAATAACAGAGCTTGAACCCTGGGTCTCAGCTTAACTCAGGAGTGGACTCATCACCTCCGTGGGGTCCTCGCACCCTGGGTTAGCACAGTTTGTGTGTAGATAGAAGGGGGGTTAGAGTTATGCCTGAGTTTGAACTCTGGGCTTACCACTGCAGTGTAGACATACCCTAAAAGCACTTCACAATGCATTGCTGAAGAGTTGCCCTGAGGAGCGGCTATTCCGGTCACTGGGCATCAGTCCTGGACAGCAGTTTTTCCCTAAAATTCCCAATACAGAACATGGACCTTGTTAGGTCCTATGAAGAGAAAGTGAAAATGTATTCTCCTTCCTTCTGATTAAAACTGAGTTTTAATAGCCATCCTAATTCAAACAATTACTTGATTTCATTGTAAACGCCTTTAAACACTGGTAATAGGAAAGTAATGACATTTTCATCACAGAAAAGCAGGCAGAGCAAAACATTTTGCAGAGGTAGCAAATAGTAGCTCAGCAGAGAAACTGAAGGAGGAAGCCTTTCTCCTGACTTAAAGGGGAATAGTTATGAGGATCCATCAGAATTCACATAGGCATCTTGCTATCCTTGGTCTCCCATCCACATAGTTAAAAAAGGAAAACCCCTTTGGCTACACCAATATAAACTATAATTGGACAATAAAACATTTCATTGCCTTTTGTACATAGCCAAGCCACTTATCTACAGAAAGCAGAGGCTGGATGTCTGCCATCCTCATTATTTTACTGTTCACTGAAGAGCTTTTTGTTCAGGGATTGTCCATCAGGGAAAAAATAAGGAAACGAGTTAGAGAAAATTTAATACAACTTGAAGATAACTGCTTAAAACACTTGATCCTGAGTGGCTTGCAAATGACTTTATTGCAATTTAAGCGTTAGAGTAAGGAGAAGAGACCACTATGAGAAAAAGAGATTGGGAAGAAAAACAAAAAAAATTCAGAAACCATGTTTAAAAACAGATTGGGACCCAAGCATTCTGGAAAGGAAGCTGAAGGAGAAGGATTTGCAGCTCAGAAACTTTCCAGTTTAGCTCTGGGAAAGTTAAAACTTTGATAGAATTTTTTATACAAAAAGTGCAGTTTCTTTGGTAACAAGGACACCTGTTGCTTCCCATTCCCCAGCACAAGCTGTCTACAGCTGTCCTGTTTTCAGTGGGTTAAAGAGAACTACTCCTGCACACTTACATTTTTGTCATACTGCAAAGAACTGTTTTCCTCCGTCATATATAGGTTGGCTCTTTTCACAGATTCGCATGCTCCAAATCAAGCAGTAATGGTGGGCAACAGCCAATCCAGCTGCCATGCCTCTATATAACCCTTGGTATATGCACTTCTAACAACTACAGGTATATATGATATAGGGACTTAATTTGTTGGCATAATTATGTGATTGGTTTTTAACTTGCATTATTGAATATTAGTAATAGTGAAGATTGATGTCTTAGGACCCAATTCTGCAATAGAATCTGCAAGACAATCCTGGCACCTGCAAGGAGTTCAACAGATATAACTGTGGGTGCAAGAGTCTCTGTCTGTAGACTTTGTTGCAGGACTGAGGCCTATATTGTATCCAGCCACACAAGAGTCACAGCAGAAGCTTCTCTACACTGCCTCTCCAATGTGCCTTTGCCCTGCCCTAGAGAGTGCATCAATCTCCCTGGCCATCCTATTATTGACCTCAAGTGCTCAAATAGCGCAGTGAAAGCACTCAGATACAACACTGATAGACAGAAGTATTTAACCCTTAAGACAGACTATGCTCAGAGAGCAACTGCTCATTAGGATGTAAATTGTGGAATGGACACAAGCTCACTAGCAATGGGACAAACATATTTTGTTTAAGACACCAAACGGATGGTAGCATTTTGTGGTCTCTAAAGAACAGGGGCAAGACAAAAGGGAGTGCAAACAGCATCTGCTGTCCTTGCATGGACAGCTATATTAGAATGGTGATTGACCCTTATGGGAGGGAAGACAGGTGATTCCACTTTACGACTTTACCTATAGCTCCACCGTAACAGGACAATGTTAAGCCACTATTTGGGCTCCACAAAGACTCCTCCAATAGAGGCTGCTATGAGTTGTGCTCGAACCAATGCACCTCCTAGCCAGTTTGGCTTCAATCTTTTTGTGGGCTGCACTGGCTTATTCTGGGCCCATCCATGAAGGGGAGAGGTTGTTGTTGGCTTCCTCTGCAGCCCCCCCCCCCGCATCAGAAGTTCTGTCCCTTACTTACAACTAGCAAGTCAAAGGCTATAACTACTTAGTACAAATATGAATGCAGGTTCCATTCAGTTATTTTCTCCCCCCAAATCTTCAGACTTTTCAATTTATAGCAATTGTTAATACACAAATATAGCATTGTGAACTAATTTAAGATTGCTACACATGTAACAAGAATGACACAAGAGGAAGGGAATACAAAATTAAGATACTTTCTAGTCCTCCACCTACAGGCTACAGATCTCACCATTAATTCAATTGTGTTACAGAGAACATGCATTGCAGCCTTAACTCTGCCTCACCTAAGGATTCCAGCTTTCAGTCACCCAGCTTTCCCACACTACATACTCCAAACTCACCAAACTTGTATATTAAGAATAAAGCCCTAGCCCCACTGGAAATCACTAGGAATTTTGCCATGGACTTCAATAGAGTAAGGATTTCACACTAGGTATCCACAACTAATAATGTTTGGAGGACGTAGTATGATGAAGTTGGTTCTGTCAAAAGGAAGGTTGAAAAAAAAAAAAAAACTCTGAGCCTTGATTTAGGACATCAAAAAATCAGCAGCTTCAGGAACTTGCTATTTAAAAAAAATCAAGTCTGTCAAAACTTATTTCAGAGCTGTCCAGAACACTTCTAACAAAGCAACTACTGATTTGTTGAAATTTAAATAGCTTTGTAAAGACTGTTCACGTCTATAAAGTTGCGATGGAACCCCAGGGTCAATGTGACCCTACCTGGCTCCCCACATCACCTGCCCGGCTCCTAAGCAGCCTGCCTGCCAGACTAACTCAGAGCTGAGAACCGTTTGGTTCTCAGGATCTGTGGTTCTGGAACTTCCTGCCAGATGAATTGCCCCAGAGCCAGGACTTCATTCTCTTTCACTGAGAATTTTCAGTTTTCATTTCAAATCAGAATTAAATCAAATTTTGAAATATCAAAATCCTTCATAAAATGAATTCTGTTTCTCCACACAGCTCTAGAATGTTTCTTCCTGCCCCCAAATATAGAATTACCTCCTGCCAATAAACAAACAAACCTTGCACCCGGGATGGGGAAATAAATCAGTCTTGTATCCATGACTATTTTTCTGCACTTTAAATTGCTGGCATATTAAAGTGTTATTTAGTGTTTCCACAGACCAAGAAATGAGAATGCTAGATTTCCATCAGGATACAGCATTGCTTCTAGGCTTAGGAGGCCATGAGTCAGCAACTTTAAAATCTTTAGCAATAAGAAAAGGTATTTTAAGTAATTTTCAGAGATTTTCCTGGCAACACACAAGTCCAGACTTATGAAGCCACTTAGGGCCAGAAAACATATCAAAATTAGAGTGCATTGAGAAAAGATGAGGAGAAAATGGAAGTAAATCCCAAAAGAAATAATTTGCCTCCCAAATTCTTAGTGTAAACATTCACATTTCACTTTACCCGCTCTTGCGCCTTACGCACTTACTAGTACTATAACATTTCTGTACAAAGAATTCAGGGAATTCCTTACCAAAACAGCTGAACAGGCTGTAAAGTTGACTGAAGAAGAGGAATGGGAGTGGAGAAGGCACTTTGGGGAAGGTTTTTGACTGCTAGTGAAGCAGTTGGCTGAATAGGAACAAGGAAGGAGCCATTTGCAAGCAGAGGAAAGGAAGGAAACTGAAAAAACAGGCTACTCCACAAAAGTTCAGATGAGAATTGTAACCTCTAAGACTTCACCAGATGACTTTGTGGAACCTTTAGAGACTTAGCCACTAATATTACCATAATAAGCAGTGCTTCCCCCCTTATTGTAATACATATGAATCTATTTTTCCTTCTTTCTGAATCTAGGATAATATCAGTTTACAATATTACAGTATATCTGCATAAGATCTGTGTGGTAATGTTAAAAACCACATTATGAGAGAACTCTCAATCACTGGATCTGATTTTTGGATCTGGCTGTTAAAGAATTTAAAAGATGCAGTATTTCCAATATAGCTCCTCCCCTTCACTAGAAAACTGGTCTAAAATTCAAATGTCTATGTACATTTTTTTTGACAGAACTGCCTTAAAGGTCCTGTTTCCTCTAGAAAAGACTATAAAAGTGGAAAAAACTCCTGATCTTTGGCTGTTATTTCCACCTCACATGACCTTCATTTAAGTGGAATAGTACCCATGTGGACTTCAGATTTTACTAATAAAAAGAAATCTACAGAGAAGCAGTGTTCAAGCAATGGGGAACTATTAGAAAAAATGTATAAATACTTAGAACTGTAAAAAAAGGTTGCTAATATGATTAATTTTTATCCACATTGTAAGGAAAAACCATTCACTGAGTTTTGGACAGGGGGCTCCCTTTTTTATACAAGTGGTTGGAGTACTAAAAGGCTATAGCAAAGATATGTTTATACTTCCACTACCTTAAAATATTTAAGTACTGCAAGTTATTTTACGCACTAGGGATAAGTCTCTCCCAATTAGACTTTTAAATGATTCCGTAGCTATCCATCCATCTTATTTATAAGGCAGTATTCAACTACACTAGGAAATACAGTAGTCTGGTAACCTTTCCCTTAGAAGCCAGAACTCTTCTCAACAGCATGAGGTAGGAAGCTTCTTAATTTTGTTCAGCATAATTTAATTATTTTGATTTATAGGGCTTCTCTCAGATCTTTGTAGAAATGAAACACACACAAGTGATAACAGATTGAATCCAAATGAAATGTCCATGTGACTATTCAGACTAAATAAAATCATAAAGACCAATTGTCAGGGGGTGGCACCCTTGAGATCCACTCCCTCCCAGCTGCCTCAGAGGGTATGTCTACACTGCAATAAAAAACCCATAGAAGCGAGTCTCAGAGCTCAGAATCAATTGAGTCAGGCCCATGGGACTAAGGCTGTGGGCTAAAAATAGCAGTGTAGGCATTCAGGCTTAGGCTGGAAACTGTCCCTTCTGCACTTTAGGGTTTCAGAGTATGTTTACGCTGCAATATAAGCCCAGGCTCAGACTCATGTTTGAGCCCAAATGACCACCTTCTGTTTATACACAAATTTCTCGGACTTCAGCTTGAAGCCTGTAGAGCTGGAAAGTTCAAGCCCAAGTCAAGCCAGGACCCAGGGTTTGAGCCCTATTACTTTGCAGTGTAGATGTAGCTCGTCGACTTGGGTTCTGGGAGCCAGAAGTATCCCACAATCCCTTGGGCCAATTTCTTTGTCCTCTCTATCTCAAGAATCTCCAGTCAACTCCAGGGAAATGGAAGCAGCCCCCGTTGGCGTAGTGCAGCAGCTCAGTGAGTCAGCATTTAACTCTTCCCTTGTCTTCTGACCACCGAGTTGCAAGCAAACCATCTGAATGTCATCAGTGTTTGAAATGGAGACTGAACAGGAGTAGTCTTTCATAAAGCATGCTTCTTCATGATCACGGGAGCACAGCCAAATTTTGGTAAGTCTCTGGTACGAGACCAGCAAAACAGTGGACTTTTATTAAAGTACTAGAGGTTGAAGGAAGAGGTTTAATGTCTGAACCCTTCCTATCAGGAAGGAGGGACGGAATTGACTAACAAACATACAGATATTTAGTCAGTTTACATTGTAAATTCCTTGGGGCAGAGACTATGTCTCAACTTGTTTTACATGCTTTGTAAACCACCATGTACGCTGGGGGTCCAGCATACAAATACAGATATATGTATATGGTTTGTTCAAGCAGCACAAGTTGTTATTAGACTACAATTTTCCCAACATTAGCATGTAGTAAAGTAAATGATTAAGCCATTTACGTAAGCTTTCTAACAGATGGCACCATGATGCAATAATAAAGGTAAGCCACCACCTACATCAGGATCTTCTTGCTGGAATAGTTGACAATATTTGACTGTGGTCAAATAGTAAGCAGTCAGTTCATATTCTTTGACTGGTCAACTGAGCAGCTTACCAAGCCTGTTCCACACAGTCCAAAGGAATGTGACAAAAGTCCCCTGCAAAGGGTCTACTTTGAGTCCAAAATAAAATAATTCAAAAATAAAAAGTCTCTTCCTTCTCTCTGCTCCAGCCTCTGGCTGTCGCTGAAGCTTTTCTGTCTCCTAGAGTCAGAGACCTCAGCCCTTCTTCCCAGGTCTACACTACCAGTTAAGTCAATTAACTTACATTGCTCCAGGGTGTGAAAAAAACCACTCCTCATGAGCAACAAGTTTCACGTTCTCCATACTGCTGCTATGTCGTGGGAGACATTCTCCTATGGACACAGCTTACCCTTCCTGCCAAGGTGGAGTAATTATGCTGACAGGAGAGCACTCTCCCATCAGCATAGCATGTCTTCACCAGAGGCACTACGGTGGCACAGCTGCATTGGTGCTGTATATATATATATTGTAACAGGGTCTCTTCCTCTTCCCCCCTTGCTGCAGCACCCTGCTGTCTCCACAAAACACTCTGAGCCTCCTGGATGCAGCACCTGTGGCTTTTTATTTACATACAGTTCCCACCACCAGTGATTCTATTTACAGGTCTTACTCTCCTCCTCCTCCTTTACAGGGAGTCTACCCCAGCCTGGAGACTGCTATGCCTCCAACTGTTCTCTTCCCCCATTCCTCTGGGGGCCAGCCAGCCTTTATGGCCCTTGAGCCTGCAGGTCCACAGATGCAGCCCATTCTGAGGCCAGGCACCAGGCTTCTCCCCAGCCCCAATCCATTTCACCTGATTGGGGCTGGCTGAGCAGGGGATAATTAGCTGCCTCTGCAGCAGCACCCTGCTACAATATATATATAGATAGATAGATAGATAGCACTGTAGTGTAGATGTAGACTTGCCCAGACTATTTCCTGCAGCCACCTCCTCCAGCCAGCGGCAGCTCCCCAGGCTTCTGTCCTGCTGCCATCTTTGGGAGCTCCTCCTCACAGGAGCACACCTTCCAGGTTCCTTGCTCTGTTGAGTTTTCCTGGAAGCTCCTCTCCTTAGCAGCTTCCTTTCTGGGCACCAATTGGGGGCACCAATCCCCCCCCCTTGGGCTCATTAGCTGCCAGCCAGCCCCTAGGGATTTAATTACTTTCAGAGGAGACTGGTTTGGCTCATTCGCCCTTACAGGAGCCTGACTCAGGTAGTATGATCCCTCACTCACCTTAAAAGGCCAATTACCAACAAATAATTAAATCCTATTTAGCCAACATCAATCCACCTCTTATCAAAAGTCCAGGGGGACTTCAGTGGGTCTCCACACAGACCTCACTACAGGATAAAAGGTAACATTTTGAAAAGTACCTAAGTATCACATTTAAAAAAAAAAAAGATGACACTCAGGGCCAGATTTTCAAAGATATTCAGGCACCCAACAATGCAGATAAGGCAGGTAGTGAGATTTTCAAAAGAGCCTTAGCAGGTTTGGCTTACAAGTCCATTGATTTGAAAATCCCAATAGGTGCCTATCTGCTTAAATACTTTTGAAAATCTGGCCCAATAACCTTACACAGCCATATTCTATACTCTTTAGGCTTTATATAGTAAATCCAGACCCAAGTCCTTGAATGTTCCCAGTAGCTGATAAGCAGCAAGTATAGGTTACAGAATATCAGGGTCATGAGCAGCCTGGATGAAGCCTTTCTTAATAAGTGAGCCACAGCATTTCAAGTTAACTTGTTACAGGGTCATTCTACATACAGGATAATGCCCTTAGAATTGTTTTTTAAATATTAAGTGGGTTCTTTACAAATAAACAAATGCAGATGCTGTGCCATATAGCAGCATTGTTATAATACTGCCTGTAACAAGGGGCTGGCCAGCAGGTCCTGAGCCAGGCCCTGTTAGCCCAACTCCAATTAAGAAACATTAATTGGAGCTGGCTGAGAGTGCCAAGCCTAAATGCATCTGACGAAGTGGGTATTCACCCACGAAAGCTCATGCTCCAAAACATCTGTTAGTCTGTAAGGTGCCACAGGATTCTTTGCTGCTTTTACAAGCCTAAATGGTAGAAGGGAAGCACCTGCGGGCCTTATTAGCAAGGGGGCTATATAGGGCTGGCAGGCAGGAGCAGGAGGAGCCAAGGCCTGTGCATCCCTGCTGGCTGAAGAAGCTAGATGTCCCCCAGGCTGCTAATTTGCAGCAGTCTGTAAATAGAAGGTGGTGAGAGCTGACACTGTAAATAAAAGGCACTGGTCATTGCCCTCGGAAGAGGTCTTTGGCTGATTTGTTGTGAGGACAAGCAAACTCCTCATTGTCTTTACTATCTTCATGTTTATAACCAATATTGATTGTGTTTATCAGTGCAGAGTCTTTAAAAGCAAAACTCCCATTGAATTCAATGGCTCATAGACTCCTTAAGAAAAAAAAATTATATATATATATATATATATATATATATATATATGAGGAAATCCCCTGTGCAGTCACGGATTTTAAAAAAAAGCTTTTTTAGAAAAAAGGATTAGTCAAAGAGTATGGGAAGTTGTACTACTCTGTGGCTTTTAGTGACAACTTCCTTTACAACAATATGCTTGTAAAATCACTAGGGGGATTCTTTTTAAACTCAGGCCCTAACTTTGGTGTGTTCTAAATCCCAGGATCTTACCTGAGTAGACTCCAGCTGCTTGAGCTCCACTGGTTCCCACTGCCACAACTCAACAAGGACAAGAATGCAGATACAACTTGCTTTACTACAGGGCATTTTATGTACATTTCACCCCTATATATCTTGCAGAGTAAATGTAAAATAATTTCAAATGACTGCTGGTGCAGCTAGTCTTGGAACACACAAGGAGAGAGGCAATTCTTGATCTGTCTTAAATGGCTTTACAGGATCTGGTTCAAGAGGTGAAAATAGCTGAACTGCTTGGTAATAGCGACCATACTGTTATTACATTTAACATCCTTGAGGAAAAAGCCCAAAGAATCCCACCATAGTAGCATTTAACTTCAAAAATGGGAACTACACAAAAGAGAGGAAGCTAGTTAAATGGAAATGAAAAGGAACAGTCACAAGAGTGACATACCTGCAAGCTGCATGGAAACCTTTTAAACACACCATAATAGAAATTCAAATTAAATATATACCCCAAATATAAATAAAACAACAGTAAGAGGACCAAAAAAATTCTACCGTGGCTAAACAGAGTAAAAGTCAGTTTGAAACAAAAAAAGCATATTTTAGACATTGAACTCAAATCCTACTGAGGAAAATAGAGAGGAACAAACTCTGGCCAGTCAAGTGTAAAGGTATAATTAGGCTGGCTGAAAAAGCATTTGAAGAGCAACTAACAAAAGGCAAAATAAAATAATTAATAATACACTGATAGCTTAGTACATTAGAAACAGAAACCCTGCCAAATCTCAGAAACTGTCCCAGATTGATGTGTCAGAGGAGGTTTTAAAACAAACTGATAAATTAAACAGTAATAAATCACCAAGACAAGTTACCCAAGAGTTCTGATGGAACTCAAATATTAAGTTGCACAACTACTAACGGTGGTATGTAACCTATTGCTTAAATCAGTCTCTGTATTAGATGACTAATGCTGATTTTTAAAAAAAAAGAAAAAAGGCTCCAGAGGCAATCCTGCAATTACAGGGGAGATTGCCTAACTTCAGCACCAGGCATATTGGTTGAAACTGTAATAAAACAGCCTGATCAGACACAGATGAACATGATTTGCTGGGGAAGAGTCAACACAACTTTTGTAAAGGGAAATAATGGCCCACTAATCTATTAGAATTCCTTGAGGGGGTCTAAAACAGGTGGATAAGGGTGACCCACTGCATATAGTGTATTTTGGATTTTCAGAAAGCTTTTGACAAGATCTCTCACCAAAGGCTCTTAAGCAAAGTAAGCAGTCATGGGATACAAGGGTACATTCTCTTATGAATCAGTAACTGGTTAAAAGACAGGAAACAAAGGGCTGGAATAAACTTTCAGTTTTCACATGAAAGAAGTAAGTAGCAGCATAGGTGCCAATTCTGTGGGTGCTCCGGGGCTGGAGCACCAACAGGAAAAAATTAGCGGGTGCTTCACAGCCACCAGCAGCCAAGCTCCTCCCTCCTTGCTTCCTTCTCCCCACCCCCACCCCAAGCGCACTGCATCCCCGCTCCTCCCCCTCCCTCCCAGCACTTTCCGGCCCCTGCTGCCTAACAGCTATTTGGCGGCACTTAGGACTTTCCAGGAGGAAGGGGGAAGAGCGGGAATGCAGTGCACTCGGGGGAAGGAGGTGGAGAAGAGGCAGGGCAGTGGTGGAGACTTGGGGAATGGGGGTGGGGCAAGGGCAGGGCAGGAGTGGGTCCAGGGGCGGGGGGGTGAGCACCCTCCAGGCAGAGGGGAAATCGGCACCTATGAGTAGCTGTGTCCCACACATCTATATTGGGACCAGCACTGTTCAACATATTCCTAAATTGTTTACACCTTTTTTCTAGACCGTGAGGTAGCAAAGTTTGCAGATGATAGAAAATGAAGCTGGTGCTAGATGAATGGAGGAAATGAGGATGAGAATCACAAGCAGGTCCATGGAGAATTTTGCAAGGGAAAAATCTTGAAATCCATGGGGAGCAAATGGAGCTGTTTAATGATAGCAGTGAAGTGTTTATACTTCTCCATGTGTGAGAGAAGACTTGAACTACAGCCCATCAAAAATGGATTTTCCATTTAGTGAAAAACTTCAAGTTTTCAACATCTGGTTCCAATGCAAAACATACAGCTAGAGAGTTCCTTGTCAGAGAGTTCCTAGCACACTGACCTGCAGTGGGGGTCTCTCATTCTGGCCTCTTGGAGCTATTCCAATTCATATACTAATTAAATATTAATTGGGCCAAAGAGAGAGTCTAGAGCTGACTCTATAGCCTGCTGGTTCAGGACATATTGGGCCAGAGGGACCCCAGAGTAGCCAGTAGCCTGGTGTTTAAGACACTAGCGTCAAATGAAGGAGACTAAGATTTAAACCCTGCTTCAAATCAGGCAGGGCGAGGCCTTGAATTTAGATATCCCATATGCCTTGTGAGTGTCCTAACCACTGCGATATTAATTATTCTGGGATGGGAGTTTCTTTGTTTCCCCCTCATCCTGCAACTGAGATTCCCAACAAAAGGTTAGTTGAAACAGATACAAGTTCTGCAAAAAGTTTTGGCTTTGATGAATTAGTATTTAGTCAAAAAGCATTTAGTCAAAAAAATTCCTGACCAGCTCTAGCAGGCACTGATTTTCTGCACATGCTGGAGAGGGTGAATTTGGGAGTTTAGAGGGAAGGGAGTCGCAATTAGCAATCAAGATGAAGGAAAAATGATGCATGAGACTCTCAGAAGAGGTGGTGTCTTATAGAAGCAGTACTGCAGAGGTGATGATAGGCATATTTATGGACAAAAGAAATGTGGGGAGAGACTAAAAATATGCATGTTGCTCCATGCCAATATTAATTATTTTAAACATATTTGGCTTTTAAATGCAAGAGAAGCTGTGCCTTTTGTTGGGCTTATAATGATGACTATTACTAGAAACGCATAAACAATTCATGTTTGTACAGAAATTTATATTTAAGTGCTACATACATTCAGTGTAATACTTTAATCCCAATTGTTATTTGAACCCCTATAAAGCTGCTCTGTTGATAACTCCTTAAGGCAATAATCAATATCCCAGATTTAATATACAAATCTAGTGAGAACACTGTTTACTTACCCAACAAATGGAAAAGTCTTTCTGGCTGTGAAATACACCCAAAGTGAAGAAACAGGATTATATTTAGCAATTATTGCAATTTAGGTGGTAGTTCAAACTTTAGTTCAAACTGTGCGGCATCACTGACTCATCACAAGTGGGTTAGAGAAGGGGATTTCCTATTTAAGTACAACACAGATGAACAATAAAAGTAAAGCATTCACAGCTAATAAAAAAGGCTAGAAAATATCCTTAATAGTCTTTGTGGAGGCAAAATCTTTACAGAACATAGGTGGCAACTTCTATTTCAAATAGATATAAACTCTGCTATTCTAAAACCAAAAGCATCCCCATAAAGCTAGTCATTATTCTAATGCCTAACTAAACCAAGCTGTGGCTGCCTTTGCTAGGAGAGAGTTAGGGCAGGGATTCTCTGCAGTCTTTGTAACACCCTAGGTTCTAGCATAGAAGAAATCCTAGATTAACCAGGCAGGTATTTCACAAAAGATGTTCTAACATGAAAATGGCTTTCATTGCAGCTGTTACATAAGGTGGTAGAGAAGGCCATACTAAAGAACCGAGCCATTACCCAATATTTGGGCTCAAATCCATGAGTCAGTGACACCATCCACAAATTTCAGTAAGTATGAAGGTCATTTTTGTAATTACTGTTTCTAGTAAAGATGCCCTCCCACGTACAGTGAGGGTGGGAGGGAGGTTACGATCTATGTGGGAAGCTTCAGCTGTAGGCTGTGTCAATGTGGGACTCCTTATGATTTAAGAGTGAGCCTCTGTAAGTATATTAGTAATTAGGTAACTACTTTTTGCTTCCAACAAACAGCTGGGTGATGTTTCTAAAGAGTTTTGTGTCAGGGAAATATCTGAACAAGTGCAAAAAGTTATTTTTGTATTACGGATAGGGAGCACTCTTGTGGTCAGAGCACAGAACTGGGAGTTTTAAGCTCAGTTCCTTATTCTGCCACTTGCCACCTTGGACAAGTGTCGTGTGAACAGTCGTGTGAACTTTCTGTACCTCAGTACAAAGTGGATGAGACTGCACAGGGATATAATATTTATTTCTATTCCCAAAGTCCTTTGAGAGCCTCAGATGAAACATATTATAGAAGGTGGAGTACTAGCATTTTAGGGTTGAGATTTATACTGAATTTAGATATAGACTAGTAAAGAAAATTAGTGATGTTTAGGACTTACTAGTTATACTGGGGAGAAATCAATAGATTCAGCAAGATGGAGTTCACCTCCCACTCTCTCCTCTCCCTTCCCTCTCTTCTGCCTTCTACTTCCCCCATAAATAGCTCATTTTAGAGAGATGGGAGGGTGAGATCACGGGTATCAGTAAGTCAGCCTGCCACTCCTCTTCTTTTGGGTTGGCAGAATGAAATCATTTGGATAGCTCACTGTTGAGTGCTAGGAATGGGGTATCCAGCAGTGAGAAGCTGACTTTAGAGCAGCAGTAATACATGAAGATATTTCAAATGTAAATTAATTAATTAGTTTGAGCCTCTGTGCTTGTTCTGCACTAGTGGCTGTTATTTTGATCTTTTCTTCAAGACAGTTGAGCTGCCCTGGCTATTTGGCAGCATCTCTCTAGGTGTAGTGTTGTTTCTAACAGTCTCTCCTGTGAACTGGAATGACACGGTGCACAAACAATCCCATCTTTAATGTCTCCAACGTTACATGGGGATGTCAGTTCTCAGCTCTGTAACTTAAGTATCTATTCCCTCTTCTGATTCTGGATTTGGATGAAATAACATATCTGTCTATAATCTCATTCTGCCTGGGATCACAATACTCAAACATCTTTATTACTCCAAGCAACAGTGTCTCACTCATCTTCCCCCACACCCATATGATAGCAAAAAAAAAAAAAAAGCATTACTTTCATTTTCACATCTTTATCCTCCATGGACAGATATGTATACAGACTTAATTCTTGCTTCCCTGCTGGTGCAAGGTTTTTCATCTGGAAATCCAGCATTCCTAGTAGTATGAGTCCCTTCATGCTGTGTGTTTGCTTGGCTTCGAGGAGCTGCTTTGCCTGTTAATCATACTCTCTTCCCTTGCTGTGGGCCTCACTAAAATGACTGCTGCCACCATGGTTCATATACCATGGGCTGAGCAATAAATGAGGGCTCCATATTCCTTAAAATAAACTGGCTCTTTATTAAAAACTATTTACTGAGATGCTGCAACTGCAGCTGGCATTCCATCCACGTGCACACAGACTGACTTCTTGGTACCTCCTCCAAACTCCAGGTTGCTACATCCTGAATCTACTGTTACAGGTACACGGGTGCCTCATTGTACCTGACTTATCCAAATGATTATGACTTAGTTGATACCATTTAGGCACAGTCACAAATAGTGAGCAATGTAAAGCCACATAGCTTTGGTGAGGATTGTGCTTCTGGAAGCACAGCTACTGCTAGACCATTCCTGAGCACAGGGAGGTGTTCATACTGCACTGAACATCAAGATGGAACATACTGCTACCGTACCTGTAGCCAATCAGCTCCATGGGCCAGGTGGGGATGGGATGACAGACAGGACCATTTCCCCTACCTTTTGCCTGCTCATCTCAGAGTACCTGACACCTTTGAGGACTGTTGTATTAGTTTCTTTTAGGATCAGAATGAAGAAGATCCATGGTCCCAAGAGATGATAGGCATGGCAGCCATGATGGTGAAGCTCACTTCAGGAGCCTTTATCTGCCCCGCCTTTAAAAAAAAGGGAGTGAGAGGTAGAATATCCCATCCCCTCATTTTTGTCCACCAATTTTTAGACCCACATTTTCTTATTATACAAACCATGATCGTAACAGTCCTTGAGTTATATCTGCAGGCCTTTTTGTTTAGACTAATTTAGCCTGTCTCACTTTCATACCTTTTCCCCTATCAACATTTGATTTTATAGGTAATTGTGACATTTTTGCATTTTTACATACTTTTTACAGTTGAACTTACAATAAGTTTTTCAGCCCATTGATCCCATCAGAAAGGACACAGAAAGGAAAAAGTTGTTTGAATTCCTGAGCTTTTTATTTATTAAGTTTACTATTTACATACTAAGCTCTTACTGGGTACCACTATCAAGTATGTTATCTGTTATTGGACATAAGCAATGCTGAAGTCAGTTTTATAAACTACATCTATGACTATTTCTAGCATACCTCTTACATTTTGATTATGGAGTCTAGAGAGACAAGATGGGTGAGTTAATATCTTTTATTAGACCAACTTCTGTTGGAGAGACACCCAAGCTTTTAGAACCAGTATTATTTTGGTCCTACACAAACCTGTCTCATTTACTTCTGGAAAATTAGCGATCTGTCAAGCGACTCAAGGCAGAAAAGTTATACCTTTAATAGTGTTAGAAAAACTCCCTGCTCTTTACACAACAAAAATAGCAAAGGACAAGACTGAGTCATTTGAAGTAGTGGCCAAAAGGTATTATTCCTGTGTTTAGGGGATAACGGCTGAGTAACTAGAAGGACTAGGTCTTCAAGTCTCAAAAAGGTTGAGATAGATGTTTTTCAGGCAATGATTTCCATAATTATGTTAAAGAAAACATTAAGGCAGAGATCCTCAAACTGTGGAGCATGCTGAATATTGGGGGGCGGGGAGCACATAGCTGGGGCCTGGGCCCACCCCCACAGGGGTCAAGGAGGGAGCACCACCCAGCTCCACTCAGGGCCCCAGCTCCCAGCCCTGCACCCAGGGCACCCTTACCCCTGTCCACATCCCCCCTGCCCAGAGCTGCATCTCCTCTCCCAGCCACAGCTTGGGATGGGGGGAAGATTGCGAGGTGGTAAACGTGGGGACGACTGCATTAGGGATTCTTCAAAAGTACATCAGGAAAAAAGTTTATTTTGAAGTCAGCCAGCCTTTATTAACTAATACAATGGGTTTGGTTTTGTTTTTTTAAAAAGACACATAATGGGTCAAATTCATCCATGCCAGGAATGAATTAGGTCAATATGTTAGTTCTGGTACAAACAGTAGACCAGATGCTGTGTTATGTAAACCAGCCCAACTCCATTGCAGTCAGTGGAGCAAGGTTTAATTGCACTAGTGGAGAATCTAGCCAATGAGTTTTAGTTGGGGATAATGTGGTATTAAGCTAATTTTTATTTTCATGATCAAAGCACAAAAGTGAGGTTGTTAATGTGAATGAAGAAAAGGGTACTGACATTTGGAAGTCATGTCCACTGAAACCAAACTCTCAAGTTTATTCATTTAGTAAATTGTCTGACTCAGTGTTTTTACATTGAAAGTGATTCATACTAAAATATTTTTTCTGTTTTGTAAGAGTATACAGCACATACACCATTAATAGGCCTGCACTTGGGCCAAGCTTAATTCTAAGTCAGAGTTCATTTTCTACATCTTGTACTCAATACCTAGTTTATTGTATCAAAGTTATTTCACTTCCATAACCTTTTTGTAGCATTGACTAAAAGCAGAAAGTACCATTTCGGAAATATGGAGAACAGTTTCGATACAGATTAAGGTATCTAAAGGATGTAAGGCAAGCCTTTAACCCAAGAGCTGGGTCACAAAGTTGTTTTAACTCTGCTGGATGAAAACAAGTTCTCACTGATCACGTTTTAGTCTCTCTCCCCCACCCCACCCCCGTTCACCTCCTATTTTTCCTTTTCTTAAGCCACCAGTCACACTGGGTGAAAATGATTTTCAAAAAAGGCTGAAAAAAGTTGGGGAAGGAAGGGAAGCTTTAAAAAAAAGTAGTCAAAATACCCCAAATTTAATTAATATATATATTTTAAATATCACAAATGTTACTTCACCTACCCAGTCTCTCATTTTATATCTTTTTTGGACTAACTTCTGTTGAGAAGAGAAGATTTCAAGCGACGTGGAGCTCTTCTTCAGGTCTCCTGGGTCCAACATGTTTACAACGCCACTGTAAACAATATAAAATTGAGGGGGTTTTCCCCTTCAAGGTTTTCTATTTAAGAACAAGGCTATTTTCAATGGGGAAAACACTAGGGAAAAAAAATAAGACCAGCTCTATACCCAAAAGACTGAGCAGAAGAAATCCAATTATTCATTGCCCCTTCAATATTCTGAGTGGTAAGTTGTCAAGAGAGGTTTTATGTTGGGTGCAGGGGGATCTCTCATGTGTTGGTCAAAAACACAGATACATCAGTGACAAACCGACGCTCAAATAGATTGGGATGGCATATTGTCCAGTATTACTGGAGCATAATGTGCAAGGCAATAGACTTTTTACTGCAATAGAAAATGTAAGGTGTTTTGTTTTAAGAGAATGTGTTTAGCTCATTTGATATTATTTTGCATTTGTCAATTAAATCTGAATCCTGAATCTGGATATTTTGTCTCCGAAAGTGGTCATTCTACAAGTTTTGCTGAAAGAACCTGACAGTGTGCACAAAATCAGAAAGCCTTTTTTCCATTTAAGTCATTATGAAGAAGTGCTATCCATCTTTCAATCCTGTTTTTATTCAATGGATACTAAAAAGTACCTCAAACAACATATTTTATTCCTCACTTCTAGTAACTCAAACTGTTTGTTCTTAAAGTGAGATCAAGTCTAAACCCCAAAAGAAGATTTGACAACATGCTAAGGTATATTTTAGCATTTCCCCTGTGAAATAAACTTTGCTAATTTAGAAGACTGAGTTGGCTAAAATATACTGCTGCTCAAATAAACCACCGAGTAGGTTTCTTCTACAACTCATTTTTATTTGCGACAGAACTGTTCCTAAAAAAAAAAACCACCACTCAAATATGCCACATGATGTCACCAGAGACACATCAAGAATTTTAGTTAGATGATAGCCTCTGCTGGCTTTGTTTCACCTTTCAGAACAAATGCTTCAGGGACAGATTTTTAATAAGAAGAAAGGCAGCTCAAGGTCCAAGTGTAATTGTGAGCTTATCTTTGAGTATGCAATTGTTCTTGAACTAAGAAACCAGGTAATCATTTGTAGATTAAGTCATTCAAGGTATACACAGCATCTCGGAAAATGAAAGTACATCAAAGCACACTACACAAAACTTTTAGTGCATGGTAGCAGAGTACATGCAGCACATTGATAAATGCCAGCTATGCACTATAGATTTACACTCTGGCTTGACATTCACTAACTTTCCATGTAGACAAGTCCTATGAATGGGATCCAAAAAAGCCAATATGCTGAACAGAGAGTTAACATTTCTTATTTCCTACTTTAGGTAAGATGAGGAGCGGGGCCTTACCATTCCTCCCTGGGAATTAGGTTCACACCTCTGCCTGGGGATTCACAGCCTGAAATCTTGTGCTGGAGTTAGAAGTTTAAGCCAGGTCAGCTATTTCTTGCAAGGTAATGGTAGTACTGCAGCTGATATACTTATATCCAATAGCCCAATGGTTAGAGCACTCACCAGGATATAGGAGGCCTGGATTCAAGTCCTCACTCTTAGTACTTCTATAAGAATTGGAGAAGGGACTGGAGCCTGCATCCCATTGTGCTTTAGAGTCGCTCACTTTCGCTGGGCCAATAACTAGGAGTTATGCAAAGTGGAACAGCTTCAATGGGAATAATTGAGACCTCACCCCAGAATATCCCTTAGTCCAGTGTTAGGGTACTCATTGGAGATCTGCGTTCAAACCCTGGCTCCACATCAGGCGGTGGTGATTTGAACTTGGTCTCCCACATCCAGCGTGTGAGTTCTCTAGCCACTTTCTCCCTGGAGGCCCAACTCCTACCCAAATCACTGACCCTTAGGGCTTCTTTCCCAGAATCCTATCCCCACTGTGGATCCTTATTCCCAGTCTCTCTCTAGGCTGTCTGCCTGAGGTTTGGCCTTTTCCTGGGTCTGGCCAAGAGCCAGCACTGCCTCTCCTGCCACCCTCTTCCTTAGGGCTCATTACAGGAGACAACCTCCCAAGTGAGCTCTTCCAAACCTTTATGGAAATCACCCAACTCTGCCCCAGCTGGGTCTGACAATTCAACCAAGCCACCTAATCCCTAGCCAATTATCTAGTGTAGCTCATCCATAACAAATGAGGCTGAGGCCAGCTAGAACCTTCTTTACTCCCAGTTGGAGTTTAGCACCCAGTGCAAATGATCATTCATAAACAGACTAATGGACCAACACAGAGTGTCATGTAAAAACACCTGAGTGTTTTACTGGCAGTTCTTTTTTCCTCAATTCCCAGCCCAATTGAGAATTCACTTGTGCAAGCATTCACAGAGAATTCTGCTGTTGAGTATGTGGTTCATTTTCAAGAGCCTTTACAATATACATTAGTTGCATGTATGTTTGTAAACTAGAGAGTGGAAGATCTAGCCCATGGTGTAGACGCATGACTTTGTGTAGCTGATCTTTTGCTGTGACACCATGATGGTGTGAGGTGTGCAACACCACAAAATTCAAGCAGAAAAAGAAATTTACTCACATTTTGCCACACACTCCCTCTTCAAATAGAAAGTCTGCAGCAAGGCATAGATTTAATGTGACTATTTGAGTCACTAAAATAAATTATATTCTCTTAATGTTTGTTCTGACACTGCAAGTTTGGCTAATGGCAGCAGCAATACTCATAGAAGTCCAGAGCTAGAGAAGACAGACAGAGCTTAATAGAGCTGTTATACTCTTCTCTTATCAAACTTATGCAAATCATAGTACCATGTATACTTATACAGACTCACAAGCGTGTCTCTGGATCTTATATATGTGCCATCCTTATCATTGAAGATGAAGACATTTTAGCCTAGACTCTCAAAGATATTTAGGCACCTAACTCATTGATTTCAGGTGCTTAAATACCTTTGAGGATCTGTGCCTGTGTGTTTGGAATGATTGCAAACTGTATTTGAAGCAATACTAGTGACTCCCATTGAGGCACGAGGCAAACCCTCTGTCTGTTATCTCATGTGTATTATAAAACTGAAGGCCAAATCTAAAGTAATGTATTAGGTGGAGCAGGCTGCATATCAGTAAGATGTAAGGGAATCTTAGTGGGAAAAATGGAATCTGAGCTGATCTAACCAACACCTGCTAGCGACTCTGAAAGTTTAAGGATATATATGTGGAAGGCTACACTAGTTTACACTAGCAATGTCAAATACCCAGCCACATCCAATCATCTTGATATATTTGTATGGCCCACATGACATTCAAGCTTTTTAACTGAAAGAGTAGTAGCAAAGTTAACCTTCTAAATAAGAACCAAAAGTAACTGATGCACTGAGGTCTTCCGACAGCCTGAAATAATGAATCAGAGCTGTGACGTTCCCCCCATTTCCAGTTAATCTGGTTGAAGTGTTAACTCTACAGCCAATGAAGACACTTCAGCATCAGCATTTCACTGCTGATCATTTTAGCCCATATGAAAGGGAAGCCACTAGAGTTCATGGGCTGCTGCAGAGGAGGAAATACAGACAGTGAGGGGAATACAAAGACAAGTGAAAGTGAGAGAGGAGGATGTGGACGGAAGAGAGAACCAGGAAAGAAACAGAAAAAGTCATAAATACAAGTAGTTTCCCACACAGTAAGTTGAATGTGGCAATAAAGTAGAGAATACTGAATAAGTAATAACTAAACTATTAGTATATGAAGATTATATTTTACTCTTGATCTTTGTGCAAATCTCCCAGTGACATCAGTGAGAGATTACTGAGGATGAAGGGTAAAACGTAGTCCTAAATGTATACTGTTTCTTAGTGACCAAAATTAAAAATGGAGTTCAGCCTTCTTCACTGAATGAGTCTGGCACCCCGACTTCACCATCCTGTTAGCAGATTTTCCTACTACACTCCTCATCTGACCCCTCGCTTCCAAATTTGAAGTTTTATATTAAAAGTGCAGCCTTAAAAAACAAAACTTTTGCAGCTCACAAGCTTGTTACATCTGATTTATGGAGTGGAGCTTTCACTGCACAACAGATGGGTCATTTTCTTATTGCCCAATTCACTAAGATCTGCATAGAATTTTCATCATACCTATGTGTTTCAGCGCAACGTGACTGCAGCCTTCCAAGCTGAAGATGAGCCCTTCCAGACTCAGACCGTGGCTTGTATTCCTCAGGAAGCTTGGCCTGTTACAGAAACCCTCCCTCCTCCACCTTTCTTTAAAATGAATTTGTTCCATAGCAGAAAGTTGCAGAGTTGAAATTTTAGGACTAAAAGAACAGGAGTACTTGTGGCACCTTAGAAACTAACAAACTTATTTGAGCATAAGCTTTCGTGGGCTACAGCCCACTTCATCGGATGTATAGAATGGAACATATAGTGAGGAGATATATATACATACAGAGAACATGAAAAGGTGGGAGTTGCCCAACCAACTCAAAGAGGCTAATTAAGATGAACTGTTGTCAGCAGGAGAAAAAAAAACAACTTTTGTAGTGATAATCAAGATAGCCCATTTAAGACAGTTTGACAAGATACTTAACATGGGGGAAATAGATTCAATGTGTGTAGTGGCTCAGCCATTCCCAGTTTCTATTTAAGACTAAATTGATAGTATCTAGTTTGCATATCAATTCAAGTTCAGCAGTTTCTCGTTGGAGTCTGTTTTTGAAGCTTTTCTGTTGCAAAATGGCCACCTTTAAATCTGTTACTGAAAGGCCAGAGAAGCTGAAGTGTTCTCTACTGGTTTACGATTCCTGATGTCAGATGTGTCCATTTATTCTTTTGCATAGAAACTGTCCGGTTTGGCTAACGTACATGGCAGAGGGGCATTGCTGGCACATGATGGCATATATCATATTGGTAGATGTGCAGGTGACTGAGCTTCTTGTTTTTAAGTGCTGCTATACTCCTTAAACTCACTCCTTTTACACATCCTCCCCCTGGATGAGCTGGAAGTGAGCAATAATCCAGCTCCTGCACATTTTGTAGTTTACAGGTCTCTTCTGTTCCCATTAAAATCAACAGGAATTTTGGCATTGCCCCAGATGGCAGATGAAGACTGACGGTACCTCCCATGAGGCTTTATGGAAATATGCTTAGAATGTGTTTTATGCTACATATGCCATGTAATATATCTCAAAGGTTATGATCTACTGAATCTATTCATCCTATTTGTATGCATGTATCAGTTTTGTATTCAAAGTTATGAATGTCGGCTGTGTACTGGCTTGATTTCTCAATAACCTTAGTAGAGCGTTTGGTCCGTTCCTGGAGGAAACAATGTTGAAATTAAGTACCTAATCAAGAGACACTTAAAGGACAATGAATCTTGGAATGCTCCAATCGACATAAGAAGTCTACCTGAGGACATTCAAGGTAGCATGTAAACAATGTAAAAACTGTGTCATGCATGGACATGTGACTTGTCCAGGTGACTCCTAAATTCCATTTTGTAGCTGGACTTTGCACAGGAGTGAGGAGGGGGTCTCCACCCACATGAGAAATTCTATTTCAGTCCCTGGGACCCAGCTCCATTTTGTCTCCAACTGGCGAAGGAGAGCGCCTCTCCAGCCCCCAGGATACTTAAAAGAAACTGGAACAAAGGACAGTGTGCAAGGGGTGTGAATGACTGCTGGACCCAGGCTAAAAGGAGATGAGTCTGTAAAGGGGAGCATTCTGGAACTGGTGAGGATCTTATCTGTATTCAGTGTAATTAGACATAGATTTGCGCATTTTATTTTATTTTGCTTGGTGACTTACTTTGTTCTGTCTGTTACTACTTGGAACCACTTAAATCCTATTTTCTGTATTTAATAAAATTACTTTTTACTTAATACATACTCTGAGTTAATAATTAATACCTGGGGGAGTAAACAACTGTTCATCTCTCTCTATCAGTATTATAGAAGGTGAACAATTTATGAGCAAAACAGATTTATTTGGGTTTAGACCCCATTGGGAGTTGGGCATCTGAGTGTTAAAGACAGGAACACTTCTGTTAGCTGCTTTCAGGTAAACCTACAGCTTTGGAGCAAGTAATTCAGACCCTGGGTCTGTGTTAGAGCAGACCAGCATGTCTGGCTCCTGAGCTAGCAGGGAAAGCAGGAGCAGAGGTAGTCTTGGCACATCAAGTGGCAGCTCCCAAGGGGGGTTCTGTGATCTAACTCGTCACAGAGACCACCACCACAAAGGTGATGAGAAGAGGCAGGGAACCTTTCCCAACTGCCTTTTAAAACTATTACAAAAAGTCTGCAGATTCCTTTCTTACTCTCCCTGACAGAGCGCTGGAGCAATGGCTTCTTACATATTACAGCACTGCAATGGAGAATTACCAGTTACAAAAAAAAAAAAAATCAGCCCTTCTGGCACAGGGAACTTCATCTCATTTTCCAAAAGTCAGGGAGCTGCTGTTTCCTCATGGTGACTTTGGTAATGGATTTCTAAACACAAACATGGAGACAAATGATTGTATGATTGTATGATTTTAGAAAACAGTTAACCAAATATCACTGGGGGAATAGTTTCTCATAAGTAGACACATTTCAGTTTATTTATCTAGGCATTACCTATTCAATGCAGAACAATATTTACCACTTGTTGTTAAACTGTTTTCAGGAACAATTTCAGAACAGATCAGATGTTCAGCAGAAGGAAGAGGTGGGATTTTGAAGAAAAGTAATGACTTTATAGGGGATCATCAGGAAGGAAAGAAAAATCACAAGGAGAGACAAGGAATTTCAGACATTGGTTGAAAAATTATAGGGACAAGTGGTTAGATTTACAAAGAAACATTTGAAAACTGTAGCTTACAGACGTTGTGGTTTTCTGGAAGTTTCTCATTGAGAACTGTCTTTTTAGGACCCATGCAAGCTATGCTTGGGAAAGCCTTGTTCCAGAGAATCAGGTCCTTTCATGGGGATGAGCTACTCTGTTGCATGACAGAGCTTCACAATGCTATTGAAGAGGGAAAGCATGATAAGATCTGGTACCAAATTGTAAGTAGAAACCTTGATCAGTCCGGTTTGCAAGTTTCTGAAGTTGCTTCATGTAAAATGTAATCTAACTTCCTGCTTCCAAATAAATAAAACAAACAAACTGAAGCAATAGTGGTTGAAAATATATTTAACACTTTTTGTACTTTGTGGGTTTTGGGGTCTCAGAACTTGTACAGATGCAAATATTCTAAGCAACAAAAAAAACCAGGGATATCTGGGGGCTTTCAGGGAGTGA
Organism: Gopherus flavomarginatus; assembly: GCF_025201925.1. NCBI lineage: Eukaryota > Metazoa > Chordata > Testudines > Testudinidae > Gopherus > Gopherus flavomarginatus. Next base: position 182,918,477 of record NC_066619.1, read on the forward strand.
TTTATAACCTAGACATTCAGTCTGATATATAGGTTGTTAGTGTCCCTGATGGCACGTAGGGATAATTTGCCAGATTTTTTTTAGTTACCTAAGATAGTCAAGAACAGTTTAGAGTGATTTTATAGGACACATGATGAAGCTTTCACAAGAATTGTGACTACAGAGCTGAGACTAGGCAAGATGATTTAAACCATGTTCAAGTTTTCTTGAGGAACTACTGGTGTTTCAGAATTTTTACGAGGAACTTTCGAAAGGGTCTTTGGAAATAAGATGCACTATTATATCCTATAACATACCTGATAGCATAGATCTGCTCTAGGAATTTTTGGGAGGAAATGATATGACCTGTATTATTACAGGTGGTCAGACTACATGACCATAATAGCCCCTTCTGGCCTTGGAATCCATCAATCTAGTGAAGCAGGAGTGGAAAGAACAATGAAGGGGATTCAGCGGTTGTTTCCACAGAAGGACATAGGAGTTGACACTGAGCATTGCAGTGCCCAACTTTCAGGCACCTAGAAAAATCACAGAAGAAACACTGCAGTCTACAAAGCCTGAGTTAGGTGCCCAGGATCCCTATACAATGAATAGGGAGAGATAGACACCTTAGACTGTGATCTATAAAACCAGCAGGCTAAGCGGGGAGCTGTCTAAATTCATCAATGGGAGATGCTATCAAAGGTGTGCATGGTAAACCCTATCCCTCTCACAGAGATTGATGCACAAGTCTGTGCTACAGGGAGGCACCTCCCTCTCTGCCAACAATCCAGCGCAAGATGGGTGTTTGGCTGCTTAAGTTGCATTCAGGGCTGACACAAAACAGCTGGGGGCACAGGGAGGCAGAAGACGTCCCTTATAACTTTTAGCCTAGCAGATGGAGGTGTGAGTGAGTGACTGCCAGTGAGAGTCCCCACTCCTCCTGAGGGGGAGAATGAATTTGAAAAAGATCAGCCACCTCTCAGGGGAATGTCCTAACCACCGAGCTATTGAATATCCTGGTATGGGTCTCCCTCAGTCTCTTCTGTTGAAGTTATTCCACTTTAAACAAACACTAATTGGACCAGTGACAGTTAGAATGATTCTGTAGCCCAATGTTTAGGGCACTGAGCTGAGAGTTGGCTGATCCCTCTTCAAATCCATTCTCCCCTTCAGGAGGAGGGAGACTTTAACCAGAGGTCATCCAACAAGTTCTGGGCTCCCTCCCCCCCATTCCTCCACCTGCAGGCCACAAACTGGATCCAAATGCCCCCCACACACACACACACTGTAGGCAGCCAAATGCCTGTTTTGCCCAGTTTGTGAATTGCTCTGAGGTTTAGGCAAGAAATAGGCATCCAGACACCTACCATGAGGCTACAGTTCATATGCCCGGGCGGTTGGGGACCTCACTCAGTGCCTAATTTTAGGTGCCTACAGAGTTAGACAACAGCAGAGCAGAAGTTTTGTGGATTGCAGTGGTACATAAAAGCGACTTAGGCACTAAGTGCCTTCATGGATCACAACCCAGGTGACTAGCCAAAGTCAAATTTCTAATGCCAATTTGATTTAAACAATATGGTAAATAATATAATGACAGTTTTGTAAAGCCATGCAAGGCAGTGATTGTGGAATGACAATAGAAAGACTTATGCCAACACCATCTGCAGCAGCAGCATAGATGAATTCTGGAGGGAGCATAAAGAATATTGGGTCAAGTTGTGAGAAAAATGGATAAGGGCTTTCTTAATGCAAACAGTTTGAAGTTGGAAATGATTGCTTTTATTAAGATCAAAAGCTGAAGACCACATCTCCAAGTGTTTAATATTAAAAAAAAACCCAAAGATTCCAGCAGCATTTAGCAAAACAAGGCAGATGTGCTGTTAACATGGAAAATAGACTGACATTTTCAGCATTTAAAATGTGAAGATAACTCCTCTAATTAGTTAGGAAAGCTAAGAGAATGGGTTAATGATTACGGAGAAACGTAGAAACACAGATTTGTGTAGTAAAGAGGGTAGAACAGGGAGAAGAGATGGATCCTGAAATGGGAGCTGGATTACAAAATAATCTGGGAATCAGTCTCGGATAAGCAGGGATGTACTTGCAGATAGAGGCAGCGTACAGAGAAATAAAGAATACAAAGCAGCAGCAAGGAAATGTGTCCCCAATATGTTCAGTATTTCTTTTCTCACCGAATATTTGTCTCTCCCTCTACTAGGGCTTGTCAAAATGGCAAAAAAAAATTGAGGTTATTTCCTCTCACAGGAAATGTTTGCTTATTTATAGTTCAGGGGTTTTTGCAAGGGGAATTAGACATTTTCAGTTGACAAAGAACTGGAAAATGTAGAGCTTTTCACAAAAAAGTTTTTGGTTTCTAGAAAAAGGTAAATTTGTCAAAGAAAGTTACAAGCAGAACATTCCAGTCAGCAAAGTACTCCCACTGACCTTCTAAGATTTAACTGCTTGTTTAGATTTTGCTTATGTCTACAAAATATTTGTTGAAACAATTTGTGACTTTACTTGTTTTATGTAGATACCCTCATGCTTTATCAGTCTGCTTTTATGGTGCATTCTGACATGCTTGATTTGTAGAATAAGGCTGATATATAGTGGTACTAGTAGATTTTAACTCTTACCAATATGGTACTGACCCCATGACCCTGCCTCCCCCTCACAAAAAATATTTCATAATTAGAGCCCTGCATGGATACAAATTTATATCCACGGTTGCAGATATCTGCAAATGCAGATATCCATGGATTGAAATTGGTATCTGCTGAACCACAGGGCTGTCCCAGGAACCACAGTGGCGAAAGGAGCAGAACATGGGGCCACCACTCCCAGGAACCAGTGCCCTATGCCAGCAGCTCCTCTGGCATAGCAGTACCACCCTCAGCCCTGTCCTCCAGCAGGGCTGCACAGACCCCAGACAGGAGATGCAGCTGCGTGGAAAGGCTGGGGACGGTAGGAGGAGCTGGAGGACCTGCTGGAACAGGGAACTGGCTCCTGGGAATCGCAGCCCCACATTCTGCTCCTTTCACTGCTACGGTTCACAGGAAAGCCCTGCAGTTCAGCAGATACCAATTTCTATCTGCAAAAAGAACAGGAGTACTTGTGGCACCTTAGAGACACAATTTTATTTGAGCACAAGCTTTCGTGGGCTACAGGAAAATACAGTAGGAAGATATATATATACACACATACACACACACGCACACATATACGCACACGGAGAGAAAGAACATGAAACAATGGGTGTTACCATCCATACTCTAATGAGTGATCAATTAAGATGAGCTATTACCAGCAGGAGAGAGAGAAATTTTGTAGTGGTAATCAAAATGGTCCATTTGCAGCGGTTGACAAGAAGTTGTGAGGAACAGTGGGGGGTGGGGGTGGGTGGGAAATAAACATGGGGAAATAGTTTTACTTTGTATAATGACCCATCTTTATTTAAGCCTAATTTAATGGTGTCCATTTTGCAAATTAATTCCAATTCAGCAGTCTCTCATTGGAGTCTGTTTTTGAAGTTTTTTTGTTGTAATATTGCAACTTTTAGGTCTGTAATTGAGTAACCAGGAAGTGTTCTCTTACCGGTTTTTAAATGTTAAAATTCTTGATATCTGATTTGTGTCCATTTATTCTTCTATGTAGAGACTGTCCGGTTTGGCCAATGAACATGGCAGAGGGATATAGAAGCCCTTTACACCAACATTCCACACAAAGATGGACTACAAGCCATCAGGAACAGTATCTCCAATAATGTCACGGCAAACACAGTGGCAGAACTTTGTGACTTTGTCCTCACCCATAACTATTTCACATTTGGGGACAACATATACCTTCAAATCAGCGGCACTGCTATGGGTACCCGCATGGCCCCACAGTATGCCAACATTTTTACGGCTGTCTTAGAACAACGCTTCCTCAGCTCTCATCCTCTAATGCCTCTGCTCAACTTGCACTACATTGAGGACCTCTTCATCATCTGGACCCATGGAAAAGAAGCCCTTGAGGAATTCCACCATGATTTCAACAGTTTCCACCCCACCAGCAACCTCAGCCTGGACCGGTCCACACAAGAGATCCACTTCCTAGACACTATAGTGCTAATAAGCGATGGTCACATAAACACCACCCCATTCCGGAAACCTACTGACTGCTATACTTACCTAAATGCCTCCAGCTTTCAGCCAGACCACACTACACGATCCATTGTCTACAGCCAAGCTCTACGATACAATCGCATTTGCTTCAACCCCTCAGACAGAGACAAACACCTACAAGATCTCTATCAAGCATTCTTACAACTATAATACCCACCTGCTGAAGAGAAGAAACAGATTGACAGAGCCAGAAGGATACCCAGAAGTCACCTACTACAGGACAGACCCAACAAAGAAAGTAACAGAACACCACTAGCCGTCACCTTCAGCCCCCAACTAAAACCTTTCCAGTGCATCATCAAGGATCTACAATCTATTCTGAAGGACAATCCATCACTTTCACGGATCTTGGGAGACAGGCCAGTCCTTGCTTACAGACAGCCCCCAAACCTGAAAAATTCTTACCAGCAACCACAGACTACACAACAAAAACACTAACCCAGGAACCTACCCTTGCAACAAAGCCCATTGCCAACTCTGTCCACATATCTATTTAGGGGACACCATCAGAGGACCTAATCACATCAGCCACGCTATCAGAGGCTCATTCACTTGCACATCTATCAATGTGACATATGCCATCATGTGCCAGCAATGTCCCTCTGCCATGTACATTGGCCAAACTGGACAGTCTCTACGTAAAAGAATAATTGGACACCAATCAGATGTCAAGAATTGTAACATTCAAAAACCAGTCAAAGAACACTTCAATCTCCCTGGTCACTCGATTACAGACCTAAAAAGTCCCAATACTACAACAAAAAAACTTCAAAAAACAGACTCCAAAGAGAGATTGCTGAATTGGAATTAATTTGCAAAATGGACACCATTAAATTAGGCTTGAATAAAGATTGGGAATGGATGAGTCATTATACAAAGTAAAACTATTTCCCCATTCCCCTCAACTATTCCTCACAACTTCTTGTCAACGGCTGCAAATGGACCATTTTGATTACCACTACAAAAAGTTTTTCCTCTCTCCTGCTCGTAATAGCTCACCCTACATACTCTAATGAGAGTGATCAGTTTTGGTAATACCCATTGTTTCATGTTCTGTGATATATATCTTCCTACTGTATTTTCCACTGCATGCATCCGATGAAGTGGGCTGTAGCCCATGGAAGCTTATGCTCAAATAAATGTTAGTCTCTAAGGTGTTCTTTTGCAGATACAGACTAATATGGCTGCTACTCTGAAACCGATTTCTATCTGCAGATATCTGCATCCACCGATAGAAATTTGTATCCGTGGACAGCTCTACAATTCAATCTTGAAAATGTCTTTTTTCCGGTATGGTATACTGGCAATAAATGTCTTAATTGTACGGTACACCTGACCATACCGGCTTACTTGCACCACTGCTGATATATCATGGGACTTGCTCTTTCTCCTTGACTCACTGATCTGGTCCCATATTATGATGCTTGGTCAGTCCAATACATCAGAAACAATTTCATTTGGCTTCTTGGCAAGACTACACTTTAACCAGCCAGGAAAATAGTTTTTAAAAAGGCCCCTGACAAATCCCCACACACCTGTCAGTTTAGCTGGTAGTGGATTAGTACATTCAAGAAATTAATAATTCTCTCCTGTCTCTAAACATCTCCTCTTGATGTCTCAATCAGCTTTAAACTTCACACAGTCAAAACTAGGCTCCTGATTTGTCCCACATTCCCTCATCCTCTACCACTGTCAACACCACCACTTTTTTCTGGGGCACTTAGACCCATAACATGGGGGTTATCTTTGACTCATCCCTGTCTCTCATCTGGCATATCTAGGCTTTGTCCAAATCTTGCCATTCCTTCCTCCATAATCTTTCTAAAATCTGACCTTTTCTTTCTGGCCACTTGACGAGAGCCTAAATGATCGTTCTAGCTATCTCCTTTCTTGATGACAATAGCCTCCTCCTCTCAGGCCTTGCTGATTGCTCTCACAAATCTATACAAAATGTAGCTGCTCAGATAACCTTCCTGATAGGTCACTGGGATTGACATGCAGGTTAGCCTTAACCAAAAGAAGGCATTTCAGTCTAGTTTCCTGTGTGCCAATATAGGAAATCTTTACTGAATGTAAATAATCTATGAAATTTGTAAAAAGAATGGAAAGACCTATAAAATCAACCACTTCTCATGACCGTCACTGGGTATATTCTTCCTGCTTACTTTGATACAACAGAATTTCTAAAGGAACGAACACTGCTAAGGGTGTTTCATACAACACTTTCTAGTCTACATTATCCATGTGCAGAGGGACCCTTCTCAATCCATATTAGCTAGGATGCAATGACAGCCAATCTTTCTCCATCCCCAAAGTAGAGCCAACAGCTATAATGCTGTACTTAACATTCATACTCAATACAACCCCAAAACCAGTTACTCACCTTGTAAAGATAGTGTCTTGCAATAACATTTGAAAGCTAATAAGCTTATCATTAGTATCAGCATGACATGTATGCAACATGTGAAATTATGGCTACTCTTCTGGAGTCTATAAACAGACAGAAGAGGCAAAACAGGTTTTTTCCAGATAGATAAGAATGGTTGACACATTGAGTTTTGGACTGAATCACAAACAAAGCCAGCTGTGGCCAAGAACAATGGAATATATTTGCACTGAGGATCATAGAAAGATCATTTGCACTGCAAAAAAAATAATAGTCACAGGAGTTCAGAGCATGCCCAACCTGGCCAAAGGATAGCCACAGGCAACTAGATCGGGGATTTTTGTGGGTAGGGGTTGTGTCCTTGAAAACCCAATAGCCCACTAATTAGGCCATTCACCTGGAATGTGGGAGTTCTATCTTCAAATCTCCACTCTTCCTGATTTAGAGCAGAGACTCTAACGTGGGGGCTCACACTCCAGGTGAATGCCCTACAGTGCTATAATGTATGGGGGTGTCTCTCTCTGTCTCTCAGACGTTTCATGAGAGCAGCATGACCTGGCTTAAATGTCTGACACCAGGAGAGGGTTCATAGATGTGAATTCTAAGCAGAGAGAGGTGCTTCCCTCCTGCCCAGAATTAGATTCCTCCCTCCCTTTGAGGGGCAATGCTTACATCACAGCCCTCTTCCTGGCATTTCCTCTTGACTAGCTTATGGTCTATGTTTATGAGACACTAGGCATATATTGGGATGGCTAGCCCCTTCTGTCACTGTGGCTAATTTTTTTTCTTTAGCCCAGTCAGAGCTAGCATGAGCACATCTCTGAGCTGGGAATCACACCCCCAACTGGAAGTGGAGACATACCCTTGGGCTGCTCCCTATACAGCTTGCAAGTACCTGTGAATCCCTTTCCTAGGTGCCTAACTCTCACCATGCATTGTGTAAGGAGCCTGAATGCCTAACTCAGGATGGAGGATTTCAGTAGACAGTGGGCACCTAAGTGTTAAGTGTTGCTACCTTTGTGGATCAAGCTCTAGCCCATTAGAGATTCAAGGATCTACAAGCCAGCATGGTGTGATCCAGGGAAAGCAGTTTACTTAAGACTTCCCATCTCTTAAGATGGTTCACAACATCCCTACAGTCATAACATTACCAGCCTTTTTTTTTTATTGCCACCTACAACATTTGTTTGTGTTCCACAGGCTAGTAATGCATTGTGTTAAGTAGCATTTCTTCTTTATTTTACCTGCCAGTAGCTTTGGTGGACCCAACAATAGAGAGTGTTATTTATACTATACCCTTCATAATCTTACATCTCAGTTAAATCCCGTCTAGCTTTTCCTTTTCAGAGCTAAATAATTGTGGGTTTTGCAGTCTCACACACTAAGCATTCAAGTCATCGCCTTAGACCTTCCTTACATGAATCCCAGTAATCAATTATTGTTCTCTTGACTCTTTTACCTGAATTACTGCATTGTGTCTTGTCTTCGGCCCTGACCTTGCAAATGGATCCACAAAGATGGAACTTTGCCCCCTTATGGAGCCCCTCTGATCTCAGCGGGGTTTCACACAGAAGCAGGTGTCTTATACACAGGGCTGCTTGTAGGATCTTGCCCTGAGCCCATAAGTGCTTCAGAGCAGGGAATGCATTTATGTGTTGGTAAAGCACTGGGGAAGTGATACTTAAGTGTAAGAATTAAGAGCAACCACGCTTAACTATCATGCTGCCTTCTTCCTATAAAGGGTATGGCTGAAATGGAAGGTAACCATGATAGAATAAAAGACTCCATATAAGAGTGTTCTGTTTTTACATATACCCAAAGTCACTGAAGTGCATTCTGGATGAGGGGATTTTTCGATCCCCTTTTAATACAGCTCAAAATTCTATTAGATTGTTTTACCTGTTCTGGCATATTGGGCAGATATCTTTATCGTGCTCTTGTCTTTACCGTGCTACCCAATAATGCTCTTATCTTTCCTCAAATTCAGTGCCCATCCCACTATGTGAAAAGTTTAGACAGTTACCTTATGTTAGAAGTTTGCCAGGCAGCAGCATATTTCAGCCAGCTGAATCTTCAAAAATCACCAGTCTTCAATATCCATTTGGAGTGCTTTAACACTCTCCGACTGTGAAGTGATCCAACATCATATCCTTCCTTCCCAATAAGAAGGAGCTTTTTAGTTTCAGAGTAATTGCCTTAGTATTTTGCTTCAGTATTTAACAGACAAAAATCTATGCATCTTGAAGATGACACAAGAATTCCCTCCTTCCCTGGACTGATCTCAGGGATTCCTTCTCTATCAAGTTTCAGTGCCTACTCAGGCTCAAGACTTCCAGGCTTAAAAAAAAATGTATCCTTACAGGTTATGTTTGATTGCTGACACAAACTGCCAGTGCAGGGAAAATTAGGTAGTATGTCCATTTCTCCCTACAACTTTCACCATCCTGTATACGTTCTCTTCAGTGCTACTACACGAAATGTGTTCTTCTCCCAGCCTACTTCCACTTTCAACTTGTCTGCTAGCAGCACATATGGTCTTCCATCTTTTCATACAGTATGTGTCCAGATTTGGTTATCTTCTCTAGGGCTTAACAAACCCTGCACTCTCCAAGCATGCATAAGACCAGTTTCAGTTGATTTGATCTTGTTACAAAATAGTCTGCCTGCTCTTACAGGGTTTCTTATTTTTTCAAGTCAGGGAGAAGGAAGCTATTTCTCCCACAGAGAAGCTCAACTCATTCCAACTTAGCACTTGTGTCTGTCTTCATTCTACTGCCTAATGAGCCTCAGCAGTTTATTGGGAGCCCAAGCACTATCTAACCTTACCAGACCAGCTGTTGGCAACCTCCACACCATCACACATTTCACTTATCCAAACTAAGTTGCCTAATCCCCAAACATTGAAAATCTTGAAATGAATTTAAGTCAATGCACTACAGTTTTCACAAAGTGAAACAAATGACCTGCTCCTGTAAAACCTATCTACCAGCTAGATTCATGAAGGATCTTAGGACATGTGATGCTCAGTGTCAGTACCTAACTTTAAGGCACCTAGAAAAATCATTGGAAAAAAGACTGACTCACAAAGCCTATACAATGAATGGGGAGAGATAGGTACCTTAGATTGCAGTCCACAAAAGTCAGCGTACCTAAGCTGGTCAATGGGAGATGCCAATGACAGGCATGTGTGCTAAGTCCTGCCACACTGACTTAGATAGGTGCTTAAATCCAGGCTACAGGAAGGTGCCTATCTCTGTTAGTGATCCACAACGAGGACCCTCCCCCCCCCCCCGGAGTCAGTTCACTTAGGCATCTAAGGCATTTCATGTGATAATGAGTTAGGAAAGTACCTGCCACCACACAAAACAGCCAGAGGAGGAGCTGCTGCTGCCGCCACCACCCACCTTATAACTTGTAGCCTAGTAGTTAGAGAATTTGTCTGGGAGGTGGGGGATGTAAGTTCAGTTCCCACCCCTGTCTGAGGGGAAGGGATTTCACCACGTGTCCTATTTCTCAGGTGAGTCTCTAATCACTGGGATATTCTGATGTGGCTCTCTCTCAATCTATGCTGTTGAAGCTGGTCCAGTTTGGATAAATAATTCAAGAGTCATTGAAACACGGGGATCTGAACTCTGTCTCCCCAAGGTGGGTGCCCTAACCACTAGGTTACAGCAACTCTCTCTAGCCTACTAACTAAATATTTAATCCAAAGCAAAACAATGCAACAGGAAAGATGGAGAACCCCACCTCACAAAAGGTCACAGCGAGACCACTTTAAAAGGTAGGAGATACCTGTTCAAATCCTTTCTCCACCCGGATAGTGGGGTAGGGGGGATTGAACCTAGGCCTTCCACATTCCAGGTACATGCTCAAACCCCACTGAATTGCAAATTATAAAGTGAGTGGTAACGCCTACTCTCCTGCAGCATTCAGATTTTGAATGGGACTCATTCCCATAGGTGTGCTTAGGGGTTGCCTACCAAATCGGGCCCTACATGCAAGTTAGGCACGTTGACACCTACCTTCCCTCCATTTGTGAGTTGCTCTGGGCTTGGGTAGGTGATAGGTCATCTAGATATCTGCAGTGAGGCACCAGTGCACATGCTCAGAGGTGGAAACCTAGGTCACTTTTACCCTGAAAATTTAAGCTCTAAGTGAGTTTAGCACCTAAAATATTCTGTGGGAGATTTCTGGATCACAGTATAGCCTAAGACTGGGGCTTAGGCATCTAAACTCGAGGTTTAGCACTGTCTGATGTTTAGGCACCTAAATATTTTGTGAATTCCATCCTACATGAATAACTTTATGCATATGGATAGTTTCATTTAAATCAATGAGATTACTCACCTATAAAGAGTTAAACATGTTTTCAATAATGAAACTTTTCAGATGTCATTCCTGGCTTATTAAACTTTCTTAATAAGCATAAAATTAGCTTCTATTCATGTTGTACATTAGTCAGAAAGGTAAGTGGTGGTTAGTAACACTCAGATTGATTTTTATGCAATCAGTCCTCCACACCAAAGAATTAAACGGTTGGTAATTGCATCAGTGGGATAGCACTAGACATACTTCTGCATGCCACACAATTAGCCTGTGAAATTCATGGTCACAAAATAAATTCCTGACTTAATTTTTTATCAGGAGTCAGATTAAAAACTGGACACTTTTATGGACAAGAATATAGCAAGTTATAATACTAAGGATAAAAATGCAAAACCTTTAGAAGGTATAAAGCTTCCAAGTTCAAAGTGTAAGCCAGTTTCTAATTAACAGGGGTTAGCAAGAAACTTTCCCTAGTGTCACAGGGTGCTCTATTCACCCTGGAGCACCTCCTTGTGGCCACAGCTGACATGCTTTTCCCCTGGGTGGGTTGGGTCAGGAGAAAGGAGGTGTGGCACAGCTTTGGCCAGCCCCAGGCTTCTCCAGGTTTGTGGGGGAGAGGCTCAGGGCTTTGGCCAGCCTGGAGCTACTCCAGGTGGCTTGGGGCTTCCGCGAGCCCGGGGCTCCTGCAGCAGGGGGGAGGGGCTCTCTGGGCTGGATGGGGCTTGTGGTTCTAGCCACAAGGGGCAGGGATCTCAGGGCTCCTCAATCATAGGGAGGGTGCAGGTGGAAGGGTCAGAGCAGTGTTTTCCCTAGGAATTGAAACTCGTGTGTGTGTGTGTGTGTGTGTGTGTGAATTTACAGGGCAGAGGGTCAGTGCCAATGAGGGGTGAAACCGTGAGGGTTAAGGTGGGCTGTATGGCACCATAGTAAAAACCGAGAACTGTTTCATGATCATTTTATTAGATTTAACTCATGTTTTGAAATCACACAAATTAAAAGTTGGCTACTCAAGCCTTCTATGAAGCACTGCATCTATATCCTTCTTGGTTTCTTGTTATAATTTTGCACAACTATGTTAATGAACTTCTTGAATGCAATGCATTCATCTTTGGTGGCTTCTCATGTGTCCAGTACTTCCATTCCTTCAATTGATATGTTCATTCACATGGTCAGGCAGAAGGCGACTTCTTTCAGAACACAAAATTCTATTCGGTGATGAAAAAGAACACTCAACTGTAGCTGTTGTGACTGGGAATAGCAAGAGATGAATTCCTACTTCTTTCATCCCAGGAAACATAGCATAAAGATCGGGTTGAGCCACTAGTGATGATAAAAAAGAAGTTGCAGTCAAATCTTCATTAATTCGTCATATCATACTCCACTCTGTGTTCAAATCCTCTAATCTGTCCTGAGAACATGACAACCCATGGCTGGTAGTGCCTCACTCCACTCAACTGTCGGTATTTTATAGGACAGGGATCTGTAAAAGTAGAGATTGAGTAGAATCTAGAAGTAGCTGTTGTAGATTTAAGATTCAAGTCTGTGTACTTTTTCAATTGTCTTAACAAACACATCTTGTCCTCTTCACTTAAGGATTCAATATAAATGCCTTCATTAGTCAACTTCTGGACTGAATTCTTTGCTTCTTCCAGTACTTTTTCAACGGATAGCTCTGATTGTCCAGCAATAGAACCTACATTTGGATCAAAGATCTGCTACTGTTGTAGCAGATGCCTGGATGGCATTGTTTAATGACCCAAATGGTTTCAAACAGTAGACTTACAAGAGACTGGCAATAGTTTTCTCCGAATGTGCTAGCAAAAGTAATCCATCAGCCTCACTACTTAGATCCATCCCATCCTTCCAAAGTCAATAATAATGGCTGGAGTAATTTTAAGACAACAGCCAAGGATCACTCATGAGAAAGCCAGAGGGTTTTCCCAGGTTGGACTAATTTGAACTTCAGTCCCAGTGTCTCTTCTATATTTTCCAAGATATTCAGTCTTTTTGGACTCTTGATGAAAGAAGAAAATAATGAAGACATTAAATTTATAGCTTTTTAAAATGTCCTTTGAAGAGTCTGCAGTTTGTACTAGTGCTAGTTGGAGTAGATGGCCTCTGCAGTGTGTATAGGAGAAACTAGGGTTATGCTTTTCTCTGAGCAAAGCTTGTACTCCACCATGTCTTCCAGAGAAGTTTGCAGCACCATCAAATGCACAAGCAGCCATCTGTTTGGGGTCCAACTGACAAGCATTTAACTCTTCTAAGATGTGGGTTGTCACAGATGCAGCTGATGTGTCTTCTATAACTTGAATATCTAGAAATGCATCTACTGGCCTACCACTGACATCAAGATAATGTTCACAATAACTTAATACTTGATGCCCATTTGCATCAGTGCATTCATCAGCCGTGTATGCAAATTTTTTTGACTATGGCGAGAGTGTTCTTCACTTTTTCCAACTGTTGCACCACATGCTTCTAGCCAGTCAGTTGAGTTTCTTGCCAAAAGATAGTGAGCATTTGCTGATCTTGTTCAGAACCAATGTTCAACTTCAGAATGAACAAGTGACAATGCACTTAACACTGGCCTCCAGTTTGTAGTGTGTGGTATCTCTTGCTTAAATAGAAAGTAGGATGCCACAGCCATGTTTGTTCACAAGAACTGTGTTGTATCTCCAGCATTCTTAACAGCGTCATTAACACTCACCGGTGTTGTCCTTGCTCAGTGGAGACTCAGAGTTCAGAGGTTCTTTCACATGAGCTCACCTCCCAGGTGCGGGGCAAGAAGGCGCCTTACTTGTTCCTCCAGCTTCTCACCGCTCGCTCTGGCCACTGTTGTTCATTGTGCCACCATTCACTCCATCGCTCTGATGGCACTGGCCAGTGTGACCTCTGTGAGCTGGTCTTGTGAGGTTTCACCCAGCTCTCAGTGATTTCAGCTGAGCTCTCAGTGGGGGGGACCTTGCTGCTAGTGCAGACTGGGCCATCTCAATAAGACGACCAACATTTCATTACCACCACCCCACCCCCATTCAAGTGATTTGTAACCCAACCCCAGCCAAAAAATCTATCACTTCAGCAAGACCACCCTGTTTGCTGGATACCTAGGTAGATTAGGTGTGACTGTAAATACAATCTGGTCCTGAAGCCTTTCCCCCGAGCCTCCAGCTCATCACTAGCTATCAGTGAGAGCTCATGTAGACTTTGCTTACAAATCATAATTTTAAATTATTAGGTTGTCCAACATCACCAAAATGAATGCACTGACATTGTCATAAAAACAAAAGCTGTATAACGAAGCTAGTCTATGTTCATACTTTTCAAATCTTTTATACTTTTTCAGATACACTTTATATGCTTTTAAAGTATGTATTAGTGTTTCAGTTTCAATTCAAATTTCCAAACAATCACTACACTGGCAACACTGCATGTAACTAGTCCACAAAACTGGGAGGGAGGTGGGTTGGGAAAATTCAGGGGGGTGTGCGGAAATCTCTGGGGCAGAACCAGGGGCTAGCCTCTCCAAAGAGAGGCTCCACCCATCGCCCATGTTAGTACTGATAGGATAAATCAGGGGTAGGCAACCTATGGCACGTGCGCCGAAGGCAGCACATGAGCTGATTTTCAGTGGCACTCACACTACCTGAGTCCTCGCCACCAGTCTGGGGGGCTCTGCATTTTAATTTAATTTTAAAAACCTTATTTAGTTTACATACAATAATAGTTTAGTTATATATTATAGATTTATAGAAAGAGTCCTTCTAAAAACGTTAATGTATTATTGGCACATGAAACCTTAAATTAGAGTGAATAAATGAAGACTCAGAACACCACTTCTGAAAGGTTGCCAAGCCCTGGGATAGATATTAGAATTACAAGAAAGTGTTTAGTGTTTGGACTCTATTAAATGTTTGTGAGCTCTTGCATGCACTAATCTTACTTGCAATCTTTCTGTTCCATACTGTAATGTTATTATATTACAATATGGAATACAGATATAGCAAATAAGTGAGTGTAGAGTGAGTGGTTGTAGTGTGAGCCTCTGTGACTCCATGAATCACTGTTCAGGAAAGGTGAAGAGCTGCTCTTCTACAGAAATTATTAGGTCCCTCCCAAAAGAGGAGACCCATCCATATCAGACAGGGTGTGGTTGGATCTTACAACTAGAAACTCCCTACATCTGGATTGAAGAATTGTCAGCCAAAGGACTAAAGACTCTTGTAGTTGTTCTGCTCTTTTCTCCATGAAGATAAATCCTGCTAGTGGATTTCTCCTATACATGGGCTGGGGTTACCATGGGCTAGGGGAGGCTGAGCCTCCCCAAACAGCCAGGCATGGCCCTGCCCACACTCCACCCCCAGTTCTCAGAACACTCCTGCTTCTCTCTCTGCTGTGAGTCAGTTCTTCCCATGTGCTGTGGCCCCAGCTTGGGCTGGGGCCATGCCACCCACCCTGCCAGCACTGTGGGGGAGGCAGAAGGCTGAGGCCACACTGCCTGCCCTCCCAGCACTCTGGGGCTGGGGCCATGCTGACTGTCCTCCCAGTGTTCCTGGGGCAGGGGGCTGGTGGCTGCAGTGGAAGGCTCTGGGCTCTGGTGGGGGGCACAGAAGGGATGATGCTTCAGGCAGAAGGGGCGGGGTTGGGGGCTAGCCTCCCCAAGCCAGTCATTCACGCACCCATACTCCCATAAGCAGAGAGCACATGGCAGGAGGAACATAGAAACTTCAAACAAAAGGAACTAAGATTCCCTGTGTTGCTGGGACTCTGGGAAGCAAGAGATTTCTAGGCATAAGCAAGAGATCCCCAGCTGCTTAGCCTAGGTTACCTCAAAGGACAAATCTTGCTGATTATAGAAGCCTCAATTACTTTTATAACCTAAGGCTGTAACTCAGTGTGTCTGTATTTGCTTGCCTTAACCTTGTAAATAAGTGTAATATCCTTTTCCTATTTAATAAATCTTTATATAACTTCTTGGATTGGCTACAAGCATTATCCTTGGTGTGAGACCTAAAGTGCAGCTGATCTGGGGTAAATGACTAGTCCTTTGGGACTAGGAGCAATTTGAATATTGCTGTGATTCTTGGTTTAAAGGTGTCAAGTATCAGAGGGGTAGCCTTGCGTTAGTCTGGATCCATAAAAGCAGCAAAGAGTCCTGTGGCACCTTATAGACTAACAGACGTATTGGAGCATGAGCTTTCGTGAGTGAATACTCACTTCGTCATATGGATCCCCATCCGACGAAGTGGGTATTCACCCACAAAAGTTCATGCTCCAATACGTCTGTTAGTCTATAAGGTGCCACGGGACTCTTTGCTGCTTTTGGTTTAAAGGGCCGTCTATCACAGCGACGCACTCACCTGGGTGGCAAGACAGACCAGAGCACCAAGGGAACTGTCTAAGATTCCATTAAAGCTGTTGAAGTGCCGGAGGAGTCTGCACTTGGTGCAGTTGGGTTGGTGAAATTTAACTTAAGAACTCAAGCTATTTGGGGTTTGTGCCCTGTTTGCTTAACAGTTTGCCCTGAGGTTGGTATTCAGGCTCTTGTCCCACCATTAGGAGCAACACAATGTGAACAATGCTACAGCAGATCATTTTTACTGTAAAATTTAAACTGCTATAATTTCAGTTCTTTATACAATAAGCCTTATAATAAGAGACTAAGTAGTACACAAAGCAGCATTCACTTGGAAATTTGACAAAATAACTATCAATATTTCTGGTCGAAGTCTGTCATTGAATTTACTGGTACAAGTAAACAAAAAGACTCAAGCAAAGCTACGCATAACGGGGTGCTGTTCAGTTACAGAATCTGTAAAAGAACAGACTCTCATATCACTGACCAAACAATTTCCCCTAGTTAATGTACAGTGTATGAGAACAAACTAACATCACTAAGCTGCATGCTCCAATCACAATATAAATGTACTGAAACCTTACAGAGAGATTTCCTGCCTATTGGAAACATGAAAACCAAAAGCTAAGATCAGATAATCTCCTCAGACAGATGCACAAATCCAACAGACTTCAAAGGAAGTTAGGCATGTATAGCCAAGGGCAGACTTTATCCCCAGAGTTTCCCAGTAACATTCTCTACTACTGTGTTCATCTCTGAGCCAGATTCTGATCTCTGTTACACAATTTACACAGTTGGAGCTCTACTGAAATCACTATTTCATCTAATTCATACACTGGTGTAAATAAGATCAAAAGTCATCTGTCTTCAAATCTGGCTTCCTTTTGTGAGTAAGTCTGGAACTTTAAACTATCATTTTAGACAATTTTGTGCCCTATAAATAATAATAAATAGCCTTTTAAAATAGCTAGGATCTCAAACCAGCACTGAAATTTCTTTTCGGATGTGAAAATGTGGAAGCATTCTGATGTGGAACAGATTTAGGGTCAGATTCTCATTTACATTTAAGTTCCCTTAACAACACTAGCAGCGTAAAGGAGCCTTAAGATAGGTGTAAATTACAATGTCAGAGCAGTGGGAAGGGTCATCTCTCAGACTTGAATTCAGCAAATCACAGTTAGGGTGAGGTCAGAGGTGGAGATCAAAGGGCACTGAAATCTCGATCTCTTGTTCAGGGATTCCAGCTGCATCTAAACTGAAACCAAAAAATAAGCAAGTTGTGGTTTTGGATCCAAATCTGAACCAATTTCGGTGTGGAATCAAATCAGAGGATAAGAAACTAAACACACTTCTTCTCCCTGGCCCAGAAATGCAAATAAGTTCAAATTCAAAGTTCTTGTTTTCACCCACTTCTAGTAATTCACATTTGTACTGACTTCACATTTTCACTGTGTGCCACTTCAACCTTGTAGTTTGCTAAAAGCTCTGAGTGAGTGATTACTGGGCTATCCCTGGACAGAAAGCAAACCATTTAGGAAACAAAGAAATTCTACACAGAAAAATAAAACTAGAAGATTCTACTTATGATTTTACTGAGGAGGGACCTGATCCAATGCCCACTGAAATGAATGGAAAGCCTCCTATTGACTTCAGTGGGTTTTGGATCAAGCCCTGTACTCTATACAGGCCCTATAGCAGGGGTGGGCAAACTTCTTGGCCTAAGGGCCACCTCGGGGAATAGAAATTGTATGGTGAGCCATGAGAATGCTCACAAAATTGGAGCTGGGGTGCGGGAGGGGTGAGGGCTCTGGTTGATGGGGTGGGCTCTGGGGTGGGGCAGGGGATGAGGGGTTTGGAACACAGGAGGGTGCTCCAGGCTGAGATAGAGGGGTTTGGAGAGCAGGAGGGGGATCAGGGCTGGGGCAGGCGGTTGGGGCATGGGGAGAGTCTCATGGATGCAGACTCTGAGTGGCGTTTACCTCAAGTGTCTCCTGGAAGTATTTTCTTTCTCCGGCTCTTACGCAGGCACTGCCCCTGCAGCTCCCATTGACGCACTGGAGGGGACCTTGGAGCACATAGGAGCCAGAGAGGGGCTATGCCACAGCTTCCGGGAGCTGCATGGTGCAGCCCTTGACCCTGCGCCCTGGCTGGAGCACCAGAGCAGGACCGAGCCGCGTGATGTGGCTCCCCTAACCCAGTGCCCTGGCTGGAGCAGGGCTAAGCCATGTGGTGCAGACCCCTCGACCCAGCAGCCTGGCCGGAGCACCGGAGCCTGCTCTCCAGCAGAAGCTTGTGGGCTGACTTAAAACGGCCCACGGGCTGTAGCTTGCCCACCCCTGCCTTAGAGTGATGGCATTGCTATAGTTAGTCAGGCAATGTATCTAAATTGGGACCTTAAACAACCAACTATATTTTAGGGAATGCATCCTCCAATTTCTACACTGTATTGATGACTTTACTGCACTTCTTGACATTATACATTTTTCAATTAAAAAGTGATGCAGGCCAGTCCACTGTTACATTTATATTTGTATTCAGCTAATTATCCTATGATGACAGTACATCAGTTAGACACACATACGTACATTGTTGACATCAAATTGACTTCCCTTAACAAATGCCTTAGTATGCATACAGTGTGTAAGTCTTACTCCATACAGACAAATTCTGGCTGGCCTTTCACATACATAGCACAAGAGAAATGCATAATACACCTGATGCGTCTCAACCTTGCTTCCTCCCAGACTCTAATCTGCAGTTCCTTTGTCCACTGAGCCGCAGAGGGCAGGTCTTGGTAGAAGTAGCATAGTCCATATGGAATCCAGACCTGCCCAGAGACAGTATGTGCTCACCCCACTGATTATACCTTCAGGCAATTTGCACAACCAGCTGTGCACATTCCCATGGCCAGCCAGAACACAGGCACAAAGTAAACACAGAGTTGCTAATAGAAGAACGGTGTTAGTTTGCCCGCATTTGGGGGCAAACTCCATAGACCCAGAATTTAGCATAAGAAAAATATGTCTTGAAATCATAATGGAACTTCTTTTCCAAGGTTTCATTCTTAACCTCTGTAAAATATATTACTGTTTTGAAAACATATTCTAGAGTTATCATAAACCATAAAATATATTCTTTTCTCACTTCAATGTGCAAAGTAGAAAATAAAACAAAATGGTTTGTTGAAAGATATCAAATATAGGAAGCAATTCTCTAATACTGAAAAAAAAAACCCACTGTTCATGATGCTAGGGTCCATTCTCTAATGCAGAGTGCACAGTGAGTTCTGAGGCAAACAAAGCAAGGTGCCTTTTTGTATTCTTTTTTGCAGCTGGCTGATCACAGAATTTGACTTCAATGTTGCCATCACTGAATGCTTCTCTCCTGGCCTCCTCTAAAGCACTGGGCTCTCTTTGAGAAAGACTTGCCTTTTGCTGCATCATGGTAATCCCTGAGTTTCCAAGTCGCCTGGAAGGGGATGGGTTTTCCTTGACAATACAAAAGCAGATTGCAGAGAGGAAATTTTTCTTGAAGTTCTCGTTCATAAAGGCATATACCATAGGGTTACAAATGGAATTGAAAAACCCAATGATCTGAACAATAGCAAAGATCATCTTGATAGTGACATCATCATACTCACTTTCAAAATTACCTGAGAAAAAGGAAATATAATTATATAGATACCCATACCCCGTACCCATCCTTGCAGGTCAGAAGTTCTTGTTCGGCTTCAAGAAAAAGTTCTTAGATGTTTTTATCCATTTTAATTATGGGTTTGACCAGAAAGCAAAGCAAAACACAGTCATATCAAGATAGTCTGAAAATTGCAATTTATGAATTGCAAAATTAACAGACAGCTGAGTGACACAAAACTACCAGTCAGTTACATACTTTGTTTATTTAAATCCTATTGTCCTCCATGTTCTATCTTCACTTCCGATTTGTAAACATTGTTTTTGTCACCCTACACTGTCTTCTGCCATTTTTACAGCTCACACAGTGGGAAACTAGCGCTCTCCTCTGTGCTCACACACTTTGGGTCCAATCCAGGCCAGATCTAAGCAGGTAATGCTCCAGCCATTTAAAATAAATAGCAATAAACATGAGTATTTATAGAGCACTCATATGTTCAAAGCACTTTACATATTAGTTGGCAGTGTGGCCTAACAGAGAGTGCACTGTATTGGGACTAACAAGAGCTGGGTCCTATTCCCAGCTCTGCCACTGGCCTGCTGGGTAAATCTCTGTACCTCAGTTTCCCCCTTTGTAAAATGGAGATAATGATACTGACTCCTTTGCAAGGTGCTTTGAGATCAACAGATGAAAAGCACTATAAAAGCAAATTGTCATTAGCTGAGTAAATATTAGCCCCAGTTTAGAGACAGGGGAAAGGAATAAAGGGGAAGTGACAAGCCATGCAATGAGCCAGTAGCAGAGCTGGGCTTACAACTCAAAACCAACTCACAATCCTGAGCTTAACTCACCAAGCCTCACTTTTGTCCACCTGTACCAGGAATTGAATTTCAGAGTCTCATCTCTGGTCAGTGTAGAAGCAGGGTTTCACCTTCAAGGAATGGGTGACCTGTCTTTTATATAAACATGCATATCCTCTTGCATTCACAAAATCTCCTTAAGGAATGGATTACAGTCTGGCTGTAACTAATGACACTGGTCAAATCAGGATACAGCTTTGAAATATTCACTGATAACCACAGTCAATCACATGCTGTATATATATGTCTTGAATTTCTGTATTTAAGTACAGTTCACACTGAAATGGATGTAAATCAGACCAATGTCTGATGACAATTACAGAGCACAGGAAACCAGCTTCCTCAGTGAAGTGAAGTGGAAACACTGGCCCTACATAATTTTCTCTGTCTCTCTCTCTCCATTCATACACCCTTGTAAGAACATGCAAGTGTAAACTCCCCTATAAACTCTTTTCTTATCTATTATCTCTCATCTGGCTCTCACCCCAATTTCTGAATATTCAATATCATAAAATATTGAAAAGTGATTCTCCTCTTTCAATTCTTCCAAAAACAGGATCTCCATACTACACGTTTGCAATGAAAGGTGACGGTGTTTGTTTTGCTTTGTTTTGTTTTGTTTAACAATAAAACATTTTGATCAGAGTAGTGTACAAGTAGCAGAGAGTGATTCATGACATGGAGAAAAGTATAAGTTTAAGAAAGGTACAGGCTAATAGTTCCAAAAAAAGCATTTTTATATAATGGATGAATGGCTTTGGTTGTAGTGAATTGTGTGTTTTCAACTGATGAATCAATGTAGTGAGGAAGAGAAATGCATCAGCCCCTTTGTTCTGCGCTGATACTTGGTTGCTTGTGTTTTAAACAAGATCCTTGGCATCTGAGGCACGTAGAAACAAAGAAAGACTGCAGTAGTCAGGATCCACAATTTCGTTTGAAATTGCTATGAGACAACTGCAGCAGCAATCAAAAAGTAACTTAGGGCAAAACCTCAGATAGTCTCTGATTTGCATTGAGGATGTTTACCTGCAGGGCAACTCTGTAGCATACTCTGACATTGCACTATCTGCGGGGCCAGTTCTGACAGCTGCAGACCCTTCATGTTCACGGTGAGAGGAGCCCCCACAGGGAGACAGTACCGTGAGCAGTGCTTGAGTCCTACTGGAATGTTACGGGTCACTGTTCTGGCACTGCTTGGGGGAGCTAGAAGGTGTAATGGCACTTCCAGTATTTCCAGTACTTGCATTCTGCCACCTCTTGAGCACAGCACTCACATGCTGACTGTGAGTGCTTGTTCTTTGCTCCTCCTCCATGCACCATAAAAGGAGAGTGTGTGAGAAAGGCAAGCCTACGATGGGCCTCCTAGACCCCGAGGCACAAGAACAGATCTGCTGGGTGCCAACTCCTTGTCTTGTGAGATTTGACTCAGGCTTGAGAAAAAGCAACAGTAGGAAGGAGACATTTTAAATTCAGATTTGGGAGCAGGTGTCAGTGTGTTCCTCATTTGAGACCAATTGTCTTAATTGCTGTCCCCAATCAGGGACTGTAATGAGGCAGAGAAGCCCCACATCCACAGAAAAGGGATAAAGGAGAGTCTATGGGCCTAGCTAACCTCATCTCACTATACCTGCAGCCAGTTCCAAGCCTGGAGGGGCAATAAAGGAGATAGGCTAACTCAGTTCAGGGCTGAAAGAGCTAGTAATGATGAGAATGAGAGTACAGCTATCTGTGAGAGGAAAAGAAAATGCATTGAAAAAACCAATGGGGTATTGAACAGGTGGGAGAGGAAGATGAAACAATTTTAAATGAAAAACTTCAGTTAGAAGGAACTTCCAAAAGCTATAAAAAAAGAGCAAAAGTACTTCTCCAGGCCGAATGGTATAAGCTTTGAAATGCTTAAACACCTATCTGAGAGAAGTCTGAGGGTGATACTAAAATTGGGCAATAGCATATGAGGAAAAGATGATCTGCCAGTTGAGTTGAAGCATGCAGTTACTGTTCCAGCAAGGAAACCAGGCAAGCTGAGATCTTGATCTGATGCATACAGGCCAATTTTTCTGGATATTGAAAGAGCTTATGGAAAGTTCTGGAGAGAGGGTTTACTTCATAAAGTGGCTGCCATGGGCATAAAAGGAAAGAAATCTAGGTGGATAAGGGATTTCTTAAGTAAAAGAACTATGCAGTGTGAGTAGGAAAAGCCTACTCCAATATATGTACCCTAACAAATGGCACTCCACAGGGTGATCATGATGAATGATCTTCCAAAAGAATTAAGTGTAGGAATGGACATCACTTTATTTGCTGACGATTTTGCCACAGGGGTCACAAACAGACACCCAGAAAGAGCTGCTAAAAGAGTAAATGTACTAAGGACAGGCGCAGAATGGAGAAACATGAGGCTTTAAATTCTCAAATGACAAAACTAAAGGAATGATATTCACTAAAAGAAAAATTTTAAAAGATTATAAATCATATCTATATGGATAGCAAATAAGTATAGTTAAAAGCTACAGATTTTTAGGGCTGATATTTGATAGCATGCTCACTTGGAAGAATCATAGACTCATAGACTCATAGACTCATAGGTCAGAAGGGACCAATCTGATCATCTAGTCTGACCTCCTGCACAAGGCAGGCCACAGAACCCCACCCATCCAATTTTATACAACCCCTATCCCAGGACCGAGTTATTGAAATCCTCAAAAATGGTTTGAAGACCTCAAGCTGCAGAGACACCACCAGCAAGCGACCCGTGCCCCACGCTGCAGGGGAAGGCGAAAAACCTCCAGGGCACCTGCCAATCCGCCCTGGAGGAAAATTCCTTCCCGACCCCAAATATGGCGATCAGCTAAACCCTGAGCATGTGGGCAAGAGTCACCAGCCAGCACCCAAGAAGGAGTTCTCCGCAGCAACTCAGTACTCATCGCATGCAACATCTCCCCGCAGACCATTGAGCAGACCTGTCTGGTGGTAATTCAAGATCAATTGCCCAAATTGACGATCCTATCATAACATCCCCTCCATATACTTATCAAGCTTTGTCTTAAAGCCAGGAAAGTCTTTTGCCCCTACTACTTCCCTCGGAAGGCTATTCCAGAACTTCACTCCCCTAACGGTCAGAAACCTTCGTCTAATTTCAAGTCTAAACTTCCTAATATCCAGTTTATACCCATTCGTCCTCGTGGCTACATTAGTACTAAACTTAAATAATTCCTCTCCCTCCCTAACGTTAACCCCCTTGATATATTTATATAGGGCAAGCATATCCCCCCTCAGCCTTCTTTTGGCCAGGCTAAACAAGCCAAGCTCTTTGAGTCTCCTTTCATAAGGCAGTTTTTCCATTCCTCGGATCATCCTCGTAGCCCGTCTCTGAACCTGTTCCAGTTTGAATTCATCCTTCTTGAACATGGGACACCAGAACTGCACACAGTATTCCAGATGGGGTCTCACCAACGCCGTATACAACGGTACTAACACCTCCTTATCCTTGCAGGAAATACCCCGCCTGATGCATCCCAAAATAGCATTTGCTTTTTTAACAGCCGTATCACATTGGCGACTCATAGTCATCCTGCTATCAACCAGTACCCCAAGGTCCTTCTCTTCCTCCGTCGCTTCCAACTGATGCGCCCCCAACGTATATCTAAAATTCTTATTATTAATTCCTAAATGCATGACCTTACACTTTTCACTATTGTATTTCATCCTATTTCTATTACTCCAGTTTACAAGGTGGTTCAGATCTTCTTGAATAGTATCCCTGTCCTTCTCCGTGTTAGCAATACCCCCCAGCTTCGTGTCATCCGCGAACTTTATTAGCACATCATATGGAAGGTACTTCTCGAACCTCCTGGTGTCTGAATAAAAGAGTACTTCTGATGTTATATAGAACTCCAGTAAGACCAATTGATCAGTACAAGTACCAGGTTTTTGGTTCAGCATAAAAAATTAATTTGAGAAAGCTTGAGTCAGTCCAAGCTCTGGGGTTGCAAATTGGGTGTGGTGCCTTCATCACAACACCGCTGTGTGTAATTCAGATAGCTGCAGGTGAACAGTCCATTGCTTTAAGAATAAAGCTTTTAGATTTAACTTTTTGGGCTAAAGTCACTGGAGACTGTGAAGATGAAAACACCAAACTGATATAGGATGAATGCTGGGAATTAAGTGGGCAATGTGTAAGGCAAAAATTCAAAATGCCTCATGTAAGCAAAGTTAAAGTGTGGACAAAAGAGCTTGGTGAAAACAAAGACCTAAAGAGCTTAAAATCTATAGCTTTGGGGAAAATATATTATGACTGGAAAAGGAGCATTAAATGTGCAAGCTATAGCAAATGAAAACGTTTGTGATAAGTGGGAATGCTACTGTCCAATATATACTGAGGATCCAAAGATGTAAGAACAGGAAGAATGGGAACAGCTTTCTGTGTTCCTGAACTCAGAATCAAGCAAACTACACAGCTATCAAATTTTGTAGCCATTTTGACAGCTGAACTGGCAGGGATAATGCTGGCATTAAATTGGGTCATAGATGTGCACCAGACGCTATGGTCACCCTGTCTGTTTCCTTATCTGGACTACAGGCAATTGGCAATGACTCTTCAAAGAGCAGAAATTATATTCTGAATGAAATATTACTGTTAATAGATTTGATGTAGCTGGGTGTAATCATAGTGATAGCATGGATCCCAGTGCAATGACCTGCCAGACAAAATGGCAAAAAAATGCTGTTGAAAATGAGCAAATTGATTGAAAGAGCCCTTTAAATACATTGGAGTTTAAAAATCTAATTAAAATGAGTTGAGAAGAATGGCAAAAACTATGGGCAAAAGAAACAAGGAGAATTTGAAATATGCCCAAGAGTAAAAAATGCTGATATACTCCAAGGCCCTGAGATATAGAGTGAAGTGACTATTTAGAATTGTAACTGGCCGTTGTAGATTAATAGTAATTTGTTTCTAACAAACAAACAAAGATGGATTATGTGGGGTGTGCAAGGTCCAGGAAACAGATGATCATCTTCTCTGGGAGAACAAAGAGTGCACCTTGAAAGGGAGTATTTTATATGAAGAAAAAACAAAAATAGAGGTTTTAAAGTTCAAATTTTTTCATGGAAACACCTAGTAAGAGCACTGAGAAAATGAGGCCTATTAAAAAGATATACTGAAATTCTTTCAGAATGCTAGGAATTAAAAATGAAAGACTTTAATTTTTAATTACCTATCGTGTCCAGTGCTTGGGGATCACAGACTCAGCAAGTAAGTCTGCTTCACCATAAAACACAAGAAGAAGATGACAAAGTTGATAAATAGATTAAGAACTACTGTTATATCATGAGAGACTGTTTATTGTTCCAGATTTAAAGGCACATATTCACTTTAGCTGGCAATGGGCACTAGAGCAGCAGCACTAGAGTTTGATACATCAGTGATTCCATTACTAAAAAGAAAAAGACACACAAAAGTAAATGCTCTAATTTAAGAAGTGTGGCAGGTACTCACTGTATTCTATCATCATGTGAATCACATGGAAAGGGGCCCAGCAGACTGCAAATAAAACCACCACCATCACCATCATAACGATTGCTCGCTTCTTCTTCCTGAAAGTACACTGAGGTAGAGTTTACGGAATAACTTTGAATAAACTGTTGATTAGCACAAATGCCTCAAGGTCAGCTTCTAAAAGTATTTAGGTACCCAAAGATACAGATAGGCACTTAATGAGATTTTCAAAAGTGCCCACTTGCTTAACCCTCCTTGAAATTGCTGAACCATATCAAATAAGTAATAAACAACAAGACCAATGTCATATTTTCCTAACTCAGGATCCAATTTGAAATGCAAAATCTACTTACCTTCACGCAACTGCACTAATAAACTCTGTCATATACTTATTCATCTCTAAATATTTAGACAGATGAGTTTTTGTTGATGCATTGAAATGCAGTTTTTTCCCCAAACAGATACATACTAGCACATAGACTGAAATGTTTTCAAAAGTGACTAGTCATTGAGTGTCTCAATTTCTGGGTGCCCAATTTGCAACACCTTAAATGGGCCTGACTTTCAAAAGGTGGATGCTCAGCACTTTCTGAAAAGCCAGGACTCCTCTGGGAGTCAGGGAAGAGGAGCAGGCTGGGGCTGTGTCACTCCACTTCCCACAGGAAGTGGCCAGCCTTCCCACCCCCAGCATAGGCTTGAGGGGCTGCGTAGGGCACCAAAATAGCTAGGGATGGCCCTGCTTGATGTAAGTGAAAAACCTGCTTAGACAAAGATTGTAACTTGCTAAAACTGAGTTTCAGTCACTTGAAAAAGTATTTTGTTTTTATTTGTAACCACACTTATTTAAATATCTATTCTTTATTAATAAACATTTGTTTTATTACAAAACCATCTCAGTATTGTGTATTAACAGTGGAATACAAGTCCTCAGCTAATCTAACATGCTGGTGCATGCACGGTCTCTTTGGTGGTAGTGATGTCTCTATGGAGCTCAGGAAATGGGGTTTGGAAAGCAAGATCTGGACTACCAAAGTCCAGAAGAGTTCACTGGCAAGACAGACAAGCTATTGTGTCGGGGAACTGAGGCAGAGCAGTACCACAATGGCTCACAGTTGTGTGTGTCCTGAGCCAGAAGTCACAGGTAGCATACTCTGGACAGGATTTTCAGACAACGTGCTGGTTGACTAAGGTTCACACTTCAAGCACTGGTAACATAGATTTGTAAGTGATTCGGAGAAGGTATTATTAGGGAGATTGGCATGCTGTATGGAAAAAGGGTAGAACTCCTAGTTTTGGGAAGTTTTAAAACCACTGTGCCTTTAGCTAAAAGTGTACTTAGAGTGCGAAGGTCTGGAAGGCATTTTAAAATTTGGTGTATTGGATTGCAATCCAGCAGAAATTATCATGGGAAGTAACATACTAACTACATCTAAAGCCATTAATATAGTAACCTGCAGTAAAAGTGAATGTTGCTTTGTAGTCCCAGAAAGGAATTGTAAAGACAGAGAAACAGCTCAGAGGAAAGGGACATCCTTGGCCTTGACTTATCAGACAGACCCAGTGAGTCTCCAAGGACACGTGGGGCAGAGCCACTCCCAGTGCCAGTGGAGGAGGCACTGATCAGAGCTGACAGCCAGCAGGAATTTGCACCAGATTAGCATGAGACCTATCCTGGGGGGGGCCCCAGTTAGGGAAACAGTGAAAGGTTTTTTGAAGAGGAGGGAAGGATCTATAGAGAAAGTCCTATGGGGAAAATTAAAATCCTGGAAAGCTTTACAAACAGCTGGTTTTGCTTGTTAAGCATTGTAGGGAGCTAATGACATTACCCCCACAACTGTCCTTTTGCAGGTCACCTGGGGACTTATGAAAGGTTGAAAAGGAACTTTTATTGTTCAGATATGAGATGGGAGACTATTGTAGGTCTTGTGACTTATGTCCAAAGTGCAAGGACCTGCAGGGTCTCACAAAGCTCCCAGATAGCCCTTACCTGCGATCAATGAGGCATTTCTTAGGGTGGCAATGGATATTGTGGGCCTTATGCCCCAGCCAACCCAGAGGAAAAGGAAATATATTTTGGTGGTAGAAGGGCTTGTGGTCACAGGTACCCCAAACATGAGTCACTGTTGAAAATCTTAGCCCAAAGGTTCTGTTTAGGGCTGAAGTTAAGGTGCCCAGAGACCACAGTGATATAATAAAAACAGATGGATCATGTGTAGCTGTTTCAAACATATATGTAAATATGTGATATTTAATAATTTAACAGCTTTTACTTAACACTTTTAATGCAAAAGAGAAGTGTTTAAGTTATGGTAGGCAGTCTAGAGAATATTGTATTTTACAAATCAATTTTGTTGTTATAGCTGTTCAAGCAAGTCTAATTCTGATACCTAGAGATGGAGAAACTACTCAAAAACCCATGATATATCAAAAAGCGAGGATCTTTTCCTGGGACCTGGAATATTGACTGTATCTGTAATGCCTCATTACTCTGTCAATGTCCAACATAGATAAGGAGCTGGATGGAACCTCACTACCTGATTATTTTTGTTGCTAGAGGATAGTGTTTGGAGGAATGGGGTCTGTACCAGCTCTTAGGAGTACATGCCCTGCTTTCACCAAAACACTTTGCAGGCTCAGAGTATGTCTGGATTACTCATGAACTCCCATATAACATTATTACCAGAAGCTGTTATGAACCCAATATAAACTTCCACCACTTGAGCTAAAGTAGCAGCTCTATTGGCAGACAGAAATAGTAGAACCTTATCCTCTATGTGGAGTTGTCACTAGCTGGGGATTGGCACATACTTTACAAGCATGTTACATTACTATTTTATTCAGTTTTGCAACTTCATCCTTATCCTCATTTTGATTGATGTTAGCCACTTGACTGAGCAATCTTTTCTCTTTAAGCTGCTACTTATTATTCTCCTTGGATTCAATATTTAATATGGTACTCTCCTGTTTTCTGTGCACGTATTACTAGAAGTTGCCATCACACCAGGAAACAAACTTGCCAAATTAAAGAAAAACTGCAGTGTAATATATAAAGTAGGGTAATTGCTACACTAAATTACAATTAAGCGTAAGTAATTATACCATTTTGTTGTCTGCTTGTTAATTATTCATTTTTTTAATTGCATTTCAAAACACAAAGTTCCCATCTGGATGGTCTCATGAAGCAGAAAAAGACTGAGGGCATTTATATATCTTTGGAAACTACCCAATTAGAGTGTATCAAATTAGTTTTCAGGTAAGATCCAATTTTTTTTCATTTTAATATACTACTTTCATTTTTAAAAGGCTGATAGAACAGTGGCTATAGACACACAAATACTGAACTCACCTTAGAAAACTTTTGATATTATTGATCTTATTGGATTCTAGGTGGATTCTAAACAGAACTGTATTTGATCACTCCCAATCTGCCTCAGGAATGTAACAAACTGCTTCTTCCTCCCAACTCATGATCTGCATTTTCAAAAGTGTTAATTATAGGTGCACAATGTGGCACACCTGAAAAGGGTCCAATTTTCAGAGTGTGGGAGCTTAGCACTATTTGAAAATCAGGCCCTTATAAAGTGTCTCAGGTTGGGCACCAAATATTAAGTCATTAATAGGCTCGTATCAAATTCACAGCCATGAAAAAAGCGTCACAGACCCTGAAATCTGGTCTTCCCCCATGGAATTTGGTCTATTATGTGCTTTTACCCTATACCATACAGATTTCAAGGGGGAGACCAGCACTTCTTAAATTGCACTCCAAAAGGGAGTTGCAAGGGGATTGCAAGGTTATTTTCGGGGAGTCACGGTATTGCCACCCTTACTTCTGTGCTGCCTTCAGGGCTAGGTGGCTGGAGAGCGCCCAGCTCTGAAGGCAGCACCCCACCAGAAGCAGCACAGAAGGGTGGCAATACCATACCATGCCACCTTACTTTTGTGCTGCTGCTGCTGGCGGCGGCTCTGCCTTCAGAGCTGGGCTCCCAGCCAGCAGCCTCTGCTCTCCAATTACCCAGCTCTGAAGGCAACACAGCTGCCAGCAGCAGCACAGAAGTAAGGATAGCAGTACCACAACCTTTCCTACAATAACCTTGTTACCCCCCACAACTCCTCTTTTGGGTCAGGACCCCAACACCATGAAATTCCAGATTTAATTACTGAAATCATGACATTTACAATTTTTTAAATCCTATGACCGTGAAATTGACCAAAATGGATCATGAATTTGGTAGGGCCCTAGTCATTAGTCACTTTTGAAAATCTTGTTGATAAGTTTTCTTGCTGCCAGTCCCCATATATGCTTTTCAAGACTGAGAGTTCTAAATATATGGTTTTACTTTACAAACCTTGATATTTTAGACATTTCATTCCCATGAATGGTTTGAAGAACTGAAGCATCTCCCACTCGTTTCTTAATCCAGAGTTCATAACCAATCTTACTGTACAACAGAAGCATCAGCATCAGTGGAAGAAGGAATAGTATGACAAGAATGAAGGTGGTATATATCTTTTGGTGAACGGCGCTTGTCCACTCTTCCAAGCAGCAAACATACTCTTTTTCATACAGAAAGTCGTATTTAATCTAAAACAAATGAAACAGAAATGAGTCACTTTAATAAGGACCCTAACTATGAAGAGTGTCATATGTTCTAAAGCCCCTTGCTTTATAACAGGAATTCAGTGGAGACACCTTTCTAGTGAGACTATTCTTCTGATGCATTTTCCATGTGAAGGACTGTGTTCACCATAGCTTATGCAGGGTAAAAACTGTACTTCCTCTCTGCAGCAGAGGGATTGCCCTCTAAGAAGAACAAGAGGTGTTTTAATTGACACCCTCCTTCAGGGTTTATGCTGAGGAGGGAAGTGTCAGTTTCTCCTGGAAGCAGCTGCTGAGATGTGCTGAAACAATGTACTGTTTGGGCTAATTACTTTTAAGGTTATGCTGGCCATCTTGGCCAATACAACAGGAATTGAACTGGGGTTCCCCAGAACCAAATATGAGTCTATACAGCTTGAGCTAAACATATAAGGTGCTTTCTAGCTAGGGCTGTAATGGGAGCATGTTTTCTGTGGACCAGGTACACTGGCTCTCTGTGTACCACTGGTCAAAGTCAGGTTGATTTGTATTGCCACAAAGGAAACATAAGCCTGCTCCAAATGTCTTATTTTAATTTTCCTCTACAACTAGGGTTGTGGCAAGGACTATTTTTCTATAGCAGCTATCACACTTTTAAAGTGGCTAAAGTAATATTAGTAAGTAGTAGTATATTAATAATTAATACAAATCAATAAGTTAATGACAAACAGTGCATTCAATTTATTTAATCTTTCAAGAGACTTTTGATAAATAACCTCATTTGAGGTAATTTATCAAAAGCTCCTTGGAAGGCTAAAAAAAGCCAAACATATCTAAAAACATTGTTTAACCCTAGCATTTTTTTAATGTATATAATTTAAATGCCAATTTGGTTGGCACATCCATTTTCATGTGAACAAAAGGTACAGCTGCATATCTAATTATGTGATCTGGGCACTAATCCTGCAACTAAATCCACATAAGCAGTCCGCTTTCCCCTCTCTTCTCCCCCTCTGCACGCACAGAATCCTACTGAAGTCAGCCTGACCCTGCACTGGTGCAGGACTTCTGCCCAGGTGGATCAGACTGCAGGTCAGGGCTTTGGTTTGCATGCACAAATGCAGGTATCTGTACACAGCTTTTGCAGTTGTAGTTATGGAGGCTGACTGACAACTTCTCAAACTTTAATGAGTTTTCAGAACAAACTTGTCTTGTCAGCCAACAAACAAAGATTTCCCAAAAAACAACTGTCTATACACAAACACAGCTTTTAACCAACAGTACGTAGCTCATGTCTGTATAGACTACTGCCCCTTTGTCAAACACCAATATGCCAAGTTACACTTTTAAAAAGGATTTTTTAAAACTCCAGACTCCCAAATAGCTGCTTCTAATAGTTAATGAAGGTTTTGAATGGAGTAACCGTTGCTTAAAATGTAACAGCTATGGAGAAATAATTATAGGAACACGCCATGTCATGTAAAGATATTCATTTTCAAAGTCCCAAGCTATTGTGTGTCATTGCAGATATAAAGCAATGGGAAGGTGCAGTGCAAGGCACAGATGCAACTATTCATCTTAAAGACAGAGAAAGAGGCACAACTACAAGAAGGCACTATATTCTGGAAAGCCAGCACAAGGTTACCGGGAGGCAATCCAAATGCCCCAGGTGCCAAATTCTATCCACACCCTGAAGTAAAGGCTTTCCAAAACTGCCCACAGTCCTTTGCCAGTTTCCTTTTCCTTTTCTCTTTTTACAAAGAGGGCCCAGAAAGTCAGATTACAAAATCAATTACTCTACGTAAAGAAACACTGAGAACTTTTACAGTAACTTGTGACCAGATTCTGCTTTATCCCCACTCATAAATATTTGGAGTTTATTCAGCCTTGTTGCTATCCCCTGCAATGAGACCCTGCAAAAGCTAAGTCTGAAACAAGGGCTCCCTCTGAAAGTGTGATTACATGATATATCATACCATACCTCCAGTCGCTGTACATGCCACATAGGTGACCCAACAATAACTGCCAGCAACCAGACTATTCCTGTAAACAAACAAACATCTTTTTAATGCTCAGCAGAATAGGGAACTTAACATGAATTCGTTTTACTTTAATAGCTTCAATTAGCAAAACAAAGTGATGTGGAGCTTTGTGCTGTAAACTGAACTCGACATTTAAGGTGAAATTTCACAGTCAACATTTGTGGACAATTGACTTATTGTAAATATGAACAATAGCAACACTGTTCTCTTCATCAAGGCCTTTCATCAAGCATTTCCTTCCTAAGCCCTGGTCTATACTACAAGTATAGGTCGAATTTAGCAGCATTAGATCGATTTAATCTTGTACCCGTCCACACGACGAAGCCATTATTGTCAACTTAAAGGGCTCTTAAAATCAGTTTCTGTACTCCTCCCTGACAAGGGGATTAGCACTGAAATTGACCTTGCTGGGTCGAATTTGGGGTAGTGTGGACGCAATTCAACGGTATTGGCCTCCAGGAGCTATCTCAGAGTGCTCTATTGTGACTGCTCTGGCCAGCACTCTCAGTTCAGATGCACTGGCTAGGTAGACATGAAAAGCCCTGTGAACTTTTGAATTTCATTTCCTGTTTGGCCAGCATGGCGAGCTGATCAGCACAGGTGACCATGCAGTCCCAGAATCGCAAAAGAGCTCCAGCATGGACTGAATGGGAGTTACTGGGTCTGATCGCTGTACGGGGAGATGAATCCATGCTATCAGAACTCCGTCCCAAAAGACGAAATGCCCAAATATTGAAAAAAATCTCCAACAGCATGAAGGACAGAGGCTATAACAGGGACCCGCAGCAGTGCCATGTGAAATTTAATTCGCTCAGGTAAGCCTACCAAAGAACCAGAGAGGCGAACCAGAGAGGCAAACAGCTGCTTCAGGTCAAAGCCCCAGACATGCTGCTTCTATGAGCAGCTGCATGCCATTGTAGGGGGAGCCCCAACAACTACCCCACCCCTGTGCGTGGACTCCATCAAGGGATTCTAACGCAACAGGGATGCAGATTTTGGGGATAAGGAAGATGATGATGAGGAGGAGGTTGAAGACAGCACACAGCAAGTAAGCGGAGAAACTGTTTTCCCCGACAGCCAGGAACTGTTTATCACCCTGGAGCCAGTACCCTCCCAACCCACCCAAGACAGGTTCCTGGAACTTGAAGGTGGAGAAGGGACCTCTGGTGAGTGTACCTTTGTAAATATAATACATGGTTTAAAAGCAAGCGTTTAATGATTAATTTGCCCTGAAGACTTGGGATGCATTCGCAGCCAGTGCAGCTACTGGAAAAATCTGTTAACGTGTATGGGGATGGAGAGGAAATATTCTTTATCTCTCTGTGTTATCCTCAGGAGAGTGATATCATTCACGGTCACTTGGTTGAAATATGGGAATTTTATTAAAGGGACATTCAGAGGTGGCCGTTCCTGCTGGGCTGTTTGCCTGTGGCTGAACAGAAATCATCCCCGCAGTTAGCCACATGGTGGGGGGAGGGGGTGAAGCGATCATCCCAGAGAATTGGGGGTGGGAGTTCAGTTGGGTTTGTGCTGCACATTAACCAAAAAACTGCAGCACCTACTTTTAAATGGTCAACCCATTTTAAATGGCCAACCCAATGAGTGCTTGATTTGGGAAATGAGGGCGCTGCTGTTTGAAACCATTCCCACATATTATGAATGTTAAAGAAGCCAGAAAACTGTAGCTTACCATGGCTGCCTGCAAGCCAAATTCTGTTTTCTGCTGGCCCTGCATGTGTGATCTCTCACACCAAACTGGCAGGCCCTCAACATAAGAGGCAAAATGCGACCTTGTAAAGAAAGCACATGCGCTATGTAACGTTAACAGCTTGGTTCACCGTGAAAGAGTCTACCCATTGTTCTCTAAAATGTGTCTTTTTAAATATTACTCTCCCCTTTTTTTCCTCCCGCAGCTGCAAATGTTTCAATGCTCACCCTATCATCTCCATCCCAGAGGCTAGCGAAGATTAGAAGGCAAAAAAACGCACTCACGATGAAATGTTCTGAGCTCATGCAGTCCTCCCACACTGAAAAAGCCCAGCAGAATGCGTGGAGGCAGACAATGTCGGAGTGCAGGAAAGCACAAAATGAACATGAGGACAGGAGGGACACGTGAGAGGACAGGAGGCAGGAGCAAGAGGAGAGGTGGCAGGATCAAGATGATAGGTGGTGTAAGCGTGATGAGACAAGGCAGGAAGCAATGCTGAGGCTACTGGAGGATCAAACTGATATGCTCTGTCTTATGGTTGAGGTGGAGGAAAGGCAGCAGGAGCACAGACTGCCGCTGCGGCCCCTCTGTAACCAATGGCCCTCCTCTCCAAGTTCCATAGCCTCTTCACCTACACGCCCAACGCTTGGAGGCAGGGGGTGTCTCCAGGCACCCAATCACTCCACCCCAGAGGACTGCCAAAGCAACAGAAAGCTGGCATTCAATAAGTTTTGAAGTGCAGTATGGCCTTGTTCTTCCCTCCTCTCCCACCCCTCCCAGGCTACCGTGGCAGTTATCCCCCTATTTGTGAGACGAATTAATAAAGAATGCATGAATTTGAAACAAGGACTTTATTGCCTCTGCAAGCGGTGATCAAAGGGGGGGGTGGGGAGGGTGGCTCGCTTACAGGGAAGTAGAGTGAACAAGGGGGTGGGTTTTCATCAAGAGGAAACAAACAGAACTTTCACACTGTAGCCTGGCCAGTCATGAAACTGGTTTTCAAAGCTTCTCTGATGCGCAGCGCGCCTTGCTGTGCTCTTCTAACCACCCTGGTGTCTGGCTGTGCATAATCAGCAGCCAGCCGATTTGCCTCAACTTCCCACCCCACCAAACATCTCCCCCTTACTCTTACAGATATAGTGGAGCACACAGCAAGCAGTAATAATGATGGGAATATTGGTTTCGCTGAGGTTAGTAAACTGCGCCAGTGTGCTTTTAAACATCCAAAAGCACATTCTACCACCATTCTGCACTTGCTCAGCCTATAGTTGAACAGCTCCTTACTACTGTCCAGGATGCCTGTGTATGGCTTCATGAGCCATGGCATTAAGGGGTAGGCTGGGTCCCCAAGGATAACTATAGGCATTTCAACATCCCCAATGGTTATTTTCTGGTCTGGAAAGTAAGTCCCTTTGCTGCAGCCATTCACACAGACCAGAGTTCTTGAAGATGCGAACGTCATGTACCTTTCCCAGCCATCCCATGTTGATGTTGGTGAAACATCCCTTGTGATCCACTAGTGCTTGCAGCACCATTGAAAAGCACCCCTGGTGGTTTATGTACTGGCTGTCTTGGTGGTCCGGTCCCAAGATAAGGATATGGGTTCCGTCTATTGCCCACCACAGTTAGGGAATCCCATTTCAGCAAAGCCATCTACTATGACCTGAACATTGCCCAGAGTCACCTTGATAGGAGCAGGTCAGTGATCGTGTTGGCTACTTGGTCATAGCAGCCCCCACAGTAGATTTGCCTACTCCAAATTGATTCCCAACTGACCAGTAGCCGTCTGGCATTGCAAGCTTCCAGAGGGCTATCACTATTCACTTGTGAACTGTGAGGGTGCTCTCATCTTGGTATTCTTGCGCTTCAGGGCAAGGGAAATCATGGAACTTTGTGACCTGCAAGTGCCCTTACTCATGCAAAAGTTTCGCAGCCACTGGGAATCATCCCAGACCTGCAACACTATGTGGTCCCACCAGTCTGTGCTTGTTTCCCAGACCCAGAATTGGCATTCCATAGCACGAACCTGCCCCATTACCACCACGAAGTCCAAATTACCAGGGCCTATGCTTTGAGAGAAGTCTGTGTCCGTGTCCTCATCACTCCCATCACCGCACTGCTGTCGCCTCCTCGCCTGCTTTTGAAGTTTCTGGTGCTGCATATACTGCAGGAT
The DNA here is from genome assembly GCF_025201925.1 of Gopherus flavomarginatus. Taxonomy (NCBI): domain Eukaryota; kingdom Metazoa; phylum Chordata; order Testudines; family Testudinidae; genus Gopherus; species Gopherus flavomarginatus. The sequence goes on from NC_066619.1 coordinate 182,955,182, forward strand.
AACATGCATGGTGTTTATAGTATTCATAACTGCCGCAGTGATCTGAGCAGACTCCATGCTTGCCATGGTATGGTGTGAGCAGGAGAGCAGAGTGGCAGCGGAAGCGGTCGTTCAATGACGATGGTTTGCAGCCCTACTGCACCGTCTGCTGCCAGCAGCACCCAGGACAACAGCGGTGGCTGAGCTGAGCAGGCTGCACACTTGCCGTGGTATGGCATCTGCGCGGAAAAAAAGCAAACGATGGTCTGCCGTTGCTCTCACGGAGGGAGGGGCGACTGACGACACGGCTTACAGGGTTGGCTTACAGAGAATTAAAATCAACAAAGGGGGCGGGTTTGCATCAAGGAGAAACACACACAACTGTCACACCTAAGCCTGGTCAGTCATGAAACTGGTTTTCAAAGGCTCTGTGATGTGCAGCGTGCCTTGCTGTGCTCTTCTAATCGCAAACAGCCTAGTCAGCAAACAGTGCCCGCGAACTTTTAAACGTGCAAAGGCACATTCTACCACCATTCTGCACTTGCTCAGCTTATAGTTGAACTGCTCCTTACTACTGTCCAGGCTTCATGAGCCATGGGAGAAAGGGGCAGACTAGGGTAGATGCGACCGCGCAGTGCTGCCGGCTGGGAGAGCAGCCTGAGGCAGAAGCCTCCAGCTCGCATGATATTCCAGGCAGGGCTGAATCTCCATGAGATGAAACTTAAAGAGAATGACCTGGAGTCACTCCCATTTATGTCCAGGCGCCCCTGACTGACCTCACCAAGGTCAGCCAGGAGCACCCAGGAGACGACAACGGCGGCTAGCAGTCATATTGCACCTTCTGCTTTTGCAAAGGCAAGGAGCTGCTGCTGTATCGAAATGCAGTGCCACGTCTGCCAGCAGCACCCAGGAGACATACGGTGACAGTGAGCTGAGCGGGCTCCATGCTTGCCGTGGTATGTCGACTGCACGGGTAACCCAGGAAAAAAGGCAAGAAACGATTGTTTCCTGTTGCTTTCATGGAGGGAGGGGAAGAGGGAGAAGGGCCTGACAACATGTACCCAAAACCACCCGCAACAATGTTTTTGCCCCATCAGGCATTGGGAGCTCAACTGAGAATTCCAATGGGCAGCGGAGACTGTGGGAACCGTGCAACGCTCCGAAAGTCGACGCTAGACTTGATACTGTGGATGCACTCCGCCGACTTAATGCATTTAGTGGGGACACACACAATCAACTGTTCAAAATTGACTTCTAAAAAATCGACTTCTATAAAAATCAACCTAATTTTGTAGTGTAGACATACCCTAAGAATCTCAAGAGCCTGCAATCTAAAGGGCAGCTACATTTGATCCCCAGGCAACATCTGCCCTGTGAAAAATAAGATCAACATTACCTTATGTTCTCTTTGCATAGCAGATATGAGTAATGAATACAACCTTGCAAATGGTGTGCTTCTTCAGCAGTACTTGTGTACTTTGAATATCTCTTGCAAAATGGCTGTAACAAGGTTATCAAAATCCTCGTCAAAACCTATTCAAATAGAAACTATTTTGGAACAGAAATCAAGGCTTTCCCAACTACCCACAAATAGGATATCAGCAAGGATGGCCACTTCAGTTTACATTAGCCCATTAGTTCGTGAAAAACAAAATCAGGCTTTTGAGGCAGGCAGATTGAGAAAGTTGTGGATGGTGTTAATTTAAAAAATAGGAGATAGAGGTGTAGTAGAAAGACAAGGGATTGTCCCAGTCTTGCATGGACAGTATTTCTGAGTCGCTTCATAGAATATGGCTAGACTTAGCAGTAACTCTGTACCATTGCACAGATCAATACCTTCTCTACTATGGTGTAGGAGGTTTGCAGTTACTCACAACGAAATCATTCAACTCGCAAATGATGCATGTTGTATGAATACTGCAGTTGCCTAAGATCTTACCCAGCATTGTGAAAGCTCTTCTGTTGGTGTACTGCCATTTCATTTTTAAAGGATGCACAATTCCCTGATGCCTTTCCACAGCAATGCAGGTCATTGTGAGAATCTCAGCAACAATAGCAGCAGACTGAACAAACGGTACCATCTTGCAAGCAAATGCACCTGTAAAGATTAAAAAGTAAAGCACGTAATCATTGAGGTTAGTAAAAATAATAAGCTCAGGGAGTCAATAAAGTGATATTAAGAATAAACTAACCTATCTTCCTCAGATACATTTATTTCAATGCCTAGACTTCTAGGAAGCTCCTTTCAAGTGCTTGTCGTATGTGGCCCCTTGAATTTCTATAACATTTAGAACTATTCAAAATTTCTCCCTTTTTGTACAATTTAAAGATGAAAAAGACCTCTTATGTCACCTTGCCCAGCTCCATAACAACCTAAGACTCTTCTCTACTATTTTATTAGGGTTTTATTCAGTCTACTTTTAAATGTCTCAAGTTACATGATATAATCATTTCCCTTGGGAGGTTGTTTTGCAGTCTCATCTATCTATCAGGCAGTTTTTCCTGGTATTCATCTGAATTTTTCCTCCTGACCATCTCATTACTTCTAGTTATATCCCAAGTTATTCTCCTTCCTCCTAAGTGTTTACATCCTCCAAAATATTCATAGCCTTAAGTTGTCCTTTTAGGCACCATTTAGCCAAGCTATGCCCTTTTCACTTTTTAAAAAGTTCTCTTGTAAATCAACACCTTAACTATTTTTGCACTTTTCCAATCTTATTCTTATTTGTCAAGATATTTTGTTAGCAAGACTGTCAGAATTGAATGCAATATTCCAATTCCAAAAAACTCATACGGCGATTCCTGCCACAAGACATTATGCTTCTGTATAGCTGGCCCCAAACAATCGTACTTTGTTTTTTTTATTGCTGCTCTAACTCATCGCAAATGCATATTTAATTTGCAGTCAAGTATTATTTAGTCATTCTGAAGTATTGATTTTTAAGTATCTCCCAAGATAATAGCTGTAATACTGATCATCACTACAAAAGCTTTTTTTTCTCCTGCTGATAATAGCCCACCTTAATTGATTAGTCTCGTTATAGTTGGTATGGCAACACCCATATTTTCATGTTCTCTGTGTATATATATTCCTACTGTATTTTCCACTGCATGCATCTGATGAAGTGGGTTTTAGCCCACGAAAGCTTACGCTCAAATAAATTTGTTAGTCTCTAAAGTGCCACAAGTACTCCTCGTTCTTTTTGCTGATACATACGAACATGGATATCACTCTGAAATCTTTCCCAAAATGTATTCCCTTATATTAACCTCTTCCCAAACTGAATCTTGTCATTTTCTGTCCAATATTATAAATCCTGATGTCCTTTTAGATTTGTTGTCCTCACAACTCTTCTTTATTTAGAATAATTTGTTAACTTCATCAATAATTGCCCTATTCCCTTTACTAGATCATTAACAAAGATTTTTTGCAAACTGTACCCAGAGTAGGGTGACCAGGTGTCCTGTTTTCAACCGGAACACCTAGTGGAAAAGGGAGGCAGGCAAGTCCCTACCTGTCCTGGCACCGTGCTGCACACCAGAAGCAGCCAACAGGTCCAGCTCCTAGGTGGGGAGCCATGGGGCTCCATGCACTGCCCCCGTCCTGAGCACTGGCTCTGCACTCCACTGGGCAGTTCCCAGCCAATGGGAGGTGAGGGGGGCAGTGCCTGTGGGCGAGAGCAGCATGCGGAGCCTCCTGCCCCTTCCCCCGCCCACCTACTTGTGCTGGACCTGATGCTGGCCGCTGCCGGGGTGCAGCAGTGTCAGGACAGGTAGGCAGCCTGCCTTAGCCCCACTGTGCTGCTGACTGGGAGCTACCTGACGTAAGCCCACACCCCTACCCCATCCTCAACCCCAACCCCTGCCCCAGCCCTGAGCTCCTCCCCCAAACCTGGAGCCCCCCCTGCACCCCAAAGCCCTCATCCCTGGCCCCATCCCAGAGCCCTCACTCACCCCCACACTCCTAACCCAGCCCTGAGCCCCGCAAAAAACTGGAGCTCGCTCCTGCACCTCAAATCCCTCATCCCCAGTCCCACCCTAGAGCCCGCACTCCCAGCCCAGAGCCCTCACACACCCCTGAACCCCAACTCTCTACCCCAGCCCTGAGCCCCCCCAAACCCAGAGCTCTCTCTTGCATGCCAAACCTCTCATCCCTGGCCACAGCCCAGAGCCTGCACCCCCAGCCCAGAGCCTTCACCCCCCCACACTCCAACTCCTTGCCCCAGCCCAAAGTCCTCTCCCACACCCTGAACCCCTCAGCCCTGGCCCCACCCCAAAACCCTCACCCCCTGCCTCAACCCACAGCCTCCTCCCACATTCCAAATCCCTTGGACTCACCCACTAGCCTGGAGTCTCCTCCTGCACCCCAAACCCCTCATTTCCAGCCCCACTCCAGACCTCGCACCCCCACCTCCTCCCATGCACCAGTCCTGCCCCGGCCCAGTGAAATTGAGTAAGGGTAGGGGAGAGCAAGCCTCAGAGGGAGGGGGAAAGTAGTGAGTGGGGGCAGGGCCTCAGGAAAGGGGCAGGGCTAGGGTGTTTGGTTTGAGAAAGTTGGCAACCTTAACCCAGAGACAATCCCAATAAAGCCAAAAGAGTTGTATGGGTGAAACTGAGAATATTATTTCTTTCCCTATATATTTGATTTGTTTGAAAATTAAAAGTGTTTAAGCGCACATTACACAAACAATGAAATGCAGAAAACAAGGGTGGAGGGGGGACAAGAAATCAAATCAAGGCTCAATCCTGTCCTTTTCTGTAAAAGGGGTGATGGGAACAGGCATGGGGAAACTTCCTTGAATGTGAGCAGCAGGATATGCTGCCATCACAGCACACAGGAAGGAGCAAGGATGGAAGCCCAGTTTAAGCACCAGCCTGGACACCATGGGTTTGCTACTGCTCATTGATTTCAACAGGCACAAATTCCTTTGAGTTTAGCATTGTAGGAGTAATCTCCGAAGGTGCGTTGGTCAAGAGTTAGGGCATATGGCCCAAATAATCCTCAAAGGTTATTAAAGCACTTAATTCCCACTGTAGCCAGATGGCAAGTACATCAGGTCTTGCTCAGAGGAGTAGCAAATGTACCTCACAGTACAATACCCAGCTATCCTGGCCAGCAGGCACCACATGGAAGAGGATTCCCTGGGTTGCATCTATACTTCTCACTGTTCTGCTGGCCAGGGAAGGATTTGTACTACTAGGTATTTTACTGAACGGTTACAAACAGCAGGATAAGGCCCCTGTGAAACATGAAGACAACCATGACTCATAATAAAATACCAACCACTTCTTCCTACACTTCCATGAATGTCTACAGCAAACCCTTAATGAGACTGATCCAATAACTCGCTAAACAATACCTCATTATGTCCAGTGCAGCGTAGGAGATCATATGCACACCTGTAGTTGGATTATATCTGCTCTGCAAAGTTGGTATATTTACCTCCTCAGTAAAGTAATAAAAATAACCCCTAGCACCACTTCGTAGTTGCTAAATGAAAAAATAAGCAGGTAAAAATTATACCACATAAAACTTGGTTATCTTTGAAAAAAATCAGCATCTCAGTGTCATTAAGCTAAAGGCAAAATTATGTAGGGCCTGATTCAAAGCCCAGTGAATCAAAGGGAATTTTTCCCTTCCCTTTTTGACTTCAGCGGGCTTTGGATCAGACTACCAAAGAGAATAGGAGGGGATGTACATGGGTAAAGTGAAAATTAATTCCATTGAAGCCAAGGGAGTTAACACTAGTATGTTAATAATTCACAATAGAGAAAAGTCCAAATTGTTCTATTTCAGTTGTCGCAAAACCAAAACAGTCATATATTGCTCCTCATAGTCTGTAAAACAGACAAGGTATTTAGTAGTTCCCATTTAAATCATGCAATTTTTAATAAGTCCACTTGAACAAACATTATAATACTCAAGATTTCTAGAGATAGCAATGCACTATGCTTTTTAAGGTAATAAAGCAGGGGTGGCCAACCTGTGGTTCCGGAGTCACATGCGGCTCTTAGGAAGTTAATAATGAGGGGGGTAAGCTGATGGAAGGGTTGCTGACATATTACTGTGGCTCTTTGGCAATGTACATTGGTAAATTATAGCTCCTTCTCAGGCTCAGGTTGGCCACCCCTGTAATAAAGGGAAAGTGTAATATTAGTAATGAATCTATGATTTTTAGTGATACTGTAAATACTCTACTGGAAGTTTCATGTTTATTTGACATCCAGTCCAACCCAGCCAAGAGTGGAAAAACTAATTTAGATCATTGTTATCCACACCCCCTCCAACTCCATCTCTTTTGGTTTTTGCTTGCCTACAGCAGTTTCCAGCATGCCTTACTAGGAGAGGGCACCTCTGTCGGGGTGAAAGTAACTTAAAGGACTTAACGGTACGCCAGAGTCCTGGGTGGAGGCGTGCCCTCAACCGGAAGAGGCGGGCTCCAGCTGTGGGCTGGGAGCCCCAGGGCCTTTAAATCACCCCAGAGCTACCAGCTGCAGAGGTGGCTGGGAGCCCCAGGGGCAAATTAAAGGGCCCGGGGCTCCGGGCGCTGCAGAGGTCTAGGCCCTTTAAATCACTGTAGGAGCCCTGCCGCCACTACACTGTGGTGGCAGGGCTTGGGCGGGGATTTAAAGGGCCCAGGGCTCCAGCCATGTGAGGAGCCCCTGGCCCTTTAAAGGGCCGCCGGAGCTCCAGCTGCAGGGTTCGGGCAGTGCTTTAGAAGGCCCGGGGCTCCCCACAGTGGCTGGAGCCCTGGGCAGCGGTGGTAGGGCTCCGGTGGCGCTTTAAAGGGCCCAGGGCTCCCTGCAGTTGCAGGAGCACAAGGCCCTTTAAATTTCTGCCTGAGCCCGACTGCAGGAGCCCCTGGGCTCCAGCAGCAATTTAAAGGGCCAGAGGCTCCAGCCACTGTAGGGAGCCCTGGGCCCTTTAAAGTGCTGCCGGAGCTGCAACAGCAGGGCGCGGGCAGTGCTTTAAAAGGCCCAGGGTTCCCCATAGGGGTCGGAACTCCAGGCCCTTTAAATCTCCACCTGAGCCCGGATGCCGGAGTTCCGGTGGTGATTTAAAGGGCCCGGGCCTCCCCACAGCGGCTGGAACCCTGGGCCCTTTAAATCACCACCGGAGAAGCCAGTCCAGTCCAGCACGGCATACCAGCTCTTGCTGGTATGCCATACTGGTTTACTTTCACCTCTGATCTCTGTCCATGCCTCTTTAACGGAGACCTCGAATATGGAATGAGGGTCCAGAAATTCCTGACCCTTCACTACCTCTCCTTAGGGTCAGGAATCTGGGCCTGCAGCAGAGCTAGTCTCCAGGCCAGCTTCATCATACAGCAGGCTGCAGTCAGCTGCCTGATTGGGCATGCCACCTGGTTACCTGGAGGGGCTCAATTCTCGTGCTGATCACTGTGCCTGCTCCTGTGTTACCTGGCTCCTGATGCTCCTGCCTTGCATCCAGCCTTCCCTCTGTCCTGTCCCTGCCTTGAGTCCCTCCTTCCTCCAGTTCCTTACTTCCAGTTTGTCCCTTGGCTCTGGCTTCTGATTACAGACTCTGAGTTGACCCATGGCTCTGGTACCCAGTTCCAGTCCTCTGGTTTGGCTTTGGTATCTAGCTTGACTCTGGGCTCCAGCTACTGACTCTGGCTCTGACCCTAGGCCTTGGTTCCTGGTGTCTGCTCTGACCCCAAGGTCTGGTGTCTGCTCTGCCTCATCTTGGTCACCTGACACGTACAGATAATGGAGCTCTTGTCTCTTTGGGGCAATCTGCATGAAATTACCCAACCAACAGTCCATGAGTCAAATAATTGTGTTAAAAACAAGACTTTAAAAAAAAAAGGGAGAGAAAATGGTGGTCAAGGAAAACATAACATCTCTAGACTGATACGTCTCGTGAGCTAAACTAAATAAGGCATCTCCGCTTTCCCACAGAAACTTGAAACAAAAGGTATAAGCCCTCTTCTGAATTTAATTTGCATACCAAGTTGACTGGAATGGCAACAGATGACTGGAGTCACATGGTACGCATTCTGATTACCTGAGTTGTTGAAAATCTAACAAAAGCCATTCTCACTCTTGTTATAAGGGAAAAGTTAGGAGTTACATTTTTGGCAATTTTCTACCAAACTTGCTACCATAAAAAGTTCTTTAAAAATTGAACTATTCCAATCTCCCTGAGCCCAGCTGGTCACCTTGGCCAAGGGCTCTCCCAGTACCAACATTTCTTTTGTATTAATCTTATTGTATTGCATTAGGGCTGGTCTCCTTACTGTTACTTTTTGAATTTTTGAGTGATGACCCTGTATAAAAGGCACCATATTTGTTTCCTTCAGAAATTGAGTGCTCTTGTGTGCCATTTTGGAGATACTGTAGCACATTTCAGCGACCTTTTAGCAAGTGAATCATCTTTAATTTGTACAGGAGCACTCTGCACTATGAGGCAACATCTTTTGTAAATACAAAATGCTTAGAACGGAAGGACTCGATTCAAAACCCAGTTTTTCAACTGGCATCAATGGACAAGCAGAAAGCACGCACTCACATATGGGACCAAGTTCCACCATGGAATGAGCCAATAACATCAGTGGGGACTACACATAAAAGGCTATATTTGAGCCTGGAGTTTGAGACAGACGCCTTTCTAGAGAATCTTACTTTTTCTCCAGGGGAGCAGCAATTCAACATAGTTTTGTCCCACATTCTCATATAAAACAAATGGCTTCACAAAATGAATTTTAAAAAAATATTAGAGAACATTAAAAGACGAAGACTGATGTTCCTTTCTCAGCTGGCTGCTTTTCAGCTCTCTTCTGAAAAAAAGAAAATCACATATTTGCCAATAAGACATTGATGTTCTCTTTTGCTCAAGCAATCTTCTATAATTTATGCTTCCTGCCCACTCAGCTCATTTGCTTCACAGTGGTTTGAGTCCTTTTACTGAAGTACATCCCACACACTTTACAGAGCCCATCACTACAAGGTGGGCCTGAGGCTGTGGTGCCAATCACTAGCAGAGAAGAGGAAACACAACAAAGGGAGATAAAACACCGTGCTTAACCATGGAGCTTCTCTCCTTTGGCCAGTTTACAGTGAGGTAACGTGAGAGCTTTCCTCAGCTTAGTTCAAGGGGAACAGTCACCAGACCTATGCCCACTTCAGCCAGAGAGTCCAAAATAAGCAGTTATCTCTCAGGCCCAGTGGAAAGGGGGAATTGACAGAGACCTGATCACCACTCCCTGATTCTGCTCTGCCCGACTTCCAGGGGGCAGCTTTAAGTGACACAGCTGGCAGAAGACCTTCCACACGCAGAGAATCACTTCCTTCTCTCCTTTGCCTTCCCTCACTTGACATACCTCTTCCCTCTCATGCTGGGGAGCACAACTACAGCAGATAAAGCAGCAGGTATGTGAGAGGAGCTGGCATAAATGGCAAAAGAGCCACCTCCACCAGCTTTATACCAGCCCTCCTAAATAAGAGGCTTCATCGGGGGGGGGGGTTTCCAGCTCAAGTTCACTTTGTGCTGTACAAGCAGACTTAGAAGACTGAAGAACATGGCTGGCCCTCTGTCTCTGGCAAGAAGCCCATCCCTTTGGTGTAACTAAGCAGGCAGTTTCTAGGGTATTCATGTCTTCTGGTTCTATCATTTCCCTGAACAGAAAAAAGAAAGAATGCTTCCTCCTTCTCTCAGAGAGACCCTAAGCTGTCCCTTTACTGTCTATACGTCTGTATTGATATCAGGCGGGAATCCACTTCTGGCTGTTAGCAGAGCAGCTTCTCCAGAGCAGAGGAGAGCAGGACCTTTGCCTGGCTCTCTTTGATGGAAGTAAAATCATTCCCTGACCGACTTTAAGCATGTCCTCTCCCTTATTGCTATATCCCTGGGCTACTTCCTACCTTCAGGGCCGGCTCCAGGCACTAGCCCAGCAAGCAACTGCTTGGGGCGGTCAACAGTGAGGAGCAGCACGTCCGGGTCTTCAGCGGCAATTCGGCAGCAGGTCCCTCACTCCCTCTCGGAGCAAAGGACTAGCCGCCAAATTGCCGCCAAAGACTGAAATGGTGGGGGTAGAGCTGCAGGTCGCGATTGCGGTTTTTTTGTTTTTTTGCTGCTTGAGGCAGCAAAAACCCTGGAGCTAGCCCTGCCTACCTTGTCTTCTCTCTGACAGTGACAGGCATAGTCGCCGACACAGTGGGTGTTCCAGGGCTGGAATACCCATGGAAAAAAAGTTAGTGCCCACTGGCAGCCACCTCTTCCCCCACTTCCCCAGCTGTTTTGCAGCATGCAGGAGGCTCTGGGAGGGAGGGGGAGGCATGGGGACAGGGAATGCTCAGGGGAGGGAGCAGAACTGGGTGGAAAGAGGCAGGACAGGGATGGGGACTTGGGAGAAGGGGTGGGGGCGGGGCCTGGGGCACAGCAGGGATGGGAATAGGTGGGATGAGGGTGGGGACTTGGAGGAAAAGGGCAAGTGGGGGAGGGAGCTGGGGTAGAGTGAGGAGTTGAGCACCCCCCAGACCCGAAGGAAGCCAGCGCCTATGATGACAGGAGCCTCTTTCTCTCTGCAGCCCCCCTCTATTTTATACAGGCCTTTCCTGTTCCTGTCCAGCTGCACTTCCTCTTTAAATCTACCTTCATTACTCCCTGGCTGCCCCTTCAGGTGCAGACTAGGTGGTTAATTGGCTCAGCTAGCCACCTTACCCCCTTCAGGCTGTACACCCCATCAAGAAGTGGGCTGCTATAACCATCTGGAGGTGGCTACCCCAGACTGCTACGGGTGCATAGCTAACCAGTTTGGTGTTGGAAAGTCAACTGTATGATGTGATGCAAGGATGGTAATAAACATTCTGAAAAAAATTAAAAAAAAATATATTAAACCATCACCAGGCAGGTCAACTACCATTAGCACACCCCCACACAAAACCATTAATAAAACAAAGTGCATTAACCAAACACTGAATAGTGCAAACAGTGAATTCATTGCCAACAAATCAATCCCTTCACAATGCATGTCCCTTGACCCTCCTCTCCACTTCTCCTTGCCTTTTCTTCCACCTCTCGAGTGCACTTGGTGCCACTCCCTGGGGGTGGAGGCTTACTGGGAGTCTGCATGAAAATGGATGCCTGCACAGGTTAGATTTACCCTGTCCAGCTGCTAAATCCCATTTGCACAGGCCACCAAACTATGGAATTGTCCAAAATGTTCCTGATCTGTAGCACATGGTATTGTGGAAGGGATCCAGGTCATTGTGCGGGTGCACTCTTGCAGCCATAAACATGAACAGCCCCTCGAACAGGTCTTTCTGCTACACTTTGTCTTCTTCATCTGACATTCCTGCTCCCGAAACTGCAAGCCTCTCCTTGAGCACAGAAATTCTGCCCTCTCGCCCTGCAGCCTGCCTTTGCCTTTTCACTTGCTGTGAGTCCCTCTCCCTCTGGTTGGGGTGACTCAGCTTTTTTGCCACCCCAAGCGCGGCAGGTAGGTTGCCTTTGGCGGTGTGCCTGCGGGAGGCATGTCCCATACCCACAGCCGAATTGCCAAATTCGCGGGACTGGTGGACCTCCCGCAGGCAAGCTGCCGAAGGTTGCCTGACTGCCGCCCTCACAGCAACTGGCAGGGCGCCCCCCTGCAGCTTGCCGCCTCATGCACGTGCTTGCAGCACTGGTGCCTGGAGCTGCCACTGCCCTCTGGTATTACATCTGCTTGCTGGGCCTGTCCAGAATGTCCACCATAAGTTCATCATGGAAACACTTTTGCTTGGACCAGTCTGTGATAGTTCTACATCCTAGGTACCTGCTGCAGTGCCCTTACTGCTGAGGTGGACAGACAAGCAGTGGTGGGAGGAGCAGTAGAGGGAGAGGGACCAGCAGAGGTCAAAGAACCTAAAAACAGACATCAAACAGTGCATTATTGTTTAAGTACTGTGGCAAATTGCCGGTACTGTTATGCTGGGTCTCGCGCTTTCTCTTCTTAGGGGAAGGTTCAGGGCACCATTGCTTGCCTCTGAACGGGAATTTTAATTACCTCACTAGTGTCCTTGAGGAGGGGAGTGGAGAGGGAGGGACCTGGGCCCGCCCTCTTCTCCAGGTCCCAACCCAGGGGCCCTGAGGTTTGTGGTGAACCACTTGAACTAGCGGTTCCTTCCCCTGGGCTACTTCCCTCTCCTGCCCTTCAGCTTGTGAAGGGGCTTCTTGCCCTCCTTCTACACAAGCCAGGTGCCCCTTACCTAGGGTTTCTTTTGGATTTCTCAGCCCACCGCAGCACTCCTCCAAACTTTCCTTTTGTCTCTCTTCAAAACTGTTCTCTTCTCCAACTCCTTCAAATTGCTCTCTGCTCCAAATCCCACACTGTCTGACTGAAGCAGGGGGGTTTTATCACATGACTGGCTTCAGGTGCTGTAATTGGCTTCAGATGCTCTAGTTCATCTATAGCAAACCTTCCTCCCCTTGCAGGGAATAAGGCTCCCTGCTAACACTCTCCTGCTGCCCTCTGGCCATGCTGTATTACAATAATAAAAAGCCCTACCCTTCCATGTCAGCAAGCTTCAGTCTCAAGAGAGAAGAGCAGAGTGTCTCTGTCTCTCTCTCTCGCTTGTCGGCAGGCATGTACGCCCAGCCTCCCTCCTCCCGATGGTGATCAGCCATGCCGGCATGCGTGTCCAGGCCCCCTCCCTCATCTCTGAAGCTGCGCCAGGCACACTGGAACAGACATGCTGTCTGGGCTGACAGGGAAGAGGCTTATGTCCTCCAGCAGATTTTTGTGTGTGTTTTTCTGCATAGGGGTAGGGGGCGAGGCACATAAAAATACCAGCCATATGAATTCTGTGCCCCCACATTGAAAATGGTCCATTCATCTCGAGGAAAGTATAAGCTAATGGGATACCTATATTTCATTCAAGAACTCCCTGCAAAAAAAAAATCAGTAATAATATGACCAATCTTTATCTTCTATTCTAGGAAAATGGTGCTCTGGACTGTTCATATATTCAGAATTCCAAATTATAAGTAAGTAGCTAAATAATGAGAAACTCTGACACTATGAACATGATATTAAATTGGATATATTTGTTTCATATCTGTGGGTGTAACTCTTTGAAAAGTAGTCTTGTTTTTTAAATATATATTTATGTCAATTACAGTATTTAAACTGCACATACATTAGGAGAGCAAAGAAATTAAGTGACAAATTGAAACCCTTTCAACTTGCATTTTTACTTGGCTAAGTGTTTTAGTAATTACAGAGTTAATTTTCTCATTTGCTTAATTGCTTGGTTAATGAATGGTTTAAATGTCATTATCAAGCCAGCTGAATTATAGATTATAGTCATATTATATTATCCATAAGCACTGAATATTTTATAGGGGATGACAACTGAAAGACAAGCGAAATACTTAAATACTAAAAATCCATGAATGGTAAAACTTCCAGTGACTTCAGTGGAAGCAGAATTTGATCAAAAATGAGAGCTTTTGAAAATCCCATCTTTAGAATTATTACTTCATGCCTTTTATTTAAAAGAAACTCTTTTGTCTTTATCCCTAATTACCTTTCATCATACAAACCAGTGCTTTCTTTAAGCTTTATAAAATTACTCTTTTTCTTGTTAGCATTTGGAAATGAAACATTCACAATTCTTTCACATAATTCTTTCATACTGCTTGGCTATAAACAATGACATACATTGCTACAAATAAGAACAAAAAATTAGTACAACTGTTCAATATTTTCCGAAGTGTTGTGCATTTAAAATTAAATTTCAATGGGCCTTATGGGACATGCTTATGAAATTCATTTCCTGAATTTAAAGATACACAGGTCCTGAAGGACTTCTAAATAAGACACATTTTATGACTTTATATTAAAACTTTCTAAAACACAAAAAGACCAAGTTTCATGTTTATATTCGTTTGAAAGAGCTCCTCATGTATTCTTAATCTTTTGTGCAACTGAACTATTTCAAAGAATGGACTGAATAATAAAACAAGTTGTTAAGAAGAAACTTCAGACATTTTCAGAACAGTTTGTGCCAGGAGTTTGATCAGAATTTCCAACTTTTGCACATGTGCAAACTGCAAACTAATATCAATTAAATTCTATTTTAAAAAACCCAGTCAGGATTCACTCATTTTATAACTAACTTTGCTGTCATAAACTCTCTGAATTATTTGTGACTAGATAGGCACCATTATTATTTCTGTTTACCTATAGAACAATGACCTCTGCACATAACACGTGTCAGTCCTAGAAAGTGTAAGGTTTGCCTTGCTCCCCACAAGGAAGATCACAGAAAAAGTTGGAACTAAAACTCTTTTTGTCTGTATTTTTGTTTTATTATTAATAATAACCTTGAATGTTTGTCTAAATCATTGTGTCCTCTAAGGAATGGTAATAACCTTTGTAACAAATAGAAGGGTCTCATACTTGAATTTGTATAATGAGAAACAATTACTAGTTCAGCTTCTCTGATCTAAAACAACAAGGAGTCCAGTGGCACCTTAAAGACTAACTGATTTATTTGGGCATAAGCTTTCGTGGGTAAAAAACCTCACCTTCTTCAGCTGCAGAAGAAGAATCACCGGATTCCTTGTTGTTTTTGTGGATACAGACTAACACGGCTACCCCGATACTTGACACCTCTCTGATCTGTTTCCCTAAACCACAGAGGTGGGATAAAACGATCTGCTACTGAATAGCCCTTTCATAACCACACTTAAAACTCACTTCTTCCCCACAGTCTTTTACATGTTGATCTTCAGTCTCCTCAACAGTTACCTTGTGTCTTCTGTCTCTCTGTAAGGGGGACACTTTGTCCAATATACACATACAAATATAAGGTTATAAGTACAAGCAGACTCTTGTTTGCCGGTAAGTAAATATTTTAAAAAGCTTGTGAAGGCTGCCAGATTGGTATAGCTGTTGGAACAAGTCTCTCTCTGCATACACATTGCAGCAGCACAGGCTTTCCCACAGTACTCTGCTATGTGCCTCAAGCCTGATCTGGGCTCCATGAGGTGGTGGTTTGATTTCTAAGCCAGTTCAATTACTAGCCTCTCTGACAGCACAGGTAACAATACCACTTTTGATATGAGGATTGATCTAAAGTCCACTGAGCTCAAAGGGAGCCATTAACTGCAATAGGATTTGGATTAGGCCCATGACCCCTCTTTACTAATAACTAGACTGAATTCTCCAAATGCACTGCATATATCATTTAACAGTCACCAGGGGTAACAGCTTTTGTACTGATCCAAGCTAGATTAGGACCTGGAAGCAAAAGACTCCCCAGCCCATTGCTAATCCCCCTCTGCCATCTTGTCCATCAAAAAAACATTAGCAGCAAGTAGTATTTTAGGTGGCTAGTATTGTGCTGGGAAGCACAAATTGATAAAACTGTCAGTTGATGAATTCAGAAAAAGACTTGAATGACATTAGTCTTAACTCCCAAAACACCAACATGTAATCATCACATTTGAGGAAAGAAGTTACTCTGTCCTGTGCATAAGCTGTGCATCAGCAACAGCAGCATGCTTTCCTTTAAGATTCTTCTGCCTTCCATAACCTGAATACAAACACACGAAAAGCATAGCTTGACAAATGTGAAGTATGACATGCTGCATCTGACACAGCAGTACTGTTTTTTTCCTCTTATT
This sequence comes from Gopherus flavomarginatus, assembly GCF_025201925.1. Classification (NCBI taxonomy): domain Eukaryota; kingdom Metazoa; phylum Chordata; order Testudines; family Testudinidae; genus Gopherus; species Gopherus flavomarginatus. Next base: position 182,970,795 of record NC_066619.1, read on the forward strand.
TTAATTACACTCAAACTATGACTTTTTAAAAATGTGATCTATTTATTTCCAACTTCATAGGCCTTTTGATGACCCTGAAACTGGAATTCACCAGGAGGACTTAGGCTTTGCAAAGAGTTGTACCACCTACCTGTCAGGCATCCTACTGCCTAGTGGAATTCACAACCCTGATTTAGGCCCCCAGGCTCCCTATAGAATGGACAGTGAGAGTTAGTTGCTGAGGAACAGGATTCACAAAAGCGAGCATGCTGAGTAGAGCCGTCTAAATTAGCCAGTAAGAAATGGTGAGGAGAAGGGTGTGGCCTAAGCTCTGCCCCACAAGAGGTTTTAGCACCCAACTCCTGGAAGTTAGGAATCTAAATATCTTTGAGGAGCTGGGCCTAAGTGCAAACTCCCAGTTAGAAGAAGGTACCTATCTGCACTCAGGATTCACAGCCAGGAACTCTCTCTTGGAGTCAGGTATCTAAGCCAAGACTGTCCTTAAAAATAATGGAGGTACTCCTCCTTTTGCCTTTAACCGAAGTGATTAGAGCACTCACCCAGGAAGCAAGTGCTTCAAGATTGGTTCCTTCTTTCCCCTCCCCGCTGCAAAGGAGGGATTTGAACTTGGGTCTCTCACTTCTTAGGAGAGTATTTAACCCCTGGGCGTAGAATTCTTCTCGCACTCTCATTGGCCCAATGACTATTTATTGTTAACAAATACACCCCTGTATTCACACCCCACATACTATTGTAGTAACCCTGTGAAAAATATGCATTGTAAGGTATCATTTGACAACCAATAACTCAATGGTCAATAATATCATAGTAAAATGTGTGTAGCAACATTACATATAAAGTTATGAACATAAGCTGAAATTATGACTGAAATGTGTTTACCAGACAAGTCTGAGGAGGGGAGTAAACTTGTTTCTCAAAGACAAAGGGCAAGATGACACCTCTAACCAGGTGTCATCAAAGCTGATTGCCCAAGAATTGCCAGTTGACTCATGATTGGCAAAGGAAGAGGACAGAAACAGATTGACCTGCATTTTAACAAACAACAACATGGAACCTCTCTCACCATGAGACTCCATGTCTCTGACCTCACAATGAGAAGGAACTTGAGCAAGGGGTAACCCTCAGGAAAATGCATTTCAAAGGATGACTGGACTATAAAAGGGAGCGGGGAAACAAACCAGGCATTCTCTCTCTATCTCCTTCTCTCTCTCTTTCACCTAAGACAAAGGAACCAGCTTTTGGACTTTGTGTGAGATTCTGACATGAGAATTTGGTCAGCCCTGTTGCTGGGATCATGTGGCAAGAGTCTTACCTTGAACCAAGTCTGGTTTCTTAAGTTTTAGCTACTAGAAAGCGTTTTATCTTTATTTCTCTTGTAGCTATTTCTGACTTTCATGTCTTATACTTATTCTCACTTAAAATCTATCTGTTTAGTAGTTAAATAAACTTGTTTTATTTTTTTAAATAAGAATTAATCCAGTGTTTGTGTTTTAAACTGAGCTGTTTGGTAGCTGCATTTCAGGTAGCAAACTAATGGATATTGACCCCTTACAGTGGCAATAGACCTCTAATATCTGATCTGTCAAGGAGAAGGCTAGAGAGTGCAGACCATGTTTCTGTGGAACATTTGGGACTGGGAGTGTGTTGGGGTCATGCTGTAGGTAGTAACCAAGGCTGCTGGTAGCCAGAGTGTGGCTGGTATGTTGCTGACAGGCTGCTGGGGTCAGAGTTGCTGGATCAGGGCTGCAGCTCTACACAGACATTCAGACTGTGACTTGCATATTAGCAGGCTGTTTGTGAGTGGCCCAGCTTGGAGCTACAACAACAACAGCATTGTGAGGCACCCCAGGCTATAGAGCAGATGGTGACACAGTCCCGCATTGGTCTGGGTTGCACCCTGGAATGTAACATTTATTTATACACAGCTTCAACAAGAGACACCCAACCCAGAATACTCCAGTGGTTAGGACAATCTATTGGGAAGCGCGAGATCCAAGTTCATGTCACTACTTCATATCAGATAGAGGACTGAATTGAACCTGGGTTTCCCATGCCCTTGAACCTGGGTTAAAAGTTATAAGAGGGCATCGCCAGTTTCTTTGTGTGAGGTTAGATGTGCTTGGATCATGTTTACCAAATTAGGTCCTAAAGGCAACACAGATGGGGGAATGTCTAGTTTGTAAACCTTGCTGGGGCTTAGGTCTAGCTTCTGGTTCAAGTAGGCTGCTCAGTGTTTAACACTTTCTTTTTATTCTGACAGCTGAACTGCAAGCTGAGTGAATCTTCTCCAGCATTTGTAATAGCCACTGCCACAAAGAAGTCCTTTGCCAAGTGCACTGGTAGTTGGTCATCAGAACACAGTCAGATTTTGGTTAATCCCCGGTGTGAGGTGATCAAACAGTTCAACTTCAATAAGAGTTCCAGGAATGACCGTGTATACAAGGAAATAACAAAGAACCTGGCAGAGTTGGGGATTCATTGGGCTGGTGGCCAGTGCAGGGAGTGGATTAAGTTGCTCAAGATTGATGACTGGAAAGCCAGGGATGAAAATTGCACCTCTGAGAACTCCTCATCGCCCTGCCTATTTTAGGAGGAGTTTGACCAGCGGCTGGGTACTGAGCCAAGCACTGACCCACCATGATTCATGACAGCTGGGACAGTAACCTTCTGATTCTAGAATCCAGGATAGCATTGGAGGGGAACTGGGCTGTCAAATGCTGGATCAGGCTGTTGAAATGAGTCTGGTGCTCACGTGGGTGCCCAAGGAGGTTTTGCAGATGGAGCAGATGCAGCATGTCCTGGGTCCCTGCTCAGAGAACCTTTTTCATGATTTCACAGAGGAGTAGCCTGCTGTGGAACTGGCAGCAGAAACACAAGAAACAAAAATAGCCCCTCAGCTTGGTAAGTTTCTGGCTCCATGTTTATTGTTATTATATGCATAGGAGGGATTTCTGGTTTATGACGGGCTCAGTGCAAAATTTATTACAAGCCATGGGCACCACTGTGTATTCACTAATGCCAGACTGCATGCTAGCACCTCCCCCTCCGTTCCCCCTTTTCCCCCCCAAGATGTGGAATTCAAATGGAGACTGGAAGAACAAACAGTCAAACAAGCACTTAAAATTAACTTTTTACAAAAAACTCCCACATTCTTACGAAGAGGAGCTGAAGTGTTAAAAGATGTTATGTTGCCTTCTCTTTTAGGATGCCATGCTATACAAATTGGCCATGCCACAATGTAATGAGCGGCACGTAAGTGCTGTCTGGGAGGCAGGGGGAGAGGTTAAATGTAGTCCATAGGTGATGGAATCAATGTCCAAAGTATAGCTGGGGGGGGGTGAATGTAGTCCAGAAATGTGCCTTTTGGGGTAGGGAGAGGGAATGCCTATGTAATTCTTTGAGAATCCATATTATCATGTGTGTTTGCATGTAGTCACTGGATAGATGTGTTCAGAGCAGCCTGCATCAGGATCCTTAGGGAGACAATAATCCAAGTGGACACCAATACAGCATCCTATCAGTTTCCCCATAAATTTTGGCCCAATTCTGGGTGCTGATAGCCACAAATAGCTGATAGCCCATAGAAGGAACTCCAGACAGGTACTCACATTTTGGGGAAGTGCATACTTTCCAGGCTCTGTAGGTCACCAGCCTCCTCCACTCATATTTGTGTTGTTCAGTCATCATAGATCTGAAAAACCTCTGTGGTATACAAGACCATAGGGCAGCTTGCAATAAAATGTCCCTTTGCCATTCTGCAATCTCTAGAACTGTGATGTCTTCCAGAATGGGGAATACCAGGAACAGAGAAAGCTATGTCTGTAAGCTCTGCCCCCTCCCCATAGGCAAATCTGACTTGCAATTTTTCAACAAAAAGCAATTTAACATTTTAACTTACTGTTGTTGGTGCACTCTTCTCACTCTGTTGTTTCTACGCAGCTTCTGGGAACTGAATATATTGAAGTTCAGTTTTATAAAATAGCATTTTTTGGATTCCAAAAAACACAGTGCCTGCAGATTACACTGAATTTTTTTTAAAGTACTGTGATACAGCATGGCCAGAGGGCAGCAGGAGAGTGTTAGCAGGGAGCCTTAGTCCCTGCAAGGAGAAGAAGGTTTGCTATAGATTAATTACAGCACCTGAAGCCAGTCATGTGATAAAAACCCCTGCTTCAGTCAGACAGTGTGGGAGTTGGAGCAGAGAGCAGTTTTAAAGAGACAAAAGGAAAGTTTGGAGGAGTGCTGCGATGGGCTGAGAAATCCAAAAGAAACTCTAGGTAAGGGGCACCTGGCTTGTGTAGAAGGAGGGCAAGAAGCCCCTTCACAAGCTGAAGGGCAGGAGAGGGAAGTAGCCCAGGGGAAGGAACCGCTAGTTCAAGTGGTTCACCACAAACCTCAGGGCCCCTGGGTTGGGACCTGGAGAAGAGGGCGGGCCCAGGTCCCTCCCTCTCCATTCCCCTCCTCAAGGACACTAGTGAGGTAATTAAAATTCCCGTTCAGAGGCAAGCAATGGCGCCCTGAACCTTCCCCTAAGAAGAGAGAGTGCGAGACCCAGCATAACAGTACCGGCAATTTGCCACATTATGCACAAGCCAGACTAGAGGCAGAAATGTAGCAGCCTGACTGTGTAGTAAGGTTGTTAAAATTGCTGTTAATGGTTAATTGATCTCATTATCTGAGGCAGAAATGTAGCAGCCTGCCTAGTAGTAATATTGTTAATGTTCCTACTGTTAGTTAACTGTTTCCATTATCAGTCAGTTCCCCCAGGAGCATAAAACCTGTGAAAGTTTTAAGGCCCCTACACTGCCAGAGTGATGTAGGAAGATCTATGTGCTTTCTCACTTTTTTCCTTATGCCAAAGTGGCACAATGAGGTTAGATTACAGCTCAGGATTTATTGTACTTGCCCATTAAAAGAAAAATAAAAAAAAAAAAGGACAATCAGAACCTAGCACTTCCCCAAGTACCCAGCCAGATCCAGGGTAATGACTAGCAAAACTGTATAACTTTAATGTGTGAAAGTCTGAGCAATTTAAAATGATTTTTTATTTTGATTTTTTGCTGTTTGATGTTCTGTAATGTAATTTAAATAAAAATCTAGGATTATAACTGGAATGCAAGGTATTAGTTACCAAGTGTTTGTAACTTAACTTTCACGTATTTAGGAAATGCTGAATAGTTATTGTGACTTTTTTTTGTATTGTAGTTTAAATAAATTATCAAAACAATTGAAACCGGTGTGATTATATTGCATTATTTTGACAAATAAAGTCTGCAGAATTTTGACTTTTTGGCACAGAATCCCCCCAGGAATAGATTGTGTAGATTCCTACCCATGTCTGATCTAACATGTCAGTCATAGGAATGTTAGCTCAGATCAGATTTGGAATATACTTGATCAGATCAGTGCTTCATCTAGTCCCACACTATATGGTCACTCAAAGATGTTGCAAGAAACTGCACCATGGTCAACTGTGACATAAGAACACGGTTTCTTCCCAAGCTTGGTCAGTTTGAGGTTGGCTTACACCCTAAATTGCTCATATTCCTATTTGTTACAGTTAATTTAAAAATCTAAAGTTACCCTATCTAATGTATGTGTCTAATTCTTTTTTGAATTCTACTAAACTCTTTACCTCAATGCCTTGTATCAGAGTCGAAAAAGTTTCCATTTGTAAATTTTTAATTTGCTGCCTTTCAGTTTTATCAGATGTTCCTTTATTCCTGTATTCTGAGAAAGGATAAACTAAAGCATGTTATTTCCTTCTCTTTGCCATTCATTATTTTGTATAATTTTATCTTGTGCACACATCCCTTATTTGATTAATCTCCTCTCTAAATGTAATGGTCACAATATTTTTAATCCATCCTTATATGAAAGTTTTTGCATGCTTTCAATCAGAAACGAGCATCTGAAAATACCAATCAACTCTGGTATACAGAAAGGGTGAATGATACTACATGAGTTCACTAGTACAAATGCCCATGAAATCACCTTGCATTTCATAGAACAGAGCAGATTATAGATTATCCTCATTCTAGAATAAGGACAATATAAACTACAATATTTTTCTACTGGGAAAGGGGAGGAAATGCATTTGTGTCCATGTCCTTACTTTAAGCTGCATACAAACAATTGCCTAATTTGGAAGTCATATCAACTTCCTCTTTACTTTGAGGTTTTTCAGCTAGCCAAATTCCTATTGTCTATTTATGAAGTCTAACACTGCACTTTCTAATACTGTCACTAGAGTAGGTCCAGTTAACTGAAAAAAAAGGAAGGGAGGGAGATGGAAAAATATTCAGTGCCAAGTCCAATTTTAAGGAACATTCCACTACCAAGCACAGAGAAGTTTCTAATGCCCTGTACATAGGCATGCATCTCTGCTAATGATGCCTGCACTGTGGGGGAAATCTCTTTGCATTACTGTACCAAAAAAGAGGGTGGGGGAGCAGTATTGTATTGTGATGGTACAATTGCTGCAAATGGGACGGCATACTGTCTAATGCAAACTGTTAAACCAAAGAGCAGAAAGCATCCGGTAGCCACCCTAAACACAGACCTGGCTACTAAGTATAACTCTGGTGTCATTCCAGCCTTTTCATGCTATCAGGCCAGTGGAAACTCCTAGGGAGTCTCTCTCCAATAACTTGTTTCTCTCTAAAAGATTGTCTATAAAGTAAATTCACATCTAATCTTAATCCAAATTTAAAGTTGAGAAGTTACTCCTGATTAATGCCCTGTGTGGACATCTTATTCTGGAATAAGAGCATCCACACAAGGTGGTGATCAGGAATACCAACTTCCCATGTAAACAAGTCCTAAGGTCCATGGCAGAGGAGCAGTGTCACTCCCGGAGTCCCTGGCATCTGTAGTGAGGAGACTATCTTGACTGGGAGAGGGGAAATGCTGAGAGAAAGCCTGCAGGGTACCAACTCCAGCACAACCAGGCCTCTTTCACCCTTGCCAGTGCCACCATGCCACAGTATTTAAAGCAATTTTCCATCCACCAACTCCCCCAGGCAGTAGCACAAAGATACTGCTGAGGGTTCCTAAGCAATTTCATACAGGAGCAAGTCTTGTGGAATTTTCCCCTATTGGGGGAAAACAGGAGGAACCCCTTTATAATAGAGTTGAACCTGAACTCATCTTTGTTTTGTTCAGATATAATACAGCATCACAAACAAGAACAATGTAAATCACCCCTTTCCTTCTAACTTCACTAAGTGTGCAGAGGACTTTGACTAGATAATGTGGGAGGAGGTAATGTACTGAGTTACTGTATGATGACAGGTTTCAGAGGGTAGCCGTGTTAGTCTGTATAAAAAAAAAAAACAAAAAAAAACAAGAAGTCCCTGTGGCACCTTAGAGACTAACAAATTTATTTGGGCATAAGCTTTTGTGGGCTATAACCCACTTCATCATATTCATGGAGTAGAAAATACAGTAAGCAAGTATAAATATATAGCATATGAAAAGATGAAAGTTACCTTACCAAGTGGAGGGTCAGTGCTAAGAAGGTCAATTCATTTAGGGTGGATGTGGTCATTCCCAACAGTTGACAAGCAGGTGTGAGTATCAGAGGGGAAATTATCTTTTGTAGTGACCCAGCCACTCAGTGACTTTATTCAGGCCTAATTTGATGGTGTCCAGTTTGCAAATTAATTCCAGTTCTGCAGTTTCTCATTGAAGTCTGTTTTTGAAGTTTTTTTGTCAAAGAATGGCATCTTTTAAATCTGTTATTGAATGTCCAGGGAGATTGAAGTGCTCTCCTACCGGTTTTTGAATGTTCCAATTTGAGATGTCCGATTATTCTTTTGCATAGAGACTGTCAGGTTTGGCCATTGTACATGGAAGAAGGGCATTGCTGGCACATGACAGCATATATCATATTGGTAGATGTACAGGTGAACAAGCCCCGATCGTGTGGCTGATGTGGTTAGATCCTATGATATTGTCACTTGAATAGATATGTGGACAGAGTTGGCAACGGGGTTTGTTGCAGGGGTTGGTTCCTGGGTTAGTGTTTCTGTTGTGTGGTGTGTAGTTGCTGGTGAGTATTTGCTTCAGGTTGGGGGCTGTCTGTAAGCGAGGACTGGTCTGTCTCCCAAGGTCTGTGAGAGTGAGGGATCGTCCTTCAGGACAGGTTGTAGATCCTTGATGCGCTGGAGACGTTTTAGTTGGGGGATGTAGGTGATGGCTAGTGGCATTCTGTTACTTTCTTTGTTGGGCCTGTCCCATAGTAGATGACTTCTGGGTACCCTTCTGGCTCTGTCAATCTGTTTCTTCACTTCCCCAGCTGGGTACTGTAGTTGTAAGAATGCCTGACAGAAATCCTGTAGGTGTTTGTCTCTGTCTGAGGTATTGGAGCAAATGCGGTTGTATCTAAGGACTTGGCTGTAGACAATGGATCATGTGATATGGTCTGGGTGAAAGCTGGAGGCATGTGAGTAAGTATAGCGGTCAGCAGGTTTCCAGTCTAGGATGGTGTTTATGTGACCATCACTTATTTGTACTGTAGTGTCCAGGAAGTGGATCTCTTATGTGGACTGGTCCAGGCTGAGGTTGACGGTGGGGTGGAAATTGTTGAAATCCAGGTGGAATTCCTCAAGGGTCTACTTTCCATGGATCCAGATGATGAAGATGTCATCACTGTAGCACAAGTAGAGTAGGCCTGCTTGGTGACAAGAGCTGAGGAAACGTTGTTCTAAGTCAGCCATAAAAATGTTGGCATATTGTGGGGCCATGTGGGTACCCATAGCAGTGCTGCTGACTTGAATGTATAAATTGTTTCCTGGAAATTTCCAGGTTGAGGCACCAGATAATTTAAATTGAATCCAGGGATCATTTACACCAACGCCACAACTGTAATCCATCTCCCACAATGTTTTGCAAGTCAAGGTAATTTGATAAATTTACCTTTGATAAAGTACTTTTAGTTTAAAGAGCAAAGGTTTTCTAGAAGTGATTGAATTTGCAATTCCAAAATATAAATTAAACTCACTGCAGCATCCACTCTCCCATCATCAGAGCTGCACAACTTTACAAGACTCCTGAAGAGGGTCCAAAGTGACTATGACTATGGGTGAGATGGAGATGTTCCCAGTTACTGATTTTATGGAGTTAATAGCTTTCTGTGACCACTTCACATCATCATGACAAAAGGTGGCAAATATTCAGCTTCCTGCAAACCACAACTACTGCATGTGAAACTGAAATCCAAGTTGAAGATGTTGCAATGTCAGATGACAATAGCAGAATCCTTCCCATCTCTGCCAGGATTAAATTGTACTCTCATAATGGGTTAAAATGGGAATTCTTCCACAGTTTCTTAGGCACATAGTAGAATGTTTAAAAACAAAAACACAAAAAAAACCTACATGTCAGGCATTGTAGAGAAAACAGACACTTGGCGATTTAAATTTCTTTTAAACTGATCTTCAGTTCAGTCCTCTATTCCCATCACTCCCTTAGGTCCTTGATACCAGTCATCTCTGTGTTCTTGGGGAACCAGGGCACAGTATCCAGCCTATTTGACTCTGTCTGATACACTACCACCACCAGCAGCCTCTGCTTAAACCAAAACCCATCAGAGAAAAGACTTGCAGAAAGCAATGAAGAGCAGATGGGAGACAAACCTAGGCCCCTCCTGACAAGGGTGACAAGATTAAGACATCTCCATTAGCATACAGAATGAAGAACAGAGACAACTCGCCTAGCCTCATCTGCATGAAAGATGGGACAGGCAGACTTCTCCAATTGCATACAGAATGGAGAACAGAGAACTGCACTGAACTCTGGGACCAGAAAAAGCAGAGAAGCACTGCATCATGGGAATCTCTGTTCCAGATGTTAATGAACCTATGCCTGCCCACACCCAGCTCAGCAGTTATCAGACCAATTCTAGTAAGGAATCCTTGATTGATATCCAAAATACTGAAGCAACCTAGTTGCATTGTGAGCTCCCTGGAAGAAAACACTACCCATAGCCAAGAGTGATCTTGCTATTGTCTAGCCTAAAGAAAACCCTGAGTCATCAGTTTACCCACAAACAAATCTAGAGTTCTCCCTTGAACCACTGTATTTTCTCTACAAAAAAACCTACCTATGTTCAAGTAAGTGTTCTGATGCTTAGATCCAAACTATGCATCAGTTCCACTGGGACTCCATTGTCTCCTGACTGATCATGCTGGGGGCCCTGCCTTTCTCCAGCACTCAGGATCCTGAGCTACCACCATCCCCTGGGAACCCTGACCAGTTCAAGCCTCATGGAGTGGGTGAGATCCCCCTCTTGATGTGTGTGATGGTGGACTTGATTGAATGGACATTATTGAAAAATTGGACTTACCTAATTTTTGTGTAACTTTGAGACTGGCAGGGGAGTTGCCTTCTTTCTAACATTTAAGAGCCACACAGTAAAGACTCCCATGGGGGAACAGAACATGGGTGCAAATAGGCCGAAGTTTCACAAGATGCATGCCAAAGAGCCACACATGACTTCAGTGATATCATTTGGCAACGAACTCCATAGAACAGTTGTGCAATGAGAAACAAGTATTTCCTCTTATCAGTTTTAAGCAATTACCTTTCGATTTCATTGAACATCTCCTTATTCTTGTACTGTGAGAAAGGGTAAATAGAAGTACCTGATTTACCTTCTCCAGAGCAGGTAGCCTCTATCATGTCCCCTCTTGTTCACCTTGGACAAGATTCACAAAGAGATTTAGGTACCTAATTGCCACTCAGAGGTGAAGCACAACTGTTGATAGTGGGGGGCACAATTTAAAGGTTCTGGTAGGAACCTGGCAGCAGAGGCAATGCATGGGCAACGTATGCCATATAGCCCCGTGGGCTGCAGCCTGGCCTCACAGTCACTCACTCCATTTTCTTCAGTGCAATGCAGAACTGCTTCCCAGCACGTCCCAGCTCAGAACCATCTCCCAGCCTGTCCCACCAGCCTTTGGCCACAGGATCTGAGCCTTCCCTCACCCATCCCAGCTCTATTCCTGGCTCCATGATAGACTCTGTGAGCTTGGACAAGGCAGTTGGGCCCAGTTCTCAGGGTTGCAAGTGCAGCCCCTGAACACAAATGCCCACACAGCTGCATAAAGTTAAATTCTAGGCCTCCCCCTCTCTATAATGAGAAATCCCCACCCCGCTCCCTGCAGTATGCTGCAGCTTGTAAAGCACTTTGAGACCCCTGGAGAGATGTTCAGTACTGGGCTTACCATGGTGCCAGGCCCAGAGTCAGAAGGAGTTGGACTTGCTGCTCCAGCCCAATCCCCCGGCCAGCTGAGCTGGCCAGGAAAGCTGCCCCCACCCCTGCTCCATGCCCGCCCCGCTTCTTCCCATCCCTAGTCCACCCCTTCCCCCCAAGCCTCCTCCCATGAGCTACGCATCCCAGGGGACTGCAGCAGGGGTCAGGCCCACCCTGCACTCACACGACAGCGGGAAGTGGAGGAGCAACCCAGCCCCAGCCCACTCCACTCCGCCAGCTCCCAGATGCTCCACGGGTGAGTGCTGGGGGGCGGTTCCCCTCTTCCCCTAATGTCAGGGGAGCAGAGCAGAGTGCGCTCGGGCTGGGGCCGGGTCACTCCACTTCCCGCCGCCCTATGAGTGCAGGGTCGGCCCCACCCTGCAATCACCGGGTGGCAGGAAATGGAGGAGCGACCCAGCCCCAACCCGCTCCACTCCACCAGCTTGTGCTGGTGGTGGTGGTTTCCCCTCTGCCCCCGAAGCCTGGAGAGGAGACGGAGAGGTGGGGAAGGGGCATGGGATGGGCAAGAGAAGGGAATGGGGGCAGGGGGAAGAGGCACAGGGAGAGGAAGGGGGTGGGATGGGAAGGAGATGGAGCTGTGGGGTAGAGGCATGGGATGGGAAAGAAAAGGGGATGGGGAAGGGAAAGGGAAGAGAATGGACGAAGCAGGGAGGAAATAAAGGGGTGGGATGGGAAGGAGACGGAGCGGTGGGGAAGGGCCATGGGATGGGGAAGAGATGGGAAGGAGATGGAGCAGTGGGGAAGGGGCATGGGATGAGGAGGAGATGGAGCGGTGGGGAAGGGGCACGGGATGGGGAAGAGAAGGGGATGGGGAGGAGATGGAGCAGTGGGGAAGGGGCATGGGATGGGGAAGGGGATGGGGAAGGCGGGGGTAGGGGGGAATCTGGAGCCCAGCATGTGGCATCCCCTTGGCAGAAGCTGAGGCTCCTCTGTTAAGCAGGCCCATTGAACCTTCACCCTGACAAGCCCCACCTCCCCTGCATCTGTACCACCCTAATGAGCCTCCCGAGACACCCTCCCCACTGAGCCCAACACCTACATCTGGATCCCCTGCAGAGTCCCATTGCCCCTGCACCTGGAACCCCCAATGAGCTTCTGTGCATCCAGATCTCCCACTGAGCCACCCGCACCCAGATTGCCCCACAAAGAACTCTCTTACCCTCACCCGGATGCTACCACACTAAGTCTCTCTGCACTTGGAGGCTGCTGCCAGGCTGAGCCTGCTCACCTGCACCTGGCACAGGGCATCAGTGTGTTTCTGGGGCAGGCCTGGCCCTTGCACTGTGTCAGGGTCAGGTGCAGCCTCACTGCCAAGTCCCTGTCCCAGGGTGGAGTGGGGAGAGGCTGCAGGGTAATGCTCTTTGCTCCTTGGGCTGTGCCCCTCCATCCTTCCCCCATCTTCAGCAGGTAGCTTGGGCTGTCCAGAGCAGGCCATGCCCCTGTGTTCTGTCTGTAACCCTCAGCCCCCACAGTCAGAGGCACATGCAGAAGGCCACCCTATCTATGCTACTGGCTATGTAGAAGGACAGAACAGACAAGAGGCACCTCCAGCCCAGGATGGCATTGGTGCAATTGGCAGGGAAGGGAAGGAGCCAGGCTGCACTGGATGGACCCTTCATCACACTCTCCCTGGGCTGGGATTCAGTGTCATTTCCTCCTCCTCTCTGACAGAATCCAACTACTCCTGCAGGTGTCCAGGGGCTCCAGGGCACAATCCATCCTTAACCCCTTCCTGCCCATGCTGCAGCCAGGGGACAGGAGGCAGCTGGGTTATGCCAGTGGCCAGCAGCAGCCTGGAGGTGTTAGCTGTATTTTGGTGCTGCACAAGCAGGGAGGGATGTCCGCTTTCAGCTGCAGGGGAGAGGAGAGAAAGGATGAGCTCTGCAAAGACATGGGCCAAGGGCAGCCCCTGGGCAGGGCAAAGGGAATGAGGGCAGCAGTCCTCACCAGATGGTTCTGACATTTACTGTGAACCCTGGCAGAAATCCAGGGGTGCATGTGACCCTACATGCCCGCGCACACACACAGAAAGAGCCTCTGCTGCCACTTAAGACACACCAACACCATTTTTTATGAGAAAGGTTCTCATGAAAAATGGTGTTGGTATGCCTTAAGTGGCAGCAGAGGCACTGACCTAACTTAGGCCTCTACCTCCAAGAAAGGGTTCACAGCCACGAATCCCAAGCAGCAGGAGTAACCTCCTATAGGCCACTTAAGTGAGGGCGACTAGATGTCCTGATATTATTGCGACCAATTCAATATTAGGGACTTTCCTATATAAGAGAAACTATACTCTTCCTCCCCCTCCCCCCACCCCCAAAAAAAAAGTGTCCTGATTTTTCACACTTGCTATCCGGTCACCCTATCTATCCTAAGTACCATTTGAGGGGCTGGACGTAAGTCCCACCCCTCTCCTCAGCAATTCCTACTGGCTATCTTGGGTAACTCCTCATTCATTATGCTGGCTTTTGTAAGTCCCATTCTTAGGGACTTCTTCACATGCATTGTATAAGGAGCCTAGGGGCCTAACTCAGATCTGTTGGCTCCCCTAGGCATTAGGGGGCCTAAAAGTTAGTTGTTGGAACAATAAGTCTAAAGATATATCTACACTGCAAAAAAAACAACAAAAACAAAACAAAAAAACACAACAACAGTGAGTACTCAGAGCCTGGATCAAATGATTCCGGCTTACAGGGCTTGTGCCATAAGGCTAAAAAATCAGTGCAGACATTGCAGCTCAGGCTCTGAAATCCAACATGCATTTCCATTATAATCAGCATCCCTGGCTGCCATTCATGGCAGAAACATCCCTTTTATTTCTTCACTTGCAATTGCCAAGATCAAAAGAGCAGAGACAGAGCATTGAGCCTCTCTCTTCAGAATTGTTGTTTAGTAGCACTAGTGCATCTGCCTGTCCTTTTCTTTAACTTCATGTTTCTGCAGTTCTATGTTGTGACAACAATATACACTCTAAACGTCCACTGAACTCAATGGGAGTCTGGCCTGTGGTCCCTCACCCACAAGAGGCAAGTAAATCCTAAAGACAGTGCCTTTGTACACTGCTCTTAACTTTCACATTCAGATGGTAACATGAAAACTTCCAGAGCCCTGCAGTTTGTGAACATTTATCTATTTCACCCATTCATCATGTTATCTATGTACATCTATCAATGTAAAACAAAAGGAAAGCCATTTATTAAAGAAATTTAGTCTGTGAAACACCTTTAAAAACTAAAGACACTTTGTCCTAAAGTATAAATGAGCCTACTTGAAGAGGGGCTTTTCCTCTCCTCATTCTGTCTGGTCAGTGACTTTGACCAGCCCCAAATGAATGGGACATCCTGTAATACAATCAACCAAAGGACCCATTTTTGCTAACAAAGGCAAAAAGGACCTGATTTGAAGCCTATTCATATCAATGGAACTTCAACAAGCTTTGGCTCAGATCTTCTTTTGCACTTGTCAGCACAAATGTATCCTTGGAACAAAAAACTACAGGATACATGTGTCATGTCACCACCATACTACATCAAAAATTCTGTTTACTGCAACTTTCACCAGAATCTCAAGACACAGATGTTTCAAGTTGAATACAATCTGTTAATGGTGATATGATTTAGCAGTTCCTGAAACTCTGCAGAATAAAGAGTACACTGAAAATTTAGATTAATGGGTCAGATTTGTAGATTCAGAGCCCTAATCCTAAAATACAATAACAGACTACAAATGAGTAGGCAAAAGCAACAGCTCTAGAATGAACCAGGAAAGCTATCTGTTGTGAACAGAGACTTTCAAAGGTTTGAAGCATCAATTCGAGCTACGAAAGTAGGAGAGCTTTCACACTAGTAGTGATGCCAATGGAGCATTATAAAATAATGTTGTAAGATCCCCTAGTACAAAAGATTGTCAGGAAAAGAAAAGAAAACGGCTGCCCTTTCACAAGAAGATTGCTACACTCTGCCTTGTCTAGTCAAAACTACCCATGTGTCCTAAAGGAAAAACAATTTCCCAAGAAAATATAAACCCTAAAAACCAGGTGTTGTGTCAGCAGTTAAGAAGGGGGGCAGCTAAATAAATGCCTGCCTCCTTTTGAGAGACAAGGTGGGTGAGGCAGTATCTTTTACTGGACCAACTTCCTTTTGATGAGAGAGAGAAAGCTCATCTTCAGAAAAAGACCTGAAGAAGAGCTCTGTGTAAGCTGCAGAGCTGGCTCCTGGCACTAGCTTAGCAAGCAGGGTGGCACGTTCAGCTATTCGGGGGCAATTGGGCAGAGGGTCCCTCACTCCCACTTGGAACGAAGGACCTCCCGCTGAATTGCCGCAGATCCAGATCCCTGCCTGCTTAGGGCTGCAAAACCCCTGGAGCTGGCCCTGATAAACTGGAAAGCTAATCTCTCTCCCTAAGGGAAGCTAGTCCAATAAAAGTTATCACCTCACCCTCCTTGTCTCTCTAATATCCTGGGACCAACACACCTCTACAAGTAAACTGCAGGTCACCTGTTGACTCATTCCCTACGCAAAAGGCATTTGCAAGTTGCTTTAAAGATGAGAAGTGCCAAATAGTAGCATCTTCCCTGGGTGACACAGCCCACTCCTTAGTCCTGTGGGACCAAAGCGTCATTTCCCACCCGCATCCCCCGCTCTGTTCCAGAGATCTGTTGCAGCCAGGTGTGCTTGATGGGACAGGAGCAAGCCCAGCAAGCAGGGGAGTGGGGGAAAGAGAGATGCGAACTCCCGGGGGCCCCGTCCAGGAATGAGAGGGAAGGAGGGGGCAGAGGCAGGGCTCCCCGTGCAGGAGGGGCTGGCTCCATCCAGAGATCCCCGGCCGGCTAGAGGCGGGAGCAGGGGGCGTACTCACCCCCTAGCCAGTTCGAGGAAATGTTCTGGAGCATGGTGACGGGCACGCAGAAGAAGGCGATGAGCAGGTCGCTGAGCGCCAGGGAGCAGATGAAGATGTTGGTGACGGTCCTCATGGCTTTCCTGCGGGTCACCACGTAGAGCACCAGGCAGTTGCCGAAGAGCGCCAGGGCGAAGATGAGCACGCAGACGAGCACAAAGGCCAGCTTGGTGCGGCCGGGCAGCTCCGGGACGTAGACCAGCGGCTGCAGCCCGTAGAGCGCGATGAACTGCTCCCGGGTCACGTTATTCTCCCGCAGCAGCCAGGCGAACTGCTCCGGGGTGATGTTCAGGGACTGCATGGCCGCGGCCTCCGGGGCGCTGCTCTCCGCCCAGCCAGCCTCTCCAGGGAGCGTCCGGCCGCTGGGCACAGCGCGGGGCTGCCCGCCCCTGCCAGGCTCTCCAGGCACTAGGGCTGCTGCGCTGAAGGGCTCTGCATGGCCAATACTCCTACAGGCTAGGGGGCTGCCTTAGCCACTCAGCCCGGGGGGCACGGGGGGGGGAGAAGTAACCCTTCCAGGTCCAAGAACAATTGAAAATACTCCCGGGCTGAGCTGCTATTTACTAGGAAAGAAAGAAACTAAGCGAACCAGGGGAAAGAATGGAAGTGTGACATTGACAAGAGGCGACGGCTCCCACTAGCTCCTGGTCCTTGTTTTGAATGTAGCCCAAATCTGGGGGCAACCTGAACCGTCTCCCTTTAACGAGCTAGGAGCTGCCATAGCAGAGGAGAAAATCCAGCCTGAAGCTGAAAGTTTCCAGCCAAACTGAGAAGTGTAAGCAGCGCCGGCTGGGGCTTTATCTGGGGTATCAGCCAATCAGTGCACTAAGGCGCCCTTCCCCTCTCCCCTTTTAACGCCCCCTAGCAGGAGCGGCTGTAGGGATTTTGCCACTTCAAGCACAGCAGGTAGGCTTGGTGTGCTGGGGCCTGGAGCTGTCCCTGCCCCCCCTAGCAGTTTCTAGCCTCCTGGGGGAGCACCTAGGGCCGCTGGCGTTTGCTGCCTTCGCAGGAAGGGGGCTGCCAGACGACTGAGCTGCTCTCTCCTTTGGCAAGACCCTGGATGGGAGGGCGCGGCGAAGGAGGGAGCCGTGGAGTCTCCCCTGGGGGTTAGCCGATGTGGTTTTTTTGCTTTCAGGCTTTGCCTCCTTGTCGGTTAACATTGACCTTCAAATTATCGCCTGGGAGTGGGCTAAGTTTGTATGATCGTTGCACATCCCCGTGGTTAAAGGCTTTAAAACACTGTGCAATACCCTCAAGAAAAAATAGCCACTTACCTGATCCCCCCATAGGGTGGTTCCTTGCTCCAGTGCAGTCCCAAGGCTGGGACTTCACAAACTGCACACCCCCCTTTACCCTTTGAAACAGTCACTGGTCTGTACGAATCTCAACGCTGGTCCTAGAACCCAGACAATGCAATGCCCTATTTTTCAATATCGTCTGAGAATATCTGAGTGTTCTTCTCTCCTCCACCCCCATTTCTCATCTCCTCCTTTTTTTCGTTTCAGTAGAAGACTAAGACAAATTTTTAGGTGCATCCAGGTAAGTGAAAGCTTCATTTGTTACCATTAGATCATGGAGATTTATATGATAAAGAGTTGCCTCTCCCCAGAGAAGAGCTAGCAGCTGGAGTGTCCTCTGCTCATGTAAAACATTTAACAGTACAAATACACAAAACAAGGCTTGAGATTTTCAAAAGGAGTCGGTGACAGCTCTGATTCTATTATGAGTGGAATATAAAATGGGATTTAAGTGTGGACCCTCAGTGCAGGAATGGATTTCATCCCAACTGAATAATATATTTTGTATATTGTTTCCATGTAATAAAGGTCTTAAAATAACCTAAACCTTATAATAAATAAATATAAGCTTTATCTACATGGCGATCTTAGCCTCTATGGCACCTACTCCAGTCTAAAACTTTAATGTTGACACAATTTCAAACCAGAGTAAGCTATTCTAGTGAATGTTGAGTGGCAGACTATGTCTGCACTGAGGTTTGTACTGACACAGCAATGGAAATCCTAGTATAGACAAGGGCCTAGTATCTGGATTTAAAACTGGAGTTCCAGATAGACGTGACTGAGGGCATTGTTGGATTCCATGTTTATTTTCACGCACTGAAAGCATGGCACATTCACTCAAAATATCCTAATCAAAAGAGGATTTTCCCAACTTTCAGCCATGCAAACCCACCCTGTGATCTGAACATCAGAAAGTTTTCTGACACATACATCATCCCTAGTAATACTTAAAGATTTTGCCATCAGGAATTAGTTGACAGTTTTGCTAGACATAATAGAATATAACCCAATCTTCCTTGGCACTGCTGTTCTAACTTTTGTAGCAATAACTTTCCTCTCCATCAGTAACAGTAGTAAAATATCAAACATAAGGGACCTACAAGGAGCAGCAATGTTAAGGGTAAAGATACTGGTCACTTTGCTGACTACACTGCCATAGTTTCAGTTCTTTAACTATGACAGCATCATTAAAAGTAATGAATAACAGTCAGCTTTTTGTTTCTGATCAATTCTTTGGAATTGTACTAAAAAAAATCTTAGCAGAAGCACTCTGTTCATTATGTGCCTGATAGCTGGTTTCAAAAGAAAAATCTAGAATAAATAGTACTTCCAGGCAGTAAATTTCTAGTAGTAAATAACTATTCTTAGCACTAATAAACACAATTTGACTCGTGTTGTTACGGCTGATAGGTGACCTATAGAGTGAGATCATTTCATAAGCAGGAGTAACCATTAATGCTATTTATGTGTGTCCAATAGCACCCACAGACACTGTCTGCACACAGAGGAAAGGACAGGCCCTGTCCCAAAGAATACTCATGAGGAGATTAGAAATTCAGCAGCTGCCCCTGGGGCAGTGGTGTAGAGTTCCCCCTACCCCATGTACAAACAAGAGATTCAGGTTCCATAATCAACAGATCTCCTGAGATCCACAGATGCCTGGGCCATCTATCTGCATGGAGTTTATCACAATATTTTTCAGAGGAGTAAACACTGAGTCAGAGAGAGTGAGACTGTCCCATAGCCTACTGATCTGGTAGGTATGCTCTTAGTGGTCCCTACAAATGCCTACCAGATCGGGCCCTGCAGACAAGGTAAGCAGGGGAATGCCTAGTTTGAGAACCCTGCAAGGGGTTAGGCATGAGCTGCTTGGCAGCATCAGGACTTAGGCAGCTTTGCATGAAATTTTAAGGGAGTTTGCCAGCAGTAGCTTAGACCGCTACAGGCAGAAGATGAGCAGAGGTCTTGAGGATCAAAATTTTGGACTTAAAGTGGTAGTTAAGCATTTAAATCCCCTTGTGGATGCAGCTCTTTGTTTCTTGGATGTAATGACTGGGTCTGATCCAAAGCCCACTGAAGTCAATGCAAGTATTTCAACTACTTTGGTTCTGATTCAGCAAAGCACATGCTTAACTTGAATCATGAGTATTCCCATTGATTTAATGAGACTACACACATGCTTAAAATGTTGCACATGTTTACGTGCTTTGCTGAATAGTGGCCTACAAGTGCAAAATACTATACACTATTTATAAAAGGTAGATAAAAATATTAACAGAAAATTGATCCACATTAACAGAAGCATTTTGCTCTATAATGTGTTTTTAATCTGCTCAGTTCTAATACAAACACATCTCTGAAAGGTCAGAAGTTTAATTCAGGCATCCAGAGATAAGTGGGAGCAGAAAATAGGAGAAGGAATTGAAGAGTACAATTAGGTGTATGGCTTGAATGTGCTAATGGATTTTTATTCAAACCCCTAACATACTATTGGCATTTTTAGCAAAGTGATACTTTCCCCCACCTCTCTCTAATCCTCTTTTCCATTCCTTTCTTTCCTCCAATAACAAGAGCAATTGCTTTTAGATTTCATGTCTCCTGTAAAAGAATCAAGTTTAAAGCAGTTTCAGACTTGTACTTTTTTTATAGAAGAAATTAAAGCCTAAAGGGAGATCAATCTTCTGTGAATCAGTGTTAAATGTAGTGACCAGGTGTGTGTATATCAAAGGGGGGGGGTTGTATTCATTTTAATTATTATTGTTTAGATTGGAAAGTGTCTGGCACACAGTAGCTGCAAACACAAATGAACACCGTTCCTGATCCAAATTATATACAATATTTAAATATTACTGTGGCCATTCCTTTTATGCCTATTTTTCTGTTGTATTACTGTGATTACTGGCTGTTGAAAATAATGTAAATGTTCAGTTTAAAATAGCAATAATAGGCAGTACATCTGAAAATTTATAATTCACATACTCCAAACAATATACTCTGAAGCTGGAGGGCCAGATTTTCAGTAGATCATAAAGATGTGCCATTACATTTGGTGGATGTAGCCATCTGAGCACACAAAGCAAGTAAATGTGCAGGTGATGTTTGGCTTGTGCATTTATCCATTTGGGGAGTGTCAAACAGATAGCTAAGGGTTAATGTCTTTCACCTGTAAAGGGTTAACAAACAACACCTGACCAGAGGACCAATCAGGAGACAAGATACTTTCAACTCTGGGTGGAGGGAAGCTTGTGTGTGTGTTCTTTGTGTTCTCTCTGGGATCTGAGAGTGACCGGACGTACTACAGGCTCTAATTTTCTATTCAAGTAGTAAGTGCAGGTAGAAAGGTGGTTTAGTATTTTTAATTGGTTTTCTTCATTTGACAATGTGTATCTGGCTGGTAGAGTTCTAATGTGCATTTGGCTGGAAGTATGTTAAATTGTATTTCTGCTGGAAGAGGTTTTTCTTTCTAGTGTCTATAAGCTGAAAGACCCTGTAACTTTTACCATCTAAATTACAGAGACAACTTTCATTTTTTTTTCTTTTTATTAAAAGTTTTGCTTTTAAGACCTGTCTGATTTTTTTTCCCTTGTTGAGGCTCAAAGGAACTGAGTCTGTACTCACCAGGGAATTGGTGGGGAGAAGGGAGGAGGAGCAGTGGGGGAGGAAAGGTGAATTTCCTCTGTTTTAGATTCACGGAGCTCAAATCTGTCTCTCTCTCCAGGAGCCCAGGGAGGGAACACCTGGAGGGGAAGAGAAGAGGGGGGGAACAAACCTGATTGCTCTGTGTTGTGATTCAAGGAGTTTGAATCACAGTGATCTTCCAGGGTTACCCCGGGAGGGAAAAGCCTAGGAGAGGCACTGGTGAGGGAAAGAGTTTACTTTCTTTGTGTTAAGATCCAGGGGGTCTGGGTCTTGGGGGGACCAGAGTTTATCAGGCACTCCAAGTCCTGATTGGTGGCAGCTTATCAGATCTAAGCTTGTAATTAAGTTTAGAGAAATTCATGCTAGTACCCCAATTTTTTGGACTCTAAGGTTCAGATTGGGGAAAGATACCATGACAGGGAGTATGTATGTGGGGTTTGTATATATATTTTTCCTATCTATGGACATTATAAAAATCAATAAGCCAAACTAAAATTACTGATCAGTATTTTAATATGATAAAATTACACCAGGGATAAATGTGGTCCAATTACAAAATGACAATATTGGACCTGACGCGAAGTCAATGACTCCTGTGGACTTCACTGGACTTTATTGTACAAAAGACCTGATTTAGATAGGCACAATGTTGTCTAGCAATTAGAGGAGGCAATGGTGTTTCTGGATCACTGAGTTTTCTTTCCAGCTCTGTCACTGACTTGCTGTGTGACCATAGCATGTTCTCTGATCCTGTTTCCCTCTCTATGAAATGAGTATAAAAATGTTAACACAGAAGCTAGTCTTCACTGTGGCACTGTACCTCATATTCTTTATAGAGAGATTGTTTATGTTGTGATTATGGCATAACTAAGATGTTTTATGCAAGATGGGTCATGTGCAGGGCCAGTGCAACCATTTAGGCGACCTAGGTGGTCGCTTAGGGCACTGGGATTTGGGGGGGTCGTCATTTTCTTCAGCAGAGACTGCAGCGGCCGGATCTTCGGCCGCCCCGGACGCTGCCGGCACTTAAGCGGAGGAAGCTGGGGCAAGGGAGCGTGGGGAGGGCCACCTGCAGCAAGTAAGGGGTGGGGGCAGCACTCAGGGGAACTCCCTGCCCCAGCTCACACCTGCCTCACCTCCTCCCCGAGTGTGCCATGGCTGCTTCACTTCTCCCACCTCCCAGACTTGCAGCACCTAAGCTGATTTCTCCAGGCTTGCGGTGCCAGTGAAGCAGCCACGGTGTGCTCGGGGTGCTCGTGCGTGGAGCAGGGGTGAGCTGGGTGCCTCATGGTGGAGGGGGGTGTTATAACCTAGTCCCAGATTTGGACCTTAGCGTCCAAAATATGGGGGTTAGCATGAAAACCTCCAAGCTTAGTTACCAGCTTGGACCTGGTAAAGCTGCCACCACTCAAAAAAATAGTGTTTTGGGGCACTCTGGTCCCCCCAAACCTTCCCTGGGGACCCCAAGACCCAAATCCCTTGAGTCTCACAACAAAGGGAAATAAACCTTTTCCCTTCCCCCCTCCAGGTGTTCCTGGAGAGACACACAGAAGCAAGCTCCGTGAATCTAAACAGAGGGATTCCACCCTCCCCGTTTCCAGCCTTGGAAAACAGAAGTACGGAGAGCTAATCTCTCTTCCCCCGTCACCCAGAGCGAATGCCAAGTCAGGCTAGTAAATCTAACACACACAGATTTCCCCCTGACTTCTTCCTCCCACCAATTCCCTGGTGAGCACAGACTCAATTCCCTGGAGTTCCCCACTAAAGAAAAACTCCAACATGTCTTAAAAAAGAAAAATACATAAAAAATGGTCTCTCTGTATTAAAGTGACAAATACAGGGTCAATTGCTTAAAAGAAATATGAATAAACAGCCTTATTCAAAAAGAATACAATTCAAAGCACTCCAGCAACTACACACATGTAACTACAAAAAAACAAACCTATCTTTTTGTACTTACAACTGGGAAACAGAAGATTAGAAAGCAGGAAATAGAGAAATCCTTCCCATAGCCGGGAGGGACAGATACAAGACCAGAACAAAGGACTCACACACAAACTTCCCTCCACCCAGATTTGAAAAAGTCTTGTTTCCTGATTGGTCCTCTGGTCAGGTGTTTCAGGTTACTTCTTTTCAGGTGAAAGAGACATTAACCCTTAGCTATCTGTTTATGACAGGGGGGAGCTGCCACGGGGAAAGGAGCGCCTCGGCGGGGGCGCGAGTAGGAGGAAGGAGGGTGCAAGATGGAAGTTTCGCCTAGGGCGCAAAACATCCTTGCACCGGCCCTGGACATGTGAGGTATCATTGGAAACGTGATGATTTACTGAATGGGATTATCCTATTTGCATGTATCATTTATGTATCTGAAGTTAGGAATATTGACTATGTATCAATTACTAAAGTGTTTACACCTGGGGAATGCCCACCAGAGAGTAGGCATTCAGCCTGGATGGGCCATTAGGAAGGATAACAGAACTTTGAAAATGCTAATCTCCCACCTTCCTGAGAAGCTTCCTGGGATGCTGCTTGGACACAGCAGGGTCATGTGATCATGTAACCTAATACTGGACACCATCTTGGACTGCTGGTATTTTGCCATAGGCAGGGGGTGGGCATCAAGCTGGGAAACAAAGGATTCCCTCCATATGTAAATCCTATTTAAGGCTAGGAAGTGAGTTAATCAGGGTCAGTTCTTCACTGAATCCTCACCCAAGATGACTGCTAAAAACACCTAAGGCTGAACTGGGGAACAGCTGGACCCAGACTAGAACGTGTCTGGCATGTGAAGGGAATATCTGGAATTCTAAGCCACAAGCAAAAGAAGTTTGTCTTCAAGAATCTCTGCAACCTGCTTAAAACAACATTTAGGGTGAGAAATCACTACTTGTAGGCAGTTTCTTTAAGTGTATTAAGCGTCGTTTGTGTGTTTGCTTTATTTGCTCAGTAATCTACTTTGATCTGTTTGCTATCCCTTAAAATCTATCCATTGTAGTTAATAAACTTGCTTTGTTTTCTAAAACCCAGTTTGTGCAATTCATAACAGGGAGGGGGGACAAAAAGCTGTACATATCTTCCTCCACACTGAGGGAGAAAGCAAATTTCATTAGCTTACACTGTACAGATCTCTGTGCAGTGCAAGACCATACAATTTTGGGTTTACACTCTAGAGGGGATGTGCACCTGAGTGCTGGACGCTCCCCCAGCTGATTTGTGTCCGTGTCTGTCTTTCTGCAGCTGGGTGTGTCCCTACCTGTGTGTGTGTGTATGCACACGTGAGTGTGTGTGTACGTACGTGCTGGAGGAAGCTTCAGGGCCTGGCTCAACAGGACAGGGTGAGGGAGCCCTGGCTAATGGAAAGGATGGGCTCAGTGGGACAGCAGTATAGCAAGTAGCACCTTGGAGTAGGGGACAACCTGTCACATCCATTATTCCTTTTTTTTTTTTTTAATTGAGTCCTTCCTCTTCATCGTGAGCATCAACCACCATCTGCCTCTGATGTTGCTTATAGTTAGATCCTGTCAAAGCAGGGGGAAGTTGCCATGGCTCTTGTCGGTTTCACAGCTGCCCACATAGCTTTTAATAGCAGCAGCTAAAGTTCCCGTTGTTGTCAATTTCCCTGCTGTACCATGAGAGAGCAGAAGCTCAGAAATTGTCTTCAGCTTCAAGATGACAGCACCACCTTTGTTTTCATATTCTAGGGCTATAATACTGTCCTTTGCAACCAAATGGCCTCTTTATTTTTTTGAGGCCTTTTTTTGTTTTGTAGAAGTTGGTGGCTTAACTGCTCCCTCCTGTGCCAGAGACTGTTACCTACTTTCCCTGATGAGTAATTTTTCGAGTTCTACTTATGACCCTCCATGTGCTCTATTTAACCTAAAGCCCAACTTTGTTCCCATTGAAATCAATGGAGTTCTCCATTAACTGCTGGATGAGGCCACTAGAGGGGATTTGTGATATTTAATGAATGTCTAAGTATTTTGAGATGCTGAAGCATACTAGAAAAGTACAAGTCCTATGATTGATTCAGACACAGAGGTAGAGATTATAGCAATTTCCAACCCACATTTTTCATTCTAATTCTCTTACCTATGACTTATAACAGTGGTATATTCATATAAACAGAGAAAACATTTGGAAAAAAAAGACCAGATCAATCAAAATTTAACAAAGAATTGTGTTTACAGAGATAGTGAAAAATGCATTGTGTTCTTAATTGCCTAAATCACTTTCCTATTAGTTACCTGTATGTTTTCCATTTTTGTATCCTGAACACAAGGAAACTTTCCACAGTGGACAAAGATATGATTAGACACTAGTTATTCCCAGCATTACTTCTCTTTCTCAATGAGAATATAATCCTCTTTTCACAAATCTACTGCCAGGCATGAGAAATGTGATCTCATAGTAAATAACCCAAAAAATAACAGACAGTACTAACTGAAGTTTGTGGTGTTGGGTGGTAGGTACCACAGACCTCTCCTGGGGAATACAGCCACACAAGTCATGGATCTGATCAGGGTGCAAGCATCAGAATTGTATAGCTTCAGTGCAAGAAGCAAATGGAGGAGTCCCCTGGACAAGAGAGAATTTTAAAAGCATATGGGGATGTTTTCAAAAGGTGACAGATGCCTCAAAAGAAAGCTGCAGCTGGAAGTAGATGCCACAGTGGAACCTGTGCTTACCATGAAGGAAAATTCCAGTGGCATTACATAATCCAGTATACAAGGAGCGTGAAAGTCAGCAGAGCAGGTGTATCATAGCACCTGCAGAGACCATACAGCATGGGTAAGCAGCATTCTGGTGATAAAGAAGCCACCGGGCAAATTACGCATCCACACAGACCTAAAGCCACTGAACCAGGCCTTGGAAAATTGCCACTATCCACTGCGCAAATTGATGTCATCTTGCCAGAACTCTCCAAAGCCTGAATCTTTACTATGCTGTGAGGAATGGGTTTTTACAGATAAACCTGGATAAATCGCCCAGCATGCTGACAGCCTTTGCAATACCATTTGGTCACTGTAGGTGGCTGCACAGGCCAATGGGCATAAGCCCAGCACCAGAGGTGCTCCAGAGAAGACTCAACCAAGTGCTGGAACGGCTGCCTGGGGTGAAAATAATTGCACATGATGTCCTCGTGATAGGTAATGTAGGGAATATAGGGAAAAGAACATAAAACTCAACCTAGAAACAATGCAAACAGCATGAGGTGACATACGTTGGACATCTGCTCATAACAGAGGGACTGAAAGCAGTTCCCAACAAGATGAAGGCAGTCAGAGACACGCCAGCTCCAGTGGATATGAAAGGGGTACAGATCTTCATAGGAATGATACATTTTCTGTTCAAGTTCTGCCTGCGCCTAGCTGCTGTAATGGAACCCATACATCAGCTCACAAGACAGGATGTTGCTGTTGGGAGACCTACCCAGTCCCAATCAAGCATCTGACACACTCAGAAAAGTGACAATAGATGCCCATGTCCTGAAGTACTACCAGCCAGGAGAGCCACTGACATTCCAGCATGATGCATCAGAGAAAGGACTGAGTGTAGCTCTTTTGCAGGAGCAGCTGGTCACAGGGCTGCCCAGAGGATTCTGGGGACCTGGGGTCTTCAGTGGCAGGGGGGCCCTTCCGCTCCGGGACCCGCTGCTGAAGTGCCCCAGGGACCCGGGGTGGGGCCTCCCTGCCGCCGAATTACTGCCGAAGTGGGACCTGCCGCCGAAGTGCAGCCGGGTCTTCGGTGGGAGGGGGCCCCCACCACGCATCTCCGGGGCACTTTGGCGGTGGGTCCCGGAGCGGAAGGGCCCCCCGCCGCCGAATTAGTGCCAAAAACTGGGCTGCACATCAGCTTCAGCATTAAGGGTCCTGCTTCGGCATTAATTCTCCGGCGGGGGGTCCTTCCGCCCCGGAGTGGAAGGACCCCCCCGCCGGAGAAGATCGGGAGCAGAAGCAGCTCCAGGGGCCCTGGCCCTGCGAGAGTTTTCCGGGGCTCCCAGAGCAAGTGAAGCACCCCGCTCCAGGGGCCCCAAAAAACTCTCATGGGGGCCCCTACATGGCCCGGGGCCTGGGGCAAATTGCCCCTCTTGCCCCCTCCCCCCCGGGTGGCCCTGGCTGGTCATTTATGCCAGTAGAGCCCTGTCTGAAACTGAACATGGGTACACCAAATAGAAAAAAAAGCTTCTGACTATGGTATTTGGAGTGGAGCAATTCCATCAGTACACTTATGGTACATTGAATAGTGCAATCAAACCATGGACCCCTAGATACAATCATGGCAAAGCCCTTTCTTAGTGCTCCAAAGAGATTGCAGCATGTGCTCACCTGACAGAAATCAGATATTGTCTAGGCTAGGACAATTACTAGTGTTAGTGACACCCTGAGCAGGGCACATATACCTAGCATCAGCAAGTTGGGGGCGGGGGAAGAGGATCAAGACAGTAAAACAACTAATACACTGCACGGTGTCCCAGTTTCAATGGTGAAGCGGATGGAAATTAACGAAGCTACAGAGAGAGACTGCAATGCTAAAG
The DNA here is from genome assembly GCF_025201925.1 of Gopherus flavomarginatus. Classification (NCBI taxonomy): domain Eukaryota; kingdom Metazoa; phylum Chordata; order Testudines; family Testudinidae; genus Gopherus; species Gopherus flavomarginatus. The sequence continues at coordinate 182,998,441 of NC_066619.1, forward strand.
AAGCTATCATTGCAGTCTGTGGCTCTCTCTTCTAGCAGTAAGTGGTAAACTCACCATATGGCAGCTATGAAGAGGAAAATGAAGTGTTTACAAACATTGAGCTCTCTCATACACTTGAAAAAATACTAACATCAGGCCTTCAGAATCCAGAAAATGACTTCTTATCTTGTATATATACACATCTAATCTCCAATGTACAAATCCAAGATCAACCTTCCCTTTAGCTATATCTCTGCCAACAGGCTCCACTACAAACAAAAGAAGAGATGATGAAGCTGGCACTAAAAGATCCTTCCCAATCTCTTCTCCCTCACAGGACACTGCCTCAATCTTTGGAAAGTATTCTTGTGGAAAATTCAGATTTTCTTAGTTTATTTATATAAATAGCTTTCCTGGAATTTTTTAAATCAACATAAATGGAGCTATTGAATACATTATATTTTTCATGTTCCTAGGAGATAGACTCTAGACAATTATCACGTAACTTCTAATACTGTGTTTTTCCAGTTCTCAAATGTATTATCAATTTTTCTGTGCACAGAAAGAACATATTCTATTAGTATTATGAAAGCTTTTCAGTAGAGTTGATTGGAAAATGTTGTGTTTCTTTCTTTCCCCTGCTCCCTCCCCCTGTGGAAAATTTCAACTTTTCATAAACCCCATCCCCAAATTAATACATAATCAATTTTTGTTAAACAAAAAATGAAAACAATGAGTTGAAAATCATGAAATTTTCAGTCAAAAATTTTCAGTTTTCTGATGAAAAATCAAGTGTCAAAGAAGAAAATTTCCACAAAATGGTTTTGTTTAGTCAAAAACCCAGTTTTCTCCCCAAAAAAGGTTTGACAGAAAATTTTCAAACAGCCCTTTCAGTTGCATCTGACAATGCCTCTGTTAATTGGTATTATACAGTAAAATTGGTACAACTAAGTCAAGTTACAGGTAGCAATAGCACAGTTCAATATTTGTAAACCACATATTTTCGTAACAAATAAAAAAAATCAAACTTATCACTAGTACTATTCATTAAAATAAGAAAGATGTTTCAATGGGCAGCAGATTTGCTTATGATGTCAGCAAAGTGGAGTCCTCGAAGAGATGGAATTAAAATAGTAACGGATTTCTACTCTTTCCCTCATGTATTGGTATATGAAGCTAGACTAAAAATAGTCAATGGCTCCTGAATGTTTTTTTTTTTTAAAAAGTATTTTTCCAAAACCACTTTTGTTATGGATATGTTTGGTTAAAATAACTGGGAAATTAAGTACAAATCTAAAACCGTGATTCTCAAATGTATTTGATCATGCCCCCCTTCTTTGTGTTTGTAGTTGTTTACACCCCTCCCCCACCACACAAGTACACATACCAATTAAAAAAAAACAAAACCCTGCAACTCTCACTAAATATTAAAAACAGTAAGGCATTGTTTCAAATAGAGCCAACAATGCATTGTAATAAGAGCAAAACTGAGATGTGGTCAATGCTTACAATTAAATGTGTACAGCGCGTTGTAGCAAATGGATTAACGGACAGATGACAATGATTTTGTATAATAGTTTGCAAGCTTATCAAAGCAATCAAAATGCACAGTGCCATCTGAGTACCAGATATGTCTGGAGGAAGCAGCTTTTCTAGTTATTCACTGCTGTGGGTAAAACATGTGCACTAAGCTTTTTTTCCCCTAAAGCTTCTCAGTCCCTCCCCACCAGAATACATTCCGCACCTTCCCCCGGGCGGGCGCCCCCCAGTTTGAGAACCTCTGATCTAAAACATGCATAACTGCAATTCATGTTAAATTAAATTATGTATATTCTGTTCCTTTTCAGAGTATCAGTTTTCATCTCACTTTGCCTTCCCATCTATTGTTCCTTTTCCTCTTTTTCAGCACATGCTGCACAATTTTCTTACCCCTTTTGCTCAAAATTATTCTGCTCACAAACCATTCCCCCACCTCTCTCAGACAGTTCTCTTCCTCCTGCTCATATTTGCAATCATTTCCCCTTTCTTCCCATACAATCAATTATCAAACCTCCACCCACGTGCAATCAGTTTTTACCAGTAAGCACAATCAATTTTCCTCACCTCCTTTTTCCAAATCAAGTCTAACTCCTAATACACATTCATTAGCAACACCCACAGAGTCACAGATAAGTAGCTTCTACTTAGCCTCAACAATCAATTCCCCCATGGTTTTTCAAAAAACTATTTCATTCATCTTTAGACAAATAGCATGAATTTCTTCTCCATACTCAGGAGACAGTAGGAATGGTAGCCATGATGGTAAAGCTTCTTGCTCCTTTCAGTTTATGTATCCTCCTCATTCCTTTTAGTGACTCCCAGATAGCAATGTCCAAAAAAGGGGTGGAAACCTCATCCCTTTAAAGTTAACCAGTCAAAACAGTTTTTTACATCAGTTTGGTGATTTCAACTATGAATATTTCCTTCCATTTCTAGACTTTCAGCTCATTGCCATGCCAACACACAACTTTACCAGAAGCTCTGAAGACCCCTTATGACAACCTAGTTTGTACCAATCTATTTCTCTCCAACTTTTGCTGACTTTCACACAGAATTTTATGTAACTGGCTAAGTTGGGCTTTTGTTACATTGGACAATTTACAGTACATGCCTCAGCACAACATGCCCCTGAGTAGCAGGTTTAGTTCTCCAATTCGTGGATGTCAGGCAAATTTCAAAACCTTGACTCTATGAAAATACAATATAGTGACTCTTTAAAATGGCCTATTGTTTTGTTTTATTTTTGGATAATCCAATTCTCCTTTTTCTTCTTTTCCAGTGGTACTAGCACCAATTCTAACCATTCACAAAGCATTGTACTATATATTTGAAGTACCATATCTTCCCTGCTTTTATCCTTCATGCAAATAGCCAAAAAAAATCTTTAAAACATCCTGCAAGCTTAATCCAGCATAATATGCAAAATTGAAGGTATCTGTGTTGGTGAAAATCATGGTGGAATTATATTTTTGATGTTATGGAGATGGACAATTCAAGACGCATTTGTCACGTATGGAGGAATATACAAGAATTTTCTTTATCCTCTGAAATTTAGTTATGATTTTCCAGCTGGAAGATTTTAAGTCAAAGGATCCATATTTTAATCATAGTTATTTTGCTTAGCTATGTCTCACAAAGTACTCTGACATGAGAAATGTAAGACAATATCATTACAACCTCTGAGTGTTTCTATTTTTAATCTCTAATTCTATATTGTCACCTAGAGATTTAACAAACTTGATAGATAACGAATATCTGACTAGATTTCAGGCTACAATTTTCAAGCCTGAAACCAAGCTCAAAAACATTCTTGAGGAAAATGCATCCACACATAATACAATACTGTGAATAAATGAGTGCAGTCAGGTGTTCCACAATTTCTGTGCAGCAACAAAATAGTTTGTGAAACTGAAATCACTATTTTTAAAAAAAGTACTTCTAAAATAAGTAAGTGTTTATGATGGTTCATTACACAACTATAATCATGGATATTTTAAGTTCAGTTAGATTCATGATCAAAATTGTTTACTTCTAGCCAGGGTTAATTTATGGGCAAAATATGATATGCTGTCAATTTTTACTCTGCTTTCACAGTGTAGTGGTTTTATAACACAGCAAAAGGAGCCACTAAATCCAGCTCTTTCGATTACCATGTACTTTGTGAGTAAGCATGCCAGTTAATCTTTTTAGCTAAAATGCGCCCCCCAAGTGGTATCATGGCAATTCTCTTCATCTGAGATCTTGGACTCAAATGAAGTCAGAAGGAAGTTATTTGGAACTCAAAAAGGATTTGGAAATTCTTTGTGGTTGCTTGTCCTCTCCTTAAAAATCAAGCCTGATTCTTTGCAAACAACCGTTCTGCCTATTTTAGAATTTATTTTTCTAGATGGAAACTTAATTTGCAGATCTTCTTTTCAAAAGCCCTACTGGAAAAATGATCTGTTCATTTAGGCTCTTATTTATATCAGGTATCACAAGACAATTTCTAAAGCCATAAAGCAACACATTGTCATGTTATACACAAATAAAAGAAAAGACAAAGTTGGCACTCTGCTAACTCATCTGCACTCTGATAATTTATGCCTAGCCTATTAAGTTTGCTGACCTTGTCCCCACTCTCTCCTTTGTTCCAATCAAATACCATGACAGCCAAGTTGATGGTGACTAAAAAGTCTTTATCTTTTATGTAGTGTTGTTGTAGCTGTGTTGGTCCCTGAATATTAGAGAAACAAAGTGGTTGAGATAATGTTTGTGAGTGAGGGTAACAAGCTTTCAAGCCTATAAATAGCAATGGTGGAGGGAGGCTCCTTGAGCTCAGGCTCCAGCTCAAACCCAAATGTCTTCACAGTGATTTTTAGCCCCACTGGAGCCCCATGAGCCCAGGTCAGCTAACCTAGATGAGCCACAGCCATGCGCCAGGGCTTTTATTTCTATGTAGACATACACTGATAGAAAAAATGTCTAAAACATGTGAACACAAAAATCTGGCAATGCAGTGAATGAAATAGGTTCTATGGTGAGATATTGTGTTAGATATATTATTTATCTCCACCTCCCATATCCTTTCCAAATAGCATTCAGAGCAAATTCTCAATGGCAAATGGTTATATCATCCATCAGATTTAGAATGAATACCCTGAATACCCAACTGTTTTCTCAAGTGCAAAATAAGTGCTTCCAGCTGAAGCAGCACAAAGACGGTCAAACTGCCTATCTTTTCTTAGTAAAATTAAGAGACTTGTTAGAATGTCTCAGTTTTTCCATTAATATTTTTAGAATGGGGTATGTGAAAACTCACCATAGGAACATACATCTAGGAGCAAACAGAGTAGGATATATTTGGATTTAGGGACCAATTTTTCAGAAAACATCAATTTCTTAAAGAATCAAATTATTTCTGGGTTAAACAAATTGGGATGAGCAATAATGGCAATTTTTTAAAAAGGAATATCAATTCATCATCAATACTTTTTCATAATGAGATTATTATAACTGAAATTACGTTATGGTAATTTTCAGCCCTTTTCTTAAGGGACAATGCTGTCTCTGGCTCTGCTTCTTTCTGTTCTTGCTGATTGCCTAAAACCAATTCTCAGATGGCTATGCATTATAAGGAATGAAGGAAACAATTTGCAGCTTCAATTCCAGTGCCGATGGCCCCCTCTTTCAAAACACAAGAGCAGTTCACCCATGAGATAAATGACATAGATAAGTAGATTACTAAAGATCCAATCCAACTGCCATTGAAGCCAATGAGTTTATTTCTGTTGACTTCAATGGGAGTTCAATCAACTTCTGAGTTAGCTAGTTTTCTATAGGTACCATGGAAGAAGTGGGTCTGCAAGAGGTATTTAAGTGAGGAGAAGGCAGTGGCTTTCTGTACCTGTTCAAGAAGGAATGGAGGAAGAGAAAAGGTCAGGAGCAACAGGTGCCAGAACGTTAGGGGAAGCAAGGACCAGCCATGCGAACCACATCTCTCTTTCTCCAGGGACTTTCCTAGAACAGGCTGCTTACTCCATCCCACAAAGAAGAAAGAAACAATCAGTAGTTGCATCCACTAAGAGATTCTGGGTACAGGGACCAGCCATGAGGGCCACCTGCTCGTTCATCCCTGGGAGCAGCCAGGTGTAACTATACAATTTATGATCCTAACCTTCCGTGTGGATTAGAACCTTCATTTGGTAGCAGGAACAGACTAAATCTGGGAAGCTGAAGCAAGGTCATGAAGGTGCCATCAAGACTGAATAGTTCTGTGCTGGTGGGACAATAGGGTTGCTATTGAGAGATCAACTGTCTTTTAAGGTCTCAGCCCAGCAGCCAACAACAGGAGGATCGCAGCTTGGAAATTACTCAGTGGAAGAGAAAAAAAAAAAGTGTCAGGATCTGCCTAACAAGGAATTTGTTAAGCACAGTGACATCATCTCATTGCAGCAGAGGTGTTGGTACAGTACAAGTTTGATGCTACTATTACTCTTCAGATGAGTTAGGCATCAATTCATCTTCATTCCATCTTAAAGCACAGGATAAATTGCATCATAGTCACCATTAGGATATTGTAACATCCATGTGTAAAGAAAGAGAGAGCAGCCAAAAACAGACATTCCAGTATGATGCTACATCTTTGTGGAACAATTGTAGTTTATAGCAGTCTTTTGTTTTTGGAGCCATCTTATGTATTTTGTAGCCTGAAGTGCTTGAGTTATCAAGTCTCATACCTATAGGTGCTGGAACTAGGGGTGTTGCTGTATTCCCGTGGCTTGAAATGGCTTCCATTATATACAGGGTTTACAGTTTGGTTGAATGGCTTTCAGCACCCTCACTGCACAAAGTGTTCCAGCGCCCCTCCTCATGTCCACATTTTAAAAAAAATCTCTTTTTATGAAGTGTCATACAGCAGTAGCAGGTTATCAATGTAAGCGCAGACTGCAATGGACAATCCAGTTGCAAAGAAATGTTCACAAAATAACTGCCATTCTATTTAGTTCTCCAAGCCCAGACAAAATAGATTGGCTCCCTGCTGCTACCAAAATGGCACTAACAAAACAACATTTAAATGGAACAAAGAGTCCCCTTAATGGGAATTATTTACAACACTTTTGGGAAGGCTAGTTAAAAATTTCACTTCATTCTGTGATGACCATAGGGTTTGATTTTCAAATCACGTATGTGACTTAGAAGTGCAAGTCTAATTGAAAATCAGTAGGACTACCTTAAATACTATTGACAATCCCATCCACAGACTGCCCATTTTGATGTGAAAGTTTGATGTTTTGTTCTGGTTTCAGTGGCAGCAGAATCAATCCTTTTACTTACCTCTCATTTCAGCAAGACATATATTTCATCCCCTACATATTAAGCTAAAACTATACTGAGAGGCTAAATACATAAAACAATTAAATAAAAATACAGAGCTGGCACTAAAGCCCCAGCTAGTACAGTCTAACCCTATAGTCTAACACTAAAATGGCAAATACATTTCCCTGTCAAATATTGGCAGAGGTCAGGGCAGATGTAAAAGTTCTTCTCATCTACCACCCAGCCAACACATTCCTCAACTACCTGCAGGTTTTCCCTAAATTCTATACAGGTAGGTTTGCATTGCTCCCTTTCTTATACACCTCTACCTCGATATAACGCTGTCCTCGGGAGCCAAAAAATCTTACCACATTATAGGTGAAACTGTGTTATATCGAACTTGCTTTGATCCACTGGAGTACGCAGCCCCCCCCCCCAGATCACTGCTTTACCACGTTATATCCGAATTTGTGTTATATCGGGGTAGAGGTGTAATGTGTATTTATTTGATCTCTGATACAGTATTTATGGCTTATCATTTTACTATGCTCCTAGTCAGCCAGTATAATGCAGGTTAAAACAAAAAAAGTCAGAGGGACTCTAGTTCCCATTAATCCAAGAATTTGCATTATTAATAGTAACACTAATTTTCAATAATAAAAGCAAACAGGTAACTAACATGAATAGTCAAGAAATGGAGATGGAAAGTTTCTCCCACACCTCTATTTTTTCTAATTAACATTATCACAGCTATAGTATGTACACAATAGGCAGTGTTTATGGAAATAAGGCTTTAGCGTTTTATGAAAGGATCCCAGATTAAACCAAACCAATCTCAATATTTCGGGCTTGTCCACACAGTGACCTAGTGTGGCAAGCCATGGTGTGGATTTACACTTGTTATGAACTAAGTCACAGTGTGAACCCTGCTACCACACACTAAAAACTCCCCAGTGCACTTTGACCTCCTGCTATTTGAAGCAGTAGCAGGGTTGACATGGCAATTTAATATGCAGCAGGCTAGTGTGCTGTAGATTTACACCACCATGCTACGTCTCAGTGCACAACAGGGAAATCACCCACACAAAAATCTCATTTTGGTCCAGTCGTCATGTACACTAAACCCCTTTTAGACCACTGAGACAGCCTAAAGGGACCTTCAAGAGAAAGTAAATTAAGGGTTCTTTTTACTGCCAGACAAGTGCAAAGGGGATGTAGAGTAAACGAGAATCAGGCCCAAGGCTTTTAGATTGTTCACTTTTCAAGTATTATAAAATGCAGAAAATTGCACTCGTGACTGGGAAGCTCTGCTGAAATGCTACTTAAAATAATTTAGCATGATTCATTTTATTTAAATTTCAGATATCCCAATTTTACTGAAATTGATATAAATTCATATAAATCCTTTCTACTCTGTCTTCCTTTACCTAAGGACAGTAAATGGTTATTCTTTCTTCTCAGCATTGCATGTAACTGAAGATAGGGAGGGTAGCGCCATCTGCAATGGCTAAGAGAATCCCGACCCCAGCATTTTATTACACACTATAATGTAGATTCTAAAGAAACAAAACTTCTGCTTAACTTCACTCAAATCTGCTAATGATTTCACTCACAGCTCTCTTTAAGCAATCTCAACAGATGTGATCATTATTCCTTCAGTTAAATGACCTACAATAATTTCTCTGTAGCATGAATTGCAAGCATCAGAGGCAGCACAATTAATAGACACGAAGTCTGTGTGGGATTTGAGCTTTTTATTATTCCTTTACTGGCAAAGGCAATAAGGCTATATTTTTTAGTAGTATAATATAACTTTTATTTGTCTCAGAAACAAGCAAGTATAGTCTAATGTTAATTTAAATCAAATTAAATATCTGTTTTCAATACATTATACAGCATAAAATAGTATATAGCTTTTATTGATACAGGTTGATAGTGTAGTAATTTTGGCAGTTCTGTTCTGCACAGTTACTTACACGTACCTTAACCCTTAGGCATCCCGTTAATCTCCAGTTGGAAACTGCTTAATATCCAGAGGGCTAGGCATTGTGGGAAGGGAGGAGAAAGGATGTCTGGACATTAAATGAGAGGGAAGGGTCAACCTGGGAACCAGACACCAGAGCAGGGAGGGAACACAAGTAAACAGACAGGTCAATAACAGTCGACCTGCAAAGTATTGTGGAATAGTCATAGGAAGCATGCAAAAAGTCATGCACAGAATTTGTATCCACATGAACAATAGACCAAATGAACTCAATATGAAGTACACCTATTCCACTTCGCAAGAGGACTCCAGAAGTCATGATAAACTGAGTTAGTGTGCGGTGATGGATTACATCATGTGTACACAAGCATTTTAAAACCTGATTAACTCAGTTTGATCAAGTTTAAAAACCCAATTTAGATAACCTAAGAGATAAGGCTGCCAGGTCTCATCTCCTTCAGGCTAGCAAGTGGCAGGTACAGAAGTGCACATCTACAGCAAAGAAGTTTCTGGCACAAAGACAGTCACAGAGTGTCTGACTGCTTGGAGTGCGGCAATACTTCCAGTGCTAAAGGGGAAAGGAAATAGGGAAAAAAGAAAGGATTAAGAAAGGAACGGGAATTAGGGAGGTGCATGGGAGGAACATGATGAATACTCACTTTTGCAGTTCAGAACACTAAGGATGAGTGCCCTCAGCCTCAGTGCCCTAAAGGTTACGGTACACAAAGGTGTTTTATTTTATTAATATCTCAAAAGCAGTGTCCTGTTCCAGCAGACAGAAGAATACTATAACTTATCAAATTGCCAAATGGCATAGCCAACTAGAAAAGAAAGACACTGGGCTTTTTCACTTGAATTTCATTACCCTTGGAGCTAAAGAATTCCAGCCTAATGCTGAACACACAGTAGTTGGCAGACATAAATCTGAAAGCTATTTAGAGTAAGGTCACCTACAGCCAGATTTGTATGGGTTTTAGGCACCAAGCAGGATTTTCAAAAGCACCGAGATGCACTGAAATCAATGGGAATTAGGTGCCTACGTGCTTTTGAAACCAGGTGCCTATCTACATCTTAAGATGCCTAAATACCTTTAAAAGACTGGCCCTAGGAGCCTTGAAAGACCACAAAAAGGTCCTCGTTTTTATTACCAGCATAATCCAATACATGTAAATGCTCTATGTACCAATAGGCATATGTTGTAGTACTTACTTTTGTGTATTATAAATGTATTCAGTACCCAGAGAGCACCGCTGCTCTTTCTATTGTATAGATTGGAGAGAGTGGTTTGGAATGCAAGACCCTACAGCAAATCTAAGCAGTTCTCCCCAAAATGAAACAGGAAGAAGAGAAACCAAAATTGTGTATGAAATCAGAACCACCTAAAACTTCATAGCTGTCATGCTCTGCATGCTCTGATCACGCTGAACTTTACAGAAACAGAATTCAGATTTTCCTGTTAGACACACAGGCTTCTACCACTTAAGCTAAAAGAGCATCTCAATTTAGTAATGTAGGGCCAACAACAGTGCTCGAGTCAAGGTCCCTGGTGCACACACACAAACCAGTACATCACAAGCCAGAGAGAGGTATTCATAACAAACAATGCAAGATCTGTAATTTAAAATTGCAGTTAGAAATATTCAGCCATTCAAACAAAATGACTGGCTCTATGTTGCAGAGTACTTCATGGTTTTTCAAAGAAATGATTTAAGGCTATATTCATATTCTTTCTTCAACTGTTTTATTTGGTAAATAAAACAGTGAGGGGAAAGATGCATGAAAATTCCTGAGCTCCCAAAGTGCTCAAGCTAAATACAAAAAAGTGTTGGAACCAAAATGTAACTTGTGATCCACTTTGAACTCTTATTCTGTGGGCAAGGATAATCCTTTCCTAGGCTGAATTTTTTTTTTTTAATTATCTCACAGCATTCATTTCCTGCTATGTCTTCTTGGAATCCTGCCAAATAGGAGCACTTGGATGAGTATTATCATATTGTGACTTCAACAAAATTACCCTTTCATGTGCCAAAGCTTTTGCTATGCGAAAGTAAGGAAAGTGCTGTACATTTTGGAAAATCAAGATGAACACTGAAAAGTTCTGAATAATGATTGGCTTGGGGAATTTTACAGCTATCAGGAGCCAAACTGATTAGCTTTTCAGTGAATCTAAGGGCTTGTCTTCACTACCAGATCGACACAGCGCAGTAAAGACACTGCAATAAGTCGACCTAAGCTACATCGACTCCAGCTACATTATTCAAGTAGCTGGAGTAGCGTAATTTAGGTCAACTTACCCCCATAGTGTAAACAAGGCCTAAATCCCTTAAGCAAAAAATGAGAAAAATGTAGAAGACTATCATCAAATCCCCCAAAAGAATAATACAATTGATGTCAGTGGAATTATTCCAGAATTGTAGAATTTGTCTACATTTTACTCCTTACCTGAACACTAAAAGTGAAAGTACTCAAAGTGTTATATGACCTTAGGAAAATTCATTGTCTCATGGTTTTTTCTCCAGAGAGTTTTATCTGCATTCTTACAGAAAAATAAGTTGGCTCTCTAATCAGTATTTTAGCCTGTTTGAACATTGCTCACACTCCTGTTTAAGCTGACAGAGATCCTAGACAGCTTCTGGATGAATTTTAGGACCAATCTCACTTTTCAATGTGAATTTCAACACATTTTTGCTTCACTGGTTGCTGTGGAATTGGGGAGAAAGCATGTCAAAACATGGGTTAATTTATACCATAAGAGATAGAGATGAATCTCACAGAGTTCCTTTAAAATCTTCCCCTCCATTCTGAAAGGTTTGGGGCTAAACAGGAGGCCAGGGTGCTACCTCTCTAACACACATACACCCAGCAAAAGTACTCCCAGTCCAAAAGGTCTTAGTTAAAGCTGTGCGAATAAATGGTTTTTTGGTCCGCTGGCTGAACCAAAAAACAAACAATACCAAAAATTAATAATTTTAGTTTGAACCTAAAATTAAAAAAAGAACTTTTTGATGAACTGAAAAGTTAAAAAAAAAAGTTTCAGGTTGAACAAAATATTTAGTTTGACCTGAAACAAAATATTTCATTTCAATTTCAGAGTTTTTAAAAAACTTTTAAATTTTTTGTTAATGGTGAATGAAATTTCAAACCAAAAAGGTGTTTCAAATAAAAAGAATCTAAACATTTTATTTAAAAAATGTTCAAACCAAACTGATTTTTTTCTGATATTCCCCCCCCCAATAAAATATTTGGCAAATTTGACCCAAATTCACAGAATGTTTCATTTGTTGACCCAAACCTGCATTTCTTAGCCAAAAAATTTCATCCAGCACCAGTCTTGCTATTTGCAGAATCAGTTTCACCTTTTTGACTGGATGTGGTCCTGTATGCAATTTTTATAGGTCCAGATAATATTGGTGTGTATTCATTCCAAAGTTTATGGTCTTTCTCAGCTTTCATGAGTACTTCTTTGCCATAGGAAAAATAATAAAATTGCAAGTTTAACATTCCCTGAAACAAATGAGAGCCATTTATGGTAGCTCTAGAACATGAGCCAAATCCCAAAACAGTTGTGTTAGTAATCTAGACAAATTCAGCAAGAAAACATGGACCCCAATCCCTCCTCCAAGCTCCCAAGTGCTGAAGTACTGAACTCTGGGAGAATGGGTCTAGGGCCCAATCCTTCATTCTTAAAGCATACTAAACTACCAATGGGCATAATTCTGCTCTGTCACAATAGCACAGCACCAAAATAACTCCACTCAGTAGAATCTGTCTAACTTTACACTAGTTTAACTGAGATCAGAATTTGGCTCATTTACTTTAATGGGAGGTTTGTGTCACTAAGAATGCAGAAGTAGTCTTTAAGTTAGCACTAACTCAATCTTGTCTACTGAAGTTGTTAAAAATGATACTTTTCTAATTGTGCTGTATTTATAGATATTGCACCTTTACACTTCTAAACCCCGCTGGCAGTCATTTACAGTATTTTCATCTCTCTACCCTTTTGCTAACGGAATTAAAACTGCAATTTTGAAAAGACACATATGGTGCTTAGATTGATAACATTATTTAAGAGAAGTCTATTGGATGGAAATATTAAATGAATCAGAGAAACAACTTTAATTACTTGAATCATGTAAGAGAAAATAGACTGTGCTCATTAAATATAATCCCTTACCAGTTGCTAATCTGGCGAAATGTCAGGTCCTGCTCATTCTCATTTTCCCATTAATTTCATATTGCACGTTCCAGACTGAGGACACTTCTGCATACAGTGAGCCCTAAAAACAAATCTTCCCTGTCCCTAGTCTTGCATTTCTTTTGGATACAAAAATCATGGGTTTTAAAAGATAATAATGGTTCTAACAGAAAACCGCACTAGCAGATGGCTTCACAGCATGGTTACAAATGTACAATGAATATTTGGAAAGGCAACCCAGCATTATTATTTCAGATTTATACCACAGAAGTGCCAAGGGGCCCAATTGCGACTGGGATCACACTGTGCTGGACACTGCACAAACACATACAAAGGCAGTTCCTGCTCCCAAAACTGTTATGTGCTCTTGCCATCTCAGTAGCTCTCAAAACAAGGAGATCTGGACTTGTTAAGATTAGAAATTGGCCCAAAGCAAGTCTGAGTCCAGCCAATAATATAGGGCTACATTGTGCCATTAAGGTGCAGCCTAAAGTGCTAGGAGGCAGTGTAATTCAAGACACCTCTCAAGCACAGTTTCTCCTAGCACTTCCCTGTTGCACCAGGATGGAATGGCAAGTAATTTGAACACCCCTTTGTAGGATGCAGAATATTTCACCCTCCCCTCTCATGTTCAGCTAGTTCCATTCTACTGACTCCTCATTCACTTGCTGAGAGCTGGTAAGATTTAATGTGGCCATACAAGGCAGGGGAAAATCCTTACAAACCCCTATTCTATCCAGCCACAATCTTGCCCGTGTAATAAGGTCTATTCACAAAATTCTGATCTAGGTTTGGGTCCAGATTTTGGCCTTCCTTTCCTTTCACCCAGAGATCAGGGGTGCTCAGATTTGCAGTGCTGATTTGGCCCACTGTGGAGGGAATATATATTAGCGTAATATAGGTCTTCATGAAATTTGGCTCAATATTCAGGTCCAGATGTTTACCTCCTCAAAGATTGCAGATGTGCAGACTCAGATTTCTGGACATAGGCCCATCTCTAGTTAACACAAAGGGAATGGACTGATTATTTTCTTCCCTATGATCTCATCTGATCTGTTTCTCTCTCTTCATTAATCACCTTACACACCCACATAACCATTACTCACAATGCCTGATAATATTTCCAATTCATTTTTTCTTCTCTCTCTCTCTCTTCAGCTATCTCCAGCTTGTGTAAAAACTAGAAGCAGTACTGAACCAGAACATCACATCCGGAGCCTTCTGACCTTGGAGAAATTTTGATCCAGAGTCATAACTCTCAGTATGGTCCAGCTATAATTAAAACTTGCACATGGTTGAGGAGTGCAAGCAAGTACTCACAAATATTCTGCAGACTCTAATCAAACAAGTCTGGCGAAACTTCAGAGACTGGCTTCACAAACGTTTCAGTAAAAAAAATATAAAGTAGGATGCAGCAGAGAGCTTTCCAAGATTTCTTAGTAGTGTTTAATTCTTTTTCTTCTAACCTTTGTCACCCTGGTGTAAATGTGCTTTAAAAAGGAGTAAAGCAACTGCAACACTGAAGGCTAGGGTGTGCTTATTCAGCACAGCCCTGAGTTAGGGATAGTACAGAACCATGCTGCTCCAGTGAGACCATCATAACATTCTCCTTCACAGAATACCTCCTTGAGTTTGCTAGTGCATGAGGTTATGCAACAACTACTACACCCCTTTAAGGGGTACAGCATTCTTATCTTTCCCCTGAAATGCTAATTAATGGAGGGAAGTCATAGCTTTTGCCTACATCCTGCCCTCAATAGCCCCTTTGGGGCCCATAAGACACATTTAAAGTAGCAACCATACACTCCCCAAGGGCGGGAGTGGGGGTAACTCGGGCCACACTTTATATGAGCTGTGCAGGGGAATGTTCCTTACTCCCTCCCCACAAACTGCATGGCCACCAAAGGACCCTAAGTATCCTGAAAAGAATACTGAGAAAAGTTACCTTTGCCAACTTAACTGTGTGTAGAGTGAAGGGTTAACAACCCAGACTAGGACATTTGTCAAATAGGGAGAGCTGGATGCTTCCCAGTATCACCTGGGACTCAATTCTGCAAATCCTTACCTCACACTGAATAGTACTTACACACGAGTAGTCCCACTGAGTAAGCTCTACAGAACCAGGCCAACCAAAAGCATTCAGTTCCAAGTATTTGGGGTGGCCATCCTCTCCTTTGACCTCTCTGCTTTGTGATGCTAAACATTTTACCATTGCAGGACCTAGGACCTCTACACCTTAATTTTGATATATTCTGCAAAAAAGGTGATTGCCCAGGCAGAGGTGAAAGCAACTGACAGGACCTACCGGTACTGCCGGAGTCCTGAGGGGGGCGTGGCCTTATCCGGAAGAGGTGTGGCCTCTCAAGATTTAAAGGCCCTGGGGAACCAGCTGTGGCTAGGAGACCCAGAGCCTTTAAATCAACCAGGGGCTCCCAGGTGCAGAGGTGGCTGGGAGCCCCCCGGGGCTCAGGAGCAAATTAAAGGGGCTGGGGCTCTGGCCGCCAGGGGGAACCCTGAGCTTTGTGGGGCTGGGGCAGGGATTTAGAGGGCCTAGAGCTCCTGCCGCTGAGGGAAGCCCAGAGCTCTTTAAATCCTGGCCCCAGCCCGGCCGCCAGAGCCGTGGCTGGGATTCAAAGGGCTCTGGACTGCCCGCAGCCGTGGGGAGCTTTGAGCCCTTTAAATCCCCGACCCAGCCCAGCCGCCAGAGCCGCGGCTGGAATTTAAAAGGCTCTGGGCTGCCCGCAGCTGTGGGGAGCTCTGAGCCCTTTAAATCCCAGGTGCAGCAGAACAGTCCCAGTCTTTTCCATCTCTCCTCATATGGAAGCTATTCCAGCCCAGTAATCATTTTTGTTGCCTTTCCCTGCACTTTTTCCATTTCTAATATATCTTTTTTGAGATGAATACTGCATACACTTCTAGTTGCTCCAAGGTGTGAGCATACAATGGATTTCTATAGTGCTATTGTGCCTCAAATGCTTAACATAGTATATGCATCTTTTGAGATGTATATTTGCAAATATGTTGTATCTAAATGCAAGTCTTTACATAGTAACTGTCTGATACCATTGATATATGAATAGAAAGAGGTCTTATGTAAATATAGCAAATTTGATGCTATAACTGGCTACTAATATAATAAGCATTGGAGTACAGAAATAACTAATTAATTGGGGGAATGAATTACTGATCTGGCAATGCTTATGCAACACCTTACCAAACTCATGAAGATGATAACCTCTCCAAAGATTGATAAGAAGACAAAACCTTCTATGATGATCTTTTAAGTTTAAAGACTTTATTTAGGAATCATTTAAGTTAAAAAGACTATTTATGAACTAAAATAATTTTTATATAGGAAATATGAGTCTTTGGACTCATTGGAACCAGAATTTCAACACGTGTGAAACCCTGACGAAACAAAAGTGATATATCAGAAAATGAACTGAATAAAAGAAAGAGTTAAAATGCTAACAACATTCTGATAATTTCCTGTCACAAAAGCAAAAGCAATATTGCCAAAAAGTTAAAGAAGAATTACAACCTTGCTGCATATGTCTTAGTAGATAGCACCTTCAGCTCATGAATATGCAAACAAGACCAAAAGATGACAGTAGAGGATATTTGAATCCAGCCAAGCCCCTGAAAAAGGGGTTTTCCACCTTTATTGAGACTATGGAAAGAGAAGAATATATATTTCTCTGAACTGATACATGCACGCTTATGCTTATATATGCTCTCACACTTACTCTTATTACACACTTACTCCTAAACTCTTATGCACTCATACATGCTTACTCTTGTATGGTCTCTTATGCACTCAAGACTCCTCTCAACACATTCATTTCATCTCTACAAGCAAACAGCAGCAGCAAGACAGCTAAGATGAACAATGAAGGCACAACTCAGCATCAGGAAGCAGCAGCCTCCCAGCCTGACACTGTTTCTGCAACATGATGACATCACTGAGACTTCAGCACTGCCAAGACATTATAGATTTAAGTTTTTCTAGTAATATTTCAATGGAACATTGAAATACTATTGTAATTTAAGATATTAACAGCTTCTCTTAGACACCAGATAGTTTAGACTGTGTCTGCTGTCCAGGCATACATCAGCTAACTTTGGTGAACAGAAATAATGGGACTTGAGTTTAAGATTCTTAATATTAATTAAGGTGCCTGTCTCAGGATTGCTTCTTGAATGGCACATAGATGAGTTTCTTGAAGAAATGCTAATACCAGGAGAAGCAGAAAGACTGAGATGATGATATTGCTTATCATGCCATCCCCTCTCTACCTCCGTGAAACTAGAGGTTTTCTGGCCAGAATGATTGATTTAACTGAGTGATGATTTAACTAATCACTGCATAAGTATTCAGAGTCAGACTTAGCTGAATAGAGTATCGCAGGCTACGCAGAAATCAATAAAGACTCTACTGCCTGAGTTAGATTTTGAGAAGCCTTCGAAGTATGAGAGCATATGTATTTGCTATGCATCTAGTGGTCTTCTCTATCTGCTAAAGTTAGAAGAGAAGATTAAGGTTCAAATTCTTCCCTCATGTACAGCTGTTCAAGTACAAACCTTTTGACTTCAACAGGGTTACACTGATGTTCAGCAAGGATAGAATTTGATCTGTTAAAAACGCAAATAAGGCAGACATTAAAAACCATTCATCTGCAAAATAGCCCAGTAAAATTAATAAGTGAAGGATGCACTGTCCTGTCCACAAAAGCTGGACTCTGTATGAACGGAGTTAAAAAAATTACATTGAAAGAAAAAACTAAGGAAGAATACATGAAAACAGTATGAGAAAAAAAATCTATATAATTATCTCAATTATATCAAATACCACTCACTACCCTAACTCTAATCAAGATAATGCCTGTAAAGAATTTGAAAACTTTAAAATAGGATAGCTACATATTCAGAAGCTGTGAACTCTAATGAGAGCATCCAATCTCTTCATGTCCTTGAATTTACTTTACTTCAAAAGCAACTACATTAACACAGCGGAGGCAAGTAACAGCATCAAATGGCAGCATTTCCTCAAACCTTATAAAATTTCATTCATTTATGCTAACCATAAATTTGTCACAGCTCACCAGAAGGATAAACCCTTTCTTTGACTGTGTATTAAACACTTGCATTTGGAAGCACAATTTTCAATAGACCTCCAAATATCCACTGTTCTTTGCAAAGTCAATGTCTTTCAACAGCCTTGCTTTGATCTGTTTATCAGTTCTACCACAAATAGCTCAGTCTCTAGTAATCCATCTCCTCACTGTCCACATTTATAGCTTAATTATTTGCATTTAATATAATAGGTCACAGCTTCCAAATAAGACTACCTTTTAACTATTTTAAAATATTTTTATACATTTTTATAACAAAGTTTATATAAATGTGTGTCTGTATAGAGAAAAAGAGAGCTACACACTTTGTTTCTCCATCCTTCTAAAGGAAAAAATTAAAAACAGAATGTAGACAAATTTGATGCACAAAGTTTCATGAAGAAATGACAATTCAGTAAATTTTAGTTTTGAATTTTTTTTTGTATAAAATCCCATTTTTCAATTAAAATTTTTAGATGAAAAAGTTTTCACTAGGTCTGTGAAGATATGCCTTTCCTATGTGAAATATTTGCACTGATCAAACCATGCTTCACATTTTAAATTACTTTAAACAGTTTACAGTCTCCTCCATACTTCCCTTGAATGTATTGTGCTAAATAAGTCTCTATCTCCAATGGGCCTGGCCCAGCCACAAAGTATCAGTGTGGGAGGTTTCACTCTGATTTCTCGTCTCTCTTTCTTCAGTTCTCTGCTACACTTCCTTCCAGATTGAGAAATTCAGGTGACTTCACTCCATTTTTTGCCAAACTTCTGACACTATGTACAAGGAGTGTAATATACAAGAGTACTGGTGCAAGACTGGATTTTATTTTCTGGCCAAATCACCGGTATAGGTTAGGGTAGCAAAAGTTAAATATCGCTACCATTTTGTTGCAGGCACAGAGGGTGCCCGAGGCAAGCAACAGTGGTTCGTGCCTGGAGTGCTTAGCGCCAATGAACACACACCAGGGTGGAGAAGCAAGCATAGTTTATCTGAGATCTCAAAGCAGTGCTGGGAGACTTGACATGCCTCAGATCCAGCACCCCTAAAACAAGCAGTCTGTTCCTTTATATCCATGAGAACTTTTCTCGCTGACTAGCAAGCCCCCGTTTCCCCTCCCTCTTCTGTCCGGCTGCAGCATTCTTTTCTCACACACACTTCTTTGTCTTCCCCTCCCTCTCCCCCTTGTAGCAGTTACATTAAGCAGTTAATTAAAGCTGGCGTGAATTACGACCTTGTCCTTTCTTTTCTTTGTAAACCGTTATCTCCTCTCCCTTGGCCAAAAGTATGCAGGCCTCGTAGTTCTGCCTTATACCAGTTTGAGCTGTATGGCAACTAATAACGGACGTTGCACCTGGCCTCTTCTATTTATTGGCCTGTTAGGTCAATTAGAGTTTAAACATGGAAGAACTTTTGCTCATCTGAGGCCTAAACAGGGAGACTTTATATCCTTATTGCCTTTTACCTTTTAAGTTACTTAGGGTTATGCTTAGTGACACCAACAATTTGACTGGCCTGGTCCATACTGCTGTAGCAATGGTTAAATATTTCAGTAAATTTACAAGTCTCAAGATCCATTCATATTATTCTCCGAGGAAAATGCTTGCAATTTAGTTTGAAACTTAAGATGAATTCACTTTGAAGTAAATGTATTGATTCCTCTTCACTTCTTTGAGTGAAAGAGGTATTGCTTTCATTCACCTCTGAGGATTTTATGTGCTGCTGTGGCCCCTGCAAGACGTAAGCTAACTCTGATCACATACTTCTCAAACTTTTAAATCACAGTGGAGCCACAATCTGATTTTTAGTGAGAATTTCTTCCCGTGTCCCTCTATTTTCTTTTTAAAATACTAGTTAATTTAAAGCTTATTGCCTTGGGAACCATATACATGAGGACGCATTAATGAGCATTCATGGAATTTATCTTCCTCATCTCAATCTGAGCACAGAGCAACTTGCATTTTTTCTATTTTACAGAGTGCTGATATTTAAATTATGCAAAATCCAAATTCTGCAGTACACAAAAATTACAGCCATCTCAAATCAGACATTTGGGGTTTACCTCCTTTCAACAGGTGGAAATACACAACAGTTGGAAAGACACCAACTAAATCGTGACCCATGCAGATATCCTTGGGGGAAGAGGGAGAGAAAGCCAATTACATTGAAAACAAGGAGATTTTATGCTGAGGATTAATCTAGTATCCACTTAAACTATCCTCATCACACCAGCTAATACAAATAGACCATCCCAAAATCTTGTAGCTCTCAAAGGGCCAAAGCCTGAATCATTAGCCAAAGCCTGAGCAAACAGGGGGTACTAAAAGGGGCTGCTGCCACTGCACCCATTTCCCTCATATGCACATTCCACACAGAGGTTCTGGCTATCAGAACCAGAGTGACAGATCCAAAGACTGAATCTGTTTCAGTATTTTTGGTCAAACCTCTGAAACTTTTCTTTTCTACCACTCCTTCCTCTGACCCCGAATGTAACCCAGTTCTGTGTGAGGACTTTACAGGAGTGGCTAGCCCTCCCTACTTTTGTAATACACTCCACACTTAACTGATGTGTTCAACACAGAAAGTGGAGATGAAGGAAGAATCTTCAGGTCTTTGTGATAAGTTGAAATCCATCACAGGCTGGAAAGAGGTTCATAGTTTGTAATTACAGCACAGGTTCAATAGATATACCTAATTAGTTGCTTCCCAGCCTCAGGAGTTGGACTGGGAGGCATCAGGGGATCGCTTAATGGACACTTAGGCCCCAGAAGAGGGGAGAGACTTCACTCTGAAAGGGAAGCCACTGGGAGCAGAGAGGAAGGCTGACTCCTGTGAAGGGCTGAAGTTCTAGAGACCACTGAAGGCCTCAGGAAGACTTCAGATGGTCAATAGTGCTTGATACCAGAGCGGAGGAAAGGGAGTGGAACCCCAGAAAGCATCTACAGAGTCTATAGAAGCCACAGGAAAAGCTTTGATATGATCTATAGTCTGTGTCTTGAGTGACTCTCAGAATTCTTACTGCACTTGTAGCTCAGAATATTACAGCTGAGCTGAGAAACCAACAGACCACACCAGACACTTTTAAAGGCAACATAAGTTTTATTAGTTCATTTTCTCTGCTGTGTACTTCTAGTTGTTGGCTTGGGTTTTAAAATATATAATTGAAGAGCAACAGAGGTAGTCTGCCAGAATGGTGATTAATATGAAAAAAAGATTAGATGCTAGACTGAGCCATTTGTGGGGGAAGAAGGTGGTTTTGTCTGGTGGTTGAAAGCATACATAATAACCCAGCTGGGACGAAAAAAACACAAGGCTTCCTCTTTTCATTTCTCTCAAGTGAACCTGTGCAGCAATGAAAGGTGACTCATCTCCAGCATATAGTCAAAGAGGATTATAAATGGATAATTATCTCAGTGGGAATGATAATTAGAGAGAAAAATGGGTGGGGTAATATCTTTTATTGGACGATAGTCTGTCAGTGAGACAGACAAGCTTTTGAGCTTACACAGAGCTCTTCAGATCTGGGAAAGGTACAAGGAATGTTACAACTAAATGCAAGGTAGAACAGATTGGATTAGCATAAGTAGTTAAGAGCTATTGTAAGGCGCTTGTAGTGGTCCCTCACCCTCAAGTGGGAAGGGAGGCCACTCCACCTTGCTACAGGACTATTCAAGGTGAAGTGGCCGGACTTTCTCATATCCTAGCACCAACATTCCTACAACACTGCGCACACATCAAGAGGAAATGTGTATTTAAAGATGAAAACACTGTTTCAAAAAAGATACCATAAAAAGATTAAAGCAAACTCCTAATTTATGGCTGTATTAAAATACCAGAAGTAGATTTTTTTAAAAGTTGAATGTTGAACAAAAATTATCCCTATTTACAAAACCTCTGTCTTTGCAGTTTAAAAGTGTACTCCATTGCACAATGAAAATTATTTGAAAAATAAAAAATGAATTGAGAGTAATGTCAAATATTCCTAAATGTATATAGGGACTTTCTACAGAAAGTTACCGTGGTGAGAACTTGATGTGGTGAGAGGGCCTAATCCATACAATATACAAGTTCATTTAAAGGCTACAGTGACTAGTGCCTTTGATTCACCTAGTGCTATTATTGCCATCATATGGAATTTTATTGTGCTCATCACCATGGTAACTCTGTTGACTGATGAAGGGCCAGCTCATGCAACCCTTGCCCATTCAAAACTTCTATTAAAATCATAGGTGCATGGTCAAGAGATGCAGAATTGTGTATAATTAGCTTCCTGCTGTTACTCTGCCTTATATTTGGAAATTATCTCTTCAAAAGACCTCATTACACATTGAACAACCTGGGTGATAATGGTGAAATGAAAGAGTGACAGTGTATTTCAAGCCTCCCAGGGATGACACAATTTTCCATCTTCACTCATTGACTATTATCTTCTGGTTATGATTTCAACTGCTGGAGGGCAACAGTCATAATAATCAATCAGCCCATGAGTCACTGAAGCAATAACCCATTGTCAGTCATATCAGAACTAGTTAAAGTTCTAGCATGACAAAAATGCCATGTTGCATGTGACCATCAAGAGCCCATTAACCCCAGGCTTCTCATGATCCTGCCCAGTTTAAGACCTGCCCCAGACTAGAACCTTCTTCTGGATGTCACTGTTGAGATGACCTTTTCCATTTCTTTTCTCTTAAAAAGTGCATTTTAGAAAGGCACAGCAGTTAATTATTACTAATATAATAGTAGCACCTAGAGACCTCCAATTGTAATAGTAACTCTACTGTATTAGGCATAGTGAGAGTCCCTGCCCTGACGATCTTACAGTATAAATAGATGAGAGAGACAGAGATGGGGAGGGAAAACAAGCACAGAGATTAAATGAATGGAAGGCAAGGGAAGACTCTGTGAAGAGATAGTGGATTTCCACATATTTGAGAATGATTTAGATTTGTAACTTTATATGTTTTATATCATAGGAGGGTTTTTTTTTTATTTTACTCAAGGTTGTCCAAAAGTAAAAATATATATACAGAAAGAAAAAAAACAACTTAGACCTGGTCTACAATAAGTGGTTATTTCGGAATTAGCAGAGTTAATTCGAAATAAAACTGATTCCGTCCACATGACCAAACCATTTTTTTCGATTTAAAGGGCTCTTTAATCCGATTTCTGTACTCCACCTCGGCAAGTGGAGTAGCACTAAAATCGAGATCGCAGTTCCGGTTTACAGGTACTGTGGACGCAATTTGACATTATTGGCCTCTGGGAGCTATCCCTGAATGCTCCCTTGTGACCACTCTGGACAACACTCTCAACTCCGATGCACTAGCCAGGTAGGCAGTAAAAGCTCCGGGAACTTTTGAATTTCATTTCCTGTTTGGTCACCATCAGCACAGGTGACCATCAGCACAGTCCACCATCACAGGCGACCATGCAGAGTCCACCATCACAAAAGACGCGCTCCAGCATGATCTGAATGGGAGGTACTGGTTCTCATCGCATGTTGGGGAAACAAATTTGTTATGGCAGGAACTATGTTCCAAAAAAGAAACCCAAATACATACCCTAAAGTCTCCAGGGCCATGATGGAAAGAGACTACTCCAGGAACACAGAGCAGTGTCGTATAAAAAAATCAAGGAGCTCAGGCAAGCATACCAAAAATCCAGGGAAGCGAATGGGCGCTCTGGGTCACAACCCCATACATGCCGCTTCTACCATGAGCTGCATGCAATTATGGGGGGTGACGCCACCACTACCCCACCACTGTCCGTGGACATCTGCAAGGGGGCAGTTGCACGGAGTGAGGAGGATGAGATATTTGAGGATGAAGAGGCGGAGGACAGAGCACAGGTGGCAAGTGGGAAATCCGTTTCCCCCCCTAGCCAGAAACTGTTCACACTGGAGTCAATAGCCTCCTCACACTCCCAAGGCAGGCTCACAGAGCATGACCCTGGATAAGGCTCTTCTGGTGAGTGAGAATCTGATTGGAACCACACGGTTGGGGGAAACCCAGCTGCACTGGGCTGTTCGCGTTTAGTTTAAAAGGCTCATCCTTACTCAGAGCCCCATCAGAGCCATGAGATGAGTGCGGGGGCCGGGAGGGGGGGTGTTGTGTGGAGCGATCATCCCAGAAACCCTGCAGGCCCTCCTTTTATATGGCAAACCCACCAGGCATTGCTTGCTATGGGAAAGGGCGCCTGGCAGTTTGAAAGCATTGAAATGAATGCGGAAGAAGCAGAACCCCGCATGCCCCTAGGACTTACCATGGCTGCCTGCAAGCTGAATTCTGTTGCCCAGCCACATTTGATGGCTTACTCAGACCAAAGTGGCAGGCACTTCAGTATAAGAGGCAAAATGCGACCTTGTACAGAAAGAACATGTGCTGTGTACTAGGAATTGCCTGTTTCACTGAGAAAGTGTGTTCCCTTTGTTCTCTAAAATGTATCTTTTAAAAGACTACCTCCCTTTTTCTTCTCCTGCAGGTGCAATGTTTCAATGCAGCCCCTATCTACTCCGTCCTAGATGCTGGTCCAGATTAGAAGGCGGAAAAAACAAACTCGGGACGACATGTTTGCCGAGCTCATGCTGTCCTCCCGCACTGATAGAGCCCAGCTGAATGTGCTGAGGCAAACAATTGCTGAGTTCTGTAAAGTATTAAATGAACATGGAGAGGAGGGACGCATGTGATGAGGTCAGGGAGGATTCTATGTTCAAGCTCATGGGGGAGCAAACTGACATGCTCCACTGTATGGTGGATCTAATGCGGGAAAGGCAGCAAGACCACAGACTGCCGCTGCTGCCCCTGTATAACCACCCTTCCTTCTCCCCAAGTTCCACAGCATCCTCACCCAGATGCCCAAGAACTTGGTGGATGGGGAGGCCGCAGGCTACGGGGAACCATACACTCAACCCCAGAGGGCTGCACAAGCAGCAGAAAGCTGGCGTATCCAAAATTTTGATTTGGTTTCTGGACTCATCCTTCCCTCTTCCTCCACTCCCCTCAACCCAGTACCTCCCCCTCCCCCAGTCTACCTTCTGATTTCTCTCAATGTGTTAAGCAACAAATAATAGTTTTAAACAATTATGACTATTTCCTTTCATATATATAGGGAGTGGGTAACTTCAAGAGAAACAAACAACTGTCACACCATATCCTGGCCAGTCATGAAACTGGCTTTCAAAGCTTCTCTGATGTGCAGCGCACTCTGCTGCACTCTTCTAATCACCCTGTTGCCTGGTGGCCAATTTTGCATAGCCAGGCGAATTGTCTCAACCTCCCACCCCACCATATACGTCTCCCCCTTACTCTCACAGATATTGTGGAACACACAACAAGCAGCAATTACAATTAGAATACTGGTTGTGCTGAGATCTAACCGAGTCAGTAAACTGCACCAGCGCAATTTCAAACATCCAAAAGCACATTCTACCACCATTCTGTACTTGCTCAGCCTATAGTTGAACAGCTCCTTACTACTGTTCAGGGTGCCTGTGTACGGCTTCATGAGCCATGACTTTAAGGAGTAGCCAAGTCCCCGAGGATAACTATAGGCATTTCAATATCCCCAACAGTAATTTTCTGGTCTGGGAAGTAAGTCCCTTCCTGCAGCTTTTGAAACAGACCAGAGTTCCTGAAGATGCGAGCACCATGCAGCTTTCCTGGCCATCCCACGTTGATATTGGTGAAATGTCTCTTGTGATCCACCAGTGCTTGCAGCACCATTGAAAAGTACTGGCCACCCCGGTGTGCTGGGGCCAAGATAGGGATATACGTTCCATCTATCACCCTGCCACAGTTAGGGAACCCCAGCACATTAAAGCCATCCACAATGGTCTGCACATTTCCCAAAATCACTACCCTTGATAGCAGCTGGTCAATGATTGCATTGGCTACTTGCAGCACAGCAGCCCCTACAGTAGATTTGCCCACTCCAAACTGATTCCCGACTTACCGGTAGCTGTCCGGCATTGCAAGCTTCCACAGGGCTATGGCCACTCGCTTCTCAGCTGTGAGGGCTGTTCTCATTTTGGTGTCTTTGTGCTTCAGGGCAGGGGAGAGCAAGTCACAAGGTTCCATGAAAGTGGCCCTATGCATACAAAAGTTTTGCAGCCACTGGGAATCATCCCAGACCTGCAACACTATGCAGTGCCATCAGTCTGCTTGTTTCCTAGGCCTAGAATCAGCATTCCATGGCATGAACCTGGCCCAATCACCACATGCCATGCTTCTAGGAACATCTGTGTCCATTTCCTCATCAGTATGGTAATCGCGCTGTCATTGCTTCCTCGCCTGGTTTTGCAGGTACTGCACATACTGCTGGATAATGTGTGAGGTATTTACAATGGTCAAAACTGCAGCGGAGATCTGAGCGGGCTCCATGTTTACTGCGCTATGGCGCCTGGATGGGTAATCCTGGAAAAAGGGTGCGAAACATAGGAGAGCAGAGTGGTAGCGGAAGAGGTGCTGTTTGGTTTACGATAGCCGAAAAAAAGGCGGGAAATGGTTGTCTTCTGTAGCTTTCATGGAGGTGGGAGACCAGGACAGACAACATGGAGAAGCTCAGTAGCGCAGCAAGGAGCAGGAGAGCAGAGTTGGCAGTGGAAGCCATGCTGCTCAGTTCACAATGGCCGAGCACAGTTGGCAGCAGAAGCGGTCGATGAGGAAGAGAAAGAGTAGATACTTCTAGAAATTACATAGAAAGACGAAAGGAAATGCGAGGTGGATTCATAGTACCAGGAGAGAAGCGGTGCACCGTACTGCATGATCTGCTGAAAGCAGTATGGCATCTGCATGCCAAAAAGGCGCGAAACGATTGTCTGCCGTAGCTTTCACAGAGGGAGGAGCGACTGACGAGACACACCCAGAAACACCCGTGAGAATGTTATTGCCCCATCATGCACTGGGAGCTTAACCCAGAATTCCAGTGGGCAGTGGGGACTGCGGGAACTGTGGGATAGCTACCTACAGTGCACGGCTCTGACATTCGATGGTAGCCTTGGTACTGTGAACACACTCCGCCGAATTCACGTGCTTTAGTGGAGACACACAAAGACCAAATGTATAAAATCACCTCTGAAAATTCAAATAGAATAATTGCAAAATTATTTCAAACTGTAGACGTACCCTTAGAGATCCACCAAGGCCTCATTCATTACAGGAATTTTGTATCTCTTCAGAAAAGTCTATAGAATTTATTGGAACCAATATTTTAAATTATATCAATGAATGAATACTATATGAACATTTTATGTTACTTGTGAAGTGCGCAGAAGGTCTTGACAAACAGGCACTAGAAAAATAAAATGCATTATTGCTTTTTGTTTTGCTTTGGACTTCTTGGTGGGTCATAAATCAGATGTTTGCAAATAACTGCAGATCGTTTGTCTTTTATTTCCAGGCTGCACAGGTCCTACATTCATTGTGTATTTCCCAGCCCAGACGGGTTGCCAAGGACACCTGCTTGCTTTCTCTTCAGAGACAGCGTAATTGCTACAGGTCCCACACAGCTCTTCCTATGCAAGTCTACTTTATTCTTAAGGTAAAAAGCATTACAGAGAGAACAATAAAAATAATAAAAGAACCTACACATGTGCTAACAAGTTCACCCTAACATGGATTTGGGCAGGAGCAGTCCTTCAATTTCCTACTCCCACCCAAGGGGATTCCCTGTGGTTACCAGTTCATCACAGGTTCAGCTCAGAACAAGCCTCCAGTTTTATGAGGCCTCAGAAGCCCGAGTCCATCCAATCCTATTTTAAAGATTAAGGCCCTCCATGGATTAGGGGTCCCATCCATTTGCTAGATCAGGAAGAAGGCCCTGAGCCAATTTAAAATTAGGCTGTTTATCCAAAAACTCTTTATCTATTGATCCCTGGAGTATCCAGTTTGAACTAGTATATGCATCTCTCCTGGGGGGCAGGGGGGGCAGGGGGGGCTTCAAAGGGCAAATAATGAAGTACATACAGTAGCATCCCCACTCCCTACTAGAAAAGGTATATATTGTACAATGTACCAGCAAAACACACACACACACACACACACACAGACACACACACACACACTTGCCTTTTAGTACTATTACCCCAAAGGTATTAACCCTAATTCTATAAGGTCTAATATTTCAATAAATTTTATCCTAATTCTATAAGATTTCTTCAGGATTTTGTCAGTCACAGTGAGAACTTTAATACCAGAGCTATTATCAGATATATCCTCTCAGTTAAACAGCAAAACACATTCTTCACACTCTGTCTCTGTACCCCGTCTCCCCAGTGCCCACAGATTCAGGCATGCTCACTTTCTTCAATATCTTTAACTTCACTGAGTATCCTTTAGAGTGCATTACAAAGAGGAATTACTACTGGATCAATGTACATCTTGTATGTTCTCTTTTATTTGTTGCAATAGAGTCCTTTACTATAAGAACAACAATATAATCCTTTAGCAGCAATTTAAAGTCTATTTTTAAGAGCTCCATCTAGCACAGATCCAATGCACATATTTATTATTAATTTGTATTGTAGCAGTGCCCAAAGGCTCAGTTCAGGATTGAGGCCCCATTGTCTGAGGCTCTACGTACGCAGATAGAAAGACCGGGTCTGTGTCCTGAACAATGTATGATCTGTGATACAATCGGTCATTTACTTAGAGCCATGTACTCCCCTAATCTGGACTGAAATCCTTATTGATGTCAATGAAAGCTCTGCAAGCAGGAGGCAGGAAGGATGTTGTCCTTTTTATAATTAACATGTTTAGTTTAAAATATGTACAGTAAATTCACACAATCATTTATGACTTTGCACCTAACATTTACGTAAAGACAACAGTTTATGTAAATCCTTTATCGTCTTGAAATATTTTTATTCATAAGGCAAAAGATCTATACTGTAACAACAAAAAGAAAATAGATGTAATGAGCCAAAACAGGAAAGGTTCATATAATAACCTATGAAGCGGTGTCGTGGAAAATGACCACCACCGTGTTGAGTTGATCAGACAGCCTGAGGCTCCTTTATTGATTGATCAAAGATACATGCGTACGCACGGAGAGACGACAGGACCCCTGGCAAGGGGTAAGTCGCTCTACCTTACAGCAGTGATACCTGTGCTTATAAAGCCTAAAACCGCAAATTATCATATGAGCTTATACATTCGTCATTACCTTATTTGGCTAATACATGACAAACAATTACTATTAATTATTTTTATATTGCAAAAAGAGCTAAAAATTGCAAGCTTGTTCTTTTCTACTTCCTCACAGGAAGTTCTCGCAATTGCCAAGACCTTGACACTTCGGTTATCCTTTACTTGCGGTCATGCAGCTGTTACTTAAGCTTTTTTGAGGAACTTGTGTCCAAAAATACATATTGTTTGTTCTTTTGGCCAAGTTATGATGAGTTATATTTTATGCTTACATGAGCTACTTAATAAACTATAATGACTTAACAGCTGTTAGTCTATTCCGGCAGTGATGGATTGGTTGTTTAAGGGATTTCATGTCAGTTTAACCCCTTATAGCAGCATTCTATTGTTTAGCAGCATTTGATAATATTATGATAGTGTTATGATAGTGTATAATCAGAGAGTGAGCCTCAGCTGGGTTAGTAATTGATCATTTTTTCCTTACTTTTCTATATGTTAGATAATTGAGGCCTATGGCCTTGATGTAATTATTAGCTTGGTCAAGACCCGGCTTTTGGGCCTGGGGTTAGTTTTCTTTATCAGCGGATAGTCAATATTTTCTCATGGTCAATCCAGCACAATCTGCTTAATCAGGCACCTTGGTGGCAGGACTTCTGTCCTGACTAGCAGAATTCCCAGCTAAAACAAGATGTCATTTCGGTTCCTATTAATGTTGTCCAACAGGAAACTGCACTGCTTAGGCTAATCAGTGTCATTACTGGAGACATTCATGGAGACAGTATATGCAATAAGATAAGAACTGAGGCTGCTGCTAGCCCTGTGCTACTGGCAAGGGCAGCTGAGAGATGTTACGTGCGATAGCTCAGTCTATATACACATTATCGTAGGTGGGATGGAAGGCGCCAAAAGCCAGGATCAGGAAGTGAGAAGGCAATTCATATATTTTTAATATATCACAGCCAAGCAATAAACATTGTTAAAGGAGCCGAGACACAGATTTAACATGATACTCAAGGCCCAGAAATATCACTTCATCATGTGCAGAGGGCCCAGTTAGGTGGAATTACTTCCCCATAGAACAGCACTCATCATCTGGAGTGTTGTTAAACCGAAATCAATTCCTTTGGAGATGTGCCAATGAAGCAGATGAAAGACTCACACAGTAAAATATGCTTCCATATTGTGATAAAGATCCTACCCATTAACAGAGTCTACTCTTTTGTCAGAGAATGCATGGTATTGCCTAGGTTGTTGCATCTGCAATTATTGGAAGGGTGAAAACCAAAAAGAGAATTAAAATTAATTCCTGAATGAATGGCTGTGTCTCACTGACATTTTATAACAAAACAATTCAAATCAACACCCATCCAGGGAGAAAGGCGGCTCCTCTTCTTATGTGGCATCTCCATTACTGGAAGTTTGCAACCATGGTAGCCCATTCCATATAGTCCTCTGCTAATCTTTGTGGATGAGTAGTCATTTTAATCCACACAGGATTCCACACGTTCATCAAGATCTTCTCAAACTACATATAAAAGCTTAAGCCAAAAAAATAAAAACAAATAAAGCCTTCTGCCACTGGGAATAACTGGCAGAGAAACATATATAGAAATAAGTGGCCAATTGTAGATGGGGAAATTAAACATATGCTCTAAGTTAACTCTCTCTTCCTGAATGCAATGTTGTTCTAGTCCTGTTGGTCCCAGGAGATTAGAGATAAGGGTGCTAAAGTGGGAGCCTATAAGGGATGGGATGTGGCCATTGTTGTGGTCAGGCAAATCGGTGAAGAAACCTACTCTGCACTCCAAGGACTGCTATATTCTCCACTTAGTTTAACTGGGCACTTCTGTGTCTTCCTGAAAGTAGAAATGGAAGAATGTAGAAGCTTGCATGAGTGCCAACATAGACAGGAGTACCCAAGGGGGCTGTCTGTGACTCTATGTTAAGGCTGTTACAGTGCTTGAGGAATTCACACTTGATACTTGCTTGGCAAAAATCTATAGAACACACAATCAGTTTGTGGTTTGTGCCCCGGTTTGTAACCGTCTGCCTTGAGGTTGGCTCCCATATTCATGAGCCAGCTTAGACAGCCTGACAGCAGACTTGGACCCTCAGTAAGCAGGCATAGCTCAATATCTGAAATATCATTGTGCTGTAAAACTTGAAAAATATAATCTAAATAATAATCATGTTAAATATGCAGGGTTGGTCACAGAATATTAGAGAGACAAGGTTGGAGAGGTAATATCTTCTTTTGGACCAACTTCTGTTGGTGCAAGAGACAAGCTTTTGAACTTACACAGAGCTCTTCTTCATCAGGTCTGTCCAGACCTGATTTAATGTTCTTATTTTACTAGATAATATGTTCAACAGCAAGAGAGCGCCTTTAGGATCAGACAATGTGTATGATTCATTTATCATGTGCAGTCCATGAACAAAAGTATCCACAGCAAATTATTTTGTTCATCTTTTATAATTTCATTTGACCAAAATTATAAGCTTATAGTGGCATGGATGGAGAAACACCCCCTTGTGGGTGTCCCGATGGCCTTGTGTCTCCCCAGTAGGAGGAAGAAAGTCTCTGTCTCCAGTGTCCATGGAGGTGGGCTCAGGCCACCAGCTAATTGTCAGCAGAAGAGCACACTGGAAATGGTTGATCAAAAGAAATACTGTGGATGATGATGACACTCATAACATATTGGTTTGATTAATAATAAATAATGTTATGGGTGACAGGCCTGAACCCCTAGCTGAGCCAAAAGCTGTCTATGTTTCATAGAAGATGAATTTTCAGACTGAGATGCTGCTGGACTCCTAACCATACCCTTGCGGTGCACAAGTCAGAGAGGGACTGCTCCTCCTTTTTAAAATTCAGTTTATATTATTTTGTTACTATTGTCAAGAGAACGAGGAAACCAACCAAATCCTTTCCACTAGAAAAATCAGACATACAACAATAAAAGTTTGAGAAACTATAGAGAGAATTCAGGCAATTGAAAGCTGCCCTTTGGTGACAAGAATCACCTCAAGCGAGTTCTGTTGCTAGGAGATCTTTAACACAAAATGGCAGGAAAGCGTATTTCCATTTTATGTTTGAATGTTGATTAATGAATATACTTAACAGATAAAAACTGTTATGTCAAAAGCCAGTTGAAAAACTGAATTTATATGCTGAGAAAACAAAATGAAAGTCTTCAAGGCAAACCCAATCCAAGTGTCATAACTAAATGACCACAGAAGCTTTTTAATTGCTTGATTAGAACTGTACAGACACAGCTCAGAAGTACACCCCAGGGATTCCACCACATACCCTCAACAACTAAGAATGAAGGAATAAACAGCTGCTAAAACAGATATTCAAGACTCCAAGCTTTTTCCTCATGCTGGCATTGAACCAAGCTGAGACTGTTGTTGGAGAACAGATGACTTACATGAGCTTATATGGGTACATAATAAACTGATTAAATAGTCTCTGAAGCTTTTAGAAACTCATTGAGGAACTTTGCATTCTGACCAGTGAACTACATTGTGCACTTTGAAAAGAATTGGAAGGAGCACAGAGTTATACAAAGTCAGCCAAGGAGGTTACCCCTTCTTGACTGTTGTGACTATAGGGCCAACATAATTTATGCCTATTGTAAGCTCAAATGTAAAAAATGAATGAAAGTTCATGATATGTTACAATAACATAATTTTTGCCTATTTGGAAATTAACTATGAATAATAAGTTTAGTGGTTTTAAAAAATTAACGATAATAAACAAGTACAAGAGAACGAGACAAAGAAGCTGGATTAGTCAAAACAAAGAAGACCTATTGATATGATTCAAGGACTGTTGAAATCATGCTTGGTTAACCAGAGAATATGTGGAACCAGAAGTTAATGGACCAAAATTAGTGAGACATATATTATCCCTAATTGGCAGACAAAATAACAAGGGGGATGAACTATGCTGCCACTTTTCTTTTTGGGAGTTTCTTAAAAAAAAACCAACAACAACAAAAACTCATCTTCCTTCCCACCTTGCATCTCAGCTCTTCTTGTCTATCTCATCTTCCCTAATCCAAAGATAGAAAGAAGAAAGTATTTTAGTCTGGTTTGCTCCAAGAGGAAAGCTGGCTGGCTTGTTCTTGTTTAAGGAACTTTATTTTCACCTGTGAGTACTGAAAATCATGACATCCACCCCTCAGCCCATTGCTGGGGATGTCTAATTGCCAACATCACAGAGACATGCAAGATCTTGTTTTGCCTCCCTTCCCTGTTATGTTACTTTCTGCCTCACTATTTCTTTCCTCTTATCTTCCCCCAACCCCACCCCCTCTTTTGGCTTTTTTCATCAAATCCTGAAATCAACTAAACTGCATTCACCAAGCCTGCCCCATCTAAGGAGAAAGAACCCAACTAGATTATGTCACTGACCAGAAAGTGAACCAGTGTCCAAGCCACAGGTGCCAGAAGCGACTGCCAGCCAAAGCATCCATCCGTCCAGTGTTCCAAAAACATCAACAAAAGCCATATTTCCTCTATCTTTTCTATCCCCTCTCCCCTACACCTTGTGTCTGTCTGTGCGTTAGAAACAAGAGAAGGGAAAACCCTTTACAGTATCAGGACTGAAAGTAAAATTAACCCTCCCCCCCCTTCAGAGAAAATATTTTTTGCAAATAAGAAACTCTGATATTTTACCTCCAAAGACAGATTTTAAAAGCTTTGTTTGTTTTGCATAATCACTTAATTTCAGTTTAAATATAAATGCTTGGTTTTAATTTCTTGTTCTTTCTTGTGTTTGATCAATGAACTTTCAACTATAGATTAAATGTTTGAGAGTTTGCCAAGAAATGGAGTAAACTATAAAAAAAAACCTGGACCTCTTTGTTTTTATGGTGACCCTTGAAATTAATACAACAGGGCCCTATGGAAGTTTTGCAAAGATATAGAGCTATGAATAGCAAAACTGGAGATCCTCCCCAAAAGGGTATTCTGAGCAGGTGTGCCATAAATTGCTTATACCAGAGATTCCCAAACTAGGAACTGGGGCCCACACTGCATTGACTGGTGGTCCAAAGAAAGGTGGCTGGTCAACATCGATCCTCTTTGATTCCAGCTACTAAATTGCATTGAAGACAGATAAAAATGCATTAGATATTGTACCTCCATAATGTTATTTTTCCAGGTAAACAATTGATGTAGTTACCAAGGGACCTTACATAGTCAAGAATGAGAAGATAGTGAACCTTGGGACAATTTTCTAATGAAATATATTCTACCTTATGGAAGTTTTAAAAACACCTGTTCTAAAGTATTTAAATTCTGAAAATAGAACTACCATACCCCCCAGACATTGGCATCTGAAGATAAAACTCCCAGTATCTGTGTGCAATTACAAGAAGTGAAACCACAGAAGAATTGCCTGCTTTCTTACCGAACAAAAAAGGTGGATGAAAAAAGATACATGAAGTCTTGCTCATATTCCCATTGGACCATCTTGACTGTTAGCCTAAAGTTAAGATGCTGTACTGTTTTGTCCAGCATTGTGTATAGTTCTGGTGTTGACATTTTAAAAAGGATGCTGAAAACTTGGAGAGGGTGAATAAAGGAGCCACAAAAATTATTCAAGAGCCAGAAGAAATGTCTTAGTGAGCAACTACAAGAGCACAATCTATTTAGCTTATCGGAAAAAAGACTGAGAAGTGACTTGACTAGACTGTATAAAAATCTTCACATGGAGAAAATACTGGGTACCTACCAGTTTTTTAATCTAGTGGAGAAGAGCATAACAAGAACCAATGGCTGAAAGCTGAAGCCAGACAGACAAATTCAAATTAGAAATTAGGCACAAATGTTTAACAGCAAGGGTGATTAACCATGAACAAGCTGCAAAGAGAAGTGACGGATTCTCCATCTCCTCATGTCTTCAGATGAAGGCTGAATGCCTTTCTGGAAGACATACTTGAGTCAAACACAAGTTATTGTCCTCAATACAGGGCTAACTAAGTAGAATTTAATGGCCTGTGACATACAGGAGGTCAAGATTCTTAACATGACTTACTATTTCCAGATATGCCCCCTGAAAAAGGGGACACAAAGGAGAACAAGGAACCGTTGTTATCAAGATGCTATCTGCTCAGGTTTAACAAGACAGCTCTGTTTCATCCTGATGGCAATATCCTAGCACCCCTCTTGCAAAGCAGAGACTAATGGGGCAGGGCCACAGATCACAGGCCTGAAGTAGGTACAGTGCTACTGAATGCTCTGCCTCAGCTCACCCCACCTAATGAGTTTCCACTAATGCTAGGGGGATGCTTAACACTCATGCTTCAGGACCACATGGCATGCGGAAGGAGCAGCTTTGTGAAGACAGTGCCCAGTGGTGGTAGTATCCTGAGCTCCCTCAGGATTTCTTCCCATATGTTGCAACTCTGGCAGAAGCACATCACCACATTACTCCCCTCCTTCCTTTTCAACAGGAAACCACTCTTTACTGTGGTTTACATGTAACCTATACACTTTAGGAATACTGGCTTTGAGATGCACACAGCCAAGAGAGCTCGACATCTAAAAACAGTAAAAATGTACAACAGTTGCAAAACCCAAGATCTGTAGTGATGTGGGATGGGAGTTTAATAGGATTGCATATATGAAGTTTAAGAGGAAAGATACCATTTGCATAGTTGCCTTATTTTTGTGTGGCTCTCTTGTCAAAGATGAATTAACAGGTTAAGTAGCTGGCAGATCTGTTGTTGCTGTTGTGTATTTATTCATGTTGAGTACAGTACTGTGTAGTGGTAGTACATAGCTCATACTGCCAGTACAGAGGATGAATGGCCTGCAAACTTACCATGCTCTCGTGGTTTTGGATACAGAGCATGTTTACACTGAATTGCCGACTTTCACATATTTTCACATATTTGTGAAAGTGAGGGTTTACTATGGTTTATAATGGATTTTTTCTTCTTCTTAATTTACATACATTTCCAAATTAATAACATGGTATCAGTGCTTATATAAAGTTTGATCTCCATCTCCATTGAGTTTTTGTCTGGGAATTTCCTTTGTTTGGACCAGTATTTCAATGACAGTATCGGGTCCGGCTCCAGCTTTTTTACTGCCTCAAGTGGCAAAAAGTAAAAAAAAAACCCGCTTGAGCTGGCGCCGAAGAGGAAGAGAGGGAGTGAAGGACCCACCACCACCGAAGTGCCACAGCCGCAGACCTAGATGTGCCACCTCGATAACGGATGGAGTTCCACCCCTTTCTATTGGCTGCCCCAGGCACCTGCTTCCTTCGCTGGTGCCTGGAGCTGGCCCTGGACAGTATAGTCTTAGGAGCTCCATACTGACTCCATACCTAGCATTGGTACTTGCCGTGGTTTGACAAGAGAAAATGGAGGCATGACTGGGCCTTTAAGCAACATACTACCTATGCAGTATAAAAATGGGGCAAAATGGACAGCTTTTGTATTTCCATATACAATACAAGGATTCACAAAACACAAAATGAACTGTTTCAAGAACTACATAACTAGCGGTGTGCTTCTTTAGTTCATCTTCCTCTAGGTCTTCGCTATTAGGTGACTTCATTCTCTGAATGTCACTGTAATTGGCAGTTAATGTCGCTAGATTTTTCACTGATCACTTTGATACTTATTTTCTCACTAGGGAAACCAAGAAGTTGCTAAATCTAGTGACAAAGTAGCTGAGTGGGAAAATTTTTTGGAAAATATTCAAAGGAAGAGAGGAAAATGTGGGAGCAAGACGAAGTGCTGTGAGGCAGTGAAAAGAAAGTAAAGTGAAGAAGGGAAAGAGGTGAATGGTGGACTAAACCACAAAAAAAAAAAAAAAAAAAGGAAATTTTATTCTACACCCTCACAAGCCTTTTAGAAATAGAAAGTTTCCATCAAATAAAAAAAGAGTAAAGAGAAACATTCAGCACTCTCATTACTTACATTAAAAGTTGAATTAAAAATTATTAAAAATCATAAAGTAGCTTTTAAAAGGAAATATAAATGCTACTATTGCAGGCAACTGTTACGAGAACCCACGAGTACATCTAATAGGTGGATGTTCAATAAAGCCAACATGTCGTTTCAGGCTCTTAATTCTTGAATTTTTAACAGAACAAATTGGTCAACTTACCATAAAAGAGATACACAATAATATGACACCAGGAAAAAACTTTAACAAAACCTATTACTTAAAATAGTAAGATCCTACATCAAATATAACCTTGGAGGGGTCAAAAGCACTGTAGCATTTGTCTGGTTTCCCTCCCCTTCCCCAGTCAGCACTAACATTATACAATTCTCTTCATTAGTAAGCAACATTTTCATATTAAGAGCAATTTGCCATCACCATCTATAAAATGTCAACAGTTACTAAAAAGGAATGTTAAGGCAGTTAGAAGTATATTCTTCTAGTTTGTACTTGCCCACAAGCAAAAGGGGCCAATGAAGTTAGGCTCCAGAAGCAAGTTTGTCCAGGGGAAAATGGACTTCTTGCTAATGAGTCATTGCTAAATTCAGATACTAATATCCAGATGTGTATAGTTATTCAATGCACTTTAAGGAACAGCGAATAAGAGTATTGTTTTTAGTACAAAACAGCCTCTACTGTCCTCTGTTATTCCTTTCCACCAACTGCTGCTTACAACCCACAGTTCCCATGCTATGGCTACGTATGACACCCACATTGCACTAAATTCTACTTTACTCGATATAAGGGTCAGAAGAGAGAGTCAAGGTAAGAAGGCTGCAGCAGCAGTATTCAATATGAATTATGCTGCAAAATGTCTCTATTCACAATTTGTACATTAAAATGCGCTTGAAAAGGGTCAAATTAATCTTACTTCCTCAACCCCACTCCAGAATCTGATATCAAAACACAATAAGTGTTTTTACTTTGTTTAAATTTTAGTCCTGAATGTTTCCTACGTAAGAAATCCAAAAGTGCAGCTCTACTCTGCAAAGTTAGGGTTTTTGGGTGCTTCCAATATAGCTATCAGAATAGAACTCAATTTCAAGATGCTGTAGGAAGACATAGTCTCTGTCTAATTTCAAACAAGGCACAACAAATGACATAACATAATATGATATCAGTGATCCTTGTCCTTCCCTCCTAAGGCTGCATGAGCTCGCACTGTGCACAGCGTGGGGGCTGTGAACCAAGTAACGGTTAGGGTTTTGGTTTTGTGGTTGTCGTCATCATCATCAGTAGTTTAAGTTCCCTATTAAACTATAATCCTCTAAAAACTCTCTTAACATTTCCAAACCCAGGAAACTGATCCTGGGCTCATCAAATCTTATATAGTGAGCTAATTTGTTCCTTTTCTGCTTAAAACACACACACACAACCAACCAGAGTCTGGGTTTAGTTAAGATTTGTCCACAAGTACAGATGCCGGAGTCTTGAAAAATTGGCTGGAAAAATTTACCAATGGTCTTTCTTACAAGATTTCAGGCATCTTCACTTCTGGTCCCAGCGAAAAATACTGCAAAAACAGCCCACCTCATAAAATTTCAGTACATTCTATCCAAGACCCAGAACGATAAAAGTGAAGGGCAAGGGAAAGTTTTCTGAACAGTTCAGCACTTCAAAAAAGGCTTCAATTCAAGTTTGGTTCTAAAAATGAGCAAAGGTTTAGGGGGGCGGGTTGGGTTTTCTTTTACGTTAGCTCCCTCCTAATCTCAACTACAGTTTAATGAGAGTCAAAAGCTATTACCTCTGTGAACTCACTACCTCTCCTCTGAATGTTAGGGCTTTAATGACTCTATGGGTGGAAACAAGAAAATATTGGTTATCTATTCTGTGTGAGGAATCAAAGGAAACTGTAGATATCAGATGCATAGAGCTGGGACAGAATAAGGCTCCAGTCTTCAAAAAAGTCCTATGAACTGCATCGCACAATGTTAGCACTATAAAAGGAATAAATGAGATCTAATGATACAGGAGATGAAGAGGCAATTCAGAAGCAGAGAAGGATGAAGGCAGTGCTTAAGTGATGGGAGAAATCTAACGTTTCTGGCTGGCAACTTGCCCAGGTTTTCAAAGATGGAGGGTTTATCCTAAGGCAATATGGACTGATTCTGCCCTAATTGAAGGTGGATAGCAGTTTTACCTCTGATGTCACAGAAACAGGCCACAATGGACACTTTCATCGTCGGCTTTTAATTTCCTACCCAAGCATAACTTCTTTACTTACTCATCTGTTTTTTTCAGTCAATTATCAAAGGTGTATTGAAGGAGGAGGAAAGAGCCTCCTATGCAGTGCTTAATTTGTGCCAGAGCTTGCCAGGGCTGAGCCCTGACATCTCTAAGCTTGGCAGTTCATAGCCCCAGCACCTCTGGGCTTGCTGCATCAGTTATGAAAGTTAAAAAAAAAATTGCTTGAGCCCTGGCACCTAATTGCTTGATCCCCGGCATCTCTTTCATTACAAACTAAGCACTGCTGCTCTGCCACACCTAGTCATGAGGGGGCATGCCAGTAGTCAGTGCTCCTTCACACCCTCACGTGAATTATCCCTCCTCTTAGAAGGAGTAGTGTCTCTCTTCCCTAGTCTCTTGGAGGCTGGCCTCAGGTAGAACAACATGACTATTTCTGCTGTTTTTACATCATGCGTGTGCCTTGCTGGGAGAGAAGTTTGCTACTTTCCCTGTATGAACCAGAAATTCCTTGTTATATTGAGCTAGATAGGAAGGAGCATGTATTAACACTGTGCTAACAGACAAGTACTCCTGACCAGACTACTGCATACAGTTCAAAACTGTGAACTCCTATTGAGAGTTATTAACTCTTCTGAACAGTGAAATCTGTACTTAGGACCCCACCTTCAACATTTAACTCTTTTCATTAGTCAACTACTTGATAACAGAACTATACTAGGAAACACTTTAGTTAATGACCAACCTCCACTAGTGATATTAATTGTTTTCTAGTGAAAAAAGTCATAGGAAAGATGGTCATAGGAAGTATAAAATTGGTAACATTTTCTTTTATCACTGCAAATCATGCAGTCTTTAATCAGGGTAAGGTTTCCACTGACACCAATCAGTGGGTAAACTCCTGTGTTTCAGGACCATTTTTTTAGCTGAAGTATGATCATTAAAGCTTGTCTCCTTGAGTTGAGGGCAGGCACTTCACTTACCTCATATATAGTTCTACAGGCAGCAACAGTACTGTAGGCTGGTCCTAGAATATGAGGTACAGCCTTCCAGCTGATCTAGACCTCTTAGCAAGTCCACTTAAAGCAGTCCAAAGAAAAAGAAAATACTCATATAGCCCTCGAAAGATCAGCCATCTTCTTCATGCAAGGGAGAGAGAAGCAGTCTTTCAAGTCCCACAGACAATCTCTGCTCTCACTCTCTCGCACAGAGAATGGCCAAGGCTTAGTCTTGGGGGTTTCAATAACCACCAACAAAAAAGCCCATCTTCTTCCTCAGATGGCAGGCAGCATTCCCAAGCTATATGCCAATTAGCAGCACAGGCCCCAGCCCTGCTTGTTTCAAAGTACCACCCCAACTGAATTGAGTTCTTCCCCTTTTAAGGCGCTGCCCCAGGCCTGACAAGCTGCACAGGTGCATCAGGTTGAGGCTAATTAGGACCTCTTTAGGTCGTTCTTTAACCCTTTCTTGACATTCATTCCACCACAGTGACAAAAAGCATCTGCAATGAGACTAAAATATAAGCTACACTAAAATAAAAATATATAAAAGGCTTTAACAGATTGTGTGACGTTGTGCAGTCTATATTGTTTTATGAACATTTAATAACTGAGATATGCTTCATGCGAAAGGTCTCTTGTAAGGTATCATTACAAAGCTTATAATCTACTGAGTGTGGTTATCCTATTTGTATAAATGTACCACTCTTGTATCTGAAACTAGAAATATGAAATACAATTCTGAGGACCTATTGTAATTATGTAAAGTGTGGGCCATTAATGGTGGTTTGGAATCTTGATGACTCCCACTAACTAGGACCATTGTCTGCAAATAACTGTGTTTTACCTGTAAGTCTTCCTGTATACCTGTGTGTTGGCAAATGGGTAATGAAGTCTTACAGTGACATGTGATCATGTCACTTGAACTGTAATCCATCTTTAACATGGTGTCTTTCCACTGAAAAGGAGGGGGAGGGAACTCAGAGAGGGACAAAACGATTCCCGCCTTATGCAAAATATATATAAAGAGGTGGAAGAGAACAAAGGGGGAGAGGAGCCATCATGAAGAATCCCCTAGCTACCACCTAAGCTGGGACAAGAGCTGTACCAGGGGAAAGAATTCTGCCCAGGCCTGGAAGGTGTCCAGTCTGAGAAAAAACGTACTGAGACATCTCTGGGGGTGAGATTATCTGTATTCAGTTTGATCAGACATAGATTTGCGCATTTTATTTTATTCTGCTTGGTGACTTACTTTGTTCTGTCTGTTACTACTTGGAACCACCTAAATCCTACTTTCTCTATTTAATAAAATCACTTTTTACTTATTAATTAACTCAGAGTATGTATTGATACCTGGGGGAGCAAACAACTGTGCATCTCTCTCTATCAGGGTTATAGAGGGCAAACAATTTATGAGTTTACCCTGCATAAGCTTTATGCAGGGTAAAACGGATTTATTTGGGTTTAGACCCCATTGGGAGTTGGCATCTGGCTGTTAAAGACAAGCATACTTCTGTGAGCTGTTTTCAGGTAAAACATGCAGCTTTGGGGCAAATAATTCAGACTCTGGGTCTTTGTTGGAGCAGACGGGAGTGTCTGGCTCAGCAAGACAGGGTGCTGGAGTCCTGAGCTGGCAGAGAAAACAGGAGCAGAGGTAGTCTTGGCACATCAGGTGGCAGCTCCCAAGGGGGTTTCTGTGATCCAGCCCGTCACAGATTGTTTTACCAAAATATAAATAAATGTGGAATTTATTCAAGCGAATGCATATTAAAAGTGTGATCCTGCAAAATGCTCAATACTTTCCAGTCCCATTTAAGTGACTGAGAGATGATGGAGCTGAATACCTCACAGAATTCAACTCTAAAGCAAACAAGTTGTCATTCTTATTAGAAAAATCACCTGTGTGCTGATATATTAAGGTCCCATGGGAAGGAGACTCTGAAAGAATTCCACCACGATTTCAACAGCTTCCACCCCACCATCAGCCTCAGCCTGGACCAATCTACACAGGAGGTCCACTTCCTAGACACCATGGTACATATAAGTGACGGTCACATTAACATCACCCTATACCAAAAACTCACCGACCACTATGCCTACCTTCATGCCTCCAGCTTTCATCCCGGACACACCACAAGATCCATCGTCTACAGCCAAGCGCTGAGGTACAACCACATTTGCTCCAACCCCTCAGACAGAGACCAACACCTACAAGATCTTCAGCAATGCCCCTCTACTATGTACTTCAGGACCAGACTTCAAAGAGAAACTGCTGAGCTTCAGTTTGTCTGCAAATTTGACACCATCAGCTCAGGATTAAACAAAGACTGTGAATGGCTTGCCAACTACAAAAGCAGTTTCTCCTCCCTTGGTTTTCACACTTCAACTGCTAGAAGAGGGCCTCATCCTCCCTGATTGAACTAACCTCATTATCTCTAGCCTGCTTCTTGCTTACATATATATATCTGCTCCTGGAAATTTCTACTGCATGCATCCGACGAAGTGGGTATTCACCCACGAAAGCTCATGCTCCAATATGTCTGTTAGTCTATAAGGTGCCACAGGACTCTTTGCTGCTTTAAAGATCTTCACCAAGCATTCTCGAAACTACAATACCCGAGGAAATAAGGAAACAAATCAACAGAGCCAGAAGTGTACCCAGAAGCCTCCTGCTGCAAGACAAGCCCAAGAAAGAAACCAACAGAACTCCACTGGCCATCACATACAGTCCTCGGCTAAAACCTCTCCAACACATCATCAGTGATCTACAATCCATCCTGGACAATGATCCCTCGCTTTCACAGGCCTTGGGAGGCAGGCCAGTCCTCTCCCACAGACAACCTGCCAACCTTAAGCATATTCTCACCAGCAAGCACACACCGCACCATAGTAACTCTAACTCAGGAACCAATCCATGCAACAAACCTCGATGCCAACTCTGCCAACATATCTACACCAGCCCCACCATCACAGGACCTAACCAGATCAGCCACAACATCACTGGTTCATTCACCTGCACATCCACCAATGTAATATACGATATATGTGTCAGCAATGCCCCTCTGCTATGTACATCAGCCAAACTGGACAGTCCCTACATAAAAGGATAAATGGACACAAGTCAGATATTAGGAATGGCAATATACAAAAACCT
The DNA here is from genome assembly GCF_025201925.1 of Gopherus flavomarginatus. Classification (NCBI taxonomy): domain Eukaryota; kingdom Metazoa; phylum Chordata; order Testudines; family Testudinidae; genus Gopherus; species Gopherus flavomarginatus. Next base: position 183,041,990 of record NC_066619.1, read on the forward strand.
GTAGGAGAACACTTCAATCTCCCTGGACACACAATAGCAGATTTTAAGGTAGCCATCCTGCAGCAAACAAACTTCAGGACCAGACTTCAAAGAGAAGCTGCTGAGCTTCAGTTCATTTGCAAATTTGATACCATCAGCTCAGGATTAAACAAAGACCATGAATAGCTAGCCAACTACAAAAGTAGTTTCTCCTCCCTTGGTGTTCACACCTCGACTGCTAGAAGAGGGCCTCATCCTCGCTGATTGAAATAACCTCATTATCTCTAGACTGATTCTTACCTGCATATTTATACCTGCCTCTGGAAATTTCCACTACATGCATCTGACAAAGCGAGTATTCACCCACGAAAGCTCATGCTCCAATACATCTGTTACTCTATAAGATGCCACAGGACTCTTTGTTGCTAAGGGCACAGTATGTGTCTTCTAAGCACAGCATCCTATCATTTAAATAAATTGTTCATAAAGCTCAAAGTTAATCAAGTTGGCTTCCAATGGGGATATTGTGTTTTCTTCCTCTTCATATATCCGCTGGCTGAATGTTTCAATTACTGTGGTCTTCAATTTACTAAACTATACCAAAGGGCAGAAAGTGAACCACATAAACAGGAAGGTGATTGTTGACAAGAGAGACTTGGGATGATTGTTTTATAATCACGTGTATCAACATTTTCAAATGAATGATTTTTTTGTTTGGTAGAGTTATCCAAAGCATGTGTGTGCAAGAGCACAAATGAAAGTGAAATAGAAAGAAAACCTGCCTCTCCCTTAACAGCTGACCATCCACTCACATAGAGAATCTATCTCCTACTCCCCTCACCAGTTCACACAACTTCATCATGAATTATGCTTATTACAATGCTATCGCAAGTAACCATGTTCTCCTAGGATAATTTGTGGCAAAGTGGGAATTTTTTGTAATATTTGTAGGAAGCCTACATGTGCCTCAGTTTCCCCTACATGCTGTATCGTTACCCAGTAGGTGGACAAGGACTGTGTGCTCTCAGGGCAGGCTAAGAGACATGTATGAATATTGCCTTGCTGTCTGGGCCTTAGTTCCCATATCATTGGATCATCTGAGAAGACAATGGCAAATCCAATCAGCAGGACATTGGCCCCTTGCAACCAACCTACCAGAGAGATATCGATTTCCCCACCTCTCTACAAGGAATCTGAGAAACAGTTTCCATCTTGAGAACAGATGACTAGAGAGATGTGAGGTAGGGGAATAAGAGTTAGCTGCTGGAGGAAGTTGAGGCTCTCACCTGGAGACACACAAAGTTTGAACAAATGAGATTCATTTCTGCTTGGCTGGGCTCTGGGCTAACCAGAATGATCTAAGCTTTAGCTTCATTTCTCTGTGCTAATCTAAGAACTTCCTATGCTGTGTTCCAGTTGACTAAAATCTGGTCTACACTATAGACCTATATCAGTATAACTACATCACTCAGCAGTGTGAAAAATCGACAGCCCTGAGCAAAAGCTACACTGACCTAACCCACTATTTAGACAGCACTACGTCAGTGGGAGAGCTTCTGCCGCCGACATAGCTACCACGTCTCAGGGAGGTGGATTAACTACACCATCGGGAGAGCTCTCTCATGTTGGCATAGAGCATCTTCACTAAAGTGATACAGTGGCTGAGCCCTGTAATAGACATGCCTTAATAAACCCTACTGTTTTGACAAAGCTGCCCTATGAGAGGCCCCTTCTCCCAGCACAGATTAAAGACTGACAAACAAAGAGCCCATTTCCCCTTCATATCAGACACCTGCAATTTTGAATGCTAAATCTAATTTGAAAGCTCAGGAAATGTATATCAAGACCCTGGATTGCAAAGCTACCTAAATATTAGAGCTGGTCAAAAATTGGAATTTCTGTTTCATAGGAAACGTCATCATTTTGAAATCATTACAAATTGGAATGCTGACATTTCAGCATTTTCCATTAAATGAAAATTCAAAAAAACCCTTAATTTCAGAACTATTAAAACTTTTCATTTGGATTAGAATTCGGTGAGAAATGTCTTTTTAATCCCACAAAAAAATTCAAGATTTTGAAAAACAAACAAACATTCTCATCCCCAATTAGGGGGAAAAAGTTGAAATTTTGAAATGGTTTTGTGAACCGAAAATTTAAAAAAAAGTTTAGGTCAGTTGAAAGATTTTTTTCAATAATTTTGGAACATTTTATTTAGATTTGAACCTTTTTTTAAAAAAATGTTACAGTTGGTTTACATTTGAAAGGAAAAAAGTCATCAAAACCAGAAAATCAATTTTTTTTACTTCCAAAAATCTTAAAAGAGGACAAATGGATGATTTCAAAATGTCTTTAAAAAAATCTGCATGAAATTCATCAAAACCAACCCTTTCCAGGGAAAAGTTTCAGTTTCAACAACTCAGCTGTCTTCCTCAAAAAAAATGAGTCATCAAAAAAATCCCGACCGGCTCTGCCTTTGTTAATGTCAAATCATCTCATTCAATAATGTCAAATCATCTTGAGGTAAAAATGTTTTATTTGGATAATGTTAAAACATATTACATATACATTAGAAAAAAGTTGAAACTAAATGGATAGATACAAAGTCAAAATATTTCAATAGTAGCTAAAAGAAATGTTTCAGCATTACTGAAATGAAATGAGAAAGCTGAAATGCTTCTTTTAGACTTTTTCCTGTCAAAAATGTATTTAATTTGACATATTTGCACAAAAGTTTAGATTTTGACAAAACAACACTTTCTGACAAAACTGTTCCATCAAAAAAATTTCAACCAGCTCTTCTAAATATACGTTAGTTCAAGACAGGTCAATGAACTGTATAACAAAAAATAGGTGGTTTGAGGTGTTTTTTAAGCCATGTTGGTCCCAGATAATGTCTTTAAAGAAAAAGATGACATTATAGACTGCAGCTATAATGACTTGTTAAGCAAACTCCAGTTTTGCCTCTGCTAAAACAAAAAGAAAAGGAAACAGAGATTGAAATATTGCAGATTAAATTAATAAGAGATGAGGTGCAAACATAAAATATCCAATTGATTATTTTAAACAAACACCATGCTCTCTGGAGAAGCAATACTTCAGCATAAACCTCTTAATCAGATCTTATTTCTTACAAGGTAATAAAATTGACAACAACCTTGTAGAACTAAGAGAGGGGGAGAGAGAGGGATGTAAATGTGGTTCTGATTCACTACGGCACTAGGGTGGCCATGAGACAGTTTGTTTACATTGGCCATCCGCAGGTACACCTGCCTGCAGTTCCCAGTGGCCATGGTTCACTGTTCCTGGTCAATGGGAGCTGCGGGAAGCTGCGGCCAGCACGTCCCTGCAGCCAACACCGCTTCCCACAGCTCCCATTGATCAGGAATGGTGAACCATGGCCACTGGGAGCTGTGAGCAGCTGTGCCTGCAGACTGTCAATGTAAACAAACGGTCCCGCAGCCTGCCAGTGGATTATCCTGACAGGCTGCATGCGGCCCACGGGCCGCAGGTTGCCCACCACTGCTCTGTGGGCTTACACCTTGTATATTGATTTACACCTACATAAAGTGAATGCAAAAATAGATGTAAAAACACTAGCAAATCAGGAAACACTTTGCACATATGTAAATCACTATACAATTCATAGATTCCAAGGCCAGAAGGATCCTCTGTGATCATCTAGTAGCCTTTCAGGTGAGGACACAGGATGACATATGGTGAGAGCTTTGCTCACGTGTCCTGTTAGGATCTGGTTCAATGAAAAACATGCATCATTCAAGACCTCGTTCCGCCAGCATTCAGACAACAGATTTTGCTCAGACTAGGTCCTTACTGATTACTAGGGCATGAGACAATTTACAATTGCCGTCAAACTATGGGCCTTATCCTGCAGGGTGCCAAGCATTTCCTAACAGGTTCTGAGTAACCTCAACCCCCACCAAATGGAGCTCAGCAGCTCACAGAATCAGTCTGGGGTATGCAGTAAATATTATAAAAGCACATGCATTGTATATTCTTATTCCATTGAGCAAGTATTATTTAATTGCACCACTACACGTTATATTTTAAATATGGAAAGTATGGAAAATAGGCTATTTTTATTACTGAATTGATTTTAGCAAAGAAATTGAGATTTAGCTTTGAAGCTGATGAAATTTATGAGAGAAAGGATCAAGACCTGAGCAGATGTTTTGAACCCAGTGGAAAGCTAACCAACTTGTTCTGCTTTCATTAATATTCATTAGATACTTTGCTTGATTCAAGATACTTCAAGTTGTACAGAAGGTTTTATTTCATTTTTTCCCTGAAAGCTCTAAAATGTATCTGTCTCCCACTGTTTTAAGCATCTCAAGCAGATCTATTTCAGTTTGACAGCAAAACTAAATAAGACTAATCTAAATTAATTGCATTTTTCCAACTGCTCCAACATATACTTTGCCAACTAAATTGTTGCTGTAAATAACCATATGGTATGGAGAACAACCTCTGGAGCATGGTTAGGTCTTCGGGGGATTCTAGCAGCAAGAAGCAAAACATCTGATTTGTTTTCTTATGAATGCTGCTTTCTGAAATGAAGACCCTGACCACTCATGCTCTTTAATGGTCTCATGACTAAGGCTCCGTGTTTGTCACGGAGGTCACAGAAGTCAGATTCCGTGACTTCCCGTGACCTCCGTGACTTCTGCATCAGCCCCATGTGGCTGCCCCAGAAGCCACCTGAGCAGCTCGGGTAGATCCCAGGGTCAGTCGCACTGGTGCTGCTGTGGTAGTCTCAGGGGCCCCCTGACCCCCAGCAACAGAAGTTTGGGTCGGGGGGCTCAGGGCTTGGAGCCAATGGGAGCTGCAGAACCGGGGCTTGGGGTGGAGCAGAGGCAATACGTGGAGCTAGGGAGCTGGGGCCACAGCTTCCCAGCCCATGATCTGGGTAAGAAGCCTGCCCTGCCCCAGCCCCACCCCCTCCTCCTCAGCACCCGCAGTGCTCCCCCAGGCCATGCCCCCCCAGCACCTGTGGTGCCCCCCAAATCCCCCCACACCCAGTTTTAGTCTGAGGTATTTTTAGTAAAAGTCATGGACAGGTCAAGGGCTAGTGAATTTTTGTTTACATCTTCTTAGTACTGTTAGTACTTAATACCGTTATTCCAGACTGTCTGCAGAAACATCTCTGCATCTGTTGAATCCACGGTATATTTTGGAAGGGTGGCTATTGGTTTGTTTCCAGTCACAGACCTGGTTTTCAGTACAGAAATTACCCATTGCCAACAACAGTGTTGGCAATAGTTGCAACTAACCCTGTGTCAAACAGTTTTAATGCAAGCATAGATCAGGACAAACCACGTACAGCACACTCTCAGAAAACCATGCTTAAAATTCTTGACTGGTGCAGAACATGGTTTGTCTTGGTTGATGTAGTTATCCACCTCTCTGAGAGGCAATAACTCTTCTGTTGACCTACCTGGGTCTACAGCAGGGGTTAGGTTGACCTAACTTGGGTGCTCAGGACACTACATTTTTCACAGCCCTGAGCAAAACAGCTTGGTCACTCACTTTTAAGTTTAGACCAGGCCTTTGTCTTGTTTTTGTTCTGTATACATCTATAACTTGAAAGGCATATAAAAACATTAACTATGGTAGACATGGTTCACAAAAAGTAATAACTTGTTCAGTTTCAAAACTACTTTACAACAATCTTGATTGGAACCTGTTACCAAACAAGGACAAACATGGTAACTCTGTGACAATCTTTAAAGCTCATACACAAGGATATTAATTAGCTACCCAGTTTCAGGAAGTAGTCAACTAACTGATTTGGGTCATAACCCAAGAAAAAGTCTGTGTTTTACTTATATCTGTGACTCTGCACCCCATATTTTTCATGGTGATATTATTAAATCTGTTATATTATATATCTGTGACCCATATTCTGCACCCCATGGTTATAGCATAATTATGATGCATTTTGTACAAGATAAGTCATGTGAGATGCCATTGGAAAAGTTATGATTTGCTGGATATGATTATCCTATTTGTATGCATGTATCATTTTTTGTATCTAAAGTTATTAATATTGACTATGTATCTGTATTTCAGATGTAGTTACACCTGGGTAACACCCACTAGATAAGCTGCTTTCAGTCTAGCTAGTGAGTGGGAAAGGGCCTATCCAGGGCAATGGGCCTTTAGGAAAAAACAACAGACCTTAAGAGAAGCTTATCTCCTACCTGGTGATGAGCCTTCCTGAGAACACTCCAAACAGTCTCTGAGTAATGGCTGCTATGACTCTACAAGGACATGTGATCAGACCACATGATGATGGACTCCATCTTGGAATGTCAGTATTTTTCCACAGGCTGGTCTGGAAACCAAGGGTTCCCGCTATATGCAAAAGCTTTACAAAGTAGGGAGTGCCATTATCTGGTGTTCAACAATCCTTGTACAAGAAGACTCCAGGAAACACCCGAGGAACAAAGACTGAACTGAGGGAAGTGCTGGACCCATGCTAAAGGGATTTCTAGCCTGTGAATGAAACACCTGGGGATTCAAGATGTAAAGCAAGTGAAGCTTGCCCCTTAAGAATCTGCAGCCTGTATCATCTCTGAGGGTGAGAATTAGCTAATTCATATCCAACTTATCTAGTATATTAAGATTAGTTTGCATTTTTTGTTTATTTACTAGGTAATCTGCTTTATAATGGATAGTAAACAGATCAATCACTTAAAATCTATCTATTGTAGTTAATAGATGTGGTTTTGCTTTATCTGAACCTGTGAGCTGAAGTTAAGTGTATGGGAATCTTAGCTCAAGGGGCAAAGACTGTTGCATATTCCTCTCCACATTGAGGGACAAGGTGAACTTTATGAACTTCCACTAAAATGGTATAATTTGGGGTTTATACTCCACAGGGGTGCACACCTGGGGAGCTGGGAGGTGCCTTAGCTGTACCCTTTCCATTGGTGGTTCATTGCAGGGGCTGGACAGAGAGCCTGCATGTACTGCAGCTGGGGGTGGTCCTATCTGTATGAAGGCTGGAGAAAGTGCAGGCTGGGAGGTTTTGCAGTTTATCACAGCAATACAGTGTGAGAGGGAGCCCATGGTGGTGGGTCAGGGGGCTCAGTGGTACCCCAGTTCCAGGTGGTACCTCGGGGGGGGGAACCCATCACAATATTTTTGCTCAGCCATCAGCTTTCAGTTCAGTTACTATTCACAGCAGAAATAGACCTGCAAACACAGGTGGGATGAAAGACTGACACAACTATAGTCTTTTCCCAGTGCACTAGCAGGCAACCTGAATTACTGGAAAAGAACTTGATGTCACCAAGAGGATTCCCAGGTGCCTAACCCAGGACTTCAGTCTTCTCCCTTACAGGTGTCTTCAGCTTTTGGAAATCAATGTGCTCAAGGAGACAGGCTGTTTTATCCCATTTCAACTGAGTTGTCTTTGTTCCTTTTCTTGGAGATTCTGGCATGGACCAATCAGATGATAACCCGTATGCCGTCTGAAGATTGGAAATGTCAAATCAAAATGAGAGTTGTCCTCTCTCACCATCCAATCAGGGATCAAAGCACCATCTTTGAGTTCTTGAAACTAGGGCTGGAATTTTCCAGGCTCTTGATGCAAAACATCTTGTCATACCAGCTTCTGTAAGACAAGTTAGGCCATAGCTGTTGGTACAACTATCTTGGGACATACACCGAACACTGTCTGGTTTGCTGAAGTAAACAATTTACCTCGACAAATCATTTTCCGTGAGCCTCTCTCCAGTGCATCCCTTGGCTGACTTTACACACTGTGCTTTCTCAAGTTACTCTATTAACACTCAGCTAGCTGCTGAAATGTCCAGTTTAAAATTCATATAGTTTATATAAAGTCCATCCACATTCTTTGATGCTCTTTAAACTTGTTTTAATAGTCCACTATACAACAGAAAGTCACTTCAAGACCTGTTGTTCTCCTGTAGGCCAGAACAGTTGTATAAATCTTCCATTTCTGTTTCCAAACAGTTACATTTCTGATTATTCCACTCTGATCTAGAATCCTCATAACACACTATTTGGTTTCATTTCCTTGTATTTACTGCCTCTTTCAGCACACCTGTATTTCACTAACTTGATAGCATAAACAGCTTAACTGTATTTATTTCTTCACCTTATCACTAATCTAAAAGCATTCAATTTGAATGCAACCCTTTTCTTTCCCAACTGGATTGCCCATCAGGTAAACTCTCTCAAAGTTTACAGTATTTTTCTCAATGTTGTATCACTCATAGTTGACTTCCCATTTACACATATAACTTCATTTAATCATAGTATTTGATTCAATGTGCTGCCATATTTTCAGTATTGTATGCGACTAATATATCTATATTGCAGTTCATCCATAAACAGGGAAAAATATACACTGTACACTATTGTGAGAGGCTGAAGAAATTGAGTTTCCTCAGATTATTTGGAAAATCTGAAGAAACTTTGCTGTTAGATCTTGAATTTTTTTCTTTTTAACATTTTCCCAGCCCTTTGTCCTATTTTTCTAAAAGTGATGTCTGAGCAGTTCTTAAAACAGTAGTAATTCATAATTTTATGGACTTAATTACTACAATTTGTATATTTTTAATCCAACTTTGAGATAGTTATCACACAGCAGTAATTATCTTTATAGTAGTTCCAGGCTAGAATATTATATATATTACAATGGAAACAGTCTCATTCAAATCACCTGCATAATTTCTTCAATTCTGTGATCATATTTTTTGAATGTTTAAAGACTGTTCTAAAACTGTTCTTTAGTGCAATTAAATATTTATGTATACATATTAATAATGATTAATAAAGATTAACACAGTCAAAATTGGTCTTTCAATGCTATGGTCATTTTTTGTGTCCTTGTTGCTTCTATTTTCTCTCAGATTTTGAAGCAACAAGGACACAAAAAATGACCATAGCATTGAAAGACCAATTTTGACTGTGTTAATCATTATTTAATTGCACTAAAGCTTTGAGAACAGTTTTTAAACTTTCAAAAAAATATGATCACAGAACTGAAGTAATTATGCAAGTGATCTGAATGAGAATGTGTCCATTGTAATTTGCCATTAATTTTCCAAAGAATTAAGATCTTTAATGTTCCCCCTCAGGGAGAGAATACACTGGGCAAATTATAATTAGATATTTTTGCACACTAATATTGAACAAAATAAATACAACATGCACATGGGGAGCTATGTTCATAAGTTCTGAGACTGTCCAATATAAAAAGGATTCTGCTGTGATAGAAATGGAATGCACAAGTGCTTTTCATGGATGTATGCCTTAAATTCACCTTTTCATGTTCTCTGTATGTATATATATTTCTTACTATATGTTCCATTCTATGCATCCGATGAAGTGAGTTGTAGCCCATGAAAGCTTATGCTCAAATAAATTTGTTAGTCTCTAAGGTGCTACAAGTACTCCTCTTCTTTTTGCTTCAAATTAACAGCTCAGCTATTTGAGGAAAGATGTGCCAGAAGGGTTGAACTGTAAAGAAATCATTGATAAAGCATTTGACAATAACAGCATATATACTGAGCATAGTCGTGACCTATAATCCCTCAACTCTTCTGTATTCCCTTATCTTTTAGAACAGCTACTCTTTCTTTTGATACTTACAGGAGAAAATAATTTGTATTGTCAAGAGTTCTGTTCCGTTAATTTTTAATAACTCTTTACTGTGGTCTGTATGTGACCCTAGTATAAAGATCAAGAGTAATTTGTAAGTGCTGTAGAGTGAACTAGTTTACTTGAAATTCACGTGCTGATAGTAAAGGTAAAGGTAATGCTCAATATTACATATGTGTCACAAGATCTCAGACTATCAGTCTCCCTATTACCCTTTTACTAATAAAGTCAAAAGCAAAAAGCAATACAGGAACTGCATTTCTGAGAGAACATCTAGTGTCCTATGTCCCAGTGAAGCTGTTAAGAACAAACTAGCAGGACCTGCTATTTTTTTTAAAACAGGAAGGAAGAGCCTATCAAATGTCTTTTGTGTGGAAATCTTTTCCCCTTGACTTCCATGAGACTACATCTAAAGCTAACCATGCTAATGTTTGCACGTTCATTGCTGTGGGCCTCATCCTACATTCACTGAAGCCAATGGCAAAAATCTTTATGGACGTGAGTGGGTGCAAGATGGGGCCTTAGGCGTGTATGCATCCCCTACTCCTCCTCCCCGTCAGATTTGGTTCTCATCCTGGGATTTACTAGGTATGTTCACCATTTAATGTATATTCCCATAAAAGTCAATACTACTTGTTACTCTATAGATATTTCCTATCATTCTTCCTATCACATCTTCTGCACTCAGATACTATTTTCTGTGATTGGAACCAGCACATGTGGACACCCATTCCGGCCATAAGAAAACAATCTCAGAACTCAGTTTACATAATAGTCGGTCAGCCCTGTTGAAGAGACATGAAGATATGTTTCCAGCATTGTATATGAAGCTGAGCTCTTTTTTTTATTGTTCTGTAGGATAACTAAATGCAATTAAATGTGTAATTGATATTGTATGAGAAGAGCTTGAAAGGGGCAGTCATGTCTAATGAACATGTTGTGACACTGTGCACTCCATATTCTCCATGATGATATAATTATATGTTTTGCACAATGAATGTCTTGTGAGGTATCATTTTAAAAGTCAATCTGTCGAACAATAATGTGCTATCATTGTATATGTATATGTATGTAACACTCAAACAAGTTGTGAGGTTGGGAACACCCACAAGCAGCCCTTCCAGTACAACAGTAAAAAAGGTCAAACAACCTTGATGGCCCATTGAGGAGAATACAAACTCTCACAAGGACTACCACAGGAACTGTGTACAATGGAAACCTCTCAGAGATAGCACTACACAGTGGAGACTGTTTGACTCATACACATACATCATCACTTGGCCTCAACTCCCTCTACAACATAACACCTGAAGACATCTGACAAACAAAGACTGAACTGGAGAAGGGGGTCCCAGGTGGGACAGAAGAATTCCTGCCTGTGTATGCAAAAGCTGCAACCTGCTTGTATTAGCTAACAAGGTGAAACACTGCTTGATTCAAATCCTATCTAGTTTATAAAGCTTAGATTGTGTTTTTGTTTCATTTCTCAGGTAACCTGCTTTGTTCTGTAGGCTCACTACTTACAATCACTTAAAATCTGTTTTATATTTTTACCTAAAACAGTGTGTTTTGCTTGAAGTGCTTGGGGAATCTGCTCAGGAACAAAAACTGGTGCATTGTCCTCTCCACATTGAGGGAGGGGCAGACTCGGTAATAAATCTATACTGGTCAGGCTTTTGACCAGGGCAAGATGGTACAGCTCTGGGATCCTAAACTGTGGAGTTGGGAGGTGAGCTGGCTGGAACCTCTCTATTGTAAGGTCATGAGTGGCTGTGGAGAAGCCTTTATGTAACTGCAGCTGGGTGCGTCCCTGCCTAAGTGCAGGACCAGGAGCAGTGTGCAGCTTGTCACAGCCTTGCAGTGTGAGAAGTACTCCAGTTCCAGGTTGTACCCTGGGGAATTTTGTCACACATGCATATTGCTTGTTTAACAACAGGCTTTTAGACATTAGAGCTGAAAAATAATTTAAGTAGCTTTACAAGTATAGTCCCTGAATTTTAATGAAATCTGGTGACAGTTATCTGCAGTTATGAATTTAAAGGAAATTGCTAATTAACCCTGCACTATTTAACCTCCACTTATAAGGAGGTCAAGTATTCCATGTTAACATGCTGTTAATGTTTAAGTGTCACCATATATGGAGACTGGAATTTTCAAAGGAATCTGTATGTCTACATGGCAAAAAAACCACTGTGTTCTTCACTTGGATTAGTTAACTCTGGTTAAAATAGTAGTGAAGAGATGGCAAATCAGTTTTTAGTTCAACTTGAGTTTAAGCCCAGCTCCCTAAGGATATGTCTACGCTGCAGCTGGGAGCATGCCTTCCCGCCGGGGCAGACAGACACATATTAGCACCACTCAAACAAGCTAAAACCCACTTCATCAGATGCATGGAGTGGAAAATACAGTAGAGAGGTATAAATACACAGTGTCTGAAAAGATGGGAGTTGCCTTACCAATGTTCACCTGCACATCTACCAATGTGATGTATGCCATCATGTGCCAGCAATGCCCCTCTGCTGGGGGGTGAGGCCTCTGGCTGGGGATGAGGGGTTTGGGGTGAAGGCTGCCCCGGGGCTACAGCAGGGAGAGAGGACTCCCCCCAGCAGCACCTGAGGAGAGAGATGCCTCTCCCTGTCCCAGCAGCTCTGGAGCTGGGGTCATGGGATCGATGCTTCTCCCTCGGCTGGTGCAGGTCCAGGCCAGGGTTGAGGAAAGGGTGCCTCTCCCCCCAGCCATGGCAGGTCCAGGCCAGGGATGGGTGGGGGCTGGGGTGGGGCACCTCTCCCCCCAGCTGTGGCAGGGCTGGGGCTGGGGCACCTGTCCCTCAGCCACAGCAGGTCCAGGGCTAGGGGAGAGGTATCTTTCCCTGCCACAGCCCAGAGGGGCTGAGCAATATTTAACAGGCTGCTGCACAGCCACGCAGCTTAGAGGGAATTTAGCCCCTGTCGCACATTCCCAGGTCCTGGCAAACAGAGGCTAGGGACACCATCCCTGCCCATCCTAGCTAATAGCCATTGATGGACCTATCCTCCATGGACTTAACTAGTTCTTTTTTGAACCCGGTTATGGTCTTTTCCTTCACAACATCCTCTGGCGAGGAGTTTCACAGGTTGACTGTACATTCATTGTGTGTGGAAAAAAAACTTCCTTGTTTGTTTTAAACCTTCCATTTATTAATTTCATTTGATGACCTTTAGTTCTTGTGTTAGAAGTAAGAGTAAATAACACTTATTTTCTTTCTCCACATCAGTCATGATTTCAATAGACCTCTATCATATTCCCCTTAGTCACCTCTTTTCCAAGCTGAAAATTCCCAGTTTTATTAATCTCTCTCTCCTCATACAGCGGCCGCTGTATATCCCTAATCATTTTTGTTGCCCTTTTCTCAACCTTTTCCAACTTCTGCTAATAGTCCTCACCATCAGGAAGTTTCTCCTTATATACACAACCTACACTTCATCCCATTACGATAAATAATTCTTCTCACTCCTTGGTATCTACATTCTTCAGATAGTTTAGACTGACCCAGTTTAGTCATAAATATTAAATCCTTTTATTTTTCCTATATAAATCAGTACCTCCACTACTCTCTACCCATTTTGTTTTTTCTGCTCTCAACTCCCTCCAATAGCTTTCTGCTAACGAGATGCCCAAATGCCTTCCAATGGTGGTTATGCCAGAGGATTATTGAGGGAAGGGTATTAGTTCCCTGCTCAGTGATAAAGTATCCTGTCCAAAATAGCATTTTTGCTGCTATATCCAACTGGAAATGCCTCATATGCTGTTCATTATTACCCAAAAGTTTTCTTGCCCCCAAAAGAATCTGTTGATTGGATTATTTTCTTCAGGGAATATTAGTTTGCATTTTCCCAAGTTGAAAATTGTATTATTTTCTACCCACATTTCCAACCTATGTACATCTCTTTGTATTATTTCTCTGTTCGCCAAGCCTCTAGAAGTGACCTAAAACATCATTTCTTTCCATAAAATTATTAGCTTCAAATCTGATATCTCAAGGCCTTTCAGGGCTAGAAGCAAGTGTTGCAGGTCCTACTGGAAAAAAGTGGCTCACCCTGTCTGATTGTTACAAAGTTCCCATTTCTGATGTCAAGAAACATCAGCAAAGTAGAAAGAGAAGCTGTGCCAAAAAAGAAACCAGTTTTATTCAGACACTCCTCCTTAACAATGGCAATGACATTACAGAAAATTACTGGCAAAGTAGATTTCCTTTTGCTATATACCTCTTTTTGCTTCAAAATTTGCCCAAGTGTGAAATTTGCTCTCTAATACAAAAAAATTGTATATTGCAGTAAGGTTAAATGAATGAACTAGGTATCAATTTGCTAACAATCTTAATTATTAGCAAATTAAAACACACAACTTTTCTGGTACAACTACAGTACAGACTCTGACTTTTGCAGTTCCGTGCCATTGAATTCAGACAATTCCCAGAGGCGGCGTCAATTGTAATCGGGAAACTATTCAAAAATATGAAATATATTTATTGAAGTTCATATCATACCATCAGCTTTCAAGCAAAACTTCCCACTTTCAGATCAGCAGTGAACTCTGCTCAAAAACTGATGACCCAATATGGACCTGTCATTAGCTAATTAGAGGTTGTATAATTTAACCACAGCATTCAAAATAATCCTGGATCATGATGTTCATGATTAGAGCTGGTGGGGGATTTTCCAACAAGACTGGTTTTCCATCAACAATCCTGATTTTTCAAAACTGAAATGCATCATGGAAGTGTATCTGTTTTGACAAACTCCCACTGGAACACAGGCAGTGTTCTGACTGAACCAGCTTGTTTTTCTCCCAATTTACGTGGCAAGCTGCTGGGGGCACATGTTTCAAAGGTCCTCAGCTCTGGAGATGCCCTGCCATGCAGACTGCCTGAGAGTTGAGGACCCCATGGCTCCCAAACCTTACCTAGGTGATCTGGAAGACAGGGTGGGGGGTGTTTTCTATGGGGAGAGGGGCAATTGCCCCTCCCAGACCTTGGTTTGTCTTCCTCCTCCCCCAACTTTTCATAGCACTGCAGTCTCTCTTGGGCCTGAGGGTGCCACTGTAGGGCAAGCCGGGGCTCCTAATCTCTGCACTGTCAGTGACACCACCTTTCTCTCAGCCAGACATACAAGCACAAGCAGCAGCAGCAGCAGCAGCAATCTGGGCCAGAGCTGAGCACAGAGCAAGCCAGATCCCAAAACCTGCCCTGGGACAGCTATCAGTGAGACCTTACCCACCCCAAAGCCCACCACATAAACCCCTTTCCCGCCCCCAGACAGGGCTTGCATTCCACCTCACCACCCACTCTGGGATGGGACCAACCCACTAACCACCCCATGAGCAGCTGAAGTTTCATCAGGGAAGCAGAAGTAGGGCTGTAATGATCATGGGATAGCCTCACTTTGCAGTCCATGGAAACCTTTATTTTAGCTCCTCCCTACATTCCACCCCCAACATTCCACGTGGTATTAGGGGCAGCAACCCTCCCCCTACAACTCCACACCAGGCGACATTAAGGACAATCACAGCTACACATGCCTGAGAGAGCCATGGTTGTGTGTGTGTAGCTAAAATGGACATGAAAGTTCCCGTCCTTTTTTAAGCTCAGTTCCATATATTTATTAAGGTTTTCATGTATTCGCTTTTAAACTTGCACAGAATTTTTATTACTCAATAAAACTATTTTTTTTTGAAAATGATTCATCTTTCTTAGTTCCCAACATATGCTGAAGAATGCCTGGCAGTACTGAGAACAGCCACTTACTTGTTATTGTACAGTGTGACACACATCATAGGATCAGTGATAGTGTAATAATCATAAATGTACAGCAAACAACAAAATTCACAGGTGCATTGACAGCGTTATATTCATAGATGTTAGGAGTTGTGTGGTGCTTGGTGTACAAACCCCAAAACAGCAGGGCCAGGAAGAGCACAGTCCATCACAACTCATTATCAGCGAGCTTCAGTACAGTGCTTTTTTAAAGCTTCCCTCAGCCATATAGCTCCATATTAAGCTCTTTTGATAACACTTATGTCTGTCTGTTCAAACTTAGCAGACAGCCCCTCCCTCTGCAGCCCAACAGCAGCTTTTCCCCCTTTGCTTCACAGGTATTAAGCAGGACACAGCACGCAGTTATAATGATTGGGATTCTTTTTCACTGAAATCCCATCTTGAGAGTAAACAATGCCAGCACCCCCTCAGTCTACCAACAGCACATTGAACTGTCACTCTGCACCGGTTGAGCCTGTAGTTCAATCTTTCCTTGGTGCTGTCAAGGTGGTCAGTGTATGACCTCGTGAGCCAGGAGAGCTGGCATTTCAACATTGTCAGTGGTAATCCACCAGTCAAGAAAGAACATCCCTGCATGTAGTTTTTCGAACAGTCCTATGTCCTTAAAAATGCAAGTGTCATGTATCTTTCCTGACCAGCCAACACTGATGTTAATGGAGCACCCCCAGTGTTCCACCTACACTTGAATAACCATATAAAAGTTGCCAGAGTCAGATTCCTACATAGCAGGAAGCAATCAATGGCCCTGCATACTTGCATGACAACACCAAAATGATTTCTTCCTGACTGGTAGCGCTCCATTGTCTCAAGTTTTCACAGTACAATTGTCACTCACTTCTCCATTCTCAGTGCAGCTCTAGTTTTTGAGTCCCTGCACTGGAGGGCTGGGCCAGAGCAAGCTAGACACACAGATCCAGGAATGTGTCCTTGCACATCCAAAACATTCTGCAGCCACTGCTTGTCATCCCAATCCTGCACTACAATGCAATCCCACCAGTCAGTGCATGTTTCTCGGACCCAGAAGCAGCATGCCACTGTCTACAGCTGCTTCATGAATGTCACCAAACAACCATGAATTGGTTCTCACTATGTCCCACAGCAATCTGTCCTCCAAGGAATCATCATATTCCCCACAGATTCAGTTCTTCTTCCAGCTCTGCTAATACCAGAGGATTGTGCATACTGTGCTTGCAACACTCACGACAATAGTGCAGAGCTGTGCAAGCTCCACGCTTCTATCAGAGATGGCGGACAGCAAGGTGGGCCATGTGAGTTCATAGGATTTTTTAAAAGGCAAAAATTATGGGATGGAAACAGCTGCATGCTGGGAAGATGACCCCTTGCTCTCAGTCTCCCCTGAATGACCCATTTCCACACCACCTTGCATTGCCAAGACTTTCCAAAAGATAGTGCACTGAACAGTGGTGAGTTACGCACTGAGATACCTACCAAAGGTGCACCACACTGTACATCAACACAGGCACCCCTGGTGAGTACATACAGCACCGATGTAAGGAGCCAAGTAAACACACACACACAGTGATATACTAACTGACACAGCCTAATGCTGACATAAGTTGTAGCAGCAAAAACTTGTAGTGTAGACATGGCTTAAGTTAGAAACAGTGCTACTGACTACACCCACAGTTGCAGTATCTTTGCCTGCCAGACTGCTCAGAACTCAGCCAGAGCTGATGGAACAACCACTTCCTTCTACTTGGGTTATGCTTCTGCGCAGCAGGAATTTTTTTTTCCAATCTTTACTATAAAAGTAGCACTGTAGAAAGTTACAGGAGAACTCAGAATTAGATGAAGGCATTCCAGGTTGATTGAGCAATCCACTATGCAGATTAGCTCTGCACATCAAGACTTTGCTGAAGCTATTTCAGAAAAGCAAAATGATTTCTTAGTAAGCAAAAGCAGCCAGAGAATAACGTATTTCCTCAAAGACCTACAGAACAGATTCAGAACCTGATTTCCACTGCAGCTCTCTGCCTGGTGTTTCATCTGTGAACAATGGTAACCAGAATATCCAAAGGCAGAAATTGTCCTCAAGAGAGTGTGTTGACATTTGACAAGAAGGAAAAACTCACATAGAAAGCTTTTTTAACATTTTAAACCAGCTGCTCCCCACACGTACATTTTCTGCACTGGGACACAGATGTCTCTAACAGTGATGTCGCAGCAAAAGATATAGTAGACACAACCACTGGCCTCAGAAATACAGCAAGATAAGTGTGTATGAAATAAATGCTTGGTCAATGCTACATGTAAAAAGCTGAATTGGTGGTAGGACACCTATTTTGTGTAGACACTGATAACATTGGTGGGTGGATAGTACATTCAGCATAAATGAACACAATCCAGAATTGACAAGCTCCTTAACTTCTCTACAGTGGAGAGAAAGTAAATGCCTCTTTGCCTCTCTTATTAAAGCACTTTATCTGTTTTACAACCATGCATGAACAGCCACAAGCACAAATAGTGTTTTCATTTATATTCTAGCATTTCCCCATATTGTATTTCTTTACTTCTTTAACTGAGTTCATTTCAGGCTCTCAGGGTGTTACTGGTAGGTGGCTCTCAGAGCTGCTTGCACTATTGCTTGAAACAAAATAAAGAGACCATAGCTGAATGTTTACAGCTATGTGTTGTATGCTGTCTTAACCATGGAACCAATCACTACCTGGGATGACCTCCACCACTAATGGGCTGAGAAAATTTATGCTCAGGAGCACATAGGATGGGTTGAATAACATGAGAGTAGTTTGGATCAAGTCCATAAAAAGAAACATCAATGGAAATGAGTGAATGAAAGTGGGTGGGAAACCTTTAAAAGGAAATATTGAAAGTTTCAATTGGGTCCAACATGTCTGTCAGTATTCAGGGGAAGTGGAAAAAAAGGGTAGCAATGAAAAAAGGAGATAATATTGTCATATGGAAGTGGAGGTGAATAATATTCATTACCATCTTACCTCTCTGTGTGACAAGAGGTCAGAAGAAAAAAAGAAAAACGAGACACAGACAGGGAAGGAAGTGAGAGAAGACAAAAAGACAGTAAAAGGGAGACTTGTATGTGTGTCATTCTGTTTGGATCAGATAACTCACTACGTCATGTAACCTAAGTACACTTCTACAAAAGAACTGTCACTTGTCAGTCAT
The DNA here is from genome assembly GCF_025201925.1 of Gopherus flavomarginatus. Lineage (NCBI taxonomy): Eukaryota > Metazoa > Chordata > Testudines > Testudinidae > Gopherus > Gopherus flavomarginatus. The sequence continues at coordinate 183,060,597 of NC_066619.1, forward strand.
AACATTCAGCACCAATAATCATGCACTAAATTCTGTTCTCAGCTACACCATACAGTTCCAAGAGAGGTTTCACGCTAGTAACTGAAAGCAAAATTTGGCTCATTGCTTGAAAAAAATATAAGATTTGAAGTCAACAATGTGCTGTACTTTTGTAGGAACAATAAAATATATTGGCTGTCCAAACACAACATTAGAAAGCACAACTCTAGTCATACGACAAGAGTACAGTACAAACTGTACCTGGTGTAATTGTATTCCAACACTTGCAGGAAGGCAAAGTCAAACTGAATTAAAACAACAGAAAAAGCAATTCTTGCAGCAATCTAAAAGTCAACATACAGTACTTCTACACTGGAAAATGCAGACCTACCAGCCGTTCCACACTGAAAATCCAGGAGCGTCTTTCTTCACTTCAGACCCATTGACAATTCAAGGTTTCCACAGATTATCATACAGTGACTGATTTACTAAAAATAGATAGTTTACTGAAATTACCTGAGTATGATATTACTGCAATTTCACAGCTTCTCCAAAGGGAGGGAAGTAGATTCAGCATAAATGAGCACAATCCAGACCCTGCATTTTAAAATAATAAAATATAGAATTTATTCAAGTCTTACCACAATTTATGTGGAAGAAAGTTCCGGATAGGCCCTTTTTTTAAAACTATAATGACACAGGAAATTGTCAATATCTAAAATAGTTAGAGGGGAATAAATCTGCACTGATTAATGCCATCTGATGGCCAGGCCCTCGATAATTTATCAAGTGTAATAGCCAGTGCTTACTAATAAGGAGCTTAAGCCCAACAGATTAACTCCTGGTTCTTCTCTTTGGAAGACTATAAAGTAAAGTACTAAAGAGAGATCGTGCACTTTAAATATGGACTTCTCCAATTAAAAAAAACAAACACACCTGGAAACTTGGATCCTGACTTTAAACTTATTCTGTGTAACCGTGCCTCAGTGGGTCACAATTGAGGATGCTAAAATCAGGACAAACTGCCAAGAAATATGGCAAACTCAACCCAAAACTGGTGGTTATTCTTTTGTAAGATATGACAAAAGCAAACTCCTGTTTCACCACACTGGCTAACAAGAAGTCATAAAAGCAGTTTCTTGGGCATTCTAGTTCTTATATCACCACCAAAAATACTGGATTCAGAGTGGAGTGGTTCTATACAACCAATCTCATCAAATAAAAGGTTCTTCTGATCCCAAAGGACCAGCCACACACCAGGTTAATACATAACTGAGATCTTACCTCAAAAATCATGCTGATGCCAGTCCTTTAGTATCTAAAATCTAAAAGGCGTGTAGCAGTGATAGAATGAACTGTCAACTTAACAAGTCTCTGGTTGCTTTCAAATCACTGGAAGGACCTCAGTCCCTTAGTTAGAATGCTCCTATTAATATAGTCCAGAGATTTGGGCAAGAAAGAGGATAGAGGCTAAATAGAGGTGTTTCCAGGGCCTTTTATAGCTTCAGCCATGTGGAGGGAATCCCATTGTTCTTACTGTGGAAAATTACAGCAACAAGATGGAGTTTGGAATCATATGGACAAGTCACATGTCCATGCATTTCAAGTAGTCATTGCAGGAAATTCCATTAAGGGTAGGTAGGCATTCTCCATGGTCCATCGTCAGTTAAACATTCTTTCCATGGGCTATTCAATTTGAATAGTCCCTCCAGGACGTGCTGACTAGCTACCCTGTGGGTGGTACCCCAGGAGCAAACATTTGAAATCCAGCTATAAAGCCAATATTCATAACTTCAAATACAAAAACTGATTCATACATTCAGATGGCATAATCATAACAAGCAAATAATAACCTTTTCATAGACACCCCTCTTGACAACCTTTGCACAATATTTGCTGCAAATGTGTAACAGTGGTTGCAACAATGATCTATATGGTTATATTTTAATCAGATAACATCACACTCTGGTATAAATCACCATCCACTTCTATTAAGTCAGAGAAGCTACAACAGATGTAAAACTGTTCTGAGCAAAAAAAGAACCAGTCCTTTGCAAGGCAGAGAGAAGAGGTTATTTAACTGAGCAGGCTTTATTCTCCATTGCCCTACACCTTGTGCAGTCATTTATGCTTCTGCAAACTGGATGTAAAACTCTACAATTCTGACCTGGTAGTGTGCTACACCCTCTTTTACTCAGGTGTAAGTGATTACACAGGGTACACAGCAATGGCCAATCAGGCCTATTCTTTTAACTCCCACCCCTTTGCAAATGATGCCCAATGCTACTGATTGCATGGCAAGAGACCAATGATACAAACATTTTTAATTAGGTCTTCATTAGCAGAAAAATGGCATGTGGTGTTGTGAACAGGGGTTGCTGCATAATATTTTCTAGTCACCTATAAGTCACCTTTCTTCTCCCAACAGTAATTTTAAACACAGACATGTATTTAGCATCATCATCATGTAGTATTATAGTGTGCTCAATATATTTGCATTAAATGAGAGTAAGAAAAACCCACTTTGTTAACAAGAGCTATCACAAGTAGTAAGTTATCAATAAACTGGGCTGGTTTGGAACAATTTTGCATGTCAGTAGTCAAAGGAAAAAGTTTGCAGATTACATACATACAAATTCTGTATTTTCCTCTAAGACATTCTCAATTCTGATCTTTTAATGTACGTTCTGTTATATTGTAACCAGGTCAGTTTCTAAGATCCAGAATAAATTACTTTTAGGACTTACTGACTGACTACATAAGGCCATACTGTCAGTGCTGCTTTTATATGCAGTACAGAGTAACAGCTTCCTCTAACACTATTACCACTTGGATTATGTGTTTGTGGGAGAAGAGAGTGCCTGTAGTTTTCAGTGTAAAAGCTAACACTGGCTTCCTTAGTAGTGGCTATTTTATAGCCCACAACCGGGTCTGAGTAATACCATGATAATGGCACAGCTGGGGAGCATGGAGAGACATGAAACAATTACAATATAATGTGTGCCCTTTAAAGTATGCTAGTGCTGTAATACAAAAAAAATTTCCCCCATTTTAAACTGTTACTGCATCACTTGACAGCTTAGAAAAAAACTGACTGGGTCTTCATTTCTCTTTCTGCATATCAAAGATTTGAGATGCAAACATTATGAAGTTCCAGCTGTTGGCTTAAGCTGCTGATTAGTTACATAACCAGGTGCTCATCTTCACTAAGCTTTATTACTGAGCAGAGATAACTCAGCCCCTGCTTAGGGAACATCCAAAGCAGAATATAAATGATGGAGAAAAATTTCTCTGTTTACCACCCTGAATTTAATCAATCCAATCAATTAATTACATACAGAGGCCCTCCCATGCTGATATAGTGTATGCTTTCTGGAAAGAAAAAGGCATTACTTAACATCTGGACTATCGTAATGTAGTATAAATAATATAGTTGGTTAGTCCACAGTAACTCTATAAAATTAATGTGTGTCATTTAGATTTAACAAAATAATTATTTCATTGTAATTTTTTATTAAAACACAAAATTTTTGGATGATTACAATCCAGTTGCAAAAGCATAATTCAGAAATTCCTTTATACATATTTACTTTTATTTAATGAGGAGAGTCAGGTAAAAATATGTTTCTTCTTCCTGTTATAAATATTTTATTATTAAAAACACTGGCCTAGATATATATGTGGTTTGCAACAAGGAGAAGTTCCTTCCCCAAATAGGGAAGCTAGGCAAGTGTAACATTCTTTATTGCAAGGTTCCCTCTTACCAAAAACCCCACCTCCCAGGCAATTCTGGGGCTCATTCTTTGAAATTGAGAGATTCTAGCAGCTGCAATCCTAAGAACAGCAATTTTGCAACTGGCTCCTGTTTACTCCATCTCACTGTCTTCTAGTTGGTAAGTACCCATAGCTCCTTTCAGAGCTTTCCTTTAATTATTTTTATTTTATATTATTTTCTGTTCTGATGGTAGTAGCCCCTGCTAATTCTCCTCCTCCTTCAGTTTCACTGAGTACTCCTAAAAGTCACCCTAGGGAACTCCAGCCAGGAGAAACAGCTCCAGTTGGTAGACTTATGCCTGCTCCCACACCAGGCAATAAGTAAGTGCTCCTAGCAGAGACCCACTTTATTCCAAGACAAACCAAAAAAGGGGGGGATGGAGGAGGGCAACTTGGGCTGAATTAAGTGTTCACACTCAAGAGGAGCATAACCATTGTAGAATCAAACTGCACTTCATAATTCATTCAAAGGTCTATGTTCCCAGGACCTGCAGAAGAGCTCACTGTAAGCTCAAAAGCTTGTTTCTCTCACTAACAGAAGTTGGTTCAATAAAAGATATCACCTCACCCACCTTGTCTCTCTAATATCCTGGGACTGACACAGCTACAGCAACACAGCATACAAGTCCCTAAATGGCCATTTTTAAAAACCTTGCAAATTACCACACGCAGTTCCAGTTGAGGAAGCTTGGGATCACAATAGCTTCAAGCTTCTCTGCAGACAGCCTTTTTAATTGCCTTCTTTGGGGTCAGTGCACTTCATTTTGTGCCTCAGTCTGAGATCAGGGCCTCAAGGAGTACCTATAGGCCCCCAGACAAGAAGCAGAGGTGTGATGTTTTATCCAACCAGTGTGTTTTTCAGTCATTGTTTTCTGCTTGCTTTGTTTTTTAACATTAAATCCACTTCTCTGTTTTCATAGAATATCAGGGTTGGAAGGGATCTCAGGAGATCATCTAGTCCAACCCTCTGCTCAAAGCAGGACCAATCCCCAGACAGTTTTTTCCCCATATCCCTAAATGGCCCCCTTAAGGATTGAACTCATAACCCTGGGTTTAGCACGCCAATGCTCAAAACCACTGAGCCATTGTTACAGATTTCACTGTTTTGTTTTCTACAAGAAAAAAACTGCTTTTTGCAACTTTCTCATACCCAAATGATACAGCTCCTTTTATGTACTATATTTTAGCAGTTTGCTGTTACAAATTGTTTTAAAATTAATTTACTGAACTTGCCCTCTCTCTATTTCCCAATATAGCTTTAATTTGTTTTTCTCCACAACTTTCCTATAATAATGCTTAGTAATTACCTCTTTCCCTTCCTCTCTTTTCCTCATTGTTTTTCTTTCCACCTTTCTCCTAGTTTTTAATCTCTTTTCTCCCCTTACACTTTCTCACTCTACTTTTCCCATTCTCATTCTATGCTTTCCTTATCCCAGTCTGTCTTGACTTTCCTCTGTCACTCTCTCCTTCTCCCCTTTTCCATGTCATATTTTCTCTTGCTCTCCCCATGTTTCCATGATCATATTCTCCCCTCCTGTTTTCTGTTACTCTCTTCTTCTCTCCCCACCCCTCTTCCTGGAAGATTTTTGTCTCTCTTTTCATAGATGGAGTGGAATGCAGAGAGAAAAAAGGGATTAGCACAGACCTTTCTCACACTAGTGAGCACTAGCTCACACGAGCGGTTCCACTGAAGTCAATGAGATTATTCATGTAAGTGCTCGCATGGTTAGAAGGAATACAGTGAAATGGTAAAAATTTCAGTTGACAATTACATATCGGAGAGTAAATCGGACACTAGAAAATAAACACAGAATTCTTTATACAGCTGAGTCCCTTCTTCTTGCTAGAATCATGGTCTATTATATACTGCCCTAACATTCGTAGGCATTTGATTCAAATCAAGGAGACTAGAGTGTTTTTTCAAGAAACAAAAATGCTATGAGAATGTCACACTTAATATTGCAAGGGTAATTTAAAACAGATAAGAAATTCAAATGCAGCAAAGATTCATAGATTCTAGGACTGGAAGGGACCTCAAGAGGTCATAGAGTCCAGTCCCCTGCCCTCATGGCAGGACCAAATACGCTCTAGACCATCCCTGAGAGACATTTACTGCATTTGAATTTCTAATCTGTTTTAAATTACCCTTGCAATATTAAGTGTGACATTCTCATGGCATTTTTGTTTCTTGAAAAAAAAAACCTAGTCTCCTTGATTTGAATCAAAAGCCTATGAACATCAGTGGAAAGTCTTCCGATGACTTCAGTGGGCTTTGGATCAGGCCCTGAATGACACTCCTTTGTCTTAATGATTTTAAAAATGTGTGAGAGCTAAGACAGAAAACAAGATAAGTAAAGGGACTAAAAGGAACTGCAGACAAAGTGGAGGAGCTGGCCTTTGCATTTTTGGGCAGGCCTCTGGAATTATTTATCCTCTTCTTTTGCCCAAACATAAACCAAGTCTTGCCAAGCAAGCCCAGCCTAAGGATTCTGGCTGGGTTAATGGGTGTTTTCTTTGTGATACACTCCTATCCGAACTGACTCATTTTACATCAAAAGTGGATCTATCTAAGAAATACTTAGGTTCCCCTCCCTGGCTCATGCTGCAGATGTGGATCCCAGCAGCTTGTTCCTTTCATTTCTAACTGGTTTGTGCTGGTTACATTTGAAAAGCTATCCTTGTCAGAAGAGGGACTAGAAACTTAGACCCTAATGGGATGGAGTTTTGCTGAGACCAAGCTGAGGAGAGCAGATGAAGAAAAGAATGTGCCAACCTCAGTGAAGGGAATTGCAGCTGGGAGCAAAAGCAAGACAAAGTAATTCCATTTGAAAATGAGACCATAATTCACAGCCTCCCCCTTCACTGTATAGGGAGCAGCCACAGCTGAGCCAGATTGAACCACAGTGGCGGGAGAGACCATGCTTGCCCATACCAGCCATGAAGGCCTGGAACTATGAGCCTCTCAACCACACCACACATTATGTGAGGAAGGGGAGCTGGAGCTCTGCCATTCACATATAGATGTCTTCCCCACCCCCCCCCCTCAACCTCATAGTGAGCATGTGGGCTGCAAGGAGGTCATACTGGAGAAGCAATGGCTGAGCAGGTTGGCTAGGACACCTGGCCAGAGAGAAGGGTGGATAAAGGGAGGTGATCAAAGAGTACAAGAAAAGTAATGAGCTAAGATAAGATGTACTTAACATCACGTAAAACATTGTGCATGAGTTCTGTCTGGTCAATTTGCATATCTACAGTGCAGGGACTGGGTCTTTCTATGTGTTTGTATAGTGAGTAGGACATTTTAGGTGCCATAATAATATAAATAATAAAACTTCAGGGAGTGGTTTGCTTAACCCAGCAAAATAAAAAGTGCCAAATCACCCTAAAAACAATCTATCCCTCCCATTTAAGGCAGCAACAGTACAATGCAATAAAGGAATTACTCTTCAACACAACAGATAATTTATTACTTGCAGAGTCACACTAACACAAATTGACCAGCAGGTGAATGAAAATTTGTATTGATTTCTCACACTGTCTATAGCCCAGAAGAATACAGCATTTCGAGCAAAGCAGCAACACAAACACTGTTCTACAAATCCTAAGGGAACCCCAGGTTATTAGAGCTCTGCAATTGTACCAGGCTTTGAACTGATTAGCCCTTGTATCATCAATTAATATTTGTAAAATGTTTTGAGATCCCCAAAAGAAAAGGGACACCAAGTCCAATGCCACAATCATTGAACTATGGAGACAGCTCTGTAATTGACTCATTGGGTGACCTGGGGAAAGCTACTTTGCCTCTTGCCTCCAGTTCCTCATCTGTAAAACAGAGAAAATAATGTTCCCATTTGTGCACAATTATAGGCTATATGGATGAAAAGTATTGTGTAAATTATCAAAGGGCAAAGTATTAGTATCCTAAATTCTTAACGTACAATAACAAGCTTCTAAAACAGTGGTCCTCAGAACTGTAGTTTGTAACCTCTAGGGGATCCATAACAATTGTCCAAGGAAGGACATGGGGCAGGTTGAAAAGGGCCCACATTTTTCCTGTAAAATTTGTATATCTGATGTATGTATCTCTGCTACTGTTATGACTTAATTATCTCTGTACTGCACTTCTAAATTTCTAAATAGTCTGGCCATTTGTGAGTCAGAATTGATGAAGCTTGTTAAAGAGAAGATCCACGTTGAACTCTTTCCTGAGGTATGTGTACACTTTGAGCTGGGAGTGTGGTTCCCAGCTCAAGAAAACATACCGGACACTAGCTCTCATCAAGTAAACATGATAAAAATAGAGTGTAGCTGTGGCAGCAGGAGAGACATGCCATCCTGAGTATGTACAAGTCAAAGTCACTACGCATACACTTGGGGTGGCTAGCCCCTCCCACTGCTTGCACTGCTGCAACTACATTTCTATTTTTAGCATGCTGGCTCTAACAGATCTGGCACAAATATGAGTCTTCAAGCTAGGAAACAAACTCCTTTCTTGTGGTGGTGTCCCGCTAATCTAGAATAAAAGTCATTCAGACTGAAAGGCCATCGCTGCTCTTTGTGTATGAAAAAAATTCGTGCATTTATATGAAGTTAAGATCAATTACAAGTCTGGGGCAGCCTGATAGTTTTAACTAGGAACGGAGTCCTTAACTTCTGAAATCCTAAGAAGTATTGCATTAGCTATAGCATGTAGACTTTGATAAGGTAAGTGTCATGCCCCTAGATGGGGTTTATATCAAACACTTAGAAACAATGTTCCTTTCATGGGCAGAAGTAGGGAAAGTTAGGCAGGCACACCTGAGATGCTGCAGCTTCTTGCAGGCAGAGATCATCTTACCACAGCCTCATTTTCTCGTTGACACCAAGATAACACCAATTACTACAGTGGAATCATTGCTGACGACAATGGGGTAAATAAGAGCAGAATCTGATACAAAAAGCAGCTGCCATACAAATGGCAATTTTCTCCACCAAATCCAGTTCACTCTTTCACTTAAGAACATGAAGAAACAGTTCCCAGTTTGTTTTACAAACTCAAAATGAGCCTGGTTACATCCCCTCCACAGTGATCATTCTCTTCTCTTCCTTCAGTTCTGCCCTTTCTTGGCACACCCAAAGATCCCTCACACTGGCCATGCTTCTCAACTCTCCTTTGTTTGTGCAGAAGCCAGAGCATGGTTACCAAGTGCTAACAGACTTCTGGTTAGTACAATCTGAAGGTCAGGGATTGACAAGGTAGCACTTTAGCACTTTCTTATGCAATTAGGGCATGCAATTTGTTTCTGATTCATGGGAGAAAGTTAGGCTCCATTTTGTAAGTGTTAAACCACTTCAGTAAATCGTTGTCCTTCTGAATAAGTGACTATTGCTAGAGCCCCCCCCCCCACCAAAAAAGTTCCTATACCACACATTGTGAATGAATTCAACATGCTTGCTGGAAAAGCAGTGGGATCAGTCAGTGTTACAATCCACAATCTTGCAGGTCAACATTGAATTTCTCCCAGGATTTTATTTTGAGGACCAGAGAGAGCAATACTTATACACCACACTCTGATTTTACAGTGCCAAGAAATCCCAATCTAGGCATCACCTCAGTCCTATGGGACGGGTACATGCCCCCAACACAATGTTTAGCAGAGTTTGTAACTATTTACTGGCATGGTTAACTCTAAACACACCTATCTTCCTGTAGCTAGTTCACAGTGCTTTTTCCAGTTCTGACAAGTCAAGTTCATGGAACCTGTGTTCTCCTTCCTCCCAGCATCCAGACATACCCAAACGCACTGCCCAGCATACTGCCATCCTCTGCTGAAGCAGTATGGGATATCTGCCCAGATTCTCCTTGAAAATACAAAAACATTGAAGCAGCTGTGGCAAGTAGATGCCGGTACACAAACCCATGTGGGAATAGTAAAGCTTCCAGTCTCCATATTAAATATTTGTCTCCAAAACTCATATCTTCTTTAGGGGGAAACAGCAGGATCCAAGTTTTAAGGAACTAAGAGCAGACAAGTATGAAGCAATTGACTTCTGTGGGAGTTGTGTGCATGTCTGAGGGCAAAATTTGTTCATGAATTAATAGGTTCTTAGTAGGAAGACAACTTACTAATAGTGTCCTAAGGTTTTAAAGCACAGATTATATTATGAGGTTCCTAAACTCTACATTGTCTGAAATTCGTGGTCTACTGTATAAAACAAAAGAGGTTAATTCTGTGTGCCTGTGGCTTCCAGTTTATTTATCAACCAGCATTTGCAAATATTGTCAATGTGCTGATTAACCAGGAAAAGTAACTGCAATTAGTAAAACGTGCAATGAATCCTTTAAAAGATTTCACTCAGATGTACAACCAAAGATTTTATTTTTTCAGGGCCAGATTGCACTTTGGGCTGTATGCCTATGCAAAAAAATAAGGAGGAATAACGGTCACACACACACCCCAAACGCACACACTTTACACTCGTATATAGGCTAACCAGACTGTGGGTCTGCATGCACGAGCATAAACAAGTGCTGCATTCTCATTTGCTCCCCTCACACCTGAAGAAAGTAGTCTGGGCTGGGCAGAGGCTTGGCTCTACCCTGACCTGCTGCCCAGCACAATCTGTCATAATTTGCTGCTAGGATCGAATTATTACAACTCTCCTCAGAGTAAAGAGGAAGCAAGAGAGGAATTGAGACTTAGAGATATCATTGAGGCCATGGCTACACTTACAGTTCTGCAGCGCTGGCCCTACACAGCTGTAACTACCAGCGCTGCAGTGTGGCCACATTTGCAGCGCTGTTGGGAGTGGTGCATTGTGGGCAGCTATCCCAGCATTCAAGTGGCTGCAACGTGCTTTTCAAAAGAGGGGGGTGGGGTGGAATGTGACAGGGAGCGTGGGGGAGACAGAGAGAGTAGATTTTTGGAGCTGACACTGTTCTCAGCTCCCTGCCTTGCAAGTTGTAAGGACTGGAAGACACACACTGCCTACCTTCAATCATTTTAAAAGTTTTGATCTTTCCGCCACCTGTCTCTTATTCACTAAATGTTAATTATGCACTCCTAAATAGCCGTCAGACCACATAAACAGTTGCTCAACATTACCCCTCCCCCCTCTCTCCTCAAGCAAACAGCTTTGAACATTCCAAAGCAATTCTCCTGCCTTCGCTGGCTCGCTCGCTGGAGCACAGAGCAGCTGTGTTTGTTTTTTAGCAAGTAGCTATGGGGAGATCGGAGTTCAGCCATTCTTCTGGTTTGTTGTAGACAGGAATTCTGGGATATCTCCTTATACCCCGGAGGCCAATAAAAGCGCTGGTGGTGTCCACACTTGCTGACCAGCACTGCATCACCAGCGCTGGAATCACTACACCCGAGGCAGACCAGGTGTACAGCCAGCGCTGCAACCAGGGAGTTGCAGCGCTGGCTGTGCTTTGCAAGTGTGGCCACATCCTGAGTTGCAGTGCTGTAACCCCCTCACCAGCGCTGCAACTCTCCAGTGTAGCCAAGCCTGAATCACAGTGTTTCCCAGGGCTGCTCCTGGAGTGGTGTCATTTATACATCAGCCTTTTAGCTCAGAGCAGTGCCTGAAGTCACACTCTAGTCATTTCTATTATTTATGATTACATATGTATGATTGTAATCTGGGTTCTTGTTTATTGTTCCTGCATATTTACCCTACCAGATTTAGCATTAGTTAATTATTAGTTCTGAGTCCAACCCTGCATTCCTTTTGCCCCCCTCCCAAAAGTCCCATTGTCTCCTCAGGAATTTTGGATGCACACAGTGTACAATTAAACAAGTATAACTGGCCCTGTTGTCAGCAATGGGTAATTTTCATAGTGTAGAGAAGCTTAAGTGAATTTTGCAAAATCAGAAAAGAAAACAACCATCAAAAAAGAACTTCCAGTGCCTCCACAAGCACTTGAAAATAGTAAAGTAATGAGGTATATAGCAAAATGTTTGCCCTGGTCATTGTATACAATAATGTGAAAGACAAATAATTGTACTTCAGCAAATGTGACTGATTTACTCTAATAAACTATAGCTGCAACATAAGATGCCCAACACTTTTTTAAAAGGTTAACATAACTGTTATAGACCTGCCTGTGGACGCTTAAATGAACAGGCACCAGTCTATTGCAACAGGACCCAGCCTTTGGATCCCCCATATTTCCACACCAGCAGGGTCTGGGCAGAATTCAGCCACTGTTTCTAGCTCTGGGCCTCTAAGATATACAGCTGGGTGCAAACTCCCCGTCTGGCACCTTGGGGAATGGGACTCCACACTACAGTTGTCCTATGCCCCAAGACCAGTGATGACTCCCTGTAAGTCTCCCCAGTTGCTTATGTATGCAGTGTTCACTTCTGTGGCTGCTCTGCTTTAAAGTTTAATTCCTCAGAGACAACATGCCAGGTAGAGTAAGGAACACAGGCTGTGCCCAGGAGTTTCTAACCCCATAGTAACTCTTACAGAGCACACCAGAGCTATACATCTATAGGAAAAAACAATAAAAGCCCCTGAGTCTGTGCTCAGCCCTTTTTTTGAGAGTTTTTAGTCCCAGTCCATACATCACATGGGTATGCCTCCTGAATGCCTTTTCTTGTCAGGTGATGGTCAGCCATTGAGAGAGGGAGGTCCTGCCCTTAAAAAGAGTTGTCTCATCTGTCACTTGACCACCTGATCAGCTGCAGAACCTCTGTCGGGTGGTTAGCTGGAAGGTCCCAGCCCCTCTCAAAGTCAACAGTTGCAAAAAACCTGTTTCCTTGAGTCTGGCCACTCCCTGTAGCAAGACCATTGTCTTAGGGAATGGACTCCTTTGGCTGGAAAATAATCACAGTTGATTACACTTGTTAGCTTTGAGATCTACTAATGAAAAGTGCTATATGAGAAGTAGGTATTATTATTATTGACCACTTATCACTTTGTCTGTCCTTATGTCTAGGCTGTTAGTGACAGTCAAAATGCAGCACACATTCTTCAAAATGTCAGTTATAATGTCAATTGAAGGCCACAATATGATACTGGCACGTACAGACCTGTTACCAATAGTAACATTTTAGGTGCTAGCAATAATGATCTTCGTGACAGAGGAGCAAACTGCTTTTACAGCTGGCTAAACACCAAAGGAATCAAAAATGACACCTTGTAGATGCCAATGCCATAAATGTTCTTCTTTATAGAGCAAAATGAGTCAAAAGCCTTAACAGCCACTAGTTTAAATAAAAGAAAAGAAGAAGAAAACATTTCCCTCACCTCAGGAGGGGTTAAAAGCTTTGTACTGCTGCTTTCCTGGCCTTTGCCTTGATGTTGCTGTGGGATCCGGACTTAGCTGACTAACTCTTGGAACGAGAGTTCAAAAAACCTCACTCTCCAATGGTGAAGTTTTAGAAAGTAAATAAATTGGATGAGCCACCTGCATGGGAACAGAGGCAAGTGACTAGAAAAGAACATTGAGTTTCCTGGCCTGTGCATGGCTGAAATAAAATCCTGAGCCTTTTCTTAGAACTGCAAATAAAATTGATCCATGAAACATTCCTGTAATTGTTTATTGAGAATCAGTCCCTGAGAGGTGCCTTTGTCTGCTGTGAGAGTTGTGAGGGCTTTGAAAGGTTTTGACAGAAAGAAGAAAGGCTGCTGATTTCAGATACTTGTTTTCTGTCAGTATTTGACATATTTGCAGAGGCATGGATGAAGCTCTTGTACTAAAGTGCAGGGGAGGGTGTATCCTTCCCCATTAAATGATCTTTTAAAACTCTAGACGTAAAATAGATCTGATCAAGGATATCTCTATGAGCCGAGGAATAAAAGTCATCAGAGCAGGGATGGGTTAGTCATGTCCAGAAAGGGAGATGAAAGATAGAGAAGAACCCCTGGCTGTATCCCCTCCTCAGTTCAAACACAGCTCTGAAAGTTCTTATAGTGAGACAGTTACGGAATTAGTAGAGTTACCGTATTTGAACTTTCAAAAAAGAAGAGACTACCTTGTGAGGGGGGGGGGGTATCCCAGTCCCCTATCCACTCCCTCCCACTTCCTGCCCCCTGACTGTGCCCCACAGAACCCCCAACCCACCCAACCCCCCTGCTCCTTGTCTCCTGATCATCCCCTCCGGGACCCCTGCCCCAACCCCAACCCCTCCCAGAACCCCACCCCCATCTAATCCTCCCTTTTCCTTGTCCCTGACTGTCCCCCTACAACTCCACCCCTTACTTGTCCCCTGACTGCCCCGAACCCTATCCACACCTCCACCCCAACACCCCCCCCCAGATCCCCCGGCCCATCCAACCCACCCTTCTCCCTGTCCCAACCCCTCTCCACACCCCTACATCTGACAGCCCCTCCAGGAACCCCTGACCCATCCAACCCCCTCTGCTCCCTGTCCCCTGACTGCCCCAACCCCTCTCCACATCCCCATCCCCTAACAGCCCCTCCCAGAACCCCTCACCCATACAACCCCCCTTGCTCCCTGTCCCCTGGGACCCCCTGCCCCTTCTCCAACCCGCCAGCCCCCTTACCGTGCTGCTTTCCCCTGCGGAGTGCATAGCCCAACCCCCCCGAGTGCTTCTGGCGCGGCGCGCTGAGGCTGCGGGGTGAGGTGGGAGCAGGAGAGAGACATTGGAAGGAAAACCTGGACCTTTTTAGATTTTTACAAAGTCCTCCTGGACGTCTATTTAAAACCCAAAACTCCAGACGTTTCCAGGATAATCTGGACATATGGTAACCCTAAGAATTAGGGTACCATGTTTTATCAAGAATAATGAAAATGTGACATTTACATTCATTGCTATGAGCAGCATTTGAGAGGGGGAGGGAACCCACAGAAGGGGTTAATAGCCACTGCAGATACAGCTATCTCAATAACGAAGTCAGGGACATTTATTTTTTTGGGTTCCCTTTGTGCTGCAGAATAGCTGCCCTGCCCTCAAGACGACATGGCCAAAGCTCACACACAATTAAGAGCAGAGCAGCCTAGTTGGACAGGGAGAGAGGTATAAAGGAGCTACCCCTAAATTGCATAATGCATTATGGGGATGGTTGGGTCTTGAATTTGGTTGTTTTGTTTCAATGTTACAATAGGTGGGTGGTCTTGAAAATTACAAAATACATAATTTATGAACAGCCTCAAACTGGATTAGGAAAAGGAAGAAACAGACTATGCCATCAGAGGGAGAGGGACACAGGGATCCTAATGGTGGCGAGACAGTTTGAGACCCTCAGAGCAGGGAGAATGGAGAGTTGTCCCCAGTGGGAGGAGAAAGACACAGGAACTCCCTATGAAAGTTAAATAGAAAGGGAGAGGTCCTGAATAATGAGGGGAAAATGGGGTCCTGTACTTGGGAACTCCTCTTCCTTACTAAGAATCTTCATCTCTCTCTTCTTCTCCCTTTCTTCCAGACCTGAAATGAAGCCCCAGTGGTTGCTCCAATGTAAAGAAAAATTTAATTTAATAGAGAGATGGGAACTTCCTCCCTCTTCTGTAAGGGTACATCTACACTACCCACCGGATCGGTGGGTAGTGATCGCTCTATCGGGGATCAATTTATCGTGTCTAGTGTAGATGCAATAAATCGATGCCCGGTTGCTCTGCCATCGACTCCTGTATTCCATCGCAGCTGCATGGAGGAACTTTCTTTCTAGACCAGAAGATTCCAATAAGGAATGTGGAAATGCCCATAGTGATCCTAGGAGGCCCAGCCTACCCATTGCTCCCATGGCTCATGAAGCCTTACAACAGAAACCTTGACAGCAGCAAGGAGCACTCCAACAACAGGCTCATCAGGTGCAGGATGACCACTGAATGTGTGTTTGGCAGATCAAAGAGTCACTGGTGCTGCCGTTATGGCAAGTTAGACCTCAGTGAGGAAAATATTCCCATGGTCATAACAGCCTGCTGTGCTCTGCATAACATTTGTAAAGCAAAGGGGGAAACGTTTCCCCACAGTGGATCGCCTGGCAGATGGTTTTTAAGCCTTGGTGTCTGGCTGCTCGAGTGGCTCCATGGGGGGCTATTTGAATAAGGGAGGCTTTGAGGCAGATTTTGATAATGAGCCCCAGTTATGTGTGTTTCTGTACTTCATTCAGCCAGGCATTGTTTACTTGCCAACTTGAATGACTTTTGAAATGATTCCTGCCTGAGCGTTAATTGTAGTCTGCAAATGTGCTGACTGCCACTGTGTATGAATTTCTGCTGCAAACACTGTGGGTAGGTCACAAATAAAGAATCACTCTCCTTATAAGACTTATTTTTTATTAAACGGCAATACACAGATTAACATTTTTTACAAGGGACATGGACAGCATGCTGAAATGAGAATCTCTCAGCTGTGTGAAGGTCTAGCTGTTGTTATGGAAAATGTCCTTAGGAATGGAATGTATTCAAAGTCTTGAATCATAAAAGTTATACATGCCTCTTTCTCACTTTCCCTTGGCAAACACACAGCACAGCCAGAACACTAAACATGGTGAGTTTGGCCAGGAGAGGGCGGAGGTGCAAGATAAGACAAAGGGCCTGGGTGGTTTCAGAAGGCGATCACTACAAGTGCCTGGGGACACTACTCTGAACACTGGCACCTTTTTCCACAGCCGAGGACAATTGAAGCCGAAATCACTCTACTGAGGGCAACCAAAGACACAAGAGTGCATCTCCTGCATGTGTGTGGTGAGATCTCTATAGGGAATTCCCGGGACACCTCAGTGTGCATTAACAAACTTTGCCACAAGACCCCACTGCCTAGCTGCACAGGCATGGGTGGCATGCAAACTGCAGGCTGAAGGAAGCTAGCCCCCAGCCCCATCCCTTCCACCATCCCCTCTGGAGCCAAGTCTCCCTTTCCATTCCCCCCTGCCAGAGCCACCTCTCCACCGCTGCCACCAGCCCAGTCCCACGGCTAGCTCCCCAGCCCCAAAGGAGCACCGGGAGGGCAGGCACACAGCCCCAGCTTCCCTAGCCCCACAGGGCGGGCGGTGTGCAGCCTCTCTAATTCCAGGATTTTGACACAGTCTCACATGACATTCTCATAAGAACATAAGAGCAGCCATACTGGGTCAAACCAAAGGTCCATCTAGCCCAGTTCCTTGTCTTCTGACAGTGGCCAATGCCAGTAGCCCCAGAGGGAACAAACAGAACAGGTAAGCACCAAGTGATTCATCCCCTGTTGCCCATTCCCAGCTGCTGGCAAACAGAGGGTAGGAACACCAGCCCTGTCTATCTTGGCTAATAGCTATTGATGGACCTATCCTTCATGAACTTATCTGGCTTTTTTCTGAACTCTTCACAACATCCTCTGGCACGGAGTTCCACAGGTTGACTGCATTGTGTGAAAAAATACTTCCTTTTGTTTGTTTTAAACCTGCTGCCTATTAATCTCATTTTATAAGTAAATAACACTTCCTTATTTACTTTCTCCATACCAGTCATGATTTTATAGACCTCTATCATATCCACCATTAGTCACCTCTTTTCCAAACTGAAAAGTCCCAGTCTTAATTTCTCTTCTTACAGAAGCTGTTCCATACCCGTAACCATTTTAGTTACCCTTTTCTGAACCTTTTCCAATTCCAGTGTATCTTTTTTGAGATGGGGCAACCACATCTGCACGCAGTATTCAAGATGTGGGTGTAACATGGATTTATATAGAGGCAATATATTTTCTGTCTTATTATCTATCCCTTTCTTAATGACACCCAACATTGTTTGGTTCTTTGACTGCCACTGCACATTGAGTGGATGTTTTCAGAGAACTATCCATAATTACTCCAAGATCTTTCTCGAGTGGTAACAGCTAATTTAGACCCCATCATTTTACATGTATAGTTAGGATTATGGTTTTCCAGTGTGCATTAAATGTTGATAAGTGCAAAGTAATTTTATCTGCCATTTTGTTGCCCACTCACCCAATTTTGTGAGATCCTTTTGTAGCTCTTTGCAGTCTGCCTGGGACTTCACTACCTTGAGCAATTTTGTATCATCTGCAAATTTTGCCATCTCACTGTTTACCTCCATAGTGTGGGAAGGCAGGCAGCATGCAGCCCAGGCCCAGCCCCAGAGCACAGGAAAGCAGACAGCACATGGCCCCAGTGGAGCACTTGGGGGCTGGAGCAGGAGGACTGGAGCTGCAAGCAGGGAGCAGTCACAGCAAGGGGTGGGGGTCTCACCTGGCTGTTTTGGGGAGGCAAAGCCTTCCCCAGCCTATGTGACCCCCCACCCACAGAATGAGAAACAGATGCAAACAGTGCCTAGCATTGTTAATTTCAAGCCCTTCTCCCACATGCACCATATAACTAAAGGCCTCTCTACTTCACAGAACCATGCACTATCAAAGAAAAATGAGTACTTACCAGCGCTCCCCTTTCCTGCTTCAGGCACACCAGAGCAGGACTGCTGGGACGGGCTAGACCCATCCACAGTCAAAAAGAGGTTCCGGGTTGCCACACCACCTGATGAGCCTTTACCTGTCCCACATCCTCCTCCAACTCAACCTCCTCTTCCACCACTTTGTCCTCAGGGTGGACTGCTGGCTGCTGCCTGCAGTCCCCCCAAAGTATCCATGGGGCTCTTGGCAGCTGAGCTGGGGTCGTTGCAGAGGATGGCCTGCAGCTCCCTGTAGAAGCGACATGTTTTCGCTGCTGCACCAGAGCGATGGGTAGCCTTTCTTGCCTTCTGGTATGCCTGCCTCAGCTCCTGACTCTTAGCTTGGCACCTTTTCTGCCCCTTCTTATCCATGCCACAAGCAATCTGCTCGTAGTTGTCAAAGTTCCTACAGCTGGATTGGAGCTGCGACTGCACAGCCTTCCCTCCCTATGGACCCAATAGATCCAGCAACTCTAGTGTACTCCAGTGTACTCCAGGCAGGAGTGTTTGTGCTGTAGAAAGCCGGTATGGTCAGCAGGTAAGATGCAATGTGAGCTGTCCACACCAAGCAAACAGAAAAGGTAATTTCAAAAAATCCTGGGACTTTAAAAGGGGAATGAGTACTTGCCCTGGGTACTTAGTTACAGAGCAGTGAAATAGAAACTACTTACCAGAGCGGTCATGATGGGCATTGTGGGACACCTCCGGGAAGCCACTTAGGTCACTGCGTTGCTCTAACCTCCTTCCAAAAAGCTCTGTGCTGCTCGTCCAGGTGGTTTTATGATATCAGCATAGCAGGAAAGTTAAATCAGAAGGAGCAGCATAGTTGTGTGTACACCTCTACTGTTTTGTCAATGAAAACTGACTTTTGTTGACAAAACTGTGTAGTGTATATAAGGCCTTAGTGATGATAATCTTATGACTGTTTTCACCATAAATATAGGTCAGTGCTGTAATGTTATATTGGAGCTGATCCTCATCCCAAACAAGTTGGTCTGTGTCCTGTTCCTTTGGGGACACCCTACCTGGTCATTTCTGGGAGAGTCCAGCAGTTAAAGGCTGAACGCTGCAGGGGAATGCTTCAAGGGCACTCGGGACTGCAGTGCACCTATTATTACCCCTGCAAGGCAAAGGAAGGGCTGGCAGATCCTCGAGGAGATTGTTTGGGTAACTTACAGACTGGAGTGGTCAGGGAGCTGATATCCAATTATGCAAATCTTCTTGCTGATGGCAGGGGAGTAAAAAGGTGTCTCACAGTCAAGGGCACCCCACAAAAATGTCTTCATCTCTTAGTGTGATTAATATCTTATATCACCTCACAACCATCTGAAAGTCAGAAATCCATCTGTTCATTTATTCCTCCCACCTAGTAGCATTTCTCAAATAATTTAAGGCCAAAGCCTTTTAGTTTCCCATACACTGCAATTTAAGCTTGTGCTGAAGCCTGAAAGCTATAAAACAACATTTATTATGCCACAGATTTATTAAAGCGTGTTAGTAGCTTAGCAAAGGGAAACTGGAACAGACAGCTGTACACACTAATGCAGGCATCAAAACGTATTCCAAAGTATTTAATCACAAGATTAACAAACTTATTTGAGCATATGGTTGAGCAGGGGAGAGGTAGGCACAGCTATGTACATATGTTGAGAAATTCAGGGATAAATGTTCAATAGGCAGGCAGGATTTTAGGGGCATAGCTCCCCATTCATGTCAATGTGTATTGAGCATCTCAATACCCACACGTTAATCTCTTATTTTACAGTGAAAAAGAATTGATTTTAGATCAACAGGAAAAAACCTAAATGGCCCATCTGGCCCAGATTCCAGGTTGATGTGCTATAATAGAGAAGAAGAAAACAAGCACATTAAGGTGATGACCAAAGTCATCACAGTGAACAGGAAATAGTCTCAAGAGCGAGAATACTAAAAACATTAAACCAGTGACTTGAGAAAGAAACAATTCTGTATAGTTATGGACTGACAAAGAATATGTAAAACAATAGCACCACCCACTGGCCACAATGCAAACTATGCAAGTGCTGGATTTGTGTGAAATATTTTAAATTCCAATCTAGAACATTTATATTTAATCTCCCTTTGAAGAAGCTCTGCTTTAATATTGCACATATTAAAAAGACTATCAGCAAGTCTTTAAAATAATACTTTGCCCTCGCTAATTCTGCAGAAGGAATGACCAAAATACGTAAAACATTGTTTGACAGGGACGCAAGTTTGGGTCGCACAGAAGAGAGATGTCTCAGTGGCTAGCGGCAGAAGACTGGAGGTTTCCCCACTGAGCTGTAATTCATGGCGCTCCCAAAGGCAAAGGCTGTGAATTATGCCTAGCTGTGCAGTGATTTGACAGTCAAATACCTAGCAGAGACAAAGGTGCAAACATCACACTTACTAACACTTGTGACCTAATCAGAATTTGAACCCAAGTTTCTCAAAAGTGATATAATAGTGCATCACTGTTCCATACAGCTTAGCAAATATTACTTTTTCAAGGATATAGAGTGAAGGATATTTAGAAAAAATATTTACTGAATCATTAACAGTTAAAACGTTCCAGAGAGAAGAGAATCAGGTTCACATGCCAGCTCTGAAGTAGTGGCATTATTATAAATTTCCTAAAAGCAGAGACTATGACAAGATGAATAAACTTCAGAGTCATAATCCTGATCTTCATATACATCTCTCTCACCTTTATTTCAATACACGTTAATGTTATTTAACGGGTTGGACTGGAAGGTTCAGAGCATTGGTAAACAGCATACACAGTAACTTCATTTAAAGTCATCCTGGTTAATGTTGTTTCATTGCTGATCTATTAGAGAACATGCTCGTTTAAAGTTGTGCAATGCTCCTTCATAATGTTGTTTGGCAGCCGTCTGCTTTATCCACTGCTTGCAGGAAGAGCAGCTCGTTGGAGCTAGATTGTGGGGGCTTGGAACCAGGGCGAGCCAGCAGCTCCCCTAAGTTCCCTGTGCCAGGCTATCAATGGCCGGGCAGTTCAGGTGTTCCTCCCCCACAGGGGCGGCTCTATGTTTTTTGCTGCCCCAAGCACGACAGTAACATGGATTCTGTGGCGTTTCTTCAGGTGATCTGCCAGTCCCGCGCCTTCGGCGTACCCGCCGCTGAATTGCTGCCGAAGCCGTGGGACTGCCGGACATCTCGCAGGCGTGCCGTCGACAGCTGCCTGACTGCTGCCCTCACAGCAACCGGCATGCCGCCCTCCTGTGCTGGTGCCTGGAGCTGCCCCTGCTCCCCCAACTGCCATGTGCTGCTCCTGCTCTCTCCTCCTGCATGCTGTGCGGGAGCAGGGGTGAGAGGGGTGCTGATGTCAGGGTGTCCCCCTCCCCTGCTCTTGTACCTGTACTCCATCTCTCCAAAGCACAGGGGGTGGGGGAATGACACAACAGGGCTTAGGATGGAGGGAGCTTGCTGGCAGCAGCTCCTGTCTGAACTTGCTGATCTACTTGAAAGGGTAGTGTACTTAAAGTGGGGTCAGAGTACTTAAAGGGGCAATGCATCTCTCTCAAACAAACACTGTGTGTCTATCTCTCATACACACGCACCCCCCTGGCTCTTCAGTGCCTGTGCAACCATGCATGCACCATCCGGAGGAGGGAGTGATGTACTCCAGCAGGTTAGCGTGGGTTCATCACATTCAGTTTCTGCAGGGAAGTGTTTGCAGCCACCACCGTGCATCTATTGTGTCTCCTCTCTCTGCCTCAATCCAGTGCTGCCTTGTAGAGTGTGAGGCTACATTAACAATGTGTTAACTCTTGGGGGCTCAGACAAGTGCTAGTTCATCATTTAGCAGCAAGGCATTCCCTGGGCAATATCTCACCCTCTGATTCCACCATCTCAACCGAGCTTCACAGTCATCATTGCTGTGTACAGTATTAAATGCTTTAAAATTGTTTAAAGAAAACTTGTGTAAAAATGTCTGGTGAAAAAAAAAGTTTCCCTGGAACCTAATCCCCCCTATTTACATTAAGTGAATCAAATTTCCACATAAAACTTAAAGTAGCATTTTTCAGCAGCTTAACTACGTTAAGCGAGGAGTTACTGTAGTCCCCAACTCATCGGCATTAAGCACATGCTAACATCCCATTGATTCAATTAGACTTAAACACATTGTCAAGTGCTTTGCTAAATCAAGTCTATATAGCAGTGCTGAGCAACCTGCAGCCCATCAGGGTAATCCACTGGCGGGCCACCAGACAGTTTGTTTACATTTGCACAGCCACTCGCAACTCCTAGTGGCCGCGGTTAGCTGTTCCCAGCCAATGGGAGCTGTGGAAAGCAGTGGCCACACACACAGACACACAACCAGCAGGCACCAGTCGTGTCTCGCAGCATGAACTTCCTGGACATCACAATCAGCTTCAACAACAGAACCCTACAGGCAACCATGTATAAGAAATCCACAGACCACCACATGTACCTTCACAGATCCAGTAACCACCCAAACACACCCAGAAATCTTATCTGCAGCCAGGCATTCAGATATCAGAGCATATGTTCTGAGGATCGCCTTAATCAAAACAAGGATCTACTGCTCTGGTGGAGTAGATCATATCATGGAACAGACCACTCAAATACCCCGAAAGATCCTGCTTCAATGCAAGAAACGAAGAAACCTGTCCAATTGCACACCCCTAGTTGTCACCTACCACCCCACATTGGAACCCAGACAGTTAAAACTCATACTCAGTGGGGAAATATTACCCTTACTTTCTACTTTTTGCCTTCAAACAACACTCCAATCTCGTCATCAGAAGCAAGCTGTCCACAGACCAGGACCCACCAACTCAAAAGCAACACTAGCCCCTGCCAGAACAACAGATGCAAAACCTGCAAACATATCTCCACTGTTACAATGATCAATACCCCACCCAACACACCTTTCAAGATCCAATGGGTCCTACATATGCCTACCACATGTGGTGTACTTCATCCAGTGCACTAAATGCCGCAACTATGTGAGTGAAATGAGGATTACTATGGTCTTGAATGAGGTCACATAGAATGTGATAAAATACAAGCACACCATATCAGCTGTGAGCAAACCCTTTCTCAAAATGATCATTCCATATCTCATCTCTCAGTCCTTGTTCTATGAGCTTAAATTCATAACTTTGTTAGGCGCTAAAAAGATCAAAGATACTGGATTTATGGCTCACTACAACAATCTGTAACCCACTAACCCTCCTTTGTCCTATGATTGCCCACTTCACCTAGAATGGTCTCTTACAGCATGTTAACTTCTTATGCTAAACAGATTTAGCATAGCCCTGTATTTAGCTGTAACACCCTGATTACTTTAGCCAGAGCTCTTCTGATCTGGGAAAGATGGAAAGCTTGTCTCTCACCCCAACACAAGTTGGTCCAATAAAAGATATTACCTCATCCACTTGGTCTCTTAACCTAATGAGTTATTCAGCAATATCTACTATGCACTTGTAGCTAGATTTAAGAGAAATGCAATGAAGTATGGGTTAAATCAGATTAGTCCCTTATTGCTTTTTCAGGAATCCTCTTTGAGAGCAATGGTTTAATCGGTAAATAAGAGTCAGCAAAAGTTCCAGCTGTCCTGGAATCAAAGGGATAAAAGGAACATTGATATCAAACAGTGCTGGTTTGTTATCCACAAACCACGTGCCCCATATGATCTTGCTTAGTTCTTATCATGAACTCTGAGCTGCACAGCAAGTATTTCATTCTATTTCCACTTGGTGTTCGTAGTTAAAGAACTCAGTAGGAATATTTAATCTAAAAAACTGAATTATGTCATGGAGGAATTACAACCCGTAACTCACAAGTAAATAATAGATCCCTAGCTTTAGTTTTAACAAGAATTTACTGGAAACCCAAATAGAATGAAATCATACTTAATACCACATACTTAATACTACAAACCAATGGAGAAGCTGTCTGAATAAACTAGGTAAATCCCAAGGATTATTTCACATGTGCTGTAAACAAATCAGTACTAAGAGTAACATCTCCTTATGAAAATAGGCTATGCTGCAGTGTCTTATTTTGATTCACAGGTAAATTTGAAAGAGAAGCCCTGAGACACAGACTGGAAAGCTTAGAATTTTAAGTTTGCTTTAAAATAAAAAGTGCCCCTGTCAAATTAGGGGCCTGATTCCACCACTCTTACTGCAAGTAGCCCCTTACTGTGATTACAAAGCAACAGATTCCAGTTGGACTACTTGAGCTGTAAGATACTTTCTCAGTGTAAGACAGAATTGTGAAATTCATACCACTACAAAATGATACGATTTCAGGAAACAAATAAGAAAAATGGGGAGGGAGAAGAAGATTCCAGTCCCTCAGAAAATAATTTGTTGTTACCGAGAGATTATTTTTACATTTTATTCACTATGTAGTTTAAAATTTCTTAGCTGTGTACAGTTATCAGGAATTCCCAGTAGTTCCATCATCAGTACTTAACAAAACAAAAAAAATCAACACACCTTAGTACCAGAACACCTCAATTAAATAACCCTCCTCCGTCCAGTTTTATTTCTTATTCATGAAGAAAGGTGAGGTGGTCAGACTTTTTAACAGAACAATTTTTTTAAAAAACATGGAATTTAAAGTACCTTCCTGGCTCTGCATCTTCTGCCACTTTTTTTTTTTTAAAAGATTCTTAGGTGACAAACATTGCAAATGAGGCCCAACCAGAACCTGTTATACCAGCACCATTATCTGCTGCATCTTTTAAGTGATTTCCTACTTCATAACTCCTAACAGTAAGAATACCTGGTTTAAATCTGCAAGCATCAGGTTTGTTATGACCTTCCACCTTGCTAGCACAGCTTCAAGCACCAACTGCTCACTCCACACTCCACTCCAGAGATAAATGGACAGTACAATGCAGGCTGCTGCTAAGATGAGTCTTTCAAAAGGAGATCTTAAATAAAAAAACAAAACAAAAACCCAACAACCAAACGTTCTGTATTGTTTCAATTAGTGCTGCTAATGCCATATCACTTGGAGTCTGTCTCTAGTATCCCAGACAAAACTCCTTCCCACAGCTATATACGTTGGTTGCCATTGCAGTGGGGCTGTAGGCTAACACTTTGGAAGTGAACTGGGGCACAGAAGTGTGCTTCGAAAGTTATTGCTCACATTACTGCTGCCACTTGTTGCCTTTACCTCCCTATGATGGAACACAGATAACCAGGAAGGCCTGAGAGCACAAACAGGCCATCAGCAACAAGGCACTCTCTAAAGCTTTACATAATAAATGGTCTTTTAAAAAGCAGTGGCACAGGCACAGAACAAGCACACACAACAGTGTAACAGGGCATGAAAGGGTCAGTGGCAGGGCACCAGTGGGGAAGTAAATTTAGATTTGAAAAGCTGTTACTCAGATTTGCAAATTCCATCTCATCACACCTCCTCCATCTTACAATTTTACTCACCATGAGTGCTGCTCCAAGGACCAGCTACAGGAACAAACCATAGCTTTTCACCAATATCAACAGATGCCACCCTCAGGAAAGGCAAACAGTATCTTCATCCCTCGTGACAGATTGAGAAAAGCAACAGGTTTGTCTACAGGAGAATTTAAGCCACATAATCCTTGCATTGAACACTGCATGTCAAGAAGTTCTCCACTACAGAACTCCAGTCTAACTGATATCCTAAAGAGGGAAATATTGTAGCTGTTGATAGTATTCCCACTTTACAATTAAGGTTGCCTAAGCATTTCTGTTTAACCCCATTCCGAGTTATTCATAACCTCCCCAAAACATCTAGACCCTAATTTTTGTTCACAAGAGTTTGTTTTCTTTTGCTATCAGGCAAAATGATTGAGCAGTTTGAGAACAAAGTGAAAAACACCCATATTCCCTCCACTTCTCATTGTTACTTTTTATAGAAAACAAAAGCCAGCTTTAGCCCTCACGCAGCTGGAGTAAATGGCTGAAGTTTGGTACAAAATAGTAGTTCCGGTAAAAATTTATTTTGATTGGGCACATTATGTTTTTTATAGAGAAGCCAAACTTTGCACAAGTACAGTACTTTTTAAAACAATAATCATGGTAAGTTTGTGACTTTCAGCTAAGGAAGACTGGGCTAACTTAGCTACGTACTAAACATTTTCAAATCATACCTTCCTCCACCTTCCAAGAGCCCCGCTTCATACACTGCACAGCTGTGTATAAATTAATTACAAAGGTGTTTCTAGCATATGCATAGTACACAAAACTACACCCACGTATCCAAAGGTGTAGAAGTATATAATTTCTCTTCTTTCCTTTGTGAAACAGAGCTAGTTTATAAGTACTATGTAAGTGCTAGGTATTATACTACTGTATTACTTGAGAAACATTTGCTCATGTCCTCAAACCATTGTAATGCATACAAACATGCAAGCATAATTTACATATATCCTGACTGATAGTGTTTAAACCATGCAACCATAATGTTTTAGATCTAGATTTGATGGAATATTTAGGTAGTTTCTCCATTGCCAAGATTCTGGCCCAGTTTGATACCAGTCTGCATCACCATCTAGTGAAGGGGAGGGGTTGTGGTTAAGGCACTTTATTACAACCCATGATATATGAATTCAATAACCAAGCTCTGCCCCTGACCTCCTGTGTAACTTTTGGCAAGTCACTTAATTTGTGTGTCAGTTCCCTGCCTGTAAAATGTAGATGATAGTCGTTCCCTATCCTCACCTATGGACCAAACAAGTGCCTAACTAGCAAGAGTAAATCAAACTGCTTTCATAAGTACTACGTAGTGCAACCATTTCTGTTGGTTATCAGTCAAGATTAACACAATATTTTCTTAAAACTGCATAGAGGCAGGGAAGATAGATATTGGAAAAAATAAAGCATCTTGGGGGAAAAAGCTATTTCAATGGATTAGACTTCAGTTTACATTTACTTTAAAATAATGTTTGAGTTTTATGGTTATGATTTCAATCCTCCATTAGAAAGTTACATTTCAATACTGAATAGATATTGATTTTAAAGAACTAAAGTACTCTGCTCCGAGTCAATTTCAATAGCACTTTTTAAAAAAAATGTGGAGTTTCTGCAGTTGTGACTGACTTATGAGCTAATTTTTGAGCAGTTGTTTATAAATATCTTTTGGAAGCTAGAAACAGAAATCTGTTTCTCTGGTTGTAAGTTTATTCTTCATCACACGCACACATTGATTTGATTTACAGGGTTGCTCATGAATGCTAAGCTAATGGCACTGAATTTAAAGGTAGAACATTAAATAAGAATTTTAAGGACCTCCTCCCCTCAAAACATAAGGGAATAAAAAGGATTAAGAAAGATCTGGGTGTGGAATTTTGACACGTACTGCAAGTTCCAGAAGGAAAAAAATATCACTGTGCAATTTGCTGTAAATGAGAACTGTGTTACTCTATTCTGTCCATACCAGTTCCAACAGGTAAGTAGTGACTGAAAATGGGGAAAGATTTGAGGGCAATGGACAGCAGAAAAGTGAAAATTCAAGACTGAAGACTCTTGATGCAATCACAGTCATGGAGATTTGTGCACTCTTGGCATCTGTCCTAATTGGGGCATGGACAGGCTGCACTGGGACACCTCCATTGCAAAGAAAAGAAAGACAAAGGACTGAAGAAGTTGTACATCCCTGGTATTTCACATGCAGTACCTGTACCTTATTGAGTATACTTTCTTCCAACAATGTTGCTATCTTGTGCCTGGTTTACAAGACCAAATACACAACCTAGAAAAGCAAAAAGGGTGCCTGAAGCTCTCCCCTGACCCCAATCCATCCATCTGGAAGCCACCTATCACATTATTACTTATCCTTTTCCAAAGCACTATGAAAACAGAAAGCACTATGTACAGGGTAGTAGGATCATTTAAGCAATCTGAAGAAAGAATGGATTTTTTGCTTGTCAAAATAGATACAACTCTGTTGGGGAGGGAACAGTTTATTGGTATGTTATGTTTCCATTGATAACTCACATTACTGTTTAGCAGATTCAGTCTAATAGCACCAAATATATATTATTACACATGAAGGATAATTTTCCTTAGTTCATAATTGTAAAAGCTACCTTAATATTTCCATTAAAATGAGTTACTATAAATGAAGTTAAAAAAAAGAGGTTAGAGACTAAATTTTATTTCAATTCTTCTTGGAATGTGTGGGTTTTCTCTACTTCAGCAAAACATCTAGAAAAAATTGAGCATTAAGCCAAAAATCTATCTTCTATGAAGAGGAGAACATTCGCATAGTCATAAGAGGCACTTCCTAAACTTCTGGGGGCTGGGATGGACAGACTTCTCCCTGGATGCCGGTAGGAAGAGAGACTGCATATCACTTCAACAACAAGACTTTCACTGGGTCTTTTTAACCATTGGAATACTAGTGTGGCTGTAAGCCGCTATAAAGCGCTAACATGCAAAACATAGCTAGATATGCTAACAGAGGCTGCAAGGCGGGAGCAGGACTGAATCCTTCATATCACTGACAGTGTTACTCATCATCTCCACCGCAAAGGAGCAAGAGTGCTTTCCTGAAGTCCCCAGATGTATCTTTCTGTGTATGAAACATAGTATTAATCACAGTGAGTCACAACCATAAAGACATTTAAAAGAAAAAAAAAAAAGGGTCAAACCCAGGAAATACTTCAACAAATGACAGAGTTTCCACCAACAGGAAATCCATTTGTATGACTATCTGCTCAGGAATGACACAAGGAGATTCTCTGATTAATGTGTTACTTTTAAACATCCAGACTTCTTGTTTAAATAAAAATTCCTGACAGATTTCAAATGGCAATACTGGAGCTAGGCCATTTACTGCAAGTTACAAAGTCATTTCTTCCATTTGCACACCAACTAACCAAGGGAAAACCATCCTAACCCAAAGCTTTACAAATTACAACTTTTTACATATTGGAAGTGACCTTCCATAAGTTAGCAGGGGTCCAACCCTACTCCCCTGGCAGTCAAATGGGTAATTTTGCTACTGACTCCAGAGGAAGGAAGTCTGGTCCCTCCTGATAACTTCAAAAGCAATTTGACACAGCAGAACTGAAGGACTGCAGTGCATAAACAGAATTGAGTAAGACATGAAAATGGAGACAATACTATATGACGAATACTTCTACAAATCATGTGCTATAGAAAAGAGCTATGGCTTATATTAAACAGCTTTTTACTTTAAACCAAATACATGGAAATCCTACAATAACTGGTTTTCTTACTAACTCCCTTCCCTCCCACTTAAATTATTATGATTCTGCCTTTGTCTCTGCAATTAAACGCTCTCTTGGGTAATGATGTAAATAGAGACTAGATTGTAATTTCAGTCCAGCTCCATTGCACCAAATTGCTTGCACCGTGGGGGGGGGGAGGGGGGGGAAATGATGGAATAGAATCACATGCAGGATTACAACCCCAGTCCATTTCCTTCTGCCACTAACAGCTTCTCTGAGACACGGAAAATGAAAGGAAAAGAACTCAGACCAGGAAAGTGTAAAAAAGGCAGGAAGGGGGAAAAATGTTTCGGATTTTCTTATCAGATCTACCCCACTATTACACAATTGCAAGGAAATCTGAAGTTCTCTTTTTTTAGGAAATATCTTCCTCCCAAACTACTCCAGCATTTAAGCCCTTTACAAAAATTCATTAATTCAATATCGTTCTTCAGATGTTACCTACACTACCTAAAGAAGTAGTCTTACACCATCTATAAATACTATTTTCACCCAAGTATTTCTTTATCATGGAACTGGATTTGAGAGATTTTACCTGAATCATATGATGCAATGATTTCGCAAAATTCTTTCTGAATTCACGTCTAACATCCAGCAAATCAATTTCGCTCCTCGAAACCATGATTCTGATCAAAGTATCATCATCAGTGCCACCTCCCTATGTTAAAAAATATTTAAATATAATTTTGAAGCATCTATTTATGCTGCACAGGTATTGTGATCTAGAAAAAGTTTGAGAGCCCTCTGTAGTATGGTTATAACTGAAATACATTTCACATACAGTGAGAATGTCTATGGGTCTTCAAAGAACCACTGCATTGTATTTCTATCTTATTAGTACAAAATGTTTTCGTCTGTATCACAGGGCATTCAAAATTCAGTGTAAAGCAAAGAACGGATGTTGTGAAGTGCTCTGTGCCTTGAACTTCTGTGAAGTTGAGGATGCTCAGAACCTCCCAGTTCATGCCCACTAGCTTGTAGCTTCAGGCCATAAGTGCCCAAACAAATTGAAATGATCCAGCTCCCAAAAATCAAACAGTATGGTATTTGCATGATCAAGATCAGTATCTTACTAAATGATCCCCAATTCCACCCTAAGAATTGACTTTGTTTAACTGAAAGTTGGAGCACAAAGCCCAGTGATGACTAATCAAGGCATGTGACTTCCTGTACAAGTCTGAGTCACTGGTAGAAATAACTATTTTCAAAATTATCTGACTGCTCATATGAATGGAGACTGTGGTAAATGTAGTATAACCGTGCGTGTACTCTGTTCAGAGAGAGGTGTTTGTCGCTTTAAAAAAAGTTTTGAGATACGTCTGCACAGCAAAAGCTGTATGCAAGCAAGCCTATCCAAGCTACTTTGATTCCAGCTACCATGCATAACAATAGCAATGAATACAGCACAGGCTTCAGAGCAGACTAGTGAGCTAAGCACATACCCAAGATCCATACCAGATTTGTACTAACAGCAAAGTACTAACTGCACTGTCTTCCGTCCTATTGTTACCCAAGCGAGCTGGATTCAGGCTAGCTCAAACAGGCTAGCCTTAGTGAGTTTTAGCACTGATGAATGGTGCCAGATTGACAGCCCTGCAGTCCCAACCCCCTAATGATCAAGCAGTCAGGTTCAACACAGGAAATAGCAATGCAAGTTTCTACACCAATATGCCTCAACAAGGTACCAGCTGAGCCCCCTACTCTTATTTCTAGCCCCTATTTTCAATGTCCAGTCAATCCTTAAACTTTTGGTTGTGACTGGTGGTGGTTTTCATGGAACACATTTGAATGTTTTAGATGGCTGACCTAAGGACACTCTCAGATTATGCCAGGAACCAAAAAGCCCCCTTTTTGACCAGGATCAAGGACTGGAAACCACCTTTACCTCTTCCAGATGTGCAAGAGGCTCAAGTGCAGTGTAGGATTGAGCCTTGTGTGCAGTTCCTGAATGGGTGACTGTGTCACGACAGATTATATTAGTAAATTTTTCTGCTGAAATTACGAGAAAGTGGTCTGTTTACAAATAGGTTCTACAGATTTTAATACAAAATTATAAACTTTCTATAGGTTTTTTTTTTAAAAAAACCAGCCTGTAGAATTTAATAAGAAATATATATCTGCAACAGAAACCTAAAATATGGTTCAATACACCTATAGAAAGTTTTTCTATTAAATGCCAAAGATTTGTAGAGTATTTTCTTCAAAATTTCGTTATATTTGCATGAAACCCTATGTTTTCATCTCATTTACATTTTACAGGGCTTTTCTATAAGGGTAGTAGAACAACTGTTCTTTAAAAATCCAGATATCAGTTTATGATTTCCTCCAACTAATTATTCATGCAGACATTTTATTAATATATTTTACTTCATGATAAACCCATTTTAGATGAAGGCCTTATCTTCATTAAGGGAAAAACCCATGAGGAGCGTAGTCATTAACCTGCTAATGCACATGAAAACTATCAACTGCCGGCTGTCTTCACTAGGATTTTAACTCATGTTGACTAACTCAATACATGAACACATCTTTTTTTCCAAGACAATGAGGCCCAAAAAGGAAGCATGCATGTGTAGCTAAGAGAGGAGGGTGGGAGAAGTGAGGTGAGGGGGTGGGGAAAAAATGGGAATGAAGCAATCAGTAAAGCCAGATTGGTGTTTAAGTCTCAGTTTTTGGCAGCTCCTCTCTGCTTCTCAAAAATGGGATGGACTTCAAAACACCATTTGAATGAGGAACTAGAATTTTACTTTTTAAAGTTGGGATATGGGTCTATAAATAGTCATCTTAAAAAAAAGAGCCACTTTGCAGTCTGCAGATTTTACAACATAGCTTTTAGTCATCCTCATTTTCAAAACATGTGTCACCTGCAGAAATTACAGCTTTCAGCTGAATGTGCTCTATTTTCAGGCCAGGAGAAGGCCCCTGAGAGCAAGATGGAACATTGCATACTGGGATATATATATATATATATATATATATATATATATATATATATATATATATATATATATATATATATATAGTGTCTCTAAAGGTAGTGTTTCCATATTGAAGATTATAGTGCCTGCAATATTGTCCATTTTATCCAAACTAGTCACAGCCTGGCACAATTTGGGTGACTTCAATCTCTCTCCCCTCCCCCTCTCAAAAAAAAAGAAAAAGGGGGGGACAAAGAATGATAGGGGAGGAGGAGGGAGAGAGAGAGAAAGGGGTTACTTGGAGGGGGGAAAGGGTCATGTGGAGAATAAGTACTTACCTTCATGGCATAAAAGAGAGATTCAGCAAAATAAGCAGGTACACTTCGGACACATTTCACTGAGAAAATGAATCATTAACAATCAGTTTCTATTGAACACGTATGACAATCTGAGGGGAGGTAAATATTTTGACTTTCAGATTACACAATAAATACAAGTTTAAGCTCTGGAGTAGAAACTGTCTCAAGGCTATCACTCTCTTTCCAACATCTCATTGCTTCATTTGCAAGGGTCTATGTCTGTGGCTCACTGACTCCCGAACAAGAATGATCAGTTTACACCCAAATATTTTTCTAATAGTTCTACTTGGGATCTGAAAGGTAGAATTCATATCTCATCAGCAATACAGATCCTGCAAGCCCAACTCTACCCTCAAAATCACAAATGTGCCAACACGTTTTCTTCAGTAGGCTGGTCTGGGCAAATGAAGGCAGAATTTGGTCCCACAATTAGATATAAATTAAACAGTGCTTTTGATGATGCATGTGGCTGAACAGAATCCAGTTCATTCTCCCATAGCTGATAACAAGAAGAAATGCTTATTTGCTAAATAAATAATAAGATTCCAAATAAGCTACTTACTTCATAAGAGCACGTGCATTTTTACAGTCACTTTTTGACCAAAGTCATTCTAACATCAACAACCAAAATAACATTTTTTAATCTGGGACAGACTAAATTAAACTGTTTCTGGAATTCCTGCATCCTAGACAATATAAATAGCTTTATTAAATAGAGTTCAGCTGGATTTACACTGAGAGTCAGGATGGCAACAATAAATAGTAACGTAATCCCCTGTGCTACTGGAGATTTTAGAATTTAGGTCATTGATTTGAGAAAACAGGTGTCAGCTTCACTCAGGCTGTTGATCAGGTTACTAAGCACTGTTTTAATCCCTTTAAAAGGAAATGCCATGTCATCTTTTCAGAGCTCACATTATAGTGCCTACAAAATAGTGTAGCAGTAGTAAGACTGTTAATTACCAATTGCCAGAAGCAGCTTCTCCAGATCCCCAGAGGTTTCACGGTCAATGGTTTCTTCAATTTGAAAACCAGAGATAGTCATGTATCTGTCAAACACTGAAAAGCCAAGGAAAAATACATACTGATTCCATGTATGTAAACATTACTTCTCCCACTATCCCCCACAGTGCATGCTATTTTCATCCAAGCACCATATATTACCCATTGCGCAAACCTCATCCTCCAGACAGACACTCTTCCACCACCTTATTTTAAAATATCTTTTTCCTAGCAGACTGTAATTGTACAATACAATTCTTCAGGGAGGAGGATGTAGTCTCTCGAGTCCCCTGACAGCAGTCTACAGTCTAGCTGGCATGAGCAGCATATTTAAATAAGAACAACACTGACACCATCTTGAAGAAACAATCTACCTCATATCCCTAACAAAGCTCTCATCTATATTGAATAATTGGAAGATTCTGCATTTAAACTCAATCAAGCTGCCTGCATCATCAAACCTGACAACTTTCCACAGATGTGAGACAGCCTCCCCATCCAACATCTAGCGCAAATGCATAGAACCCTCCCCAAGTTCAGGGAGCCAAAAACAGTTCCTTCATGGCTCCTCTCCTATGGGCTGCATGGAGTTTATGGAGGGGACGGTACGATGGGATAGTCTAATTTTAGCAATTAATTGATCTTTGACTATTAGCAGTAAATATGCCCAATGGCCTGTGATGGGATGTTAGATGGGGTGGGATCCTAGTTACTACAGAGAATTTTTTCCTGGGTGTCTGGCTAGTGAGTCTTACCCCCATGCTCCAGGGCAGATTGGCAGAGGCCCGGGGGGGAGGGGGTTCACCTTCCTCTTCAACATGGGGCACGGGTCACTTACTTGAGGATTCTCTGCACCTTGAAGTCTTTAAACCATGATTTGAGGACTTCAGTAGCTCAAACATAGGTTAGGTGTTTATTACAGCAGTGGGTGGGTGAGATTCTGTGGCCTGCACTGTGCAGAAGGTCAGACTAGACGATTATAATGGTCCCTTCTGACCTTCAAGTCTATGACTCTATACTGGACAAAGTTGAGATTCTGGTTTTCAGTTCTACTTGCACCACTTTACCTACCCTTCCTTAGGTGACAGATACTTCGAGTTCCCAAGATGGTGATGAACTTTTCTTCATCTGTTCCCCATTTCAGCTCTCCAGCCTTAAACAAGACCTGTTAAAATTTCAAGAAACCAAAACAAAGTTAGTAATTTCTTCACACATTCACTTGAAGGACTCTACGCTCCATAACAACTGCAGTTGGAGGGGAGGAAGCTTGAGTGACATGTCCCAAAAATATACATAAGGAAAAACTGGATACGCCATATCAAAATGCACACCAGTGCTCCATCATCCTCCGTCAGCCCCACCTCTTTCCCTTAGTCCCAGTTTTAGTTTTGCCATGTGAGTGATGCTCTATCCTATTAACCCGTTCATGCCCTGAGATACATGGCACATGTACAGCAATAGTCCTACTTCATATAAACATGAGATACCCTTCCAGCAAATGTTTTAGAAACATACTCCCACCCTGCGCCCCCCGCCTCTCCAAAAATCAAACAAACAAACAAACAAAAAACAATTATATTTGAAAGACCCATCGTCAGCCTTCAACCCCGGTGCAATCAAGGTCTCCCTTTGACTGATCCAATTTCCACATAGCCCATACTTAGTAAGTTTTACAAAATAGCAATTTATTGAAGGGCAAGGGCAAGATGTATATAGTAGCAGAAGGCTAGACTGCTGCTCTGGCTAGGAAGCCGGCACTTAAAAGAACTTAAAATGCAGCACTTCACCAGGCACCATCAAAATATACACATGCCACAACCACACGTCAGACCCACAAGTATTTTGCATTGGAAAGTCAAGAAAAACATGCAATCTAAAGCACACACACAGATTTCTTGACGTAAATTTAACAATCTCTCATATTCTTCCTCTGCTGGTGTTATATTCTTGACCTGATTTGTGACCTAGGCCCACATCTCCAGTCCTGTGCATCATAACCCCTGGAGTCCATGTCTTCATTTGATTAAAATTTTATTTTTATATATTTTAATTATGTTTAAAATAATTATGTTTAAAAATAATTTTATTATGTTTCTGCGCAAGCTCATTCGAGAGCATAGTGATCAACTCATTTCACCCACATAGTTGTCACTGGGGCATTTGGTGTTCTGGATGCGGTACACAAGAAGTGATGCTGAAGCTTAAATGCACACTCCAAAGTTGTCTGCTAGCCAGCTCATGTAGTGAAAGATCTCTCAATACAGAGACCTAGGTCAGTTTCATGGTCCTCACCAAGTAGACGTTAGGCAAACAGGCTCTGTATTTAGGGGTTCCAGTATTTCTTGAAGAAAACCCATGAATACAAATATCTGCCTGGTGCCCTTATCTGCTGCACAGAACTTGCTTTGACCAGCTGCCTGAGCAGAGGAATAATGGTCTTGTTTTCACAGTATGATCAAAGAGGTTTGAGCTCTCTTTATTCCGAGTCCCACACTGGTACAATACATACAGTGTTAATGACCATCCAGGCTCTATTTTTTTATACAAAAAATCCAGTATGTAAGATGAAATGTGGCCACGACAGTTCTTTGGAACACAGCAATAAATAGTTTCATGGCTGTTCATTTAAAACTGAAATATGCAACACTCAAGTGGGTGACAACCACCATTGTACAGATGTGACCAAGCATCCTTGCACCTCCTCAGACTGGATCTTGTCAGATCCCAGAAGCTAAGCAAGGGCAGACCTGAGAAAACCAAAGAACAGCTCTCACCTTCAAGGAATAACTAGAAGTGTTACAGGAAGTCCTGTCGGCAATACCCTATTCCAAATCAGTACTAGCACTCTTCCATCTGAGTCATTACTAAATCTAATGCTCCAGCATGGTGTTAGAGGCACTGTGCTGTTGGAATTGCAGTTCTCTGCACACAACAGAGGTCCTGACTGCTGGTGATCAATAAAGGTCCCATGGCATTTTACGCAAGCATAAGGTTATTAACCCCAGTGTTTTAGCCAACTTTCATATGGATAGTTACATTCTGCCTACTTGAAATCCCTCTGGTGTAAAAGGCACTACTATAAACATTGACAACCTTTAGGAATGAGGTTTTCAAACTGAAGTGTGCTCACCAATCCTGATTTCACAGAGGGATATTGAAGCTATGATCTACAGAGATAATAGATCCCAATTTGTTCCTTCATTGTGAACATTATAAAAATTACTTCTTCAGCCAAAACTGCAGGCCACTTTGGTGCAATACAGTACACTTCATACAATGAAGTCATCTGCTTTTTAGTAAACCACAGTTTAACACCCAATAAATTTTCCTGAGTAAAAGAGGCTTGCAATCAGTGACAGTTATTCATGAATGAAGCTAGAATTATGGGGAAATACAAGTGGCATCCATTATATCCCTTTAGTGAAAAGTGAAAGGTTCATTCATATGCATAAAAATGGCTTAACACATGTCTCTTTACAACCCAGTCATAGCCAGCAGCAATGGATAATTCAGCTACAATAACCCTTAAGGGATACTTTAGCTGTGATACTTTCATTAAAATCTAGACAGTCCTGAAGTTGGAGACTAACTGCATTACTTTTGTTTAAGGTTTAGCCTGCTGTGTCATAAGGAACTTATTCACAATTACACTCACAGAATGCTCCACCTGCACAACTTCCAACACAATTAGTAGTTACTGATTTTTTTTTCCAATGTAAGAGAAAAATCAAGAATTAAGCCTTTTACTCCTCCTTTACTATTCTGAGACAGTATAGTTACATGTATGTGCATATTGTCCCAAACCCGCTCCCCCTGATTCCTTACTGACTGTGCCATACTGAGGACTGTGTTGGAAATGAAAGGCATCATTTTGAGAGAGAACTTGGGGTCGGGGAGAAGTCAAGTCCTGTTACTGCCTGCAGGCTAGGGGGCTCTGTGGTGAAGTGTGTGATCTGGAATGAGACCGTTTAAAGCAAGGTTGGGCGAGTTGTGGCTTTCTGCCTTTGAGAGCAGCTTGTTTTCTCTCTGTGTTTTTTGGTTCTTGTGTGGTATCGTAGGAATTCTAAGAAATGAAGTAGCGTAAGGTTGAAGCCTTCCAGCAAGAATATTTATGTTTTTAATCTAACTTCTTTGTGTGTAAACTGTGAGCACAACACTGACCACAGCTAAATCAACTGAAGGCACTCAAACTGACTGAACAGTGACCACACAAGGAGAGGAGTACTTGTGGCACCTTAGAGACTAACAAATTTATTTGAGCATAAGCTTTCCTGGGATACAGCCCACTTCATCGGATACATGCATCCAATGAAGTGGGCTGTAGCCCACGAAAGCTTATGCTCAAATAAATTTGTTAGTCTCTAAGGTGCCACAAGTACTCCTGTTCTTTTTGCGGATACAGACTAACACGGCTGCTTCTCTGAAACCACACAAGGTTACACTGATTTCACTCCATCAGTTTCTAAACTGATGATTTTTATTATGTGTCTTGTGGTAGCGCCTCAGAGCCCCAGGACCAGGACCCCATCGTGCTCAGCACTGTACACAGAGAGAACATTAAATTTAGTTTAGTTTTAGATCAACAGTCACATTGACTTAAAACAGTACTTTCTGGAGTGTAGAGAAGTCCGCACAGAAGAGTAGCTGCTAGCCCAGCCTCAGTCAGAGAAGCCAAAAGAAGTCTATTTATTGATGGCAGAAGCTTGTTACTTGCCTAGGCTAACTTAATCAATTTAGAGACAAACCCTGACACAAGTTTCAGTAGATAGGGAGACTTACTTGGCTAACCAGCCCAGGGTGGGCAAACTTTTTGGCCCGACGGCCACATCTGAGTGAGGAAATTGCATGCAGGGCCATGAATGTAGGGCCGGGGCAGGGGGTTGGGGTGCAGGAGAGGCGCAGCAGGGGGCTTACGGCAGGGGTGCAGGAGTAGTTCAGGGTGTGGGCTCCAGCCCGGCGCCACTTACCTTGAGCAGCTCCGAGGTGGCAGCAGCGTGCAGTAGAGCTAAGGCAGGCCCCCTGCCTGCCCTGGCCCCGCACCACTCCCAGAAGCGGCCATCACCACGTCCCTGCAGCCCCTGGGGGGGGCGGGGGGGAAAGAGGGCTCCGTGCACTGCCCTCACCTGTGGTACCTCCCCCGAAGCTCCCATTGGCCGCAGTTCCCTGCTCCCATCCAATGGGAGCTGCGGGGTGGCAGAGCCTGCAGGTGAGGGCAGCACACAGAGCCTTCTGCCCCTGCCCCTCCCCCAGCGGTGCCAGCCACTTCTGGGAACAACACAGGGCCAGGGAGCCTTACTTAGCCCCATGGCGGTGGCAATCCCACAGGCCGGATCCAGAGCCCTGATGGGCCAGATCCAGCCCGTGGGCCATAGTTTGCCCACTCCTGAACTAGACTAACTGCCAATCTCTGATTTCTTCAGGGCTGATTTTCAAGCTCA
This sequence comes from Gopherus flavomarginatus, assembly GCF_025201925.1. Lineage (NCBI taxonomy): Eukaryota > Metazoa > Chordata > Testudines > Testudinidae > Gopherus > Gopherus flavomarginatus. The sequence continues at coordinate 183,099,642 of NC_066619.1, forward strand.
ATAGATGGAGATGGAAGTTTTCTGGATTTCTACAGCTCCACATCAGAGGTAGGAATAGAAGTGGAAGAGCATATATTACACATATATATTGCCAATTCCTCTATTACTTTTGTACCAAACCTCTAGCAAGAGTATATTTTATTGATCTTGTACTTTACTTTCCCTTCTTGATTACTTTTCTGACTAATCTTAACAACCTGTAGGAGAAAGTTTTCAGCCCGAATCTGAAACAGCCAATATGCAACATGCATTCAACGATCTCTGCAATCAAACTGCTGAGAATCTGACCACTACTATAATTAACATCAAAGCCAACCTGATCTGCTAAGAGGTGCCATTTCAATTATTGTATTTCTTCTACTCCTGCTTTTCCTGTTTGGAGTGCAGTTCTAAAGAGTTGGCGGCAGAGCCATGGAAAATATAATTCAACTCCAGTATTTCACTCCCTGGAAAATTATTCAGACAGTCACCATATCAGTAGTGGCAGCTCTGGAACTCCCATGTGGTTACAACAAAGCAACATATTTGGACCACATATACATGAGCAATGCTAATGTTGCATTATCTAATAAATTACAGGTCCTAAACAAGTCCTTTACGTAGAGGTTGGCCTATATCAGAACATCAGATCTGAATGAATCTGAATGCCCCCAAATTTGCAGGTGACAAACACGAACATCCAACGTTGGAAATATCCATTTCTCTCAGACATCTGTAATGCTCCCACTGCCATACTATTTAGGCTGCTCATTTTATAACTGGAAAACTGGGGTGAGGAAGAGGTGGAACAGAGGGGAAGAGAGTCCTAAAACTTGTGTTTGAAATCTGGATCTGAATGTTGCAGCTTGCATGACCTCTGTTTTCACATCACTTGCAACAGAAAGGAAGCAACAGTTGTTTCCAAAACCAAAGTATCTCTCTCACATCTGGGCCCCACTTGTGCATCCATTTTATTTGTATATTAACAAGCTGAAACACACTAAGGAAAATTTTTTTCACTTACCTGAGCATCTTGCTCAACCAGACCCTCATCAATTCTTCCATCAGGGTCTCTATTAGCCTAAAAATAATATCCAATGTTTAGTCCAAAACAACATGTCCAATATAATGAACATAAGATTCAGTGTCAAATAATCAGTAATTTAATGTTTTTCCACAGTCTTATTTCCCTTCCTTAAGCAATAAAATGCTAGCACACGGCAGAGTGAATTAAGTACTGCCCTCCCAATTATAAACAAAAATGTATGTATCAAGCTCTGTTATCTAACAGCTTCTCAAGAGCACCACTGAAAATTGGGAGTACCAGAGCACAACTGGATCCTGAAACTGAACCACCATTACTTCCAATCCACTCACTGGGATCAATCCTGCACTCTGCTACTGCCCCTCCATGCAGCTCTGCTGTAGACCAGCTCTCTGGGTGGAATAAGCAAGCAACTATACCAATCTCCAAGATCTATGTCTATAGATGTATGAAAATAATTCAGAGTGGCCTCTATGTAAAACAGATTTAGATTCTGAGTTATCTTTAAACAGTAGTGAAATAAGCAAACACTGCCCTGAATTCTGCAGTCTAACACTCCACTCTCACAGATGCTCACACACATACAAAATGAAGACTTACCTGAACAAGGACTACTAGCATCCTCTGATAGTAACCTGTTGTGTCTCCTGTGATATGATCTTCTAAGTTGGATTCATATTCTGCAAGAGAACATCACCTTACAGAATTTCTCAGCTCTTTCTAATGGAAAAAAAGTGATGCCCTCTCTAGTCCAAGAGACAGAGGAAGTTGAAGGCTCCCCTAATCTGATTATCATCATCTGTCTAATCAGCCTCAAGGAGCCTTATAGGCAAAGGGCTGTATGCTGTCTTCATTGATATCTGCATAACCCAATGGCACTGCAAAGATGAGGCCGAAGGTACAATCTGGCCTTTATCAGCAAAAAAAATCACTAAACCAACTATTACTCAAAGTCAGACCCAGGTTCTGTTCTCATTTCCAGTGTCAGGGCAGGCTCTGCAAGCAAAGAGCACTGGAGAATTCTGCACTAAGCAGGGCGTGTCTGGTTGTATTTAGATGTGAAACGTTCCCTCCAATACTGGAGCCTGGATGCATACACAGTTAATTTAGCTAGTGGCCTTCCTTTTTAGGAAGTCCCCCTAACCATGGAAGAAAAAGGTTTAGTCCCTATGAATCAAAAGGAAGAGCCACCTGGAGATGGGAGAAGACCCATCACTCTTACTGGGGATGCTGTACTCTCTGTGGCTCATCCCACCCCAGAAACACAGAGGAAGAGATACACTGGCTTTAGCATGAATAGCCTTAGATTGCTCAAAAAAAAGATATCCCTAGGTGGTGCTCAGATAACAAGTAAAAATCTTAATAATAAACAGCTGATTTTAGATAAGAGTTTCAGTTCGTTATTTGGTGCCAATTTCCTCCTTCCCCATTATTGGACTCCCCCCTCACATTTTTAGAGTGAATAAAATTAACAGAAAAAGGCCAAATTTAAAGTGAAATCCCACTATAAATGGAAAAATATTAAACATTATATCCCAACTACAATTTGGCCACACCAAAAAAAAAGTTAAGACTGCACAGCTGTGTCTGAGCACTAGATTCTGGCAGTGCTGGGGTCCCCAACCCATCAGAATAAAATTCTAATTTTAAGACAAGTCTTCATTTTGCACTCCCATCTCCATTTCTTCCCTCAGCTCTCAAGTACGCAGTGTTAACACAGACATTAAAAATGTTAAGAGGGATAAAGAGAGGACACATTTTAAACACTGACTGAACTTTACCTTCCAGATAAACTTGTTTTATATTCCGCAGCTCTGCAGTTGTTCTGGAGGCAAGAATTTCAGTCAGCACTTTCTCGTTGGTGCCTGCTCCCTACATTAAGAGCACAAATACAGAGCAATTGATACAGTAACTGAGAGAAAGATAATTATTTCTTACAAAGCCAACAGCAGTATTCCACCTAACAAACTTTGGGGTGGGGAGAGCAGAGTTTTCTTTCTACCAGCTGTGTACTTTTCTATGTGAAATAAAGTCAGTTTTTAAGTTTGGTTTGACTTTAAATGGGACTTAATTGAAAGCTCAATGAAAATAATGGAAAGACTTCTCTCTGACTTAAATGAGCTTAGGAGGAGACTCAGTGCTCAAGCACACCAAGCTCTGTTTCATTTAGGTAACATGATCTGTAACATTAGTGCAGCTGAAATGATGTAACCGTACTTCCCAGGCAACTCTCTGGTGCTCGCCTTGTCTTACAATATCTCACCAGGATCGCTCGCATAACAGAGTCAACCCAGGAACTATGGCTGCATCACTTGAATTGCACGACATTTACAACCAACATTTTAGTCACCAGCAACACACATTTTTTAAATAAAATTGCCTACTCGGGCACCCAAGTATTTTAAGTCAACGTGCTCTAATTACAATGTGCACAACAGTCACTTTCCATCCCTTTAAGTATAATATTTACAAAAGCCAAGGCAACACCTTATTTATGCATGCCTGGATTGGCTGTGCCTATAGGGTGATACAAAATGAATGCTAATCAGCCCTAGCTCAAAATGGTTTTCTTCAGTCAGCCATCTGGCCTCAGCAAGCATTTACAACTCTTCTGAAATGAGAAAATTCTATTCATAAATTACTTATAAGTATCTCTCTAAACAAAGTCAATCAGGTTATGCACCATCATCTGAATACATACAGCTAGATTGACAAAGGTGTGGTAACTAGGGTGACCAGATTGCAAGAGTATAATATCGAGACACATAGGAGTCAGCTACAGGAAGCTGCGAGGGGGGCGCAAGGCCCTGGCCCCTGCCGCAAGCCAGAGGCACATGGCCCCAGCTCCAGGCCCTGCCACATGCTGTGGGTCAGAGGCACACAACTACGGCCCCCAGCACATGCCACAGGTTGGGGGCTGCAAGTGGGGGGGTCTCAGGGCTAGCGTAGGGGCATGGGAGTAGGGTGCTGCCTTTCAGAGGGAGTTTGGGTGCAGAAGGGGGCTCAGGCCTGCAGCAGGGTGTTGGGGTGTGGAAGGGGCTTCGGGTGTGGGCTCCTGGTGGTGCTTACCTCAGGCAGCTCCCTGGAAGTGGCAACATCTCCCTTTGGGTCCTAGGCAGAGCTGCAGCCAGGCAGTTCTGCACACTGCCTCCACTCGCAGGCGTCGCCCCTGCAGCTCCCATTGGCCACAGTTCCTGCCAATGAGAGCTGCGGAGCCAGCACTCATGGAGGAGGCAGCACACAGAGCCCCCATGGCTCTCCTCTACCTAGGACCCAGAAGGAGATGTCACCACTTCCGAGGAGCTGCATGGAGCTGGGTAAGAAGTATGACAACCCTACTGAATATCAGGAAAAATGGCATCCCGATCATACATCAGTCAGGATGTGAGACAGAGTTAAATATCAGGACGTCTGGTCACCCTAGTGGTGACACTGAGTGTCACCATGCCTAACTTTTAGCCACCTAGAAAAATCACCGAGATTCACAAAACCTGACTTAAACATGCAGGCTCTCTATACAATGAAAGTGGAAAGAGGTGCCTCAGATTAGGATGCACAAAAGCCAGCAGCTCCCCGCCTAAGCAGCCAAGACACCTACATACAAGGTAAGGAAATGCCAAGGTGAAGGATAGGTCCTAAGGCCCCACCTAAGTCTGGGCTACAATGAAGCGCCTCTCTCTGCTTGCAAGTCTGACCAGCAAATCCTCTCTTGGCATTAGACGCCTACATCGTTTTTGCAAGGAGGAGTTCCCTTATAGCCTTTAGCCCAGAGGTGAGGGCTTACCCAGGATGCGGGAAACCTCCGAGTCAAGTCCCCCTGCCACCCGAGGGGGAGAAAGGATCTGCCACCTCTCTGGTGAGTGCCCTAGCCAGTGAGCTGTGAGATATTCTGACATTGGGCTCCCTCAGTCTCTCCTGTTGAAGCTGTTAAGCTGTGGATAAATAAAAACAGTCACTGGAGCAAGGGGACTGGATCCTGGATCTCCCACATGGGTGCCCTAACTACCAAACTATAGAGAATGCATGGTCCTGAAAATGACACTCTCTTCCCTGCCAACCCCATCACTCTCATGATCTATCCTGTTTATTTAAACAGGAAAGACTGAGGGATGCCATCCCACCACCTATCAGAATATTCTACAGGACAGTAGTTATGATGCTCACCTGAGAATTCAGGTTTTAGAGGGGTAGCCGTGTTAGTCTGTATCAGCAAAAACAATGAATAGTCCTTGTGGCACCTTAGAGACTAACACATTTATTTGGGCGTAAGCTTTCATAGGCGATAACCCACTTCATCAGATGCACATGCGAATTCAAATCCTTTTCTCCCCATTAGGCAGATGAGGGACTTATTTGGCATGTGGGAGACACCCCTCCCCATTCAAGTGTTCTAACCACTTGGCTAAATGTTACAAAGGAAGGTCCTCCCCCATCATTTTATGAGCTCACCTATAAGGGCCTGATCCAGCAGGTGAGCTCTGAGCATGCTTACCAGATCAGGCCCTGCAAGCAAGTTAGGCAAAGGAGCAGCTGTCTTCCCCCAGTTCATGCATAGCACTGGAGCTTAGGCATCCAGATGACTAGGGTGAAGCAGCAGAGCATATGCAGAGAGGCAGAAATATAGGTGTCAAGTGAACTTTTACTGCAAAAATTTAGATGATTAACAAGTTTACGTGCCCACAGGTCTCGGTAGTATCTGAGAGCGGGTTTGGCAAATCCCAGCAATGCCTGATTCTGGGATTTAGGCAGCTAAAGTGGCAGTTAGGTATCTAAGTCCTTTTGCAAATCTAACCCACTTATTTTTAAAAAGAAAAAATGTTAACTACCTCACCAGCTTTGTTTAATATCATTTATTCTATTTTAAACATTGAGTGTTAGAGGGATAAGAAAAAAAATCTTGCTTCACTATTTATCCCTGCTCCGCTACAACCCTCCATTCTGCCCATTTTTCTTTGCCCTTTTTTTTTTTTTTTAAAGTAATTGGGGGGGAGGGGGGACAACAGTTTTTTGCCTCTTCTCAGCCACGCTTCTACTTGTTTCTATGTTCAATGTCCCTTCTACTTCCCTCTCCAAATATTATTTGAGACATTACAAAAAAAATCCCAGACTTCAAAGTCAACATTTGGTTAGGATACTATACTCAGCAGGAAGGTCCTTGGAAAAGCAGTTTACATAACACACTAGTTAATAGATTAGCTAACAAAGGTCTTGGGAATTTACCTCTCCAGGTCACTTGGCCCAGCACTAGATAGTACCATGTCAAGTTCAACGTTCTCTGGTTTAATTAGTAAGTTCTACAAACAAATCAGAGATATCCATATTCTAAACCATGGCCTTCAAAGTCAATGTCATCAGGGACAAATAGCAACAGGGCTTCAGAAAAGAAGTCAAGGCACACTGAATAACATGCTCAAACTGTTGAACTAGATAGATAAAATAGGAAAATGGTGCTATCTGCCTCTTTTTCCCCAAAAAGGGAGCAATGCATTTAGCCAAAAAGAGAACTGTTACCAATTTACAGGAGTTTAATTCTTCCTATGTATTAACAGTACATTTTTAGAGCTGATTCAAAAGGGATAAACACCTGCCCATAAATTTGTATTTAGAGCATCAATTTACAAGAGCATGTCATTGACTAACCCATCTCTCCTCAAGGTACAGCTTCATCTCTCTCTGATGTAAATTCACCCATCAAACTTTTAACCATACTAAAAATGGAAAGGGGGGGCAGGGGAGGAAAGTATGGAGATGAACATGACCAAACGACAGAGGGACCTGCAGAGATTAGTGTAGATCTATACAAGGAAAGGAAGAAAGTAATACCCAATGAAGTAAAACCCAATGAAGGGATAAAACCAATCATCAACTATTCCTGATACCGCAGCGGTGCACAAGAGGCTCTCTCTCTTAAACAGAGGTTAAGAACAGAAGTTTGGAAACCACTGCACCAACTTACCAACTGCCCTGAGCAATCTATGGACCTTATGATTCCTAGTATAATGTGAGTAAATTGTCTTTTCTGTGTCCTGCACAATAAACATTATATTGAACAATTCAGCAAGGAGTAGTTTTTTTAAACAGACAAACAAACAAAAAAAAAAGAACACACACACAAAACCCACTACACTGAAATTAACTGCTACTAAGTAAGACAAGTCTCAAGGTGCACACCTTGTAATGCCCAACTCCACAGACACTGATCTTTTAACATCTGGTGTTTCTTTGAAAACAGACATTTTTGATTTCTAACCTACCTGTCTCTGATGAGCTGTTAACGACGTCAAGTCATGAAAATCAATGTTAGAAACATGAATGTAATCAGTATAGTATGTTATTAGCATTAAAATGAAATCTCTAACTCTAAGGAAGCAGAATCATTCTTAAAGCAACAAGATTGGAGCAAGAAATATTTCATTCAATTGTTTCATTTTCTCCCACTCCTTTTACCTTAAGGGCATGCTTCAGTTCATGGGCATCAAAAAGTCGTGCTGGTCTCATCAAAGCCACCATCAGGGTTTCAAATTTGCCAGTCAGTTCTGATTTCAGGTCATCTACAAGATCCTAACTCACAGAATAAACAGTGCTACAATTAGGAAGCCATTTCAAAAAGCAAGCACATAGCTCAGCGGTTGCTAAGTTTTTTGAGACGGGGGAAGTGTGGTTGAAAGTCTAAGGTAGAGAACGCATAGGTATTCTGTAATACAGGAATACATTTTGTTCTGTGGGTTACAGAATATACTTTGGTAAACATCATTTGAGGACTACAATTTTTAGATGAAAGCAAAAGCAGGACACTAACAGGATAAAAGTAATGAACTAATACAACTTCAGCAAATGGAGCAAATTTTTGCATATTAAAAAAAAATATTCTTTTTAACAGTTAAATGTCCACTCTCCCCTTTGTCGTCAGATGGCCACCGGTGTGGTGCTCTGCTCTATTCAATGTTGATATCAGTCGGCTGCATGCGTGTGGTCCCTCTGTGCGGTGCCCCAGCTCTGCACAGGAGCGTTCCCACGGCAGCGATTTGAAGTTTCCAATGTAGACATACCCATACTGAACACAAGAACAATGGTTGAGATTTTCAATGCTGAGGCTAAATCACCTAGGCAGATTTGGAAATCTCTATCTAGATTTGGAGAAGACTCCATGTGCCAGGACCAGATTTTCCAAATTTTCAAGCACCCATAACTCCAACTGAAGTCAAAGGAGTCACAGGCACTCACCACAAGCACAGGCACTTTGAAATTTAGGCCCACAACCCCTTCTCTTTAGTTACCATCAGTTGTTTGTTTCATTCCTTGTATACTGGTTTTCCTAGTACAAGCTTTTGATTTGTAGAATGCTTGAACAATTATTTATCCTTATTACGCATAATGCACACAGATATTCTTAGTTTTTTAGCATCTTACACACTAACTACAGCAGGTCCTCGGTATATGTTGGGGTTGTGTTCTTGAAAAGGGCCACGGATAACGAAACGATGCATATCGGTGACCTGCTGGCACAGCAGTGGTATAGGCAGGAGGAAACACTTGGGTGGGTAGGCAATGATAGAGGCGGAAGGGTAGGCGTTATCTGGCGGCCTCTCCCAACCCTCCAGCTGGCCTTGGAGGTCAGGGGGAATAGATGCTCTGGCCAGGGGCTCCCGGAGAAATGGGAGGCCCCATAAAAGCATGCACCACCACACTCTCACCTGCTCCACACACCCTATCTGGCTCTCGGGGCTTCCCCCGCTCTGCCAAGTGCTCTGCCAGGGGAGCAGGACGCAGGAGCTTGCCCCACACAGCCCATCCAGCACTCCAGCTGGGGAGCGGGGTCGGGCGCAGGGGCTCACACTGCTCTGCCCACCCGATGCTCCAGTCGGGGAGCAGGGTTGTGGCTTGCCCTAGCACTCCAGCCAGGGACAGGGGCTCAAAAGCCCCCGCACCCCAATCCCGCTCCCCAGCTGGAGCACCAGGCAGGCATAGTGGTACAAAAAGTGGGGCAGGGTGGGCCTGGATGTCTACGCATATCCATGCATACACATCACTCACCAGTAGGGAAATGTGTTCCGATTCACGTTGGTCCTGATCCGCATATCCGTTGTTTGCAGTACTGTACTGTAAGTTGCAAATGACAGATATGCAGACCAAAGTGAATCCGAACACGTTTCCCTATTGATGTGCGACAGATGTGTGAAACAATGAATAAGGGGAGACATAAACCAGGGACCCCCTGTATTATATTTAGGAAGCAGAGTTTAGCATTACTGGTAGCAATCACAGTGCTTTTTAATTTTGTTTAGCTATCAGGGAGGTGGGGGCAGAAAGTTAAAACACAACAACAAAAAAAACTTATTCTCCAACTGCACTTAATACAGGTTAAACAGACGAAGATTTAAGGAGAGATGCACTTTATCCAACAGTGCTAAGATAAGGAAATTAGTTCTTTGTGTTTGTCTTATATGTACTTCTTTTCATCTACCAACAAATTAGGTTTTATTCTCTCTTTTTGCAATACTCGATAGTTACAAAATGTGACAAATCAAGGCACTAGAGAATTCTGTCCCACTAGATCAAGAATCACCTCTGGCATCAAAATACTTGTATATCAGGAACAAGGATCAATCCTTGAAGCACAAAGAGTAATAGGAAAGTGAAGATGACGTTTGGACTATACTGGGCCAGAAGACTCCACAGGAGGAGCACATGAAAAAGAGAATGTAATGTCTATATGATAATCTAAACTGAATATTATTCTTATTTCATTGGTGAGTACGATATATTTTTTAAGGAAATGTCAGACAAATAACAGAACCACATAGTCTCATTAAATGAACATTCTACAGAACAGTGGATGGACTGTGAGTGTGTTCCATTCAGCTGATTTTTTAGAGTACTTTCTTCTTCCTCTTACCCTGCCAAATAAGGTTTTAAAAGCAGATGCAATTTGTTGGCGTTGAGCATTGCTTCTGCTAGTAAGGATCTTCAGGACAGCCTCTTCATCGGTACCTGAAGTTATTTGAAGAGGGGGGAAAAAGAACATTAACAGTTAGAAAATTTTTTTAGAAATCTAATAGTGTAAACTTTGAAAGGACTGAACATTATGAACAGTCACTAAATCAAAGGTAAAAAGAAGACAGTTTAGTTAAATAGCCACACTGAAGAAAATTTCAGTAGACCTCAAGCCATACCATTAGATTCTGACACACTGGTATGAGAATAAAATGGATTGAGTTCTAACATGCTGCTCTCAGGCAGGATACCACTGCAGGCTCAGTTGCCAACATGACAGACAGCAGCTACAGAAATTAATCATACTTTGTACTTCTATAAAACTTCTCATCTGTGACTCTCAGTGATTTACTTCAGGCTAAATGCACCCCTGGAGTTAACATCAGGGATGCATCTAGCCATTAAGCCTGCTAGGGTAGCTATACCCTATTCTTACTTTATGTGCACCAGATGGCAAAACCCTTATTCACACTGAGCAGTTACTATTTCCATTAATGATGCAGCATGAGCAGGGGTATCACAGTGTGGTGCCTACATGGATAAACTGAGGTACAGAGAGTATACTCATGCCTCACACCCAGGCTCAGAGGGGGCTAGATTCACACAGTGAATGACTGACGCAAAGGGGCTATAAGACAGAGCTAAGTGCCCCTGAGGAACAGCACCAGGAACGGGGGCTTCTCTGTAAGACACAGAGCTGGTCATTCCAGCTCTGCATTACCCCCACAAAAACTCCTGATATGGAGGTCTGGCTAGAGGAGGGAAAGGGTGGATTGCCGTAGAAGTGTAGCAAGGGACTCTCTAAACCTCCACTGATTCCCTCCTGCTGCTAGCCTCACAGAGACCCAGGCAGTAGGGAATGCAAGCTAGGGCAGCAGCTTTTGAACAGGGCCATGTACAAAGTGGGGGGCAAGCAGGGGCATGGACACACACACCCCAGTAATTGTCAGGGGCACAGGACTTCTCCAGCCCCAGCAGTGAGGATGGACAGGGGGAAGTTGAGCTCCTGCCAGGCCACAGGAAGTGTTAGTTCCTCCTGGGCTGGGGATGGAGGGAGATCATGACAGGATGGGGGAAGAGAATGCCCCTGCAAAAGGGGCCAAACTTGAATTTCTGCACACAACTCTGCTTTTGAATAAGAGAAGGGATTTACATCTCCCTGTGCCGGGGCAGGGGTGAACTTTCTTGAGAATAGCAGAACCAGAACTGGAACAAACCCTAACTCTTGTGCTCACAGGGTTATAATTCCACCACATGTAAAAATTAAAAATCTCTTATCTTTGTTTGCTTTAGCTAATGTAAAACTTCAGTAAACAGCCATTGTATTGTGTTAGAAAAGGAATATGAAGAGCTTCCCATCTAGCTGAAAGAAATAACTACCTCTGAGCAGACATATCCATAATTCTTACCCAATCCTTTCATTGCCTTACGGAGAGTCTCAGCATCAGTTCTGGCATCAAAACCAGGGAAGTCTTTCACAGTCCCTCTTGAGAGCTAAAGGAGAAAAATGCCATGAAGCAGCAGATATTGATTTATTTAATGAGTCCACTGCACATCTGCTCATATTAGGATCCTAGCTGTGACTTGGGACTGAGATCTGAATGTTAAATTTTTTTGCTAGAAAAATGCTGTTTAAACCAGTTCTTGCTACAATATCTAAACACAATTCTTACTAGATGGGTGCTAACACGGTTTCAGTTCAGTGTACACAGGAGCTACCAGGTGCATGGGTCCATTTGCGTGAAGTGGCTTGCAGGACCCAGCCCATAAACATTAGCACCTGAATGCTAATGACATGGTGAACATAGTGACATGGCTCCTATAATGAACCATACCATTTGTGGCTTTACATTTACATACAGGACATGTCCTAGGAAGAGTTATACACAGAAACCTAGGGACAATTGTGCAGTTTTAAAAGAATTGACCCTAGACATAGAATGCAAGAGGTATCTCTCTTATCTGGAGAAGAAGGTATTATAGATCTGTCACACAGCACCACATTTTAAGAAGTTCATGATACTCTTCTGAAAAACAATATGACACTTTAAAATCTACAATGGCATTCAATTTTACTTCCTATTTCCTTTGACATGAGCACCTTTTTATTATTGAATGGCCGAGCTAAATTTGGTAAGAAGTCAGTCACAATTAGGGTGACTAGACGTTCCGATTTTATTGGGACTGTCCCGATATTTGCTTGTTTGTCCCGCATCCCGACCAATGTTAGGTCGGGGACACTGGACAAACAAGCAAAGGCTCCAGAGCCCGGAAGGGCTCGCGCCCTCCCCGGCCCTGACTCCGCCCCCTCACTGCCCCATTGGAACCCTCCCCAAATCCCCACCCCCTCATTGCCCCATTGGCTCCCTCCCCAAATCCCCGCCTCTTGCCAAGCACGCCATGCCCAGGAGACACAGGGGAGCGCAGGCCGGGGTGAGTGAGAGTCCAGCCTGGCCCTGAGCAGGCAGGACTTGGGCGCAGTACCTGGAAGGAGAGTAGGGGGTGGCCTGCGGGGCCAGGCAGCGGCTGTTCTCCCCACCTGGGAAGCGGGACTTGGGAGCAGCCGCTGCTGCAGCTCCCACTGCTGTGGGGGGAGGAAACAGCCAAGCACGTGGCGCTCGGCGGCTGCGGCTTTGGCACCCGGGCCCGAACCCCCCCTGAGCCCAGGCCTGCTGTGGGGACCCAGCAGCGCGCATGCTGCGTCCAGCCCCTGGCCAGTCACGTCTGGGCTGGCTGCCCAGCTGGTGCAATCCCGCGGTGGAGGCATCGGCAGCCCAGCCCCGTTCGTTCCCCTGTGGGACCCGAGCGGGACGGGGGGGCTGGGGCCTGCTGCCCCCGCTCCGGGGCTGCCCACAGGATTGCACCAGCTGGACAGCCAGCCCAGACGCGACCGGCCAGGGGCTGGGTGCATCGTGCGCGCTGGGTCCCTGCAACAGGCCCGGGCTTGGGGAGTTCGTGGGCGCCAGAGCCACAGCCGCCGAGCTTGGCCAGCAGCCGCTTCCTCCCCCCCCACCCTCCGCGGCAGTGGGAGCTGCAGAAGCGGCTGCTTTAGAGTCCTGCTGCCCAGGTGGGGAGAGCAGCTGCTGCCTGGCCCCGTGGGCCGTGCCCTACTCTCCCTCCACGACTGCACCCAAGTCCTGCCTGCTTGGGGCCAGGTCGGACTCTCGCTTACCTCGGCCCCACGCTCCCCTGAGTCTCCCGGGCCTCCTTCCAGCGCTTGTGGAGGGAGGAGAAATCAGGGGCGAGAGACTTTTTTTTTCTTTTTTTGCTCTGCTGCCATTTTTTCCCCCTCTGCCCCCCCCCCCCCCACGTCCCGATATTTGACCTGGGTGATCTGATCACCCTAATCACAATAGGCAATATAGGTCACGGCCTAAGAATGAAAGGGTCAGCACATGAGCATGTGCACACACACACAAATGATTACACTGTTTCCATTGTACATCACCTTCATAAGTTCTTTTAGAATCAAATACATGAGAACAGATGGTTACTCACCTTTTTAACTGTTCTTCGAGATGTGTTGCTTATATCCATTCCAATTAGATGTGCACACACCGCGTGCACAATCGTCGGGAGATTTTACCCTAGCAACACTCGGTGGGTCAGCTGAGGCGCCCCCTTGATTTGGTGCCCTTACCGCGCCAGATATATACCCCAGCCGACTCAGCCCCCTCAGTTCCTTCTTGCTGGCTACTCCGACAGAGGGGAAGGAGAGGGGGATTGGAATGGATATGAGCAACACATCTCAAAGAACAACAGTTACAAAGGTTAGTAACCATATTTTCTTCTTCAAGTGCTTGCTTATATTGATTCCAAATAGGTGACTTCCAAGCCTTACCTAGGCAATGGGGCCAGAGTGACATGTCGCGGAGTGGAGAATCGCTGAGCCAAATGCTGCATCACCCCTTGACTGCTGGACGATTGCATAGTGCGAAGCAAAGGTATGCATCAATGACCAAGTTGCTGCCCTACATATCTCCTGTATGGGTACATGAGCCATGAAGGCGGAGGACGAAGCTTGAGCCCGAGTGGAGTGGTTGGTAAAGTGCATAGCTGGGACACCAGCTAAGTCATAGCACGCACAGATGTATGATGTGATCCAGGACACGACGTGCTGGGTGGAGACCGGAAGGCCCTTCATCCAGTCTGCCACAGCTACAAACAGCTGGGTCGTCCTCCAAAAAGGTTTAGTTCATTCTATGTAAAAGGCGAGGCCCCTGCGAATGTCTAGGGAGTGCAGCTGTTACGTCAAGACACGTGCATCTTCGGATAGAAGATGTCTTGGTTGACGAAGAAGGCAGACACCACCTTCGGAAGAAAGGCAGGATGTGGTTGCAGCGGTACCTTGTCTTTATGGAACACCTTATGGGTCCAACATGAGGGCTCTAAGCTCTGACATGCGTCTTGCTGAGGTGATAGCTGTGAGGAAGGCTGTCTTCCAGGAAAGGTACAGGAGTGAGCAGGGGGCCATTGGCTCGAATGGGGCACCCATGAGTCTGGATAGGACCAGGCTGAGGTCCCACATAGGAGCTGGATGCCGAATTTGCGGATACAGACGTTCTAGTCCCTTGAGGAACCTGCTGACCATGGGATTGGAGAAGACCGAGTGCCCATTTTCACCTGAGTGGAAGGCAGAAATCGCTGCTAGGTGTCCTCCGATGGATGAAACTGCTGGCCCAGCTGTTTCAAGGACAAGAGATAGTCTAAGATGGTAGGTACTGGTGCCTCCACTGGGGCCGTATTGCTCAGAGCACACCAGCAGGAAAAACATTTCCACTTGGCCAAATATGTGGACGTAGCAGAGGGCTTTCTGCTACCCAAAAGTACCTGATGCACTGACCAGGAGCAACTCAGCTCAGATCGAGTTAGCCATGCAGCATCCACACTGTGAGGTGGAGGGACTGCAGGTCTGGATGGCAGAGTTGTCTGTGTTCCTGAGTGATCAGGTCTGACCACAACGGAAGTGAAACTGGAGTGGGCACTGACAGATCGAGGAGAGTGGTATACCAATGCTGCCTGGGCCACAGTGGGGTGATCAGAATTAAGCAGGTCCTGTCTCCATGTAACTTGAGAAGGACCCTGTGGACTAATGGGAATGGAGGAAAGGCATAATACAGGCCATCTTTCCACGGTATCAGGAAGGCGTCCAACAGGGAACCCAAGGGGCATCCCTGGAGAGAGCAGAACACCTGGCACTTCCAATTCTCGCGAGAGGCAAATAGGTCTATCTGGGGAAACCCCCACTTCCAGAAAACAGAGTGGATGATGTCCAGGCGTATCGACCATTCGTGAGCCTGGAAGGATCTGCTGAGGTGGTCCGCCAAGGTGATCTGGACTCCTCGGAGAAACAACGCCACCAGGTCGATCAAGTGGGCTATGCAGAATTCCCACAGGCTAATGGCTTCCTGACAGAGGGGGGACAATAGCACTCCCCCTTGTTTGTTGATATAAAACATTGCTGTTGTGTTGCAGTTCTTATAGACAACACAACGGCCCTGAAGGTGCTTGAAGAACACTTGACATGCCAGGTGCACTGCTCTCAGCTCCCGTACGTTGATGTGCAGGGATCTCTCGTGTGGACCAAAGGTCCTGTGTGCAAAGGTCTGCAAGGTGAGCACCCCAACCCAAAGATGATGCGTCCATGGTTAGGACCAGGGAGGGCTGTGGGGCATGGAATGGTACCCCTTCGCATACTGAGTTGGGGTTCAGCCACTAGACCAGAGACTAAGACTTCCAGCAGTACCGTGACCATTGTGCCCATGTTGTCCCAGCCTGGGCGGTATACAGTTGAGAGCCAGTCCTGAAGTGGATGGAGGCACAGTCTGGCATATCTGGTCATGAAGATGTAAGACGCCATGTATCCCAAGAGACTGAGGCACCTCCATGCTGTCGAGGTCAGGAAGCTTTGGAGGCTGTGGATAATGCTCGCCATGGACTGGAAGCGGACATGCGGTAGGCACGCACGGGCAAGTCTTGAATCTAGGACTGCTCCAATGAAGTCTATTCTTTGGGTCGTCTCCAAAGTCGACTTTGACATTGAGCAGCAGGCCCAGCTGTCTGAACAAGGTCATGGTGAACTGAACATGAGATTGCACCTGGTCCTTGGAGCGACCCCAAATGAGCCAGTCATTGAGGTACGGAAACACTGGGATCCGACGTCAACTGAGAGAGGCAGATATGACGGCCGTACACTTTGTAAAGATCCTTGGTGCCGTGGATAGGCTGAAGGGAAGGATGGTAAATTGGAAGTGCTGTTGGCTGACCACAAAGCAAAGGAAATGCCTGTGCGGCGGGTAAATTGCTACGTGGAAGTACGCGTCCTTCATGTCAAGGGCAGCATACCAGTCTCCAGTGAAGGAATAATGGTCCCCAGGGAAACCATGTGGAACTTCAACCTTACCATGAATTTGTTGAGTCCACACACATCCAGGATAGGCCGTAGCCCACCCTTTGCCTTCGGAACTAGAAAATAATGTAAGTAAAACCCCCTGCCCCTCAGTTCCTTTGGAACTTCCTCTATAGCTCTGATAGCTAGGAGCATTTTCACCTCTTGTAGAAGGAGTTGCTTATGAGAGGGGTGGTATCCACTTTCCACCACACATAGGACCCAGCGGCCTGACGCTATACAGGACCATGCATGGAGGAAATAGGAGAGGCAGTTGTTGAAAGGCGGGGAAGGATCTTGTCTATGCCAGTGTCTGGACGCAGTGCTGACCCTTCAGGTGCCGCAGGCGCACTTCGAACCGACAAGGTTGGTGCCAGGTCTCAACGCAGAGCTGAGGACATCAGGCTAAGTGCCGCTTCCAAAAGGGGCTGCTTCAAGCGAAAGCCCCGCTCTTTTTTAGTCCGAGGCTTGAATGCCTTATAAATGCAGCACTTACCGGATTGATGGGATTCCCTCAAGCACTTCAAACAGGAGTTGTGGGGGTCTCCCATAGGCATCGGTTTAAGGCAGGCGAGCAGGGTTTGAAACCTGGAGACATAGCCATCAGCCCGGGTACCGGGAGGGAGGAGCCCCTTACCCCCAACTACTAAAGAACCAACAACAACTACATTTAAAACTATTTACAACTATAAACGAGTGCTACACTAGAAGCTAGAGAAGCAGAGTTCAGCTAAGCCGTGCTCCAGAGTTCCAACCACCATCACGGGCGGTAAGAAGGAACTGAGGAGGCGCTGAGTCACCTGGGATATATATCCGGTGCCATAAGGGCGCCACTTCAGGGGTGCCGCAGCCAACCAGCCAAATGTTGCTAAGGTAAAAATCTTCTGACACCTAATTGGAATCGATATGAGTAAGCACTCGAAGAAAATTAGCCACCCTTATGATAAAGTCCCATAGAATTTAATAGGAGTTACTATGTAGCAGTTAGACCTGATTGGGCCCTGTAAACACTGCAGAGCAGGGCCTCATTATATTGTGCTAGGCAGACAAAATCCCTGCCCCAAAAATCGTACAACTGTAAGACAAATGATATACTAGGGATGGGAGAGAGGAAACACCAGAGCAAATGCTATATATTTTATATTTTCCCCCCTTTTTCCCTCTACCCCAAGCCTAGCCATGATTCACTGAGATTTCTTGTAGGTTCCACAGCAGAAAGGCAGTGATCAGCACAAAGACAATGTCCCACGTATAAGGCATTTGTTGGAGAAGTGGACAGTTGAGACTGGTACTGCAAGCAGAGCAGAGCTGGCAGGTGGATGTATTAAGAAACAGGAATGAGTAAGCAGAGAAGGGTAGCTCTATAAAGGGCCCTGAAAGTGGAGGAAACCAAAAGGAGCGTCTAGAATTTTCTCTGAAAACCGATTAAAAAGAGAGAGAGAGACTAAGCCATGGACAGGAAGATTTAAAAAACCAAACATACAATCTTCCAGGATTCCATAGTAGGGACATAATCCTCTATTAACCCCCATCAGATGTTTAAAACGTCGATAAAAACGCTGTACATTTTCAATTAAATTTTATAACACTTTTACTCTCAGGCAAGTATTTATGTTGTCCATGTTCTAGATGTTCATTTCACATAACCTGCAACAATGTACTGAATAATCCCAGGGCCTTTTCAAAGATATGGCTTCTTATACCAAATCCTGTTCCTCCTTTTCTAGTCCAGTCTGTTGTCAATAAGCTTTCTGTATATCAGTTGAATATTCCCCCCCATTCCCCCCACAAAAAAAAACCCACTACCAAGGACACATGCAAACACAGTAGAAACCCAGAAAATAATTTATTTCTCTTCAACCATATTTTACAAGCCATATAGCCACCTAGCTTCTGCAAAGAAGTCTTGACCTCAGCTTAGTAATTCCAATTACTCAATGCTATTGTTACAAATTGGTGGAAGTGATTTTGCATTGGGAGGGGGAGGGGGGAAGAGCGGAGAGAGGAAATCGGCCAGAATGGAAAGGAGAAAGCATAAAACTGACATGTGAGCAGTAACCAGCATCAGTGCACACTGGAAATAACAGTTTCTCGAGCCAAGTTTGCATCATGCCCTAGTGGGAGCATTGCCATGTGCCTCAAATTAATCTCATCTCACACTCTGAGAAGCACTAAGGTAAACAAATTAACCAGTATCATATCAGCATTTAAAAACATATACACAGCAACACAACATTTCTAATAGATTTCTTCAGTTCAAACATGTGAGGGATGAGATACTCCCCTTGCAGCTTTTTCTTTTTCCATTTCAAACAATGGGCAGTATTTCTACTATAAGCCTCACAGCATATATTCACTGTTTTTTCTCAGTAGCCCCTGGAAATAAGTCTCTACTGATCACATTAACAAACAGAATTTGATTTAGCAAAAAAGACATTTGAGATTAAAAAAGGTCTCCATCAGGTCACCTCGTCCATAACCCTTGCATTGGCAAGGTTATTCAACAGAATATTCTCTAGGGCTTTTCAGAGTTTAGTTTTAGATAATTCAAGCCATGGAACTATCACCATTTCCCCTGGGAGACTTAGGCCTCACATTTAGAAAGTGGTTTCTAGCCTCAGGTTTTCCTTTGCTTATCCAATTATACCTAACTGAAATCACCCTGAACAATTCCTAAACTTCCTTTCAATGAACCTAAGTTCCTTAGTCATCTTTTAGCCAAGTTGTCATAAACAGATAGCTAAGGGTTAATGTCTCTTTCACCTGAAGCACCTGACCAGAGGACCAATCAGGAAACCGGATTTTTTCAACTTTGGGTGGAGGGAATTGAGTGTCTGAGTCTTTTGTCTGCCTGCCTGTTTTCTCTGAGCTTTGGAGAAGCAGTTTCTACTTTCTAGTCTTCTGTTTCTAAGTGTAAGGACAAAGAGATCAGATAGTAAGTTATATGGTTTCTTTTCTTTGGTATTTGCATGAATATAAGTGCTGGAGTGCTTTGATTTGTATTCTTTTTGAATAAGGCTGTTTATTCAATATTCTTTTAAGCAATTGACCCTGTATTGTATCATCTAAATACAGAGAGAACATTTGTATGTATTTTTCTTTCTTTTTATATAAAGCTTTCTTTTAAGACCTGTTGAAGTTTTTCTTTACTTCAGGGAAATTGAGTCTGTACTCACCAGGGAATTGGTGGGAGGAAGAAATCAAGGGGAGATCTGTGTGTTGGTTGCTAGCCTGATTTTGCATTCCCTCTGGGGGAATAGGAAAGTACTATTTGTTTCCAGGATAGGAAACAGAGAGGGGGAGTCCCTCTGTGTAGTTTCACAGAGCTTGTGTCTGTGTATCTCTTCAGGAGCACCTGGAGGGGGGAAGGGAAAAAGGATTATTTCCCTTTGTTGTGAGACTCAAGGGATTTGGGTCTTGGGGTCCCAGGGAAGGTTTTTCAGGGGGACCAGAGTGCCCCAAAACACTCTAATTTTTTGGGTGGTGGCAGCAGGTACCAGGTCCAAGCTGGTAACTAAGCTTGGAGGTTTTCATGCTAACCCCCATATTTTGGACGCTAAGGTCCAAATCTGGGACTAAGGTTATGATATGGTGTAGCAGCGGGTGGGATCTAGACAGAATCCAGAAGCCAGTAGGAATATTATATTTTTCTTTTCTCTGCTAAGGGCTTTTTAGCAGAGAGAAACAGTTTGGTTTTAAAAGGGAACCAGAGAGAATTTTTTTTTCTGCTCTCTCTGGCAGTTTGTGGCTTGCATGTTAAGCAAGAAGCCATTACCAGACTGTTAAGGGTCTTTTGTCATGCAATAGCCCTCCCATTAGGAGGCAAGTTCCAGCACTATATAAATGCAAATAAAGTGGTTTTTCAGGTTTACTTAACATTGAAGATTAGCTAAAGGCACTGTTGCTAGGCAGACTTCAGGAGGCAACAGAACCTGCAGTTCAGAAGATAAACACCGGAGGGCACCCCAACACAAGAAAACAGGAACCATGACTTCTAAGGCAAAAATTGAGGCCGAAGAACAAATCAAAGAAGCTGAACACAGGCGACAACTGGAAATAAAACAAAAAGAGATGGAGATGAAAGAAAGAGAAGAACAGATCAGAGAGGCAGCCTACCAAAGAGAACAGGCAGCCTTCCAAAGAGAACAGGCAGCCCAAGAGGCAGCACACAAAAGAAAACTAGAAGAAGAAGAGGTGGCCTACCGAAGGAAACAAGCAAAAGAAGAGTTGGCCCACCACCGAGAAATGGAAAAACACCAAAAAGAAATGGAAAAACACCAAAAAGAGAATGAAGAGAAGGAAAAACAGAGAAAACATGAACTGGAGTTGGCAAAAGCTGGGCTGCATGTGCCAGCCAACCCTAACAACCCGGCGCCCATTATTGCTCCACAGCACAGGAAATTTCCCACCTACAAGGCAGGTGATGACACCGAGGCCTTCTTGGAAAATTTTGAAAGAGCCTGTCTTGGGTACAGCATTCCCGAAGACCAGTACATGGTAGAATTGAGGTCACAGCTCAGTGGACCTTTAGCAGAGGTGGCAGCTGAAATGCCTAAGCAGCAAATGAATGACTATAAACTTTTTCAAACCAAGGCCAGATACAGAATGGGGATAACCCCAGATCATGCCCGTCGGCGTTTCAGAACCCAAAAGTGGAAACCAGAGGTGTCATTTCCCAAACACGCCTACTACATTTCAAAAAACTATGAGGCCTGGATAACAGGAAACAACATTCAAACCTTGGAAGAACTGCACCTCCTCATACAAATGGAGCAGTTCTTGGATGGTGTTCCTGAAGACATCACACGGTACATACAAGATGGAAATCCCAAAGATATCGCTGAGGTGGGGGAAATTGGAGCCAAATGGATGGAACTGGCAGAAAGCAAGAAAGCTACTGTCAAGGGGAACGATTACCCCAGGGGGCACCCAGACCATAAACCCTACAACCGAGGACAGCCAAAGACCCCACATACCACCCAAGTAAAGCCACACATACCCTACCCTTCAACCTCACCAGTCTCCAGTAACTCACCTCGGCCCACTGACCCATCAGATGGAAGATGCTTTAAGTGTAATGAACTGGGACATATCAAGGCCAACTGTCCAAAGAACACCATGCGAGTGCAATTCATTACACCACCATCACACCAAAGATCCCCAGGCCCGGATGCCTCTCAAATACCCTTGGAGCGAAGGGAAAATTTGAGAGTGGGCGGAAAGAAGGTTACTGCGTGGAGAGACACGGGGGCACAAGTGTCAGCTATCCACCAATCCTTCGTTGACCCCAAATTCATCAACCCAAAGGCCAAAGATACAATGTACCCCTTCATGTCACAAGCTGTAGACTTGCCTACAGCTCAACTGCCTGTCCAGTACAAAGGCTGGTCAGGAATGTGGACTTTTGCAGTCTATGACAATTATCCTATCCCCATGCTACTGGGGGAAGACTTGGCCAACCAGGTGAGGCGGGCCAAGAGAGTGGGAATGGTTACACGTAGCCAAACCAGGCAAGCTTCCAGACCCATTCCTGTTCCTGAGCCGTCCACAGACGCCCCGTCTGTGTTACCAGAGACCCAGACAGAGGTAGTGGACCCGGATTCCATGCCTACCACTGAAACAGCCACAGCATCTCCAGTCCCAGGCCCGGAACTGGAACAGCAACCAGCACCAGCAAGTGCAACCACATCTTCAAACTCAACGCCAGAGGGCGCCAGCGAGCCAGAACTGGCAGAAGCAAAAGACAGCCATACCCAAAAGGCTCAGCCAGAGCCTGAAATACCCTCAGGTGCACCAGCGGAGAGCGGTTCACCAGCAACGGAAACAACCCCATCACCTACATCGCTTCCAGAGGGACCAAGCCCAAGTCCACAGTCTGAGGAAGAACTGGTGACCCCAGCCTCAAGGGAACAGTTCCAGACTGAGCAGGAAGCAGATGACAGCCTTCAGAAAGCTTGGGCGGCGGCACGGAGCACCCCACCGCCTCTCAGCTCTTCTAATCGATCCCGGTTTGTTATAGACCAAGGACTTTTATACAAGGAAATTCTTTCTGGTGGACACCGGGAAGAATGGCAGCCGCAAAAACAGTTGGTGGTTCCAACTAAGTACCGGGAGAAGCTCTTAAGCTTAGCCCATGATCATCCCAGTGGCCATGCTGGGGTGAACA
Source organism: Gopherus flavomarginatus (assembly GCF_025201925.1). Classification (NCBI taxonomy): domain Eukaryota; kingdom Metazoa; phylum Chordata; order Testudines; family Testudinidae; genus Gopherus; species Gopherus flavomarginatus. The sequence goes on from NC_066619.1 coordinate 183,122,214, forward strand.
GAACCAAGGACCGGTTGGGGAAGTCCTTCCACTGGGAGGGGATGGGCAAGGACGTTGCCAAGTATGTCCGGTCTTGTGAGGTATGCCAAACAGTGGGAAAGCCTCAAGACCAAGTCAAGGCCCCTCTCCAGCCACTCCCCATAATTGAGGTCCCATTTCAGCGAGTAGCTGTGGATATGCTGGGCCCTTTCCCAAAAAAGACGCCCAGAGGAAAGCAGTACGTACTGACTTTAGTGGACTTTGCTACCCGATGGCCAGAAGCAGTAGCTCTAGGCAACACCAGGGCTAACACTGTCTGCCTGGCCTTAACAGACATCTTTGCCAGGGTAGGTTGGCCCTGCGACATCCTTACAGATTCAGGGTCTAATTTCCTGGCAGGGACCATGGAAAAACTGTAGGAAACTCATGGGGTGAATCACTTGGTTGCCACCCCATACCACCATCAAACCAATGGCCTGGTGGAAAGGTTCAATGGAACTTTGGGGGCCATGATACGAAAATTCATCAACGAATTCTCCAATAATTGGGACCTAGTGTTGCAGCAGTTGCTGTTTGCCTACAGGGCTGTACCACATCCCAGTTTAGGGTTTTCACCATTTGAACTTGTGTATGGTCACAAGGTTAAGGGGCCATTACAGTTGGTGAAGCAGCAATGGGAGGGGTTTACGCCTTCTCCAGGAACTAACATTCTGGACTTTGTAAGCAACCTACAAAGCACCCTCCGACACTCTTTAGCCCTTGCTAGAGAGAACCTAAAGGATGCTCAAGAAGAGCAAAAGGCCTGGTATGACAGATATGCCAGAGAACGTTCCTTCAAGGTAGGAGACCAGGTTATGGTCTTGAAGGCGCGACAGGCCCATAAGATGGAAGCATCATGGGAAGGGCCCTTCACGGTCCAAGAGCGCCTGGGAGCTGTAAACTACCTCATAGCATTTCCCAATTCCTCACTAAAGCCTAAAGTGTACCATGTTAATTCTCTCAAGCCTTTCTATTCCAGAGACTTACAGGTTTGTCAGTTTACAGTCCAGGGAGATGATGCTGAGTGGCCTGACGGTGTCTACTACGACAGGAAAAAAGACGGTGGCGTGGAAGAGGTGAACCTCTCAACCACCCTGGAACGTCTGCAGCGGCAACAAATCAAGGAGCTGTGCACTAGCTTCGCCCCATTGTTCTCAGCCACCCCAGGACGGACTGAACGGGCATACCACTCCATTGATACAGGTAATGCTCACCCAATCAGAACCCCATCCTACCGAGTGTCTCCTCATGCCCAAGCTGCTATAGAACGGGAGATCCAGAACATGCTACAGATGGGTATAATCCGCCCATCTACCAGTGCATGGGCATCTCCAGTGGTTCTGGTACCCAAACCAGATGGGGAAATACGCTTTTGCGTGGACTACCGTAAGCTAAATGCGGTAACTCGTCCGGACAACTATCCAATGCCACGCACCGATGAGCTATTGGAAAAGTTGGGACGTGCCCAGTTCATCTCTACAATAGACTTAACCAAGGGGTACTGGCAAGTACCGCTAGATGAACCTGCCAAGGAGAGGTCAGCATTCGTCACCCATGCGGGGGTGTATGAATTCAATGTCCTTCCTTTCGGCCTTCGAAATGCACCCGCCACCTTCCAGAGGCTGGTAGATGGTCTACTAGCTGGACTGGGAGAATTTGCAGTTGCCTACCTCGATGATGTGGCCATTTTTTCAGACTCCTGGCCCGAACACCTACTACACCTGGAAAAGGTCTTTGAGCGCATCAGGCAGGCCGGACTAACTGTTAAGGCCAAAAAGTGTCAAATAGGCCAAAACAGAGTGACTTACCTGGGGCACCAGGTGGGTCGAGGAACCATAAACCCCCTACAGGCCAAGGTGGATGCTATCCAAAAGTGGCCTGTCCCACGGTCCAAGAAGCAGGTCCAATACTTCTTAGGCTTGGCCGGATACTACAGGCGATTTGTACCACACTACAGCCAAATCGCTGCCCCATTGACCGACCTGACCAAAAAGACCCAGCCAAATGCTGTTAGGTGGACAGATGAGTGTCAAAAGGCCTTTACCCAGCTTAAGGCGATGCTCATGTCTGACCCTGTGCTCAGGGCCCCGGACTTTGACAAGCCATTCCTAGTAACCACAGATGCATCTGAGCGTGGTATAGGAGCAGTGCTCATGCAGGAAGCAACAGATCACAACTTCCATCCTGTCGTGTTTCTCAGTAAGAAACTGTCTGAGAGGGAAAGTCACTGGTCAGTCAGTGAAAAGGAATGCTATGCCATTGTGTACGCCCTGGAAAAGCTACGCCCATATGTTTGGGGACGGCGGTTCCAACTACAAACTGACCATGCTGCACTAAAGTGGCTTCATACTGCCAAGGGGAACAACAAGAAACTTCTTCGTTGGAGTTTAGCTCTCCAAGATTTTGATTTTGAAATTCAGCACATCACAGGAGCTTCTAACAAAGTAGCTGATGCACTCTCCCGTGAGAGTTTCCCAGAATTCAGTAGTTAAAAAGTGTTCTTAAAATGTAGAAGTCTGTTAGTTATATACTTAGGAGTATATGTAAAGGTGTATGTGTTGTATTAATCTGTTTATTTTCAAGTTCTAGAAGGAAATCGCCGCCAGTGAGCTTCCCCACTGTCTGCAATTTGGGGGGCGTGTCATAAACAGATAGCTACGGGTTAATGTCTCTTTCACCTGAAGCACCTGACCAGAGGACCAATCAGGAAACCGGATTTTTTCAACTTTGGGTGGAGGGAATTGAGTGTCTGAGTCTTTTGTCTGCCTGCCTGTTTTCTCTGAGCTTTGGAGAAGCAGTTTCTACTTTCTAGTCTTCTGTTTCTAAGTGTAAGGACAAAGAGATCAGATAGTAAGTTCTATGGTTTCTTTTCTTTGGTATTTGCATGAATATAAGTGCTGGAGTGCTTTGATTTGTATTCTTTTTGAATAAGGCTGTTTATTCAATATTCTTTTAAGCAATTGACCCTGTATTGTATCATCTAAATACAGAGAGAACATTTGTATGTATTTTTCTTTCTTTTTATATAAAGCTTTCTTTTAAGACCTGTTGAAGTTTTTCTTTACTTCAGGGAAATTGAGTCTGTACTCACCAGGGAATTGGTGGGAGGAAGAAATCAAGGGAAGATCTGTGTGTTGGATTGCTAGCCTGATTTTGCATTCCCTCTGGGGGAATAGGAAAGTACTATTTGTTTCCAGGATTGGAAACAGAGAGGGGGAGTCCCTCTGTGTAGTTTCACAGAGCTTGTGTCTGTGTATCTCTTCAGGAGCACCTGGAGGGGGGAAGGGAAAAAGGATTATTTCCCTTTGTTGTGAGACTCAAGGGATTTGGGTCTTGGGGTCCCAGGGAAGGTTTTTCAGGGGGACCAGAGTGCCCCAAAACACTCTAATTTTTTGGGTGGTGGCAGCAGGTACCAGGTCCAAGCTGGTAACTAAGCTTGGAGGTTTTCATGCTAACCCCCATATTTTGGACGCTAAGGTCCAAATCTGGGACTAAGGTTATGATACAAGTTACACATAAAGATACTAAGTATCTTTGATTGAGAGTCACTCTCTCGAGGACCTTTTTTAAATTTTGTTAACTAAAGCAAATCTTTCAAAATTCTCACTTGCAAAGCCTACCATAGAAAACCTCTGGGTTTACTGAGGTTGCCCAAAGTTTCCTGGATTTTTTTTGGCATAGATGTAAGCTAGAAAATCAATCATTCTGGTTATTAGGGTTGTCAAGGTTCCTTCCCCACTCTGAACTTTAGGGTACAAATGTGGGGACCTGCATGGACACTTCTGAGCTTAATTACTAGCTTAGATCTGGTAACTCTGCCACCATCCAGAAATTTCAGTGTCTGGAGCACTTTCTGTCCCCCCAAAACTTTCCCCTCCTGGGTTGCCTTGAGGAATTTCACCAATTCCCTGGTGAACACAGATCCAAACCCCTTGGATCCTAAAACAAGGAAAAATGAATCAAGTTCTTCAAAAAAAAAGCTTTTAATTAAAGAAAGAAAAGTAAAAAAAAAAAAAATCATCTCTGTAACATCAGGATGGAAAATACTTTACAGGGTAATCAGATTCCTATAGCCCAGAGGAACCCCCTCTAGCCTTAGGTTCAAAGTTACAGCAAGCAGAGGTAAAATCCTCTCAGCAGAAAAAGGACATTTACAAGTTGAGAAAACAAAAATAAAACTATTCCGCCTTGCCTGGCTGTTACTTATAATTTTTTAAACATGAGAGACTGATTCAGAAAGATTTGGAGAGCCTAGATTGACGTCTGGTCCCTCTTAGTCCCGTGGGCGAACAACACCCAAAACAAAGAGCACAAACAAAGACTTCCCTCCACCAAGATTTGAAAGTATCTTGTCCCCTTATTGGTCCTCTGGTCAGGTGTTAGCCAGGTTCACTGAGCTTCTTAACCCTTTACAGGTAAAAGAGGCATTCACCCTTAACTATCTGTTTATGACAAGGGTTCATTTGCATGCTACACATTCCACTCTGAAGCAAAGCTGTTATAGCCTATACTGCCACTGTGCGTATTTATTAGACTTATAAAATGGCCCTACTACATAGCTCATATCACAGTCTTTTAGACAGGAGCAGGGTTATCCTTCCGCATAGCTTACTTACACCAGTCTTGGGAGTATCTGCTCTCCCTTTTGCAGCCTGTCCTGACTTTGGCATCTCCAGTGAATGCTGTCCCAGGCACCACAGGATCATACATATCCCCCACTGACAGAAGTGTGGGTGCGTATGCATAATTTTTTTTAAAGACACATGACAAATGACTAGAGCAGTGTTTCGTTTTGGCCATCTAGACACGTAGTTTTAAAGGAGAAAAGCTAAGCTTTGGTTAATAGACTCCATCCACGTTTGTTCTACTAAACTTAAACTTCTGACAAAGGAAAGAACTACACAGCATCCAAGTGGGAGTCAGTGAGTCAGTTCCTGGACATTAGCACAGAACACGTGCAGGCTGATCCTGACACCAGTTGCCCAAAGAAACAGAAGAGGAGAGAAACCTAAGTATGCAATCATTTAGGGGCTAACCCTGAAAATTTGTTCATGCAGAGTCCTTACACAAGTAGCCTCAATGAAGTCAATGAGACTACTCAAGGCTCAGTTAAGCAAACACACACGTACTTAAGCCGGGGTGGGCAAAGTTTTTGGGCCAAGGGCCACATCTGGGTGGGGAAATTGTATGCAGGGCCAGGGCAGGGGGTTGGGGTGTGGGAGGGAGTGCGGGGTGTGGTGTGCAGGAAGGGGCTCAGGGCAAGGGATTAGGGCAGAGGACAGATGCAAGGGTGTATGAGGGGGCTCAGGGCATGGGGTTGGGGTGCAGGAGGGGTGCAGCAGGGGGTTCAGGGGGTTGGGGTGCAGGGTGTACAAGGAGGCTCAGGGAAAGGGGTTGGGGTGCAAGAGGGATGCAAGGTGCAGGCAGAGGGCTTAGGGCAGGGAGTTGGGGAGCAGAGTGCAGACAAGGATTGGACTCCGGCCTGGCGCCGCTTAGCTAAAGTGGCTCCAACGTGGCAGCAGCACGCACCGAGGCCAGGGCACGCTCCCTGCATGCCTGCCCTGGCCCCACGCCATGCCGCTCCAGGAAGCGCTGCAGCCCGTGGGGGTCGGGGAGGGCTCCGCATGCACTGCACTTGCAACACTACCAGGTACCTCCCCCGAAGCTCCCATTGGCCACAGTTCCCCGTTTCCAGCCAATAAGAGCTGTGGGCGGCGGTGCCTGGAAGCAAGGGTAACGCACAGAGCCCTCTGCCCCCCAGCCCAGAGGCTGCAGGGAAGTGGTGCTGGCCGCTTCTGAGAGCAGCATGGGGCCCACAGTGCCATGGGGGGCAATCCCGTGGCCCAGATCCAAAGCCCTGAGGGACTGGAGTTTGCCCATCCCTGATTTAAGCACATGAAAAATAAATCTCATTGAATGATACAATTCAATGAGATACATGATACATTGAATGAACAAAATGAGATTACCCATGTGCTTGAAAGTAAGCATATGAGAGTTTGCAGGACTGGGACCCAAGTATATTTGGACTGTCAGATCTAACCACTATTTATAAACCATAGTTTCTTACTGCTCCCTTTTTTTTAAAAAAAAATTATTTTTAAATTAAGCCACATCAGTAGGTACAGTTTCCAAAGCATCTAGGTCAACTGAACATTAGGAAAATATTTCTGTGGACAATGCCATAAGAACAGGCATACCATACAGCCCAGGATCCTGTCTTCCGACAGTGGCCGATGCCAGGTGCTTCAGAGGGAATTAACAGAACAGGTCATCATCAAGTGATTAATCCTGTCGCCCATTCCCAGCTTTAGTGAGTGCTGCAGTGTGAGGAAAGCCAACCCTTTAGGTCGACAGCATTCCTCCAATTACAATGGAGACTAGTGAACAGAGACACACAGAGTTCAGTCTAGAAATTGTATTAAGATTACGTTAAAAAAAGTGAACGGTACAGAGTTTAAGCACAGAAGTTTCTGGTTATCACAGAACAACATACAGATTATCAAGGGTGAAAAGTATGGTTTAAGATCGGGTGGCATAAGGAATACATAATCTGCAATACTTCCAATGGAGATAAAAGGTTGATGGGACAAAGTACAGACATTGAGATATGAGGGTATGAAGTTCATAAAAGTGGCTATGTTCGGGTATGGAGAATAATGAGCGGCTATGATGACGAGGATGGATTGACCCTCATTTCGTGAGATTTAATGTTCAGGGAGTTTATGGTTCTAGATCATATGATCCAACGGAGAAAATCTCTCTGTCCCTTTCTCGTAGTCAAAGAACGATGTCACTCTGGCTCACACCTCCTGGCACTGTTGGTGGCCGATGATGTGCTCAGTGTAGATGTCCCTGGACCATTGGATGGTCTACACTATATAGTGTAGCCATGTCATTACAGCTATTCCACCAGATAAATAAACCTCTCTCTGTGGAAGTGTAGCATGCAAAAATGCTAGCAACTAAAATATTTTTTCTGCCATTACTAAGCATAAGCAAATATTTAAAGAATTAGGTGAGACACTAAAGAAAATATATTACTGCACCTTTTCAACAATTTGTTATTAAGCATATATACACTTTTATTAAAAGCTATGTTGCACTGTATAACTATTTCAAATTCTGTGAACCTTCAGTTCAACACACACATATGCAATTAGATGGTAATAGTTTTATTTCATTTTTACTTGGATTTGCATTTTAAATTTCATAGCACTGTTTCAAAAATGCTATGAAGTTATCTGGGCCAGACACTAATAAAACTGTGTGTGTGTGTGTGTGTGTGTGTGTGTGTGTGTGTGTGTGTGTGTGTGTGTGTGTGTGTACAATGAACAGAGCTTATTCTACAGACTTTCTAAAAGGTTCTGTCTTTCTCTGGGATCTATTATGGCTAAAACTGTTGAGACACTTCCAAATACAGCCCTCCATGGCTGCATAAACACACAGAGAGAAAAAACAGCAACAAACATGTTAAACCAGTGGTTCAAGTGTCTACTCCAAGAAACATTTCTACAAAATTAAACAGCTTCAAAAGGAAGCAGAGATAATCATTCCTGAATAGCCTATGTAGCCTGGTGATCATGGCACCCTCATAGGAGGTGTGTTCAAGTCCCTGCCCCAAAACTCGCAGAGTGGAGATTCACACCTGGGTCTCTCACATACCAGGTAAGTGCCCTAACCACTGGGCTATTGGGTAAAACAGGACAAATACCCCAATCAACCTCAAAATTCCCAACCTGCTCATGCCCGCTGTCTTTTGTGTGGTTAGGAATGCTCTGAGCACACCTACCAGATCAGGCCCTGGAAGTGAGGTGGGCAGGGGAACGCCTAGTTTGAGAAACCCCTGGCAGTTAGTAGTGAGCTAGGGCAATGAGCAGCTTAGTGGCAGGATTTTGGAGGCTTTTGCACGTCCCCCTCTTCATCCCCTCCCCGCAGAAATGTAAGCATCTATACAGTCAGGTAGCACCTGAATCATGGTTTTGCGAATATCAGTGGTGTCTAAATGCTGGATTAGGTGCCTTTCTGCCTCTTTAGATACCTAAGTCTCTCTGTTAATCATTCTACACTGAAGAAGAGCGAAATGGTATTTTCACAGAGGTACTGTTTATTAGAGCATGGCAAAATAAAATGTAGTTTCCATTTGAAGTAGACTGAGGAAATTGAATGGCCTCTTACGGCTTTTTAAAAAGGAAAAAAAGAAAATATGGTCCCATTGCTAAAGGCAGTTCTGCACAAAGTCAGTGGGGTTCTGTAAAGGTACAAGAGATCTGTTTCCATGATCAGGGTACCAAGCTTACATGTGCCTAAATGGACTATCATGAGCAGAATCAGCATCTTGGAATCATTCCAAACTCCTGGGAAAATGAGTTTTATAACAATAAAAGCCTAAGCAATCTAATCTTTACCAAAAAGGTAAAGTTCAGTAGAATAGTGTTTAAATCAGTAACAATTTCCCTTAATTTATGTAAATATTGAGGGTTGTTCAAAATGCATATTGAGACTAAAGGCTACTGCTAGAAATTTCATTAATATAAGATCAACTTGATGCATAATTAAACACTTCCACAGACTACACACTTGGAACATGCTCATATATTTAATAAACTTGTGTAAACAGTTAAAGATATAGACCAGCAGTTAAGTTTGATTTTTGGCTTATCAGACATTGTATTTACGTTTGATGTGATTGTACAAACATATAGGGAAATTACTGTTATGGTTGTTTTTCAAACAAGCATTAAGCCTAAAATGTTAGAGTCAGCCAATCACTGAAAATGAGAGTGACCAATAAAGTAAAGAAGAAGATGATACTGGAAAAGGCATAAAACTTTCTGGGGAAAAAATTGCTGAAAAAGCACTAGAATAAATTAGCAGTTTGCAGATCTAATCAGAAGAGTTTAGCATAAAAAGTCTGTGTTGAGAAGCAATGCAGATTAAATGGCAGAAGAGAGTAAAGAAAAAAAAATTCTTCTCTTTACTCCAGTAGAAAAAGACTACACCCACTCATAGCAGAAATATGCACTACAGAAAACTTGGCTAAATGAAAGGAAACTGGGAGAAAAAGTTTCTCATGTTTCTCTCACATGATTATGATGAGTTGTCAGAGTTCCTGTTTCAGCATATTTGGAATTTGGGGTGGGTTTATTAGAGATAGGCCAAAAGTTTTTAAAAAGGAAAAAAAGAACAATTTAGAAAGAAAGTTTCCTAGCTTTGGAGAAGTCTAAGAAAGCCCACGTCATTCACTCCTGCACTTTTACTGTGTTTCCACTACTCTAAAATGGAGCTATGGTTAAAGACAGCAGCTGCAACAGAAAACCTTGGCAGGAATAATTAATAATTTCCAGCCAGGAAAGAAACGCCAGGATGGATTTAAAGCAACGGGAATCATCATCGGATTTGGTCAAATGCCCCTCCCGCGTGGGTTTGCCACGCACACAGGCACTTACCACGGCAAAAGAGAAGCGTTTTAACCGTAGAAAGCACAAAGTAAGGAGAGCTGCGAAGTGACTCACCTTTGCCATGGCTCCTGAGGATCAGTGGGCAGAAAGCGAGCGTGCAGGGACTGCAAGAGACAGGGCGCGTCCTGGGTTCCCCCTGGGCAGCTCAGCCTAGTGGAAAGACAAGTTATGTGGAACCCGGGGCCAAGAGGGCAGCAGCCCCTTCGGGACCGGCTCCGCACCAAATCCGGAGCAACTCTGCAAGCGAAAAACACGTGACTTGGGGAAGCTGGAGTCTGTGTCGGGTGAAATGAAGCAGGAACCCCGGGCCAACGCCCACCCCCGGGCACCCCCATCGCTCCCGCCTTCCCCGCGCGGAAAGGAGAGCACGTCAAAGGGCTTCAGGGAGACGAGGACAGCCCCTGCCACACAGCCTGCGGCTGCTCTTCAGCCCTCGGTAACCACCGATCCCCCCGTTACTCACCGCGGATGGCCCCGGGTGCAGACACCGGCCTGGAGCGCTGTGGTCGCCTCGAGTTACACGGAGCAATGAAGAACCCCAGCCCCGCTCTGCTCCATCCAACGCCGGCCACGCCCGGTGCTCCTGCCACACCCCGCCCCCGCTGGGCCGAGCTCGGCTTGTGCCGCCCGCAGCCACGCCCTATGCCCTGGAGTCCCCCGGCCCCGGAGAGCCTGCAGCTGGCCGGCTTCTAGCTGCGTCCTCTGCCGGCCCGCTCGGCCTTACTGGGCACCGACAGACAGCGAGGGAGGCCTGGGGGTGGCTTTTCCCCATGTACAACTAGTAGCAGCCGCACAGCATAGGCAAGATAGGCAGCCTGGCCTGAGCACCTGGGAGCATGTTGGGGAGATGGAGCCTGAGGCTTAAAAAAAACCAAGCAAACAACTAAGTACTATCAAGTCTTCATGGGTTTTCCTCCTGAACGCTCGTCTAGGAACGCCAAGCACTGGATGGAGCCAGGGTTTCTCAACCACTGATGACAAGGAGATGGGGGGGTCAAACCTTTAACAGAACAATCTTTCCTCCCCCACCTTGTCTGTTGTTGATAATACATGGGTGGTAACCAATCAAAAATAAGTTTTAAAGAGGCTGATTAAAAGCCCTTTCCCTTCCATTCCATTCACAGGCCTTACTGCCTTGATACTGGGCCAGAAAACACTGGGTTGCCCACACTTATATTTCTGGGGGGGGGGCTATATTTTGGGCCTTCTTTATATGTCACAAGGAAGCTCACTGGTGGTTTTCTTTAAATGACAGCCTCCCCATGCTCCGGGAGTTGCAATTAGGGATGCTTTTCAGCAAATGAACAGGTCTTTAAACAGAGAACAAATGCATTGCTGCAGAAGGCTCTGCCTTCAAAATAAGGGCCTCAATCCCAATCCTGCTCCCACTAAAGTCAGTGGCAAAACTCCCATTAATTTCAGTTGAGGCAGGATAGGCAGCTGAGGCCCTATCATCATTGTGAACAAGACCTAACAATCCTGCACTGATTTTTAAAATGTCCCTTTTATTAGTATGACCTAGCCAGAGATTAACTTTCTTTACTCCATATATTGTCTCACCTGCCTGGGCAATGGAATTGTAAACACTTTGAAGTTACAATGGGTCATTAAGAGGTTGCCTAGTTTCACTATAATTTAAGTACCCCTGAGCTGAGAACACCTTAGCAGCAATATAGAATTCCCTACTATTTTTCTTTCCCCGCTCTCTGTAGCATGGAAAAACACCCAGAGCATTATTTGCATGGGAAGAGCTAAATCCACCTCCCTCATAGATCTCCTCCAGCTAATTTAGTTAATGCCTCCACTGAGATCCAGCAAGATGTTCCATTCAGGTAGATTCCCCCATGCATGTACAGAACCTCAGTCAAGTCAGCGTGGCTCTGTGTTGGCACATTGGTCCATCAGCACAGAACAGCTTGTACAGTTAGAGCCTATGTTTGTAAAATATATTGGGATGACACACATAAATTACGAATGGAGTAAATGTAAGACATTGTTTTGTTTCATAATATTGGTTAAGACCATCCAACTTGAATGACCAATTTATCCAAGAGTTGGAGCAGGACCTCTATGGACATTAGTGCTTTTCTATGCAGCTTTTTCCTGTCTGTGATGTCCTGAACAAGAGAAAGAACCCATTAGTAAGCCAGGTACAGAGGAGAGAACTCAGGGAAGATACTCACACAGACTATATGCTACATTGTGCAGTGTCTTCCCCACCAGGAGTTGAAATCCTGTTTCCTCAGTCACATGGGAGTCTAAATCTGTTTGCTTTGGGCTGCAAGAAGAAGCGGAAATTACACCATAGGGAGAAGTTGGCAGCCTGCCCTTTGCCAAGACAATGTATGAATGTGATCTCTTTAAATGAGGGTGGGTTTGTTTTTTTTTACTGTAGCTACTTAAACCCAATTTAAATGTGTGTATCTATTTATCTGTGTCAACATGGACAGAACAGTAGAATGGGGGTGGGGGGTGAGTCAGTTGTTTTGCCTTCTTCATTTTATCTAGACACTACATTAACAATCAAAGGAAATAGGATAAAGGAATAGAATCAGAGTTTAATGTGTTGCAATATATTTTGAGGAGAGTTTATTATAATGATGTTTTCTTACAAACAGTGTGCGGGAGGGACTCTTTGAAACCTATGGTCCTCCTGATACTGTGAAAAGAGACTGTCAGGTTGACCTCTTCACTTCCAGAGCCCCACTTACTTCCACATAGACCCAAGGATTCTCTTTGCAGGACTGGGGCCTAAAACTACAATGTTTGCTAATTAGGGCATGTATCATGCTGGGTTCTGCAATCTTAATTTTGCATACATGCAGAGTCTCACTGAAGGTAATGGAACTCTACATGGGCACATGTGGATCAGATTCCAGATCAGGGCCTCAAATGGCAGAGTTTTATAGCTTTTGAAATTGTTGTTTCCAAAAACATTTCTCAGAGTTCAAGCTGATTGCTTTTAGACCTAAAGCATTCAGGTCTCACAGTGCAAAAGTAAAAGACAGTTTCTTTCTTTACATAGGCAATGACAGTACTTTGGAATCAGGTTTCCAACTTTATGATGAAGAAAGCAAAAGAATCAACCTGCAGTGGGATCCAAACTTGGAAAGATAATTAAGTTTTAAACCAACCAAGTCAGACTGATGCATGTAAATACCTATGTAACTGCATACACGAAGGCACCAGGCAGAGAGAACCACAGCTGCTGGAGCATAGGAAAGTTAAGCTCAATCAGATTGTACTCATTACTCAGATCCATACAGTAGAATCCCTGTAAAGGGGGAGGATAATTAATTGGACAATCAGCAAGTAGACTCAGTGGTATCCTAAAGTCAGCAATTAGCAAGATGTGTAGAAATCCACTAGTAAAGTCATAATCCCACTTTGCCTTGACATATGCTATATCAGTAGGTTTACACAAGGGTTTTACTGTAAGCTTTGCTGATTGCAAAAAGTGTTCTGTAAAGTTAGGCAAATACGGGAAAATATTCACTCAATTGTAGACAAATTTTTCTAATAAATTTGTGTAATAAATTATTCAGTGAACATTGTCTGACCAGCTCTAATGCAATTACACTTCTTCGGAAAGACAAAAACCCACTACCAAGCCAACCCGGAGCCAATTCTCTTCCAGACCTTCTGACTCCAGGCTCTAGAATTATGATGTAGGCTTTGAATGGTCTGACCCTCAGGTTTTGGTTTACTAGAAAGAAACATTGTTTAAACCAGGTAAGCCTGACACACAGAATTATTGTCACTGGATGATTGACATCTCACTTATGGTCATGTACTTTATATTACCATCTTAATGAGATCTCTTTCAAATCGCATTAGAGAAGCTTGTCTTCTCAGACTACCTGCTTGATTCATGGGTTATACACTTTTTAATTTTATGGAATATTATGGATGATGAAGTTTTGCTCCACTGATTTAATGTCTCTTGTTCTATATTTAATATGAAAAACTATTTCTTGGTACCCACTTTAGAAGTTTGAAAGAAGCATGCAAAGTGATAAGAAGAGAAACTGATTTAACTTCAGACTTGAATGTGTTAAACTACATAAAATAAACAAGAAATTCCTCAAGTTACCTCAGCTGTGGCAACAGCCACTAAAGGGGCTGTGAGGATGGAAAAGATGCCAACAAGTGTGCTGAAGTTAAAAAAAAAAAATCTTTATAAAAAGAAAGGATTAAAGACAGCCTCCACAAAGGAGACTATATCCTGCTCCAATAGGGGTCTGAATGCTATAACATATTATTAATTTATTTGTATTAGCATAGTGCCTAGGAGTCCCAGTCATGGACCATGGCCCCATTGTGCCAGATGCTGTACAAACACAGTACAGAGAAGACTTACAATCTGAGTAATACAGTTTAGCTTTTCTGCTGCTAACAGCTATGATCTTCAGCTGAGTAGTACAGGCCAATTTCTTTGCCAAACACAAGGCCCAGATGAGGTGGGGACTGACAGATGTTCTTTAGAACCAGCTAAAGCATAACCAAGGTTTATAGTAGCAAGCAAATATTTGTATAACTCTGTGGAGAAAGGAGGCTTTCCAAGGATCTCAGGATGTTTGGACTATATTTGTGCAACAGATGAGTTAATTCATTTAGCTATTACAGCTGCTGTAGTTTAGATAACTCACTGGTTTGAGCACTGGCCTGCTAAACCCAGGGTTGTGAGTGCAATCCTTGAGCGGGCCACTTAGGAATCGGGGGCAAAATCAGTACCTGGTCCTGCTAGTGAAGGCAGGGGGCTGGACTCGATGACCTTTCAGGGTCCCTTCCAGTTCTTTGAGATAGGTATATCTCCATATTTATTATATATTATTACCTTCCCACAGTCACAGGCTGTGTGCTGACCTGAGTGCAAGAACTTTGTGAGACTTGTACTAACCTCACCTAACCAAAATGGGCAGCAAGAGAGTGCACTCATGACCACAGGGAGAAATACGCATTGTCTCCTCCTAGGTACTGTCTTCACTAGAAAATTAAGTCATGTTAAAACATAGCCTTGGAGATTTGTGTTAATTAACACAACATTAAACATGATTTAGCAGCCAGTGCACACGTGTTTAACATCATGTCAGCTGGTTGTGGTTAAGTGTATTGTTCCAGTAAGGTTCGCCCATGAACAACAGTTGACATGATGGTTTGTGTCTACACAGACTGCTCAGTCATGGGTAACACAACTGCTCCAGGCCATTTTCTAACATGGTCTAATTTTCTAGCAAATTCCTGAAAGGTGGAAGCAACTCTCCCAGTGCACCAGAGAACCCTAGTGGCTTTGTGCCTCATTGTTGAAATGTGATGCCTCCAGGAGCTGTTGTTGGAACCATGCAGGGCTTTACCTTCCCTGACACCAGGCTCTGTCACAAAGTGCAATCCAACCCAAAGTGAAACTGAACACATACACATTATAATTATTTAATTATGGCAGCACCCAGAGAGTTCAAATCAGGATTGGGGATGTGTTGTGCTAAACTCCTAATACACAGGAAGGTATGAACCTGGCCCATGCAAAGTAAAAGTCTCAAGTTAGTCTCAAGATCATTCACTGAAAGAATAAATTAATCCCAAAATATCTAACCGAATTTGAAGCCAGACAGTGTAGTACAGTGGCTGGCAGTTGGTTAGCCAAATTAACCTCAGAAATGCAGATTATATTAGAAACCTCACAGCGGACAAAGGTTTACCACCCCCCACAGGGCAAAGCTTCAAAAGCTGAGTTCTTGCAAAACCAGAAGTGGTACATTTGATACTGCTCCCCCTAACTTTGGTTGGTCTGTCAGTTTATCTGTGTCTGACGCACTATTTCAAATAGTCCTCTGAAAAATATAACGTTTCCCAAGGTTAACATTGGTCCCATTTCTCCCCATAGAAGCTACATACAATCCCACAATAATACATAAACTTAGCATTTGTAATACAATGGACTCCAAAGCTACTTAAACTTATGTTTTTTCAAGAATGTTGCAGGAAATTCCTGTATCTGTCACAACATGATGGAATTTCCAACTCTGAATTAACCAACAGGCTGTATCATATTGGAATCACTTTGGACAGCAAAAAGATTTCTGCTTATAAACTGAGAGGGAATTTTTTGCTTAATTAACAACAATTCTGACCTAAATTAGCTTTTAGGCTATTGAAATGTACAATTTTCAAAGAGTATTTTAAAAAACAGCACAAGTTATCATACATGCAAGGTATAATGCACAGGGATATCTGTGTGCCTGGGCCAGGACCACTAGGCAAATCTGTGAATATTATATATTCTGAATGTCATGCTGTCTGGAGTAGCTCACGACTGTGAGTGCCTACCTCAGACGGTCAGAAAACAGGGCAGACTCTCGAAGCTGGTGGTGTGTTCTATAATTGGATTTTACCAACCCAGTAACAAATGTGGAGTACTGGATCTCTATACCAATCTTACCATAGAGTCACAGACAGTCCCCTTAGACTCTCCAGTATATCTTGTCACCCAAACTGGACATAGTGATAATGATCACTTATACCAAAAATCACAACACATTTAGGTTGCTCCCAATCCCAAAAGACCAGTGTCTTACTCCAGATCAGTGGTACCCTAGATCTTACACCAAAGACAATGCTGGTAGCCAGTTCTATAATAAACTAACTGAAGGCTTATTAGCTAAGAAAAAGAAATGAGAGTTATTGAGATGCTAAAGCAGGTAAAAAACATACAGTCTACAATTCCAAATGGTAGCAGAGATGTAGTAATCTACCAGTTTCACGAAGGTCTCTCGGGGCTACCCAGAATTATTCTGGGGATCTCCATCTTCTTGTTCAGTTATTCTGCCCTGTTAGAATCCAAACAGTCCAGAGAAGCAGGATCGTTCCTTGACTCCATACTTCCAGCTTCTCACAGAAAACAAGCTGACAGGGCCACTACGCACATGGCTTTTCCTTTGATGATGGAGAATGAGGAATGTCTTTGACCTCCAATCATCACACACAATGGCCACTTGCTTTGAAATTAGCACTTTTCTGTTAAAGTTCTTTATTTGCATTCCACAAGGCTTCTTTCTCGTTCGATGGATTATTTAGTTACAGGGGTACACACAATGTAAATGTTTGCTACTACCTTCTAAAGGGATACAGATAAGTGAAAACAATGCAAGTAACATCCCATTAGTTTTCATGAAATTTAAACACTCTTTTATACATACTCTTATACATTAACAATCACTTTGATCTATATATACACTAATACACAAGTGAATTGGGCTGGGGCTTTGGCACTAGCTGGTCTGCCAGTGTCACACTGAGTAATTCAAGCAAACAGTTCCAAAATAGAGCAAATCTCTAAAGACTGAGGGCTAGATCTGGAAACACTTCTGGCCGAGCATAGCACTCCTACGGTACGTCTTCACTACCCGCCGTATCAGCAGGTAGGAAGCGATTGCTTGGGGATCGATATATCGTGTCTCATCTAGACGCGATATATCGATCCCCGAACGTGCTTATATCGATTCCGTAACTCCACCAACCCGAACGGAGTTGCGGAATCAACAGGGGGAGCCGCGGACATCGATCTCACGCCGGGAGGACGGTGAGTAATTCAATCTTAGATACTTTGACTTCAGCTACGTTATTCACGTAGCTGAAGTTGCGTATCTAAGATCGATTTTCCCCCGTAGTGTAGACCAGCCCTTAGAGTAGGCCCATTGGCTGACTATACAATGCCAACATTCAGACTCACAGTTTTCCACCAGTGCAGTGACACCTATGGTAGTGAAGAAGGACGCTGCAGTGCAGACAAGGCACACACCATTTTTATCACCTTGTTATCTGATCCCAGTCAGAGTGGGATAAAAATTCGAGCCCTATTTCTACAATAGCTTCCTTGGTAGCTAACTACAGTGGTAAAAAATGTCCAATTTTTTCTAAGGTTAGACAAGGCCAGTCACTTCAGCAGAACTACAGCAGCTGGCATGTCTGGAATAGGGCCCTAAAGTGTTTCCTGTGGGAGAATTTTGTTGGCTACATGTGGAACATGGAATATGTTTTGGTCCTGAATTGTCATACACCTTATACACAGACTTGCTGCACTTATTCTTATGGTGAACAATTTATTATTCAAGTGGGGAATTCTGTGTGCACACAGGCGCCGTTAGCTTGAAAGCCAAGGACCCCATACTGCATTCTCTAGTGAGGCACAGCATGCATTAATTTAAGTGAATGGGAGTTTTGTTTGAGTGAAGACTTCAGAATAAAGCCCATCTCCCCATAATCACAAACTAGATTGGTTGTAGTATCTTCAGCTGTAAAGGTCGTGGGGACATTAACATAGTAGACAGTGACCAGAGGTTGAAATAAATGCCTTGCAGGAGTGTTTCCATTAAGCATGTACAATGATTTCAGAGATGGTTACAGATGAGGCCTTGCAAAAGGAAATTCAGAATGCTGAGATCTGTCAATGAGACAGACAAGGTGGGTGAAGTAATACATTTTACTGGATCTTTTATGGGTGGAGAGGACAAGCTTTCAAGCTGCACAGAGCATTGGCTGAGGAAGTTCATCCTCTCCACCAACAGAAATTGGTCCAATAACACTGCTCTACAGCCAAAATGCTTCTGAAATAAATGTAGTCCAACTTTACTAATTCTGGGTCACTGAGAACAAAAATGATGCTTAAAATTGTTGATTGGCTCTAGTTTTCAAAATATGCTATTGGGTCAGTATATACGACCCTTGACTTGGGAATGGCGGAGGATAAGTGAGTTATAAAGGGAAGGGATCTCAATTTAAACCAGAAATGACTAAAATACATCTTTGACTGGATCTATGAATAAATCTATGACTGGGTTTGGACAGTACTTGCTTTTTAGGCAAAACAATGAATGATGCAATCTGAAGCTGGTATTTCATCATACATGATATGAATTGCATCATGTTATTCCTAGAAGTCATGGATGATGCAATCATAACGAAGCTTACATCACTCTGCTGAACAAATTGCCCTATATCAGCTCTAGAAATCATACAGTGTCCTGCTCTCTTATTTGTCAGTGTTTGATTTTGCAAAGGGACACATTTCTGTTTAGCCAAAGTGAGCAGAGATGCCTCGTACTTGTGTGAACAGTGCAGATAACTTCTGCTATGTTTGTGGTGAAGTGACTTTTGCATCACAAAAGCGCAGTATAACCACTATGGTTAAGAAAGCCTATCACCTTTATTTTGGCTGCAAAATTGGAGATCAGGACAAGAGGTGGGCCCCACACATATGCTGCAACACTTGTGCAACAAATCTTTGCCAGTGGTTGGACAGGAAAAGGAAATCTATGCCTTTTGCAGTGCCAATGATTTGGAGAGAGCCAACAGATCATACCAGCAATTGTTACTTCTGCATGGTGCCTCCAGTTGGGAAAGGTGTGTCAAAGAAGAAAAAGCGGACTGTGCATTATCCAAACATTCCATCAGCTATATGCCCAGTACCCCATGGAGAAGGACTGCCGGTTCCTGATGCACCAGAATCATTCTCACTTGAGTCAGACGAGGAAGAGGAAGAGGATGAAACTTCTGGTCCTGAACCATCAATGTCACAGGACCCACATTTTCTCCCATCCTTCTCCTCTGAACCACACCTCATAACACAAGGTGAACTGAATGACCTTGTCAGGGATTTGGAACTACCCAAGAGTAAGGCAGAGCTGTTTGGCTCCAGACTACAGCAGTGGAATCTCCTGGCAGGCTATCAGGGCAAATAGAGACCATCAATGCTTGCAGACTATTGCTGGACAGTGACAAGAGATGCTCCATTTAATGAATACAAGAGACAAGCCAAGAAGCGCCAAGTAGACACTGAATAGGACTAAACTATGTACATAATCGTTTTTTGCCTTTTGTTTCATAATACATTTTATTTATATAACCCTTTTGCTGATTTTTAAAGTGTTACATAAACAGGACAGGTGAAATCTTATCATGTAAAGCAACCATAAACACATGAAAAGACCTAGGTTTACAATTTATGATTAAAACTCTACTATCTACACAATATACATAGACATAAAATGTAAAAACTTAAATATCTTAGAAACAGTAGCCAATCAGTTGTTTTAATTGTCATATTTGAATTCAGCACATCAGAATACATAATAAATATCACATTTTATCTCTGAAGCAGACGACTTCTCAAAAATTGTAGACCAGTGTAATAAATATCACCTCACCCTTCTTCTCTCCCATATCCAAGAACCAACATGGCTACAACAATGGGAGAGATCTGTATATGCACCTGTCAGCTACAATGAACAATCAATAGCCTCCCTAGACAAAAGACAATCAAACCCAACTGCAGCTGTTTTCAAAGTGGGATTTCTGTACTATAAAAAAAGTTAGATGTTTTGCCAGGTGATGATAGTTCTGCTAGAGTCTTACACCTTCTGAACAAGAGTACTGTATGGAAGGGAAGAGCACCAGTTTGATACCAACAGTACTGCAGAAGTATTCTATAACATTCACAACGTATGAGCAATTAGCTTGTATCATAATAGAAAAACAAAGGTATACTAAAGGAAGGATTGCTACAACTACTACATATCAAAACTGTATTGAAAATGGAAAGAACCTTTTAGCTTATTTCATGGAGTTTCTACCTAATGATTCCGGTATACAGTCTTTCCAACACTGTACAGAACAGCCAAGAATTGACAGGATTTCCTGGATTGCAGCATGTTATAGTCCTCCAAAAATTTCTGCTGTGATATATTAAAAGAGATACATGTTGCAAGTCCTATTATAAAGGCTGCAAAGTGCAATAGATTGGACTGAAAGTCTCTCTGGGTGGCAGTGAAATATCATGGGGCAAACATCTCCAAAGGGACTTTAGGGATGGGGTGTTGATTGTATGCTAAACCAGTATTCAGAGGGGAGAAAAGGCACTTCTCAAATTTTGGTTAATATTAATGATGGGAACTCCGGAGATCTGGGTTCTATCCCTTGTTCTACCAAAGATTTCCTGTGTGGTGAGGAAGATCTCAGTTAATTTCTCAGGGCATCAGTTTCTTCATCTAATTTAGGTGTGGCTTGCAAAGTGCTTTGAGAGCCTCAAATGGAAGGTACTATGCAAGTGCAAATAAATGATCTTAGTAGTATATAGAAAAGCCACTGCATTACTGGCAGGATCCAAAAGGCTCCATTTACCATAATGGACATACACCTGATGAAATTATTTTTGTGCTGCATGTACTAGCACTGAAAGACTAAGTAAGCCCAGCGAATAATGGGAAGGGTTTTGTTGCTTTGTTTATTGTTTTAAGGCTTACTTTGGAAATTAGAGATGTTGGTTTGGGTCCCAGGAGTGACTACTTCCCATAAGTGATTCATAACTTTTAAACACAGTCCATTACAGATACATGTTACTGGTAGGTATTTGACCTCTCTTGAGACTCAGTATTGTAAAAGAATGTTAATGGAAACAAAGCATGTGATTTATGCCAACATTTGATGCTGGATTTAGGGCTGGTCTACAAACACTGCATTGGCGCAGCTGCACCAATGCAGCTGAGCTGCTGCAGCACTTGGATGAAGATGCTCTAAGCTGACAGGAAAGCTCTCTCTCTTTGGCTTAGTTACACCTCCTCAGTGAGAGGCAGTACCTATGTCAGCGGGAAAAGCTCTCCCACCAACATAGCACTGTCAACACTGGGGAGGCTAATGTCAGTATAACTAGGTTGCTCAGGGGTGTGGATTTTTCACAACCCTGGGCGATACAGTTATACCAAAGTAAGTGAGTTGTGTAGACCTGGCCTCAGGGCATGTCTACACTATGAAAATGGGTTGATTTTATAGAAGTCAATTTTTAGAAATCGATTTCATACAGTTGATTGCTTATGTCCCCACTAAGCACGTTAAGTCAGCAGAGTGCATCCTCACTACAGTGGCTAGCATTGACTTACCAAGCACTGCACTGTGGGTAGCTATTCCACAGTTCCCACAGTCTCCGCTGCCCATTGGAGTTCTGGGTTAAGATCCCAATGCCTGATGGGGCAAAAACATTGTTGCGGGTGGTTTTGGGTACATGTCATCAGTCGCCCCTCCCTCCGTGAAAGCAACAGCAGACAATTGTTTTGCACCTTTTTTCCTGGGTTACCCATGCAGATGCCATACCACGGCAAGCATGGAACCCACTCAGCTCACCGTCACCACTGCTGTTGTGAGCATTGTAAACACCTCGTGCGTTATCCTGGAGTATATGCAGAACTGGGTTAGGAGATGTGAGCACGAGGAGGATTTCAATGAGGACAAGGACAGAGTCATTCCTGAAAGCACGGACTGTGGCAATTCGGAAATCATGGTGGCAGTGGGGCTGGTTGATACAGTGGCATGCCAATTCTGGGTCTGGTAAACAAGCACAGACTGATGGGACTGCATAGTGTTGGAGGTATGGGATGATTTAGAATGGCTGTGAAACTTTCGCATGCGTAAGGCCACTTTCCTGGAACTCTGTGAGTTGCTTTCCCCCACCCTGAAGCGCAGGAATACCAAGGTGAGAGCTGCCCTGACAGTTGACAAGCGAGTGGTGATAGCCCTGTGGAAGCTTGCAATGCCTGACTGCTACCAGTCAGTCGGGAATCAGTTTGGAGTGGGCAAGTCTACTGTGGGGGCTGCTGCAACCCAAGTAGCCAATGCAATTGTTGACGTTCTGTTATCAAGGGTAGGGACTCTGGGAAGTGTGCAGGTCATACTGGATGGCTCTGATGCAATGGGGTTCCCTAAGTGTGGTGGGGCAATAGACAGGACGCATATCCCCATCTTGGCACCGGACCACCTTGCCAACCAGAACATGAACCACATGGGGTACTTCTCAATGGTGCTGCAAGCACTGGGTGGATCACAAGGGACATTTCACTAACATCAACGTGGGATGGCCAGGAAAGGTGCATAACGCTCACGTATTTAGGAACTCCGGGCTCTTCGAGCAGCTGCAAGAAGAGACTTACTTCCCAGACCAGAAAATTACCATTGCAGATGTTGAAATGCTAGTAGTTATCCTTGGGGACGTAGCCTACCCCTTGCTCCCATGGCTCATGAAGCCTTACACAGATAGCCTGGACAGTAGTAAGGAGCAGTTCAACTATAGGCTGAACAAGTGCAGAATGGTGGTAGAATACGCCTTTGGACATTTAAAAGCTCGCTCGCACTGTTTGCTGACTAGGTCAAACCTCAGCGCAACCAACATTTCCATTGTTATTGCTGCTTGCTGTGTGCTCCGTAATATTTATGAGAGTAAGGAGGAGATGTTTATGGCAGGGTGGGAGGTTGGGGCAAATCACGTGGTGTCCGATTTTGAGCAGCCAGACACCAGGGCGATTAGAACAGCATAGCAAGGCACGCTGCACATCAGAGAGGCTTTGAAAATCAGTTTCATGACTGGCCGGGATTTGGTGTGACAATTGTATGTTTTTCTCCTTGATGCAAACCCGATCTCTTTGTTGATTTTAATTCCCTGTAAGCCAACCACCCTCCTCCCTTCAAAATAAAGTAACTGTTGTTTTGAAACCATGCATTCTTTATTAATTTTAAAAAAAAAGGTAATGGACAAGGTAGCCCAGGTAGGGTGGGGGAGGAGAAAAGGACAAGGCCATATTATTTATTGTACCCACACTAAAAATCAAACTGTGTGAATGACAGCCTTCTGTTGCTTGGGCCATCCTCTGGAGTGGAGTGGCTGGGTGCCCAGAGCCTCTCCCTCCCCTCTTCCCCCACGTTTTTGGACATCTGGGTGAGGCAGATATGGAACTTGGGGAGGAGGGCATGCGGTTATACAGTGGATGCAGCAGGGGTCTGTGCTCTTGTTGGCTTTCCTGCAGCTCCAACAGATGCTTCATCATGTCCGTTTGCTCCCCCAACAGATGCTTCATCAAGTGTGTGATTATTAATTAGGTCAAGAGCCACTTAAGAACCAACAATCAGCAACTCAAAATGGGTTAGCCTGGAAATAAATATAGCTTAAAATGTGCTCAATATGTATATGATAGAAGATACTAAAAAGGATGTTAAAGAAACATGAAGGGACAGCATGCTAACTAGCAGCACAAGATTGCAGGAGGCCAGAATTTGATTTCTGGACACAGCTTAATGCACTCTAGGGAAAATAACAGTTACTTCCGTCAAGACTAGTGAGGCAGCATGATCCGTTATTCAGGGCACAGGACAAGGAATCAGAAAATTGGGTTCTATTCCTGGCTGTGTTCTTGACTCACCTTTTGTCTTTCCTCTGTGCTTCAGTTCCCTTATCTGTAAAAATGAGACCAGGATAGCTTTGCAAAGGGCTTTGAAACAAAGATTTTAAGTGCTCCATTATTTTATTAGGGAAGCAGTACAGTGTGCCAGACAGGGAGAGTCCATGACTTATTTCACTCAAAAGCAGTCTCTCTGGCCAACTAAAGAATTCTAAGAGTTTTCAGAGGACACATGCACATGATATTTGCCAAGTGTTTGAGCGCTTTGTAAAAGGTAGAAAATGAATGGCAACTCCAAAAGCTCACAACACAATTTAAATGCCATCTATGCTTGGCTTTGTGAATCTACAAGCTGGTCAAAATACAAGGCAATTAAAATATTTGCTTACCTTCTTCCTGAAGCTAACTAGAGTGTCATAACCCCTTCTAGGACACAGAGACCGCTTCTAAATACTGACTGGTTATAGAAGTGGCAGAGTACAGATTTGCAGACTAACCACACAAGACGAAGAATGCAACACTCATCCATCACTTTCTGCAGGGACTACGTTTGAATTAATGAGCCTAGACTTTCTTCATTGGCAGTCACCCTCTCCCACTGCATCAGAACAGACAGACACCCACAGAACAGATGTCAGTGAAAGAGTGGAAATGGGTAACACATCAATAATAATGATGACCATTTAATTTATAAAATGTTTCCTCCCTATCCAGATATTAGCAGCACTCTTTAAACAATTTAAGAGCAATCGCAGGCCTGGTCTACACTAAAATAGGTTGGTTTAACTACGTCGTTTAGGAGTATGAAAAATCCACACTACTGGGCCATGTAGTTAAGCTGACCTAAGTCCCTGTGTAGACAGAACTAGGCCAACGAAAGAATTCTTCTGACAAACTAGCTACCACCTCTTAGGGAGCTGGATTACCTACACCACTGGGAGAGTCTCTCCTGTCAGCATAGGTAGTGTCGACACTGAGGCACTACACAGCAGCACACTTGTAGCATTTTAAGTTTAGACAAGCCCTAAATCACACCGGGCTAAAACCCATGAGGTGCTAAGTAAATCACTATCAAATATAAGAGATGTAAGTGCAAAGAAATGTCACTCTATTGGTAAGTTCCTTAATGCCCCTGATGAAAGAACAGCAGGACAATGAGCATTCATTGCTACTTGCTGTAGATGTATCTCGATAGAAGTATGACAAATCAGAAAGCAGCAATACAAAGCTACCACAGGGAAAAAATAAAAACTGAATTTAGTGGAACTATGTCAGTTTATACCGTCTAAGGATGTGGCCCATATATTTTTATTTCAACAGCCTATAAAAAGAAATTATAAGAGGAATTATGGGGCCTCTAGTGGAATAAGAGTTTAAGGCTCCTTTATCCATCCGAAGTACATATTAGTCCCCTATTATTGTAGTAGTATGTTAATTCTCACCATGCCCATTGGAAGTAGGGAAGTGCTATTCTTCTCCTTTTACAGATGCAGAACTCAAACAAAGAGGCTAAGTGGCTTGCATAAAGTAGCAGGGAACTGAATCCAGATCTCCTGAGTCCCAGCCTAGCACCCTGACCACTAGATCAACCTTTCACCTTGTCTGCTGCTGAAGGGGCCTGAGTGTAACTGGCCCGTGATTTATACCCTGCTTTGCAATCATTAGAAGTTCTCTGAATATGTTAATACAGGAAGCACTCTTTTGCATTTACAATCCTGTTGCATACTCTTCAAGTTCTAAGGCCTGCCCTCACTCACACTGCAAGTACATTGACTTAAATGGGGTTACTCCAGATTTACACCATTGTAAATGAGAGCACATGCAGGTCCGTAAGAGTACAAGTAAGCATAGCAGTGCTTAATGATGAATAAATAAGTTTGGAGGCAACACCAGAGAAACTTTAGCGCACTTTTTGTAACTATTAGATGTACTTAATCAACTGGTAAATCTCACTAAATTTGAGAAGTTAGCTGTAGTAAGTAGAATGGACCCTCTCTGTTTATTCTGTAAGGCACCTAGCACACTTCTAGGCATTGCTGAAATAAATACACAGGACTAGATTCTGCTACTGTTTCATAGGGCATGCCGGCCCTGTGGCACCCATGCTGGCTAAGCATAGCTCTACAGGCACTCCCTGCCTCCGTTTCCTTCCTTCAGCATCCCCAGTAAAACAAGTCACAATCTTAACCCCTTCAAGAGTAGGGAAAGGGCAACTAAAACGTCACAACAAAAAAGGTTCTTCCACTCTTTAGGGGCTTCTCCTCAGTCCACTCATCCCCTGTCTGGGCTACCTTTGAAAGTCTTATTGGCTCTAGGGTAGCACACTCAGGCAGCCCCCGGCTGGTTCCACTGGAGTACCATTCTCAACTCCTGCTGGGCTCTGTTGCCTGCATCCTTCCATGTGCTGGTATAAAGGGGCTGGTTCTTCTGCAGTACCCGGCCACCTATAAACCCTGACTGAGGGCCTTCCTCAGGAGCCTGCCTACACTCTGTGATTCCACACCCCAGACTGAGCACTCACAGATCTTTGTATGAGGCCCAGTTGTCCATTAAATTGTCACCTGACCCTCTTAGTCCCACATCCTCAGGCTAGTAAGCAGCTAATTAATAATGGCACAGGTGGATCCCGCTTCATCTCCTCTTAAAAGAGCCAATCACTCTTTACACGCTGAGTAATATCTTATTCCACAAATTGTCTCTTTGAATTCAAGGGGACTGCGTGAGAAGTCATCATAAGGGTAGCAGAATCTGGTTCCAAATGAAGATGATTCCAGCAAAGATATAAAAAAAATGAATGGAGGCACCATCCTTCTAAGTGCTGCATGTCACTGAAGACAATGGAAACAGGGTACTCAGCAGTGGACCTCAAAGAGCACCCTGTATAGTGCCCCAGATACTCTCATAATCCAAAATGGTTGTGGTGATCAAATTAAATTGTGTGGTTGTACCTATTAATTTTATCTAGTGAGACATTACTGTACCTAGGTTTAGAGAGATTATATTGCAGGCTGTTGAAAAAATTAATAGGTTCACATCTGTTTGATGGAGGCTGGGTGAATCAGCAACTTTGGATTTTGCATCCCAGCCACAGGAAATGACAGCAAGTTCATTCCACTTTTAGAAAATGCCTAGCTTACTAACTCCTTTGTTTTAAGTTACTTATAAAAGACCATGTTACATTTGAACTATTTTACTTAGGCTACTAAAGCGCCCAAATCTCAGTATAAACCTGTTCTATCATATGTAAATATTCGCACCACTGAGCCACTGCATTCAAAGGAAAAAGTAGAAAGGCTGAGCATTTGAACTACAGCTAAGAGAAGCAGTAGGTTCCTGGAGTTTGCATTGAACCACAGGAGGAAGTGAAAACCCCCAGGAACTCACAGAGATCTTACAGCTACATCTTTCTCCATCTGCATCAGACAATATTCTGTGCAGCCATTAGGAATAGGAAACATTCCTTCCTGTCTCAGATACAATATGTCCCACACAATGCCCTATGCAGAATTTATTAGCCCTGTTTGGGATGGTGTGTGTGTAGAACCATACAGAGAACCCCTGTATTTCATAGAATGGTTTCTGCACCAGCCGGGTTAGTGCAAGTGAATTCCAGTGAGGGTGGTCAAGAGAGGCTTATTTGGATCCAGAGACCAAGAAATCCTCATAACATGTGCACATGCTATTCTAGAATCCCAGTCAACCGCAGCTTAATCCACATTCGGGTTCTCAAAGCCCATTTTCACAGGCTTTATGCAAAGAGTACTGCATCTCCTCCTATGATTCGTACACATAGGCACTCAGGCACACCCACAGTACATCAGTGAGTCATCCAGCACCATTTGTGAATTGTGGATATGCAGAAGGAAAATTTGTGCTGAATTCATGCTGTCAGCGGCTGCAGGATTGGTAGTTTCCTTTAGTTTGGACTCCACTGAAGTTTATGCCCTTAGCTAGTGGTGTTGTGTTACAATGTAATTTGTGAGATGACAGAATGATTTTCCTACAGATGAGCATGACTGGCAAAACCACACAGAACACTGAACACACTCTCCTTGTGAGCCCCTGAAAAGAAATTTTAGGTGCTCTAACTCAGTGGGAGCCAGACGAAGGACCGTGGCGGTGATGGAGCATCCGCCAAAATGCTGCCAAATTTCTACAGCGTTTTGGCGGTGATGCCTCTCAATGACGCCACTTGCCGCCGACAAGCGACGTCATCGAGAGGCGTTGCTGGCAAAATGCCGCAGAAATTCGGCGGCATTTCAGTGGATGCTCGACTGCCGGCCAGGACATGGGCACATTTAGATACCCCACGGGCACCATGGTGCCCGATGGCACCGTGTTGGGGAACCCTGCTCTAACTTGATACAAACAGCTTAGTATAAGTAGGTCGATTATGACTAGGACCTGTTAAAGGTTCAGGCAAATAAGTATAGCTAAGTAAAGGGGCTCAGGGTTGCAGAGGGGAAAGGGGAAATGAAAAGATGAAAGCATTTAACCATTGATATACTGAAATCCATTTTGTTGTTCAAATGTAAATGATATTTGAATTTTTACAAAGTAGCACCAATTATGCTTCTTTTTGGAAAAGAAGACATTTCGTGATAGGTTGTGAGTGTGGGATCTGCAAACCTATTTATCGAAAATGGATGCTGCCTTTTCTAAAATGTAGTTTTAAATTGTAGATCTCAAGATTGTTATTTATCATTGTCAAAGGGAGAGATTAATACATATTGGTACAATTGAATATAAGTATGAGCAAAGTATGAATACAAGCAAACTTTAATTGCTAGGAACACAAGAGATTTGCACACTGGCTACCTTTTCTAAGTAGTTTATGAAACAGCAGTAATGTGCTCAAGCAGGTCTTGTAGGAATATCCTATAATTATTCATTTTTCTTTTATCAACACATTCCACACTTTCACTGTCTTTTTGTCCTAAATCAGAACACTTAGATTATGCCATCCAGCACCACTTACATTATGGGCTGGCACTAATAAATATCATGTCAGTGCTTTCAATATTTTTTATGGGGGACTTATGATTAATAGTTCTAGAGCTGGAAAAAGAAGAATGTGTTTGCTTATCAGATCTATTCAGTGTTTCAGTATTTGATTCCAAAATGTTATTTGGGGGCATTCCCACCACCTCTCTGCAAACTCATCTGTAGCTCAGTATGCTGTCTAATACACAGTCCATGGAGTGATTCTCCACTTTATTCAGTTTGGTCAGCCAGTAGAATTGGGCCGTACTGGGTCAGACCAAAGGTCCATCTAGCTCAGTATCCTGTCTGCTGACAGTGGTCAATGCCAGGTGCCCAAAGGGAGTGAACCTAACAGGTAATGATCAAGTGATCTCTCTCTTGTCATCCATCTCCACCCTCTGACAAACAGCATCTAGGAACACCCTTCCTTACCCATCGTGGCTAATAGCCATTAATGGACTTAACCTCCATGAATTTATCCAGTTCTCTTTTAAATGCTGTTATAGTCCTAGCCTTCACAACCTCCTCAGTAAGGAGTTCCACAAGTTGACTGTGTGCTGTGTGAAGAACTTCCTTTTATTTGTTTTAAACCTGCTGCCTATTAATTTCATTTGGGGACCCCTAGTTCTTGTATTATGGGAATAAGTAAATAAGTTTTCCTTATCCACTTTCTCCACGACTCAATCATATCCCCCCTTAGTCTCCTCTTTTCCAAGCTGAAAAGTCCTAGCCTCTTTAATCTTTCCTCATATGGGACCCTCTCCTAATCATTTTAGTTGCCCTTCTCTGAACCTTTTCTAGTGCCAGTATATCTTTTTTGAGATGAGGCAACTACACCTATACACAGTATTCAAGATGTGGGCATACCATTGGTTTATATAAGGGCAATAATATATTCTCAATCCCCTTTTTAATGATTCTTAACATCATGTTTGCTTTTTTGACCAGCTCCGCACACTGTGTGGACATCTTCAGAGAACTAGCCACGATGACTCCAAGATCTTTTTCCTGATTTGCTGTAGCTAAATTAGCCCCCCATCATAGTGTATGTATATTTGGGGTTATTTTTTCCAATGTGCACTACTTTAGAGATAAGCATGTGCTTAAGTGGTTTGCCTCTATGACAGGGAAGCTAGCTTTTGAGTAGAATGGGGGCCTGATAAAAAAAATCCTACATTATAATTTTTGCCTCAAATGCCGAAGAAATCCAGATTGCTGGATCATACTTGCCTTGATTCAGCATGGTTTAGGCAGCGGTATAGTTGAGTAGCAACAAAAATAGTAACATTTGCCTAAACAGCCAGCCCCTCAAGGCACCAGCAAAACTTGGTCTGCTAATAAGAGGTGATCTTTAGTAACTACAGAGTGAATAAAACTCTATTAGAAACTGCACCAAGATACTTAAGACAGAGGATTGCCTATTAGCATCTTCTTTAGTGCAGTGTTGATTCCAGTAAAGCATACACAAACAGCTAGCTCTGCTAGCATTAGCCCTGCTGAGCGTTTTAGAGGAATAACTTCTTGAGGTCTCAATATTGGGGGGCAGGGGAGAGAGAAACAGCTATAAAGGTGTGTCCAATGCCCCTCCCAATGGTCTATATCTTTTTTAAGGGCCTCAGTTTATTTCTGCCATGCACTTTACAAGATTCAGCTGCTCTGCATCATCAGACTGTACATCACTTAAACTGTTTGTCCTCCCAAACTGTTTGTCCTCCCAAATTATTAGTCATCTGTGTACCCCAATTTGAGTATTTTTGAATAGCCCTTATACTTGGTATTCAGTATCTTCTGGCTATTATACTGAAAATTATATCAAAGGCAGAAGACTAACTTCTCTCTTAACATTCACATTTATTTATTGTATAGTTGTGGCTTCTTAAATGGACAACCACGTGGAAGCAGAAAGCTCAGGCACACACACTGTACTCTTAGATATTCCATGAATTGCTTTAAAAAATAAGCATAGGACAAATCAAACTCTTGCAATATATACTGAGATAAATATTAGCTGATTTAGCAGCCCACAATAGAGCAGGGGAAGCAACATTTACTGTACAGCTTAAAGAGCTGTGCAGAAGGAAATTCATTTAGCAAACCTATTCACATTTGCTTAATAGGCTGAATGGGCTCAGAGATCACACAAGGCTTTCAGTTTATCCAGTGTTTGAAATGCACGGTACTGAATCACTTCAGTTGAGTAGGAGTGTCATTTTTTAAGGTGCTGATTAAGTAGATCTTTCTGTATGCAATTAGGAGTAAAATGTAATTCAGTTTTCTTCATCATTTGTCATCTTCACTGAAGGAACATAAAACTCTTTAAC
Source organism: Gopherus flavomarginatus (assembly GCF_025201925.1). NCBI lineage: Eukaryota > Metazoa > Chordata > Testudines > Testudinidae > Gopherus > Gopherus flavomarginatus. The sequence continues at coordinate 183,153,213 of NC_066619.1, forward strand.
CCTGTAATATGCATTGTTTCAGAACACTGTTTCCAGCAAGGCAGGTACAAATAGTCACAAAAACAGAGCACAGAGTTCATGTGTAAAATAATAAATAACAACAACAAAACAACAACAACCACCATGAATATGTAGACAAGTTAGGCAGGTCATTGGTGTGTGCATTTCCATTCTTGTTTGTTCTGCAAAAACAAAAACAAAACCAGCAAAAGCATACCAACCCTCCATTCTTATTGGTGCACTTTCAGCTGGGAAAATTATATGTAGGCGAACAGGCTTTCTGGAGTTTGGAAAACAAAGTCTATGAATGTTGAGAGATAATACATTATTATTTCTTCACTTACAACCATGCTGTAATCATAATGATGCCTGGATTTCTGTGGCCTTCTTTAGTTATTCTGGTACTTGACCAGTCCCCTGACAGAGCTGTCATGTCACTTCGTTCTGTTCCAAATGGAATAGTCCCATTTTCTAAAACTCTCAGCAACTACTGAAATGGCAGCCTGTCCTGTTTTTCAGTGGGCTAGACTCTCTATCTGGAAAAAAAAATATTATATATAGGTCTGTGTGTCCATTAATATCACATGCTCCCTAAACCTATGATTAGCTGAGAGTAAACAAGATGGCCAAAGACAACTTCATGCATTCACAGCAACTTCTAGTTACCTAAAGAGAGGATCAAATGTTCTCTCATCCATTGTAGCAAAGTCAGAGATACAACTAGAGAACTGTGAACCTGCACGGATTCCCCCAGGCCTCTTCCCACACTGAGTAAAAAAACAGTCCGAAGAGTTACAATACTGAGCAATGTGAATCACAACCATGCAAACTAAAAATGCAGACCAGGCTCAGGAAACTTTCAGTAATCTTGGATAAGAAAAAAAAAAAAGAAAGAAAGAAGAAGTAGTGAAATGCAATGTTCTCAGCTAAATGCTAACCCCAAGCATTCAACAATCATCTGTCAGGCCCCCAAAAATCATTAGATACTCTTTTTAAAAATCATGAGATTTTTAAGCCTAACTGTTGAGTTCTTTTTAGTTGCTTCCTGCTATTGGAGCCTGCAGGGGCTATATTTTCAAGCTTTGTCTAGCTCCTTTGACAGCAGAGAAAAAAAATTTTTTTTTTTAAAATGAAAACCGAGAGTCTCACATAACCTTGTGACTCCAGGATCTGGGGCTTAAACCCCTCCCACAGATAATCAGGAGGCTGGCAATAAAATCACAAGCATTGGCTGAGGGTGTCATTAATCCCCATGCAAAAGCCAAGCACAAAGTCTGCAACACTAAAGTCCCATTTAAGACTTATTATCGTGTGTAGTTTTGGTGCTGGCCCTCAGCACAGAGGTGAATTGTCCCTCAGGCCTTGGCTACACTGGCGCTTTACAGCGCTGCAACTTTCTCACTCAGGGATGTGAAAAAAAACAACACCCCCCCCCCCCCGAGCGCTGCAAGATACAGCGCTGTAAAGTGCCAGTGTAAACAGTGCCACAGCGCGGCTCCAAGCGCTGCAAGCTAATCCCCATGAGAAGTTGGAGTACGTGCAGCTCTCCCAGCACTGGTGCTGCGACTACACTCACACTTCAAAGCGCTGCAGCGGCAGCACTCCCTCGGCAGAGCTTTGAACTGTGAGTGTAGCCATACCCTCAGTATTGAATTTCAAACTCAGGGGGAGTAAAGGCAGGGGCAGTGGAAAGCAAAAGGTTCATTGGAACACCTGCAAATTAAAGAACAGGAGTGAGTCTTGTGTAGTTCTGACTGCGGATAAAAGACGGTTACTCACCTTTGTAAGTGTTGTTCTTCGAGATGTGTTGCTCATATCCATTCCAGTTAGGTGTGCGTGCGCCGCGTGCCGGAAGATTTTTACCCTAGCAACACTCAGTGGGTCGGCTGGGCGCCCCCTGGAGTGATGCCGCTATGGCGCTGGATACATACCCCTGCTGACCCAACGGCCCTTCAGTTCCTTCTTGCCGGCTACTCCGACAGAGGAGGAGGGAGGGAAGGTTTGGAATGGATACGAGCACCACATCTTGAAGAACAAGAGTTACAAAGGTGAGTAACCGTCTTTTCTTCTTTGAGTGCTTGCTCATATTGATTCCAATTAGGTGATTCCCAAGCCTTACCTAAGCAGTGGGGTCAGAGCGAGATGTTGCAGAATGCAAAACTGCTGAGCCAAATGCTGCATCATCTCTGGACTGTTGAACCAATGCGTAATGTGCAGCAAAGATGTGAATCGATGACCAGATAGCTATCTGACATGTTTCCTGGATGGGGACGTGGGCCAGGAAGACAGCAGATGAAGCTTACGCCCGAGCAGAATGGGCGGTGAGGTGGCTAGCTGGGTCCTCTGTCAAAGCCCGAAGCTCAGATACTCATCTCGCCAAAGTAATAGCGACGAGGAAGGCTGTCTTCCAGGAAAGGTACAGCAGTGAGCAGGTAGCCAGTGGTTCGAAAGGAGCACCCATAAGCTTGGCTAGCACCAGGTTTAGATCCCAGATAGGGGTCGGGCGTCTAACTTGAGGATACAAACGTTCCAATCCTTTGAGGAACTGTGAGACTATAGGGTGAGAGAGGATTGATCAGTCATTTTCCCCTGGATGGAAGGCGGAAATGGCTGCCAGATGCATCTTTATAGAAGAGAGACTGCTAGGCCCTGCTCTTAGGGACCAGAGGTAGTCCAGGACAGTGGGCATGGACACCTGTCTGGGGACTAAGTTACGCTGAGCGCACGAACAGGAGAAATGCTTCCACTTGGTGAAATGTGTCATCCTAGTGGAAGGCTTCCTACTGCCCAAGAGCACCTGTTGGACTGAGGCAGAGCAACGCAATTCAGACTGGCTTAACCATGCAGCACCCATGCTGTGAGATGAAGGGACTGCAGGTCTGGATGGTGAAGCCTGCCGAAGTCCTGTGTTATGAGGTCTGGCCAGAGTGGCAGAGGAATCGGGTCTGCCACTGAGAGGCAGAACAACGTGGTGTACTTGTGCTGCCTTAGCCTCGCTGGAGCAATCAGGATCAGGTGGGTGCTCTCCCTGCGGAGCTTGAGTAGGACTCTGTGGACGAGTGGAAATGGTGGGAAGGAATAAAGTAGATGCCTCTTCCACGGGATCAGCAATGCATCTGAGAAGGAGCCCGGGGAGCGTCCCTGGAAGGAGCAGAACACGTGGCATTTCCTGTTCTTTCGGGAGGCAAAGAGGTCCAGGCAAGTTGACCACTAGTGAGACAGGAAGGATCTGCTGAGGTGATCCACCAGGGTGTTCTGGACTCCTGGGAGAAAAAAAGATGCTACCAATTTGATCGAGTGGGCTATGCAAACGTTCCAAAGGAGGAGGGCTTCTTGGCAAAGGAAGGAGTAGCATGCTCCGCCCTGCTTGTTTATGTAAAACATGGCCGTTGTGTTGTCCGTGAACACTGATACACAACGGCCTTGGAGACGGTCCCAAAACACCTGGCATGTTAGGCGGACTGCTCTCAGCTCCTGCACATTGATGTATAAGGCCAGTTCTTGAGGTGACCAGAGGCCTTGAGTGCGGAGTCCCCTGAGGTGGGCACCCCAACCCAGAGAAGACGTGTCTGTGATTAGGGCCATCGAGGGTTGAGGTGGGTGGAATGGCATCCCTGCACAGACTAGAGTGGGATCTAGCCACCAGGTGGGGATAGTGAGCACCGAGTCCAGGCTGTCTATGCGTGGTTGGTACATTGAAGCAAGCCAGGCTTGGAAGGGATGGAGGCGTAGCCTGGCGTGCTTGGTCACAAAGGTGCAGGAGGCCATGTGACCTACTAGGCTGAGGCAGGTGCGCACCAATGTTGTCGGGAAGGTTTGAAGACTTCGGATTAATGAAGCCATTGTCTGAAAACATAACTGCGGAAGGCAGGCTTTGGCCAGATTGGAGTCCAGAACCGCTCCAATGAAGTCTATTCTCTGCGTGGGCGTGAGAAGACTTTTTCGTGTTGATCATGAAACCTAAGCTCCTGAAGAGGCCTCTGCCGATGTGCAGGTGCTGTGATACTTGCTACTGGGAAGACCCTCGAATGAGCCAATCGTCGAGATACGGGTAGACGTGTACTCGACGATGGCGGAGGGAAGCGGCGATTACAGCCATGCACTTTGAAGACACGTGGAACTGTAGAAAGGCCAAAACGGAAGTATAGTAAACTGAAAGTGTTGGTGGTTGGCCACAAAACGGAGGTACCATCTGTGTGGTGGATAAATTGCGATGTGGAAATACGCATCCTTCATATCGAGGGCAGCATACCCATCTAACGGATCCAGGGATGGGATAATGGTCCCCAAGGATACCATGCAGAACTTCAGCTTTATCATGAATTTGTTGAGTTCTCGCAGGTCTAGGATGGGTCATAGACCTTCCTTTGCCTTGGGGATTAAGAAGTAGCAGGAATAAAACCCCTTGCCTCATGTCTTTGGCATCCCCTCTATGGCTCCCATGGCTAGAAGCAACTGGACCTCTTGTTAGAGGAACTGCTCGTGAGAGGGGTCCCTGAAGAGGGACGGGGAGGGAGGGTGGGAAGGTGGGGTTGAAGCAAACTGGAGGTGATAGCCCTCTTCCACCGTGCACAGGACCCAATGATCTGAAGTTAGCTGGGACCAGTCAGGGAGGAATTGGGAGAGGCGGTTGAAAACGGGAGGAGAAGGATCCGGTAGGGTGACTAGTGGGCCATCCTCGGGCGTCCCATCAAAAGTTCTGCTTAGGCCCCGCTGGTGGTTTAGGGGGCGCCTGATTTTGAGCTCCTTGAGGGCCAGACTGTCTCCGATGATTCCCCCTGCCACGCCTTCTAGTAGTGTCCTGACGCGGCCTAGTCTGGGCGTAAGGTCGGTGCAGCTGGGGCCTGAAGGTCCTGCGTTGGGTCACTGGCATGTGCATACCCAGCGAGCGCATTATAACGTGATTGTCCTTCAGACTTTGCAACCTAGGGTCAGTCTTGTCTGAGAAAAGGCTCTGGCCTTCAAAGGGTAAATCCTGAATAGTTTGTTGCAATTCAGGGGGAAGGCTGGATACCTGGTGCCAGGAGATACGCCTCATCGTCACTCCTGATGCCAGAGTTCTGGCTGCAGAGTCCGCTGCATACAGAGAGGCCTGGAGGGAGGATCTCGCTACCTTTTTAATCTTCTCAAGTAGGGCTGTGAATTCTTGATGGGACTCCTGGGGAAGAAGCTCTGTAAACTTCCCCAAGGACACCCAAGTGTTAAAGTTATACCTACTTAGGAGGGCTTGTTGGTTCACCACCCTAAGCTGGAGGCCCCTGGACAAGTATATTTTGCGGCCTAGTAGGTCCATATGCCTAGCCTCCTTTGACTTAGGAGCCGGGGCTGGCTGGCCATGACGCTACCGTTTGTTCACCAATTGGACAACTAGAGAACAAGGAGGCGGGTGAGTGTAGAGATATTCATACTCCTTTGAGGGGAACATACATTTCCTCTCTACTCCTCTTGTTGTAGGTGGAATTGAAGCTGGAGATTGCCAAATGGTGTCCGCATTAGCCTGTATAGTGCGGATGAATGGAAGAGCAAATCTAGTAGGTGTATCAGCCGACAGGATGTCCACAACCGGTTCCTCTATTTCAGGGACTTCCTCCACCTGCAAGTTCATATTCTGAGCCACTCGCCACAAAAGGTCCTGATGGGCCCTAAGATCAATTGGTGGAGGGCCTGAGGAGGATGTCCCCGCCACCACCTCATCAGGCGCGGAGAGGCCCAGGACCAAAGGGTCCTGTGGTGGCTCCTGCACTTGATGGGCGTCATCTGCATCCGGTGGAACTTCAGTGACTGCAGATGGTATTGGCGCCTCATCCATGCCAGGGGGTGGGGCAGCGCGGCTTACTGTCGCCTCTGGTACCTGGTGTTCTGATGGGGCCGACCATTGAGCCACTGATGGTGCACCTTGGCTTTGGTGGTATGCCCACCATGTCCAGAAGGACCAGTGATGAGACCTTTGCTCGTGGCTCTGTCTCTCCGAGAATATATGGCTGGGGACATCAGAGTCACACTCCAGATGATAGAATGTGTGTCTGGAAGGCCACAGCAGTGCCGACAGGCTCTGGGAGGGCGTCACTGTTCTCGATCCTCGGGCGGTACCGGGGAGCGGTACCGGGAGCTATAACGGCACCATGAGCGAGACCAGGACCTTCTACTGTATCGGTGCCGGGAGGTCGACCGAGATCTCAAGTCCCTTCGTCTGGAGCGACTGCGAGATACACGGTGCCAAGATCGGTGCCGTGAGCCGGATCAGTACCAGGAGTGTCTGTCCAGTGAACGAGATATCAAACGGTGCCGCGAGTGTGACCGGTACCACGATGGAGAGAGGTGACGGGACTGCTAGTGGTGTCGGGAGCGGCGCAATCGAGAGTGTCTGCGAGACTGGGATCTTGAACGACGTCTCTCTGGTGGACCAACAGAAGGAGGCCTTACCATGGCCAGCTTGCCGATGGATTGTATGACCTGCACCGGTGGTTGAAGCCGTGTTGACTTTGTCATTGCGATGAGCTCCGCCGTGGAGAAGGTCTCTGGCGTAGAAGGGAGGGCAAGCTCTACCACAGCATGAGCCGGGGAGCTGTCGGGAACTGGACTCAACGACCTTTGTGGAACCGGAATTGATGGTGCCAAGCTTAGCAGAGCCAGAATCTGTGGTGTCGCAGTTGATGGTGCCAGACGAACCGTCTTGGAAGAGCGCTCCTTCCGTGGAGCCGAAGTTGAGGCACTATGTTGCTTCTCAGGTCTCGGGCACAGGGAGCGGTGCCGAGCAGATGTCGGTGCCGGGACTCCTTCTCGGTACCGAAGCAGTCCGGTGCCGAAGAGGCGCTCCTTACCAAAGCAGTCTGTTGGGTGCTCGGTGCCAACGCTGCAGGACTAAGTGCCGACTCCATGAGGAGCTGTTTCAATCGAAAGTCCCTCTCCTTCTTAGTCCTTGGTTTAAAGGACTTGCAGATGCGGCACTTATCGGGAAGGTGGGATTCCCCTAGGTACTTGAGGCAGGAGTTGTGGGGATCCCCTCTTGGCATCGACTTTTGGCACGCCAAGCACAGTTTGAATCCCAGTGCCTTGGGCATGGGCCCGCACCAGGGTGGAGGAAAGAGGCTAATCCTCGATCCTCCCCTTAAACTATATACACTAATTAACATATACCAACCATAACTACAAAAACTCGAACTATAGATACAGTAACAGTAAAGAACTAGGAGTAGCTACGGATGTGGAGATCAGCAAAGCCACACTCCCAACGACCGTCACAGGCGGTAAGAAGGAACTGAAAGGCCGTGGGTCGGCAGGGGTATATATCCAGCACCATAGCGGCACCACTCCAGGGGGCACCCAGCCGACCCACCGAGTGTTGCTAGGGTAAAAAAAAAATCTTCCGACGAGTGTGCACGCAGCGCGCGCACACCTAATTGGAATCGATATGAGCAAGCACTCGAAGAATAATGTGTTGTTACTAGAAAGTTCTATAAACTTAATTAAGTATCTGATACAGAAATTGGTAATTGCATTTGTTTTATACTATTTCCCAGAACTCAAATTGGTCCAAAGCCATGGTATAATTCATCTGGGTTCACCAGGAATGACTCTGGTGCACTGTTTCTTAGTTTCCCTGAGTGTGGAGCTAGACAAATAATTGTTTGGATATTTACTGAAACTTCCTGCCAGCACAGGATAATTCCCTATTGTACATTGGGTTTAAACATGCCAAGCTTTAGGCTTCCAACACAGTCCTTGGGAGAGTATTCTGTCTTTACAGTATTAAATTATATTTTTCCTGCTATCCATTTTAATATTTCCATTCTTAATTCCATCTCATTTCTCATAGTTACAAAATTCTTTAGCTGGGCCAAATAATTCCTCATCTTCCTTGGTGTTTACATCCTTCATGTGTTTGTAGACTTACCATGTTCCCCTTAGTTGTCAACTAGCAAAGCTAAACATATTTAGCTATTTTAATCTTTCCTCAGAAGTCCCTTAACCATTTTTGTTGCTTTTATCTAGACTCCCTCCAGTTGTCAATGTTGTTTTAGCAATTAAGTGCACAGACAAAACACAGTATCCTCAGTTCAGTCACACCAGAGCTGAATAGAAAGGGATTCTTACCTCCCCACCCAGAGATATGCGTATGCATATGCAGCCCAGCAGTGCACTAGGCATTTTTATTTTATTTATTTACTGTAATATTGCTTTCTAAACTCATGATTAATTTGCTACCTGTCCCTTCAGGACTTCAAGTTATTCTCCTACTCCATCTACATATATTGGATGGAATTTTTTTTTAAGATCAGTCTTGTGTTATTTTCTGCCCATGTCACTATTCTCTTAGATCCTTTGTATTATTTCTCTTTTCACTGGTTAAACAAAACAATGCATGGCCCTCATTTTGAGGGCAAAAAAGCTGATCATAGTGACTGAACCAAGAAACTTCACACAAACAGCCCTCAAACTAGGATGCTGCATCGTCTGTGCCACACAGTATCTGTCCATTTTCCTCACTAAGCAAGTGTATCAGGAATAATGTATGGCATTATTTTAATTCTAATATATCAGATATGACATTGGCATAGAGAAGCTTGAGCGCCACCTGACTCCTTTGTCCTGTTGTTGTGCTCTAGATGGCCTCCACAGCTATGCCCTAAAATTTCATATCCAAAAATGGAAATCTATTTGGATAGCGCAGATGTTGGTCTTCACTTTGTGTCTGTGTCTGTCAGACAACTTCACTGATTGTCCGCCCAACTCGCATTGCAGATCACTACAGTGAAATTTGGAGATTGTCAAACAGAACCTGGCTACTCGCAGTGGAATTTAGGGACACATCTCTATACAGCAGAAATTTACAAAATCAGAACATTTGAGATGTGTTAGTTACTCATAGCACAACAGACTAGAGGCCTGAGTTGCCTCTCACTTACACTAGTGCAAATCAGGAGCAACTCCAATGTAAAACTTGTACAAGTGAGAGGTGATTCAGCTCCCAGTTCCCAAGTTTCTAAGAAATGCAGTTCAGCATCTTCCTTGCCTGTCAATAGCAGCGCTGAACTCATTTAAAAAACAAAACCACAAAACCATTCCCTAGTTCACAGAAGACCACCACCAAACAGTAATTCTTCAAATATTATTTGACATATGTTAGACATTTCCACTGCATTAAAATAGTTCGGTGTTAATTTCTGCATAATCTACAAGGTATAAAAGTAATCTTTGTGCTAATGCAGATTATGCCAGGTCAGGACAATTATATGGCTGTTTGTATCAAGTAAACAAAAGAATTAGCCATCCTTTTTGAAATTCCCTCCATCTTTATAGAGGAAGATTAAGACCTGGCATATGTGCGCTTGAGGGGTCACAGAAGGGAAAAGTACTACCTCCACAGCATTGTTCTTCCACCATCTTTCCATGAACCTTCAAAACCTACCCCTGGGTGCGATTTGGGTTCCACATTTTGGAGAACGCAGGACTGGACTGGATGAACACTGTCCAGAGAATCGTCCCCACAACAATCTTTTGGGAATTTAGCAAATAATCAAATGCAGACACTATTAGCACTGACATACTCATCTTTCCCCCTCTGCATTCTGAAATTCCAATGCAGGGTGACTCTCGGGGTGGTGGGTGCAAGGAGCCCTTGTCAACAAGGCTTTGTTAGAGCCCTGCTACCCAGAAAGCAGGGGAAAGCCTGAAAACAGTGTGGAGACACAGGGCCCTGACAATAGGTCTTCAGGTCTCAACCATAGGTTAAGGGGGCCAAAGCCTCCTGTTCCCTGGGGAGGATGGTGTTAAACCTAGCCCTCCTGAGGGAGTAATGCAAAAGTCAACTGCATGAATCCAAGCACTCATGAAGAACAGTTCCTAGTGCTGGAACAACCTATGTAGGAGGTGATATGGCCAATAATAATGCTGTGCACAGTTCCACCGTAACTTTACCCTAAATTACAGTGCAGGGATGCATTACTATGTAATCTTGTAACTGATCACCACCACCTTGTTAATGATTAATTTCACAGCTAATTGCACAGTAAATTGAGGAGATAGTGGGTTCCATGCATAGGCACAGGCACATAGGGTTGGAAATTGAACCCCCTTGTGCCAGCAGGGACAACTGTAGCCCAGGGCGGTAGATTCTCAGGGAAGAGAGGTATCTGCCTTGCCACTCTCCCCAGGGATTTCCACTGGAGGTGGGCAGCTTTAAAGATCTATTGGAAGGCTAGAGGAGTCCAACCCATACTTCCCTCCCTTAGACACACCAAAAAAAGTGGCAACCTACTGGCAGTGGAGAAGGTTACAAGCAACTTGTGCTACCTCAAACCTTCCCCACCCCAAGACAACTTTCAGTCATCGGGCCCTGGCACTCTGGATTACACCAGAAGAAGCTGACACAAGACAAGTAAATACAGTTTGAACATTCAATAATTAATGCCAGCATCCATAATTAAAACCCATATTATTCTACTGAGTTCACATTAAAAATGAATATTGGTGGATTCATTTGTATGACATAAACTGGCCACTGCACTATGATGTATTGCACGAGTGTCACTGGCAGCAGGTGAACCCTGGCTTTGGGGAGGCAAGACTGCCAGGCACCCCCACCTCCAACCCACTGCCCCACCAGAGACGGGCCAAGCCAATGGCCTCTCCTACAGTCAGGCAAGGCCAAGCCGCCGGCCTCCCCCAGTGCTGGGTCGAGGCGCCAGCACCCACAGCCCCCCCAAGTGCCTGCCAAGCTGAGCCACCAGCCCCCTAGTGCCAGCTCCTCCCACCCCAGAGGCCCTGCCCCCCAGTGAGCCGCCAGCCCCAAAGGAGGAGGGACACAACAAGCAGCAGTGATGGGGGTGTGGAGTGGAGGAGGCGGTGGGGATCTAAGGGAAGGGCTGAGGCCACTAGGGCCCAGGAGTCTGGCAGCAGGCCGGCAGCATCACCCCACCTTCCGTGGCCTATTATACCTACCGCCCATGATGAGTGTGCAGACTCAATACTATGTAAATGTATGTATCTAACACTTGATAGCAACAAAATGAGAAAAAAAAGGTCCATCAGCATTACAACACTTTCATGCAACCCTTTTGTTTCACTAAATGTAGCGTATGGATGTTATTATCGTGATCATGGTTTTTAAACAATTGCCCTTGTTATAAGGGCAAGATTGTGGCTGTCCACTTGTCATGGCACAGAACCACTGCAACGTTTTAGCCCAACAACTGACCCTATGTGAATGAAGATACTTAAGTACAATCTCTATGATACGGGGATCAGTAAACTCAAACCTAATGTACTGCATTATTGACTCATTCCTCCATAGCTCACAGACTGCGGATGACAAGTCAAGGCAGAAGCTGTTTCACAAATCTTGTTTTCAGTAGATTTTATACTGTAAAAAGGAAGAGCCAACATAGCCTCTCAAACAAAAAAGAAAATCATTAGTCTGTAATCTCAGGATCCTCATTTAAGTAAAGCTCTCAGGAAATTCACTTGGTCAGCTCCTGGCCCATGACACAACAGTAAGATACCCTAAATGGGCAACTGAAGAGTCCCATGTCTTGCAGGAATCTCCATCATGGGAAGCATCTCATTCCATGTAAGATGTGGCCAAGGGAAGTGTCTCCAACTCCAGCTGTGCTCCAGTGGTCTTCAGACAGCAAAATGGCCCATGGAAACAATTACCCGATTATATAAGTGAGAGCAGCTTTCATTTGCACAGAGACTAAATTGGTTCCTATAAACTGCTGAGATCTGTGGAGTAGAAAAATACAATACAGTCATTTAGAGGTGTGGACTCACCCTTGCAGCACCTCCTGCTAGTAACTTCCAGGAATTTCCTCATTCCAGCTCCAGAGCACCCTCTGCAGGCCAGTGATCTGCCTGTCCTCTGGCCCCCCCATGTACCTTCCTGGACCCTAGTGCCCCTTTAATTGAGGTGCTGCTCCCTGGCAGTACCCCACCAATTTGGGTCTCCCCTCCCTGTGGAACCCCCAACCCACTATCCCCACTTCACCTCAGGTTTGGCTACTGCCCAGTCTCCATCTAGCCCCCATTCACTGAGGCAGACTGCAGTATCAGCCACTCATAATAGGCAAAGGGGTCTGGACCAGCTGCCTTTACCACACCCTCAGGCTGCCCCTCTGCAAGCCCAATACCTAGGTGGGCCTAAAATGAGGCCCTGCAGCCTGGGGAGTTGCCAGCCTAGGGTTTCCCAGCTCCTAAAGCCTGTTCTCCAGCCCTACCTCACTGAAGGTCCTCTGGGTGAGTTCCCCAGCAGCCAGGCCTGTTTCCCTCTCCAGCCAGAAAGAAACTGCTGCTTCTGGTTTCCCTGGCCTTCTTATAAGGCCCAGTTACTTAGTTTGGGGCATGGCCCCAGCTGCAGCCACTTCCCCCAATCAGCCAGGGTTTTACCTTGGCCAGCCCCAGCCCTCTACAGTTCTTTTCCACCCCCGTCCGGGCTGTAGCGAGTAGTCACCCCACTACAAGCCACTTTTGACTTCTACCTGCTGAGTGAAGCTTGTGATTTCAAGAGGACCCAAGGAACAGAGAGTACAAAATAAATAGATTGAATTCTGAATAGATACAGTGGAAAATGGGTATTGTTTTCATTAAAATATTTGCAAAAAAGTTCATCCCTTTTTGTTGAAAATTTTCAGAATTTTCCAAACAGCTCTAATTCTAATGTCAATTATGCCAGTGCAAATCCAAAATAATTTCCCAGATGAATTTGGCCTAATAGAATTTTTTCCTCTGGAGTAAAGACTTCAGGTTTGAGGCTTTTATCGTCACATTTTCTCCTTTGTTATGTACTGAGGGAGATTGATAGATTAAAGGCAGCAGCAGCTCGGGGAGAATCAAAACTGGAGGAAGTTTGCAGATGAATAGAAACAGAGTCCTTACACGAGCAGGTATTTTCCAAGGGGAAGATGAATGTAAAGATAAGATTATGTCTGTGTTTGAGGCTGCTATGCAGAAAACGAGGTACTTGATTCTTTTGTGAGGACTTGTGGCCCAGAAGTTTTCTCTCCGCTGCTGCACTGCACCAGAGGGCAGAAAGCAGTGACAGGAACTGTGCAGTAGCTCTGCCCGTTGTCAGGGCGTGAACATGAGTAATTTTCCACTAATCTAGTCATCGATCTCAAAGATTAAAAGTGGCCAGAAGCCATTCAGAGCACATGGATGGAAATACTTCACCAAGCTTGTGATGCCTCTTTTCCATCAGCTGCTTAGCCTGCGATCTGTTCCCTCGGCTGACCGCCCCTCCTCGCACACCGCAGACACAGCAGGAATTTCCCCGCTCCCGTAAGAAACTACTTCACCGCAGCCCACAGACGCTGCATTCTCCAGCAAAAGCAGAGCACAACACTAGGTGGCGTCTGCCGACAGTGCTGGGCCCCGGGACCATGTGTCCCATACCGAGCTGCAGTGACAGCTCCCTGGGCCACCTCGGAGCTCCAACTTGCTCTGGCCAAACTTTACTGCTCTCCCTTAAATGCGGCGGGCTGCGACCCCCAGGCCGCCCCGGGAGCGAGGGAAGCTCTGGGCGGCAGCAGGGACGCTACGTCTTGCAGCGGGGACACACACCCCCGTCTCCGGACTGCGCCCGGACCCCGAAATCACAGGGCTTGCTCGCGGCACGAGCCCCAGGGCTCCCGCAGGGGCGGGCGGCCCGGCTGCAGAGCCCCGGCGCTGGCCACGGAGTTCTTCAGCTGCTTGATGAGCAGGAAGAGCAGGAGGCCGAGGAGGAGGAGCAGGAGGAAGAAGAGCGCCAGGTAGAGCAGCAAGTTGAACTCCCACCACGCCATGCTGCCGCTGCCAGGGGAGCCGAGGCGGGAAGTTGCTCAGCAGGGGAGTTTCTTCCCCCAGCCCACACACGCTGGCGATGCACCGGCAGGGCAGAGCTGGGCGCTGGCCGCGACAGGTGGGAGGGTTTCCTGGGCAGGGCTCGGCCCGCTGGAGCCGCCGAAACACGCCCAGCGCAAAGTCAGTCCTAGCGCGGTAAAGAACAGGTGCCTGGACAGGGGCCCGCGGGCTGCAGCCCGCCGCCCACCACAGCGCGTCCGGGCCCCTGCGCGGCGCTCGGTTGCTGCGGGAGGTGGGGCGAAGGCATCCCGGGCTCTCTTCTGGTCATCGTGGTGCAGGGGGCGATCAGTGAGGGGCGCAGGCACGTGGACTGCGCGCGAGGCAGCTCCAACTCTGACCCTCCCGGAGGGACTGACGCTTCGAAACGATCCACTGAAAAAAACAGTCCCGGCTTGCGGCGAAGCCCCCCAGGCGGAGCTGCTGGCTCTGGGGCCCCGGAACCAAGGGCAGCCCCAGCCAGGGGTGGATCAGGGCCGCTGGCTCCGCTCACGAGGCAACTTCCAGGACGGAGAGAAATCGCTGTGCTGAACCTTCAGTGTCACTAGGCAGAGCCAGGCTGCAGCTGTCCGGAACAATTGTGCATTGGGGAAAAAAGTCTTCGCAGGCTCATCACTGTCAGCTTTTGGGGAGGGGGCGGGGTGCCCTTTCCCCTGAAGCCTTTGGCTTCTGTTCTGGCCCTTCTCATAAACTAGACACTGGACCAGCTGCTGGCCTCCTGAGCTGATCCAGGATAGTTCCTGGATTCTGAACAGAGATGATTTTTCTCCTGGCCTCAGTGTAAAAGGGGCCCTGCTTAGCTTAAAACCTAAAGGGTAGGCATTTAATCACTCCACTGGGATACAGTTAAAATGATTCATACCCTAAAAGGCTCTAGGTGGACCAATTCACAACTAATATAAGGCTTTTTTTGAGGAAGTGATATAACTTCAGAAATAAAACCTGGCCTGCGGAGTGCACTATTAACATTCCTCATTTCATATAGCACCATAAGGTCTGGTACCTGGTAGTAGAACATCAGTACTAAACAGGTCTCTATAGATTTATGTTCTCTCTTTCCTTATCTTTTTACAATGAACATCTGTTTTTAGAATTTGCAATGGACCCAATCCTGTTCCCATTAAAGCCAATGGACTTTCGTAGTTGACTTCATAGCTTCAGGAGTAGGATGCATGCAAATACCTGGCTCTGGTACAATTGCTCCTTGCTTTAGGATGTTGGTCTTCAAAGTGGTGTCTGTCAAGTCTTTCAGAGATGTACAGAATGATTGGTATCCCCTCTATATCATCAAAATAACAGGCTAGAGTGTGCCCCCAATATACTTGCACACTTTCCTACCTGGTGTAGAGGCGTGGAGTAACCCACTTCCCAAGATCCCACAGAAGGTTGTGCATAGGGGCTGGGACCCAAATGGGGGAAGTGGGAGAGAGCCATATGAGAGGGTTAACATGGGGGGCTGCACTGTACCTTCACCAGCTCTATACAGATGACTAGGAAATAGTAATACAATCTCAGATGTATGGAACCCCTCCACATGGGGGAACCCCAGTTGAAGGTGGGAGGGTTCCAGGGAAGCTGTGCTCAGGGGAATCCCTTACAGTGTTCACTGGCACTTTACTCTCAGGAAATATGGAGGAAAAGAATTTCCCCAAGGATTGATTTGGGGAAAACTCTACAGGAAGATCCTCAGAGAGCTTTCTCTCCCTACTTCCCCAGCTCCCAGGTCCCTTCCCACAGGACTGTTCTGAGCCAACATTTTTGGTTTTACAAGGTTTTAACTAATCAAGCGCTCCTTGACTTTTTCAATATCAGAGAAGAAGTTTTCGGCTTCTAAAAGTTTGAAGGCATTGCTCTGCTTTGGAGTGAAACGGCTAAATAATATTGCCATTGGAATGGAAAAGTCACAATCTACACTATACTACAAAGTTAGGTCAGTGTAAGTGGACTTGTGTTCACTTAGTTATGCACTTGGCTACACTAAAATTTGTCTCCCACCCTATTACAGCGATGTAATAACCTCACCACCCAAAGTGACAAAGAGTTATGGTCAACCCAACTAGGTTGATGCTGTGCATGGGTAGACACTGCATGAGTTGTGTCAACCCTAACATTCCTCCAGCAAATACGGCTGCTACTCTGATTCCTCCAGCAGTAATCCCACAATGTCCCATCCCCATAACTGACTGCTCTGGCCCCAATTTTGAATTCTACTCCCCAGGGGTCACAGATCAGAAGCCCACCCCTCCCTTCAAACCCCCCCCCCACACACGTGTTTTTGAAATATCTTTTCCTGATTGCCTACCTTGGAAAGCACACCTAGCAGCTCTCCTTTATTGTGTGCATCCTAGCATGCCAGCTCCATGTACAGAGCGAGCTACTAGATGCACTTCTGCCAGGAGCAGAAAGTCATGGATCTCCTCACCCTATGAAGAGAAGAGGCTGTGAAAGAACAGCTATGGAACAGCCATAGAAATATCAACAGTCTACATGCGGATTGCACAGAGGATGCTTCAATGGGGGCATGACAGCGATGAACAGC
This sequence comes from Gopherus flavomarginatus, assembly GCF_025201925.1. Classification (NCBI taxonomy): domain Eukaryota; kingdom Metazoa; phylum Chordata; order Testudines; family Testudinidae; genus Gopherus; species Gopherus flavomarginatus. The sequence continues at coordinate 183,169,585 of NC_066619.1, forward strand.
AGTGCCACATGGAAGCAAAGGAACTTTGCCAGGCATATCACCAGGTGAGGGAAAGCAACAAGAAATGTGGTGCTGCCCCACAGACCTGCCATTTTCAAGACAAACTGCATGCCAGACTTGGCAGTGACCCCACTAGCACCCCATAGATAACACTTCCCAGGAACCCAAGGTGGTGACCCCTGCCATGAACAGCGAGGCAAAGGAGGAGACATGCCAGGGGAGCCAAGAATGCCACAAGCAAGGAACTGTTTGAAACTCCTCCGGAGTCAAGTCAAGCCAATCCTGCCAGGCGAGTGCAGATGAGCCTGCTGATAAAAGGGAAAGCTGCTTGGATACATGTGTACATGCATTAGTTTTTATAAAGGGATTTGGGGCGGAGGGGGGGCCTTTTTTGTTTCTGGGTTTTTTACCTGAACACCGCATCTCGTTCCCTTCCTCCCGCTCTCTTCTCCCCATTCAAAAATGGCACTCATCCCATCCACAAGTTTAGAAAACAAAAGTATTGAGTTTGGATTGCTTACTGGTATCATGTTACAAAGTAAATAGAGAATACATTCTAAAAGACTAATTGCATCTGTTTTTTTGTTTTTGTTTTGATGAACATTGTAATTAAGATGGGCCTTATCATACCATTGATTTTAGACACAATTCCCCACTAAAAATCAATGAATGCTTCTGCTTAAAAATCAATAGCACATTATGGCTCAGTGTCTCACTCACCGTTCTGTTATCCAGGTAATATCTTAGAGCTATTTTCTTCACAACAAGTAGATATATATAGCCAGAGTCAGATTTGGCATAAATCAATGGGAGTTGCACCCACTATCTGAAAAATTCTGCTTTAGATTCGAACATTCATGCTTGATCTTTGTCTTATGGACCTTAAAGAGAAAGATCCCTGAGGAGAGAAGAAAGCGAGGTGGATCAAAGCCACCTTTACGCCTCTCTCAGTCCTGAGGCAGCAAGAGGCTGAAACGGTCCCAGCCATAACTTAGAACAACAGTAAATAACACCAGCTGCAGTGGTCCCAAAACCAGCTGCAGTGGTTGCTGTATCAACCAAGGATCATTATGCACTCTGGATGATAACACCGAGTACAATACTGATGTACTCCCCTCTTCCACACACTCCTGCTCAACCATTCTATCAGCCTGCCTCCCTCTCTCTCTTTTCCTGACACGCCTTCTATGCTGAACTAGCTAAAACATTAAGCAGTTAAACTGACTGAAAGGGCCAAAAAGTGTCTCTGAACATCAGAGGGGTAGCCTTGTTAATCTGGATCTGTAAAAGCAGCGAAGAGTTCTGTGGCACCTTATAGACTAACAAACGTATTGGAGCACGAGCTTTCGTGGGTGAATATCCACTTTGTCGGATCCACGAAAGCTCATGCTCCAGTATGTTTGTTAGTCTATAAGGTGCCACAGAACTCTTTGCCGCTCTGAACATCAGTGAACTATTTGGTTATACTGAATTAATATTCCCAAAACATACATGTACCAAGTATTAGACTACAATTTTTACAAGAGTGAACATATACTCTACTGCCTGTTTTGCATCTTTTATATTAGGACCATATGAAATGTCTTGGATTATGTTTATACAAATGTCTTAGTTGGATTAAATAAATGTATAATTTATTCTGTGCTTAGAATGTCCCCTCCCCAAATTTCTAAATACAGTATAGCATTAATGGGAGTTTCGGACGTGCAAGAAGTGAATGTATTGGGTCACCATATGACATCATGCCTTCTATACAAATTGGATCTCAAAACACTTTATGGAGTTAAATAGGAACAATCTGGAAAAAATTACCATTTAGCTCTTTTTCCTTCAAATAGTGAGGCCTCATTCTCACATTTTCATCAATACTGGACTCGGTGTAGTCTGATCACATTGATTCATTTTAAAACTGTGAAAGCCTCCTATTGTGAACTCTCCAGCAACTGACACATCCCTGTTTTGTAATTTCTTCAGTACGGTCATTAGCATTGTCCTGCTTGTAAATTTTCAGAATTACCGTGTCTGGGAAAGCAATAGGACAATATTAACACTTGACTCTGACTCAAAGAGGATATTAATCTAGAAGATTTATGAAAGATTAATGGCAGCTCTTATGTGATGCACATTGATTACATCGCTTGTTAAATGGCTTCCATACACAATAGAATTCTATTTCTAAAAGACTCTTTTGCAAACTACATTAAAAAATAAAAGAAACTGGGTCCTATATGTCAAGATACAATTAAAGCTATGGCATTTAATTTAAAAGTCAAGGCACTTTGTAGACCAGGGGTCTCAAACTCCCAGCCCGTGGGTCATCTGCAGCCCACGAGCCTCCCCAATGTGGCCTGCAGGGCTCCAGCAGTTTTGGGGCCAGGTCTCTCCCTTGGCCCCACCTGCCGCCCCTGGGGCACTCCCTATCAGGGTCCCTGGCTGCGCAGCAGAGCTGAGCAGCGTCTGCCTGCTTGCTCCAGTGGCTGCTGGCCTCTCCTTGTGGCCCAGTGGCAGGGCGGGGCGGGGCTGTGCCACCGTGTGCTGCCCCCATACTGAGTGCCCCTGCAGCCAATGGGACACTGCAGGAGTGGTACCTGGGGGCAGAAACACACGGAGGCCCCCGGCCCGCCGCGCCTTAGAGTCCCACATAAGCGCTGCAACCCCGACCCCCTCCCAGAGCCTGCACCCCCACCACCTCCTCACATACCCTCGTACCCCAAAATCCCTCCCAGAGCCTACACCTCCTCCCCACACACCCTCCAGCCCCCAAACTCCATCCCAGAGCCTGCACCCCAGACCCCTTCCCCCACCCAAATTCCCTCCCAGCGCCCAACCTCTCACCCCTTCTGCACCCAAACTCCCTCCGAGCCTGCACCCCAATCCCTTACCCCAGACCTCCTCCCCCACCCCCAAACTCCATCCCAGAGCCTTAGGCAGGTGGGGGGCAGAGTTTTGGGGGGGCAGGTTCTGGGCAGCATGAGTAACATTGGCCTGCTGGGAGGATTTGAGGACTGGCACTGACCCTAAGGTAAACTGAGTTTGAGAACCCTGTTGTAGACTGTATTAGCAAAAATACATATAAAGTTTAAATTTTAAAATAAAATGAATAAAGACCAAAAAATCAAAATAAAAAAAATTACATGAAAAAAATAGAGCAGCTTCTTGATGCTAAAGTGATTGAAGGCCCAAGTCCAAACATACAGCCTGAATATATAGGAATCCTATAATCCCTTCCCAACCCCTACACTTTTCACAGTGGAACTGTAGGGCCCTGTGCAGCCATTGAGATGCGGGTAGGATTACACATAAAAGGCAAATCTATAAAATGGATCATATATTGTTACATTATAAAAACATAGTGCATGTGAAAGCTTTAATTCCACTAGAGCCTATATTTATAATTTATATCTAAATAATTGAATGCAAGGATTTCAGGCATATGATAGTTAGAAAAGGGTTAGACACATAAATGCTCAGGTAAAAAGATGACTGGGGTTTGTCAAATACACCTTGCATCTCTGAACAAAGAAGGGAATAAAGCACTGAAGTTAATCTCCATTGTATTGGTTAGCTTGATCATTTAGGTCCCGTCTATCCTACAGATGGAACCATGATTCTTGCAGCTGGACTGGGATACAGGCTTTCAACAGGGCTACACTAAACACAGTTCAGCACATCCAGATGTTTTTCCTTGCTCAGTTGTGTGTCAACTGTGTTTGCTGATCCACACTCTGGATCAGTACTTTGGAGTCCAGGAACAGGGCTAGTACTATATTTTCTATGTTTGTATCATTGCAAAGGATCAGGGTGACACTGTTTTGCTATATTTTCATTGTTGAAAAGCTGGGTAGATGTGATTAATGGATGAGAGAAGGTCAGCAGATGATGTCAGAACGCTCATTGCCCGTTTCTTCTCCCAATACTCAGTCAACAATAGCAGGGCCTGACTCCTGAGTCCAGGAGAAGGGCTGTGGTAGCAGTGACACAACAATAAACAACAGGACCTATAGGTCCATAACACTACAGTAATTTGAGCAGGCAAGAACACCCTTCCCCCACTTCCTGAAGAGTGTCATTTAGGCCTTTTAGGGTGGGATTTTCAAAACTGCTCAGCATTGACCTAATTCTGCTCCTAGTTGAAGTCAATGGAAGTTTGTAAGACAAATATTGAGCACCTTTGAAAATTCCACCCTGAGTGTCACATATTTTACAATGAAGTAAGTTTTCTCAATATCATTAATATGTTGAAGTGACTGACTGGGGACAGGTTGTTGCTGCCATGCTGGCTACAGGGGGTGAATGAAGGCTTGTAACAATGTGCTATATGCTATTAAGGTGGTTAATTGTAAAAAGTACAGTTGAATTAAAAGGGAATTCCATACACCTCTTGGGTGCAAGGACATTATTATATGTGTGTAAAAATCCTTGCATCATAATAAACAAACTAATGCCAGGACCACCCACAACATGGTTACACTTCCTCAGTTTGCATTGCTCATAATGTTTACCCAGCCTTCCATTCAAACAGAGTGATTTTTATTAGTGTTTCAAAGCCTTAGAGGATGTTGTAAAGACAAGTTATTAATGATATTTTACATTTATATAGTTTATCCTCCCAAAGCATTTAATACACTGTATGTTATGCATACATCATGCTGTGCAGAGAGAGAGAGAGAGAGAGAACAGAGAACTCAAGGGTGGGGGTGGCAACTAGCTAGACTGGAGTACATTGCAGGTAATAAGGGCACCAGGAAAAGTGGAGGTCAGATTTTTATTAAGCCATAAATTGAGGTTGCTGGGGTTTTAGATTCAGAATTCAGTCATCAAGTGAGATTTTCTTTTATTGCTCAGTCCAATAAGATAATCCAATTAATATTTTTCAGCCTATTAAATATTAATCTCAACACACGTGGACACTTCTGAGTGACATTATAGATATCTTCTAGATAATTCCTGCTTTAATCTACGTGCCAGTGTTTTTATTTACTTATGCACTGTAATATGTTCATCCCCTTTCTCTCTGGTTTCAAACACTTGATCTATTTCTATTATTTAATTCAATTGCACCTCTTGCATTTTATTCACATAAACACTAAGAAATTGTCTTATCTATTCCATTATCCATAATCTTACCTTTTACATGCCCTGCATTTCCATTTATGTGCACTTGTTTGGTTTTCTACATCCTTGCTTTGAGGGTGAAATTCCCCACCCTCCTCAACACAAAAAGCTCCCCAAACAAGACTTTGTGCAAACTCTGGATTAAAGGAGGTCAGTTCAGCCCCAATGTGCACGCATGACCAGCTCCAGGATGGTTATAATTCCAACCTCTATATTTGAGTAGTATCTGTGATTCTGGCAAACTCCTTGTATAGGCATTTGTGGCAGGTGGACCAGGATAACAGTGGATCTGGCTCCTCCTCAAGCCTACAGTCAAATCCTGTGTAGTGCTATACTATACAGAGCTGGCATGGAGTCAGTTTCATGAGGAAGGAATCCCTTTGTATGCCCTTTCAGCAGGGATGAAAATAAGGTGGTACGAGTTGGTACAGCGTACCGGTAAAAAGTGGCCACCAGTCAGGGCCGGTGCAACCATTCAGGCGACCTTAGCAGTTGCCTTGGGCACTGGGATTTAGGGGGCGCCATTTTCTTCGGCAGCAACTGCAACGGACAGATCTTTGGTCACCCCGGTTGCCGCAGGCACTTAGGCGGAGGGAGCTGGGGCAGGGGAGCGCAGGGATGGCTGCCTGCAGCAAGTAAGGGGGGGGCTGCACACATGGGAACTCCCCGCCCCAGCTCACCCCTGCCATGTCTCCTAAGCTGATTGGCGCCGCAAGCCTGGGAGGTGGGAGAAGTGAAGCAGCCAGGGCGTGCTCAGGGGAGGAAGCGGGGCAAGGGTGAGCTGCTTCACTTCTCCCGCCTCCCAGGCTTGCGGTGCCAATTGGCTTAGGTGCTGCAAGCCTGGGAGGCAGGAGAAGTGAAGCAGCAACAGTGTGCTCGAGGTGCTCATGCTCGTGCGCGGAGCAGGGGTGAGCTGGGGCGGGGGGGTGCCTCAGGGCGGCGGGTGGGGGGTGGGGATCTGCCACAATGGGGGCACCTAAGGGAGGAAGGGGGGAGCTGCTGTGGGGTGGGGGGAACCTCAGGGCGGGGGTGCGGAGAGGGGGCACAAGGTGGAAGTTTCGCCTAGGGCGTGAAACATCCTTGCCCCAGCCCTGCCACCAATACCAGCCCCACTGCCTTACTTTAAAGTGCTGCTGCAGCAGCACTTTAAACAGAGTCCTTTAGTGCTGCCATGGCAAAGGACTCTGCTTAAAGCTGCTGTGGCAGCGCTTTATCGTCGCTGCCCCTTTTGCCCCCCCTCCAGGCTGCCAATGGAGGTGAGGGTGAGGGCAGAAGGAGCAACTGCCCAGGGGTTGGCAATTTAAAAGGGTCTGGGGCTCCAGCCACCGCTGCGGTAGTGGCAGGGGCAGCCAGACCCCCGGGCCCTTTAAATCGCTGCTGGAGCCCCAGGCGGCACAGGCGAGGCAGAGTGGAAAGGCTGGCTGGGATGCTGACCCCCCGGCCCCACCCTTTCTGCCCAAGGCCCCTCCCAGCAATAGAGCTGATGAACACCTTTTGAATGAAAAGTATTTAAATGAAAAGTAGAGAGGCAGGAGCAGAGAAGAAACGAAATTTTTAATAAAAAAGTTGATGACAGTTGAATTTTCAATTTTTCAAGAAAAATTTAATTCCTTTTTTAAAAAAAGGCAGGTTTCACTAAAAGCTCCCTCAAAATGCTTAGGACAATTTTTGTTCATCTATAACTGCTACCAATGGCTTGCTAGGCAGGGCCAAGCACATGGGCCGCACCCTTTCAACTGTGATGCAAGTCAATCAATGGACTACGCCACTCAGAAAGGAAATCTCATTGGGTAATTTGGGATCCTACAACAGGCTTTTGGATTGGCTGGCTGGAGCACATTGCATTTAATAAAAAGGCCTGGCCAAATATGCACAGGCCCTTTTCTACTCTACCTCCAAAGTAGGGTGACCAGATAACAAATGTGAAAAATCAGGACAGGGGGTGGGGAGTAATAGGAACCTACAGAAGAAAAGACCCCCAAATTGGGACTGTCCCTATAAAATCAGGACATCTGGTCACCCTACCCCAGAGCAAAACTTTACCCTGCCTCTCCTCTCTTTACAGTTATTGATGGAGAGTCATTACAGTTCATGGGCTTGTTTTTTGTTTACTCTAAACTGCAGTTTTCTGCAAATGAAATTTTTCAATAACTATTTTGATAGTGTTTGCCACAAACCTCCCCCTCCACGTTTTTTATGGCAAACAAACAAACAAAAAGAAAAATGCTTTCTTTTCAAACACTGAAAAGAAAGCAACTTTGAAATGTTTCCCAACATTTGTTTTGTAGTTTTGACTGCTCTACTCAGCTGCCACTCGTGCACAATTCCACTGCCTTCCACATCCCCTTGCTATAGTGAATTAATTTTACCCTCTGTGAATTCTTTGCAAAATTTGCCCTACTTTCACCCTACTCTTTATGTAATAGAATCCAAAGGCAAACTAAACAGAAAATTCAAAACACATCAACAGAAAGTTATGATTAAATAAACTGTGGGCTTTCTCCCTGGGAGACCGTTTTATTACTTGTTGCCATGCACACATGGAAAGGCAAACTCCTTACTACTATGCTTTGAAATGTTTTTGATATATTTTTTAATGTTTGTCTCCTTCCATACCCCTCTCTCCTGCTTGCAATATGTAACAGCAAAAGACACGTTGAAACACCTCAGAGTACTATTCTGTGCATGGCTAGTCTTTCATTGCTGGTGCTTCAGTTCTGAACTGACTTAATGAGATTCTTATATGCAAAACCAATGTATGCGGGCCCTGCAAATTAAAGAACTCCTTTGTGGAGTTGTTTAAAGTGACATTGACAGGGAAATTAAGCCTAAAACTTAGGTTTAGATTTATTCATTTTAGGTTTTATGACACATATTAAATAAACAAAAATAGTATCTCCTCACTTTGCTTCCTGTGCAATTTTTAGAGATGGATTCCAGAAATTGGTTTGCTTTTGTGAAACTTCATCAGTCCTGTTTTGCAGGGGCGGCAAAAAACTAGAGCTGGTCCTGCTTGTGCTTCCCAAACCTTGATACTTCATATAACACAGAACTGGTTTGAGGGGCTGCCAAAACAATCCCCAGCTTCCTAAGTTCATCTCTAGTACCAGTGTAGCAGGTACAGTTAGAGTGAATGGTGTATTCAGGGAGCTTTTACCAAAAAGAAAAAGTTTTCTGTTTAGTACTAAGTTTGGTAAGACCTTAAAGAAACAAACCCTAAAGGTACACTGAAGTCATTGGGACTTTGCATGGAATAGACAAAACACTAGCAAGATCTGGACCTAGAAATCCTCTGGAGGTCAGGAGGAGCACTCTCCTTGAGCTCCCTAAAAGGTTTGTACTCAATACAAACCATCCCAGGAGCTCATTTGCTTAACACTGGGGCTTAAATTCAGCCACAGCTGTCCGAAGCGGAGCTCTCATAAATATTTTCAACCCCCCTGGAGTTTTTATAGCATATGGGGCTGGGAGCATGTGGGCTCCGGGAAATAATCTATGATAATTTAAGCCCTGCTTAACACATTTGCAGACTTCAAACCTCTCTCTTACAAGAGTTGGATGATATAAAACTGTTTTTACTGAAGAACATCAAAACATATTTGTTGGGATTTAAACATTCCTCTGCAGTGTCTGCAACTAAAACATTGCAGCATTTTCTAGTGATGTGAAATGCAAATAGGGTGACCAGATGTCCCGATTTTATAGGGACAGTCCCAATTTTGGGGTCTTTTTCTTATATAGGCTCCTATTACCCCCCACCCCCGTCCCGATTGTTCACACTTGCTGTCTGGTTGCCCTAAATGCAAACAGCATAAATAGTGAAAAGTACATATTATTAAAAACTTGTTCCATTCCATGTTAATCATTATAAATTATTATCAGTTACACAGTTACAGAATGTTTTGTTAAAATATGAATTTTAACTGGATTGTGTCTCTTTTAAGAAATTATGCGAGTTGAACTAAGTTAAAAAAAGCTTTAGTTTCAGTTGGCTGCATCAAATGATGGAACGGAGTAGGGGAGTCAGATAATAAGGAAATGCTTCTTCCCGCCTGGAGTGAAAGATGTGGATCTTAAATTGATGGCTAGTCTTCAGGCTGTGATTCTGCAGCTATTTACACCACTGTCAATAAGGAGTTCCTCCAATTATGTCAGTGGAGTTCCTTTGGTGTAAAATAGATGACAATCAAAATGAAGTCCTCTGAGTCCACTCCTTCCTAAGAGATGTATGCTCTGTCTTCAATTAAGGAAACTGCTTTCCAGAAGATTGTTTTTATTAATAGTGTGGGGAATTTTATACTCTCCTGAACATCAGGGTTTCACACTTTTCAGTCATCCGAACCTTTGGAGGGCTACATTCTGTATTGTACTGTTTCCTTAAAACTGGCTTGGGGTTAATTTATATGTAATAGTAATTACCATCCCCCTAATCATCCAGTAAATTCCAGCTTTTCCAGCAGGGGACACCAGAAGCCAAGGGAAAAAGAAATAATGAGTAAAAGCTGTCTATTTTTGGTCAGGGCTAATGCAATTGAATTACGACATGCTTAATGAATAGCAATGGTTCTGGCTGTAACAAGGAAAAGGCCTGGAAGAGATTTTAACCTGAAGGCTTGGGGAGGGTGACCAGAGAGTAAGTGTGAAAAATTGAGACGGGGTGGTGGGTAATTGGCACCTATATAAGAAAAAGCCCCAAATATTGCGACTGCCCTATAAAATCAGGACATCTGGTCACCCTAGCTTGGGCACATAGAAGAAAGAGGTCTTAAAGAGATGCACATGGGCAGGATGTATTAATGAAAACTGCTTGTCAGTGTCAGCCATATACAATTTTAAGCAAACAAGAGATAGGAGACTTCTGGAAAAGGCCTTCTTGACTGTAATATTATTTGTGCTGAGTCTTCATGGTCCATGTATTGAGGTCACCCATTTGACCATGAAAGCTGTGTTTTCCTACAAGGAGAGGTAACGTTTTCAATATGCCTTACAGTATATGCCACTCTGAGGAAACGGCACTGGTGTATGCTATATTCGTTGTATCTTGATGGCTTCCACCTCAAATGCAACTACCAGCCCTGCAAACTCAATCAGGAATCTGCTATTCAAACTTCAGAGCTTTCTTTCTTGCACATAATTATCAAAAATAAAAGAGTCTGTTTGCCACATTAGGCCTTCAGCAACACCGATTGAACTCCCTTATCTTCACAGATACAGCCCTCCGTACAGTTTTGCAACCCTGATGTGGCCCTTGAGCCAAAAGCCCACCCCTGCCTTATTTCCAATCTGAATTTGTCTAACATTGGACATGTTATACCTTTCTCTGCTAGATTGAAGAGCCCATTATAACATGTCTCAGGCCTGAGATCCTAATTATGTGATTACATCAAAGTCTCAGTTTTAATTTTAAAAAGTAAGTTATCAGACCTCATGGTTATGAAGAAAAGTTTGAAAATGTGAAGGTAACAGATGCCTGCCTAAAACAATACATCTGAGAGGTGTAAAACTATGCATTTCAAAGGTATTAATTCCAAGACCCACTGCTCTGGGTGGCCCTGACACCATCACCACAGCTGAAGGACTGTGTGTGTGTGGCAGGAGAAGTTTGCAATGAGCAACTGATGAGGAAAGTACCTGCTGCTGCCCTTATCTCTCTGGGCAGGGGAGGAGAAGAGGCCATCCCTGCTGTTAAGGGCTGGTAGCCACACTCCTGAGCAGGAAGGAGGCCCACCCTCCCAGTTCTCTGGGAAGGAAGGGGAGGGGCCCTGCCATCTCAAGTGTGGTTGGTGAGTCTCTGGGGTGGAACAAAGCCATGGGGGACCCTATATCATCGTGTGCCAAGGGCTTTGGAGTGTATTAATCGTGCACTTGGAAGGGAGGAGGGAGTATCGAAAAGGTACACCACAGAACACTGTATTTTAATTGGTTGCATACTTATATGTCCCTCATATTTAGTGTAATGCATTTGTCCCACTCCTGTAAAGAACCATTTCCTCATAAGGCTTAATAGGCTCTTTCAACCTTGATAGCTTCTGACTTCCCAGCCTTTGGGCCAGAGGTTCATCCAGCACAAATTGTGATACCACGGATCTCGGACTTTAGGTGAACTCTCTTATTCCTTAGAGGGGCAGTATTGTATTAAGATGTTTTTCCAGGATCCACCTTGAAAAAGTGAAAGGAAAGATACTAGATTAAATATTATTGGGATCCAAACTCCTTGGTCACCTTGAAAATGGAGGAGGTTAAAAGAGAAATCAAGCTTAGGATCAGACACAGATGTCTTGTCACATTTCTGCTAGACTAGTGAGCCAGCATGTGCATGTGCACACAAACATACACCAGTGAAGACATGGTCTGAAAAATTCTCAGGTTTCTCTAGTCCATGTATTACAGATATATACTGCAAATAACTTCACTGAGCAAGTTCTAATCAGTGCCAGAAAAGCCTTTTTAAAATTTCAGACTACAGAGCTAGTGCATGATCCCGCTCCCACAGATGATGGAAGGATTATTGCCTTTGACTTCAATGGGTGTAGGACTGGGCCCCAGTGAGAAGCTAATGTGCTGATAAATGCAAATTGGCAGTCTGAGAATATCATGGTAAAGACACCAGCAAAAGGTTTTGAAATAAGGGATTTTATGGGTTTCATTTTGTTTTATTTGACTATGCAAACATGACATCTCTTAAAAGACATTGAAATGTTTGGGGCTTAAGCTTGTGCTGAGTTTCTGCCAATGAGTACTGTGATATTATTTCATGTGAAGATGTTCGGGGGAAAACATCTCACGAGACTTACAGGTCATATCCAATTCTGAAAATCTGTCCTAAAGTCCTGATTTTCAGAAATGCTGATGAGCACCCAGCAGCTCTCATGGGCTTCAGTAGCAGCTACTAAATACCTCTGAAAACCAAACCACTTATTTAGGCAATTAACTCTATGCTGAAAAATATAGACTCATATTCTGAGCAGATCAAATAATTTGTAATATCATAAATGTGAACTGCTCACAACTGAATTACAGGAAGTGTACTAGCTAAATAGGCTTTTTTCCCCCCTTTACAATCAATTTTGTTTAAAGGAAACAGACACTTTTTACCATAAGGGCTACCAGCCAAGTGGCTTCAAAATGGCTACTGTTAGTTAATTAAAAACCTTATTCTCAAATATCATTCACACCTTCCATATTATGAAATATGCTTCTCATGATCAAGGCCAAATTCTAGTCCTAGTTACACAAGCAAGATCTACTGACCTCAATGGAGCAATCAGGTTACATCAGTATAAGTGAGAGGAGACTGTGATCCTCAAAATAATACTTAGCAAATATAAAATGTTTAAATCTGAAACGCATTCAAGCAGCAAAGTTTACATTTATGTCAAAAATTAAGTTCAAGGGTGTTCAAATCTGGGATTTCAGTATAAATTAACATTTTACCCCAATTTATAAAATAGTGTCAGTCTTTATGTTGATTTTCCAAAATCTAAATGATTATTTTAATATATTTTGTGTTAATACACATAAAAAGACAGGCATATTAAGTCCAAAATATTACATTGTTTGTGATACTTTAAAAAAATAGATAATAAGACTAGCCAATTATTAATTATCCAGCTCCATATAATAGTATTGAGGTAAACTAGCTCCACTGTTGTTGGATCTATTCTTATAAAAAAATACCATACGATCTTTAATAGCCACAAGCGGTCACTACCTGAATTTTTCATCTTATCCAAAAATGGCACCATCAGCAGCATAATGGCACCTACCATCATGCCCTGGTTTTGGTTCCTTTTTTGTCTCAGGGCCTAATATTGTATTTGTAGGTGAAATCCTGGCCCCATTGACATCAATGGGAGTTTTGCCATTCACTTCAATGGGACCACAATTTTACCCTATGTCTTTATTCAAGAAAACTCCAATTGCAGTCAAAAATAAACCAGCAAGGAGTAGTTTTGTCTGACTAAGGAGCCTAAGATAAGATCTTCAGCAGGAAGACTAGCCTCTAAATCACATATTTGTTAATATAACCTGGGAGAGTTCTGTTCCAAGTGGTAACATATGTTTGTGACAGGACAGGAGAGGCATCAAGCACTAAACTACAGCATATCACTATGTTACTGTGCTTAGAACATTTTACCTGCTGTTTCATTTGGAAGGAGAAAGTACTTGCTTAACATCATCTTGCTGCTTATACAGTAGAGTGACTTCTGCTCCCTCCTCAATACCTACTCAACCTAAACATTTGTATTTTATTTCCTGATTGTATTACATTTTGAACAGACTTAATTAAATGATTTGACAATCCTAAAACACTAACCTGTGTTTGTCTAGGCATTAGATTTTTTTGGATCTGACACATAACTTTTAGTTTGCATTAGGATTAGGAATCTTTGAATCCCTGACTGAAATAAAATAAACATCTCAAAGTCTGTATTCAAATATGTTAACAAGGTTTAAAATGTCATATAATGAAGTAACTTCAAACAATTTAGCATGGGGAAAGATCAATTTAATTATGGCAATACTATTTTTTTTGACTGAGTTGGTGTGAAATTGCAGCCATAAATGCTAACGTATATCATAAACTAAACATAAAAGCTATTTGCAAGCAGCAGGAAGTATGAAATGAGTTTCCATCCATGGGTGAAACTTTCAAGCAAAAGTAAATATATTTTCTTCACCTACCTGTGTGTGTTTGTGTTCCCTTCAAGTCTGTGGCACCATTTATCTCTCTCATGTTCCTAATGTATTTATTTCCCATAAACTTTATTTTAAAGCAGGGCAAAAGTGTGTTCATAGGACCTTGTTCCTGTCAGGTATAGAGGAAGCAGAACTCAAAGATTTCTGGGATGTCTCAATACTGGGAACGGGCAAAAAAGTTAAGGCAAAATCACTGGTCACAATTTCACCAGTCCCTCCCAATTTGGATTTTCAAATGCCAGTCAGCTTTTTACCCAAACCTCCTCAACCAGTCCCTGACCCACACTCCTCAGACATTTTGGCTTCTCTACCACTCCTACCTTTTAAGACAAATCACCAACAGCACTGTGGCTCTCTCTCTTGTTTGTGCCATACTATGTACATCACACGGTTCACACCTGTGACAAACAGCTGGAAAACATCTAAGATTTATTGCTCTTCAGATTCCAGTCAGACACATACATGTCATGTAGTGTCAGACCCAAGTAATGGGAAAGCTTTAGAGCACCAGAAAATTTGCAGTGAGCAATGTACCAAAACCTAACTTGTCAACTGGTAGAAGAGTTATGTGCAGTAGGTGGACAGAAGATTTCCTTGAGCTTCTAGACATATGGTAAGGGCTAAAGAGAGGATCAGTTGGATCTGCTGAGCCCCATATTAAAAGACAGAGAGGAGTTACAGCAGCAGAAGGATCATGGAATCAGACTAGGTGATCAGTGGGAATTAAAATGGGCTCTAGTAGCAGCGAGAGTGAAATAGATTGTCAGGTGGAAGAAGGGATATGTGGAGTAGCAGAAAGGGAAGATTATCCTAAACTTCTGGAAGTAGGGTGAGGGCTAGAGGGAGGATCCTTAGGATCCAGGCCTGGCAGATGGATTGGGTCCTGATACAACAGTAAATTAATAAGCAGAATAGCACACATCTGATTTTTGCTGGGACAAAATCAAGGGAAGAAATGTACCTTGGTTCACACCACTTTAGGTTATAAGACTTGAGAAAATAGGGGCAAGCAGAGGCAAGGAATCATGGACAATGAGTAAGTCACAGGTCTGGGACTCAAGAGATCTGGCTTCAATTCCTTGTTCCATCACAGATTTTGTGTGTGACCACGGGCAAGTTACTTATCCTATGTGCACCAGTTCCCTATCTGTAAAAGATGAGAATAATAATTCTTCATTATCTCAAGGGGTGGTTGTGAGGATAAATCCCTAAACGCTAGTGGGATGCTCAATTTCTGTGGTGATAGATGCCATAGTACTAACTAGCGATGTGATTCTGAAACAATTCATATAAGTGCACTGCTGACTTAAATGGAGGTCATGGGAGGGGGAGAAAGAAATGTAAGGTTTTCACGTGAGGAAGCAGTGCTACAGTTTTGGTGATCTTGGCCCAATATAGTCTAAATCCCCCATTGCAAGATGGAGGGTGATCTATATAAATTGATTGTTAAACTTTTTAAAAAGCATTCAGATTTTTGGATATTTAGCTGACCTTTAAAATTGTTTTAAAGTTTAACTCTCTCTCCACAGGACTGTTGTAGGTCAGCAAGCAAGGGAAAACAGACTTGAACAGGGGAACCTGAGACGGAAAGCAGTGTTATCGGACAGGGTAGGAGAGTGTTGCTCAGGAGACCATGGACAATTTTATGGGTGATGAGCAGGGTTATACTTGAAAGAGGTAGAGCTGGTTAGCACTGTCTGGGAGGTGGCTAATTATTCCAGGCACTGGCAACCTCAACTTGTTTACAACTGAGTTAATTTTTCCTTTTGATTGTAAGAACATAAGAACGGCCGTACTGGGTCAGACCAAAGGTCCATCTAGCCCAGTATCTGTTTACCAACAGTGGCCAATGCCAGGTGCCCCAGAGGGAGTAAAGCTAACAGGCAATGATCAAGTGATCTCTCTCCTGCCATCCATCTCCATCCTCTGATGAACAGAGGCTAGGGACACCATTCTTTTCCCTTCCTGGCTAATACCCATTTATGGACTTAGCCACCATGTCACTGTCATGTATTTAATGTTGTTCTGGAGAGGGTCTGGGTACTATGGCTTATCCTCAATCTATATCCTTCCCCTTGACATTTTCCTTTCAATATTATATGGTTGTCTCCCAGAGTAAACCTAGAGGGTCAAATTTCAGCTGGATGTTGTGCAGCCAACAGTTAGAGTATCATTATTTATAGTGCAGTAGTACCAAGAGGCCATACCTAGGCTGGGCCCCCTTGTGGTGGGTGCTGTACAAACACATGATAAATCACAAACAAAACCTTTTAAAACATAGATCTCTGAAACTGTTATTTCCATTTGGTTCAAGCAGAAAAGATGATTATTTCAGTCCTACTTTGCACTATTAAATGGGGCCTTGCTGGGAAGCATCAATGAGATGGCAGCCAGCACTGAGGGTATCTCCACTGCAAAAAATGGGGTGCTTTTACCCTAATGAAATACATATTATCTTTGCTGTTTATTGTAAAAACCTCTGGATCTCAGATACACCAAGCTCTGAAGTTATCAAAAAATATCTTGAGGTAGCAGAAATGCCCAAGATAAACAAAACTGATAAATAATAGAAGAAGAAATCTTAGAGACTGTAGCAAGTATGAAAAGTGGTAAAGCTCCAGGACCTGAAGGCTTTCCAGCTGAATTTTGCAAGGTATTTAAGAGGGTCCCTTGAGCGGCACTATCAGTGCTATTTGGTTAGGAGAGGTATTTCTACAGCTCATGAAAGAACTGCAGTGGCTGTTCTCCCTGAAGTAGGAAAAGACATTATCTTGTTGTACAGCTCTCATAGGCCCATATCATTGTTGAACCATGACCAGGGCTTCAGATTTGTCACAGCATTTTTTATCAAAAATTACGGAGCAGTCACAGTATATTTAGTAAAATTTTGTGGTTTTTTTTTAATAAAAAATACTCTGACAAATAAAGGGAGCTCGGGATGGAGAAGGGGGATGAAGAGAGCATGCCCCACGTTCACCCCGCAGCAGTGGCCCATGGAGTCACAGCCCCACTCACTCATATTTTGCCCTGCTGCCTCCCCATCATGATGGCAGGGTGGCTGGGCCAAACCTAAGTGGCATTGTGACCATGTGCACCAAGTTGCAACACCCAGAGCGGGGAGCCATGCCCAGCTCCACAGGGCAGCAGCTGCTGCTGCAGGATGCGTTTATTAAAATCACGGACACAAAAACACATAATGGACAAACAGGAAAATCACAGTATCCATGACATTGCTTCCCACCAAGACAAATCTGCAGCCCTTATCATGAAAAAGATTTTAGCAAAAAACTAGCGAGCTGATGGCAGTCTATGCTCTCAGCTTATATAAATCCAAATCAAATTGGATTCATTAAGGATAGACAGATGTCCAATATTTGGAGAATACTTGGAATCATCCATAATGCCAGACCAAAAAAAGATGAATTTATTTTATCACTTGATGCAGAGAAAGTCTCTGATAGAATATAGCAAACTTTTTGTTTCTAATCCTGCCCCATATGGACACTGGTCCCCAATCCCTTAAATGGGTAACTGCTCTTTACACAAAAGCAACTGTATGAAGTAATGGAGTTAAATCTCCTATTTGAACTACACAGAGGGACTAGGCAGGGATGTCCGTTCTCTCTCTACTTTTTGCACTGGCCCTAGAAATCTACCGTACGACTAAAACTTCCAGGAGCACATCAGAAAACAGCTTTATATACAGATGATGTAATATTTATCTAAATCAAGTATTTCCCTAAAATTAGTTTCTAAAGAAATCCAAGACTTTGGGAAAGCATCTGGATTTAAAGGAAAATATACCAAATATGAAATGCTAGCTATAAATTTACCAGACTCTGAAAAGTCACTCCTCCAGAAAAAATATTGGGTACAAATGAGCAGCAAACCCTATAAGATACCTGGGAATTCAAATCTCAAACAACACATAAGTGCTCTGTGATTTAAATGTCAATCCACTACTTCATCAAATGTAAAAAATCTGGAGTGCTGGAGAAAGTATGCCATTTTTTGATTGAGAAGAACAGTCTTAGTCAAAATGAAAGTTTTGACAAGGACATCTTTCTGGTTTCAATCCTTCTGTGATCATCCCAGACAAAACCCTAGCACAAATACAGACGCTGTCAGAATTTATGTGGAATAAGAAAAGACCTAGAGTGAGCACAGATACTTTATACAGACCCCTTAGTCAGCATGGAGTAGCTGTTCCAAATTTTCTATGGTATAATCAAGCCAGTTAGCCCAAACCATACACACATCCTTTTGCAAAGGCCACTCTATGGGTTTGGGATATAACTAAAAAGAAGTTATTCTGCCTTGCCATGACACCCATAGCAAATAATCCAGACCTTAACCCAAATCACGAACCACAGAATATATAAGTACATTGAATGGGGATAAGTGGTGTAAAAATTGTAGGGAAAGAGATTTTATGCATATATGATGAAAACGTCCAGTCATTAGAGAGTATTGGGATGCAATCCATAACCAAGTATCACAAATTGTTGGATATTTATTACCAAATGATTCTTTGCTAATTCTCCTGGAGCTTCTTGGAAGAAATGGTCACACAATAGGACATAAAAAATTAAATCTCTCAGCTCTGTGTAGCTGCTTGGCTATAGCTAGCCTCTCATTGGACAAAAAAGAAAAAACAGTCCAACTGTAGAAGAATGGCTCAAAAACCATAGGTGGTAGCTGTGGGAAAATTCACACACCAAATACATACCCAGCAAAATAGGCAGAAGACAGAGAGCTAGATATTTGGTTACCTTTTATTCAACCCAAAGTATGTTCACATGCAAGAATACCCAGCACACTTATCCAAGTTTATTTCTATATTAACATTTCATAGACATGCCTGGTCTGATAAATGTGTAATGAGAGCTGTCGCTTCACTTAATCAAACCCCTAGACGGGACATGTCCTAGGTGCTGTAAGGATGCTCACTCTGGGCTATGGTGTTGAACAGAGAGCTCTGGTAACCATACTCCTATACAACATGCAGCTGAGCTTGCTGGTTTCATGCTGCTGATTGGTTTTGCTGGTACAGGCAGTCCTTGACTTTACGATGTTCGAGTTACAATGAATGGCACTTATGACGCTTCTACATTGACACCGATTCAACTTACGACTATAGGTTTCGAGTTTACGACGCTCGATCTTGCAATGGAGTAGATTGTGACTCTGAGTTACAACATTATGACTTGACACATTTGGAAGGAACTAATTGAAAAAATGGCATTAACTGTGACAAAGCTACACTGCCAATACAGGTTCAAACGGCAGGGAGACTGCAGCAGCTTGCATCCAAACCCTCAACCCCCGCTCTGAAGTTTTTGGGGCAAGCGGCTGAAGAGGGGAAAGCAGAACTACTGTGAGGTACCTCAAGTTCAGCCCGGAACCTTTCTGCCAGGCAGACCACTCCGGGAACCACAACCCCTGCCAGGCCGCACAGCCCCCTGTGATGCACACCAGCAGGGTGAGGAAGACTTAGGGTTGCCAGGTGTCCAGTTTTCAACCAGAACGCCTAGTTGAAAAGGGACCCTGTCGGCTCTGGTCAGCACTGCTGACCAAGCTGTTAAAAAGTCCGGTCGGTGACACAGCGGGCCTAAGGAAGGCTCTGTGCTGATCCCGGCAGGGCTGGCTCTAGGGTTATTGCTGCCCCAAGTGGCAAGGAAAGAAAAAAAAGCCGCAACCGTGATCAGCGGCAGCTCCACCATGCTGCTTTCTTCTTCGGCAGCAGGCCCTTCCCTCCAAGAGGGACCCGCAGCTGAATTGCCCAACCTTCCGCCCTTTCCTGTTGGCCACCCCAAACACTTGCTTGCTGAGTTGGTGCCTGAAGCTGGCCCTGGCTTCCAGAAGGAGTAGCATGTCCCCCCTCCGGCTCCTATGCCTAGGGGCAGCCAGGGGGTTCTGCATGCTGGCCCCGCTGCAAGCGCTGGTTCCGCAGCTACCATTGGCTGGGAACTGTGGCCCATGGGAGCTGCAGGGTTGGTGCCTGCGGACGGGGCAGCATGCAGCTGCCTGGCTGTACCTCCACATAGGAACCAGAGGAGGGACATCCTGCTACTGCCAAGAGCCTGCACTTCGACCCCCTCCTACACCCCAATCCCTAGCCCCAGCCTGGAGCCCTCTCCCACACTCCAAACTCCTCATCCCCAGCTCTGAGTCCCCTCCTGTTGCTGCACCCCAAATCTCTCATCCCCACACCAGAGTGGTCATTGCCCCTGCACCCCAACCCCTGCCTTAGCCCAGAACCCCTCCCATACTCTGAACCCCATGGCTCCACCCACCAGCACCCTAACCCCTTCATCCCTGGCCCCAGCCCAGCGCCAGAGCCCGCACCCCCAGACGGAGCTGAGCCAGCCCGGTTAAAAGTAGCCAGTGAGTGAGGGTGGGGAGAGCGAGCGAGCGCTGGAGGGGCGGGACAAGGGTGTTTGGTTTTGTGCCAGCAGAACGAAGACTATGAATGTCCGTTAGCACCACGCTCGCGGCCCTTACACGGGAGCCGGGACGCTGCCCCCGATCTCCGGCTCTACGGCCTCCAATTCCGGCCCCGCCCTGTCCCTGCGGCGACAACACAGCGGCGACAGGAGTCCAACCCCCGCGCCTGCGCACTGTCTGGCTATAGCGACGCCCCTTGATGACGTTTCAGGGGCGCGAGCGGAGAAGGCCCCAGACCGGGAGGCGCCGCCAGCATGAAGGAGACGCCGCTGTCCAACTGTGAGCGGCGCTTCCTGCTGCGCGCCATCGAGGAGAGGAAGGTACGAGATCGAACCCCCCCCTTCCCCACCACGGAGGGCGGGGTCCGGGCGAGCCCCCATCTCTCCCCGAGTCGCCGGGCTCCCGCGCGGGGGTAGTGACTCTGCTCTCGGCTTTGCAGCGCTTGGACGGGCGGCAGAGCTACGACTACAGGAACGTGCGAATCTCCTTCGGGGCCGACTACGGCTGCTGCATCGTGGAGCTGGGGAGGACCAGGTACCGCGGGGAGACCCCCGGGATCGCCCGGTCAACGGCCCGTCTGTCTCCCAACTGCCGCCGCGTCCTGCCGGAGCGCGCGCTGCTCACTCGGCCCCAATTGCGCGCGTGCACGGGGAGTCCAGAGTGACCGCAGCAGCCTGCAGGAGGGCGGTAGCGGTGAGAGGGGGAGGGGATGGCGCTGAGGAAAACAAGTAGAGGTTGGTCTCCCTTGAGGTATTTATAGGTGCAGATTGGAAAGCTACAGATAAGCGGATCTTTATATCCTAACTCTGGATGTTGGCAATTCATTAATTCCCCCATCCAAGGATCTCAAATTAAGGCTTGCAACACCCTTATGAAGTAGATCAGGGTAGGCAAGCTATGGCATGCGTGCTGGGATGGGAGTTGATTTTCAGTGGCACTCACACTGCCCGGGTCCTGGCCACTGGTCCGGGGGGCTTGGAATTTTAATTGAATTTTAAATTAACATTCTTAAACATTTTTAAAACTTTATTTACTTTACATACAACAATAGTTCAGTTATATATTATAGACTTTTTAAAACGTTAAGATGTATTACTGGCACGCAAAACCTTAAATTAGAGTGAATAAATGAAGACTCGGCACACCACTTCTGAAAATTTGCTGACCCCTGAAGTAGATGGTGTCTCTGTTTTATAGGCTGGAGGAACTGAAGTGGACACAAGTAAATTGTTCGAGCTCCCACAGTAGTACAATTGGGAATAAACCACAAAAATTTGAACTTCTGGCCTGTGTTCTAACATCTAGATCCTTCTTATCCCCTGTTAGTGACTGGCATTTTATCTGTATGACCAAGTCCTATATATGAAGAAGCTGTAATAAACTGGAGATATGCAGTAAAATTCAAGTGCAAGTTGCTTTAATGTTAAAGTTGTTTTTTGTCACCCATATTGAAGTCTTTTGGGGGTTTGTGGGGGGTTTCTTTTGCAGAGTCCTTGGACAGGTTTCATGTGAACTTGTTTCCCCAAAGCTAAATCGAGCTACAGAGGGTATACTTTTCTTTAATCTTGAGCTCTCCCCAATGGCCGCACCAGCTTTTGAGCCTGGCAGGTATGTCTCTTCAGTGACTACAAGCAAGGATGGTACAGATGCCCCCCGACGTATGCAGTCATTCCGTTCTGGAAAGCCTTGCATAACTCGCATTGCGCGTAAATTGGAAACATGTACCAGTACGTTACACAAAAATTTCCGCAATTTGGAAATCCTATTTCTGGCTTATGGAACTTTTCCTGTACGTCCAAATTTGGGTAAATCGGGACTTGCGTAACCTGGGGAGCGTCTGTATAAGGAAAGCTATTCAGTATCATAGTTGTCAGACTTATTAATAACTCACAACTAAAATTTACCCAATCTCTTGTTTTTTTCCAGGCAACCTGAGCTTTTGGTGAAACTGAATCGACTACTAGAAAGATGCCTAAGAAACTCAAAATGTATAGACACTGAATCTCTCTGTGTTGTTGCTGGTGTAAAGGTGTGGAAAATGCTATGAAATCAAAAGGGCTGTAATACTAGGGGATTAATATGTTGCATTTAGAGGTCAGTCTGTCTTTGAGGAGCAGTAATCCTGATTTTATTTTAAAAGACTAAGGTTCCAGCTGTGCAAACATAGATGTGTTTAACTTTAAGATTGTGCGTACTCCCTTTAAAGTCAATGGGCTATGTACATGCCTAAAGCTAATCATATGCATGAATGTTTACAGTGGTGGTTCTCAAACTGTGGGTCGGGACCCCAAAGTGGGTCACGACCCCATTTTTAATGGGGTCACCAGGCCTAACTTAGACTTGCTAGGGTCTGGGGCCAGAGTGTAGCTGGAGCCCTACTTCCTGGGGCCAAAGCTGAAACTTGAGCCCCGCCACCTGGGGCCGAAGCCTGAGGGCTTCAGCCCTGTGCAGTGAGGCTCAGGTTACAGGCCTCCTGCCTGGGGCTGAAGCCCTTTGGCCTTGGCTTCGGCTTCCTTGCCCATGGCAGTGGGGCTGGGGCTTGGGCTTTGGCATTGGCCCCACCACCTGGGCTGGGGCTCAGGCTTCAGTCCCCTCTCCCGGGGTCATGTAGTAATTTTTCTTGTCAGAAGGGGGTCGCAGTGCAATGAAGTTTGAGAATCTCTAGTTTACAGGATCGGGGCTGAAATCATACTTCAATTTTATTTTCTTTATCACAAATTAATAATGTTGAAAATAGATACTGTTTCTGTTCAGATTTATTCAGTTTTCATCATCGTAATTTTTGATGGTCAAGGACTGAATTATACGTACATTCAACATGAATAGTAAAAAGTTATTTTGAAACGATGTTGGAAAATCCAGACAAATTACTAGTACTACAGTTTAGTGAATTTTCATGTTGGTTTTTTTTCCCCACCTCAGGTGTGGCAAATTCGTGTGGACCTGCATTTGTTGAATCATGATGGAAACATTATTGATGCTGCAAGTATAGCAGCAATAGTGGCTTTGTGTCACTTCCGTAGACCAGATGTATCTGTGCAAGGAGAGGAAGTAACTTTGGTGAGTAGCATGAGGTGAAAGTGGTGGGATTATTGAAATTTAAAATTTCATTGATGATTGCTGCTTTATATAAAATGGATCTTTGTCAATAAAGACAAGTTAAGTCTTAGAGGTAGAGCTACTTAAAATATCAAGGGATAGGAATAGATACGTTTGTTTTTATCAATATGTATAGTATACAGTTATCGATTTTCAATTTGAGAGACTGTGAACATTAAAAAATTAAATTAGGATGACATTTTATAGCACATTTTTGTACTTCTCAGTCAAACTGGAAGGGCTCAAATGGCACAAAAATGAGTGCAGTATAGTTACCTAGATGAGTAATATTAATAGGAAGTAACATTTTGAAAAGAGAGAGAATCAAGTCTTATTGAATTTTTAGATGACTGGGCTTTTCTTACTTTTTATCTTTCTGAAATGCCTAATTTCTTTAGTACTTTCTTATAAATTATATATAGAATTGAGTAAGTAACAAATTGCCACGTTGACTTTTTATATTTTTAGTATACCCCTGAGGAACGTGATCCTGTCCCTTTGAGTATCCATCACATGCCTATCTGCGTCAGTTTTGCCTTCTTCCAGCAAGGGTAAGTTTCTGTTACGGCACTGACTTAAATCATCTACCAGTTTCTGTAGAACTGCAATAAAAACATAAGTTTCCATAAATAGCCACGTTAACAAAATGCACTAATGAACTAGCTTTATCTGAAATGAGAAGGTGTGAAGAAGAGGTGGAATAGGAGTACTTGTGGCACCTTAGAGACTTATCAAATTTATTGTAGCATAAGCTTTCATGGGCTACAGCTCACTTCATTGGATGCATGTAGTGGAAAATACAGAAAGAAGATATCTATATAGCTACACACACACACACAGAGAACATGAAACAATGGGTGTTACCATACATATTATAAGGAGAGTGATCAGTTAAGGTGAGCTGTTGTCAGCAGGAGAGAAAAATAACTGTTTGTAGTTGTAATGAAAATGGCCCATTTCCAGCACTTGACGAGATATAAGGAACTGTGGGGGTGGGGGGGGAGATAAGCATGGGGAAATAGTTTTACTTTATGTAATGGCCCATCCACTCCCAGTCTTTATTCAAATGTAATTTAATGGTGTCCAATTTGCAAATTAATTCCAATTCAGCAGTCTCTCATTGGAGTCTGTTTTTGAAGTTTTTTTGTTGTAATACTGCGACTTTTAGGTCTGTAATCGAGTGGCCAGGGAGGTTGAAGTGTTCTCCAACTGGTTTTTGAATGTTATAATTCTTGACATCTGATTTGTGTCCAATTATTCTTTTATGTAGAGACTGTCCGGTTTGGCCAATGTATATGGCAGAGGGGTATTGCTGGCACATGATTGCATATATCACATTGGTAGATGTGCAGGTGAACAAGCCTCTGATAGTGTGGCTGATGTGATTAGGTCCTGTGATGGTATCTCCTGAATAGATATGTGGACAGAGTTGGCAATGGGCTTTGTTGCAAGGATAGGTTCCTGGGTTAGTGTTTTTGTTGTGTGAGTATTTGCTTCAGGTTTGGGGGCTGTCTGTAAGCAAGGACTGGCTTGTCTCCCAAGATCTGTGAGAGTGATGGATCATACTTCAGCATGCTGCTTGATGTAACATGAAATTTCCATAGACTTTTCATAGAAATGTACGCTTCTGAAACCAGTCTCTTTAGGTATACTTATCCCAAAAACCATGAAGCTTGTTTGTATAATTTATCTTCTGCCCTTAAGGTTTCAGGCAACCAGTTTACACTTAACTGTTATGTTCTACTCTACAATGGTTTCAGGACCTATTTGTTGGTGGATCCCAGTGAACGAGAGGAACGTGTAATGGATGGCCTCCTAGTGATTGCCATGAATAAACATCGTGAGATTTGTACTATCCAGTCCAGTGGAGGGATTATGCTGTTAAAAGATCAGGTAAATGGCATTTTCTTTGACTAGTCATTCTCTCTGATATAAACTTCTTGATGTATTGTAATATTTAGGGCATCTAGTGTTTTGGTATGAGAGAAGAATGGTATCTCTGTTTGATTTCATAGGAAATGTAAATATGACAGTACCTTGTGGGGATAATTTAAACGTCAAATGTTTGCTCTCATACTCTGTACTTCTTGAAGTTTAAGGTAATTGGGAGAGCAATCTATTAACATTACTAAGTGGTTTTTAGAAGTTTTTCTGAAAATAAACTTACTTCTTGACTATAACAAATAACTTACTGCTGCCAGATTCCAATGCTCCTCAGTTGGTATTTGTGTAGCAGCTAGTCTTGAAACATTTGTCACTTTGAACTGAAATGAAACTCAATTTTTTTTCTTAAAGTCGGTAATAATATTGGAAGTCTTTTGCATTCTTAAGGTGGCACATAGCTCTTTTTGTAATTATCAATACATTTGGTAGTTTCAGTATAGATCTGGGCATACAGTATATAACATACTGACAGACGCTCTGGTTAAACAGTACTAACTATGTGTAAAGCATATTTCCTCTATCAAACAAGTTCTAAGCTAAAGGTTTGTGGGGAAGTTTCCATTTGAACTTCCCGACTGAGACATCATTCATGGGGCATTAGCATCTAGTACAGGGGTGGCCAGCCTGTAGCTTCTTCAGAAGTTAATAAACAGCTCCTTGTGTAGGCGCGGACTCCGGGTTTGGAGCTACAGGTGCCAACTTTCCAGTGTGCCAGGGGTGCTCACTGCTGAACCCCTGGCTCTGCCACAGGCCGTGCCCCCACTCCACCCCCTCCCTTGAGCCTGCCATGTCCTCGCATCTCCCCTCTCCTCCCCCCCAAAAAAACCCCAAAACCCTGCCTGCCTGCCACAAAACAGCTTATGGGGAGGAAGAGGGAGGCACGTTCGGGTTGCTGACATACTACTGTGACTCTTTGGCAATGTACATTGGTGTAAATTCTGGCTCCATCTCAGGCTCAGGTTGGCCACTGCTGATCTAGCAGTACAAAAAAAACAGTACATGTTTTCACTTTGTACTTAAATAAAGTCGTGTTTATTTTAATTGCATGATAATAAACTATTATTCACTACAAACAGGTTCTGAGATGCAGTAAAATAACTGGTGTTAAAGTAGCAGAGATCACAGAGCTAATTCAAAAGGCCTTGGAGAATGACCGGAAAGTTAGGTGAGGTTGTTAAAATGCAATGAAGTGGAAGTTAATACTAACCTTTTATGAGGTCAGATTATTCGGGTACTGTTTTCCTGTGAGAGGAGTCTCTGAAAGAGAAGCTTTGCAACTGACGGTCTTCAATAAGTGGTGTTATAGTCAGACTCAACTAATAGTTATGTTTTCTGTGAAGAGATGATTGTATTGACACACTCAAGCCAACAGTATTCACTGCATGATGCAAAACGACTACCTTGGGGAGGAGGGGAGAGAATAAAGTTGAAAAAAGAAAAGCTTAGCTGTCTAAAGAAGGTAGCATGATACTAATAAAACAGCCACATTCAAAAAAGGATTGGTGTTCTCAGGTGACTGAGACCACAACTAGGGAAAACTTGGCCTTCTCAGTTCAAAGATTCTGTCTCTGATCTCCTAAATCAGGAACAAATTTGCTGTATTATTTCATTTAACACAGGGATTCTCAAACTGGAGGTCAGGACCCCTTGGGTCACGAAGCTATTACATGGGGCGGGGGAGAGTCGTGCACCGTCATCCCCTCCCCCAAACCCTGCTTTGTCTACAGCATTTATAATGATGTTAAATATATTTTAAAGTGTTTTTAATGTATAAGGGGGGGGTCACACTCAAAGGCCTGCTATGTGAAAGGGGTCACCGGTACAAAAGTTTGAGAACTACTGACTTAACAGTTTAAATAGCTAACCTGTTTTTTTGTCTTGTTGTTGTAAATCTCTGTATATAGCTGAACTCTTTGACTTGACTTTTTAAAATGTGAAATGTCTTGAAATACAATTTTTGTATTTATTTAATAAATAGGAAAGAAGGTGGAAAGTTTGGCTTTGCAGAGTCTATACCAAATCAAAAGATTTCTGCCTTTAAAATGGAAAGAGCTCCTGTTGATACTAATGATGTGGAAGAGCAAGCTGAAGAAATCATCACGAAGGCTGACCCTCCTTCAGATGTGTATCTTTTCTACTATATCACTTTCATGAGAAGACAGTGATATCTCAGTTAAAGCTTTCTGAATCACCCAATAGATCTTGAGTTTCTCATTTCTTCACAGGCTATAAGACTACATTATGATCATCTAGATCTTGTTTTATTTATAGAAAGTGTATCAGGATAGAGGAGTTCATAGTATAGCTTGTTGATCAGCAGTGTGTGGGTTTTCCACCAGACTCTTTCTCTACCTCCCTTTTCCATTACTCCCCTAATGCCTCTGAATCCTACTGCTAAGGAGGGTTCAGTGCAGCTCCATGTGGCGTTATTAATCACTGAACGGCAGTGTGGGGCCCTTCTAGGGGAGATGAGTTCTGCAGTACAGGCAGCAAAAGATGAACCCAGCTATCTTCTGCATGGCAATGTTGGGCTGTGATGTGAAGGAGATCAGTTGTCTGTCATTGTGCATACCTTAGGCATTTTTACTTTATCAGCCATTCAAGAGAACATTTGACTTCCATTTTGCTCAGATGAATTTCTTCACATCATATACTTAGCCCTTGGTACTCACCACAGATTATGTATGTATGTTGGTACTTAAACGTTCCAAATAATGTATCTAGTTCAACATGCTGTACCATGAGTACAAATAAGAATTCTGGCAACTCCTGGATTTTTCTTAATTAGCTCAGTATTGCCAAACCAATACTACGGATGCCTGGGACTGCCCAAATTGGGGAGGGACTAGAGAACTCCTGGGGAGACTTCGAAGAATCTGAGAGAGAGGAGGAAGAGGAATGTAACAGTGACGATGCTACCACCTCAGGAGGTCAGAAAATGGAAACGGAAGAGATAAATATTGTGAGCAAAACTAAGGGTTAGTATCTGCTTTAAATGTAATGTTATTGAAAACAACTGTTCATGTATTCTGGTGTATTTGAAGCTGTGTCCTCTCCTAAGCAGTAAGAAAGGGAAAACACAGGTACTTGCCAGCAGGAATATGCAGCTGCCATCTGCAAAATGACTTTAGAGCTGTTATGGCTTAAATCTGCCAAATTTAAATATCCAATCCCAGAAAGACATGCTGGGAGTAGAGGGGGGAGTTTTTACAAGAGGGAAACCCTACACTGAGGAATTAGTAGGGACAAGAAAGTAACAAAAAAAAGGTGCTTTTGGGGAAAGACCTGCTTTGTTTTGTGCCTGTTGCTATTATGGCAGTATCTAATCAAAACAAAATACCAGACAAGATGAGAATGGTCTTGGTGCTCTGTCCTATACCTACTGTTGAGAGATGTCACAGAAGCAGCAGGATACTAAACCAAATTCAGCCACTCTTATAAAAGTGTTCAGTTTATAACAGCTAAAATAAAGTATCAATTGTTTTAAAGTTATTGTGCTCGAAGGGTGATTTTGGCCCTTGAGTAAGTTGCACAAACATGTCCCACTGCTTTAAAATGTCTCTAGGTGTGTAGTAATACTTAGACTCAGGTTCTACAGTAATAGAAATAACAGCTCTCTTGTTTGTTCGTAAGATGATGACACAATTATACTGTCTGACAGTGAAGAGGAGGAAGTTGTCATTCTGGAACCAGAGGAGACACACAAGAAAACACGGTAACCACAACTATGTAAAGGGAGGGGATCTTTAAAACAGCATACCGTGTTGAGACAAGGAATAGTTTCGGCATGCTTCTTTGTGACTACGCTTGTTGAGGAAAACGTTCCTCAAAATAATGCAAGCACTCAGATAATGGGGCCAGATCCTCAGTGTGTTCTAGGTTCTTTGCACTGCCTAAGGGAGCAGCCAAGGCTTCTCTTAATGTTGGGGAAATATATGGGTAGTATAATGTTTTGTATTACTGTAGTGCCTATGAGTCCTGGTCATGAACCAGCAGCCCATTGTGCTAGTTTATTGTACAAACTGAATAAAAAGACAGTCTCTTCCCTGAATCAGCAGGTTCAACTCTATGCCACCCATATTTTCTTCTGCATATGGGTTGAGGCCAAAGCATGCAGTGTTTGGGCAAAGTAGTGCCTATGGGACTGCTCAAGTTGGTGCAATTTAAACCAGATATTTGGATGTTCTGTTACCCTGGGTTAGAACCACCTACCCTACTCCTCAGGTGTACTGCAGTGGGTTCTGCCCAGTGAATAGGATAGAGTCCACATTTCCCAGCTCTAACTACTAATGCAACAGGAGCTTGTATTATTTTTTAACACAGATCTATTCCCTTCTTTATAAGAACCTTGCAACTCAATGCTAATAGAAGTTATGGTATCTAGAAAGATAGTCCACTATGACTTGTCTGTTATGTGGATTTGTGTTGCTGAGGTTGTTTGCCGTTTTAGATGGGGATTTCCCTTAGTTTTCTTTAAACCCTGTTACAAGTAAAACACGATTTGGGTTGTGGTAGGTTGGTCATGTACAGAGCTGAGATCTTGAAAACCTGTGACTTGGGGCTTGACTTGCAGGGAGCATGAGTCTAGCTGCTCAGTCTTTTATTATGCTGTCTTATTTTAGGTTAAAATGTTGTTTGTTCACAGAACTCACACCACTGCCAAACAGGAAAATTCAAGTAAGAAAGCATTTAACAAAAAGAGAAAGAAGAAGAGAGCTACTCATTAGTCATGTTCCCTTCACAATAATTTTATAGATTAATACTGAAACAAGTCATTCATACTCTGTATATTAAGCTACTGAATGTATTTTTGTAGATCAGTGTTCCTTCCCTCCCTCCCCATTTCTGTAACTCAGGTCTACTCTGTATATTTTTTATATAATACTGTACATTGTCTTGCAATAAATTAAACATTCAAAAGTGTCACTATTTGAGGAGGAGGTATAATAGGGTGGTAGCTAAATATGTAAGCAAACTCTTGAATTGTATATTGTAACTATTGAAGTATAAAAACATCTGTCAATATTAACACTCCTATCTAGTAAGAGCATCTTCTCACAGCCTTTAACTTCATTTAAGGCAACGCAACTCTACATTTCTAAGTATTCACAGGTTCTGGACTGGCATGGTTTGATTTGTGTTCAGTCTAAGTATAGGCTTCATCCAGTACCTCTTTACATCAATAGAATTACTGGCAGTGGAATTAGTGTGAGTGGATCAGGCCTCATGTCTGCAAGAGATGAGTGTTGGAGACAAAGTAGCTCCTTTGTCTTCTTTACCAAGAAGATGATTCAAAGCATCTCAGCCTAAAAAAATTCCCTTATCATTTGTAAGAAATTGAGACAGACCATGGTCTTTGTTAATGTTTATTTTTAAACAAATTTCAGTTTAACCATGTTTCATGAAAATTAAGAAATACTTGTTAAACTGCAAGTCTGAAAAGAGCTATCCTATAACACTAGGACTTACTGAGACAAAGTAGGAAGAAACAGGATC
Source organism: Gopherus flavomarginatus (assembly GCF_025201925.1). NCBI lineage: Eukaryota > Metazoa > Chordata > Testudines > Testudinidae > Gopherus > Gopherus flavomarginatus. The sequence continues at coordinate 183,200,386 of NC_066619.1, forward strand.
TATACTGTACCCTTAGACAAGTTAATCTCAACTGTTTCATTAGACAGTTTAAAAGGAAGATGAAATAGACAAACAGGAAAATACAAGAGTAGAAATAATATATACATTATTTCATGTGTCCATAAAAGTTATGTAGTAAAACTGAAGATTTAATTTTGCCCCTGTAACTTTAAAACTTGCAAAAAGTGCTTCTTGGCAGAGCTTTTTATGTGCCTTTTAATGAATAATTGTCTTCTTAAAAGGAAACATGTTTAGTTGCAATGTTAGATTTTTTTTAAATGGGGAAGAATTGGCTAGTGTAAATATATGAAGAGTCCAATTTCAGTGTTTCATAATTGCTGCAGGTGAAGTTTTCACTTAAATTGATGTAAGGCACTATTGTAAATAGAGTGCAGTGGTTCATAAACTTTACACAGCAGAAAGATAGCTGTGAACATGTAGTACCCTATCTTGTCTCATCACTTTTCCAACCTCTAGGCTACATTTCTGTAGATGAAAAACATGCAACTGGACCTGGTTCTGGGAGAAAGGCCACACAAAAACAAGCTATTGTTTGCTGTACAGTATAATCTGCTTGTGCCTTAGGGAAAGGTTTGGCCTAGTAATGCAGCTTTGTGTGCATTATAGCTGAGGTAAGGGACAGAAGATGCTGAGAACTTTACAGGGAAAAGAGCAAGGGATAATAGAGATGGGACTATGAAGTAAAACAGGGAAGCGAGATATGACCAGAGCTGTGCTCTCTAATACAGCTTCCTCAATCTTGAAGAGAGGCCTAGGCTGTCCACTTACAGGAGCAGAGGTGTTTTTCAGTACCCTGTAACATTGAGTGGGGCAATGGTGCTGCAGTTTTGTTGCCATCAGAAGCAGTATAACAAGCAGCAGACATTCATAGTGACATTTCTTCTAAAAGGACAAGATTGTTAAACTCTGCTTTTGATGTAGTATATGCTTTAAGGTTACCTATATCTTATCATGAATATGGTCCCCCCCAAAATTTTTTTAGAGGATGTGCCACTTGCCTTTATACACACCACTATCAAATCAAGCAGCTTTAGCAAGGTATAATAACTCCCTTGGATTGAAAGAAGTGATTGGTATCTATATCAGAGTTGTTGCTCAAGTCATACAGGAACCCTGAGCCAAAGCCACTACTAAACCAAAACTACCGAGGATATAAAATTATGACCATGGTTTAGAGCATTTCAAAAACAGCATATGAAAGTTCAGGCTGGTGGTGATACAGTAATTTGGATGAACGCTGCTAGAATTTGATAGTGTACACATACCACCACCACCCCTGCATATAGATTGACTTCTTTCTAAAGTTGTGGCAAAGAGACTTTAGCCTGTTAATCTTTGGAAGGTCATTAATATGATCCTCTGTACTTTAGGCTATGGTTTGCTCCTTTCCATAGGCCCAGTGGCAGTATAGTCAAGCATGCACAGGGAAGCTGACAGGAAATTCATGGCACCAACCCTACCCTCTTTTAGTTTCCTTAACCCTGCCACCCTTCACCTCTGTCTTAATCATCTGATTAAGTCAAGCCTAGGAGCAGGCCTCTTAAATAGCTTCCTAGCTGTCTTTTGAAAACTAAAATGCATCTCATGGCCAAGGCTGCATAGTTAAACTGATAGAGTTAACAAGAATGGTTTTGCTTGGTACAGGAAGCTGGCTGTTCCATATTTAAAAAAATTGAAATGAGATTGAATATAATTGGTGTCAAGCTGACTAGTGGGACAGTTGTCAGTTTTGAATTAGATACCAGAGTTAAGCTATGTTAGATTCAGAAAGGAATTTGCTTTCACTCCTATTAGTTAGCTTGACTAGGAAGATGGATGTGTTTCTTGGGCTAAGTTTAGAAACAGTCAAGTCCTGCTTTATGAAAAAAAGACAGTCCCACTTTTGAATTAGAATCACTGATATTACACTGGTTATAAGTCAGCTACAGTGATCAACGCAGGTTAAGATAAGCAAGACCACTGGCATGAGCTTCAGTACAAGATGTTTATTTGACAAACTTGCAGATTTCTTTTTAAACCCTGTTCCTGCTTTATAGTTTAAGCACAGTTAATCTTGAGCCGTGTTAATACCAGTTTACAGGAGGAGAAAGGTCAATTTGATTTAACTAAAAAAAGTTTTCAGCTACCACATTAGCAGAGTGCTATAGCGTAAGCAGAAGACCAATTAAAACCTGACACTGACATAAGATTTTCACTATATGCTGCATGAAAGCCTGCCCAATGGGCTGTTCTGAATTCAGTGTCACTAGCTATAACCCATACATGGCATGCCTGCAGGCTGTGGTTGGCAGCTGTATTATTCTCTCCCCCAGTGGAGGGTGTAGTGCTAGTGGCCACTTTCCCTGCTGTAGTTTGCTTTCCTAGCAGAGTAGTGGCAGTGGGGAGGTAGAGCTGTAGTAACAGAGCTTTAACTACAAGGAAGCTTGTAGAGAAACCCAAGTTTTACTAAAAATGCTGCATGAACTTCTACTAGTATCAGTTGTACACTTAGACTAGAAAAGAGCTGTAAGTTAGAGGCCATTTCTGTTTACAGAAGGACACTTCAGCAGCTGTAGTTCTAGCTATCAGATGGCTGCTTTAGAGACTACTACTTAGTGATCTACTTAGTGATAGTTTGAGCACTAAATTGGAAAGCCTGCTTTTGAAACAAGTCCAAATTTAATTCCTGCAAGCTACTGAAGTCAGTTCAATTTCTTCCAAGTGGTTATTTTTTATATAAGTTAGATCAAATCAGTTCTAGCGGTATGATAGTTAAAGCCAAAGATATGATCTAAACTCAGGTGAAACTAAACCTTAGTAGCATCTTATATTGCCACAAACGGTTGTCAAGTTTATCATCATTTGTTCAGCACAACTGAAGTTACCACTTTCCCTTTCAGTCACTCCAAAAGTTAAAAATCCCCATTTTAATGCACTGCTCCTTATTTGGACATTCTGGTAGTTTTGGAACAAACATTAACAGTTTGCCTTCATGGTTAATTCAATATTTGAATAGAACAGCTTTATAAAAGAGCTCCAGCTAAATATTTAGAACAAGATTGCATGTACAAAGATTTACATTAAAACCCATATAAAAACTAACAAACTTCATAATTTCAAGTTACACCACATGTGGTATTATTCTGAAATGATTGTAAGACATCTAAAATACTGACCAGAGTTAAAACTGTACATTTGCTTGCAAGTATAATACACATTAAGAGTCTCTTGATTGTTACGATAACTTTAGTGTCTCTGGTGGATCAATGAGCGATACTCCATGGTACCTGAAGGAGAAAAGGGGGTCAGATGTAGTCATGTTTGAACAAACTTTGCTAAAGGGATTATATTAAAAAAAGACAGTACAGTATTAATTCGTAAACTAGCATCTGCCTGCTATGGGGCAGAACATGTTAAATCAAACACTTAATAGGTTTAAAACTCCTTGTTTTGTGCTTAGATTTTTAGGGCTAAAAATGGACATAATGGTCATCTCTTAATAGGTGATTGAGCTTCACCAAGCAATTCTTGCAATCAGTCTCCATTTCTGGACTGAGACTACATCTTGAGTTGCAAGTCAGGACACCACATCTGTTGTGGTTATTAGCTCATCTATATGAATAGACAGTGGCCAAATCAGTGACAGGAGTCACTGGCTCAAAAGAGCAAGTTAAAAAAAAAAAAAGACTTCCAGTACTGAGTGCGCTGACAGTCCTCAGCAGTCTACTCTAACAGTAGGCTAGCTAGCCTGCTTAGCTTAAAATTAGAGGTATGTACTGGAGTTTACCCACAGACATGGGTACTTACTTTGTACTCTTGTATTTCTCTCTTATAGACTGTTGCGTGTGTTGTGCTGCTCTGAGGTAGGTCTTATGGAGGTCCATGAGACAAGGCTTAAGGCTTTCAAGGGTATATCCTGTCATTTTGGACAGAGATTCAGGCTGAGGAAAGGGAAAATAAATTGATCAGATTAATGCACCATATTTTCCATCAGGTACTTTGCAGCAGTTTTTCCCATATAAGCAGCAAAGAATCCTGTGGCACCTTACAGACTAACAGACGTTTTGGAGCATGAGCTTTCGTGGGTGAATACCCACTTTGTCGGATGCAGCCCATACAGTAATTGCTCACTTAAAGTCATCCTGGTTAACATTGTTTGGCAGTTGCTTGCTTTGTCCACTGCTTGCAGGAAGAGCAGCCCGTTGGAGTTAGATGGTGGGGGCTTGTGACCAGGGTGGACCAGCAGCCCCCTTAAGTTCCCTGTGCTGCAGCCTCCCAGCAAGCTCTCAAGGCAGTTCACTACCATGTACTGCTCCTGCCCTCTGCCTTGGAGCTGCCCCCAGAGACTCCTGCTTGCTGTGCGGAAGGGGGGCTAATGTCAGAGTGTCCTCCTCCCCTCTACAGCCCGCTTACCCCTTCTCCATATAGAACAAGGAGGGGACATAGATGGAGACACACATCTTGGGGCAGCAGCTGCTGTCAAGTCCTGATCCATTTAAAAAGACAATGCACTTAAGAGTGGGTCAGCTTAAAGGGGCAGTGTGCATCTCTCTCCCCCACAAACAAGGTGTGTCTGCTACCCTGTCCAGTTCCTCCTGTTCTTGCTGCCTTGTATGAGAGGCTACATTAACAAAAATGTTTTAACCCTTGAGGGCTCAGCCGAGTGCTAGTTCATCATTTAGCAGCAAGGCATTCCCTGGGAAAGATCCCTCCCTCTTCCACTTTAACTTCACCGCCTCAACCAAGCTTCACAATCATAGCTTAGAACACTATTAGTTGTTTAAAATGTGTACATATCTATATAATATATAGTTTCGTCTGGTGGAAAAAAGTTTTCCTGGAACCTAGCATCCCCCACCCCCATTTACATTAATTCTTATGAGGCACTGGATTCGCTTAAAGTTGCATTTTTCAGGAACATAACTACCAACATTGAGCAAGGAGTTATTGTACTTTGAATACTTAATACTATTCTAGACTGGGTATTCTGTGTCTCCACCTGCGACTAGAAAGGGTACTAGCAGAATGCCTGATTTCTCAGCAAAGTAGTAAGTAGCTATTAGTCTTATGCCAATGCACTTTACAAAAGTGAAAATATCAAGCTGGAACTGCTACAGAATCTTTAGCTGCATGTAATCTTCTACTGTATACCCATACCTGTGGAGCTATAACTACCTATCAGAAAAAAAGCATCGTATTCATCATCTTAACTGTGCTAGGCTCTAAGACCGTTTGTTCTTCCAGTTGTGGTCCTTTCCTCTATGTGCTTCCAAGTAGTTAAGGCAAAAGAACTAGCTTTCCTTACTGAAACAGTATTTAAGTGTCCCTGCAAGAGGCAATCTTTAGGAGGAGGAGGGTACTGGAGATAGCACCAAAATTGTCTTTGTTTTGGGGGGGGTGGAGGGGAAGAAATGGGGAGGGGATACAAGACCCCCCCCCCCCCCCACACACACACACACTCTGTAAGGTACTCTTCTAGGGGTCACCCACTGTTAGAAGCTTGCTGATTTTGGAATCTAGCCAAAAGGGCTGGTGTAGAAACCATTACTGAGAGTTCTAAGGACAATTAAAATAAGACTAAGCACACCCTCAACCCCATACAAGAGTAAAACTTATTCTTGGCTAGCAATGCATAATTTCTAGCAAAAACAGCTCATACATAATGTTGCAGTTGGCTGTATTTAAGGCTATTTACTTATAATTGAGACTTTTCTAGAGCTACTTGTTCTACATACCAAGGTTTGTCCAGTGATTGTATAGCTTGCTAGATGAAATGCTGCAGCAGCAATAAGTGATGGCAAGTATTTCAAGTATGGGTCAGCATCAATTAAACTCAGCTCCCCCAGATACTGTAAAGAAAGTCGATGCTGAACAATTAGAAGCTATCACCAATACAAGATGGTTAGTCTTAGCATCTTATTTGTTAACTAGCCTTCAGCACAGTGTTTAAAGATTTGGAGCTCTTCAGACACAAAAAGACAAGCATCTGATTTTTGCAGCAATATAAATATGCTCTTAATATTCAAAGGAAAGTCTCAGATCCAGAAGTGTTTGGTTCTATACCCTAGTGCCCATGTTACTCCACTTCATATTTCGAGATATTTTGACTGTCTATTTCTATAGTTGCTGCCTGTGTCCCAAGGGAGAGTTTAGTTTTACAATCAGACCAGTGAGAGGACTTGAAGTGTCCTTTTCAACTCAGCTAGGATTTAGTCAAATATTGGTGTAGACCAAGGGTGGGCAAACTACAGTACAGGGGTCAGATCCGACCGATCAGGGCTTTGGAGCCAGCCTGTAGGACTGCCACCTCCCATGGCACTGCAGGCCCCATGCTGCTACCAGAAGTGGCCAGCACCACATCCTGATGGGGGAAGGGGGAGGAGGAAAGAAGAGGGCAGCAGAGAGCTCCATGCACTGCCCTTGCCTACAGGCACTACAGCCAATGGGGAGGGGGGGGCATGCCTGGAGGTGAGGGCAGTGCACTGAGCCCATCCTGCCTCCAGGGGCCACAGGGACATGGTGCCAGATGCTTCCAGAGCAGCATGATGCAGGGCCAGGGCAGGTGGGGAGCCTCTCATAGTCCCACTGCCACCCTGGAGCCACTCCAGATAAACAGTGCCAGGCTAGAACCTGCACCCTGAACCCCTCCTGCACCCCGAACCCCTGCCTTGAGCCTTCCTGCACAGTGCACCCCACACCCAGCCCTACATGCAATTTTCCCACCCAGATGTGGCCCTTGGACCAAAAAGTTTGCCCACCCCAGTCTACAATACAGCACTGGTTCCTTCAGGCTCAGAGACCACATGTTTACTAAGTAGACTTACTATATATAATCTTCCTGAGATCACATAATAAACTTTACTTTTTAGTTTAGTATAGTTCATCTATTGAATTTATGTCCCCCTCAGCCAAGGCTGAACCAGTATTTGAATTCTCATTGTGACAGGTATGAGAGGTCATCTTTTATGGCCAATTCTCACTGTAGTGAGCACTAGAGTGCTACAGGCTCACCATTAGAATAGAGTGCCAGCTGCAACCTCCAGAAACCAGGCAGGGAAGCAAAGCTGCTGTTCTCAGCCTGCCAGTTCTAAATTTCAGTTCTTCAAAAGCTTATTACAATTGGCACATCCCTTCTCTTCTCCAGTGGGAAATAACAGCAAGCCTGCAAGCTCCACAAGTACTGAGCCTAATGCATCCAGAAAGATCTGTTAACTCCAAATCTATACTTACCATTGATAAATGTTCCACTTTAACATTGGTCTGCTGGTGTAGGAAGTACTGAGTGAGGAACTGGTTTATTGTTGGAGCTGCCAAGTCAAATGACAAGACTTTCAACACTAAGTGCTCCATCCTTAGGACTTGTTTCTTGGTGTAGGTATCATCTGTGATGTAAACAAACTCTGCTACTTCAGGAGGGTAGATTTCTTCAAACTTCCTGCAGTTTGAAAGAAATAATAAGCTGGCAGCTACAGGTAAAGAGCATGTCCATCAGTCTCAGTGTTTAGTAGAATCATGTTTGCCAAATCTGACTGCAGTTTGAGAGATGGCTGAGAACTATACCTCCCTAGAAACTCTGCTGGTTGCTACATTAAATCACTTTGTATGGCTTTAGGGAGCTAGATGTCTTACTGAAAGCTTTAAGCAATTCTTCCCAATGCACTATTGATAGTAGTATGTGATTTTTAGTACCAAAACCAGTACTCCTAGTTACTATAGTTCCAGGAATCTCAAACTGAGTTGTGTTCGAGTTTGAATACAGTTGTCTTTTCATGTTCTCATTACCTGGAGACAAAGGCTTTTTAAAAGCCATTGAGTATTGGTTTTAGAGTGCTAGTTACATGAACTCAGATAAAGACAGAAGCCACATCCCATGTTGTTTGCGCAAATGTCAGGGTTTTGTTTTGTTTTTAAAAAAAACAACCCACACACAAAAGCACATGAGGATACCACATGTGAATCTAGGCCTCAAGTCTTCCTGGGAAAGGAAGGATTCACTAAGTTGTGCCACCATCCACAGATCTTTTCTATAGAAGAGGAAAAGAAAACACAGCCCCCAGATTTTCCCCTCTGGACACCTACAGGAAAGGTTATCAAGTTCTAGAAGTTGAAAAGCAATGGATACCAGTTTAAACTTACGATGCTAGCAACATAGCTGCAGTCCCCACAAGCTGAAGCTTCCCTCTCAGCACAGACATTGAAGAAAGAAATCTATCAATGTAGTTTACAGCTAAGTGCAGAGTTTCATTCTGTAATTTATATTCTTCTCCAACTTCCACCAGCCAGTCCACAAGAATAGCTCGCATATTGTTTGTTATATCAGGCTGCTTCTTCATGTAACCCACTCTAGGCTTGCATTTCACCTGTTAAGACAGTTGTGAGTTATGTACATATGAGATGTAATTAGCATTTGAATCTTGCAGAGAAGAGGCTGTTCCCTAGCCTCTGTTTGCCAGAAGCTGGGAATGGATCACCTGATGATTACCTGTTCTGTTCATTCCCTCTGAAGCACCTAGTATTGGCCACTGTCAGATACGGGGCTAGATGGACCATTGGTGTAACCCAGAATGACCATTCTTATGTTCTTATTCTTACTGACCAAGAATCCACCACAGATAAGAATCCGGGAGTTCGTTAAACACATGTAGTACATCTAAAGTAGAATCTAGTTTAGATATTAAAAGGTCTTATGTCACCAGGTCCAGCCAGTATGGGCTTGTTCTCTATTTTGTGTTCAGTGGATTATCTAGCTAGTTTTAGCATTATTTGAGAAGGGTTCAGCAGTTTCATCAGGAAATGATTCCACGGTCTAGTGCAGGGGTAGGCAACCTATGGCACATGTGCCAAAGGCGGCAAGTCAGCTGATTTTCAGTGGCACTTGTAGTGCCCAGGTCCTGGCCACCAGTCCAGGGGGCTCTGCATTTTAAATTTAATTTTAAATGAAAATTCTTAAAACATTTTAAAAACCTTACTTACAACTAAACTATTGTTGTGTGTTTATATTATAGACTTATAGAAAGACCTTCTAAAAACCATGTATTACTGGCACATGAAACCTTAAATTAGAGTGAATAAATGAAGACTTGGCACACCACTTCTGAAAGGTTGCCGACCCCTGGTCTAGTATCTTCCTTTCTCAATCTATAAATTGCTAGTTCTGTCACAGTACTAGCTTTAACACCGCGTAAGAATTACTACATTCTGTCCAGAAATTAGACCAAACAGTTGTAGTTCTAAGGGCATATTTATGGCCTCTTACCTCCATTTCCCTAAGGTATTTATAGATGTCCTCAACGTAGTCTGGCACCTGATTAACATTTACTTTTTCTTCCACTTCTTGAGTTACTGATATATCCATAATACTTGGAGAATCTAAAAAAATTTCAAGATAGTAGCAACATTAATTTAAGTTTGTAGAGTTAGCCCACACATTTACAAGAGAGTCTAATGATTAAACTAGCAGTGGGTGTCAGTTTCTTATGCATTTGAGCCACCAAAGCTGCAGCAGTCCAGGGAGACCAGAAAAAAAATCAGTTTGCAGTTTTATCATACTTCATTCCAGTCACGGAACGAGACATTTGTTCTTCAGGAATCCCTTCTCAACTGGTCCAAGGGAAGGGGAGCTCAATGGCAAACATGAAGTGCAAAGGGTGTCTCTAGCCTGACAATCAGGAGAAGTCACCTTGTATTACAATGTTAAAATAAAAATTCAAGTTCTGTGCTGATTTAGAATAAGCTGAAGCCTTTGATCAGTGAGTTTAGAGGTTGGTCTAAAATGGAGGTAGATTTTCACAATGGGGATTAAGTAGTTGCCAGAGCTACAGAACTAGGCTATTGATATGGTCCTTCCGCAGAAGTATTTACATGTAGATAATGTTAGACACACTGTAGTTAATGTCCCAGTGTCATTATTTTAGGAATCTACAAGCCAGCAGGCTACCATATAAAATTATGTAAATGGGTCTAGAGTGGGTCAATTTAATACTTGGACAGAGGGGATTAAGGAATTATATTGTGGATTCTATTTTTGGAAATTGGATTAGATCTTTCAGACAGCAGTGTAAAAAGGGAACTATAGAATTAAGCATTACTCGTTAGATTCAGTCAGATTCAGTCAGTCAGTTATGTTTTTAATACATGGCATGTTCTGATGTACCTCTGCGCACACACATCAAGGAGTCAATATAGACTGTAGCAAGACTGCAACATAGCAGCAGTTATGTGTTGCCCCCCCCTTTCCTTCGCAATAACCCCTGACCTACACATCCCTCTGTAGTAGAGCCCCCCCCCCCCCCAAATGAATTCAAGCATTTGAAGCACTATGTTCAGAGTGAATTTGGAGCTCTGAGCTCTTGTATTGACATCTAGGGACAGCAGGAGCTAGGGGTACTAGCCTATCAGTAGCCTCTGAGCCAAGAGCATTCCAGCAGTCTCTGCAGAGACCCTGCCTGGAGTTAAATACTTTGTTCCTCTTCCATTTAGCCTCTAGGACTGTAGCCAGGAGCAAAGCTCTAGAGTGGTTTGTGTCTCCCTGCAATCCATAACCCGCTCCAATAAAAAAGTTACAAGGTGGCAAGGGTCAAACAGGTCAGTTGCTCATGAGCCACAGTGGGACTGAGAAGGGTAAGGGCACACACAAATATGGCAGTTAGTGGGCAAAGCAGAGCAATTGACTGAAAATAGCTTTGGGAATGCACAGGGAGGAAGCATCAGGGAGAGAGAGAGCAGCTTCAGGGATTAACCAATGTACCACCTACCAACTCAATGTATGTCCTCTCCAATAGCCTCTAGGTTTGGGAGGTCTTCTAAGCAACCCTAAATCACTCAAACTAGACCTTTATAGGAAGATATTATTGTTCCATTACTTATGGAATGATCACAGCCAAGACTGACACCTCCCCATGGGTACTGCTCTGATCCGAGATCTAGAATGGTCTGGTCATCCCACAATCAAGTTGAGAATCCTTATTTGTGATAAATTATTTCTGATAATCCAATTGAGGTTGAGATTGGAAGTGTGATTTAAAAGATACTTGCATCTAGTTTCTGCTAAGATTTTCCAAGTTTATTTTCACTGATCTGGTACCAGAGGCAGTGATTTAGTACAGGAGTGTAGTGGGGGGAAAAAAAAAGTATTCATTTGGTTTTTCTGAAGTGAATACATTCTGGCTCTACTACAGACAAATGCATATAAGGTGCAGTGGGAAGTGAGGTTCTCTAGTCAGTGGCCCCCTCTGGATCCCTGTTTTTGAACCTGAAATCACTTTTGCTCCCTATTTTTTCATTTGTTGTCCCTGTAATCTTGACACCTAGGTCTAGTGGATCCTGCAGGGGGATGGGGAGGGCGGGAAAGGAGAAGAAGAGAAGCAGCTTTAGATGAGGGTGAGTTAATGCCCTGCCACCCCCCCAGTGCCTTGACACTGGCATTGGTTCTCAACCCCTAACCCAATCAGGGCATAGCTGCAACCCATGCGATATCCCCAGGGCCAAACAGGTAGTATATATAGTGTGGATGGATGTGGCCCACATTTCACACACAGCCGCATATGCAGCCCAGGATAGTAAACAGATTGAGAACCACTGCTGTTTGGAACTGACAGATGCATTAGGAATTGTAGCAAGAATACTAGACTTAACCTCTTCACAATACTTTGTGTTTGAACAGACTACAAGTTTGTAACTTTCAACTCCAATTAAAATTTACCCAGTTAAACTGATGTAGTATTGTATGAAGTAGCCTATATGAGAGTCCAGCACTGAATTGGGCATGTCAATTTCAGAGACAGAATCTATGCTTTAGACACCATTTTCTGTTAGTAACTAACATACTTACCAAAACTAAGATCCATTGGATTGTCTATGGGTGCCAAGGGTTTTCTGTCTCCTAAAGACGTTACAGCTGTATTTAAGCCTAGGACCTCTTCATGGGACACAGCCTTTTTAGGCACCACTTGTCTCTTTCGTCTCTCCCCATCGGGCTCATCCATATGGATGGCAAAAGCAGGCTGTTTGTTACCCGCTTTCCCATCGGGAACTTTGGGATAGTTTTCATCATTAATACTCCAGGGTGCGTGAGCAAGAGCAGCCTAGAATAAGAGTTTGCCATTAGTGTTTCCGTGGAGCCCTCCTTCGATGCAACGCGGCTCCGTAGTCCAAGGCAGCACACGCGCAACATTTCCATTGCAGCCTAACGCCCTGTGGCTTGCATCGCGCTTTCGGCCTGTCCATGGAGGCCCCGACGCTATTCCGAGCTGATACGTTGTGCCTGAGCAGTCCGCCCTCTCCCTCCTGCTAGAGGAGAGCCACCCCCATGTGCCCGGCCCGCGCTCCAGGTGCTCAGCCTAGGCAGGAGCAATGCTGGCGCGTTGCTGGTTAGCTTCCTCGCCCACCCCAGCCGAGCCCCAGCGCAGCAGGAGCCAGCTCCCCCGGCCGGCTGCTGACAGCTCGCTGCCCCCGGCCCGCTCACTGCTCCGCGGGGCGCAGCAGAGGGAAGCGCGGCCCTAAGATGGCGGACACCGGGCGGCTGTTCACACTGCGGGGTGCGGGAGTCCGGGGCCCAAGCACAGGAGCCAGTCCCGGTCGCTGCAGCGCCACGGTGCAGACGCGCCCGCCCGTCACTAGAAGCGGAGGGACGACGCGGGCACAGCCACCCCCAGAGCCCCGGCCCGTAGCGCCCCCGCCCGGCAGCCCCACCGTGCAGCGCCCGCCTTGCCTGCGGCTGGGTCGGGCGGCGCTGGTTGCCCCGCAGCAGCGCCAACACCGGGCGGGCAGCGGCGGGCGGCCGCGCTTTGCCGACGGGGGGCACATTCTCCTGGTTCTCCTGCTCCGGGTCAGCGGCGCCCGCCAGCATCATCCTAGCGCCGGGGGGGCTCGGCGGGGACCCGGCTCCGCGGCCGCTCCCTGGGGAGAGAGGTGCGGCACGACGCCGCTGGGGTGCCCGGGAGAAAGGGGACTCGCGCTGCAGGCAGCTCCTCCAGCCCGCTCCGCTCCCACCGTTCAAGTAGCCCGCGACTATTGAATCCGCCAATGGGGAACCCAGGCCATACGTCACACCGCCTACGGCGCCTCGCGGGGGCCAAACGCGCTGCGCGAACAGTCAGCGTGGGCGGGGCGGAAGGGAACGGCGAAGGAGCAGCCAGGGGCGGGGTGGGAGGTCGCTGCCTCGTGCGGCGCTGCGCAGCCAGGCTGACGGCAGAGCGGCGGGTCCCGATCAGTGAAAAAGGTGTTGGGGGTTCGGGGCTGATTCGCGCCTAGAGCGTGAGGCCGGGCAGCGCTGTACCAGGGCTCGCGCCTCTTCTGTAAAGCGACCCCGTGCAGAGCAAACCCCGACAAACGGGCTCGCTGGGGAGGCTCGGAGTCAGGGTACTGGCGTAGTGTCTTCAACCCCGGTACTCCTCGGGCTTTCAGCCTCGCCGTTTTCTGTGGTCTCAGGGTACGTCTACACTACAGGATATATTCAAATTAGCTTAAACCGATTTTATAAAACAGATATTATAAAGTCGATTGTGCGCGGCCACACTAGGCACATTAATTCGGTGGTGTGCTTCTGTGGTCTGAGGCTAGCGTCGATTTCTGGAGCGGTGCACTGTGGGTAGCTACTGTAAAAGAATGAGGCCAATAATGTTGATTTGCATCCACACTAACCCTAAATCAATATAGTAATATCAATTTTAGCGTTACTCCTCGTTTTATAGGAGTACAGAAATCGATTTAAAGAGCCCTTTAAATCAATATAAAGAGCAGTGTAGTGTGGACGGGTGCAGCATTAAATCGATTAAACGCTGTTAAAATCAGTTTAACAGCGTAGTGTGGCTCAGGCCTCAGTCTGTAATTCCGCATTTGGGAGCCCAGCAGCTGATGCTACCAGAGAACTAACACTCATTGTGAAGGAGCTGGGCGAGTCTGAGCCCGGAGGCTACATCACTACAATCTTTTTCCTTTTTTCACTTTCTTAAGTAAAACTAGATTTAATTAGGGCTTGTTCACAGGGACACCTGTTCCTTATTAACTGCTTGTGTGGGTGCTCTTATGCCAGAGTAAGAGTTCTTTTCTCCTGTTTATTTTAACCTACTCTGGAAGTGGATTAAATTTATTTGGGATTTTAAAAAACCTTATTCCAGAATAAGAGCTCCACACACAGAGTTAGCGATAGCAATTATGCTTTATAGTCACAGTCTACCTTGATCCAAATTAATTTCTTAGTGTAGACAAGCCCTTACATTGTATATTTGTGCACCGGAGAAGGCAGTGATCATTGTTGAATAAAATCTCCCCTTTTAGTTAAGAATCTATTTCTTATGAAAACTTAGCAACCCAACTCGGTACCTTGTATCATGGAATATATATATTTCTAAAACAGTCAGAATTGGAAAACAATTTTATTTCATGTAGATAGTTTTAACACTGTAAGTCATATATATTAAATAAATCATATACTATGGATCAGCAGCATTGCAGAATATAAGAGCTACGTGCGCTTGGATTTTAACACCAAACCCTAAAGCAGAAATTTTACAGCAAAAAGTATGGAGTAACAGTTCAACTCTTGCCACAGTGCTCTAATGGAGCCAAACACAGAAAAGGCAGATTCAACCCGTTTTGGTCAGATTACCCTTTTAACTCTACTGCCTAGGATGGGGCATGATCCAAGACCTATTGAAGTCAATTAAAAGACTCACTTTACTTCGGTGGGCTTCAGCTCATCCAAACTCCCAGACCCATGGGATAGTTTTGAATATAAAAACCATGCTAGCTAGACTCTGCCCCACAATGTGAACCAGCTATTCATTTTTTTTTTTTTTTGCTTTTTATGTCTGTAACTGGGAATTGTTTATCTCCTTTTCTTTTTCTACCAAGGATTCAGGGGTGCTGGAATAATTTTTATAGTAGAGGTGCTGAGAGCCATTGTACCAACCTGTAAATCCTGTATATAATAGAAACCACTTCAAGTTGGGGGTGTGGCAGCATCTCCCATACTCCTAGTTCCAGCACCTGTGTAAGGACCCAATAGCTTGTTTTCCTGACTGGGAGTTGGCACTTTTGTTTATATATGCACCTCTGTGGGTAGTCGTTTTTTAATTTCAAATTATTGACTCATTTAAAAATTATTAATCACATTTTTATCATCTGTATATAGCGTTCCCCCATGCTATTAAATGGCACAAAATCTGGTAGATAAGTGATGCTTTATGTGACATCTCTCTCATTATAAAGGCAGTTCATAGTGCTTATTTCACAGTAAACATTTACTTTTAGTGTTATAACAACATACAGTAAATTAATAATAATCCTTGTAAAAGTTAAAAAGTAAAAGTAAAAGTATTACAAAAAGTTAAAAAGTAAAAGTAAAAGTATTACAAAACTGTCTACTCATACAGGCCTTTACTTACAGAGTGAATTTTGAAACATGGTAAATGTTATTAATGAAATTTGTAGTGGTATTTAATACCACTGATTTTATTTTTTTTAAGGTTTGAGACATTTTCTGGGCTTTTATATTTTGAAATGCATATAATGTAAATAAAAATATTAAAAAGATTGGTATATTACTAAGTTAATGTAGTGCTTGTGTTAAAGGTGTACACTGATGTACATAAGACTGAAGTTCTGTTTTTTTCTTTAAAACTAGCTTAGCAGTGACACTGGCAGTATAAGTTACCGCATTAATATCTCCACCAATTTCTGGAGAGACCACCTTTGGGAGTCAGAAAATAATTCAGTCTTCATGAATGTTCAATCCTTCTGCTGACACTGACAAAGGCACCAATTGTGATAATGTTTTTTGAGAACAGCTATCCACTAAAAATTGAACTCAGACCATTACAACTCATTTCACCAACCTAAAGACTGCAGGATCACACCTTTATAGGCGACATGGAACCACTGATCCCATCACCACCAGTCCCTCCTACTGGTTGGCTTTTGTACTTTGAGGAGAGAGAGTGAGCATGGGAGGGAAGCAGGAAATAGTTCTAGTTAGCACATTAATTTATTTTAAATAATATATTTAATTAAAAAAAGTTTTTCTAATGCCTGGTAGATCAAAAGCCGGCTGGTCTAGACAGACAAAATCACTGTTGATATGATCTAAATTAATTGCTCTTAGCTTCTTTTTTCAGCTAAATATAACTTATGTAACGTTTAAATGCAATGGGGATTTTCTATTACTAAGATGATTAAAAAAAATCCTAGCTATGGAAGTATAAAAATAAGGCTGTTGAGGATTATCTGTTTTCCCTAATTATTAATGAAATGTGTCCACAACTTTGAATATTTAACCATGATCCCCTGTAGCATTTAAAGCAACATTTATTAATTTATTAGATGTTCAGGATATACAAACATATATTTTTGCATTCTCTTCTCCCCTCCAAGAAGCTTTTGGCTGATTTTATGCCGATTTTTTTTCCTGGATGATATATTTTATGTGAATATTGTATCTTCATTATCATTTTGATTCTGAAACCATAAAAATGTTCATAAATGACATTTTACTGTTCTTTCAGTAAACAATAGACGAAAACACTTGTAGAAAGATGAATAAAAGGCATGGAATAAAAAAATATGCTCATTTCACATTGTGAACAGACTTCAGTTACTTGAAGATGATAAATGAATACAAACTTTGATGTAATATGGTAAAACTATAAATATATTTATTGCTAAATTGTTCTAAGGGCCATTTGATTTATAGAATGTAGCACATTTTCTTTATATTACTACTCTGTGAAGAGATACACAAGAAACAACAGTATTCCAGCACCAGAAATGCTGAAAATAATTTAAAATTCATTTTATTTTGTGCTGTTTTATTTGCATTTGTAAATCACATAAAAATGGAGAGGCAGCATTCTCCAGTGGATAGAGAACTGGTCAGGGACTCAGGAAATCTAGATTCTGTTCCCAGCTCTGCTGGTGACCAGATTTGTGATCTTGGGTAAGTCACATCTCCTATCTGTGCCGCTATTTCCCATCCTAATGGACACTGTAAGCTCTCTGGACTGTCTCTCAGGTGTTTGGGCCCTACAATCTCAGATGAGACCTCTAACCACTGCTGTAATACAAATAGCAGCAAAGAATCCTGTGGCACCTTATAGACTAACAGACGTTTTGGAGCATGAGCTTTCGTGGGTGAATACCCACTTCCTCAGATGCATCTGAGGAAGTGGGTATTCACCCACGAAAGCTCATGCTCCAAAATGTCTGTTAATCTATAAGGTGCCACAGGATTCTTTGCTGCTTTTACAGATCCAGACTAACACGGCTACCCCTCTGATACGTAATACAAATAGATCATTTTAACACCACATGCAATTAATCTTTAAATAAACTCGAAGCCAGAGTGAGAATGAGAGCCAGATTGAACTGAGTATACCCATATACACAGTCCTCTCAGTGCATGCTACTTTTGACACAAGGGGGTTAACAATAATGCCTCTGTGGACTCGCAGAGGAGATTACAAGCATGAAGAAGTTGGGTAAAGGCACAGTGTGGACCAGTGTTTAGATTGTTCCCTTTGGCAGCAGCACTGCAAGGAAAGCAAGCACTTTCCAAGCTTCTATTGCAGCTGCACTGCCAGGGAGCTAGCAAAAGCAATGGAGGGCTACTCTGAATTGGTGCAAGCCCTTGTCTTGGAAGGCCAACCCTGAAGAGAACATCAGTGGGTGTTGGAAAATGTAATGTTTTTGTACATTGGACTCCCCAGTTCTTCCACAGGGGAGATGGGAATGGAGGGGGAGAGGGGGAATGCTTCCTACTTCTCCAAGATGCACAAATTTGGGGTGAATACAGTAACTATCTACGAAAGCTTATGCTGAAATAAATTTGTTAGTCTCTAAGGTGCCACAAGTACTCCTGTTCTTTTTGCGGATACAGACTAACACGGCTCCTGCTCTGAAACCTATCCATGGGAAGAGAAGGAGCCGTGTTATTCTGTTTGGACTGGATCAAAGACCTCAGCAGCTGGGCCACTGTTTACAAATTAACAGACAGCATTTCACAAGGGTATGACACTTGGCCTTCTGAATTCTGGTCATTGGTCTAATATTAAGATTAGGTAATAAAAAATAATTCAGTACTTTAATATATACTATTCAGATCAAACAGCCATCAAACATTGGATGTACTTGTGAATTCTAAGCTGACTATTGGCTGGTAACCAACTAGAACATAAGAACGGCCATATTGGGTCAGACCGAAGGTCCATCTAGCCCAGTATCCTGTCTTCCGACAGTGGCCAATCCCAGGTGCCCCAGAGGGGATGAACAGAACAGGTAATCATCAAGTGATCCATCCCGTCACCCATTCCCAGCTTCTGGCAGACACTAGGGACACCATCCCTGCCAGTAGCCATTGATGGACCTATCCTCCATGAATTTATCTAGTTCTCTTTTGAACTCTGTTATAGTCTTGGTCTTCACAACATCCTTTGGTAAGGAGTTCCACAGGTTGACTGTGCATTGTGGGGAAAAAAAACTTCCTTTTGTTTGTTTTAAACCTGCTGCCTATTAATTTCATTTGGTGGCCCCTAGTTCTTTGTATTATGAGTAAACAACACTTCCTTATTTACTTTCTCCACACCAGTCATGATTTTATAGACCTCTCTCATATCCCCCCTTAGTCATCTCTTTTCCAAACTGAAAAGTCCCAGTCTTATTAATCTCTCCTCATATGGCAGTCGTTCCATATACTTAATCATTTTTGTTGCCCCTTTTTCAAGTCCAATATATCTTTTTTGGGGGGGTGACCATATCTGCAAACAGTATTCAAGATGTAGTCATACCATGGATTTATAGAGAGACAATGTGATATTTTCTGTCTTATCTAGCCCTTAATGATTCCCGACATTCTGTTCTCTTTTTTGACTGCTGCTACACACTGAGTAGATGTTTTCAGAGAACTATCTACAGACTCCAAGATCTCTTTCTTGAGTGGTAACAGCTAATTTAGACCCCATCATTTTATATGTATAGTTGGGATTATGGTTTCCAATGTGCATTACTTCACATTGATCACCATTGAATTTCATCTGCCATTTTGTTGCCCAGTGACTCAGTTCTGAGAGATCCTTTTGTAGCTCTTTTCAGTCTGCCTGGGATTTAACTATCTTGCGTAGTTTTGTATCATCTGCAAATTATGCCACTTTACAGTTTACCCCTTTTCCCAGATCATTTATGAATATGTTGACTAGGACTGGTCCCAGTACAGACCCCTAGGGGACTCTACTATTTACTTCTCTCCATTCTGAAAACTGACCATTTATTCCTACCCTTTGTTTCCTATCTTTTAACCAGTTACCAATCCATGAAAGAACCTTCCCTCGTATCCCATGACTGCTTACTTTGCTTAAGAGCCTTTGGTGAGGACCTTGTCAAAGGCTTTCTGAAAATCTAAGTACACAATATCCACTGGATCCCCCTTGTCCACGTGCTTGTTGACCCCCCCCCCACAAAGAATTCTAGCAAATAGGTGAGGCATGATTTCCCTTTACAAAAACCATGTTGACTATTCCCCAACAAATTATGTTCATCCATGTATCTGACAATTTTGTTCTTTACAGTTTGAACCAGTTTGCCTGGTACTGAAGTCAGGCTTACCAGCCTGTAACTGCCAGGGTCACCTCTGAAGCCCTTTTTGAAAATTGGCATCACATTAGCTATCCTCCAGTCATTTGGTAGAGAAGTTGATTTAAATGATTAGTTACAGACTGCAGTTAGTAGGCCTGCAATTTCACATTCGAGTTCCTTCAGAACTCTTGGGTGAATACCATCAGGTCGTGGTGACTTATTACTGTTTAGTTTATCAATGTGTTCCAAAACCACCTCAGTCAGGGCCAGTTCCTCAGATTTGTCACCTAAACAGAACGGCTCAGGTTTGGGAATCTCCCTCACATCCTCAACCGTGAAGACAAATGCAAAGAATTGATTTAGTGTCTCCCCAGTGGCCTTATTGTCCCTGAGTGCTCCTTTAGCATCTCAGTCATCCAGCGGCCACACTGGTCGGTTAGCAGGCTTCCTGCTTCTGAGGTACTTAAAACATTTTTTTGCTATTACTCTTTGAGGCTTTGGCTAGTTCTTCTTCAAATTCTCTTTTGGCCTTCCTAGTTATATTTTTACATTTCATTTGACAGAGTTTATGCTCCTTTCTATTTTCCTCATTAGGAATTAACTTCCACTTCTTAAAGAATGCCTTTTTGCCTCTCACTGCTTCTTTTATTTGTTGTTTAGCCATGGTGGCTCTGTCATAAACAGATAGTTAAGGGTTAATGTCTCTTTTACCTGTAAAGGGTTAACAAGCTCAGTGAACCTGGCTGACACCTGACAAAAGGACCAATCAGGAGACAAGATACTTTCAAATCCTGGTGGAGGGAAGTCTTTGTTTTGTGCTGTTTTGTTCTGTTCTTTGTTCTCTCTTGGGATTAAGAGAAGCCAGACATGCAACCGGATTTCTTCAATCTTACTGAAACAGTCTCATGTTCCAGATAGTAAGTAATAGATAGAAAGCGGATTAGATTTGTTTGTTTTCTTTATTTGCAAATGTGTATTATGCTGGAAGGATATTTCACCTCTGTTTGCTGTAACTTATACTTAGGATGGGAGGGGGAGTCCCTCTGGTCTAGGTGAAGCTGAGACCCTCTAACCATTTTCCATCTTGATTTTACAGAGAGAATTTTTACTTTCTCTTTCTTTAATTAAAAGCTTTTCTTTTTAAGAACCTGATTGATTTTGTCCTTGTGTAAGACCCAAGGGGACTGGGTCTAAACTCACCAGGGATTGGTGGGGGAAAGGAGAGAAGGGGGAGGAAAAGCTCGATTCCTCTCTGTTTTAGGATCCAAGGAGTTGGGATCAGTGTCTCTCTCTCAGGGAGACTCAGGGAGAGGGAGAGAAGGGGGGGAAGGTAAATTTCCTCTCTGTTTTAAGATTCAAGGAGTTTGAATCACAGTATCTCTCGGGGTAACCCAGGGAGGGGAAAGGTAGGGGGGGATGGTTTATTTTCCCTTGTTTTAAGACCCAGGGGAGTTGGGTCTTGGTCTCCCCAGGGAAGGTTTTGGGGGGGACAAGAAGTGCACTAGACACTGAAATCTCTAGTTGGGGGCAGCGCTATAAGATCTAAGCTAGGAATTAAGTTTAGAGGGGTACATGCAGGTCCCCACTTTCTGGACACTAAAGTTCAAAGTGGGAGAGACCCTGACAGGCTCTTTTTTGGTTCTCTTACTATGTTTTTTAATTTGGGGTATACATTTAAGTAGAGCCTATTTTATGGCTCTATACCATGCAGTTTGCAGGAGTTTTACTTTTGGTGCTGTACCTTATATTTTCTGTTTAACTGACCTCCACATTTTTGGGTAGTTCTCCTTTCTGAAATTAAATGCTACAATGTTGGGCTACTGTTCGTGTTTTCCCTGCCACAGGGATGTTAAATTTAATTATATTATGGTCACTATTACCAAGCGCTACAGCTATATTCACCTCTTGGACCTGATCCTGTGTTCCACTTAGGAATAAATCAAGAATTGCCTCTCCTCTTGTTGGTTCCAGGACTCCAAGAAGCAGTCATTTAAGGTGTAAATAACTACATCCATCAGGTACATTCTTTGTCAGCTTGGATGGATTCCTTCTGAACAAAAGCATATGTCAGCAAAGTACATATACCTTAGTCTCTTTGCATCTTGATCATGTTAAATGAGACCGAAAATAGGTTCCTGATTTCCCTTTTAACTGTCATTTTAACACCAATAACTAGAAAATAATTATTATTTTAAAATACTATCTGATCTAGTTTTCAGCATGGTCTTTCCATTAAATTTTCTAGCAGGCAATTCTTCATCCGTACTTCTAACTTTCTGGAATAATTGTAAATGCTCAGTTTGTTTGATTTTTTAAATTCTGGATCTCTCCAGCAAAGGAAACAGTAGGTTCAAAACCAACACGCAGTTGCTTACCTCCTACATAGTAGTGGGGTTAATGAGAATATGAGGAAGAAAAGGAAGCCAGATCCAAGAGGCTTGATAGTAGCCTCCGCACTTACAGGGTTGTTTTCAACTTCCAAAAACCACACCACTATCTGAAAATTGTTAAACTACTTTTTTTTAAAAACATCCTAAATATTAACAAGAAATTAATGAGAAGAGAAAAACCATTTTCTCTTCTCTCATTACTTTGTGTAATTGACAGCACTTTATGTAATCATTTTCAGGACTATGCTGGTATAGGCAGTCAATTTTGACTTGCTCCTGCAGACCTCTATGTTAGTACAATGGGATTCTCAACACATGCAGGGAACAGTATTGTCAGATCCTGATGCAGGATCAAAGCCTGGCTTCTGTTTGAGTGAATCTTTCACACAATAGCAAGGAACAGGGAAAAAAAAAAGGCAATAAAAATTATTATAAAAGTGAAAAAAATAGCAAGGAGACTCAGGCACTTGTAGAAGATGAAGCTATCTTGTAACTGTTTTCTGGGAGGGGATTTGATTGCATGTTAAGGACAAACCTTTAACACAAGTGTCAACTTTTAACTATCTCACTGCTAATCACAGATATAAAAAAGGAGAGGAATGACCATAATATGAAGATTTGCAGCAAAGAAGTGGAGACATGAGGGGTGTAGTTCCAACCATGGGGAAAGCCAATCTAGCAGAGCATCCTGACTTTTTGGGTAGTGGGTGTGAGGGAAGGCAGCTTCCTCTGTGGCTCTAATAGCTGATGTAGGTTGTTGGCAGATATCACCGCATCAGTTACACTTGATCACATTTTCAATTTTTTCTTGGCAAACGTGAGGGATAGAAACATAATTGTTTGCTACACGTTTAGAGGAAGGCTCCTAGGCATCACTCCATGACGCTATAAGGCTCAGTTCACCATCACTGCCTCTGGATCATCTGGTATGCTACATAACTGCATTGGCTATTTAAGCAAGTGTAAATAATTAAATGCAATATCACCCATTGAAAACAGATTTATTTTTTGTTAGGCATAGACACCCTGACTGATGCTGTACAAGACAAAAGTAGTTAGTCTTCCTGTCCTAATATGCTTACCATCTAAATCCATAGGACAGAAAAGTGTTCTCTCAAAAATGCTTTGAGAGAGATAGGAGATGCCATTGTTACTAAAAAGATATTAGAGACTGTGGACTTGGTAATAGAAAGTTTTCGGGAAGGTTTTGAAGGGAAAAAAACCACAAAGAGGGTAAGCGCCTGATAGATTGCGACAGTGAGTGTTTCAGGCATAGGAGCAGTATGGAGGCAATCTAACTCAATCCCTTCTAAGACTATATACAATAATTTATATGCGTTCTTAAGAATTTTATACTTACTAGATAGCTTATGCAACATAATGCAGTTATACACCTAATTACCCTTAAAAGCAACTGAGTACCTCTTTCCCTTCCTACATACAAAATTGTCTTCAATATCTATAATATATAAAACATACAGGTAATTTACAGTATTGTATCATTTTCTGTATACAGTGAGTATTTTAAAGTTTGATATAGCTATACATTTCAATTGTTACTTTCTTAATTTCCCCCAATATATTTAATATTAGACAGATGCCAAGTCCACGAAGACTTGTTTCTCTAGAACTCTTACAACTGCGGAATCTTCTCCCATGTCCTGTTTAACTAGAGTAATAAAAGTTAGTATTTTCAAAAAAAAAAAAAAAAGTCTTTACACCTGATCATATCACAATTTTCTTCAGCTATTATGATCGGTATTCAAGTAAACATATTTTATATGCAACAGGCTTTACAGTTATCTTCAGCTCAAATTCTCAACATACTGTAATAAATACAAGTACAGGACCACATTATAGAACTGTCAACACAGCAAAACGTTAGATACATAAAAAGCAAATCAAGATATACTAAAGGCCTTAAATTAAAAATATTCAATATCTGATTGTCCTGGTTCATATCAGTAAGAAAACTGTCCCAGTATTTCATTTCTTCTAGTTTAGGCAGCAGCATCGAAGAATGCAATCAGTGCATTTTGGTCATAACTGTCCAAAATTTCCAGAAGAAGAGGAACTTTGGTTTTCACATTTGTGCCTTTAAATTTAAATTTATCAATGAAGAGATCTGTAATCATGCCTGCAAAGATAATGTTCATTGACAAGGTTTAGTCTTTGCTTTATTTTTATTAAAAGAAAACTACAGTTAATGTAATTTGAGTTAAATTATGGTTGACTTTCTTTTAGATTATAGTGCTAAAATTATTTAGTTGAATACTATATGTTTCAAAATTCACTTACAGTTGAAGTACCAGAGGCCCTGGGGGCCTACAATACTTTATGTTTCAGCTACATTCCAAATAACAGCATTTCTGCCTTTGAATTACCTGCATCTCAAGCGGAAGGTGCTCTTAGGACAGAAAGAAAATTGCTTACCAAAAAAAAAAAAAGTTTTTAAATATGTTATTCAACTAACAGCCTGTGTATGTAGGCTTACTGAAACCTATACAATCTGCTGGTGTGACAGTGTATGTGCTGTGAGCAGCTTCAGTGGTTACTTTACAGATTTCAAGATCCAGATATGCAAAGACTCCATTCAACACTGGATAATTTTAAGATCTATAGGGTCGCAAGGCTTCTGGTGCATTGTGAATCAGTCCTTGAAATTTTTCTACTGGTATTACTAAGAAATTCTGATCCAGCAAGTTCAGCACTTTAGTAGAAAAATCAGATTTCAATTTTATATATCTACAATTTGTATTTGTATTTTCCACTATGTCTTTCACTTTTGACTTTCAGTGTAAATACGACTTAGACTCTGATTCAGGAGAGAACTTAAGGACATGCTTAAATCCATCTTTGGTCAGGATAGCACTTTCCATATTACGTCAGCAGGCCTTAAAATACGTATCCAAAGTTAAGCACGTGTTGAAGAGCTGTCCTGAATAAGGATGCATTCCTGAATTGGGGTTATAACAAACAGTCATCTCTCGGTTTTAGCATTCCACTAAATAAAGTGCATGAATCTCATTAGAATAATCCAACTCCTGAATTTTCAGCACTGCCTTAGATCTCATTGATTCATTTTCAAAGGTTCTCTTCTGAATCTTTCTTGAGTTTCTGAAGAGTTTCATACAGATTCATAGGACTGGAAGGGACAATGAGAGGTCTAGTCCAGTCCCCTGCACTCAAGGCAGGACTAAGTATTATCTAGACCAGGGGTTCTCAACCTTTTTCTTTCTGAGGCCCCCCCAAACATGCTATAAAAAACTCTACCACCTGGCCTGTGCCACAACTGTTTTTCTGCATATAAAAGCCAGGGCCAGTGTTAGGGGGTAGCAAACAAGGCAACTGCCTAGGGCTCCATGTCACAGGAGACCCTGCAAAGCAGAGTTGCTCAGACTTTGGCGTCAGCCCCAGGTGGCAGGGCTCGGGGCCCCAAGCTTCAGTTGCATACAGTGGGGCTTCCTCTTTTCGCCCTGGGCCCCAGCAACTCTAATGCCGGCCCTGCTTGGTGGATCCCCTGAAACCAGCTCACGGCCCCCCAGTGGGTCCCCTTCCCCTGGCTGAGAACCACTAATCCAGACCATCCCTGACAGGTGTCTGTCTAGCCTGCTCTTAAAATTCTCCAAAGATGGAGATTCCACAACCTCCCTGGGCAATTTATTCTAGTACTTAACCACCCTGACAGTTAGGAATTGTTACCTAAACCGCCCTTGCTGCAATTTAAACCCATTGTTTCTTATCCTATCCTCAGAGGCTAAGAATAACAATTTTTCTCCCTCCTCCTTTTAACAACCTTTATTGTACTTGAAAACTGTTATGTCCCCCCTCAGTCTTCTCCAGACTAAACTAACTCAATTTTTTCAGTCTTCCTTCATAGATCATGTTTTCTAGATCTTTAATCATTTTTGTTGCTCTTCTCTGGACTCTCTCCAATTTGTCCACATCTTTCCTGAAATGTGGCGCCCCAAACTGGACACAATACTCCAGCTGAGGCCTCAACAGCCCGGAGTAGAACGGAAGAATTATTTCTCATGTCTTGCTTACAACACTCCTCTTAGTTAACATCCCAGAATAACATTTGCTTTTTTTGCAATAGCGTTACGCTGTTCACTCATCTTTAGCTTGTGATTCACTATGACCCCCAGATCACTTTCCACAGTACTCTGTCCTAGGCAGTCATTTCTCATTTTGTATGTGTGCAAATGATTGTTCCTTCCTAAGTGGCGTACTTAGTATTATTGACATACATATAAGAACAAATGCAAAGTGCATAATTTGACTTTTACCTTCATTTCAGAATATCAAAATCTGCAATAATACTCAGACTCTGAAGTTTACCCAGAAGAGTTTTACATGCATATTCACTGTGATCCACTGGTCCTCCCAGTGCTACTTGACTGTACCTACCTGCCAATTTAGTCTAGTGCTATTACTAGAAAACTCAGAACTATATTGTTATCCTGTCTATTGCACGTGCTCTCTCTCTCTGGCTGTTAATATTTTTAGCGTAAAGAAAAAATCTAAAAAAGAGAAAAGCTCTATTAATGAACAAACCATAAAGTCTCTCAAGATGTGCAGGTTGTTTCTTGTACTCTTCAAGAAGGTTGTCTGCTTCCTCTAAAATGCAGCGGTACTCTGGTATCAGGAAGTCCATGTTACCCTCATGAACCTGCAACTCCTTCAGATAGATTTTAAAATGTTACAAAAGAATTAAAGGCTGTCAACTCTAGAAACCTAAGAGAAATGAAAATGGAGTTTAGACCTGACAGGAGGCAGTGCATAGACAGCTGAAACAGTCCTTCAAAATTGCTCTTAGTACTTTGGAAATGTAATTTTCTCCCTCTTCTCACTAACTTCCAAACAGTATTGCCCACTTTTAACACTAGATTCTCAATCCCCTGTGTTACAGCTTCCATTTCTGAACACCAGCAGAATATGACTCCCCTTCACAGTTCATCAGTGTTTCTTCACTGGCTGGTAGTTTGGAACTGATAAGTGATCTTTTACCGAGTTTTTCAATCTGATTTTGGTGTCTTTCTGGGAACTCAGAATAAGAAACAATATCACCAGGTGAAAATGGATCCTACTCAGAATTTGCTACCACATTAGAGGTGTTACTTTTAAATACTAGTTTGCTCACCTTTTTTAGAAATAGTCTATGGACTGACGAAGGAATCATCAAGTGAACAAGCATTTGGAGTTACTTCAATGGGCCATTTCTACGCTACAAAATCAGTTTAGATTTTGGAGCTTTCTGAAGTGAGTAAAAGTACAAACCGCAATATCCCAATGTAGAAAATATTATAGTAAGGCAGGAACTGATACTGAAAAATTCAACATAGAAACTACTGGCTGTCAAAAATAGGAGAGATAGGTCACCCTGTCCTGGCCAATTCAAAGAGAATTGGGGCACCTGAAATCTTAGAATTTTCCCAATTTTGATTATCTTCTGGCTCTGTAACTGACTCCATAAGAAGTTGGTCCTGTAACTTTTAAAAAAAAACAACTAAACATAAAATTTTAACAACGTGTATTATAGTTATCTTACAATGTTGTTTTACTGCAGAAATAGACAACTAAAAGTGGCATTGTGGA
Organism: Gopherus flavomarginatus; assembly: GCF_025201925.1. Classification (NCBI taxonomy): domain Eukaryota; kingdom Metazoa; phylum Chordata; order Testudines; family Testudinidae; genus Gopherus; species Gopherus flavomarginatus. The sequence goes on from NC_066619.1 coordinate 183,227,937, forward strand.
GTTGTGTATTTTTCCCCCCATTGATTTCTGCATCTAACAGGCATAGCTTACAACTAAAAAGATGTTCTCTCTAGCTGATAGCCTCAGAAACTCTCTAATCTGAGAATCAAGATGGATTCTCTCCCCCTCCCCCGCCCTTTGATCACCACTTGTAAGCAAGGTTCTCCAGGACAAATTAGGCCCAAGTTATATAGGTGTTCAGAAGTGCCAATAATTACATAGACAATTCTGTTATTTCACAAGAAGGAACAAAAAACTGCTCAATTGCCTTCAACTTTGCTGATTCTTCAAGACTGCAAAGGGTAAAAAGCAATAAAACTCCCAAAACATATTTTGGTTACCAACATCAGATAATAGGATACCCAGAGATCAAATCTGCTGAGTAAGAAAGTGTCATTTTTATATAGTCACTTTTTAAAGTCAGTAAGTCCACAGAAAGAATAGAAATACATTTTCAAGTAGTTAGGAGAAAGAACTCCATCAAAGACTACATAATCTTGCTTTACACTGACAATTCATTGGAATATATGAAAACAAAATATTTAAAAAGACCTCGGCTCAAATTATCCTTTGTTCTTTCAGACTAAGTTAAAATTATGAGCAATACTCCCGCATCTCTCCTTATATTTAATCATTTCTTAGAGTAAATGCAGACATTATTCTTTTCTGGCTGCAGGAATGGGACTCTCCCTCTGATGCAAACTGAGTGCTAGGGGATGGAAAAATTATTTCAAAAGGTTTTTTTTTGGCTGCCACATATATTAAAATAAAATATAAAAATTTAAACAAAACAATCTAGTAGCCAAGAGATATATTCACCACCCAAAAAAGTTAAAGGGTGAGCCAATTAAAAAACAAAACAAAACCCTAAACACCCCACACACACACACTTTATCTAAAAATTGGAGTTATTATTGCTACAAATTCTCTATGTTTTCAGTTTGTTTACACAGTGCAGCAGTGACAGCACTTTAGGTCTCATCCCATTCCCCTTAAAAATCAATTAAAGTCTTTCCATTAACTACAATAGGATTAGAATTGGGCACACAGCATACAGTCAGTGCCATTTTTCCAGTTTAGTAGTCATTTTCCCATTGCTGTTTGGTTATTCGCACAGAAACAGGGAAAAACATTTAAAAGAGGAAAAGGTAGAAGAGTTAGATTGCAGAAGTCACAAAAAGTTGCCAGTGGGTCTTCTAGGAATCTAGGGCAAGTAGAGTACCTGAAACTATTTATAATTAGTGTTTAAAAACAAAGACTTCATTTCAAGTTACAGTGTTTTTTAAAAAACAAAAAACAAAACAAAAACAACAACATGATACCATGAAATAAGGAAAGAACAGTTGCTTAAACTCTTCTTGACACTTTAAGAGGACAGACTAAAACTATTACTCACTAGCATTTTATACCACCATTTGTCTGGTAGTTTCATCTATTTCTTCTAAACCTAAACTTTCATTAACAACAATAAAATCTGTTTTTTGGTTGAAGAGACAACCTTCTCAACATGACCTGATGCTATGCCGCCTGAATCTCCAAACAGACAGAAACAATAGTGCTGTGAGATGTGAACTTTCTCCATGTATTTAACTGGGGTGTTCAAGGAAGACAGTCCTCAGAAAAATGTCTATGTAAAGTGGCACTTAACAGAGCGGTTCCCTGTATATTATTCCAAGTCATGCCTGCTGATTGGCAACAAACCTTTATTATATTTCACTTCTGTTAGTGCTACAGAACCAAACACAGAAATGAAAAAGGGAGCCAGGTTCTCTTCTGGCTCATAGATCAATAGAACTGTTAATAACGTTCGAGTCAAAAAACCTTTATTGTAGGGCAGTGGCTCTCAAGCTTTCCAGACTACTGTACCCATTTCAGGAGTCTGATTTGTCTTGCATACCCCAAGTTTCACCACACTTAAAAACTACTTGTTTACAAAATCAAATTAAAAAAAAAGTGTCACAGAACACTATTACTGAAATATTGATTACTTTCTCATTTTTGCCATATAATTATAAAATAAATCAACTGGAACATAAATATCATACTTATACTTCAGTGTATAGTATACAGAGTAGTAAAAACAAGTCACTGTCTGTAAGAAATTTTAGTTTGTACTAACTTAGCTAGTGCTTTTTATATAGCCTGTTGTAAAACTAGGCAAATATCTAGGTGAGTTGATGCACCCCCTGGAGGGCTTCTGCTTACCCCAGGGGTACCCACACTCCTGGTTGAGAGAACCACAGTTGTAGGACATTAAATAGCCAGAGAACCCAGATTCAGATTCCAGGCTGAGTTTGTGGCATTTGATCACTAAGAAAGACGTTAAAACAATCCATTTGCCAACTAGCACATGGGGGGGGGGGAAGCTTTAAATTACAGAATTTAAAGCTTTCCTTTAAAAAAGTTTCTAGTGAGTATGATTGTAAAGGAAATATTTGAAATGTGAATCAATGCAGTGCTGTCTTCATTAGTGTACAGAAACAGAGCTCCAGTAGGTCAGCTGCTTTTAATCTTAAAAGGTAACAGCGCAAATGAAATTAACCAAACTAGCAGCCATGAAACTGATCAAAACACAGTCCTCTGCACAGCAATTAAATAAAAAACAATCATGTCAACTGTACTCTGTTGCTGCTTGAGATATTTATGAACAGTAACACAGGAAGGCAGTGGAGATTTTATTGCTAGGGCGAAAGGAGGCTTAAGAAGGAATAGGTAGCAGAGACTTCCCCATCATAGCAGCCAAAAGTGAAGGAGAGGCAAATCAACAATTTAACTATTAATTATGGATTATTTCAGCAGAAGCAGACAGTTGCTGTGGTACTGTGGACAGCAGTTAAATACCACAGCTACCCTCCCACATCTAACCACAGTTTTTCCTCGCTGTCCTAGGGCTTCAGTGGAGAAACTGACTTAGGCACATTTAGAACTGATGCTATTGCTGCTCTTTATTTGGCTATTTACACATGCAATTCCCTGATTTGCACACACACAATTGTAGTAACTGTGCAGCCACACACAAACACCTACATTTTTTGAAAATTTGTCTCTTAAAAGGTCATCTTTGGATTTCAGAATTAACACTTGACTGAGACAATTGGGATGGTTTACACCTCTTAGAGACATTTAAAGCTGTCTATGCTTGATTCACAATTGGAAACTTACATTTTTTGTAACCATATGGGTTACGAATTTATTTAAGGCTTACATTTTGCAGAATCTGCATTTGTCGTGGAGGCCAGATGAATATATCAGGTGTGACAGATGTCTGACACAATTGTACGGGAGAATAAACCACCATTTCTTATAGATCTGCATCTTTAGAAGGATGCCTATTCAGTGTAACACTCTGAACAGACTAGGTTTCTGGGTAGCCACAGAAAAGATACAGTTCTCCCTTCAAGCCTATCCTTAAAGGGAGTTCTTAAAAATGTGTACTAGGACTAGTAAATGCAGGACATCAATCATTTCTCCAATTCAGACTACTTCCACCTTCAAATGATTACTGACGTGGTTCCAGGGTCAAAGATTAATAACTTCTGAATAACTGCCACATTCTTCCTGCTGATAGCAGTGCAGAACCCCAAGAGTCTTAGTTTATCTTTTGCTGCAGGTGATTATCTTCTGGTTTAAAGACCAGTTCTATTTTAGTTTATCTGGAGCCAAGGAAGAGAAGGAGGGAGCTGGAGAACCAGTGTTAGGGTAGCAAGAGGTAGCTATATTTAAAAAGCTGTCACAAATAACTGATCAATCATTAAAACAGATTACTCACTAGTCAAACTCAAATACAAGTGGTGTATGGAGTTCTTTTTAACAAAATCTCTTTGATAACCAACATACATGAACAGCAGTCCTGGCAACAGAAATACTGCAAATGCAGTGACGGCATGCATCTGACAAGTCATGTATAGCTTGGTCATTGCCATCCTAAAACAAAACACACACCCCCCTTTCTCCACAGTAGAAGTTATGATCAGATACCTACTTTTAAAGCATCTATTAACTGAACTTTCTTGGCCAACAGCAGCTGATATTCTAGTTTCGGGTGGATTAGTTTTAATGTGTGGTTCACAGATACTTCATTTATATCTAGTAGGAACAAAAAATTAGCAATCAGATCAATACTTTTAATGCATTTCATGCATAAGATGATAAAATGAAGTAGAGGAGAAAAAAGATCTTACCATATGATATACTGAGATTAATTTTCCTTTTGGTGGCTTCTTTAGAGAGCACATCTTTTAGAATGGATATGGTAGAAATGTTGTCAGATTTGAAAAATCCCTCCCCTTTACTGCCAAAACAAAAAAAGATTTAAGAAGTAGAGTTAGGGCAGGCCAGTGCACTTGGTTTCCATTTTAAAGTGATAACTAGGGCTTCCCCACCCTTTAGTCAGGGGATGAAGCACAACCTCCTTAGAGGCCATCCCTAAAGCTATTCCACAGACTAGCTATCAGAATATTTCATTCACTGATTTCATCACACTCGGTATCCAGAGCTCAATCCTGTCAATCTGGCTACACCATAGAACACCATTCTCTCAGACAGTCAGAAAACATAGGCTGTTCTTATAGATTTCCTATGCCACAGAGGAAGCAGGGTTTGTTTATATGTGCATGTCAAAAAACTGGCACACAGTTTAGTATCTAGGATTCCTGACTTCTATTTAGCTAAGTTATTACAGTGATTCTGACACCACAATATGAGTGCCTAACAACACGCTCCAAAAGCACTGTTTCCTCTAAGCTCTGTGTGTGTGTGTGCGCACACAGATCGTAAACCCCGCACACACGGCAAAACACCATGCGCACAAAAAATGAAGTACTACATTGGAGCCAGGCCAAAATATCAATTACAGGCGACTTCTGACATTGTTCACCCGCCATCTATCAACAAAGCCAGATTCTACTAGCTGGCAAGGCGGGGAAAGGGAAAGGAGGGCAATGAATCATTCATACCCCTCCCCGCCAGCATTTCAAATGTGGAACGTTGATCATGTCGGGACCGTTGGGACCCACACATCTTGTAGTCTGTTCATTTGGCTGTGTGCAAATAAGTCAAAATGCCTGGCCACAGTTGCTAAGGAACTGCAAAGATTTCCCAGAAATGAACAAAGTGTTGTTTTCATGATTGAAATCTTTCAAAGGCATTGGACTTCATACATTTACCATTTTCCCGCATTTTTTTTTGAGGCTTTTTTTTGCTATGCACAAACTTCTGGTATCCTGATCTGAATGATCTCCCGTTTGCCCTTTTGTCGAGTCACAATGTTAAGCGCATTGAAATATTAGCCATATAATAAAAGTATTAGTTTTAAATAAACCAATCCGGTAAAAAAAAAAATCAATCCCAAAATGCCACTGTCCAGAGGTCTAAAGCATAAAAGAACAGCAGCTTCATTTAAACCTGGATGGCTGGATAAGACTACAGAGACGGTTACACCGAAGTCACATAGTGTAATGCTTGTTAAACTTTATGAAATATTAACATATGAGGAGGACAACGGAGTTGTTTGTGTATATTGTCGAGACTCCAGAACTTTGGGAGAATTTTCAGCAGGAAGAATGTGGAACGATGTATTGAAGTTGGATTTCTTAAAGCATCATCTGTCAAGTAAGTCTCATATAGATGGTGTAACAAGACTTAGGGCTTGTCTACATCAGAAAGCTGCAGCGCTGGTGAGGGAGTTACAGCGCTGCAACTTAGGAGGTGTACACATCTGCAGGGCACCACCAGCGCTGCAACTCCCTGTTTGCAGCGCTGGCCGTACTCCCGTTTTGTCTCGGGTGTAGAGGATCCAGCGCTGGTGATCCAGCGCTGGTAATCAAGTATAGACACTTACCAGCGCTTTTCTTGACCTCCGTGGAATAAGCAGGTATCCCAGCATACCTGAAAAAGCCTCTGGTAATCAAGCTGGTCTCCTTCCCCGGCTTGCTCTCGCGTTCCCCGAACCCCGAGCAAGCAGGTCTCAGTCCCTGCGGTTTGCAGGGTGGTTCCGGGAACGCGAGAGCAAACCGGGGAAGGAGACCAGCTTCGCCGCGGTTTGCTCTCGCGTTCCGCGAACCACCCTGCAAACCGCAGGGAAGGAGACCTGCTTGCTCGGCGGTTCGGGGAACGCGAGAGCAAGCCGGGGAAGGAGACCAGCTTCGCCGCGGTTTGCTCTCGCGTTCCCCGAACAAGCAGGTCTCCTTCCCTGCGGTTTGCACGGTGGTTCGCGGAACGCGAGAGCAAACCGCGGCGAAGCTGGTCTCCTTCCCCGGTTTGCTCTCGCGTTCCCCGAACCCGAGCAAGCAGGTCTCCTTCCCTGCGGTTTGCAGGGTGGTTCGCGGAACGCGAGAGCAAACCGCGGCGAAGCTGGTCTCCTTTCCCGGTTTGCTCTCGCGTTCCCCGAACCCGAGCAAGCAGGTCTCCTTCCCTGCGGTTTGCAGGGTGGTTCGCGGAACGCGAGAGCAAACCGCGGCGAAGCTGGTCTCCTTTCCCGGTTTGCTCTCGCGTTCCCCGAACCCGAGCAAGCAGGTCTCCTTCCCTGCGGTTTGCAGGGTGGTTCGCGGAACGCGAGAGCAAACCGCGGCGAAGCTGGTCTCCTTCCCCGGTTTGCTCTCGCGTTCCCTGAAACCCCTTGAAGCCGCCCAACAGCGCTGCAGTGTGGCCACATCTAACACCACTTGCAGCGCTGGTTGCTGTAAGTGTGGCCACTCTGCAGCGCTGGCCCTATACAGCTGTACTAATACAGCTGTAACAACCAGCGCTGCAAAATTTTAGATGTAGACATGGCCTTAGAAACAAAAACCCTTCCTTACGGAGCAGATTGCTTAGCATGATTCTTGAAAGTCCAGCTGAAAAGCAGAGGTGGCAAATTAATCTTGAATGCAAGTGCTCAAACCCAGAATAAATCAAGGTACTTACTGACACTGTGTTGTTGGCTATTAAAATGAACAGCTCAATGCTTTCTGTTCAGGATATTAATGACCATATGAAAAAGTATGTGCGCATACCAGCAAGCTGGAGAAGTAAAAATTATGCTTTTGAATTTCTTGAAATTATCAACTGCATTGTGCAAAATGACCTCATGCATGAAATAGCTTTGGCAATGTTTCATACTCTAGCTGTTGATGAAAGCACTGATATATCCATTAACAGATACTTGATACTCTACTTTAAATATAGATCCATAAATTCTGCAGACTATAAAAAACTTCGTCTGGTGGACTATTACGATTGTAAGAATGTGATGCTGTTTCAATAGTGTCTGCAATCAGAGAGTTTTATACAAAACACCAACTAGATTAATGAAAATGGTGATGTTCACATCTGATGGTGCCTTTGTGATGTTGGGCAAACCCAATGGAATGGCGGCTCAGCTGAAACGTGATATTCCACACTTAGTCCAGCAACACTGCGTTGCACACCGGGAAGACTTGGGGATTCCCGATGCATGGAAAGAGGTGAAACTGATAAGAGACATCAAAACCTTAATGAGAACTATCTACATGGTGTTCTGTCGGTCATCCAGGATAAAATGCAAATTTCATGAAATAGCAGATGCTTCTGAACGTGAGTCAGTGGCTTTCAGGCCACTCAATGAAGTGTACTGGTTATCTGGGCACTTCGCACTTCGAGCAATTATTTGCAACTATAATCCTCTTCTGGAATATATTGAGCAAGACAAAGATACTGATTCAGTTTCTAAATACTGCCACAAAAAGCTGAATACCATGGAATACCGAACAACATTAGAAGTTTTGAATGATGTTTTGTCGGCGCTGGCTTCACTATCCACGCTGCTCCAGAAATGGGGTCTTACACCTCTTGAAGCATTTCACCTTGCCCGAGGTAAACTGAACAAGATCAGAAGACAGCACCTTGGAGAGTCAGTCTCATGGAGTGACAAAGTTAAGGCTCTCTTAGATATGAGCTCTCAAGAAAATAATGAAATTGATACCAGTTCCATAATAACTTTCATAAACATCTTGTGTGCACATTTGGCAGACAGGTTTCCAGAGGATGAAGTCCAGGAATGGTCGTGATTGTGCAGCAATAGTGAAGTGTGACTTCAATTCTGGAATTCATCAGATCAAATCCCTATGTTCAAAATACAAAGACTTTCTTGCTGAAGAGACTGTTATAGTCAGTCAGTACAATGACTTCAAGTTTGCAGTAGCCGAAAGAATCAAGTCAATTGGTTTTAAGTTTCCCGGATATGGTGCTATTTGCTCACCAGAACGAACATTTTCAGGGTCTTGCAAAGTTGATGGATATTGGAGGAACATTCCTAGCATCAAGTGCAGACTGTGATCGTGGCTTTAGATTAATGAACACTCTAAAAAACAAACTATGGAATCATTTACAAGTAGATCATTTGGACATGCTGATGTGTATTAAGTGTTACCGGCTGGATGGAGGACTGATAGATCTGGGCAGAGTTTATATTGAATGGGCAAATGAAAAAGATCGCAGGGAAAGACAGTACGGTTATTTTAGCAGTCTTTGACATTTCTACCAATAAGGAAATTAAAATGCATTTGTAATTACTATCTTATTCTTGGCTGATAATCATTTATTGATTTTTTAGGAAAATTTTAAATTTAAAAACACATTTTTTTTAAATTTATGATGTCTCTATCTGAAAGTCCATATAAACTGACACAATGGCATACTTGTTAAATTGTCTTTATTATATGTTTATCAAAATCTTTTCGGACATGTGTATAGAATGAAAGGTAGGGTGGACACCAATGGGCAGAAGTCTATGGACTGATAACCATCATGATTAATATGTACTCGATATATGCTCGTGATTGTCTATAAAAAAGATCATAAAGCGTAATGCTTACAGCTAACTTCTGTTTCATGAAAAATGGTTAAATTTCCTTTTTCTAAGTATTTAAAAATGACATTTATAAAATAACATGGTGTAAAACTATTATCACAAAGTACAAATTAAAAAACTTTTAAAATGTATAAGCCTGTTCCTTGCTTCGGCGCATTTGCCTCATGGTGCACAAATCTGAACTCTGCTTCAAAAATTTGCACAGAAGAAATGTTTTGTGCACGCAGCCTGTCAAAAATTAGAGGGAACATTGCCCAATATCAGTCTCACTTTACATGAAAGAGTAGAAAGCGTTTTGACTTTCTCACATTAATTTATAAGCATTTCTTATTGTAATCCAAGATCAAGTTGGAATCTATATAATTAGAGTAATAGTAATTAATGTTTCCAGCTTTTACAAGTTGATTATAAAGCAAAACGATATCTGCTAGCTGAAGCAGCACACAGATTCATTTAAAGATAACAGAGAATATCATTCCTAACACTGAAAAAAAACATTTCTGTAATGGAAGCTGCAGAAAGAGGACGATTTTTTTCAGCTTGAGGCTTTATCACATGCTTTTTTCTTATGAAGATTAAACTCCCATTAAGACTATAATGATTAAAGCATATTTTACTTGTAACAGAAAGGGAGAGAGGGACTCTCTAGTGATTTAGCTTCCTTTACTGAAAAAGGAAAAAAAATAAAGTTACAAACCAGCATGTGCGCTAAGATAGTTTTGCTGTACTTGTTAGGCAGGCACTTACATTTGCAAAAAAGGAACACTGAATTTGTCTCTCTCACAGCAAACAGTTTGCTAAAGACACATACAAAGCCAAATACACTAAGGCTTCCCTGTTTAGCAATGCTCAATTATCTCATCCTTAAAAAATACTACATTTTGAAGGATCATCTAATTACTGCATAATACGTACTAAGGATCAAATCTGACAGTCCTCGTGTAAGTAGAGTTCTCATTGACCTGAAAGGAAGTTTGCCTGAATAAGCACTGTAGGATTTGATTGAGGCTGGTATTCAGAATGGACACATCTAGGGTGAAGACATGGAAAAGAGAAGACTCTGTTCCATGGCAGGATATTTTGATTATCCTGGACATATGGAATTATTCACCCTGTCCTCTCCATGGGGATTTCACAAGACATGGGTTACCCACAAGGACTGGGTGACAAACAGGGCAAAAATTATTGTCTGCTATAATACATCTTAACAGGAAACAAGCTACGTCTTCAAGGAAGCATTGCCAAGGTACACTGCATCTACACAGATTGCTCTGGCTTCTGGCAACTCTGCCAAGATCCTCAGATTTCAGGGGCTGAATTATTTTCTTGTTTCAAAGGGTGGAGGAATGCAACTGTTTTTTTCCCCCAGCCCTAAAATAAACAACCAGATGAAAACTCTGATTGCAGTCCGCCTCCATAAAAAAAGCTTATTTAGGGAACAATTTAGCTCTATTTTTAACCCAAACATGCTTCAGCAATCATACTTGATTTTACCTGTAAGTACTTTCAAGCTGTGTATCCAGGAAGGTGTTCTGAAAGTAGAAAGTAACACTATCGTCTATTGGAGTTTTTTCTGGAACTTCAGGCAAGCAACACACAACCCAGGAGTGAATTTCAGCAAAACTGAAGTGGCCTTTAAGCATCAGTGTGTTCATGGGTCTATAGTATTTTGAATACAGAAAGATGGGAATTAGTTATTTATGAGCAGTACTGATTCTGCAATAGCCATGCAATTGAAGACAAATTTTATTTTTCATATGGTATGTCTTCTGCCCTTTAAGCCTCAAACATGAGTTTTCACTGACTTCTAGCAAAGTCCTAACTAATTCAGGCTTCCTGCACACTGATATATATTCTGAAAACTGCAATCAGAATTCAGTAGTATTCTCTGATTAATTCAACACAAAAGAGTGTGTGTGTGTGTGTGTGTGTGTGTGTGTGTGTGTGTGTGTGTGTGTGTGTGTGTGTGTGTGTGTGTGTGAGAGAGAGAGAGACACACTTCTTATTTGAATATTCTCAATCCAGATGAGTCACAACTAGGCAAGAACACCATAAATTGGCAAATTGTTTTTCCAGGTTACTTGTTTTGCATTTTAAAAACCAAAGCAGGCTGTGGTTGGGGTGATCAACTGACAGTGCAGAAAATCAGAGTATTAGAAACACTCTCCTGAGTCTCCTGTTCTCTAAACCAGAGATATGCAAGTACTTTGTAGAGGTAATACATGTGAAATAGTAATAATAGAAAGAATAAGAAACCTTTCCCATTAGCATCTCAAGCAAATGAATCAAGAAGGAGTTAAATGTATTTGGTCTAGTTCACTGGGATTCTACTTTCCTACAGTCCTTTTAAAAAGAATGCAATAACAGAGAGATTAAGTATAACGGGATAAAATGCCAGCCTCACAACAGAGGAATAAAAGGCAAACAAGAAACCTGGACCAGTTTTTGGGCTCAGCTAGATATGGGAGGGCACTATTTGTTTAAAAAAAAACAAAAAAACAAAAAAACCACCCTAGAAAAGACTTGCGATGTTGAGTATTACAATCAGCTGCTAAAATGATTACTGCAGGTTATGCAGTCAACTCAGTTTCAATTGGATTGAACCTATTTTTGAAGAAGTATTGCTCTTTCTTTGTAAATACCTGTCATGATCAATAAAGTGAGTTCTTTGATGAAGTGAAAGTGGTTTAATCTGATATTGACAAAGTTGGCAGGTTTTTGGTTGAATTCTTGGTGTTACATATGCTTGCAATGTCCCATATTGGCCTTCAATTGATCGAATCTACATCAATAAACATAAAGAGGAGAGGAAAAAATAATGAATTTACCAGAATTAAATATTTTTTTTCTTTTTTAAACTACAGTAACTAAGTAATTAACAGTACTCCTATAAAAGGGGCAAATCTAACTTTTTGAAACTAGATGGAACAGCATTCAACAAGAAACTGCTAGAATTGGCACAGATTTATTACAGAGAAAAAGAAAATCTATTTGCTTTGATTCTGACTGCCCAAAGACCAAAGACTTTGTCCAGCCACTCCTAATCCTTTGGAGTTACTGTACAAGTTCTTACAGAATTTATGCTATGTAAGATAATGACATAAGACATGTCATTCTATACTTAAAACTACTCCAAAATGACCACCTCAATAGCACCCACCCCTTCACAACAAGCAAAATCCTTCAGCTCCCCTAAAACAAGATTTTTAAAAAAGAAATTGGTCTATATCCTCAGCTGTAGTTAGGGAACACTAAGAAAAGTGGCGTGTGCAGAAGAGGCTTTGAGCCATTTTTGCACTCACCCCCATCCCAAACCTCACTATACATCAACCCAGTCCTGTATACTTTAATTTGTTGTCTAGATTGCTCTAACGTGTACCAGTGTCAGCAGTTCCAATGGAATTGCCAAGGCACAGGGATATACTATCCACTGCCCCTTCGCAGGCCACAAGGGTGGAGCAAGGCATAAGGTACTACTAAGATGGCTTTATACCATCTGAATGAAGGATGGCATACTGGCTGGCACATTAGACCCGCATTCAGGAAACCCTGGTTTAACTCCAAGCTCAGGCACATGCTTAAATGACTTGCACAACGTTACAAGGAACTTACCCTGTTAAAGGGGGAGTACTGAGGTACATGGATATTGTGAGGATAAAGGAGCCAATCCAAAACCCACTGAAGTCAATAGATAGACTCCCATTGACTTAAATGGGCTTTGACTCCAGTCCCAAAATCCAAAACTGAGTGCCTCACAAGCAGTCAGATATTGTGACAAAAGCCATAGAAGTACTTGAATACAGGGGCGGCTCCAAGCCCCAGCACGCCAAGCACGTGCTTGGGGCGGCAAGCCACGGGGGGCGCTCTGCCAGCGCAGGGAGGGCAGCAGGCAGGCTGCCTCTGGAGGGTCCACTGGTCCCGTGGCTTCGGTGGACCTCCCGCAGGCATGCCTGCAGAGGGTCCGCTGGTCCTGCGATTTTGGTGGAAGCCGAAGCTGCGGAACCAGCAAACCCTCCGCAGTCAAACCGCCGGAGGCAGCCTGCCTGCCGTGCTTGGGGCGGCAAACTTCCTAGAGCCATCCCTGCTTGAATACAAAGATTCTCTTTATGCAGGGGAGGTCCTCTTGTGGTCATTTTTAGGGCAGTGTTGCACCAATGGAGTGGCAGAAAGCTTCCTTAGAAGGAGAGGATCCAGCCCATGGTGTTTATTAGAAGAAAAAACAAAAAATATCTCCAAAAGGACAGAGGAAAGGACTGTCAAGTAATTATATTAGAATATGTGGCAAAAGAGAAGATAATTTAAGAATGGCAATTCAGAAACTCCGCTCCTCAGGTACAACTGATGTTTCTGTTGTAAGAGTAACGCTCATCTGTGCAGGAGACAAAACTCGCTTGGGGGCCAGTTCAAGACGGTGGAATGAACTTACACAAGAACCAAGCACCAACACAATCCTCACCATCTTCCACTCCAAGTGCAAGGTGCACTTCTTAGAATGTGCCTTTCTTACGAATACATAGCAGTGTGTACATTTAAACAAAAAAACCACTATACTTCACATATAATTCTTTCCCTGGCCCCCATGTGTGAATGAAAAAGAACAAATTACATGTGACAGTCATGTCACTTAATGCACTCATGGAAGGTGCTTATATATTACAATAATATGAGTAGTATAAGAATTTATATAAAACAGAATAGATACATCACATCAGAATCTAAGAGTGATATCAATGATAATTAAAATATATTGATGACATCTAGCTAACAGGTTACAATCTACATTTGACATAAATGTGTGCTGGAATATTAGTAAGGAGGTAGCAAATATATAAATCCTTTAATTGTGGTGTAGAAATCTCTATTCTTAATTTGTAAATGCAGTCAGTTAATATATTTTGTTTTATAATACAACAATAACACCCAGCTCTTTGTATAGTCCTTTTCATCAAATAGCAAGGCACTTTACAAAAGGCGAGCCATAACATTATCTCCATTTTACTGATGGGGAAAATGAGGCACAGGGGAAGTGACTTATCCAAGGTCACTCAGAAGGCCTAGAGTACAGCTGAGAATAGAAGCCAGGTCTTTTGAATTCCAGTCTAGTTTATCATCAGCAAGGTCAGTGTTGTCTCCTCACTAAAAATATTTTAAAAACTCTGTAATGTACACTTAAAAAAATCACTAAAGATAAATACTTTTTGCTTAGAATCTCAAACAGAAAAATTGTAAATAAATATTAAACTTAGAAGGCTGCAATGGTGAGTAATTCTGTCAAGAAAAAGACTAAAGAATAAGTGACTGCCTTATAGATCATCTCTTCTCCTGAACATCATCTTATCTGTGAGCTCTCATCTTTCCTGTGGCAGCTACAGAACTTTGTGAATTTGCCAGGTCACTGAGCACATAAGCAGCAGGTCAGTAGTCCCACTGATGAGGCTATTCACCTTCAAGTTAAGCATATGATCTTTTTCTTGCTTTTAGTGACACTTTTGACATTGTCCTACATGACATTCTCTTAAGCAAACTAGGGAAATGTGGTCTAGATTAAACTACTATAAAGTGGGTGCACCACTGGTTGAAAAAAACATACCCAGAGTAGTTGTCTGTGGTTCATTATCAAACTGGGAGATGTATCTAGTGGGGTTGTGGGGGGTGGGGTGTCTGTCACTATTCAATCTTTTCATTAATGGCTTGGATAATGGAGAGTATACTTATAAAAAATTGCACGACACCAAGCTGGAAGGGGTTGCAAGCACTCTGGAGGACAGGATTAGAATTCAAAATGACCTTGACAAATTGGAGAATTGGTCTGAATTCAACAAGATGAAATTTAATAAAGCTGAGTGCAAGGTACTACACTTAAAGAAAAATCAAATGCAGAAATACAAAATGGAGAATAATTGTCCAGGTGGTGGTACTTCTAAAAAGAAACTAGTGGTTATAGTTAGAGCCCTGGGCGGATTCAAAATTTGTATCCGCATCCAATCTGTTATCCACAAACACTGTCTGTGGAGATCCGCAGATTTGAAGTGGATATTCACAGATTTGCATTACAAATTGACTACGAGTCAACAATGTGATGCACTTGTGAAAAAGGCTAGTGTCTTTCTGGGGTGAATTAATAGGAGTGCCATATGCCAGACACAGGAGGTAACTGTCTCACTTTGCTTGGCATTGGTGAGGCCGCAACTGGAGCACGGTGTCTAATTCTGAATGTCACACTTCAGAAAAGATGTGGACAAACTAGAGAGTGACAAGAGGAAAGCAACAAAAAAATGATGAAAGAAAACCTCAACTATGAAGATAAGTTGAAAAAAAACTGGTCATGTTTAGTCTTGAGACAAGACAACTAAATGGGCACCCAACAAAAGTCATGAAGTATGTTAAAGTTGTTATAAAGAGGACAATGATCAACTGTTCTCCATGCAGAGCAAGAAGTAATTGGCTTAATATGCAGCAAGGGAGATTTCAGTCAGATATTAGGAAAAGGGTAGCTAAGCTCTGGAACACTGAAGGAGTTTGTGGAAACCCCATCATGGAGATTTCTGAAGAATAGATTAGACTGGGGTAGGCAACCTATTGCACAGGTGCCAAAGGTGGCACGCAAGCTGATTTTTAGTGGCACTCACACTGCCCAGGTCCTGGCCACTGGTCCGGGGGGTTCTGCATTTTAATTTAGTTTTAAGAAGCTTCATTTAAACATTTTAAAAACCTTATTTACTTTAAATACAACACTAGTTGAGTTATATATTATAGACTTATAGAAAGAGACCTTCTAAAAATGTTAAAATGTATTACTGGCATGCGAAACCTTAAATTAGAGTGAATAAATGAAGACTTGGCACACCACTTCTGAAAGGATGCCGACCCCGGATTAGACAAACACCGCTCAGGGATGATCTATGTTTCCTTGGTCCTGCCCCAATGCAGAGGGCTGGACTAGGTTACTTCTTGACATTCCTTCTAGTCTTACATTTCTATAATTCTATGAATGGTTTAAGATTAAAAAAAATCAAACTATGCATTTGATTTTACAAGTATGTAAATATATAGTCAAGCTTTAAAATTGAATTAATTTCTATTCCAAAATCTGAAACATTCTCCCCTTCTTGTTTCTAACTTCTATTTCCTGGCACTTCTCTCCTTGCTTCATCCTTTTTGAAGTTACTCGGAGAAAGTCTCCGTTTCTAGACTCATTGGTGATTTTTTGACTCCTCTTTTTTTTTTTCAAAATCAGAAGTCCTTAAGCAAGGATGCTATGCTTTCTCTCCCACACCACTCCACTTCTCTTCTAGAGGCATCCAAGGTGAATACTTATACAAGTAGCTATAAAGCAGGAGTTCTCATCAGCATCATGCAAGTGACCAAAAATTTCTCAGTGAGCAACCAGTGGTCTGAAGACTACCATATAAGAATCGCTGGACTAGTCATTTGCTCAAGTTAACATATTCAACCCACTCATTCAACCTGTGTGCACAAAAGCATACTTATTTACATTTCTTAGATAAAACACATTTTTGAAAAGTAAAGAAAATATTTTGTAGCATCTTTACCTTAAGCTCCAGTCTAGTAGTATTTGCTTGGCATCGGTAAGTGGCAAGGAGAAAGTTGCTGTTTGGCTGTGAACAATTCAAAATGAAAAACAAAAATAAATAAATAAATAAATAAATATTTCTGAATTTATAGAAGTTTTTCATCAAAACTTTAGTAGCATAGTGACAGTTTTTGCTATCTATGAAAAACGGTTACATGAAAAGTAAACACAAGTGAAATCCTGGTTCCACTGAAGTCACTGGCAAAACTGGCATTGACTTCATTCAGTAGGGCCAGAATTTCACCCCATATTGTATTAATAAATAGCAGCTCTCTCTATAAAGACAACAAATATGAAATCTATTGAACTCTTTGTTAAAACTGAAAAGAAAAATATATCTGAAAACTCCATTCTGCAAAATTAAAAGATACAATGATCTACCAGTTTCCCTCATACTGACTCAGCCCAGGATCTGACAAGCTACATTATTCTAATTATGCAAAGAAAAATTAGTCAGAAAACACACTGTAGGCTAAACCAACATTAGCCATAGTAATGATCACACAGAATGATTAAGAAACTCAAAGCGAGCAGTTAATTTCTGTAATCTTAAGGATAAACCTTTGATGTGCCAAATTAGTCACTAACAAAACAAAAATATTTAGATGACAATTGTGAAAAAAAAGAGAGACTTCAAAAGATCTTCATAATGCTAATTTCATTTCTAAAATTATTTTTTAAGAAAACAGTATCTGTAAAAATAATGTATTTAGTCAAACATGAGAATATCTGGAATATAGCGTTTTCATGATACCAATTTTACATTTTAAAGATATACAGTAAGTACAGGCGAATCGCATCATATGCGCCTTTAACTAATGCAAGCCAACTACTTCATCTGGTGCTCAACTGAAAAAAGAAGAGATCTGTTCCAATGCTGGAAGAAAAACTGGCTGTGTTGGACTTACTGAGAGACAGTATGTTGGTCTCCAACGTGAGGCATAAATATGGCTGCAACGAATGTAGCATCGTGCCATCAAGATTTGAGAGAGAGAAATTCATCAAGCCATGGCATCATGTGCTCCAATAACTGCTAAGGTGACGAACCAGGTGCGTGATAAGACTTTAGTGAAGACTGAAAAGGCATTAACACTTATGGCTGGAAGACATGAACCATAAACACGTGCCTATCGATGGCAATACGAGAAAAGGCTCTTAGCCTCTACGTGTTGTTCAAACCTCCTACTGACGAGGGACAGACTTCTGATGAGAAGAAATTCAAAGCCAGCTAAAGTTGGCTTAACAGTTTTAGGAACCGCTTCAACCTCAAAGACATGCAGACTACTGGTGAAGCTGCATCTGCAAATGAAGAGGCAGCAAAAGCCTACCCCAAACAATTAAAGAAAATCATAGAAGAAAACAGCTATCTTCTGGAACAAGTTTTTAATGCTGACGAGACTGGGCTCTTCTGGAAAAAAATGCCCAACCGCACTTACATTTCGAAATCAGAAAGACACGCCCCTGGCTTCAAAGCAGCTAAAGACTATGTGACTGTATTGTTTTGAGGCAATGCAGCTGGGCATTTAAAGCCAGGCTTGCTCTACAGGGCTGCAAATCCCCAGGCCCTAAAAGGCAAGAACAAAAATCTCCTGCCTGTGATCTCGCAATCACATAAAAAGGCTTGGGTGACGGCAGCATTATTTCTGGATTGGTTTCACATGTGTTTCATTCCAGAGATCAAGCGGTACCTCGAAGAGAAAGGACTTGACTTTAAAGTGTTGCTGATCGTAGACAACGCTCCTGGCCACCCTGCGGCACTCCGGTTTGCACATAACAATGCTGAAATAGTCTCTCCCCCAACCCAATACCACCTCCATCCTCCAACCTCTCAACCAAGGCATGATTAGCTGTTCCAAGGCCACGAACACAAGGCTTACATTCTCACAGATGGATACGTAGCGCTATGGATGCTGATCCCAATCTTAATGTGATGGAGTGTTGGAAGCCTTCAACGTTGCTGACTGCATCACTTCTATTAAACAGGCAATAGATGCAATCAAGCCTGAAACAGTCAATGCATGTTGGCGAAACCTATGGAAGGAATGTGTAAATGATTTTAAGGGTTTCCCGACCATCGACAACGAAGTGAAATGCATTGTTCAGGAGGCCAGGCAAGTGGGTGGTGAAGGCTTCGTCGACATCCTTGAGGAAGAAATTGAAGAATTAATTGAGAGTCATAGAGAAACATTGACTAACGAAGAGTTAGAGGAACTGATAAAATCGTCTACAGAAGATGAAGATGATGACGACGAACAGGAAGAGCCAGCAAGTTGGAATCTTCATAAATGTGCTGAAGTGTTCCAAGCAGCAAAACACTTGAATGATTTAATTTCTGAATATGATCCCTCTATGGAACAAAGCCTTAAAATCACACATTGTGTTACGGACTATTTGAGACCATATCAAGAAATGTTTGAGCAGCTCAAGAGACAACAGCGACAGTTGCCGATCACCATGTTTTTCAAAGAAAAACAACCAGCAGCAGATGAGCCTAAGCAATCAACTTCTCAAGCTGAACCACAGCCAACCACTTCGTCTATGACTTTCTCTCAGTCACCCAAGCTCTCCGACACCTCTGTGTCCTGGATCGACATCAAGCCCCTACGACCCCCTGTAATTACCCTCTGTAATTAAAAATACAGTATTGTAAAATTATATTTTGCATATGTACTCTATTATATACTCTACATTACTATTAGACATTTATACATATTACTGTACAGGGTTGTATACACAAAACCATGTACAGTATATAGTTCATGGGTGATTTAAGGGATTTTCAAGGGTAATTTTGACTATACGCTATTTTCCCCTTAAGCGCTGACTTCAGAACCTAACCCTCATGTATGATGCGAATCACCTGTATAAATATAGTGCTCTTTGCCTAATAACTTTCAGTAAAGAAATATACTGGACCAAAAGTTGATGTCTATTATACTACCTGCAAAACTGGATTTTCCCAAACTTCCTCCCTCCCAACATTTTATTCAGTTTCAGCCATAAAATAAATCATTCTAACTCCTAGGACTTTAAAGTATGAATCTACAAATCCAAATTCTAATACATAGCAGTTAACAGCTTTCATCCAGTAGTCTCTATACAAGTATGACCATTAACTAATATCTTTACCTTTTTGTGTTACTTACTTCAGAATCACAGCCACTAAAACTAACAACAGCAGAATTTTTATCCACATCCAGTAGGTCTATTGGGACATCACTCTGTGCAGAACATTAAAGGGAAGAGGTGGGGGAAAAAAAAAGCATAAACTTCTGAATAGTTTCTAGTGTATATATCCTCTAATTATAATAAATTATATTAGTGAGGAAGATGCAATATAATTGTTTGATAATCTTAATTTGAGAAGGGTAAAAGAGTAAATAGATGTTTAGCATATTTGTTAAATTGAAATCCCAGGACAATTTGGAGAATTTATCTTCTAAGTCTATCTTATTTGTGATGTTTTAAACTTCATCTTGTAACTGGAGATTTGTTCTAATATTAGCTAATGTAAGATGTATACATTTGAAAAGATAAATAAAATAGCAAATGCATTAATTTCATGACTGGGATGCCTCTCTCTAATACACAGACTACTAAATCTCATTTGGAAATAAAGTATCAGAATAGATCCGCATAAACTGCCTTTTTACTTTTTAAAATACTTTTTAAAAGTTGGACACAATTAATTTTTTTGCTCTAGATTTGTTTCACCTGCTTTGAAGTTAGAACAGCCAGTATTTTGATACGGGAATGAAAAGGCTTTACAGTATTATGGTTTCTTTAAATTACTTGATGTCCTCTGGTTGAAATACTATTTTTGTAGCTCCATATACAATTCTGTGAGGAACAATATCCCACTGCTTCCAATGGAATAACAGCATTGTTGCACTGTCCAGTGTATTCTGCTACTTTAGAACTCTAAAGCTGGTTTACATTTAAAACTTAGGTCAACATAGCTGTGTCAGTCAGGGGTGTGAAAGATCCATACCCCAACTGACATAACTAGGCCTACCGTTACCCCAGTTTAAGAGGAAGCTAGGTTGATAGAAAACTGCTCAGGACTGGTCTACACTGAAAACTTACATAAGCATAGCTATTTTTCTCAGGTGTGTAAAAAATCGACACCCAGAGATATGTAGCTATGCCAACCTAGCCCCAGTATAGACAGTGCGAGATCGACAGAAGAATTCTTCTGTCAACTTAGCTACCACCTCTTGGGGAGGTGGAATAACTACAGTGACAGGAGAATTCCTCCAACTGTAGTGAGTGTCTATGCTGAAGTAATACAGGGACACTGCTGCTCCGCAGCAGCTATGTCACTGTAGCATTTTAAGTGTAGATGTAGCCTTTCAGTGTAGATCGCATCTACACTGTGGGGTTATGCCAACATAGCTATGCTAGTGTAGTCCCTATAATGTAGACAAACGCTAACCTCTGCATTAAATTCAAGTATAAATCAATTAAGTTTAGCATTTAGTCATGATGCAACTGAGACTATCTCTACACTAAAAACACTACAGCAGCACAGCTGCAGCTGTGCCAGTGTAGTGCTTCAGTGTAGACACTACCTAAGCCAGTAGGAGAACTCTCTCACTGGTGTAGGTAATCCTCCTCCCTGAAAGCAGTAGCTAGGTTGATGGAAGAATTCTTCTGTTGACCTAGCGCTGTCTATACCGGAAGTTAGGGTGACATAGCTACGTCTTTCTGTGGTGTGGATTTTCTACAGTGCTAACAGACATAGCTGTCAGTGTAAGTGTATAGTGTAGACCAGCCCTGATTCAGAGGTGCCATTAAAGTGCAGACAACATTCAGCAAATTAGGCTCCATTTGATGAGTCAACCTATCATCAAAGAAGATGTTTCCACCAGACACCAATGAAAAAATGTCATATCATTTGTGTATGTTTTTTTTAAAAAACCTGGCCAGCTTACCTATATTCAACTTCCCCTTAGCAAACACTTTATAAATTTTTCTCCCTGTATATGCCTCAAAGCTAGTTATCTTGGTATCTACTCCTTCAACTGTTAAAGATAACATTCACTCCAGCTGATGTGATAGAAGGAATAACTAATTTAAGATGTCAAGTATCAGAGGGGTAGCCATGTTAGTCTGGATCTGTAAAAGCAGCAAAGAGTCCTGTGGCACCTTATAGACTAACAGATGTATTGGAGCATGAGCTTTCGTGGGTGAATAGCCACTTCGTCGGATGCATGTATTCACCCACGAAAGCTCATGCTCCAATACATCTGTTAGTCTATAAGGTGCCACAGGACTCTCTGCTAATTTAAGATGGTTGTAGATGGGAAAAATATTTAGAAAAACAGCTATGTACAAATCAGATTTTCTTCTACATAATTACATCCTACCATCCTCCGCACTTGCAGGAACAGTAAATATTACAAGGGAACCTCACCTCAAGTAATGATTTTTTTAAAAAGGAAAGGTGTATTTTGATAAGAATGTTCTAAAACAAATTAGATTTTTAAATTTAGAGGAATCATTTCCACTGAAGACTCAGCAAAAGCAGAACCAGTTACAAGGTGAAATCACAGTCCTACTGACATTAATAGGAGTTTTGCTACTGACTTCAACAAGGCCAGCATTTCACTCATAGAGTATTCCAAGAGCAACAGAAGATTCTGCTTTTGCCAAGTGCCTGAGAAAAAGAGAGAGGACCAGAACACAAACAAACCTTGTTTTCGTTTTCCTTTGACAAACTGGGCCTCCTTTTGGAAGGAAGTCTAGCCTCACCACAATCATACTTCAATTTCATGCTTTTACAAACTAGGATTGCATCCTGTGATCTAATCCAGATTGATGGACCCTTACAACCCTGCCAAATCCCAGGAGGCCAACCCAAGCAGATCATATCGTAGGATTGTGACCTACAATGTTCTAATGCAACTTGGTCAGTACCTAGGACACCAAAGTGACCTACAGAACACCAACGTATCACAATTCAGTACGAACACCACATTCAAGATTCTGAACAATATTTTTTATTATATTTGCTACACTTATTAAAACAAGTGAACCTCAAGAGTAAACCCAGAAGTTCCACATCAGCCTGCTGATAAATGTATGCCATATGTCTGAGTTTTATTTTAGTATAAAAATATAATCTTCCATTACATTAAAAAAGTGTTTAAATTCCAGCTATTCTTTAAGAGCACATGGAAAGTTTACAAAACAATACTTTTTTCAATAAGATACAAACTGCAGTTCTGTCTTATAATAATTTAGATATTTATAAAGCCTGTATTTCAATGTGGTTCTGAACCAGTATTAAAACAAACTGAAAGAGGCTTTTAGCATTAAAGAAGTCCTTTAAAGTTGAACTTGTCAAATTAAAAAAAATATATTAATTCAATAAGCAACAACCAGCTAACAGTGTTCTGGATCAAAAAACAAATGTTACAATTTTCTTCATTGTTTAGTTTTAAAGTCATACATTTTTGTTAGATTCTAGGTCTTAAAACATCACTCACCTGTACCAAGACATTATCTATTGCTGTCTGCACCTCTAAGATAAGACTGTAGCTGGCATCATCCTTATTTAATGTAAACTTGTCATTCACACTAAATGCAGGTACTGCTGAAAAAGCAGTACTGGACCGAGAAGACTGCTGGTATTTTTCACGTTCTTGCAATACCTTAATCTGTAAATGTTCCAACTCATTCCTAAGAAAGAAAAACTGTCAGATGTAAAAATAAAATCCTGAAGGTAACTTTTTCACAGAGCTGCCCTAGAAACTCAATCCACTGTTTCTGTAAAGTGACTCTTCCTTATTTTTTTCCAGATAGGACAAAAAGGAATATAGTCACCAACCACCCTTCCACGGGTATCATATGGCAAAGCATTTTTTTTCCAAACATCATCTAAATTACAAAACAAGGAAATGCACATGTTACAATATATTTTTCTTTTTAAGAGTAGAGAGATTTCAAGAGGATATAGGAAGGAGGACAAAATTTCCTCCAACAATAAACTCCTGATGTGAAATCTCAATGACCACTACATATTAATATTCAGTATCCTTCTTTGATAACACGTGAAATATTGTTACTGCTTTTGGATCTACGCAGCTACTCAAAAAGTTTGGGGCCTTAGGGATGTCCCACTTGGGAGTAGAACTTAACAGTGGAGTCTGGTGATCTCTTGTTTATTTACAAGGAATGTACAAAATCCTGCTTCTCTGAATGCAGGAGGGACCAAAATCAAAAGAAGCCGTTTTGTAGCTTACAAGCCCAAGCTTTGTACAGCCAGCACCCTTGACCCAAACCTCTCTCTAGGTTTCTTCAGGGTTGCACTGCGTTGACAGGCTACTGTTCGGCTTTCTTACTCTGTCCTTTCTTACTCTTACCTTCTTACACACATGCACACACACACACACAGGCACACCCCTTATCCAAGTAAAGACTCAAAGGCTCCCTGCCCAGTCAGTCCAAAACTTCTGGGTAGTTTCATACCCCCTTTTGTTTTAGGTGGGTGGCTGTGATTAACTTACCCTGATAGTTAAATTAATTGAAGGGTATGCTGTGACAGACAATATCCCTATGTTCTTCCTTTTTACAAAACTATGATAAATGTTGTACAAAGTATGCCTTGTGAGATATCATTTGAGAACTCATAAACTGCTGAACATTACTGTCCTGGTAAAATATGTATGGCAACATTGTCAGTAAAGTTACAAGATTCTACTGTATAACATTGCTATGACATGTTCCAAAGTTAGATAAACAGGCCCAAACGATTTTTTCAGAATATGCAAAAAAGACAAACTGTCACTGCAGCCAAGTAGTGGAGTAGGACAATGTGAAAGCAAATCAAAGAAGAGTGAAACTGACTATACAATGTGCTATGCAGTGTTGTTATGGGAAGAGAACTCCCTCTTCTGGCCTTCAAACAACCCCGCAACCTCATCATCAGATGCAAGCTCCCCACAGACCAGAACACACCAACTCAAAGTGGCACCAGACCCTGCCAGAAAAACTGATGCAAAACCTGCAGCCCTATCTCCACTGCTAAAATGATCAACACCCTCCCATCAACACACCTTTCAAGATCCCTGGGTCCTACACATGCATATAACAGCATGTGGTGTACCTCAGCCAGTGCACTAAATGCCCCATAACAAGTATGTGGATGAACCAATTACTATTCTCTTGAATGAGCTCACATACAAGAAAACAATAAAAGACAAAACAGAAGGTGATCATTCCTATCTGACCTATCAGCCCTCATCCTCAAAGGAAACTTGCACAACACTTTCAAAAGATGAGCCTGGGCACTTAAATTCATAACTGTGCTAGACACTAAGAATCATGGCTTTAAGGAAAACACTGGATTTATGGTTTATTATAACAATCTGTAACCCACTAACCCTCCTTTTTGTCCTGTAACTCCAGAACAGGCCACTTCCCCTTGAACGGTCCCTTAAAATAGGTGCTAAACTACCTATTCCATCTTGTATTTAGCTGTGACACTCTCAGTACCTAGCCCAGACCTGAAGAAGAACTCTCTGTAGCTCTAAAGCAGTGGTTTTCAAACTTTTGTACTGGTGACCCCCTTTCACATAGCAAGCCTCTGAGTGTGACCCCCCAATCAATTAAAAATACTTTTAAATATATTTAACACCATTATAAATGTTGGAGGGAAAGCACGGTTTGGGGTAGAAGCTGACAGCTCACAACCCTCTCCCCATGTAATAACCTCATGACCTCCTGAGGTGTCCCAACCCCCAGTTTGAGAACCCCTGTGCTAAACCTTGTCTCTCTCAGCAACAGAAGTCAGTCCAATAAAAGATATTATCTCACCCACTGTCTCTCTCTATGTGTTATGCCAGATGCAAAAAATAAACACACTGTAAATACCATACATATTTTCACCTTTACAAATTTCTAGCCGTTTTGGTAGTCCCAGGGGTAACACAAAAGTATGCATCAAAGGCT
Organism: Gopherus flavomarginatus; assembly: GCF_025201925.1. NCBI lineage: Eukaryota > Metazoa > Chordata > Testudines > Testudinidae > Gopherus > Gopherus flavomarginatus. The sequence continues at coordinate 183,253,313 of NC_066619.1, forward strand.
GATAGCATTACTTTCATTTCCAGGGGATTATTCCCTCAGATCACCACAGTTTTAAACATAGGTCAAATTTTACACTTAGCCTTCTTTACAATTTTCCTTTATTTAAGCTACCTTAAGGATGAAATCTTGTTCTGCATCTCTTGGCTTATCTTTAGTCCTTCACCAGATCCGCCTTCCCTATGGACAGGTTCTGTAGTCAGTCCTGTCACCCATCCTGAAAGAAACATACAAAGAACTATGAAATATTCCTTATAAAGTACAAACAAGAAAGCATTTGAAAAGTCCTAACTGAGCCACACTGCCTTAACACTGTAGAACATAAGAGGCAGAGTTGTCCAGAAGACAGGCAGTCAAGGTGTGGGCTCTATTCCCAGTTTTGATACCGATTCAGAACAATGGGGTTGGGCACGGATTTTCAGAGTTGAGCAATTTTGAGATCTGATGAAAAGTGCTAATAATGTGCTAATTAATTGTTGTATTACTTAATGTTGATCCTCTAACAGAGGTTCCTATGACACCACAGATAGTTTGTTTTTAAGGATAAAAATGCAGTAAAATGTTGTAAAATGGACCAAATACGTGGCTCAGCATAGGAACGTATACATCTGTTTCAATATCTCTTTTAAATCAGTAGTGTTTTGCTTCATTTCACCATGGCACTTGATTTGGCTTTGTCTTGACACCCCAACTATGTTTATGTGGATTTGAATGGTTTCTAGACCTTTTCAATGATTTCAGCCCCTGTAAAGGGGGAATAGTGACACAGTATTGTTACAAAATGTACCATGAAAACTAATGTACACATCCAGTAGAGTAGACGCTTCTTTGCAGCAACACCTTGTAATTGCAATTGCTGCTTATGAGCAAAATTTCCCCTGGGAATACTTTCTCTACTGTGAATTGTCGATACTCCTCATACCAGCAATAGCTACTTAGGGCTTGTCTACACTTACCGAAGGATCGACGCTGCAGCGATCGATGCACTGGCGGTCGATTTAGTGGGTCTAGTGAAGACCCTCTAAATCGACTGCCGATCACTCTCCTGTCAACTCCTGTACTCCACCTGATTGAGAAGAGTCAGGGGAGTCGACGGGAGAGCGTCTCCAGTCAACATTGCATAGTGTGGATCCCCCAGTAAATAGATCTAAGCTATGTCAATTTGCATTACGCTGTTCACGTAACTCAAATTGCGTAGCTTAGATCAACCTCTCTTTAGTGTAGACAAAGCCTTAGGAGCAACATAGCAAAAGGTTGTTATTAATGAGCGTCTCAAACCTCTCAGACATTTTTCAAACAACAAAAAGCCTCAGTCAAGGACTATGCATAAAAAAGGCAGAAAATACATAAAATAAAAAAATGCTACAGTGCCAAATTCAAATCTATCACTTGCTGCTCTAAACATTATTTTTGTGATCCACCAAAACCTGCACTGTGCAGGAGGTCAGACTAGATGATCATAATGGTCCCTTCTTACCTTAAAATCTATGAGTCTAATGTACTTTGCACTCCTACTGCAGTTTACCTTAGGAAGCCCACAGCTAGATATTTTCCTTGCTCAGAAAATCCTCTTATAGCTTCTGTGATCTTTACAGTAACCTTATCACAGACAGTGAGAAATCGCACGCAGCTCCTCAGCTGGTATAAACTGTAATAGTTCATAACTACTAAGGCAATGAAGCTAACAATTTACACCAGATGAGAATCTGCCCCACAGCCCGTTAGCCTTCTGCGGACTGCACTGTACACACAAAGTAAACATTTGCCATTGATTCAGTCTAAAACCTACTATGAAGATTAAACACAATTAAAACTTGGATTTCAGCGAATCAGGTTTGAAACCCAACAATAATTTTAAAAAAGTGAGCTTTTACTGTTTTCAACTATCGAGCAAAACACATACAACACTTTTCTTACTAGATGTCCCTCACGGATAGACCAGTGCTACTGAAGGTCTACTGAAGACTTCAAGTCTACATAAGCCTCCTTACGAAGGGTAATCTTGTTTTCTAATTTCTCAAAAGTGGCTGCTTTGACAGCTCCAAAAGTTCAGCACTACTGAAAAGGCAAAAGAAGCAAAACAAAGCTGTTGAGACACCAAGCAAGATGCATATTCATGACTAAAAGGGACACAGAAAAGACAAAGAACCAAAAAAAGATATTCACAATTACAACATTATGAAACTGTAAACAATCCCATCATGTATAAAATCTAAACATCTCTAACATACTCATCACTGTTATACAGCTGCCTGTACCTGACAATAACTAATTGCTGTAGTATACTATAGTGAGATATAAAGTGAAAAATCCCAGGGTTGTAATGCAATTTAACATACACTGCTACCCCAATATAACACAACCCAATATAATACGAATTCAGATATAAGGCGGTAAAGCAGCGCTCTGGGGGGGGGGGAGGGGGCGGCACTGCGCACTCCAGCAGATCAAAGCAAGTTCGATATAACGCAGTTTCACCTATAAAGCGGTAAGATTTTTTGGCTCCTGAGGACAGCGTTGTATCAAGGTAGAGATGTATATACAATAAAATGTTTCCCACACTTAGAAGTATTTTAAAAGCAGAGAATTTTGTGCCAGAATACTATTCTTTTGTAACCAGAACAAATTACACTGTATTAATAAAATTCCAGCTCCATTAACAGCACAGTTTGCTTAACAATTATAATACCAATAGCCAAAATTCTTTCAAGTATTTAATAGACAATTTACCTGAATATGTGGATGCTAAGATTTCATCATACCCATCCTTTCCTACACAGCCACCCTGGATAGATGTGATGCTCTCTGACAAGGCCTAAAAAATAAAAACAGACGAGCACTCAGGAGATACATTACTTTATTCATTTTATATGAACGCTGTTTAAAGAAGAAAAAAAACAAACACCTCCCCTTCTTTAATTGTAGTGCAGAAAATCTATTCAGATGCACAACACCTCAAAAGTATAAGGAATACTTCATTACCTGTTATTGTGTTTCAGCACATATATTTTGGGTTCTACTGTATATGTACCTTGAAAGATATATTAGGAACTAGTTTATAAAGTAAAACCTTGATGCACAGTCTAATTTTCAAACAGTAATTACCAGAATGTGCTGGAAGGAAAGAAGATGACTGTGAATTAAATCCACTATTTTAAACAATTAGTAATAAATACAGCTATACCAGAAAGTATAGACTTTAAAGAGCCACTTGTTTATTTAAGAGGGGGGAAAAATCAATATATTTTAAAGTTCTGGGGGTGGTTTTTGTTTGGTTGGCTGTTGTTTTGTTTAGATTGTTTTACTAACCTGAGTTAGTAACACCATCTTAAATTATAAAAAAAAAAAAGAGAGAGAACTTTCAAAATGTATTTTTACCATTTGTGCTGTTTAATTTTAGCATTTCATTCAAATTGACTGGCCTGTTTCACTTTCTGGTTCTCACATATTAGCATATTCCTTTTGTGTTGGGGTTTCTACCATTACATGGAAGCATAAAATTTTTAAATACAAATCACATTTTGGAATTCATAACAGTTTTGGTAAGCCCTTGTAATTGCTATTATGCAGTGTGCCTAAAAATAAAATGAAGTACAGCACTGAACAAACCACCTTTTAAACATTCTTTGACAGCATATAAGAATATGGCTATATCGTGCAGATAGAACGGGTGCAGACCGTTTAAATAAATAAATTTATATGAAATGTTGACTAATGACCAAAGGGCAAGGAAGACAGTGCAAATACATATCTATGGCATACCACTGATTTAGCTGTGTAACAATATAGTTAGAGCCCTACCAAATTCACAGTCCATTTTGGTCAACTTCACAGCCACAGGGTTTTAAAATTAGTCAATGGCACATTTTCAGATGTTGACATCTGAAATTTCAGTGTGGTGTAATGGTAAGGGGCCTGACCCAAAAGGCAGTCAGGGTGAGAGAAGTCATAAAGCTATTGTAGGGGGGCTGTGGGATTGCTACCCTTACTTCTGCCCTGCTGTTGGCAGGGATGCAGCCTTTGGAGCTGGACAGTCAGAGAGCTGGGCAGCCAGCTCTAAAGCCAGCACCACCATCAGCAGCAGCACAGAAGTGAGGGTCGAAAGGTATGGAGAAGTGGGTTACCATATTTCAGTTTTCCCAGCAGTCTCCCACCCAAGTGGAGCCATGGAACTTCCTGCAGCCCGGGGCTGACAGCTAGAGCCGCAGAGCTTCCTTCAGCTGGGGCAGATCCCAGAGGTATGTCTAACCCACCCCAGGAGTGGCCCCTTCAGTGGAAGAGAAAATCTCTTCCCTCCCCATCCCCGGCTGGGACTAGCAACTGGAGGCCTGCGGAGGGTAGGAGCCCCCGGATGGGTGCCAGATTTCACAGGGAGATCAGATTTCACGGTCTGTGATGTGTTTTTGGTAGGCTATGAATTTGGTAGGGCCCTAAATATAGTTACAAATAAAAATTAAGAAATTAAACAATTATAGTTCATTTTCTAATTTAAAGCAAATAAGTTTAAAATATGCCCTGTGAAGAGTGCATTTCTTGTGATGCGCTTACATGATCATATCGAAGGACAGGCTCATTTGTGCTGTCGAAGTTATAGATTTCTAACATTCCATCATCTCGGCCAACAAGTAATTCTTTAACTCCATCACCCAGAATGTCAAAGTTATCAATACATAAGATACCTATAAATATATTAAAAAAACCTCTCATGAACAACAAACTCACTGCGCATTTCATCTTTTGTCTCTCAATGAATGATCTGCAAAGTAGCCCATAAAAAAGGTATTATAGTGCATTAGTATATATTAGTAGTCTTAAAAAAACAAATTGACAGAGCATTCTTGGTAAGTTTGTAAGGTTTTATTAATGCCATTTCTGGCTTCTGAGTAAAATGAGTGACTTCATCACTTTGTTATCAGAATCAATGTACTGGACTAAGCAGGTTAAAAAACAGAACTATATTCCAGTGCAAAGCACAGAAATAGAGAGACTCAATAGAAATCAATTGTAAAGAACCCAAAACCAAATCTAAGATTCAGGCCCCTTTAAAGCATCTCTCAGTCACCCAAAATCAAAATCACTACTCATATTTGAAAAATGACATCATACTAAGAAGTTTACTAAAAATATTTTTGAGTGACAAAAGAATGAACATAGCAGCATGCTCTACAGGCATGCGAGATAACTGGATTCTATTCATGGTCCTTCCCTTTTCAGAGGAACACCACCTGAGATTGCTGCAGAGCCAGCATACTAAACATAAAAGGGAATCAATGTCCTGGAAATCCAAGCAATAATTTTTGGCCAATTAGAGAATAGCAGAGCGTCAAAAAGAGCCTTGGCCAATCCTCAGACTGAAAGCTGGTACGAAGTGACAAAAAACAATATTACACAGGGATAGTGATAATCTGTGCTGTGGGAAGAATTCAAAATGCCACAGGTTTGGGAAAAATATGATTTTCATGTTTGGATTTATAAGTACAACCACCACTACAGCAGACAGTCAAATTATATATATAAAATAATTTAAAGGAGTTTATTTTTTAAAAGGTCACCGTAAAATAGTAAACAAAAGCATACTAAATAAGAACCGGAAATAACCTGCATGAAGAATAAGAAAAAAAAAAAAACAAGATAAAAACTTCCTCAGTTAGTTCAAAACATTAAACTTCTTCAGCAAGAGATCAGGAGCAAGGAAACAGAGTACTCAAGTTACTGTAATATACAGGTAAAACTGTGATGTATCTTCAAAAAATTTACCACAACACAAAAAAATGCCCATAAGTATAATGAAATTTACTAATAACTTTATTTCATACGGCCTGCTGTATAACGGAATGCCAGTGATCTGGAAATATTACCAAGATACATACCTCCCCTCTTCTTCTCATTTCTGATTTCCCACTTATGTACCGGAGATGCACTTGAAACCTGAATGAGACCAACTTTTCCATCAGATGTTCCAAACAGAAGTTCTTCTCCAGAATCACCTAAGCATATAGGAACTATATTGGTTCTATTTTTTAGATCTATTTATTATGTCTTAAACTATTCAAATATTTTAAGGACTTAAGTCTTTTCTTTACCCTTTTCCTTCAGAATGTAATGTGTGAATCACAAAATATTCAAATTCATGTTCTGCAACAGCGTTACCAGACTTTTTCAAAACACAGTGGTAGAAACAAGGCTAGTACTTCAGGAGATGGACATTCAAACATCTTGAGAACTATTGGTATTTTAATAATTTGTTCATTCCTGTTCTTACATGCGTGCATCTCTCACTCAACTCAATAGCTGTTAATTTAAAAGGAGCAGGACATCAATGATACAAATACTGAAGACATTAAAGTAAGGATATTTTTCCCAGCTTCTGAAAAGACTAGCAAGACAAGTACTTTCCTCCCATTCCTCTTCCCCACCCCCATTAGATTGTTTATGGAGAGGTCTTCAGAAAGACAAAACTAAACAAAACTACCTCACTCATTCACCCTCCTGGATAAGGGCTACAGAATCCAGCTTCTGCTAAGTGGGATTTAAAAGGGAAACTTATTCTTCCCTCCCAAACCAGCTGCTGCCATCACAGTGCTACTTTCAAATGGCCTGACTGAAAGAAAACGGATTAGGAGCCGGATTAGAACCATTCGTTAAGTTTTTTGACCTATGGTGCTAAATTCAGGTGACAGATCGCAAAAGGACTGGCTAAACAATTTTAAACTTTTAAGATTGTGTCTACACTACAGAGACTATGTCAGCATAGGTATGCTGGGATAACCCCATAGCGTAGACGCAGCCTACGGCGCCAAAAGGGGTTTTTCACTGGTGTAGAACACCACATCCCTGAACGTTAGCTGCATTGACACAAGCACTCTTCTGTTGACATAACTGCATCTACCCTTGGGGTTAGGCTGGACTAACTATGTTGGTCAGGGGTGTGATTTTTAAGTTCAGGCCAAACCTAAATTAGATCTCTCCTCCACACACCCAGATCATGACAGCTCTGCTCAACCTTCTCATTCACCAAATCACAGCTACTGAAGATAAGTTTAAAGAAATCCATGGCACAGTGAAAGATCAACGTCCACGAAAAGAATTCCCACACCACGAAAAAAAAAAAGGCAAAGGCCCTGTTTTTCATTTACAATAATGTTACTTTTCATATCAATGGTAGTTTAAAAGAAACTTAAAGGGACTGTAAATGTAATTTGCACTCCCTTTGTGGCCCCTTTACACTGCCAGAGTGGTGTAAAGAGTCTTAGAACAAAAGAGGATCAGGGCCAGAGACAGAAAAAGGTATGTGGGAGAAACTGTCAAGTCCTTCCCCTTTTGAACAACCCCCATGCCCAAATCGCTGCAGGCCTCTCGCACCATGTCTAGATGGGCGGCTATGATATTCCCTGAGGTTCCACTTCATGCCTTTTAGTGCTTGTGTATGCTTAAAACACTGCAGCACCACAGCTGCACCACCATAGCACTACCTATGGTGACAGGAGGGCTTCTCCCATGAGGAGATGAATTCCCTATGCCTAAGAGACAGTAGCTAGTTGACAGAATAATTCTTCTATCAACCTAGTGCTAGTTTACACCTGGGGTTAGGTCAGTATAGCCATCTCTCATACCTGCGAAAGACGCAGCTAAACTGAGCTAAACTGGAGTAGGCCGGCCTTTAGCCTCTTACTCCTGCCTGAAGGGGACAAAGGCTGCATTTAATAACACTAGTGCTAGTTATGTCTCTGTATGAAAAATGGAGCTTTGGACATATGAAACTTTGAACAGAAGACTAATAGGAATCTTGCTTTGTCTCTTAACCAGAGCAATTCTGTAACTGACAATGAGCTAATTAGAAATTTTCTGACATAAGTTTATCAGTCACAATTCTATCAAAGCTACCAAATGTTATATGTAAACTATTATAAGAAAAAACTGCATGGTCAGAGCTGTGACCCTTTCTGCATTTTTAACACCAGCTTCTAGACAATGTTAACCAAGGTTTTACAATATTTGTAAATAAGACATCCAGATTTTGCTACTTTTATTTAAAATACATTTCAGTGAAATACTGATACATTTAAGATCTAGTTACCACCATTTCCATTGTTTAAAGCAAGAACAGTAGGCGGTCCAGAAACTTCCACTTCGTATAGCAAATCAGACCCCTACAGATGAAGAAGAAAGAAAAGAGTTTTTAAAATGATCCAAAAAATCCATTTTTTTTTAAATGGGGATATCCTATCTCCTAGAACTGGAAGGAACCTTGAAAGGTCATCAAGTCCAGCCCCCTGCCTTCACTAGCAGGACCAAATACTGATTCTGCACCAGATCCCTAAGTGGCCCCCTCAAGGATTGAACTCACAACCCTGGGTTTAGCAGGCCAATGCTCAAACCACTGAGCTATCCCTCCCCCCTAAAAAAAAAAATCACTTAAAATTGCATGAGTATGTGCATTCTTGTTACACATATGGATAAACTTTAGTTGCCCACATGCTATGTTCGTGTTGGTAATCTTTCAAAACTACAGAACAGTGAAGTGTATAAATGGAATACAAGACTGGCTTTTTATTAAAAGATGTTAAATAAGATGTTTTAAATGTATTTCTAGTGTTTTTAAACTCAGTTTTTGTGGCAACATAACCTGAAAACTCATGTACCAACACAGCTGCCAACTTTTACGGGGTAAATAAGCACCCCGACTTTCATAATAAGCCAAAAATCAAGCTAATCCCATTTCAAAACAAGGCCAAAACAAACCAGTCCCTAAGAATCCCAACATTCTATGTGACTAGATCTCCCTAGCATGCAGCCTGGGTTTGTAGTGGGCCCACTGTGCACCCCTGACTCTCTCCCTCCCTTTCCTCCTGCTTGCTGGAGCCAAACAGAAAAAAAGAAGCAACAAGCTACAAGCCAAAAGCTAGCCAACTAGCAACTCACAAACCAATTACGCCAAAAACAAGCCCAATTTCTGTTTTTTTTTCCAATGGTTGGCATGTCTGATATACATGTAATGATCTTTCACATAATTATTTTTATGATTTATAGAGTTAATAAAACTCGATCTGATCAAGAGATTTATTCAAATTGAAAATGTATATACTATGAGAGACAGATTTAAGCTCCCATCCTACAAACACGTGTGTTTAAATTTTACTCATATGAGTAGTGCCATTGAAATCAATGGGATTACTCACTTAAATTATAAGGAAATATAGCTTAAGTTAACGATACATGTGAGTAAAATGCAGGATTGAGGTCTAAGCAAGTGCACACCCACACACACCTTTAAGCAGAATTTCACTAATTCTTACCTCACTAGCCTACAAATGTTAATTCTTAAAAAAAAAACAGCACTCATCTCACTTCTCAGCAGATTTAAGAGCAGTAACTACTACATTATAAAATATGCTACAGACTATTTATAGCCAATACACAAAGCATACTTCATGATGTGTTAGATTTGATATTTTAAAATTGTGTTTGTTTGCTTACTTAACATTTCACAAAATTCACAGTAACAACAAGGAGTCCAGTGGCACCTTAAAGACTAACAGATTTATTTGAGCATAAGCTTTCGGTGGGTAAAAAAAACCATTTCTTCAGATGCACAGAGTGGATCTTTTAGTCATTAGTGTGAATTAGTGAGGTTCTATGGTACAGTAAAGGAAGTGACAACAAAGCAAAGATTTTTAACCTGTAAAACCCTAAGGATTCTATCCTGGCATGCCAATATTGGTCTAATACAAGACAGTTTCTCTACTGGAAGACAGAGGATATCATTGATTTTATCTCCTGACAGGTAGTAGTGCTGGTCCTTGCAGTCACAGTAATGGTTATAGATATAGCTTGCACAAAGAAAGAGATCTGCTCCCGATATATGCCTGAGAAAAAGAAAAAGTATTTAATTTTGTCAGCATTTAAAGTTATAGTGATATTCTCTTAGGCCCCAATATACATGTGGATCAAGTTACACATATGTATAACTGTTTGTTCATTCAGGGCCTTACTGAGCAAAATAAGCAATAATCTGGTTAAATAAATTCAACTTGTTATTTTCTACAAAATATATAAAATCATATAGTTTACATTCCTTTATTTTTTTCCTCTAGTTTATTTTCATCTCTGCATAAGGGTCTACAGACAACAAATGCTAAAGAGATCTTACTAATACTCTTCGTAATATAAATTTAAAGAGAAACAAAACTATTGAAAAGAAAAGAAATGCCCTCTTGATTAAAGCATATTCAGGCAGAGTTCCCCCTGAGCCTTTTAGAATAGGATGAGAGAACATAAAAAATGATCTCTATGTGTTTCTCCAGAGAAGTAGTTAAGATGTTTTTAAAATATATTTTTAGAAGCACAATATAAGCAGAGTGAGTGGGGGCATTGTTTTGATTTTGGTTTTTTTGGTAAATAGATTAAATTTTGGTGAAAGGTGAGCAAGAGAAAGGGCTCACTAAAAAAAAATAAAAATAAAGAATGAATGGGAGTGAAAATTTAAACATGCTGGAGCAGTAACCCTTTTGGACTTTGGAGAAACACTCCAAAAAACTAAACAAAGATTGAAAATTAACTGTAAAGCAAAAACAACAATTGAGTGAACACAGATTCTGATGACTCACCGTAAGTAGAATGGTGAAACAGAAGGGTGGCATTCTGCACACAACTAAATTTTCATTAAGGCCTTGGGTAAATTTTCTAATTGCCCAAGTTACTTTAGGAGCCTAAATTCTATATTTAAGAGTGACTGAGGCATTAATCCCTTGTCTACAGAGGTTTTAGCCACCAGTGAAGCCATACTGACATAGTTATAATAGTGAAAACTTCTAGCATGGATAGTTTACAACCATGTATTGTGTGTACACTGGGGCTTGTACCATTATAACTACATTGAACAAAAAGCTAAAATTCATAGTGTAAACAAGTCCTATGTAAAGTTACACTCCTCCTCTCTCAATATCTGTTAATTTACTGGCTCACCACAAGCATTCCACAATGCAGCATTCTGTGACACCCTAAGTATCAGGAGTCTCATCACATATGATGGGTTGCAATGTTACATTCTGGATATCTTCAATCACCACAGAAAATTAACATTTTTGGCCAAACAATTAGGTCACTTTTGGAATGATGTTTTGCCTCATCTACCACGTAAGTAGCAATGAAATGATTAAATGTAGTTCAATATGATTTTTCTTAAGCTGAATCAAAAAGTTCCAAATATTTTGTACTGAATGGAGCTTTGAGAATAAGGATAAGTACATTTTAATATTTATGTTCGTAGTTTACTTATAAGAGCTATTTAAAAAGTTATACTTAATATTAATTCAGACTCAAATACAAAAAAGAAAAGCATACAGATCTGTTTTTTGGGGGCCCATTTCTAAAATTATGTCTACATTAATAAATGTGTCAATTCGATGGTGAGCTCCATTTGTTTCACTGCATAATAGCACTGTCTATTATACCAGTATTAAAGTTACTTGTTTCCTCACTTACTGCCACCTTGTGGCTCTCAGAAAGACGACTTCTGATTTAACAGGAGTTGAAGCAGAGCCCAACATCCCAACCTATTCACTCCTTCTGCTGCCACTTCCCTCTTGACAAGAAGTTTACAAAGTTGGCCCCCTTCTGATCTTATGGCTAAATTACATTTAAACACTTTTTGGAGAGAGAGAGAGGAAGATGATTTACAGTGAAGGAGGGAGCCACATTATTAATCTAAACTAGATTCTAGTTCATTTTACAGGATTCTGACTGTAATATTTTTCTTTACTTTATACCTTTTAAAAAGCCCTATCTACATGTATGATAACAGACAGAAAAAGAGGTTTAATTATTATTCAAGTGTGTATAGATACAGATATACACACACACACTCGAATGAATACTTCAAGAGTGTTTTTGACTGCTTTAAGTCCTGTTTCATCTCCCTGACAGGCCACTCCATGTTAAAGTATGGAGAAAATGTTTTTAAAAACATAGATTTAATTTTTATTGGCATACTGTCCCTGCAAGTGTTTATTGTGCATATCCTGCTGAACTAGTCACTCTGCCATTTGCCATGTGTAGTAGTCAAGTCAACCTAGCACCCCAAGTGGAGTGTTTGATTAACATTTTAAAAAAAAAATCAGCCGTAAGACTGTAAAGAGAATGCTTACTACAGCAACAAAAATTGTACTCCATTCCACAGGCCATACCAATGGAAGTGTAGTGAGATTGATCAAGATCCTGGAGGGAGCCACAATGGGTATAGGATGGGTTAGGGAGAGTGGGTAGTAAATAAAGCTGAGTCAAAGAATTAATTTATATCACCCAGCAAAGCACCTTCAGCCACTGCTGTTGAACTCTGTATTCATGCTTGGTATAAGATTCAAACACGGCAATTAAGTTAATATTTACATGAACATGGAATGGAGCGCTAGTTTTGACACGTTTGGACAGAAGGCTGAACTTCTTGATATTATTTCAGTTTAGCCTTCAGCTAGAAAAAGTATGTTGTATATTGGTTTATAATGTCAAGGCTATCTCATCAACCCAAACAGTTAAAAGTTTTTGGTTAGTTGGATACTGTATACAGAAATGGAACTAACTTGCAAATGATGAGCATCCACCCTCTGAAGGCATGTCTATAGGGTGCAGCAACAAAACCACAGGGGTGTGATTTCTGGAGCTCACTGACTGGTCTGTGTGGACATTGCTGGTACACGCTATAAGTTTTCCAGTGCACTTGAACACAATGCTGAATGTTTGAACAGCACTATGTTCAAGTGCACTAAGTAACTTTTAATGCACACCAGCATGGTCTACATCGACCAGTCCAGGGATGGCCAACCTGTGGCTCCAGAGCCACATGTGGTTCTTCAGAAGTTAATATGCGGCTCCTTGTATAGGCACTGACTCCAGTGCTGGGATGAAGAGGAACTGGCTAGAAGCTTTCAATTGCAGCAGTTAAGTTAATGAATGACAAGCAGTTGTAATGAGGCTCCCTCTCCCACTTGCTACTGATACCTTTACAGGAGTTCTACCTCTCTCAGGATAGAGAGAAGAGACTTAAGAGTGAAATTCCTGCACAGATACTGTCTTTAGAGAAAAACTTAATACAACTACTTGGTTGTATAGAAAAATAAACCCTTAAATTTCATTTTGAGGGACAAAAACGAGTGCTAGGAGTACATGAAAACTAAAATAAGTGATACAAAAATAAGTATTAGAACACAATAGTAGACTGCACTTAGTTAGGATGTGCTTAATCTGGATGCTCACTTTCCTGAGCTGCCTGCCAGAAAACCAATTTAGACTAATGTGATAGAAAATTCTTTCACAGAACCAAACACTAACAAACTAGTTTTACTAACATGAAATAATATTGAAAAACCAAGTACTGCACATACATAGCTTTGATGTTTTCAGTGAGGTTAGTTTCAAATGAAAGGAACTGCTTCCCTCTCTTTGTGAAACCTCTAACCTCTGATCCTGTAGCCACAAAAATTTTCTCCTGTGGTGTATTAAGAGCTCCTCCCAGCTCCAGCCTTGTGATCCTTTGCCCTGGCAGTGTCTTGAACACTGGCTGTGAATGTCAAAAAGAAAGTGATACTTAATTATTTCAATACTGTATTTGCATTTTTTTTAAATACAGAAGATGCTAAATTTGCATTGGGACTTTTGACATAATTGCAGTGATTTTACAGAACATGTATACCTGATGAGGTTTTATTATATGTTAAAACAACAAAAAATCCCATAGCCCCTTAAAGACTAACAGATTTATTTGTGCATAAGCTGCATCTGTAACTTTCACTCCATGCATCTGAAGAAGTGAGGTTTTTTACCCACAAAAGCTTGTGCCCAAATAAATCTGCTAGTCTTTAAGGTGCCACCAGACTCCTCGTTGTTTTTGTGGATACAGACTAACACAGCTACACCATAATACTTATTATATGTTGTTCCTCAGTATCAGTGAAGAAATCAGGCATTTTATAAATCAACTCAGTGCTCTCAAAGCTAATAGATAAAAATACTTAAGATTCCAGTGCTGTTTATTGAAGCACAGTACAGAGAGCTGCAGTGCAAGCTTCTGCATAATGCCCCACATACATGCTGCATTCTGATTCCAGAAAAATCATTTCTAGTAATGAAGAAAAGATTTTATGGACATGTAAAATTAACTTATCAGACACACTACCAAGATACAAGCTGCGAAAGTTGTTTTTGTAAGTTGTCCTGCTATCCACAACTTTAGCTACTACAGAGCAATTAGTTCACAAAGTCACTTATATATCAGATGTTAACTATTTAAAAAAAGTCATTGCTGACATAGTTTGGAAGCTAACCACTGATCTAGAATCATGGGGCTCAGTAACCTTTTGCCAATTTCCGGAGCCATCTTGTTCCTTTCATTAACACAAACAGCTTTTTAATATTCATTAGGTACAATATTGGGGACAAATGAAAAACTGCACACCAAGAACTATAAAACAATTACATAAATATCTGACCTTACCACAGCTTCCCCCTTTTTGATGCCAAAACACGTAACAACACCATCATGATCTCCAATGACAATCTGCAAAAATGTAATGCATAATTATATCAGAATTATTCCTATAAAGATATAGATATTCCTATAAGCTTCCATCTTAAAAAGGAAGAACTTTCCTTATATTAGCCATGTGCATCTGCAGTATGGAAAGTAAGCATTACCAACTACTGCATATTTAATGATCATACTATATCATACAAGCACACAACACTTTATAGATATAAAGACAGAAAGTCCTTTAGTCATACGGAGCTTAAAATCCAAATTATTTCTCTGAAATAATTTAACTGTCATCCCTTTCGTATTGATGTTTTAAAGAATATCTGTCACATAATGGAATCTTTGAAAAAAATAGTATTATTTTGATAAAATTGTTTTTCTATATTTTATATTGCTCATCCTTTACTTATTACCAGAAACGAAAAGCATATAATTGTTTCTTAAAAGTTCATCTATTCTCATACTTTTCTCCCACGGAGAAATCACAACCATGAATTCACCAGAAAAGATCAGTTTAGAAAGAAAAAAAAGGAAAAAAAAAAACCCTCCTGTTTTCAACAAGTGTTCTTAGCAAAAAAGAACAAGGGAGGAGAAATATATAATACTAAAGCCTAAGAATGTCCATGCATTGTCAGCAGGTCTTGAATCAGAATTACTTGGGAAGCTTTGCCTATACTGTCCCAGATAGAAAGAATCAAAAGATTATTTGCACCACTATTGTTCCAAGGGAATAATAATATCACTTTTTAACTGAACAAGTATCTCATTGTCAACAAAAGCTACCTTCTGTGTTGCCCTATGTCTTGATGCTGGAAGAAGCTTCATGGTCTTCTGAGATGTCACTCCCACCTATTTGAAAACGTCAGCTCGTTACTGAACATCTCAACTCTTACAATTCAAAACATTTAAGTCCCACTCCTCTATTTTAAATTTAATGCATTAGCGTTCATGCTATTTAATGCCTCTATCCACAAAACAAGAACAGTAATTCAGTATTGCTTGGATAGCCAAAATAATGTGTCACAACTCTCATATAAAAAGATGAATTGAAAAGACTATCCATTTGAGACTTGTACTGCTTTGTACTTGCTGACTCATCTGCTAATTCCTCTAGCTGGGGTACTGGTTTCAGAGATGTGACCACCACCTGTTCCCTGGATAGTTACTTGAGGCAGACAGACAAAATAAAGCAACATGCATAACAGGTGTAATATTTCAAAGACTGCAATATTTAACAATAGATCCAATTATTAATATTGATTAATATTTCTGATGCTTGTTATCCCAGACATTACTGACTCCCACACTGCAGTCCCACAACAACAGATCATGTAACTATATAGATAAATGTAAATAAACACTATTTATGATTATAGTATTAGGCCCTGACACTGCACAGATTTAAGCAGATGCTTAGCTTTATAAAGGTATGTTGTCCCACTGACTCAGTAAGACTTTTCATGTCCATAAAGTGAAACACTGTTTGCAGGATTTGGGTCTTTGTATCCAGCAGTTTTAAGGTATACTTGATATCTTTAAAGGTGTATTATTAAGTTGTTTTAGGCCCTAAATTTAGGGTTGTTTTTTTTTGAAGGGGGAATGAAAGTTTCATAACACTAATATATTTTGCTTTTAATTGTAATGCAAATAGTTTTCTGTTATAAAATAAACATATCCCAACATGCAACCCAGAAGACTAGCCTACCAGATGCTCAGGCAGGAAGAAGGAGAGAGAGAGAGAAAGGAAGAAAGGATGGTCCAGCGCTCAGGGCATTAGCCTAAGATTTAGGAGAGCCGGACTCACTTACCTGCTGTGCCACAGATTTCTTGGGAGACTTTGGGCAAGTCATAGAGCCTCTCCGTGCCTCAGTTTCCCAATCTGTAAAGTGGGGCAATCCCTGCCTGGCAGAGGTGTTGCTAGATCTAGTAAAGCCTGTGATGTCTCCGATAGCGAAATACAGCAAAGAAACATACGGGAACTCCCCCGCAGATGTTACATAGTGTGATAACCAGGCAGGACTCCTGGGAGCGCAGGGCAGGAGCCTTTCCCAGACGGTCTCTGTTTATAGACCCGCCGCCAGCCCTGCCCCATCACTCGGGAACCCCGCGAGGCGCGGCTGCGGCCTTACCTGCAAATAATCCACGCGGACCAGTTGAAGCTCCATGGCACCAGGCCCGGGGGCGACTCCAGCCGCACGGTCCAGGGACTGACCCCAGCGGGCGGAGGGGCCACGGTCCCAGCCCGGCGGCCCGCTCCAACACTCCCTTCTCCCGGAGACAGCTCCTTCCCCGCTACCATGGAGACGCCGAAAAGACACATCCCCACAAGTCGGCTTACTATTGGACACGCAGGCCGGCGAAGGGGCGGGGTCAGCATTGAACAGGCGCAGTGATTGGGCAAAGCGTCACCGCCTCTCTGCATGGGCGGCATATCTAGGGTCCACGGGGTCAGGTTGGCACAGAGGCGGAGAGGGGTTGCCCGCCCCCGGGGGTTGGTGGTAGCGGGGCGGGCAGGGCTGCGGCTGGTTGGAGGCAGCGGGGCGCCCGGCCTTATCGTGGGCCGCACGGAGATACCGCTGGGGCGAGAGCCGCAGCTGCTGCAACAGCGGAGGCTGGGGACGGGGTCTCCCAGCCCAGTGGCCATGGTGAGGCTGCCGAGGTCGGCGCTGCCCCTGGGGGCCGAGCTCTCAGCCCCCGGTGACATCGCTGTTAGCGTTGGTCTACTGGAAGATACAACCTCACCCTCCTTGTCCAACTCCAACTGTCTGCGGAGGCTGGGCGGGGAAATTGCTGCCCAGGTTTCTGAAAGTCCTTGCCCTCTGGCAAGGGGGTTCACGCAACTGGGAGCATCCTGCCTCCCGGCTTTGCAGCGCTCCTAGGAAGGCTCCCCAGGAGCTTAATCTCTACTAGATGGGGCTTAAAAGTACCATGGCAGTGAGAGTCATTGAAGGAGCTTTGCAGGCATGGTGTGCCCCCTTGATTAGCTGCCATTGCAAATGGCCATCATATCTGTAAATCAGACCTTGGATTTCTGTCATTAGTTGGTAGGAAATGAGCCGGGCGCACAATGAGTGACTTGCTCAGCATCCGTAAAAAATATATGGGAGAGGCAAAATGCCTCTAGGTTAGCACTGCTTTACAAAACTCCTGTGCTGTGATGCCTACAACTAATCTGGACAAGAGGGGCTAAGCCACTGGTTACCATGCTGATCAGTATTGTTTCCATTAACTCACCTGTTGATCCATCATATCTTATACAGTACTTAGATTGCTCTTTGGTGGCCTCTGCACCCTAGAAGGGCAATTTTGGGGAAATTCTGCTCAGCCCTAGAGTAGATTATGCTCAGTCACTCTGGGAATGGCACTTATCTAGTTGGTGTGCTGCAGCTTTGTGGGGACAGAACACTTGCAGTGCAGACAAAATCTTCGGAGAATTTCAGTGCCAGACTCTACCAAACATGCTCAAACTATAATTTTGAGAGGCACGTAGCTTGGACACGTTTGGACAGATTTGCATGGAAAAGCAAAAGGCCCATCCTTGACAGATAGACTTGAAGTTTTTGGCAAGGGGATTACCTTTCTCCAAAGCAAGGAGGTTCTGAGACTTCTCAGTGAAACAGAATTTTTTGAGATGAGTAAAACATATTTTCCCGTAAGTTTGTCTCAGAAATGGCTTAGCTTTTGCTGAAGTTTCCCCAAAAACTTCACTCTAAGGTGCACACACATTTGCAATGGAAAATTCCAGCTTGAACATTATAGGTTTGCCAAAGCTTTAAGCAACTGTAAGATCTTATAATGGAAAATGTTAGGTAATGTTAGGTATAGGTGTTGCTACCAATACTTCCTGAAACAGCCTTTTACTACCTTTGACTGATTGTTGTAAAAAGTCTCCGTGTCTACCACTGTACACTTCAAAATCAGGTGGGCATGTTAAAGAGTCTGTAAAGTATGAATATTTTATTTAACAAGCATCCAAGGCATCATTTAGAATAGTGTAACAAAATACCAGCCCTTCATAGAATCTGAATTTAAAAAAATCATCTCTACCACAAGAAAGAATAACTTTTGACTGAATTCACTTTACCTTCAAAAGTATTTTTAAGGGTTTCTAGTCCCTACTGTTGAAAGCAAACATTATGCTGCATTAAGAAACAAACTGTAGTATATGTATGTTAAACAGTGCTCCTAAAGTTATTTTGATATTCATTGTTAAACCTTAAAGTATCCATTCTGTGAGTTCTTCGGTCGTATCTGTTATTAGAATAATTGAAAAAACATAAATATTTCAAATAATACTTAACTGAGACCCAGCTGACTACTCCTTATTTATTATATTCTACAGGATCCTGTTTGCACCAGTTGCTGCAGGGAACAAGGTCGCGCGTGTGTGTGTGTGTGTGCGCGCGCGCAAATTGTTTAGTGCAAAGAGTTTTTTAAGTTTGTTCATAAAACAGTCAAAATATCAGCAATGCAAGATTTTTTCACTTTCAAGTGTACTTTCCTATTAAATGCAAAAACTGGTATGAGAGTTCTTACTTTTTAATACACTTAAATGAACAGAGCATTTTTTGCGTGATGAGTTAATAAAATTTCCTGACTAAATTTAAAGAAAGCTGTACATAAAGTTATTTAGTGCTAAAAATCTACCATATATTTTTCAAGTATAAGATACTCCAAAATATTATTGCCAATATTTGTGCTGAAGAAAATGCCAGGAATCCCAATAATTCATTGAATCATTCACATCTTGACATATTGGGGTTGAGTTTCTCACTGAGTTTATGTATTAGAATTGCTAAATCTTCTGTTGCTTGGGACTTATCTTCCAAAAGTTCATAGCGAAGACTGGAGATGTCTTGTTTGATTTCCTTTAATTCACCTGTATTAAGTGTTGAAAGAAATACTTTAGTATTGTTTGTTAAACAAATATAGTTTAAGTAACAACGATGCATATTTCAGAATTATCTTCCACTCAACCAAAACATTCATCAGAATACCATGTCTTTCCCTGACCCAATAAACTAACACTGTACTTCACCTGTATATAATACATCTAAGGTTTTCAAAACATTTTACAAATGTTAATAAATTAATCATAACATCATTGTGAGACTGGTAAGTATCTCTATTTTATAGAGAAGAAGCATGGATATTTTTAAATGAGTTACTAAGTTCACACAGGAAGAGTGTGGCAAAGCTGGTAATAAAAACACATCTGAGTCTGTTTTCTTCCTTAACCAAAAGCACATCTTTAGAAAGCAGAAAAAAAATCAACCTATTTTAAGGGATGTCAGGCTTTGACAAGTATAAACACGGTACTTAAATGGTATGATGGGATAGCTTAATTTTGGCAATTGATCTTTGATTATCAGCAGATAAGTATGCCCAGTGGTCTGTGATGGGATGTTGGATGGGATGGGATCTGAGTTACTGCAGAGAATTCTTTCCTGAGTGCTGGCTGGTGCGTCTTGCCCACATGCTCAGGGTTTAGCTGATCGCCATATTTGGGGTCGGGAAGGAATTTTCCTCCAGGGCAGATTGGCAGAGGCCCTGGAGGTTTTTCGCCTTCCTCTGCAGCGTGGGGCATGGGTCACTTGCTGGTGGATTCTCTGCAGCTTGAGGTCTTCAAACCACAATTTGAAGACTTCAATAACTCGGACATAGGTTAGGGGTTTGTTATAGAAGTGGATGGGTAGAGTTCTGTGGCCTGCTTTGTGCAGGAGGTCAGACTAGATGATCATATTGGTCTCTTCTGACCCTAAAGTCTATGAGTCTAACATCTTCCTGGTCAAAACACAAATATCAAGGCAAGGTTGGTGACAAGCAACAGCGGTCTTTATTTCAGGACTTCCAGGGTAGAACCTTTCTTGAATATTCAAAGTATCGTTCTTCCCACAAACTATGAATGCTGTCAATTTTTATCCAGTACCCTGGGCAGAAAATTGCTTGCTATGTATGAAGTACAGAGTACAAGATAAGACCTTTACTGTTCTCTTAAAGTGAAATCTTTAGGCTCATATATTTGAAATAATGATACTTAGCAATCATAAAGGATTTTCCGCAGTGTATATAGCACCTTATATCCAATGTGCTTTGAAAACCATAATTAATCTTTACAATCCCACTGTGAGATAAGTATGATGCAGAGTACATATGATCTCTTTTACTGCTGAGAAATCTGTAGTTCAGAGAGGTCAGCTTACTTATTCAAGGTCACGAAAGAGAAGCAGTGAAAGATCAGAATTTAGGTCTCCTAACTCAGTGTTGTGCTCTCACTGCTTGACCGTACTGCTAACCTGAAATCCAAGTGCAAATACAGGAAGGGACAAAACCCTTCAAAAGACTTGTGCTTTGTCAAGCATTTTGGTGACAGAACAGTTGATACCATCATCTATCCTGCTTTGCAAAAGATATATGTGTAAGTTAAAAATACCAAAACCAGAATATACATTTTAAAGTTTTTCTGGTACAGTTACATACTTCTGGGCATCTGGCCAAAAATGCCAAATTGAACTGTATGCTGTACTCCTCGTTTTTTGTACAACCCTTGGCATGATCTAGAAACTCAGCACCCCTGGGATTTGTGTGTCATGTGCACTTTCTTTTTTCTATTCTATTAGTCAGAAATTAGTTCACTACTAATAACACACATTTCAGAGTGGACTGTTCAGTTACTACAGCTGTTCTCTTGATTTTGTTTTCTTTTTATTCATATTTTATTGGTTTTCAAATGTACAGAAATTTCTAGTTTACAGTGTATAAAATAAGATTAAGGTATACATTATAGTTTAATTTCTTTTCAAGCCCAGATTCAGGTTTCAATCAGCATGATGGCTTTTTGCTGCTGTCACTATTTTGCCAATGCCATAACACTCAGAAAATGATTCACAGGTTATGGGAGTGAAAAATAAGTTTAGTTAATGTCAGATAGTTTAGAATATATTTTTATTTACATTTAAGCATATTGAGTATGGTAGCAAGGCTTCCTGTGTATAAAGCATCAATTTTTTTCAGAAAGCTATTGCTTAACATTAAAAATACAGCGCCAAATTGCTCTGAAAGAAGGGCCATTCCTATCATGCATGGATAGTCCAACTGATTTCACTAGAATAAATCAAGACACTAAACCCTATGCCTGGCACCGTTTGCATGAATTAGCCCTAACTGTAGAGCTGAGATTGGTAGTGATGGTAATTAAATAAGATCCAGTTTAAATCTAGATGTCAGACCATGAGCACTAACATCAACGAGGGCTAACTAACAAATTTAACATGCAGAATGTTTGTTTTCAAATATATTTTCAATATCTTTCTTAAAAATTTTTAATTATTACAGTTTGGCAGTAAAAAAGAACTGCCTTTTTCTTCACACCCATGTTTAGGCAATATTCTGAGTGATATTTTTGTCGCATGAATGGTTTTGATAGCCCTATGTTTGAAGAAGTATTGCTCAGCAGTGCAATGCATCTGTGATTGAATATAGACCTATATGATTCCACTCACTGTGTAGTGTAAATGAGTGCAAAACCATGGAAATCCTGCAGAAAGTGGGGTGAGAGGGCCATATAGAGGAAAGAAAGCTATGCAGTGCATCCTTCCCCATCATACAAACTGCCTGCAGCGTCTGCTTCTACAGTGCACAAGCTCAGCTCTGCAAAGGCTATCTGATGAGGAGTCAGGGTAACAGACGCTATGCAGCATGTTTGCCTCTCAAGCAGAGTAACCAATGATGCATCATAAATACTTTTTTCTCTGACTATAACTAACTTCCTGCTTCCATGTCTGCTTCTCCTTGCAGAGAGTTATGGGGTACGTAGTGACCAATTGACAGGCCAAAGTCACTACTGCAAGTTAGAGAGCCATATTGCCTTGGCTGAAATAGAACTAGAGTCAGAAAAGCTTTCTGAGGCCAACTAAGATTCTTTAAGGGCTGTCCTACCATTTCTCATAGGACTTTGGCCCACATCAGGAACTGTGGCCATTGCCCCTTTCTTTTCTCACCATACAGCTACCACTTAGCCATTTTCAATGTGGATTGGTGGTTTTCCCAGGGCCATGGAATTTTACAGGTGAATGTTCCCTCTTCCATTTCCCTCTTCTAGTTTTATGGTTCACAGTGTAATACAATACATTGCGTGTTCAGTTGAAATGAAATGAAGAGGAATGATTTTCAAGGTGCTTAAGATACCAGACTGGGGCATAGGATATCTGAGTTCATTTCCGGATTCCACCACTGATTTCCTGTGAGATTTGGGGCAAGTTACTTAATCTCTCTGTCCTTCAGTTCCCCAGTCTAGAAAATAGGAATAATACATCCTTTCTCCCATCATTTGTCTGTCTTGCCTATTACATTGCAAGTTCTTTGTGGCAAGGACTGTCTCTTGCTATGTATTTGTGCTAAGTTCATCTAGTAGAATGAGGCCCTGATCTCAGCTGGGGTTTTTAGGTATTACTGTAGTACAAATAAATAACAATAATATAGTCCTGCAGAAAAACAATATCCGTGCATGCTGTGTTTACAGTGGTTCTCACCTTCATTCACTTCATCATTTTCTTTGTCCACTTGTGCTTTCAGAACATAACGTTTTATAAGCCTTTTCATGATTTGCTGTTGGACAAAGAATACATAGTTAAGCAGTTAGACAGCTTGTATTCTATTCACTTAAACATCTCATATGCCTGTAAGTGAAACGTTTCACAGCCAAGAACTAAGTACTTTCTTCATCTTTGCTTTTATTGGTGGGTTAAGTAGACCCAGACATTAAATTATGATCCCTTCCTTGTCTGCATTCCTCTTATATGCAGCCCAGGCCAGCAGGAGGTCTTAACTGGTACAAAAGTGCTAACAATATTTTCATGACATTATTGCCCCTTCATTCCAAGCAATTTCACACCCCTGAAATTTTGCTTCTCCACAAAATTCTACAAAATGACTATTTTTTATATCTAAAACATGTACCAATCCTCACATGATTTTGCTGCAAAGCCACATTCACTTGAAAATGGGTCAGTTTTTACTGGAAAAAATTAGCAAAATTTGGCAATATTTTTGAGAAAATATGACTACTCTTCTCACTTGTAACAAAATATCCAAATCTTCAAATTTAAAATTCTTTCCATTACATTATACATATTGTGCAGACTTCTAGTTCTAACTTCCCTATGTCAGGGACTCAGTATGTTAGGTTAACTGTAGAATTTTCACTCACACCTTCCGAGCTGATTTTCCCCCATCCCTTACTTCCTAAGGTCCCATTCTATTTCCTTGTGCTTTGGCAGGAACTGTGTCACTGCATACATGCTATGATTTAGAGGACTTGCTACCTTCCCTGAGGCTATAATAAAGCAGCTCTTTACTGACCAGAATGCACCATACAGTATAAGGTTGAATGGAGTGCTGAGAGATGATTTATAAAATCAAACTGGCTATTGTACAAGGCATTACCGCTATAGAAATTTCCTGTAAATACCACCTGAAAATACAATGCCCAAACCGCACATTCATCTGGTTATTTCATTTTCATCTTATGGTTCAATCAGTGTCCCTTACTCAGGCTTAAGAGCCAATGAGAGAGTTGTCTGAAAAGAACTGCAGGACTTAGCAATAATGACCTCAGCATAGAACATTTCCTGGGGATTAATGACCAGCTGGCATTTGTATTTATATGAACTTCAGGCCATCAACTCCTTCCAGCCAGTCATTAATATTCAGGAAATACCAAGTTACCTCCATTGTTATTGCTTAAAATTTAAAATTATGGACCCCCATGCAAAGGCTAAGTAATAGGCCTTATACAAGAGATATCTACACAATCATCAGGGATGGAATCCTGCGGGACCCACATACCAGCACAGCTCCTCTACAGCCGTTTCCGCATGCCGTGATTTTGACTGGAAACAACCCAAAATGGACTCAATTGCGACCCCTCCCACCTTGTTCCAACTCCCTTGATATAGCTGTGGAGAACTGTTCTGTTTTTCACTGTACAAAGGGTATGGAATTATCCTGTGCAGCCTCTCTGCAGTCAGCTTCCTGCTTCAGCAGAACTGTGGTGGTTTTACTGTGTTTGGAGCCTTCTGTGCCCAAATAGAGGAGCAGGTTTTGCCCCTAGGCATGAGGCATGAGGCATAAGCATCCTGAGGGTGGATTAAAACTTAGGTATCTCACGAGGTACTGAACTCTGATAAGCCACCAACCCCATCTTAAGCACTTTATGTGTGCCTACAGGTCAGCTCTAGATCAAGAGTAAAAAGTATCTGGACATAGGAGCAATCTTTTCAGTTGACATATATGCTTGGATTAATCTATGGGAATTGCTGTTTGAAATTAACTAGTCATAAATTTTTCACTGTGATTGATCCTGGCAAGCCCGAATATATAGTGTGTTGTGATCTTCCTTTAGGATTTGTTTCTTTAGTTTAATGTATGTACCAAATGGGCAAAAACTTCAAACACAACTATTTTAAAAACATGTTTAAATCCACTGAAGTCAGATCATTCAGAATTAGGACTGATCATCCTGTTTACCACTCCATCCCTTTAACTTATATGATTGTGCATGGGAAAAGGTTAGGGTTTCAATATCCCCTAAGTTTCCAGCATTACCTCTCAATTGTAGGGGTTTAATTCTGCCCCATTCACAGTAATTTTTTTTTTGCAGCTGAATTCACTTTATCATTATCTATGGCAGGGGTTCTGAGATGTTTTCATTGTGTGAGTCACAATTTAACAGGAAGATTGTCTTGAGGTCACCCTCCTGCCCATTCAGATCAAGTGGACTACCACTCCTCACATGCACATGGCATTAGCCATCTCCTCACCCCTTCATCATTGCATAATATGCCTGTGACAACTACAGCTATTGCTTACAGGGTTAAGTAATATTACAGAAGGTATTTAATGAATTTTTAGCTGCTTTTATTTCAGTTTGGCAGCTGGAAACAAGAAAAAAAAAGTCAGCAGAATGTGACTAGCTAGCAAATGCTTCCACAAACCACCAGGGATTTATGGACCACAGTGTGGGAACTAATGCTGTCTGGAAACTGGAATTCCAAATCGGTGATAACTTCTGAAATTTAAGGCAAGTTTTTGTTCTAAAACAGAACAAAAGACAAAGTTTCAAGATTTCCTGCAGAATAGGAAATCCCAAATTTCATTTAGAAAGTCAAAATGACATTTTGGTTAGACATTTTTAAAATGTTTCCATGGCTCCTTGAGTGCCTCACAATCCTGCCAGCCCACCAAATAATAAATAACTTTTAGTTATTATTTATTTTTTCAGCACTTTGCTGTCTGTCAGTATCACTCATTGAGGAAATGTGCTCCACTCTGCTTTTCTACCCTTTGTTTCTCTTCATTTCTTATTTTCTGTTCTCATTTTCTCTCTCTCTCTGTCTTTGTGAGTCTCCTGTCCTCCATGCATTTCCTTCCCTGAAGAAAAACTCAGTTCCTGCTTTCCTGTGGGATTCACTGCCACTCCCTTCTCCATTCTATAAACCAAAATGATCAGCAATGAAATAGTTAATGTTAACATTGACATATCATCATTGGGCTTCAGAGCTGACACTGAGACAAGGGAGTTTACACTTCTACATTATTATCTAAAGCTGTTGGCAGCCTCAGGAAGACAGCACTGTCTCAGTTATACTTGGTTCGCACTTGGAAGGTCATCTTTGCAACCATGAGGGCTAGAAACTCACCTTTTTTCACAATAAACTCTGCACAGTCTAAGTATTCCTTTGACATAAATGTTTTAAGCAGGCAGGATCTGGCCATTGGGCCATCTTTTGGACACCCCTACTGCAATGGCTCCTTCTGTGCACTCTTGTTGTTGCCCTGCTCATATCTGAGGCTATGCAAGTGTATTTACTGATATATAGCCTAACCTAACCCCTACAGATTCCAAAGGCACTTTCACAAGATCCAGGGCCGGCTCTAGGCACTAGCGTTCCACGCATGTGCTTGGGGCAGCACTTTTTAAGGGCCAGCACTCCGGCCCTTTGGGGGCAGCACTTTTCAAGGGGCGGCACTCCATTTTTGTTTGTTTGTTTGTTTGTTTTTTCGGTGGTGGCACTCTGGCTTTTTTTTCTTTTTTTTTTTTTGCTTGAGGTGGCAAAAAATCTGGAGCTGGCCCTCACAGGATCTGCTTAGTGTGCAAAGATTCTCCAGTAAGGGCCAGAGCAAATATTCTTCCCTTTCTGAGCTGTATCGAATGGTCTTTGACAGGCTCTGCATCCTAGCAGAAGGAGCCACCCTGTCCCCCACGTCTCTCTTCCCCTCCATCTCCAGGATATTCAAGCATCACAGAGCACATTAATCAGAAAGAACCTTTAAAGAAAGGAAGAGAAGATAATATCAACCCAGTGCTCTCTGGATCTTTCCCCAGAGATTTGCTTCTGTCACTTGCTGCACCCTATCAAAATGGCCAGATCAAGAAAAGGCCTATTGGAGAACTAGTTTAAAATGTTTCAAATGATGGGGCTTGAAAAACAAGTACTGTGTGTATACAATAGCAGCAACAATATGCTTCTCTGATTGCCGAGAGAATTCTTTTTCATCTTGGAAGACTCAGTGTATTTGAAGCACAGAATTCTGTTAGTATCCTCACATTATCACATTGCTCTAAACTAGAGCCCACTGAATTCCTTACCTGATAGCGTGTTGGCTGATTGAGAATGCTGTTAAAACTGTGCGATTCAAAAACCCTTGAGTTAGACTGAGTGACGAGGTTTAACTAGGAAACAATAAAGCTAAATTAGAACATATTCTATGGAATTCACAGCTGCTATAACCCAGCTTCATCTTTTTTCCATATGATATAACAGAATAATATGGCAATAGCGCATCATTTCAGAATATTGTTTTCAGAAAACATTGAAATAATTTGGGCCCAAACTCAGCAAAGCCCCTAAGCATAAGTTTAATTTCAGGTATGTGCTTAAGGCCATCTCTATTCAGCAAATCACTTAAGCATATACTTCAAGAATGTGCCCAACTCTCATTAAAGTCAAAGCATAGGCTTACATGTTTTGCTGAACCATGGCCTTGAGGAATAATAATAATATATTTGGAAAACAGTTCACCATCAAGTTATTAGTGCAGCAATAAACTCTTGTAATAGCTATCAGAGTCCAAATACTTGAGTTTTATAGCTCTGGAATAGAAAGATATGGGGGAAAGGGTTGTGAAAAGATGGTCTTGTGGCTAAACCATAAGGTTGGGGATTAGAAGATCTGAGGCCTCATTTATAGCAGTGGGAACTAGGAGTCACAGCAGTGAAAAACCTTTGCAGATGAGAGGAGAATCAGACTCCTGGGATCTATTACTGGCTCTGCCATGAATTTCCTGTGTGACCATTTAAAGTCATTTAAAAGTGACCATTAAAACTATAGATTCAGATAGATACACACACATACACACACACACTCTGTTTCTCTGTGATGTATAAAGAAAGCCTGTGTTTTTATCATAACAGAAACAATTCTGCTTAATTTTTTATTTTATTTTTTACATTATAAGTTGAGGTTTTACCTATCTTGAAAGACTTTCTAGAGACTGGAATACTAGTGAAATGAGGACATTACAAGAGACCACAGAGTGACAACCCAGTAATTAGGAGGGGAAAGGTTTTTTAGCTGAACTGTTTCAAACTACTTTTGGGGATATGTGTGGGGGTTTATTTATTTATTTACACACATATTTAACGTCAATGCCCAAATAATATAAAGGTAGAGAGATATCTTTGTTAAAGATTCAACACTCCTGACAGTTCATAACAAACAGAAGTTTTAGGAAGCCCTTCATCAAAACCAGCAAAGACCAGACTTGACATTTCCCATATGTTATAAAATAAAAATCAACCAAAATATATGACTTAAAAAAATTCTTTCAATCCTTCTGAATACACACTAAACCATCAAAAAAGACTATGATCCTAATGTATAAAAAAATTCTTTGAAGGTCACTTTTAACCTCTCTGTGCCCCAGTTACCCATCTGCAAAATGGGAACAATGGTTATCTACCTCGCAGGAGTGTTGCAAGACTGAATTTATTGCTATTTGTGAAGAACATTTCAGATACTATGAGTGAAGATGTTAGGGAAGCGCTAGATATTAACATGCCACAAAGGCATAATTATCCCTCATCCCTGTCAGGAACATAGCTTTTGGCAGTGAAGAAGTTTGGGAAATGGTATACTATATAGCTGGCTAAACTTGCCCCTTCACCTATTCTGGTGATGAAAGGAAAAGTTAGCTTTCCAGATCTTCCAGTCCTTTACCCTTAAAATACATGAAAGTCCACCAGTGGCATCTTTCTGGATAAGGCTGAAGACTTCTTTGTTTACCATTTAGGGCATTTCTTGTGGGATTTATTTTTGTTGTTTGGTAGTTGGCTAGGAATGATGTTTTTGTTGGGTTATTTATGCTTTCAGTTATATTTGGTAAAGGGACCTTGCTGCTTTGCAAAAATGTATCATTTTACTTTGCTTTTGTGCTGTGCTTAAAAGGCATCTGGTTACAGCACTTTAAAAATAAAATGCTTGATTAATTATAGTATTATCCTTCACAAGTAAAAACTATCCCCTAAGATTTAAAGGAAAGCAAAGAGCTAGGAGGCAAACACATTTATCCAGTGCAATGAAAAAATGTTAAGACCTACCCTAGATTTGGAGTTACTCATCCCTATTTCTGTATCTTTCTGCAGCCTTCTCCTCCTGCACTTAGAAAAGCTGACAATCTTCATGATGAAATAGAAAAAAGACTTGGGGCTTGGTACAAGACTGAATGGTGGAGGTAATGTTTTTCCATCATCAAAGTAAGATAACCAGAGCTTAGAGCGAGCAAACTTCCATTCCACATCACTGTCATCCTGCATTAGAAACAAAAAGATGTCTACTTTGTTTTACTTAAGTTTAGGTTTCATATAATTCAAGGCTCTTTCAAAAGGAGTCTACCTTAAATAGCTTCTCTTTTTGTTTTATACAGAAATGTGATGAACTTGTTAGTGTGAATGATTCCCAGTAGTTCAACTGAAATGCAGCTGCGTTATCAAGTCTATTTTAACTTAATTCCTGCTGTGTCTATTTACGTGGGCTTTTTATGGTCATATTTAGTTGAAGTATGCAAATAGTTTTAAAAAATGTTGTATCTGCAATGAGTGAAAACTGAAATATTAAGGTCCTGCTATTAAAAGAGAAAATTATTTAATAAAAGCAAGTATTTTCTTCCTTAAATTTAATGCTGAAATGTGGTGCTGTGCAAGTGAGGAAATAATAGTGTTGCCTTTTGGGTAGGAATAGTGTGAGCAGTTAACGTGCAAGCCTTTCCACACAGCTCTGCCTATGAACATTACTTTGGCCTTCTTTTGATGGTTAACCGACTTATTTTTTATTGGCATCCATGGGAAGGAATAAGCAAACAGATTTTGTGCCCAGACTGGTAAAATCTCATGGCAGTTTTGCGAGCCTCACCTAAGTGAAACTTGAACACATTCTCCAAAGACGAAAAGTTAGTTTATTTGTTTCCAGATTAAATTTAATCCTAAGAAATATAAAGTATTTTCAACATGTATCAGAAATGCATGTGCAAAACATGTTTTGATTTTTCTCCTTTTATTTTAAATTTTTAAGTCAATTTATTACTCATCAAAAAATGCCAAAATTACAGCCCTGGATACTGGAGCCCTGCATTTACCCACAGAATAGGTACAGAAGAGGGAAACTTTTCCCATTATATCCTGCCAAGGTGAACTGCAGGGACCTCTAAACTAGGTGTGATGGCATAGTTCAGTCCCCATGGCAGTAGATTTGGCCTGTCTGCTGAGATTGCTAGCCAGAGTGTCTTTGCCAGTCATGATAGTGGTTTGCATAATTTGGGCTCTTATCTAGAAAGGGTTGACTGAGATCATCAATTCCATTTAATATAGGTCACCCCAGAGCCAGCAGATGCTAACACCTCTCATGATCTGGACCATAAATATGTGAGTAGGGAGCAGAGAATAGACCCTAAAGTATGTGATGTTTCCATGATATTCTGTACAGAGTAAATCATCTTAGAATTTCCCAAGAAAACTATTTGCACATAATTTTTACGTACTTTCTGATATCACAAAAACAAGCTGAAATTTTGGTAAAACTGTTTTTGTAAGGCAACAGATTGATTGGCATCTTAAATATACTTTTGTCTTTGTAAGCAATCTTGATTTGACTTTTAAAACCAGTAATCTTCACCCGTTTGGGTGTGTCTTTCTTTCCTTCCTTTTATTGCACAGTATTTGAACGGTAAGCACCTAAATTGAATTAATTACATTCTGAAATGAAGTTATTTGCTGTCCCGGTGAACCCCAAATAAATCATCTGTCTTATAGATGAAATAGCTATTCATAATTTTGAGAACTCATCTAATTTAAGATAAACTGCAGGCATTAAAAATCTGCCACTCTGCAGGTGTGCGTGAGTGCAGCCACTAAGTTTTCAGGGCACATGGCAATGTGTAGCTAAGATTAGAATCAAGTTTTAAATATTGTACTGAAAGCAGAAAAAGGGTGCTTACACTTCAGACTGAATAATTAAGCTTGAAAAAGCTGTTAAATGTGATTTAGTCATCAGAACACTCTCATACGAAAATCTTTGCTTATGTCATGCATTAGCACAGTGCGTAAACCTAAGAAAGTGTATGTATTAATGAAGCTGAAGTATCTAACACATCTATGTTTAGTTAAAAGGTTTGGGGGAAATGGACTAGCGAGCCAATTATCTTTATGGAATACAGTAAAATCCATTTAACCAGCACTGAGGGCCTGGCCACCCAGTCAAATGTCCTATGTTCAGGGAAAGGTGTTATGAAATGTTTAAAAAGTAAGAATTAGGGAATCAACTAGACACGTGCTAAAATGGTCTGCTCAATAGCTTTGCTGTCTATTGTATCCAATCCTTCATTTGAAAGTTTGTTTAAGTTGAAATTTTTTTGGGACAGACCTTTACTGTTTGTACAGTGCTTACCATACTCGCATGTCTATATAAAAGCAATGAGCTATACTATTTCTCCAGATCCTGGGAGGTCCCAAACAGTTTGGCTTGTTTGCCAGGTAGACCCAAACCCTCAACCCAGTTTTTCTGCCATGTCTGCAGGGCAGAGAACCAGACTGGCAGGTGTTAAATGGTTGTAGAACAAATACAGTAGGGGGTCATTAAGCTACAGGACTCAGCTGCCAACCATAGAAAGAAGGAAGAGGGGGATTCTGATTGGAATTGCGTTCATACTTGCATTGTCACTGATACTGCTTCCATCCAGAAGAGGGTTGAAATTTGATTGTGTTTGAATTTTTGTTTGGACTCTGGGTTTTTACTGGGCTATATCATTGTGTAAGAAATATATTTATAACACAATTTGATACTATTTGCAGATTTAAACTACATGATGACATGGTAAAGCACAACTGGCTAGACAGGCCCTTAAACATGGTTCTGGCTACCAAATTCCTGTCTGTGTGGCCCAGACCAAACTGTTTTGAAAATAAAAAGTTTTGGCCTTTCAATGCTGGTAACCAAACCCAGACTGAGGAAAAAAAAGTTTAAACCATGTTTTTCACGGATGGTTCAAAGTACTGTTTAAATAAGGTGCAAATGAGTTGTTCTCACTCTAACTTATACTTTGTAATATTTTGTAGATTTTTTCTCTCTAAAGTTGTTCATGAAATAAGGCGTTATCTCTTAGCACAGTGTTTTCTTGTGAGCTTCTTTAACTGGGGTAGTCCCTTTACTAATACTTATTTCCATCAGAATGTGCCCATTAAGAGGATTCTAGTGTCCTTTTAGAACATAACAAAAGAGAGAGATACCTTAGAGAGAGAGGCCTTACCTCAATTTCTTGATAGGAGCTGTTGATCATAGCAATCAACATGTTGAGCAGAACTACAACCATTGTTACATTGTATATGCCATACAAAACATAGCCAATATTCTCTATGAATTTATGATCATATTTTAGGACAACTGAAGTCACTTCAGATAAACCAAATATTGACCAAAACAAGGTCTTGAAACTTTCTTCAACTCTGTATGAAAGAATCGAGAGGAATGATACTAATTATATAAATAAATACACAGTTCTTATGACAAATTTAGTAAATAACCTCAAATATCTGTCTGTGATTTAGATTTTAAAGTTTTGAAAGGGATTTTAGTGTAGATGTTTAATCAAAACAACAAATACAAAAAATCTTTTTTCACAGAATGTTTGATTTCTTTCCATCTTGATTTGACTATACTGGGAGCAGAGGGCACTCAACATCTCACAAACTCAGGCTATGTCTACACAACAGAGATGATAGCACAGCTATGCCAGCTTAGCTCTACCAGCACAGTCCCACCAGGATAGTCCTTAGAGCAGATACAGTCTACACCAACAGAATGAGTTTCTCTGTCAGTGTAAAAATGCCACCTCCCCAGATGACATTAGCTACATCGATGAAAGCACTCTTCGGTCGACATAGCTTCATCTACACCGGGGGTTTCGTTGCCATAACTGTGTTGGTCAGGGGTGGTTTTTTTCACATATAGCTATGCCAATATAACATTTCAAGCCTCAGGCCCCCAGCGGGTAATGACTAAAATTTTGTATTTCCTTTTGCTTAAGCACAACTTCATACTTACGTTGTAAAAGCAGAGTTTACTTTAGCTCCAAGGTAGTAGGAGTAGAGTATGAACATCCCAATCATAAATGCAAAAAATACCATAATAAAAAGGACCATAAACTTAAAAATGTCCTTTACAGTCCTTCCAAGGGAAATCTGCAAGGGCCCAAAGCTCTCATTTGCAGGCAGGATATATGCAATCCGAGAGAAGCTAAGCACAACAGCTATTGCATAGAGACCTTCAGATATTATCTGTGGATCAGATGGGAGCCATTTGTCTCTGGCTGGAACACATGAAATAAAGGGGTAAATAATTGAGTTTCTTACTTATCACCATGTTTAGAAAAATATAGCTATAGATTGGGAATTGTCATGTACATATCTGTATCTAGTAAAGAAACATTTGTGGAGTCTAGTAGCTGATGTTGTATTACAATTAGTTTTTAAGTTATAAATGAAGAATTTGAAACGTATACTTTTTCAGTGAAAGTTATAATGTAAAGAAACATGAGGATCTCTTCTAATAGTGTGTGTATTTACCTCTCTATTGGTAGTTAAGCATGAAAATTAATATGAGGATATACCCCACCATAGTATGAATTTTTTATATTATTACATATAACATTTATAGATTCTATAATAATTAAAATCACTGCTAATATTTGCATGTTTCTGTACATGATAAAATTTTTCCAAATAAAATTAAAACATAGTAGTATTCTTATATGTACCCTAATCTTTATTTCTCTTTTTTATTATTTAATTTGTTTAGGTATCTAGAACAGCTATATAGGACCACTAATCATTATTCAGTCTTTCCTGAGTCTGGACTCTATGTCCTAGTCCATTTTTGTTTAACAACAATAATTATTTTTTATTTATATTGTATCAATGACTAAAGACTGCTGCTTTTAATAAGATATAACCACACATATGTTCTGTAAAAAAGTTATTTTGTAGGTTAAAATCATATAAAATATCCATAAAAGAGTAATAATGACATAATAAATAAGGACAGTAAAACAAATATTTAATACAAAAACTTTTTTAGAGACAAATTAACAGTGAATTATGTCAAAATAAATACAATATTAGTTTTTTTTCAGTAACATATGTTAATATGTCGATATCACCAAAGATTGTGGATTTTTTGTTGTTGTCTGTTTTGGTTTTTTAATTAAAGCAATAGAAAGGCTAATAATTTATTAACAGTTATATGCAGGATTGAATCAGGGGTAGGGGGGTGGTTTGGTTTTTTTTATGGAAAGTCAGCAGTGATGGCTGAGGAAAAAAATTAGTTTATTGAGTGCAACAGGCTATTTAGGTTTTTGTTACAATTTTCTCACCAAAAAAAACAAGAGAGAGGAGTGTCCCCCTTATACCCATTAGCCCAGTTCAAATCCTCACTCTTCCTGATTCAGAGCAAGGACTTGAACTGAAGTCTCCCAGGTGAGGGCCCTAGCTTCTGGGCTAAGGTAGCCTTGGAAGGATTAGACAGGGCAGTCCCTAGGGGGCATGCAGGGCCTGGGACAAATTAGCCACCACCAGCTTGGGGGCCCCACTCTGCATTGGCGGCTGGGCTGGATCCAGCCTGCTGCTGCTGGCAGTTGCTGGCACCAACTGCTGGGCTATTGCTGGCCATAGTGCCACGGTGGCTCAGGGCTCCGGCCAGGGTGGGGGACTCGCTACACTGAAACATGGGCAGCTGAGCCAGGCACTGTCTCTGCTAAGACCATGGGCCCAGGGTGGCAGCCGGGACCCTGGGCATGTGGGGAGGCAGCCAGGAGCCCAGAGGTGCTGCAGCACCTTCCACACTCCTAGTTCCCACGCCGATGTCTTCTGGGACCGACCACGCTGGCCAATAGCACCGGCCCACGGAGCGTCTCCAAAGGGCAGGGCCCAGAGCAGTCGCCTCAATTTGCCCTACCCAAGGGACGGCTCTGGGATTAGATTGGTAAACACTGATGTCACCATAGACATGCAAACAGACAAAAAATACTTCCATCAATAATAATCAAAATTAACAAATAGGCAAGTAAGAAAAATGATGCTTGGGAATTTAGAGTCAAAATCCAATAATGTAGACTTGTGAATTAGGCTTATTACAAATGAATAAGTGAATGAGCAGTAAAAACAGGTATGATATGTTGATTTAGAGATATTTATGTTGTATATTTTGACATCCGATGTTGACAATTTGTGTTTCAATGGTTTATAAAGCTTGAACTCTTTGAATTGCAACATCTACTGTCATTAAATATTTGTTTGACCCCGTCATAATTTCATGCAGTGAAAATTTAAATAGATCAAAGTCTAAAAACAAATCTTAAAAATAAACAGCAATATTACCCATCAAAATTATAAAACATAAAAATCTATTTTTGCGAAGCCTAGATTTAGGATATTTTGGGGTGGGTTTCTCAATCTCACCTGTTGAAGCTGTTCCTCCATTATAAAATGCTTAAGCATTCACTGGACCAGAAAAAGGATGAGAATGATTCTCTAGCCTAGTGGTTAATGCACTCACCTAGAAGACCCAGAGTCTAGTCCCTGCTCCAATGACTATTTAAGTATTTTGTAGAAAGTGAAACAGCTTTGACAGGAGAGACTGAGGGAAACCCACTCTAAAAAATATCCGATGCCCCAACACTCAGCTGGGAGACCTGGTTTCAAAATCTGCTCTATATCAGGCAGACTGAGGGTTTTAACTTGTGCCTGACATCCCACGCGACTGCTCCAACCAACTGGATATAAGGAGGATGGCACTATATCCTCAGCTGTGTTTTGTGTGGGGCTCAATCCAGAAGGCAGCCTCTAAGCATGCCTACCTGATCAGGCTCCACAGAAGAGATAGGTGAGGGAGTTTTTTGCATGCCCACCAACAGAAATATAGGCACCTACAGGGTTAGGTGGCAGCTGAGCAGAGGGTTTGAGGATCTAAATTTTGGACTTAGGCACCTAAAGTGGCAGTAAGGCACCTAAATCCCTTGTTGAATCTAGCCCTAGGGGTCAAATTTAGCTCTGGGATAAGCAACTGCATGGACTTCATGGTTATACCCAGTTAAACCTGAGCTGAATTTGGCCCTATTTCGTTTAGTATTAGTATGTCAATACGTTATTTGTTAAACTGATGGCCACAACAAATACTGTTCAAAAAGCATAAAAAATAAAAACAAATCAGCAGAAACCTTAAGGTAAATATTATGAAATCATATAGTTGCAAAAGGTTTCTATTTATGCCTAACAATCCTAACACTGTCCCTTTAGATGAGTGCCTACTAGTTTACTACTTGAAAGTAACATTAAAACTCACCATAAGTAAAATACTCTATTTCTGGTGGAAGTGTGACTACAGAGAGGTCACTCTCCACAATGTAATTGTCCACATATTGCTGTGCTTTGGTGGCCTGCAGAAATGCTAGGAGCCTGGCTGTGAAAGCAGCAATGAAAATGGACAACATCCCAAAATCCAGAACATTCCACAGCTGCAAAATATATTCCCTGGGTCCTTCTAGCCAGAGCTCTTTGCATTCTGACCACATCATACCTGCAACAAGAAAGCAATAGAGACAGTTTGATCACAACTGAGAACCATTTAATTTTCCCTCCCATAAAATCAGGATTCACCAGGAAGGCACTGAAGTACACATTTTCAGTATTACAGGGTTGCTACCTAGATCAACTTTCCTCGGGCTGTCTTTAGGGCCAAAGCTCAGTCATCATACATTAGGGCTGCTACATTGTAATATAATGACTTCACAGTGCAAACATCATGACCTCTCAATGTGATGTTTTTGTTGCAGAAGGATATCTTTTAAAAGTGGAAGGATAACCCTACCAGCGCTCCTCTCCCATTTCACTTAATAACATTCATAAAATCTCAAACAGGCTGGCAGATGATCAGGCAATGAAAAAAAGTCTAGTAACAAAAACTGACTCATTAGCCCTTTGACACTGAAAGAAGCTCTGATTTCCTCCAGTGCTAAGTAAGCCCTAATTAGCTAATGCATTAACATCAAGCCACGGAAACACCTGATCTTCTGGCATATACAATGGCATAGGCTTTATGATCTTGTTTAAAATAATCAGTTTATGTTATTACACTATTGTATCAGTGATATTACACCAATCCTATTACATTCTGAAAGCTATAATATTATTGATATGATATCTATGATATTACACCAAACCTGGGCTTCTGCCATAAATGTTGGGATTTCTGAACATTGTAGTTGTATTACTGTGAGTCATTGAGTTTTCCATTTATTACACAGTGGTGCAATCTTCGTCCTCTGAAGAATACAGCTGGCATTTTACTCTTGCAAATATGTGGAAAATTACTCATTTTACAATATTAAATAAAATTGTTCATTACACTGAACATAAGAAGACATGTTGGTGATGTTTACTTAACTGAGACAGCTCTTACTGAAAGCAGAAGAAACTAGAAACATGCCTTTCCTACCCATGGCACCTTTGTACACCAGGGGCTGCATGAGGGGCAGTGTGGATCTGCTTATGCCAATTGTTGGCTGCTGGAAGTTTTCCTCTGGGAGCCAATGTAGCCCCTGAATACCACTGGAGCTGTATACATGGCTGCAGTGGGGGTCAGAATTTGGGCCTCGCTTTTTTCTTTTAGAATGTCTATCTACACAATACAGCTCTCATGGAATTGGAGTGAAGCAGCAATATTCTATACTTACCAAGCACCCACACCATGATCAACATCTCTGTCCAAGTGAACTGGGTAGTTTTCACCCTAAAGATCTGTTTAGGGTAATCAGTAACAGTGACATTCGGGAGGGTTGTGATGCCTTCAAATCTGTCTGAGGCATTGAACACCAGTAGGCCCAAGAAAATAATGAAGGATGCTGCATGTGCCACAAATTTCATAAATGGGCTGCGGAGAATTTTTCCGAGCTGTGAAGGCAAAACAAAACCAGTCCCTCATTTTTAAAAAAGAACAGTCATGCAATGGTATCATTCCTGACAGTACTCTCAAGAAGGCAACCCATACAGGATGGTGTCCTGTCAGTCACCATTTTTGATGCTCCATAATCACATAGAAGACAATGCAGAGTAATCCTCTCAGGAATTACATCCACACCATATCAGTATTCACTACTGTTCAGAGAGGACCTGATCTAATGCCTATGGAAGTCAATGGAGAGGTGGATCAGGCCGAGGGAGAAGTGGATAACAAAATATCTTCTCTACCAACAGGGAAGATATCCAAAGTTTTCAGGACATTATTACTTTACCTATGATAATTAGCTGTATCGAGTTCAGCAAATCAGAACATAAAAGTACTATTTATATCATGGCTGAGGAAAAGCAGACTCTTCTCTGGATGATGTATTCAGAGCATAAAATATTCCCCAGATCAAGACTTGGTAAATGCTTTAAAAAACACTAATTGGAAAAATTTACACAGCAACAAAGTAAGTAAAACGAGTTCAGAAATATTAACATGTTTAAATGAATTCATCTGGATTAAAAGAGCACTCTGTGGGTTAGAGAGTGGCGCTATTAATGTTGCTGCATTTGGGGTGGGTGGAGGTGCATTAAAACAGAGGCAATGGCCAGCAGCAGTCTTCCTGCAGAAGACAGAGGAAGCAGCACACTTCAGGGAAGCTGAAGGGAAAGCACTCTGGAGCTGCATTTACTACCTCCTGTACAGAGGGAGCATGTGAGCCCATTTGCACTAGCCCGGTGCCACAAGCCAGTGTGGTAAGGGGCAGGGCCATAGCTCACCTTTTCTGGAGGGATTCTACTGCCAACCTCTTGGGGGAGGAGGTGTTCTTGTACCTCTGTTGGTGCTGTCACTCCCCAGTTTATGCACTCAATGAGTGCCAATGAAAGGGTTCTTGGGGGATGGGCATTCTTTCCCCCTAACCTCCTGTAATGCACCCACAAAAGAGCAATCAAATTCTGGCCCAAAGACTTCTGGGTAACTATGGACCAGTGTGTCATTTAGATGTTGGCCTAACGTGGAGACTGTGCAGAGATGCAACTACCCCACACCATTGGGAAATCCAGGAGGGACTGCATCTTAGGAAATACAGTTTCTACCAGTTTCCTCTCCCAGCTTCCTTCCAACCCCTTTTGGAGTGAATAGCACCCTTGGGGATATACGCACAGAGCAGTCTCTGAAGACCCCTGTGCATAAGGACTACTGTTACTCCTGTCCTTTCATGAGATTTTGCAAGATTAGTGGTGGTCACAGCATCTTGCCTCAACCCCTGCACAGTCTCTCAAATTATCTGGCTCCCCAAATATAGCAAGGGAGTAACACTAAGTTAGTTCAAACATATCAGTTGTATTCATCGATTCCAAGGTCAGAAGGGACCATTGTGATCATTTGCTCTGACCCCTTGTATAACACAGGCCACGAAACCCCCCAAAATAATTCCTAGAGCATAGCTTTTAGAAAAATATCCAATCTTAATTTAAAAATTGCAGTGTTGGAGAATCTATCACGACCCTTGGTAAATTGTTCCATTGGTTAATTGCCCTCACTGTTAAAAATTTACACCTTATTTCCATCCTGAATTTGTCTTCAACTTCCAGCCATTGGATTGTGTTATACCTTTCTCTAACAGATTAAAGAATCCATTATCAAGTATTTGTTCCTCAGATAGGTACATGTAGACTGTAATCAAGTCCCCTCTCAACCTTCTTTTTCTTAAGATGAATAGATTGAGCTCCTTGAGTCTTCCACTGTAAGGCGTATTTTCTAATCCTTTAATGATTCGCTTGTGGCTCTTCTCTGAACCCTCTCCAATTTATCAATAACATTCCAGAACTGTGTGCAAGCTCATGTTCAGCTGAGTATCCACCACGAACCTCAAATCCTTTTCAGAGTCATTGCTTCCTAGAATAGAGTTCCTGTAAGTATGGCCTATAGTCTTTGTTCCCAAATGTATATATTTACATTTAACCCCATTAAAATGCATGTGTCCTTACACCTAGCTTACCAAGTGATACAAATCGCTCTATATCAGTGATCTATCTTCATTATTTACCATTCCCCCAATTATTGTGTCATCTGCAAACTTGATCAGTGATGATTTTCTGTTTTCTTTTGGGTCATTGATAAAAATGTTGAATAGCATATGGCAAAGAATGGTATTAATTATGACATAAGACAAAATATTATGTAAGATTTTAAAACTTCATCTGAAGGTCTGCACTAACAGCAATATCCTTTCACAAGAAAGCCAGTGAACTTAGTGAGTGAAGAGTCTAAAGTAGTTTCCCTATCTCAAAGTTTTCCTGGACCTGAAGTCAGGGGTTAGATTCAGTGAGCTGAGCAGTAAAGTATGCACTAATTTGACATTCACTAGTTATACAAAGGACTTTAATAGCCCCTGTTCGTATCTGACCTTTATAAAGCATTTTTAAATTACAATATTAAGCAGTTGATCTGTACGTCCAATACTTTGATTTCACATGAGCATTCAAAAAGGGCCAAGTGTTTCTGGCAATGGGAATTAAAGCTCATGGAGAAATGCCATTTTTTCCATATCAGACATTAAAAAAAACCTAATCATGAGTTTACATGACATCAGTCTACCATGCAGCTATAAGGGGTACCTTTACAACAGCTCATCAAGGGAAGTGACATTTCAGAAGATAATCTGAGTAACAATGATGCTATTTCATAAAGGTTAATCTTTAAAATAAACAAATAAACAAATGACCGAAGAAAGAAAACATCAGTTTCCTTTTAAAAATGTATGGGGTGTGCAGAATCTTATCACCTCTTAAAGGTGAACTGCAAAGCAAAATATAAACTCAAATGGAACACAGATTTCTGTTCTGGATACCCCTTCTGAACAGGCTTGTGGGGAAGGGCCAGGAAGACATTCCACAAAGAAGTAAGTTCTAAGTAAACTTTAAAAAAGCCTTCTCTCTGAAATCCTCTTTTGTTCTTCCCGGTTTACTGAAGATATATCAGAATACATCATTTGGTTGACATCACACATATCATGGAATGAATGGATTTCAGTGAGACTGCTGGTATTTGTGTTATGACATCATCTGTGAACCTAGAAACACCAGGATGATTTCACCGAGGGAAAATATAAATGTGAAATTATTTGTTAAAAATGTTGTTCTCTTCTGAATGCCCCCCCAGTGTGGTTAGAAAACTGTGCTTCATTTAAGTTTTGCTTTGCAATTCACCTTTATAAGCAATCTGACCTAACAGTTTAGCAACAACAAATATTTCATTTAGAACTCAATCCTGTACCATTGAAGTCAATGGTAGTTTTGCTATAGAATTATATGAGAGCAGAATCAGATCCCTAAGATGCCAACTGAGAGGAACTGATATAGAGCTTTTTGGGCCACTGTAGGAAGTGTTCATTAGCAAAAAGTACATAGTACTTGTACAAGTTCAAGTATATAGCTGGTATCATGGAGAGAATCTAACCCAAAATATTCAAACAAACATAAATATCATGGAGTCTGAGAGATCTTATTACATATCTTAGTGCTCAAACACAATTTACTTGCACATAGAATAACATTTCCTCCTCATACTTGATCAATCTTATTCCCTCTTTAAAACAAGAGAATTTGGTTCAGAGCTGAGATTTCTAAAAAATCTGAATAATCAATTAAAATTCAAGTGATACAAACTAGGAGTGCAAGATTACATTGCAGATGACAGTAACTGAAAAGGAACATCTGGACCAGTACAAGGTGTTTAATGTGTAATTTATAAAAAATCTGTACCCTGCTACATGGTGCAATCCAGTAACCAATGGCAAGAAGTGGAAGGCCCAATGCAACAACCAGCACAACGAGACACTTGATAGCTATGGTCTGTTCCCGTAATCCTGACAGATTTTCATACCAGATAGTCAAAAGCTGTTGCTGACAGTTTGGATGGGCCACAAACTGTAGATAAAAAGAAAGAAAATCAAGGTTCAATACAATTTATAATAAGAATTATATAAACATTACATGCAGAATCAGCAAATATATAAATAAATAAATAAATAAATAACAAGTATTAATTTAGCTCTTTAAAAGCCTGTTCTTTTTGTCCTTTTCTAACATTTTGGTTAATTTATAAATAAACAAAAAAGAGAAGAAATAGAAACTGAAGTGATAAATGAGCCAAATTCTGCATTTGGATGCACACGTGGGCAGCGCTCATTACATTTAACAAGAGCCTCACATCTGAGATCAAGTTTGGCTCTACAGATTATGGGCTAGCTCCTTCGGGAGCTGAGTGCTCTCATGAGCCCCAGCAGACCAAAATTGTTCCAATCTGTATGAAGTGTTTCTGTGGATCCCAAAACTTTCGGATCTGAGACTAACTCACCTGTAACCCTACCCCCTGCCGCTCCCACACACAAAGAATCTAATTTCTTTTTGAAAACCTAATTACTTTTTGAAAGCATTAAGCACCTCTTTCACTAACTATCCCATTTTAAGTTTAAAATGGACTAAAACAAGATATATAAAGCAGCAAGATTATAATATAAGGTTTGGAACATTCCTATTGAGCAGTAGAAGCTATATTGTAATGTGTATTGTAGTGGCACTGTGTAGTTATATTAGTCTCAACAACGCATGGTACCACTACTCATCTGACTTCTTGACAATATGGAAAGCAATCACAGAACTTCTCTAACAAAACATCCCAATGGAATGGAATTCTGTGGAAAACAAACAAAAATTGCCATGATGTAATACAAGGAAATTCCATTTTGGGACTCTAGTGAAAAGCTACTCTCATGGTCTATAATGCTACCAGAACTCTCAGTTTACTGTGTTACACACTTTGTTATAAATTATCCTAAACATTTAAAATAGATATCACAATCTATTATCATGTTTCCTCTGTTCTTACAGAAATTCATGACCTCAACAATATCTTAGCTGAAAGATACTATTAAATGGCATAGTTTGATGGTCTTCCAAAAATGA
The DNA here is from genome assembly GCF_025201925.1 of Gopherus flavomarginatus. NCBI lineage: Eukaryota > Metazoa > Chordata > Testudines > Testudinidae > Gopherus > Gopherus flavomarginatus. Next base: position 183,296,416 of record NC_066619.1, read on the forward strand.
TTCTTTCTCTTGTATTATTTTAAAAATCAAAAGGTTCTTGAACATAGAGATTGTTACCACTATGCAGTTTTATGCTATCATTACATTTATTTATTAATTTACTAGTTTTACTGAGCTGTTAACATCATAACACCATCTTACCAACACCTTAAATGAGACCTGAGAGGTGTATGTTTTAACTAAAAATACTAAAATCTGTTATTCTTAATTACAGTAGATCATTTGATTTTGAACAAATCTCTCATATGGGAGGTTTATTTTATTTTTGATAACTAGTGCACATTATTTTTATTTGTTCATTTAGATTGCAGTAGTGCTCAAAACCCTCAATCAGAATTGGGACACCATAGTGTTACATGTTGGACAAACACATAAGGAGACACGATCCCTGCCATAAAAGATCTCAGGTCAACATTTTTAAACTTGAGTGCTTAAAGTTATGCACCTAAATCCATATTTAAGCATTTAAATAAGAGTGACCTGATTTTCAGAGGTGCTGAGTATACACCGCTCTCATTAACTCTAAATCTTTAAAATCAGGCCGCTTACTTAGGTGCCTGAATAATGAATTTACATGCCTAACTTCCAGAGACTCAAATGTGTACATTTGGGATGGGATTTGCAAATCCTTCTGTGCTGGCCTAACTCCCACTGAGGTGAATAGTAAAACTCCCATGCCATTTCTAAGTACTTTTGAAAATTCCACTTTTACGCTTTAGAATCTAAAAATGCAAAAACTAGACAAAAGGTGAGGCAAAGATTTATAGCATACAAGTGAAGTGATCAGTGTCCTAACAACAGACAGAAACAGACAGACAGAGAAATGCTATCAAGTTGAGTATAGGAACTTGCTTCTCCCAGTAAGCTATTAATTATCACTGTTATTAATAAATACAACATCAGCACTGGGTTGCTTGTCAGATGCTATCATTCATGCGAGGTTTACAGTCTTGTAGTTTTCACAGCCTTTTTTTCTGGCTGTCAGAAAGTTTAATGGAAATAATACATGAAAGCTTTAGATCCAAAACTGAGACTTCCTATGGGATCTATGTCCTGTTAATGTACAGGGATCTTTCTTCTTTCAGTTCCATTATATTTATCTGCAACAAGTAGATGCATGCACACATTACTTCCATTATCATCAGTAAGAGATTCACATATACATAGAGAAGGGTATATTTACCAAAATGTAATTCTATATTGACAAGCTGTGACTAACTCTGCATTGAATACGGTACTTAATTCCATTTTAATATTTATTACAAATAAACACTGTCATAAGAAATAGAAAATGTAGTGTAAAAGAAAGATACTTGCATTTGTTTTGATAACTTTTAAGCTTTAGTCTATTAAAATCAGTTTTGTTTTGATTTTGTTTAAAAATGAGTTTGTTTAGCACTGTTTTCTAAACCTTGACTTTGCATTTCTGTATTATTGTGAAAATGCACACAGCAAGACCACGATGTAGTGAGAGAGTTGTGTGAAGTTGTGCACAAGACTAAGCAGGGAAAGCACAAAATAAGAGCATCCTCATTGTTCTATAACTGATTCCTTTTCTAGTTCTGGGCAAGTCTGACTTTTAACCTCAGTTTCTCCATTTGTAAAATGAAGATAATAAATAGCATTTATCTGAGACAGACTGTCTCACACCTTGTTGTGAAGATTCAATTAATGTTTGCCAGGCACTTTAAAGATGAGAAGTACTATACAAGAGCAAAGTATACTTACTTTGTAATATTTATAAAGTAGTTAAATTGGCCAATATCTGTGTAAGAAAGTGAGAATATTTTTAAATATTTTTATGAATCCTCTGTTTGCCTAAGTTTTCCCCATACTTTACAATGCTACTTAGTTGGGAAAAAAGGATTACGTTTGATCTCATGGCAGACTAAGAGACATAGGTGTGTTACCTCCCTGTCTGTGAGCAATGAATAGAGTCATTAAGAAACAAAACCATCCCAGGTCAATAAGGGGTCTAAAGAGACAATGCAAGCTCCAATAACTCCTGGATTGACACTCTCAAGAGGGAAGCTGAGCAGAGACCCCAACTTGAAAACAAAGGACTGGGATGTGTGAGATAGGAGGGGATAAGTGTGGGCACTGGAAAAAACTTGAGCTCTCTCACACATGGGGACTAATTAAAGAGGAGTCAGAGAGACAGAGTCTGAAAATGGAGTTCACTACAGATTGGCTGGTGAATTATGGCTTGTCCAGAATGGACTATGCTTTAACCTTCATTTCTCTGTGCTAACCTAAGGACTTCCTGTGCTGTGTTCCACTTAATTAATAAATGCTAGTCTGTTTTGAACATGCTGTTTGGATGTCATTACAATACGGGCTGGGGTGCACTAGTACCTGAAGAGTATATAAGTCTCTCTCAGGAGTCTCTCTCAGTTGAACTCACTGGGTAGAGCTCAGCGTGTGAAGCAGGATTGCTGGAGCCCAGTAGCTCTCCCTAGGAGGTGGTGAGGCTGTATGGCCTACCCTGAAAGAAGAGTAAGACCCCTAGGGAGTCAGGCACACTAAAGGGGTTCCTCCAAAAGACTGTGCAAAACCTGGGGCATAGCACAGATCCTGCTTATCTGTGAGAACTTGCCACTAAATTAGGAAGTTATAGGAATCTTCTATTTTTAAAAATTGTTCTGATAACACCATACAGTACTCCTATAGGAATGCTAGCAAATTCTCTGTGTAGCTCAGACATTGTTTCAGACTGCATTTTATGGTTTGAACTGAGTTCCTCAGACTAAATAAATATAATGTAAGCACTGTACATCCACTTTACTGTTCTTCGTTCTCTGTTGACATCTTAAGGTACCATTCATTGTTGCTTGCCAACTCTCTTGCAAGCTAACTTCCACTTAATGTCAAATATCATTTTTAAATGCTTATAGTAAAATAGGGCAGGCTTCTTAACAAAAATTAAATCAAGATGCAGGTAATGAAGACAAGGAAATCTCTAATCTCTTAGGGAGAAAAATGTTAATTTGATGCAGTGGCTTTAAACAGGGAAGTGATCTTCACCTTTTAATCCACTTTGCTAGAAAGAAAATTCTCTAAATATGCTGACTCATGTGCCAACTAAATCACATATTAAAGCATTTTCTGTTTACAATGGAATGGCAGATCAAAAGCTAAAAGTCATTAAGAGCTAATGGATATCTGGTCTCTTAACTAACTATCACCATTTAGAAAAGTGAGGGTCATCCTGAGTTAATTAGCAACCTGGCCCATTTTGAAAAAAAAACACACAAATATTATTTTATTTGCAATTTAGCTTGTTTTGAGTTCTAGTTTTCTTGTGCTCTTTCCTTTTGCAAGAATAAGCCCCACCCTTTGCACAGATAGATCCACTGTTCACCAGCAGGGGCACCCAGCAGGAAGCAGCAGGTTCACCTTGAGCAGCAGAGAAAGACTGAAGTCAACAGGTTACTTCTACTTCCAAAACTGTATTTAAGCCAGCCCTAAAAAAATCTCGGGGGAAGGGGAAGCAATACCTGCCTCACCCCAAATATCTGGGGGACTGGGAAGAAACAGCCCCTCTACTCCAATAGTTATTATGCTAGGAAGGTACAGGGGTCCTGGTCCTAGACAGTGAAGTCCCCCAGTGCAAACACACTTCTAATACACATCCACAGACCTGTCTAGCCACCCAGTAGGCTTGTTGCTAATGGTCTAGCAGCATTTTGATTTGACATTAAGAGGAAAATTGCCCATGTTATCTATTTCTTCACTGACACGAGAGAGGACCAAGTGGGGAAGAGAGTATTGTCAACAGTTATGCAAGTTCCCTTTAGGAAGCAGATCAAAGAGCTGCCAAGAGGAGATTAGAGGTGAATTTAACCATTGACAACTGCATTATCTCCTCTTTATTCTATTTTATGTAGGTTTTTAAACCATGTTCATCACCATAGTATCTGACCACTTTCCAGAAGTGCATTAATCAACATGACTACACATCTGTCATTTGTTTTTGTTTTCTCATCCTCTCCCCGGGGAAGTGTGTACACTGGAGTGTTTTGTTCATGTAGGATTTTAGAGAATTTTGGTTTTGTTATAAATATACATGTTGCTACATATTTGTGTTAGAGAAGGCAAGATCAAAAAAAATGTGCCTTGCACTTGAAGTGGAAGGTGATAAGATTTGTGATGGTCCTTAGATCTTGGGGGAGTTAATTCTACAGTCTCAGGGGGGCCTCCAAATAAATCTCTGGCTCCCACACAGACAACGCTTACTGGAGAAGGCTTCGTTGTGCCAGAGGACCACAGTCTTTGACCACAGTCTTCATCCTGGTGCTTTAGGTGGTCTTTTAAACATCCTGGGCCCAGATCATAGAGCACCTTGAAGATAAGGATCCCTTGCCAAATTTTGTCGCTTCTCCTATAACAGTTCTGAAACCCACTGGATCCACTACCAAAATTTTAATTCATGCTTTGGTCATTTCTAACCTCACCACTGTAATCTCTTCTTTGGCTTCCATCTTCTCAGCTTTCCTCCTACAGTCTCTTCAGGATGCTACAGCTCAAACTCTCTTCCAACCATATCACCCCTTCCACTGGTGCCTTCTGCATTTCTATCATCTCACATTCTCACACCTGCATCCCGCCTCATCTTTCATTACATTTATCTATTGTAGGGTCCAATCCAACTCCCACTGAACTCTGAATAGGAACAGAGGACAGCTCTGATAAGCCAATTTTACATAGCTGTTTTCGACTTTAACATCTTGTAGAACAGGTACAGTGTGTGCCCCAGAAACATGCACTCCATGCCACTCTGTTAATGTGCTCCTCAACTGGATGTGAGGAGACTGAATGGACATTGAGACTGAGCAATCTTCTTTCTTTCTCTCTCTCTCTGCTGAGAATGCTAAGAAAAATACCACAGTGGAGGTGATTTCTTGCATTGAAGATGCTTGTCTACTGGGACTTGATTACAAAGATGGCTCATTTAACAAAGCATTGAAAGGAAAGTAGATGGTAAAGAACTTTCAGGGTATGTCTTCACTATCGGCCGGATCGGTGGGCAGCAATCAATTTAGCAGGGATTGATTTATCGCATCTAGTCTAGACGTGATAAATTGATCCCCAAATGCTCTCCCATCGACTTCTGTACTCCACCTTGGCGAGAGGCACAAGCAGAGCTGACGGGGGAGCAGCAGCAGTCGACTCACCGTAGTGAAGACACTGCGGCAAGTAGATGTAAGTACATTAACTTCAGCTACGTTATTCATGCAGCTGAAGTTGCATAACTTAGAACGATCCCCCACCTCCCAGTGTAAACCAGGGCTCAGTCTCTACCAATCCCTTCTAGGCTTTTAGACCATGTTCATATTGGCTAGCTTTGAACCACTGATCTAGAGAGAGGTTCCTGTTCCCATCATTAAACATGTATCAAAAATTGTGAAGTTTGCCAAGAATTGTATTGGTTTTTCCCAATTTTGAAGTATGATAGGTTGTGCAAACACCAGCCCGGAAAGAAAGGAATTAAGCAGCTGCTCTGGCCCCAGGTGCACATGCCATCCTATCTGCAAAGCACACATAGCTTGGAGGAGGAGATCAAAAGGGGAACAGGCCAGCTTAGTAGAGGAGCAGACAGTGGAGGGAACTGACCTACACTTGAGCAATTGGGAAGGAGCAGTGAGAGAGGTCCTGTTGCTTGAGGCTCTGGTCGCAGAGACTATACCAGAGCCATAAGGGAGAGATTTGCAACACTAAGAAGATCTGAGACTTTACCTTTGATGTCAGTTATTTACTGTTTATTACTTTACCTGTTAGGAAAGAGGGGACTGGTAAGAAAGTGATCCAGGGAGGCAGCAGTATAGCTCTTTTGGGCACAGGACTTAGAAAGGGCAGGCCCTGGTTCCCCTACAACCAGGAGGCCAGAAGGCATAAACCCTATGCCTAATGGGGGAGAACCTGGGCAAGGGAAGATCCTAAAGGCCTATCACCTAACCAACAAGGCTACCCCATTAGGACTCTTTATATAATTGTAAAAGGGGTGGACAAACAGGTGTGACCTAGGCAGAGGGTTGGCATACAAGAAGAGCAGACCACCACAGAGCTGGAGTGGCTGTCATCAGGGGCGATGCCAGAGAAGAAGTAGCCTTGCTACACCTGTGCCCAACCAGAAGAGGACACCCGTGGTGAACAGCTTCCTTCACTTGAAGATTTTACACTTTTACAAAACTAAATGATGGTTACTCATGTATTTCACCCTGTTGGAAAAGCATATAACCATAGCTAGTGGAAAAGTGATTAAATAAAGTGAAAAATGGAAATTTTGAAAAGTTGGGAATTCTCATATTTTTGTGGAGATTTAAAAAAAAATTAAATGGGAAACCATAACATTGTGAAAATAGCAGTATTTTTGTTATGGTAATTTTATCCTGCCTCTGCACACAACCATCAGCATAAGTCATCCAATAAATAAAATACAGCTGTCACTATATTTCTTCTGTATGTACTGCTGGACATCATATTAACTGTCATCTGTGTTGGCCTACTGGCATCTTGGAGAAAGAACAAGATAACTATACATGGAAAAATTTCTTTACATAATAATGAATTGATAAAACCAGGTGGGTGAGATAATTTCTCATGGGACCAACTTCTATTGGTGAGAGAGACAAGCTTTTGAGCCACAGAAAGCTCTTGTAAGAGCTCAAAAGCGTCTTTCTCACCAGCAGAAGTGGGTCGAATAAGAGATTATCTCACCCACCTTGTCTCTCTTATATCCTGGGACTGACACAGCTGCAACTACACTGCATACAATGAACTGATAAACATTTAACTAATCGGTTGCATTCTACAGAGTTGTATTTCTGGCTGTAAAGAATATTCATTTCACAGAATAAAGTATTTTTATGGCAAAAAAAATCTTTGCCATTCGTTTCCACTGCAGATATACTGTGCTTTGAGTATTTACAAAAACATATGAATAAACGAATTGATTAAGTGACAATAAAACTGAAGTGCATATTTCCACTATTGAACTCACTCTGATTTATTTAAACAGAAGACACTATAAGTCAGACAGAAATTTTTTCTACAAGGCTGCTTGATTAAAAGCAACACATTTGCAGATAAGCTATTTGGTGCTAATATGATGCTTTCAAAAATATGATAAAGAAACAGAGTAACAATTGAAATGTGTTCTCTTTCAGAGCAGTGAAATGAAGGCTCTCCTTAAAAAGAAAAATATGTGTAAATAGTTATATAGTGAATAGATGCAAGACTTTCCAAGCAGGTTATGATATAATTTATTTAATCAATTCCAGTACTGCAAGTAGCAAGTAAATAAAATAAATTTTAAAAAAAAGCACTAACAAAATAGCCCTTTTATGATAACATGAAAGAAATCCTGTTGTGGCTACAGCCTTCACTTTTGATTAAAATGCTATCACAGGGATTGGCAAGAAGACTCACGCACATAACTACATTAATGGAGTGAAATGCTGGCCCCATTGAAATCTTCACTGCCATTGACTTGGATGAGACCAGGATTTCACCCACTGTAATTTGTGTAAATATATCATTTTTCTGGCACATGCTATTTCTGTCATTAAAAATGCAGGGCCAAATTCTCAGCTGGAATACGCTGACATAGTTCCACTGGAGGGTTTTTGTGTGTATTAGTTTACACCTGCTGTGAATCTGGCCCACATATTTTGTCTTAAGACAATTTACTGTCAGTCTATTAATACATGCTGAATATGATACAATGCATTCACATACAAAATTGTTTAAAAGTGCTGGTTACACAGTTACCTTTTTTACTTCATACTTAATGGCTAATTTGACACGACTCAGTGAAGCTCTGTGCCTCTGTGTTTCAACTGGCTCAGCATCCAAATCCCCATTGAGAATGGCTTCTACCTCTTCAGAGTCTCGGCAGAGATCAAGGACACCAACCACGAAGTCCTTGCATTGCATAGACAGCTTGCGATAGTCATTCTGAAAAGGAAGTTAAAAAATAATAGCCCTTCACTCACAAGATGGGTATACTTAGCAGTTGACAATAAGGAAATATGGACAAATTAATGAAAGCTTAATTGTGTCATATTTATATTGCACTTTACATCCTGTGACTCTCTAAGTACTTTACAAATTTATATTACACTATATTATATATTACAATCACTTCACTCTCTACTAAAAGGAAACAGATCACCTCTGAGGTGGCAACTATTTAACACTGCACTACAAAACTACACAAAGGTTTTAGGACAAGTGAAGAAGAATCCTGAATCAAAATGGAAGTGCTAAGGAAATTTCATTGGTAAAATGGAATTACCCAAACTGGAGACCAGAACCCTGGACTTTTTAACCTTACTGCTGCAAAAAATGTCAATGTATCTTTAAGCACCAGATAGAGTCTACAGAGATCGCCATTTGAGCTACAAAATCTAATTTCTGTTCCTCCATCATTGCTAACGGTGCTGATAATCCTTGTTCTTGTGTTTCATTTTTTTCTCTATTCCTCTCTCCCACCCATCAGTTCCAATAAATTCCAAATTGCCATAATTTGTGTCTTCTCCAGCACTCCTTAGATACCTTTCCCTTCCTTTCCTCTCCTCTCTCTCCTATGTAACTTCCTGAATATGTCTGATATGAACCAGTCCCTTCACAAAACTATCTACCTTCTTAATCCCTTGCTCTTTCCTCTCATTTGTTCATTTTCCACCACTGTTTCTCCCTCCACTACCATTACTGTCAATAATTGCTGTCTTTATTACCTTCCGCAAGTCTCTAAAATGTGTCACTATCTGCCCCCCTTCTTAAAAAGCCTTCCCTTGCTTAAGAGATTCTTTTTAAAGTCCCCTGTCCTGGGAATTAACACTGTGTTATCTGAACTAGTTTAAACGTAGTTTAACACAATTTAAACATGGTTTGCCTGGACAGTGTTGTTAAGAACAGTGCTCTAACCCGTTTACGTCAGCTGCCCATTGCCTCCATCCTCACAGCACAGATGGTGCCCCACAGTGTCCTAACTTCTCTTTTTCTAAAAAGCACTTGAAAAAGTAGTGTTTTCTCATCTCTCCAGTTTTGCACTACATCCTTGCCCATTTTCAGTCTGGGTTCAGTGCTGGTGATAGCATGGGAATCTCTCAATTGTATATAGTTAAATACTTCTCTCTTTCTGCTGTCTCTGGGACTCTCTTCATTCTCTGTGACCTCACTGCTTCCTTAGACATTGTGGGCTACTCTATTCTCCTGGACTACACCCATTGTTCTGCAGGTGTGTCGAGATCCCACCTTTATACCTGTCAAACTATTATTTCTAGAGTGCTTCAGTGACAGCTTTTCTGTGTAAGTCCCTGTTCTATGCAGTACATAGCACATTGCTGACTCTTCTACCCTTTTCAATTTACCTCCTCCCACTGAGTCATCTTATTTCTACCGTTAACTGTAGCTGCTACTTTCACACTGGTGACACTCAGTTGTTCATATCTGTCAACACCTTTAACAATTTCCATCTGCCCACTCTCTTTGCTTATCTTCACAGGAAATTTGTGGCTGCATCTCAATATTGTTGCTCCAACCTCTGTACATAATTTTAGTGTAATGCCTAACCTTGAACCTTCTTTCTGCAAACTTTTATGTCTGCATATCTGCCTATCATCACCTCTGTCACATTAGCCATGTATGCCTATATCTCAGTTCCACTTCTGTTGAAATCTTCATTTATGCTTTCATCTCCTCACCTTGATTTCTCTAACACCTTCCTCAGTGGCTTTGCCAAGACCCAGCATTTGATTCCCTCATATACATGTGCAGTTGGCCATCTTCCCACAGGTACAAAGAAATATGATCCCATCTATTACATAAACAATTCTACTAGTCATCATTCATTTCAGGACCCAATTCAAGATTGTACTCCCTTTTATTTTAAAATCCCCCCATCATTTGCTCCAGCTAGTTTTTCCTATAGGCCATAAAAGGATCAATGTGAATCTTTTGTCTCTTCATACTGACTATTCTCTATTCATCTAGCACTGGCATTCTCTCTTTCTTTTCATACACTCCATCTTCTGAACATTCTTCATGTGAGTCCTTTCCTCTGTAACTCCTGTCAGCTGGAAAATCCTTTCTATATATCTCAGCTTTACTGTCTGCCCATCTGCAAACATATCTTTTCCCTTGTTTAAGCACCTCAATTTCTTTCCCCTTCTGCTAGTTTTGTTAATTTTTTAACTGAATTAGCTTTTTGTAATATGTTTTGGAAAGTTGCTCTACACAGCAGTGTTATACAGTATTCATATATGCTATTTTCTAATTTCCAAAACAAAAGCGTTTCATATTGGTAATTAAGAAATTGAAAGGTTTCCCTTAAATAATTTATTTGCTACTTAAAGACAGTTGCTACCATTTTCACTACAACTAAATAGGCATTTATATAAATGGTGGAAAGGAAAGCACATTAATCACCATTTACAGAATCATTTGGAGTTAAAACAACATGCATAAGAAAGGAAATTAAAACTTAATATTTTGTTAATAATATAAGGAGTAGCAACCTGCATGGAATTTGGAGGGAGGAGCACAGGTTGCAAGAGAAAAGAGTCTGGAGGAGGCACCAAGAAGCCAGTCACTGTGCATATAGCTTCAATTAGGGTTGTCAGGTGTCTGGTTTTCGACTGGAATGCCTGGTCAAAAAGGGACACTAGTGGCTCCAGACAGCACCGCTGACTAGGCTGTTAAAAGTCCAGTCGGTGGGGCTAAGGCAGGCGCCCGGTGGTTCCTGGTAGCAGCAGCATGTCCCTCCTCTGGCTCCTAGGCAGAGGGGCAGCCAAGGGGTCTGTGCGCAGCCCCCACCCCAAGCACCAGCTCCGCATCTCCCATTGGCCAGGAACCACAGCCAATGGGAGCTGCAGGGGTGGCACCTGTGGACGGGGCAGCGTGCTGAGTCACCGGGCCGTGCCTCCGTAGAGAAGCCAGAGTGGAGACATGCCATTGCTTCTGGAAGCCACCTGAGGTAATCACCACCTGGAGCCTGCACCCCTGACCCAATCCCGTGCCCCAACCATGATCCCATGCCCACCCTCTGAACCCCCTCAGTCCCATCCCAGAGCATCCTCCTACACTCCAAACCCCTCATATCCAGTCCCATCGCAGATCCTGCACTCCCATCTGGAGCCCTCACACCCCAGCACCTGAACCCCCTGCCCTAGCCTTGATCCCCTTCCCACCCTCCAAACCCCTCAGTCCCAGCCCAGAGCACCCTCCAGCACCCCAAACCTCTATCCCCACCCATACCCCAGAGCCTGCACCCCCAGCCAGAGCACTCACACCCCACCTGCACCCAAACCCCGCCCCAGTCCGGAGCACCCTCCTGCACCGCAAACCCCTCATCCCCAGCCCCACCCCAGAGCCTGCACCCTTAGCCGGAGCCCTCTCCCCCTCTCAACCAGCATGGAGCCCCTCCTACACCCTGAACCCCTCATTTCTAGGCCCCTGTGGAACCCCTCCCCAGCCCAGAGCCTGTACTCTCTCCCACACCCCAACCCACTGCCTCAGCCTGGAGCCCCTTCCTGCACCTTGAACTCCTCATTTCTGGCCCCACCCCAGAGCCTGCACCCCCAGCCGGAGACCTCACCCCTCCCGCAGGCAAACCCCGAGCCAGCCTGGTAAAAATGAAAAGTGAATGAGGGTGGGGAGAGCGAGTGACAGATGGAGGGAGGGAGGGAGGGAGCAGGGGCGGGGTCTCAGAGAAGGGATGGGGCTTCGGAAGAGGGGCAGGGCAAGGGTGTCAGTTTTGTGCAAGTAGAAAGTTGGCAACCCTAGCTTCAAAGCTAGCTTCAGTTGCAGCATCGCTATACATAGCTCTCTTAATAAACAGGCATTTTAGAAACATGGAGTCCTCTCATGTTATTACCCAGCACGCCGTACAGGAAACATAAGGCCACAAATTATGGCTCAGATCCTGCAACTGATAGTGTGTGGGAGAATGCACCTACGTAAAACCTCATTGCCAGCCGTAATAGCATTATATTGATGGGAAAGGAATCACAGCCATCCTAAGTTCCATTTTCTGGCACTTAAATTTTTTTAGAAAAATCAGTCTTTGCTCTGACATTAATTAGGCCTATTCTCTGTTCAATGCTGATTTTTTAAAAGTTTAGTAAAATTTAGTTTGGCTTTTTTTGAGTTATCCAAATGACATTTTTTATGCAGCAAGATCCAAATTTTGTCCTTGCATGAATACAATTTAATTTAGTTCTGAGAAAACTGACCAGGCTTTTTCTTGCACTTTAAAATGCCTTTATTGATATGTACATAGATCTGAGTGATGAATGTCGGATTTACTCAATGAAGAAATTGGCTGAGAAGTAAAGGAGTTCTAATCTGAAAATAATAATAGTGTACCATGCAAGCAGCTCACACTTCCTTTACCATCTAAGCATTCACTTGCTTTTCTTTTTTCTTAAAAAAGAATATGGACGTTTAATGGAAAAGGCTGTTAGTGAAAAGCTATTTTTGAAAAAGAAAAGAAAAAAGCTAGGAAATTAAAATTCAGTTTCACTCCACTGAAGCCATCACTTAGCCACATTATACATATACATATTTAGGCATCAATTTAACAATTTATGCAATAATACAAACAGGGCCGGCTTTAGGCCAATTCCACCAAGTTGGGCCCCACGCCTAAGAGGGCCCTGTGCCCAATGAGAATCTCTTCCCTGGCTAGAGGCGCCTTTTTAATTTTTACTCACCTTGCAGCACTCTGGGTCTTCGGCAGCACTTCGGCGGTGGGTCCTTTGCTTGTTCTGGTTCTTGGGCGGCACTTCAGCGGTGGGTTCTTCAGTGCCGCCAAAGATCTGGAGTGAGTGACGGACCCGTCGCCAAAGTGCCCCGGAAGACTCAGAGCACAGCCCGGTGAGTACAAGCCCAACATGTTTTTTTTACTTTTTTTTTTTTTTCTTCCCTGCCGGGGCCCCTTCGAAACTGTTTGAATTAGGCCCCGCACTTCCTAAAGCCGGCCCTGAATACAAAATACTGTGGGCCTGATCTTCGTTTAAACTAAGGGTATATCACAGTGGTTATAAATTACATTTATATTCACTCTAAGGTCCCTTTACATTGCCAGAGTGGTGCAAAGTGGCCTTAAGGTAAGTGAGAATTAGGTCCTACCTATACAAAAGAAGGATGGGGTGTGATTGCTGCGAGCACTAAAGTTTCCTGACTTTTGCACATTTAGTTTTTCAACCATTACATTGATTACTGCTTCCTGGGTCTGATCCAGTATGTGTACACCCAAAACTCCTACAGAAATATGCATAGGGAATGAAGAACTGGGACCAAAATCTAATGTGGATTTCCTCCACTAAACGTTTTAAGAATTTGTAAGCAAGTTCTTAAATAATAAAAGTATTTATGCAAATAAAAATGTATATATCTACTGCATATTATATATGTTATGATCCATATTTTCAAAATGGCCAGAGCACAGGGGCACATACAATTGAATAATTAATTCATTCACACAACTGGTGCAAGTGCACATGCAAACTTGGAAAGTATAAAAATGGCCATTTAGACCATGTGCATAAATACCTAATTTGTGTGTGAGTTATAAGAACTTCATGCAAAAATCAAACACAAATTTGTATACATTAATGCATATTGACTTGAGCTCTTAAAATCTGGTCCTAAATGTAGAAGTTTGAATGCTCTTTATTAGTTCATATAAGGAAGACTACGTAAATTGACTTGGAAAAGAGACAATATCTACCCTTAGATGGATATCCATATCTTCCATCAGTTTCAACGGGAGCTTCAGGCACAACCAAGTGTAGGAATTTGTCCTGTATAAAGTGTGACTAGAGAGCTCTTTGATCCTTGACCTGAAGGACCAAATTCAGCCCTGGTGAAAGCAGTGCAATTCTTGCTAAAGTTTATATGAGGGCATTTAGCCCAATGCCATTATACGTAAACCACAATATAGCAGTGCCATTTTTAGCAACCTCATCCCTTTGTAGGTTCATATTTAACTTTCAGCACTCATTATACCAAAGGGCTGTCAGCTGATCTGACTGCTAGAAAGCCTTCCATTGTCCCATGGTGAAAATTTAAAAATGTAAAACAACCGATTATAATCTATTTAATCTGAGAAATATAAAACGTCTTGTCATAAACAGATGGTTAAGGGTTAATGTCTCTTTTACCTGTAAAGGGTTAAGAAGCTCAGTGAACCTGGCTGACACCTGACCAGAGGACCAATAGGGGGACAAGATACTTTCAAATCTTGGTGGACAGAAGTCTTTGTACTTTTTGTTTTGGTTCGTTGTTCGCTCTCGGGACAGAGAGGAACGGGACATCATTCCAGGTTCTCCAAATCTTTCTGAATCAGTCTCTCATGTTTCAAAATAGTAAGTAATAGCCAGGCAAGGTGGATTAGTCTTATGTTTGTTTTCTTAACTTGTAAATGTGTCTTTTTGCTGGAAGGATTTTTACCTGTTTGCTGTAACTTTGAATCTCAGGCTAGGGGTGGGGGGTCCCTCTAGTCTGTATGAAACTAAGTACCCTGTAAAGCATTTTCCATCCTAATTTTACAGAGATAAATTTTACCTTTTCTTTCTTTAATTAAAAGCTTTCTTTTTAAAAACCTGATTGATTTTTTCTTGTTTTAGAATCCAAGGGATTGAGTCTAAATCACCAAGGATTGGTGGAGGGAAAAGGAGGGTGATGGTTAAATTCTCCTTGTTTTAAGATCCAAGGGGTTTGGGTCTTGGGTTCCCCAGGGAAGGTTTTGGGGGAACAGAAGTGTGCCAGACACAGACTTCTGGCTGGTGGCAGCATACCAAATTTAAGCTAGAAATTGAGCTTAGAAGGGTCCATGCAGGTCCCCCACATTTTTACTCTAAAGTTCAAAGTGGGGGAAAAAACTTTGACACATCTAAAAATAAGTCTCAGCCAATCAGTTATCAATAAGACGATGCAAACAGATGGACGTAGAAGCTCTTTGGGGCTATGAATGTAATGTTTTGCAAAGTGCTCACATACTTTAAGAACTATACAATAATTAGCTGCAGTGTCCTAAAGGCCTGCTGAAACTAGAAGATCAGGGATCTACAATGGTTGGGGGTATTTGTATTCTAACAAGTTTATTGCAAATGTGGATGGGAAAACCACGATTCTATAACCAGGGTTATGAACAATGTTGTACGGTAGGTCAAGCCGGGTCATTAATCCGTGCCAGCCTCTGCTCAGCTATGGCCACCTCCTACCTGCAGGCAGGCTCCTTGAGATGATCCAGTGAGTGATGGAGGTGGGACCTTAGGGGGAAGAGGTGGAGCAGGGGCTGAGCCTTAGGGAGAAGACAAAGAGAAGGGAGCAGGACTTCAAAGGAAGAGGCGGAGAAGAGGCGTGGCCTTGAGGGAAGAGACAGAGAAGGGACTAGGCCTGTGGGGAAGAGGTGGTGCAGGGGCAGGGCCTCAGGGGTCTGGTTACCAGCAATTATAGGTGGCAACCCTAAGTGGGGGAGGCTGGGCAAGAGGTGCTCAGGTCCCATTGTGACTGAGCTTAGCAGTTCCAGAAGAGGGGTTACAGGGAGTGATGGTCTCTGGCCCCAGTGGGGGTGGAGGAAGCTGGCGGGAGGGTTGCAGGGGAGTTGGATGGGAAACAGGTACTTACTGCAAATTTCTAAGGGAGTAGGAAAGGGGCAACACTCTGAAGTTTTGCCTGGGGCAGCAGACTGGCTTGAGTGGCCTTTGACCTGAGGCATAAGATCTCCAGTACTCCTCATGGGGTCATTTGAACCCATATCACCCACTTCACGCAGCAGTGGTATAATTGCCACCATCTGGCCTTTCAGATGCATCCAAACTCTGAACCTTTGGGGTTTCCCTGTCACTGGGTTTATATTGTATAGAATTCTGCTCTACTGATGCTGGGGTTTGCTTCGGTATGTTTTTGCACAACTGCATCTTCATGACAGTGTTTGTTGGTTACATACACCTATATTTTATCTTAATTTAGTTCTTTGTGGCACGGACTATGTATTTGTATAGCACCGAGCACAAGGGGACCCAGGTCTAACAGGGATCTAAGCATTAGTGTCATAATAATTAATGTAACACACATTTTAAAACCCTTGCATGTAGGATTTAGTGTTGTGTTGGTCCAGTAGAAGAGCGATTTTTAAGAAGAGTCAGAAAAAGATATTAACTTTATGGTTCTGATCACTGACATATTATTTTAAAAGACATGAGTCATCAGCATGTACACACATAACTCTGGAAGATAGGATCCTGGCTTATTTGGAAAGTAGTCTATGGTAAAAAAAATACTAAATTGGTGTCAACTATGGTTTTTCTGTCAATTATGATTTGCGTGTGAAGCAGGTAACTACAGTTCTTAGTGTGGGGCATATATGCCAACAGTCTCTGTTTTGGAGGGATAGTCCTTATTTGGCAAAAAAATCTCTCTCATTTTTCAGTTCTGTCTCTGCAAAATCCTTTCCCAGACAAATATATTTCAGTGGAAATAAAGACATAATTTGATCTACCTCAATATAATTTGGCAGGTGGTGTGGGGAATTTAAAATAGATAGTATGTTATTTCTGTAATGGCACCTTCTTTCCCCATGTAACAAAGATGAGAAGTTCAGGATGATGGAAAAAGACTAAAAGAGGCTCTAGGAAGCCTAGGCTATAAGAAACCTTACAGAACCGAGAGATCTTGCAGCCCTTAATGTAGAGTTTTACCTGAATAAGTGCCACAGTGGTTGGAGTAAGGGCTGCAGAGCCCATGTGAATTTTGTGCAGAATCAAGCCCCTAATCATAAAATATTTGCTTTGGCATTACACTCTGTCAGCAGTGAAGGCCATTCCTGGAGCACAAACTCATGTTCTGTTAAGGTTATCTCATAACCATAAGGTTTTTCTCAGCATTAAAGCTTTCCTTCTTACTAGTTCTGCTTCGCTTCTGTTATCTAGCAATATTTGGGATTACTCCTGTCCAGAAGGATACATTCGTTCTTTGTTCAAATGAAACTTCATTCTATTCATTCCTACCCATTTTTCCCCACTCACTCTAGATCCACTTGTATTTCTTCTCAGTCCTCCATTGTGTTTGTAATAAATTAAGCTGGCTGTGATCTGCAAAGATTAATGAGTCTTTTCCCCTCTTTCATATCATGTGTGAAGACGTTAATTAAACAAAGTGGTACTCAACATTGATCCTGCAGGACCCCATTAAAAATTTTACTGCAACTAGATACATCATTTATATAACCACTCTATTTACAATCTGTCATTCCCTGATCCAGGCTTTTTTTAATGTAATGTAGCCTCAACCATATAGCTGGTTTTTGTGAGTTTACCTTCTGAGGTATTACAGGGAACTGCATATCATGAAGAGGAAGCATTGGGTAATATTTATCATTGTTTAATATGAATTACCTAATGGAGATGCTGAGATATATAAAATAATTAGTGTACAGTGAAACTAAAACATACAAGTCAAAAAGAGAATAAAAAGAACTGATATGTAAACTAACAATTACATTTCTGGGCAGACAAATACACTCCTGAAAAATGAATGAAAAAATTGACTGTCCAGTGGTGAAACAACAATCACACTTCATCTTCATAATTTGTAGAAAACATCATTCAAAATGTGTGTGAATAAAAAATTGAAACAAAGTCACTGTGTAAATGAAAAGTGTAATTTTGCTGCTTGATGATCAGATTATAATACTCCTATAGAGTGAACATCAGCAAAACAACTATTATCTGTTACAGTGAATAAAATTGTTTCCTATCCATTGTAGGGTTAGTAATGCTCACACTGACACTTTTTCTGTATCTCTTGACACATATTAAGTATAAAAGCAATTTTGTTTCAAGCAAAATTGCTTTTTAATGGTTTACTCAATGAGCATTCAAAATATCAAGAACCAAAAGGAAAATATAAATCAAACAACTGTAACTCAGAAGGTAAAATACAGGAAATAATGTCAAGCATCTGATGACCTTACAAGTAAAGTCAACATTAAAAAAATAGAGGCAAACAAAAAAGATGTCTCACCTTGAATTCTTTTTCAATGTTGGCCAACTTGGCAAGCTCGTTACTGAGTTCTAGAGCTGTGAGAACTGGGTCTTCACTGGAAAGGGACAGGTAAGCAGGACTAGCCAGGCCTTTGTAGGCATTTATCCTCGACCTGGAGTGACTAAAAGAATCATGCTTTTGCTTTTCAGTGCAGTCATTGCATTTGCAGAAATAGTCGTGAGGTCTTTCTATCCTCGCTCCTTTCATTAACAACATGTGCACAACCTCGTATTTTTGGCAGTGGGCAGCTAAAATGATGGGGGTGATATCTGGTGAAAAGCGGGTGCCATCTTCGTCATAGGAATAAAAATCATCATCCTGGAGCTCCTGCTCACAAGGACTCAGAGTCAGTCGCTTGTTTGCTGCAAAACCAGGATGATTCAGAATTGCTTCCACTATCCGGATGTACCCCTTGCTGATAGCGAGCAGCAGTGCATCTCCAATTCGTGCCAAGTTTTCCTTCTTCAACAGAAGTTCTGTCACTTCCAAATGCTCATTCCCTACAGCCAGCTGCAAGGCGTTTTGGCCCATATAGTCAACACAGTTGACATTTAGTGTTTTTGACTCCTCCAGCATTTTGCGCACCACGGGAATGTTTCCATACTCTGCTGCATCCAGAAAACGCTCTTCTTCAGCAGTGAGGCTTGTGCCCCTGTTGTTGAACATGAACGCTGGGCCTCTAACAGCTTGCCGTCTTCCCTTCTCCCTCATCATAGTCATACGTCTCAGAGACGGGCTTCCTTCAATGGACCTAATAAGCAGAAAAAATAAAATAATTGTAGACTATTATAGCAGTCATTTCCTTGGCAGATTCTTCTGCCAGCCGCTATAGACACTGATGACTTTCTCCTTTGTCTTGTGTCATTTGCCCAGCTGTCTGCCTGTGTCTCCCTCTTTCCTGGCCCTTCACCCTTTATCCTTGCATAGAAAAGGCTTCTTGGTAGAGGAGGGGTCACAGACCCTTATATTGTCTCTTGCTCACAACTGAAAAGTGTTCACAGACTCATTTTCTGTAGGGCCATTTCTCCTCAAGGACCATGGTAAACTATTTTTATGTGCAACATCATTTCCTTTTAAAAATATCTTCTAAGCACGTTCAATAGGTACACATAGGAAACATCAAGTCCTGTATCCTCCCCACAATAGTGGCACAGACCTGATGGTTTAGAGCAGGGGTCGGCAACCTTTCAGAAGTGATGTGCAGAATCTTCATTTATTCACTCTGATTTAAGGTTTCGCGTGCCGGTAATACATTTTAACGTTCTTAGAAGGACTCTTTCTATAAGTCTATAATATATAACTAAACTATTGTTGTATGTAAAGTACATAAGATATTTAAAATGTTTAAGAAACTTAATTTAAAATTAAATTAAAATGCGGAGCCCCCCAGACCAGTGGCCAGGACCCGGGCAGAGTGAGTGCCACTGAAAATCAGCTCGCGTGCTGCCTTTGGCACGTGTGCCATAGGTTGCCTACCCCTGGTTTAGAGGAAGGCAAAATGCAAACAAAACATATGGTACCTTGCACCACATGCAATGTTGTAAGTGGGGAAAACTTTCCTTTCTGACCCTGGCTGGTGATCTCTGAACATAGACTGGACAAGACCAATTACATATTTTTTAGCATGCACCACTACCAGTGTTTGGCCAAGTTCTAAAAACTGTACTCAGCCCTTACTAACTTCAGTCTGAGTTTTGCCTGAGGAAAGACTAAGTAAAAGGAGAGTGAGGACTTTATTATTTGGTCCATTGTTGCTGGTCACAAAGTTATCTCCAATGATGCCATTTTACTGTATGACAGCTAGTAATGAAGTCGATATCTATTAACAGAAAATAGCTTCCTCCACTGTAAGCCATGTTTTTATTATAGGTGTGGCTGGCAGCACCATCTGCTATTAAGGTATTAATGCTTCCAATTATAAGATCTTGTTTTCAGTTGCTTATAATTCTGACAAACTTTAACCATTTGGGCTTAAATTTTCCATGCTGGGTGTCTGCCTCAAGCTGAATTATTTTGGAAAGTTTAAGCAAAATGGTTCAGTTATTTCTGGACATAAGATTAGGGGAAAATGCATTGTTTTGTCCATGTTCATGAATTGGTTTTAAGAATTATTTTTAGAAGTTGCTGTAGAAGTCTCCATGTCTTGGAGCAGGGACTTGAAATTTGACAACGGGTGGCCTTAGTGTGAGGGATATGCCTTTTGCTTTTCCTGTGAAAAGTCACCCACATTTGACTAGGCTTGGCAGAATTCATCTTTTATTTTATTTTTTATAATTTCAACAGATCATATCAATGTTCATTTGAAGCATTTTTTATTTTTATCAATTTAAATTTTCACAGTCCTGGGAAATTATTTGTATGTGGGGGTCAGAGCAGAATAGTGTACAGTAAATAAGGCCTTGGGCTATACATTGAACAACAAGTAGTAATAAAATATGAATTAGCTGTTCATTAAGTACAGTCCATTTTATGCACTGAATGAGTCAGGAGTCGTGTGGAAAAAAATAGTATGTGATGATGTAATTAAAGACTGCATCACCATGCACATGAGGCCGAATTAAGGTTAAACAGACAACCTTAATTTGGGCATTTTCTAACATTTGAGTGCTTGACAATGCAACCTTCTTAACAGTGTACTCTGTACCATGGCAGTACAATCCAGTCAACAAAGAACTCTCATTGACTTCGGTGGGAATTCAATACAAGGTGCAAAATTCCATTCATGATGTAGGAGGGATGCTGCTGTTGCAGCTGTCTGCATCAGCCCATAATATATTGAGCAAAACAAACTCTTTATAACTTTATGAAAGCTACAAGCATCCTGAAAACACACTGGTCCAGCCCCTGGCTATTTTAGCTAACAGAAATGTGCTGTTTCATTGTAATCTGGATGGCGATATTACAATATTAATTACCAATGGCAGGCCTCTCCCATGATAAAGTATTTTATCTTATTTAAATGTTCACGCATGATCAGTGTTTTTGTATAGCAGCAGTGACTTGTGTGGCATTACCACGTAGTCTATGCAAAAAGAAATTCTGTTTTTTGAAACATGCCAAATGGCTATGCCCAAGAAGACACATTCATTAACCTTTGCTCCTGAACCTCTTTATTTATGTCTACAAAAAGGAGAAGCTGTGTTACAAAGAGAATTTGTGACTTTGTGCTAAGCTCGGAACTGATTTAGGCATATTTTACATGTGAAAGCATTTTGAGAGAGGTTTGACTGTGGAGTATAGGTGATGAACAGTCAGTATGCTATCACCCTCTTGTCCTTAAGTCACAAATAAAAATTAGACTATAGTAAATATAAAAAGGCTACTTAAACAAGATCATAACTAATATTTGACATGCTGCTTGGTTTCTCCCGTCTTTCCCATCCAAAGATGTAATGGTACCTGCAGGGAGGATCGCTCTCATATATTGTAATTTTTTTATTATAATTTTATTAAACAGCAAATAAAGACAGAATAAATTCTTTTATGATTAATCCTTGATCTAAAGAGGTTCTAACAATTCACTTTGCAATGCACCTATCTTTTATGAAATAAGTGTTTAACATACCATTCATTTCTCAAATATTCAATACATTTTTATTTCCCGTTCTATAAATCATGCTTTCAGAACCCACTGCTAGAGTAAATAGACTCATTTGGTTTCTTTGGAGGAGATATATCCTTCCAAAGGCAAAATGTGGAGTATGTTTTGCCAATAAGAAAGATGTACTGAGCAATGTATTTTATGACAAAAAGATATGACATACGTGAGATGTCTTTTCAAAATACTTAAATGGAAGTTTCTGATATTTTACTAACTAAACAGACCTTCTGAAAAAATTAAGAGCTAGCAATTTTGTATGGTACCACGTTGCCAGAATATATAGCTAAATGGCTAGATCCAGGCAACTCTCTCATCAAATTTATACAACACCTTCCTGAAGTCAGTTGAAATTGTCAAAGTAAGAAGTGTAGGATCATATAGTCTACTATTTCCTTTTCTAATCTCCACTTCTTAAATTTAATGATCACTTTTTAAAAGGAATCCCAAGGAATCTATGAAATATTTTGAATAATTGAAGTTTTAGCTTTGCATTTTTGATTGCACTATAATTATCCCACATTTAGTACTGGCAATCCAAAGTATTCAAAAATCAAATCAGGCCTCCCCAAAATCATGAGACTGACTTTAAAAAAGTCACAAGATTTAATATATTTTTGCTTCTTTTTATTTGCCTTCTGTTTTTTCAGCCTTCAGGGTTCACATGTTCAAGCTTTTCTCTGTAACCATGAAGGATAAAAACAATGAAAAATATAAACTGAGGTAATGTTAGTTTATAAGTAAATTCTACTCCCAATGCACAACTTGAATAACCAAGCTATTCAGTGGGGAGATTCAGAATCAGGAAGGTAAAGACACAGTCCCACTTGCAAACCAGGGACAGCAGCTGAGCTGCTCTTCAGGTCCTGGTGCCAGCTAGCAACGCAAGCATGCACCCAAGGTTCCAGGAAGGCTTGTACAGCCTGTACCTGGGTCCTTGCCACTGAAGCTTCACTGCTATTTTTAGTTGTGCTAGCTAGATTAAAGTTAGCTCTTATGCCTACCCAAGCTCCAATCATGCCTCCAACTGCAGTTTAGACAAACCCTCGGTGTACAGATTTTTGTTTCTAGGAACTTAAAAGCTTCACTAGCAAACAGGATGAACAAGTGTAACATAGGGCAGAATTTGACTCAGAGCATCCCTAATCCTGAACTAGTTGGCTAACAGGGAACAATATCTGCTTATGGCATGGATAAAGCAAGCGTGTTCCTGATGTCCTAAATTACAAATTGTAGCTTCTTAACTACGTTACTGTTAGTAGTCGTTTGCTAGCATGGATCCAGTCCTGAACTTTAGTTAGGCAAAACTTCAAATGACTTTAACAACAGTTGAATTGTATAAGGACTACAGAATCAGACCTTAAATTATTAACAGTTAGCCTAACCATGACTATTATTACTCATGCAAGCTCCTGTTTTACAATACCCATCTCACTAACATATTCTTAGCTTCTCGGAGCCAGGTTGTGGTCCTAACACTATTTGCAGAGAGGAGAGTACATCTCCAGTTTCATAGTATAATCCATGGTTATGTTTTTCTAGGATAATATGAAGTAGGGACAGTACATCTCCTTCTTCCCTTTTGTGCCACCCACTCCCTCCGTAGTATGGGCATGCTTTAGAGTGAAGGAGAAAACACTCCGTGAAGTCACTTAATCCTAATGAGATACAGCAGGCACTTTCAGAAGCAATAATAATATGTTCCTGCTAAGTCTGTGATTCATTTACACACAATGAAGTTTCAGAAAATAAACAAATAAAAACTATTCTACTTCTTAACCATATTTTTGTCCACAAAATTCATCATCTTTGATAAATAAAATAGAGACATTAAAGCCCTCTTTTCTCTAGAAAAAGATGCTTAAGTCTCTTCGTCTCGTGATTTGCATGCATAATACTATCACATTGGAGTGCACTGCTTTGTTACCTGAACACTCAAGTCTGCTCGTGCAGCTAAATTTTCCCTCTAGATGGATATATTGTTACTGCTATACACTAAGCTAGAAACATTATACTTAGCAGTGACAAGCTGGGAATTCAGCTGTTGGTTCCTTTACTTTTCAAATGTAATGTGATAAGCTGCAGCCCTCTGCCACACCAACCATACCTTTTAACCTTCAAACCTGCCGAGTGTGACTGACAATTGAAATGTGTGACAAATGACTGAAACGTGGGACACCTGTGCTTTATTGCTCATTTTATCATCACTGACAGATAATGTTTAACTATAAAACTTGTTTCTGAGTTAGTTTACACAGTAAAAACACAAAATTAACCAATTATAAAAAAGAAAACTAGAGAAACAGAAATTGCATTATTTGCAGCCATAAGGATCCCTCACATAAGTTGAGAGCAGGGACTTTAGATCCCCAGTAACGACTTCTGTAATTTGAGATTAAAAACAGGGCTACCCAGAGGATTCAGGGGGCCTGGGGCAAAGCGGGGGAGCTGCGGAGCTTGTACTCACCTGTGGCCGTCCGGGTCTTTGGCGGCATTTCGGCGGCAGGGTGCCCTTCAGTTGCTCCACGTCTTCGGCCGCACTGAAGGGCCCCCTGCCGCCAAAATGCCACAGAAAGCCCAGACTGCCACCGGGCCATGGCTCGCAGGGCATTTCGGCAGCAGGGGGCCCTTCAGTCACTCCACGTCTTCGGCAGCACTGAAGGGCCCCCCACCGCCGAAATGCTGGCTGAAGACCCAAACTGCCACCAGGCCAGGGCTCACGGTGCCTGGGGCAAATTGCCCCACTTGTCCCCCCTCCCACCCCCCGGGCGGCCCTGATTAAAAAACCAACTGCCATCTTCTTTGGACCAGCTAGTAAGGGGAGAAGTGACAAGTGTATACAGTAGAACCTCAGAGTTACGAACACCAGAGTTATGAACTGACCAGTTAACCACGTGCCTCATTTGGAACCAGAAGCATGCAATCAGGCAGAAGTAGAGGCAAAAAAATATATAGTAATAAAAAAGCCAAATATAGTACAATATTGTGTAAAATGTAAACTACTAAAAAATAAAGGGAAAGCAGCATCTTTCTTCTGCATAGTAAAGTTTCAAAGATGTATTAAGTCAATGTTTGGGCATAAATTTTTGAAAGAACAACCATAACGTTTTGTTCAGAGTTATGAACATTCAGAGTTACGAACAACCTCCATTCCTGAGGTTGTGTATGTGTGCGTGAGAAGGGACTGTGGTCTACCAGTTACAGTCAGAATAGCTAAGCACATCAGTAAATCAATCGAAAAGCAGCATAGATGAGGCTTGAATCTGCTGTATAAAAGACATCGTTTCTATTCCCAGTTCTGTCAAAAGTAACCTTCTGCAACCTCTCAGTTAACATTTTTATAGTGGAGGGAATGATACTAGCTTTGCTCGGAGGACAGCAATGCTGAGGCCTTGCCCAACAGTAAATGTTTTGAAGTGCCTAGAAATATAAATACCTGTCAGTAGAAGAGATGAACTTAAACTCACGGCCTCTTGGCTCAGTGCACATTCCCCTAAACCCAAACGTATAACATGAGGATTTGTCTCTCTCTCATCTGTGAAATATCACCTGGCTTGCTGGAACAGAGAGGCTCACTCACTTGAAATGCACTCACATAACCTAGGACAGCTGAGCAGTCTGATCCCAACCCATAGTATAACACTGGTCCATTCTGAAGTAATCTCATCCGAAGTGGATATAATGAATCATTGTTAGTGGAAGTGCTGGTTCATGGCTGTGAAGACAACAGTCAGATCATGTCAGCAGAGGTAAGATACAGTAAGATATTCAGAGGAAGACATCACTCCATTCCAGTCCCTTCCTCAAAAATCTTTAAGTCATTTTTTTACCATCCCTATTTCCTTAGGTACAAATAAGCTCAGTGGAAAGAACAAGTAATATGCTTGACAGGAAAAATAAGTTTACAGCTAGACAGATTCAGGGCCAGATCTGTGCAGACACAGCACAAGGGAAACAGCCTATACAGAGAAGCAACATGGTAAGGGCTGGGCAGAGGAGAACATTAAACTCCCTTGCACTCCTCCCTCTGATATGAGCTGTGATTGTCAATGGAGTCTCAGGGAATTAGGTGTTCAATGACGATTGCATTTCAGTGGGAGATAGGTGCCTAACTCCCTTAAGCAGCAAAGAATCCTGTGGCACCTTATAGACTAACAGCGTTTTGGAGCATGAGCTTTCGTGGGTGAATACCCACTTCTTCAGATGCAGCTTTCACCCACGAAAGCCCATGCTCCAAAACGTCTGTTAGTCTATAAGGTGCCACAGGATTCTTTGCTGCTTTTACAGATCCAGACTAACACGGCTACCCCTCTGATACTTAACTCCCTTAAGGTTTCTTTGAAAAATGAAAGCCACAACTCATAGTATTTTTGCCTGTGTGTTCTTTGACAAGACCATTAGTATTTTGTGAAATCAAGATCACAATCCAAATGTTACTCTAGTGCACATTCGGGAAAAAATACCTTTCCAGTGATACAGCCTTAATCTAGAAAGGGCGTGTGCCTGAACATTCAGAATGCCCAAGTGATATATGCAATAGAATAAGTGTCTGACCGGTAGCTAACTAGTTTGTTAGCATTAAATTACTTAATGATCAAGGATCCTACTACCAATATAATCCCTTCCTTCTTTTACAGTGTTTTATCAATACTCGTCTCCAAGTATTGGGGGGAGGGATAGCTCGGTAGTTTGAGCGTTGGCCTGCTGGACCCAGGGTTGTGGGCTCGGTCCTTGAGGGGGTCACTTAGGGATCATGGGCAAGGGTCAGTGCTTGGTCCTGCTGGAGAGGGCGGGGGGCTGGACTCAATGATCTTTCAAGGTCCCTTCCAGTTCTAGGAGATAGGATATCTCCATTTAATTTAATTTAATTTAATAAAAAAATCATTTTGTCTTGTTTACAAAACTATGATGAATAGAACCAGAACCCTGGATATATGAATGTATAGTATACATCATGTAGCAGCCCAGCACTTTTCAGTACATAACTTGGATAGACATAACGGGACTGGTAATCAAGAAACCTGGGTTTTATTCCCAGTACAGCCACTCACTTGCTGTATAACAGGGGTAGGCAACCTATGGCATGTGTGCTGAAGGCGGCACGTGAGCTGATTTTCAGTGGCACTCACACCAGGGCCACCCAGAAGGGAGGGCAAGTGGGGCAATTTGCCCCAGGCCCTGGGACCCGCAGGAGCCCTCATGAGAGTTTTTCGGGGCCCCTGGAGCGGGGTCCTTCACTCGCTCTGGGGGCCCCGGAAAACTCTTGCGGGGCCTGGGCTCCCGGAGCATGTTCCGCAGCAATTCGGCAGCGGGGGGGTCCTTCTGCTCCAGGACCCAGCGCTGAAGTGCCCCGAAGACCTGCGGCAGCTAGGTCTTCGGTGGCAATTTGGCAGTGGGGGGTCCTTCCCCTACGGAACCTGAGGCCAAAGTGCAGGATCTTTGGCAACAAGACCCCAGGCCCCCTGAATCCTCTGGTTGGCCCTGACTCACACTGCACTGGTCGGGGGGGGGGGTCTGCATTTTAATTTAATTTTAAATGAAACTTCTTAAACATTTTAAAAACCTTATTTACTTTACATACAACAATAGTTTAGTTATATATTATAGACTTCTAGAAAGAGACCTTCCAAAAATGTTAAAATATATTACTGGCACGCAAAATCTTAAATTAGGGTGAATAAATGAAGACTCGGCACAGCACTTCTGAAAGGTTGCCGACCCCTGCTGTATAACCTTGGGCAAGTCACTTTAGTCCTCTTTGCCTGTTTCCCCTTCCATCCTTTATCTGTTATGTTGACTTAGATGGTAAACTCTGCAAGGAGGGGACTGTCTCTTATTCTATATTTGTACAACTACAGCATGTGCCAGGACACCTTATCTCAGTTAATTGGTATACTTATTCACATTGATTTCATTAATATGTGGTACATTTTTAGCATTTAAAATCCTATTTAAAACAGCATTCCAGAGGAAACAACCTGAGTATCTAGCAGAAACCCTCCCTAACATGCTATGTTAGTTTGGAATCAAACTGCAGTGTTGGGCATTCAGTAGAGATAACCAAAGTTACATATCCTTTCCCCTCTATACCGTGTTGCTTCAGCATGTCCTATTACATTGATTGGGGAGTACTAGTATCAGCCTAGTGTATAGTCTCTTCTAGGATAGGAATGCAAGAGCAGTATTCTGATAAGTAATTCCAACAGGTGGAGCTCATCCGAGATACAAAAGCCTTGAGCTGAGTAAACTGGACTCAGGTATAGTCCATGTTGGTGTAATATTCATTTCTTAAGGAAGGGAGTATGCAAGTGGCTCTGTGACACCATTTATATTGTCAATGAAGAGATCTAGAAATTCAAGTCTCTTGATGCCTGAGCTACTGGATACAAAGCATAATACAGTGTAAAACTCCTAATCAGGGCTGGTAGAATGTACATATATTTGTGATTATCACATTCTAAGTGCTACTCTAATTGTTGTATTTTAAAATCTTCCTCACTGTGATTTTAATTAAGTATGTTTACAAACAAAGAACACATTCTGTAATAATGTATAACTCAAAAAGTGTTCATTTGCTTAGTAATGAAAACATTTAATTAAGAATTAATTTGACCTGAAATTGTAAGATATTCAGGTAATCCTTGGAGACCAAAATATTGAAGTGTCAACCAAAACTATAACATATTAAAGGACTGAACAATTCCTAGGCACCACACACAAAAACTGGGCAAGCCAGTCCCTTCCTACTCCTCTTTCTCTAGCTAGACATTGTATTGATTTTGTAAAACAGACAAAAAAAATTAACATCTTTACAAAAGTAAATGTATTTCTGTTGCAGGTCAGTCCTCCTAACTATTAACCATCATGATGTTTTCAGAAGGTGTCAAAACTTGAAATAAACTTACAAGATGCAGTTCAAAAGTTTGTCCCTCTGCACAGTTATTTCAGTTTTCTATTTTCGGGGGGTGATTCTATCAGCATAGATTTTGAACATATTTTTCACTATATGAAAATGTAAAAATATTTTTGTACCTGTGTAGAAGTAATAGTTTTTTTACCACTGGGACAAGATAACTTTATTAACTCCCAAAGCTTTGACTAAGCTAGCAACTGGATTTTCTCAGAAAACTATTTTACTAGGCACAAAACATCGTATAGCTGAATGTTATATAATTGCTGTCAATATAAATTAAGTTTAGCCAGTAGGATATTAAAACATCCTCTCTTAGGATATGTCTTGGATTTTGAGTAACCTTACTAATAAGTTTGGTAAAAATTTCCATCCTGGCTTTTGCAGAAGGGATCTGTGCTGTGTCACATATAACAAATTTAATTTTTAAAGTTTTGTGTGAATAACAGTGGATTTAATAGAATAGAGATTGCCCGAGAAAACCTGCTCTTGATAGGATATATAAACAAACTGATAAACCATCGCATTTCTCTCCCGTTTTCATCCAACAAAATCCTTTGCAATATTTCATCTGCGTCTGCTGGGTGTAGCTGTAAGAGGTAAACGCTAGTAAGGGATATGGCAAGGCAGGAGCTCAAATACTGTCTGTCCGGCGCAGTTTGGTGGAGTGAGCAGGAGAGACACCAGGGGGCACTGCTGACCCTCGGT
The DNA here is from genome assembly GCF_025201925.1 of Gopherus flavomarginatus. Classification (NCBI taxonomy): domain Eukaryota; kingdom Metazoa; phylum Chordata; order Testudines; family Testudinidae; genus Gopherus; species Gopherus flavomarginatus. The sequence continues at coordinate 183,325,686 of NC_066619.1, forward strand.
CTCTGAGCTCCATCCTTGGGCCTCCTGCCTACCACGAGAATCTTGGTGGATATGGAGGGGGGGGTCTTCTTCATTCTGCATGAGAAACAAACTGAAAGGCTGTGTTACAAATCCAGGCCACCCCACCCAGCCTAAAGAAAAGAGAAAGCATCTATCTACCGTATCTAGATCCAGGCTGTCCCCTTTCCTCTGGTTTCCCCCGCCCCCTGCCGTCTTGCTTCAAAGCCAGATGTAACTCCGGAAATGAATGGAAATCAATTTTTCCTCCAACTCAAAGAGACACATTCTAGCATTACATTTAATTTCCCAGGAACAGCAAATCTCACTGACCTCTCTGCAAGTGGTCCAAGCACCCGCTCTGCCTATGTAATTCTATTGACGCAGCATCCTTCACTTTCCCGGTCCCTTGCCCAGAGTAATAAAGCAAACTCCGTGGGGAGGGGGTTTGTAACCCCATCATCACGGCTGTACTGAAAGCATCCACCCCAAGGCTAGTTACCTGGACCTCCTCCCCCATCCGCTCTGCACTTCTCAGCCCCAGCCCCGACCCGCTGGCTTGTAGCTCAATGTGTATTTCTAAAGGGAGATCATCGCCTCGGAGCGGCTCCCAGGGAACTGGCCCGCGCCGTTCACCTGATGTCACTGGAGAGACACGGGCAGGCGGGTGCCTGATCCGGACAGAAGAGCAGGCTGCGGGCGGCCGGTTTGGCGGGCCGGGGCTTGTTCACCTGCCTCGCAGCCGGGGCGCGCTGGCGAGACAAGCGCTAACTTTGTGAGCCTTTCCCCGGCCCCCCGCACATCTCCTGTCCAGGCGCCGCCGGCGCACCCGCAGGAAGGGGGCCACCCGCCAGCCAGCGCCGGGTACTCACATGCTGCTGACCAGTGGAAGGGGCGGGTAGTAGCCGTAGGGCTCCCGCTGGGTTTTCACTGCTCTCTGCTGCTGAGAGGGCTCCAGCCCCCCATTAACGCCTCTCCAGCCCCGCCGCCGGCGCTGCTGCTCCTCTTCCTCTCCCCCGTCCTCCTCCTGCTGCTGCTGGGGGAAGGTCACTCTCCCCTGTTCCTTACATCGCCTGCCCTTGCTGGACATGCTCAGGTTCTTCCCAAGTCTGTGCTGGGGAAGCGAGGAGGAAAGCCCTGCCCAGCAAGGGACAGAGCAGCTGGAAGGGACAAAACCCTCACCAAAAAAGAATATCCCGTCCCCTCCCTTCTCCTTCCAGGCTGCTGCTGCTTGTCAGGAAGGAAGGACAATGTGCAGCCTGATAGGCAGAGCTGGGGAGTAGGTCTGAGTGAGGAGCTGATGAGGAGCAAGCACTCCAGGTCTGCCCCTCTCCTCTCCCTTTTCATCTTCACTTTGCTAGGACAGACAGCATCGTCACTCCGAGAGAGAATCGATCATCTACCAAAGCAGGCGGTGAGGAGAGGAGGGGACTCCACTCTGACCTGCACACGAGCAGGGGAAATAACAGCTTCCCTCTCCCACCTCAACTCAGTGCATGTCTCAAACAAAGCTGGGGAATTTAAGGACAGTTCCTACTGAAGAAAGGACAGGCAAGGCAACTTTTCTACGGGGCAGTTATAAGGCTCCCCAGACACAAATGAAGCCCACACTAAGCAGTCTTTATCTGCATTTTATCGATGTAAATAGTAATTTAATGTAAATGTAATGTAAATTAATGTAAATTTCTCCCAGGCATAACTTCTAGGTAGGTTTATATGTACAGTAATATTAACATGGACATGGTGCTTTCAAGAATATTCAAAAAGACACAAATTGTATATTTTATATGCCTAGCAGAATGAAGCAGTGCATGGCCCCAAACAGTGTGATTTCCACAAAAATGTCCCAGAAACAAATTAAAAAGCAATCATTTGCCTGACACAATCATATAAGTCTCATGACATATTACATTTCTGAGCAGTCTTCGCCCCCAGCCCCAGCCCAGGAAAATGGTTTAAATAAGGTTCCCTACACATGAAAATAAGAAGAGTTCAACATTTTCTCTCGCTTGCCTATGACAAAAATGTAATGACAATCTAGATTTCCAAATTATTTTTAAGTGACAAGTATAAAGCTAAAAAAATGTGAGTGTTAAGACATTTATTATGCCTCTTACTGGTAACTGAAGCTAATTATATCCATTTGTATAGAGCTCAATCACAAAGATTCTTATTGTAAAAAGGAGAATACAAAGTTACTTCTTCTTTTGTTCCTATGAGAGTTTCAGGTAATTATATTATGAGGCAAATTATGCCCTCATAACTGTGCAACCCCATTAGAGTCAGTGGGGTTGCACTGAGGGAGAATGTAACTTCATCTGTTTTCATAAGGAGTCTGTACAGCAATCGATTTGTTAGTTTATTCATTACAGTATAGCTATTCTCTATCTCACATTGAAGACTGCAACCAGGTGAGAAAGACTGAAGTTCAGATCCTACTGCCACTGAAGCTAATGGGAGTTTCACTATCTATTTCAATGGGAGAAGAATCCATCCCCAAATCCTACTCCCTCCTTAGACAAAGATATAACTATTGACACAAGACACTCACCTCTGCCAGGGCTGAGTGTACAAGGGCTGGTCTACACTACGGGGGAAAATCGATCTTAGATACGCAACTTCAGCTACGTGAATAACGTAGCTGAAGTCCAAGTATCTAAGATCGAATTACTCACCGTCCTCATGGCGTGGGATCGATGTCTGCAGCTCCCCCTGTCAATTCCGCAACTCCGTTCCGGTTGGTGGAGTTACAGAATCGATATAAGCGCGTTTGGGGATCGATATATCACATCTAGATGAGATGCGATATATCGATCCCCGAGCAATCGATTGCTACCCGCCGATACGGCGGGTAGTGAAGACGTACCCCAAGTCTCCTCAATATGCCTAGAGAAAAGGTTTGCAATACCCCACTTCTTCCTTTTCTGATGCACAACTAGTTTTCAATATGAGCTGCAATTTTGCATTGTGTATTTTCACCACACATAAGTTTGTATTGTTGCATGTGTAGGAAGAATCCTGAAGAGATGCATAACCTCATTCCAGTTCTGCTAAAATTTTGGCATTTGCAAAATAAATCAGTTTGTCTTTGTCAGTATAATCCATTAAAAAAATATCAGTGAGCCATTTTCTGCCCATTTATACCATGTCTAACCAGCTTTGTCTTCAATAGGATTACATAAGTTGTAGGGCAGAATTGGCCCAGTTTTAAATATTTATAAGCACTCATCACCATACCAAGTGCTAACCACAGCAATTTAGAATCACATAGGATTATCCATACAAGACAGACATCAAGATGTTAAACCTAATTCTTCTACACTGCATTCTGCTAGCACTGACTCCTGCAGAGTCTCATTGACCTAAAACGATAATACTCATTTTGCATTCCTTACTCAGGAAAGGATAAAAGGGGTGACTTGGGTAATTATAGTCCTGTCAGCCTGACATTGATCCTGGACAAGATAATGAGCGGCTCATAAGGGACTTGATTAATAAAGAATTAAATGAGGGTAACGTAATTAATGGACAGAACTGGGTTTACAATGGCACCAATGGCGCCAGGCCCACACTTGGAAGGGGCCCTTTATGGTTGCCAGGCAGGAGCACTGGAAACTCCCTAAAGTAAGGGAGCCACTGGTGTGGACCCCCTCTCAACTTTTCCCCTCAAAGGCCATGCCCATCATTTGTCCCTCCAACCCCTCCACCCCGTCGCTCGCCCTTAAGGCATCTTGTGTTTTATCTGTTAGGACACTGATCCGTAAGCATTCAAGATCATTTTCTTCACAGTTAGTGTCTTGGAAACAGATAATGCCATTTTTGACAGAATGCTACTGCCACGCCCCCTCCCCTTTTGCTAATTCAGTCCTTCCTAAATAGGTTATGACCATTGATTTTAACATTCCAATTATATGAATCATCCCACCAGGTTTCAATAATACCAACTAGATTGAATTTTTGCTCATAAATAAGCAATTTAAATTCCTCTTATTTGTTTCCCAGGCTCTTAGCATTGGTTCTACAGGCAATTCAAGAATTTCTTCTCTTCATGTCCATTGGTTCCTTGATTAACGTTGTTCTCAACATCTCTATTTTCTCATGAGCGCTCATAGCTTCCCTTTTTTCCCCTTTCCTCTTTTGATATTAGTTTAACCCCCTTCTGACTTATGTAGCCAGCCTCTCCCCAAGGAGAGTGGTCTCTCTCTTCTACTGGGGTGAAGGCCATCCAAACTATACACCTCCTTCTCCCCATGGAAGGTGATCTAATGTTCCACAAAATTAAAACCCTCTACCCTACATCTAGCCAGCATTTCATTTCCAGTCACTTATCTAGCCAGCTGTTCAACATTGCCTAATATAAAATATAGAAGGCTCTACTATTTCCAAGAGAAATGAATATTTTTTATATCTAGCAGAACAAAAATGACAGTTGAAAGTGTGCAGCACAGATATGTAATTTATATATCTATTCCGGGATACTTGGAAGCGTATTAACATTTGAATGGCTACAATTTCTAATATGTATTATTGAAAGACTGTTTACTGCCTACATTGAATTTTACTTATTTATCCTGAGAAAACTGGTTATGACCATTTGAAATCAGGTCCCCTAAGTAATTAATACCACACCCTTATCTTGGGAGACAAGCCATACGAAGTGTCTTGTCAATCTTTAAGCACGGATTATATCATAAATAAACTATTGATAAAGTGCTTTGAGAATGAAGTAAACACATCTATAGATAACAGGAAGCTTCTATAGCAACATGAATATTAGGATGAAAATTTAAGTTTGGGGGGAGATATATTGTTATTAAAAGACCTAAAGAATGAGTGGTGACTTGGTTTAAAAAAAAATCAGTACCACCATTCCCCCCACTCTAATCTCCCAATTAGAGCATTACTTCTTTCATATGGAATGGCATATGCTATCTTTTGATAATGAGAATCCTAACTTTACCCCTTGAGAATCAATATTTAACTGATATACACTTGCCTTCACATATAAAACTTCACAGGAGAGACAGTGCCCAATAGCAATGCCCTTAGTCATTAAAAACTTCCAGGAGTGAAGAATGAGGGCTTCTTAATGTGGACTTCTGCCAAAATGCACCGATCTCCAAGTCCTACCCCCAGTGCACAACTTCAACAGCCAGGCTATATGTTTATCTCTTCAGCCATAGGCTAGGTGGGGAGGAATTCGTCCTCCCATACTGCAATGTGGCAAAAGAGCCACTCAGCTGCCATTACGGCAGCTTCAGGGCTGGGAGAATGGCCACATAGCAGTGGATCCATTTTCCCTGCTCCTCCAGCAAACTTTCCACTGTACAGTAGTGTACTAGGAGCCTTTGGAAAACTTGGCTCAATAGCACACAGGGGAGGAACATCTTCTTTGTGGGCTCCTCACATTTTCCTAGTCCGGCGGAGCAGAACCACCCCTTCTGGCAGGTGAGTCTCAGAGGGTTATCCACTATGAATTCTTGCTGGTCAGGCTGATGGGCCCACAACCTCAGCTGTTTTTCAACTATGTAACAATGAAATTTTATGTAACTAAACATGACACACTAGGTTACATTTAATCACATCAAGCAGCAAAAAAAATTATCTTAGAAACATCCTAAGGAAATTGGCTATTAAATTACTAACAGTACTAATTTTATTTCTATTTTGTTTGTATGCAATTTCTTGCACCTTGAGAGCCTTTGTTAATAAGGCTTGTGATAGTCTTATTTTTAAACTTAATTTTTTTTTAAATCCTCAGTTTCCCTCACAATTTGTGGAGTTCTACTAAATCAGATTATTGATTTCACAAATTATGTGTGTGAGGGGGGGACAATTGGAGGGGACAAGTTACCCAGACAAACCCCAATGGCTTTCAAGTCAAATTTTATGAGGCATTATGGTATAAAGTAGAGGGAATTGTTCTTCAAAGGAGTGGGAGGGGCATGGCATTCCAGTCCCACAGATCTGCAAATAAGTACCACAGAGCCATCTGTACAAAGGGCCAGAACATCTGTATCGGGGAGCTGCCCTTGTATACTGCATTCTTTCCTGGCAACATGATCCCTTTAGGAACCTTGCTTCCACTAGATGCCTTCTCTGTGCCTTCACTCATACCTCTCTGTGTGATGGAGGAGAAAAATGCAGAGAGGGTTTTCATAAAAGTTTCTGGGTCAGGCTGTCATGATTGCATTCATTCCAGATGTTTAGGAAGAAGATAATGTCACATAAATCAGTTATATCCCTTTATCTGCCTCATCTTACTACCCCAATCCACAAAGCCCAAATAAATACTGTTAATGTTGAGGGGTCTCTACAGATTTGGACTAGGTGATGCTGATTATGCTCTTCTTCATCCTGCCCTCCCTATTTTACTTGTTAACTAGCCAATTTTAGCCAGTTGAGGTTTGCATTTCAACTCTCCTTTCCAAAGGGAGGAGAAAATCCTTTCTGAGAAGTAGCTGAGATGACCATTAAAAATTCCATTGTGTAGCTCAAACTCCTTGTATTCTAACCAATATTTTCAGATCACTTAAAGCAATATAGAGAAGCTATGTAGAGCTGTACTTCTAACCTGCACAAGTAATATATATAGATAATCTACAGTAATCTGAAGGAACAGGAAGATTAGAGCTAGGCTACGAGCTCCTCTATCTTCTTGCATCTTAGCCACCACCATGGTATGTGAGTAGTCATCAGTTCAAATGCAGCCCAAAGGTAAAGTTTTCAAAACTACTTAAGTGTCTTACATTAACAAAAGTGACTCAGGCTCCAAAGGGCCAGATTTGCAAAGATACTTAGATGTCTAAGGAGACAGTTACATGCTTTTGAGAATTCCAGTGGGTGCTTAACTCTCACTGAAATTAAACCTTTGAAAATCTGGCCCTAAATGTCACTTTTGAAAATGTGCTCCAAAGTCACTTATAAAGTTTAACCCCAAGTCAATAATAGTCCAGAGGCATTACTCCTCTTATTCAGTGACATCACTGCAGTTCTTAGTGAATAGATGTTCACATCAAAGCTACAGCAAAGAGACCAAAGAATTAAGAATAGGTCCCTCCAGAAGTGGTTTGAGATATATTGGTGGAACAGCATGGAGAAGCATGTGCTGCTACTGCCTTGGCTTAGTGAGGACCTATGTCTTCAGGGCTGTCAGTTTGGCACTTTTTCCATGAGCACTGAACAAATAGAATGTACAGTATTTTGAAATGACACGATTTTAGTTTAGAAACCCCCTACTTGGTAATCATTTAGATAGGAGTAAAAGAAAGATGTTACTACAGGGACACACTGAATACTAAAAGAGTAAGATATTTAAAATAAATAATGGAGCATGGCAGAGGCAGTAGTCTTTATTACATAGAGTGCTGTTTGTTGAATTAATTTTCACATTAATATTTGTGGTGTAGCTTTAGTTCCATAAGTATTATAGATCTCAGCTGGAACAGCAGAATTAAGGCAATCTCTCACTCTTATCAAGAGAATGAGTTTATCAAGCCAGGAATATTTTGGTGAAATTGTATTGGACAAGGAGATTGTTTATATAAACCAACTGTTCTGATGAAATATTGTTATCCTTCTCAAAATTAAGAGACGTGCATGATTTAGATAACACCCACTGACAGTATCTCTAGCCGAGGTTATCGGCCAGAGGGCAGGTCTAAAATGGAATAAAATGCTTCAAGAAATTGCAGTCATAACTTTCCTTTGAGTGTGATAAAAAACAAGAATCCCAGTCTTATCTATTTTCTAGTTTCTATCTCTGTAAGATAAATTAATGGAGCAAAGACCTGAATTATAAAACAAATAACAGCCTGACACCAGTGTTTAAAAATAACAACTTTACCTTAAACTGAAGCTATTTCAACCAAAATCAAAATTGTTCAGAACTTATTGGGCTATAGCATGCGTAATGAGAGTGGCAATGAAAGTCAGTAAGAGATGATGGTGAAAAGAAGAGGTGTTTTATTCGTAAGATAAGGGATTTTCCATTAACAGAATTTTGGGGGAAGGCATGTTTAAGAATTAATTTGATAATGGACTTAACCTACCTGTTGAAGCTAGGCATTATTTCCCAGAAGATATAAATTTAATATTAAGCATCAGCAAGATTCAAGAAAAAAAAGGTACCCTGCAATATTACCTTAAATTTTATATGATGATGCCAAAGTTCTTTGCAAACATTAAGTCTCATAACATTTCTGTCAGGTAGGTAAGCAATATTTTCCCCCATTTAAAGATAGATAAAGAAAGCCACAAAGCAGTAAAGTGTCTTGACCAACAGATCAGCAGCAATGCCAGGAATAGAATCTAGATTTTATGCTCAGTTGAATCCTGCTCTCATTTACATACATGCAACTTTCATGGGAATCAGGAAGTCAGTGGGAATTCCAACAGTGTAAATTAAAAGAGTTGGCCTTCTGTTTCCTACATGGAATTTGCCAAGTGTCCAATATTTAAAATGGTATTTAGCTGCAGAATTAAGTACTTCCATCTAATCCTGAATGTCTCATCTAGCATGAAGAAAAATAAGGGGCCATATCAAGTCATTTATTTTCAAGCAGAACTCTGGACTAAGCTAATGAAAGAATACACAAAATTTGACCTGAATCTATGATTCTATGCACCTTGTGTAGTCATTAAGCTCTATGCAAAGTGAGTAGTTGTAAAATATTACCAAATCACTAGAGGAAAATCAGTCTCTCAGAGTTGTGTTTTGAAGTTGTATTATATGATCTCAGTGGCTACTGTAGCATCATGCTGATGAAGATACTAGCCATATTTTGAAAGGTCTACATAATGGTTGATCCAGGCAAAAATGGATCAACACCCTTTTCTCCTGTGAAACTCTGCAAGTGTATGTAGGTCTAAACATTTGCACAAGCCTAGCTAGGTACATCTGCATACAAATCCAATATCTGTGCATACTTTTTGCACAAGTCACCAATGTCCTCATCCTATAAACAATTTCTTTTTCTCCTCTTACTGAAATCAGAAGTCAGTAGAAAGATTACTAGAATAAGGGCTGCAGGATCATTTTACTTCTTTATACATTGCTGTGCTGATTGCATATATTTTAAAAATAAAATATTAATTAAGCATAGTATATTTTGCTTTTCTATCATCTATATTTAGATCAAAATACAAGGTTTTTCAAGCCAGGACTTCCTTCACTAAAATCATACCTAATGCCCTTTTCTCAGTCAATACTCCCTACAGATGCAAACATTGAGCCCGTCTTGTTGCTGTATAGAAGTGGGCATCTGCCAGGTGAACAAGTTAACTGTCAAAAAGACAAAATTCCTAATCAATTCAATGTTTTTCTTTTGCTGGCAGTGCTGCAAATAAAAATGGATAAATGGAGTGTATCTGTGCCAATTGGTACAAGAGTTACTGTATGGCGATATTCAGCAATTTAAGTTATATTTTGAACTTTTTGACTTTATTAAAAGAGTGTAAGAATGATAATATATACCATTATAAAGAGCCAGCATTATATAACATTGTGCGCAGTGATGCTTCAAGAGATTCATCCAAGATATCACAACCTAAAAGTTGCAAACAGTCTGGAGAGTTCTGCAAGTTACATGGAGTATAATTTTGAATCACAACCATCATACCCTCCCCAATTTGGATTAACAGAATATAAATTTGGTATGCCTGGGTCCTACCTACTATTTAGAAAAGAAAGAAAAAATGTCCTGATCATTGGTCTAAGACTAATGCTTAGAACAGTTTACTGGTTCTATAGATTTTGTACTCATCTACCAACTTTTTCTTAGACCTTAAAAGTTGTTAAGTAGTCTATCTTAATGTGTATGAATTGTAATTGCAACTGTATCAGTCCCAGCATATTAGTGAGACAAGATAGTTGAGGGAATATCTTTTATTGGACCAGCTTGTGTTGGTGAGAGATAACAAGTTTTCGAGCCACACAGAAGATGGTTCCATAAAAGATATTGTCACCCACTTTGTCTATCTTAAAGTGTGTCATTTAATTTAAAATATTTTCTAATACCTTTTCTGTGTTGAGTATCAGCTATATTCAATTTTAGCCATTTCATAATATACATAACTATACATTTGCTGTGGTTCTGTCTTCAGCCTAGAAGGCTACTGGAGTTCCATGCTGTCATTGCTAACCTCATAGATTATCCCTATTCTGTGTTCAAGAGGACCTAAAACCACTCAATTAGGATAAGTGGAGGGAAAATATTGGAATTTATCTTATTTTTCCCCTAAATCCAATATTTTCTCTTCTTAATCCAGTTAGATTGCTGTAGCTGCATTTCTCTCTTCTTTGTATTTTATTTCACTTCAGAAGAGATGCAATTTGTTGCTACATTAAGTGCGAAGATATTTTGTTTTATCTGACTCTTGTATATAATTAAGATTCAGGACTCTATGAGAGTCCTAGTGCTTTTATCACATAATATGATCCAGATCTAAATCCAAGTCTCCAGTGTAAGATTAAGGTGAGCAGAGGCCAAGACGGCTGACCTCAATTTCCAGAAGATCCCCTCCAACTGCAGAGTTCAAGAAGATAATTGGCCCTCTGGTTGTTAAACTTTTCTAGAATTCGGATGATGTGTTATTATTAGAGCTAGGCAAAATATTCACAAAACCCCCCTAACCCAACAAAGCTCATTTGGCTTCTGGTTTTGTTACCAACTCAAATCTGAGCCTAGATTTACCAGTTGACTAAGTGAACCTGAATCAATATGTCCCCCCCCCCAACACATGGCTGCTTTTATTGAGCATCTCTTTGAATTTTGGGATTAGGTAGAACTTGGAACTCAAGGAATATGAATCTATGTGACTGCAAGTCATAAAAGCATGAACCAAAACTGCTGAGTTTAACCCAGTTTGTGTGCCCAGTCCTGACATCACTGGGACACTTTGCATGAGCAAGGGTTGCAAGATCAGGTCCCTATTTTTTTTTTTTTTTTATAAACTCCTTACAACAAAATTGTTAGCCTTTCTGAGAGCAGGCGGAAAGAATGATGTGTTGAAATTAGGCATATTGGAATCCAGTGTCTCTCTTCTGTTTTGTTTATCTGACACATTGTCTAGAGCGGGGGTCAGCAACCTTTCAGAAGTGATGTGCCGAGTCTTCATTTATTCACTCTAATTTAAGGTTTTGTGTGCCAGTAATACATTTTAACATTTTTAGAAAGTCTCTTTCTATAAATCTATAATATATAACTAAGCTATTCTTGTATGTAAAATAAATAAGGTTTTTTAAAATGTTTAAGAAGCTTCATTTAAAATTAAATTAAAATGCAGAGTCCCCTGAACTGGTGGCCAGGACCCAGGCAGTGCGAGTGCCACTGAAAATCAGCTTGTGTGTCGCCTTTGACATGCGTGCCATAGGTTACCTACCCCTGGTCTAGAGACCTACCAAGTCTAGTTATGGTAGAGTGGCCCCCTTCTTGCCCCCATTGCCTTTTATATATATATAAACTGTTAACATTGGCATAGAATAAAGTATCAATGGAGCCTTTAACAAGAAGATAAAATGTTACAGTGCATAACATCAAGATTTCCCCTTTGAACTGAAACATCCTCTAAGACATTGCTTCTGAGGTATCCAAGAACTCTAACTATTTCCTGAAGAGATTTTTGCTTCTGAGTACCCTTCATTTGTAGAATGTGCAGGAAGAAGTGCTCCATTTAAGAAATTATGCCTCTTATAAAACTAAAGCTTTGTCCACTCACAGTCTTGAGGGTAGAACAGGAGGCAAACAATACTTTAGGCTAGTTCCAGACACAGTCAATAGGGGCTCAGTCCTGCAAGGAACTACTAAACATAGCTTTAAGCATATTAATATTTCCACTGATTTCAATGAGGCTACTTCCATGCTTAAAGTTAAGTACCTGCTTAAGGGCTTTCCTGTATCTAGGTTTGAGTGTTCAGCACCTTGCAGAACTGAGCCCTAGAAGAATAAAAAGGCCACAAAGGCATGCACACATGCTGGCGGTTCTGTCACATTAGTTTTTGTTGTTGATCATTATGCAAATTCTTGTTAAAAACTCATATGTATAACAGGAAAAAAGTCTTGCTCTGGGAAAACTAGTTGTATTTCTAGTTTTAGCAGACCTATTGCTGATGAAAGGTGCTAGATTGACAGCACAAATATTGAAGATCAACACCACATGAAGATGCAGTAGTAGCAGCCTCCCCATTCTGTCCTGCCAATATGCTTTTGCCTTGACCTACAGCAACTGCATCTAGTTATGTTTGATGGATCTGCTAAACCGGGATTACAACTCCCATGAGTCCCTTTTTCACAGGACTTCCCTCTCTTTTTCCCTGGACAGAGGAAAGTGTCTTGAACCAGAAAGTAGCCAGACGGGTTCTGTGAAGTAGAGGCTGCATGTCAGCCAAGGAGCTGCAGAGAAGCTGGATGCAGAAAGAATTCCACAGGAACTGTTCACAGAGCAGTGTTTGGAACAGGCTATAAGGGTTGGACATTACAGCTGTGTATAGGTCTATACCGGACTTATTGGGAAGCAGCATCAGCTGGGCAGGGAACAAATGCAGAAGTGACACTGATCAGACACACTAACTGAACCTGGCTTAGAAACCTACAAGCTTCTCTTTGCTTGAATAGAGATTGGACTGAAAAGGACACCTCCCAGCCCTAGCCTGAAGAGCCCTAACTCACACCTGGACTGCTCCAAGAACACAAACATGCATGGCTATTGCTTACTTTGAACTGTAACTGTTAAGTCTCTACGCATAGGGTATCCGCAACCTTTCCCTTTTGTGCCAGCCCTAGTAAAATACCCTTTCACTTAACCATTCAGACGTGGTTATTGGACTTAGGGCTTGTCTTCAAGTCAAGGTACGCTACTGGCACTTTAAGTGTTTTGTATACTCCATTACTGAGTAGCCTCAATAATACTTTTGAGTAGGTAGTTTTATTTCAAGTCCATACTGGGGAGATTTTCCAAAGGCGCAAAGAGCAGATAGGTTCCCAACTCCCTTTGTAAGTCAAAGAGAGTTGATACCCAATTCCCATTTACACCTTGAAAATCATTCCCTTATGTCTTTGTCCTAGACTAACCTGTAGGAACTGGACTGAAACAAAATCAGCTTATTTCATACTGGCCACAAAACAACTGACAGATAGCAACAACTTTTGGTCACTGCTGACCTGAGCCATATTTAAACCAGCAACCTCCAGCTGAAAGGCCACATAACCTGTTCCTAACCTCTTGATCCACCCAGTCTGTTGCACAGTCATATACCTCAGGAAGCAACACACTGAATTACAAAAGGGATTCAGGATCACGATGGATGAATAGAGTGCAGAACAGATAAGATTTTAACAAATTAGCAATGATTTTTGTCCAGTGCAAATGATTAAGTCTGAATAAATTTGTAGATAGTTCAATCACTCTGTAACTGGGAAATCAGCAGCTGAGTTGCTGCAGGGTCAGGACATGATAGACAGTACATAATAAATACAGAAACTGGTTACGTAACTATATCAGCCAATCCACCATCATTATCTCCAGACAACTATTTTTCCTGTCTTTTTAAAAACTGTAATCATAATCTGTTTTAATTTATGGACACGTTCCCATAAAGCACTCTGGGCACTTCAAGAGAATTAAATTAAAAACACAGCTAAACAACACAAGGAAATATGGCCAAACAAACATATCCCAGAGAGAGAGGGGAAAAAGCCATTAACTTGACCCTCAGCATACAAAGTCGCCCTTGGGTATAGTTGGTGATTTTAATAGATTACATATTTGCATTAATAATGCAGCACTTCATTATTAAATTCCTTCAGAACTCATGAACAGATACCATCTGGTCTTTGTTACAGTTCAAAATATCTTGTGTTCTTTTGGTGGAAGAGTGAGACCAAAAGTGCATATCATCTATTTTTTATAAATAATATCTTTTGCTGCCTGGACTAGTAGGAGTCAGGTGATGGACTGTTTGTTGAATGACTTTGACCCTAGTGGCTAATTTGTTGCCACATGCTTGCTCCCTTGAGTGGATGTGGAAAGCTGAAAGGGGTGGGGACCTTGGAAGCCATATTCCCCTATATGCCCTCATGGTTGCATTTTTGGACTTCACATAAGGCTTGGGCAGAAGTATCATTTAGGTTGTAATCACCATAGGAAGTAATCATTAGTGGCTGCTCACCCCTATATTTTGATCATTGTTTTATTAAAGCTGATTGTAGGTGTTGGGCTTAATTTTTGCAGTGGTCTCAACGTGATTTCTAATAGGGTGCCACAATTTTGGGCAAATTTATTGTCATTTCAATTATGTCATCTATATCCCGATACTCATATGAAGTACTGAGCACCCTCAACTGCAACCAAAACCAAAGAGAGTTGATGTCATTCAGTGTCTCATAGAAGGCACCATCATCACAGAGTCTGGCCCAATGATGCACAATGAGTCTGTGTAGATCTCAACCTTTTTCTTTCTGAGCCCCCTTCCCCCGCCCCCCCCCCCAGAATGCTATAAAAACTCCACGGCTCATCTATACCACAACATCTGGTTTTCTAAATATAAAAGCCAGGGCTGGCATTAAGGGGTAGCAAGCAGGGCAATTGCCCAGGGCCCCAAACCACCTGAGGCACAGAGAAGCTAAGTTTCTCAGGCTTCTGCTTCAGCCCCAGGTGGCAGGGCTCTGGGCTTCAGCTGGGGCTTCAGGTTTGTGCCCTGGGCTGCAGCTGGCCCTGTGTGGCGGCCCCCCTGAAACCTGCTCATGGCTGCCCCAGGAAGCCCCGTACCGCTGGTTGAGAACCACTGGTCTTGAGGTCATAATTTGAGCCTAAGATCCACCAGCAAAGTCACACCCAGATTTATTTGTGGGAGCAAAATTGTAGATGCTAAACGGAAAGTCCGTTTTCAAAAATTGGCTTTTTACATCTATAGTGAAATACTAAGGGAACAGAGCCCATAAAAATTAGTAATATTTAAATGAACTGTAAGAAAACACTATTAATGAGCAAGTCTTTTACCTGTAAAAAAAACAACATACACAAATTGTCGTAAGTTATTTGACCACTTTCCCAGGAAAACTGTACTTTGGATCTGTTCTTCTGGTTTATAAACAACCTGTTTTATATAAATATTTCTAATAAAAATCTGGGAACATTAAATACCAAAGGAGAATTCTCTGAACCATTTCTACAAAGGCTCTTTTCCTCCCCTGTAAAGTCAAACACTAAGGGTGCAGTTTGCAGACCCTTAGGTTTTTCTAAGCCTCATTTTAAGGAGGATTCATACAACCATGAACATTTTCCATAGCCTCTAATATATTGTTCAATGGTTTTGGTTCAGCTGCTGGAGAACTCTGCAGTTTTAGCAGGAAATATCTTGGTCTTAAGACACTGGATTTATGGCTTATTATAACAATCCTACCCACTAACTCCCCTTTTTTGTCCTATGATGAGAGGTGTTAGTGGGCCACTTTACCTTAAATGGTTCCTTAGAATGTGTTAGCTATTTATGCTAAATAGTCTGCCTCATCTTGTATTTAGCTCTCAAATGGAGTACCTTTCCCAGACCTGAAGCGCTCTGTGTAGCTCAGGGGTTCTCAAACTGGGGGTTGGGACCCCTTAGGAGGTCACGAGGTTATTACACAGGGGGTTGCGAGCTGTCAACCTCCACTCCAAACCCTACTTTGCCTCCAGAATTTATAATGGTGTTAAATATATAATCAAGTGTTTTTAATTTATAAGGGAGGTCGCACTCAGAGGTTTGCTATGTGAAAGGAGTCACCAGTAAAAAAGTTTGAGATTCATTGGTGTAGCTCAAAAGCTTGTCTTCTTTAACCAATGGAAGTTGGTCCAATAAAACATATTAGTTCACCCACCTTGTCTCTCTAAACTTACTGTATGGAATTTGACTATATATCAGAATCTCACTTCACTTTATCACCTATTCATCTCATCTTGATTCAGTCTTCCCAGCAACACAAGTTCATTCAAGCATGAAGGAGAATGTCTTCAGCTTCAGAAAGCATTGAGCTTGCCCTCATAGTATGTTACCTGGCATTGTTCTGTTGGGGGTAGGAGATGGGAAGAAATTAACGGTATACCAAAACAGAGAACAAAAAGTAATGATATACATCTCCTCTCACCTGCTATTTTTTCCATCTAGCCTGCATGTGAATATAACAAGCCTACAGCCTCCAGTTCAAGCATGGCTAACAGGGTCTTATTGCATTGGCTGACACATATATTCTCTACCCACTCAGAGTGGAGCAGAGGAATCTGACTACCTGCTGCTAAAAAACCTCAGCAAATTCTTTGACTTCAATGGTCTGGAAGTTTTGCCATAGACTTCAGTGGGGCTAGCATTTCACCGACTGCCATTAATGAAAGCACAAAAACATTGTATCCTCATGGGAGGGTAGAATAAACATTTCCCCTGGCTTCTGTCAAACCAAGCCAGACGTGCAGCTGAGACAAGTTAAGAAAGAAAGAAAGAAAATCTCAATTTTCCTTCATTACAGGTGATGAGCATGCACAGCTCCCACTGAAACACTGAAAATAAGTCTACTCAACACAAATCTGGCAGGACAGAAGACATTCTCCAGGGAGTTGAGAACCATATGTAAAGAGATGGTTGTTTATGTACCTAGAAATACAGACATATCTTAGCCAATCTAAAGCCCCTAAACCCATATAGTTCTCCACGCAGGATCATACTCTCTTTGTGGTACACTGCATACAAACACAAAGAGTTTTATTTTTGGGATACTGCTGTGGTGGACAAACTTCTAGACATACTTATAGGAGATTTGCTGGTGACAGGGGGCTCAAATAAAGATTTTTTAAATTTTATTTATTTTTTTTTTAGCAAGGAGTATATTTTTACGAGACATACAGTTAACTTTGAAAAGTTGTAATATCAGGTGTGATGATTAGTCTTCCATTCCTACTCCCCCCAGATGGTGAACTTTATACAGTTGGTATTTAATTTTTTTGTATAGTAGATAAGATCAACTTTTAACCCAAGGTGAACGCTTCATTTTTGTATCCATTTTTTGTATCCATTTTTTGTATCCTAAGAATCATTATTTGAATATTTACATAGAAGAGAAATTGTGTTTTGTTTGTTCTTAAGTTCTTCTAAAGCTACAGCTTTATTTTTTTCCTATAAGTTTTAATGTTAGGGTCCAATTAATTACAAATGCACTTTCATAATTAAAAAAATCATGATATCTGTGTTTTGGACTGATCTGTTAAATGAATGGTAATCTTTTTTCGAGACTTACAGGAAATGTAAGTGGATATTCAGTATCTCCTAGCCCCAGTAGTTAGGCCTCTTGCAATGGTCTACCTAAGATTTCTAAAACGAAATGTGATCCAAAGCAGGTTGCTTGTCAGATGGACAGAGACACTATTAATAGATGAGGAGAGACAGACATATTCATATCAAACTTTAATGCTAAGATTCTTGATTTTTTTTTTAAAAAGCCTCTTGCTTATCAATCAAGCTCAACTTGACAAATGATCCAGAAAACTGCCAAAAAATGATTCTGTATAAAAAAAACACAAATGAAAGTTTTCACGAGCATGCTATAAAAAGAATTTGCATGAACAAAATCTGGCTAGTCACTGAGTTTTCAAGAATAATCACAGCTTATTCCATTTTTGTGGAGATAACAGAGCTGAGTTATTAAATAAATAAGATTACTTTTAGAGAACTCTGAATGAGTTGTTCATAACTAAACCCCAATCCCAGATACAATATTTTAATGAGGCTTTCCAAATTCAAGCTTATTTTTAAACTGTAAATCATTATCCAGTTGAAACCTTCCGTTTCTTATCAGTCCAGGCATTTGCCCTTCAATACAACCTTTAGCTTAGTGTTTGGGCAGTCCATTTTCAGACTCCCATAGTGCTTAATATAATTTCTGTATATCAAACCTTTTAGAGCGAGAAAAGGCACTGTATTATTCATTCTGTTTGACAAATTAAAAGGATTAATTGCAAATGAATATATCTATGGGTGTCTCTTATCCAATAGGAGTGTTATCTCAGTCATAATTTTAGTGACAGAAATGCTCTTGTTGGCTTCCCTATTCTCTTCTACACAACTTGTAATAAAGATATTTGTAGCAGATAAAAGGCATAAAGAGTGGTACACATTTGCATTATAAAAAGGGGAAGGTGAAAATGATATACTGATAGCCAAATTGGCTGGAAACAAAATGAAAGCTTGAGAAGCCAAACAATGGTAAAATCAAACCTGCCTGAAACACTGATGTACACAATCAGAAAGGATGTTTTGAGGAGGCCATACAGAAAGGCAGCCTCATGTTAGCTCTTGTTATTTACATTGCCTTCCCAACAAAGGGGAGTCAGATCAAGTCCTTTTGTGGTGGGGTCAGGTAGTGACATGGAAGGGAACACCAGCTCTGTGACTGCCATGGACAGTCAGGCCTGGCCCTCCGGAACCAGGACTCAGACCAAGAAGGGCTCAGAACAAGGCAGGTACAGGACCAATCACAACCACTGCCCACTGCCGACTGCTGGACTTAGGATCATTCCTGGCAATGCAACTCAGCTGATCTGGTCAATTGGGGGTTTCAACTGCAGTTAACTAGCTGTTCCCAGATCATCTGCAGGCCCTCATTCTGAGTATGACATTCTCTTCTCTTCTTCTCCTCTGTGTGGAATCCCTCCCAGTTGATACACTATGGAGTTCAGCCTACAGCTGGAGGGAAGATCACTGTACACAACATTGTCTCTTACTTGGTAGTTTGGCATTTGCTTCCTTCCTCATCAGATATATACACAATGGATCCCAGCAGCAAAGCCCTGGCTGGGAGCACCCATCATTGCCCTGAATTCAGACTGGAATAGAAAGAAGAGATATCAAGGGAATAATTGCTTTAGCATTTTGAATCAATTCCTTGCTTTACTTTGCAACCCTAACATTCTTTTCGTATAGTTAGGAGAAATTTGTTCTAAGCTGAGACTGTTTTCTATCCAACCTCTCCACAGAGGGTCTCTTCCTCTTCTTCCTTTCTCTCAATTTTGTATGATATCTATGTATTTGCAGCTCTTGCCTACATCTCTGATGCACTTTCACACTATGCTGTAATGGCTGAACTATATCCAACATCACCTACGAGGGAAAAGAAAGTTCTATATTTTGTTGTATCCACGTCTTGCTTCCATCACATATTTATAGTGCAAGCTGTTTGGGGCATGGTCCATCTTTGCACTGTGTGTGCAGTGCATGCTAATTGGAACCCCATACCAGAATAAGTCCTTTAGGCACTATAACAATGCAAACAATTATGAATAATCGAGATAAACAGTAACAAATTCAGTCCAGCACTTCTTCATCCAAAGCAGATACCAATGTTTACAGCCTCCCTTTCTGTGCCTCCCTTGTTGCTTTGCCTTTGTTTTCAGTGTTCTGCACTTTTAAATATCAAGTACAGGACACTCTTGAGACAGGACATTGGATCTGATGGACACTGGATCTCATTGCCTAATAGTCTGATGCGGGTTGGCACTCCCTGCTTATTTAAACTTAGAATATAAAATGGCACAGAAAAAGAGAACACACTTCAAAATAGACCTGATTTAAGGAAGGAGAAAGCAGATGAAAAGTCTAGGCTATAAAAACAGAAAAAAACAGGCCCTGGTGAAAATCCTAAAGAGAACAAGGAAGTAAAACATTTATATCCAGCAAAATATAAGTAAATAAGCAACACAATAATAAAATATATTAGTATGCCTTTTGCCTTTTAGATCTACTACACATACCACTAGCCAATATTCATTAGTATCTATTTGGAAGTGAATCAAAATCACAAAGTATTCTGATATGGATTCAGACTTTGCCTCCTTCAGAAATTCAGGACATAAAACAATGGTATCTAATTTAAACATAGGAACTTTGGTGAATAGAAGTGTAATTCTATCAATGCTGTATGGATGCTATATTTTTTTCATAATACCAGATGACTGGCTGATGGACACAGCCCCTGATATTTGTTTAGAAGTCAGGGGTGCTATGTGAATACCGATGACTTACTTGCCCCTGAATTGAAATATACTGTAGATTGGAGGAGAAATGAAAGTTAAAGCAAATAAAATTGTCTCACCCACAGTGACAGATCAAAAGGAACAGAGCAAGTTTGCCTATGGAACTGCCCACTAGTGAGCATAAATAACTGTAAATATTAAAGTGTATTAAATCATTCATATCACTGGATTGCTTGAAAATTTGTAACCACTTGGGGCAAGAGGTGAGAAGAATAGGGCATTTTTTGTAGAATTCAAATAGCAAAATTAGTCAGGTGCGTGATGGCTCTTTGCTTTCCTCTGAAGCATCTTGCAATGGCCAGTACAGAAGGGAGAATACTGGACTTGATGAATCACTGGTTTGATACACCATGGCAGATCCTATGTTCCTATTAAAACTGGCTGAAGGAGGTTCCCCTCCAGCCTCAACACCATATTGAAATTTAAAAGTCAATGTATATGCCCCTCAGAACTTCACTCTGTTTAAATTAGTTTCCCTTAGTATCAATTTGAGTATGCTAATTGTATGGTCCTTTAGTCTGATGTCTTCATGATAGACCCAAGATTTTGGGGTAACCTAGAGTAATACTAATTTATGAATGATACCGAGTAGTAAGAAACACTGCTAAAAGGGAAAGGCGATGTTTATGAATTAGTTTATCTGTCAGGATTCTACCCTGCTTTTGCTGAAGGCTATGATCACTTGAAGCAGAGACTATTTTTCTAAACTGTCATATAAACAGCAAGTTTGGTGCAGTGATGTATGTGGCTGACAAGTGTTGGGCCTGCATCTGATATCAGAAATACTTGTAGGTAAAAGGAAGGGAATAGCCAAGGGAAATCTAAATGATATAAGCTTCAGCCATCACCTCTTATTATCATTCAGCAACTGTGATATTACACAGTTACAATACCCATTCACACCATTACATCTAAGATGAAGATGAGTAAAGCTCTTTAACCCCATTTATAGACAAACAACAGGGCTGGATTAATGCACACTTCAGATCGCAGCTGGAAAGGCCAAATTATATACTAGGGATTGTCATAGTATAATTCCCAACTCTGGACCTTAGCGTCCAGGATATGGGTACTAGCCTAAAGTCCTCTAAGCTTAATTACCAGCTTAGATTCTGTAGCGCTGCCACCAATCAGGAATTCCAGGGACTGATACTCTCTGGTCCCCCTAAACCCTTCCCTGGGGACCCCCAAGACCCAGATTCCTTGAGTCTCACAACAAAGGGGAATAAACCATTTCCCTCCCCCCTCCTTTCTTCCTCCCAGCTCTTTCCCACCCTGGGTACACTAGGAGACCACCGTGATTCAAATCCTTGAATCACCCCCCCGAGAGGAATGTTACCTTCCCCCTCCCTTCTTCCCCGGAGAGAGATACAGAGATAAATGCAGAGAGCAGGTTTTTCTTCCCTCCTCCCTTTCCTTTCTTCCACCAATTCCCTGGTGAGTGCAGACTCCCTTCCCTGGAGTCTTACAAAAGATAACCAAAAAAAATCAATTAGATTTAAAAAAAAAAGGAGGAAAACTTTAATAAAGAAGAAAAAACATAAAAATTGTCTCTGTAATCAAGATGGTAAATATACAGGATTTTTATAGCTTATAGACAATAGAAAGAAGCTTTCTCCAGCAGAAACACAATTTAAGCTACTTCCAGCAAGTACACATCTGCAAATAAAGAAAAACAAGTTAAAAGACTATAACCGCCTTTTTACTTACTCACTATTCTGAATAGATAAGAGACTGTAGCAGGGAGATTGGCAGAAACCTGGTTGCACCTCTAGTACCGTCCAGGACCCAGAGAGAACAACACACAAACCCAAAACCCACAAACAAAGGCTTCCTTCCACCTAGATTTGAAAGTATCTTGTTTCCTGATTGGTCCTCTGGTCAGGTGTTTGGGTCCCTGTTTGTTAACCCTTTATAGGTAAAAGAGACATTAACTCTTAACTATCTGTTTATGACAGGGGTCTCAACACATTTCCCTTTGG
This sequence comes from Gopherus flavomarginatus, assembly GCF_025201925.1. Lineage (NCBI taxonomy): Eukaryota > Metazoa > Chordata > Testudines > Testudinidae > Gopherus > Gopherus flavomarginatus. The sequence goes on from NC_066619.1 coordinate 183,347,717, forward strand.
TTATGAGCACCATCTTCAGGTAAGCAGTCCTGAAGAGAGAGTGATCTACTGGAACCTTCTAGGGCTCCAAAAGCAGATTTTACAGAAGGTGGTGCCTCGACCTGGGATGACAGTCTTCACATCCTGAGTATAGGCTTTAGTCATCTCAAGAAACTTTCCAGGGAAGGCCCACTTATCCTGCTTACACCAATGCAGTATTTCCAAATGTACAAGGCACAAACAACTATCAGAGTATAGACAGAACTCAGTTGTTTTCCAGAGTCTCAGCTTCCTTCCTTCCTTCCTTTTTTACTTGAAAGTGAGGCTGCAGCTCTTTGGCAGCTAAGAAAATCTTAAAGCTTAAAGCAAGTGTAACCAATGCAAATGTCTCCCAGAGTTTGCAGAGAGCCTGCAATGGTAGCTCTGAGAAGTGTGAACTGTCTCATTCATTTCCACTGTATAGGGTGGTGATTTGGCTTCCTTTTCCTGAAAGTGAGGACTTATATAAGACATGGCACTAATGAGAACAATACTTTCCGTCTGAGCAGTCAGTAAGACATACACAAATGGACAGTAAAAAAAGTCGTAAGAAGTGGACAAATCTATCCGGAATGGCTTCATTTAAACTCCGTAGGGGTAAGAAACAAAAGAAAAGCTGTTTACAATAACAGCACTTCATCAATACATGGCAAAGTGAGCTAATATCATGCCTGGATAATTTTGTTATGAATTTCAGTAATAAAAGACATCTTGCAAGATATACAAATGGCTAATTGTCTCATACCCACTGACATTAGATATAAAAGTAGAGTAGGAATTTTGAAAAAAACATAGTAGAAAATGAGAAACAAACCAAATTAATTATCATTATGATTTTTCCTTAATGAAAAAAATAAATCTTAGATTTTAGTGCACACCAGACCACTACAGAAAACAGGTAAATAACAATTATAGAGAGCACTTATTTAGATCTTTTTCATCCAGAAATCTGAAAGTGCTTTAGACAGGAGGCCAGTATCATTTTACATGTGGGGAAACTGAGGCACAGAGAAAGGAAAGTGACTTGCCTGTGGTCACCAGCAGGACTAGAACACAATCTCCTGAGTCCCTGTCCAGTGCTTTAGGCACTACTGCTTCCCTATAATACAACTATGCTGGAGACGCCACTAACCATCAGCTAGCCTGCTTCACATAATTGTTTTCTTGCCACAAATTACTAAACCACTAAAGTAATATATGTAAAGTTCTTTCTGAAAATAAAAATCTGCCTTTCCCGAAATCTGCACCTTGGAATTACTAGATGAATTCAGTCTGCCACTGAACACCATTTAATAGTTAGTAGTAGCAAAATGTGCAATACTTAGAAAGCTAGCACACTTCCAGCTTATTTAAAAAAATGTCAAACATAGCTCTGACAGAGGAAATAACTTCATATCAGCAACAGAATGGGTGGAGGGATATGCTAAAGTTTGGTGTCACATGAATGCACTAATGTAGTTGTGATTTAACATGGCTCTTAGATAATGTCAGAACTAAAATAACATTTTAGACTGCATTTGTAACTAGGATACATTGATCTCATGAACATGCACTGGCCCAAAATAAAAAAAAAATAGAAGAATGAAATAGAATGAAGACAGAAGTTGAAAAGCATAAAGCAATCACTTAGGTTCAGGGTGTGGTTTCCAGAGGCCCAGTGGTCAGAGCAAGCATCAGTGCTGGGGACTGGAACCGAACTCAGAGTCTAAATGCCAGAGCCATTGGTCAAGATGGAGTCAGAGTCTGGAATGAGAGCCAAAGGTCAAAAACAGATTACCTGGAGTCAGGGGAGGCAGGAGCAGGGCTGGTTCCAAGACAAAAGCAAGGCTGAGACAGGACTGGAACAAGACTTGGTGCAGGGCAGGCTCCAGGTTGAGTGCAAACAAGGTCTAGACCAGAGGTCAGCAACCTCTGGCATGCGGCTTGTTGGTTCAGGCCAGTTTGTTTACCTGCCATGTCGGCAGGTTTGGCAGACCACAGCTCCCACTGGCTGCAGTTCGCTGTCCCAGGCCAATGGGGGCATCAGGAAGCACCGCGGGCCGAGGGATGTGCTGGCCGCAGCTTCCCACCTCCCGCATTGGCCTGGGATGGCAAACCGCGGCCAGTGGGAACTGTGGTCCACCGAACCTGCTGATGCGGCAGATAAACAAACTGGCCCAGCCCACAAGGCGAGCCGCGTGCCAGAAGTTGCCGACCCCTGGTCTAGACTGAAGCAGTGCAGCAGCAAAGCAGGAACCCAGCTGGAGTAAAGTAAGCATAAAGAACCAGAAAATTATGACTGGAGAAATAATAATATAGTTCCTATTTTTATGAAAGGGGGGAAAAGGTGATCTGGGAAACTACAGGCTTGTTGGATTGACCTCAGTTGTGTGCAAGGTCTTGGAACAAATTTTGAATGAGAAAGTAGAGGTTAACAGTTATTGGGATAAAATACAACATGGTTTTAGAAAAAGTAGATCATGCCAGACAACCTGATCTCCTTCTTTGAGAAGAAAAACAATTTTTTAGGCAGTAGATCTAATCTACCTGGATTTCAGGAAGGTATTTGATAGAGTTCCATATGGGAAATTATTAGTTAAATTGGAGAAGATGGGGATTAATATGAGAACTGAAAGGCAAATAAGGAACTGGTTAAAGGGGAGACTACAATGGTGAACTGAAAGGTGAACTGTCAGGCTGGAGGGAGTTTACCAGTGAAGTTTCTCTAGGATTGATCTTGGGACCAATCTTATTCAACATTTTTATTAATGACCTTTGAACAAAAAGGGTGCTTATAAAATTTGTGGATGACAAAAAGTTGGGAGGTATTGCCAATATGGAGAAGGGCCAGAAGATCATACTAGAAGCTATTGATGACCTTGAAAACTAGAAGAAATGGGATGAAATTTAATAGTGCAAAGCGCAAGATCATGCTTTTAGGGACTAACAATAAGAATTGTTGCTATAAGATGGGGACTTACCAGCTGGATCTGACATAGGAGGAGAAAGACTTGGGAGTATTGCCTGATCACAGGATGACTATAAGGTGCAAATGTGATGTGGCCATGAAAAAGTCCAATGCAGTCCTAGGATGTATCAAGTGAGGTATTACTAGTAGCAACAGGGAAGTGTTAGTACCATTCTACAAGGCACTGGTGAGACCACCTCTGGAATACCGTGTGCAATTCTGGTTTCCCATATTGAAGAATAATGAATTCAAACTGGAACTGGTGCAGAGAAGGGCTACTAGGATGATCCGAGGAATGGAAAACCTACTTTATGAGTGGAGACTCAAAGAGCTTGGCTTGTTTAGCCTAATCAAAAGAAGGCTCAGGGGAGATATGATTGCTCTCTATAAATGCATCAGAGGGATAACTCCAACCATCTCTGAGATTTAAGTTAAGTGCCAATGTGGACACAAGAACAAATGGATGTAAACTGGTGAGCAACAAATTTAGGCTTGAAATTAGATGATGGTTTCTAACCATCAGAGGAGTAAAGTTCTGGAGCAGCCTTCCAACGGGAGCAGTGGGAGCAAAAAACCTAACTGGTTTCAAGACTGAGCTTGATAAATTTATGGAGAGGATAGTATGATAAGATTGCCTACCATGGCAAGTAGCCAAACTGTGATTGCTAGCAGCAAATATCCCCAACAGCCCATGATGGGATACTAGATGGAGAGGGCTCTGAGTTACTACAGAGAATTATTTCACAAGTGTCTGACTGGTGAGTCTTGCCCACATGCTCAGGGTCTAACTGATCACCATATTTGGGGTCAGAAAATAATTTTATCCTGGATCAGAATGGCAGAGACCCTGGGTTTTTTTCTGCCTTCCTCTACAGCATTGGGCATAGGCCATTTGCAGGTTTAAATCAATGTAAATGGCAGATTTGTTGTAACTTCCAGTCTTTAAATCATGATTTGAGGACTTCAGTAACTCAGCCAGAGGTTAGAGGTCTATTACACGAGTGGTTCGTTGAGATTCTGTGGCCTGCAATGTGCAGGAAGTCAGACTAGATCATCATGATGATCCCTTCTGGCCTTAAAGTCTATGAGTCTATTTGCATTGAGCAACTATTGATCCTCTGCTGTTGGGATTAAGACTAAGCCACATGACTTCGTTAGCCAATCAGGTGGTTCTGCTGTAACCCCGCTATGCTCATTGGCTGACGACTAAGCCGATGCAGATGCAGGCCCCCATTCCTGACAGTTGGTTTCATTAGTTGTACATTGCCAACAAAATTTTGTTTCAACATTTATTAAAGAGAAAAGAGAAAAAAGAAAACTATTTAAAACTCAAATTCAAATAAATCTTGATTTTATCAGTTTCCTTTATCTCCTCCCATCCCCACAGCCTCTCTTTATATAGATATATAGAGTTTTTTAAAAGGGAAACCCCCTGCTTGACAGCCAGATTGTATCAAATGTCCTTGCTGGGGAAAAGAGAGATTCAATTTTAGGTTGTAGCTCTGGGGTTTTGTTGTTAAAGTCAGTTCCTATCTTTTTCTTAAGACAGGATGAATGTACACGCAGAGAGAAGGCAGCAGAAAATAATAGAAGATAAGACAATGCAGCTTCAGTCTCTTATGCTTGCAGTTCAGTTTCTTGCAAGTCATAGGCACAGCATAAAGGACCAGAGCTTCACTTGCTTGTTGTTAAAAAATGTCTGGCTAAGTTGCACTGTTTTATCCCTTGCTGAGATGCACAGCCATATTAACCACTTTGAGACACTATCTTCATTCTTCTGGAATTGACTGCTTGGGACATGCTTCCAGGTACCAAACTGATCAGAGGAAAGGTTTTAAGATAAGGTTTAAGGTTTGTCCTAACTCTTATCAGACTAAGAGAATCAAACTCTTTTTAGACAGCAGGCAAAAAGCAAAAGATAGCTAAAAGATCTGAGGAATAAGGTGAGGAGGAAACTGACACACTTGAGATAGAATAAAAGATTCTCATCTCATGGGTTGTGAAGGATATAGCTTGGGTAATGATGATGTCATCTGATCCACCCTCATCTGGTCAGGACATCTTTCTGAGCCAGGAAAAAGAAGGCCCAACAATGTGATGGTAAAAGCCTGGGAATTGGTCCCAGGGTGTGATGCTATTGGTAGTGAGTACATTGCCGACTGCTCCCAAGAAAAGAAAGATCCAAAAATATGGCAAATTATTGATGTTCCTTGTGCAGAACATATGAAAGTTCTGGTCTGTTGATAAGGTAATTTTGTAGCTTCTCTAGAAGTGTTGATACCCATAACCAACAGGTCTTTCATTTCAGTCAAAGTCAGATTATATCATTCCTTTGGTTCCAGTCTGTGGTAACTTTCAGCGATAATTGTATACAACACCTTTATAAGTTAAAATGATCATCCCTACACATTTCATCTTTTTTGAACTCTTAAAACTTCAGTCCAGATTGTTGTCATTGTCGTCCTTTGTGACCGAAGATGACGCTGGCAAGTTTTACATCTTGTGTGTGTGGTTGTGCCTAAAAAGACCAACGCAAGAGTGGTAGACCTTTCTGCATGATGAGCACAGGTAGCTCAATGCCAAGGAAGAGATTACAGTCTGTGCCTACTGAGTCTGACGCTATTTACGACTCAGTGTCTGTGCCTCAAAATCCATATGGTGCAGGTTGCTACATGACTTCTGTCTTTTTTAAATTGATTGTCAGCCTGTACCTTTCTTCAGAGTGTGAATTTGTTCATAATCAAGGGTGTATCTTTTGAGTACGTGCCTCTAAAGCACAGCCATCAGCATATAGCAGCAAATTAACAATTACCTCAAAGACTTTTGTGGAAGATCACAGCCTGTTCTGATTAAATAATTTTCTAGAGGATTGGAAACGTAACATGATGCCGCCATTCAGGTCTCTTGTAGCATCATTGACCATTGCTGTATAGAAGAGATTAAACAAGAGTGGACCAATCACACAGCCTTGCTTAATACCATTAGTAATAGGAAATGAGTCAGACAGAACACCGTCTACAGAACACCATTGCAGATGCCTGTCAGACATAGTGAGAACCAATTCCAGATTCTTGGTGGTGTTCACAAAGCAGCTTTAAATGGTGGAGCGCTGCTTCTGGGCCCAAGAAATGAGCACTGACTGGTGGGATCACATCATAAAGCAGGTTTGAGATAACGAGCAGTGGCTGCAGAACTTTTTGATGTTCAAGGCCACATTCCTGGATCTGTGTGCCAAGCTCACCTTAGCACTCCAGCACAGGGAAATCAGAGTGAGAGCTGTATTGACAGTGGAGAAGCATATGGCAATGGCACAGTGGAAATCTGCAATGTGGGATTGCTACTAGCCAGTGGGAAATCATTTTGGAGTTGGAAAATGCACTGGGTTTGGGGGCTGTTGTTGTGCAGGGCCATTAATCATCTCCTGCCATGCAGGGGTGTTGTAAGAACAGGCAGGACTGGAACCTGAGGGTTCTGAGCTGCTGACTTCTCCGCATCACCACTCGAGGCTTAGGCTGTGCTCCTACGGGAGGACTCTGTGAGGCTGGGCTCAGCAGGAAGTACCCCCCAGCATGACCTGAGTGGTGGCCTCTTGCAGCCCATTGATTGGCTCATACCAGTACTTAAACTAGGAAGCCATACAGGAGAGCTATCTGAGCAAAAACACAGACTGCCTGCCTATCTCTGCTCCAGACCCTGCTCGCAATAGACTCTAGACTCCAGCTTCTGGCCCTGGTTTGCCCTCGACTTTGCACTTTGATTGCTGGCACCTGACCCTGATCTCCCATAACCTGATCCTGCCTGTCTCCTGATGCCTGAACCTTGGTTTGCCCTCTGGCCTGTCTTGGATTCTGACCTCCCTGTACTCAACTCAGCCTGACTCCTCCTCCAACTACTAGGTCTGACCTCCCTTGTCCCGTTCATGACAACAGTGACTCTCAGCAAAGTATATGACATAATGGATGGATTTGTAGCAACAGGGTTCCCGAACTGCAGTGGAGAGATAGATAGCAGACATATCTCTATTTTGGCATCTGACCACCTTGCCACAGAGTACATTAATAGAAAAGGCTATTTTTCTATGGTTATGTAAGCACTGGTGGATCACTGGGATCACTTCACCAACATCAGTGTTGGCTGGTCAGGGATGATGTAAGATACTTGCATCTTTAAGAACACAGGATTGTTCAGAAAGCTACCAGCACTTTTTTCATGACCAGGGAATTACCATTGGTGATGTTGAAATGTCACTAGTGATTCTGGGGGACCTAGCCTATTCTTTAGTCCCCTGGCTCTTGAAGCAATACATCGAATGCATCGACAGCACCAAGGAAAGATTCAACTACCAGCTCAGCATGTGCTGAATAACAAGTGTATGTGCTTTTGGCAGACTGAAGGGACTCTGGCATTGTTTACTCATGATATTCGATCTCAGTATAAAAAAACTGCCCAATGGTTATAACTGCTCCTGTGTCCTGCATAATATCTGTGAAGCAAAGGGGGAAAGGTGTTGCCAGGGTGCAAAAGGAGAGGCTGTCTGCTGAGTTTGAACGGCTAGACACAAGGGCTATCAGAAGAGCTCAGTGCAGAGCTGTATGGTTCAAGGAGGCTTTGAAGCATGTTAAAAGCACTTTACCAATGAGCAGTACTGAGTTGTGGTGTACTGTTCTCTACTAGGCCCTGCAGTTTGGGTGCCTGTGAGGAATTATGTGACACTTGGTGTGCATTTATGAATATAATACTGACAATGTATCTATTAATTCACTGGTGCTTGCTGTACATGTATGATTATTACACTGTTTGTCACTGATCCTGAGTTATGTCATAGTGTACAGTAACAACTGGTCGGTGCTTTCACTACCACCAGGCTGTGTCCAGCATAAGTTGGGAACTAATAAAGATGAATTATTTTCCAAACAATAGAGTTTTATTGAGTAAGGAAAACACACATAAAAATTCTGTGCAAGTTAAAAGCAAATACCTGAAAACCTTGATAAATGTATGGAACTGAACTTAAAGAAGGGGAAGGAACATTCATGTCCATCAGCTGTGGCTCTCACAGGTATGTGAAGCTGGGTTTGTCCCTAACGTCCCCAGTGTAGAGTGGTAGGGTAGGGATGTGGCCCCTGATGCCACCTGGAATGTTGGAGGGGATAGGGAAGTGTTATACTGGAGTTCTCCATGGATTGCAAAGGGTGATCCTCAGATTATTGAACCTGTAGATCCACAAGAGTCTGCAGCATTTGTGTTTGCTGCCAGAGAAGCCCCATTATGCCCTAGTGCCTCTCCCTTTCCTCTTCCTGCTGGGACTCCTGGACCTTTCTCCTGTCCACTCTTCCCTCTCTATACAGTCTGCAGTATTCACCCTCCAGGCCTTCTGTTCATGGTCTGATGCAGATCTGGCTTGCAGGATGTATCTGAACACGTCATCTCGAGTCCTATTCTTTGTCCTACTTATCTGGCTCAGGCATTCTGTGGGTGTGGAAGAGGAACCCCTCAAGGCCAAAATGGCATCAGCTGCAGATAAAACACATTGAGGTGCCATTGTCAGTATAGTCACAAAAGAAAGTGAAAGCTGAGATTTAGAACTCCCTTTCCTTGCTCCCTAACAGTTATAAACAAGACATGATAATTACCATGTCTGCTTCGGAGTGATTGTGCTCGGTACTACTCACAGCACCAGCCATATTGAATATGGCCCTGTAGAGGTGAGGGAAATGAGAAGGGAATTGTTCAGTTGCATAAAACTATGAGTACTGAGCAATGGCACTGAATACTGGTGCCATTTTCCACAGGAAGTAGTGATTTTAGCTGATATCTCACTCCTGGGGAAACAAAGGCAGAGAAAGCACAGCTGCTGCTGGCATCCCTGGCCTGTATGTTGCTTGCCTCTTTACTGCAAGGGTGACTGCCGAAGTTCTCACCAACTTGTGTGGGAAAGTGTCCTACTACGGAGGAAGAAATAAGGCTGCCATCCCTAGAAACCTTCAGGAGAAGATTGCAGAGTACCTCCATGAAAGTTTTACCAAAACGTGTGAGGCGGATTCGAGTGACATCCCTGTGTATGTAAACAAACTGCTCCACATGAAGAATTCTTCTGTCCACCTAGCTACAGCCTCTCGGGGAGGTGAATTTCCTGCATCAACAGGAGAACCCCTCTTTTCAGCATAGGTAGTGTCTACGCAGAAGTGCTATAGCAATGCAGCTGTAGCATTTCAAGTGTAGGCAACCCTCATGGGTTATTTTGAACTATTGGGTGTGAGGCTGAACTAGTGCTGGGGTCTGGAGGGCCAGCATATATCCAGGAAACTAAATAAATTGGATCCCTGATGGGGATTTTTTAACTGGCTGAGTTCTTAGAGGGCAAAACAGAGGCAGGGCACTGCAGAGGCACTATGAAGGGATGCTTGGGAGGCACTGTGCTACAACACCGCTTTCTTTACAAAAAATACCTTCCTTGTTCACTGACCTATTAACCTGAGAGGCAGGGGAGCATTAAGGTTTTTGTGATTAAAAAAAAATTACTGCATTTTTTTCAAATTATACATTCATTCATGATGGCAAGGACAAAATGCACCTGACACCTTCCTTCAATATAGAATCTCTTCTGCTACAACTGGAAGTCAAAGCCGTGAATAATAAAGCTTCTATAACTCCTTCCATCCATGGATCTCAAAGTGCAAAGCCATTTATACACTTTTCATCTCAAACAGCCCTGTGCATTAAGGGAGGTCTTGTCTCCCCATTTTATAGATAAGAAAAGGGAAGCAGGAAGAGGAGACTTGCTGAAGGTGATACAGGAAATCTATGGCAGTACTGAGAACAGAACCCAGGTTTCCTGCTTCTTAAGCTTGTGCCTTACCATGGGATCATCGAGCACTATAAGAGCAAAGTCAAACTTAATTTCATTTTAGGGGACCACTTGCAATGTTCTTAGTTTTGCCTTATTAGAGAAAGTATGTAAATACCCTTTAAAAACCTATCAAAATCTGTTTTTATGCAAAGCTGATTTCCATGAAATAAATTGCTGTATTTATACTGAACATGTCCAGCTATGCTCTGATTTCAAAGCAGAATGTTCCTCTGAACTTGGAATTACAGAAACAAATCCTGACCTTTTATCCTACTTGCACTTCAAGGGCACCAATGAAATTGAACTCCGTGCATTTCCTGTCTCCCTTTCCACTTTTGTTTACTTTTGTCTTTTTCAGGCAGAGATCATCTGGAATCCAAAATGTCCCCCTTTTACTTCCTTATACCAAAGATGCCTGTCAAAGTGGGCAGGATGTGGCTTCTTTCATCCTCTCAATGCCACACCAAATGGCAGGCAGAGGGGTTCATTTGAGAGGCATAACCACAACAGGTTGAGAGCACTTGCCATCACAGCTAGCAATGCCAGTATTTGCTGGCCTGGGAGTAAAGCACAAACTTGAGTCCCAAGGGTTTCTGGGTTTTGGGTTGCATTGCAGCTAGTCCTTCTTAAAAGCCTCTTTTTTAAACTTTGTACAAGTATTATCTTGGATACTTTTAAGTTAGTTTAACACTTACAGTATTTTACACAGTGCTTTACTTTTTCTAAGTGCTTAAAAAGATCAGTAATTAATATAGTCCACGTAATGTTGAGACTGCGAAGAGAAAACAAAGTCCACAATGGATTTAGGGCCAAATAATTTGCTCCACTGAAAGCGGGTGGGGGCACTTGAAACAGACTCAAATAGCAGCTATTCATAAGTGCTGGAAGTAGGGGTGCCGGGGGGCTGCTGCTGCATCCCCTGGCTTGAATTGGTTACCATCATCTACAGGGTTTACAGTTTGGTTCAATGGCTCTTAGCATTCCCACTTTACAGCTCCCCTGCAGCTATATCTGGCTGGTGAAAAAGGGAGAGGAAATAGCCACTAAAGAAGCATCATCCCCTGCGTCTCCCGGGATGTCTGAGGACTCTCACTGCATAAACATGAGACTGCAGGTTTGAGAGGACAGGCCAGCTGAAGGGGTGAAACAGATGGTGGCTCTTCAAAGTGGCATCAGTCCAGGGCAAACCTGCAGAATGAATAGACGCGACTAGGTTGAAGGAGTCAGTGGGTAATGAGACACAAAGCAAGTCTAAAGAGATTGGCCCACAAGCTAAATAATCCAATGTCTGCTGATTTCTGCAGGTATCATTCTTGGAGCCTGTACATGAACAGAAGGCTATGTCCTTAGACACAGCACACGCCTGAAAAATCCTCGTGCACACCTCCAAAAGGATTTTTACCTGGGTTTTCTTCTGTAACTTTTATGCTGTGGCAATTTGTGACAAGCTTTTCCTCTTCTGTGTAATTTTGTTTGGAAAGGGAACCTGGGGTCCTGGGAATTTTGTGTTCAGGATCTTTCCTCTTTTTAAAACAAAAATACTAATTCCCAGTGGATAGGTATCCATATTATAAAAGTAATAATCACACATTAATCAGCACCCCTATTAGCAATTTTTTTCTAAGCAATACCTTGTTGAAGAGAGCACAGTGTGATATACAATACATATCTGTATTATAATGCATGTATGCAAAAAAGTTAATTTCTTCTAATACCAATAGTGCTTTAATTCTCAAAGTTAAAAATAACTGTGACATACATTTAAAGCCAGTGTTTGCTGGGGATAACGCAAGAGAGGCATTTTTTTTTGTTACAGCTGATATAGAACAACCACATCATCCATTTCCCGTGTTCTATCTCACAGCTCAGGAAGAATACTCTTGGGTCATTGCCCAACTCCTTTTGCCCTGAATTTGGATCGGTCATCTGACTGCTGTATTAACAGCCACTGCTCTATTCCTGGGAACACCACTGGGAATACTTGCCATTGTGATGGCAATAACATTAACTACAACTGGTGATTCGTACTGTGAAAGAGTGAACATATACAGTTCACTGCACTTAGTGCCTGTTGTCTTTGTATTTGTTTTCTTTCCTGACTGGTGATGTAAATAGCTTGTTTGAGATTAATGTGGCTGTCTCAGTAATATTGTGTGTGCCGCAGACTAATGAACATACAGTACCTGTGTGCAAGAGAACATACATATTGTGTATTAAACATTTCTCATACTGCTAATGATGCAAAGACAGACTAAAGGAAATAATGTTCTGCTAATCGGGTAGGTAGTGTCTTTGGGTTATTTAACTGCTAGAAGATGAAATACAAGATACGGCATTTACTATTGAGATCTAGCACACTCATTAAGATCTGACTTTATCTAACTCTTGATAAAGACACCAAAGGACAGCAGGATGCCCTGTCATTTTCTTTATGGTTTACCAGCCAACAAATGCCAGAACAAAAATCCCAAAGGCTGAGGTACCTTTTCAAAGTACAGGAATATGAGAATCTTGAAACAATAAATTGAGGCAGCAGGCAGTTTATATTAATCAAACTCTACCACATGGCTTTACAGGTCCCCCCACAGTTTACTGATTTCACTATACAATGTGCAGTTTGTAAATAGGGTTTATCACTCTGACCACTATGCCATTATAGGTATGTCTACACTGCAGCTTGGAGCATGCCTCCTAGCCCAGGTAGATAGACTCATGCTAGCTCAAGCATGCTAAAAATAGCAGCATGGACATTGTGGCTCCAATGGAGACACAAGCTAGCTACCTGAGCTCAGACCTAAGAGATGAGTAGGCTTGAAAGCCCAAGCTGCCGCCCAAGCCACAACAGCCACACTGCTATTTTTAGCACTCTAGCTTGAGCCAAGCTAGTTTGAGTCCATCTACCTGGACTGGGAGGCTTGACCCCAGCTGTAGTGTAGACATACCTTATGTGAGCAACAATATAACTTATCTAGCCACAATATTATAACAAAAGTGTATTTGAAGGAATGAGGTTAGGTCAGTGTGATGGGCTGGATTAGACCCAAAGGTTCCCTCCTGGAGGCCTCAGGGTTCTGCCACAGCCATCCCAGGAAAGGAGCAGTAGAGAGGTCCTGCAAGTGGCTTAGAGTGGTTGCAAGGAGGCAAGCAATCAGAGGGGCTGCTGGAATGTCCAATCAGTGGCCAGGAGGGCCATATAAAAGGAGCTGCAGAATAGAGCAGCAGTTGGTTGCTGCTTGGAGCTGGAGAAGACAGGACTGGCTCTAGGCTTTTTGCTACCCCAAGCCAAAAAAACAAAAAAAAAAACAAAAAACCCCAAACCTCCCAGAATGCCATCCCTGCAATTGCGCCGCCCTAAGCACATGCTTGGTTTGCTGTGCCTAGCGCCAGTCTTGGGAGAAGAAAGGACTGCATGCCTAGCTGGAAGACCAACAAGACCAAAGACAGTGTGCTAGCAGCGATCAGGGAAGCAAGAGGCTGCTGGTTGGCTGCTAGGACTGAGCCAAAGACAGATTGCTAGCAGGGACCAGGCAACATTGAGGGAGGTCCTTGGCTGGCTGGGAGGACTGAGTAAAAACTGAGGCAGGGAGGGCCCCAGGAAGATAGAGTCTCCAGGGAGGAAGCCTTGGAGATATGGCCCCACACCAGGGCCAGGACTACTTACTGAAAGAACATAAATACACTCAAGCAGAATGGGTGCACATGAGAGGTGGGTGCCAACCTTGTTACAATCACATTGTCTGAAAATCCCAACAAACTTTAATTCAGCCAGAAACAGAATGCAGCGCAGGGTGTGACACATGCAGAACTTCCATATTAGTCATAGTTGTTATTTCAAAGAAAAAATATCGGCCCTCTTCCAACAGCCCTAGTCACTCTTCCAACAGCCCTAGTCATTAGTGGGCAAAGTCATTGTCAGCTGGTGGTGGTTGTTCAGTGGCTGATGTGGAATGAGCTGGTCATCTGGAGGTTCAGTCTAGTTCCCAGTGGACAAGAATCCATATTATAAAAGTCATAATCATACATTAATCAGCACCCCTGTTGGCAATTTCAATAAAGAGATTGAATGGAGTGAAGTATAAGTTGCTCACTTAGTACTAGCTCCACATCAGACAGAGGCACATTGGCAGGGCACGGCAGCATGAAGAAGCTTACATTGCCATTGCTTGTATTACACCTGTGTTATGGATAAGCAGATGGCTTCAGTTTCCAGTCCTATCAGTCTGGCTTTTCAAGAGTAATAAATTCATCACCTCACATTTATGGGAGAAAGTGCTAGCTGGGGAACTGTGACTTTTCCTCATTCTTTCTTCATTCAGGTCTGGCTCTGTCATCAGCCATTAAGGATGCTCTGAAATAATGTCAGTCATCCTGCTATCTAATACTTCATAACTGACGTAAATTAAAACAATAAGATGATTTAATATTTGTAGCTAAACGCACTTACAGAACATACCGTAATATTTCAGCTGGAAGGCTAAAGTAATGCTTTTACTTTAGCAGACTGAGATTAGGGTGTTATTTATAGAGTCTTTGCTGAACTGTGTTAGAGTTGCTCCTTTGCCTTCTTTAAGTTTCAGGCAGAATAATTCCCTGAGTTCTGGTCCTTTTTTAATCATGTGTATAGTTTTTTATAGGAGGAGAGATGTATCCTGCCTGTTCACGTTTAATGCTATTAGCAAAAATGCTTTCAACAGAATGTATTTTCCTAAGGCATTTTAGCATCAGAAATTACAGACCTGATGAGACAACACTTTGGTCCAGTGACCTTCATGAAGGTAATATCAAGCTATTATAAGGAATTACAGAAGCAACATGTTCTACCCTAAATATCTGCTTGAGATCTTGATCCCACATATCACTATTGCTCTCCAGGTACTCTTGTCATAGATCCACAGGACTGCTGCTATGGCCCCAGTTTTGGAACAGTCTCTAGGAGGAACCCCTTCAGTGTGCCAGACCCCTTCGGGGTCTCAGTCTTCCTCCAGGGTAAGCCACATGTCTTCATTGCCTCTTTACACTGGATCTCTGAGCCTGCAGCACTCTTGCTTCACATCGTAAGCTCTGTTCAGCGAGTCCAGCTGACACAGGTCCCAAAGGAGACTAGTACACTTTTCAGGGATTAATGCGCCTCGCCAAGCATCTGCAATGACTCTTACACAGTGTTGTCAAAACAGTCAGGTTTATTTGTCAACTGGAACATAGCATAGGAAGCCTTTAAGGTAATCTAGAGAAATGAAGGTTAAAGCATAGTTCATTCTGGCTAGCCCAGCCAAGCTGTAATGAACCCTTTGGTTCAAGCTCTGTCTGTCTGCCTCCATCTGATCTCCTTTGTCAGACTCCATGTGAGAGCCACGGCTTAACCAACTCTTATTCCCCACCTCATACCCATCCAGTCCTTTGATCTTGAGCTCGGGGATTGTTGTTCAGCTTTCCTAAGGCAAGGTGGGAAAGCCCATATCCCTCTGGGTTGTTGGTTGTAAGGTGTCAGTGTCTTTGCAATTGGATTTGCCATTGTCTTCTCAATTGCTCCACTGATGGGGAGTAAGGCGCTCTCCCATTGGCTTACAGGGGGTGCAGCTGCACCTCTGTAAGATCTCTAGTGTAGCTAGAGCATAAGGGTGAAATCCTGGCTCCAGTTAAAGCCAGTGGCAAAAGTCTCATCTGTAGTGGTGCCAAGATTTCACAGGAAGCATCAATTTATTTCAATGTGTGGTCTCTACATATTTATTACAGCTGTGCAGTAGCCAGGTTCCATCGTGGCTGACGAAGCACTTTCACAGTGTTCTTTTCTGTTTTCAGGCACTTATAACTTTCTCAAAAAAATCATCTTTGGATTGAAATTTCTTATGCTTCTGCTCAACCAGATGTCACATTCTTTTTTTTTTAATTTTATAGAATTCTGTTTAATCATTTTTCAGACTGTTCATGTTTTTTAAAATTGTTCTGATGTTTTATTTGCATTTAAATATAGTTGTATTTTGTCAAATTTATCACAATTTTCATATAAGAGTCTGGGAAACTGAACCACGCCTTGAAAAATGGAGGGAGGTGGAAAGCATTTGTTAAATCGTGGGTGAAACTTTGCAGAATCCCTGTCTGATTAAACTGATTAAATTGTACAGAGATAACTGTGATTCTTCATGTATCTCTGTGAGGCTGTTTCAACTCCTGAGCAGGATTTCAGAGCGGGACACTGGCAGACTACCCCTTGCTTCATGCTGCCAACCCCTACTGAGAAATACAAGAAAGAAGCAGGCCCAGAATAAGACTGAGAGCTTGTCACAGGTCAAAGGGCAGAATGACAAGAGTCAAAAATTCCCCAGAGAGTCAGGCTTGAATACACAAGTCACTCTCTTGAGAGAAGGTTTTATTGCAAGGGTCTGAGTTTATTTGAATTGGCAGCAATTTTGCAAAAATCTCTAATGGCATTGTGTCCATACAGCTTTATAGACAAAGAACTTTTAAAAAATACAGTTCAAGTTTCCTTGTTTCTTCAGTGCTCCTCTGGTCTAATTTCCAATCAGCCTAGCACTCTGTCACCTCTTCCCTCTGAAAGTAGTGGATTTATTGAAGTGACATACCTTGGCTTACCTACACTTAATTATTTTCTGGCTAGTAGTGGTTCCTGGAGCTATTTCTGAATTTTGGCTGGGAATTAACCCCAAAATGGAGATTATAGGCCTTCTTCTAGGGACAGCACTGGGGTGGGGAATGGCAGGACCTTAGGAATCCTCTCCAGAGAATGCCAAAAGACCTAATTCCACCATGACAGGGGCAACCAAGTGATACTGAAAGAGTATGAGAACTTGGGGACAGAACGTTCCTGTGACATGCTCAGACATCACAGTCAGGTATAGAAGCCTAGATAGAATGGTCCTGATGCCTCATTAATAACATGTTTATACACATTAGTGGTCCTGTGATGAGCTCAGACATCACAGTGAGGTATAGAAGTCTAGATAGATACATTCTCAGACAATATTGCAAGATATTAACACAATAAGAACAAAGAGTACATTGGGAAGTACAGGTAAGGATCACAAAGTCCTCACATTAGACACTTAATCTGTCTTGCGTATGACCAATTATCACATAGGGAGAAATAATCCTCTTAGTACAGAGAGAACTTGGTCAAATGTTCTGAACTTCTAATTACCTATCCTTTTTCAGCGAAATTGATAAAGGGCAGTCAGGTGTTCAGATAATTGTTATAAGAGTGCCTTCTAGAGTTATAGATATTTTTCCATTGCAAGTCCTTCCCAAATTCCTAAAAGTTATAATCTATTGACGTTGTAATGCACTTGTGCCACTTTGGCACAATAGTAATTCTAGCAGCCTAAGCAAATCATCATTTCAGTTCAGAGGAAAGAAAGAATGAGTAATTTGAAAGAGGAATAGAAAAAGAATTTTTATCTGATCTCTCTCCCCCTCACCTACCTTTAGAGACATTTTTATTAAAGAAGATTTGAGGGGAAATCTCTGTGGGATAACTTTTTTAAAAAATTACATTTTACAGTTGAATTTGCACAGTTGGAAAAAAAGAGGAAGCCAACATTATCTGTCAAATTTGCTGATATTAAGTGCACTTGCTGGAGTCCCTTATCCCTTTTCAGAAAAGGAAAAAGGTACACTAAATACATTGGTAGAAAGCCTGCTTATTACATGTGCTTGACTGAGCACCCAATCACTTCTTATAAGGCACCTGAGATCCATAGCACAAAACCAGACAGCAGGAACATCAAAACTGATCTTCCCTGGTTTTGCCAGAATAATTCTGAGGGGTCTCAAATGTGTATTATGAGCTTTCTCACACCTTACTTGAAGGAATGGGGGGAGTTGAATGTTCAGCAAAGAAATCCTTTCTCCCAAGAGTTTATTAGGCATTTTGGTGTAATGGGTGTTAACAAAAAGCAAAGAGCAAGAGCCTCACATCACGTAAATTGGTATATATATATATATACTTACTGACATCAGTGAAGGTACATTAAATGCAGTAATTTAAACCTGCTGACTTGAACCACTTTAAGCGGTCTGACTAAAAATATTTTTCTCTCTCTGTTACTCAACTTCAGCTTCTTATTTCTTGAAATGTCTTAATTCCATTCATTTTTCAGTTGTCCCTAGGTTTCTTGGATATGCAAAACCTGAATTTACGTGTAAAAAGTAATCAGAAAGTTAAAAGAAAAAACAAAAAGCTTTTCAGCCCTTTTTATTAATTCACAAGGAAGCAAAAACCAGAATAATTTCAATTTTTTATCCTTGCAAGTCACCTCTAAGGAAACATTTTTATGTTCTCCCACTTTTCTGTTTCAAGTAATGAGATTCTAAAAACAAAAAGCATCTCAACCCCCCCCCCACACACACACAGACGTGTGGGTGAGAAACAGAAAAACATTTATCATTTTAGATTTTATATAAAATGCACACTTTTTTCTTTTTACATTTCTTTTATTGGAAATGCAGCATGCAAGGGAATACAAGACAGAAATAACATCCAAGAGCACACAGCATAGGAAAAGCATCTGGAAAAACTAGATAACAGATGCAAGTTGTGTCTGAGTGTGTGATCAATTATAGGACGGCTGTGTAGACTTACATTATAGTGATGTATCGACATTCTTATCAATAGGTCAAAACAGTCATGTTTCATAGATGAATAATACAAGTAAAAGAACATATTTTCAACTATTTTCATGCTAATATTGCTAATAAATATGACTGAAACTGTTGGCTTGTCCAGCAATATGATACAATCTCGAAGGATTTAGCTGACAATACACTGAAAGTGAAATATCATTTAACCACAGTTTTCTGATGTATTTTGTAAGAAAAAAGAAAGAAAAGAATCCCTTCAACTCCACCAAAAGCATGACTTCTGACCTTAAAGTCTATGAGTCTATGAGTTCAACAAAAAAGACACTCACTTTTTGTAAAAATAAAAATATTTTTTTCAGATGAATCCATAAAACAGTGCTTAGCCCAAAGCTTTAGTAAAGAAAATATATGACATAATCCCTCTATGACTACTGCTGCTCCTCTGAACAATTACCCCAGGCAGGAAATCTTTAGATAAAAACCTCTAATGATGCTAGTCTCCTATCTAATCTCCTTCCCAAAAACATTATAGTTAATGATTACAAATTCTTTCCTTTTGTATCATAATCAAATTCACTTATTTACATGGAGTGCAATAAGAATAATGGAATATTTTGCTTCATTTATCTCTAATGTTATATTAAAATGGATTGACTGAAAGTATTTACAAAGGTGAAAAAATAGCAGGACTTTGAATTTTTTTTTAATTAAACATGTCATAACCTAGGGATAGATTTAAAAAAATGTGTTAAGGCAGGAGTGAACCATCCAGATCACACAGAACTTGTGTCCTTCTCTATAACTTGTCACTGCATGAAAGAACCTATTAATGAACCCACAAGAGGCAGTCAGAAAATATAAGTGTAGGCAATAAGGGTTAGATTGTTATGCAAAAGGAATTTGAAGTGGGCAGTTAAGGGTTAGCAGGCAAATTGTTGTAATGGGGCATAAAATCAGTGTACCTGTTGAGTCCATGGCTTTTAGTATCTAGCAGCATTATGAATTTAAGTTCCCAGGCCCGTCTTTTGATGCTGTTGTTGAGGTTTCCTTCGGGGATGTGTATTGAAAGGTCACATATGGAATGATGGCTTTGTGAAAAGTGTACATATTATTATTTTGAGCATAAGTCTACAAATACTTGTTACCAGAGCTAGTGTTTGTGAAGACGAGTAATGTCTGCAAAACTGTGCCCTCTGCTGTTAGGCAATGTCTGCCCTGGGCTTCTTTGCCAACATTTTGCTACCATTACAACAGCTGATTGGTCAGCATTTCCCAGCTCCCAGAATGTAACATGGAATGGGGCCAGCTGGAGCCTCTTTTGGCTCTGTTCCAGCAGCTCTACCTTATCCACCCCAAATTAGGAATGGGAACCCAGCCTGACATTTTCTGTGGATCTAGCCAATAGCCCGTTGGGGGGTCAGGCAGGAATTTCTTCTCTCACAGGCCAATTGGCAGAGAATCAAGGAGTTTTTCACCTTCCTTGCAGCACCTGCAAGCCACTGTGTGTTAAGTAGGAATGCTCTCAGTACCTAACTGAGGTACTTGGGTTGAATTGTTAATTTGTGGCAACTTGTGGCTGGTTTTGTGAGGTTAAAAGGGTAAAATGAACTGTTCCCAAAAGTGAAATACCTGGGTTTTGGTGATGGTCCTTGGGCTCTTGGGGTAGGGTGAGACCTTGTGGCTTTCATGAGCTGATATCAGACCTTGGGGCCCTTGCAGGCCGAGATCCCTACCCCTTTGCACACTGTCCCCCTTTGCACACAGGGAGCTAGGACTCAAAGAGAGCTATGTCCTGTGAGTAGGCTGCAGAGAGTCACCCGCATTATGGGTTATATGATAAAGAGCCACGTGAGCCCCACATTAGAACCAATTAATGCCTGGTAAAGGAGAGTATGGATGATCGGTGGGTCGTGCCCCTCCCTTGTGCTACAGTTTAATAAAAGTTGCAGACTTCCACATAACTCCATGCATGTGTCTGTCCTCATTTCACTGCTGTGTCTACATCAAGGTGCCCCTTGCTATTAGGGGATGTCTGCACTAGCTTTTTTGCCAATATTTTGATACCATTACATCAGCAAAAGGAGCTACTGTTGAGTGTTCCACACCACTGCTGACAGATTTACCATCAGATTATCTGACCCTACTTTGTTCACATAGTGATTAAAACACTGGTGGCTGCCTGTACCTTGCCTACACTAATGGTCCTGCTGTTGCTACCCTTGATGGAGTTGAATCAGTGGCAGCAACTGGGGAAGAGTTTTGGCAAAACAATTCTATAGACAAAACCTGAGCTAGCGCTGCTTTTACAGGAACAGCACCCAAAAATACGAAAAATATAAAGGTTAATATATAAGGCAATAAAGACTGATAAATATTGGGGTACTGTGATGTTGCACTCCATATGTTTTATGGAAATATGCTTATGAGTATGGATATGATGTAACTGGAATATGCTTTATGCAAAAGGTCTCTTGTAAGATATCATAACAAAGGTTATAAGCTACAAATATATTCCTCCCATTTGTATGCATGTATGAAATATGAAGTATAACTCTGAGGTCCTATTGTAATTATGCAAAGTGTGGGCCATTAATGGTGGTTTAGACTCTTGATGGCTCCCATTGACTAGGACAATTGGCTGTAAATGGTTTATTTACCTGCAAGCCTTCCTGTGTCTGTGTGAGCCAATCCAGGAAGAATGGAGACTAGGGGTCTTACAGTGACATGTGACACTGGAATCCATCTTAATCATTGTACTTTTCCATTGATGAGGCAGGGCTGGGGACAAGCACAGACAAAAGATTCCTGCCTTGTGCCAAAGCTATAAAAGGGGGTGGAGCAGGACAAAGGGGGCTGCCAGTCATGAGAAAACCCCTGCTTACCACCTGAGATGTCTGCTGGAACTAACAAGAACTGTATTGGGGAAAGGACTGGGCCCAGACTAGGAAGGAGTCTAGTCTGTGAAAGAAGCTTATCGGAATATCTCTGAGGGTGAGACATTACCTGTAATCAGTTTCTTAATGTGTTAGGCTTAGACTTGCGTGTTTTTGTTTTATTTTGCTTGGTGACTTACTTTGTTCTGTCTGTTATTACTTGAAACCACTTAACTCCTATTTTTTATACTTAATAAAATCACTTTTGTTTATTAATAAACCCAGAGTAAGTGACTAGTACTTGGCGGAGCAAACAGCTGTGCATATCTCTCTATCAGTGTTATAGAGGGTGGACAATTTATGAATTTACCCTGTATAAGCTTTATACAGAGTAAAACGGATTTATTTGGGGTTTGGATCCCATTGGGAACTGAGTGTCAGGGTTCTGGAGACAGGTAGCCTGCCGCTTTGGGGTCATGGTCCAGACCCTGAGTCTGTGTTGCAGCAGGCTAGCGTGTCTGGCTCAACAGGACAGGATTCTGGAAGTCCCACACTGGCAGAGAAAATGGACTCAAAGGTAATTTCAGCAGATCGGGTGACAGTCCCAGGGGGATCTCTGTGACCAAACCTGTCACAGGTACATTACAGAAGTCCTTACTCATACCATCCATTTTGCCTGAGTAAGGACTATTAGTATTCCTTGAAATTCATGCCCTTTGTCATTTCTATATGCAGGCAAAAAAAGGCAAGTGCTTTTAATTCAGTAGATGTACTGCATATTTATTGTTCTTTTACAAGAATTGGACAAATTTTACAGTAATTTTGTAGAGAGCTGCTGTTAATCCCTTCTCACACAACAGTAAAAATTGTGCTTTTATTTTAACTTTAAAATAACTGGCTCTTATTCCCCACTCAGGAAGCACTACTTCCTGTGCTGAAAAGAAAGGACTTGTTAATTAAGATCCTTTTTTCCCCTATGTGGTTTTCCTCTGTGACTGAAAGTTTTGGTGACCTCTACCCTTAGTATGTTTCAATGACTTGGCTAATGCTGGGGTGGGAAGAAGGCTGGTAGACTGCCAGGACAGCTGTCCTGGGCTCATGCTTGATGGGAGAGCCTGGTGATGTCCCTTCACTGGATCTGTGCAATAGAATGATCAGACTCAGTGAACTCAGTACTACGTCTTCCAGTGCCTGCTGCAAAGGGGAGCCAGGAGTGGGGGTACTGTGGGGAAAGATCAAGGAGATGAGATAGAATCTCTGTGCAAGTCTGGTCATTGTATGATCTTGGATTTGGTATGAAGGTGGGGACTGGCAAAGGAGCAGCTGAGAGAAAAACAGAATGGAGAAAAAGGTAATTGAAAGAAAAACCGAGGAGAAGGGCAGAGGCAGGAGAGTGGTGAAAGAAAACATGACATGGGGATCAGAACACCTTTTTTTGAAGAAAAAGATTGGTTGGTGGGACCAGATGCCAGCTGGTTTCTGTGTCTTGTTCCATGAACTGTGAATCAGGATGTTGTATAGTTTATATCCCACTCCCACTGTGTGTGGTCTCAGTTTATCATGGAGAGGTTCATTCTGTGAAGCCCCCTGATTTTGTTCTGTTCCTAGAACTACTGGAGTTCTAGCACCTGGTGGAAAAGCTTTACCAAAGAGGAAGGTTTTGTAGCATGCTCGAAGGATGGAGTCAGATAATAATAGTGCCTTGCTTTTCTATAGCACTTTTCATCAGCAGATCTCAAAGTGCTTCACAAAGCGGATAATCATAATTATCTCCATTTCACAGATGGGAACACTGAGGCACAGCTCCCAGATTCTCTAGTCACATCTGCAATGGCTCCAGCCTTGTTGTAAGCTGCTCTAATATATGTCAGGCTTCCCTTCTGCCCCTCACATCCCTGCAACAATTAGAGGCGCTTGACCAAGAGGTGGCTACATCAGCTTTATAAACACTGGGAAAATACAGGGATTTTCTGCTCTCTTTGCACCACAGCAAACAGGGAGTGGAGTCAGGCCACAGAATCTGGCCTCCAATCTCTAATATAGCTGGACCTCATCTGCTAACAACTTTCAAAGGCTTGAACTGTTGGTTGGAACAAACTGGGAGCCAATGAAAGGGCCGGAGCACAAGCTTGGTGTGATATTGTGGTCTAAACAGAGGCCAACTTCATTTTGCATCAGTTGAGACCTTTGCACTGTTTTCACATAATACAAGCAAGAGGAAGAAATCCCTTGAAAATATCAGAACCGGGTGGCACAAATCACCTGATATGCAGCTTGTTTGAGACTGTGCTCAGAGTACAGATCTAAAAAGGAATGAAATAACACACCCAAGAATTCCCTCTCTGCTGAAAATCATGTTGGCTGATTTATGCCATGCTGATTTTCTCATTTGGAATAGCTATTCCAGTTCCATCATCAACAGATAGGTCCTGATCCAAACCCCACTGAAGTCAATGGAAAGAAATCCATTGATTTCAGTGAGCCTTGGCTTAGGCCCCTAATCAATAATCCATACTGAATGAATCCACTGGAATACAGATTTTAGGATTAGCCCAATTGAAAGCAGTTCTAGTACCTGAATACTATGCTCTTCTTAGCTGTCAGTTGCAGCCGCGTCAAGCTCTGTGCTTGCAGGGAGTGTTTCTGTGGGCAGCAGTGATCAGTTGACAGAATTAGATACAGAACCTTTCCGACAGTAAAGCATTACATGGCATTGAAGCATATGTTAACTTTTTAAATTGGCAATTAAATATATATTAAATTAAATATATTTTTTTTTTGCTTAGCAAAAGTGCCAGTGTTAGTGTATGCAATCTCACTCCTTTTTGCAAATACTTTTAACAGAAGCGGTTAACGGTCTAAAAGTGAAACATGTTTCTACTTAAAGGGATACTCTCCTTGTAACTTTGTCCAAAGAAACCAATATTCCTGCAATTTTGCATGCCACATCTTATCCCATAGTAGAGTCTTTCTGGAAAACTTGCTAAAAATCAGACAAAGACTGTTAAATTTAGGGTATTTCAAAAAATTAGCTGTAGATCCCTTGACCATTTTCTAACACTTCTTTGACTCTTGTCATGATAACTCTAAACTGGACTGCAGTTGACTGAAAACTCCAGATATGTTTTGGTGGCCTTGTAGAGGTGAATGCAGGTGGCTGCACTTCCTTTATCTGTCTCATAGGGATGTTATGCTTAGTTTGTTGAGAAAGTCAAATTTGTTGGATTAAAGTTGCCTATGGAAATGCAAGGTATTGTTACTAATACATATAGGTGAGTGAAAATGTTTTGTGCATGTATATTATTATGATCCAAATATAGGATTTCTCAGTCCTTCCATTAGGGCCTGATCCAAATGGAGTCTTTCCAGTGATTCCATGGGCTTTGGATCAAGCCCATAGTTAATAACAGCCAAATCAGGATGTTAAACATTGTTTAAAGTTAAAGGGAATTTTGTGTAGAGAAGTTGGTGAGGCATTTCAGAGGGATCTAACAAAGTAAGGGGGATGGGTAACTTGATAGCAAATAAAATTCACTGTTGACAAAGGCACATTGGCAAGATTAATCTGTATCACTTATACTCTTTATTCTTATATATACACATATATTGCTATTATTAGTAACAGTAGTAGTATTTGCAAAGAAAGAAAGCAGGTGGGTGTGCATTCAATTCTATCAAGGATGTCCACCAAGGAAAAATCAACAAGGCAACACTGCTATTCTTTCAAAACACTACTTGTATTTTTCAGAAACAAAGATAAACATTCCCTGGAAATACTTTTAGTGTGAGTTAATTTGCCAAGTGTCTCTGTTTTCTTCCTTAGCTATGGTTCTATGGAAGCTTTTTAGTAGGGCTGTCAAGTGATTAAAAAAATGAATTGCAATTTAAAAAATTAATTGTGATTAATCATGTGATTTAAAAAATTCATTGTGATTAATTGTATGATTAATTGCACTGTTAAAGAATAACAGAATTCAATTTATTTAAATATTTTGGATGTTTTCTACATTTTCAAATATATTGATTTCACTTACCACACAGAATACAAAGTGTACAGTGCTCACCTTATATTATTATTTTTATTACAAATGTTTGCACAGTAAAAAACAAAAGAAATAGTATTTTTCAATTCATCTAATACAAATAATGTTGTGCAATCTTTTTATCATGAAGGTGAACTTACAAATGTAGAATTTTGTAAAAAAAACCATGTACTCAAAAATTAAACTATGTAAAACTTTAGAGCCCATATGTTCACTCAGTCCTACTTCTTGTTCAGCCAATTGCTCAGACAAATTAGTTTGTTTACATTTCAGGAGGTAATGCTGCCTGCTTCTTGTTTACAATGTCACCTGAAAATGACAACAGGTGTTTGCATGGCACTGTTGTAGCTGGCATTGCAAGATATTTACATACGAGATGTGCTAAAGATTCATATGTCACTTCATGCTTCAACCACCATTCCAGAGGATATGTGTCCATGCAAATGATGGGTTCTGCTTGATAACGATCCAAACCAGTGTGGACCAACGCAAATTCATTTTCATCATCTGAGTCAGATGCCACCAGCAGAAGGTTGATTTTCTATTTTGGTGGTTTGGTTCTGTAATTTCTGCATCGAAGCGTTGCTCTTTTCAGTATTCTGAAAGCATGCTCCAAACCTAGTCCCCCTCAGATTTTGGAAGTCACTTCAGATTTTTAAACCTTGTGTTGAGTGCTGTAGCTATCTTTAGAAACCTCACATTGGTACCTTCTTTGCTTTTTGTCAAATCTGCAGTGAAAGTTTCCTCAAAATGAACATGTGCTGAGTCATCATTTGAGATTGCTATAACATGAAATATATGGCAGAATGCAGGTAAAACAGAGCAGGAGACATATAATTCTCTCCTAATGTGTTCAGTCAAAAATTTAATGAATGTATTTTTTTTAACGAGCATCATCAGCATGGAAGCATGTTCCCTGGAATGGTGGCCGAAACAGGAAGCAGCATACAAATGTTTAACATATCTGGCACGTAAATACCTTGTAATGTGGGCTACAAAAGTGCCTTGCAAACATCTGTTCTCACTTACAGGTGACATTGTAAATAAGAAGCGGGCAGCATTACATCCCATAAATGTAAACAAACTTGCAATTGGCTGAACAAGAAGTAGGACTGAGTGGACTTGTAGACTCTAAAGTTTTACATTATCTTTTTTTTTGAGTGCAGTTATGTAACAAAAAAAATCTGCATTTGTAAGTTGCACTTTCACAATAAAGGGATTGCACTACAGTACTTGTATGAAGTGAATTGAAAAATACTATTCATTTTATCATTTTTACAGTGCAAATATTTGTAATTAAAATAATAATATAAAGTGAGCACTGTGCACTTTGTATTCTATGTTGTAATTGAAATCAATATATTTTAAAATATAGAAAAACATCCCAAAATAGTTAATACATTTCAGTTGGTAATCTATTGTTTGACAGTATGATTAAAAGTGCGATAAATTGAGACTAATTTTTTAATCACGATTAATTTTTTGAGTTAATCATGTGAGTTAACTGTGATTAATGGATACTCCTACTTTTTAGTAATATTTTATTGTATTTAATTGTATTATTTAAATGAGAAAACAAATGGATAGAATCTCTAGTCTCTCACTCCTCCTTCCTGGAGCACACTCACTACAGGCTTATAGGAAAAGTTATTGGGAGCACATCACTGACCAGCATGAGCCACCATCCTGAGTCTTCCAGCTCCTGAGTGATTAAAAAAGCTGGAAATATATGAACTGTAGAATAGTACCTGGCTAGAGCAGATTAACTGTTCTGTCATTACAGTGCTATTTTGCTGTTTCATAACTGGATTTCCTCCCCCAGATCCAATACTTTGAAACAATTTTGGTCAGCTTTAGCTTTAGTACTCCCTTAAGACTTTTCATGCTAGGAAATCAACCTGTCGTTGAAAAAATAAAAAAGCTGTCATCAAGGGTCTCCCTTGAACCATTGTAAAATGGGAATAGGAAGCATCAAGCATTTGAGATGACAGTTTTTTCAAAGTTGGTCATAATGGCAAACAGCTTAAATCACTTTCAGCTCTGGTTCAAGAGGACGTGTTGCTGACAACTGTTCTCAGTGATGGTTTGGTACTATAATGTAAACAAGGCTTCCATATTTGAACTAAGAAGCCAAGAATGAGAAAGAAAACTGAAGCAAGCTGAAATAAAAAGAGACCAACAATGGTCCAGTCCCTTAAGTGTACACCAGCAATCAGCACAATATATTCAGAATTCAAGGAGAGAGACTAAGTAGTTAAATGTCTATAATGTGCAAATACTTATGTGTTAAAAATCATCAAAGTAACAAAAGTAAAAAGGGGGAAATATTTCTAAATGTCTCTAGGGTCAGGTGTTGTGTGCCTGTAGTTTACAAATTATTGAAGACTGTTTCCACAGATGAGCTGTATTATTTTTATTATTATTTGTTTAGTTGTATTGCTGTATGAACTGCATAGGCTTCCTGGCATCCTCTAGTATTGCACTATGGAATGTATCAGTGGTTTTAAGTATGCATCTGTTGGAGAATATTAAGGATACATCCTGTTTCCACTGATGATAAGGACAGTACCTTCACTGACTTCAGAAGGAAGTCACCTTGCTCTCCTTATCACCCCATCATAATTTTGATATGTTATCTTCTCTGATTTAAATTTCTCTTTGGTAGCTTCACAACATCCTCTGGTAAGGTGTTCCAGAGGTTGATTGGGTGTTGTGTGAAAAGATACTTCATTTTTTTTGTTTTAAATCTGCTGCCTATTAATTTCATTTGGTGACCCCTAGTTCTTGTGTTATGCCAGTCACGATTTTATAGACCTATCATATCCCCCTTTAGTCATCTCTTTTCCAACCTGAAAAGTCACAGTCTTATCAATCTCTCCTCATATGGCAGCCGTTCCATACCTCCTAATTATTTTTGTTGCCCTTTTCTGAACCTTTTCCAATTCCAACATATCTTTTTTGAGATAGCCGACCACATCTGCGCACAGTATTCAAGATGTGGGCGTAACATGGATTTATATAGAGGCAATATGATATTTTCTATCTTTTTATCTATCCCTTTCTTAATGATGCCCAACATTCTGTACGCTTTTTTGACCGCTGCTTCACATTGAGTGGATGTTTTCAGAGAACTATCCACATTGACTCCAAGATCTCTTTCTTGAGTGCTTACTTACCGCTTACTATTCCAGTAATGTATTTTTGATGTCACTTTCCTTGTTCTTAAATGTGGAAGAACCATGAAGTTGAGCAGTGCTGCTGCCTTAAGTGAAACTGATTTTCCATGAGGCCCTGAAGCATGTCTATTAATATTTTGTAAATCCTCATGATTTTTAATTCAGTATTGTAAATTGTATGTGTAGATATAGATGTTTCTTATTAATTTGAAGGATTTTAAATGCTGTGATAATGGCTTTCATCCTGAAAGATCCTCAAATATTTCAGAGATTATAGATAGATTACTTCACCCACTACAAAAGGTTACAAAAGGAGCACTTAAAGACGATAAAGTCATTGTGGAGAAACTAAATGAATTCTTTGCTTCAGTCTTCATGGCTGAGGATGTTAGGGAGATTCTCAAACCTGAGCCATCCTTTGTAGGTGACAAATCTGAGGAATCATCACTAGAGGAGGTTTTAGAATTAATTGATAAACTTAACAGTAACAAGACACCAGGACCAGATGGCATTCACCCAAGAGTTCTGAAAGAACTCAAATGTGAAATTGCAGAACTATTAACTGTGGTTTGTAACCTTCCTTTAAATCAGCTTCTGTACCCAACGACTGGAAGATAGCTAATGTAATGCCAATATTTAAAAAGGGCTCTAGAGGTGATCTCAGCAATTACAGACCGGTAAGTCTAACGTCAGTACTGGGCAAATTAGTTAAAACAATAGTACAGAATAAAATTGTCAGACACATAGAAGAACATAAATTGTTGGGCAAAGTCATGACGGTTTCTGTAAAGGGAAATCATGTCTTATTAATCTATTAGAGTTCTTCGAAGGGGTCAACAAACATGTGGACAAGGGGGATCCAGTGAACATAGTGTACTTAGATTTCCAGAAAGCCTTTGACAAGATTCCTCTCATGAAAGGCTCTTACGTAAATTAAATTGTCATGGGATAAGTGGGAAGATCCTTTCATGGTTGAGAATTGGTTAAAAGACAGGGAACAAAGAGTAGGAATAAATGGTAAATTTTCAGGAGAGGGGTAACTAGTGGTGTTCCCCAAGGAACAAGATCCACAAGAACCAGATCATAAATGATCTGGATAAAGGGGTAAATAGTGAGGTAGCAAAGTTTGCAGATGATACTAAACTGCTCAAGATAGTTAAGACCAAAGCAGACTGTGAAGAACTTCAAAAAGATCTCACAAAACTAAGTGATTGGGCAACAAAATGGCAAATGAAATTTAATGTGGATAAATGTAAAGTAATGCACATAGGAAAAAATAACCCAATTATACATACAATATAATGGAGGCTAATTTAGCTACAACTAATCAGGAAAGACCTCTTGGAGACGTTGTGGATAGTTCTCTGAAGACATCCATGCAATGTGCAGCAGCAGTCAAAAAAGTGAACAGGATGTTAGGAATCATTAAAAAAGGGGTAGAGAATAAGACAGAGACTATCTTATTGCGCTTATATAAATCCATGGTATGCCCACATCTTGAATACTGCACAGAGATGTGGTCTCCTTATGTCAAAAAGATATACTGGCATTAGAAAATGTTCAGAGAAGGGCAACTAAAATGATTAGGAGTTTGTAACAGGTCCCATCTGAGGAGAGATTAAAGAGGCTAGGACTTTTCAGCTTGGAAAAGAGGAGACTAAGGGGGGGGATATGATAGAGTGGTGTGAAGAAAGTGAATATGGAAAAGTTATTTACTTGTTCCCATAACATAAGAACTGGGGGCCACCAAATGAAATTAATGGGCAGCAGGTTTAAAACAAATAAAAGGAAGTTCTTCTTCACACAGCACATAGTCAACCAGTGGAACTCCTTGCCTGAGGAGGTTGTGAAGGCTAGGACTATAAAAGGGTTTAAAAGAGAACTAGATAGCCTCCATGAATTTAAATCCATTAATGGCTATTAGCCAGGAGGGGTAAGGAATGGTGTTCCTGGACTTTGTTTGTCAGAGGATGGAGATGGATGGCAGGAGAGAGATCACTTGATCATTACCTATTAAGCTCACTCCCACTGGGGCACCTGGCATTGGCCACTGTTGATAGACAGGATACTGGGCTGGATGGGCCTTTGGTCTGAACCAGTATGGCCATTCTTATATTCTTATGTACTAAAAAAAGTCACTACTGTAGCTGAATGTGATGGCAATTGTGCCCTAACAATACTACACACATAGCTGCCCAAATGAGATTAAAAACTGATGATGTAACAGATGAATGTCAGTGTCTAGATCTGTAATTTTCCCATTGCCATTATATGCACACACCATTTCTTTCTTCCTAATTTATTTTGTTTCCTCTCTATCCTTCCTCTGTTTCTCCCAAATAATTTCTCCCTAAAGTTGCTAGGCAATCCTTGAGTCTAATTATTCCATCAGTTGAACACATATATATCATATTAAAGTCAACAAGAGATTTGTGCCCAGGCAATTCACTGATGGAACCCCTTGTATTTAAACAAACAAACATATAAAGAAAACACCCACTTAGCCCACTACTTTCCATTACACAAACAATTGATAAGCGAGCATATGAAGCATAACTTTTCCCACAGACACCTCAGGGGGACTTATGAAGAATGTAAAAGCAGCAAAGAATCCTGTGGCACCTTATAGACTAACAGACGTTTTGGAGCATGAGCTTTTGTGGGTGAATACCCACTACGTCGGATGCACGTATTCACCCACGAAAGCTCATGCTCCAAAACGTCTGTTAGTCTATAAGGTGCCAGAGGATTCTTTGCTGCTTTTACAGATCCAGACTAACACGGCTACCCCTCTGATACATGAAGAATCTAAGTACCTAAATCAGAATTTGGGCAGCTGTTATGTACATTAAGTGTATTTCCATTTTTTTAAAAAGGCTGTTGTATACAGAGCAGGTAATGGACAATGTTTGGTCATATTTTACATAGGATCACAACTTGAGTTTCTTGCGCATTCAAAACTCATGTCTATGGGAATTCCCAGTGTGCAAAGAATGCAGACACAAGGCCAGAATTATTTGTAAACATGGAATACATGAGATTCACTTTACAAGCCATGGCAGATTTAGGAATCTAGAAATGGAAATAATTACAAAGGAAATGAAAGTTAAAAATAACCATGGTCTACTACAAAAATTGTAATCCAATATCCTTGTTTGGAAGTGGTGTTACATTACTTACTACACATCTGTCAAACATCCTAGGAACTTAGCAAGGAGCTTATGGGGCAAGTGGTCTAAAAAGGAATTTTATTCTGTAAACACTGTATATAATATATTCAAATAAATGTTCAGATCACTTCAAAATAAAGCATGTAAAATATGCTATCACTTCTAATACAATGATTCCCTACTGGTATGTTTCAGTACAAACCACTTTGTGAGAGCTGAAGTGTCTAAAATAAAAATAAAAAAACAGCGTGGGGTACTACATTACTAGCAGAAATATTTAAACAGGTAAAATAGTCATATATACTTACCTAGTATGAGAGACAAGATGGGTGAGGTAAAAACTTTTATTGCACCAACTTCTGTTGGTGAGACAGATCCAGTAAGAGCAGGCAGCATTATACAATTTAAAGGCACTACATACCATTGCTTTTGTATGGAATAATGGGGATTTCATACTGCTCAGATTGATGAAGATAGGTGAAATATTGTTATCCATTTTCTCTTGGACATCCTAGGGCCAAACACTCAAATCCTCACTCTGGCTTTATTCAGGCAAAACTCTCATGGACTTCATCAGCAAAAACTGAGCACGGACTTCAGGTTTTGGTTATTTCCTAATTGAAAGATTTTCTGAATTGTGTTTTGTTTTATCCTGAAATGGCCCTGGATTTGGAATGCTTTCATGGCTTGGAAGTGGTTCTGATCAGTACCATCTCCTTTAGAACACTTATTTTAAGTACAGTTGAAATTTGATCATGGAAGGACTTTTAGTTTGTGCACTCATAGAGACCTCGTCGCTTTTTATATAAAATAAGTTATAAATAATCAAAATTACATTGCAGTGGTAAAAATTTAATAGCGAACATTCTGAAACAAAGCATAAAATGGCTCAGAGGAAGTGTGACAACAAATAAAAAAACCCTACATACTACTAATAAAACCAGACAGAAATAAAAATGAGAAAACTGACTCAGAATGTTTCTCTACAAAGCAGGCTATTAATGTTGTCTCCTTTATACAAGCTGACACTGGCAACAGTGTCACAAATCAAAGAGCCTGTGAAAGAGCTTTAGGGGATTCCAAACATATACCCAGAGGCAGAAACTACTTTTTTAATGGTTTCAGTGAACAGTCCAGGCAAAGATACAGTAAGCAAGAGGAAGTCTCTGGTATCGTAATAACAGTCCCTGTAGAGTGTTAGGCCAGTGTAACTACTGAAGCACTCTGGGCCGGGATTTGGAAGAATTCTAATAGTCTCTCGGGAGTGTTAATGTCTAACTCAGTGTCAGATCTTGGAATTTACAAGACAAGTGCAATCTTGGAATTTATAAGATAATCTTAGGGACTATATGCAGTGATGGTCCATTCAATCACAGATGGCCCCAAGACAATGATGGGCCCCCTGAAAGCCAGATCTGGCTCACTGGGTGTTAGTTGCTCCATCCTGCTCAGTTCCACCCAGGGGTCAAATGGAGTCCTCCAAACAGTGTGATCTCGTGCACACTGTTCATGCAAGGTCACTGGTGGGACCCCTACAAGACAACTACCTATGTGTAGAATTAAGTACCACTAAAATGAATTGTATATAAACAAAGTTGTAATCCTCTTCACTTTCATATATACGTGTAATGAGGTCTTCAGGTTTGGGGGAGAGGGGCAAAAATGGGCTTAAAACGAGTCGAAGGATGATAGAAGGAAGAGGTGTAAAAGAGTATATGATTAAGTGGCAAAATTAGAGAGATTCAAGTATGTTTGAACAATCAGATAAATCTCTTAGTCAAGCCGGGGAAAGTTTTAAACACAAATTGCATTCTGTGAAGGCCTTTTTAATGCAATTATCTTTCAGCTTTCAATGAGCATCAGAGTTAAATGAATTTTGATTGTGGGTTTTTCTTGTATGAACCAGTGAATAAGGAAAAGGTAGGTCTGGTAGGAAAATGTTTTGTTTTTTCCATGCGCAATTTTGACTCTTCCCAAAAACAGAAAATAAACCTGAACAATTTGTCTGCAGCTATATGGCTGGAATCTGAAAAATTTGGTCTGGAAGTGCCTCCATGGTTCCTCATGACCTCATTTTTCTCTGTGGGCTGAGATCCTTGACCATGCTCTGTAGCCCATGAAGCACCATGACCTCCCTTCTTGGTGAGCCGTGTTTTAGTTTTCTAGCATTTGGTTTTTTAATGAAAAGTCAATGTTTTTTCACAGATGCTTTAAAAATAATTATATTTTATTGAAAAACCTATTTTTTAAAAATCTCCAGCTTTGATGGAAATTTTTTTGACCAACTTTAGGTTTTAGCTTCTGTAGGTGAAATTGTAGACCTATTGAAATCAATGCAAAACTCGCCATTAATGTCAGTGAGACCAGAATTTTACTTTACATTATTATTAATTATTATTATTATTATTTGTATTACTGTAGTGCCTTAGGAGCCGGAACCCATCATGTTAAGTGCTGCATTTTTGAAACCTGTCCTGTGAGGTGTGCGTGAGGAAAAGGTGTGTATGAAGTTCATGGGATTTTTGTCCTTGCATTTTGCTAAGTGGCACTCATTGTCTAATGTAGATTACTACCATTTTGGAAGATGTTACATGGTTTACACATCTTCCACTGCTGTGCACTGGGCCAATAATGTAACTATCAGGTCCTTTGCATATGTAACTCCAAATAACACATTTTAAAAATATTTTTAATAGTTAAATAGTTAAGCAGCTATAATGTTGTTTCTTTTTGTAGTATAAATGGGATTTTGTGTTCCCAAACTGTTGTAAGGTCTTGGACTTGTGCTAGGATACAGACCCTCTTTGTTTCTCTTTCTTCTGGGTGACTGAAGGAGGGTGGAGGGAATAGGTGTAGAGTGTGGAACCAACATTGCTTTGCTACTAACCCTCAGATACTCTGATGATTGCTGGATTATAATACAAATTGCTTTAATTAATTTAAGGAATATGGAAACAATGACATGCTAATAAGCATTTTGTTCTACAAATGATATTCAGGGAAATCAAGAAGAACAATCTAATCTATGCATATCTGTATTGATATAAGATCTTTGTGGGTTTGTACTTTTACTCTAATAGATTACTCACCAAAATTCAGCTGGCTGAGAAAGAGCATTAGGATTTCTTATTTCAGGAATTTGACATACTTATACAATCAGTTGTAGGGTGTTACATGAGGCTAACAATTTCCACTGAAATATATTTTGAAGTTGACACATCAGCATGCAGGTTCAGTATAATCACACATCCTGGATTTTCCTTAGCATAACAGTTTAACCACCAGTTGCTCCTCTACCAGTGGAATTACTGTTGTTATTTAGATCAGCCTATCAATCTATAATATGAGTGGCTTTTTCTCTTT
Source organism: Gopherus flavomarginatus (assembly GCF_025201925.1). Taxonomy (NCBI): domain Eukaryota; kingdom Metazoa; phylum Chordata; order Testudines; family Testudinidae; genus Gopherus; species Gopherus flavomarginatus. The sequence goes on from NC_066619.1 coordinate 183,382,752, forward strand.
GATCATGTTGACTCACCCAGAAGGTCAAACACAATTACTTGGAAGGGTCCTTCTGGCAAAAGAAACCACAACAAGTTCTGTAAGGTCAAGTATGTAATGAATTCTGTAATTAGCAACAAGTGACTTTCAGGACTGGCAAATTGTGTGCTTAATATAAATTATTATTGTTTGTTTTTCTTAAATAAATGTCTGTGATTTAGTCTTTAGATAAAAAGGGTCCAGGATTTAGAAAATTTACCATTACACTAAAAAGCCAAGTTTCTTAAACCCAGCCTTTGCTATAACAAGTTTTCAGTATGTAAATCAAGCAGGATTAGAAATTTCTGAAGTGTATATTTATGTTTATCTATTATATTTATTTATATCTGAGCTCAGAATTTCTTTATGAATGTAAACTAGAATGAACTCCTATAGTAAACACAGCTTCTCTACATGATACCAATCAGCCAAATTCTGCTCTCAGTTACATAAACTGTAGATTAAAATCCAAACACTTATGTTTCATTGATTTGTTCTAGCTTCCTCAAAGCCCCAGAAAAAACTTAATTCTGTTTTTCAGTCCTGAGTTGCCCTACCCACACGACTCCTTGTTCAAGTTGATCTCTGGAGACAGGGAATTAGAGTTTCTTGCAATCTAGAATTTAAAGTCAGGGAAACTTTTCCAAGATAGATAAGAGAATTCTGTGCAAGAGGATTGTCTTTTCCTTTTAATTCTGGGCATGGGATAAAGGCTACATAGCTTTCAGTCAATATTCTAGTATTTTCCTGATTATTTAAATAAATCATGTCATCAGTGCAAAATCCTTGAATGTAAATATATGGTCTGAACAGACAGGCTATAAATTGGACATCAGAGGACATTAGGAGGATTGTTGGAATTTGTCTGCTTTTCTGAATGCAGAGTAAGCATTGTGATTGTAGGTTTCTTTAAGAGAGGGGACAAGAGAATGGTGAGATGACTCAGGGTAAAGTAATGGGTGAAGGCTCAAGGATTCCATCTTGAACGAGCTAACTCTGTGCTCCAGTCACTACCTTGGAGAGAAGAGGACCTCTCATAGATGCCACTGCCAACATTAATGGGATGATGAGGAGAGAGAAAAATGCTATTTAAAGTACCAGATATAGCAGTTTTGTAAAATTGTTCTTGTCTGGTATCCTAGGACAAGTAATTTTTGGTGACAAGTGAGTACACTGTAATTAGTGTCATCATTATCATCACCACTATTATGGCAATAGTGCACAAGCAGATTTTTTGCTTAAACTGGTTTTCAGGACACTTTTGGAAGGCTGAATGAAGAGGGGAGCACTAAAATCAGATCTTGATTTTTAGATTTGGTGTTGAACAAATGTATCCTTGAGTGCATCATGTACCCTTGAATTTCAATTCGGCTAGTGGTGCTAAGCCCCTTTAAAAATCAAGATCTCATGTCCTTGTATAACTCTGAAGAATAATAATGTGAGAAACACAGGAAACAAATATAGATGATTTCTGCCTTTATAAAATAGTCAGAGCCCTTACGTGGTGGTTTAAATAAATATTAGCCATTCAAAATCAGCTTGAGTTAGACACTGTGGAACAGGAGTGCAGTATCAATCACAGATAAAGAGCTGGATAAATTGATTTTGGAGTTTTTAAAGTAATGCTTAGGGAATAGACTTCTGTCACAAAAATGAAATGTAAATAATTTCAGGGCTATATCCTCATGCAAATAATGCTCTTTTACAAACTGTGCCTTGTTACAGTGAACATAAAAACAACTATTCTGAGGCTAATGGAAATGTCACCTGACCCCAAAAATAATTTACAATAATTTATAGTGTGGAAGACAGGGTTCTATTTTCCTTAACTTGAAAGTTATAGTCAAATTGTGAGACAGCATCTATAAAATGTATTTTTCAGTTCCCATGTTAATAAGCAAACACACGTCATAGACTGCAAGGAATTAAACATGAATGATTCTCTGTTTCCTACAACCATGAGAAAAATCTGGGCAAGCCTGAAAAGTTATACCCCAGGGACAACATTAGAACTGGGGCCCTTCATGCTGTGTCTCTGTACCCAATGCCCTCTGAAGCTTCCTGCTTCTCACAGCAGAGTGAATGAGCTCACAGTAATACTAGAGAGGAGAGGCTTGAATGAACATGCTGGAACTTGGAGGAAATTTAAAGTTAGATCTGAAGTTAATTACTTGTGTTCACCTCAAATTCAAACTGATGTTTGGCCTGACACTGGCAGCGGGGGCTGGGCCTGCGCTCACCGGCAGGAAGTCTGTGTTGTATTTCTTTTTCTTGCTCAGCATCACGGGGTTTGAGCTCTGGCAGCAGCAACAGTGACCCCAGCCTGCCCTGCTTCATTGGCTTCGGCATCAACTGTCGCTGCACCGGCCACCACGGTCCTAGCAGCGTTGGGACACATTAGTGCCAGGCTGACCCATCCATTGCCCTTCCGCCCCAGACCATTCCATTTTCCAGGACCCCCCAGCACAGAGAGCCCCCTTGCCCCTAGTACAGGTGCCACCCTGTGACTCTACATCATCCCTCGCCCTCCAGCACTGGTGTACCCACACCAGATTTCACCTGTATGAACAATATTAAAGGGGGCCTATACAGGCTGATTTGTCCAGGGCCCCCGACCCTGCTCGGGATGGTCCTGGCTCTTTCACGAGGAGGTACTTCAGATATGAGTCACCGCATGGATTTCAAAAAGCAATAGCAAATTTTTACATCTTTTCCCCTGTCACCTGAGTGGTCCCTGTTTATGTTAGTAGTTTTCAAATCTAGAATATTTTTTTGTTTAGCCATATTTAAAGGTCATTTTTGTAAATAAACTGTAGAAGCCTAAAAGTCCTCTTTTGTGTGTGGCCAGTATCCATATGCAAAAGGAAAAGTTGAAAAAGAGAAACCAGTAGCTTTATCTATGGGAACAAATAAATTGGAAGGAAAATCCCTTATAGGAGAGGAAGAAGGAAAAGAAAGCTGGAGAGAAGTTCTAAGGAGCTAAAATACAGACACTCTCTCAAGGGGTCATGAGAGATAATGGAAAGAATGGAAGTAATGATGGAAATCAGCAGCAAACACAAACATCTACAAAATAGAATCTTCAAAAAGCAGCAGGAAAACAGGCAGGGGTCCCGTGAGAATTCACAAAGCTAATCCTGTGTACAGCATTATTCATGTATTTATGTTTTCATAAGCATGCTCCGATTTATGTCTGTGTGGTATCTTGGTTTATTTACCTGGGAAATGGTAATGTCAAAAATTTGTTAAAATCACAATCTTGAATGGTATCTAGTTGTTGTTTGGCAGCAATGTTAGTTACCCTTCTCTTGAGAACTTTGGCACCCTTTTGTTTGAGTTTGGTGCTCTTTTTTGGAAAGGCTCTAGGGTGCTGTCCTCCCTCTCGGCAGCCCGCACTTATATTGTCGGATCAAGTATCACCAGAAGATCTGAGACAAACCACCACAGCTACTTACCTGAGATGTAATCCTGATTCTAATCCTGGTTCAGTAGTCAAAGGTCCGAGTCCCTCCTGGGCCACCTGTCATCCCCAAGTGCAGTGGTAGGTCTGACACCAACATCTCGAGGGTGAGGCAGACAATCAGACGAACTTTGATTTGTAAAGTATAAATACCCTTGTCTGTCATTTGTAGAGGGAGAGGTTTCTGTACTTCATGCCCGTGCAAGCCACTGAGATATTTTGTCCATATACTTACCTTACGTTAAATAAAGCACCTTTTTAGCTTACCTTTTCTTACCCTTATCCTTATTTGCACTGAGATCAATTAGGTGATAGATCCTAATTCAGGGACAATCATACTTGTGACTTCTTAGCAGGGGTCTATAACATCCTGAATTTCTTCCCCCACATTGAAATATTGTAACACTTGTTGCTAAAATACAGGGGCCAGATTTGCCTCAGTCACAGCCATGCAACTCCATTTCCCTTAATGGAGTTGTACTCACACACAACAGATCTAACTCTGGCACCAAGTGTCTACCTAAGGAAAGAAAAGCTAACTTAGTATATACATGACTTTAGACTATTATACCACAGATCATGTGGTATAGGTGACAAATCTGAGGAACTGTCCAAGATTGAGGTGTCATTAGAGGACGTTTTGGAACAAATTGAAAAACTAAACAGTAGTAAGTCACCAGGACCAGATGGTATTCACCCAAGAGTTTAAATCAGCTTCTGTACCAAATGACTGGAGGATAGCTAATGTGACGCTGATGCTAAATTTTAAAAAGGGCTCCAGAGGTGATCCCAGCAATTACAGCCAGTAAGCTTCACTTCAGTACCAGGTAAAGTGGTTGAAACTATACTAAAGAACAAAATCGTCAGACACATAGATGAACATAATTTATAAAAACCATCAACATGGTTTTTATAAACGGAAATCATGCCTCACCAGTCTACTACAATTCTTTGAGGTGGTCAACAAGCATGGGGACAAGGGGGATCCAGCAGATAGAGCGTATTTAGATGTTCAGAAAGGCTTTGACAAGGTCCCTCACCAAAGGCTCTTAAGAAAAATAAGCTGTCATGGGATAAGAGGGAATGTCCTCTCCTGGACTGGTAACTGAATAAAAGATAGGAAACAAAGGGTAGAAATAAATAGTTTTCAGAATGGAGAGAGATAAATAGTGGTGTCCACAGGAGTCTGTTCTGGGACCAGTCCTATTCAACGTATTCATAAATGATTGGGGTAAACAGTGAGGTGGCAAAATTTGTAGATGATACAAAATTACTCAAGATAGTTAAGCTGGGAATGGGAAACAGGGAATAGATCGCTTGATGATGACTGTTCATTCCCTCGGGGGCACCTCGCATTGGCCACAGTAGGAAGACAGGATACTGGGCTAGATGGACCTTTGATCTGATCCAGTATGGCCATTCTTATGCTAGTGAGGTTTTATGCTAATCCTTATCTATGTGAGGCTCTAATATACTATGGTGATGGGGGGCATATAAACAGAGAGTCTAGAACAGACTTTGACTGTTCTGAAAGGGCTTTGTTGAAACAAAAAATGAACCCCAAGATGTAATCTCTTTGAATTAAGTTTTCTAAACGTAAGGTTAGACTATTCCTAAATAAATATATGGAGATATACCTATCTCATAGAAATGGAAGGGATCCTGAAAGATCATGGAATCCAGCCCCCTGCCTTCACTAGCAGAACCAAGTACTGATTTTGCCCCAGATCCCTAAGTGGCCCTCTCAAAGATTGAACTCAGAAACCTGGCTTTAGCAGGCCCATGCTCAAACCAGTGAGCTGTCTCTCCTCTATTTGCAATGATCACTCGTTACTATCAACTTTGGAAATATTATTTACTGGTGACAATCTGACAAAAAGAACTGACAGAGGGGCATCCTAAACATATGCACACTTTTACAGTGGGGATTAGTTTAAGTTTTAAACAAGCCTGCATTTACCTATCTGATTTAAATAATGCACAATGTTTTCTGGAGCTCCTACAACAGTGGTACAACTCTGAACCACCATAAGCACAGGCTAATGCTTTAAAAGAGCCCTAAGTGATTTGCCAAAGGTCACAAACTGAGTCAATGTCACAAGTCTCAGGTCTCAAGAGTCCCAGTCCTTCACTCTAACAACTAATTATTAGTAGGATTTCTGTCAAATGCAGAGATGTAGGTGGTGCAAGTTAGTGGTCAGAGCAAAATCAGAGGGCAGAACTGGAGGCATAGCCATGAGGCAAGCCAATAGTCAAAACCCGGAGTCAGAACAGAACCAAAGGGAAGAGCCACAGTCATGGTTAAGAGACAAGCCAGTGATCAGGGCCAGGAGTTAGGTATCAGGAATTTAGAGGGACTGGGGCTAGAGTGAAGCAGGCAAGGGACAGAGGATGAAAATAGGTCTCACTTCATGAGGAGCAGGGAAGATATTGAGTACCCACTAACTATCCTGCTATTGCTACAGGGCTTAAATAGTGACCTAGTTGGCTCTTTTAACCAATCATGGCACACAGTCATTTAGTGAGGGCCTAGCTGAGCTTATTGGGTTGCTAGGCAACCAAGCCCAGAAACTGCTAAATTCTTGATGACTTCATGCTGTCTGCTGGTAAAATAAATAAATTATAAAACATGGGCCAAATTCTGCTTTCATTTGCACCAGTTTAATGTAGACTTCAGTTAAGTTGCTTGGGATTTGCACTAGTGTAACTGCTAGTAGAATTTAGTCCCATAGATACATTTAGGGTTGCCAACAGTCCCATATTACAAGTGACATCCCTTATTTAAATAGAAAATTGCCTGTCCTGTAATAAATCAGTATGGGATGCCTTTTATCCCATATTTCAATGGCAGGGGGCCGATACTCAGGAGTGCATCTTTCCCTTCAGTGCCGCACAGAGAAAAAGGATGGGGCCACACTCAAGGTCCAGGCTGGGGAGGGGAGTGGAAAGATGCACACGTGTGTACTGGCCCCCTGTTGGACTGGGCCGCCTGCTGACCCCAGCCCATGAGCATATCCCATCAGCTTTCCCTGCGCAGGCCCTGTCTGGCAGGAAAAGTGGACGGGACTGTGTGGCTTGGAGCTGTGCTGAAGGGCCAGGTGTCTCTCCACCAGCTCCGCAGCAGCCTCGCCCCCCGCAGCCCTCAGGGAGTCTGGGCAGGCAGTGGGGAGCAGTGGGGTCTCTCCTGCCTGGCCCAGGGCACCTATGTGAGCCTTGTTAGGGCCAGCACCAAGCCTGCCCACAGCAGAATGCCAAGTCCCAGTCACTTTGAAGTGCCCAGGAGGCTCTGGATATGCAAGTGCAGTCATGGGAGGAGGCCCTGGGGCAGCAGGCAGCTCTGGATTGATCGAGACAGCATGGTGTCCTGGTGGAGGAGGTGGCAGGGGCCTAGCCTGGCCCAGCTCTGGGGCTTCTGTTGCCTGGTACTGGGCTTCTGGAGGGCTTTGCTTGCCTGCCCCATGCCCTGCACATGCAACGTTGCACAGATCTAGTGTAGTGAACCTGTGCTGGATATTGTGTCCTTCCCCATCCAGAAGAGGAGTGTTGGGAGTGTGCAGAGAGCCTGGAGCCATCAGGGAGAGAACATCTGAGGTCTGTCCTGTATTTTTTAAATACAGTGTTGGCAATCTGTATAGCCTTGAATAGCAAATTCATGTTTACCCGCATATAGAAACTGAAACAGAGATACGGTTGGTTGGAAGATTAGAACAGCCAAATATATATGTGCTTGATCATTTCTGGTATGAACCACTGAAGCAGCACATTGTACTAAATTGACCTTGGAACATAAATATTATTAGGCCAAATTCTGCCCTCATTTCTATCTACTCATAATATAAAAATCTTAGCTGTAGGCATTTAGGCTACAATCCTGCAGGTTAGTCTGTGCAGGTGGGCCCTTATACCAATCAGAGCTCCATTAAAGCCAATGGAGAGCAGCATGGCTGGAGGGCTCTGCCCATAAGGATGAACTGGCAGGAGCAGGGTATTTATTCTGAATCAACATTTTTTCTTGTTATTGGATTTATCACTTTTAGGAATTAAGCCACAACTTTTATGTTTGAACCCTGATAAAGGTTATATTGTTACAGGTTACAAAGGACATAAACACAAACAGAACCCCGACCAGGGGTATTCTGTCTGCTACCCAACATCCATAAACCTGGAAATCCTGGACGACCCAACATCTCAGGCATTGGCACCCTGACAACTGGATTGTCTGGCTATGTAGACTCTCTTCTCAGGCCCTATGCTACCAGCACTCTCAGTTATCTTCAAGACACCACTGACTTCCTGAGGAAACTACAATCCGCTGGTGATCTTCCAGAAAACACCATCCTGGCCACCATGGATGTATAAGCCCTCTACACCAACATTCCACACAAAGATGGACTACAAGCCAGCAAGAATAGCATCCCTGATACCATCACAGCAAACCTAGTGGCCAAACTTTGTGACTTTTTCTTCACCAACAACTATTTCAGATTTGGGGACAATCTGTACCTTCAAATCAGCGGCACTGGTATGGGTTCTAGCCCACGAAAACTTAAGCCCAAATAAATTTGTTAGTCTTTAAGGTGCTAGAAGTACTCCTCGTTCTTTTTACAAACAGAAATGTTTCTATTATAAAATGTATCTTTCTTTTTCTCCCTCTTTCATATTTAACATGCTTTACAAAATTTCGTCTTCTAGTTTTTCAGTTTGTTTTTCATATTCAACATTTTAAGGGCATTTTCCTGAGCACAGGCAGAAACATTACTTTTTCAGAGAGGTCAGCACAGTGCTTTCTGTGAAACAAGTGGGTTGAGGGTAGCAGAGGGTGAACATTTTTCCTACAGGCTTTCTCCAACAGAATGGCCATCATGTATACATTTCACAGGTGGGAGTATATCAAAATGAAAGCTTTATTCTATACTTGTTGGTCTCTTATTCACCAAGCACTATTCCATGTCACTGTCCACCATCCTGCATGCTTCCAGGAAGAGATATGGTAAAAAGTCTCCATGGAATTTTAGCCACATCATCATTGCCATGGCAAATCCAAAATGGATATAGCTTCTTTGCAAATTGAGCTCCATGATCGCCAGCCATGTAGCAGCATTCCTTGGTAAACATACTCCGTAATTAATTGGTCTTCCATCCTAATGTCATCTGTACCAAAAGCCAAAACCAAACCATTACTGATGGTGGTGGTTTCTGCATTCAGCTCTGAAATCCTCATTGCTGATCTTGTCCTGCCACTTAATATGGAACAGTTGCTGAAGATAAAGAGAATCAAAATGTCAATCCAAATCTTTTCAGCCTTCCTCAATGCCCACATTTCACTGCTGTACAACAATTGGTATAACTGCAGTTCTGTAGATCCATAGCTCCATAGCAAACTGGATCATGATGTCCTCACAGAGGCTGATCAAGGACCCAAAATGTGGCAGCAGCTGCTGCTATACAAATGTCTACATCTTTTGAGCATTTTCTAGCACTATGACACTTGCCAAGTATTTGACACAAATATTTTAGCCACATGACTCCCATGACACTTATAGCTAAGAGCTAGCCCATCCTTTTGAAATGTAAGAGTGTTTTCCATACCATATTTAGTAATGGTGCAGGGACACTAATAATAATAATAATAATACATGAAGGATATAACTCTGTATTACAAAGTAGCTCATTTGCTCCACTAAACCAGGACTGTCTCTTATTATTCTTATAACAATGTGGCCCTGATACTAATTATGGCATCTGGGCATACAAGAATGTAAATGTTATGTAATTGTAGTAATATTTAGTATTTCACTACAATGAAAAGGACCTCCCGAGATAGAGTAAAAAAGATGGGAGAGGCAGATCTGACAAAGATATTTCACAGGGCTCCTGGCCAGTGTTGGATAAAGCCTAAATGAAGGCTGAGTCTACCAGAATTTCTGGGCACACCTAAGGAATTCTCACTATCAGTCCAACTTCATCATAAGGGACCCATTGTGTGTCTGAGTGAGATCTTCTTGCAGACACCTAAAGCATCAGAAGAGATCCTGGTGGCTCCAAAATGCTACCTAGTCTTTGTTCTGAACTGGCTGGGTGGCATTCCTCCCCTGTACCTGCTTGCAGGCAGAAGGATCTGCACATCAGTCAGTTAGTAAGACATCCAGATGGACAGACCAAAGTGAACTGCTACTCCCACACTGTGAGTGTCAGATCCCTGAAGATCAGAATACTGTGTTCACACATTCAGATAACCTCTTTAAACTAAGATCCTGAGCTGGGAGGGATTCTGCTTTAATGCACTGCTGCTAGCAGCAGGGCCTAAAATGAAAGAGAGAATTATAACTGCAAAAGAAAAGGTACACGTTGAATTATCTATAGCAGTGCTATATTTTTAGTAGTATTTAAGCATACATGCATTAAAAAAAACAAGCAACCCAAAACAAAGCTTCCTAGTTTTAATGTAACTAAAAAAAGGTTTGTTTGCCAACCTTGAATAATTTTGGTAACTATTTTGATAAAATTTGTATGTTTAGGCTATTTTTAATATGAACAATTTCATGAACATTTAAAAAAATAAAAATGGTTCTCTTTAGAACATTTAAAAAAAAGTTGCAATTTTTACAAAAATTGCTTTTCATTTCCATCCAGCTCATATTTACCCAATAGTATGTTTCACTGTTTAGTATTATATGATTTTGGAATGAAAGACACTACCAGGCAGATCCTCAGCAGGTATAAATTGTAATTGAAGTCAGTGAAGTTATGACAATTTATACCAGCTGTGGATGTATCCCTGTATCCTGTTAGGGGTTCAGTTCTGTGAGATACTGAACACCCTACCTGTCTAATGACTTCCATGGGACTCAAGGAATGTCAGCATCAACCAGGTATGCTTAGTACCTTACAAAACTGAGCCCATAATGCATACACATAATGACAGTTTGGGATGTTGTTTAAGCCTTAACTCTGATTTTCCAACTTTTGTGGTTTAAATTAGAAACTTAACATTCCAGTAAGAGTTTTGGTTAATAAATAGTCAGTGCCCCTTCCCCCATACATTATACATGATAATTTGTATCTATTTTGCTTTACAAATGTATTTTAGGTACTTTCAGTTTCATGTGATACAATGTTAGTTTGCAGAATTCTACACTGTGCAATTGTAAATAACTCTACAAGCTCATTATATCATATTTTTTAATGCTGAATGCCCAGTCATGACTAAACAAACATTGGAAAATTAGTTTCAAATCTTATTTTCCCTTTGCTGAATTCCATGCCAAAACTTTTGTACACTGGCTTGCATGGAACAAACAGAAGACAAAATATGAACAAGCAGAATACAGTTATCTGAGAACTGGAAAATAAAATATTTCAGCGTTTATAAAAATCATGAAACTGTGAGCAAATGAGGCAACAGTATTTGTTGTGGGATCACACATAATTAAGCCAGAATGTATTGTATGTGCCTGATTACAATAAAGAAGAATGTGCGTGTCAGGATCAACTGCTTCTCTAACTATATAATGACTCACAGATGATCATGATAATGTTGTAGTAGATCCAGCAACTGGATTTACAATTTATTATGTTCCAGCTTCAGTTAATCTATCTGGGTTTCACCATTAAAGCCCAAAACAACTCTGACTGAACTTCATCATTGTTACGGTGATCTAGAGAAGATAGCCAAATTACAGATATCTAAATTTCCTTTAACAAACAAACAAGTACAACCCTGGCTACCCAATGCAGCATGATACCAATGGAACTGTAATTTCAACTTTTTTCTTTATTCCCTTCTTTTGCAATCTTGCCTCCATCTCTCTCTAACTTTTTCCTGCAACTGCTATTCTAATTTATGCATTCTCTTATCCCTGCTTCAGGAATTCTTTCTGTTCCTCTCTCCAAAAGTTAGTTTCCTTCAGCAGTCTGCTCTTGTTCTCATCCTCTTCAACTTCTTTAAACAGACTCTTGTCCTTCCCATGCTTCTTAAACTGCCTCTGATTCCTTCTCATTTCTTAATTAGCCTCTGGTTCTGTCTCACTGTTTTGTCTCCCCAGTTGATGAACTCTTTCAGAACCTTCTCCCTAGGGCATTCTAATATTTTGTCTCTTGGTTAGGGACATCTGAAGGAGAGATTTACTTTGGGCCCAGTTCTTCAAATTCTGGCTCAGATGAGTAATGTAAACAGAAACATTTTTTAAATTTATATAATCAATGTCAGGACTCAGAAAAATCCTATTCTATAAATAAATACTGTACACAATAGATATTTCTGTGGATTTTGATAGTTCTCTAGGGTGGAAATGATTAGGCCATGTCTGCAGAGCTTACAGAGGCACAGCTATACCACTGCAGTTGCGTTGCTGTAAGATCTCCCATGTAGCCGTTTTATGCCCACAGGAGACAGCTCTCCTGTCGACATAAGTAAACCACCCCCAATGAGGGGTGGTAGCTATGTCGGCTCCTGCCGCCATAGCGTTGTCCACAACTGCACTTCTGTTGGTGTAATGTATGTCACACAGGGGTGTGGTTTTTTTCATGCTCTTGAGCAACATGTTATACCAACAAAAGTGTAGATATAGCCTTAGCAAAAAACCAAAGTAACCACACAAACCCACACAAAGGTTGCCCTTGTTGCCATTTTGAGTTTATAGGACCAGAAAGTAGCATTTTTCAAAAGGACTGCAGAGGACAGCTTTCCATATTTATTTTTCAATCATTTTAGAAGCAGATATGTCTTGGGAGAGAAAAAAACATTACTGACCAACGTGTCCCTGTTTTTGTTGAGGAAAGACCTCTTGCAGTGTAAGCCCTTGGTAACTTTGCATGGGCAGTAATGATCCTATGCATCTCTTACAGAATTAAGAGCTGGTCCTGGGGCCCAGACCAAATTTCCCTTCTCCCCATTGCTGTGCAGAGTGCTGTCTCCATGTTAAAGTAGAGCCCTTTCATTGTTGCTTTATGTGTATTTTGCATGCAGTGTCTTACCTCTGGAATTCAGTAATATTTCAAGCCATACATTTTTTTGTGTGGGTTTTGATTGAAAACACTGAGCATGTTGGGAGATGTTTAAACTAGGCTTTTGTTTCAGACTGCCCTATGCGAAATCTGGATCATGGCCCAGACCTGGATTCTTTCAACCATGAGAATAATTTAGGTGTGGCCCGGACTGCGGTTTGCTGCAGGCCCCTCGCTGGTCACAGGGACTGGAAAGAGAAGCTTTGGGTAGAGGCCGGTAAATATGGACCGCAGAGAAATAATAACAAACATTGCGTAGCATCTGTGCAACCCCGGAGCCCCTGAGCTATTCACTGACTGCTCGTCCCGCACACTGAAGACCACAGCTACCGCAACACTCACCGCGCCCGCCCAGGGCAATGAATGAACAATCTCCTGCACTCCGGGCGGGGCGCTGAAGGGGGCACAGGAAGGGGGCGGGACCGCTTCGGCGGGAATATTGACTATTCATAAGGTTACACGTAATTATTCATGAGATAAACCCTTTGAACTGTGAAGGCGTCCGCGCGCGCGCACTAGCCCCTACCAGCCCACTCCCTCCTGACTTCAGCCTTGTGTAGGAGGATCCCCCGCAGGGCCTCGTTTTGCCATTGGCTATGGAGGGATTCTTCCACCCGCCTTCGTAGGATGCAGTGCGTGGTCATTGGCCACCCGGCCCGGTTGTGCCCGGCGATTGGTGGGCGGCGCTGAGGGACGGCTGGCTGGTGCGTGCGGGCAGAACTCTCCGGTGTGTGCGACAGCCGCCGGGGCTGTAGTAAGAAGCGGGGAGGGGTGCGGATGTAAACACTGGACAATGGCGTAAGCGAGGGGGCGCCGGCCGGGCTGGGGGCGCAGGGTGGGGTGGGGCACTATATGCCGCCCCTGTGTGCGCGGGGTGGCTGGCGCTGGGGGCCCTGTAGGGTGACCAGATGTCCCGATTTTATAGGGAGAGTCTTGATATTTGGGGCTTTTTCTTATATAGGTGCCTATTCCCCGCCCCCCCCCCCCCGCATCCCAGTTTTTCACACATGCTGTCCGGTCACCCTGCGTGAGGAGCGGGCTGCGGACCGTCTGGGGGAGCCCTGGGGGCAGGGGTCTGCGGGGGGCGGGCAGGGCTGTCGGTGGGCAGGGCATGGGGAGTCTCTTGGCGCTGCTTTGCCCTGCCCCAGCTGTACAATGGGCAGAGCGAGACTTGCCTCAGGAGGTGCCTTGACTGGTGTCCTCTGTAACCTTCTCCTGTGGGACATACTAATTGGAAGTTGTTTTTTTTAAAATTTATTTGTCTAAGTTTCTTAGTTACCTAGTAATTCTTGTTGCTCCCATTGGATCTCCTGAAAATTGGGGCTAGCCTCTCACCTCCTCCCTCAGGTGTCCTCTGAGTTGCTCCTACACTGAAGTGAAACTAACATTAGCCTGGTCATTTTCACTCAGCATACAGAGGCTGCCCTACACCTGGCCTGTACTGAGCAGAAAATGAAACCAACTGCCTTTACAGCAGGGTTAGTCCTGTGCTGTTGCTCTCCCACTTGGAGCCCAGGTATAGGGTGCACACAGAGACACTCTCTTTACAAGAAGTTTTAAAGAAGGTGGTATAAATTTGTGTACCATAAAACCTGATTGTAATCTGAGCTTCATGAGTCAACACTTCTTATGTCAATAATTCATGGTAACAAAAACAAGATGCCATAAAACTGGATTGGAACAAAAGTGTGGCGCTAATGAGATGATGTTGTTGGTATAGCTAGTGAAGCAGCGGGTGTAGGAAGAGAACAACAGCACCAATAAGATCCTTCCTTACAAGACTGTCAAAATGCATGGCTATGTGGGAATCCTATTCTGAATCTGTGCTAGCTGTAACATAACATTTTATGCATGCATCTGAGGAAGTGGGTATTCACCCACGAAAGCTCATGCTCCAAAACGTCTGTTAGTCTATAAGGTGCCACAGGATTCTTTGCTGCTTTTACAGATCCAGACTAATACGGCCACCCCTCTGATACATCACATTTTATTGCACTTGTCAGCTCGCTGTGGTCTCAAACCTATACAGCCAAGCCATAGTAAAAACAAAGTAGGTCCATTAGTTGTAAATTTAAATAGATGTAACCTCCGAAATAATTGATATATATACCCACCCACCACAAAACACTTCCTAATGCTAATTACGATGACATACAAACTGACTCCTAAAAGAACATCTGTACTATCTGAAATTAGTAAGAACATTGCCTTCTTTTGGGGAGATAAAAGATTTTAGGGCTATGTGTGTCTTTAACTTGTAAAGGTGAAAAGACAAAAAATACAAAATATGGAATGGAGAGCTCCTGCTCTGTGACATACCTCACTCTGTGAATACTGTATAGTATCAGGGTTTCATTAATATTTCGGGATAGAGGTGGGAGTGGCCATCTTCAGTGGCATATTTCTCTTCCTATTCTGTAGTAGTTCAAGTAGAACAAACTCTCACAAAGTCTCTAGACCTTCTTGCGTAACAACGGAAGGAGGTTCAGCACAGCTCCTGTAGGATCACTATGTTCTGGGGTGTTTGTAGGCCAACATCCCCTGCTGCTTCTTCAGCCCTCTGTAACCTTATCCTGTGGGACATACTAATTGGAAATTCTGTGAGAGGAAGCTTGTGGAGTTTCTTGGGAGCTCTGTCCCACTCCTGTGTATGTCTTCATAGAAGAAAAAAATCAGTGATATGCTTGAAAAAAGTTTTCAAGTGAGAGTATGAATTACATGAAATCATAAAAGTTTAAGGACCTCCAATTTGTTTGGTCTGTACAGAAAGATTCACTTTTGGGGATGATCTTTGTCAACTATAACTATCAGTATCTCTGATCCTTTGCTTAATGAGTGACATATTCTAGTTGCCTTAAAAAACCCAAACCCCATAATTTTTTAATTTGTCTAAGATCATATTGAAATAATTCTATTTCATACTGAAAATGTTTTTAATAGTGTTACAAATGTAAGTTATGTTTCCAGTACAGTGTAAAACATCTTGAAAGACTAATTATTCAATATCTTAACATTGAAAGACTAATCATAGTCCATACCTGAATTTTTGTTACCCATTTCAGTAATGCTTCAGTTGTTAAAAGAAGTAGGCCCAGGATTCTAATCATAAAACTATTTTTGGACTGAATAGAACAGTGAGTAATCACTTACGGCCCGTAATCATCATCATTATAGACATAGGTTCGTTGTTATATGTGTGCTCCTTGGCAAGCTTGACCTAAGGTTTGTGGCATGACTTTTGTGTTGTACAGCACTCAAATATAGCGGATGAGAGAAATTAAAAAAAACAAAGTTTTTAATGTAGTATGAAAATCAGGAAAGCAGTCATGATAGATCCCCTCTGATATTTAATTTGCTATTAAATTAAATTTTTACTTTGTCCATTAATTTTTAATTTTCATTGTTCTTCACAGTTTTGTGTTTAAAATGTGTAACTGTATTACATTTATTGTAATACAGTTACACATTGTATACATTACATCCAGAAGCTGTCAGGATGGAAGTTGAAGGTTTGGACAGTTGAGGGGGGAGAATTTGAGCTCTTGGCACCTGGTAATAATTGGAGAGGCAGTATTGGTAGTGCTAAGCGTGTTAACAAGATGTTCAAATTATCATTGGTAAAATACTTACATTTTAAGGAAGCAATCCTGCACTCAGCTCCATGTGAACATGAAAGATCTGGGCTTAAATTTGCATAATCAGGCCTTGATGCTGCAAATACTAATACATGTCCTTAACTTTACCCCCAGGCAGTGGTCTTATTGAAGTTAATAGAAGCGTATGATGTTAGGTATGTACATAATTCTTGGGGCCTAAGATTTCTAAATTGTTCATTTATGTGGGGCATTGAAGCATTTCACCTGTCTTGAGTATATTTAGAATGACTGTAGACTTCAGTCAACATTTTATATGTTTATGTTTCATTCACTTGTGGAAGGTGCCCTTTGCAGCCTTAATGGCTAGATACTTAACAGCTTTCTTTTTAAGAGCTTGGCTTTTGTGCCATTATTCTGTAGCAGATTCCACAGAAGCATGGGGTATGCAGAGCCCTGGTTATGAATAGTGGCTGCATTCTTTTTGCATGGGGTTTTGGTAGAAGTTTTAGAACTTTGAAATGTTTTCCTCCAAGGTAAAGAACAGTATTGCCAAACCAGCCGTTCATAAAATCATGAGAGAGACAACAAAGAATCATGAGTTCTTTGAAAGGGGCAGTGTCTTTTTATCTGCCTTTTAGTTTTAAGCCTTTAGGCTTTGTTTTGTTTTTTGCTCTTTGCTGACATCCCAAGAGTTGGAAACTTAAACTTTTTCTTTTTCAAATGAAAGCTAAGACTTTCTGGTAATCATACTTAAGGCCTCGTGTCTGTCACGGATTCCGTGACTTTCTGTGACCTCTGTGACTTCTGCAGTGGCCAGTGCAGCTGGTTCTAGGGCTGTCCTTGGGCCAGCTACTTTGGCCACTGTTGGGGCAGTCTTGGGCCACCACTTACCTCCCCAGCAGCAGCAGTATTTTGGGTGCGGGAAAGGGGCTCAGGGTTTGGGTAGGGGGTTGGGATGTGGTGCGGTGCTTACTTTGGGGGGAGGGTGGGGCTGTCCAGACAGGGGCGGCTGTAGGTATTTTGCCACCCCAAGCATGGCAGGCAGGCTGCCTTCGGCGGCTTGCCTGCGGGAGGTCCCTGGTCCCGTGGATTCGGCAGTACGCCTGCGGGAGGTCCGCTGAAGCCATGGGACCAGCGGACCCTCCGCAGGCATGCCGCCGATGGCAGCCTGCCGCCCTTGCGGTGACTGGGGGAGCGCTCCCTGTGGCTTGCCATGCCAGGCATGCGCTTGGTGTGCTGGTTCCTGGAGCCGCCCCTGTGTCCAGAAGTGGCCAACATGTCCATGCTGATCCTAGGTGGAGAGACCAGGGGGCTCTGCGTTCTGACCCTGCCTGCAGGCACTGTCCCCACAGCTCCCATTGGCTGCGGTTCCCAGCCAATAGGCACTGTGGAGCTGGCACTTGTGGTGGGAGCCGGCGCTCATGACGGGGGCAGTGCACAGAGCCCTCCTGGCCCTTCCTCCCCCTAGCAGCTGCAGGGACATGCCGGTCACTTCCGGGGAGCCGTGCTGAGCCAGTTGGGGAGCCTGCCAGCCCTGCCAACCCTCCTCCTCCTCCTCCCACCAGCACCAGCAGGGGTCCCAGGCTACATGCTGCTGCATGGCTTTCGCCCCCAGCACCAGCGGGGTCCTGGGCCACATGCTGCCCCTCCAAGCACCCATGTTCCCCTGGCCCACTCCCCTAGCATCCTCGGCTCCTCAGCCCAAATTTTAGTTAGGGGTATATAGTACAAGTCATGGACAGGTTACAGCCTGTGAATTTTTGTTTACTATCCATGACCTGTCCATGAATTTTACTAAAAGTACCCATGATTCAAATGCAGCCTTAATCATAATTCCTGGAGCCAAGGCTTTAAGAAAAACAACAGATATTGTGAGACTCGTGATAGAATTATGAGAATTAGTAACATTGCATCCTTTGTAATGACAAGAAGAGAGGTTTGTGTTAGATTGGATTAAAACTAATACCTGATTGACAATGCCAAGGAATAAGAGTAATTAAAAGAGAGTTTGTTTGCTACGGGATCTGGTTTTAGAGAATATTTCAAGTAGCTGAAAACAACAATATAGATTATTTTCAGAGGATGTTAAAAAAATCTGTTCTAAACAGATGTTTTTATTTATTTTTTTTTTTAAAATATAGCATTTTTGGCATGTTGGCCAAGCAGCATTGTGCTAGTTCATGAGAACCCAACAGTGAAACTGACTAGTTTCATTCTCCAAACTGAGTGAAATGCAGAAAGTAAGCAATTTAAACAGCTAAAAGTAAGCTTGTTTTTTTTTAATAATTTGTTCTTTATGTATTAAGTTGATTCTAGTAACACTGGTAAAGAAATTCCGGATATATATAGTTTTCTATGTTGATGGATTCCATTTTTCAGCAGTGAAAATAGTTTAGCCTTTTCCCTAAAAGAGAAATTTGAGACATTGCCAAAACAATGTATTGTTTTCTCTTCTGTCTCTGGAACAGCTCAACAAACACGTCCTTTTACCAGTTGTATTGATACTGTAAATGATGCAAAAATGAAGTAAACAAATATGTAAAATGTTAAGTACTATTAAGAAACTTGCAAAGTAATTGGTAAACTTCCCTCACAAGGTAGTTTTCTGTGAAGGAAGAACTTACTGGAACAATATTTGCCATATAGTATTGTTGGTAGGTTTTACACAGAGAACTTGAATCCTGCGTTTGTGCTATGTAAATAGAACTCTAAATGAGCTAGAGGTTCGGATCTAAAAGGACTAATACACATGAACCAATGTGTAATTTACTGCCTTTCTGCAGCTACAGACATGATTATCAATTATTAATTCATGATGTTAGTGTTTTATATATGTTGCAGGACAGATTTCAGGGAAATTTTTCCTCCTTATTCCTTTTTATCTTTAAGTGTAGCCTTAATAAGAAATAAGAGCCACAACTAATGAACAATGTGTTTTGTGTTCTGTTTGACATATTGTTTACTCGTGTGTCTGCATTACACGCGTCTTTCACCAATGTGTAGTGTACATACCCAAGTAGCTCCCTTAGCACTGGTATAAATAGCAGCGTATATGGTGAGGCACAACTAAGGAGAGTAAAGACGTGCCTGAAGGGTGCAGACAGGTATACACGCAAGTACATCCCTATGTGTCTCTCTACTCAACCAGGCTGTGCCTCCCTGGCTGTGCTGCCATTTTTAGCAGTGTACTGTGCTGCTGCTGGAGCCTTTCTGTGCTGCAGGAAAAAACTCTAACCATGGGAAAAGCTGTGGCAGGGGAGATGGCAGGGAAAACTGTGCCAGCTTCCTGATGCTGCAGCCCTTACCCCACCATAGTGAAAGAGTCCGGCAACAGAGAGAGGCTCTGGTTGAGCCTTTCTCTGCTGCATCCTCTCTACGAGAGCCTTTCACGAGCATGTGTATCTACATACCACAATGTGGATGCAGTGTGCTTTTTCACTACAGTGTGTACCTACAAGTAGACTGCACACTGCCACCAGTGGTTTATAGTGTAGAAGTAGCCTCAGATGGTACAACCGGACAAGCAGTGCCTGTTGGAGTGCTCTTGCATACTCCCTTTGCCCCTCTGTCATTGTTCCCTGAATATTCTAAGGCAGGGCTATAAAAGGGTGTGTGGCACTCTGGCTGCCTCAGTTCCATCCCACTGGCACCTCAGTCATGGGTTATAACTAAGGTTGTGAGGAAGAGGGGAAGGGGAATGGGAATATGCAGAGGCCACTTGAAGGAGAAACAGAGGTTACTTGTCAACAGAGTTCTTTATGATGGTGTCATAAACAGATAGTTAAGGGTTAATGTCTCTTTTACCTGTAAAGGGTTAAGAAGCTTAGTAAACCTGGCTGACACCTGACCAGAGGACCAATCAGGGGACAAGATACTTTCAAATCTCGGTGGAGGGAAGTCTTTGTTTGTTTTGTTCGTTGTTCGCTCTTGGGGCTAAGAGGGACCAGACATGCACCCCAGGTTTCTCCAATCTTTCTGAAACAGTCTCTCACGTTCAAAATAGTAAGTACTAGCTAGAAAAGGCGGATTAGTCTTATGTTTGTCTTCTTAACTTGTGAATGTGTATTTTGCTGGAAGGATTTTTACGTCTGTTTGCTGTAACTTGTATCTCAGGCTGAGGTGGAGGGGGGGAAGTCCCTCTAGTCTATATGAGCTGAATACCCTGTAAACGTTTTCCATCCTGATTTTACAGAGATAATTTTTACTTTTTCTTTCTTTAATTAAAAGCCTTCTTTTTTAAGAACCTGATTGATTTTTTCCCCTTGTTTAAGACCCAAGGGGGTTGGGTCTGAACTCACCAGGAATTGGTGGGGGGAAAGGAGTGGAGAGGAAGGTTAATTCCTCTCTCTGTTTTAAGATCCAAGGAGTTTGGATCAGTGTAGTCTCTCAGGGTAACCCAAGGAGGGGAAAGTCTGGGAGGGGGAAAGGAGGGGGAATGGTTTGTTTCTCCTGGTTTTAAGACCCAAGGGGTTTGAGTCTTAGGTTTCTAGGGAAAGTTTTAGGGGAACAGAAAGTGTGCCAAACACTGTATTTTGGCTGGTGGCAGTGCTATCAGATCTAAGCCAAGAATTAAGCTTAGAAGGGTACGTGCAGGTCCCCACTTTTTTGGACGCTAAAGTTCAAAGTGGGAAAAATACCTTGACAGATGGACTCTGTACATTTCCACTACATGCCCACCTTTCCCTCTTCCTAGGAGCTTTAATTATAGCTCATAACTGATGAGGTGGTGGGAAGGAACTGAGGTAGTCAGAGCACTTTGCCCTAGAAAACTCAGGAACAGAGAAGGGGAGAGGTAAAAGGGGGTATGAGAGTGCTCCAATGGGCACTGATTGTCACATGTGCAACTCAGATGGTGAAATATCTGGTGCATCCTCAGAGTATAAATATGCAGAGTCCATCTCTAAGAACTCCAGTAACCTCCGTTTACCCTTATCACAGTGCAACCTGGGCAGCTCACAGTTTACACCGTCTAGATGGAGCTCATTGGAGGCAGAGGCCAAATCTTTCCTTTTTTTCAGTAATGTATCTATGCTAGGTACATTTTAGAGGCTGATAAATAATTTGTGACCACAGGAGGCTTCTGATAGCTCAATTTCACCTTTCACTGGAAATATGATGGCATTATGGATCATTTGTCTTTTTCACTCTCCCACCTGAATCATTTGTGTCATTAGCTGGATCTTGTAGTAGAAATATTGGAGACTTTAGGTGAAAGGAAGAAGTAGAATGGATAGAAAACTAAAACTGCCATCTCGTTTTTTTTCTTTCTGTTTTCCTTAAGAAGCTTACAATGTTTTTCACACCCTATGGTAAATGGAGCGATATCCTGAAATACTCATGTAACGCATCCTTTCAGCTTATGTAAATTAGTAGACGTTATTAGATAAATCTCCCTAAATATAATCTGGTATGTTGAGTGTTGCAAAAGTACAGTTTGCTATGCTGCATTTTAAATTTTTCATAATTGCTGTAGGAATTGGGAGTTTGAATGATCTGTCAGTACAAAGTATTTAGTCAAAGGGAGGAGAGGTAACCCTGTAAATTACTTAAACATATACTACAGTAACAGAAGAGGTTTTTCCATCACCATATTAAATCCACCCCTTCAAGAGACAGAGGTAGGTTGAGGGACGTATTCTTCTGTCAACCTAGCTGCATCTATGCCTGGTTTCAACCTAAAACTTAGGTCGACCTAACTATTTTGCACAAGTGTGAGATCTTTTTCACAGACTTGAGTGATATAGATAGGTCAACCTAAGTTTTTTAGGTGCGAATCAGGCTTAGAACACCAAATATGGGATGGAGGGGAGATGACTAAGGTGTTCTCTATTTCCTTCACCCCCAAATTTAAAAATGCTCTCCATTAGAATTAGAAGAGTTGATCTGCGCTCAGACGGTCAGATTATAATGTTGTTTATTCCTACAAGGTGATGTTAGGAAGGGGAAGGTGTTACAAAGAGGAAAAGATGACCAACATTAGAAGGATAGGTGAACCTTGCTTTTTTCCTTCTGCTGTGTTTCCACACAAGCCACATCTTGATTCTGTAGCTGAGAGTATTAAGTAGTCATCTGTATTTTCACCTTCTGTTCTAGGTCTTTATGATAGTCTTACAATTCAGTTGTTTCTTGCTTTGCTTCAGCTGTCCGTTGCTACACTAAGCAACACTATTCCAATGACCAAGAATGCTGGAGAGCATCATCGGTGATCATAATGCCAATATATGTGCAGATGCTACAAAGCATTCTGCAGTCTGCTCTCTTCTTCCTTTCTTCTTTCTCGAGTGAGCATTACTGCTGTGGCACTCTGAGCTGCCAGTAATGTGATACTGAATCTGGGTCTTCAAAGGTAGCTTTTTGTGTTTGTGTGCTGCCAGGCAAGCTATTTGGTGGGTTTCTATTCTTCTTATCATATTGGTGTAAATACAAATGCTCTCTAAATGTCATGTGGACATGTATTCATTTAGACAGAGCTGTCTCTGTTGTTGTTAACAATGTTAACACCTCACATCCAGTCAGGTTAAAATGAAGTTTGTTTTTTGTAGTGACTAATAGATCTTTTTCACAAAAGCAGCTAATTTTAGGTAATTTAAGATAAATTCTTATTCATTAATTGCCAGTTAATAGTTCAAATTTGGAAACTGGATGAGGATGAAGTACATCTCACCAAGATTATGAGTGCTGCTGGTGCTAGAAAGTGGAAAAGGAGAGCACCTGATTAATACTAACATATTTCAGCCAATGAAACACATTTTTAACCAAAATAGCAAGTGTAGTATTTCTAATTGGTACCCAGCATCCTCCTCTATTCTTTCTGTTTCTAGTAGAGCTGTATCTTAATTTGGCAGTCAGCAATGATAGGTAAATCCAGAAAATTGACATAACTATAGTGCACTGTTTCTCAAATTGGGTTCGTTGCTTGTGTAGGGAAAGCCCCTGGTGGGCCGGGCCGGTTTCTTAACCTGTTCTGTCTGCAGGTCCGTCCGATCGCAGCTCCCACTGGCCGCGGTTCGCTGCTCCAGGCCAATGAGGGCTGCTGGAAGCAGCGTGGGCCGAGGGACTTACTGGCTGCTGCTTCCAGCAGCCCCCATTGGCCTGCAGCGGCAAACCATGGCCAGTGGGAGCCGTGATTGGCCGGACCTGCGGACGGGGCCGGTAAACATACCGGCCCAGCCTGCCAGGGGCTTTCCGTACACAAGCGGCAACCCCAGTTTAAGAAACACTGCTATAGAGATTCCATTTAATACAACAACAACAAAACTCAATACATTAAGCACTAAAGGCTGGTATTGTGTTGTATAGCACCATGCAGACAAGCTTCCAGTTCAGTTCAGTAGGACATGCTGCACTCTAATTTCAAGTATATAATCTAAAGAAGCAGTTTTAACCTTTCAAATCCATTTTAGCATGGACTTGGCATGTCTAATAGACCATGTGGATTTCCTATAGAGAAAACAGTCATGCTTTGTAGAAGATGCATGAGTGCAAATTTCATCAGCAAAACCATAAGTGGCCTGAAAGTGGTGTGCAACAAAGGGTTTTCTTCTGATCCCTGCTCCCCCATATGTATACCATGTTTTGTTACTCTTTGGCAGAGAAAAACGTAATTGCCAGAAATTCAGATTCTTATGAGTTTAGAACAAGGAACTATTACATCTGCAGAACTGATACTCTCTATCAGTTTGGGCACTGAAATGTAGAAATACAATTTGATGTCCAGAATAACCACACTCTTCTTTTGTTAAGCTTCAGCTAAAATGGTTCAGCAGTTTCCAAGAACGATATTAGAGAAGAATGCTTCCCTCCCACCTCCATGCACATTATTTTAAATAGTTTTGTTGAGAAGCTTTTGTACCTCCATATTTTGAAACAAGGGCTTGAGGTGGGGGTGGGGATGGGGTTGCAGAGGCGATCCCAACATCAAGAATATGCCTCTTGCAATTCCTGTGAAAATCCAGCCAAATTTGGCCAGATTACAAGCCTCTGAATATAGCAGTTTGCGCATGCTTGGTACAGGTTGTTAGAAGCTGGCAGTTAAATTCTCTGAAGATTTGATCTGTATGGAGTATGCTCCATAGCCACACAGTTCCTTCCTATGTGTTGACCAGACTGTGCATGTACCATGGAGAGAGACAGCATGCCCTGTTTCAGGGATGAGCAGAACTTTTCCTGCTGTTGTCTTTCCTGGTAGCTGGGGCTCCTGTGGTGTCAGGGATCAGAGCTGAGAGCAATGAGAGTCTCTTGTGCTCTTGATGTTCTGCCTGCTGGACTGCAAGCAGCATGGAGGAGAATTAGAAAGCAGCTTAACTCAGATGTGGATGGGTGAGAAGCAGAGGGAGGCAGGGAAAGGAGCTGGGGATGGGGGTGGATAGGTTTAGAGGGGAACAGAAACAAGGGTAGAAAGGTCTACAACCACTAAATCACACTCTCTTCCAGAACCTCAGATTGAACCTAGGATTCAAGTGTGTCAACATTCCTCTACTTCAGCAAATTTCCCATGGGTTTCACAGCTAAATGTGTATCATCACCCAGTAGTGGCTGGTCCATAAAGAAAATAAAAGCCTGGTAATGCTACAAGTTACTTTAGTTAGCTTCAGTGTTAGAGACTTATGTTGTGATCTAAAGATTTCAACCCTGCTGATGACTTGTGGCTGTCAATATTGGTTGCACATCATGGAGATTCTGCTGTTTTGCTTTTTAAAAATATAGGAAATGATGTACAATGTTACAGCTGCAGAGTCATGAAATACTAGAATTAAGGTTGCTTGTGTAACTTTAATTCAGCTTCTTGTGCATATGCATTATGATACAGCCTGTAGTTACATGATCAGATACTTTGTTTTCTAAGGAACCCCTGCCTTATTCAGTGTAGATAGTGGACCTGCTGTGTGAATGAATTTGGGATTGGTTCTGTTGGATCTCTGCCTTTTATGTTGGAATGTGTCGTGAATGATGCAGGGAACAATAGGAAGAGAGTGCACGGGCTCATGACTGAGGTAGCTGAATGCTGTCATGGAGAACTGAATTCTATTCCTGCCTCTGCACAGAGTAATAGTGAGCAAGTCCTATAAACTATACATTTTCACAGGTGGACACTAACTGTGTATTCCTCATTTTCTGTGTGCCCAATGTGAGACACCTGGAGCAAACTTGGAGAAGTGTTGTATGTTCCCAGTTGCAGCTGAAATCTAATCTAATCTAAGCACTATACCCACATGTACAGACACTCTTTCCCAACCTATATATTATATAATTTTTTTAACATTAGCTTTAGTAAAATAAGGGTAGGGGCCATGTACTAATTTAGTATTTTAAAGAAATTAACTGCCCATTCAAGAAGCATCATTAATCTTGTGCACTGAATGAAAAAATAGTGTGAAATTAAAGGCCATATCTCAATGCATACACACAAGGGGAACGAATTACAGTTGCACAGGCAATTTTACTGCTGGAATTTCCTAACATTTGAATATTTGATTTAGAAGAATGCAAAGGTTACAACATTAGGAGTGAAGGTTATAATGTAATATATAGGTTTGAAGTGTACCACACCCCCAGAATCTAAGCAGGAAATAATGAGTTTTGAAACTAAGTTGCCGTGAGAGACCACACTGCTCCCTGAGGATTGCTTCTGCTGAAATGTTGATGTCATGAGGGAACTTGCATTAGTTTTAAACCTTAGTTTGTTTTTTTTTAGAAAAAAATACTGCAAAGTACATATATGTAAGGGAGTACTTTGTCCATCACAACTGACCTATAGCTTTCTGCAGATGGCTTGCAAATAAAGCCAGTTGTATTAAAGAATAGCTGAAGAATAAGATCTTCTTCTTTCTGCTTCATTGACGGTCTCTGGGTTGAGCTCTATATGCATTTTGTTGGTAAGTGATCTTTGTGCCCCTTTATTGCATGAGCATGAAATATTGTTTGTAAGATACTGTACTTAATCTCTTACAACAGGTTTCCTTTATGTAAAATAGACAATATACCTTTTTCTTTCAGAGGTGTTGCGAGAGTAGGTAACTTAAAACTGTAGAGCTCTTTGAGATCCTTGGATGATGAGTGCTGTAAGTGCAAAGTACTATTCTAGTCCAAATCCTGCTCAGTTCATTCATGCCGCTAGTCCCATTGACTTTAATGGGGCTACTCATGTGAGTGAGATGAGCGGCATTTGGGTTATTTTTAGGCTTGTGTGCTGCACTTATCTTTGCATTCATTTATATAAACCCCAGACCTCCTTACTTTATCACATTCCTCCTTCGCATGTGTTAGAGCAGTGAGCAAGGATGTGCTCCTCATCTCAAAAGCAGCCCTGTATTAGTAACTTTGGTTAGCCATTCTATCATCTAAAAATAAAAATCCATCCTTAAGAAGCGGAAGTTTAAACATATGAAAATATATTAAACATGCTCCGGAAAATTCTGGATTGAATATCCAATTTATAGTTATTATTTGTCATTGGGACAGTCATTGGGAGGCTAATAAGCTAACATCTTCTGCCTAAGTCTCTAATGTTGGTTGGTTGTAGTAAAATTGTTTCCTTTTGATTAAACTGAGAGTGCCCTAACAATTAATCAAAAAAAACTTTCCATACAAAAAATAGCCACCTCACAGCATAGGAAGCAAAGTGAAATAAGTGTTTCATCTAGTAATTTAAAATAGCCAAGAAGCAGATCACTGAATCCCTCAGCTGTCCCCAGAAAACATAACATATGGTGCTCCTAATGGTCATTCTGACCTATTTCATTCACCAAGGAAATAATATCTCACACAGAGAGGTGGTCTCTTGGGTAGGTATGTCTCAAGCCAGTTAATGTTGAGTGTGATTTATAAAACATCTTAAATGTCATCAAGGTGCCGGTGTAAATCATGGAACAGTGCTGTTCTGCTCCCAGTGATACATGTTGCTTAAGTGGGCAGCTGTATTTAACGTGTTTGTTTCCAATGAATTTAAGGTGTAGCCCCATATAGTACATATTGCAGTAGTTTAATGTTGAGGAATCAAAGATGTGGATAATGGTAGCTGTGTCTGCATTAGATGGAAAACATCACTACCTTTTTGGCCAAGCACAGATCAAACAAATTGTCTTGGTCACTGCTGTAATGTGATGGCCCAGAAGCTGCTTGAGAGCTAGCATCATCCCTATGTTGTGAACTCAGGAAACTAATAGAGAATAAACACCCTCAATCAGAGGAGTGATGCTATCTGTGCCATCTACTTCAGGTGCTTTTGCAGCCAACCATTGCCACTTCAGTCTTATTTAGATTGAGCTTTGGTCGGTTTGCTTCCATCCATGCCCTGTTATTTGTTGACATGCTTGACCATAGCACATGAGTCAAGAAGAAGGACATCTAGAAAAGAAAGCTACGGATCTTCTACATACTGAAAACACCTCATCCTGAGCTTTCTCACTAACCCTTCTAGGAGTCACATATACACATTAAATAAGAGGGGGAGGATGTGTGTGATAAAATGGAACCCTGTAACATTCTACAGTTGGGAGCCCTGGGGAAGCAGATCAGCTGCCCACAGCTACCCTTTGTATTATCTCTCGAAGAGAAGATTGAAGTCACACACAAGTACAAGTTGAGTCACCACCTCGTTATTAACATAGAAGGCACATGACAATTCTAATACCTTTGTCCATTGTCAGATCATTGACTAGCACAACCAGTTCAGTCTCCATGCCAAATCCAGGTTTATGTACACATGGACAGGCAACAAGGAGATCTGAGTCATCTATGTTCTGAGAGTTGTCACTGTAATCTTATTCACAATTTAAAAATGGAATATTAGATCTGACAGAAGTTGTCTATGTCAACATCAATTCATGGTTTCTTGAAAGGCCACACCATTGCTTTCTTCAGTAGTCGTTCTGGGCTCCTTAAAAATGTTAATCTCAGACAACAGTAGAGCCAGCACTTTCCTACTGGGCTACACAATCTAAAAATATTCTTCTGCCTTTCACATGCCACAAAATTTTACTTAAAAAAACCAAAAAACAAACAAAAAGCCCCCAAACAAACGTTATGCTGCAACCAATTGGCTTCTGCACCAGATTTCCACCACTAGCACATCAGTTGTTGTCTCCACTTGTTGCATGTCATACTTAAGTCAGGTGACCTTGTGGGATGTCTACAGGTCTTCCATAATTTCATCCTACAGTTTTATCCTTTGGGGGGGGTGTGTGTGTGTGTGAATTAGTGTAAATTGTTTGTGAAACAGTTTTCTCTTAAATTTAAAAATATTTGTAATGCACTGTAGAATATTTCTCTTACTGTTCTGAAAGGTTTGTAGCACAGTGTAATACTATTAAGTAGTTGGGTTTGCCCTTGTGACACTATTTCTTACCAAGACATTGTAATGCAACAGAGATAAAACCAGGGATTTTTGTGTGTGTGTGTGTGTATGTGTGTTTTGTTATACCATCTATGACTTTCCATTTCATTGTTTGCTGATCTTTTCTCCCCTCCTGTCTGGGAAGATAATGTAATGTCTTCTCTGAGTCAGTACTGAAAATAGAGTTTATTTTCTTGTTCTCCATCAGAAGAGATTGTAAAGAAACTGCTAGCTGTTTCTCTTTGTGAGACTGAGCCCATGGTTTTTCTTTTAAATTTCTAGCAGAGGCTCTTGATTGAATAGTTAGTGGATAGTATGGATAATATAGGTGGGTGGGGGGAAAACCCTGGGTAAATCAAGTGTTGATTCTCAAGTTAGGCTATTTAAATACTGACTATTACAATGACTATTACTATTACAATGACTTTATTAAATGTTATCTTATCAACAGTATGAAGTTTCAGATTCATTAATTTTTGTTGGAAAATGTCAAAAATCTCATAAAACAGGGAAAGTAAGACTGCTTGTTAGCAGTTATCCCTTAAGAAATGAAGTTGTGTAACATGTTGGCAAAAGCTAAAAGAGATAACATTAGCTGTGCCTTTTTAATATTTCTTTTCCAGTGAAGAAAAGCAAGTTTATGACAGATAACACGTGGGAGGAAGGAGGGAAGGCAGCTGAAATTACAGATCAAGAGAAACATTGCTACATAACTACAAATATTGAGTAGTACTCCTCCTCCCTCTTAATGAGATGTAATTAATAACCCAAGTTAAAGGTGATTTATATTGAAAAGACTTTTCATCATGTGCAGAGTGCAGAATTCACATAAAGGTTTTGTCTTTGGGAGAAAGACTTGGGTGAGATTAATTGCTGTTTAAGAATGTGTTTTACACAAATATTTGGCCAATCACTGATTTGTTTATTAAACTAATTTCTTTGAGTTTTTAAAGTATAAAACACTAGATGTAAATAATGTAGATCAGTTTTTTAGAGGACTGCATGTGGCGGAGTGATTACAGCACTAGGAAGTGGAATTCATAGACTCTATTCCCTGCTCTGTCAACTTTCTCTGTCGGTTGAAGCAAGTCAGTTCTTTCCCCCTTTGTCTCAGATGCTGTAAGGCTAAGTTTAATGTCTGTAATGTATTTTGAGATCTTCTGATGAAAGGAATGATATAATTGCAAAATATTGCTTCTTGCTAAAGAAAATATCAGACATTTGTTACAACACTTTACACTTTCCTTTCAAAGTGCTCTATGGCCATTAACTAATGGGCAATATAAAATAGAATTCTTGTGTATACTTGTGAGGATGACAAGCAGGCAAATTATTCCCATTTATAGATAGGGAAAACTAAAACACAAGCATATTCCCCAAGACTGGAATCCTGGTCTGTACTAGATATGGGGACATAGTGTAACCCACACACCTCCTGAGTGTGATGTTCTGTACCATCTAGTGGCACTGAGACCACTTAGACCTGGTCTATGCTGGGGGTGGGGATGGGGATCGATCTAAGATACACAACTTCAGCTATGCTTTTCTCGTAGCTGAAATTGTATATCTTAGATCGACTTACCTCCCATCCTCACGGTGTGGGATCGACAGCCGTGGCTCTCCCATCGACTCTGCTTCCACCTCTCGCCCTAGTGGAGTTCTGGAGTCGACGGGGAGCGCGTTCGGGGATTGATTTATCGTGTCTAGACGACGCGATAAGTCGATCCCCAATAGATTGATTGCTACCTGCTGATCTGGCAGGTAGTGTGGAGAGAGAGAGAGAGAGAAAATGAATCTGCTCAACAGCCATAGCTAACAGCCATTTGGCTTTTAGCTCATACGGCAGAGGCTCATGCACTAAGCTCCAGGGTTTCAGGTTTGATCCTGCCTGCTGACGACAGGAGTCTGTTGACATTACAAATCGGGGCTTATCTGAGATTTCAACTCGGAAGGCTCTGAAGCCTGGGATGCGCTTATTCAGCTAGGGGAAATGTGTAACCCACACACCTTCTGGGTATGGTGTTCTCTTCCATCTAATGGCACCAAGACCACTTAGAAAGATAAAATGAGTCTGCTCTACAGCCTTAGCTCACAGTCATTTGGCTTTTAGCTTGTGCGGTAGAGGCTCATGCACTAAGCTCCAGAGGTCCTAGGTTTGATCCTGCCCAGGCAGTAAATTCCTTTAGTCCATTTTCTTAATATACACTGTGCTCTCTGAATTAACGCACAATTACCATTTTTTAAAGTTCATACCCTGCAGTTCCCTTTGGATTGTGCACTGCTGTGGGATTCCTAGGTAGCAAAAGTAGTTAAGATTATCTCATCCTTTACCGTTTTCTCTTGGATGTAGGCCTTGCCACAGTTACTTATGTCTTTGTCATCTTCAGGTTGGATTATAGCAAAGTGCTTTATGTAGGGCTACCCTTGAAGATTACTCCAAAGCTTAATCTACCTCTTAGCTGGTAATGCTTTTTGTGAAGTGCATATTACATCTGTGCTCTATGGACTTAGCTGGCTACCAGTGGTTCTGAGTGCCTTTATAGGCTGTCAGAGGTGCTTTTCCATAACTATACCAAAATCAATCTTTGTGTTTGACCCTGACAATTAGAATCAGGTGGGATGGGTTGTGGTGGCAGATCTATCTTATTAGATGAGTCGGAACCTGTACTTTGCTCCGTCAGTCTGAATGTGTTTTGCTCCATCAGTCTGAAAAGTCAGTTTGAACATCAGGGTACATTGGAAGACCTATCTTTTTACTGAAGCTTTGTTTGAAGATGATGGTTTAAATGGTTTTGAGCTGATGAAGTTTATTTTAGAATTGAGCTTTAAACTTGAACAGCTTTTATTAATTTGAATAAAAAAGCTAAACTTTCCTACATCATTGCATTACTGCAAGGAGTTTTCCTTCAAATCATTTTTCGTAAAATAAGTATTATAACTGACCAAACACCCTTCATCTTTAAATAAAACTGAAAAATGTGAGTCGTTGTAAAATCAACTTTAAAGGAGTGCCCAACTATATTTCTCTTTGTTTCATACAGTTTAGGTCTTGGAAAGTAATGCCAGAAAACTAGAAAATTTAAGTAAATTAAAGCATTGCAACTGCTTGTTCTTAAGTCTAGATAGCAATGAAATAACTTTACAGGAATTGGGCTGACTTTTCCCTCGATGGATGATTCTTAATAAACAATTGAAATGTGTTAGAGGTTGAACTTGCTTCCATTGACTTCAGTAGAAACAGGAAAACGCCTTGCACATTTGTTTTTTGAACTGTGTTCGCATAACTCAAGGTTTTTCAAGCTTGGGTTGCCGCTTGTGTAGGGAAGGCCCCTGGTGGGCCGGGCCGGTTTGTTTACCTGCCCTGTCCACGGGTCCGGCCGATCACGGCTCCTACTGGCCACTGCTCCGGGCCAATGGGAGCTCAGTGGGAACCGTAATCGGCTGGACCTGCGGACGGGGCGGGTAAACAAACCGGCCTGGCCTGCTAGGGGCTTTCCCTGTTTGAGAGACTCTGGCTTAACTAAAATATGGTTCTAGTAGATGAAGTGAAAACACAGTAAATGTTGTATAAGGCACTCATGTCACATTATCTGATATTTATAGTATTTTGACTGTTGCCTCAGACTGTATTGTGAAGGGCAGTAATGATGCTACTTCTGAAGAGTTTTAGGCTGCTAAACTGTTGGCCTGCATAATATTTAAGGGTAAAGAGTGGAGAAGAGGGCTGGCTGAACATATGGAGGAGATCCTGTTGAATCTCAAAATGCTGTTTAGCTCTATTAATCACTAAATAGCCTTCCCTCTCAAAATTTTGTTCCTACCTCATGCATCCCCAATACCTTCTTCTTTGGAGTTCTGCTAAAATGTAGATATGTTCGTTTCTAGCTAGATTGCCTTATAATAATAAAACTTCCACATAATATATTTTTATATTGCCTTCCAACTGAGAATTTCAATCTGCTGAATAAGAGTTACTTAAGATTCAGCAACCCTCTGAGATATGGTATAGGTATATGCTTATTCTCATTGGACAGATGGAGAATTTGAGATACAGAGAGGTAAAGTGACTAGCCTAAGATCTAACGTGTCAGTGACAAACCCATGAACAGGACATAGGTTTCCTGACTTTCAGTCCTCTGAATGAGCCGGTAGACTGTTGCTCAGGGATTAGCAATGTTCCAGTGTTGGTAATACTGTTTTAAAGGACCATAGATTCGCTCAGTCCTGACCGATTATATTTTAGTTTTGTTTTGTATTCATCTTTTCTCGTGGATGATTCTTGAGCCGTGTTCTCTAGTAACATTGAATGTTACCACTGCTTGAGTAGCTTGCTCTGGTGAGTGATTTTTCTTCTTCCTCTAGATTAATTCTTTCTCGTCCTTTCTGTCAGTCAACACATCTTTTCATACTAGGGACATTGAAAATAATCTGAATGACTGACTAATATTCCACTTGGTTCTTATAGACATTGAGTGTGTACATTACCTAGGAAGAAGATTGAGAGGTAGTGGTCTAAGTTTTGTGATAGACTTTGATGTCTCTGACAAAGGTAAAAGGTCTCATTTCAACACTGATTTTCTTGAAACCTCACCTAATTACATGGTTACATTGCACTGTATAGCTATAAAATTAATCTGAAACTCTGAAATATTGATTCTGACTTTGAGATGTAATTCAGGCTCTCTCAACTTCAGAGTTCTTATTTCAAAAATTGGAATGTGCTGCTTAATGTCCAGAAGTGGTAGGCTTTTATTTGAATCAGTTACCTCACATTTATATAACCTGTTTTCCTAATTGCAAATTACTTCTTCAATACACTAGTTGTAAGGGGTCCATGTTTCCAGCATGCAACTGGTGGGAACTCTAATAGCTTTGTAGTTTTTGGACAGGTTCATTCTGTTTTACTGGAATGCCATCAGTTTGCATTGGTCTCTTTAGGGAGAAGGGGAAAAGACAGTGTGGCAGATGTGAAACATGGAATATTCAAAGATTATGGAATCAGCTTTATAAGTGTTATATGTATCTTTATGGCTTGTTAGTTCTGGCTCAATGGGTGAGTAAAAGGGATGTTGTTCAAGAAATAAAATCAATAATGTGTAATTAATGCAAATACCTAATGCTGAAACAATGTAGATATCAAGTCTTTTTTTAAGTTACACCTTCAAGGGAAATAGTATATACTTGTTTGACCTGGTTCAAGAAGCCTAAGGATATAAAATACTTGAAACTGCATAAAGTGACAGACCTGATCTGAGGAAGAGGGTCACTTGCACTTGATCCAAAAACTGACTGAGTCTGTGCCCAGAGACAGGCCCTGTGGGAAGCCTGAAGTACTTTAGTCCTGTCAGGGTTTTCTCCATGTGGAGGCTGGGTGACTAGAAAGCTAGACGTACATATAAGCTGTTTGTTTGTATAATATGTTTTTTCTGTAATGCTTTTGTTCTGAATGAATAGTACTTTGCTTCATAAAATCAGACTTCATGAGCTAATCACAGTAAATTGCAGGATCTTGCAGCCTAGGACCCAGATCTAGCTCCCTGAGAAACGTGACTGCTAGAGGCTTGAGACCAAAGAGGGGGTGACCCTTGAGGAGGCTACAAAGGGGATAATGTTGCTACTAACTCAGGAACTGTGCCACGCAGTTCCTGTCCCCTGGAGTTTATGGTGTATGTTTGATAGAAAGCTGAGCCAATATTCTAGATTATAATTACTTGTGGAGATGGTGGATCTCAGTACTGTCCTGATGGAGTGTAGCATTATTTCTATAGCTCAGTGGTTTTTTTTGAGGCAGTAAACACCATAATGCCATACATTTTGGCTTTTTTGTTTTTGATTTTTTTTTAATCATCCTTTTCAGTTTGGGAAATGTTTCTTTCAAATATTGGTGGTGATGATTCAAATCTTAATTGCCAACAGACAAAGCCCAGGGAGCTATCATTGCTTTTTACCCATTAGTAGAGCTCTTTGTGATGAATAGGCAGACTAGAAAACAAGAGCAGGCTACTGTGAAGATTGTCCTACCTCTCAGGGCAGCAGGAGTTTCAATACTGAAGACATTAAGTTGTCCTAAAGAAGAAATGCTCATGCCAGGCAGCACTGAAAGACACTACTCAGAGAAAATGAAGCATGAGTAAATACTAAGGACCCAACACATAAAGCAATCTCCCACTGCGATGTCTTTTCTCCCTTCCCCCAATTTACCTCTCTATGCACAGATGTAGTTAGCCTAAGGGACTGACACAGATGATCTAAGTATTAGACCATGTTGCCATGGCATCTCCTCTCAGCACCCATCCACGGTCCCATGTGCATCCATTCATCTAAGAGACTAGCACTTTTGGCCATCCACTAGCAATCTTTGCCTTATTCCTTTTCACCTTCCATGAGAAAGGGGTCAAGACAAAGAATTTCTCTCCCCCAGGACATGGAATGTGAGGCAGCCTCTGTGGCAACCATCCAACCAAATTCCTAGATGAGAAGCTTGCTGGGAGCACAAATTTCAGATAACATGATCTTTTCCCTCTCTGCACCTGTGTAGGAAAGGTCTAGTTTTGGAAGAGTTGTAAACTTCCTGTCACATTAGTGCTTGGTGGTAACTCTTGATGCACACAAAGGTCGATGGCTATGAAGGGCTTGATGCCTCTCAATGGATGCTTTCTAGGCCAGCTTTCCAGGCTGTTTTTGTACATATTTAGGTTGATGAGACTTGGGAAGGGAAAAATCTCTGGAAAAGATCTTTCAGCCCTCAGGTAGCTGAGCATATCTGCTTGTGTGCATACAGATCCTGATTGCAGGTGCCTGAAATTTCACATGCTTGCTCATTTGGAGCTTGATGTAAACTAGCAAAGTTGGGCAATTGTGCATACATGTAACTGTGCACTCACCTGGCAACTGAAAACCATGCTAGCTTCTTCAGACAGGGTCCCAGTCTGGAACTCTAATTTCTGGGCTGGCATGAGGGACTGAGAAGGGAAAGGCATGAAGCCATCTTCTATCATATTACCTTTTAGAAAGGGAGGGAAAAAAAGAGAAGGAAGAACTAGTCGTCTTTTCATGGCTGCCAGGCATAACTTCCCTGAAAAAAATATGAATTACAGGCTTGTTTTTTTGTTTTTTTTTGAACACTCGGTGTTCAGTTATACACCTAATACGGAAAAGTAATCACTGAATGGGTATGCAAATGATGCACCTGCCTTTTTGGAAGTCAAACTCTGCATTTCTGTTTGGCATTATGAACTTAAGACATTTAAAGAAAAGTTATGCAATATGTTTCTGAGCTATTATATGCCTTAGTTGGTGCCTTGAGGCACAGTGCTGAAAACTGACCATCTTTTTAATTCTCCTGGAGAGTATAGTAATCCCTGTGAAACATACTGTCTGTGACTTAAATCTGCTCTGAAAGCAACACTTTGTAGAAGTGAATTTCCTGTGTATTAATGTGAAAGGTACACTCTCTTTTATCCACATTTGCTTGTAATGCTTTCCTTGTTGTGGGCTAACTAATTTAGTATATATTAGTTGCCTTTACATTGTGGAAGGATAACATGTTTTGTGGTGTGACTTGTGCTGTTATAAGCTTGTTAGTCACTAGATGGGGCGTCAGTCTTGCTCCCCTGTGTGGGAGAACACAATTCATGACTTAGTTCATTTCCATTTTGGCAGAGGTGGAGTGTGCTGAGGAAGAGTACTCATTGTAGTAGGAAGAAACACTTTGTATTTTTCAGTAGTGGCTCCTCAGCAGGCACTGGAGTTGCTGAAAAGATAACTAGGAATCATGATTAAGTTAAAGGGAAAATATTTTGGTGCTCTGATGCTAATAATCTTGGGCAGTTATCCTTCCAATCCTCAAAGTAGGTATATGGGGAACTCTAATATTAGTCAACTTTACAAATCTTATACGAGGTTGGCCTGCCTTGTATGAGGTAGAGCAGTGGTTCTCAAACTGTGGGTTGGGACCCCAAAGTCGGTCATGAGCCCATTTTAATGGGGTCGCCACGGCTGGTGTTAGACTTGCTTGGGCCAGGGGCCAAAGCCCAAGACCAAGTCCCACCGTTTGGGGCCATTGCCTGGGGCCAAAGCTGAAGCCTGAGTCCTGAGGACTTCATCCTTTAGTGGCGGGGCTCAGGTCACAGGCCTCCCCATTTGGGGCTGAAGCTTTGGCTCCCGCCCTCCGGAACAGCTGGGCTCAGGCTTCTGTCCCCCCTCCTGGGGTCATGTAGTAACTTTTGTTGTCAGAAGGGGTTCAGGGTGCAAT
The DNA here is from genome assembly GCF_025201925.1 of Gopherus flavomarginatus. NCBI lineage: Eukaryota > Metazoa > Chordata > Testudines > Testudinidae > Gopherus > Gopherus flavomarginatus. The sequence goes on from NC_066619.1 coordinate 183,419,420, forward strand.
GAAGTTTGAGAACTCCTGGGATAGGGTATGAATGTGAGAGCTAAACTATTATGAGTTCTTTAACATAGTTTTGTGTGGGAACTTTTTGATAGTTTTGCTGTGCTATATTATTCAGTTTGGAATCTCTCTCTTTCAGTCCTTTAGACACTGATACAACAGCAATCTAGCAATGGAACAAAGAAAAAATGACAGTTTTGTCCCAAGTATCACACAGCTGGAACACTTTTTGACAGAACACGACTCCAATGTTGTTTGGCTATTAGTGGGTAAGTTGAATATATTCTGGTTTTGTTAAATGTTTTTGTGAATCTATTAAACATACTTTTCTAGATAACTGGATGCTTATATAGCATCTGTTACCTAGAAAGATCCCAGAATATTTGTACATAGAAGCCCCTTCATTCACCATGTAGCTGTTTAATAGCACCCAGCAACACTACAACACAATTTAAGAAGGAAACAAAGAATTGCTTTCAATTTAAAACCTCAGGGAATTGGGCCTGGTCACTAAGGTTAACTCTACTCCTATTTTCCCCCCTCCCACCAAAAAAAGCCTCTATGGGGACTTCACTAACAACAAGAAGCGTTTAAAACAGCTATTTCTCTCTCTCACACACACACACACACACACAAAACATTATATTTCATTTTTTCCTGTTATGTGGAGGAATGACTACGTTTTCTAAAAGATTTGAAAGTAGTAGTGGTCTGTGTTGCAATAAGTGTATAGTGCAGGATGCACTTACATGTTTGTCACAGAACATAGCGCACATATATTAGGTATGTGGCACAAGTGTAGGGTAGTCACGTTGGTCTGGAATGGGGAAGCCATAGTTGTGTAATGCATTTCAGGTTACTCAAGTGAGCGACAGTAAAGCCTCTACATCACACCAAGCCATAATTGGAGCATTACAGCATGTTACACAGTATAAAGGTGATGCAAGAGCAGGAGAACCAACCTCAGGACAGACTATTAAAAACCAGGGCACAAACCCCTAATTGGTTGTGAGTTCTAAACTTAGATTTCACCAACCAAGTGCAACACTGTAGGCACTTGAACAGCCTTAACACAGGGTCACAGATGATCCCCTTGGGTACTCCAGTCTGTCTTGCTATCCAGGTGAGCATATCTCTATGGTAGATGGCCCATTACACCAAGAATCACAGCATAATATTCAGGTTACTTCTGATCCTGAAGGACCAGTCCCTGGCTCCAGGTCACTTGCACTTTAGGTCTCACACCAAAAACAAGGCCAATCCCATAATAAACTACATGAAGATTTATTAAATTGGGAAAGGAAATTAGAGTTATTCACATGGTTTTGGTGTGTTGGAAGTAAATCCTAGTGGAGATGATTGAGTGATTCTGTGTGTTTTAACTCTTATCTGGTAACAATAAACTAGTCTCTCAGAGACTATCTCCAGGTGTTGTGAGGTGAAATGAACAAATATTAACGACACTCTTGTGGGAATAAATATATATACACACACACACACAGCTGGTACATGGGTATGTTTTTCTATTTTTTTGTTGGAACTTTATTAAGCACTCAATTTTCTGAGGAAATTATTACTAGTGTTGGAAGGTAAATACAAAGCAAGCAGTTCTTTGCAATAACTCTAAAGAAAATTTTTTTGCTTTTTTTGTTTACCTTTGTATTTAATTTTAAAATGTATTTTTTGCCCATTGTTGTGATATCTGGGTACATAAACTGAAACATAAAAGTATTGCATGCAATTGACACAGCTCAAATCCACTCATGCCCCTAAGTGTCTTGGTCAGTGGATGAAGATAAAAATTCATACTAAGGAAGAGCTGTAGGTTTTTGTTTTTTTTTTTTCAAAGTGTCTTCAACCAAATCCTAAAATTGCCAAATGTTGGTTCTGGAGGATTGTAATAAAGAATGAATTATAGAGCTGAATACTTTCTGCGAAACTTTCCTCCCCATTTCCAGAAGGCCCCTTGGGACAGACAGCAAAACTTTCCTGTTGATTGCAACTAATAAGGTAGAAATTGCAAAGGTGCAATGATTGCCATTAAGAAAACTGCATAGTCACTAATGTACTACAAAACATGCACTAATTAACTGCACAAAACTTGTATTAATACCTTACACTTTAAGTGAAAGATTTAAGGCCTCAAACTGGTTTGCAACCAATATTTATTTTGTAGTATGCAATTTTGAAAATTCTTAACATAGCAGGTTGCTTGGAACTACACTTTAACAGTTTCAGCATTTGAGGATGGGTGCAATTGGCAGTTCACTGGTTATGTCTCATTTATGTAAATTAGCAATTTATCTCCATTATAAAGGATTTTTATGCAAATTGCAATTGACTCCCATTTATTCATTAACTGCGGAATTCAACTTTATAATGTTTCTGTGAACTTGGCATAGGTACTGGAAGTAGGGGTGCTACTGCACCCCCTGCCTTGAAATGGTGTCCATTATATACAGAGTTTACAGTTTGGTTCAATGCTCTCAGCACCCCCACTATAAAAATTGTTCCAACATCCCTCGAACTTAGTACAAATGTTTCTTAGGTTATTTTCAGTGTTTTTTCATTTTTATATTCCTTAATGTTAAGGGGGGGGATCTATCTTTTTGATGGTAAGAACTGAACTTGGCAGGCGAAGGGGAAAACACTTAAAGATTAAAGTAATTTCAACAAAGGATTTAAATTTGCCTATTTAAAACACTGACTAGGTGTAGAAAGCCCCAAATTCACATCCTCAAAACCCCTGTTCAGCTACTGCCTAACCCTGTAGGTGCCTAAAATCTGATGGTGCCTACATCTCCACCTAAATATCTGCTAATGAGTGTGCGCACAGCCACCTCAGTCCTGATACTCGGTGCCTATTTCATGCCTCCCCCTCCTTCCCCCTGCACTTCCAGTTGGATCATCAGACTAAGCATTACCGCACCCATCTCACCTGCAGAACCCAGTCTGGTAGGTGACCTCTGAGAATGCCTACCTTTATTGGAGGAGAGGGGTGTGGCCTAATCCTAACCTTTCAAAGGGAGATAGGTGCCTAAATCTGGACCACAGAGAGGCACCTATCTCTACTTGGGATTCACAGCTGTGAATATCCTTCTGGATATAAGTGTTTGAGCTCTTTCTAGAAAAAAATGGAGAAGCAGTAGGTACTGGTACTCCCCTCTAGAATCTTCAGCCCAGTGATGAGAGCACTTAACTATGATGTAGGAGACAAGGGTTCAAATCCCTTTTCTGCCTGATTTGGAGCAGGGATTTCAACCCATGCCTTTTCCCCTCTCAGGAAAGGGCCCTAACCACTGGGCTATGTATAAATAAATTAGATTCATGGGAACAGGAACCTTGAACTTGGGATCTCCCACATCTCAGGTGAGTGCCCTAAACATTGACTATAAAGTCACTTTCCCTCTTTCTCTGGCCCAATGAATATTTAATTATGTATATAAAATGGAATGGCTTCTACAGGAGACCTTGAGAGAGACTCATCCCAGAATATCCTATAACCTAGCAGTTAGGACACTATCCTGATAGGGAGAAGACATGGGTTTAAATCTTACTCCAAATAAGAAAGGGAGGGGGATTTGAGCCTAGGTCTCCCACCTTCTTGGTGGCTGTGCTAACCACTGGACTAAAGTATCTAAGAAAGTAGTGGAAAAAAGGCTTAGGTGCCTAAGTCCAGGAGAGGGTTCATGGATTGAATCCCATTGGGAGATCAGTGCCTCTCTCCTATTGGCTACATTAGGGAGCTCTCTGCTCAGCTTGCTGGCTTTTGTGGATCTCATTCTTAGGGGCCTAACTCTCCCATGCCTTCTATAGGCGCTTAACTCAGGGCTGTGGATTCCATTAGGTGGCAGGGTGCCTAAAGTTAGGCACTGCAGCACTGATCTTCAAGTTCATTCATGGACCTGTTTTCTTTATTGCTCACTTTTAAGTGTGCTGTATAGATTCATAACCATATTTTTTATGTGGGGAGATACACTGAGATCACTCAAAATATAAAGATCAGTTAGAATTGTCATCAGATGTGAAATCCTATTCTCTGGCTGCTGCTTAATGATTCTCTCTATATAATTGATAAATGGAACCCAAAGGCCACAGCCTGCTTTCTCCTTCTCTTTCCCTCTCCCTGTATAAGTTATTTAAACAGGTAGTGAAGAAGTTGCAAGAATGGATCTGTTGTTTAAATTAATGGTTTGAGCAGGAAGTTAGGGGTACTGGATTCTGTACTAGTACTAGTTTTTGCTACTATAATGCTGATATTGGGTAAGTCATTTAGGGCTTGTCTACACTGCCCCACAGTTTGGACTAAGGAGTGTGAATAGCACTACGCACCAAAGTGCTGTGCTGTAACTCCCCCATTTGGACGCTGCAGGTACAAACTAAAAAGTTCCTAGTTTGCTATGAATTAGGAATCTTTAATTTCTCTCATCTGGACACTGGTTGCAGTTACAGTGGAGCACTTTGGTGAGCATTGCTATTCACACCCTTGTACACTGAACTGTGGGACAACGTAGATATAGCCTTATACTCTTTCTATGCTTCATTTTCCCCATCTTGAAATGGGATAAGACTATCCTTCTCTTACATGGGTTTTTTGGTGCTTTGTATTTATAAGTTTCTTGGATATGTAGCGAAGTAGGTTGTAAAATTCAGTTTATATAATGCATAACTGCACTTTAAATGCAGAACTACATAATATGTTGTAGTTCATGCTAACGCTTTTAAGGAATGTGCATTTCTAACACTGGCTCAGATCTTGCAGAGGTTTAAGTAAGTATTTATGCACTGTGAGTTCTCCTATTTGTTTGCATAAATCTTTGTAAGGTTCTGGGCCATTGTTCGTAAACCTGAATATACTAAAATTTCACAGCAACTAAAGGAGTCCTAGCCAATGTAAATGCAATTAGTATTTATAAAGAAATTTATCTAAAAATATATTCCATCTAAAGATTTTTTCCACCTAAAGAGTTGTGAGTAATTTTCAAAGATGTTTGTTAAACACTGCTTTTTAAATAACTTGTTAACTTTAAGTGCCCAGATCTTGTGTTTTGTGTGTGTGGTAGGAGTGAATTAAACTTGCAATATTGTTTTGAAGTCAGACAACAGTTATCTAAAACTATAAAATAAAACAATTAGAGCTGAGTACAATGCCAATTTAAACTAATCCATCCCATGCCAGCCTGGGATTGTTCCCGTCAGATAGACCTTTCTGGAAACTTTGTGAACCATTTTGGTTAGAAATAGGTTACCTGATTTTAATCAACTAATGTAAAAACTACTTCTGGGACTAGAAGACCTAAATTTATTTTGATTGGCATATTTCTAATTGGATTGATTTTTTCCATCAAATTCCAGTTTCATACTCTTGATAAAAAATGAGAGGTATTGTATTAGCATGAAGTACTGCTATGTGACAAATTGCTGGGCTAAGATGTAAAGGCTGGAAATCATAGAGATGATGTGCTGAATCAGGGGCGATTATAGCTTGGCTAGGAGTTGTTTTCTCAGTTTAGTTCCCATTTAGTTGTGGATATAGCTGCACGTAGTCAGAGGACCATCAAATCTATAATGTTTTGTTTGGGTTGTGGGAAATACTTTTTGTGTGATAGTGGGAGTGAAGAGAGAAGGGCAATGGAGAATCTATACCTTCCCTCCCCCAGTGTTAAAAGCCCATGTTAATTACAAACATATTTTTTCATGGGTTTTTTTTAATTGGAAGGGGAAAATAGAGAAGAGAAGGGCATTGTTACTGGGCTTGGTATTTTGGTATACAATGCTTTTATCAGGTCACGCAAGTGTAACTTTAATATGACCTAAAACAAATATGTTAATCTTTTCAACAGCTACAATCTTGTCTTGTGGATGGATTATCTACCTAACTTATTATAATTCCCGAAATGTTGGACTTATTTTAACATTGGTTCTGAACAGATTATATAAACATGGCTACATCCATATTGGTAAGTTGTGATTACTGTAATATGGCTACATGTGAATCTAATAATTATCTTTGATAATATTTTGTCATTTATCCTAATGGGACTTATTAAAAACTACATGGTACATCTTAAGTGTTTCTGTTTACTTGTTCACCTGCACATCTACCAATGTGATATATGTCATCATGTGCCAGCAATGCCCCTCTGCCATGTACATTGGCCAAACCAGACAGTCTCTACGTAAAAGAATAAATGGACACAAATCAGACGTCAAGAGGTATAACATCCAAAAACCAGTTGGAGAACACTTCAATCTCCCTGGCCACTCAATTACAGACTTAAAAGTCGCAATATTACAACAAAAAAAACTTCAAAAACAGACTGCAACTAGAGATTGCTGAATTGGAATTAATTTGCAAATTGGACACCATCAAACTAGGCTTGAATAAAGAGTCGGAGGGCCATTACACAAAGTAAAACTATTTCCCTATGCTTCTCTCCCTCCCCCGCCCCCCAGTTCCTTACATCTCTTTGTCAATTGCTGGAAATGGGCCATTTTCATTACCACTACGAACAGTTTTTTTCCTCCTGCTGATAATAGCTCACCTTAACTGATCACTCTCCTTATAGTGTGTATAACAACATCCATTGTTTCATGTTCTCTGTGTGTGTATATATATATCTTCCTACTGTATTTTCCACTACATGCATCCGATGAAGTGGGCTATAGCCCACGAAAGCTTATGCTGAAATAAATTTGTTAGTCTCTAAGGCCAGGTCCACACTACAGCGTTAAATCGATTTAAACAGCATTAAATCGATTTAATGCTGTACCCGTCCACACTACAAGGCACTTAAAATCGATTTTAAGGGGTCTTAAAATCGATTTCTGTACTCCAGCTAAACGAAAGGAGTAACCCTAAAATCGATATTACTAAATCGATTTAGGGTTAGTGTGGACAGAAATCAAAGTTATTGGTCCCATTCTTTTACTGAGCTACCCAGAGTGCACCGCTCCGGAAATCGATGGTAGCCTGGGACCATGGACGCACACCACCGAAGTAATGTGCCCTAGTGTGGATGCGTAAAATCGATTTTATTAATTTCGATTTTACTCTGTAGTGTGGACGTGGCCTAAGGTGCCACACATACTCCTGTTCTTTTTGTGGCTACAGACTAACACGGCTGCTACTCTGAAATCTGTTTACTAAAGTAATTCTCAAAATAACCAGAATAGTTGATTTCAACGAACAAGTATTTTTTCAACAAAAAAGTATTTTGACAAAAAACTCCAGTATGATTCTTAATGTAGATTAAAAAACTAATCCCAGTAAATTCCTGTTTTGAAATTCGTTATGGTTTTATGGTCAGTTCAGGTTGATTGCAAAAATTATAAAACCCAAAGGTACCATATTTTTGTTTGTTAAAGAAATCACGTTAACTTTCACTGTTATCTTTCCCTTCTCTTTCCAAAGCCATACATCATAATGCCCATTCTTCCAACTGAAGAAAACTGGCTTGGGCTCACTCTGGAGCCCATCAGTGCTCCTTCTGAATCAACAAGATAAATTGTTGCTGACTGACATGAGGATTTTTTTTTCCTTCTCCCACCCTTTGGGCTGGGTGCACTGTCTCTGCAGTACTGCTAGCTACTGCAAATCCAGAGCAACGGAGTGGACTGGAATCTCAAGCTCTTACTTTGTGTATGGTGGTGCACTGTATTACTAATAAACTGGCAGATTAACTCGTCCAATTAATTCTTATTGGGATAGTAATATTTAGAATTCATACTGGTAAGGAGCTTTGTCAAAACCCATTAACTCTCCTTTATTTTTTAAATTTAAATTTTTTTTTATGGAATAAACCAGGTCAGTACAAATCACTTGGGTGCTCTCCCACATTACAAAAATATATATGATGCCGAGTCATGAAAGGTTGTATCCCACAACCTGACTGATTGTCCTTTTAATTTTCTCTCTCCTCTCCGATTTCCCAGGCCTCCCTCTCTGTGCTACTCAGAATAACTTGTCTTTTTAATCTTGGACTTGTTCTACAGTTACTGATTGTGTATACAATGAAAATAGAAGATAGAAAAATTGTATTAATCTGCTGATGCTTTAAGGAATCTGAGATCCAAAAATTCCAACCCCTGTTCAAATCCAACACTACTTATGAACTGTAATGACTTCAACACTTTTTGGATGAAATATTTGATATATATGCTGTATTTAAAAAAAAACTATATGCAGTGAAATTTGTATTAAGGAAAAGCAACTGGAGATAGCTACCCAAAATACATGGTATTCTTCATTAACTTTCACAATCAATAACATCATGGATATTGGATCCCACTAGACCCATTTCTGGACTAGGTCTTATTGGTTTGTTGATGTCATTTAAAACAAAAAAAGGTTTTTTTACTTTGCATAGCTTCGTGTTTCTAAGTAAGATTAGAAAGGATTGGGGAGAATATATGGCCCATCACCACCCTGCCTTGTTGTAAAGGAAATTGAGCCATGCTGATGTGTCTGCTTACTTGTTAACTCCTCTGTCCCCCAGATAGTCACATCTCCGGATAAGACTGCTAGATTTGAAGGCCTAGGCCTGAAGGCTGCTAGGTTTACTACCACCAGAAAATTGTGTGTATTTTATGGTGAATTTTAAATAATTGGAAGATAAGACAAAGTTAACTTAACTATATACAATCTGTAGTAACCAGTGATATTGATACATATCTTACATGTTCAAAATAGTCATCCCATCACTTTCCTCAAACTTAGTTATATAGGCGTACATTTTAAAAAGTGATTTTTTTAGTTACCCAACTTGAGACACCATAAAGATGCTTGATATTTCAGAAAGTTCTGAGTTCTGTACTCTCTCTGAAAGTCATCTAGAAGGGCAAAAAACCCAGGCACCTAGAATCGCAAGTAAAACTGTTTCAAGAATCAGTTGTTCCCGTTCAGAAAGAGAAATTAAACCCACAGACAAAAGCCTTACATGAAATCTCTCTTTTAAAATAGGTTCCTTTTCATTCTCTGTCCTGTCTGGAAAAGTCATGGTTCGTGAAATCTATTACATTACAGAAGACATGTCTATCAGGTACTTGTTTGTAAATTTACTCTTATGGTTCTTTAAAATATATTTTTCTTCCCTGTTGATAAGACTACATTAAGAAATAGCAGATCTTTAACACGAAACTGATCCTTGTTAGTAGATATGGGGCCAAACTGCTTCCTTCTTACAATTGTATAACCTCATTGACCCTTTCTCTGCTGTTGTTGCATCGTAAATTGAAAAGTTCCAGTATCAGATATAAATCTAGTAAAAATTACTGACTGTATTAAGAGAATGCTTTTCAGAATATAAGGGAAAATTCTGTTCACTAATGTCTTTCACTTAATTGTCCTTTTACTTAAGTTTTTTATAAAACTGTAAAAAGTAATACTCTTAAAGTCCAAGTTCAATTAAAATATTTGAAAGATCTATTTTAGCCAAGCAGCTTACACTTCATTTTTTTCATAAATTTTAATAATTACATGAAATGTAGAGCAGAGGTTGTCTGGTAATTTTTTCAGCCAAAGGTCCAAAGCATTAAGAGGGAAACAAATGAGGGTTTCTGAAAGTGAGGCTTTTTTTTGTTACACTAGTGCATCTGCATAACATAAAGATTGGGCATTAGTGATTTGGATCTATTATTGTAATGCTGTTCATACAGTTTTAAGAAGGGAATCTTTCTACAATGTTTAAGGCAGTTTTTCAAGCTGCTGTACATAAAAGATCTATAATCCGTGTTCTTAAATTCCTATTTATGTAATTTATCCAATTTAGAATCCAAGATGGATTTATTATATTTCGCTGGTGGAAAATGTACAATCCAAAGCAGAAACAACATGGTAAGTTTCTTCATAATGTTTCAAAGTTTGAATTGAGTTTTAGAAATATGATCTCTTGGCATTTTATTTTTGTCACTGGCTTTCTTTTGAAAGTATTTAAATTTACCATAGAGAGGTGATGTTTTAGGCCAAGGTGACACAAATAGGTGGTGGTGAGGAAGCTTACACTGCTGTTGCCTTTGTAGTACCAGTTCTGTATATAAACAGGGAACTTCTACCGTAGAGGTGTTCATCTGGCTCGTCCAAATACTAAACTGGCTGTAAAAAAAAATAGAGGGGAGAAAAAGTTTTTGAACCTTTTTTTCTTTCTTTTTTTTTTTTTTTTTTTTTTTTGGAGATGTTGGCAAGTCTTGTAAGTTTATAATGAATAGTATTAAAATCAAATTCTCCTTACTCTAAAGGTGGATGACTTCTCACAATTATTCGATTAAGTGGAAATAATAGTAAATAAATAATTTTAAAAGGTGAAATATTTGTAACTCGTTCAGTTTACAAATTTACTTCTCATTGGCTGCAGCGTTTCCACATGGGAGTTCAGATTTCCCTGCTTTTGATATTCCCATAGCTAGTATTTTAGTCATGTTTCCTCACTGGCTCAGGTCATGTTCAACAAATGCAGTTGCACAGTACTACAAGACTTAGAATGTTTCTGTTGGAGCTTAAAACAGCATAATTGGCTGAACTGTGCACCATTGCTTTTGAACACTTGTACAGAAAATAGCAAACGTTATGAACAATGGTTATTTTTCTGGCATTTTTTAAAGAAGATTGTCCATGTAATATCAAAATAACCTTAAGGAAATAGTATTCATTAAGTAATTTGATGTGCTCTTTAGAAAGAAAACTACCCTGCTGCCTTTATTCACAATTGCTTTAGCAGAGCTGCTCTTTTTTTTTCTTCTAAAAAAGAAACTCCTTCACCAGTTTGGCATATTCCACCTTTAGCACATGCTGACTACGTGACCTAAATTGCACAAGGCCAATAGCGCATTGCATTTAAAAATCTTTTTGTTTTTGTTCTTGTGTAATTTGTTCTGGTGGCAGCCTGTCACCCAGAGCGGTCTAGAGAGCTGATGGAGCCAGGCATTATTGCTGCATAAATTTGTTCAAATCTGCAATTAAAGAAATAAGCTTAAGTGTTCCTGAAGGAAAATGTCTGTACAATAACGCCTCTAAAAATGAAAAGTGAACTACCACGAGCTTATATTTCTTAAGTAAAAAAAGAACAGAAATTCTGAATCTCTTTGTGTTCCTTCTGAAAAAAATTCCCTGCATTTGTAAGGATTTAAATGTACTCAGGGAAGGCCAGTCTCTTAATGGAGCTCCATTGGAGCGCTTAAGTTCCCTGGGGTTTTCCTTCCATCATAGTGTAGATATCTGCGAAGCTCAGAAGCTTCTGACTTCCCATTAGGTTGAGGGGATATTATGGCCCTTCTGCCTTCTCAATAAACTTCAAGTCATCAGTCTTCTATTCCCCTATGACCCCAGGTTTTATACATTCATTCCTGCTTCCAGATCCACATTAGCCTCCTTGCTGACTCTTAAAATAAACAGAGGCTGCCATGTGCCTTTCATAGAGCTTGAGGTTGGAAGGGACCATCTAGTCTGACCAGTATATCATAGGCTATTAAATTTCACCCTGATCTCTACATTAAGCCCAATGACTTTAATTAGACTAAAGCATTTCAGGCCTTGGGATACTAAACTGTTGTGCACCATGAGTGGAGAAAGGGGAGGCTAAGCTACCATTAATACCTAAGGCCCCTGCTACGGCAGTGTGTTGATTAAGTTTTTCTGGGTATATCTCACCTATCTCCCTCCCCTCCATGCTGTGGAAGGAGAGCAAACCCTCTGCTTCCCCAAGTCTCTGCCAATCTGACCTGGGAGAAAATTTCTTTTCAACCCCAAATCTGGTGATTTAAGTATGTGAGCAAGTACGCCAGCCAAGCATTTAAGAAAGAGGATTCTTTGTACCTACTGGTCCATTCCACCTGGTATCCCATCTTCAGCTGCAGACAATTTCTGATGCTTCAGAGGAAGATGAAACATCCCTCCCACTCCCACCCTATGAATATGTTGTGCCAATGGGGCACTGGGTAGAAAAAAATCCTTCCTGACTTATGCAGGCAACTGACTGAAGCTCTGAAGCATGAGATTTGATTATAGTCATTGTCTTAATACAGAGCTGCAAGTATTATGAGCATATTGAGGGTAGAACATGCAGTCCTGTTTTTCCCATGACTCACAAAGGAAGGGGATGAGCAAGAGGATTTACAGATTTCAAGGCCAGAAGAGACCACCATGACCATCCAGCCTGATCCCCCTCCTCATGCATACAGGCTGTAGAATTTCTCTCAGAAGCTAGATTAAAGTGTGTCTTTTAGAAAGATATCTAATCCAATCTTTGGTGAGTTGGTGAGTGTTGGTAAGTCCAGCACCGTCCCTGTTAAACTGTTCTAATGTTTAATTACCCTCTCTGGTTGAAAATTGCATCTTATTTCAAGGTTGAATTTGTCTAACTTCACCTTCCAGCCATTGGATCTTGTTATGCCTTTTTTCAGCAAGACTGAAAAGCCCTTCTCTCCCCCTAGTTAGATAGCTTTTTCAAGTTTACGTACCTAGACAGGGGGCATGGATCAGTGTTCACGTCACAGTCTCCATCAGTACCTGGCCCGAGCCAGAGAAGCTACTGATCCAACCAGCAGACCAAATTCAGAAATGAATTCTGGTCATGTGCCACCTAAGGCACATTGTGCATAGGTTAAGAAGAAGTACCTAGACCAGCGGTGGGCAAATTTTTGGCCCAAGGGCCACATCTGGATATAAAAATTGTATGGCGGCCCATGAATGCTCGTGAAATTGGGGGTTGGAGTACGAGAGGGAGTGCAGGCTCCCGCTGGGGGTGCAGGCTCTGGAGTGGGGCCAGAAATGAGGAGTTCAGGGTGTGAGACGAGGCTCTGGGCTGGGGTGTGGGGTATGTGTGGGAGGGCTCCGGCTGGGGGTTTGGGCTCTGGGGTGAGGCTGAGGATGAGGGATTTGGGGTGCAGGAGGGTGCTCCGGGCTGGGACTGAAGGGTTCAGAGGGCAGGAGGGGTCTCTGGGCTGAAGTAGGGAGTTGGGGTGTAGGGATTGTGAGGGATCTGGCTGGGGATGCAGGCTCTGGGGTAGGGCTGGGGATGAGGGGTTTAGGATTCAGGAGGGTGCACCTGGCAGGGACCGAAGGGTTTGGAGGGTGGGAGGGGGATTAGGGCTGGGGCTGGGATGCAGCGGGGGGGCTGAGGGCTTCAGCTGTGGGTGCAGGCTCTGGGGTGGGGCTGGGGATGAGGAGTTTGGAGTGCTGGAGGGTGTTCCGGGATTCGACCAAGGGGTTCGGAGTGCGGGAGGGTGTTCCGGGATTCGACCAAGGGGTTCGGAGGGTAGGAGGGGGATCAGGGCTGGGGAAGGGGGTTTAGGTACTGGGAGTGGGGGGGCTCAGGGGTGCAGGCTCCAGGCAGCACTTACCTCAAGCAGCTCCTGGAACCAGCGGCATGTCCCCTTTCCGGCTCCTATGTGGAAGCGCGGCCAGGTGGCTCTGCGTGCTGCCCCGTCCGCCGGTGCTGCCCCCCCAGCTCCCAGAAGCAGTGGCATACCCTCCTATGCGGAGGCATGGCGCCAGCCAGGCGGTTCTGCGAGCTGCCCTGTCCACAGCCGCCACCCCTGCAGCTCCCACTGGCTGAAGTTCCTGGCCAATGGGAGCTGTGGGGGGTGGCACTTGGGGCGGGGGCAGTATGCAGAGCCACTGGCTGCCCCTAAGCGTAGGAGCTGGAGGGAGGACGTGCCACTGCTTCCGGGAGTCATGCAGAAAGCCCCCGACCCCGCTTCCTGGCAGGAGCTTGAGGGCTGGATTAATAGGTCTGATGGGCTGGATGCGGCCCGCGGGCCGTAGTTTTCCCACCCCTGATCTTGACACAGTGATCAAGTCACCTCTCAACCTTCTCTTTGATAAGCTGTATACCTTAGAGTCTACATTAAGCCCATGGTTTCTGCTGATCTACTAAGGTCTATCCCAAGTCTGGACTTCAGAAGATGCATAGTATCAGAGGGATAGCCGTGTTAGTCTGGATCTGTAAAAAGCAACAAAGAGTTCTGTGGCACCTTATAGACTAACAGATGTATTGGAGCATAAGCTTTCGTGGGTGAATACCCACATCATCAGATGCATGTAATGGAAATTTCCAGATTTATACTTGCTTCTGGAAATTTCTAGTACATGTGTCTGACGAAGTGGGTATTCAGTCACGAAAGCTTATGCTCCAATACATCTGTTAGTCTATAAGGTGCCACAGGACTCTTGGTTGCTTTTTAGAAGATACATAGAGAAGCAAAGGTAGACGAGTCTGTGGCAGCCAGGGCAGGCTGGGGAAATAGAGGAGTAGATTTATACAGCTTGGCTAAGGAGTTGTCAGCCATGCAATACTCAATAGAGGGTTTCCTTCTCCCTGGCTCTCAACACTATCCACGAGCTCTGCAAGGGATCCTGTACCATGCCACTGCATGCCTGTCATGAATATTAAAGCTTGTGTTTTTTATGAAGAGGAGATTTCAAGACAAACTCTGATAAAACAAAGAGAAGGCTGCAATTTTGGTTTGGTATCTCAGTAGCAGACTGTGTGTGTGTTCTGGGGTGGGAAGTTGAACTTTACAAGAATACTGTAATATATAAAAATAAGAAACCAAACACTAGAAAGGATGGAAAAATCAGATAGTCTGCCACTGTTGGTGGGAGGTGCAAACTAGAAGGTAGAGAGGGTTAGATTTATGGGTAGAGAGGGCTGGGTGCAGCAGTAAGTCAGTGGTATGGTTAGCTGAATAATATGTATATGAAATACAAGATATGCGCTGGTAGAAGAGGAAATGGTTAATGAAAGGAGCAATTTGGATCAAAGGAGTGATGTGAGCACTGCATATCTTTTATTAGAGTTGTACTGGCAAACCACTAAAATTGGCTGTTGGGGTCAAGGGTTTAAGGAATAATTACATCACTTTTACTTAAATAATCTTAAGCATCAAGTGCTGTGATAAAACTATAACAGGTGCTAACAAACATTTTCTTTAGACCTTATTCTAATTTCCACTTTCCCTAGCAGCATGTATAGGAGCATGGAAAAACATAATATGAAACGTTATATAAAGTTAAAGCAATAAAGAAAACAATTCTGATAACCTTTTTTGAGACCTACTGAAATTATTACATAATTTACCAAAATGCATATCTAAAGGGTTTAGTAAGCCATCGGGGACTAAAGTAAACATTGGAGTAGGGTCAATGTGTTTTATAAAGTGCTATATAAAATATGCTTTAATGGAAGTTAAATATTAGTAACATAATCCACTAAAACTTAAGAATGCTTCTCTTCTCCCTCCCGCCAATGAACTTTCTCCTATCACTATTTCTTGGAGGGAACATTAATTCTTTCAGTCTGTTACTTGCCAAAAGAAAGGCTTGCTATAATCAAGTGTCCAACTATTAGATTTTTCTCATTTTGAGATTTTTCTTGTAGATGTATGTTCAGGTTTGTGATTTTTTAAAAACCCTTTTGGTATGATCTGCATAGTACGATCCATTTGCCGTGATGTCAGTGTGTATTGTACTAGGTAGATCGAACCAATGTCATGCAAATTATCTGAGAAGCCAAGTGGCTTTTAATGATACCCTGAGTGTTGGTATTGCCAGTTGGGAGTAGTTATTGCATTTTTGTACTCACTCTGATCCAGGATCCAGTCCATTGTGTGAAATGGGTTGGGGTGTGAGTGTATGGGTCCTGCAGTTACCTAAAATAGTGGTTACAGAATGAGAAGGTGGAGGAATATATCTTATGTGGGACACACCTCAAATCTTTGTTTGTCTCTCTTAACATAATTACCATCTTTCTGATTAAGAAACAATCTTAGACCATGGTGAGAAGAGGCACCTCTCTTTTCTTTCCTTTGTTTTCTTTTCTTTTTTTGGGGGGGGGAATACTTTTTTTGATCACTTACTCCTACCTCCTGAATATAGTCAAGAGTTACAAATGTTTCGTAATCCTAACTGCTCTGGGTTACCAGAAACTGATACAATTCCCACTCATATTGGAGGTAGTAGTAAAGTGAGTCTGCCACTAACTATGAAGGTCTAGTTGCATCTGATCCCAGAAAACTAAAGCACTCCTTTGTGTTCTGAGCCTAGGAACTATTAAACACACCCTCTCTTCCACGCACACCCCTCTTCTGTTAGATCACTTGCTGACTTTCTCAATTACAGAAAAGATAATGGTAGCTGGGAATTGATCATTAATAATTGTTTAAAATCTTTCTTCATTTTAAAAATGATGAGGAATATCTCTCCTGTAACTGACTATTGATGAATTGCTAAACTTTGAGGGACTGTTAAAATTGTATCACCTGAAGAAGTGTGGTGATATGACTGTTAATACTAATAATCAGTTATATAAAGAAATCATTTGTTTTGGTTAAGCCCTGAGGAAGCCAGAACCTTTTTTATTCATTTTACTTTCAATTACAATTGATAACATTATTAAGAGTATGGTGTAGTGTTTATTCTTCTTTAAGAATATGATGATGATGAATATGATGATCGAAATGTTTCATATTGCTTTTTTTCTCTAAAAATATTTTGGAGCAGAGTACTGATGTGTGGAAAAGAGGACAAAACTTCCTTCACACTTGAAAAAAACAAAACAAAAAACAAAAGCCTTTAAAAATAATTACCTATTTTAAGCTCCACTCTTTTTTAATGAAGGAATTATAATTCAACTAATTCAATTAATGAAGTCTAATGACTGCCTCAAAGAATGTATTAGCTATAAAATTAACTTTTGTGTATTCTTAATAATGTAAAGGTTATCTGAAAATCTCCCAGGCAAGCTATTTTCTACTCCAATTTTTTGTGCATAATTCATCTGAACGTCTGTGATTTTCTGTTGCTAAGTAATTAACTTCCCATGAAGCACACTTTATTTCCTTACTTATTTGTGTAAAACCAAGTCAGTACAATAACTCTGTAGTTCTTAAAATAACGTGACATACATCGAAAAAGCCTGGGAAATTAACTCGAGTTATAGAGGGGTGGGAAAAAACTCAGTAGGAGGGATAAAGGATGGAATGTTGGCTTTTATTTGTAGGTAAATACGTAACTCTTGTGGATGGAAGTAATGGTTAGGGAACAAAAACTATTTAACACAGAGATTTGAATTGCATCAGTTTCCCTCAGTCCATAATTTAGACAAATAGAACAAGTGGTATTTCAGAGCAGCTCAAGTCTCTTGAGTAAATATGTAATAGGGATACTTTTTTTTGTTGCAACTAGATAATTATCGGGAAATTGTGTGCGGGTTTGTATGTAATTAGATCATGCTGTTACATAATTAGGTCAAGCTATCTGTAGCAGAAGTAAGTCAAGGCATGCCACTCAAATGTTCTATATGGAATCATATAATTAAATATTCCTGGTGTTTTTAACTATCAGAATCAATTCCATATTAGACTAATATTCTACAATTTTTAAGTGTGCTCAAATGTCCAGATATTTATTTGAGTTTGATCATTTACAATTTAGCATGTGAATTTAGTGCTTAATTAATTTAATATCCAAAATTGTTAGGTGTTTTACAGAAGATTAGGAAGTTAAGACTCCTGTCACAAGACACTTACAATCCACAGTTTACACTTGAATGAGAGTGACAAGAAAGGCTGGGATGGATGAAGAAAGAAAGTTACAACAAATGATGATGAGGTTTAGGCATGTGCATACTTAATGGTTCAGTATGTTTTTATTGTATGAAGATGAAGAAATTGAGTAGTGTGCATTATAGAACTGTACTTCATAAAGTGTGACTGTTAGCCAGTTCTTGAGGTTGAAGTTTATCTAGAAGTGTGTTTATCCACAGAAGAGGTGCAAAAAGGTAGTGAGACTGCTTGTTTTCTCACACTTTGTGTCCACTGTATGTGAACACTTACCTGGGAGGGCCACTTTCAGATGGCAAAACACAAGTCCAGTCTTCATGGCTGATGCAGTCCTTGCAGCATTGCCATTTAAGCTCTTTTGTGGTGATGTGTGCAATGGGAGCTATCCTGAGACCATGACACTCTTTCTTTTGCACCTGAGAAGCCATGAGATTAGTAATCACTTTTGGTTATTCTTGCCTGTATTCATCCTTGGATTGTAACTTAGCAGTGAAATGCTCTCTGAAAGTTTTTATAGCGATCTTGCCTATCATGTGTCAAATTTGTGTGGTAAAGTTACGAATCCTTAAACAAAAAACCCTCAAAAACCGCCAACACCCAAACTGGTTGGTTAGAGTAAAACTGGTTGGCAGCTTTAGTGGCGTGAGTTATAATTAAGAGTGTCTCAGTAATTTTTATTAAACTTGTTTACAAAAATGGCTGCTTTGACTAACGTGCCAGTGCTTCGGCATATCAAGTAATTGCTTAAAGTAAACCTGTTTTCCATAATCAAGAACTAATCCTGGGTGTAATTGATAAAATTCTAACATCATATCTGTTTAAAAAAGAGGTTTTATACCAGTTGCATTTCACATGCTAACAGATCATTGTGGTATACACGATAATGGCCTGGAGGTCAGGTTTTGTTCCTGAGTCTGCCACTGACTTACTGTGTGACTTCGGGCAAGTCATATACTCTGTGTACTTTTAATATAGTCTGATGTACTTCTCTTTCTCATAGTGGTGGCATGTTCAGTTAGTGTTTGTAAAATTCTTTGAGTTCTTTGGGTGAAAGAGTATACAGGTATAAAGCAGTACGTGGAAAAGATTTAAAATCTGTACATTTCCAACATTTCAGGATCTTCAGCTAAACTTAAATTTTCAAGTATTATCTTTCTGCTCATCCATTAGAATGTTTTTTCCCTATAATTTAAAGATGCATTCCAAACCTGGGTTCAGATATTGTCTTTTCTTATCTATTACTCTTGCTTTCACCTTCATTGTTTGTTTCCCTTGATCATTTGCCTTTGTTCTGTTCGTTAGAAATTAGTGTTCTAAAGAGTTTTACCTTTTATTAAATGGAGAAGTTCCAGGCCTTTGGACAGTTGTTTCTTGACCAAGTCACTTGATTTATAAAAAGTTCTCTTTGGTGATTTCTCTCAATTTAATAATCACTACAAATGACATGTCACAGGTAGTGTAAAGATGCTCACTCTGTGACAGGTTAACAGCCTGTTAAAAATCAGATCTCTGTTTTACATTTCTCTATGATGTTTCTCAAAACCAAGCTCATTGTTGTAATTATTGTTGTATAGTCTCTGATATTTACATGCAAGGATTTGTAAACCTGTTAAAATTTCCTATATAAATACATAGTTGCCCTTTCTAAGGCCTTGTCTGAACTAAACTTATTTTCATAAAATTTCTGTTCGCGCTGTCATGACTTAGCTCCACCAATAGTACCAACAGTCAGAGTTCTTATGCAGATAGTATGTAGTCACCTACTGCCATTTTAACCAACATGTTGCCTGAAGCTACTGTCAGCAGATTGGCGTACACTGGTTAAAGCATCAGTGGCTTCTATGCTAACACAGCCTATGAGGTGACCGTGGTGGGAAACTTTAAGGGAGGAAAAAGCTAGTGTATTACCCCCAATGTGCTCAGGGAGGGGGCAAGAGGGACAGATAACACACATTAACAGCACAAGTTTACCAAAAAACCCCCAAACTTTCTGCATCACTTCAAATAAATGGCATATAATCTGCAAATCACTATACATCCTGCTTTTTTATGTGCGTATTTATTCTCCTACCAATTTGCTATCTCTTCAACTTAACACTTTTTATGACTTAGATCCCATGAAAATAAATTGTTTAAAATTTTTATATTGAAAGCATGTGATAAGAGCATGATTCTCTGAAAGCCTTTGAGGCTGAAGCAATCTATTTCACAATAGAGTGCCAGATCACAACCTTCAGCAATATATATGAAAATGTGTAGTGAGAAGATAGTTTTCTCTGTATGCCCATTCAGTTCTTGTCATCTGCTGAAGCGTCCAATGTGGTACCATTTTGATGTTGACTTTTTTCATATAGGAACTGGAGTGAGATGATTAAATTTATTTTCTATAAGCCTCTGAATATGGTATAAACTTTGGATCATTGCTGTCCCACATATGAGTCAAAAAGTTGAGTAAAGAAATAAAGCTCTGAAATATGCTTAGTAACGAAGAAATCACTCGTAATGGCAATATTGTACTATTTAATTTGCTTATTGCGTATTGCAGACTTGACTCTGCAATTTGGGGAAGCCTCTCCGCTGAAATTGTAATATACTGAATTAATATTAAAATGTGCATGTTTAATACTGGAAATTGTCATATTATGTCGTCTTCTTCGTAATGACTAATTTAGTAACATACTTAAACAACTTTGTGTAATGTAAATTCCATATTTTTTCCTATAATAGCTTGGCAAATGTCAAAATACAGTCACTGTTAGAAACTAAATCAAGGTCCTTTTTGCATATTCAACAATTTTGTGAAGCAATTTTTGTTGTGCATTGTCTGGATTTATTTTTTACATCTGTTTAATATGTACTTCAATATTTGTTCTCTGCAATGTATAGTTCATTTTCCAAGCTATGTATGCAAATTTGAAGAATTTGCTTGAATTATGGAAAGGAACTGCTGAATAGAATCAGAAATATTTTCCTTTTCCTCCTTTATTTTATAGATCCAAAAGCAGAAACCAGACTGTATATCATGGTGAATGACTTTGAATTTCACGTCTACAACCGCTCTGCCCTTTATGGACAACTTCAGGAATTATTTGGTCTGGATCCAACAATAATTCCAGCAAGGAAAGAGGATGAAAAAGCACAAGAAAATGGAAGACACACAAGGCACTCCAATCTTGAAAGGTAAAATATTACATCCCCACTTCAGTATTTAGTGAATGTTTGGCAGAATTTTGATATAGACATACCTTTTGAGTTTCAGTTCAGCACTGTTTGCTTGGAAGAGGCCAACAGAGGAAATGCAAGGCAGTGTTGGGCAAGAAAAAAATGGCCTTGATGTATATTTGGGAATGTGTACAGCACTGGCCCTCATCTGCATAAAAGGGTTTATTCTTGATGCTGACAATTCCAGTGTTTCAATGGAACATACTTATGGGAGATCAAGTTTGTACAGGATTAGATGGTGCGTCAGGTAAACTGCGCCAATTTCTTTCTGAAGAGAACCTAAACCTTGAATTTGACTTGGTATTCCAGAGGGTGCTAGTGAAGAGAACAGAGCACTGGGATGATGTACTTTCACCAGCGTGTGTTACTAAACAAATGGGCTATTCTATTCTGAACCATCTATCGCTCTTTTAAAGCTGATACTTTTGTCTGGTTTCATACAGATACAAGAAATTACAGTATTTAAGCCAAAGGTTACACACTAATTGATCAGTGATTAAGTCTAATCCAGTAAGAAGAGGCACAGTCTTGCCAGTCATAAATGGAAAAGTGCTTCCCCCCGCCTCCCAATTTCTGCCCAGTTGTTCTGTTGTGTGAAACACGAGGGAGGCTGTATTTGCTCCCTACCTCTTAGAATAGGCCAGCGGGACAGACCACAAATCTTGTTGATCTCCAGGAATAAGACCATGTAATTGGAGGCAGTTGTGCCCCATTTCTGCATGGGAAGGGGAGGGTAGACTATATAGAAGATCGTCTCCAGGCCTGAACCCTGGTAGCACAATCAAGCCCTATGTTAAGTATAAGATAAATTGCATATAAGAGGTCTTAATTGCCTGAATATTTTCTGTTCAACACTCATGTTCATAAATTTTGTTTTAGCAAGCTAATAGACAGGAATGTTTTTGATAACTAATCATTTAAATGTGTCTTTTAAAATGAGAACTTCCTTTTTCATGTATGTTACAGCTCTCATTACATACTTTTTAAACTGTAAAATTCTCCCATTTAAGATTTTCATAATTAAAGGTAGAGGGGGAAATGAAAATTATAAGATAAATGGAATGCTGAGATGTCCTAATGCATAGGACACTAATTCTCTAGAAAAGGCCGTGTACAAAATCAGTTGAAACTTCAACAGCCTTGAAGACAAAAGAAAAGTTTATTCACATCCCTTGGCTTTTGCTTTCAGTTTAGAATAGCTAGAACTACTACAGTACAAGACGTTTCCAGGGGATTAATGGCATGAGGCTCTGAAGAAGGCCATTAACTCTTCCTAGTCAGTCACTTTTCTTTAGGCAGTGCTGTACTGAAGTCATTATGCCTTAAGTGAAAAATCTGACAGACAGTACATCAAAATATCTAGTACAGTGTGTACAGTGCTGGAAGTAATGAGTAACATCTGTTCCTTGCTGCTTAAGTTTGACTGTCCTCATAGTTATCTGTAACATTTAAAAGCAGAGTTTGATCTTCCTTTTAGATATATCGGTGGTTATTGTTGCATGTCTTATAAAATTGACTACTGCACATATTTGTTAAACCATAGCATCTTTTAATGAGAGATCTGGTGATGACTACCTGTGTAGTAAAACAAAGACTGAGTCATGAAAGCTTTTCGTTCTGATTGTTCTTGTTTGTTTGTTGCATATATTTGAATATAGATTTGATTTTTTTTTTTCTTTTAGTGTTAAAGTAAAAACAGAATCTCAAGACCCTTCCTCTTCATGGAGATCCCTTATTCCTGTAATCAAAGTCAATGTTAGCACGGTAAGTGACACATTCCCTGTTTGGTCTGTAAATAAATAAATGCTTTTTAGTTGTGGAAACTTTAAAATTCACTCTTAAAGTTGTGACTTCATTATTACCATAATTTAATTCTTTATTTCTGACATGCTTGTATTTGAATCATGAAGGTAGTTTTAAGTGGTTTAATTTTTATTTTTTTTCAGCACAAATTCTGCTACCCTTCTAAAAGCCCATTTACGCTTGATTTTCAATCACAGTGATGTAGATTTTTTGTGTGTGTGTGTATATATATATATATATATATATATATATATATATATATTTTTTTTTAAGTATGAGATTAACAAATTAACTACGTGGCACATTTACTGAAATTCTTTATTTCCATGTCACTTTCAATATAGGTATTAGGATTTTTTTTTTTTTTTTTTTTTTTAATCAGTGGATTTTTCTGGTGCCAGGTGAATTCAAAATAGTGCTTAACTTACAATATATTATGACATATCATAGAAGCTGTTATCACAGAATCTGAAATTCTCGACTACCTATTGTTATATGATGGTCACACGTTTTTTGTAGTGCTGCTGTTTGAATATAATTCAGCATTAATGATGTAGTATGTTCATACTCCTTCAAGGAGTCACATGAGTCAGGGCTGCAGGTTTGGACACATGAGGTAAAGTCCTGGCCCCATTGTATACAGTATATCTACACTGGAATAAAAAACCTGTGGCACAGAGTCTCAGAGCCTGGGTCAATTGACTATGGCTTGTGGGGCTCAGGCTCACAAGGATAAAAATTGCAGTGTAGATGTTCAGGTTGGGCTGTGGCCTGGGTTCCAAAACCCCACAAGAGTGAGGGTCCCAGAACCTGGGCTCCAGCCCAAGCCTGAATGCCTACACTGCCATGTGCCCAAGTCAGCTGACCTGGGCCAGCCGCAGCCATGGCATGAGTCTTTTATTGCAGATGTACCCACAGAAGTAAGTGGAAGTTTTGCCACTGCCTCCATTGTGGCTAAGATTTCACTCATAGTCTTTACTGGCATGGTAGACTGGTTAGGTATCTGTGTAAGTAGTATAAACAAAGCAATGCAAAATAAAATAATTTATCTTTCTTTTAACTTAGGGTCGCTTGGCATTTGGGAATCATTATCAGCCACAAACACTCTGCATTAACTTTGATGATGCTTTCTTAACATACACCACGAAACCACCTTCAAGTCACCTTGACCAGTTTATGCACATTTTGAAGGGAAAACTGGAAAATGTCAGAGTCATGTTAGTTCCCAGTCCAAGATACGTTGGTCTTCAAACTGATGAGTAAGAGATTTTGTTTTTAAGAATCCAGATGTAATCTGACATTTTAGCCTGTTCTTTTGTTGTTGTTGCAGGTTGTCTTTTAAAAAAAAAAACCCACAAAAAAACCAAGACTGCCTTTTGTTTCTGTTAGTCTGGTCTCATTTTCTTTGTGCCATTGTGTCTAATTAGTTAACACCTTTGCCTCTAGAGAGACTTTGGACATTTGATCTTTAACAGAGTAATATTTATACAGATATATGCAAGAGTTACTGCTGTTTTGCTATGACCTTAGAACTCTTCTGTGCACTTTTTGCTGTGATTGATTAGTATCTCACATTAATTAAATAAACCCATGTTATTTCAAATAAGTTCTGCTACAAGCTGCTTGCTGCTAAAGCCTAGGTCTGCAGCTGTAAGATTTAGGACAAATACAGGCTGAGATGTTGACTTGCATATAGTCACTTTATATACAGTTATAGCTATTGAAAATAGTGAAAAATGTGAAATTATATGAAAAGTTGCACTATGTTAGTTATAGTAGGAAGTTAAAAAGTTTTGAGGAACATGATCTTAAGGAATCCCCAAGATTATCAAACACAAAACTAGCCTACCTTTTAAATTTTTATTGCAATTCTGTTTATTATCAGGGGCTATTACTGAATTTCCTTAAATTTTAAAATGAGGGTTGTAATCTGACTGATTTAAGACGAGAAAAATGGTTACCTGACTTATGATGCAGTGGTAAATCCAAGTAAAATGTTGTTCATATATGTAACGCAAGTTGTTCATTCTTATACTTCTGCATGTCTGGCTCCTTGACTAGAACACAGTTCTGAAAAAATTCTGAGCAGAGATGACAGGCAAAAGAAGGAAATTGCAAGCTGTGTATGGTGGCTGGATACCATAGCAACGCGCACAGTATATGTGCCTAGATGGATACTGTGTAATGTACACACATTTTCACAGTGAAACAGTATGAACATGTAGACAGGCATAAAATTCTGTCTACCGTGACAAGGGTCCTTAAGTAGATTTTCTCCAGAAATATTTTATGTGCAAACAGACTCTTTAGGGCAAAGCTGTTTCATTTTCAGGTCTTAAAAGTGTTGTTTGCTCAACAGAAGGTAAATTCCATGTAATATCTCTGGAAAATAGTGTGTATTTGTCTGGTCTTATTTTATATATGATTAGTCATATATATATCAACCAGCATTTTCTGGAGGATGCCTCATTGAATTGTGGAGTAAATTTTGAACTTCAACAGACTGTTCTTAGTTGAGATAAGGGTAAGTTAAGAGTTTACTATCAATACATAAGTCAGGAATAAATTTGTCTTTTTAGCTTTTGAAGATTCGTTATAAGATGTCCTTTTAAGTTTTAAAAAAAAAGTGTTTGGCAGTTTTATCCTTATCCCCTGCTCTGGAACTCGAACTTGCCAACAGTCCAGATTAAGGTGATTTAGGTTTTTTCATTGAGCCTTCAAAAACTAGAGTGTGTTGTCAGGAACTCCTTCCTGAGTTTTGTGCTGCTTAGCTTCACACCGTCACTTACAGCATTGCCATTCTGTAAATTTTGTTTTCTTTTTGTGTCTCATGTTTGATTCCTGAAAAGAAAAATGTCCGGACAGGGACTCTCATTGTGGAGAAAGATGGAAATATGCCTTTTTGTATAGCTAACTGTATCCTAAATGTTCAGTTAATCCAGTCCTAATTCTTGTCATGGGAACATTGTTTGAAAGCAATGTTTTTCTAAAAAAAAAAAAGGTTAAAAAGATGGAGTCCTTTAGACATTCCTTTAGTATCCCTGTAGATCAATACTGCAGCCTGTGTAGCAAGGGATCGATACTCTGATCTAGTTAGGTACTCACACTGAAGATGAAAGCCTAATAGTTAAATTTAAGAGTATTTAAAATCCTTACACTAGTGCCTGATAGCCTCATCTCTTATTGGACTGATGCTCAACTGGTGATTCTTTTAGTGACTTCTCATTGCAACACTTTGCAACAATTCTAACTGAGAACTATATCTGTTTATGGCTTGTTCTTTGTAGATCTGACATGATTGGAAAGGGTTTTATTAATTTTTTAAAACTGAAAATTTTCGACTTCACTTTAGCCTGGACTCATGGAAAAAAATGTCACAACCTACGGAGGTTCTGACTTAATTAAGAGTTTCTTGAAATACTAATTGTGTGAAAGATGTTTTTGTTTTGAGGATGGTTTATGTTGTGGTGGGACACTGAGGTAGAGTTAAGATAACTGTAATTCAGCATTTCTGTACTTGCAAATGTTCAGGAGTTTAAGTGTAAACTTTAACTTTGAGATATTTGGCTTTCTGTCCTTGTATGTATTTACAACTCTGACTCCAAGAATGAATTATCTGTCTGCATTATGTGTGTATAATATATCTTCTGGTTTATAAAGTATTCTCGAGTGTCTGTGTGTATGAAACACACACATTCAGCCTTGCTGTTTCTAAGGATAGGAGAACGCTGAGAAATTTCTCTGCGAGGGAGAATAAATAGAGAGTAGCTAACTTCAAATTCTCTGGGAAAATAACAAAGGAATTTTCTTCAGCTGGTAGTAAAAATAATCCTATTTTGCCTTAATCTTGTTAGTTTAACATATTCAAGTTATTATCTTGTTCCTCTGCCTCCCCTAAGGATCTACCTTTGTTCCCTTTGCAACTCCTGGTCCTGGATTGTGAGAGTGTATGCAGAGAACATATGGCCATGTTTAGTGTATGGCTCACCAGATTGACCAGGTATCCTTGAAAAGTGAGAATGGTCTTATCTTTAGGGCCTGTCCCAATGCCTTTTTTGGTTTTATAACATCAAGTACTTTGTTCCAGCTTTCGTAAACCCACTGCAGCCTGGGACATGAAACAGGTTAGTTAGCCAGATCAACTGGTGAAATAGGTGACAAGCTGGTTAAGCATATATGCCCTTCTAGGACCAACCATTCTACACCCCAAAGTTAATGCAGGCTGACATCCTAAACTGCCTCCTCCCTGCAAAACTAATGTATACCTAGAGGTGGCTTGATACAGAAAAATAGACTGTTTCTGACTTGAGAAGCACTACGAGTAGTGATCCTACAGCAAACTCAGCCACACCATTTCTGTATGGAGGTGGCTACTTATCTGGCCTGAGTCAGCTGCTGTGTTTCGCAGTTCTCCTGCAACAGAACATCAGACTCTGACAGGGCACAGGTGCAAAAGAGATCCTGTGTAAGCAATGAGAGGAGGAAAGATATATTGAAAGGAAAAATACAGGCATAGAAAAGAGAGAAAATCCAGGTGGATTCAGGAAGAAAAATAAAAACACAAATGGAGAAGAGCAAGAAACAAGAAGGAAGGACTTTAACTTGCAGATGCAGGGAAGAAAATACAGGCAAGGGAAAGGACAGAGAACAGTAAAAGGAAATGTAGAAGCATACATATGGTCTTTTCCTGTGCTGCTATTTATTGTAAGTTATTCTGTTTTTTCTCCTGAAAATGGAACAGAGTGTAGAGGTGAAGGAGATGGGGGTGGTGATATTTGGCTTAAGGTGGGAGACAGGAGGAGTTGGCCTCTTCTCTTGTTTATTCCTTCTATCGGCTTGTATAACTTTCCGATGTGCATCTTTTTATGTGTCTCTTCCCTCTCCCCAACCCACCTCAAATGGCTTTTATTGATTTGTCAAAGATGAAGTTACTGGAATATAAGTGTCATTTTCTGGTACACTCTTTTCTCAGTGGACACTTCTCAAAATTCTTAAAGTTTAATTGTTTAAGCTCAAACTTAAAAGTGAAAACACTAAGGTTGCAAAGTTAAATGTTCATTCAGGATATGCAGAAGTTCGTTTCCCATTCCCCTTTATGTGGATATGCATTACAGTAGTTCTGATTATATGAACAAAATTTTCTCAAACACAATTTTTATGGCCTTAGATACATATGTGTACTAGTGTGTGTTAGGGTTGTCAACTTTCTAATTGCACAAAACCAAATGCCCTTGCTTTGTTTTTTTCCCCACCCCTGCCTGAGGTCCTACCCCTTCTCTGATGACCCACCTCCTTCTTACTTCATCCCTTCTCCTTCTGTTGCTTGCTTTCCCCCACCTTCACTCACTTGCTCGTTTCCACCAGGCTGGGGTAGGGGGTTGGGGTGTGGGAGAGGGTGAGGGCATCGGCTGGGGGTTCAGGCTCTGGCGTAGGGCTGGGGATGAGGGCTTTGGAGTGTGGGAGGGGGCTCTGGGCTGAGGCAGGCAGTTGAGATTTGCCAGGGGGTGTGGGCTCTGGGGTGGGGGTGGGGATGAGGGGTTTGGGGTGCAGGACTGGGATCCAGGCTGGGTCGGGGGTTGGGATGCAGGAGGTGATTTGGGGTGTGAGCTCTGGAAGGGAATTTATGTGCGGGAGAGGACTCAGGGCTGGGGAGTGGGAGGAGTGAGGAGTACGGGCTCTGGGAGGGAGTTTCGGTGTGGGAGGGGGCTCAGGGCTGGGGTAGTGGGTTGGGATGTGGGAGGGGTTTTGGAGTGTGGGCTCTGGGTGACGCTCACCTCAGCTGGCTCCCCGCAAGTGGCAACATGTTTCTCAGCTCCTAGATGGCTCTGCACGCTGCCTCTGCAACTCCTGTTGGCTGTGATTGCTGGCCAAAGGGCACTGTGGAGCCGGTGCTTGGTGCGTCGTGGGGGCAGTGCACGGAGCCCCCCAAGGGGCGAGGGACATGTTGCTACTTGCAGGGAGCTGCGCGGAGCCAAGTAGGGAGCCTGCCAGCCCCATGCCAACCGGACTTCTAACAGTCCAGTCAGTGGTGCTGATTGGAGCCACTAGGGTCCTTTTTTTGACCGGGTAGTCCAATCAAAAACCAGACACCTGGCAACCCTACTAGGTGTGCCAGATACGAATCTAGGAATACCATATGTGAAAAAGACATGGTAAACTATACTTACACAATGTACTTCAGTTTAAATAAACACAGAGAAATAATGAAAAATTGCTGGCATATACTGGTGTGTTTGCAGAGCTTCTTTCCTGCAGATCTGGCAAAGAGGAGCTCTTATCTGTGCACTCTGGAAAATTCACTGTAGCAGATCTTCTTTAAAAGCCACCTTAAGGGGAGTGAAGCATTCTGGTCTCAAGTCTGTGTGCACTTGAAACAGGAGGCTGTACCTACTAAATTAGTCAGTGTGTGGCAAAATGAGCCGTGCATACGTGTATAGTATTGTTATCTTAGCTGCCTGCAAAAACTTCATCTGCGAAGTGTGTGCATGTGTGTGACATGCCATTTTCAAAGTGTCATAATTCAGTGAAAACCAAACTAATTTTAATCAGAATGTTCAAAGGTGCTTTCTTCCTTTAAGGTAGCTTAGACCACCACATTTATGGGCTGCTGAAGGAAACGTCACAATTGTATTTTGATTAAAAAAGGTAGTTTCTTCCCACTTATGAACAAAATTTGATTTTTTTTTGAAGTCATATAGGGGCAGAGCCCAATTCAGGAAAATTTTAGCCTGAAAAGTGAAAGCTCTGGAAAGTTATAAATGAATAGAAACTGTCACACATCTTTAACTTGGGCGGTTTCTGTTTATGATGGTGTAACATTGTTATACTGTAAGTAAAATTATTTCATGTTTCCTCCTGTCGGTGTAAATGGCCAGGGTACCCTGCATCTGAAATGGCTTGTGCTAAATAGAGCTATGTATTCCTAACAAGAGACATAGTGTAAGGTTGTAATTAACCATAGGAATGCTAATGTTCTAATGATGCATGGGATTAAGGTAACTAGGAATATATTTGTTCTTGTCACCATTTTTTTAATGAAAGTATTCATTTTCCTATGTTTCATTTATGTCCTTTTAGAAGGGTATATAGTACAGCCGTGTCAAGGTAACATTGTTTTATCAGATAATCTTACTTCATGACTCCTCCTATACAGTTACAGGAAGAATATCAGATTTGGACATATAGTATTATTCTAATGGTCTAATTACTGAAGATGATCTGTCCCTGTGGCCCTGAATGCTATTTTTGTAGGAAAACAATTAACAAATAAAAGAATGTAGGACAAGGAGAAAGCAACTCTTTAACAAAGTAAATGAAAATTAAAAGTAGGGCTTCAGTAGTTGATTATGGAATAAGGTAACATCCTAGTCTCTCTTTGTGTGAGAATAAGTATCTCAAACTGAACCTGATATTTCAATATGTTGAGTTAAATCATCCTTCAGGTTGTTTTAATTTAAAATATTTTAATTGACCTACTACATTTTGAAAATCGATTTAAAAGACAGTGGGGGAAAAAAGAATATAGGATGGTTTTATTATTAATGTTTTAACTTTTAAAATGGTGTAGGTTATTTAAACAGTTATGTTTTGTATTGTAACAAAGCACATAACTATTTTTCTGTTAATGTTTTATTACTGTGCTAGTTTATAATCAGATGTTATGTTGCCATACTACCAGTGACACCAATGATGTTCTTATTCAGAAAAAATCAGTAATGACCAAAGAAAAGAGACTTAAATTCCAAAAAATAGGTTTATTTTCAGAAATCACTTATGCTTTACGTGGTAAGAAATGCTTTTACTCATGTGAACTTTCTGAATGCTGCAGTAAGTGTGAGATCTCACTACTCATTGCACTGGTGTATTAACTATTTCCCTTCTCCTAAGGCCTCTGTTGTCCCTCAATCTGAAACTTTAAATAATTAAAAAAGCTATATACTATATTTTCTTCTTTTCTCCTCCCCTACTTCCCAAATGCATCTGTTGGGGATCTCATGGTTAAAACCCTAGACTGGAATTCAAAGTCTAGGGTGAAATCCTTTGTCCTGGGCCAGCCCCTTGAGGCTAGGTAAAAAGGGCCAGAGCAACATAAAGGGTGTCCTAAAGGACCCATATTCAATCAGGAAAGGGATTTCCTTGGGGCGGATGCTGCAGAAGACAGTCATGAGGCTGCTTCCTGATGACCTCCTTGCAAGACCTGGTGAAGAGGAGGGGGTGGTGAGTAGGAGGAGGCTATGTTGGGGGTGCACATGCTGTGATTCTGGGCAATACTGCAGCCCATAGGGCTGCATAGGGAGACTTCTGTCATTTAGACAGTCTTCAGGGCAAGCCTAAATTACAGTAGAGGTCTATACAGCCTCTGGAGCAGCCCAGAATTGGGAGATTGCATAGATAACTTAAAACCATCATAGCCCTCACTTGTTAGGGCTTGAGAGTTCTGTGCTGCTTCTAGAGGCACAGCACAGAATCTGACCCCTATGCCCTTTGTTTCTGCTATAGACTATGGCTTTGAGCAACTTCTCTGTTTTCTGAGTTTTCCCACCTATATAATAGGATACTTACCTGCTTTATAGAAAGTTTTTGAGGTTTAATTCATTAATGTCTGTAAAATGCTTTGAGATCATGAGATGGAAGTTACTATGGAACCACAAAATACTTACTAGAATTACTCTGCACTAGCAGAAAGGTCAGCCACTGAACCTGCAGCACTATTCCTACAATACTGGAGGCTCTGAGAGGAACTGATTTGTAAGACACCTGAGGCTTTCCTCAGATCTGAGTAACCTGGAGGATATTTTATAGGATTATCATTAGGACACTGGCAGCCTAAAAAATATTTTCTGTACAAATGCCTTTCTAAAAGTGGATTAGTTACTACTTATGGCACGTTTTATCAATTGATTCTAAGATTGTCTATGTACTTATATTACTTCTGAGCTTACAGCTGAGCATGACCTGCACTCTTTTTCAGGATACCTAAAAATTCAAATTTAGCTTTATTTAAATTCATAATAGTTAATTCCTTCTGGGATACATTTCATTATTGACCTAACCCTTTTCCCCCTCAAAACAGGCCACCAAGGTTAATGGGAGAAGGCTTTGTTGTAATGCAGTCCAATGATGTTGACATCTATTATTACATGGATGAACCAGGTACCTTCTGTTAAATCATAGTGTTATTTACATAATTTGTGTACTATTTATTTATCAGGACT
This sequence comes from Gopherus flavomarginatus, assembly GCF_025201925.1. NCBI lineage: Eukaryota > Metazoa > Chordata > Testudines > Testudinidae > Gopherus > Gopherus flavomarginatus. The sequence goes on from NC_066619.1 coordinate 183,451,213, forward strand.
TAATGTGCTATTAGTTTTAATGTCTTACTATTGTCTTTCTGGAATGCTGAAAGAATTTGTTTCATCTTCAGCTTAGAACAGTTAGCACAAGATGTGAGACAATAAGAATGTTGCAAGAAAGTGTATGGACTGTCCCTGCCCCTCTTTAGTATTATCTACTAAATTTTCACATTGTTGTCATTGAAATGAACAGGTGGGCAGGTTCCACTGACATAAATGGAAAAGAGTACTATTTTATATTTTGAGTCAAAACAATGTTTTCATCAGTATACTTTAACTGTCGTGCTTCATAATGAATATTGTCAACATTCAGATAAACCCAACATCCAGGCTTCTCTCTGCAAGTCTGGAGAAGGTAAGACCTGAAGGTGGGATTTTCAGAATGGCATCAGTGGGAGTTTGTTGCCTAATTCTCCTCAGACACTTCTGAAAATGCCAAGTTTTCAGTACCTAATATTAAGCGTCTTAAAACTATATTTAAGCATCCACATAGAAATCACCTGATTTGTAAAACCATGCTAAGCAAACCTAACTCCAGGTGAAATCAGTGGAACTGCAGATGTTTCTGAAAATCAGTCCACTCCTACATTGGTGTATAAGGTCTTGTGTACACAGGGAAGTTTACTCAGTATAACCTAAGGTGTGAATTGAATGTAGTATAGTACCACTATAGCCTCCTGTGTAGATGCTCTTATTCTGGGATAGTGGATTGTTTGTCACTTTGGAAGGGGTTTATAACTAGACCAGTATAACTGATCATTTTTTTCCCCCATATAGACAAGTCTTTAATATACCTTGTATGAGCTTAACTTTAGGCACGCAGGTTAGAGAATTTTGGCCTAGGTTCTTGAACACATAGGGTAGGATTTTCAGAATTGCTCGTTGTTGGCCTATCTCTTTGTCCACACTGAAGTAAATGGCAAAAATTCAACCATATTTACATTCGTAGGTTTTACCAGTAAAATTTCTACCAGCATACAGCTGCTGATATTGCTGTCACTAGTTTGTATTTACATTTGACTATCTTTGCTGGCACAGCATGCCCTCACACTGACAGGTTGTACTCGCAAAAGAAGGACAGCATGGTGATTACACATCCCAGTGTCCCCAGGGCCAATGTTCAGTGCATTTCCTTCTAAGAAATCTTTTGGCAGTGCATTGTGGGCTACCAATGCTCTTCTCAGGCAATTGTGGGAGTTAGGGGATCAAATTCCCACAGTTCCCTCTGTTCCATCCCATAATCTTCTTTTCCTCATGCTGGTTTTCCATCTCATTGTGAGAATCATGGGTGTGGAACAGATCAGTAGATCTGGCTTGTCTGTTTTAGAGACAGAGCAGCTGATCTGTGCTTATGGAACTATAAGTACCATCACAGCTGGGTATGCAGTAGAGAAAACTGAAGAGGTGTGGATAATGTGGAAAGTGAATGAAAGTCACAAGGTGCTGCAGGCACTCACTGACCAGCTGCACACTATGGAGCAGCAGTTTCTGGGCCTGTGAAATGAGCACCGAATGGTGGGATTGACTTATGATGCAAATTTAGATCAGCAGAAGTGGCTGTAGAATTTTCATATGTGGAAGGCCACATTCCTGGAATCGTTCCACCACAATTTCAACAGCTTCCACCCCACCATCAACCTCAACCTGGACCAATCTACACAGGAGGTCCACTTCCTGGACACCACGGTGCAAATAAGTGATGGTCACATTAACCTATACCGAAAACATACCGACCGCTATGCCTACCTTCATGCCTCCAGCTTCCATCCTGGGCACATCACACGATCCATTGTTTACAGCCAAGCACTGAGGTACAATCGCATCTGCTCTAACCCCTCAGACAGAGACCAACACCTGCAAAATCTCCACCAAGCATTCTCAAAACTACAATACCCGCACGAGGAACTAAGGAAACAGATCAACAGAGCCAGACGTGTACCCAGAAGCCTCCTACTGCAAGACAAACCCAAGAAAGAAACCAACAGGACTCCACTGGCCATCACGTACAGTCCCCAGCTAAAACCCCTCCAATGCATCATCAGGGATCTACAACCCATCCTAGATAACGATCCCACACTTTCACAGGCCTTCGGTGGCAGGCCAGTCCTCGCCCACAGGCAACCTGCCAACCTGAAACATATTCTCACCAGTAACTGCACACCGCACCGTAGTAGCTCTAGCTCAGGAACCAATCCATGCAACAAACCTCGATGCCAACTCTGTCCACATATCTACACCAGTGACACCATCACAGGACCTAACCAGATCAGCCACACCATCACTGGTTCATTCACCTGTACATCCACCAATGTAATATACGCCATCATATACCAGCAATGCCCCTCTGCTATGTACATCGGCCAAACTGGACAGTCGCTACGGAAAAGGATAAACGGACACAAATCAGATATTAGGAATAGCAATATAAAAAACCTGTAGGAGAACATTTCAACCTCCCTAACCACACTATAGCAGACCTTAAGGTGGCCATCCTGCAGCAAAAAAACTTCAGGACCAGACTTCAGAGAGAAACTGCTGAGCTTCAGTTCATCTGCAAATTTGACACCATCAGCTCAGGATTAAACAAAGACTGTGAATGGCTTGCCAATTACAGAACCAGCTTCTCCTCCCTTGGTTTTCACACCTCAACTGCTAGAACAGGGCCTCATCCTCACTGATTGAACTAACCTCATTATCTCTAGCTTGCTTCTTGCTTGCATATATGTACCTGCCCCTGGAAATTTCCACTACATGCATCCGATGAAGTGGGTATTCACCCACAAAAGCTCATGCTCCGCAACGTCTGTTAGTCTGTAAGATGCCACAGGATTCTTTGCTGCTTTTACAGATCCAGACTAACACGTCTACCCCTCTGATACATTTCTGGAATGGTGTGCCAGGCTCCCTTCAGCACAGAGACCCCAAAACAAGAGCTGCTTTGACAGTAGAGAAATGGATGGTAATTGCTGCTCAGAAAGGTTTACTCTTGAGGGAATTTTGTACCCAAAAGTTACAAATTCTGCATGCAATGTTTGTTAATAATAATTTTATTTGTCAAAATAACACAATATAATGGCACTATTTTCAATTATTTTGGTAATTTAGTTCAAAGTACCTGTCAGCAAGTACAGACAACAAAGAAGATTCAGGAAATGTTTTTTGACAAATAGATTTTACTCCACAGAGCTGATGGATATACTAATATTTCCATGTATGCCACGCACAGAAGACTAAGGGTATGCTGTTCAGACTTCCGGGCTTGGAGCTCTAGGACCCTCCCCACCCCTGCAGAGTCCTAGAGCAGCTGTGGGCAAACTGTGGCCCATGGGCCACATCTGGCCTATGGGACTGTTCTGCCTGGTCCCTGAGCTCCTGGCCAGGTAGCATAGTCCACGACCCCTCCCCTGGTGTCCTCCCTCCCCTGCAGCTACGTCACTGCGCGGGCTGCACTGTGGCCCGCTGCTCCCGCTTGGCAGCATGGGGAGCGCAGCTGGCTCTGGCTGGGTATTGCAGCTGTGAGCTCCTGCTGCAGGTAAGGGGGTGGGGAGCAGGGGGTGGTCGAGTAAGGGTGTGGGGAGTCCTGGGAGGAAGTCAGGGAGGAGGGGCGGTTGGATGAGGCAGAGGTTCTGGCGAGACAGTCAGGGGATGGGGAACAGGGAGGGTTGGGAGTGGGAGTCCCATGGGGCCTGTCAGCGGGAGGTGATGTGGATACGGATTGGGAAGACAGTCAGGGGACAGGGAGCAGGGGGGGTTGGATAAGGGGGTGGGATCTCGGGGGGCAGTTAGGGGTGGGGTTTCCCTGGAGATGGTGGTCAGGGGATGAGGAGCGGAAGGTGGTTGGATGGGGGTTTCTTGGGGGGGCTGTCAGGGGGCGGAGGTGTGGATAGGGGTTGGGGCAGTCAGAGGACAGGGAGCAGGGGGCTGGATAGGGGGCAGGGGTCCTGGGAGGGGGTGATCAGGGGATAAGGAGCAGGGTGGGTTGGATGGGTTGGGAGTTCTAAGGGGGGCAGTCAGGGAGTGGGAAGTGGGAGGGGGCGGATCAGGGGTGGGGGCCAGGGTGTTTGGGGAGGCACAGCCTTCCCTACCCAGCCCTCCGTACAGTTGCACAACCCTGATGTGGCCCTCAGGCCAAAAAGTTTGCCCACCCCTGTCCTAGAGCCTGGACTCCAGCCCCAGTTCAGAAGTCTATACAGCAATGAAACAGTCTTGTAGCCCAATCCCAACGAGCCTGAGTTGGCTGGCATAGGTCAGCTGCGGGTTTTTCTTTGCTATGTAGACATACCCTAAATAGCAGTACATCTTTAGGAGTGAAGTTAGGGCATGACCTGATACAGCATTTAAATATGTGCATAAAGTACAGCATCTGAGTATCCCCATTGAAACAAATGGTTTGCCACCTTGCATCCTTAGTGAATGGCATGGTTAAGTAGTTCTCAGCATATCACTGTAAAGTCACTGGAGTAGAATTGAAATTGCTCTAGACAATAGATTAGAAAGGAAATGGGAGTGGAGTCTCCAGCATGGCATGGGAAGCGCAGATCACTACTGCACAGAGGTAGGGGATCACCCTGCAGACTCTCCATCTCCCTCTGGGACGCAGACTTGGTGGTGAGGCTGCACCTGACCCTGACCCAGTGCAAGGCCTGAGCTTGCCTCAGTAACAAGTCTAGGCCTGCCCCTCCATGTCAGCTGGGCAGTGTGGAGGGGCTTAGTGTGGGGGATCCATGTATGGGATAAGAGGGTTCTGTGTGGGGCAGTCTTGGTGTGGGTTGCTCAGTGGGGGGTCCAGGTGCAGTGAAATGGGACTCTGCAGGGGGGAAGGGTCCAGATCAGGGGTCTCAAAGTCCCAGCCCGCGGGTCATCTGCCACCCGAGAACCTCCCCAGTGTGGCCTGCAGGGCTCCAGCAATGTTGGGGCTGGGTCTCTCCCTTGGCTCTGCCTGCCACCCCCGGGCACTCCCACCATACATGTCCCCTAGACAATTTAAAATGGCCCAGCGCCCCGCCCACCACCAACAGTGCAGCTGAGCTGAGCGGCTTCCTGCGTGCTTGATCCACATGGCTGCTGGTCCCTTCCTGTGTCCCTGGGGCGGGGTGGGGCTGTGCGTCCGCACGCTGCCCCTGTCCCAAGTGCTCCTGTGGCCAATGGGAAGCTGCGGGGGTGGTGTGTGGGGGGCAGTAGCGTGCGGAGACCACCCCAGCCCGCCCTATCCTGCCTTGAAGCCCTGGGTAAGCGCCACGCCCCCTGAGCCCCTCCAAAAGCCTGCACCTCCACTCACTCCCCACATTCCTCTTCCTGCCCCCAAACTCCCTCCCCGAGCCTGCACTCCCTCCCCATTCCCACACACCCTCTTCCGCATCCAAACTTCCTCCTATAGTCTGCATCCTTCCCTCCTCCTCCCTCCCAGAGCCTGCATCCAGCACCCAAACGTCCTCCCAGAGCCTGCCCCCCAGACCCGATCCCCCATGCAAACTCCCTCCCAGTGCCCAACCTCTCACCTCTTCTGCACTCAAACTCCCTCCCAAAGCCTGCACCCTGCACCTGAATCTCCTCCCCCACACCCAAACTCCCTCCCAGAGCCTTAGACAAGTAGGGGGTGGAATTTCGGGGGGGCAGAGTTGTAGGGGGCCGGTTCTAGGAAGCATGAGTGACATTATTGGCTCTCTGGGAGGATTTGAGGACTGGCACTGGCCCTAAGGTAAATTGCGTTTGAGACTCCTGATTTAGATGAAGGTGATTGGGCTCAGCAGGGGGATCTGGGTGTGGGGGAGATGTGGCCTAAGCAGGGCAATCTGGGTGCAGGGACCTCAGCTGGGGCGGTGGAGGGATCTGGATGCTGGTGGGGTGGGACTGTGGGTGCAGCTGGTTGGGGAGAGTCCGGATGCAGGGGGCGGGACTCAGATGGGAGGGATATCTGGGTGTGTGGGGGCATCTGGATGCATGGGGGTTGGGCAGATGGGAGGGACAGCTCCCTCCATCGCTTGGGTGCAATGGGGGCAGAAAGCAGGGTCCAGGGCAGAGCTTCTTGCAACTGGGGGAAGTTCTCAGGGGTGGGTCTGGTCTGGCCCCAGGAGTGGCTTTTGCAGGGGAAGAGGAGATCCCTCCCTCACACCCACACCAGCCCAGCGAGGATGAACAGCTGGAACTCAGTGCATGGTAGGAGCCACCGACTGGGGTGTCTCCAGCACTATCCCTCTCTGGCTGTAGGCATACCGTGATAGTGAGCAAGAGGAACAGTGTCTTGCATGCTTGCCTATCCCTGACCCCCAAGGCAGTGATTTGTATGTCCCCTGGCTGCTCCTGATGCCAAACCAGATGCACCTGCTTGGGACCTCTGCCTGGGAGGGGCACATGAATAAATTATTTTGTAGGGAAAGAGTAAAATCTTGCACAATAGTGTAGAATTCATGTAGTCTCAGTGCTCAGTTACTGGATTGTTTGGAAGCATTCTTCTGTATTTAATTTGAATGCATTTTTGTTTTTGAATGGATCGAATTATATTTGCATTACTGTATTTTTATTCTACTGGACATTTGTTTTCTTCCTGCAAGTTTTTATTTTGAATGCATCAACGTCCTGCTAAATTATCTATTTGGGAATGCTTTTTGGTGGCTGTAGCAATGTGGGACTCACCCCTGCAGCTCCTCTTGCTGGTCTCTTATGGGAATTAGCTCTCCAGCCTCCGGAGCGCCATCTGCAGGCCGGTGTCCCACTACCACTTGGCCCCTGTGTCCCTCCCGGACCCGGTGCCCTGTTATCTGGGGCGCTGCCCCCTGGCAGTAACCCCTCAGACATAAGGTCTCCCCTCCCCAGGGAACCCCCACCCACTATCCCCACCTCACCTCAGTATACGGCTACTGCCAGTCATTGTCTAGCCCCCATGCCCCTGGGACAGACTGCAATATCAGTCTACTCATTACTGGCAAGGTTGGGTTTGGACCTGCTGCCTTTGCCTTCCCCTGGGCTGTCTGCAGTCCCCAGTACCTATTAGCCCAGTGCTAGGCTACAGCCTGGGGCTTTCCAGGCTGGAGCTCCCCAGCTCCTCTGCCCTTCCCCAGCCCTGCTCCACTCAGGTACCCTGTCTCTAGCTCCCTGCAATCAGGCCCATCTCCCTCTACAAACAGAGAGAGACTCTTGAGCTCCTAACTCCCAGCCTCTTATATAGGGCCAGCTGAGGCTTGATTGGGGCGCGGCCCAGCTGTGGCTACTTCCCCAATCAACCTAGCAGCTTTTTCCCCTGCCACAGCCCTCTCCCAGAACTGTCTTTAAATCCTGCAGGGCAGGAGTGGGTGACCACCCCGCTACAGTTGCCTAAAGTATTCTTTGTTGGTTTTGGCCTGTTAATTTTACCAGGGCCGGCTTCAGGAAGTGCGGGGCCCAATTCGAACACTTTCGGCAGAGCCCTGGCAGGGATGACTTAAAAACAAAGAAGTGTAAAAAAAACAAACAAAAAAAAAAAAGCCTTCCATTTCTTCCATGTATTGTTTACTTTCCATAACTATATAAATAGTAAAATTGTATATTATGTACATTACATCATATATGCTGTTGATTGGTTATTAATGACTGCCGTTTCACATGTGTGGGTCCCAACTGCTTCCTGCCCCTCTCATTGAAGCAGGTGTGCAGGTTACTGGCCTGGGAACTGCAGGGCAGCAGTGGACATGGGGTGGTTCGAGGCAGGGCAGGGGCTGACTGGAGGTAGAGTCTGGCTGCAGGCAGGGCGGGCAGTGTGGAGCGGGCTGGCTTCAGGCAGGGCCACAGGGGAGTGCACCAGGGGTTGGCAGGGCTGGAGACAGGAGTATGGGACTGGCTGGCTTCAGGCAGGGGGGTGCAGCAGGGGTTGGCTGGAGACAGGGCAGTGCAGGACTGGTGCGTGCAGGGGTGTATGGCAGGGGGTTTGGTAGGGGCTGACTGTGGGCAGGAGGTGCAGAGCTGGCTGCAGGCAGCGGGGGGCGGGGCTGGTGCGGGCAGGGCAGGGCAGGGGGTGCAGCAGAGGCAGCTGGAGCCCCAGCCCTTTAAAAAGCCCCCAGAGCCCCCCGCTATCCCAGGACTCTGGGGGCTATTTAAAGGGCCCGGGGCTCCCCTGCTTCTACCCTGCCCCAGACCTTTTAAATAGCCATGGGAGCCCTGGGGAATGCATGGGGGCGGCGGGGCTCCGGCGGCTATTTAAAGGACCGGGGTGGCAGAGGCAGCTGGAGCCCTGGCCCTTTAAATAGCCCCCAGAGCCCCCTGCTACCCCAGGGCTCTGGGGGCTATTTAAAGGGCCTGGAGCTCCAGCCGGGGGCACGGGGCTTGCCGCGCTCCAGCCGGAGCTCCAGCCAGGAGAGCAGGGCTTGTTGCGCTCTGGTCAGAGCTGCAGCTGAGAGAGCGGGGCTGTGGGGCAGCCCCGCTCCCACCGGCGCTTTGGTCAGGGGAGCGGGGCCATGGAAGACCCCGGAGCAGACCGCAGCCAGAGTAAGTAAAAAAATTTAAAGGCGCCTAAAGCGCGGGGCCCGATTGCCAGGAATCGGGCGAATCGGCCTAAGCCGGCCCTGAATTCTACTGTGTGCTCTTAAAACAAATTGGCTACTTTAAAATCTAATTCCGTTTTTCCTTGCCCACGTGCAGTTGTCTGCCATTTTGAGGGTGTGTGTGAAGGACAGATAGGAGACAGTGAAGTGTTTGGGGCTGTGAAGAAAGTTTATTTTAAAAACCATGTGCAATATGGGAGTAGTAAATTACCCTACCCTATTCTCTTTTTCAGGGGGTTCCCTCTGAGTTTGGCTGGTTCTCAGAGCTTCTTGGGTATATGTGGGGCTCATGTCTCACTTCTTAGTGAGCTCTTCATCACTGTGCAGTTCTAGTGTGCCTTCCTCAGGACATTACGGAGCATTCATTGTTAGTCAGTAGCTGCTGGGGTCCCCACTTCTTGTGGCAGCTCTGAAGGGCAGCACCAATTTTTTTTGTTTTCCTCCATTGCCTTTTGGTAGGACAGCTGCAGTTCCTTCTCCATTGCCTGGCATAGGAACTCATCCCTGTCATATTTCAGTTTCTGCATTGCAATGTCCGAATAAACATTTTTGTTCCTGTGTGAATTCTGTAGTTACGCTTCCATTGCTCCTCTCCTCACTGGCTGAGGACATCCAAGACTACTTTCCTGTAGTAGGCAATAGCACTAGGGTTCACTGGCGTTTTAGCTGTAGCTTTACATGGAGCCATACCTGGGTGTTTGCAAAAGTGAGCTAACAAGAACAGAGGCATTTCCAAAAACTCTGGTTATTTTAAAGGTGGTCACTTTTAAAATAAGCAGATGCAGAAGAATTCTTTAAGCAGAAGAATTCAAAAATTTGAGCAGAGGGCAGTCACCAGGACAGTGTCATCATGGCAATATTGCTGGAGGGCTGTTTGTACTAGTGCAGGTAATACAGTGTTCACACAGGCGTTGAACCAGTGTAAGTGTGTCAGTAGAGGGATTATGCTGCTCAGGAAGATGATTTAACTTGACCCGCAGTAGTTGAGGGTTTTGTCAGCAGGACTGAAAAGGCAGTGTCACATGAGAAGCTGTACTGACAGAAGACAGGTTTTATTGCTAAAATTATGTAGTGCGGGTTCAATGGATTTTACTGACTTTAGTGGAGCAAAGTTAGCTGTCATTGAGTGCTTTGGAAAAATTCCTTGGACGCTTGCTTTCAGTCATATCCTTCTCTTCCTTTCTCTTTAGTCTACATGAAGAATGGTTTGACTCTTATGTCCTGCAGTGATCTTGAATGAAACTGATATCTGCATACTTTAATTGTGTAGCAGTCTGCAAAAATTTGTCATAATTGGAAACAGCTTCCTGGAGTAATGTTTACTGTGTTACATGCTACAGGTCTTGTACCAGAGGAGACAGAGGAAAATAATGTTGGAGAAACAAGCGATGAAGACAGTAAACTGCAAGACCTGCCTCCATGTTGGGGATTAGACATTGTATGTGGGAAAGGAACAGATTTCAACTATGGACCGTGGGCTGACAGGCAAAGGTATTAAACTGAATTGCATTTTTAATATTAATCTTGAATATCATTTCCTGTTTGGAAATTGTTATGAAGTCTCCATTGATATTGCTGCTCAGGCTTTTAATTGTGCATGGTAGACTACTAAGTATAAACAGTCAAAATATGAAATTAAAGGATCTCTGTCCAGTAGTTTAGGCCTAATAGTAGGCTCAGCATTAGCTGCTATGCATGCTATGAATTTAAGGACCATTCTTCACAGAGATAATAAGCAGAACACTTTAGATTTTTTTAAAACCAATAAACTGTAGTCCTATCTAATGAATATAGTAGTTCTGATGCTGTCAAATTTCTGTATCTGTAGCAAATTTACACTTAAGTCATTTGAAAAAAAAACAAACAAAAAACCCTCCACAGTTCTGCCATTTTCTGTGTGCAATAAAACTGTAATGATTTTTTTGTGGAGAACTGGAGCAAAGGGATATTGTAAACTGTAACTCTTCATTTTCCCCTTTAGATTAGGGTAGGGAATTAATAAGGAGGAAAACATTGTTCTGTAAATTGGAATTATTGGTGGGAACAGGCAAATGCTTGATGGAATCCCAACTAATACTTACAGGTTTGGCCTTTTGCCTTAAATTACAAGTGTAGATTCTACCACCATTTTTTACTTTGGATAGCACTTTGCTCTGAGAAGTCCACTGAAATTCCACTGAAGTCAGTGGGACTGTTTACATGTACAGGTAAGGTACAAGTTGCATAAAGGTGACAAAATCTGGCCATTTATAAAAAAAAAAATATTGAGAAGAATCACATACTTGTTATCCCTCTTGCATGTATGCCATTTACCCATCTGTGAAATCATTGTGATTGACTACCTTATAGGAGTGTGAGACTGTGTAGATCATCAGGAGTATAGATAATAAATAATATCTTCAAGCACCTAAAGGAAAGAACTTCTGTGTACAGCATAGTGCATTCCTGGGAACATGAAACCTCTGATTTTTAGTACACCAAGAAAATTTGCTCTCCTTTAGCAAACCTGCTCAGTCATGGTGGCATTGATGCTGAGGTGAGATACATACCCTTTGGTCAGGTAAAGGATCCAATGTGGTGAGTCTTTTCAAAGGAGAGGATGGAAGATGATAAAATACAGGTAGAATCTGATGAGAAAGTCAAACCGAAAAAAAGTCTCATTCAATTACATGATGTAATGGGAGACAGCTGAAAAGTGACAAGTGGTTTTTTTGAAGTGCTTTACAGAAACTTGGTGGAATGAGGATAATCAATGGGACACAGTAATACCAGGGTACAAAATATATCAGAAGGAGAGTGGCACTATATGTGAAAGAAAGCGTAGAATCAAATGAAGTAAAAATCGGTAATGAATCAAACTGTGCCATAGAATCTCTATGGATAGTAATTCCATGCTCAAATAATAATATAGCATTAGGGATATATTACTGACCACCTGATCAGGATGGTGATAGTGACTGTGAAATGCTCAGGGAGATTAGAGAGGCTATTAAAATAAAACAATTATAATGGGGGATTTCAACTATCCCCATATTGACTGGGTACATGTCACCTCAGGACGGGATACAGAGATAAAGTTTCTTGACACCTTAAATAACTGCTTCTTGAAGCAGCTAGTCCTTGATCCCACAAGAGGAGAGGCAATTCTTGATTTAGTCCTAAGTGGAGCACAGGATCAGGTCCAAGAGGTGAATATAGCTGGAGCGCTGGTAATGGTGGCCACAATATAATTAAATTTAAACATCTCTGTAGTGGGAAAAACACTACAGCGGCCCAGCACTATAGCATTTAATTTCAGAAACGGGAGCTACACAAAAAATGAGGAGACTAGTTAAACAGAAAATAAAAGGTACAGCACCAACAGTAAAATCCTCAAATTAAAATACATAGAGAACTAAAAAAGAGCCACTGTGGCTAAACAACAAAGTAAAAGAAGCAGTGAGAGGCAAAAAGGCATCCTTTAAAATGTGGAAGTTAAATCCTAGTGAGGAAAATAGAAGGAGCATAAACTCTGCCAAATGAAATGTAAAAATATAATTAGGAAGGCCAAAAAAGAATTTGTAGAACAGCTAGCTAATGACTCAAAGTTATAGCAAAATATTTTTAAAGTACATCAGAGGCAGAAAGCCTGCTAAACAACCAATGGGGCCACTGGACAATTGAGATGCTAAAGGAGCACTCAAGAATAAGGCCATTGTGGAGAAACTAAATGAATTATTTGCATCGGTCTTCATGGCAGAGGAAGTGAGGAAGATTCCCAAACCTGAGCCATTATTTGTAGGTGACAAATCTGAGGAACTATCCCAGATTGAGGTGTCATTAGAGGAGGTTTTGGAATAAATTGATAAACTAAACAATAATAAATCACCAGGACCGGATGGTATTCACCCAAGAGTTCTGAAGGAAATCAAATGTGAAATTGCAGGACTACTTATTATAGTCTGTAACCTATCATTTAAATCAGCTTCTGTACCAAATCACTTTAGGATAGCTAATGTGACATTAATTTTTAAAAAGGGCTCCAGAGGTGACCCCAGAAACTACAAGCCAGTAAGCCTGACTTCAGTACCATGCGAACTAGTTGAAACTATAGTAAAGAACAAAATTGTCAGATCCATAGGTGAACATAATTTGTTGGGGAATAGTCAACATGGTTTTTGTAAAGGGAAATTATGCCTCACCAATCTACTAAAGTTCTTTGAGGGGGTTAACAAGCATGTGGACAAGGGGGATCCAGTGGATATAGCGTATTTAGATTTTCAGAAAGCCTTCAACACGATCCCTCACCAAAGGCTGTTAAGCAAAGTAAGCAGTCATGGGATAAGAGTGAAGGTCCTCTCATAGATTGGGAACTGGTTAAAAGATAGGAAACAAGGGTAGGAATAAATGGTCAGTTTTCAAAATGAAGAGAAGTAAATAGTGGTCCCCCAGGGGTCTGTACTGGGACCAGTCCTATTCAGCATATTCATAAATAATCTGGAAAAAGGAGTAAACAGTGAGGTGGCAAAATTTGCACGATACAAAATTATTCACGATCCCAGGCAGACTGCAAAGAGCTACAAAAAGGATCTCTCAAAACTCGGTGACTGGGCAACAAAGTCACAGGTGAAATTCAATGTTGATAAATCCAAAGTAATGCACGTTGGAAAACATCATCTCTACTGTATGTATAAAATGATAGGGTCTAACTTAGCAGTTGCCATTCAAGAAAGAGATCTTGGAGTCATTGTGGATAGTTCTCTGAAAACATCCATTCAATATGCAGCGGGAGTCAAAAAAGCGAACAGAATGTTGGGAATCATTAAGAAAGGGATAGATAATAAGACAAAAAATATCATATTGCCTCTATATAAACCCATGTTACGCCCACATCTTGAATACTGCATGCAGATGTGGTCGCCCCATCTCAAAAAAGATATATTGAAATTGGAAAAGGTTCAGAAAAAGGCAACAAAAATGATTAGGGGTATGGAGCATCTGCCATATGAAGAGAGATTAATAAGACTGGGTCTTTTCATCTCGGGGGGGAAAAAAGATGACTAACGGGGATATGATAGAGATATAAAATCATGACTGTTGTGGAGAAAGTAAATAAAGTGTTATTTACTCCTTTTCGTAACACAAGAACTGGGGATCACCAAATGAAATTAATAGGCAACAGATTTAAAACAGACAAAAGGAATTATTTTTTCAAACAATGCACAGTCAATCTCTGGAACTCCCTGCCAGAGGATGTTGTGAAGGCCAGGACCATAACAGGGTTCAAAAGAGAACTAGATAAGTTCATGAAGGATAGGTCCATCAATGACTGTTAGCCAGGATGAGCAGGGATGATGTCCCTAGCCTCTGTTTGCCAGAAGCTGGGAATGAGTAACGAGATGGTTCACTTGATGATTATCTGTTCTGTTCATTCCCTTTGGGGCACCTGGCATTGGCCACTGTCAGAAGACAGGATACTGGGCTAGATGGACCTTTGGTCTGACACAGTATGGCCCTCCTTGTGTTCTTATGTTTTATATCTTGGGCATAACTTTTTTTTCATTGCTGATTTAAAAAAAAAATAGGGTGGAGTTTTCAAAAGTACTGAAGTTGTTTAGAAGCATAATAAAGTCAATGAGATTTGCTGCTTTAATTCACTTAAGTGCTTTTGAAAATCCCACTTTTAACCTCTGAACTCCATTTCAAGAACCCTTCACTTTCTTCAGGCAGGCATTTAATGAATTTGCATAGGGTAATTCTGAAAAAAATGATGATTTCTCAGCAACTACAGCGGTCAGGTCTTGAATGCATTGAAAAAAAGACATTCTCATTCAAGTACTTTTATTTTTTCCAAGAAAGTATTTCATACGTGGCTACAGTTTTAAAACTGTTCTGTGGAATTTGACCTTAGTTCACTGATGGACTCCTTATTTGAACCACATATTTCAGGCTCTCCATGCTTTTATCATCCTTTCAGTTTCCTTTCTTATGGCTGTTTATTTGGTTCAAATTGCAGAAATTCAGACTACGTTCTGATCCACACATTCTAATTTCAAAGACAATTTGTTATTTTTATAGTTTCTGTGCTTCTGCCAATTATACACAATCAAAAAGTGACCTTGTCATCTCTGTTGTCCTAATCTCCAAACAAGGTAATTACAGCATATTGTGGTGGGAAGATGAAATGAAAGAAAAAATGTAACTACTTGTATTTACTTTCTGGGACTATTATACGTTGTTCCTTCCTGTCATGCCCTCATAACATGCCTCTCCACCACAACCATACCTGCGTATGTTTATTTCCTAGCAGTTTGAATATCTAGTTTATTTTGAGTTTGATTTCACTAATGAGGCAGATGTCTGTCCAATGACTAGGTTTGAAGATTTCAGTGTCTTGCAGCTTTATGCAAATGTTATTTTTCCTTCACTTTCCTTACCTGTTGGCTGTCCAAGGACTTAATTCGATTACACAGACTGGTGGCAAAGAAATTTGTAGATGAGCCAAATTGTTTCTTTCCCTGGGAGTAACTATATTTCTCTTCTTGTTTTCTAGGGACTGTTTGTGGAAATTTTTTTTCCCCCCAGATTACCAGGTTATGAAAGTCTCAGAAATTGCACAACCTGGCAAGCCAAGACAGATCCTTGCTTTTGAGTTGCGGATGAATATCATTGCAGATGCCACTATTGACTTGCTGTTTACCAAAAACAGGGTAAATAATGGCCAGGTGGTTAGAAAGAAATGTTAGGATAAGTCTGAATTTTACAAGCTCCTGTGATTAGGTTGTCTGGCTTTTTGTTTGTGCATATTTTCATTTGTCAGGTGGTATCTAGAGATATTTAAATATGGTATTTTGGAGGGTGGGGGAGATTTTTGCTTGGCTCTCCCTGAATTCTTTGTAGAATCATGTGAGCTAGAAGAGAAAGGGAAATATAAACTTCTTTCATACATACCAGTTCCTCTCTCAGCCAAGGATCTTCTGATTGTTAATGTTAACTTATTCTCAGAATCATGATTTCTCATATTTTTTTAAACATTAAGGCCATGTAATCATCTTCGTAGGATATTCCCAATTAGGTGATAGTAACTCCATGAAATTTCCATCATAGAGTTTCCTACAGTCTGCCATTATAATGGGGTTTCCCATGAAGGAGAGCTGATTTCTAAAATATTGAGGGGAAAGATGGGTAACTTAATGCTAATTCCTGGGTCTAGTTAGTGGCAGTGTTGCCTCTATTGGCATCACTCGCCCACGCTCTTCCATATGCATATCCTGAACCCTGCACAGGGGGTTTCAGAACTGAGACAGTGGAATAATTCCAGGGACACAGCCCACTTTTCTGTCCCATTACTCATCAGGTCAGGTTATCTGATGCCATATTCTCATGGCCCTGAATCAGTACTTGTTATACCTCAGAAATTGTAAATATTTTCCTTTAAAATCATTGCTTGTAGATCCCTTGTTAATATTCAGCATGTTTTTAGTCCAAGGAAGACTACAGTCAACTAGATCCTTCTTTTTTAATCCTCACAATTTAACTATGAATAATGATAGCCAGAGGCATGACATACACTGGCTCAAGATAGGGGGTGAAATAATGTTTCAACTTTTTTCCCCCTCCTTTGGCTGGTGTAGGAAACCAATGCTGTACATGTAAACGTTGGAGCAGGCTCTTATTTGGAAATAAATATTCCCGTGACAATCAGTGAAAATGGTAAGTTAATGAGGCAGTTTATTTTATATTTTTAAGATTGTGCATCGGAGAAAACATTTTATTAATTCATAGGATTGGGATATCCTAAGCTGTTTTCCCCTCATGGCTACAAAGGACCTATATTTCTATGTAAAGGAGCAATGATAACTTATATTTTCATAGTGCCTTTCATTACAGGATCTCAAAGCTCTTTAAAAATACAGGTTTAACTCTTGTGAAGCTCTAATTGATATCAATAAGACATTGCAATAACACAAGGCTCTTATTTTGTCGTCTTTTATTCATATTTTAGCATATTACATAAATTGTATCCGTACAAAGGCAGGTCCCATTTTTCAATGTGATTACCATAACAAGTCTTCAGAAACGTCTTGGGTAATACATTGATGAAATATTAACTTAGTCATAGAAATACCATGTAAAGTCAAGATAAAGCTCAGGGTGGAGGGAGGCTGGGATTAGCGCTCTTCTGTTGCCTTCCCCTGTCGGGTAAGTATGGAGTCCTGTGTTAAATATGCTGAAGTTCTCCTTACTTGCTTTTGCTTATGTGTCTGTTCTTTACCCTGTATATTAGGAATAGTAGATGCAGCTTCCTTTTGAAGTCCATCATTGCCTTTCCTATCGCTCTCTGTCTGTTTTGGCTATTGTACATATATATATTATCCCTATCACCATAATATCTGAGCACCTTACAATCTTTAATGTATGTATCCTCACAAACACCCCTGTGAGGGAGGGGATATATTGCTATCCTCATTTTACAGATGGATGACTGAGGCACAGAGAAGCTAAGTGACTTGCCCAAGGTTTCACACAAAGGCTGTGACAGAGTTGCAAATTGAAACCTGGTCTCCAGAGCCCCAGAGTAGCCTTTTCTGGACCAGCAAGATTCCACAACTGCTTTATCTTAAGCCTTTGTCATCCAACTAGTGAAGGACAGAACTGGAGTCTCACACTATTGATTCTCTTCATGATGTGTTTTTCACCTCATGATGTTTATTTTATAAAGTATTTGAATTTCTATTTAACTCTTGCGTCTTTACTGTAACTCAGAAATAATCTTGTCACACAAGAGAAGCCACGACGTAAACATTATTTGTTCTGTCTGCTAGGCTACTCCCCTGCAATTAAAGGACAGCTTTTACACGTTGATGCCACCAGCAGTATGCAGTACCGAACTCTTCTAGAAGCAGAAATGTTAGCTGTAAGTCTACAGTAACAAAGCATCATGAAGCACAGAGGAGCAGGTGTCTGATGGACATTTGGTTTAATATAAACATTTTTATATGGCTGGTATAAATGTTGTGCAAGTATAGAAAACAGTGCAATGATTGGGGCATTTCTATGCTTTACAAGACCTCAGTCCTCCGAAGAATTATGCACAAATAATTTTATGCATGTTGAGTAATCCCACTAAAGTCTGAAGAACTACCTATGTGTGTAAAGTTAAACATTAATTTAGGCCCCCGTCTGTGAAGACTTGAGTTTGCTAATCTGACCTAGTTTATAGACATAACATAATTTTATAAACAGTCTCTTCTGGGAGCTGAGCAAAGATTTAATAGTAAAGTGTTGCTCAGACTTGCATTGCTAAGACATCATTTCTCCTGCAAAATATACAATTGTACGTTAGCTAGTATACTGTGAAGTATTTTAAATACTTAGAACTAAATTACTTTTTAAATATGACAAATACATTTTATGATGGATTAGCTTTTTTATTTGTGTATTTAGTACTTCATGAAATTCAGCAATTGAATCCAGTTAAATTCTACTGAAATGCATATGCACTAGTTTTGAAAATGCTGTCTTTCCCTGACTGACAAGTAAAAGTAGGCAGTTAGTAGCCACATTACATAGATGATTTGGTTTAAAAAATTGTTTATTTAGATGATATTTTGTAGTAGGCTGATGAAGGTGGGGACTTGATATGAAAGGTTAAATTAGATTATAAAGCACTCAGTGTAACCGCTGCAACAGCAGATGGCAAATCTGTGGTATAATGTGAGAAATTCATAGTAGAAGTTTTCAAACAAATGAATAAAGTGACAATTGACCTTCAGGTACAGAGAAAGAGATTAAATTATCAAGAAACTGGAGAGGCCTTCTGTTCATCCCAGCAGGAAAATGGTTTTAATTATTCACCAAAGTGTCCATGGTTGACCCTTCGTCTCAGCATTGTTCACACATTGTCATGTTTGAAGCTCATACTGATGCTTTAGTGTTTTGTTCACAGTTTCATATTAATGCCAACTATCCCCGGATATGGAACATGCCGCAGACATGGCAATGTGAAGTTGAGGTTTATAAAGCAACCTATCACTTTATCTTTGCTCAAAAAAACTTCTTTGCAGGTAACTTCCTTATTTCATTAGTATCTAAATATTTAATTTATGGAACATGAGTATGTCTGACACAATGTTTTTTCTTTGTCTTGTTGTTTTCCAAACCATTTTAGAGGAGCCGATAGTGTTGTTTTAATGCAAGAGCAGATGGCCTTATAGTCCATGTGGTTACTTTTGTCTAAAATGGTGAATAATCTTGAGGTGCTAAAAATCCAAATGTTTTATTTCCTTTAATCAGGTGTTAATTTATGTTGTCTTTGTATGCTTGACTACCACAGTGAAGAATAATTTTTTTTTACAAACAACAACAAAATATATTGATTTGTGTTGATCATAACTTCTGAGCTATTTCTTAGTTTAATATTGCTGATCTAAGAGACAAGTTGACCAGTTAATCTGGTGCATGCAGAAATTTTTTGGCTGACTAACTTCAGCTTTACGGGTTATCTGTGATTGCCATGTGACTGACCAGGCTTATCAGAAAATAATCTCCTTCCCAGGATTTTGACTGTAATTTAGGTACAATACTGTAATGGAAAGTCAATAATTCATAGGCACTCTCCAATCCTGCATTTCTGGTTGACTGTAAACTCTCTGAGGGGTTGTGGTCCTGATGTAATTCTTTCATAATTAAAACAGAATTGGGACTGATAACAAAATCATGACAACTCCTTAAAACATTTTTTTCTAGTAAATTAAAGAAGAAATTTAAAACACTGAATAATCAGAAACTAAATTAACTTTGACAATTTTTAATGATGTCTTTTACATTCCTGTTTATCTTTCTTTCTGTTGATTTTTTTTAAACTTGCAAACTTATGTACTTGCTGTTCTATCATGTAATAGGTACACTTAACTTTATCTGAAGCTTTGAGCTTAATTCTCAGTAAGTCAGATTTTGAAATCATACTTCTTGTCTTATCCTCTACTGTTACTGCAGTTCCTTATTAAATTGCATTTATATTTTTGCATGAATATGATATTAGTGTTTGCATATCTGCAAACAATTAGATTTCATTTTAATTGTTATTTTCCACAAATAAAACTTGTACATCATTGATTCATCATTTTAATAGACTGAGGTAACTCTCTTTTGACTAGAAAGGTAAAGTTCAATTCTTAGCTGGTGTAAATTAGCATAGTTCCCTGAAGCCGGTAGAGCTACAATGATCTACAGCCATAGATCTGGCCCAACTACTTCTCCAGAGTATTTAGTTTCACCGGATACATTGCTAATAATTTGTCCTTTTTATTTTTTATAATTTTAGATTTGATTCAAGACTGGTCTAGTGATAGTGCTCCTGATATTTTCTCATTTGTTCCCTACATATGGAATTTTAAAGTAATGTTCCATCAATTTGAAATGATTTGGGCAGCAAATCAACACAACTGGATTGACTGTTCCACCAAACAGCAGGAAAATGGTAAGAATGATTCTTCTGAATTTTTTTTATAACATTTAAAAAAAATCCCAATACCTGTTTTATGTAATGTGTAGGCGATCTATTGGGAGCTAATAAAAGCTCTTCACTCCATACATTGTTTGTCAAGAGATATAAGGTTTTTCACATGCTCGCTACTGAAAAACCTCTCACATCCTCAAATACAGCAATTCTTCTTCTTTGAGTGATTGCACATGTCTATTCAATTGTAGATATCTGTGTGTGCCATTGCACAGTTGTCAGAATTTCCCCCCTCAGTGCTACCTGCTAGGGCAGTACAAGTGCCCTCTGCTGCCTAGAGCACCATGTGCAGGCATAAAGGTCTGAGCCACCCCCAAGTCCCCTCAGTTCCCTCCTACCACTCGTGACAGTTGTTATGGCGCTCTGTCCTTGCTTCTGCAATTCTTCATTCAAACCTGTAAATAGTACCCATTGTATAGTTAATGTAGTTTAGTGGTTGGTAGGCTTAATTTAAAAAAAAAAAAGTGTATCTGACACTCAGCCTGGATACTGGCCCTAGTATCTGAGGTATGCCTCACTCTCTAGGTTTCAAGCACTGCCACTCTTGTGTTAAAGCAATACCTAATAGTGACCCTCACCCCAGCTGCAAATGTGACATTTGTAAGGGCTTCAGCCACGCTGTAAAAAAGACAGGGCAGCTAGGCTGAAATATCTGTTGCTGGAATTGGTGTTACATCTTCCATCAGAGCTGACTACCTTGGTCCAGGTACTGAGCACCTTTGGTGCTACTGGTGCTGAAAGGCAGATTGGCATTGCAAGTACCGAAGAAGAGGTATCGGAAATAGGAGTTGGTATTAGGATTGTTGAAAGAGACAGAGAGATCGAGCTCTTCTAAAGACTCAGGAGGTTGGTCAAAGAGGAGGCACTCTCCAAAGCGCACCTGTAAACAGGGAAGTTTGTTGTCTCCAAATCCTAGTACAGGCTTGTCAAGACCAGCTCCAGAAGCTCCTTCGTCGGCGTCGCTTCGCGCCTCAGCACTGCAGAGTTTCTTCCCAGTGCCATCTATTCCTGAAACATTAGAGGCTGCAAGAGAGTGATTAAACCTCTCAGTGCTGCCGTCACTGGCAGTTCAAGAGGCTTCCCCGGCACTCACGCCCAAGGTCCCAGGGTCAGCACCTTCACCTCTGCATAGGGTAAGTCAGTCTGATTTGACCATCAGGGTACCAATTAAGGTGGTGCCATTTAGGGGAAGGACACACATGATCTCCCCGGGTTCCCTTCATAAGAGTCACCATGATCACAAGAAGAGGTTTCTTCTTCAACGGACTCTGAAGTGGGATTCCTATGTGTCCCACCCTAGCTGGTCCCATCATCAGGAGTATGTCATCTGCTTGCCCTGATTTCAGCCCCAGCACCAGTGAGGGGCTTATAGAAGGAACTCTTGGTCTACACAGAGTTGGGGACTGAGGCTGTACCAGTGGCCTTTTTAGGAACCTTTGGGGATTTTCCTCCTCAATAGAGAGCATCCCTGCTCAGCTAGCTCCATCTACTAGTTGTCAGGATCATCAGCGCTGCAAATGCTCTAGCATCTGTCCAGAGCCTGGCACAGAAAATATTCAGAATCTCTGTCACAAGCAGCCACAAGAGAATCAGCATCTGGACCAGCCTTTGTTACTGTTGACATCCTCTTGCTCAATTCCTGATGAGACTGTTGTGGCAGAGCCAATTTCTTCATTTTGTGATGATTTTAAGACTCTTCAGGAGTTGTTGGGGAGGATGGCTATGACCCTGTACGTTCACCCAGAAGAAGTCCAGGAAAAATTCCACAAGCTGATGAACATGTTGACTGCTGCAGCTCCAGCTAGAATAGCTCTCCCTATTCATGCTTAGAACCTTCCAGGTCCTTTGACAGGCACCAGTTTCCCTGCCTCCAACCTAGAAATGGTGCAGAAGAGGTTCTGTATCCCCTCTGAGGTTTGAGCACCTATATAATCATCCCTCTTGGGCTCTTTTTGAAGTGGCCAATAAGAAAGATAGACAGGGCACCAACATTAACCTCAAAAAATAGAGGACAAGAAGCTGGATTTGTTTGGGAAGAAGCTTTATTCCACAGATTGATTCAGCTGTGACTCAACAATGGCCAAAGCCTTACCACCACAGGCAAGGTTTCATGCAATGCAAAGCCTCATTCTGGACTTAAAGGTTTATACTCTCAACATGATGAGAAACTGTTTAAGGCTGCTGAGGCACATGGCTGCATGCAATTAAGTGTTCCAGTAAGCCAGACTGTATTTCAGACTCCTTCAGGAATGGTTAGTAGAAGTGTCTTCTCCAAGAAGGCACCACACAGAGATGTTAGTGCACTTACCACATCAGATTTTATCCTCCCTAGTTTGGTGGATAGCTCTGTCCAATGTCTGCAAGGGAGTTCCTTTTGCCTTACCTGAGCAATCTCTTACCTTAGTCATGGATGCTTCGGACCTGTGTTGGGGAGCCCACCTGAGACCCTTGTAGACATAATGTGTCTTATGTCCCCAAGATCTAAGTCTGCATATAGCTTGCAACTCCCTGATATTTATCCAATTGTCTTGCATGGTATTCCTTCCTTTCATCAGGGGAAGGGGCATATTGGTGTTGACCAAAAAGATGACCACCATGCTTTATGTAAACAAACAGGAGGAACCTGGTTCTCACTACTCTTTCACGGAGCAGTACTATTCTGGGACTTCTGCATCGACATCTCTATATTTCTGAAAGTGGCCTACCTTGTGGGACTCAGAATATGCTGCCAGATCTCCTGAGGAAGTTGTTTATCAATCAGCACAAGTGGTCCTTTCACCCAGGCATAGCAGGATCCATTTTTCAGCTCTGGGGAACTTCCCAAGTGGATCTTTATGCAATAAAAGACAACACAAAACACCATTAGTTCTGCTCCAGAGCAGGGCTCAGCCTGGGTTCATCAAATGATGCTTTTCTACTGCTGATCTGCTGTTTTTTCCCCTCCATCTGTCTTCTCCTCAGAGTTCTGTGCAAGGTCAAGCAGGACAAGTCCTATCTTAGATTGGTTCCCCTGGCATGGCCCTGTCAGCACTAGTTTTCACAGCTCTTGGACCTCTCAGTCAGTCCCCCATTGTCGCTCCTGCTTTACACAGACCTAATTTCAGAGAATCATGTCTGCCTCCTCCACCCCAAGTCTCTAGGCCCTTCTCCTGATGACCTGGAGGTTTTATGGTTAACATCAGTGGAGGAGTCCTTCTCTATAGAGGTACAGGAGGTATTACTGAAGAGTAGAAAACTTAACCAGGACAACTCACCTTGCTAAATGGAAGAGATTTTCCGTCTGGTCGACGCTGAAGGAGTCTCCTCTATTCTTGATTCTGTTCAGCATGTGCTGGACTACTTTCTGTATCTGAAACGTGAAGTATTGATGAATAGCTCGATCAGGGTACATCTACTGGCTATATTGACTTTTTCTGCCCTCCTGTGGGTAACCACTCCCTTTTTTCCAACCTGATGGCCATAAGATTTGTGAAGTGTTTCAACAGACTGTTTCTGTACGTAAAGAACCCTATTCTGCCATGCAGCCTGAGTCTAGTCTTAACAAGGCTGATAGGTCCCCCATTTGAGCCTTTAGCAACCTGCTCTTTTTTCATGTTTCAATAAAGATGGTGTTTTTTGTGGCCATTGCATTGGGCAGGAGAGTGGGGGAGGTGAAGGCTCTAGTATCAGATCCTGTGTGTGTGTGTGTGTGTGTGTGTGTGTGTGTTTCACAGATAATCTACCTTGGTCTCCTTCCAAGTTTTCATATTAACCAAGTAATTTTCTTACTGACCTTCTTTCCAAAGCATCATGGTAATAAGGGGGAGGAGAGCCTGCACACTAGATATTAGAAGATCTTTAGCATTATATCTAGAACGGACTAAACCTTTCAGGTCTGTGTCTCAATTTTTCATTATATTTGCAGGCAGAATGAAGGGCAGTCCTGTTTCCATGCAAAAGATTTTTTTCATTTTTTAACAGTTGGCCAACGTGAAGTTGCCATATAGGGTATTGGGTCATTCAAATAGATCCAAAGTGACCTCTGCAGATTTCTGGCCAATGTGCCCATATTAGACATTTGCAAAGTGGCAACTTTTGCACACTGTTTGCCTCTCATTATGTTATCTCTCAAGAATCTAGAGATGCTAAATTTGGACAAGTGATCCTCCAGTTCCTGTTCAAATAAACTCCAGTTTGAACTGCTTGTGTGTTACCTACAGTGGAATGGACATGTGCAATCACTGGAAGAAAAATCTATCACTAACCTTTCTGTAACTACAAAAACAACAAGATGCTGAAGAACTGAGGTTTTTTTACCCACGAAAGCTTATGCCCAAATAAATCCGTTAATCTTTAAGGTGCCACCAGACTCCTTGTTGTTTTTGTAATTACAGACTAACACGGCTACTCCCTGATACTTTCTGTAACTGTAGTTCTTCAAGATCTGTTGTACATATCCATTCCACAACCCTCTCTCCTTTACCTCCGAGTCTTTCTAGTAGGAAGGAACTGAGGGGTAGGGTGACCAGATGTCCCAATTTTATAGGGACAGTCCCGATATTTGGGGCTTTTTCCTATATAGGCTTCTATTACTCCCCACCCACTGTCCCGATTTTTCACACTTGCTATCTGGTCACCCTACTGAGGGCGGTTGAGTCAGACTGGCTCTTTATACCTGCCCGTGGTGTGTGAGGCAGCTGAGGACACTTATGCTGCCCTGACAGGTGTCTAAGGGAAAAAATTCTCTGCCAACTGTGCACTGGAGTGCACAGGCACCTACCATGGAATGGGCTTGTGAAACAAATCTCGAAAAATAAGTTATAGAAAGGTTATACGAACTTGTGAGGAACCTCTTTAGTTCATACTTTATTTTTATTTTTGAAGGCCCTTGAATATCTGACAAGGTAATAAAGGACTTTAGTAACATCACAGTTTGCTATGTTACTGCTCACTGCAGCCATCAAGTTTTTATTGATTTTCAATTAACTTACTTTAAATGTACACTCATACATAGAGACTTCCAGAGATTTTTTTGAACCTCATGCGTTAGAAATTTCTACCTCCTACTTTAATCGAAATTAAAAAGACCACAGTTCTACTGTTAAAACAACTGTAAAAAGTGCATTTTAGAACACCAAAGCGTTTTAGCACAAAGTTCTTTGCTCCTGGGTACTATATTAATGAGCACTTTACTAATGTTGCATGGCTTCAGTGTGAAAAGGGAATTGCTGGTGAAAGGACACCAAGTACTTGCAGAGAACATAAGTACATAAGAATGGCCATAGTGGGTCAGGCCTATTGTCAGTCTAGCCCAATATCCTCTCTTCTGACAGTGGCCGATGTCGGGGGAATAAACGGAACAGGCCATCATTGAGTGATCCATCCCTGATTGTTCACTCCCAGCTTCTGGTATTCAGAGGCTAGGGACACCCAGAGCATGGGTTTGCATCCCTGGCCATCTTGCCTAATCGCCATTGTTGGACCTCTCCCCCATGAATTTATCTGATTCTTTTTTGAATCCTCCTATAGTTTTGGTCTTCACGACATCCCCTGGCGATGGGTCCACAGATTGACTGTGTGCTGTGTGAAGAACTACTTCCTTTTGTTTGTTTTAAGCCTGCTGCCTATTAATTTCATAGTGTGATCCCCTAGTTCTTGTGTTTTATGTAGGAGTAAATAACAGTTCTCTATTTTCTCCATACCATTCGTGATTTAACAGACCTCTATCATATCCCCTTGTAGTCATCTCTTTTCCAAGCTGAGAAGTTCCAATCTTTTAAATCTCTTCTCATATAGAAGCAGTTCCATACTCTTAATCATTTTTGTTGCCCTTCTCTGTACCTTTTCCAATCCTAATACACCTCTGCCTTGATATAACACGACCTGATATAGTACAAATTCGGATATAACGCGGTAAAGCAGCACTATGGGTGAGGGAGGGGGAGCTGTGTGCTCCGACGGATCAAAGCAAGTTTGATAGAATGCAGTTTCACCTATAACATGGTAAGATTTTTTGGCTCCTGAGCACAGTGTTATATCGGGGTAGAGGTGTATATCTTTTTTTGAGATGGGGCGACCAGAACTGCATGCAGTACTCAAGGTGTACTGTGGATTTATATAGTGGCATTATGATATTTTCTACTTTATTAGCTATCCTTTTCCTAATGGTTCCTAAACTTCTGTTAGCTTTTTTGACTGCTGCTGCATGTTGTGGATGTTTTCACAGAACTAAACACAATGACTCGATCTCTTTCTTGAGTGTTAGCTAATTTAGACCCAGTCATTTTGTATGTATAGGTGGGATTATGTTTTCCGGTGTGCATTACTTTGCATTTATCAATACTGAATTTCATCTGCCATTGTTTTTGCCCAGTCACCCAATTTTGTGAGATTCCTTTTGTGAGAACTCTTCACAGTCTGCTTTGGACTAATTTTGTATCGTCTACAAATTTTGCCACCTCACTATTTATCCATTTTTCCAGCTCATTTTATGAATATATTGAACCGCACTGGTCCTAGTACAGATTCCTGGGGGATGCCACTATTTACATCTCTCCATTCTGAAAACTGACCATTTATTCCTACCCTTTCTTTCCTACCCTTTTTTTCCTGTCTTTTAACCTGTTACTGGTCCATGTGAGAACCTTCTCTCTTATCCCATGACTACTTAGTTTGCATAAGAGCGTTTGGTGAGGGATCTTGTCAGAGGCTTTCTGAAAGACACCATACACTGTATCGACTGGCTCATCTTTATCCACGTTTTTTTTTGATCCCCTTAAAAAATTCTAGTCATTTGGTGAGGCATGGATTCCCTTTATAAAAGCTATGTTGATTCTTCCCCAACAAATCATGTTCATCTACGTGTCTGATAATTCTGTTGTTTACTATAGTTTCACCAATCTGCCTGGTACTAAAGTTAGGCTTTCTGGCTTGTAATTGCAGGGATCACCTCTGACCCTTTTTTTAAAAATTGATGTCACATTAACTTTCCTCCAGTCACCCGGTACAGAAGCATGGGATTGCATCCCTTGTTTAAGTGATCGGTTATATACCACTGTTAGTAGTTCAGCAATTTCATATTTGAGTTCCTTCAGAACTCTTGCGTGAATATCATCTGGTCCTGGTGACTTATCGTTTAACACCTCAATCTGGGACAATTCTTCAGATTTGTCACTTAAAAAGAATGGCTTAGGTGTGGGAATTTCCTTCCCATCCTCTGGAGTGAAGACTGAATGCAAAAAGTCAAGAACTTGACATATGGATTGATTACAAGGAAATTCAATACTTATCTGAAGGACCTGGCACATGTTTTCAAGCATTAGCAGAAAGAATTTGATGGGGTATTAAGCCATAAAGCCACAAGGCATTAGATGTGACATTTTTGGATGGTGATTTCATTCTTGATGGATAATTTTACTTCAGTAACTGGAATGGTCTTCTTTAGACACAATAATGCAGAATACAAGCTTCCAAAAAAGAGAGGGTTCACAGTTTATTCTACGTGTGATAGTTTAAATTTGCAATTTCCTTTGTAGTATGGATTCTGTAGCAGCTGTTTTTTAATTCTCACCCATACATTTGCAAGAAAACTTGTCTAATCGGGGAGATACTCCCATGAAGGAGAACTAACTTAAAATAGATAGGACTTGTTAGTATTGCTTATAATAGAAAAACATTCAATTTAAAAATGATTTTTATTTGAATTTATTTTTTCTCTTCTCTTGTAGTTTATCTGGCAGCCTGTGGGGAAACTTTAAACATTATTTTCTCTCTGCCTTTCACTGACTTTGTTCCAACCACATGCAATACTAGGTTCTCTTTAAGGGTAAGTAAAATTTTATGTGTATGGATTACTACTTTAAGCAGCATAGTATTTCTTCATGTGTAAGATAGTTGCCCAGTAACTTCTTGCTTCCTTGTCTAGGCCTTGTCCCAGGTTGGACAAGCGGTTTTCAGAACCCTGTTTCCTTCTTGACTGAGAGGAAAGGGGAAGAAAAGATGTTCTCTTCTGCTGCTTATTCTTATAACTTTGTTCTGATGAGTCCACAGTTAACTCCTTCTTTGCTTACGTTAGTACATTCCATCATAAGCACTTTCTATTTAATAGATTTTTAATCCTTTGTTAATTTTTCTTCTTCCGCTTTCCAATACCACCACCCTACCCCCTTAAAAAAGCACATGCACTCTCAAAGGAACTGCTCTTCAGCAAGACCAACAAAACAAAATGTGTAGACCAAGCCACTTTGGAGATGGGAGTCCAAAATATTAAGAACTTCTTGAAAAGTCAAGAACAGATATTTTTAACAAACATAACTTTAAAACATGTATTCTGATGCCTTTACACTTTCCCCTCCAAACTTCCTAGAAAATTTTGTTCTCAGATGACAGTTGTCATTGGAAAATTCAGTGTGATTGCTTTCTTTTTGGGGAAATTGGAGCTAGGATTTGAATATGAGGTTTATAATGTGTGACTGACTTCAACCTTACATATGGATTGGCCATTGCTAATTCAGCTTTGTTCTAATAGGTAGGGTGGATAGTGCTGCTTATAATGAGAAGTGTTAGGTAGCCTTACTTATAAGACCTGATTTGCAGTTCCTTATCACTTTGTCAAACTTTAATCGTTTGGGCTGAAATTTTCTATGCCTGTTGTCTGCCTCAGGCTGAATGTTTTGGAAAGTTTCAGCAAAAATGCTTCAGCCATTTCTGAAAAAGGGAACATAGTAAAAGATACATTGTTTTGCCCTTGTTAAAAATTTCCTTAATAGTTTTGCTGAGAATCTGTAGCACCTCCATTCTTTGCAGCATGAACTTAAAATTTAGCTGGGAGGTTGTACTTGGGCCAGAGATGTACCTTTTGCCTTCCCTTTGAAAATATGTCCAAATTTGGCACAGTCTGTGAAAACGTATTTTGCTTCCTCCTTGTGTTTGTACATTATGATACCTTATTCAATTACATGATCGCTTATATTTTTGAACAAGACCCCTGCATCATTCAGCTTACAGGATGGATGGTGCTATGGCAGTGAATCAGGGCCGTATAGTCAATGCAGCTGTTGTCTGTAAGACCTTTTCATTTATTTGTTACAGAAGCTACAAAGTATGTGGTAAATGAGCCAAGGGATTGTAGGACAAGGGATGGCCTTATGATTAAGGCAGTTGAATATATTGGAATTTGAATGTTGAAATTGGAGACCAGAGCTGATTTTTGTACAACTTTTTTCATTTCTGTGAGGTTCAAATAGTATTTTTCTACCATCTTAGAAATCTCTTAACTAAGACTTTTATATGAGATAATTGTTAATAATTTTGTTTTTAATTCCTGCCACAAAGCAGTTCTAAGAAACTAATGCTTTTGCCCCAGCTAACCTATTTAAAATGTGAAGCTCTTTAATCTAGGATGACTGTTTTAGGGAAAAAACTGATCAACAGTTTACTGCAGGGGTCAGCAACCTTTCAGAAGTGGTGTGCCGAGTCTTCATCTATCCACTTTTATTTAAGGTTTCGCGTGCCATTAATAGATTTTAATGTTTTTAGAAGGTCTCTTTTTTTATAAGCTTATAATATATAACTAAACTATTGTTGTATGCAAGATAAGTACGGTTTTTAAAATGTTTAAGAAGCTTAATTTAAAATTAAATTAAAATGCAGAGCCCCCCAGACCGGTGACGAGGACCCGGGCAGTGTGAGTGCCACTGAAAATCAGCTCATGTGCCGCTTTTGGCATGCATGCCATAGGTTGCCAATCCCTGGTTTACTGCATAAAGTCTGTGCCTTGTTGATTTGTCTTATTTCTCATCTTTCTTAAATGCTGCTATAGGTCCCTTGTGAAGTTCTGTATTAAATCTGATTTTGAGATAGTGCTATCTCATATTTTTCTCTTAAACATTTACAAGGTCTATCAAGAAGCTTGCTTCTAACTGGTGACACATTAGTTGGGGTTGCAGATTGCAATTTCCCCCATTCTCTTCAGATTGACTATATTTTCAAAATGAAAAATCGGGGACGGATAAAGAGAATCTGGTGGGGGAAGTGAGAGGAAAAAGGGATGCCTTTTTCCCTTTGGAATGAAAAGCTCTGATACTTGATAGGAGCGGTTGGGAAAATAGTGTTTATACAATTGTCACACTTTTATTGTTTTTTTTTCTAGTTGCCTCTGCCCACTCCACTTCATCTACTAATGCATGTGCTCCCCCGCTGCTTAATTCTGCTCAGTCCACCATCAATCTGACTCAGAACCCCTCCTTCCTTCAACTTAAACCGCACTTGCTCAGAATGTGCCACACCAGTCTGAGAAACTCCCCTCTTCCTTCCACCTAACCTCTTCACAGCTCAGAAACCTTCCCTCTCCTGCTTCACATCCCACCATCTGGAATCTCCTCGCTTATTTCAGAAACCTTCCAACTTGTTGCTGGGTCTGGAAGAGCATGGAGCATCTGCAGTTGATCCGAAGCAGCCCTGCAGAAGTCCCTGTTCCATGCTTCCTCTTTGAAATCTTCAGATTCTAGGGTTTTGGGGACTTGAATTAAATATTACATTTTTGAAGTTTTACGATGAAAAGGACATTAATGTGTCAGTGTGCTCTAGAGGTCAGATCAGAACATGTGACTAGAAATCATGACTCCTGTGTTCTATTCCTGGATGTGCTATATGGCCATGAGCAAGTCGCTTGGAGCATGATTTTTTTCAGAAGTTCTGAGCACCTCTGACTGGTTGAAATCAGTGGGAGCTGTGAATGTTCAGCACTTCTGAAAATCAGGACCTTGCATCTCCTTGTTGCATGCAGTTAATTTGTCTATACTGATGTATAGAACCGTACAAATAGTAACTGGAGTTCAAGTTATGAATATTGTTAATATTTCATTTGTAGGGAGAAGATGTCGATCTTCATTTATTTCTACCAGATTGCCATCCTAGTAAATATTCTCTTTTTATGTTGGTGAAAGATTGTCATCCTAATAAAATAAGTCCTGAATCCTGTATTTCGGCTGAATGTCAAAGTGGTCAAAAAACAGGCAAGCCCAGGTGGAGGAATATTACTCAAGAAGAGTGAGTTCTATTAGCTCATGGAATATATATTAGCTCCTTGTATATTTGTGTTTGGGGTAGAACATTATTAGTTCTGTTGTCTTTCTGTATGCAAAAGGAAAATATGAAACAATGGTTACTTAAAAAATATATTTCTTTTGGATAGGGCTGGATGGGTTGAATGCTGGACTGTACCAAGTGTTACATTCACAATTGACTACACTTGGCATCCAATTTATCCACAGAAGGCAGATGAACAGTTGAAGCAATCATGTAAGTGTCACTTCATTTCTGTGGTATTTTAAGAGTGATTGCAAAAAAACCTGTGACTTAATATGGTCATTTTGATTTAAAATTGTATTTTTTACCAAAGAAATTGAAAGCATGCAGATGTAATGCTCAGGCAATATTTTGAATAACTTTACATTCCCCTTCTTCCTGGACCTCTCAGCTTAACTCTTTTTGTTAAGCACAGGGCAGAGTTCCATCTTTTCCGGACTTGTCAAAAAGCATGCAAAGAGTTAGGCTATTGTGAGTAAAACAATGGTAAACGGATGTTAATAATTCTCGGTTAATTTTCAAAGAGAAAGTAAACAAACATTTAATGCACAAAAAACCATTGTAAATAGTGTTTACAATACTATGAATAATGTTTAAACAAAAGCTATTGGAGAGTTCCATATACAAACTTCCCCCTTTTGCTTCTCTTACAAACATTTAAAATCTAATGTTTTAACATAAGATTTTTCTATACTTTAATGCACACATCAAAACACATTCCCCCCTGATCTTCTCTGAGATGATTTCTTATTCTTAATAGTGTGGCCCTAGTGTGCTGTATATCAGCTGGACTCTTCAGCGTTTGAGACATTTCAGAACCCCATCAGCAAAACAAACAGTCTGAGGATCTCCACAGCTAACAGTATTCCAGCTCTTGGCTCAATAGCTGAGTGATCCTCTCAGTTGCTGGAGAAACAGAACCTGTATCCAAAGTGGTACAGGGATTGGGATCAGCATATAAAATATCAATTCCCTGAATCTCAATAAGGCTCTCTTTGTATAGGATGCCATCTTCTCCCCATAAGGCAGGGGTGGGCAAACTTTTTGGCCTGAGGGCTGCATCGGGTTTCCAAAATTGTATGGAGATCCGGTTAGCGGAGGCTGTGCCTCCCCAAACAGCCAGGCATGGCCCAGCCCCAGCCCCTATCCGACCCCTCCTGCTTCTCGCCCCCTGACGGACCCCCCTGCGACTTCTGCGTCATCCAACCCCCCTGATCCCTGTCCCCTGAGTGCCCCTGGAACCCCACCCTGATTGCTCCCTGACGCCCCATCCAACGCTTCTTCTCATTCCTGACTGCCCCCCCCCCGGGAACCCCTGCCCCCATTCAACCCCCCATGTTCCCTGCCCTCTGACCACCCCGACCCCTATCCACACCCCTGCCCTTTGACATCCACCACCCCTGCCCTCTATCCAACCCCTCCTGCTCCCTGCTCGTTTACTATGCTGCCTGGAGTACTAGTTGCTGACGGCACTACAGCCACACTGCCTGAAGCACCGGTGGCTGGCGGCACTACAGCCGCGCAACCCAGAGCACCAGGACAGGCAGCCACGCTGCCCAACTGGAGCCAGCCACGCCACCGCACAGCACAGAGAACCGAGTCAGGCCCAGGTTCTGCAGCTGTGCTGCCCGGTAAGAGCATGCAGTGTTGCCGCCCAGAGCATTGCGCCAGGCTGCGGGGGAGGGGGAACAGCAGAGGAGGGGCTAGGGGCTAGCCTCCTGGGGAAGGAGCTCGGGCCAGGCAGGAGGGTCCCACAAGCTGCAGTTTGCCCACCTCTGCCATAAGGCCTGCCAAGACTTATAAGTCAGGCAAGAATGCACAAACCCTCATTTCATTTAAGTGCTACCCCATTTTTTTCTTCTCTCTGACAGAATCCCAGTTTAGAGCAGTTAGCTGATAGCCAAATGTAAGGCTCTATTGGTGACAGATGCTGTCTTCTCCCGCCACCCCCCCAAGCACTTCCTCTAGGTCCATAAAACACACTGCGGTGAACCAAACATTATCCTACTGGAGAGCTGCCCTAGTAAATCTAGAATAGTGCTGACCCCTATATAAAGTGGTACAGGGCTTGGGACCCACCCATCATAGTAGACAACTCTTGCTCCTGTATCAGTCAGTGCTGTGTCCACTGTACCATCTGTAACTCCTATATTTATAGCCTCTCCCCCCCCGCACTATAGCTAAGCTCTCAAGGATACCTAGAGTATGACCTGGTAGGTGGCTTGCCCACAATGAAAACTTCATATATGGCTTCAGGACGTGCAGAGCATGTCGGGTAACTCCCACACATAGTCTGAAAGTTTCTGGGTCCTTCTAACTGAATTGCCCTACTCTGCATGTGTGTACCGACAGAGTATCTATTTAATATCCATGTCTCCTCCCTACTGATCCTTTCCCTCTGCCCTGGAAAAACACAATCCAATGCTACAGTATTAAGCTTGTGGGTTACACAGACTTATCAATTCTTGTCAAGTGGGATAACCTGAATCATTGAGTTGAACCAGTTTAATCAAAAGAATGCTCTTCAATTTCAAATGTTAAGAAGATGCATCGCTTCTCTAAGTGAAAAGCAGGTAACAATGCATTAGACTTGTCCAAACTTGTTAATCTAACCTTGCCCTTTACCTAAGAAATAGAGCACTTCTGCTAAATGAGTCGTTTCACAAATCCAAAAATTTCTTGTTGTTTGGAAGACAGTATTATGGGGCACATTAATTTTGCCCTGTAGTTGGTTTTCCCAGCGGTCTTTCTATTTTTTAGGTAATTTTGTAATATTATTCAGCTCTTACAGTATTGTACCTTCATAGGCAGAGATGGAAGTAGGTTTAAAAACAGGAATGTGCTGGCTACTGACGTTTCCATTTTCAGCTGGCAATTTACTAGATATTGCAGTAGTAGTGAGCCAAGAGGATGGGTTAGGAGTGCTACAGAATGATTAACGGAAGGTATTTCATGCGTAAGTGTTGGCAAGGATGAAACTGTGAAGGTGCTTGTGGGGTAAATGGATAGGGGAAGTTGGAATTATTGGTTTGAGGGGGCATACAATAAACTCAAAGAGAAAATGATAATCTGCTGGGGCAAGTTGTAAAATGGTGTTAAAAGTAAGGCTAAGAAGTTTGCCATGGATGTGGTGGTAAAGTGAGAGCCAGTGAAATGTCTCTGAGTGTTGAATGGTATCATAATGACAAACCATAGAGGTGATTTTAGCAGTAATTTGAATCGATGTGATTGGGCCAAGGTAGGTTTTAAAAAGGACTACAGGAGGTTTAAGTAGTGCAAGATAAGTCCTTCCATGTGAGTTTTAGAAGCACAGATTTAAAATTAAAGACCAGATCTGAAAGAGATTTCTCTGGAAGTAATGCCAGGATGAAGATGCAGCTTGGAGCTCTGGGTTCCAAGTTTGTCAGCGACTTGTATACCAAATTTGCTTCATTTGCAAGTCAGTGTTTTCTAACTCCCAGCCCTGCAATTAAATATGGATCTGCAAGCTTTCACATCAGATATAGCAGCTGAAACTTGATTAACAATTGCACTGATGATGCATAAATGAGAAGAGAATCCAGGTCACTTCTCTAGAGCTATACTAGGTCTATAGTGCAAATGGGAGTGTAAAATTAGTAAATTTTTATTTTCTGACAAATTAGTTAAAATTCTGAATGGACACAGGGAACAAATCTGAGTAAGAAAGAGACACATATAATCTGCTTTCTCATCATGGCATGTAACCAAATAATGGCCATTTTAAAATTAAGTGCTGAGTATTCACAGTAGAAAATCAAGTTGGGCTTAAGGTGTCTCCTTAAAAGATGCACTGGATACATGTGCATAGTTAAAATAGTTCAGTGAACACTGAGTCTTACAAACAACAGTGGGAGAGCTGCAAGCTTATTTCTTTCGGAGCAAGGAATTTACAGGCTTTCCTAGCAGAAACTTGTAGCTCCAGAGCAAAGCCTTACAAACCCAAAGGTTAATGACTTTTCTTTTTTCTTTGTCTGTTTAATCCCAATTCCCAAACCATAAGTCAACCCCATCCACACTATGCTCTGAATTAAAAAGAAAGGGTGGGAAATAAACTATACATTTTTCATCTTTGTTATTGCAATATTTTGGTTGTTCCGTGGGAGCAAGTTTAGGCCCACAATGTCATCAGTATAGATATTTATTCGTATTATGTTCTTTTATTCTCTATTCTTCTGCAATAGCTGCATGGTTGTGGGAAACCGAATACCCATACAACTGAAAGTCACACCAATTTTATTTTAAAAGTGAGAGAAAAGAATAATAACAAAATAGTTTTTTCCATAATTTAAATTAAAGATATTGGCTCTCTTGTGCACAGTAGCTGTTGAATAAAACATTTCATACTCTTTGTTAAAATTACTTGATTTTTCATTGTTTGCTTAGATAAATGTATTCATTCTACATTATAGAAATATCAGTTGTCTGATAGCCACCCACACTAGAAAACTACAAATCTGTTCTAACTTAATGAATGTTCATTTGCAGAAATTCACAAGTAAATTCAAAAGATTTACTTTTTTTGTTTATTCCTAAGTGTCAGAAATGGAAGAAACTATGTTATCTGTACTAAGGCCATCACAGAAGACAGCCGATAGAATCATTTCCTCTCACACAGCCTCAACTCGCCTTCCTGTTGATCCCTCAGAACTTCCACCTGATAAGCTACATGTGGAACTAGAAGTCTCTCCAGATTCTCAGATAACCCTGTATGGGCCTCTACTAAACGCCTTTCTGTTTATAAAGGTATGAATAAAAGTAGCACACACCATTCTTACAAGCAGGGAATAAATATTTAACATGATTAGAAGTTCAAACCACTTTGATTTTATAAAGCAGCAAATACAGTATAAGAGAACAAGCTTGTAACAAGGTCTTCTCAAGAGTGGCTAAGAACCTTGTTTTGGCATTTAATTGAAGTTAAACATACTCAAGTATGATCAGGTTTAATCAGATAAAATACAGCTTACTTAGAATAAGAGCAGTCCCATGCAGAATCTTTTTAGTGTTGTTAAACAAATAAAAACTATGGAGTCCTCTGTCTCAAATAAAAACTGGTAAGTTGTGATTTTTCTAATGGGTGTGTGGTGTAATATTGGCAATGACAGCCATGTGATAGAGAATATATGTATTTTTAAACACTAGAAAATGCCTGAAATAGCTTTTCGGTAACAGTGTGTGTTATGTGCAGGATAAATGATGATATGGAATAAAGATTTGTATCAGCACTTATTTCAGTGTACATAACTCACTTGTGACTTTGTTACTTAGGAGTATTACACTCATCGCAAACTCATAGAGTGAAAATTTATATTGCACTATCTTGCTCGTGTGTGTGTGTGTGTGAGAGAGAGAGATTTTTTTTTTTTTTTTTTTGGCCCTAGTAGATTTTTTGGATTCCTTTTTACCTTGTCAAAATCCAGGAAATTTAAAGTTAAGGCTGATAATGCATCATTAACTACACCTCTACCCCAATATAACGCGACCCTATATAAGACGAATTTGGTTATAATGCGGTAAAGCAGCACTCCAGGGGGGTGGGGGCAGGGCTGCACACTCTGGCGGATCAAAGCAAGTTCGATATAACGCCGTTTCACCTATAATGTGATAAGATTTTGTTGGCTCCCGAGGACAGCCTTATATCGGGTAGAGATGTAGTCCCCATTGTGCACATATAAGCCACACACCTTCTGGTGTGGTGTTCTGTCCCATCTAGTGGGACTGAGACCACTTAAAAAGAGTTAAATGAGTCTGCTCTACAGTTTTAGCTAACAGCCAGTTGGCTTTTAGCTCATGTGGTAGAGACTCAGGCGCTAAGCTCCAGAGGCCCCAAATTCAATCTCGTCTAACAATGCCTGGGGTCTGTCAGTGTTACACATAAGTATTGTCTGACTCTTTGAACAGGGAGTGATTAGTCTCTTACTGGATGCTGCTATATATGGGCACAACAGGGAGCATGAAAGGATCATTTCAGCCTTAACTGTTAATTCAATGAGATCTTTGATGTTGGTTTTTGGTAGTAAAAATTCAAACTGACTTACCAAATTACACTAAACAGATGTCTAATTAGCATCCTTAATTTTTTTTAAGTATCTTTGCAGAACTTGGACCCAGCATGCACAGGGTTCTGCTTCGGGACAGCATTTCTTTAGAGACTCCTGATTTCTGCAGTATATTGAATTCTTTGAAATGTCTGTAGTGATGCTCAGTAGGTGGGAAAATATTAGAGTAAATTAAAATTTTAAAGACATACCCTTTAAGGACATATAAAACAGAATATTTTTCATTTATTTTCTTGGATATTAACGTTTCCATTTAAAAATGCTTCCATTTCCTCCCTCTTCTTTGTGGCTGTGCCTTCTTCTAGGGCAGTGGCTCTCAATCAGAGGTATACATACCCCTGGGGGTGTGCAGAGGTCTTCTGGGGGTATGTCAACTCGCCTAGGTAGTTGTCTAGTTTTACAGCAGACTGCACGAAAAGCACTAGTGAAGTCAGTACAAACTAAAATGTCATACAGATAATAACTTGTTTATACTGCCCTAAATTATTATTAATCAGTGTTTCTCAACCTGAGGGGCGCGATTTATTTTATAATTGTATGGTAAAAATGAGAAAGTAAGCAATTTTTCAGTAATAGTGTGCTGTGAACTTCTGTATTTTTATGTCTGATTTTGTAAGCAAGCACTTTTTAAGTGAGGTGAAACTTGGGGTGTGCCAGACAAATCAGCTTCCTGAAAGGGGTACAGTAATCTGGAAAGGTTGAGAACAGCTGTTCTAGGGGAAATAGGAGTAGAGTGGGAATTGTTGTTGTCTTTCTGGTGTAAAAGGGAAGGAAGCGAACATGTGAATCTCGATTGATTAGGAAATGTTCATGTGCTCAGAAATCTGCTTGGAATAAAGCAGGTTGGCTCTATGATCAGTTCTTTTAGTAGGCTTTCATTGCAGGGCAGAGCAGAGTTTTCTGAGATGGGTAAATTGCAAGGCCTTTTAAGTAACCAGCTTTCTTGGCTGTTCTGAGACACTTTCATAGATTGAAAGAGAGCTTTGGATGTTTGTATAAGTTATGAATTTTCAGTGGGACTTTCAAAAGTGCTCACCAGCGACTTAGCAGTGCTCTCATTGAAGTGAGTGGGAGTTTAACCACTGAATGTTGTGGGAGTAGAATTAGATTAATATGAAGTGCTTTTGAAAAACCTTTCCCATCTCACAATATATTTATACTGTAGCATCTACATAAGGGGTGGCATGATAGGAAGTTTTTGTTCTGGCCCCTGTTAGTGTAAAACTCTGGAGATTCACATGATAGTTTCCCATTTCTTGGAACTCTTATTCTCGGGAGGAAGCTTCTTCCTCCTCTGAGGCTGAACTCCTATGGTATTTATAAGCAATATTATGTCATAAAACAGGGAATGCAAGTGCTTGGGTCTTCTAAAACTGTCTTCTAAAACCACTGAAATGCTGTTTGAAAATATAAATGAATGGCAGTCTTTCCAAGTGTTCCCATTTGTTATACTTTCTAGTATTTTTGTCATTTGTGCTTAGATTCTTTTAGTCCAACTTTGCTGGCAACGTACCTTTCTCTTTTTTTTGTTTTTACTTGCTTCTTAATGACTTTTGTGTGATATGGTTGGTTTTTGGTTTTGTTTTTTAATTTTCAGTTTGTGTTCACGGATTCTGTGTGTGGGAGGTTTCAGTTGCGTATATATTTTTAAAAGTTTAATATGACTTTCAGTTCTTCTAGCTGTGAAGCCCTTTAATGTGGAACATTCTGTTTCTTCAATTCACCAATTTCTAATGGATGCTTATAGTGCTTTGTATCCTCTACGAGAGACTCTAGCAGCAAGTTATCAGTATTTTTGATACCTTGTGCTGGTCCTTCCTTAATATACTTCTGCCAGTTCTGTCTCTGTCACAACTTTCAGCTCCTGCAGAGAAATATCCTCTGAAATTAGGAAAACATTTAAGTGACTGTTCCAAAAATAAAATAAAATAAAGGGAGGGGGTTGGAGAGACTGTACTGTGGAGCTTCTAGGATGACCAGACAGCAAGTGTGAAAAATTGGAACAGGAGTGAGGGATAATAGGAGCCTATATAAGAAAAAGACCCCAAAATGGGGACTGTCCCTATAAAATCAGGACATCTGGTCACCCTAGGAGCTTCTGAGGTGAAAGCTTCTTATTTTGAGTGCATTGTATAGCATTTTAATGCATAAACCACTTTAGAAAGAACTAGTATAATTGAATTATATTGCATGTCCCAGGTCAGTCTTTGGAATATGCCTTTTTATGCAGGTCTTTTCCCAGGGT
The DNA here is from genome assembly GCF_025201925.1 of Gopherus flavomarginatus. Lineage (NCBI taxonomy): Eukaryota > Metazoa > Chordata > Testudines > Testudinidae > Gopherus > Gopherus flavomarginatus. Next base: position 183,490,618 of record NC_066619.1, read on the forward strand.
TTGGAGGATATGAGTCTATTTTCCTTCTTGATATTAGATAGCACCTCTTTATGATTTACTTGACATTGTCTCACATGCTTAAACATACATGGGATTGAGGTCTTGGAAGGCAAGTGCGTGAAGGGTGAGGACAGACGGATACAACTAAACATAAAATTTTAGTGTACACATTTGAGTTTTAAAAAATTATCCTCATTTGCCCCTCAGCCTGGTCATTAATTGTCTGTCTTCTTATAGGATGAAGGTAAATGGCTTTTCTCCCCTTGCAATATTTATTTAAATGTGGGGAGGGGAGGAATTAATTCCTCCATTTAAAAAAAAATTGACTGTCTTTTTCTAAAAATTAAAGTATACATTTTGTGACTCAAGAGAATAGTAATTGGATATAGATCTCTTGATCTCATGGTCATTAATTCAAATTTATCCCAGATTAGTAATGACAAAAATATCCTTGCAAAGCTGAAGACTGGTGGTCTGTGTGAAATAAGTTTGGACTCAGTCTGGTTCCCAGTTGACGAGTGTGTATAGCTCAAAAACCGCCACCAGAGTTGACATTAATTGGCTATACATGGAGATTGAATTATTTTACCCCTAGAGTGGCCTCTTCCAGAGTACGTGAGGTAGCACTACTTATGCATGTGCCATGATCATTCTGTGGCTAAAGAGAGGACTTCACTCCTCAGGGTACTCAGTCCAGCACCTTTTCCCAAAGTACTTACTTAACCTGAAAATGTCATTTAGTAGCAACCTTTTGTTGTCCAAAACCTCTCCTTGAAATATCTAACTTGTTAACTTAACTTTAATTTTCTACAGCATTTCTTACCTTTTTCTAAAAAAAACCCCCCAACACAACAAAAAAAACCCACGCATAACTTTTAAAAATCTGGTTCTGACACACTTTATAAATAAAACGTAGGAAATCTCTCATTAGGGTGGGGTTCGAGCTTCCCAAAATAATTTGACAATAGTTATTTCTGTCTGAGTTAATTGAATGGGGATTCGCTTAGTAGCAAAGTGAATGTTTGACCCAAGAGGATGAATTTGTGAACCTCTGATATGCTGCAGGCTTGTAAAACTTGCAACAGTAGATGGGTCTGGGAAGAGGTACTGGATGACTGTTGTTCATGTCTGACCGCTGTAGGCTGTACTTCATAAAATAAATTAAAAAATCAACGTCTATCTAGCAGTACCTCCAACTATAGCCCAGCACCAGAATACTTTTTTTAATCCTGCTCCTGTCCCACTTGACAATTTTCACTCACACTCTCACCTGCTCCTGCTCTGTTTCTTGACCTTTTATTCTGCTTCCGCTATTATGGCAGCGGGATTTGTGGGATACCAGTCCTGTTGCAGAGCTCTAAAATGGTCCCAGTAATAGCTGGAGGTGCTACTCTCAGTAGATGTCTTCCCACCAGAACCCACTCCATGCACCCCTGTGTAATGGGCCCGGAACCCCCCACCCTCCCAACTCACCCATGCAGAGGGATCAGAGTCCTCATGCACCCTTACAAGTGGATGAGCAGCCCCTGCGTCTCCTAATCTCTTGGTGGGGCAGGGAAACCTCTAACCCTACATGCAAATGGCTGGAGAGCCCCTGCATTATCGTGCAAAGGGGATGGGTCCTCATGTGTCACCATCCCCAAAAACAGGCAAGGAGATCCCACGATTGCTCCCTTACTTCTGTGCTGCTTCTGACGGTGGCGCTGTCATCAGAGCTGGGCAGCTGGAGAGTGGCGGCTGCTGGCCGGAGAGTATGTGCTGTTTGCTGCACAGGAAACCTATTGTTGTCGTTCCTCTGTCATTCCACCCCACATAGCCACTCCGACCCGCATTGTTACTTGAATTTTTATCCTGCTCCCACTATTATGACAATGGGTCCAGTCCCGATGCAGGGCTCTACTTCCAACCAGGCATTTGTGTCACAGTACTGAAAGTAAAATTTAGTATAGCTAGATTGAGGTTGCTTTTGAAGACAATGTTGTAAGACCCTGCTCCTGCAAAGCACATAGCCAAGTGCTTAACTTTGCTCACTGGAGTGATCCTACTGTAATTAATGGGGCTACTGTTATGAGCAAAGTTGCACCTGGGCTTCAGTGTTTTGAAGAATTAAAGCCTTAGTGTTTATGGGGGTGCGAGGGGAAAGGGGTAGGACTAGGATATAGGATAAGCACAGATTTGTGTTGCATGATACTGCTAATGACACAATTCACCTTCTTTAATGATGACTGCAATAATTCACTTCCCAGGAAAATTACTTTGGAGAAGATGACATGTACACAGATTTTGAAGAAGTCATTTCAAGCCCTGTCCTATCAATGTCAACATCTTCAAGCTCTGGGTGGACAGCAGTTGGATTGGAGAATGACAAAAAGGGAATTGAGAGTTCAGCCAAACCAGTTCATCCCCTAACCTTGTGCCCTTGGGACATTACTGTACTTGTTAATGTGTACAAAGTGCATGGACGGCTACCAGTGGTAAGCTCTTGGGAATCTTGAACATCATATGAAACCAAGTACTTATTAATTCCTTTAAAATATTTTATGAAGTATAGTAAAACTGATATGCATTTAAAAATGATGGGCAATACTGCAGTATGTGTGAAGCCAAGTGCTTTATGAAACTCTTAAGTTCTATCCTATCATTGGTGGGTTTTGGGTCAAATTATGTATATTTTTTCCATAATAGGTACATGAATGCAGAAATTTGATACTTGATTGATTTTGCTGATTGAGTTAGAATTAGATAATTCTTGTGTATAAATCCATTTTGTATTTAATGAAGAGTACCTATTGTTCCATCTAGTTGATAGTCATTATTTTTTATCAGCCATAATGATTACTCTCTAAATCAACAGGGCATCTCACTAATCCTGCCATCTGATCTGTGCAAGGAGACCTTTATGGAGCCCTGTTAATTTTAATGGGATCGTGTGTGTGTGTGTGTGTGTGTGTGTGTGTGTGTAAGAGTTCACTTGCACAGAGTAGAGAAGCCTATGTAAATTAATATTAAATGGAGTTTAAAGTAGTAGACTTTTTTTCATCAAGCACTGCAGGAAAACTGTCACATTTTGCAGAGGTTTTTCATAATCTGACAATCTCAGTGGTATTGTGTATCCACAACTTCTCACAACAGGATATGTTGATTTAATTTTAGCACGGCAGCACGGATGGTCCTGAATGCCCTACTGCTTTCTTGGAAAGATTGTGTTTTGAGATGAAAAAAGGATTTAGGGAGACCATGCTGCAACTTGTACTATCCCCACTGAATTTATTCTTGAATGACAACTATCAGGTAATATGAGTATTTTTTGTGTTGGAGGAATGCTGATTTTTACCATGAAACTAAAACTAAATCATGTTTTGATTGTATCCTCTCTAACACACACACACAAATGTTTCAAGGCATTTAAGAAAACTATATAGTAGTAATTCGGATTGTGCCTCGGCCTTTCTAATTTCATTCCTATATGCTTGTGTTTTTTGTTTCACACAGGAATAACAATAATGATACTTTAAGGTAAAACTTACAACTGGAATGCACTGCATCTTTAGGGGCAGAGGATCTGGAATTTCTGTGGATAACCAGAATCAGGGGCTGGAAAATCATAGGGGAACACTTCAAAGGGACTCGGAGACTGAGATGCATCTATTGCAGTGGTTCTCAACCTATTTACCATTGTAGGCCACATCCAATATTACCTATATAGTCCTGAGGATGTCACATGGGCCACTGTCACATGGGTCACATCTCTGTCTCAGTTGGCTGCAGGTTGAGAACCACTGATCTATTGTTAACCTGCAAGGCAAAGACAGGGCTGGCATAGCTCAGAGGAGAGTGCTTGAGTGGCTGTAAGGCTGGCAGTGTCAGGGATCTGACACCCAGCTAGGCATAGGGAAGACTCCCTCACTCTGGAGGTGGAATAACAGAGTGACTAACAGTCCTGGGTGTCCCAAAAACCATTAAGCCGAACTAGCTGAAAATTGAACAGAGTGCTTTAATTGGCATCAGAGCATATTGTCAACATCAGCTTCAACTTGGGAGTGTTCTGACTTTCCCTGTGTAAGCTATTTGGCTGGAACAAAAATATATCCATTGGCACTGAGATTGATAATGCCCTGTTATTTGGGGGGCTGATACTTAAACAAGACCATTGCTTTCCCAAAATATTATATAAAGCCTATAAGGAATTGTTGGTTTCAAGTGGTTTAATCAACCTGTTGATTACATCAATTTTATTTTATTTTTACCCACTTTATTCTAAATTGGTTTGTTTGTGTATTTCAAGGTTTTGCTTAGTTATTTAATTCACTAATTAAATAGTACTCAAGTAAGTAAAATATATAATATTGGAAACTGGTGTGGCTTAGAGGTTTTTTCCCCTGGTGCAGAACCTGAGAAGTCCCCAGTGTAAACAAAGAAGGCAACTGGCCCACCTAGCATTGCTGTGTAGTCCTCTTGTAACTGATGCCCAAACACTGCTGCTTTTTGAGGGAAAGTCATCTTATGTATTATCCATTAACCATTTATGTATTAACCCACAATAAGCAATGTGGGTTCTAAAACTTTGGATGGTCTGGAGTGGAGAATGTGAGCCAGTTAACATAAAGGATAACCGGTTTCTCAAAACGAATCTATACTCACACTTGTTTTGTCTTTTATTTATCTGTTTAAGATTTGCAAATTATTGTATGGCCCATTGCACGTGACATGATATAAACTCTTACTTATTTTACTTCCACATGTTAGCTGAAGTTCTAATTTTATTATTTTTTATTTTTCATTTTATAGACAACAGTGGGATTTTATAGGTCAGGATTAATGTCAAAAAATTATCTTTTGATGATTGAAAATTACAAAGCCCCGTGTAGTCATTCTTTGAGAATAGTAGTCTTTAATTTACTTTTCCTCAACAGCGACCCTCTGTGGATGAACTACTTAGAGAGGGCCATATCAGTCTGTCAGGTCTGCAGCTACGAGCTCATGCTATGTTTTCAGCAGAAGGTCTGCCAGTGGGAAGTGATACTTTAGAATATGCCTGGCTGATCGATGTGCAGGCTGGCTGCCTTACAGCTAAGGTTACAGCACCACAGGTATGTTCTAGAAATGCTAGGTAACATATTTAGTACGAGGCTTTATCTGTGTATACACATTCCTTTGTTGCAAAGCCAATATAATGTGATCTTTTTTTGAAGGGGCCAAGTGTACATAGGCTCAGCCCAACTGAGATTCATTTGTGGCTAAAGTAACTTGAAATTAAAGACTCTGAAAATTCAGTTTGAAACACCAAACTAGAGAGGGAGAATCTCCATGTAAAATCTAGGATTGAAGTATGGTGTGTGCGAAGGTAGAAAGACAACTGAGCATACAGACTAGCACTGCTTGAAGTTTCAAGTGTAGGAGCCATCTGTGTTAATGTCCTGAAATTGTCCTGATTTGTACTGAATAGTCTTGCAAGTATATACTGTTACTTATATTAAAAGGATATCCATAACCATAATATTTAAATGTACTTTAGATGGCATGCAACATTTCCCTGCAAATAGGAGCATGTATATTGTTACTTTGTGTAACACTGAACAAGCATTAATGATAGGAGACAGGAAAAGGTAGCAAGTAGACTAAATGCCAGGGAATTGCAGTTAATTAAAATCTTATTTTAAAAAGAGTGCATTTTACATCATGCTGTGAAAGAGGCCAGGTTCACACTACATCTCATGACGATACATTTCAGAGATGTGGGTCCTCTGCCTCTATTTCCAAACTGTCTGGGATAGACAGCTAAAGTGTCCCATTTCGATGAGTCGTTGTATGAGAGGCAGTTTGATATCACTGGAACCTAGGGTATTTGGAGTAGTATGTTAAAGTACGTTAGGGAACCTTTAGTGTGTCACCACCAGTACCTATACGGATTAATTAATGCACAACATTTTAGTGAACTTTAAAAATCACATCTCTGCTGAGTGCATTACCCTACCATGTAGACAAGACGCAGGATGAGCTATAAGTTTTGAAAAATGAGCATTCAGTTACATAAAAAGAAAAGTGTTTCCCTAAAGGGAGTTCATTGCTTTAGAATTGGCTAAAATAAATTGGTTTCAAATAGAGATGAGTTTTGATTTTTGACAGTATACTTTGCCATTCATGAAAGAAAAACTGCAGAAACTTAGTTTATATGTCAAATCAGAAAAATTACCATAGTGGCTATCTGGTAGCAAAAATAAAGCTCCTAATAGTTTTTTCTTTCTCAAGCTTTGCTAATGTTCTTTCTCTGAACTCTGATAGTTTATTTTGAATACTTACTGTATTCTGATCCTGTTGCTGTTTGCTTACAGCTTACTTGTCTTCTGGAATGGGGACAGATGTTTGTGTTTCATGTAATGTGTCGAGAGTTTGAACTGGAAAGGCCAAAATCTGTAATAATGTGTCAGCATGGAATTGATCGTCGGTTTTGTGAATCTAAGGTAAAGCTTCATCAGTTTCTAGCCTGCAAGTTGGTACACTTACAATAGTATATTGCAATACTATTTGAATACAACTTTAAAGTATCTGAAAGTAGAACAGAGCTATAAATGTGGTTTGGAGCATGTAGATATTTTAGTTCGCCATAATTTGCTAAAGGAAATAATTGTGCTTCTCTAAGTGATGAGCCACATGGAATTCTTTCTAGGTACACACACACCCCAGGTGCATAAGATCAGATTCTTTTGGCAACAGAATCTGTGACTGCTTCTGCACCCTAGATGTCCTCACTCGTCTCCACCCCAGGGCTTAAAGGGAGGGGCGGGCTCAGCCATCTCTCAATTCCTTCTTACCACCATGACAGCAAGATGGAACATCTTTAGTGTCCCCCTAATTCGCTGTGCACTGTGTAGTGAGTAGTTAGTTTTATTGCCTGTTGGCAACACACACAAATATAAATTCCTTATTTTACTCAGGTTCTCATTTTCAGGCTGTTACATCCCATCTCTGCCACCTTGTAGAGGGACTCCAGCAAAGTGGCAGAAGTGAAATCTCTTGGGTTTAAATCTTGCCCCTAATGTGAAGCTTCAGGGACACCTGATGAGTACTCTAGGTATCGTTTTTTTCTAGGAAAGTATATAGGTACCATATGTCACTCTTACTCTAAGAGGACTCAAAAACTGGAAAAGCCCATCTAAAATTGTTCCTCTTGGAGTACTCCTATGCATGCCTCCTTGAACTCCAAAAAGAAGAATGCATTTAGACTTCAGTCTTCTAGTCTGTTGTTCTGCTCATGAGTGCTTCTGTGAGTAGAGATTTTACCTTGAGATTTCTGTTTATATTGACCAAGAGGCCTCAGTCATTTGTCCCTATTCTGGCTTTGAACTCTGATAGGATAGGAAGGAGCACCTCTCCAGCGTACAGCCAAGACATAGGTCACCCTCTTTTGTGCCTACTGATTCAGGGCACAAGTCTCCTAAATCTGAGTCATCTTGCATTTGATAAAAACAGACAGTGACCTAAGAAGGGCTCCTCTGGTACTAAAAGAATGCTGATGCTACCCACAAATGTGGATGGCAGTCTTTCAGTACTGGACTTTCAGAACTCAGTGCCTTGGTACCTGGCACTTCTGTACAGGCAACCTTGGAATCATGTTCCTTGGTGCCCAATGCATCAGTACCTAGTGTGGTGGTAGTGAGGGCATATTTGGTACTTGAGTGATTTATCTCTGGGCCCAGTTTTGGCATCTCCTTTCCTTGAGAGCTTCAGGGTGGTGATAACTAGGCCACGAGGTACTGAGCTGTCGGTACAATGGTAGAGGCACCTCTGTTACCAACTTCACCCTCTACCCAGTTAGGGAGGACACAACAGATCCAGGGCATTCCTGACAGACTGGCCACTCCTTTTCTTAAAGGGAGGTGCAGCTGTGTTCATGTAAGCCTGCATCTTTGTCTCCTGATTTTACATCCACCGTCCCCCCAAGAGGCCATATAAACCAACATAGCAAGGTCAATTAGTGCAGCATCTGATCCTAGAAAGCAGGATAACAAAAGTAATGTGGAAGAACAACTTATCTTGGCTGCAGACAAAGGGGAGTAAGATAGTCTCCGCTCTGTCAGGAGGACATGGTACTCTGGACTTGGTGTATTCTGAATCAAATCATACTAGTGGCACTGCACCTTCTCAGCCTTCAGAACAACTTGGCAGGTCAACTTAGTAGGTGGCTCTCAGACAATTGTGAGTGGTCTGGTCTGTCAAAGACTCAGTCCTGCAGAACATCTTTTGCAAGCTGGGATTCCTTGGAATAGGCCTGATTGCCACAGTCCTCAACAAGAAGTCTCTGAAGTCTTGCCCCAGAGGGCGTTTGAGTCTAGGCTTGCTAATAGATGCTTTTCACATTCCTTGGTCATTGGGACTTATCTGCCATTGTACTGATCCCCAGGATATATTAGGGGTTCTGAGGAAACTGAGGCAAACATAGGACTGATGATTGAACAGGCAGTTCTGGTATTCAGATCTGATGATCCTCTTATCGGCCCAGCCCAACATATTCTCCCTTGGGTCAGATCCTATACCTAAATGGAGCTTTGGTACATCTGACTGCCAGGATGCTGGCTGACTGATGTCTACCGAAAGAAGCTGTGAAGCTGAGATTCATGTGATACTGTAAAGCAGGAAAGCCTGAAGTAAAAAGCTAAATGGAAGAGATTTTCTATTTGGGCATCTCAGCACCAGCTGTCTCCCTGGACATCGCCCATTTTAGCAGTATTGGACTATTTGCTAGCTCTGAAACAGCTCCATAGGGCAGTTTCTGTACATCACCTCCAATCCAGAGCAACACAATATTTTCCCATCCTTTAAATTCCTTAAAGGCTGTATTCATATTTTACCCCATTTCAGAAACCCTCTCCCTTTTGAGACCTCAACATAGTAATAAGCAGAATTGATGGGTCCCTCTTTGTAACTTGTCTCCTTTACTACTTACCTATGAAGACTGCTTTTTTTAGTGAACATTACGTCAGCACAAAGGGTAGAGGAGATGCAGGCCTGCATGATAAGTCCCCTTTATACAGGGCTGGTGCAACCATTTAGGCAACCTAAGCAGTCACCTAGGGCGCTAGGTTTTGGGGGGCAGCATTTTCATCGGCAGCGACCGCGACAGCCGGATCTTCGGCCGCCCCGGTCGCTGCCAGCATTTAGGCAGAGGGAGCTGGGGCAGGAGAGTGCGGGGGGGGAGGGCTGCCTGCAGCAAGTGGGGAGGGGTGGCACACAGGGGAACTCCCTGCCCCAGCTCACCCCTGCCCCGCCTCCTCCCCTAGCACGCCGTGGCTGCTTCACTTCTCCCACTTCTCAGGCTTGCGGCGCCTAAGCTGGTTGGCGCCGCAAGCCTGGGAGATGGGAGAAGTGAGGCAGCCACGGCATGCTTGGGGAGGAGGCGGGGCAGGGGTGAGCTGAGGGGGGGGGTGCCTCAGGATGCAGGGAGGGGAGCTGCCGCGGGAGGGGCACCTCAGGGTGGAAAGAGGGAACTGCCACGGAGCGGGGGGGAGGCGCCTCAAGGCGGGGGCTCGGGGAAGAAGGGGGGCACAATGTGTAAGTTTCACCTAGGGCGCGAAACATCCTTGCACTGGCTCTGCCCTTATACAATGTTTTGTAAGGACAGGATAGCTCTCAAGCCTCATCTCAAGTTCCTTCCCAAAAGTGTTCCATAATTCTATTTGAACCAATTTTTTCAGGTCCCAGTTTCTTGCCTAAGGGCTGGTCTACACTACGCGTTTAAACTGATTTTAGCAGCGTTAAACCGCTTTAACGGCGCACCCGTCCATACTATGAGGCCCTTTATATCGATATAAAGAGCTCTTTAAATCGGTTTCTGTACTCTCCCCAATGAGAGGAGTAGCGCTAAAATCGGTATTACCATATCGGATTAGGGTTAGTGTGGCCTCAAATGGACGGAATTGGCCTCCGGGCGGTATCCCACAGTGCACCACTGTGACCGCTCTGGACAGCAATCTGAACTCTGATGCAGTGGCCAGGTAAACAGGAAAAGCCCTGCGAACTTTTGAATTACATTTCCTGTTTGCCCAGCGTGGAGCTCTGATTAGCATGCGTGGCGATGCAGTCCCAAATCCAAAAAGAGTTCCAGCATGGACTGTGCGAGAGATACTGGATCTGATTGCTGTATGGGGAGACAAATCTGTTCTATCAGAGCTCCGTTACAGAAGACGAAATGCCAAAGTGTTTGAAAAAATCTCCAGGCTACAGAGTGCTGCGTGACAAGCGTAACGGAAAGCCAAAGAATCAAATGGAAGCTCATGGAGGGAGGGAAGGGGTACTGAGGACTCCAGCTATCCCACAGTCCACATCAGTCTCCGAAAACTATTTGTATTCTTGGCTGAGTTTCCAGTGCCTGTAGGTTCAAACACATTGTCCAGCGTGGTTCAGAGTATAGCTCGTCAATTTACTCCCTCCCCCCACCATGTGAAAGAAAAGAGAAAGAAATCGTTTATTGACTTTTTTCAATGTCACCCTATGTCTACTGAATGCTGGTGGTAGATGCGATGCTGCAGCCGTGAAGAGCAGTATCCACTCCTCTCCCCTCCCTGGTGGCAGGCGGTACAATAAGACTGATATCCGTCGTCACCATCAGCCCGTGAGTGCTCCTGGCTGGCCTCAGGTGAGGTCGGCCGGGGGCGCCTGGGTAAAAATAGGAATGATTCCTGGTCATTCCCGGTAGATGGTACAGAACGGCTGGTAACTGTCCTCATCATAGCAACTAGGGGCTGAGCTCCATCAGCCCCCTCCCTTTCCTGTGTAAAGAAAAGATTCTGTACTGCCTGGACTATCATAGCAGCAGGATGCTGGGCTTATCTCCTCCGCACTGCTTAATGTCTTGCCTGGACTGTCATAGCACCGGGAGGCTGCCTCCCCCTCATTTTATCTCACTAACAAGTCACTGTTTCTTATTCCTGCATTCTTTATAACTTCATGACACAAATGGGGGGGAACACTGCCATGGTAGCCCAGGAAGGTTTGGGGAGGAGGGAAGCAATGGGTGGGGTTATTGCAGGGGCACCCCCCATGAATGGTATGTAGCTCATCATTTCTGCAGGATCTGACATGGAGCAGCTGTGCTCTCTGATACACTGGTCCTCTAGCACACTTGCCCCATATTCTAGGCAGGACTGACTCTATTTTTAGAAACCATAAAGGAGGGATTGACTCGGGGAGTCATTCACAGTTTTGCCTTTGTGCCCCCGGCCGACCTCAGCCAGGGGCACCCATGATAGCAGCAGACAGTACAGAATGACAGATAACCGTCATCTTACTGCCAATTTACAATGGCAGCAGACGATACAGAATGACTGATAACCGTCTCTGCTATCATGCAAAAGCAAACGAAATCTGCTGTGTAGCGCTGCAATAATGCCTCTGCTAGCGGCATCCAGTACACATACGGTGACAGTTAAAAAAAAAAAAAAAAAAAAAAGCTAAACGGGCTCCGTGGTTGCCGTGTTATGGCCTCTGCCAGGGCAATCCAGGGAAAAAGGCATGAAATGATTGTCTGCCGTTGTTTTCCTGGAGGACGGGATGAGTGACAACATTTACCCAGAACCACCCGCGACAATGATTTTTGCCCCATCAGGCACTGGGATCTCAACCCAGAATTGCAAGGGGCGGGGGAGACTGCGGGACCTATGGGATAGCTACGGAATAGCTACCCACAGTGCAACGCTCCGGAAATCGACGCTAGCCTTGGACCATGGATGCACACCGCCGAATTAATGTGCTTAGTGTGGCCGCGTGCACTCGACTTTATACAACCTGTTTTATAAAACCGGTTTATGTAAAATCGGAATAATCCCATAGTGTAGACATACCCTAAGCCTCATTCCAACCCAGGGGAAGCTGAGTACACTTGATGTATTAAGGCATTGACATATACCTTAACAAGACGAAAACATTCAGGGACACACCTAGACTGTTTGTAGCCTTTGCTAATAAACTTAAGGATCAGGAAGTATCCTCTCAGTGATTATCTAAGAGGGTCTATGAAAATGTAAGGACATGTTATAAATTAGCCAGATTATATCCACCTAATCATATTAGAACTGATTCTGTTTGAAAAATATCGCTATTCCTGAAATTTGTAGGGCACCTATGTGGAGCTCTGTCCACACCTTTACAAGACACTACTCTTTAGTACAGGCTTTCACGTCCTACGCACAGTTTGACAGGGCTGTCCTGCTGTCATTTTTTAACTAGGACAACAACTGCCTACTTTCAAGCAAACCAACAATTGCTTGTTACTCACCAAGAGAGGAATCCATGTGGACTATCAGTTGAATAAAGAATGGTTACTTACCCCACAGTAAGGGCAGGAGGTCAGACTTAAATGATCATGATGGTCCCATCTGGCTTTAAAGTCTGAGTCTAACTTGGAGATATGTTGTCCACATAGAATCCATGGTCTGACCTCCTCCCCTGTCATTAAAGTGTCTTACACTAGGATTCTGTATTGGTGAAGGAAGTGAGGGATGAATGGTCCTGCTCCACCCTTTATTATCTCAGGTGAAGCGGGTACAAGGACATCTAAGGTTCAGGCAGGGCCCCACTGGCACTGCTAGTCAAAAGAATCCAATTTCATATGCATGGGGTGCATTCGCACCACGAGTGGAATCCCATGTAGACAGTATATCTGAAAGAATCAGTTACCGTAGGGCAAGTAATCATTCTTTTTTTGTCTAATTTGTCCTCTGTTAAGTAGGAAATTGAAGTATGATAAGGAAAAACCTGTTAATATGAAATTAAAACTCTTAACAAAACTGAGTGCTTTGTTTGAATATCTCCTGTAGATGAACTGTGTTCCTGGGCCGTGTCCAACATCTGATGATTTAAAGTACACTATGACACGCCTTGCAGTAGATGGAGCAGATCTGTATATTATAGAGCATGGTTGTGCCACCAATATAAAGGTAAACATATTTTCCCCCTCCTTTCTGTGATAATTGCGATAATATTATTTTTCTTTTTCTCTCTGCTGAATGAGAAAGCACTTTCTGTATTTTACACAGACTAAATAACTGAATTTATTGTCTGGAATGTTTGTTCTGCAATAGTGCTTATTTTGAAAATTAGATTAAAAATATATTTAAAAATTTGAATAGTCGTTGGAGGCTTGAAGCTTTTAACCTGCCGAAGTCTCAGTTTCAAAAGTGACTTTTTAGGCTCCGAAGTCACTTAGGCAATTTTTAAAGTTTTACCATAAGTCCATTTCCGTGTCCCATAATAAGTTTGTGCCAGAGCTGGCAACACAATGCAGACTTCTAAAGTAATAGACCATGGGTCAAATTTTCAAAAGTATTTTAGTTCTATTTTCAAAACGTTTCCAATTTTCCACTAAATCTTCCCTCTCCCTCAAAATATGTGAAGAATAAAAATATTTCCCTCTTAAAAGTTGAAAAGTGTGATTTTGAAAGTTGGTATCAGTTTTTTGGAGTAGCCATATTCTGGAGGAAATTTGTTTTTATTTTCTCAGCTTGAGAGTTTGAAAATTGGGTTTGAACATGTACAGTAAATGTTGTAACTAATCTTGTTAACCTGAGCATCTGAGGAAAGATTGGTGAGCAGCTGCAGCTAAATTAGCTTTCACTGGCCTGATTAGATGGCTAGGTGTAAATCTGATGCAGGAGTTAGGGGCTTATAGGATACAAAGCAAGGGCTTCAGCAAACGTTGTTTTGTGGAAGAGAGGGGCTCCCTCTTGTGCATTTCTGCAGAACTGCTAGATTTATGCCTAGTCAAAGAAATAGTGTATGATTATGTAAAGACTGTATTGTAATACATAGATTCAAGGTGGCAGAGTTGAGGGTCTGCTAATGAGCACTCTGCATGACAGTTCTTGAGGTACCCGGCCTCCAGTGAGAGAGAGACTTGCTTATGCTTAACTGAGTGTCAGTTCCATGGTGCCTCCAGTCAGTTAACCCAAAGGAAATTGTTTGGGTGGCTATGTCAGCCCTTATTCGGCTTTGCAAGTTAAAAATAGATGTACCTGAGTCCACTGAAACATTCCCCTGTTCAGCCCCTTCTACGCATGCTGAACACTCACAGAAGTACCAGGTCTGCTGCCCACAAGGAGACAGTGTACACGTCAGCTTACTTGATTCAGCTCAGGATCAGCACATAATACACATTAGTTATGTATTTATAGTGAAAACAATAGTAAGTTTATTATCAAAGATGGAGATTTGAGAGATGGTGAGTAAGGATAATAGGAACAGGTTACTTATAACACAAAAGTATAACGTGCTTTCTAGGGATTATATTGAATTTAACAGGTTAATCTTCTGTCCAAGACATTTATCTCACGCCAGATATGCTCTGCAGCATTTCAGCGAGGGCTGGTTGTGATCTTGTTGCATGAATGTAGTCGCACTGCTCAAATAGTTTCCTAGGTGTAGGATAAAAGAGGTGTGTTTTTACCTTCTCCTTATATTCCTCAAAATTCATTCTCTCCCCCTAGAGATAGGACAGCTCCATGAGGTTCATTCCCCAGTGCCCTGTCCCTCTGCTGACATTCCTCTGTTGATTTCATATGTAAATAGGGCTTCTTTTATGTTGGCTTCCAATGCTCAATTTACATGTGAACCTAGAGATAGGTGAACATATATCCTTTGTATGGCGGAAACCTGTTTGTCAACCTGGCCTTGATACAGACTTTAGAAACATATGTTCATTATACATATACAACATCTTACATAATATCTGTCCATACATTTCACAACAATATTAATGATCAGCATGATCCTGGCTCTCATGTAAGGCGTTACATGATACTCTCTTTGGTAAACCAAATGTACATACCAGGACCAGGATATTCCTGCAACCAGTTGGCATTAAGGGGTGTAGTTTGGTTCTTTTTAATGGTAAATAATTATATGGATTGCCAATTGATACTAATTAGATGAGCTGGGGAGATATAGGGTCCTTGTCCCAGAATCAGACTGCACAGAATTAAAACTAACAATTTCAATATCTTGTAGAGAACCCTGGAGTATATGGCAAAGACATTCACACTGACGGCAAAGCAAAGTCTTAGCCACTTTTATTTAAAACAATCAGTAAAGACAAGAAAGCTCCAAACCACATAAACAATTAGCAGTCATATAGTATTAGGAATATCTTCAGTCCCTGCATCCCTGCATATGCTCATATACTTACTTTAAGATAGCTGTCGGACCATTTTATGTATGTAAGGGTCATAGGCCTACTTTGGTTTAAGCAAGTTGGCATCAATAATGTCTTACAGGATACAGGCCTGTAGGTTCCTTGTGTTACTTCTAAGTAAAGTAAAAGGCTGAGCTGGCTCTATAGCCTACAGAGGTTTTAGGGTCAGACTCAACTATGCAACTTTATTTCTCTGTCAACAAAGCTTTGTCATTGATTAGTGTGTAAGTGCTTCACAAAGTAATATATTGTTGTATTCAAAATAGATATCTAATATCCATTCTTTCTGGAGGCCATGTAATAGCATCCTGCTATACCCAAAATGAGGATTTTCACACTCAGCCTGTACTCAAATTGCTATTCTAAGTACACAGTTTGCAAATTCCTTGATTTTTTATGTCAGCATTTCTCAAACTGGGGGTACTAATCCAAAGAGGGGTTGCAAGCTTCTTGTTGGAGGGATCACTGTATTGCCATCCTTACTTCTACACAGCCTTCAGTACTGAGTGGTTGGAAAGCGACAGCTGCTGGTTGAGAGCTCAGCTCTGAAGACCATGCTGCCAGCAGCAGCGGAGAAGTAAGGGTGGCATGGTATGGAAGAGGTCATCACCTTTTTTGGGGGGTCATCACAGCTTGATATATTTCCAAAGATGTCTCAGCAAAAAAAAGTTTTGAGAACCGCTGTTTTAGGTTATACTTACGAAATTCATAACACTTCTAACCTTCATACATGAATCATAATATTCATTAGAAGGGTACATTTTTATCATCCTTTTACAAATGGAGAACCTGAGGTAGAGAGATTTAGTGATCCATCCAAGGCCACAAAGGATATTGATTTCACATGTGTGGCTAAATGTAGTTCCTGACCAGTAGGCCAGCCTTGCGTCTTTCTTTAAATAATATACAGAGTTGTATCTTTCTGGGACTGCATTATGGGGTCCTGTAATTAGTTTTAAATGACTCTTTTGTGGTTGAATCTTTAACTATTCAGATATTCTTTTTAATTGTATTTTCAGATGGGTGCTGTACGTATTGCAAACTGTAACCTCCACAATCAGTTTGTTGGAGAGGGTATAAGTGCTGCTATCCAAGACTTTCAATTGAGACAGTACATTGAGCAGGTGAATAACTGCAGAGTTGGTCTTCAACCTGCAATACTGCGAAGGGCATACTGGCTGGAAGCTGGATCTGTCAATTTGGGACTCATCACTGCTGATATTGCCTTAGCTGGGGATCATCATTCTAAACATGAAGTGCAGAGACATTTCTTAGAAACACATGATAGCAGAGTTAAGAGGTAAGTGAAATTATTGTACGAGGTGAGGTCACCATATTTCATATCTTTTCAGATGATACATTTATTCATGAGGGTGTACTTTTTAAGTGCTGACTTTTATACATTTGCTTAAAAATTAGATTGTACTCACTTTATAAGTAGGTAGATTGCTGAGAACCACCTATGTATGTAAGGTGCTCAGAGGTGATTAAGGATTGGGTTGCCAGCTTCTTGGATAACAGAGAACTGAATGGTTTTTGTATTTTTGGCAATGTGTAGAGCAGTGATGTCAAAATAAAGAGAAGCAAATCAGTTTTTAATTGTTGGCCTAAGTAACAAAGATAGGATCATATACTGCCTTCAGTCCACACTGGATCTCCCACTGATAACAGCATAGATTTATACAAATATTAATGTAAAATATGGCCCTGAGGAGATAACTAAGCTTTCTTTTAATAATCTGCCATACAACATCAATGAGTGAGAGGGGAAAAATGATGCAGGTCACTTTTATGATCACTCCTATTTTTGCCCTTTGTTTAGCTAGTTTTGTTTTCTGTTGTTAGATGTTTGTGTGCAGTCACAGACCTACTTTATACATAGTTACTTTTAAAAAAAATCTGTTTCTCGGAGTGTCACAACTAAGCTTTCGAGTTAACATTTTATTTGGATGAATGAGGGCAGCTGACAAATCCTGTGAACTTGTTTCATATTATCAAAGACCATGCTACATTAGGCCATATTTTTGAATGTTTTCATAACACTAAGGGCTGCACGTGTATTTTTTTTAAATGAAAGCATAGATTGTGGAGAATCTGAACCAGTCATGAAGGCTATTTAGATAGACAACCAGCAACCCAAGTATTTAACATCACTAATTCCGAGAATTGGAGTAAAATGCATTCTGAAACTAGAAAAGTGGCAAAATCGACTGAATTCAGTAATAATAAAATTAATTAAAGACCAATCAAAAACTTTGTGTAAAAACAAACTGTTACATGTTTGTTAAAACAAATCAGGATGACTCATTAGGAGGTGATAAAAAAAAGAAATTTGTGGTGATCATGGTATATAAATGGAAAAAGAATCAACAGTGCAATGAGGTTGCTGAAGAGGCTTGGACCGATCTTCAGCTGATATAAATTATCATAGCTCTATTGACTTCAGTAGAGTTATGATATTTTACATCAGATGAGGATCTGCCCTGCCACTGCCATACACTGTAAATGTAAATACAAAGGTAATTACTTTTCTCTTGTCTGAGCTGATTACACCTTAACTAGGCTGCATTGTTCAGTGTTGGGTACCCACGTTTCAGAGAAGACATACAAATTAGAGTTCAATGACAAGTGGCAGATAAACTTTGAATAATAAAATCTGCTACTTGAGGAAAGGCTTGTAACTGAGTGTATTTAGTCCGAAGAAAAGTCCTTGAGGAGACCTAGAACTTTATACAATATAAAGAGTATATATTATCTCCTTAGGCATATAGGACTGAGCATGAAATTATGGAAATACACTGCAGTAGGGAAAATTTAGGATAACATTAAGGAAAAGCTGAAATGGGGTGGGGGGTAGGAAGATGGATTGCTGGAATTGCCACCAGTTAAGATGTTGAAATCTAGAATATGTAGAAATTAATTTTAGGAATCAATCCTGCAGTGAAGAGACTGGGACTAGTTAAACATACACTTATGACATTTCCATGATCAGATCATGTGGTTACGATCATGTGGTTACTATCTACAAGTAATATAAAAATACAGCTTCTAAAATGGCCTCAGGATATGGCTATAAACTGGACACTAGGAAGTTTAGACTTGAAATTAGATGAAGATTTCTAACCATTAGAGGAGTGAAGTTCTGGAACAGCCTTCCCAGGGGAGTAGTGGGGGCAAAAGACATATCTGGCTTTAAGACTAAGCTTGATAACTTTATGGAAGAGATGGTATGATGGGATAGCTTAATTTTGGCAACTGATCTTTGATTATCAGCAGATAAGTATGCCCAGTGGTCTGTGATGGGATGTTGGATGGGATGGAATCTGAGTTACTACAGAGAATTCTTTCCTGAGTGCTGGCTGGTGAGTCTTGCCCACATGCTCAGGGTTTAGCTGATCACCATATTTGGGGTCAGGAAGGAATTTTCCTCTGGGGCAGATTGGCAGAGGCCCTGGAGGTTTTTCGCCTTCCTCTGCAGCATGGGGCATGAGTCACTTGCTGGTGGATTCTCTGCAGCTTGAGATCTTCAAACCAGAATTTGAAGACTTCAATAACTCGGACATAGGTTAGGGGTTTGTTACAGAAGTGGATGGGTAGGGTTCTGTGGCCTGCTTTGTGCAGGAGGTCAAACTAGATGATCATATTGGTCCCTTCTGACCCTAAAGTCTATGAGTCTATAAGTTGACACAGAATGGCATCAATACTCATCTTCCTTAATTGTATAAATGAATCCATAAAATGGAAGTTGGTATGTAAAAAAGAGAGACACATTTTGAATCTTGGTTTCGCATTGTGAGTTTAAATGTACCTAAATCTCAGTGCAGTATTACTTCTAGTTTTTTCTTTTTGTTTTCCTTTGCATAGGTTGTGGTTTTTGTGGCCAGATGATAATGTGAAGAACAAGAGAAGCAAGAACAAGTGTGGATGTCTTGGTGGCTGCCGATTCTTTGGTGGCACCGTAATAGGACTAGACTTCTTCAAGCTTGAAGAGATGACGCCTTCAAGCAGCTCTGCCTTTTCAAGTACAAGTGCAGAATCTGATATGTTTTATGGACAGTCTTTATTGCAGCCAGGAGAATGGATTATTACCAAGGAGATGCCCAAAATTATAGATAGTAAGAATAAAATGTGTACTACTTAGTATGCAGTTTTGTCCCACTTATTGAGAAATGTAGATTCTTAACTATACAATGTACTTTCTAATTGATTCTGGTAAATGAGCAGTAAGTTATTACTAAATACTGTGTATGTAATTCTACTATAGGTCATACAATAGAATGTGGTCTGATAAACCTTGGAAAGTGGAGAGTATGTACTAAAACACAATAGGTGCTAATCCACCCAATCTGTTGCGGGTGAGGTCGACAGTTGCTTTTTTGGTAATATGCAGTTTGAGGACTTTACATCCACTAATTATCTAAATTGGGCATCAATCAATGGGGGAGTTTAGTGTTTTGCCTTTTAAGACTTCTAGCTGTCTTTATACGTTTTTGTCAGTGCAATGTGTATGTATGTATGTATATGTGTATATATATATGTATGTATGTATGTATATTTGAATGTTACTTTTTTACGGGTGGAGGGAGAAGAAACCATTGTAATTCTTAATTCTTAGTGCCACAAAATGTTCACATTTTTAATTGATTTCTATCTCTTTTGTACTTAGGTAAGACAAATGGTGTAAAAAGAAAAGATTGGGATTGCAGATCTGTGGGTATAGAAATAGAGAGAAAGGCCCAGCACCTGAGTCTGCAAGTACCATTGCGATCCCATAGCTCCTCATCATCTTCAGAGGAAAACAGCAGTTCCAGTGCTGCACTTCCCTTGCTTGCAGGTGAGAAGGAAAGCCCTTCTTCTGCTACTGAAGATCACATGGGACAAAAGGAGTTTGTGTCTGGTGCAAAAAGAGAGGATGGTCATGGAAGGTTAGTACTCTGTCCAAGGTAAAAATTTATTTGTACTCTTAAGGATTAATAATGCTGAGTCAACAATGCAAAATTCAAACACAACTGATGATTTTTTACAGTAGTGCTGAAATTAATTTGCTACTTTGAAAACAAAAGTTGACTCATTAATATTGAATTTTCTGATCTTGATAGAAAATCTAACACGATGACAATAGTATTTGCCTAGACATGCCTCATTTGTGCTTTGATCAGTTTGAAGATGGCCTCAGTTTCTACAAGACCTTGATACGGTTTAGTATGCATGCTCTGTATTGTGAAAATAATTTCTTATACGAATTAGATATTTTCTTTGACAATTATAGTTTCCTCTTCTATGTTGATGAAAAGTGCATAGAACTCTTTCTTTAAATGTGTATTAATAATTGTCAAGATTGGTGCAAATCTTACATTGCGTATACTAAACCGAAAAAACAATTGTTCTTTTTTCTATTTCTAGTACTCCAGCAGAAGTTTCAGGAAGCAGTCCTGTGTCTCCTAACAACCAAGAAAGGTCTGTAGGACAGTCTCCCCTCAGGTCTCCTTTGAAACGGCAAGCATCTGTGTGTTCTACCCGACTTGGGAGCACCAAGAGTCTTACTGCAGCATTCTGTGGTGACAAGCAGCCTGTTCCAGTTGGTGTTCAGTTCAGTAGTGATGTCTCTCGCAGTGATGAGAATGTCTTGGACTCTCCAAAGCAGAGGAGAAGCTTTGGTTCTTTTCCATACACGCCATCTGCAGATTCAAATTCATTTCACCAGTATCGCTCAATGGACTCTAGCATGTCAATGGCTGATAGTGAAGCCTATTTTTCAGCAGCTGAAGAGTTTGAGCCAATAAGCAGTGATGAAGGTCCAGGAACCTATCCAGGGAGGAAAAGGAGAAAAAAGCAAGCCCAGCAAATCGAGTATAGTAGAGGGTCCATCTATCACAGTGTAGAAGGACCTCTAACTAGTACAATCCATGGAGAAGCAAGGCAAGATCCAAAGACTTTGCCAGTAAAGACTCATGCTTCACAGGCTTCATTTGTTTCAGCAGTGGGAGGAGAAGATGAACTTGTTGAGCACATGTATATCATGGAAGCTGAGAAGGCTGTAGAAAGTGATCAGATAACTTCCCAACAGCCTATAATGACCTGCTACCAAAGTTACCTTACCCAGTTTCAGGTGGTCAACTGGTCAGTAAAGCATCCAACAAACAAAAGAACCTCAAAATCTTCCTTACATCGGCCTTTAGACCTTGATACCCCAACTAGTGAGGAAAGCTCCTCGTCTTTCGATCATCTTTCTGTTCCAACTTTTAAGGTATGGAAAAAAAAGTGAAGAAGGAAACAAAGTGGTCTAGAAAGGCTAGAATGTGCTGTGTTAAAGAATTCCTATTAACTAGGTCAAAGGAAATTTTAAAGTGTTTGCTGTTGGTTACTAAGGGTTGTGATCTCTGATATTAAATCCTTAGGATTTAGGAACAGGAAGGGTTTGTGAGGTAGAGAAGAATAAGTTAGTGTTTGTTTGAATAATTGAGAGTAATTACTGTACTCAGAAATGCTTTTGAATGGCATCCAGCAGGATGTGATTTGTAGTGCATTTTCTTACAAAATGTGCTTACAGTATATTTGATTAACTCCTCCACAAAAGCTTAACACTTCAGTTAGTTGTGGGTAACCCTACTGTGTCATGTAGGCTGTGAACAGCTCTACATCAAAGTAAAGTTGGGAATCAGCAGATTTAGACAACAAGGTGCTGAGATTTGGCTTTATTTCCTAGTTAAGTTACGCCTGGGGGAATTCTGCACCAAAAAATTAAAAATTCTGCACAAAATAACACAATATAGTCAAACTAGATTCAATTATTTTGGTAATTTTGTTTCAAAATACCTGTCAGTAAGTGTGTCTTTAACAATACAGACCAAAAAAAAAAAAAAAAGCAATTCAGGAAATGTTCTTTGACAAATAGATTTTTTACTAGGCATATTAATATAGAACTTTGAGTAATTCATTTAAACTACAATACAGAAACATATTTCCCCCACCCCTCAGAAGCAGTGCAAAAGCTTGGGGGAGGCAAGGGCAAAGTGGGAGCTAAGGGAGAGGAAAGGAGCCTGTGGGTGAACTTGGAGGGGTGTTGGGTGTGGGTGGGAGAAGTAAAGAACAGTTTCTTTTGGGCGGGGAAAGGAATGGATTGCTAAGGTGTTGGGGAGTTTCTCCCATGCAGACCTTGGCTGACCCCGAGCCTCTCCCATTCAGTCACGCACATCTGCCCTTGTCCCCATGTGTCCTTGCATCCGCTGTCCCCATGAAGTCTTGGAGCCCCCCTCCCATCAGCCCCTGGCTCAATGCTGTCATCCCATTTGCTCCTGAGCCCATGACCTAGTCTATCCCTCCCCCCCGCCCTTCTGAACCCCAGTCTGTGACCCCTGCAGCAGCCCAATGTGCCCCACTCGCCCTCCTACCCTGGCTCCATGGGCAGGTTGCTGTAATTAATGCAGTTGTCTGCTAGCTATTATTGCCAGTCAGATGGCTCTTCTGGTGCCATAGCAGCATCTGGTGGGCGAAAGGTGGAACTTTAGCATTCTTGGGCAGAATCTATTTTCTGGGCAGAAAAGAATTCTGCACCAGACATGTATTGTGTGTGTGTGTGCACTGGTGCAGAATTCCCTCAGGAGTCTTAAGTAGTCTGTGTGAAGGTATACGTTTGAAGGAGCTACTAAAACAGGGTTTCTCAAACAGGGGTTGCCACTTGAGTAGGGAAAACCCCTGGTGAGCTGGGCTGGTGTGTTTACCTGCCCCATCCACAGGTCTGGCCGCTTCCAGCAGCTCCCATGGGCCCGGAGCTGCGATCCGTGGCCAGTGTGAGCCGCGTTTGGCCAGAGCTGCAGACGGGGCAGGTAAACACACGGACCCGGCTCGCCAGGGGCTTTCCCTACAAAAGCGTTGACTCCTGTTTTAGAAACCCTGTACTAAAATGTAAATAAGACATTTGAATGGTACGTTAATATATGAAAACTTAGAATCCATGAGGCCAAAATGTTTGTGTTGGGGGCAGAGAATTGATTTAAAAATAATTTTAAAAATTAAAATATAAGTAAGAGTTGAGAAGATTTTGTCCTCTAACTATGGTTGTACCTAAGATTTCTTTCTAGTTTTGGGGTAATCTGTGTCAGCTTCAGGGTCAGCATCCTTTCAGCAGTTGCTTCTGCATAATTTGTATAATTTTTGTGTGTGTGTGTGAATGCTTCATCAGGAACCCTGAGACTACCTGACAGAAATAAACCCAGAGTAAATGTCTTGAAATTTGAGAATCATACAGAAAACTTGCATAGATTTAAAACTTCAATTTAGTGAACAGTCTGATCATTGTATTTCATATACAGATCTAAAAGTATACATTTATTTAGTTTATTCTTAGGTGCATGATTAGCAGTCTCCAAGTCTGTGGGTCTTCCAGAAACTGTCTTCGTAATACAGTGTCAGAGTGTCTTGTGAGCAGTGAAGTCTAATCAAAACTCAATATACCAATATAAAGTACAGCAACACTAGAGTACCAAGAAAAAGTATTTATTTCATCTCAAAAGCCACATAAATGTTTTACCTATCAGTATAGCAGGGGTTCTCAAACTGAGGGTTGGGACTCCTGAGGGGGTTTCGAGGTCATTACATGAGGGGGGAGGTCGCAGGCTGTCAGCCTCCATCCCAGACCCTGCTTTGCCTCCAACATTTATTATGTTAAATATGTAAAGAAGTGTTTTTAATTTATAAGGGCGGGGGATCACACTCAGTGGCTTGGTATGTGAAAGGAGTCACCAGTATAAAAGTTTGAGAACCATTAGACTATAGACTAGTACAGTTTAGTGAAGACTCAGGCCATGGCTACACTGGAGAGTTGCAGCGCTGGTGATGGGGTTACAGCGCTGCAACTCACTCTGTGTCCACACTTGCAAAGCACGGCCAGCGCTGCAACTCCCTGGTTGCAGCGCTGGCTATACACCTGGTCTGCCTGGGGTGTAGCGATTCCAGCGCTGGTGATGCAGCACTGGTCATCAAGTGTGGACACCAACAGCGCTTTTGTTGGCCTCCAGGGTATTAGGATGTATCCCAGCATACCTTTTCAGCCACTCTGCTCATCGTTTCACACTCCACTGCCCTGGGCTCAGGTGACCCGCCCTTTAAATGCCCTGGGAATTTTAAAAATCCTCTTCCTGTTTGCTCAGCCAGGTGTGGAGTGCAATCAATCAATCAATCAATCAGTGACCATGCCTCCACACCCCAAACAAGCCCCAGCATGGAACACATCCGAGCTGCAGGGCCTCATCAGTGTTTGGGGTGAGGAAGCTGTGCAATCACAGCTGCACTCCAGCCGTAGAAATTATGATACCTATGGGCAGATATCAAAGTCCTTGCTGCTAAGGGGCCAGGAACGGGACGCGTTGCAGTACAGGGTAAAAGTAAAAGAGCTGCGCAGTGCCTATTGCAAAGCCCGTGAGGGAAACCGCCGCTCAGGAGCTGCCCCCACGACCTGCCGTTTTTACAAGGAGCTGGATGCCATACTTGGGTGTGACCCCACTGCCAATCCGAGGAGCACGATGGAGAGTTCAGAGCAGGGAGAAGTGGGGGAGGGTGTAGAGGAAGCCGAGAGTGAGGCTACTGGGGTGGAGGGAGACACCCCGGAGTCCCAGGAGGCATGCAGCCAGGAGCTCTTCTCAAGCCAGGAGGAGGCTAGCCAGTTGCAGCAGCTGGAACTTGTTGGTGAAGAGGAAGCAGAGGAGCGTGTTCCCGGTAAGCAGATTTTATTTTTAGGATGGCAATGTTTTGTGAGAGAAGGGTGGGGGTTATGGCTGCCTGCATGCATGCCTAAATGTGGAATAGCCCATTGATTTGCTCTATCACGTCTCTGTAATCGGCCTCGGTAATCTCTTCAAAAGTTGCAGCCAGAGCGTGGGCAATGTGCGCAAATTTATAGAGAGAGCCACCGTGGTCCTTGTCCCGGTCAGGCTAACTCTTCCGCGCCACTGTGCCGCAAGGGGTGGGGGGACCATTGCTGCACACAGGCAAGCTGCATAGGGTCCAGGGTGGAATCCACATTGCTGTTTAAGACCCTCCCTCTTTTGCCAGGTAACACGCAGCAGTGATATATCTGGGAGTAGAAAATCCTGTTGAAAATGTAGTGATGATTGTTCAGTGCAGGTCCCCAACTGTCTGCCCTCTGCTTTTCCCACTGCTGCTCCCCAACTGTCTGCCCTCTGCTTTCCTCAATGCACAGAAACCCCAGCCCTCTGGCAGTTCCCCTTCCCAGGTGAAGTCGCGGCAGAAACACTCACCTCATTGCTCGACATGGCTATGCCTTCGCTGCCGTGGCCTCTCTGTGCTATGTTAGGTATGTGGGAATGATGCTACAAAAAGTCTACAAACTCCTTCACTGTGATAATAAACAATGTAGCCTCTGTATTAAATGTTTCTATTTATGTTTTTTTAAGTGACCTTGAATAATCCAGCCCTATCACCGCCTGCGCGAAGGTTACAGAACTTGAGGAAAAATCCTAGAAAATCAAAAGAAGATTTGATCAAAGCAGTTATGAATCAGTACGTCAGAGACAGTAAGAGGCTGCAGGACTAGAGAGAGAAAATGCATGAGTGGAGACAAACACAGAGCAGGAGAAAGGAATTGGCTACCAAGAAAAGCACATAAGCCTCCTGGTTCGCCAAACTGACTGTATGCAGTCTCTCGTAGCCATGCAGGCAGATCAGTACCGTGGTAACCCCCACCCCTTCCAAAGCTCTCTCCCTTGTTCCCCAGTGTTTGCACAAAACACCTTTCTCCAGCAGCCTGGTTCTTACCACCACCAGCTGCCCCAAACACCTGTACGTTCACCTACCAGCCCTGATAACTACAACCCTTACCCTATGCACTCAACCCGCATCACGATGCAGCATATTAATCCTGAAGGGCAGCAGGCATTGAACAGCAATCCAAGCAGGACGTATTCATACCTCTGAATGTACAGTCCACCACCCTACCCCCCTGCCCTTTTATGTACTGTATTTTGAATAAATGATTTCTTGGCTTATGAAACATTTTTTATTATTGAAGAAAGTGATAAATACTGTACCCCAAGGGAAAAACGGGCACAGCAAAGGCACCAAACATTACTGTTGGCTTTCAGCCTCAAATTGCTCCCTTAAGGCATCCTTAATCCTTGAAGCCCTTTGCTGGGCCTTTCTAGTAGCCCTGCTCTCTCGCTGTGCAAATTCAGCCTCTAGGCGTCAAACCTCGGAGGTCCATTCCTCACTGAATCTTTCACCCTTCCCTTCACAAATATTATGGAGGGTACAGCACGCGGATATAACAGCGGAGATGCTGCTTTCCCCCAAATCTAGCTTCCCGTAGAGACACCTCCAGCGCGCCTTCAAACGGCCAAAAACACACTCCACAGTCATTCTGCACCGGCTCAGCCTGTAGTTGAACCAGGTCCTTGCTCCTGTCAAGCTTCCCTGTATACGGTTTCATGAGCCATGGCATTAAGGGGTAAGCGGGGTCTCCAAGGATCACAATGGGCATTTCGACGTCCCCTACTGTGATCTTGCGGTCTGGGAAAAAAGTCCCGGCCATCAGCTTCCTGAACAGGGCATTGTTCCGAAAGATGCGTGCATCATGCACCTTTCCAGGCCATCCTGAGTAAATGTCAGTGAAACGCCCACGGTGATCCACAAGCGCTTGGAGAACCACAGAGAAATACCCCTTGCGATTAATGTACTCTGATGCCAGGTGGGATGGTGCCAGAATAGGAATATGCATCCCATCTATTGCCCCTCCACAGTTAGGGAAACCCATTTGTGCAAAGCCATCCACAATGTCCTGCACGTTCCCCAGAGTCACGGTTCTTCTTAGCAGGGTGCGATTAATGGCCGTGCAAACTTGCATCAATACTATTCCAACGGTTGACTTTCCCACTCCAGACTGGTTCGCCACCGATCGGTAGCTGTCTGGAGTTGCCAGCTTCCAGATTGCAATAGCCACCCGCTTCTCCATTGGCAGGGCAGCTCTCAATCTCGTGTCCCTGCGCCGCAGGATAGGGGCGAGCTCAGCACACAGTCCCAAGAAAGTGGCTTTTCTCATCCAAAAGTTCTGCAGCCACTGCTCGTCATCCCAGGCTTACAGGACGATGTGATCCCACCACTCAGTGCTCGTTTCCCGAGCCCAAAGGCGGCGTTGCACGGTGCTGAGCACGTCCGTTACTGCCACAAGCAATTTATTGTCTTGCGCGTCAGGCGAATCAATATAATCGTCTGACTCCTCGCTGTCACTTTGGAGCTGAAGGAATAGCTCCACTGCCATGCGTGATGTGCTGGCAACATTCATCAGCAAGGTCCTCAGCAGCTCGGGCTCCATTTGTAACAGAAATCGCGCTGCAGACTCACAATGGCGCCAAACTGCTTGGGATGTGTAGCAAAGCACCACGGGGCATTGGAACAGGAATCGGAAAGACCCGCACCCTTCCGTCCCCTTCCCACAAGCCACAGCGCCAAAATGGGACGAGGTGCTCTGTGGGATAGCTGCCCACAATGCACCACTCCCAACAGCGCTGCAAATGTGGCCACACTGCAGCGCTGGTAGCTGTCAGTGTGGCCACACTGCAGCGCTGGCCCTACACAGTTGTACGAACACAGCTGTAACTCCCAGCGCTGCACAAATGTAAGTGTAGCCATACCCTTAGAAAAGTACCTCCCAGTGCTCTGAAATAGATTAGTAGGCTTGTTTGCATATTATGATTCAGCACAGGAAAGGGAATATCTCTCTTACAACAAAATGTTTGTTTTTTTTTCTTTGTGCAGCAGTATGATTGGGTGCAAATTTTCCATTGCTTTCTGATTTCAGGATAACCTAGCCTCCTTTCCATCTTTTTAATTAGACGCCGGTATGAAACTGAATATCAGCAATTGTACAAATTTGAAATCGTGGCTCCATTGGGTTAACCCCTTGGTTTACTGAACACTATACTGTATTAAATTTGCAGTTTTCATATCATATGAAAAATAATTTTGTAGAAATGTAAGTAATGAACACAAAGCTTAGATGTGCTTTTAGAGTCAAAGATTATGGGTATTGTTAATCTTTCATACGTTACTTTTCCTGAATAGTTGTGTAAAAATTTTCAAATACTATTTATTCATTGTATTAATTTTCATGTGAGAATTTTGGGATCTGATCTTTAAATGGTTATAAAAATGCAGCTTAGTGCAGCCATGCATCTGACGAAGTGGGTATTCACCCACGAAAGCTTATGCTCCAATACTTCTGTTAGGCTATAAGGTGCCACAGGACTCTTTTTTTTTTTTTTTTTTTTTTTTTTTTAATCACTTTTTACAGATCCAGACTAACACGGTCACCTCTCTGATACTTGATAGCTTAATGATGGAATTCATGTACAGTATGTTAAAAAACCTAGATATATAGTTGGAGTGCCACTCTTTTTTTGTGGGAGGGGAGGTGGGAGAGAGCAGAAAACACAATAATGGGAATCTTCTCTTGAAGTTACAGTATTCAAGGAATATATTAGTCATTTATAAACTCAAAGAAGTAATTGTTTCGAACTGTTTTAGATTGTTAAACAGGGTCTCACAGCTAATGCTTTGCTGGACAGAGGCATGCAGCTTACAGGATCAACATCCAAGTGAGTAAAAGATTGCATTATAGCAGAGGTCCCCAAACTGTGGGGTGCGCGTCCCCAAGGGGGTGAAGAGGAAAATTTTTTTGAGGGGGCGCTGCTGGGGCCTGGGCCAACCTCATGGAGGTGGGAGGGAGCACGATCCAGCTACACCCCTGCTGCTGGCCCCTAGGGCCATGGCTGCCAGCCCTGCACCTGGGGCCGTGGCTGCTGGCCCAAGCCAAGACTCTGCTCCCAGTCTTGGCCCCCTTACCCCATCCACATCCCTCCCCTCCTGGAGCCGCAGCCCCACTCCTGACCCCAGCTTGGGGGAAATGGGAGGGCGTGGACAGGAGTAACGGGGAGGGGGAGGTAAAAAGTTTGGGGACCACTATATTTTATAGTGTTGGTATGGCTTTAAATGAGAGGTGACTGAGTTTGTGTAATACTTTAACTGTTGCAGCTCTTGCTCGCCTTATTAAAATCAGTCTGGTGTCAGCAGCATTTTTGTTATATATCTATTTTAGAATGATATCATGTCTTATATAAAGGCTTTCCTGTGTTGCCCATCACCAAAATATATGAGCACCTCACCAACGTTAAAGGATTGCCCTTGTGTAGGGAAATAACATCCCCATTTTACATACTGTGAACTATGACTTGCCAAGGTACCACAGGAAGCCTGTGGCAGAACCAAAAGTAGAATTTGGCTATTGAGAGTCCCAATCTAATGCTTTAGTCACAAGACCATCCTTTCTGTAACATGTTATAAAAATGCCATTAATGTTGAGAATTGCCATCACCAATATTGTTTTAACACTGACTTAACCAATGTTAATGTCAGTAATAGCAGGGAAGAAGCATTTCAGTGAACTGAGAGGCCAGTTTTGCAATCTTTGAATTGAGGAATGCTTACTTGCATGCATAGTTCTAGCATATGTACATAGGTACTTTTCACATTTCACATATTAAATATGTAGTCTGTTGTGCTTATTCTGAAAAGTATCTGTGTCTTGAAAGACCCTCCTCATTCCCAGAGAATCTTCTGTTTAAATAAATAGAAGATTTGTTTAGTCTTGAATCTCCAACCCAAGGTTCTGATTCTTTTGGAGTAGCTATCATACCAAACTATTAGAAAATATATGTTAACTATAAATTTTATAATGCCTATTTTGAAAATCTGAATAATTAGTTTCTGTTTGACTTGATTAGTACACCCTATACTCCTTTGGAAAAGAAAACAATGGATAATACAGATGATGAAACAATCACAGAAGAATGGACCCTTGATCATCCGGTCTCCCAGACTAGAACAACAGCAATAGTGGAAGTAAAAGGAACTGTAGATGTTGTTCTTACTCCTCTGGTAGCAGAAGCTTTAGACAGGTATTTTATTTTCATTTACTTTAAGATAAATGTTTAAAATTGCTAGATACTAGAAAATCAATTGCTAAAAATCAAACTTTTTGGATAGACTAGTTGTATATAGGCTTTGGAAAAAGCTGATTTTATATAATGCATAGAATAGCAGCTGATGTCCTGCTCTTATTTCTCTCCCCCCCCCCCCCAGGCCAATTTATGTAATTTCACATGTCTAGCAGGAGAACTAGAAAAAATGTTACATTGTAGTGATTTGTGACCTGCTCTGACCTCTTGTTGGGAATTACCTTTTCTTTTGTGAACTGATTTTTTTTCCCTCTTTTATAGGTATATAGAAGCAATGGTACATTGTGCTAGCACTCAACACCCAGCAGCAATTGTGGATGATCTACATTATAAGGTCCTCAGAGAAGCTGTACAGAACAGCAAAACAACCTTTTCAGAGAATGTAAGGATACTACAAAACTGCAGGATGTTTTAGAGGAGCAGAAGCATGTATATTTTTATTAGATTGAGTGGGATGAAACACAACAAATAATATTGTCTTTATTTCAGATTAAATTTTTATCTTATCCTATGGTTAAGGATGCATGCACATTTGTTATAACCAAAATGTTCTCCTTTAAGTGATTGAGTACATACATATTCTACTCCAGGTGTCTGCATGCCCAGTGCACTTGAGTCGAAGATTTTTAGCTAGCACTGACCATTGTGGAGGTTCATGCTCCCTGCATGTGCTTGGGCTACCACCGGCGTAAAGGATGGAGTCACCTCACTCCTCTCTTACTTCGTCCTCCGCACCTGTGGCTAAGAGTTGGCTCCGGTGTCACCTGGAGCGCTCATCGTCTTTTCTTTGTTTAATATGTCGATAGTTCATAGTGTTAGTTTGCTGTTGTCTAAATAGATAAGGTTTTAGTGTTTACTTTTCTTGTTTCCTGAGCAGGGAATTTCTGTTGTTTTCTGGAGATGAACTACAGTGTCACTTTAAAATGTAAAAAATGCCCTTCCTGTTGTTGTGACCCTTAGTGATGCCTGATATGTTAAGGCAAAGGGCACCTAATGGACAGATGGTCATCTTCAGGTCTTTCTGGGTTGCAGAAATCTCATGAGATACTCCTGAGTAAGGGTGATCAGATGTCCCGATATTAGGAGCTTTGTTTTATATAGGCAATCTATTAGACTCTTCCCCCATCTTAATTTTTCACGCTTGCTATCTGGTCACCCTACTCCTGAGGGAGTACCTCATGGAAAAATCCATGCATCTAATCTGGAGCTGAATGGACAAAGAACTCATCATCCCCCAGTGCTCTGGCTGGTCCTCCTGTCACTCAAGAGACAAAAACTTGTGAAGGCACACGGGGAGTAAAGGCATCACTCTTCTTACCTGGGGCCATCTTCCAGCTCTCGGGAGGAGACTGAGTCAAGACCCCAAAAGGGCTCCTCGGGCTCTCACAAGAACTCAAATCATAGGATTTTGGCTGATAAGGGCTCTCCGAAATTCTCTGGTACTGAGGTTAAAATACATCAAGAGTGTCACTCACCACTACTGTCAGATTGTTTTAGTGGAATATGTGTACTGGCAATACATAATTTATCACAGGTAATGTTTTAGAATACTTCCAGAAAGTTGTGCTTTGTGATTGTGAGCTAGGGTTCTGCTGAAATGAAGCCATAAAAGCACATCTATCTTTTTGTGATAGGGGAATGGCAGAAAGGCAGGCCATCTGATACCTTACACAGTTGTCCCTAGCTTCCTATCAGTCTTTTGAAACTAATTGTAGAATTCTCCTCCTCCACAACTAGGGATTCTTTCTATCCTTGCTGATGATTCCTTATATTTTTAATTTACTTTGTGACCTCTCCTAGGGGTCTCCTGTCAAAGCAACTAATCTTTTAGATCAAAGGAACTCTTTGGAGTTAATTTTGGATCTTTAATCAGTTGAAATTTATGTGCTGAGCGACACAACCCTTTGTAGCACACTCAGACTCGGATGATCCAGAAATCATGACACCATAGGTTGGAATCAAACCTGAGTCTATTGCATTGCAATGCCTCTGAGCCATCCCATTACTTTACATTTAAAAAATATTTTGATAGGTTTCAATTAGTGTAAATTACTAACTGATACTACTTTTTTTTTAAAGTTATCTTCCAAACAGGATGTTAGAGGAACAAAAACAGAGAACCCTGCTACAGGAACAACAAACCAAGGACAGGCACAAACTAATCTTTCACTTAAGCAAGATAATGTGAAAATTAAAGGTCTTCAGGCCAATGTTACCATACCCAAGGTAATAATTTTCTGTGCATATGTGTAGTCTCACATGACAAGAGTTCACAAGCTAGCCGTAGTATATATTTTTTGACTTTTTGAAAAGCTTACCTCTAGCTGTGATAAATGACTGTCATATTTTGTTGAGGATTATAAATTTTTGTCAGCCTGCTCAATCAAAGTAATTTTATACTTTATTTGCATAACTATTTTAAAGTTTTTAACCAGTGCAATGGTATCTGACCGAACTTGTGTTCAAACTCTGTAAAAGGTTTAGATATGATTAAATTATTTCACCCTCTTGGATTTCATTTTTAATAGAAATGGTGTAGATTATATCAGATGAGAAACCTTTGATATGTATTTCTTTTTTTTTTAAAGGGACATTTTTTAAAAAAAACCTGTCTATTCTTTGGGGGAATTTTGTGTTTAGGTAAACTTGTGTTTATTGCAAGCATCGGTTGAAGAAACCCCAGGCATTGCTTCTGGCAAAACTGTGACTCATGTTTCCTTAGTATCTTTGTGTTTTGATAGAATTGCTACACAAGTTCGTATGAACAGGTAAGAACAAAACATTTAATTTATAACTCTTAATATCTTGCAGATCAGGAGAATCTGAAAAAATTGCTCTGGCTGAGCCTTTTCTTGTCACTGGATTTCTAAATATAAATTAGTTTTTAAATGACGTGGGGAAGAGCACTTTGGAATCTTTAAAGCCTTAATCCTTCAGTTACACAGGTTTAACTCTTAGTGATGTCAGGAGAGATTTGTACTTATGCTACTGAGGGGAGAATTAAATTTTTGTTAGTTTTCGTAATCAACTTTTATTATTTTTTGTGAACAAAGAGTTCTTAGTTCTGATGTGCCTACTTTATTTTAAATTGGCGTAAAACTAAAAGAAACTCGGTAAATAATTGTCTTTGAGATTTTCATATTTATTTTTCCCTTTTCACTTAAAAGGGGTGTGATTGAAGAGACTTCAAACAATGCAGATACTGGGAGGAATTCAGTAACATTTGATCGGTACATCCATTCCAGTAAAATGCAGCCCCAGTCTTCTGGCTCACTGAGATCAAATGCTGGAGCAGAAAAAGGAAAAGAAATTGCTGCCAAACTGAACATTCATCGTGTTCATGGACAGCTTAGAGGCCTTGATACAACAGGTTGGCTTATTCATAAGTGTGGAAACAATTTTTTTTTGTTTGAGGCATCAACTGTGATTGTATATTTAAGGTTGAGTCAGATTTCAGTTTTTCTAATCCTAGCTTTTGACTGAAATTACCATTTTAGCTGCTGTCCAAATAATGGCAGCTGGTCTTATCTTTTGTTTAAAATGCAATACCTATTAGTGAGTATATTTTTTCCATTGTCATTTTCAATGGAGAGGGGAGGCAAAGTTTCACAAATGCCTTTCTTGCTGTTGTTTAACTTCAAGCGTCCCTTTGGTGACAGAATTTTGCTAGCATACGTCAGGTCTGTCACATGATGCTTAGGATAACTCCTCTAATTTTTTTTTTTGTACAAGTCACAGGTCTGACTCATTTTAGACCTCAGACTTCAAAGAAAGTAATATAACAAATTTAAAATAGTCTGTTTTGGGTTTGTTTTCTTAGTGATTATACACATTACACACTTACAACATGGGCAGAGGCGTACATTCTAGCCACTGAATAAACTTCGAATTTGTACTGAAAATATATTTTGAAAATACCCATAAAATATAGTGGACTCGAGCAAATGCCTTTAAAAAAACAAAACACTTTTTTTATATGCCATGAAGTTTCCCTTTTATCTAAGAGAATCACATCAATATTACTGTATTTCATTTATCATTTGGTATCATTCATTTGGAATGTGCTGTAACAAGATTTTTCCTTTGGGCTAAAGTATCTCAGAGGCTGTAACCAGTCACAAGTCAATTTTTGAAAAGCAGCCACAAACTTTTCTTTATATAGCGTCGTATTTTTGCTAACAGTACCTTAACATTATTAAGATTGGAAATATATTTGGGCTTTAATTTAATTTTGGGATCCTTGTTCTGTTGCTTTCTTCTCCAGGCTTTTTCAGATTGTATATAGGTGATGGAAAATGTGGTGAAAAGGAAACACTATTTTAAAATGTTATGAGCAATGCTTAATGAGTAGGTTTTTGTT
This sequence comes from Gopherus flavomarginatus, assembly GCF_025201925.1. Classification (NCBI taxonomy): domain Eukaryota; kingdom Metazoa; phylum Chordata; order Testudines; family Testudinidae; genus Gopherus; species Gopherus flavomarginatus. The sequence continues at coordinate 183,525,185 of NC_066619.1, forward strand.
TGTTTTGTTAGTTGTATTTTGCAGCACTTCCAAATGTTAAGATGACTTCTTTCAATCTTTCCTTTCTGTGCATAATTTTAAAAAAAAGATTGATAAATGCAACCGTCCCCCTTCTCTCCCCAAATCCAAACAAACCCTCTTTAATTTAGGAAAAATGCACTGTCGCTATAAAAATGCGCTATATCCATATAAATTCTTTGTCATCATCTGTATAAAAAAGAAGTAAATTGCTTGTTTTTACAGACATTGGGACTTGTGCAATAACAGCGATTCCTTTTGAGAAGTCAAAAGTTCTTTTTACTTTGGAAGAGTTGGATGAGTTTACTTTTATCGATGAAACTGATCAGCAAGCTGTTCCAGATGTAACTCGAATAGGTCCCAGCCAAGAGAGGTGGGGCTGGATAATGTTTGAATGTGGAATTGAAAATTTAACAATAAAAGGTAAAGCTAGAGTATTGCAATACTACATGATCAATATTATTTACTGTTATTGTAATTAATTAATGAAATGCTTTGTTAGGTGTTCCAAGTTTCTAATCTTCATTTTTAATTTTAATTAAAAAAGTTACTGAATGTAGGTGGTATTAAATAGTTTATATTTTATGTGAACATACGTACTTTACACAATGGATTATCTAATAGGTAAGCTTGTATAGTTGCCTATATAATTAGCTCAGAATGACATGTACTAGGTACAGAGTAACTTTTTAAAGGTTAAATATTAGCTTTATTTCAGCCTTAATGATATTTAAGGAGTTTTGTCTATAACATTGAGTTTGTAAAGATAGAAATTGGTAATATGACTAGTCCTTTGGGCCATGATCCTACAATCAGACCCAGAGTAGGGGTCTGCTTGCAGGATTGGAGCCTTGTTTTCCAGAGAGAAGTTCACTCTTATAAAAGAAATAGTCTAAATGTGTTCTGCATCTGAATTGTTCTCTTCAGTAGATTGTGTGTTTAATGTTTCAGTTAGATAGAGGGCATGCAAAATTGCTTTGAGGAGATATAAACTTTTCCAAAAACAGGTATTACACTTATTTGTATCTAAATATATGTACACAAGGATTAACAAAAGTATGCAGCATAGTATTTGTGAAAGTAAGAGGAGTTACAAATGTTTTGCATGGGAATGGAAAATTGACAAAATTCCCTATTTTTAAAAGTTTTTGAAAATAGAATAAATGGAACACATCAAGAGTTTTGTAAACAAATTACTCTAATTTTGTATTTAAAGGTGGAAGACAATCTGGAGCTGTTTTATATAGTACTTTTGGAGTCATGGGTAAATCTAGTGCCACAGAGAGGGGTGGATTACTTGCATCCAACAATTCTTCAGATTCTCCAACTGGTAGTGGTTATAATACCGATGTGTCTGATGATAATCTTCCTTGTGATAGAAGTCCCTCTTCAGACATAAATGGAAATTCAGTTTCAGATGAACAGGTGGGTGCATGCCCTTTTAAATTATTCAGATTGGTACTTCTCTAAGGGTTGATTTCTTTTTTAGCAATTGCTAATGATAGTGCAGAATTATTTTTAGAAGCAGTTTAACAACTTCTGTATTTACTTTGAATTCAAAGTATCTGCTTACATAGCTTACATAGTTAAAATTGCAGTTTTCTGAAGGATGCGTCGTCTATGATCTTGGGAGATAGTGTGGGGCATGTGTGTTTTTTATTCCTCTTGTCCAGTTAAATGTCATATGCAATTTTATTTTTTGACAGACAGTACATAATATGCTTTTCTGTTAAGCACATGTTGCCCTCTGAAAACAATTTACCTCTTTTTGTGTAGGATGAAGGAGTTGAATCTGATGATCTGAAAAAAGATCTTCCTCTAATGCCTCCCCCACCTGACTCCTGCAGCATGAAGCTGACAATCAAAGAAATTTGGTTTAGTTTTGCAGCTCCCACTAATGTGCGCTCTCCTGCCCATAAATTTTCAAGGTATATTTCTTTTAAGTCTAAGGAAGGAAGTAAAAGGAGCGGGTCTGTATATTATTAAATCTGGTATATTCTGTGTGCAGCCTCCTTAGTAATTGCTGCTGCTTCTGTTATTGGATAATGACAAAACTTTGGGATATAGATAGATCAGACCAAATCAGTGTCACTGTACTACGCAACTGCTGGTATAACTGTCATCATTATATGGAGATATATCTAGTTATTTTAAAAGGGATTAAAAATGATTAAATAGTGAACATGATATAGGGAAAGTGTAGGAAAGAGGAATATTTTTAGAAGTGCTTAAAATTCCATTTTTCTAAAGGAATTTAGTCAAGTAAGAGCCTAAGGCTTGACTACTCGAGGAAGCTAGTGTGGGATAAGCTAGGGTGTGAAGTTAAAGCATGTGAACTATTCTGCATTAACACAGCCATGAGCACACTTTTAGTACACACTGAGTGTCTTTGTGCACTGTAGCTTAATATACTTCCAAAGTGTATTAAGTTAAAGCAAACAAAGACACACTTAATGCGTAGTACGTGTGTCCACGAGGGGAGCTAGTGTGTGGAGTGGATGGCGTGCACTAGCTACTGTGAGCTTTTTGCCTTGGTAGAGACAAGCCTTTGGTGTCATTGAAAGTGGGACTTGAGTTCCTAAATCAATTTTGAAAATATTCAGGAAGATATTATATTTGCAGTGGTAATCACTGAAAAAGCTGGAAATACCAAAGTTGGAGTTGCATATAGTGTTGGGTATAAAATACAGCAAAGGTTTTTGACCAGTTTTTAGGGTAAATACTAATCTTATCACGTCTTGACCTTTTATTGTAATGTGTACTTTTAAAAAAAAATCTGAGGCAGTGAAATTGTTTGGGGGAAGTGATGGTATTGCTTGAGTGAGAGAGAGGTGTGTATCATTTTCTTTCCCCTTTCCATCTGTCAAAACTACTTGTACACTCTTGCATGACTCCCATTCCTGTGACCTGTCTTCCACTTTGAAAATCCAGTTACCCTATTCCAGGAAGGAGGGAGAAGAGTAAGAGAGCCTGTAGCAGGAGTGAGAAGGGCATTAGTGAGGGTGTTTCTGGCATTTAGAGCCACATATTTATCTTTGCACCAGTTTTAAATATGAATAATAATGTTCTGTATAGCTTAACATTTTCAAGCCTATAAAGATTGTTTTGTTTCACTTTATAACTCTATCTAGTTATGTAATATAGAATATCAGGGTTGGAAGAGACTTCAGGAGGTCATCTAGTACAACCCCCTGCTCAAAGCAGGACCAATCCACAGACAGATTTTTGCCCTAGTTCCCTAAATGGCCCCCTCAAGGATTGAACTCACAACCCTGGGTTTAGGAAGCCAAAGCTCAAACCACTGGGCTATGCCTCCCCCCTCAAACTAATGCATAAGGAAACATTACTGATAATCATTGCTTAACTTGAATTCTGCCTTTTTAATATTTAATTTTTCTTCAAATAGGCAACTGAACCTACTGAGCACTGCAACTCCTGCTGTTGGTGCGTGGCTTGTTCCCGTTGATCAACTGAAGTCTTCATTAAACAGATTAGAAACTGAAGGAACTCTAAGGATCTGTGCTGTCATGGGCTGCATAATGACAGAGGCATTAGAGGTTGGTGACTCACTGAAAAATAAGGTCAACAGACTTAAAATAAGCACAAGCAACACACCTTCCTTTGGTGTCTGTCTTCTTTAGTGATTTCCTTGTAACTGAAATCCTATGCCTGTTGAACTGGCCACAGATTTCACCCCTTGTGATTTGGACGCAGAACCTAAACTTCCATGGGAAAAGTTTCTAGCTATTATGTCTGAGGAGGAAACCTTGGTGATTGTGAACAAAATGGACCTGATTCTCCTCTCACACTGGTGTTAATAAATGGTGTCTCCAGTTGCTGTCAGTGGAGTTACACCACTGTAAAGTAATGGGAAATGAGGAAAATTAGGTCCCATACTAAATGCCTTTGGGAATGTGTGAACTATCCAGTGCATCTTCGTGGGCTGCAAACGGAAACCTAATGAAAACAATGAAACCTAATGAAAACCCTCTATATTTTTTAAAAAGGTAAAATCGCTTCTTGGTGCCAAAAGCCCCATGTGACCTTGCCCAGCTGTCAAAATCTTAATTTTTTTACTGGACAACTTCTGTAAAGTTTAATTATTAGCAAACAAAATTCTATGACAAAGTAAATATTGAAAATATTGGCTTAGTATACAACTGAAAAACATTTGAAATTTGAGATTTGACTTGAGTTCAATACCCAAATGAATATCACAAGACATACTGTACCAGTGGTATTAATTTAATATTTAATTCAGTAAAAATTATTTTCAATTTACTTGATTATGCAGAAATGTCATTTTCCTGCCAAATGCAACATAATTTAGCTGCAGAAATTCGGGGGACTTGATGCAGAATTTAGGTTAACTGTGTTGTAGAGTACACATGACACTGATTTTATACCACAAACTTCTTTGCTTCTGTTCACTAAATCAGTCTCATTGGTGGGAATGTTTTTCAGGGGTTCCTTGTCTGCTATTGCAAGACCTGGCAGGTTTATGCTTGTTACAGTTGCCTATCCCCTTACCTTAAGTGTCATCACATGCTTGAAACTTGAATAAAAAAATCTTATACTGCAGGGAACAATTTATAGGATTAGGGTGGCTTCTTCTAGAATTAAACTGTTAGAAAAAAATTAGTTTGTTTAGTTCGTAGGAGGAATTATTAATTTCTGTAATCGATATCAGAAGTTCTAAAATGCAATGTGGTCTCTTAGTGTATTTTTTTCCACCGTATAGTATAGCAAATATCCTGCTCTGTCAACGGAGATGGACATAGAAATATTTTCTATTTCTAGGTAGATTTTCTTTAAATCTTCCAGAACAGTGTGGTATCATTAGAGTTTGACATCAGACTGTAAAACAGACTATAAAAGCCTGTGGCTCAGTGTCACATTGGGGGATGCAATCCAGACCAATAAGGTTGTATCACTGTCTGCCTGTAATAAATAATAATAATTGGAGATATACCTATCTCCTAGAACTGGAAGGGACCTCAAAAGGTCATTGAGTCCAGCCCCCTTCCTTCACTAGTAGGACCAAGTACTGATTTTTGCCCCAGATCCCTAAGTGGCCCCTTCAGGGATTGAACTCATAATCTTGGGTTTAGCAGGCCAATGCTCAAACTGCTGAGCTATCCCTCCTGATTGCGTTATGAAAGGAGACTCAAAGAGCTTGGCTTGTTTAGCCTAGCCAAAAGAAGGCTGAGGGGGGATATGCTTGCTCTTTATAAATATATCAGAGGGATTAATATTAGGGAGGGAGAGGAATTATTTAAGCTTAGTACCAATGTAGGCACAAGAACAAATGGGTATGAACTGGACACTAGGAAGTTTAGACTTGAAATTAGACGAAGGTTTCTAACCATTAGAGGAGTGAAGTTCTGGAACAGCCTTCCCAGGGGAGTAGTGGGGGCAAAAGACATATCTGGCTTTAAGATTAAGCTTGATAACTTTATGGAAGGGATGGTATGATGGGATAGCTTAATTTTGGCAATTGATCTTTGATTATCAGCAGATAAGTATGCCCAGTGGTCTGTGATGGGATGTTGGATGGGATGGGATCTGAGTTACTGCAGAGAATTCTTTCCTGAGTGCTGGTGAGTCTTGCCCACATGCTCAGGGTTTAACTGATCGCTGTATTTGGGGTCGGGAAGGAATTTTCCTCCTGGGCAGATTGGCAGAGACCCTGGAGGTTTTTCACCTTCCTCTGCAGCGTGGGGCCTGGGTCACTTGCTGGTGGATTTTCTGCAGCTTGAGATCTTCAAACCACAATTTGAAGACTTCAATAACTCGGACATAGGTTAGCGGTTTGTTATAGAAGTGGATGGGTAGGGTTCTGTGGCCTGCTTTGTGCAGGAGGTCAGACTAGATGATCATAATGGTCCCTTCTGACCCTAAAGTCTGAGTCTGAGTAAATGCTTTGCTGCTGTGGCCAACAGCCTGGACACTGAGGGTATGTCTACATCTACAATTTTGCAGCGCTGGTTGTTACAGCTGTATTAGTACAGCTGTATAGGGCCAGCGCTGCAGAGTGGCCACACTTACAGCAACCAGCGCTGCAAGTGGTGTTAGATGTGGCCACACTGCAGCGCTGTCGGGCGGCTTCAAGGGGGGTTCGGGGAACGCGAGAGCAAACCGGGAAAGGAGACCAGCTTCGCCGCGGTTTGCTCTCGCGTTCCCCGAACCACCCTGCAAACCGCAGGGAAGGAGACCTGCTTGCTCGGGGGTTCGGGGAACGAGAGAGCAAACCGGGAAAGGAGACCAGCTTCGCCGCGGTTTGCTCTCGCGTTCACCGAACCACCCTGCAAACCGCAGGGAAGGAGACCTGCTTGCTCGGGGGTTCGGGGAACGCGAGAGCAAACTGGGGAAGGAGACCAGCTTGATTACCAGAGGCTTCCTCAGGTATGCTGGGATACCTGCTTATTCCACGGAGGTCAAGAAAAGCGCTGGTAAGTGTCTGCACTTGATTACCAGCGCTGGATCACCAGCGCTGGATCCTCTACACCCGAGACAAAACGGGAGTACGGCCAGCGCTGCAAACAGGGAGTTGCAGCGCTGGTGGTGCCCTGCAGATGTGTACACCTCCTAAGTTGCAGCGCTGTAACCCCCTCACCAGCGCTGCAACTTTGTGATGTAGACAAGCCCTGACAGTCAGCAGACAAGCGTGCAGTGAATGTCTGTGTGCTAAGCAGCTCTGACTAAGCAACTCTGTTTCTAGCAGCATGCTTGTTACACCCCAGCTATACTCTGATATACACCAGCGTTGAGTACACGTGGCAAGATGACCCTAAGACCCCCCCAATCCAACAGTTTTTCCCAAACTGTGTGTTCTACAAGGTTCACCCCTAAACCATTCAGAGGAATAATACAGTTTGTTTGCTTCTCTAAAGAGACAAAATGCTCATCTTGTCACTTTAACTGGAGTTTGCAATTCCTTTGATGCAAATACTGCACTGGGTTGGTTTAGATTGAAAATAAAACAAGTTTATTAATGAAAGGAAATAGGATTTTAAGTGAATTCAAGTATAAATGATGGTGTTTAGAAATAAAAGGGAAAGATGCTTTCTAAGGGCTAAGACTTAACACAACAATCTACAGCCTTTGTTTCAGGTAGTTTTCTTACCAATCTGCCTTCCAGCAAGATGGCTGACCACCATTCTGGTCAGGATTTCCCACAAAGTCCAAAGTGCTCATTCCTTAATCATCTTAGGTGAATGGTAACTTAGGTTTCTTTGCCCCTCTCTTTTGTAGTCCAGTGAACCTTTGAAATGGATTATTCTGAAGATTACCTCTCAAAGTAAAGTTCATTCAAGTTGTGAGGAAGGATTCATGGAGTCTTCTGGTGGAAATTTCATGTTGGCTTCTTCACCATCTTGTGTTTGCTAAGATGCAAATGAATGGATCTGTTCCTCAATTAACCACTCAGGAATACAGTATGGGGAGGAGATCTCCTCCCCTTGTTAGCTTGATGGTTTTTAAGTAAATACATTCTCATTGTCTCTTAATGTATCTTGGAGGAACCATCAAGATGGCAGAACCACATACGTTCCTCTGAAGTTATCCCAGCCTAGCCCTGCCTAGCAGACACACTTTAAGAACATAATTTCCAATTGGTTTGTAATTTTGAATTTGTTCTCCGTACATATACCAGACAATAATATTAGTGATCAGTATACCATTAGCTTTCTATTGATATTTTATATAACACTTTTAAAATTCAGGTTTTGGCATTAGTGTGTTGCAGTACACTCAACTGATCAGACCAGCTGAAACTCACAACCAGGTACCAGAGACACAAAATGGGTGAGATAATGTCTTTTATTGGACCAGCTTTTGTTGGTGAAAGAGACAAGCTTTCAAGCTACACAGAGCTCTTTAACAGGTCTTTGTAGCTAGAAAGCTTGTCTTTTTCACCAACAAAAGTTGGGCCAATGAAAGATATATTGCCTCATCCATCTTGTGTTTCTAATATTCCTGGGACCAATATGGCTACAACAACATTGCAAACAACAGTACCAGATACAAGTGAGCTCCTTGCTCTCTTACTTTAGGATGCTGTTAGGTCATACAGAGGTTTATAACATGCATGCATTTTTATATGTACTTATATAAATATTTATTTCAGAATAAAAGTATGCACTTCCCTTTGAGAAGCAAATACAACAGACTGACTAAAGTGTCTCGTTTCCTACAAGAAAATCCTTCCTGTTTGTTGTGTAATATACTGCATCACTACCTTCATCAGGCAAATTATTCCATCATTGAGGATGCTACCATGGTGAGTTATCCTTTAAAGAAGTAAATAATAGTGTGTACATAATAGTTTTATAATATTGAGGTTATTACAGTTTAGCATGTAAACCTAGTACAGACTGCAGGTTTCTTAATGTAGATAATTGTATAAAAACATTAAAGTGCTTATTAGTTACTATTGTAGAGGGCTTGAATTTTTTTGACTACCATTTCTACATTATAGATTAATAGTTTATTTAGCTATTTTATTTATAAATTTTGAGAGACACCATGAATTTAACATGTGGATTTAACCTCCCCCTCCCCTCAATAATTTATTGGCCTTTCTATGTCATGTTTCAGTTTTCTTTAAACATTTCCATTTTCCATTTTTGGACGTGAAAGCTGCAGAAATATAAACTCTTCAGAAGCTTTTATTCGAGATCATGTTCTGCATGATCAGAAAATGCTTTGTAACACTGATCTTTTTCAGTTTATGTTAAGATGCTATTGTGTATGTCTGTATTTTTAGAGTGATGGCCTTCCTGCATTAGTGACTTTAAAGAAAGGTCTAGTTGCACTTGCTAGGCAGTGGATGAAATTCATTGTGGTGACACCAGCTTTCAAAGGAGTTAGTTTACACAGACCAACTCAGCCGTTGAAACCACAGACAACTGCACACCATGAGCATGAGGATGGAGTTGGATTAGACAGTGGAGGTGGCCTTCAGAGTGACACAAGTGCTGATGGAGCAGAGTTTGAGTTTGATGCAGGTATATTTGTGTTGCAGTTATGCTCTATACAAATGACGTGGGAACAAATAATACTTTTAGACAACTTTTGTGGTAAAATAGCATAATAACTATGTTTATCTTTTAAGGCTATGTCTGCACTACAGACCTGACAGCGGCACAGCTGTACCGCTGTAGTTGTGCCGCTGTAAGGTCTCCTGTGTAGCCGCTCTGTGCCGGCAGGAGAGGGTTGTCCTACCAGCATAGTTAAACAACTCCCAATGAGCAGCGATAGCATTGTGCACACCAGCACTTTTGTGGGTGAAATTTATGTTGGTCGGGTTTTTTTTGTTTTTTTAACACCCCTGACTGACAGAAGTTTTACACAAAAGTTCTAGTGCAGACAAAGCCTAATGCTATGGCATCTGATGCTAAAGCTCTCTAAATCTGTGGTACTAGTTCAGTCCTCACTTCACCTCAGTGAACTTTTGTTTTAACTAGAACTAGGGTTGCCACCTGTCTTAAAAAATTGACAAGTGATTTTCTTTCTTGCTCACCCTTATTTGATAACATAAAATACTTCAGCTTAATTAGTTGCCTCATGCACATTTAACTTATATTATATGCTATCTCTGACATTGTAGACTTACGTCATGCATTTGAATGGTTATAGCTATGTTTCTGTCTTTGCTAGGTATTTTCCGTGTGTAATGGTTGCGGGACTCACCCCTGTGGCGCTTCCTGCTAGTTGTCTCAGGGAATTAGCTCTTTCCAGTGCAGAGCACCCTCTGCCGGCCAGTGTCCCGCTGCCGCTGGCCCCTGTGTCCCTCCCGGACTCCGGTGCCCTTCGTCTTTGGGGTGCTGCCCCCTGGCAATACCCCTGCAGTCTCAGGGTCTCCCCACCCAGGGGAACCCCCAACCTTCTATCCCCACCTTGCCTCAGCCTATGGGCTACAGCCAGTCGCCATCGAGCCCCCTTTCACTGGGGCCAACTGTAGACTGTATAAGCCAGTCATCATAGGCAAGGGAGGTATTGACCTGCTGCCTTTCCCTGCATCCCAGTACCTCCAGGGGCCTTGTACAAGGCCCTGCTGCCTGAGGGGTTGCTGGCCTGGAGCTCCTCTAGCCTTTCCCCAGCCCTGCTTCACTCCAGTACCCTTTAGCACTTAGGCAGCTAGGTCCATCTCTCTCCTCAGCTAGTGGGAGACTACTTGCTCCTGGCCCACTGCCCTCTTTAAGAGCCAGTTGGGCCCTTATTAAGCCAGTTACAGCTGTGGCTGCTTTCCCAATCAGCCCAGCTTTCAGAGCTGCATCCCTCTCAGGGCTGCTTTTACCAGTGCAGCCCTCCCCAGGGCTACTTGTACCCTTCCAGGGCTGAAGTGGGGTGAGCACCCCACTACACCGTGACATAAAATTTTAAAAGCTGTCTTAGTATAATTTCAAAACATGCTTGACAACTGCATTATACTCTTGTATACATGCCAGCTGGCACATGCTTGGGGTTTTGTTCTTCGTTAGATTTTGCTTAGATTAGTCGCTTTGCCATCTGTGTGCCAAAATGCAAAAGCATGGATGTGTACGTGTTGGTTTGGGAATAAGCGTACATAATAGATACTCTTGGATTTGTTTAACATCAAGTTAATTTGTACAATTGTTACATGGTTCAGCTACAGTCAGTGAACACACAATGCTCCTAGAAGGAATAGCTAGCCGTCCTCCACCTGCTGGAGTTTCTTCTGGGCCTGTAACTGGGGCTGAGATCATGAGGAAATTATCCAAGACCCATACTCACAATGATTCTGCTCTGAAAATAAAGGTAAGCTTATACTGTAACTTGGAAGATATGGGGGGAGAGAAGTGTTTTGTTTGCAATCTATTTTAAGTTTGATTTTGTGTCCCCAAAATAATTTTCACCTGGATTAAACACTAATCAATATAATGCATACTATGCAATTAAGCCATGTTCATTATACTGTAGAAAAGAGTTACATTTAATCACTATAGTTTCTCCCCCACAGCAGTTAACTCTAGGTCCCCGCTTTCAAACACAGACCATTAAATTGTGGATTCCAAAATGTATGGGTGCACATGAGTAATATTTAGGATAAAATATGTGGTTGTGTGCACAAATTGGGAAATTTTTGGCTAAAACATGCAATTTAGGAATATGATGTATAAAGTCTGCTGTCACTGGTGTTATTATACTGCAGAACCCTATTACATTTTCTGTACATAAATAATCTAGAAATTCTTAGAGAGAGTTCCTCCTTGATTTTGGTTCCAATGATGGTGTTAGCTAAAAGTGACTCTTGTTCTGAGGATAATAGTAAAAAGGTTTTGTTTGTTATGGTACTCTGATTGTAGCCTCCGTGCTAGTATTGTCTTGCAGCGTTAACAGTAGTAAGAGGTCTCCACAAGAGTTCTGCCAAAAGAGTTCGTATCAGAGCCAGATTATGATCCCTGAGTTTCTGGATTCTGGTCTTCTGTTCAGCCTTAATAAAGTGTTCATAGCACTTAATGATTACTTATTTTGATTTTGTTACATGTATATAGATTACTTGCCATTTTGTGTTTTGTGTGTGAAAGGGTATACATCCTTACCAGTCCTTGAGCTATACTAGTGGAGACACAGCCACGGATTCACCAGTGCATGCTGGCCGTTCTGGAATGCCAGTCAAGGAAAGTCCAAGAAAGGAGAGCCTACTCAGCTACCTTACTGGAAGTTTTCCTAGTTTGCATAATCTTCTTGAAGGGACTCCTCAAAGAAGTACTACAGCAGTTAAAAGTAGTTCTTTAACAAGAACAGGTACTGTACACTGTCATGGTATAATTCCCCACTCTGAACCTTAGCGTCCGAAAGATGGGGTACCAGCATGAATTCCTCTAAGCTCAATTATCAGCTTAGTACTTGTGCTGCCACCAACCAGGAATTCCAGTGCCTGGTACACTCTGGTCCCCCCAAAACCTTGCCCGGGGACCCCCAAGACCTAGACCCTCTGGATCTTAACACAAGGAATGTAAACCCTTTCCCTCACCGTTGTCTCTCCCAGGCTTCCCCTCCCTGGGTTACCCTGGAAGATCACTGTGATTCAAACTCCTTGAATCTTGAAACAGAGGAAAATCCACCTTCCACCCTCCTTCTCTCTCCCCCTCCCAGACTCTCCCTGAGAGAGAAAGTAATCCTAACACCGAGAGAAAATTAACCTCTCTCTCCCCCTTCCCTCCTTTCTCCCCACCAATTCCCTGGTGGATCCAGACCCAGTCCCCGGGGGTCTCACCAGAATAAAAAAAAAAAATCAGGTTCTTAAACAAGAAAAGCTTTTAACTAAAGAAAGAAAAAAAAAAACAGTAAAAATTATCTTTGTAAATTTAAGATGAAATATGTTACAGGGTCTTTCAGCTATAGACACTGGGAATACCCTCCCGGCCTAAGTATACAAGTACAAATTAAAATCCTTTTCAGCAAAATACAAATTTGAACTCCTTTCAGCCAAATACACATTTGCAAATAAAGAAAACAAACATAAGCCTAATTGCTTTATCTACCTAGTACTCACTATTCTGAAGTTATAAGAGCCTGTATGGGAGAGATTGGAGAGAAACCTGATTGCACGTCTGGTCCCTCTGAGGCCCCAGAGTGAACAACCACCAAAATCTAACCATGCACACAAAAACTTCCCTCCCTCAAGATTTGAAAGTATCCTGTCCCCTGATTGGTCCTCTGGTCAGGTGGCAGCCAGGTTTACTGATCTTGTTAACCCTTTCCAGGCAAAAGAGATATGAAGTACTTCTGTTCTATTAACTCTTACTATCTGTTCATGACATACACGCTATGTCTTTGGAATTTTTCAGTTTACCTTATGAAGGGCTAATCATCAAAAAAGAAGCAATGCTTTCCCAAAGGTGTTAGGATATTTTTCCTTCTGACTTTCTAAGGAAGCTGTAAGGTTATTACAGCAGTTCCTAGTGGTGACTGCTATATTTTAACACCACCTCACCCACCCCCCACATATATTTACATTTTTATAACGTTATGAAAAAATAGAATTTTGAAGTGAAGTTTTGCATGTCTGATCTCTTTCCAAGAATGGTGTGGGGTGTGTGTGTGTGTGTGTGTGTACATACAACCATTCAAACAACAGAACTGAGAAACTTTATATATAACTCCTCTTGAGAAGTGTGTCCAATATGATAGATAGATTGTAAAGACAGAAGGGACCACTATGACCATCAAGTCTGACCTCTTGCATAACATGGACCATAGGCCTTCCCTGATATACCTCAGTTCAAACAGGTGGTAAATCTTTTAGGGAAAAAAATCCAATCTTAATTTTAAAATTGCTTGATAGAGAATCCACCACAACCCTTGGTAAGTTGTTCCAATGGTTAATTGTCCTCACTGTTAAAATTTGTGCTCTATTTCCTGTCTGAATTTGTCTAGCTTCATCTTCCATCCATTGTATCTTGGACTAGCACTAGGGCTGCTGCTCACCTTCTTGCCTTATGTCCCTCCCCGACAGGCAGCTGCTCTGTTTCTTGTTTGCTCACTTGGGGCTAATCTATGTTACCACTTAAGCAACATATTGACTTACAGGTGTGAAAAGCGACGTAAATTACATGGATTTAAAGTGGTGTCTACACCATGCTATGTCAGTGGGAGAGCCTCTCATTGATGTGGAGTTATGCTGATGGGAGAGCGCTCTCTCATCGGCATAGTGCATCTTTACCAGACATGCTACAGCGGCTCAGCTGCATTGATGCAGCTGTACTGATAGACTGCGGTAGTGTAGACTAGCCCTTGTTCTCTCCTCCTTTGTCGCTGCTGCGTCTACATAGGGTCTCTGTCTCCAGGAATGGCTGATCTGAAGGGAAGCTGAACGCACATGTTGTTTAGTAACTCGGTGATTTTGAAGAAATCTGCCTACATGAGCACCTCACAAAATGAAGATCTCGATTTTAAATGTGAACACTTTCCTTTAGTTCTACTTTAAAAAAAATGCCCAAAGCCAAAAAGCAAGATAAATATGTAAAAACGCATCATTAAAGTTGTTAATTTTAAAGTAAGAGTCTGGAAGTACATAACATTAATTCTCATTGCACATCCTATAATTTGAAAATTAGTATCAAAATTTATACTATAAATTTGTTTTTTCAGTGGAAAAGCAGAAATAAAAGAATTAAAGCAATACTATACTGGGCAGGGCTTTGAAGCGGAGCCCGGTACTGGAGCGTGGAGCAGCTCCACAGCAGTGGAGCTGCAGGTTTTTGCCTGGAACTGGAGCGCAGCCGGAGCACAGCTCCAAAGCCCTGGTACTGAGAAGGTTAACTTTGTACTTCCTGACTCTCTGCTTGTTACCGTTCCTGTTGTTTTTATGGTAGCAGTTAGAGGCTCTGAACAGGACTGAGGCCTTGGTGTACTAGGTGCTTTACAGTGGTAAGCTCTTGTAAGGTCATCTTGTTGCTTTTTTGATCACCCCTACTCTGAAGTATGGAATGTTGGGGGAGAAGATGACAACCAAATAATTACAATTTTTTTTAAAAACTTTCATTTTATGTATTTTTACTAGTGTGTGTGTGTGTGTGTGTGCACATGTGTGTGTGTACACAGGATTTTGAAGTGAGCCTTCAAGCCCAGTTTGACATATTGGGGTTAGTGAGGCTTGTGTTAGTGCTCTAAAAATAGCTGTATAGATAACGCTTTGAAGTTGCAGCTTGGGCCGGAGCTCAGGCTCTGAACCCTAGGGTTGGGGTGGACTTCCCCAGCACCAATAGTTTGCAAGAGTGCTGTCTGACTATTTTTTTATACCTTTCTGAAATATCCCTTGAGAAATTCCTATATATCGGAATAAGTTAACAGTAAAGGTACCTCACCTGTTTTCTATTATCAATATACCTATGTTGTGTACCAATTTTACACCGTAATTTTGGTGTCATGGTCTTTAAAACTTTCTTAAAACTGATTTATTAATACAGGAAATACCATGGCCACAGACATGTTATCTGAACATCCTTTGTTGTCTGAACCATCATCTGTGAGTTTCTATAACTGGATGTCAAATGCTGTTGGCAACAGAGGAGGTGTAGTGCAAGAGTCTCCCAACACCAAATCTGGACACAATAGCCTTCCAACAGGTATTGTTAACCATGACTGGACTTCAAAAATATTGCATAGTTATCAGTTTTCCCTGAGTTATGCAATTCCTTGCATTCTGGTGCAGGGTATTTTGATTTGCATGATCAGTCTACTTCCTATCTTTCCTGTATGCAGATTTCTATACTCTGATTCTTGTAGCTGTTGTTGGCCAGTCAGAATGCAGAAATCTGCATAATTACCGTGTGCTAATTTTTTATTATTCCTCTTCTGTAAAATGGGTTTAATAATACTTCTTTATATCAGAGAAGTGGTGGTAGCATAAATGCATTAGTGTATTTGTAGCACTTAAATATTACAATGATGGAGGTCATAAAACAGCCTTTACATAATATGAAAATCTCTGTATGCTGAATAAAGAGCCACACTGGCTCTTTATTCAGCATTTTCAAGCTGCACGTCATCCCAACATGGTTCCCTCAGAGTCTCATTTCTGAAAAACTCCCTCAGAGTCTCAAACTGAAAAAAATATGCATGAACGAAAACAAGATAAGTCCTAAAGCAAAGAAGGCAGAGTTGTCTAACTGCTGAAAGATAGCTTTTAAAAAATAAACCTGAAAACCCTTGATTCTTCAAGATGTGTTGTCTACATGGATTGTACAACCTGCCCTCCTTACCTGCCACTATGGAGTCCTGTTCCTATGAGATTCTGTGCTGGCAAAAGAACTGAGGGATGTTTGGCCCTTTCCACCTTTTATGCTGTCTAGTGAAGGGGATATAAGGACAGCTTCAGCATACATGTGGCCGCAATGGGCACTGTTGCCTACAAATAATTCAATTATGTGTACATGCAGTGTGTGCTTGCAACGAATACAACTCATGTGGACAATATATCTCAAAAACCAATAGTTATATCAAGGTAAGCAACCATTCTTTTTGTTGAGTTTTCTGTAATAATAAATTGGAAAACGATTCTGTTACAACACAAACATGTCCCTCAGGCTCACTAATTCATGGAAGCTTTACATTTTAAGCCAACAAATCCTATATTTTGATTTGGGTGGGATTTATTTTTATTTTTGCACAGATTTACCAAACGAACTTTCAGTATTTTGATATTTAATAAGAGTGTGGTACATTATTCTCCACAAATACTCTAAGGATCAGCTTGTTGACATTAGCTGTAGATACTTAAATACATTAAATGTCATGGTAACTCAAAGCACTCTTTGAAGAGCTCTTTTCTAATATTAGTAGCCTAGTAAAAACCTTGACCTGTAATGAGACAAAGTGGATGAAGTAATATCTTTTTATTGGACTAACTTCTGAAATGAGAGAGAAAAGCTTTCGAGCCCCACAAAGCTCTTCTGAGGTCAGTAGAAGAAGAAGATTGCTCAAAAGCTTCTCTCTCCATCAACAGAAGTTGGTCCAATAAAAGATATATTACCTCACCCACCTTGTTTCTCTTAAAATCCTGAGATCAACAAGGCTACAACTTGATTCTGAGTATTCCGCTTGTTTCTACATAACTATCCTTTTTACGAGTTTTATTCTTTGTCTAGACAATGTAGAGTCACTTAGTGTTATGACTTCCTGTGGTGTTATGGAGTGTTCATACAGGGATTTATTTTGTAGGTGTTGCACCCAATCTTCCTACAATACCCTCTGCTTCAGACTTCAATACAGTTCTGTCTAGTGACCAGAACACTTTGGATGGGACACATTCTCAGCATAGCACCAGTCAGGATGACATTGCGGGTGTAGAAGAGGGTAACCAGGGATTTCCTGCTGTTCAACTTGCAGATGCGCAGGTGGGTATTTAATGAGTTTTGGAGTTTGTTGGGAGGAAAAAATGTTTGGTAAAACAAAGTAAAATGTAAGGTGATTATATTGTTCCACCTTGTATTGTATCCAACAGTATAACATTGTGGGGACAGAAGTCCCAAGAAAGTTTTGTGAGAGTCTCCTAATGTTTTCATGAGTGAGGACTGAGAGTGCATTTCCCTTTAAATCTGAAGAGCTAGGGGATTTTGAATAAACTGAATCTGGGTCCTTTGTGTGGAAGGTCTTCCTCGCAGACTTATTTCCTTGTCCAGTCAGAAAGCTGGTGCTGCAATTGGATGAAGCCCCCCCCATCCAGCTTTAAATGTAAAGCAACCAGTGGCTGAGGTAAACATGCTGCATAGGAGTTTTACTGGGCTTTTTGGGATAAGTAGGTTCACTACATTTCTTCTCTGTCTAAATCTTGGATTTGTACTTTTTAACAGCAATACAAATTGAGTTTAAAAGGAAATCTTTTTTATTTTACAATTTGTATAGTGAGCCTATCACAAATACCCTAGTTTTATGATAAATAATAACAGCAAAAAATTAAACTCATTTCTGAAGCAAGGAAACAGAAATACAAGAAATCTCTAGGCAACAGAGCTAATTCAGAGATCTTACATTTTTATAGGTTGTTTTCAAACCTCTTCTGAGCCATACAGGAATTCAGTCTCAAGATGCAGTGCCACTGAGCTATAGAATGTATTTCGGAGAGTATCTTTCATTCTCAGGGACTTTGGACTGTCTCAGGGCAGACATTGTTGATTCAGATACAACAAAAGAGAGAAAAAGCAAGAGAGCACGAAGGTATATTATTAAATATTTTTAAATCATATATATATGTGTGTAAGAGTACAGTAATTGCTTTTTTCACCGTTCAAGTTCGGTTTGACTTGCTGAAACACATCCTCACAGAATGGGAAAACAGTCTTTCATTAAGTTTTAATTTATTTTCACTTGGAAAAGCTACATCCAAAACATTTTGATTTCTTCTTATTTCATTTTAGAAATATAGGTGCAACTTCAGAGACCCAGCTGCTTATGCAAGTTTGAGATCTACAACAGGAAAGGCTGGAGACAGGAGCTGGGGCTAAGGGGATTGGAAGTAGAGATGTTGACAGGGTTTAGGCTGTTCCAACCCTGTAATGTAATTGTCATTTACTGAATAAAACTATATATTACTTCTTTGTTTGCAAAATGTCTTAGACAAAACTGGATGATAAAATTGACAAATTACATATCAAAATACACATTTCATAGAATAAAATATTGACCCAAAATGACTCTCGCTTCTATTGTTTCTACTGTAGCCAATATATTGTATAATATTGGTAAACTGTATAGCAAAAATTAATAAATGATAGTGCAGAGGTGATCTCCTGAAGGAACTGAATGTTGTTATATTACTAATTTATTGAACCTTTTTATATAAAAGCTATTTAATGCCGGCCTTCTCTTTTTAAAAAATCCTTAACTTTTATATTTTTTCTGTTAGGCAAGGAGCCGTCAATCTTCCCCCACTTGAATTCAAACCGGCATTGATGTTGGAAACTTTTAGCATTAGTGCTGTTGTAATGGAGAAGTCAATGTGCACACCCCAAAACTCCACCAGTGCCCTTTCTTTTCATGACCTGAACAAGCGTTACTATAATACTTTTCACTGTAATTTTACAATTTCCTGCCAGTCCATAAGCCAGCACGTAGATATGGCACTGGTTCGGCTTATTCATCAATTCAGTACAATGATAGACGATATTAAAGCCACACAGACGGACATCAAACTTAGCAGATACACTGCTGGCTCAGCCTCTCCAACACCTACCTTTAAAACCCGCAAACATAGAGACTTTCGCTCTTCTGACTTTAGCCGCAGCTCCCGAGGAAGCATCAATGGAGGCAACAGAGTAAACAATGCAAAGAACAAAAGAACCAATATTGAGAACAATAAAAAAGAATCTCGAAACAAGAATTCTCTTGGGAGATCAGAAAGAAGAACTTCTAAAGTATCCAGGAAGGGTTCAAAAGATGTAGTTGATCACATGACCATTCATATGGATGATTCAGATTCAATTACAGTGTCAGAACAGAGTGAGCCATCTGCAGAGTGCTGGCAAAATATGTATAAACTGCTGAATTTTTATTCACTTATCTCTGATCCAACAGGGATTTTAGAAAAATCGTCTGAAACTTTTGGGCCAACAGGTGAGATGTTTTAGGGTTGAAAATAATTTAATTTACACAGTTTCTTGTAGTACTGGGTTCTGGTAGAGCAGGGGTGGCCAACCTGTGGCTCCGGAGCTACATGCAGCTCTTCAGAAGTTAGTATGCGGCTCCTTGTATAGGCACCTACTTGGTGGCTGAAGCTACAGGCGCCAACTTTCCAAGGAGCTCGCTGCCATGGGCCCTGCCACCATTCCACCTCTTCCCACCCTCTGCCCTGAGCCTCCTGTGCCGTCACTTCTCCCCCCCCCCCCGCCTTCTACATGCCGCAAAACAGCTGATCAGGAGTTGTGGGGAGGGTGGGAGAGGGGGAGGCACTAATCGGTGGGGCTACCGGTGGGTAGGAGGTGCTGGGAGTGGGGTAGGGGGGCTGCTGACATATTACTGTTTCTCTCTGGCAATGTACATTGGTAAATTCTGGCTCCTTCTCAGGCTCAGGTTGGCCACCTCTGTGATAGATTTTACAAATGGGAAGATTCTCTCCTAAATGATTTACTAAAAGTTGTCAGTATTTGTGTAGTTCTGGTCAGAAAAATGACTGTAAAATGGAATTATTGAGTTCAGGTTGGCATCTTATTGACCTCCAAACAAAATGTTTCCTGATTGCAAGTAAACTTCTGATTTGCTAACTCTACAAACTCCGTGTGAGATTAGAAAGTCAAGCTAGTTTCATTCTGTTCCAAGTTTGATACCAAATTCTGCCATTAGGTACCTGTTCAGCTCTATTGTTTTCAAATATTGTTCTCTGGTATGTTTGTGCCGACTTATTGTCTTCATTTGGGTTGCACTGTGCAACTTAGGGCAGAATTTGTCTCATAGTAACAACTTAGTTAACAATTCTGTCGATCAAGTGAGAACAGGGTAGACTCCAGCTTGCATCAGCCTTGCAAAATTAAAACATCAATGGGTAAGCAAGTGCTTTTTTTCCCCTAAACTAAAGTGAGTAGGTATAACTCTTAATACAAAGAAGGAACAGAAGTTGAGTAAGGAGGTCATTTTTACTCAGGGCTTGGAGTGGAGTCCCATTTTGGATAGTCTTATGTTACACACATACTGTCTGAAAAAGGATTTGGTTAATGCACAACAGGACTTTTAGTATATACCAGCAGGATCCACACAGGCCAATGAGTGTGTGACACATTGGTGCAAACTAGAATTTGCACCCCATTTGGTGCATACTGACACCCTGTATAGACAAGCCCTCAGTCACTTCAAAGAGGAAAAGCTTCAGAACTTTTGTAAAAGTCTGAATTTAAGAAGAGGGTGAAATACTTGCTCCATTGATATCAAACTACTATTGACTTCATTGGGGAGAGCATTTTTCCCAAAGCTTTAGAAGTTGGGTGATCTTCCTATGTATACTGCTGTATGTTTGAACGCTGGGCACAACAAAGTGAATTAAGAATTGAGTATTGGCCTTATGTCTAAATTACTTTTTGTTGATGAACATTTATTATTGAATTATATATCATCAGAAATGTGTTTGGCACTTCAAGTTATAGGTCATAGACTTCTATATAGTATTTTGTAAAAAAAAAAAAAAAAAAAAAAAATGTAAAACCTAAAAGCAGGGGAAAGTGTTATATTGATATCAGTGCTTCCACAAGATATGGAGGAAGTGAGGGGCATCGATTTAATTGACAAATGAAAATAGCTGTAATTCTCTACATGTCAATTCCGTTATTACATTTCTTTTAATGTTATGTTTAAAGGGAAACTTTCCCTCCAAAACTAAATTACTGGAACTTTCTGTCCATTAAACTAACCAGAAATATTAAGGAAATCTAATTAAAGATGAAACATTCCAAAGGGGCAAATTTCTTTTTCTTTCTTTCTTTCTTTTAACCTGTCTAAAATCTCTCATGCTACGTTGTAAGTGGAGGGAGCTGTGCCTAATAACTAGTCACAATGGCTGCTGCTTATTATGAAAGCTGATATGTGGCCACATAGTTATGGTGGTGTCTATTAAATCCTCATTCTAGGTTGTAACATTCAGCAAATATTTTTAGTTCAAGGGGATCAGCAATTGTTAGCAGCACAATAATGAAATCATCTGTAGTTATATTTATTATTTTATCAATAGTGTCTTGGTTTTTGCTCAGTTGTGACAATGTTACTGGACTGATAGGAGTGACATACCAATGGTTAGTCAGAACATCGCCGCCGTGTCCAGGAAAGATTCCTAGTTTCACATACAAATTTAGATGGGTTTCACAATAGACAATTTACTCAAGTTCTCACTGAATAATTGGTATATATTTGTGCAGGTGTTCGGAGCCCTACTGAACCTGCATGTAGAGTTGTGTTTGAGAATGAACAGGACAATAGCAGCTTGAGCAAGACACAGAGGAAACGCAGTCTGGTTACTTCCGAACCTCAGCACGTGACTCTAATAGTCTTTGGAATAGGCATGGTGAACCGCACGCACCTTGAAGCAGATATTGGTGGACTAACAATGGAATCGGAGCTGAAGAGGATTCATGGAAGTTTCACACTAAAAGAAAAAATGAAAGGTGGTGTAGTAACTTATTGCTTTTCTTTGACTTAGTGAACATCTTCCAGCAAGGCAATAATAGATGTATGTAATTATGGTTTAAAAATACCTAAATGTTACGTAAGCAATATTTTATGTAAACTTCTTTAAAACTTCAATAAACTGAAATATAATGAAAATCCTTTAAAAAAAATGAAAGTGTAGCTTACATTTTTGCAACTTTTCTTCTCCAGCTAGTGTTTCAATGTGAGACTATTTAATAGAATTACCAAACATTGTGACATTTACATTAGCTTGTACTGTATTTTGGCAAGTAATTGACATGTATGGAAATATTTTACTATATTCCAGTATTTCTAAAGTATTTTCTCTTTCCTCTTAAAGATGTTCTGCACCAAAAGATGACTGAGACTTGTGCCACTGCTCATATAGGTGGTGTTAACATTGTTCTGCTGGAAGGAATTACACCAAATATCCAGTGAGTGTGAAGCCAAAAACAATTTAAAAATAACAAAAACACATTTGTATAGAAATGGAGTGTCAGCTGTACATACAGAGAAATATATGAGACTTACTGTGGAGGCCGGGGCCCTGATCTTATAATGAGGTCTGAATCCAGGCACAGTCCCCTTTAAGTCAATAGAGCAATGTGGGCAGCCATGTAGAGCTCATTGTTAAAATGGGTCTCAAGTCTGGCTCCTAAAACTAATTTTTACACACACACACGCACACACCCTGAGAGACAGAGATGGTTTTTTAACTAAAGCATTTTTTGTTTGTTTGTTTCATGACAGCATTTATAGTGAGAGCCATTTTTCTTGCCCAGACAATATACAGTGCAAACATTTTATTTGGAGTAAATCCTGCTTGCATTACATAAATAATTCCATCAAAGTTAATGAGACTACTCATGTGAGTACAATGAGCAGTATTTGGGCTATGGTGAACATACAGTCATCTATAACTATGGCCCCAATCAGTTAAACACATAGGCATGTACTTAACTATACATATATGAATACTCATGTGGACTTCAGTAGGTCTAGGCCCATTAGCAAAGGGTATGTGCAAAAGAGTTTGCAGGATCAGTGCCTAAATAAATGAATGGTTGTATTGTGAAAAATGGTAGGAAATAGATCCATTGAATACAAATTTTTTTTCATAAAATCATAGCTTTCTTGTGCAATTTTCTCCTGATTTGTATACACACAGTGACTCAAAGACATTACGTGTATCTGTAGTTATTTCTATAATGTTTATAATAATTACTTTTTAAAAGTTTGGTGATTTCCCTGAATGATACATAGAGGTTCCTAAATCAGAGTATTTAATCTTTTAATGCTGTTTCTTCCCATTTGAGATCTTCTTGCTTCATAAAGGGTGAACTTTTTGACCTTTCATGTTGCATGGTCCTTTAAATGGCTTTACTTCTATAAGGTCTGTTCTTCACCCCATACAACTGACGACAAATTTTTAAAATATCACCTTTTGAGCATGAACACCTAGAATGACTTGCTAAATATCCATGTAGTTTGCTCTTTTGCTATGTTCACAAACTCAGGTTAGAAGTGCATGCTTATTTTTCTTACTTCCTTTCCATTTGAATCTCTTTATTTTTGAGTTGCAGAGCACTACAAATAAAATTAAAATTCTTCATAATGTAAATCACTTTCATGCTGTTTCTCAGTGTTAGTTGGGTAACCCTCAGTATGCTACTTTGGCCTTTAAAATATGCATAATGATGAGATGGCTAAGGAGGCTGTCTCGTGAAAAGTCACTCATGTCACAGTTTTTAAAATAATTCATGTCCAGATTTTCTACACTATATAAATTTTAACTAAAAATTGCAATATTGTTTTCTGTACTAAACCCCCTACTATTGATATTGTCCATAGCCAAATTGCTAAATGTACATACATATTTAACAAGTGTGGATAAAAGCTGTAAACTGTCAGCCATGTAATATTTCAGAAGGTGGCTGAAATTCATGTTTCTGTTCTATGCAGTGTCTCAGATCTTGCACACACACAAAAATAGGGATGCAACAAAATGGGAAAAATTACTAAAGTTTCTAAAAACTGTAGTGTCAACTTGTTAAATTTTAATATATTTTTAGATAATTTGTCATATTGTGGGTTACGAGTATTTAACTAATTTTGCATGAATGTTTATTCTTTATTTGCTTTTTGTTTTTCTTGCTTTCTCTTCAATCTTCATCTGTAGACTGGAGGATTTTCCTACATCTCCAACAAGTACAGCCAAACAAGAGTTTCTGTATGTCATATTATTATGTTTAATAGACTTGCAATTAACATTGTGCTGTGTAGTTAAAGGCTGCATTATTACTGTGTTTGAGTGTAGCCAGTTGTTGCTTCATAACATTCTAGCTTAACAAACAATAGACTCTAAATTAGTTAGTGTGGTCCACTAATTATCTATTAAGAAAATTTATGGGTGTTCATTGAACAGTCTACCCTTTTGCCCAATTGTGTACACTGTGCTATAGTTGCTGAAGAACTAAACTGGTTTTAATAACTATTAAAGCCTAATTCTTTGGCTGTTCTTTACGCTGCTACTACATGTTTTAATGATATGAAATGGTGCTGATCCAGGTAAAGAGAACAGGTTAATTAGACCATTCTTATCCCACTGTGGGCCTGCTCTTACTGATTGCAGTCACATAACTCTTTTCGACTTCACTATGGGCTCTTTGTCTTTACTTACTTTATTCTTGCATCTAATAATTAAATAATGTTTGAAACTATAAGTACACACATTAGTTATCTTTAGAAGATACTGTTCTGTTTAAAACTTACAGCACTTTCAAATCCACTCCCTAACTTCCACATGTACAGGGGACCCTGTGCCCGTGGGTCTCCCCCTCCCATATAGAAATGGACTATGTTGTCTTCATGTCTTCCTCCCTTTCCCCTGTTCTCAGACCCAAATAAGGTCTTCCACAACTCTGGAACTTCACATCAAGAAAAAAGGTTGGGGGTCGGAAGTAGGATAGTGATCAAACCTGTAAGTTCCTGTCCCTTGTTGATTCTGCAGACATCAGGGCAAAAATGTAAATATGGGCAGAAACTGTATTTTCCAAAACACCTACTTGGTGGGGAGTCCCTTTTTACCACTGATCAACCCCACGTACCTTTGCGGGGATTCTCGGGCAACTCCATATGCAGAAGTCTGATGTGAGGGGTGGGGATAATGCTGTGGGATACAGATATGGCACGGAGCCTCCATGTAGATATCAGCTGGCCTCTGCTTTTCTCCTTTCTAATCTCTCCCAAGTTCTGTGGGGTTTGGGACTGGCACTGTGGCCTGTTTGATGGTGGGGAAACCCTTCCCATCTTTTCCCTCTTCCACTGTCTCCCATCCAGTTCTTCCTGAGCCCAGTGTAACTGGTTCAGGAAGTACTGCAGAATGGAACCTTGCAGCAATTTTCTCCCCTTCAGCCTGCT
Organism: Gopherus flavomarginatus; assembly: GCF_025201925.1. Classification (NCBI taxonomy): domain Eukaryota; kingdom Metazoa; phylum Chordata; order Testudines; family Testudinidae; genus Gopherus; species Gopherus flavomarginatus. The sequence continues at coordinate 183,550,262 of NC_066619.1, forward strand.
TCCACAGGTTTTCCCATAGAGCTATGAGTTCCTGTTTGCCAAATCACTGTCCAGCTGTTCCCTTTTAGAATGACAATCTATAGAACTGATCCAATACCACAAAAGCTACTACTTGAATGAATTATTTGGTGAATAGCTTCAGTGTTTGTTTAGTAACATTTGAATAATATTGAGCTAGCTCTAGTGCTATATACATTTTTTGTTAGATGTATAATGCATGTTAAGAATGAATTGGATGGTGTTTTAAGTGTTCTGAATACCTGCTTTCCATGTTGACAGCATCTTAGAGCAGACACTTATAGTAAGATACTTTAATTAAATGAAAAATTAAGTACTTGCCCAGGAAGCACAGTTAACCTAGTTGTTAGATATAAAGGAAGTCTAGATTTGTGAGTTTTGAGCCTCAAGTCTGGAACCAATGAAATGTGGGTTTCTATCATTTAGTTTGATTACATTGGATCTATATTTGTTTCTGTGCTTCCCCACCCCCTTCCACTTTCTGATACATTAGCTTAATGCTTTTCTTTAAATTGTATTAGAAATACTGCTCATGTTTCAGCACCAAGACAGGGTGTGCATTCAAATGTTATTTTTAAACTGGGAATTTTTTTTATCATAGAATCAAACAGTGAATATTTTAATGCTGACTGTGACACTTACTTTTTAACAAATTGTGTAGTGGATGATTGTGTTGGTGTCTTCGCATAGATTGGGGAAACTGCTTCATTGTTCCTTCATGCTGAGAGTTACACTGAGGATGATTGAACAGCTAGTTGAGTCAATTTTTTTGAAACATTGATATAAGGAATGTATTTTGGGCTGACTCACAGCTAGTTGCCTTTTGGTGCTGGAGTGTTGAGTGGTTGAGGAAAAGACATAGGTATGGAACACAATGCTGCCCCCTGTTAATTTCTGCTTGGAATGAGATGTGTGGGAACGCTAACATAAACGTAGTGGTATTATTTTGTATTGGCCATATGTGTTTTATATTTTATTAATTTTTTAAAAGCTAGAATAAAACACGCATACCCGCTTTGGAAGGAAAGCATGTTTGCCTAATGCTGTTCTGAAAACATTAATGAACAAATTGGGACTTTTCCTTCTTGGAAGTGTGTCTTCCACATTTCTTTGAGAGCCCTTTATAATAAAACTAAACAACTCTCTCTAACCCTGAATTTTAATCAATGACAATCTGGTTCCCTTAAAGCTTCTGCCTTCCTTCTAGCCATGGGATCTTGAACAAGAACTTCTTTCAACTCCCAGCAATATCTATTCTTAATCTGTTAAAATAGTGTTAGAACAGATGTTTGGAAGGCCTGTGATTGAATTAGAGTGACACAGTTCTCTCCTGCTATGAGCAGAAAAAACACTGCCTTTGTTGTACTCCCACTTCTTGGGTTCTTTGAGCTAGCTAGGCCTTCGGCATAGTGTTAGAGAATAACACTTGAAATAACTTTTAATTACTTTAACATTAACCCTGTGAAGATAATTACATAAATACTATGCAGTCAGGTTGCCCAAAATGTTAAATGCTATTTTTCCTCTTAACTGTATTATTATAATGTTAATACTGTGAAGAATATTAGTTATACCCCTGAGAGGAAATTGCTGCTCAAATCATCTGAGCTGAAAGTTGAAAATTTAATTCTATACTAACTGGCAAACTATGTTGCTAATATAGTGCCCCTTCTAAATTATATTCCTATCGTGTATTAAACCATAATAGTGTAAGCCAGGGATCGGCAACCTCTAGGACATGGCTTGCCAGGCTAAGCACCCTGGCGGGCCGGGCCAGTTTGTTTACCTGCCACGTCGGCAGATTTGGCCGATTGCAGCTCCCACTGAGCGCAGTTTGCTGTCCCAGGCTAATGGGAGCTGTGGGAAGAGGTGCAGGCTGAGGGATGTGCTGGCCTAGGCTTCCTGCTGCCCCTATTGGCCTCGGACAGTGAATCACGGCCAGTGGGAGCTGCGATCGGCCAAATCTGCCGACGCGGCAGGTAAACAAACTGGCCCGGTCTGCCAGGGTGCTTACCCTGGCGAGCCGTGTCCCAGATGTTGCCGACCGCTGGTGTAAGCTATAGTACTTGAAATCTTGTCTGAGTAAAATTCCAATAACTGACTCAAAAAGCTGAGAAATAGTCATGAAGTTGTTGTTCTTTACAGCGTGGTTATTGAAGATGAAAAACACTGTTAGAATTACAAACACATAGTGCAATTGTGTTTCTTTCACAGCTGTATTGTATGATGACACCTTTGAAATTAGTGTAGTTTGACGTTTACATTTGTGAAGTTAGGGCCACTTACACTTGAATATTCCTACACCAAAAAAGCAAATAGTTTGCTACATATTAACCACAAATTGAGACAGAATCCTGTCCAGTAGTCTAGTAGTTGTTAAAATAAAGTCTCTCTGAGGAGCTGTCGCTATAGAAGATTGTTTAAAATTCTTGAGAAAAAATTGGGATGAAATAGGTGATATAGAATCACAGTTGTGTTCATTGTGTGTTTAGTGTGTGTATGCAGTCTATTGTGTGTAATCCCAAATTATATTATATTTCATTCTTATAATAATTGAACAGACATTTTTCTAAGCATGCCGTATAATTTTGTTAAATATAATAAACTGCATAGTTGCTTATACAGCATATACTGCATCTGTGTGTGCATAAATAGAAACTAGGCATGTATATAGTTTATAAATTGCTAATACAAGTGTGTTCATCTTAATACTTCATAATTCAGCTAATTTGTTGTTGAAAATCTATATCAATGTATATATTTTTAAAAAATATTTTGAGAAAAAGATGCAAATAATCATATTTTGTTGTTTGTTAGAACTGTAGTCAAATGCAGTATTGCCAAATCACAAGCTCTTTATAGTGCCCAAAGAGGATTGAAAACAAATAATGCTGCAGTGTTGAAAGTGGGAGCTATCAGCATCAACATTCCTCAACACCCTGCCACTCTACACAGCATGATGGTGCGCAGTTCTCACCAGCTTTCCAAACAGATTTCAGACCTCATCAGGCAACCATCAACAGCGTAAGTTTTGCCTTATTTGCCATCCTGTATGGACCTGTCTTACTTTCTATCCTCTTACGGGCTAATGCTGCTCTGTGGGAGAATCAGGCCAGTACTGTATAATGAATACATTAGGATATCTAATAGTTGTTTCTGGTATCTCTTCTTCTAAATAGCCCACAGCCTGCAAAAGAAGATGTTGCAACTCCATTGCCCTCTGAAAAGACACCAACAAGTGTTAATCAGACTCCAGTTGAAACCAATGAATTTCCACAACTGCCAGAAGGCTTAGAGAAGAAGCCCATAGTTCTTAAATTCAGTGCTATGATAGATGGTATAGCTATTGGAGCAGCACTCTTGCCATCTCTAAAAGCAGAATATAAGATGGGAAGAATGAGAAGTCATGGAATGACAGGTAACCATAGGCGCTGACTCTGTGGGTTCTCCAGGGCTGGAGCACCCACGGAAAAATATTAGTGGGTGCTTAGCACCCACTGGTAGCCAAGCTCCTCTCCCTAGCCCTCCCCCGCCCACCTGCCGGTGGCTCTGCCTATCAGTTCCTCCCCCTCCCTCCCAGCACCTCCCGCCTGCAGCAGATCAACTGTTCCACAGTGTGCAGGAGGCAGAGGGAGGAGCGGGGATGGGGTGCGCTCGTGGGAGGGGGCGGAACGAGGCGGAGTAGGGGCAGGAAGAGGCAGGGCAGAGTGGGGATTTGAGGGAAGGGGTGGAGGAGGAACGGGACCTGGGGGCAGGAGTGGGAGTTTGGGGGAAGGGGTGAAGTAGGGGCACGGGACCTGGGACTGAGTGGGGGTTGAGCTCACACAGGGACAGTTGGAAGCCAGGGCCTGTGCAGGTAACAGTCCTCCATGAAACTTTGAAAAGATCATGGTCACATTTTAACATTAATTTCACTAGAAGAGATCAAATGTGGCATTATGGATTCCTATTCAGTTATGGTAATAATACTTTTTTAATCCTTTGTTTGTCCTTGTGGCTATGAATTTTCATGAACAGATTAGTGTGAGAGAATTTATATTAATAAGGAACCAGAATATAGTAAAAATCAGTCCTGTAGATATGACTATTTAGTGTATTAAAATAAAATAGGAGGCTAATTCTAGCAGATTTTGTTATAATGAATAATTGCACAAGGCAGAGGCCAATGAGGACAGATACAAAGATCTGGAATTTTTGACCAAGTGGCTGCAACTTCATTAATTCCATAACAGGATAATTTCTCGAGCAACCTGTCCTAGCAGCAGTGAAACCAGGAACATCAATTCACCTGCTTTCTCCCTATAGGTTGAACATATTCTGAGCATCACTGTCCCAGGTCTTAACAACTCTCTATCATAGTTTGTTCTACCCCAAGATCTCTCATGGCTTGTAACATAGAACAGCCTACTGCCTAGGAACCCCTAGTCTCATAGTGATGGCTCAGGTTTGCCCACAAATCCAACCCCTTTTCCTGAGAAAATTGTGTTGATGCCTAATTCTTAAGGGAAGAGTGGAGGCGTCCCAAACCCACCCAGGCTCTGTGATTTTTTGGGAGAACCAATCACAGCCAGTATCTGCCTTGGTGATGTTTGAAACCCCTGCTGCCAGGACCTACTAGCCAAAGCTGTGATTCTGTGAAATAAAAAGCATATTAATAAACCAAACAGAATTCATGCTGATTCATCAAAAACACTGCTTGGTACACTAATTGCAAACTGACCACATAAGTCATTGGAGCACCCATGCCAACAAACTGCAAAAATCTTTAGTGGTGTTATTCATGGTTTTCAGAACCCAAAGAAGCGATAACTTAACTGTTTCTCTCCAGGCAGTGTCGGGAATAAATCAATGGGGACACAGCGCCTCTGTCTGATAAATGATTGATTGATAACCAGAGTGCTTTTACCTAAAACTACTCTTTTATTAGGTCTCAAGCACACACAAACGTATATGCTGTAGCTATAGGTTTAGAGCATCCCAAACATTATAGTTACCCAGAGTCTGAGATGGTTTTGAGTAATCAACAGCCAGGCTTCCAGGGGCCCTCCTTCTATTCAGCTGATGAGGAACTTAGGGGTCAGCTCCTAGCCTAAAGAAAAGCTTCCTGTCACTGCTCCAAAGTGTATTGTTTTGCTTAATCTTTTATAGCTAACTTAAACAAAGTACATAACTCATAGTGACTTCTTCTAGGTCACCATAGTAACCCTTAGTGGATCACCAATTCTCCTATCATCTCTTATCAAAACATTTCTAGTCACAATAACAATAAAATGTATATGCAAGATCACTTTAAACTAAGGTCAGCTGTCCAAACATTCCTTCCATTCTTATGGTACATTACATCAGGGGTTCTCAAACGGGGGGTTGGGACCCCTCAGGAGGTCGCAAGATTATTACATGGGGGATCACAAGCTGTCAGCCTCTATCCCAAACGCTTTGCATCCAGCATTTATTACAATGTTAAATATATAAAAAAATGTTTTTTAATTTATAAGAAGGGTTGCACTCAGAGGCTTGCTATTTGAAAGGGGTTACTAGTACAAAAAGTTTGAGAACCATTGCATTACATGATACATCTCTGACCCATCCTCCAATTCGTATTAGCAAAACTGCAAACATGCAGCTATTTGGCCATGCCTCTCAAAGTCCTAAAAATTATTCCTAGCGATGTGGTATTTGGTTTTCAGCTAGCAATGGCTGGACTGCAGTAATGTCAAGTTCTGGGGTAACAGTGCCAACATAAACTGACTACAAAAATGTCCATGAAATTCCCCATGTCATCAGTGATGAATGCTGTCAGTACCTGGAACACATCCACACGATTGCTGCAGTCCATAATCTGCAAACCAAAACAAACCACAGATGTACTCATACCTTCCACTAATAACCACAAAGCAGGAGAGGGAGAATATGATTTGTGGTGCAGGAAGGTGCCCTCTTCTACCTTCCATCTTAACACCAACTGTCCTGTACCCCAGTCAGCCTACCCAAACGCCTGTTGAAGGCACTAGGACTATCCAATGAGAGCACTCGTCCTACAGATTCTGATCCATTGGCTGACCGTTGCAAAAGGGCAAACCAAGGTGGTATACATTGCCCTCCAAGCCCTCCTCATAAAATCATGTTGGCTGATGGTAATAGCTAGTGCATATTAGCATGGCATAACCACCACCTTTTTGTGTGGTTCTATTTATTTACCGCTAGTTCTTTTAATTTCTAAAATATTCCTGTTGTGTGTCCCTGAGGGCATTTTAGTTTGATAGTCCTTCCTCAGGTTTTAAATGAAAGCGCTTCAAAAGAAGTATCTTGCTAAGGTGGAGTCCAATACAGTTTGCATTTAAGTCAGTTAAGGTCACACTAGCTAAAACAGTCTTTTATTAATGTATATGAGAGTTACTCATATCTAGCTGTATTGTGTTCCATTACACTTGTGCAGGTTTTTTATTGAATTCCAGTTTCCTACTTTGTTGAGTCAGCTAGATTCTAGAACTATATAAAAAAGCAAAATTCATTTTCTTAAACAGATATCCTGGGTTTTTAGATGTCCACAGTGTCATAGTTTGTGAACGTCTTAAGTTTGGAAAGGACATTTTTACTGGTGACCATTTTACAGATGAAGATTGATCATCCTTCTCTGAATCAGGCAGAGAGAATATTTGAATCCACATCTCCTACTGCCCAGGGTATAGACTCATTCTCTCTCTCTGTTTTTGGCCCAATGAATATTTATATATTATTGTGTTGACTCACCACCGCTGCACCTCCTGCTGGCCATCCTGGGAATTAGCTTGGGGTTGCCAGTGTGACCTCCTCAGGTGGTGTCTCGACCGTCATCACTCCTGTCTCACGTCCAGGATCCGTGTCGCTCCCCAGACCATGCCATCTTTCTGGACACAGCCCTCCGCTGTGCCTCACTCAGTTCTTTCCCCCCCTTCTGGGGGACCAACAGTCCTCAGTCCAACCACTTGCCTCAGTGGCAATCTGCAGTCCAGGTTCTAGTCACTCATCTCAGTGACAGACTGCAGTCCATACACTGGCCACTCCCCTCAGTGACCAGTAGGGGCAAGGAGGGGGCAGCCCAGGCCTGCCAGCTACTCCAGGCCTCGACCCAGGACCCTATAGCCAACAGCCATGTACTGCCCCTTCTCCAACTCTGCCGTCATCTTCCCTGGGCCACTTCCCCACAGCCCTAGCACCTCCTCTGCCCTTGTATCAGGGCCTCAGTTTGCCAGCCATTAGCCTGGAGCTTTCTCATACTCTGGTGACCCTGCCCAGCACTGCTGTGACCATGGGGCTCTAGCCCTCTAAGCAGCCAGTCCTCCTCCCTCAAACCCCAGGGAGTGACTGCCTCTGCTCTTCTCAGCAGCTCCTTCTTATATGGGCCAGTCTGGCCCTAACTGGCTCCGCCAAAAAATCTTCCCCTAACTGGCTGGCACTACAAGCCTTTTCCTTATTAGCTGCCTCCTGCACAGTCTACCCAGGGTTGTGCCTATTGCTTCCCCTCATGATGGATTCTAAGCAGTCAGATTTGAAACCCTGCCCATCCTGTGACTGCCTCATCTCCCTCATAAATGGACAGAGTTGATGATTTTTCTGCTTGAGACAGAGCCACATCCTGGACAAGTGTTCTGTGTGCCAGTTGTCTCCTTGAAGATTCTCAAGCCCAGGTACACTTGGCTCAAATTACAGTTGATAGAGAAGTCCATGCTTTTGACTTCTGAGGAGATGCTAACAGCTACACTGGAGTCAAATAATTTTTGGCCAACACTTCCACCAAAATTTGAGGCCAGAGAGAGAAAGGAACTGAAGAATGGCACCAGCAGCCTCAACGCCGACTATCTCAGAACTGCCAACTTCAGTGCCAACAGGTCTGGCTACTAGTCCTCTAACACCAAGAATGACTACAAGAGGTGAGGCAGGATGGAGTACAAACATAGTTCTAAGCATTATATGAACTCCACATGCCATCTCCAAAGACACAGCCTCCAAACTCTTTATGATTTCCAAATTGGAGGAGGTCAGTCCGAGTCAATCATGTGGCACATGAGGATGAAGGCCTAGTGCTGACCTTGGTACTGGGCACGGCAACTGACACCTGTAGCCAAACCTGTCAAGGCTTAGAGTTACACCTCGATGGAAGACTCACATTCCACACCAAAGCAGTGGCTGGCACTGAGTCCTACATCACTCTTTGGCCCTCCATTTGAGCAAGCATACCTCTCATCACCTTCCTTGACCTACTTATTCTCACTGTCTCAGGTAGAGATCACTCACTTATCATCAGAGTGTGATCCTAGACAGGGTTCGGAGGCTATCCATTTTGAGCTCTACCACTGGGGATATGTGAATGGCTCTGGATCAGACAACATCAACCCAGTCAGTACCTCTGTAGCACACTGCTCTATCCATATTGGCCATACTAGGAACCACTGTTGCATATGTCCCAGAGCAGATCCACCTCCCACACACAAAAGAGGAAATCCTACTCCCCAACAGCATCAATAGCTGGCCACCCAGAGACTGACATCAGCATCCAGGAGTAGGCAATAATGGAGGGAGAGTAACAACATAAATTCCTATCTAAGGAATCATCATCATTGCCAGATGAAGTGGTGGCAATTGTCCCAGTGCCGATGGTTGCTGACTTTATGGCTTTCCAGGACCTCCATCCTAAATCGCAAAGACCCTGGTTGTTGAAACCACAGTAATCCAGGAGAGGTCTCTTAAATTCATTGATATACTGAGGTCAACAAACCATGGTCACATTTGTCTTCATGATCAACAAAGACATACTTCCGCTGGTAAAAGGTCTGTGGCAGACCTCTGCCATTCTGCCTCCCCGCTCCATCTAAGTGAGTGGAAGAGAGGTACCAGGTGCTTCAAAAGCACTTTGAACACTTGTGCACACACCCAAATGCTGGGTCTCTGATCATGTTGGCAGTCCATGAAAAGTCTGGGCCACAAAAGAACCCTGAAAAAAGCTCAATTTCTTCAGGATATATTTTTCCACCTCATTGCAACTCTGCATTACAGATTACCTGGCTATGTCCGCATCCATGTCTGCTTGTAGAGCTGTTCTGGCCACCATTTAGCCTTCTTACGCTCTCCGTCAGTTTCTTCCTGTTTTTCTGTAGGATTTTGAACAAGAAGGGGGAGGCTTTCCCAGATGACTAAATTACATACAAAGGAGGAGGAAGACATCATTCTATTCCCAGAGCAGACAGCCTGAATATCCTCCAAGGAGAAGACCTTGATGCTCCAGGAGATAGCCACCATTGTTCTTTGTTCACTTGCACCGTCATAGTCAGCAGGTCTGATGGGAGTATTTGGCTCTAATGTGGCTCCCATCAAAAGCCTGCCAGCACTTGAAGGAACTGTCTTGCCCCTCTCCAACACTCGTGGTCCACCATCACAACAGATAAGTGTGTATTGGACATTTTGCCCATGGCTACCTTATTCATTTCCACACTTTACCCTGTATGTTACCCCCACCCCCCGCCCAGTTGCTCTTCAGACACCTTTCTCACAAGATCCTGTTGTAAAACGCGGTGGCCTGAGGGAATATCTCAGGAGTAAAGAGAAGACGAGGCTTCTGCTCATATTTCCTTATCTCAAAGAAAACAGGAGGCCTTTGTCCTTTCCTTGACCTGAGGAGACTGAATAAATAGCCATCCACATGGCCCATGGGAAGTACTTGAGATTCATAATGGAGCCAAATCATTACCACTACAAGGTATTGCCATTTGGACTCTCCACAGCACCAAGAGTTTTTAAAAAATACCTAGGGAGTGGTTTTGTGGTCCCTAATGAGTTGAAACTGTTATGAATGGATGAGGTTGTTTTAAGTTTATATTCACAAGTTATCAGTACAGATGCAGAGTTAGATTGTTTGACTACCTTAACTATGCATTTACATAATTTCAAATGTTTGGTTTTTTAAAATTTAATTAGGTTAAAAACCCAAGAAATTGAGAATTAATTGTTTATAGCCCTTACATTACTGTGCCCTCAATCTTAACTCCAGTTTGAGCTTTCATTTGGTTCCACTAATTTTCTTAACTTTTTCAAGTTTGAAATATTCTTTCTGAGCCAACATTATACCCACTTTTTCCTCTCTCTTTACAGGTGCTCAAACAAGGTTTACATTTGAACTTCCAAATCATAGATTGCGGTTTACATCAAAAGTTTCTGCCACTGATATGTCCACCATTCCTCCTTCAGCAAGTCTTAATCTTCCTCCTGTCACTATGTCAGGCAAATATGTCATGGAGGAACATGACACCTATTCAGATCAAATATGGAGTATAGATGAGCTACCAACTAAACAGGGCTATTATCTACAAGGGAACTATTTACGTTGCGTGGCTGAGGTAGGCATTGAAGACTGCCAATTTCTTTAAGTTACTTCTATTAAGTTTCATATAGTATTTTTATATATGCATGTTTGGCATGCTCCCTAAAACTCCTTGGTTGATATTTGCCCTCATATTTGCGACTTCTGACGATCTATATGCTTTTCAGAGAACTCCAACATGCTGCTGTCTTTTTGTACTTCCCAATCTAACCTTTGCTTCTTTCTGCTTCAAGACAGACCTTACTGGTGCAGAGATTGAGCTTCGGTTTGAATTTACTCTAATTTGTGTAAAAGGGGTTATGCCATTTAAAATTTGACTAAATTTATTTCCTAATATTAAATTTTTTTAATGTTTTTAATAAAGTTAAAGAATACAAAGCATGATAACAGTTCTTAGAAAATTCACAATGTAGAAATAATATTTCTTAAAGCATATAATCAGAGTTCAGAGTTCATAGGTTTATCAGGTATTGCACATATCAACAGTGGTTTTCTTCTATAGCATTTTGAATAAAGAACGTTGGGAGTCAGGACACATGGCTTCTGTTCCCAGTTCTGTTAACGATTTACTATATGACACTAAGCAATTCATTTAACTTGCTTGTGCCTTAGTTAAGCCTTCTGTAAAGCTAGTAAAATTATACCTACCATTTTACCATTACAAAAAAGCTGAATGAGCTTTGCGACTCTCTGTTGTTGATAATTCAATACTGGTATTCTGCCTATGCTCCCTTTATAGTAGTTGACATAATGTACTTTCCCCCTTATTTATTGTCATTGGCTTAGCATCAAAAAATATACTAGAGAAAACTGTTCCACATACAGTGGCCACAATTAAAAATTCATTGTTTACTAACAATAATTACATCAATGTATCTAAGATTATGTGCCATTGTTATGCTGTATTCTGATGCAGTCAGTACTTAAAACAGTATTGCATTGTCCACAGCTGTCACATCTATATTTTAAAATTTTACAAAAATAATCTTCATATTTTCTGGCAGGTTGGTTCCTTTGAACATAATCTCACAACTGATCTTCTAAATCATTTAGTGTTTGTACAAAAAGTGTTCATGAAGGAAGTCAACGAAGTCATACAGAAAGTGTCAGGTAAGATGAACTACCTGAGGATTTCATTAAAATTTTAGCTTTAAGACTTCTGGTGCTACCTAACATATCTGCAGTCTCTATCTGTCACTGTATCAGGTTCTTATGTCACCAAGAACGCCACCATTTTCTGGTTCCACTGTAGCACAGAAATTGTTTCAGAGGCCAACAACACACGGAAAAGAAATTTGGTTAGGTAGAATTGTGGCGTTGGAGAACATTGTGGGTAGCATTGTTAGTCTTTTTCTTGAGTCACTGAAGCTTCTGTGTCACATATGAGAACTCTGTGCAAGGGTGCTGTTTATTAATTGCAAAAGTAATTTTACCAAACAATCCACTGAACATTAGCAACTGTCTGTAACATTGTTTTCTGTCCAGTCAGATCAGCTTGCAGCTTTGTGAAAGTTTGCAAAAGAAAAATATCATTCACTCCAAAAAGGTAGTGGAGGATTTTTGCAAAGCTATATGGACGGACATTTGGTCAGGGTAGAATGGTAAAATTTGTTGTTTGTGGTGGAGTGGATAGAAAAATTAGTTTCAGCACCACATTTGTTCTTATAACATAAAATGCTGTTTTGAGCAAATTATGCTTATTGGGTAACAAATAAAAATGTACTAAAACAGATCCTTAGTTGGCATAGCTCCATTGATTTTCTTGGGCTATACCAATTTACCAGCTGAGGATCCTACCGCATGATTGTAGATGAAAAGCAAATGTGAATGTAACCATGTAGTGACAGTTTATCACAGATGTGTTTAAATTTAGTGAAGGGAAGCTTATTTTTTCCAAACACTGAAAGAAATAACATGAATTGATCTGACCTGAACCAACAATGAGGAAACCTGAGGGCAAGTCCTTCTATATGAATCGGATTAATATTTCTTGTAGAGAAAAGTTATGGGAAAATAATCCTATTAGAACATTACATATTTCTGTAAGACACTTGCTTAAATTGGAGATATTAACTACAGTAATAATTGGAAAATGGGTAGAGAAGTGATCTGAATAAAAACAAGTCCATAAGCCTAATACACAAGTATAAATTGAAGTGGCACTGAATATTTTTTTTAAAATGTGACTAAATTAAGAATTGATGAAAAAATAAATTTGAGAACTGCATGAGAAAAAAGAAGAGGAAAGAATTACATAAATAAAATCTAAGCTGTCTGTTGAAGAATCTAGAGGCAAGGTAAAAAGTCAAAATAAAACCATCAGGCGAATAAAAGGTCCACAAACAGCAGTGTAGAGGGCTTGTATGTCTGTGGAAAATAATCTTACATAAATAGGTAAGTGAAGAGTCCAAAAGATCTAAAAGTTACAAATCACTGTTTTTAATGTACTTTTTTTTTTTTTTAGTTTTTGTTGGGTCTTTTTTTAAGAAAGCTTTAAGGAAAATATAGAGGCTATTATGCAGCAAGCAGACATGTTATCAGAAAAAATAGTTGTAAAGACCCAGAACAAAAGGTAACAAGCAAAATAATGACTAAGTGTCTGATTGCTAAATATATATAAATCTGTAGGTCCAGATTAGATTGCCTCAAGAGAGTTTAAAGATCTAGTGGAGGAAATCTCAAAACCTCTGAAAAGAAGTAAATCATGCAAGTCAGGAGAGATACCAGATGACAGAAAAAAATGTGGTACCTATCTTTAAGAAAGGTGGGAAGAAAGAACCAGAAAAATCATCAGCCTGATGTTTATTCCAGGAAAAATATCTTGGCATATAATAATCAGTATTGGAACATCTGGAAGAAAAAGCTTTAATAATGATGATAATTCCATTAAAATAGCTTCACAGAGAAACTTAGAATATTCAAATGAGAAGGCTTTATTAGGTGCCATTGTATCACTTCTCTGTCTTCATTGATTTTCAGTATCCTCCCAGTTTACTGTCATCTGTGAATTTCTGTAACATGCTGTTTGTTGAGTCTTATAGATTGGTTTGAACAGCTTCACTTACAATCAAAAGTCTTTTAAAAACATTGTTTATTATTATTATTATTATTATTATAGTTTTTTGTATTGCTGTAAATCTCAAGGCCCTAATCAGGGCTAGGCAAACATAACAAAAAGATGGTCCTTACCATTAAAGAACTTGCAGTCAGAATAACTTAAGTCAATTTCTTGAATGTTACAATAAATGTAATAAGTGAATGCAGTGGCTGTAGTTTCTCCTTAGTATTTTAAGGCATTCATTTTAGTGGCACATTATAAACTTAAAATAATTAGAGGAATACCAATTAGATAAAATTAAAATACCATGGAGAAGAAGCTGGTTGATGAGCAGAGAATACAGAGCAGTCATATCTTTCAGTTGAGAGCAGCATTGGGTCGAGCGCTGCAAGTGTCAATTTTGGCTCCTTTATTCTTTAAGATTTTCGCTGATTCTCTAGAGGAAGGTATACATTCAAGCATGATCAAGTTAGCCAGTGACACCAAAATTAGAAGGGTAAAAAATATACAGGAGGATGGAGGAAAAAGTGAAGTGAGCTTCATTCAACAGGATGTGATTCAGAGCTAACAAATGTAAAGCCCTACATCTCAGGGAGGGAATAGAGAGAGCTCAGCTTAGAATGGGGGGAGGTGGACAGGACTGGACTGCGGGGGAATCTACTTGCAATCAATGACTATTTGAAAAAAAAAAAAGTACCTGAGTGCCACAATAAAAACTACTTCACTGAAATACCATTGCAAAAATAGCCTGAGCTAAGCTACTTATTGAAATAGCATAAAAAACTAGGGAGTTATTCTTGCCACTCTTCAAAACCACAGTGTAACCACATCTGGAACACTACACGCAGTTGTAGTCGCTAGAGCTGGGTGATATTTTTAAACTGAAACATTTTTGGCAAAAAAATGCAGTTTCCAACACATTTAACAACTTTGTGCTGATTTTGCTAAGTTGTTTCAATCAAAAAACAAAAACTGAAAAATCTAAATGTCTTCAAAATGAAATGTTTCCATTTTTTATTTGATTTTTTTTGTTTTGAACTTTCCCTTTTATTTTTTAAATTAACATTAAAATGCTCAGTATTGCAATAAATCATTTTGTTCATCCCAAACTACTTTTTTTTTCAATTTTTCAAATTTGCCAGTGATCCAAAAAATCCATTTAGCCCAGTTCTGTTTGTCACCAAAGTTTTTAGAAAGGATATTGAAAAGCTAAAGAAAAACAAATAAGGGCGTCAAAACTAATTGGAGGATGAAATAGTCTGAGAGCATGTACACCAAGTCACTTAAAAATGTAAAAAATTGCCACACTTCTGCATAATTATTTTAAATTTGAATGAGAACAGAGGTTAGAAAAATTTGGTGTTGCAGGGGAGATGGAATTCTTTGTGCTACTCCAATAGTAACCCCTTTTTGTCAGCTGTGGTGGAATATTGATAGACACTACAGAAGATACCATTGTGTCTGTCCGAGACTGATGCAGGTTCGAGTAAGGATTTGATTGAGAGAGGAAAATTAAAACGAAAATAGATTGTAATTCAAAACCAAGTGGTTGTTTATTAACGGGGATAAGTTGCAACATGGGCTGAGGAAGAGCACTTTTACCAACTAACAATACTATCAGAACATGAATATACACACAACATGAAAATCTGTTTACATCCAACAACAAGAAACCAAATGATCTAAGATTGACTGCTTACTAAAATCCAGAGCAGATACACAAAACTAAGTAAACTATGCGCACATTAACCGAATATTGTAAAATACAACAAATAACCACAATAGCAATCAATACAACAATTCAACTCTCATATACTATATACACAGCTTGGTATCAAGTAAGGGAGGGGAAAAAGGGAAGAAGTTAAACAGAGTATTTACAACACACTCCAGTCACAGCTGACCAGTAGTACAGACACCAAGGGCATGACGAATTGGCAGGAAAATAATCCAAAAAAGAGAGTGAATTGACACGACCCGAGCCGGCTAAATCCAGAGGAGACCCTGGTTGAAAGGGTGATCAGGCCTTTGAGCTAGCCTGCGGATACTCCTGCAGATTCTGGTATGAGACTTAGTTTTATTCAAAGGATCTTACTCATGTCAGCGTCTGATTAGTCCCTAGCTCCTTCACCAACCAGGTTCCGAGCTGGTGCCCTCTACATCAATGGGAGCTGCACCCAGCACACTACTTTTGCACACAGCCCTATGCTTTTGCGCACAGCACCAAATTGATCTTTTGAACTGACAGAAGGTTCAAGAGCAGGCACACTGGAATTTTTGCACATGGCAGTAGTCTGACCCTTAGTTAATCAGGGAAAAAGAGCGGAAATAGGCACACGGCACTATAATGTTGCGCACCGCTCTTTGGTGTTGCACACGGTACCAATGTGACCTTTTGACTGACAATTGGCCAAACAGACACCATGTTAGAGCATAGGCTTTAGGGCTGCGACAGTGTCCTCATCCAAAAGGATTGTTTTTTTCATTTATAGCCAGAAGTATACCTGAGGTGGGGAGGAGGGAGGCCAAAGTAAAGTTATAAAAAAATGTTCCCAAGGACACGGAAAGGTTTTGCAGAGGACTCCTTCACATTCACTCTAAAGTAACTATTTGTTTTTAATCCATCTTTTTGCATACCTCTTAATAAATTTAGTCAAGTGACTGGTCCTTGTTGTTAGCAAAATTCAGTCCACATCAGGTGCTGCAGGTAAAGAGCAATTATTTGTGAACCAAATGATACCCTTTCTTTGCAGGTGCCAGTGGTTCTATGGGTGTTATTTGGAGAATGGGAGTAGTCTCTGTCCATCTTGGACACACCCACCCCCCTTGACTTGATGGGGGGAATAGGCAAAAAATGTGTTTATCTGTAGTAAATGGGCCATTAGCAGTGCTACTCCCATGATCTGAGAATACACTCCAAGTAGCTCTTACTCTCCCGAATCTTCCATATTTATGCTTATTATAGTTCTTTACTGCAGAACTGGTTGTACTCTGTTGGTTTGATTTAAATTCAGTGAGTCACATTTAAAGATATATTTTATTTCTATACTGTATGAAAAATGCTCTTTGTTAAAACACTGAAAATACAGTTTTTAACATGTGCAGGAGGGGAGCAGCCAATTCCTCTTTGGAATGAACATGATGGCACAACAGATGGAGAGAAGCCTAAAATTCTCCTGTACTCTTTGAGCCTACAATTTAAGGTAACTTTATGACCAACAAATCTCTCAAGCTGTTGCCAATAGTTGAATATGTTGAAACCAGACAAATCAAGAATTTTCCAGAGATGGTCACAAATGAAATGTCAAATAACAATCAGCCCAGTGTTAGACAAGGATGGAAATCTCTCTTAATTAACTAACAAAAAAACAAGAAAGAAGCCTGCCTTTGATTTTTATGATCTTTTGAAAAGTCCTAAATGCAAAGTGTTATGGAAAAATCCTTACACCCTTTCCTGTTTCATGTCTAAGAATTTTTTTCACCGATGATGCCTTTGAAGCAGATCCTAAATAACTTTTTTCTTTCATTGTTTGCTAGGGAATTCAGGTGACAGCCACAACTCCATCAATGAGGGCCGTGAGATTTGAAACTGGATTGATAGAACTTGAGCTCTCAAACCGAATACAAACCAAAGCAATGCCTGGAAGTACCAGCTACCTTAAACTGTTTGGTAAATGCCAAGTGGATCTGAATCTGGCATTGGGGCAAATTGTTAAACATCAGGTTAGTTGACACAAGTCTGTGTATGTTAGGAAAGCCTGGTAATGATATTTCTCCATTCTTATGAAGACATATATCTTCTGCTTTGAAAAGAACACAACAAACCTCTCTAATCTTACTCTGCTAGGATATGACTAGCTTGATTTCTTTAGACCTCTAGTTGGAAAATATTTATAACAATTGCTTTAGAATGCATCCGCAGTTCAGAATCAATAAAGATTACCACCTAAATATATTCTGCATGTACGTTATGTAGTAGTTGAAATTGATTGTCTGGCGTTAGACTTGAATTTCAATGTCCTCATTAAAGATGGCTTTAAGAAAAAAGGGCTAAATGTTCACTGTGAACAGTAATTCATGATAAATCAGAGGGAGTATCAAGTGCATTTTATTATAATAATGCATTTAGCACTTCTGTATCTAGGGACTAGAGCTGGGCAAATAACCACTTTTTTTATTTGTTTGGTGATAGTTGTGAACTATTGTGGGAAAAAATAGTTCAGGTTGAACCAGAACTGAAAAGTCCATTTTGGGACAAACCAAGCATGTTGTTCAATCTAAAATGTTTTGTTTCTGGGCATTTTAAAGAGCTAGATTCATGAAAATTGGGGGGCAGTGGAGGAGGAGCCCCCTTTATAACTTTTTTTAGTCCAGTGGTTAGGGCACAAACCTGGGTGGAGAACAGTATTCACATCCCTGCTCCAGAGCAGATTCAAACCAGGGTTTCTCACATCTGGGGTGAGTGCTCTGACCCACTGGGCTAGAAGTTATAAGATGGGCACCCGAACTCCCTCACATTGTGTGAATCAAGCTAGAAAAAAATAAAATTCTGCCTGAAACTATTCAGCTTATTTGTGTCAAATTTATGAATAGTCTCCAATGAACATAAACTGCATTTTCCAATGAATAGTTTATTAATCCAAAAAATTTGCCCTACTGTATGGCAGACACTAATGGCCTAATGCTTTAGTTGATCCAAATTCAAAATTTCCATTGATTTCAATGCTATTTCTAGTATACATACGTGGAATGAAAAGATTAGATCCTAAATTGTGAAACCTAAATCTTGATCTATTTCATGTGTATTAAATTGGTAATTGCATCTCCTGGATTCTTAAATTCACTACTGTCGCCTGAAATCACTAATTTTATGGGAAGTACAGTAGTTAGGATTCTCTGGAAGGTCAGAAAGAGAACATAAATTTAACAAACCTTGTATTCAGATGATGGTTTTCCTCAGAGAGGATTCTGCTGCATCAAGTGAATGTAAAGAGATATATCGGCTTATGTTATTTAAGAAACACGGGAAAACAACCAATATTTGCCAACTTAGGTCAAAATGAAGTAGAGAAGAAAACAGTTTTCTATCTTCTTAACAACATATTGCAAAATGGGGCATCCTTGATTTTCTTGTGTTATGCCAAAGCGTTAATTTATTTGTCTGTTTAAAGTTGTAATTTAATGTGTGATTTTATTGTATTTTTCAAATGTTTTAAGGTATATGAAGAAGCAGGTTCTGACTTCCATCAAGTTGCTTATTTTAAGACAAGAATTGGATTAAGAAATGCTCTCAGAGAAGAAATCAGTGGCTCATCAGATAGAGAGGCTGTGCTTATTACTTTGAACAGGCCAATTGTCTTTGCTCAGCCTGTGGCATTTGACAGAGGTACTGTTGGGTGCTGTTTCTATTTCTCTTTTGCTAGAAACTAGAGAATCATTACAAATTTGTTTTCAAATTGAACAAGTTCTGTACATTTCTTTTCAAAAGGAAATGCTTGATATTTATAAATCTGAATTTATCTGTAACCTAAAATAGACTAGACCTGTAAGTACAGTTCTCAAAGTTTGGTTAGGAAGTTTGTTGTGTACTAATGTTAATCAAGGGCGAAAAATTGAACTGATGGGAGACGGCTTTTCAGTTGGTATAGACAAAATGGTTTATGTAAATGTATACCAACATCAACAGCATTGGGTGTATCAGCATTTTGGGTTCTGTTAACTTGGCCTCTGCCCCTTGGCATTTATAATTCATGTATTATTTTATTTTGCTCTTGACAACAAAAGCACATTGCTCCTGGGAAGTGTGTGTATACACAAATATATATCCATTGTATTTTAATATGTGCTGACAAGACAAAAACAGAAAAATCAAACCTTTGTCTTGTTACAATGAACACTATTTTTTGCCATTTTATTTTAATTTTGTTGGAAACTTTTTGTCTTCATAAAGCTGTGCTGTTTTGGCTGAATTACAAGGCTGCTTATGACAACTGGAATGAACAGAGGCTGGCTTTACATAAGGATATTCACATGGCTACAAAAGAAGTGGTAGACATGTTACCTGGAATCCAGCAAACATCTGCCCAGGCTTTTGGGACACTTTTTCTTCAGCTAACTGTTAATGATTTGGGAATTTGTCTGCCCATCACAAGTGCACCACAGGTATTTGAAAAATATCAAGAGCGTGGAGAAGTATAGATTTTTGTTGAAGTAGCAATTTTTATATATGTTATGCTTTTAACATAAACTGTTTTTCTATCATTGCACCAATTTAGAATTTATTAAATGTTAATGTTTCCCCAGCACCATATTATAGTTATGATGTGGATAGTAGACTTAATTTTCAAAAACGACTACTGATTTGTGAGTAGTTCACTTTCCATGTGCCCCGCTTGAGGCAACTTAATGAGCCCTGAGTTTTCAGAGGCAGCACTTTGAGAATCCTTTGAGGTGTGTGAAGTTGGGCGTGCTTTTTGAACATTTATGCCAGCAATTCCAGTTGAAGACCTCTGTTTTCAAATACTTAGAACTGAACACAAACAAGAAGACTCTACGTTTCTTTTTTAAAAATGTGATTAAATGTTCTGACATTTGGATTATTCAAACAAGTGACGAGCATTATTTAGTAATGGTTTTGGTTATGTTTAGACCCCTAGTTGGTCATAAACCTTGTCCAGAAAAGGATTTAAATTGTGATGTAAGCACTTATTAGCTAACACATGCTAACTGACGTTTTAAGTCTAGTTTAGACAAGGCAGCGCTTGCTTTGACGTGTGCTAAGAGTTCAATCCTTGAAGGGGCCATTTAGGGAACTGGGGTAAAAATCTATCTGGGGATTGGTCCTGCTTGAGCATGGGCTTGGACTAGATGACTTTCTGAGGTCCCTTCCAATCCTGACATTCTATGATTCTATTAAATTAAAGTCAGGAGGGAGACAAGGCTTCAATATGACAAGTTTAGCACATTATAACAGAATGTGCACGACTTGTGTACACTAAACTTTCACAAAACACATCTGCACGTTAGCTAATATGCTGACATCATCCATTAAATTCTAGTTTAGATAATGCCATAGATTTACATCTTCATGGGGAACTAGTCAGACATATGCAAGAAGACATTTGGTTTACCAATAATATATCCACTGTCACATATTAATCTCATTGGACTTTGAGCTTTGAAGCCCAGTAACAACTTTTCAGTATCCATGTTAACTACTCCATTGCTGGTCATTTTATTAGCAGATGGAATAAGAAAGAGGGTGTGAGAGAAGAAGCTCTCAAGGAGTGAGAGTTGTAGCATGGAAAATAAAATGCAGAGGGAAGGACAGAGAGTGACAAGCAAAGACAGAGAAGAGAGAAATAGAAATAGTGAAAAGTGGATAGGAAAGAAGAGAAACAAAGGCAGAAATAGTGGTGGCCTAAAAGGGAGCAGTTTTTCTCCCTGAGTGATGTTGCTTGTGACTATAAGATAGTCAAAGTTTCAAATAATCAGTTTTGCTGCAAAGGTAATGGGGAGATCTGATATGAATTAAGGGAAGTATGAATTTATATTCCAGTCCACAGACCATAATTAAGCATGGAATCTGGCCCTCTCCTCCAAAAGAATTTAACACACCTGCCATAGGATATGCTGTAACTACTGAGAAGTAAGGATACATGACATTGTGAATGTGTAGACTTTCTGCTTTGGAGAGGGTTTCTATAGAGCTGGCAAAGTATAGAAGGAGGGTATGAGGAAGATATGAACTGCAAAAAAAAAATAATAATAATAAAAAAAAAAAGTTTGTGATTACCAGTAAATTGCCTTTTCTGTACAAGTCTTTTCTTCCTTTTACAGTCTAACCACACAGCAGATCTTGACACTGGCTCTGCTTTAGTCCTGACCATTGAAAGCACATTAATCACTGCCTGCTCTTCAGAGTCTCTGGTTAGCAAAGGACATTTTAAAAATTTCTGTATCCGTTTTGCTGATGGTTTTGAGACGAGTTGGGATGACTGGAAACCAGAAATACGAGGGGATCTAGTCATGAATGCCTGTAAGTGTTTCTAATCTTGTCTTCATGGCCCTAGAACTCAGAGTCCCCTATTGTCCTTTTCCATGTTTTTTCACAACTTTGACAGTTCAGAAGGAGACTAAGGAAGAGATGAAGATTTGCTTTCCAAACCCAGATAAAGCCCTATTTCATGTGGGACCCTACATGTGAACCCCAGTCACCGTTTAGTATTCTTAAAAAAATTTTAAACAATAGATGTCCTTTTTTCAAGAATTGTAATATACTGCAACATATTTGCCTTGCAATACTATCTGCCTTAACCAAGTTGGAAAAGTTTTTTACTTTACTGCTTTAAATGTATTAATTTAATTGAATTTTATTACATTTTTGTTAAATACTATAATAACACAATGCATAAAATGCGTAAAACCTATTTGTTCAAAAATGTGTAATAAATTGCTTTCTCATAACACTTCCCTTCTTATCTTCCGTAGTCAGCAACTAACTATGGATTCTTTTAATTTCCCACTGCATACAGAAATGTCTGAAACAGACTTGCAAAATTGCTAAGAAAACCTTGCCAGCCAAAGTGAAATTATAATCACTCATATGTTGTTAATGATTGATTTAAAAAAAAAAGTGACATTTGACTTAGCTAGGGCAAATGTACAAAACTAATTTTGTAAGGAAAATCTAAAATGTGTTTAATTACATCTGTCTTACAAGCATGTGCTTGTTTCATGTTTAGGTGTAGTGCCAGATGGCACCTATGAAGTCTGTTCAAGGACAGCAGGACAGGCTGCTGCAGGTAATGTTTATATTCAATTTTTACATTCTTAAAACATTTATGAAAGTCTAGAATATTCTAGTGCAGGTGTGAGCTCTTGATACCTTTTGTTTTAATTGTGATTGTGTATTTCAGGGTGGTGTTTTGTTTTGATTCCCCCTTTTCATGGTAGCTGCTCCACATTTCCCAATCTATTTTTGTCCATGAGTGCTTTCAACAATCCCTTGTAGTCTTACAAACTCTTGGATTTTAGCTACAGGAAATTAGTAAAAGGCAAAAAGGCAGGACCGGCTCTAGGCACCAGCAAAGCAAGCACGTGCCTGGGGCAGCACAATTCCAGGGGCAGCATTCCGGGTTATTCTTTTTTTTTTTTTTTTTTTTTTTTTTTTTGTTTTTGTTTTTTGAATGGGCAGTTGCGCTCTTGGGGCAGCAAATTTTTTGCTTGGGGCAGCAAAAAAACTAGAGCCGGCCCTGGCAAAAGGTAGTAGCAAGACATGATAGACTTTAATACCTGCTGGATCAAATGTGTGAAAAATTGGACACATACAAAATAATTCTTTTGGTATAATAATTGGACCTGGTTGAAAATTTTCCAAAGAAAACACTTCTCTGCTGAAAAATGTTGATTCAACAGAACTGAAGTATTCTGCAGAAATATTTCAACTTAATCAAACGTTTTGATGTGAGCCTGCCTCCCTGCCTGCTTGTCTGTCTGTCAACCAGGCAGGCAGGCTCACCAGCAGCCGACCTGTGGGTTGCCAGGCCCTTAATTAACTGGCTCCCCAAGAACTCCAGTAGCCTGCTTAGTGAGTTCCCAGGCTGTGCCCGGCTTCCTAGACAGCCAATTCCTTGGGCCTGTTTTCCCAGATAGCCGGCTCTCCAGGCTTCCCAAACACCTGACTCCCTGGGTCCCACAGCTGGCTGACTTATTGTTCTGTCCAACTGCCCTTCTGTGGGAAGCAAGGGAGCCAGGCAGCCAACAAGTGAAAACATTCCATTTTGGGTCTTCCAAAACTGGATTTTTCTTCCTACAAAAAAAATAGAATTTTTGTCTTTTCATTCAGAAAAGTTTCAAAAACTTTATCACTCAAAGGAAAATTCATTTTTCCAGCCAGCTCTGTAGATATACATTGAGTCTGGGCAGAAAGGGAATTTCTGGCAAGGGAATGAATGCAGATGGAAGAAAATGAAAATTATGGTTTATCAGCCTCCCTCTAGCACTTTTGAGCAAACCCTAGATTTCAAAAATACAATGGAGTGCTTTACTTAAGTTTCCTATTACGTTTTCTTTAGTCCAAATGTGTTTGGCATTTAATCAGCCCTGAGGGAGAAGGATAAAACACCCAGGGCTGCAGAGGTATTTCAGATGCTCTGGGGCTGTCCACCATTCCTCCCTAGGGCTGATATGACTCATTTGTGCTCTTTGGCTTGCATTTTATATTATATTTTAACAATTAAAAATTGAGCTACTGGGCATGCTAATCAGGCCACAGGGCAAACACTGGGATAAGAGAGGGACTGTCATAAACAGATAGTTAAGGGTTAATGTCTCTTTTACCTGTAAAGGGTTAACAAACAGAGAACCAAACACCTGACCAGAGGACCAATCAGGAGACAAAATACTTTCAAATCTCGGTGGAGGGAAGCCTTTGTTTGTGTTTTTTGGGTTTGGCTTGGTTCTCTCTGGGTCCTGGAAAGGACTAGACGTGCAACCAAGTTTCTTGCCAATCTCCCTGCTACAGTCTCTTATATATTCAGAATAGTGAGTATTTTAGTAAGAAAGGCGGTTATAGTCTTTTGATTGTTTTTCTGTATTTGCAAATGTGTATTTGGCTGGAAGTATTTTAAATTGTATTTCTGCTGGAGGAGGCTTTTTCTCCAGTTTCTATAAGCTGACAGACCCTGTAACTTTTACCATCTAAATTGCAGACATAACGTATACTTTTTTTCTTTCTTTTTATTAAAAGTTTTGTGTTTAAGACCTGTTTGATTTTTCCCCCTTGTTGAGGCTCAAGGGAATTGAGTCTGTACTTAACAGGGAAGGGGAAGGGAGGGGAGAAGGGGGAATCCCTTTGTTTTAGATTCACGGAGCTTGAATCTGTTTTGCCTCTGGATGAGGGAGAAAGGGGAGGGGGGAAAGGGACATTCCTCCCTGTTTTAAGATTCAAGGAGTTTGAATCACGGTAATCTTCCAGGGTAACCCAGGGAGGGAAATCCTAGGAGAGGCACTGGTGAGGGAAAGAGTTTACTTTCCTTGTGTTAAGATCCAGGGGTCTGGGTCTTGGGGGTCCCCAGGGAAGGTTTTAGGGGGACCAGAGTGTATCGGGCACTAGAATTCCTGACTGGTGGCATCTTATCAGATCTAAGCAGGTAATTAAGCTTAGAGGAATTCATGCTGGTACCCCAACTTTTGGACTCTAAGGTTCAGATTGGGGAAAGATACTATGACAGGGACCAACAGTCTTAACGGGCTTCAAAGAAGTGGGGAGGGTAACTAAGGAAGGAGCCAGAATTGCAAAGCAGTTAAAGGTCAAATTACAGGGGGGAAAAAAATAAGGTGGAAGAAGAGGGGGAAATACATGGAATTGGACAAGAGGATTATGCAGACTAGGAAGAAGACTAGAACATGGACAAAAAGGGATATGTTTGTGGGGAGCAAGAGAAATTAGGGAGGAGAAAAACCTAAAATTAAATATACTTTGATGTATACAAATACAATTTTATTTGTTTAAAAATCATGGTGTATTTTAGAGTATAAAATATATTATGAGAATAATTTAAATGTAGAAATGTCTTTTATAATCTCAATTTTGTATTGCAAACAATGTCGCTTTTCTGTTTAATGACCACTGGAATCTACCTAAGGTATGCATTAATTAGCATATCTGCAAACTGTTTTAGATTTTATAATTGTATGGTTATAGGTCAAAACAACGTAACTGCTCTTCTTCCCACATAGTTAGAGTCTCCATTCTGGCAGTGGGTTGTCCCTCTGCTTCTATAGTTTAATCAGCCAACACAGGGCTGTGCCCACTTGTGAAAAGTTCCCTGTTCATTTTGCTCTGAGGGAGCTGTGTCGGCAGTCCGCAGACTCTCGCTGCCTTTTCAAGTTATAGAGCATATGGAAAAACCTTCCAAATAGGAATTTCTGAACTAGTCTTTTAAAACCAACTTGCTTGCTTTGGCAGCCCATTTCAGGGATTTTTTTTGTGGTTCAATGGAGCTTCTAGGGGCTCTGTACTGTAACTTACCCTTGCCTCAGAGCCATAATGCTGGAGGAAGCCAAAGAAGGAGGTGTTTACACTGCTCTGCAGCATGTCTGAAAGGTAGCCTATGTGGGTAGCTTTGATCTCAGTCAGATGGAAAATGTGAGCAAAGACTACCCCAGAAAATTCAGCAAAACTTCTTGTAAGATACTTTTTCTTCCCCTCTATTCTCAAACCCAAGGAAGCAAACTCAGACTATAAAGACCTTTTCACATCTTTTAGCTATTGGGGCAATAGCTGAGAGAGGGGAGAGCAAAGCTTGGGAGCATATTCAGTCCTGATCATTCTCAAAATATCCAGTGGAAATAGGACCATTTGAATCAGAAAGATTTGCTTTGGTATACACAACATTAAAAAAAGGAGACATTGGAATCCATGCTCATTGTGAACACTATGAAAATGTATCTCAGAATGTTGCCAGTATATGTCCCTTTCTTCTTTTTGTCCAAGTTCAGCACTTTCTAATGAGAAGGTCTGACACCTGCTTTATGTCCGCAAAGCTGTCAAGATGTAACTGTTCAGCTTTCTAAAAAGTTTTGTCATTAACAGCCATATCCATCCTCTACCATCCATCAATTAAAAGGCAAAAAATAGCCAAACTCAGCATAACCAGGTGACTAAGAATACTGTATAAAAGAAGCTTACAAAGTCCATTAAGCCATATCTGTTTTTTGATGCTCTATGGTGGAACTTGGTTGGAAACTTCAGTTCCCTCTTAAGATGAAATATGTAAAACTCCAACGTGGTAACCATTTCACCCATTCAGTAGGCACTAGAAATTATATGTTCAAGACTCAAAGGATGCAGGTGCAGGCTTTAATGCACCGTTAAAATCTTTGTGATTTGAGTAATTCCAAGAGTCTGATTTGTGAACAGTTAAAGATTATTTTCTCACATGCCCATCCTTTGGGTTTCGCTGCTGTTGGAATCCCTGTGTTGGAAATGGTAAACCTAGTTCAGAGAGAGAGATGGGAATTCATATTTCATGTTTGTCTTCTAGTGGCTAACTGTGCCTTTTTCACACCCTGGAGAATTTACTTTCCATGTAGCCTATCAGATTTTCCTTATATTCAACAGAGAAATCTTAATACAAACTTAATAGATATATTGGTTAACTGTACTCAAAGTGTGTTTCAATTCTGGAAAGGTCTCACTGGGGGCTTTTTACGAGTGGGCAGAGCCAAGGCAGCGCCCCATGATGGATAAGTCTGGTTCTATCTCCTAAGCTGTAGAAGCAGACATGACATCCAATGACAAACCCGGTTACAAGGAAGAGAAAAATCATCAGGCAAATTTTCTCTCTTAAACAGAAAGCAATAGTGCTGGAACCTGGACTCTCAATGTATTATGGAAGATGTGCGGTATTGATGTCCACATGGATCCTAACATTGGGAAAAGATTAAATGCTCTGGGTAATACCCTCACAACACTGACAGGAGAAGAAGATGTTGATGACATTGCTGACCTCAATTCTGTAAACATAGTTGACCTATCGGATGAGGATGAAGTTGATACCATGTCTCCCACTATACATGCAGTAAGAGAATCAACCAAAATAGTGTCTAAATTTATTTTGTTGAATTATTTGGGCATAACAGTAAGCCTCAGAAAAATTCTGTGTGTGTGTGTGTGTGTGTGTGTGTGTGTGTGTGTGTGTGTGTGTATGGGGTGGGGAAATTTTAGCTCAATCAGCTTTGAGATTTTTGCAGACCATTTCTCCCATGCCATAGTAGGCATTCAGGCTAACTTTAAGCACCCGCTTTGGAAGACTTTGGCTACAGTTGTTCTGATTATCCTAGCAAGCAATGGAAGATACTAACATTACAAACTAGCTAGAAGAACTAAATTTTCAGTAGCAAAAACCAATACTGTGTGTCAACTTTGTGTTTTGGTTTCATATTAAGTAGTTTTTTTAACGATTATTTCTTTAAAGAATTGCAGTTTTGCAAGAATCTTGTACTGGCTCTGGGGGAAAAACCACATTAACATTCCTATTTATTATTTAGAAATCAGATGGAGTTTCATTATGTGGAGATGCACACAAGTTAACATTTGGGCAGCGGATTGTAAATCACCTGTTGGGTTTGAGCCCCCAAAGCCATCGATATTCCGTTCCTGTAGAGTATCTGTCGGGGTCAGCGATGTGTGACTCTACTCATTCTAGTTCGCATTTGAGAGCGGGCAGATCTTGCTCATGGGGACATGTATGTAGCAGCTAATGTTTGCCTTTAAGCAAATGATGGGACTTGAATCATTGGAAAATTTCAAATCAGCTGCCTGTTGACTTTTAAAAATAGTGTTTGCATGTGGTGTTTTGATTTATTGTGTACAATTCATTGTACCTGTGACTTAAAATTGATTCTTATGTTTAACAAGAAATTTAATGAAACATTATTTTGAATAGGAAACTGTTGATTATCGGCGACAGGGAGCATCTAGTAGCCAAGCTGGCGAGCAGAGAGGAAGAAAATTTGTGAAACGTTTAGTAGATATTAGGGAACTGAATGAACAAGCCAAAGTAATTGATGACCTCAGGTAAGTTGGCTTTTCTTGTGTTTTTAAAACAAAACAAAAAAAAACCTCTCCCCCAATAGTTAAGAACATAAGAGAGGCTATACTAGATCAGACCGATGGTCCATCTATCCCACTATCCTGTCTTCCAACAATGGCCAATGTCAGGTGTTTCAGAGGGAATGATCAGAAGAGGTAATCATCAAGTCATCCATCCCCTGTCGTCCATTCCCAGCTTCTGGCACACGGAGGCTAGGGACACTTCAGATCACGGTTTTGCATCCCTGCCCATCTTGGCTAATAGCCATAGAAGGACCTGTCCTCCATGAACTTTATCTAGTTCTTTTTTTAACCCTGTTATAGTCTTGGCCTTCACAACATCAGTGGCAAAGAGTTCCACAGATTGACTGTGTGAAGGAGTACTTTCTCATGTTTGTTTTAAACCTGCTGCCTATTAATTGTATTGGGTGACTCCTGGTTCTTGTTTTATGTTAAGGGATAAATGACACTTCATTATTTACTTTCTCCACACCAGTCATGATTTTATAGATCTCTATTATATTCCCTCCCTCCCCCCCGCCCACTAGTCATCTCTCCAAGCTGAAAAGTCCCAGTCTTATTAATCTATCCTTGTAGTTTGGGAAAAAACAAATTGAAACTGGGCTTTCCCTTTTCTTATCTCTAGTGCTTCGGCATTCGTGCAACTATACAATCTACAGGAGGAAATAGTTTTTTAATCGTTGATCATTCTGGTTGTAGTAGAGAAAATTAGGTGCACAAGTGGCCATTAAAATCCCCAGGAAGCTCTCCTGAGTGTCAAATCATCTTTCATTTCTGGTTTTGCCTCACATTGATGGCAATGTATCAGCAGTTCCAACATCATGACAAACCATATTCCCATCATGATTTGTCGCACTTCTGTTACCAGCTATACGATTGTGACTTGCTGGAGTGACAGTGCTTTGAAGTTGGAATGAGATCACATTCACTATAGGAAGAAGAAACCTCTCAAAATAAACTGCTTTATGGTTTTTATATGATATATTTTTATTATATAAATAATTCACAGACACAGTAATATTCCATAAAACACACACAAAGGGAAAATTAAAAATGTCACCTGAAAGTGCTCATGACAAGAGTTAGCTATGAGTTTTGTATAAAAAGATTTTATTTGCATTTTTGGCATTTGGAAGGCAAGGTCAATCATAGTAAAAAGTGGAATCACCTGTGATAAAGAGTGCCTGTTGCTGATTGATTGCTAAATTATAATGAAGAATGGACATACTTTACTATTTCAGCTTTAGGCAAGATTGCTAGCAGCAGTCAGTCGCAGGCTCGTTGTAACCAAACTTTTTGATATACAAACATAGCCATGTGACTGTGATGACCAAAATTAATGTTTGCGCCTCTCTGTCCTCAACGTATTGTAGCATCAACAAACTTTGTTCTCTTTAAAATAACATGTATCTTAGTGAGTTTCCTTTCTAAACTTGTTTACGTTCAAGTACGTTATTCCTATAGGAGATTTTCTTCTTCTGCCTTCCATATTCAGGGGATCTGATCAGTCTGATCTGCCATTGTGGGAAGCTCTTTCCTCCTGGAAATTTCCCCAGTTCTGTCTGCCTCCTGGCATCTCTAGCAAGTGTGCCTGCTTTTCTTGAACTAAGGAACATAGAAAATACTTAAAAAATCTAATTTTCATCCAGATTTGTTCCAGCTGGGAATCTTTGCTCTCTTTAGGAGCCTTTCTTTTCAAAGGGAGCTGCTCTCTAGCAACTATCCTTCTTTCACCTCTGTTGGCATCACAATATAATGTTTGACATCTTGTATATTTTGCTACACACTCCTTTTTCTGTTTCCTGAATGTTTGACTTGGAGGTAAAAACCTTGAAATTATGGCTACTTGCAAAGAAGTTACAGTATGGACAAAAGTTGTATAGTGAAATAATGGTGGACCCTCAACAGCCATATATGGAAAAGATGGCATTGGTGATAGATAAGTCCTGAAAAACAAGAAGCTGATTGGGTAATGGGTTGAAAGGCTTTAAGATTGTCACAGGAACACAGTATAGAGGTTTTGTTGTTCAAAGGAAAGGGTGAAAGTAGTGTTTAACTTTACTAGTTATTCCTTCCATCTGGAAAACTCATTATCCTGACTTATTCCCAGAAAACTAGGTGCAAGTGAAGGAACCATAAACCAAGAAATCCAGCGTTATCAACAATTAGAGTCAGTAGCTGTGAATGACATTCGCCGAGATGTCCGTAAAAAACTACGTAGGTCCAGCATGAGGGTGAGCAATTTTCTAAAGCTGTTTGGCAAGTTCTTAAGATTTTCACTTATAAGTTTCTCTTCCACATATTAAAAATAAATAAAAGAAAGACACTGAAAAAGAAAGGTAAAAGGACTATTAAATATATAAAATACATGGTTTAACTTTCTGGGAAAACAGATTATTCTGTCCTACTGGAGACAGAAAACCAGAATTTTAATGGTACTGTATATTAGGTGGATTTTTGTTTGTTTGCTTTTCTATGACAAATCTTTAGGGGAAAAACTATTTTAATATCTCTATTTTAACTCTTTAAAATAGATGTTTTTAATATTTTTAAATATATCTGCGTTCAGAAAATGTACACAAGAATTGGCTTCCAGAGGTTTGGAAGCCATAATATGCAATGCTGTAGCATTTACTAGCCAAGACTCAAACTCAGGCTTTCAGAGGTGGTGGCGATCATAAAACATTGCCTTACTGCGCCAGAAGAATCCAGATATGATAAGCATGCTTGAGTACCTGAGCAAAATCTCTGTTATATTCCATTTGGCTGATTTATTTTATTAGGTTTATAATGTATGCTAAAAGAAATTGCTTATTCCCAAATTGAGATGCCTTTTTATTAATAAAAAATTAAAGATAAAAACAGCAAGCAGGAGAAAATACCCAAACAGAAATAAAACTCCAACCCAAACAATGTCCTCACTCACCCACAAATGCCTGCTCTGATCATGCCACCCCCTGCCATAAAGCATGGCAAACGAGTATTTGCAGCAGACCCTGAAGATCAGTACAGTTGAGTTATTCTGGACCAAGAAATGAGTCCATCCCAAAGCAAGGGACCCCTCTCAGAGAGTACTCTGTTGGCAGCTTCTTCTTAAATGAGGAGGCTCTAGCTCATGTTCCTCTGCTGACTGCAGTTGCAGCAATATCACATGAAGAGAAGACTTTTATTCAAGTAGGCAGATCCCAAACTACTGGGTGCAGGGGGGTCACCCTGTTCTCCTGATAGCGAGAAAGTACCAGTGCCAGCTAGTATGAAAGGTGAGTGAATCGTCCAGAGACCAATCAAAATGAAGATTTGAGCAAAGGCCTGAAGAGGAGTGCCTTGAGCACTTGTTACAAAATAAAATTATTTTGTAAATGTTTTTTCATAACTGTTGGCATGACTGTAAAATAAAATGTTTTAAGTAGTGGAATTTTTCCACATTGCCATGTTTATGTATAATTTTCATTATTTTTGTCCTCAACATTTTAAATATATTTTCCTTTGTTTAGGCTGCTTCTCTGAAGGACAAATGGGGCCTAGGTTACAAACCCAGCTATAACCGATCTAAAACAATTTCAGCATCTGGAAGACCACCTCTAAAAAGAATGGACAGGGCAAGGTAGAATGTTTTTGGCAAATGACTATGCATGTGGGAGGATGAGAACTGTAATGAAGTTAGAATAGACAGCAACAAGGAGAATGTCTAATTGTGGAGCTTCATGTCTTTTGCCATAGGTGATGGGTATATTTTTCTTTTAGTGGATTTGAGAAAATGTTTTCGAGAGATGGGAGGTTTGACAAATGAAGTTTCTTACTTTTTGTGAAGTATCTGTTTTTGGCATACCATGTCTCTAAAGCAGCTTGACTTAGAAATTCCATATTTGTTTTGTCTGTCTTCTGAGAGCTAATGTCTGTACGTTTCTCAGGAGGTTGGATGATTACAGATATTCACTGTGGTTTGATGATTACAGATATTCACAGTGCTCAAATCTTACAGAATTAATAAGGTCTGTGGTCTTCTACACTTCCTAGTCAGTTTCCTCAGCTGAACTATCAAGTTTAAGTGCATCCATAAATCTATAAAGGCAAAGCTTTACCAGAAGTTATTGGAAGCTAAAGAGTGGGGGGCTTGAATTGCTGTCTTGGAAACTGAACCTGGATTCTGAAAATTAAATTGAGATCTTTCTGTCTCACACATCAGCCTCCAAGATGCTACAATTTAAATTTGGCTAACTATTTTGAGATGATTCACAAGCAGAATAAACTCCATCTCCTTCTTCCAGAGCTGTATTTGCTCTGCAGGACTGAGTTGAGTAGTAGTAAACCTTAAGGTAATAAAATCATCAGATATTACTCTGAATGCATTCAGTGAGCCAATCTGTTGAGGAGAAAGGTGTCACTTTTTATGTAGTCATTTTGCAGGACTTTTAAGAACCACTTTTGAAGGTTCTATTCAGCAGGCACTTCAGGGGAGGCTAATAAGTAAAGAGGACACGATTTATCCCTTAGATTTTTACACTCCATTGTCAACCTCATGTTAGAAAAAGGATTGAACTACTAGTGGAGGGAAGGCAACTTTTTAGTTCAGCAAATGATTTCCTTTTCTCCTTCTTCCAAGTGTTCTGAAGCTTGCAGCAGCAGCAAGTTGCAGTTCTCATAACAGAATATTGTGCATCAACTTTGCTTGGTGTTACTGTTGCTTTGTGAATAAGCTTCTTGTTGTTGTTGTTGTAGTACAACCAGCAGAGGGAAAACACACACATTGGAGGGTTTGGATTTTAAAAAATTAGTGGCTACATTTTAATCAGCAATAAAGTATAGTACTAGATTTAAAAAAAAGAAAACAGGAGAGGGAACTTAGCTATTAGAATTATAAGGATCTACTCTATCAGTGATAGACATTTTTAAGTTAAGACAAATTGGTTGAAAATTTTGGGCATTAGTTTTAAAGGTAGATTGAAGCTTAAAAAATTACCCAAAGAGATCCCAAAATATCAGAGAACAGCACTTCCAAATTACAAATGGCTTTAAACAAAATGGATCAAAATGAATTCCTCTTTTACTTGCCTTGCAAGTTTATAAGATTTACAGGTTAATGTTTCTTCTGAACTGGTTAGCATTACTGATACCTTACACAATAGAAGGAATGCAAGTGTGAAGACTCAAATCCTGGCAGGTAAAAAGCATTTCAAATCATCTTTTTAGCAAAATCATCTTCAGAGAATTTGGAATTCGGTTGGGAAGATTAATAAAATGTTGTGTTATGTGGTTTATTCAGCTGGCTAGCCTATCAAGGAATGCTTAAGATTTTCTCAAAAGCTAGTGAGTTGTTAATTGTGAATGAGAAGTTGTAAATTTGCACTGCAAATATGTCATGATGATTTCATTCATTTTGAAAGATTGTCTGTATTTTGTGAATATGCATAATCTTCCAGTTGTACTTCAGTGCACACGCAACTTATGTTTTTAACTGTCTTTCTGCTTCTTGTCCTGTGCTTGAAAAGAGTAAAAAATAAAAACAAAAAAAGCCCTGCAAAATTAAGTGAGCTCCTTGCTGCCCAAAGTCATTTGAAACTTCATCTTTTTTCTTTTTATGTGCCATAAATTCTTGAGTACTGATTTAATATCATTTCATTTCTATAAAATGTTAAGCGTTGACTTAGGCTTTATATTTTATTGCAACAGCTTTTGTGTAGTTATTGAACTTTTACGTGGCAAGTACATCCTGCATTACGTTCAAAACTGTAATAGTTTGTTTATTCCTTTTATATTTTGCTTGTAGCTCTCGACTAGGAGACAGTGAAGAGCTCCCAGAAATCCGTGTAGATGCAGCATCTCCTGGACCCAGAGTAACCTTCAACATACAGGACCCTGTAAGGCATACCCTACATACCAATTTGATTAGTATACCATGCTACAGTAGATTAAATACCATGTTGACTGGTAGCACCTTGGAAGTACCTGAGTTAAATATACTTATGAAGATTTGAATTGCCAACCCCGCTTGATAATTATTTAGTCTGGTGGTGTCCATCTTAACACATAAATTATTAATAGAAATATCAAACTAAAGAATTTTCACCTCTTTAAATAGGTTAGTTTATATTTTTAACAAGATTCACTTCCAGGTATCCTCAAACCAAGAGCTACTCTGTGAAAAAAATAATACACATGGTTAACATGTTGTTGCTATTTTTAACAGATATGCACAATAATCATGTGCTAATTTGTATGTTCAGCCTTGTTTGGCATTTTGGAAATGGTTATTAATGAAATAAACATTTTCTGAGTTTGCTATAGTCTGACACACACGTCTATCTGTATGTTTAAAATGTATTATTCAAATATCAGGTTTTTTGTTGCAATATTCCCTCGTCCCCATCCTTCCTAAATGTGTCTTTGCTGTTGGTTTTGATTGAGTCATGCTTTGGTAACTATTTTAATTTTATTTTTTTCTTTTTCATTTTTAATTAAGTTGAATAAAACAGTTTTGGGGATTACACAACAATCCAGCTGTCCAGGGGAAGGGTATTTTCAGGTACTTGTAAAAAGAAAAAGAACATACTTTGCTATAGCACTAATTCATCTCACTGGCAGCTGCTCTTCAGTTATTCATCTCTCTTTCAAACTCCACTAGGCAGAATGTATATCAGTTTTTAAAAAAAGATTTTAAGTAAGTTTAAACATGTAAAAAGTTATAGATGGAGATGATAAATTGAGTTCTCAAGGATGCTTCCATTCCTATATTTAGCTTAAATTTTGCAGTTTTTTGTAAAACTAGTAATGACATATTTTGTTTGCATATTTAAAAAGGCCTTGATGAAGGCTGATCTAAATTATAGAGACTACAGTAAGGCAAGCCATGATCTATTCTTGTATGCAGAGCGTACTGCAGAGAAGGACTCAGTGCCCACACAATTATCTTAATCTTTTTCAAGTGTGTCTCAAGAGTGCAGGCATCAACACTGATGGAATATAATTCCAAGGTGGGAGGCCATCAAGCATCATAATTTGATACTGGAATTCCTATACCTAGTACAGTTGTGTAAGATATCTTATTTAAAGGGAGCAGGATAACCAGTTTGTCAAAATTAGTGCCCAAACAACCCACCTACTTAAAAAAAAAAAACCTTTTAATTTTAAAAAGATACTGTAGACATATTGAATGGAAAAAACTAAGTACACCTTTTAGAAGACAATTATCTAACTTTTCCCCTTCCACCTTTCCTCTATTTTTCTTTTATAAGTTTCTGAGTTAGAATGCTTTTTCAGATCACCTTAGAGTGTTGATGTCTAAACAGCTCATTTCTGAGAACAAAAGGAAAGGCAGAATTGTGCTTTGCTGAGTTCTTTTATCTACATTTAAAACAGAACGTATCAAAAGGTTCCATTCATTTGTAATATCCATTTATATGAATTTTCCACAGCTTAGAAAAGACTGTCAGATATTAAGTAGTGTTAAGTCAGATGTTGGATGTGTTAATGGCCAAAATGAAAGCATGGAGCAAATTATCAAAGGATCTTCCACTCAACACCTATTTGAATGCACAAACAATCCCAATAGCACTTTGTTGGCCCATGTGT
The DNA here is from genome assembly GCF_025201925.1 of Gopherus flavomarginatus. Lineage (NCBI taxonomy): Eukaryota > Metazoa > Chordata > Testudines > Testudinidae > Gopherus > Gopherus flavomarginatus. Next base: position 183,585,881 of record NC_066619.1, read on the forward strand.
TAGAGTCTAACACCTGCATGTACAGTTGTTTAGACTCTATCCCTGCATATACAGGTGTTAGTGCTTGAAAATTCTTTGTGTGGGGGTATTTGCTGATGCAAAGTGCACCAAAACAGTTGGGACCTCTTTTTGGAAATGTAACACTAAAGTTTCTTCCCATCAAGTCACTTTTATCCAACTTTTTAAAAAGAAGAATATAATGTATAAGAGAATACTGTACATTCTGTACTAGTACTTTGCATGCCCTTTCATTCACTATCAGATTCCTGTGCATTTCTCTAATTTACAGGTGGCCGTGATGATTCTTTCTGTTCTATTTTCTTTACTTTTAAAATTTGTTTTCAATTAAATGTTCATTCTTCTAGTGATGGCCTGTCATAATGTATGTTTTGATCAGAGCTTGATACTGTTTAATTATCTAGTTAACAAATTCAACTCAATCACTAAGTCAATGGTAAATGTATGGTACTGTTTTTTCTCCAAACCTATACATTTATTTATTGTGTTACATGATTCATTTCATACATTCTGAAATCTGACACTTCTGTCTGTTCAAAATGAGGAACCTGAGCTTTGAGAGTTCTTAAAAGCACTCTTGCGTTTTCCCCAAGATATCTTAACTTTTGCATAGTAAAGACAGTAACTGTGAACTTTAATATCTTTTTGTCTTTTCACAATCAGTTTCCAGAGGAGACAGAACTGGACCTTTTGTCAGTAACTGTTGATGGTCCATCCCATTACTCATCCGCTAGTGAAGGATCATGCTCAGTATTCAGTTCACCCAAAACTCCAGTAGTCTTCTCACCAAGCATTCCCTTCCAGCCTGAAGAGGGACGGCGGGATGACAGCTTATCTTCAACCAGTGAAGACTCTGAGAAGGAGGAAGACCGTGAAAGAGAGAAGGCTTATTTTTACAGAAAACCACAGTAAGCAATTTGTTTAAAAATACTTTCATTAGGACCATGACAAAATGGTCTTTAAAGTTAATGTCTTAGGTCTAGAACAGCATTTGCTGACCCAGGATTGAATGTTGCCTGTCCTTGGCTTCAGCAGGTGTAATTCCAGCGTAGGGAGGAGGGAATGTCTGACGACCTCCTTCTTTTTTTTTTTTTTTTTTTTTTTTAATAGCGGCTCTTGGAAGCCTCTCAGATTTTGGAATGTTGGAATAAATCTCAGTTATTGGGCAGGGGGTACGTGAGGAGGGTCAGAGGTACACTGTATCTTATTTAACATATAGTTCTGCAATTTACCGCATGGCTAAGTGTGGGCTAAATGTGTATCTACAAACACAGCATTATAAACAATGTTGAGAGGTGATATATATTAAAAAATAATATACATAACAAAATGTGTTATTGTTAAGGTTCCTTCCCCACTCTGAACGTTAGGGTACGGATGTGGGGACCCACGTGAAAGACCCACAAGCTTATTTACCAGCTTAGGTTAACAGTACACTGCCACCACCAAGCGTGTTTCAAATCTTAGGGGAGAGCCATTTGGAACTCTGCCTTCCCACAAGTATTTCCAATGTCCCTAACCCCCCCCCCTTTCCTGGGGAGATTTGAGACTAATTCCTCCCCCCTTCCCCCTCTGCAAGTCCTTACACCCCTTTTCCTGGGTAGGTTTGAGAGTATACCTTCACCAATTAGTCCTGGTGAACACAGATCCAAAACCCTTGGATCTTAAAACAATGAAAAAATCAATTAGAGTCTTAAAAAAAGAATTTTAATTAAAGAAAAAGGTAAAATCATCTTTGTGAAAATCAGGATGGAAAATAACTTTACAGGGCAATCAGATTTAAAGAGTCCAGAGGAACCCCCTCTAGCCTTAGGTTCAAAGTTACAGCAAACAGAGGTAAACACTCTAGCAAAAGGAACGTTTACAAGTTGAGAAAACAAAGATAAAACTAACACACCTTACCTGGTTGTTACTTACAAGTTTGAAATATGAGAGACTTATGCAGAAAGATTTGGAGAGCATGGATTGATGTCCGGTCCCTTTTAGTCCCAAGAGCGAACAACCCGCAAAACAGAGAGCACACAAACAGAAGCCTTCCCCCCACCAAGATTTGAAAGTATCTTGTCTCCTTATTGGTCTTTGGGGTCAGGTGTCAGCCAGGTTACCTGAGCTTCTTACACAGGTAAACGGATTTTGGTGTCTCTGGCCAGAAGGGATTTTATAGTATTTGTACACAGGAGGGTTGTTACCCTTCCCTTTATAGTTATGACAGTAATATTTAATTGTCTCCCTCTTCCATATCCCTCGTTTGTTGCTTGTTATCTTAGTCCTGCCTCAGACAGCTATAGTCTGTCTACAGGGCCCGGTCCAGATCAACCACAGATTGACCAGATGACCCAATTTTATAGTGATAGTCCTGATTTTGGGGTCTTTTTCTTATATAGGCTCCTATTACCCCCCACCCCCGTCCCGATTTTTCACAGTTGCTGTCTGGTCACTCTAATCAACCATGAAGTAAATATTGAATAATACCTTAGTGGAAGATGGACCAAGATAGCAGTGTGCACCTATGAAAATTTACCATATGGTACTTCTTACAGAAAACTTCTTAAAATTGTATATATAGTGGATAACTGACTTGTCAGCAAATACGTTAGTAGGTAACCTTGGAAGGAATCTTATCACAGTGCTAATATCGAACAAGTAATTGTTCTTTCTGCAGGAATACCACTCGTAAGAAAGCAACAGGCTTTGCTGCAGTTCACCAACTGTTTACTGACCGCTGGCCAACAACTCCTGGCAACAGAAATGTGACTGGCACAACCACAGAGAGAAATATTGACTTTGAACTTGATATCAGAGTTGAAATTGATTGTGGAAAATGTGTGCTGCATCCAACAACGCTTCAGCAAGAGCATGAGGAAATCAGCTTAAGAAGGTAAAAAAACCTATTGAAAGACAGTAATATTATTAAATCATATTAGAAAGCAGTGTATTACTGTATTATGCCAGTCTTTCTGTATTTGACATTTATTTAGTCACAAATAAGATAACTTACTGATTTACATCAGTTGGGATCCTGCCAGTACACAATTCTCAATGGTAACTATGCATTGACTCATTTGAAAAGCATAGAAACTATAATAATTCCCACCATTTTTAGCCAGTTAGTGGTCAGTAATTTGAATCATCACCACACGTTGCCATAGCATGCAATAAATTTAATTACGATTGATTTATAGTCTTTGTTCTGGAAAAGCATGAAAGTTTGCTTCCACAAAGGCTTGAGTCTAATTATCCTGACACCAAGAAATGAGCATACACTTGTTTCCTTCTTACCCATCCTTTTTATAAATGGAGATTTTAAGCTTTTAAATCACCTGGATTCCTTTTTTACTCTCCAAATAAATGCCTGATTGTACTGTCTCAAAAATTTTGAAATACACTGCTGAGTTGATGCATACTGGGCTAATGCTGTTTTTTCTTGATATTCTGTTCCAACATTTTTTCATTTTACTCACTATCATTGAGATAATTTTCACTGTACAATTATGAAGTGTAATCCTGACTCCACTGAAAACAGTTGGAGCTTTGCCATTGACTTCAGTGGCACATGATTTCACTCTGTTTTTTTAAACTCTTCTTTCCATTCTGCAGATATTCTTTGACAGCCAGTGACCTCTGTTTTTTGTTATTCATTCTTAACCAAATACACCTTTACTTTTAATTTCTTCTTTGAACTTTAACACAGTGTTAATGATAACCTAGCTTTAGCAAAACTGAACTCTTAGGATTTGTAATGTCATTCTTACCTTTCCCATATTTTATATCCATGCAAGGATTTGTATGTAGTAACAGGTCTTTTTTTCCCCTTTCCTCCTATAATCTCTGAAGAGAGGAACCTGCAGCTGAATATCAGGCAGTGGCTGTTACTTTAGGCAATCCCGTGACAGTTCAATGTAGTGATATCACATATTTGAGTAATCTCCCAACATACAGCAGTGGGGGCATTTCTGAAGAAGTGTATACACCTCTACCCCAATATAACGCTGTCCTTGGGAGCCAAAAAATCTTACCGCGTTATAAGTGACACTGTGTTATATCGAACTTGCTTTGATCTGCTGGAGTGCGTAGTCCCTTTTCTCCCGTCCACACCCAGGAGCACTGCTTTATACGTTAGATCTGAATTCGTGATTTATCGGGTTGCGTTATATCGGGGTAGAGGTATATAAGGAAATGTGATCATACTGTGAATTTCTGAATGACTTTAAAATGGACATGGGACAGAGTAGAAATATTTTTTAATGAGAGATATATTTTGTTTCGGTTTTCATATTGCTTTATTATTATTTTGCTGTGTCACTTGTGTAAATGGAATTTGGTATGCAAGGGGTGGAAATCATAAGGGGAGAGCAGAAACAGTGAAAAATCCACAAATGTTACCTGCAGTCTGAATTTATAATTTACTATAGATAAACTTGAGAATGAAAGCAAGGGACACTTTACTACTTTTTGTCATTTTTAAAAAAAGTTGGTTTTAACTTTAAAATCTGCAAATAACACTAATAATATATTTTGGCAAAAGCAGAGGGGGATGGGAAAAGTCCAAAGGGGAATAAAAGGCCAGGGGAATAGAGGTCTGATGGGCAAAGAACAACTAAAAGGGGTGCCAATGCTTCTACTGTTCATCATGAAATTACAATGTAATTTTTAAAAAGAAAATCCCCTAAATTTTAAATACTGAAAAATATACTTGTTTGGAGTATTAGGTCTGTACTAAGACAGGTTGTATATTGTTATTTATCTGTAGAAGTTATGATCGGAGTTCCAGAAGTTTAGATCAAGAGTCTCCTTCAAAAAAGAAGAAATTTCAAACTAACTATGCATCTACTACTCACTTACTTGCTGGCAAGAAAGTGCCGTCATCTCTACAGACAAAGCCTAGTGACCTGGAAACTACAGTATTTTACATTCCTGGTGTAGATGTAAAGGTAAAAATTATGGGACTAGGAAACATTTCTCCTCTCCAACTAGAATTGACTAGAAACAAATACATGGCTTCCTTTAGATCATCTTTTATCATTATGGTATGCAGTTTATATAGTGCAGATATCAAGTGTGATACCTGCTGCTTCTTACATGGGAAATATATGTTATACTTGCTGCATGCCAATCTTGGTACATGTTAGAAACATTTTTGAAGTTGTGTGTGGTACAAGTGTATTGGTTGATTGTCAAGGTTCATTCCCCACTCTGAACTTTAGGGTACAGATGTGGGGACCTGCATGGACACTTCTAAGCTTAATTACCAGCTTAGATCTGGTATCGCTGTCACCATCCAGATCCTCCGTCTGGAACACCCCCTTTCCTCCCCAAACCTTCTCCTCTCAGGGTAGCCTTGAGAGACCTTTTCACCAAGTTCCTGGTGAACACAGATCCAACCCCTTGGATCTTAATGCAAGGAGAATTTAACCATCCCTCCTCCTTTCCTCCACCAATTCCTGATGAGTCCAGGTCCAATCCCCTTGGATCTAAAAACAAGGAAAAATCAATCAGGTATTAAGAAAAAGGCTTTTAATTAAAGAAAAGAAAGGTAAAAGAAAACCCTCTGGGAGAGATTAGCATACCAGCTACTCTCACAGACAACAGATTCAAAACAGAGGATGTTCCCCTGGGCACAAATTTAGTTACACAAAAAATACCCAAATACCCAATTTTGATAATTCCCTTAATGATACCAAGACAAGTTACAAAGAAAATAAACATAAACCTATTTATCCCTTTCTAAAACTTACTACTCTGATAAGAGGCTGGTTCCTTGATCTTTTTCACTCCAGCTGAAACTGAAACTCTAAACAAAGGAAAACTTCCCTCCTTCCTTTTGAAACATCTTGTTCCCCCATTGGTTCCTCTGGTCAGATGTCAGCTAGGCTAGGTGAACTTCTTAATCCTTTACAAGTAAAAGAGGCATTAACCCTTAACTATCTGTTTGTGACACTGATACATTCTATATTCTTAATAGAGCATAATAAGTATTATAATGAGAAGTGTTGTCTAGGCATAAGACTAGGAGCCAAGAATTCGAGAGTTCCAATAACACTTCTGGCATCGCTATGTGTCCGTAACAAAACTTGACCTTCTCACTTAGTTTTGCCACAAATAATAATGTCTCTAATCTGATGTTTTGGAAGGAGATTCAAATCAATAGGATATCAACTACTTTTCCCTCCTCCCACTTTAAAAAACAATATTTCAGTTGTAACAGGAAAAATGTTTAGCTTTGTTTCAGTGTGTGATCCTGTATATTAATTAGTATATGGGGCATTACATAGACTTTAAAAAGCCAATTAGTCCCGTTTAAAATAAAAGGTTGCTTAAGTTAAAGCGAGACATTTGGCTTGTTTGCTTCTGCTCTCTGATAGGTAGTATGAATTGCATATATTGGGAAGTCTTCTCTGTGCCTGTAGTGCATCTGAAAATGCAATAGTCAGTGAATGCAGGGTGGGGCATAGGTGCAGGATGTGGTCTTCCTTTTCTGCAAGTGATCATCTTTCGTAAAGGTAATTATTTATGATGACATCATCTGCTGTAGAACTTTAAGAAGTGGGGAGCTACTCACGGTGAGTGGACTTTCCCTTCTAGAACCACAAGAAATCTTCAGGGATACCAGACATGGCCCAGTTCCCTACTGTATCTTTTAGGTGGCTTTAGGGATACAGAAGCATCATTTGCAGTTTCTGCTCTGCCTCCTAGTGCCATCCACTGAGTAAGACTAGATTTTGCTTACTCACATCTATAGGATATTTGTGTGTACAATACGAAACCTTTGAGTTACTTTAAGAAAAGAGGTAAGTGATCTGGGCAAGATGATATGTAGTTGTCTGTACAAAAAACCAAAACCAAAACCCCACAACTACATGAGGGAATAAAGTAGTCATTGGCCAGGGAATGTGTATGTATCAGGAAGAGAGCAGCAGCTCTTGGTGAGAGAGTCTGTGACAACTATTAGATATTTGTGTCCTATATGGTAAAAAAAAAATATTGCCTGTTGCTCAGTATGTTTATGGTTTAATTTTGTTTTATGGGTGAGGTTTCTTAATTTATTTTTAGTTACAAAAAATTATGACTCTTTGTAGATAAAGATTATTGATTCCAATGTTTTAAATATAATATGTTTGTTTTAAGCTCACACAATTTAAATAAAATGCAAAGAACATTTGGAGAAAACTGAACTGTGCAGAGATTCAGTGAGAGTGCTACTTCTGTGAAGTAAATGGATTATTTTTTTCATTTCAGTTACACTACAACTCTAAGACTTTGAAGACTGAATCGCCAAATGCCTCCCGGGGATCCTCTTTGCCAAGAACCCTTTCCAAAGAGTCCAAGTTGTATGGTATGAAAGATACTGCTACATCTCCTTTATCTAATACTACCCACAGCAAGACTAATACCTTACTTCTGCCCCAACCCCCACCCATCCCATCAGGTACTTGTAGAATATCCTTTTAAACTATAACTTTGATATCTTTTTCCCTCCACATCGTATGATCTACTAGCTTTAGATCTGTGCATTAGCTGAACCTCAAAATGGTCATAAATGTCTAAATATTGGCTGCAAAGAACCTGACTACAGAAGCACATGTGCAGTTCATGAATTCTAACTGCTCTTAAAGCTGCCTTCTCAGAGATTTCCTGTTTAAATGATTCTCAACATATATCTCACAGAGCACAGTAATGGCCAAATACCACTTACTCCTCTTCTTCCTTGAACAGATAACATACAATGCTGGAAAAAAGCTTAGTTGTTTTTAAAAATTAATAATTATGTTACTAGTACAACTAGCTATAGTTATACTTTGCAGTATTCAGAATTCAGTGGAAAAATGTATACTACTCAATTTACTCATCAGTTCATCCATGTTACATCCTTCCAAAAATACACTTCATTACCGTGCAGCTTGCCTTGAAAGTAATACTTTGAAGTGTGATGATTTCTGGAATTAATTTATTCATCATGATCCCAAGCAGCTGTTCAAAATCGTTGGAGTAATCAAAATACCAGACATTACTGTGCTCCACTAATGCAGTCCACCGACAATTACTGTGGCTTGGAATTACCTGAAGTTCCAGTTTTTAGTGTCTTCAACTTTGATTTAAAATTTCAAGAGTAACAGGTTAAATTATCCCAGTTTTCAGTCAGAGGTCTATGATTATCTTTGGAAGGTTGCAATGTCAGATCTAGAGGTACGTAGATTTCTCTCCCACCTTCTAGAGGATTGTTATCTCACTTCTCTCTTTCTCAGAGTTTACATATTATTTAAAAAAAAAAAACCTATCAAAACGAAATGAGCTGGAAACAGTAAACAGTGAAAAAAATTCTCTTGATAGGCTCGAAGTCTTAGAGAGAGAGAGAGAGAGAGAGCAGTGAATTTGAGAACTTGCCTCATTATCCCTGGCTTTTAACCACTGTCACTGTGTTTCCTCTCAACATCTACCTTCTTTGTGGATCTCTGAGTTCATGAAATTTAATTTTATTGCTTGCTTCACTTTCTGTCTTAGGTTGTATCTTGCCTTGTAAGCTTGCTCATAACTTCTTTCCATTCTTTACTTTTTAATTCTTGCCTAAATCTCCTGCAGAGCTTTTTTTATCTTTTCTCCACATAGATTTCTCCCAAACTCTCATCTACTTATTCTCTTATTATAGGATAAGAGAGAGGCCAGTGCAGATGGTCAGCAGCATCAATCAGAGTAGCATGACATTAAAATTCATTGCCAAGTGGCTTAGGAAATGACAGATAGATAAAGTTTGAGTGTAAGGTTCTATTTTGGTCCTTCAGTTAGTCAGTATTTGTATCTTGCGTGAAGAAATCATATACAGCCATAATACTATATTTTACTTATGTTCAAATGATCCATTTTTGTATATGATGATGAATCTTAATTCAATGACATTGCTCTTTCTTCATTCCTAGTTCTAATTATCTATACGGCGCTCAAAATAACTGAGCTGGTAATAATAGCTTTTTAGAAATAAGATCTTGCTTGAAATTTACTGAGCTCAGATAATTTTCTCATTTTAGGGCACACAGATTTACATGTGCAGATCTCTTCCATGAATTGAGAAGAGAATTCTCTTAATTTTATATTAAACTATATTCCAGATATCTCCAAGCTTGGAATTTAGGTGTTCCAAATCAATTGTTAATAGGATTTCCTGTTTAGAATCCTCATTTTATTATTTGTGTAATATTGTAGGACTTACCATTTGCTCTTAGGGGTTTTGACATGTTTTCTCAGTTGAAATCAATATATTTTTCCAAACTGTTGCAAAATTAAGTCAGATGAGCAATTTTATCTTCACCCTTTCCAGTGTAAGTGCCAGTTGCCTTCCAGTCAGTTATGGCTGCTGTGTGTGGAAATGAAGTAAGGGCTTGAACGAGAGCAAGTGCATTAGATAGTACTAGTAACTGAACTGAGTTCTTCATCTGTTGTTTTAACACATTTTTATTACATTTTTAACACACTTCTGTGTTTTATAACTGATCTGTGAAGTGGCTGTTTCACATGATGATGGAGGAAGATAAAGTTCTTGATCTGTTTTTCTGATTGTAATGAAATGTTGCTATACATTTTAATTGTATTTGGAGAAATTATATTCCACTAGACACTTTTACATTTTATAAATATTTCAGCCAAAGGGAAAGGAAGTGGTGGAATAAAAACTGCAAAATTGTATGCATGGGTTGCACTTCAGTCATTGCCTGAGGAAATGGTCATTAGTCCCTGCCTACTCGACTTCCTAGAGAAGGCTCTGGAAACTATTCCTATTACACCAGTAGAGAGGAATTACGCAGGTACCATGTGACTACTTCTTTTTCATATATTCTAGTACCTAACTTTATTGACTTTTCAATTCCAGTTGCCTCAAACCATTATTTAACAAGTTCTTTCTACTTTAAAAGCTGTCAGTTCACAAGATGAAGACATGGGACAGTTTGAAATACAAGACGCCTTGGAGGAGTCCACAGCCTCACTAGTGTCATCATCAACATCAGCATACTCATCCTTCCCTGTGGATGTGGTGGTTTATGTACGGGTTCAGGTGCGAATGCAACATTGACATACTGCATACTGTGTAATGCTAATAGCATTTTTGAAAACATATATGCATTTTAAGCTAGCCTTTAACATTGTTGTTTAAAATTAGATTCTTTAGAGATAGTTACATTCAATAGATATCCATTCTGAGGTATATGTTTCCAGCATGACACCAATGAGAATTCTGTTAACTAGAGTTCTGAAGTCATTGACTCCAAGCACATGGTGATCAACAGAAGTGAACCATTTTGAGAAGCCCCACTGGCCTTTAATCATCACTACTTTCCTTGCTGTTCATGGTGGAGTTTCCTTTGTTGCTTTGCTGCCGCTAAGCTTTTGCTGTTTCACAGCCACAGTTGGGCATACCTGTCTTCTCTACAGCACAATTCTCATCTTATTCCTCAGAAAATATCCTGTATCACTAGCATCTATAGCTATCATTCTTTTTCAAATAAATAAATAAAGTACATATAGCTAAAATATTTTATCCTCAGGATATATTTCAGATATGGATGCCTTGAGATTTGCTACCTTTCATCTCTTAGTTCATCTAATCACACCATTTTTATAGAAATTCACTTCATCTTGTATTTTTTCTAAGGTACATAATTTTTTTCTCACTGTCCAGTCTTTTTTTTTATATGGCAGCTTTGAGTGCATTCATACATTGAGAAACATAGATATAAGACATCTGTTTGGATCTTGAAATGAAACATAACTGGTTGGGTTGGGAGACTTATTCCCAAAAATTGCTGTGGGCTACTAGTCTCTGAGCACTTTTGACACTTTCTTCACCCTCTGTTGGTTCTCTCTGTAAATTAGACAGGAAGCTGACCCAGGAAGTTTTGAGAGGCAAGGATTTTAAGATTATCCAAAGTGTCTTGAGACTGTCCATTTCAGCTGCTTCAACATAGTTTGGTATGATAGGTACCAAAGCTGAGCTTCCACATCTTCCAAATATGAAGCAGCTTCCAAGCTGTGGATTCACTGGGGCACACAGATTAGTTCTGGGAGAATGGTTCACTATTATATTTAGGCAGCTTTCCTGACCATTGCCTGGACTTCCTGAGTAACACACCTCAATGATATAGGAAATGTCAGAAATAAACATAAATTCTGCAGATTGTAAATCATGGAGATTTTAGTAATTTCAAAGCTGGACCAAAAAAGCCTTATTACATTTAGGCTACAGGAAAGTTGCAATCTATTATTCTTTGGATTCAGGCTCATAATGATTTTCAGGGATTTTATATTTGTGCTTAAAATCCTTTCTTTTGGCTTAGCCTTCACAGATCAAGTTCAGCTGCTTACCTGTCTCAAGAGTAGAATGTATGCTGAAGCTGCCCTCTCTAGACCTAGTATTCTCTTCAAACCGAGGGGAATTGGAGACCTTAGGCACAACTTGCCCCACAGAAAACTTGGCAGTTGGTGGTAATACTTCACAAACTGGATCAAAGAACTCAGTTAATAAAACTGGGATACCAGGTAATATATATGAACAATTTTCATTGAATTAATTCACCTAATACATTCAGCTAACAGCATAAGTAAATTAAGTTCTGTTTGTGTTTAGTGTGGGTGGGAGGAGGAATATATTAGAATGAAAGTTAAACAGCTATGTAGTGCAGTGTTAAAGTTCCATTAGGTTCTAGGCATGACAAAAACTCTTTATTGCTAGAATAATAAAATGTATTTTTACTATGTTATACAATTGTGATTTTTAACAGAATGGCTCTTTGGTATCAGATCAGTACTAAAAACTTATTTTATGTTATTGCTGGTCTTCAGGAGTATCCACAAACCATGTAATAGAAGCTTTATTTTTTAAAAGAAGTTTCAGAGCAATACTTTTTAGTAGTCTGTATTGCCAGTGTGCTGGTATTTTACGTCCAAAAAACCACTTTTGGAGCTGTACAGTTAGGTTTATTTTACTGCTCTTTGATAAACTTGCCACATCATTTAGTAACTACGGTGATGAGTATTATAAGAAAAAGTTTAATTGGATAGATTGCTAGCTCTTCCGTTAAATATTGAGGAACTGCTCAGAAATCTTTATTTGTGCATATATATATTATGCGGAGTTTTATAGGTTCCACTTCATGTTGTCTGTTTTCAGTTTGGAATGACTTCCTTCTTTCACTTTTAGTATGACTTTTAGTTTACTCTATACTTTCAACGTTTGATGGTATGTGTTTCTATGCAAAATTAAAAATACAGCATCTGCTAACTATGGAGTTGTACATTTGTGAAATTGTATAAGATGACATTCATATCAGTTTTCTAAGCTATTCTGAAAACTTAGATGGGTAAAGTATTTTAGGAACAATTTTGTTGCCTTTGTAAAAGTAAGTTCATTTGTCTGTTTCCAGCTTTTGACAGGAATGGCATTGTTAGTTAGGTTTTTTAAGCCATAAGAACATATGAATGGCCTATTGGGTAAGACCAGTAGTCCATCTAGCCCAGTATCCTGTCTACCAACAGTGACCACTGCCAGATACTTCAGTGGGAATGAACAAAACAGGGCAGTGTATCAAGTGGTCCCGTCCTAGCTTCTGGCAGTCAGAGCTTTGGGGACACCCAGAGCATGGCGTTGTGTCCCCAAATTGTTATTTCACTGAGGTTATTTTTGAAATACATCTGATGGCTTTTTATGACATAGTAAGTATTTTTAAATGGTTTCATGATTGCAAATGCTTTTGTACTAAAACTACCATAACATTTGTGGATTTTGGGGTTTCCTTTAGGTTCATCTGGACTAGGCAGCCCTCTTGGCAGAACCCGACATAGCAGTAGCCAGTCAGATTTGACTAGCTCTAGCAGCAACTCATCAGGCCTGAGCTTCACAGCCTGCATGTCTGATTTCTCCCTTTATGTATTTCATCCATATGGAGCAGGAAAACAAAAATCTGCTGTTACTGGTCTGACTCCTGGATCAGGAGCACTAGGTACAGAATGGATTTTTTTAATTTAATGAACAATTGCAAAAGTTAAAAGATTTCATAAACAATTGTTAGAATGTGAGAAATGGTTGCGCAAGACTAAGTGTTAAAGAATCAGTCCGTCAGGGATGTGTATACCCTCTTTACTGTTTTTTACAGAATCCTGGAGGACTTTATTTTCAGCACTCCAACTGACACTTGTTTGAAAGCATACATATTGCCTGCACTTGGCAGATCCAAAATGGTGTGTTCATGCTTTAGAACTTGCAACTGCAAAACCCATTTGTCTTAATAGGAAAAAGTAGGACCACTTGCGCTTATAGGAATTCTTGGTATAAATTCCAACACTCCCCCAAATATGTTAAAATGCTTTAAGTGGGTTTGCAAGTGTTTGCACTTAATTTGTATGTTAATTTGTAGCCGCTCACAACCACAGTCAAGGTTGGGTTCCATTTTGCTATAGCCTATATAAGCATAGGTCTTCACCCTGAAAACACTTAATAAGATGAACAACTTTACAGACGTGAATATTCTTGTTGGATTTAGTGGTACTGTTAGCGTACCAAGTGAATGTGTGCAGGAGCAGGGTACATAGAGTAGAATAGTCTCTGCCCTGAAGAGCAGTGACAAAATGCTGTCATATAGAGCTGGGTGAAATATTTCAGAGGAATAGTTTATTTGCCAAAAAAAGCTGTTTGGGTTGACCCAAAATTATTTGCAACTTTGACATGAATTTGCTGAATAGCTTTAGCCAATTTTTTTCGGGGCGTACGGCTTAGATGCCATTCACACAACCAGGGCAGGGGAGGAGGAGGTGGAGATAGTCATCTCCTTGTAATTTTTAGCCAGTGGTAAGGGCACTCACCTAGGATATAGAAGACTCTGGCCTTGTCTGCACAGTGGGGTAATGCGCTGTATAGTGAGTGTGATTTCTAAAGCACACTGACATATTGTGCCTTAATTGGCCGTGGAGACTCTCCTGGTGCTCTTCAACTTAGTGCTGTTTGAAACTGTACTACATTAAAGCACAATAGGGAACCTTTAGTGTGCACTAGCAGGGTCGACACAGACCAATTGATATGCAACACATTAGTGCACTTTAGAAATCACACCTCTGTAGAGTGCATTACCAACCGTGTAGACAAGCCCTCAAATTCAGTTCCCCTCTTACCATGGAGAAGAGATTTGCAAGAGTATGTCCTAACTACTGGACTAAAAGTGATAAGGAGATCACCACTATTGCCTCCTTCACTGGCCATTTTGTGAATCTAACTCTTTAAAAATGCTCAAACCCACTCCCACCCCCCAGTCACCCTCATTTTGGGTCAAACAAAAAGTTTCATTTCACTCAGAACAGATTTTTTTGGATCACCTAAATTTTTTGCATTTGTGGGATTCAGTTTGATCTGAAATGGTTTTTTCCAATTTTTCAGAACTGCCAACAAACTGAAAAATTAGCTATTCGCCCTGCTCTACTGTCAAATGTATAATATAAACAAGCTGAAAACTATGTTGCTTGTGACATATAGTAATTACCAAAATTTCATACAAAAAATTGACTTTCATCTTGATGATGTTCCTGGATAAATGTTTTTTTGTTTTTCTATCCTAAAAGAAATAAAAGGATGATTTTTACTCTGAGGTGCTAATTTGGGGAGTACTGTGAGCATCACTCTTTCTGTTTGTAGGTAATGTAGATGAGGAGCCCACTTCAGTCACTGGTCGGAAAGATTCTCTGAGTATTAACCTTGAGTTTGTGAAAGTAAGTCTCTCAAGAATAAGACGTTCAGGAGGTGCTTCATTTTTTGAGAGCCAGTCTGCAAGCAAAGCTGCAAGCAAGATGGATACTACATTAATAAATATATCTGGTACTTACTAGTTTAATTTAATCTATACTGCTTTCTTCAGTGTTTGCCTAACAATAGAGGTGTTGTTCCAATGATAAGCACCATTCTTTCTCCACCACTTTTTATATAGATGTCATTTCAAAGCCACCAACCTATGATGTGCAATAACAACATCTTATAAGTGAATCAGTGATAAGACCTTGTAGGGTTTTTTGTGTTTGGGTAACCCCCATATAGCACCCCCCCCTTGTTGATTCATTTAATTTCAACAGGTCACACATGTTCTTTGACTTCTGTCTGTATGGGTTCACAGTTAAGATTTTTGCTTTGATTTTCCGGTATGAATGAACTTTGAACTTTGTCCATGATGATAAAGCAAAGAGAATTGTTATCCCTGAGTTTCACCCAAACCAAGCTTAATTTCACAGGATTTTGAGGCATGAATTGTGGTTAGGTAATTCATAAACCTGAAGCACCCTTTGGCACACCCAGATGTGTTTCCTATAGTTTTGAGGAGTTTTTTTGTAGGTATTTCTCACAGCTCCAACCTTACCAGCAAAAAGTAATTTAAGTAATTAAGTTTACTAAAATTAATATTTAGTATATTTAAGTATACTTCAAACAAATGAACTTATTTTCCAACAGTTTATATGTTATCTTCTCTATGTGTCCACACAGATCCCACTGTGGGCGCACATGAGCCTTATGCGCACAAGATCAGAATCTTTGAACTGCAATGTCAGTTCAGGCACAGTTCAACAATGTATGTCCTCATGAGTCCCTCCTGTGGGATAGAAAGGGCAGAACAGCCGCAACTATCTGTCAGTTCCTTATTGCTGTCTGTGGCAATGATGTCATTGCCAATTACTGACTTGAGCTAAAAAACTATTTGAGATTGTTCATCCTTAGTTCCCATGTTAATCCAGATAAGATTTACAGTCTCCTTCCCAAGGCCTTTTCTCTCCTCCTCCTTGCTGACCAATAGTTTTTTCCATTGCACCTGGGTTCACATAGGCTTTTATTTTAGGATAACACTGGTATGTGGGGTGGGAAGGTTTATATTGGTTCCTTTTAAGACAAATTCTTTTTATTTTATTTTAAACCATCTTCAGTCACCCCTATCAGTCGGAGGCCTTCTTTTTAGAAACTTCCCCGTATCTTATTAGTTATTCTTTGAACCAGACTTCATTCCTTCTGGCCTTATAACTCATTATTTTCAAGACCTTCCTTCTGCTTGCTAGTCAGGGCCTTTCTTTACAACTTACATATTTCCTTAAGCCAAACTTAAGCTAACTTTAATTCTTCAATTTCATATTTATCCTACAAATCCCTTTACATTGTCCCCCCTTTTTAACTTTATTTTGGTCATATCAAAAAATAAATGTAATTTGTTCCTCATCACACTGTGCCACTATTTGCACCAAAATGGCAGATGCAGAGCCCCTTCAAACAGTGTCAGTCTTCCAACAACACATCACCAACCACAAATGCTTTCTGAAGAGCTTCATCATTATGCCAGTATTTCACCAGTGGGGAAATCCAATTACAGATTTGTTTGCCAGCAAAGATAGCACCTTAGCCTCCAGACAGTATTTTTAGTCACCATTACATCATCCTGAAGAGTCAGAAACTCCAAGCTCTCATTGCTGACCCTCGTAACGCAATATTCCACAGAGAAGTGATGATGGTAAGAGCTCATCCTACACTTATTCCCAAAGTTGTCAGACTTTCATTTAAACTAGTCTGTTATGTCTGCTCACCCATTTTCTTTTTAAAATGCCATTCCTTTCCAGAAGAGAAGAAACTCCACATCCTGGATGTTTCAAGGGTCTTGTTATATTATCTTGATAGGGCAAAGCCTTTCAAACAGACTGTCTTTTTGTGGCCATCTCTTCCCTTCCAGGGATCAAGCCATCTCCTCCCAGAGAATATTGAAACAGATTATGTAGTGTATTTAAATCTATCATGACTGACAGTCTTATCCTCCAAATATGAAAGCTTGCTCCAACAGAGCACAAGCTATGTCCTCTGAATGCTTCAGGAACATGCTTATGTCTCAAATTTGCAAGGCAGCTGTGTGAACAAATCCCTTTACTTTAGTTAAATGCTATGCCTTTGACCTGGCTGCAAGATCAGATGCCAAGTTTGGTATGATGGTTTTACAGTCAGTATTTAGTTAGTGGCAGCCAAGACTTCTCAATCACACCTTTCAAATGAGGTTTATCTGGGATCCACATGGACATATACTCCAGGAAGAAAGAACAATTACCTTATAGTAACTGTGGTTCTTTGAGGTGATATTATCCATGTGGATCCCAAAACTTGCCCTCTACCCCCACTTTTTCAGAGTCCTCTTTCCCTGAGATTCTGAGTTGGCAAAGGAACTGAGAGACAGTTATGCCCGCTCTATCCTTTATGTCCTGGAGTCCAGATGGCACAAGTACATACACAGAGCAGGTGCAGCCCAATAGACATTACTATTCAAAGATTCCGCCCTTGCGCACAAGGCACAGGCGCGTCTAGAGTAGGATTTATATGGACAACATCATCTTGAAGAACCACAGTTAATGTAAGGTAACTATATATTGCACTACCCATTTTAGTGCTTGAAAATGTTTTGGTGAATATATCAGATACAAAGAAACTAAAAAATTGAAGGGTAAATTTTCAAATGTTAGGTTCAATTTTCAAAATCTCTGACTACTGAGCTTTTGCATTTTTTATCAGCTGTCTGTGATATAGGATCTGCTTCTTTTAAATATGACATGCGGCGACTCAGTGAGATTCTGGCCTTCCCAAGAGCCTGGTACAGGAGAAGTATTGCCAGACGCCTTTTTCTAGGTGATCAAACCATAAATCTACCAGGTAAACTACCCCTTATTTCTCTGAAAAATTCTTCCATGAAATAAACCAAAGCAAGAATGGTTTAATTTATGCCGTAATATATGAGTAGCATGAGTAACTAGATAAAGCAATAGAAACTATACTGTAGTATAATACACAGACTGAAAGCAGGTATTGCCCAATTCTAATTCCCAGGAATTTTTCATTTGCCTAAATGGGGAGTTGGTGTTATGTTTTAAGAAAAAGTCATTACAAACAAATTTATATTTCAGCAGAATTTATAACCTAGATCAGTGTTTCCCAAATTTGTTCCACTGTTTGTTCAGGGAAAGCCCCTGGCAGGCCGAGCCGATTTGTTTATCTGCCACGTCTGCGGGTTTGACCGATCGTGGCTCCCAGTGCCGTGGTTCGCTGCTCCAGGCCACTGGGAGTTGCTGGAAGCGGAAGCCAGTACGTCCCTCGGCCTTCTTCCAGCAGCTCCCATGGGCCTGGAGCAGTGAACCACAGCCACTGGGAGCTGCGATCGGCCAAACCTGTGAACGCGGCAGGTAAACAAATCAGCCCGGCCCACCAGGGCTTTCCTTGTACAAGCATCAGAACAAGTTTGGGAATCACTGACCTAGACAATGGAGTGGAGAGTGTGCTTATAAAATTTATGGATGACATCAAGCTGGGGGGGGTTTGCAAGCTTTTTGGAGGACAGGATTATAATTCAAAATGGCCTTGACAAAATGGAGGATTGGTCTGCAATCAACAAGATGACATTCAGTAAAGACAAGTGCAAAATACTGCATGTATGAAGGAAAAATCAGATGCACCCCTACAAAATGGGGAATAGCTGTCTAGGCTGAAAAAGACCAGGCAGTTATAGTGGATCACAAATTGAATAGGAGTCAATTTGTGGGTCACAAAATGAATATGATACAGTTGTGAAAAAGGCTATTATTCTGGGATGTATAAAAAGGAGGGTCATATGTAAGATCTGCAGGTAATTGTCCCATTCTTCTCAGCACTGGTGAGGCCCCAGCTGGAGTACTATGTCCAATTCTGGGTGCCACAGTTTAGGAAAGATGTAGATGAATAGGAGAGCGTCCAGAGGAGATTTAGAAAACCTGACCTATAAGGAAATTTTTTTTTTTTTAAAAATGGTCACGTTTAGTCTTGGGAAAAGAAGACTGAGGGGCATTTGACAAGTCTTCAAATATGTTAAGGGTCATTATAAAAATGACTGTGATCTGTTGTTCTCCATGTCCACTGAAGGTAGAACAAGTCGTCATGGGCGTAATCTGCAGCAAGGGAGATTTATGTTAGATATTAGGAAAAAAACTTCAGGGTAGTAGTTAAGCTCTCTCATAGGCTTCCAAGGGAGGTTGTGGAATCTGCATCATTGGAGATTTTTAAGAACAGACTGGAAAAGCATCTGTTAGGGATGGTCTAGGTATACTTGGTCCTGCCTCAGCACAGGAGGTTGGACTTGATGACTTCTTGAGGTCCCTTCCAACCCAACACTGATGTGATTCTGTGAATACTATTAAAATAATATTAAGGTGGCAATAAAAACACTTTAGAAGAATTTCAAAGTTACTACTATGAAATTTGCTGCTAAGATTGAAATATACAAAACATTTCCCCATATGTAGGAGTAAATTTATTTTGCTTCTGTTAAGTGTTACAGACTGATTGACTGACTAAAAATAAAATAAAGTTACACTGCACTATGGGCACTTTTCTTTTCCAGCAGCATCAGGTCCTGGAACACCAGATTCCATTGACGGGGTAAGCCAGCATCTTTCTCCTGAATCGTCACGTAAAGCATACTGTAGGACTTGGGAGCAGCCCTGCCAGTCTGCTTCATTTACACACATGGCACAGTCATCCAATGTTTTTAATGAGCACAATACAAACACCAGTATGTCACCTGGGACAGCAAATCATAATTTAAAATCTCCGGCTGTTGCACGATCTCGGAGTGTATCTGATTCTTCAGTTCCCCACAGAGGTGAGTGGAAAAGGAGATTTTTAACAGTTCTTTGTCTTTTTAGTGTGGTCTAACACTATATAAATAGTTCTAGTAATTAAATACAATGATGTGATATGTGATAGGGCATTGAGTCGTCATAGCCATCAGAAAAGTTATTAGTTAGTCAGAATAACTCTGTTTGCAACTGTAAGTTTTCATTCTGATCTTGTACTCTTAGACTGTTGTTGGTGGGATGGAGATAAAGTAATTATTGCTTTAAAAATTCAGTGAACTTGTTCTTAAAATTTTAAACAGGAAATTTAATCATGGAAAAGTAGCAAACCTATAAATAAATTAAAACTTAAAGGCACAATCCTGTGAGGTGGTGAATGCCATTGTCTCCCACTAAAATGTTTAGCACCTTGCAGGATCAGATCCTAAAGCATGTATATTTCTCATTGTGCTATTGTCTCCTTTATGCGATAGGACAGAGTTTGAGAACTACAAGAACTGAAATATAGTTTGTCCATCTTGTCTATAGAAGACATTGGAA
The DNA here is from genome assembly GCF_025201925.1 of Gopherus flavomarginatus. Lineage (NCBI taxonomy): Eukaryota > Metazoa > Chordata > Testudines > Testudinidae > Gopherus > Gopherus flavomarginatus. The sequence continues at coordinate 183,606,080 of NC_066619.1, forward strand.
TTGCTATTGTTCGTACAAAGGTTACATAGCTGGGGTGTGGTTCTGCAGTTTATCTTGGTTTATAATAATCCTTTCCTCTACACTTGAGTCCACCCACACTAACCTGGTGCTCCCCGAAGCAGCTCCACGTCACAGATTGGATGGGGTTTAATATGTAGCTGAATGCAGATGACAGAGTCTGAGGCCCATATTAGCAAGTACAACATAAATACAGATGTTTCTTTTTGTATAGAGGTCGAGAGAGTTATTCGAATTTGTTCTACTATGACTGATTTGATTTTGCATCTTATGGGTGAAATAGTGATGTCTACTTGGGGTCTGTACAGTATTGAGGCAGATAAGGTGTTTAAAAATGTTTTTTACTACAGTGACATACACTTTAATACAGTGAAATATCTGGAGAAGTGAGAGGACAGGCTTTTAGTCTATATGGAGGGGAAAATGTTGTAAGCAGTTCACAAAGGAAGACTGAGCTGAAGCAGAATTTGTGGTTAGCTAAATATTGTTTTGAACTAGCACATACTCATACAGTTTACGCATAGTGCTATGTCTTAATAAATGACAAATACTCCTGTGGGCTTCCAATAGGAGTTCGACTGACTTGAATTTCACCAGTCTATGACAAACCCCTGGATACAGTTTAGACTAATGAATAGCTGTCACACCCTTGCCCTTTACCTGGGGTGCCCTTTACAATGCTTTGTTGCTGTAGCTGTCAGCCTGGACTGCTCAGTCTCCAGCATGGAAGTCACTTCCAGCTATGTGTCTGTGCGTGCTGCAGCCAGCCAGCTGCGCCTTGGCTCCTACCAATTTTGACTATAGTACAGAGTGACTCAACTAATTCCTAGTCTTAGATTTTGTCCCAGAAATATTTGTCCTGTACTGACCAGCATTCTCCTGGACAATACACGTTTATATAAACTCTGTTATTGCTTTAATAGAAATAATGCTTGCCACCCCAAGTGGAGTTTCCCAAGTTTAACTATAAAGAGAGAGATTTTAACTGAGTACAGGTAATAAGGCATAAGTCAGAAGTCACAAGAAAAATAAAGATAAAAAGTAACTGGTGCCTAACTTAAACTGTTAAATTCAGAGCAAAGTTTTCTCATCACATACTCTCAGCAGTCTTACTGACCAAATTTCTTAGGTCAGGACCCCTTCTCCAGTTCAGTGGCTTCTTCCTTTGCATCTTCTGGTGCAGTCAATCAATTAATGGGGGAGGGGGGGTCCTTGGGGGTGTTTGTCCCTTCTTTTTATAGTGTCAGTCCCCCTCTTGGAAAACATTTCCAACTGAGAAGATTCAGGAGACAGTCTATAAGGAAGGATGTTCCTTGCTGCTTTTTCCTGACCTGTTAAAGCTTCTTTTGTTTTCCTTCCTGCTTGATTACTCTGTTTACTGCTTAAATGCAAATTAAGCAGAACACACATTCCTTTGTCTGAGACAGGGCTGTTTGTCAGCCTCAGTTTGGAACATGTGTTAAGAACACCATACAGTAGAATCTTATACAGTGGTGCCATACACTTTTCATCAGGTCAGTAATGACCAGTAAATAATGAGTTTTCAAATAATATCTCACAAGGCTTATTTCATACAAAGATTATTACAATAGTGTGGATGGTGTGGACAGAGCGCTAGATTATGTAAATTGGTTCTTAACGTGCTTGTCCACATGGATTCTTCTCTTGGTGCGCATGGACCTCAGGTGCACAAGATCAGATCCTTTTGACCAGCAATGTCTTTTGGGGCTGCACCTGCACCCAAGACGTCCTTGTCCCTCTATGGACATCACACTCAGAGTTGGCGGGGAGTCCAGAGAGCACTCTTGGAGAAGAAGGCATGGTTCTCAGAGGGAGCAGGACCGCTGATAATCTGCCACCTTCCATGTCTAGTAGATTCACCATTGTCCATTGAGGGATTGTTAATCCTGCAAAAGACTTGTGGCACACTCCAATATGAATACCTGTCACTTCCAAGAGGGCAAATAGACAGTACCAAGCTCCTCCAAAGGGCTTGGAATACTTTGATTTGCATCCAGGGAGAAGCTGACTTATTTTAGTAGCTATGCAGGAAAGATCCAAATAGCCAGGGCCTCTTAATACAACACAAAGGAAGGCTGGATCTCTTTGACAGACAAATTGTCTGCTTCACTGGTCTCCACATGTGTGTTTCCATTTCTGAAATACAAAGGTTCAGTATTCAGTGTGTAAAATCTGTAAAACTTTTAAATATTTATTATATTTTATGGATGACTTTAAATTTAATTTTTTTTCTCATGACAGTGTTCATAAAATAGAGAAATAAATAACTTCATTCTCATTATAATTAAGGCAACAAAGTAAACCATAAATGTTTTAATTTTCGGCAATCTTTAGTTGTAGTTCTCCAAGTATGTGACCCATGGGCACTCCACCATAGGATGCACATGTACCCATGCGCCCTTTACCAGAGATTGTGTGGGGTTTTTTTTTGTTGTTTTTTTAAAAGGCAGTGTGCTACTCTAGAGGGCATTTATGGTATCCACTGTTCTCCACTTCCCTTACTTCTCTCACTTACTGTTAAATAGTTCTTTTAGTTAGTTCAGATTTTATTTTAATTATTATATTACATTTTCATACAATCCTGTGCTTTTGAAATGGTGTCTCCCCTCCCGAACTTATTGTTTTTAGTTCCACGGCACTTCCTGGGTTATATAAAAAACCTCAGAGTTCCAGACCTGCCACAGGTATTTTCCTTGTAGTGACAGGCACTCTGGGGTATCAGCCTGGTAGAAAGACCCCCACCTGTTGGTACCACATCACTCAGGCCTGGTCCACACTACAGCGTTAAATCGATGTAATGCTGTACCCGTCCACACTACAAGGCACTTAAAATCGATTTTAAGGGGTCTTAAAATCGATTTCTGTACTCCTGCTCAACGAGAGGAGTAACCCTAAAATCGATATTACTATATCGATTTAGGGTTAGTCTGGATGGAAATCGAAGTTATTGGTCCCATTCTTTTACTGAGCTACCCAGAGTGCACCGCTCCGGAAATCGATGGTAGCCTGGGACCATGGACGCACACCACCGAAGTAATGTGCCCTAGTGTGGACGCGTAAAATCGATTTTATAAAACCTGTTTTATAAAATCGATTTTATTAATTTGGATTTTACTCTGTAATGTGGACGTGGCCTCAGAGGCACTGCAAAACCATAAGCTGGTACTTATAGCCCCTCAGTACCTGAGGAGACCCAAAAGGACCAGGACCCACAGAATGAGGAAGACTCACCCCATTCAGCTGAGTCTTTTGAGGAAGCAGTGCCACTGCCTTCCTGTGCTGATAACTTTAGACTTTCCAGGACTTAGTGAAGCCTCTGGCGGAATCCCTCCAGTCTCCTTTAGAGGAGCTCCAGGAGTCTCAACAGACCCTGACTGATATTTTAAACATCACCCCCTAGGATAAGATCGCTCTTTCTCTTAATGAGGCACTGTTCTCACCTGCTCACACTCTATGGCAAACACCTGCTACTATTATGCCCATGTGCAAAGCAAATACTACATTCCAGCTAAGGGAATGAAGCTGATGGTAAAGGATGTCAACAAAAGGAACCATCAAACATGTTCCAGACTCTCTCCTTCCAACAAGGAGTCAGTTAATCGCCAGAGCTTCCTGCAGGCCGTTCCCAATGTCACTGACACTGCTTCATGATCCATGGCCACCACAGTGGTTATGAGGCGAGCATCCTGGCTCCAGTCAGCTGGACTCCCGAGGGAGATGCAAAACAGTATGGAAAACCTCCCCTTTGAAGGGCCCAAACTCTTCAGTGGTGACACGAACTCCTTACACCACTCTCTTAAAGGCTCCAGAGCAATACTCTGCTCACTGGGAATATACATGCCTGCAACAAAGAGACATTTTAGCAGGTCTCAAACTGCACTCCCTTCTTGGCTTTTTCAATACTACCCACCACAGTGCAACCTCACATCTAGGAGCCTCCTAGGCAGCGATCAGGACCAGCACAAAATGTGCACCTCCGTGTAAGAGACCATTTTGACAGCTTGCTTGAGGGCCTCAAACAACCTCTCCCTCTGGATCTTTTGCTGTATGACTCCACTATATATCCCTCCCCACTTTGGAGACTGCCTATACCATTTCCTACATGCCTAGGAAATGTGTCACCACAGACAAGTGGATTCTGTACGTGATCAGTGTGGCATACTCTATTAATTCACAATCTGTCCTTCCCACCTCTTCCAGTTCCTCTTCAGGGGCCCGCCTCATGAAGATCTTTTGAAGCGGGAAGTGCAATCTCTCCTGCACTTGGAGTTATCAAGCTTGTTTCTCCTGACTTCATCAGAAGAGGCTATTACTCCAAATATATCCTGGTTCCCAAGAGAAGCAGAGGCTGGAAGACAATTCTAAATCTCAAGAATATGGACATCTATGTCCTTTCACAGAACTTAAGGATGATAAACTTAGCCTGCATATTTCCATCCCTAAATCCTGGGAATTAGTTTGTAGCCCTCAACCTCCTGTTATATAGCCACTAACTCCTCCCACAAGTGCTTTCTGCACTGGTTAATAGACTCAAAACATTACCAAATCCTCATTGTCTCCAAAGGTCTTTACCAGATCTTTTTAGCAGTGCCAGCTCACCTCTGTTAGTGGAGCATTGCAGTGTTTCCATATTTGGATGACTGGCACCTCAGGGGTCACTCGGCTCTAGAGGTTCAGTTGGCAGCATTCAAGGCACGAACTCTGTTTCAATCCCTGGGCATTTGCATTAATCTGAAAACACTGACATTAACTCTTGTCAGCAGATAGTCTTCATGGGAGCCACTCTAGATTCCCTAATTGCCCAAGCTTGCCTTCCCAAGGTAAGATTCTCCACTATGTCCAGTCTAATGGCTACCTTACAGCACAGTCCACAAACAACTCTAAGGGCCTGCCTACAACTTCTCGGCCACATGTTGGCTTCTGCATTCATTATGTTGCTTGGTTCCACATGCATTATGTTGCAAGACTGCACCTCAGATGTCTTTGGGCTTGCCTGAGGACTGTGTGCACCACAATCAGATGGTCTTTCCAAATCAATCATGGTATCTCCAAACATACAGACTCTCTCAGAGGTGGAAGAACCCACTGAAGTAGAATCCCGATTTTCACATCCTCCACTCTAGAAAATCCTCGTGATGGATGCCACTCATTTGGGTTGGGGGTGCCCATCTACAAGAGGCCACTGCACAGGGCAAATGATCCCCACACAAAAGAGAGCACTCTTCATAAACATCCTAGAACTAAGCATTTTGCTACGCCTGTCAGCACTTCCTTTACAATATACAGAGCCCTTCAGTCAGGGAAATGCTGGACAATCAGGCAGACATACTATATAAACCATCAGGGGAAGCAAGATCCCAGTCATTATGAGCAGAGTCTCCAAGACTGTGGAACTAGTGTATCTTGCATCAGATAGAAATCTGTGGTTTATGTACCCGGCCTCCCAGAATACAACTGCAGATTTCATCAGGACCATGAGTGTTGGAAAATGCCCTACAACACCTTGGTCCCCTGCCCAGCTCTACCTGCCCATACCTCTGATCCTCAAAACATTATTCAAACAGAGACAAATAGGAGCAAGGATTAGTCTCATAGTGCCATCATGGCTAAGACAAGTGTGCTACACCTCTCACCTCTCCGTGGCAACACCTGTTCCTATCTCAGAAGATGAAGTCTTCCCTGAGAGGAACTCAGGTGCCCTGATCCATCCCAGTCCTTTGTCTCAAGGGATGGCTCCTCGATGGTTCTTGAGTGTGGTATTACCCTGTTCAAATAAGCTCTAGTCAGATAAGATATAGTAGGAAACCACCTACTTGTAAGACTTACTTGCAGAAGTGGAAACATTTCCATTCCTGGTGTTCCCTCCATTCTTTGCATGCCTCAGATGCTCCACTCTCAAAAATCCTAGATTACCTGTTGAACTTAAAGACCTCAGACTTGTCAGTAAGCTCATTTCAGAGTGCACCTGCTCACTATCAAGGCCTTCCATTTACTTATTGAAGGGGTTTCAGTCTTTGACCCCAAACCATGGTTCGGTTCCTTAAGGGCTTACACAACTTGTTTCCCCTTCTCAGGAACCCTGCTCCCCCATGGGCCTTAACTTGGTCCTTAATGCCTTGAGATGCCTCCCCTTTGAGCTAATAGCTGCTCTCTTTTCCACCTTTCCCTTAAGACTTCATTTCTGGTTGCTGTTGCTTCAGCCAAAAGAATGAGGCTGTCACGGTGCACATGGCAGACCCATCACATATGTCTTTTACCCTGACAAGGTCACACTGTGTCCCCATCCTCGTTTCCTCTCTAAGGTCTCACTGAATTTCATATTAATCATGAAATTTGTTTACCTGTATTTTATCCAAAGCACGACACCTCCAGAGCAGAAACTAGTCTACACACTCTAGAACTCAGGAGGGCCTTCACCTTCTTCCTTTAGACTGAGACCTTTAAAGCTTCTCCAAGATGCTTGTATCTTTTGCTGAAAGAATGGATAGTCAATTTCCACTCATACTCTGAAATGGGTTTTAGGTTGCATCTTTACCTGTTATAAAACTGCTGGATACAACACCCTTGCAGAGCAACAGCACACTCCACTAGGTGTCATTCCACTTCTGTTGCCTCTCCTGAACGATGTTCCAAGACTGCAACTTGGTCTTCAGTTCACATGTTTGCCAAGCAGTACGCTATCTTACCTGCTTCCAGAGCTGACGCTACCTCTGGTAACACAGTTTTCTGAACTTTTTTGGATTTGCCTCCTCAGCACCCTCCTCCACATTAGTTACTACTTGGAGGGCCTACAAGATTGAAGCATCCATAGCCATATACAGTTGCTGTGGCATCTTTGGTTTCATGGCTGATAAGAAACTGAGTAGCAGCCGATCCATGCTTTTTTTATATGCTCTTGTCTGGGAGCATGAGGTACTGGTCTGTACAGACACATGGATGCTGCTTTTTTACAATCTCCAGTTGAGAGCACATGGATATGCAAGTGTTCTACAGTGGAATGCCCATAGGGACAAAACTTCTCAAAGAACTCAAATTACTGTAAGGTAAGTAACCTCTCCATCTGTGGTGCTTTTAAGTCTAATGGCAGTTTTGTCTTCTGTTAACATCTTTTAATGTTAAAAACCTGCAAGTTTTCCTCCAGGGAATGCCTTTTTCAATTTTACTTTCCTCTGTTTTTAGATACACTCTCGAAAACATCAACACCATTTAATAAATCAAATAAAGCTGGAAGTCAGCAGGGGACACCATGGGAAACTCTGGTTGTGTTTGCTATGAATTTGAAACAATTAAATGTCCAAATGAATATGAGCAATGTAATGGGCAATACTACGTAAGTAGAAAAATTGGTGATTTAGCAGATTGTTTGTTTGATATTTTAATTTGCTGGGGAAAAGACTGTTAAACAGTTGTCCCTCAAGAACATTCAAAACTTGCTGTCTTCTAGGTCAGTGGTTCTCAACCAGGGGTACACTTACCGCTGGGAGGTACACAGAGGTCTTCCAGGGGGTACATCAACTCATCTAGATATTTGCCTAGTTTTACAACAGACTACATAAAAAGCACTATCAGAGTCAGTACGAACTAAAATTTTATACAGAGAATGTTTCTTTTATACTGGTCTGTGTGCTATACACTGAAATGTACGTACAATATTTATATTCCAATTGATTTATTTTAGAATTATAAGCTTAAAAATGAGAAAGTAAGCAATTTTTCAATAATAGTGTGGTATGACACTTTTTTGTATTTTTATGTCTGATTTTTGTAAACAAGTTTTTAAGTGAGGTGAAAATTGGGGGTACGCAAGACAAATCAGACTCCTGAAAGTGGTAAAGTAGGCTGGAAAGGTTGAGAGCCACTGTTATAGGTGATTTTGTATTTTTATAGCTTAAAATCCTGCCATTCCACTTTAAATGCCCCTAGCGAACAAATGTAGTGTGGTATGATTTCCTGACTTATGGTCTGCTTGAATTGAAACTGACTGTGTTAACGTCCACTGAGGCTACACTCAAGACATCAGGAACTTGACATAAATTAGGATCTGAGATAGCCTTAGTGCCCTATGGAAAATATAGTCTGCTCTATCCTAGGCAGGCCACTGGTCATAGGAACACTATATTATATGCATAGATATTTCTACAGACAGTCAGTTTCTATATCATTAGTATAGGACAGTGTGGGAAAATCCGAATACCATTTATAAGAGGCACAAAGATGTGGAAAGGTGGATTTTCTCTCTGCCGGGTTTGGGCCCAACCCACCTATATTATATTATCTCTGCTTCATGGAGAAGGGTGGGAAGCAGCATTTCATTTGGAGCCAAATTTTCAAATTTTGTGTGTAAAGAGCTTCATTTTGCACAGGTAGATTACCGTAGAGTATACTAGATCCATGCTCTTAGCAGTTCTGCCCATTCCATGTTCCAGTGCTGAAATACTCCAACAGATGGTGCATGCCTAATCACTGCTGAAGAATTACATCCAGTAACTTGTTCTCATACCTTAAGTGTCTGTTCTTTCTGAAACAGCACTATTTTGTCATTTGGCTTTCCTCATTTGTGGAAATATATTTTTCTTGCCCCAAACACTGACTCAAAAACAACTCTGCAGTAAAACAAGAAACTATGCCTATCTCAACAGTTTCTGCTTACAATGGTACCTTGCAGTTTGAAGTATTGGAAGTACTCATGCATTGCCGCTTTTCATCTCTGTTTCAGGTGGACTACCAGTGGTTTGAAAAGCCAAGGACGTTTATCTGTGGGTAGTAACAGAGACCGTGAAATTAGCATGTCTGTTGGTCTGGGAAGATCCCAGCTGGATTCCAGAGGAGGTGTGGTTGGAGGTACCATAGATGTTAATACCTTGGAGATGGTGGGTAAGTTGGAAAGACTAAAAGTTTTACACTTTGCTGTACCAAGTCCATTACGAATTACACCAGTGCAGTTGTATTCTACAGAAGTGTAGTGTTCTGAAGTGTCAACTTTTTTACATAATGTGAAAAGCCAAAAGCACATATATAATACAAAATTTTCCTATGTGAACTTATTTAATTATATAAACAGATGTTGGCCTAGAATCTCACCTGCTGCACCCATTGTCCACTGGGCAAAGTTTGGGGGTGGGGGAGGGTGTACAGGAGTCAGTTGCAATTCCCTGATTCTGGGATGGTTCTCTGCCTCAGGGACAGGACTTCTCTTAACCTGCACTGACTGACTGTGGCCCCCAAGTCTTCTACCAGTTGGGGAACTGGAAGAGTACACAGCACTCCAATGTGCCCTATAGCTCCTCAAACACCCCTATGCTGGGAACTACAGGAAAAATGATGTAAGAGCTGGATATGCCAGTCCTATTTTGGGACTTCCCAATGCTTAGGACAGTTCAGTGGCTTTCCAGCCCCTTTCCACCACAAGAGTGGCACAAAAGGGTCAGCAGGGGACCCTTTTTTATTGTTAACATCTTTATTGTTAACATCTTGTATATCCATAGTGAATTATTCTGTTTCAGCTCATATTTCTGAACATCCAAACCAGCAACCCAGTCACAAAATTCAGATTACTTTGGGTTCTACAGAAGCACGTGTTGACTATATGGGGTCCAGTATCCTTATGGGAATCTTCAGTAATGCAGATCTTAAACTGCAGGATGAATGGAAAGTTAATCTATATAATACCTTGGATTCTAGTATTTCTGATAAAAGGTAATACTTCTTACTGTACTTAATGTTTCCACTGTCTAGTTCTGTCCATTTATCTCATTCAAAAGAATAAAGTACATATGCGTTTTTTCATAAAAAATTGCTAGATCATATCTGATGACAAAAATTAAATTAAATTAAAATAAAATAATGCAGGTTAGGAAAGTAAAAACAAGTCCCTTTTTGAACAGAATCAAATCTAAACTGAATTTATGGTAAATGTTCTTACTCTTTTTATATCCTAGTGAGATATTTGTCCATGGAGACTTGAAGTGGGATATCTTTCAAGTGATGATTTCAAGATCAACCACCCCAGACCTGATAAAAATAGGAATGAAGCTTCAGGAGTTCTTTACTCAGCAGTTTGATACCAGCAAACGGGCTTTGTCTACCTGGGGACCTGTTCCTTATCTTCCTCCTAAGACAGTGGCTAATATAGAGAAAAGCTCACACGAGCAATGTATGTATTATAAAAATAAAAAGCTTAGCTATACAGTACCATTTATAGGTGAGATTTTTACAGAATTAGGTTTCCAGTATTGCAAACACTAATGTGTGAGAGTAAGTCCCATAGAATTTTAAAGCATTAATATTAGTGTAACAAGATATCACGCTAAAGTTTCAGTACATCTGCCACAGATTTTTGTGGCAAGGATAGCCTATAAAAATAAAGTTCAGCACTCTTTTGTGAATATACACTCTTTTTTGGTAAATATAGAAGTAGCTGATAATTTTGTCAGATTTTTAGTTGAAAAATGAATTTTCCACTAAAACAAAAACTCTTGTATTCTGAAAAACTTTGTTTTTGGGTTTTCAAAATTGTTGTTTTTTTCCTCTCCTCTCCCCCCTCCTTCCTTTTTCCAGTGGGGAAAGAAGTGAAAAAGTGTGGGGTGGAGACCCCCCAAAATTAAAAGCCTTTAAAAAAATTCAAATTAAATCAATGTTCATTTAAAAATTTTCATTAAAAATATTAAAAAGAAAAATATCAATCAAAATGGAAAATATTTGTTTTTTTCCAAGGCTTTTCATGAAAATCGTATTCTATTTTTAATTAGCCCTCATTTAAACACTCTGAAGTGTGAGGGTCCCATTTCTCCTAACCAAACATGGAAGTTGTTAATGACCAATAAAGAATCTATGGACTTTCTTGCTACACAAGAAATTTTAAAATATCTAGTATTTAAAAATATTTGGTGTATACCTACTTCAACATACTTGTGGTGCACAAGGCAGATAGAACAGGAAACATTTCATGTCATTTTAGTATCCCGCTTTTGATCCTAGAGTGATCAGCACGCCTTCACCGTACTCACTGGAATTCTGTACGGTCAAATAAGTAGCCGTTTTATACATCTGTTTAGCCAACAGTCGTTATTAAATTGATATTATTCAGTACCACACTTAAAATATATGGATAGTTGAGTTTGGGACTGGGTGGAACAAGAAGGAACGAGTTATAAAAATCAAAGGAGAAATACCATCATCAGAGATCTCTTTTGTATAGTGTTCAAGGTAAGTTAATCCACTGATTACTCTACACAGCATCTGCTATAGTGAAAATTGTATCCTGTAATTTTTTCGCCAGAGTTGCTTCCCAGAAGAGGTACATAATATTCTTTGTGTTGCACATTACATTTTTGCATTTTTTTTTTTTATGGAAGTACTTCCAAACCTGCATCATTGACCTTAGTCCTCAGGCCTGTTTTTTTCATGGCTCTCACGTTACCGGTAAAGGTTATGCTGTAGTGTGTTGTCTGTTGGTTTGAATAGCTCACATACAGTTACTGTGTTCCACACGTGATCCTTGTCAATGGTTTTAAGTAACCTTTTTCAGTATATACATATTTGGTCCATGTTTGTTGTCTTAACTTTCTAAGCAACCTTAAAGCTGTATATTATTTCTTTATTATTGCTGACTTTTTTAGACTATCCTATTCTTCACATTTTGTGTAATTGTTGAATCTATTTTGACAGTTTGTATGTGTAGGTTGCCTTTGGGCTACCAGTACAATTTTCCATATTAATCTTCACTGCTTATTCTTATTTATTTGTAGTTCAGTAATGCCTAGTGACCCCAATCAAGGGTTTGAGACCCACAGTAATAGGTGTTAAGTAATTAAAAGACCAGCTAATGTTATCTTTTTCCATACTGTCTGCTATTTGGTCAATTTCATGAGACTTGTCTCTATGAAGACTAGCAGTAATCACTGTTGGAACCATTTATCTTCTTGTCAGACATGAACTTGGGCATCTCCTAATCTGATAAAAAGAAATATGAGTTTTATTGATATTCGAGTATGTTTCTTTGGATATGTTTTTTCATCTCCTCTGTCTTTGCATGTGACAAGGCTGAAACAATTTAAGTGAAATAGACTGTATAAAGTTAGTATAGCCACAGTCAGATTTTTAGTAGACATGGAATTCCAGCAGGCGTTTTACAGTTGTATCTTCCACATCTGTAAAGTTTACAGTCATGCTTGAGGATCTTTCTATATTTGTGTTTTTTCTTCTAGTGCTGGATGCAGCCCATCATCGCCACTGGCCAGGGGTTTTGAAGGTAGTATCTGGGGGCCACATATCCTTATTTCAGGTTCCATTACCAGAAGACGGAATGCAGTTTGGAGGATCCATGAGTTTGCATGGAAATCACATGACACTGGCATGCTTCCATGGACCTAATTTCCGTTCAAAATCTTGGGCACTGTTTCACCTTGAAGAACCCAACATTGCATTTTGGACAGAAGCACAAAAAATTTGGGAAGATGGTAACTAAAACCTTAATGCATCTTTCACTTTAGAACCTTTTCTTGAACCATAATTGACCATCACTAACCAAGCAAAGCAGTTTTCCTATACTTTGAATCAATATTGTTCTTTTCCCAAAAAAGCTTCTACGTGTTTAAAATAGTGATGATTTACCAGAGAGAATATATTGCCTCTTTCTTTGTCTGTTGCATAAAGGAAAATACCTAGCTGAGTATAATATTTGATACATCCTTTATTTGAGACTTTATATTGCCAAGGTAGGAAGACAGCCTTCTTGTTCTGATAAATCTTTTCTGTCTATAAATAGGGAGGGTTTAGTTCTTCTATCACTTACATTAGCTTTACCCTATCAGTTTACTAGAGTTACTTCTGATTTATACTTGTACAAGTGATAGGAGGATCAAGCCCTATCATACTATTACTCTCTTCAGAATGTGTGTGTGTGTGTATATATATATATATATATATATATATTTTTTTTTTTTTACGTTGACACAGGTTCTAGTGAGCATTCTACTTATGTTGTACAAACACTGGACTTTCATTTGGGTCATAATACAATGGTCACCAAACCCTGTGGAGCCCTAGAAAGTCCTATGGCAACGATCACTAAGATAACAAGGCGCCGCCATGAAAACCCACCACATGGGGTTGCAAGTGTGAAAGAATGGTTCAATTATGTTACTGCTACAAGGAATGAAGGTTAGATTCATATTCATTAATTTCTGGCCTGATTGCCAATCAACTGCAGAATGTGTTGACTTAAAGCTGTTGAAGTTAAAAGGGAAAAATAGGAGTTTAGCTCAGAAGAATAGATATTTTATGTTCATAGAAAAGCTGAACCCCTTGTCATAAACAGATAGTTAAGGGTTAATGTCTCTTTTACCTGTAAAGGGTTAACAAACAGGGAACCAAACACATGACCAGGGGACCAATCAGGAGACAAGATACTTTCAAATCTCAGTGGAGGGAAGCCTTTGTTTGTGTTTTTTGGGTTTTGCTTTATTCTCTCCGGGCTCTGAGGGTGACCACACGTACCTACAGGCTCTCTAATCTTCTATTTCAATTTTGTGAGTACAAAAGTAGAAAGGCGGTATAGTCTTTTTATTTGTTTTCCTTTAGTTGCAAATGTGTAGTTTGCTGGAAGTATTTTAAATTGTATTTTGCTGGGGGGGGGAGGCTTCTTTCTAGTTTCTATAAGCTGACAGACCCTGTAACTTTTTACCATCTAAATTGCAGAGATAAACTTTTACTTTTTTTTCTTTCTTTTTATTAAAAGTTTTGCTTTAAAGACCTGTCTGATTTTTCCCCCTGGTTGAGGCTCAAGGGAATTGAGTCTGTACTTAACAGGGAAGGAGAAGGGAGGGGAAGGCTGGGAAAGGCAACGGTGAGGAAAGGGGTTTACTTTCCTTGTATATCCAGGGGGTCTGGGTCTTGGGGTTCCCCAGGGAAGGTTTTGGGGGGACCAGAGTGTATCAGGCACTGGAATTCCTGATTGGTGGCAGCTTATCAGATCTAAGCTGGTAATTAAGCTTAGAGGAATTCATGCTGGTACCCCAATTTTTGGACTCTAAGGTTCAGATTGGGGAAAGATACCATGACACCCCTATAATCCATACCTCATTTATTTGAAACCTCGTCACTGGGTCATGTCCCCCAGAGTTTCACATAAGTAATGCTAGAATAAAAGTGAGTTTTGAACTTCTATTCTCTTCTGCTTAAGCAGAGTAGAGCTTTCACTTTAAAAGGTTCTCTCTTTGTCCCTCACCCAGGAAATCAGAGACAAATCAGGGTGGACTTTGGGCTTCCCAAAGATTGAATAACACAGCAAGACTCTTACAGATACTTGAATTCTATGTATGGGGCAATATAAAAACCTAGATAGACTTCTGGATTAGTTTTCCATTGGCGCTGCAAGTATCAGATCTCTCAGGCTTATCAGACTTCTAAGCACCATGCACTTAACAAGCTGTTCACACATGCATATTGTTTTGAACTTTAAGTGTGGAGCTAATACAGTAGAACCTCAGATTTACAAACACCAGAGTTACGAACTGACCAGTCAACCATATTCCTCATTAGGAACCAGAAGTAAGCAATCAGGCAGCAGCAGAAAAAAAAAAAAATAAAGGCAGATGTAGTGCAGTACTGTGTTAAACATAAACTACTACAAAAGGGAAAGGAGCTTTTTTTCTTCTGTATGGTAAAGTTTCAAAGCTGTATTAAGTCAACATTCAGTTGTAAACTTTTGAAAGAACAACCATAATGTTTTGTTCAGCATTACGAACATTTCAGAGTTATAAACAACCTCTATTCCTTTGAGTAGAGGGGTACAGCAATGTGGTCACACTTATTATAATTGGGAATATATTATTAGTATCTTCACAGTCAATTTCCAAAATTAAGGTGAATGTTGTGCTAAGTTCCAAGCATTGGAAAATAGGGGATTACAACAAAGATTGTTTTGAAACCTTAATTAAAGTGGTGGTTTCTAGAGAAAATGTTATGAAAAAGTCATGTATATGTATACTGCTTAAAAAACCAAAATGATTATTTGTCAGTCTTCCATCCATTCTTTAGATCGCTTTCTTAAAAGTAATTGAAAACATGAGTATGGTGAAGATGTATGGGTCCTAGTAGTCTCTCTTTATTGAGGCAAAATTATCTGGAAGGAGTAAGGAGTACAGAATAATGCCCCAAGGATGCTGTGGGAGTGATTTGAGACATTACTCTTGCCTCTGAATAAATGTACTTCCTAGAGTGTTCTCAGCCCCGACATTCTTAGGAGTGAGAGACTGGTCTTGACATTGAAATACCATGTTGCAGTGAAAAACAAAACCATTATTAGGCTAGAACATTTGCAAATCTGTCTCCTTAAATGCTGATAAGGCTTTTCAATAAAGATTGCTGAATTGCAGCATTTGCTGTTATCCATATAGAACTAAACTTGCTTCGAAACGTTGATGCTAATAACACAGAAAGCAGCACAACAGTGAAAAGCTCAAGCTTGTTAAGTGGATTCAGAGGAGGATCCAGTTACAACCACGAGACCGAAACCATCTTCGCATTACCAAGGATGCAATTGGACTTTAAATCCATTCATGTTCAAGAGCCACAGGAACCTTCATTACAAGGTGCAATGGACATCTTTTTCTTTTTTTCTCTCACTGTTCAAGACTATTACTTCAGTTCTGATAATAAAATGGTATTAGATGATTTTACTGCACTGAAGTAAATGGTGTTACACTGGCGTAAAATTGGTCTGAGAGAAGAATTAATCTTTGTATCCTAAAAACTGAAAAGCTGACAAACTAATGGATTTCTATGCAAGAAAGTACAGTCTGAGAACCAGCTCAAATTTTGGGATTTTAATCTGAAGATAGTTGGAGTTCTGGGTAGAAGGACACTGGCTACTCCATTTTCTTGAACTAACCTAGAGTGAATTCTGATGTTAAATCCTGAGGGACCCTGACATCCAGTTAGAGACCGGGCACTGTTTGAAAATCCTTGGAAGGTTGGGTGGAAACCCTCACCATCTATGAAAATTTTGAATAAATGGATTAATATGATTAACTTGTGATATATTTTAGAAAGAAGGGCCATTTAAAAAATGAGACTCCAAGGCAGACAACTAAAATGAGTGACCTAACTTTTAAAAGTGCAGATACTTTCCAGTTCCTGTTAACTGCAGAGAGACCTCAGCGCTTTTGAAAACTAAGCCATTAATTTAGGAGCCTACTTTAGGTTTCCATTTTTTTAATCTTGGCCAAAATGGCCATATTTTACATCAGTTCTCGTTACACTGGTTAACTTTTACACTGCTGCTCAAATAGGCATGTTTGACCTCCATGTCCAATAGTGTCTGTTACACTTATATTTGGAGCTGATGGAGCTGCGTATAGTTATGGTTCACTGACACAAATTGGGATCAATATAGTTCTACATGATGGAATTCTCTTTAAAAAAATTTAAATTGCATTAGGGGGAAAAACTACATAAAAAGAATCTTAATTTTGCAAAGCTGGCCAACATTAATTCTGGAATTTCATAATTTTTGAGTGCTTGACTTTGCAACATCAATTCTCTTAAGGTCTTTTGTGTTTTTATATATATATATATATATATAAAAAAAATTGAGACAGATTGTGTGTATATAGCACAGATTACAATATGCTAAAATTACTTTTCTTTGTGCAGACACCAGTGTTAAACCAACGGTGGAGTGCAGTGTAGTAACTGAATTCACAGACCACATCTGTGTGACGATGGATGCTGAATTAATCATGTTTCTGCATGACTTAGTGTCTGCTTATCTTAAAGAAAAAGAAAAAGGTATGTGGATTTTAAAAAAAAATCTTTATGATATGTAAATGAACCATCTTATATTAAGCCACTTATGTATGGATTTATTTTTATACATTGCTATTAATACAATAAAGTACATTTTGTTTTGTTTAAATGAAGGCTTGCTTTTTATGGGTTAGGTTTTCAAAATGTTTAGAGTTGGCCTAATTCTGCTCCCATTAAAATCAGTGGGACTAGAATTAAGACAACACTGAGTGAGTTTGAAAAACGTACCCTAACAGTGTAACTGAGATTACAGATCTATGTCTTCCAAAGAGCACTGCTAATGACTGAGGGTTAGTCTACACTACTGCGCTACATCTGTGCAGCTGCACACCATCTAGTGAAGATGCACTCTCCTGTCAGCATAATTACTTCACCTCAACAAGAGGCGGAAGCTATGTCAACGGGAGACGCTCTTCTGCCAACATAGCATGGTGTAGATACTGCTTTAAGTCTATGTAACTTATGTCACTCAGGGAGGTGGCTTTTTCACACCAGTGAGCAACATAAGTTACATCAACTTAAGCAATAGTGTAGACAAGCCCTGAGATTTGTTCTTATACTAACAAAAATGTCTGAGTCTTGCTTGGCTGTTTTGTTGGATTAGAAGTCAAGAAACTTGGAATTTGCCATATGTTTATTTTAACTTTTCTTTGTAAAGCTGTAGATCAGGATGGACTGACTTAAATCAAGATGGCTTAAATAACCAAGTAGAAAGTCTCAATTTAAATAATTGATTTTAGTCAAGTTTTCCATTTGTACTTTATTTTCTAAAGAAAGGTGCATTGGTTGAGATAACCATTGAAACATTGATTTACAAGTAAATGGCGGCTTTACACTAGATTTGGTGCATCTCTTTGCTACCTAGGAGGGTATACTATAACTATATACATTTATTTAAGCAATTACATAGGTTATTATTTTTAGCTTCTTATTAATTGTACATTTTAGTATGTTAGAAAATGACGAATTATATATTGCTTAGTTGCTTATTTACTAGGTAATGAACTTTTTGCTCATGACTTGTCAAGCTGTAATAGGATGGTAACTGAAATTACATGCACAAAAGAGCATACAAAATATATCTTTATTAAAACAAGCCCTTAATAAGTACACAACCTATTGTGCCATATTTGTAAAGCTTGATCTCAAGTTAGAATCAGGGAAAAACATCTTTCTTTATATAGAAAAGTAACCTTTAACTCAAAGTTTTTCATAGAGGCTCATGGATTCAGCATATTTATTTTTATTAAAATGTTTTAATAGATTTTAATAAGTTTAGGCCTTAACTTATTTTGTATTAAATTCAGATTTTATTTTAAACGTTTATATTTTTTAAAAATGTTTAATAAGCAAATTAAATGATTTTAAGTAAAAGCAATTTTTCATTTTTTAAAAATTCACAATGTTTATCCACTTTCCAGTAAGTGAAAAATGCTATAGAACAGGGGTCGGCAACCTTTCAGAAGCGGTGTGCCGAGTCTTCATTTATTCACTCTAATTTAAGGTTTTGTGTGCCAGTAATACATTTTAATGTTTTTAGAAGGTCTCTTTCTATAAATCTATAATATGTAACTAGACTATTGTTGCATGTACAGTAAATAAGGTTTTTTAAATGTTTAAGAAGCTTCATTTAAAATTAAATTAAAATGCAGAGCCCCCCTGACTGGTGGCCAAAACCCGGGCAGTGTGAGTGCCACTGAAAATCAGCTCGTGTGCCGCCTTCGGCACCTGTGCCATAGGTTACCTACCCCTGCTATAAAAGATCTGTGTATTAGTTTATTAAATACCAAGTCCTCTATTCTTTAGCAAATGTAAACTAATATAAAAATAACTAATCAATCTTGTGTATTTCTTATGTACAGTGACAAAAATGATTGAAGGTAGACAGTTGAAACCTAGCTTCCTTGACCTCACAAAAATCTAAAGAATAAACAAACTTTAAAAAACTGATTAGTTTATAAACTGTTAACATTAAAACTTCATCTTTGTGTATGAGAACTTGGCCATAAGTGAGGTAACTTACTTTATCTCCAGCTGTCATCCCCCATCTGACACCCCCCCAATTATTTTTCGTAAAAGTCACAGACAGGACATGGACAAACATGAAATTTTGTTTATTGCTCATGACTTTTACTAAAAATAACCATGACAAAATCCTAACCTTGGTTAATTCCTGCACTGGAACCAAGTAAATGCTGAGAATAGGACAGTATGGATCATGGGCAGCAAGCACTCCTTCCCTGTACTAAAGTTTAATAAAAGTTGCAGCCTGCCGCTTCATTCCATGCATGTGTCTGCCCATGTTTTGCTACTATGTCTACATCAAGGTATTCCATGTGTTTAAAAGAGGTGAATTACAAATGTGGTGAAAGTTATAAATGTGGAGTATCTGGTGTGTGTGAAGTCCAGTGTTTTGCACACATCTTTGCATTCAGTGTGAATAGTTTTTTTAAAATATACATGCAAAATAAACATTACATTATTAAGGTATTTAAAGTTCATTACACTTGAGGATTTTGAGAGTTTATTTTTATGTTGTGTAACTTGCTCTTAAAGGAGGTTAAAGGAGCTTTAAATTTATATTCCTAATACTTGTTGAAGTAAGATGTGTCCAAGATAAGAATGAACTCGGCACTTACTTTACCACCAAGTCCAAGTAAAGTCTTGAATAAATGCCCATAAATTAAATTTTACTTTTTTTCCTTCCTGCTTTGTAGCCATCTTTCCACCTCGTATTTTGTCTACTCGACCAGGACAGAAAAGTCCAGTTAGTGTACTTGATGAGAGTTCCACTGAGAAAGATGCAGAAGAAAGCATTACTTACACTACTGTAGACTGGAGAGAATTTATGTGCAATACTTGGCATCTGGAACCCACACTTAGGTAATTAGCAGGCTTATTTTGCAGAATATTCAATTCTACATTTATTTTGGCTGAGTAATAGTATTATCTGCAGAGACTATTTTTCAGATCACAGATGTTACAATTTGATAGTTAACCTACTAATGGGATCTAGCTTTATGGAAGTTATCACAGATTCTGCTTTGGCTATTAGATGATGATAGGAAGACACCTGCTACAGTATATGAAATGTCATTTGGTAACAAATGCTGGGTAATACCATCATTCACCATAGACAACCACTGATCTGCTGGATCATCCTGTGCACGTAAGAGATCTAGTCAGGTGCCTAATGAATTCACTTATGGCTGACAAGCCCAATTCAAGAGTAGCCACTGGATAAAGGCACTGAAAGTTATACTGCTTAGAACTTCTGCACATACAACAGTAAGGTTCTCAGGTGCTCAAAGTCAAGATGAAGCAAAATGCAGCTCATTAAGGACCACACATTAACTTGTCATTTACCTTTTTCTGCTATTGTTCAAATAATCTTTAATTCCCAATTTAAAAAAAGAACTTACAACCTTTCTTCTTCTATTCTGTCAGTAGGTTTTCTATTGAGGATACAAGCTGTTGGGGTCAGGGATCTATTGGTGGTTTGCATTTTTAAAATGTATAACACTTCTGGGGGCTTGTAGACGGGTTCCGCCGGGGCTCGACCCTCCCTGAGGGGGAGGGGAGCCACACCGGCCTCAATGTCTTCCCTGCAATTACAGTCTGCTCTGGTCTTTCGGCAGGTCAGAGCAGTGACAAAGTCAAAGGGGGCCCAGCGCTTGGTTCGGGCGGGGCACCAAACACAGTTTAAACAGCCCTGGCCCTTTGGAGCTGGGCAGAGCAGTGGCAAAGTCAATGGGGGCCCAGCTTTTATTCTTCCGGGTCGCTGCCTGACCCTTTGAGGGGCGGGACTTCTGCCCAGCGGCCCCGCTGCCGTGGATGACTGACGGGGCTCGACCCTCCCTGAGGGGGAGGGGAGCCACACCGCCTCGCTACAGGGCTATAAAAATAATTTGAGGCAGACATTCAGATGAAAAATGTCTCAATCAAAACAGAAAGTGAATATTTGAAAATCTGCTAGTTAGATCCCCCACTTTCTCTACTGATGTAATTTAAGAAACTCCTTTTTTCATGCAGGGAGGGAAAACTTTTTTCCCCCTCCATATTCACAATGGGAATGCAACTATTAAGTATTTTTAAAAAGTAATTATAGAATGAATATAGTTCTCATTAAAAGTTGCCATATGGCTGCTGAAATTTCCCATACAACAGATACAGTGGGAGGTGTACAGGCACCCCCTGCCTTAAATATGCACTTCATCCTTGACCAACAGGAATCTCTTCTGAGAATGAGGGGGTAATTGTGTAGTCTCCATGCCTTCTTCAGTTGTTGGTCTCTGCTGAGACTAACAAGGGCACCAATTACTGCTAACTATAATGTTTTGATAAGTGAACACTTGCCTGCTAAGAACTGGACTGTGAGACCACCAACTCAGATGTTTTACTGACCTGGATGGACTATCAGGTAACCATTTTTGGTTAACCATAACATGGTCCAAATTGACACAGGATCCAGAGATGACTTATTACATCTGTGATCTCCTAAATCATCTAGTCTCTCAAAAGGTATAAATACAAAATTTATTTACATAAGTTAGTTGAGACTGAAAGAAATGCCTGTTGGACTTTCACAGTTTAGAAGTGTAAAAGATAACATTGGCATTGTCAGATCTTTAACTAACTTGTGATGAAGGTTCTAGTTGCTATGCCATATTTAAGGCTGAGTTGAGTTTTACACTTACCCAAAAAATTCCCAAAAGGTTAAATTTTTGTGTTATTTTAGATTAATCTCTTGGACTGGAAGAAAGATTGACCCAGTGGGTGTTGATTACATTCTTCAAAAATTGGGCTTTCATCATGCCAGGACTACTATTCCTAAGTGGCTTCAACGGGGCGTAATGGACCCACTGGACAAAGTTCTGTCAGTCCTTATAAAAAAACTTGGTACTGCTCTACAGGATGAAAAAGAAAAAAAAGGAAAAGACAAGGAAGAACACTGATGATATAATTTGTGACAAAACTATATTTCCTTTCTGTCTGAGACTGGTATTTTATTGTATAATAAGAATTTATTTTAAGTATGATTTAAAGAGAAACCTAACAGCTTTTTTTGCTACTATATTTAAAACTTACATTGTAAGTGACTGTTTACAGTGGTATACAATACCATTCTGTATGTGGTGAAGTATTGCATGATTATGACCAATGTATATTCTGTGAAAGAATAGGTGAAATACTGTAAATCTGCTGTTTAGCATTAACAGTTTTATTATGTGCAATATGATTCGTGCATCTTTAAAATATGTGAAGATTAACTGTGAATTTTCATAACTTTTATTGGCCATAACACACACACCCTTGTTAATGTGACTCTGTTAATGGCTTTTTTTTGTCAATGTAGACTTTTGTGTAAATTCCTGTATGTATATAATTTATGGAACTGATTGTCATAGTGCTAAAAATCATTCTAAGTTTTACACTTGTAATAAAAAACAGTAACTGTGTTGTAAAAAAAAATTTAAGTTCCTTATTCTGAAAAAGTAGCAGTAAGAAGTGTTAGTGGGGCATGCACACTTATGTCCCCTAATTCAAGCACTGGAAATACGTTACATTAGAGTTTTAATTATACAAGTTCGAAGAAAAAAGTCTGTAGTATATAATGTCTTCAGCTGTAATTGGATGGGAACAGGCAGAGCTAGGGGAACATTCATTAATAATGAAATAGAAAAATGACAAGCTAGCCAGTGCAAATCTGAGAGTTTAATACAGTAAATAAAAATCTATCTTCCACCAGCTGGAAGCCTACAGAAATCTCTGGAAGCCATGATTTTTCAGACACTTTTTATTCAGTAAGACTTCTAGCACTTGAACATCACACATTACTTTGCTCCTCTCAGGATTACTAAGAACTCTACATTATGTTATATGTGTGTAGTTTAACATTTTTGCTTGCATCTATTATAATTTTTTAAAGCCCAACATTCATTAGTGCAATGTGAATAAAGTCAAAATTAAATGTCTGTACATGCACACCCAGCTGTACAAAAACAAAAATAACTCTTCTGGCCAGCTGACTTTGTAATGTGTCCTTCAGCCCCACACACTTGTTCATCTAATGAAAGACAAGATACTGTACCTTTCATGTAGCCAACGTAATTCACATTTCTATAATATTTTTGTGTTAAAAATGTGTTCTTTAAAATGTTTGTTTCCATCTTCACATGTAAATCTCAGTGCTCTGGATATCATCACCTGACCTGACCTGACCTGACCTGAACTCTGTGAAGCTGAAAACTAGGTCATTTTTGAGGCCTCTTGTTTTAACTTTTCCCATGTATAAAATTGGGATTTTAAAGTCACGAGCGTGGGGCTTTCCCAAGGCGAGGCAGAGGCTGGCGCTTCTTGCCAAAGGGGTGTGTGTGTAGGGGGGTTAGTTTTACATTCTACGGTTTCCAGAGCCAGGCTCCAGACACAGGAAAATGTCTAGACGGGGACCAGCGACAGCAGCTACCCCGGGGCTGTCCCGTGCACACAACTGCCCGGACCTGGGAGAGAGGAGGCATAACAGCCCCGGCGCTGCCACCTCTCGGCGCCCGAGCTCACTCCTCCCTCTCCGAGGCCGGTCCGGAGTCGCTGACAATGAGCGCTGCGAGGCCGCTACGGGGGAAGGGGCGGGCGCCCACCGCCGGCTGCGGTGCTGCTTCAGGAAGCAGAGTCCAGCTCCCCCGAGAGGAGGCAGGTGCATGACAAAGCACCTGAGCCCAGGGCCGCCAGCTCCATCGAGTCGCCCCCATGGGGAGGGGCGGCCGCCGCTGGCCGGTCACATTGTACACGCCCGCGCGTTGCTAGAGGGTTGCAGAAGGGCCCCGGGCGGCCTGCCCCGACTATCTGCACAGCCGGGGGGGAGGGGGGACGTTAGTGGTCTCTCTGCGGCGTGCTGCCCCGTGTGGCAAGGGACACGGCCCCCTGGGACCTAGGCAGGGTCCGCATCCGACTCCCCGACCCCGCGCTGAGCCGCCTCTCGCCAGGCCTGCCGGCAGCGCCAGCTAACCCGGCGGCGGTTGGCGAGAGGATCACGTGATCTGAAGGCGAGGCGTTTCGAGAGACGCCCTCGCGCCTCGCTGACAGCCAAGTGGTGGGAAGCAGCCTCGGAGGCGGCGGGTGTCACGCACCCGTCACTGCTCGTTGCCCCGGGCAGCCGTCTCGAGGAGGCGCGTCAGTGCGGCCGGAGGGAGCAGCCGAGGAAAACTGAAATCACCGCGGGGGGGGCTGCTCTCGCGCGGTGCGACCGGGCAGGGCCCCGGGCTGGCTCTGGGGCTAAGACTCAGTCTCGGTACGTGGCCCCGAGTCCGCGCCCCGAAGAGGGGGATCAGGGTGACCCTCGCCTGGTGATGGCAGTGGCTTGTGCTCGCCCCTTGGGCCCGTCGTTGCGCCTGCCCTGCGGAGGTGTGGGGCTGATACAAGCACCTGCTGCGGGGAAGCCGCCAGGCGCTGCCAGCGCCGTTAGTCTCCAGTGGGCGGGCGGGTGGTTGGAAGGCGTCAGGTTGGGATCCCTTCCCTTGGGGAGCCTGGCCCGCCCCAGCGCCTGCTGGACAGTGGGACGAAGGAGCCTTCCCGCCCCGTTTGCCTGACCCAAAGGGGCTAGAGCCTGAAAGCCGGCCACGTGGGGCTCTACCTTGCTGAGCCTGGGCAGCCCTGCTGGAGCTTCTGCTTTCGTTGCTCTTGTAATCTGGAGAGGGGAGTCTCAACCTTTTTTCCCCACTCTGAACTTCCCTCCATTCTCTGACATGCTATAAAAACTCCACCACTCACCTGTGCCACATAACTGGTCTTTTGCGTTTAAAAGCCAGGCCCAGCATTAAGGGGTAGCAAGCAGGGCAATTGCCTGCGGCCCTATGTCACAGAGGTCCCCACAAAGCTACAATGCTCAGGCTTCAGCTTCAGCCTAGGGTGTTGGGGCTTAGGGACCTGGCTTCAGCTCCTTGCGGTGGGGCTTTGGTTTTCTGCTCTGGGCCCCTGCAAATCTAATGCTGGCCCTGCTTGGAGGTCCCCCTGAAATCTTCTCGAAGCCCCCTATGGGGCCCCGGACTCCTGGTTGAGAACTAGTGAGCTAGGGGAGCTGGGACTCAGTGGGGCAATTGTCTTTCAGATTGTGGTTGCAAGGAAGGGGAGAAAGTTCTTAGCTGATTGTTAGCGTTGCCATTATCTCGCTATATTCTGTTTCCCACCATCTGTAAATTTGGGTCTCAGCTGTTATTAGTGTGCTTTCCAATTTAGTAACTTCATTTATTAGCAGAAAGAATCAGGAGGAATGAAACATGTAAAACTAATTTGTGGGGAAATTGTCTAGATTTGCTACACTATGCTAATGTTCAACAGCCTTAAAAATACCTGTTGGCTAAATTTGGCTTGTAGGTAGATGGAAGAATGGCTAGCAACAATGACTGGTTTCAAGGTTCCAGAGTACCCAGTTTTGCTCAGATGCTAAAAAAGAACTTGCCTGCTGAACCCCCTCCTCAGCCATCTCCGCACCCCGTGAATATGAGCCTGATGTTTTCACCTGAAAATTACAACATGCCAAATACAGCACGTAAGGTGACACAAATCACAGGTATTGTCTTTACAATTATTAAGTTGATTTGCTTCTAGGAATGGCCTTTCAACACTAGTACAAATGGCTTTGCAAAATTGTAATGAAAATTAACCTGCCTAGACATGCCATCTACTTGCCTTTTACCAGGATCATTCATAATGAAAAATATTTTACTTACCAATTTAAAAAAATCAGACATTGACGGCAAATAAAAGGTTAGAACTATTAACTTTAACTAATTTTGATCTTTTTCCTCTTGTACATGTCAGCAAACATATTATTTGGCTGTTTCTTAATTATTATCCAGCAATGGTGTAACTAGAGAGATGCAACCTATTTAGATTTAACATCACATGTAACATCTATGGAATTTGTGTGTATAAACTGGGTGACTCTACAGGCGGAAGTACAGGGACTTTTCATCTTAATAAACTTGAATAAACACTTTTTCAGAAATAGCTTTTCTGTAAAAGAGAGGTGTAGAATCCTCATCCTTACAGCCCACTATGCTAATACTATCTCTCATCTGACTAATTTGCATTCTGCCTTTGTCCCCATCTCTCTTGTTTTTGGGGCAACTTCTACCTTGAACCCATAGTTGAGGATCCATGTGGGTGCAGGGATCTGCCCATCTAGAGTTTATTCTTTCATCAGGTTTATAATGTATACACAGCACTTCATATGAAGTGCACCAACATGTATATAACAGGTTTTGTGTGCATCATGTTTTGTAGAAAAAGCTGAAAATTTTAACTACAGTTTTGTTTGATAGTAACAAATTCTCTAACCCCTGCACATGTAACTTTTTCAAATGAAGGAGTTCAAGATTTTAACAGGTCGTCTTATTTCTGAGTCTTTTGTCTATCAATATGTTTGTTATAACTGAAGGGGAACTCTTATTCTGTATAATTTAGATGCAGCGTTTATTTCATGTGGCAGGTGCTTGTGTGTATTTGTGAACTGAACGTAATAACATATTTGTGACTTTTTGGAGAAGAATGTTTTTCCTGTGCTTAAAGCTCAAAACATACTTGGATAATTGGGCAGTGTCTTGCTTAGGAAAAGTAATCAAGTTTAGATCAGGCTAAGATAACCTATGCTAAAGTCCAGTCTTTTTTCTAGTGTAGATACAGGGTAACACCAGTGCTGTATCCTAAGCACCTGCATGACCAGTTAAAATGGATCTGAGGGCCCACAGCATGAGGCAAAAATTCTATTGCCCTTTGTGATACTATAGTAAAGAACTATGGCTTGTGCTTCTGCTATTTTTGTATGCCATGAAACAGATTTTGATCTGTTAAATCAGATAATCTCTGGAAGTACTTATATTCCTGGAAAATATGGCCTTTGATTCTGGGCTTACATGTGACTGGGTTTGACTTCAAAGACTATCAGGTTTACCAGTCAAGGCA
The DNA here is from genome assembly GCF_025201925.1 of Gopherus flavomarginatus. Lineage (NCBI taxonomy): Eukaryota > Metazoa > Chordata > Testudines > Testudinidae > Gopherus > Gopherus flavomarginatus. Next base: position 183,632,888 of record NC_066619.1, read on the forward strand.
CAAGCCTTAGTGCCTTTAAAGGGGCAGTCACTGACATTTACAGGGTTACCAAAACTGCTTACAACCTCTTCAATTAGAATAAAATGCAAATTGCTTAATCTTCCAGGTAGCCTTTGTTGAGATGCAGCAATACGATTCTCACACTTTCATTTTACTTTTATATATTGCTTTTAGCTCACTACACACTAACCTCTTAATTTAACAAATATATTTTAGGTCATGTTTCAGACTTGCTATGTTCCAAAGCAGCCCATCCGCCTCCAATCACTTCACTTCTTCCAAAGAAAATACCAAAGGAGTTTATACTAAAATATAAACGTGGGGAGATAAACCCAGTATCTGCCTTGCATCAGTTTGCACAAATGCAGCGTGTGCAACTAGATTTGAAGGAAACTGTTACAACAGGTAAATATTTCTGGTTTTAAGAGAAAATGTCCTTGTTGCCTCATGAAGTTGCTCTGTATGCAGTTGGTATGACTGAATGATGCAGAAGCTAATTTTTTAAAAAATTGGTTACACTGTATGTAGTATTAAAAGCTATTTTTACTATCCCTATATCTTGCCTTCATGTAATCCAGTCAGAGGTTAATGTGATCACTACAAAATCAATTCTAGAAAATGCTCTCACCCTGGTCTTTGAATGCTTTTTTCAGGTACTTTTTAGACAATTAGTTCTTATAGTATATGCCTGCACTGCAGTTAGATACCCATGGCTGACCCATGCCAGCTGACTCCGGCTCGGGCTAAGGGGCTGTTTAATTGCGGTTCAGATGTTCAGACTCAAGGTGGGAGGGTTCCAGAGCTCAGGCTGCAGCCTGTACTCCAATATCTGCATCACAATTCAACAGATCCTTAGCCTGAGACCCACAAGCCCAAGTCAACTGGCATGGGCCAGCTATGGGTTTTTAATTGCAGTGTAGACATACCTATAGACAGTCATACTTCTTATAAGCAACTTTATTTACAACTTGACCTGCTAAATTTGTACCAAATATGAGTTAATATTATGCAACCTTGAACATACTCATTTCCTGGCATGTAATTTGCATCCTCTCCACTTACGTGTTTTGGGGTGCTTCAGCTTGATATTTGGTCACAGTGGACCTGCATCTGTATGGAGAGTTTAATGCTTTTTCAGTGCTATTCAGTTGAATTCCCCAGACTGAATCAGATAGGGTGGGACTGGGGAGAAAGTGAGCCAGTCAGTGAAACATCTATGTCCACCCAAGGCTACCTTGGTTAACAGATCAAACCATGGCAATGACAGGAGGTTGTCTTGTCATGTGCAGTGCAATGCAAAAAGAGATGGAACCTGACCTTTCAAAGGTCTTGTTTTCGTTAGGCTCTCTGCCTACTAGGAAGTAATAATGTCTGCTAAACTAACCCCAGAGGAAAGCTGAGATATTGGGAAACTGGAATTCTGTTTTTTGACACAGACTTTGATGTTGGGAAATATATTATCAGACATTTTACCATTAATGTAAGCCCCCTTTTTCAGACGTGACTTGGGCTCTTAGGAGAACTTACTCTGATTGAAAGGCTATAGGATTTAGGCTCCTCTATCACTTCTGAAAATGGAACACAGGCTCCTGAGTCTAGGTGTTCTTGAAAATTTTACTCTTAATTTCTGTCTCTGAAGCTCAGGTCCTAAACATCACACCACTACTGAGAAGTAGAAAAATAGCCTCATTTTACAGAAGCGTTGAATGGCCATAGTTTCCACTAAAATGAAAGGCACCTATGTGAAGGCACTACAATGAAATGCCTAGCACCTCTGAAAAATTGGGCTTTTTATTAATGTGTGTAAATCTATTTATGAATCTTGGATGAAAGGTGAAATGTAAGTATATAAAATATAATTCTTGTAGATGTAAAAAGTAGTTTGGATTTGTTAAAATATCTTAGCCTTATATTCATCTGATCTTCCCTAATTATAAATGCATAAAGATAATGAATATGTTAAAATAAACTTCTAACTGTATATGGCTTCTTTTTCTAGGCAACGTCTTGGGGGCTTACTTTGCTTTTTGTGCAGTGGTGGATGGAGTTCAATATAAGACAGGATTGGGGCAAAATAAAAAGGAGTCTAAATCAAATGCAGCAAAACTGGCTCTTGATGAGCTTCTCCAGTTGGATGATATAGCACCAAAGGTTTTTGAAAGTTCAGGTAAATATTCCAGTAACATCTCTACAATAAAAGTATTTTTTTAAATAAATGTCTAGAGTAGCTTTGACTAAACACTCCTGCATCAGTGTGTCTCTGCCTATTCTAACACATCCTTCCGGCATAGTTAATCGGTTTGCAATCCTTAAATTTTCCCTTTCCTCCTCTTGTATTTTTAAATGCTGCTTTCAAGGTTCCTGCCATCTACAAAGGGGAGAAAGCAATAAGGAAGTTTAACCCTTTAAGCAGTTTCTTTTCTGTAGTCTTCCACATTATTACAGCTATTCTTTCCTGTAAAAAGTAATTTTAAATTTTGTTCATGGTCTGAGACTATTTTTTATTGAAAGTCCTATTGCACTAAGTCACTGCTTTCTGAATAATTCTGTTATTACAACATCAATCTCCTGTTTTTTTGAGGCAGGGACTTTAATAATAATCTTCTGTCCTTACCTGCTATAGCTTTGAAAGAGAGCAGTACTTATATAATGTGGACTAATTTAGGGGAACTAAATTAATTGGGAAGTAGCTTATTTTTGTTCAATGATAAAATAATTGACAGATGGCAAAGTGTGAGTTTAAATTATTCTTACTGTTTGAGGGTCGTCCGATTTCTGTTTATGTAACTTGAAAAAACTGTTTCCAGCAACCTTTATTTTGAGACTTTAACTAAAATTTAACTACTCTACTGCTAGAAACATTAAATGACAATGAATGTTTTAAAATCTTAAATATGTCCCACAGTTGACACTTTCTTAATTAAATGTACAGGTCCTCCCCGGATTCCTGCAGAACCCAGAGTTTCAGCTGAATCAACGTACATTTCAAAGATGCCTTATGGTAGGAAAACCATTCCCTTCCCCCCTCCTCCTCCCCCCCCCCGAGAAAATTAAATTGGAAAGCTAACACATGTCTTTACAGAGTTGTATTTGATATTCATTCCTGCCACCTTAATAATATCTATGAAAATATTACTACATGGTTCATGCAGGGATGTCTCTGCTTCAGTGACCCTAATCTCCCAGTGACATTTGAAGTAAGATTGGTGTACCTGTCATATAGATGCATAAATACACAGATGAACTTGCTTAAAGTCAAACAATGAGTCAGTGGCAGAGCAAGAATTAACATTTTTGTCCTCAAGAAATAAAAGGCTGTGTCTAATAGATTACGACTAGGGAGCATACTAGCATAACTTGCTTGAATTTTCTTATTCTCAATTTTTCATACACATTTTTAATTTTTAAATTCAAAAATGCCTGTTAGGATTATTTAGTACAGATTCGTGAATGTATTGAATGACTTTATCATATGTTCGGTTTTGTAGTTCACCTGAATGTTTGACATTGCTTTGTTCTATTTTTTCCTACAAACTTGTATTTTGCTGGTTTCTATAGTCTTTTTTTGTTTTTAAATTATTTTCTTCACTAGAGAGAAGGCATCTTGTGTATGAAAAATTTTCACGAGCTGTCAGAGAAACCTTTAACAGTCTGACTGCCAAATATCCAGAGTACCAGAGGTGTAGCAATTCATTGGCTGCTTTTATAATTGAAAAAGGCAAGTCTGTTTTGATGTTCAGTGTACTTGTACGAAAAAACTCTTCTGTATTTGTAGAGTGCATATACAAAAAGGAGAGTTGAGCATAATATAGCAATGTAGATTAACAAGTATAGTAGCCTAATAAATCCCATAACCAGCAAACCGTACTTCTTTTGACATGCCGTAAAATCATCTATACAAAACAGAACGTTATTGTACTTCCCTTATAAGGATATTACAAATCTGTTTGTACGCATTGAAATGGAAAGCATTCCATTGTGTTAGGCCTCACCAGAAAAGTTGAAAGATGCAAGCCTTCTCAAGATTGTTGGTGTTGAAACTGCTGCATAATCTCACTTCCTCAGGCTTACTTTTCATTTTGAACTTTTAGAGGGTAATCACAATGAGTTATTTGTTTTGTTATATGCGTTTCACTGGGAGTTCTCTAAGTGAAATTAAAGGGTTGCTTCTCAGGATAACACATTTCATACTTGAAAACCTTACATTATTTATTCATTCATTATAGCACCTAGATTCCCAGTCAAAAACAGGGACTCATATTGTTCTGGGCGCCATACAAGCGCAGAACAGGTAAGCCTTCTGGGGCAGGGACTATAACTGAAGTAAACTCTAATGTGAAGTAATTGGAGCACACTCATTGGACCAGAGTTACAGTACAGAAAATGCAGATAGATACAGATGCTCTTTTGAAATCATAGGCCATGTTCTGCAGTAGATGCAGCCTACAGTGACTTTAAAGAATATCACCAAATAAAGTACCATTTGTGATGGGAACCCCATTTGTGGGACTGCTGTGCCCTCTTAACTCTCCAGCCTGTTGCAAAATTTGCTAGTGATAAGCAGCAAACAACTCCAGGCACTATCATCACACAGCACAACCGCATGTGGTGCCCCACACCCATCTAGTTTGCATGAATGCTCCCACAGCCACTCCTGAATCATACAGAGAGAGGAACCAGCCAGATTTCCCCCACCCCCCCCATCCCCGCTCCAGCTTCCAGTCTTGTACCTTAGGAATATACCATCTTGCACTGCTCAAGAACCTTCCTTGAGCAATGCAAGTTTATTAATTGGTTCACCACTTCATCAATGGAAAGAAGACACACACCAGCCTTTGTAAACCTTAGCAGATTTACCAGACACTTCAGGCAAACTCATTGGTAAAGATAAACCATTAAAACAAATTGATTTATTACAAAAGAGAGATTTTAAGTGGTTATAAATGATAGACAAAAAGTCAGAGTGGTTACCAAAAGAAAATACAAGCATGCATTAACCCTTATCATGCTAAACCATATTTAGGTCAGGCAGTGTTCTCACCCCACTGGATCTTAAAGTCCTTAGTATACAGTTTATCTCTTAAACCTGGGCCAATCTCCTCTGTTGGAGTCTTCAGCCTTCTGAACGTTCTTGTTGCTTGCAGCGTAAGTGGTGGGAGGAGAAAAGGCAAATGCATGGGCCCGACTGTGTTCTGTTTTATACCTGTAGTCCATGTGCTTGGAGAACACAAGTCCAGGCATGTCTGGTGGGCATTGCTGAGTCACTAGGCAAGGTTGAGCAATTCCCCTGGTGTGGCCTTGGGCAAGTGAGTCATTGCATTTTAGCTCACTTGGTGAACAATGGCTGTTGTGATGATTATTAAACACCCACACGGGTGTTGGTTGGCCCCCTGGTTATTGTTTTTGGGGAGCTAATATCTGGGTGCTTCCCAAACCCACAGCATATTTTAGTGACAATCATACAACTCAGTTCTCATAACTTCATATGCATTGATGATATGCATAGTTAGATGGAACAGTGGGTTTCAGCGGATCATAACCTTTCCTATGATACCTCACATTGCATGCTTTATATGAAATATCACAATTATATTCAAATGATGAATATGGGAAGTTGCAGGGTGCTCCCTCGAGGTATTGTCATACCGTTATCTAGCCAAGAGGTCCTGAAGATGTAGAACACTGTAGCTAGATTTGTATATGAAAGAATAGACTGACTTCTATGTATTTAAAAATGTTACTTTTGACAGTAATCAGTATGTGAGGTGCCATATTTGGGTTGCTTTCCAGTGGTCTTGTTTCCATCTTTGGGGGTTGCCTCATTCTGCTCTACTGATGTCATTTGCAATGCATGGAAGAGGAGGGATAGAATTCTCCTATGCTTTATCTTCCTGGTACAATGTTGGACCCTAGGGCATACTTCTAAATTCTGGTGTTACTATCTCTTAACAGCAAGGTCAGGGAATGAGTTGTGGATGAAAGGTATTGCTGAGATTCTATCTGTAATGGGGGAGAGCAATGTTGACATCATCTAGGTTAGAGAGAAGCAGTCACAATAATCTTAAAAGGGGGATTAACAGGATGTAGATGGGTTTTTGGAGAGGGAGAGAAAAATAAAAATCTTTTTGGGGAGGCAAGGACAGGAGGAAAAAGTAGTAAGGCAAAAAAGATTGAGTAGTGGGGTGAAATAAAGGGAGAGCGAGATATACTGCAATGATGCCAGCTTGGGAAATGGGGAGGATGGTGGAGTCCTGCCAATATGGAGAAGGGAAGGGAAAAGATGAGCTTTGGTCTTATCCTATTGATCTTAAACTGATGGAACATCCTGAAGGAGACATCACCCAGATCGCCGTGGATGCAGTAGTAAGGAAGCCAAAGTGGTGAAATAGGCTTGAATTGTTACTGCAAAATTAACAAACTCTGGATGAAGCTCTGAGGTGCAGCAACAGAGGGAAAGGGAGATGATACACACTGAAAGTGTAGCCAAGGAGATTGGAGGAGAAGAGAGGTATTTGAGCATTTAACGAAAACCCTTGGAGGTGAAATTCAACAAGACAACGATATAAGGTCCAACTGTACTGAACAGAGTTCAAATTAATCTCTGTACACAAAGTACAAATACCATCTTTCATCTTCCACTGCCTCATTCCTGCCTAAGCCATCTGCACTATTGATACACTCACTGAGCCATAGGTCTTTTTTTTTTTTTTTTTTTTTTTGTCCCTTGAGGTAGGCAATGTTGGTGCAACTGCACTGATGCATTTATCTTGCTGTCACTTAGCAATCTGAGTCAAAGCAGTTAAGGGAGTCATCGGAGTCATCTGTCTCTCACAAGATTTTAAAAGCCACCCCTCCCCCCAAACTGTTTGTTCTGTCTCTGTGGAAACTGAGTAAAAACTACCTCTCTCGTTTCCAGAAGAGCAAAGTTCTGAATTCTTCTCAGTTGTCCCCTCCAACTTACAATTTGTCAAGGATTTACAGGGTCAGTGATACACCAGGACTTTAAAAGTATAGTGTTCCACAGGTGTGTGATGATTTTTTTTAAATATACTCTAAACTCTTATCATAAAGAGGTATTTATTTTCACTTACCAATCAAGATTCCACCAATAATTAAATGTATGGCCTCATTAGACTGACTCACTCTCCTTTTTTGTCCCCTTTTATACTCTAATGAAAAATGGAATCCTTTTAATTCCTCCTTTAAAAGCAGTTGCTTTAAAAAGATGGGATCCTTCAATCAAACGAAGCTACTTGTTAACTACTTTTTTTTTAGCTGGACAGTATGAAGTTGTAGCTCTTGGCACAGGAGAATTCAATTACAGTCAGTGCATTCATCATGATGGGAGAGTGTTGCATGACACTCATGCTGCTGTTACTGCAAGACGCTCTCTGCTTAGGTAAGAAGATGAGTACGTAAACTACAAGAACTGTAGACAACCATTATGATTAAGCTAAATATTGATGGCAATGCATTTTGTGAATAGTAGTTTTATATACTTAGGGCTACTGTTTTGGGGGTTTATTAACTTTATTTTTTAGCAATTTTTTAATTTTATGGTGCTGTCCAAAAATTGGGGCTTTAGAAGGTTTTTCTCTGTATGTAGTATATTACACACTATTACTCATTACAGTAGTATTTACTCTCAATAATCTTTGATGTTCCCCAGTGCACTTTAACATAGTATTATTGCAAACAGTACTAGGCAAAAGCTAATTAGGGAGCCTTTACTGTACACTAGCAGGGTCTACACAGGCCAGTTAATGTGTGGCATTAGTGTGCTTTAGAAATTACACCCCTGTCTGCATTGCTGCTCTGTGTAGACAAGTCCTTAGATATAAGTAACAGTTCTTGGTGTTTTTCCAGTGTTTGGGTAGTCAATTTCTTTTTTGTATTGAATAGTGTTTTATTGGTGTCTATGGATTAAAAACAAGTCAGAAGCCTTATATATAGTATTTCAGGTTTCTTAACTAGATTATTTATTGAGATTTTACAGATGTGCTGAAAAGAATAGTTGTGTGTAAATGCTCAACAGCTTAAAATGAATTTAGTATTTTATACAAATATGCTGAGTCTTTAAAAGTCTGCATGTTTGAGCATTTCTTGATCTATAACACTTTTGTTTTAGGTATTTTTACAGGCAGCTTTTGTTATTCTACAGTAAAAATCCTATTATGATGGACAAATCCATATTTTGTATGGAACCAGCATCAAGCCTACTCAGTCTAAAACAAAATATACATATTTTTCTCTACATAAATCAGTTGCCGAAAGGATCTGCTCAGATAAAGTCACAGTTGTAAGTATTTGAGTCTTCAGATCTAACAGATGCTTAATCAGAGATGTAATAAGATACTTAAATCTTCCATTGAGAATAAATTAATCTGCGAGGGGCATAGTGAGGGGCATACATAGCAGGACTATAAATCAGATGGTATGGAAAAGTTGAGTTTTTGGGTTTATTTGGTAGACCTATGCTCAAAAATAGCTTAATTCTGTGACTAATAGACTGACAAATGCGTGTTTTGGAGCTATTCCTTTTATATGTACACACTTAAATTGTGTAATATGACTAGAAAAGAACTGTTTTCATTGTATGACGTATTACTCAACCGTGGTACTTAAGACTGTTGTTGCTGAAATATTAATATTGACTGCTCATATTATCAAATTATTGGAGTTTAGAATAGTCTTTTAAAGCTAAAGTTAGAATAGATTTCTAGGGAGTCACCTGAAGTGAAGCCCCTACAAAGAAACTACTTGAAGAAGAAGAGGGTATTCACTTTGTGGATTTCTTCAAGATGGGTGCCCTTGTGGCTACTCCACTGCCGAGCTCTGCTCCCTCCTGCTTTGGTGTTTCCTCTGTCAGGGTATGTCTACACTATGGGATTATTCAGATTTTACAGAAACCAGTTTTTTAAAACAGATTGTATAAAGTCGAGTGCAGGCGGCCACACTAAGCACATTAATTTGGCGATGTGCGTCCATGTACCGAGGCTAGCGTCGATTTCCGGAGCGTTGCACTTTGGGTAGCTATTCCGTAGTTCCTGCAGTCTCCTCCGCCCATTGGAATTCTGGGTTGAGATCCCAATGCACGATGGAGCAAAAACAGTGTCGTGGGTGATTCTGGGTAAATGTTGTCACTCAGTCCTTCCTCCGTGAAAGCAATTGCAGACAATCATTTCGCGCCCTTTTTCCCTGGATTGCCCTGGCAGATGCCATAGCATGGCAACCATGGAGCCTGTTTTGCCTTTTGTCACTGTCACCGTATGTGTACTGGATGCTACTGACAGACGCGGTACTGCAGTGCTACACAGCAGCATTCATTTGCCTTTGCAAGGTAGCAGAGATGTTTACCATCCCTATTTCACTGTCTACCACTGTAAGTTGGCGATGAGATGATGGTTATGAGTCATTTTGCACCGTTTGCAATTGGAAATTGGCGATGATGGTTATCAATCCTTTTGTACCGTCTGCTGCTGTCATGGGTGCTCCCGGCTGGCCTTGCTGAGGTCAGCCGGGGGCGCATGGACAAAAATGGGAATGACTTCCTGGGTCATTCCCTTCTTTATTGTGTCTAAAAATAGTCAGTCCTGCCTAGAATATGGGGCAAGTGTACTAGAGAACCAGAGAGCACAGCTGCTCCGGGTCAAAGCCCCAGAGATCCGGCAGAAATGATGAGCTGCATGCCATTCTAGGGGGTGCCCCTGCAACAACCCCACCCGTTGCTTCCCTCCTCCCCCAACCCTCCTGGGCTACTGTGGCAGTGTCCCCCCATTTGTGTGATGAAGTAAAAAAGAATGCAGGAATAAGCAACACTGAGTTTTTAGTGAGATAAAATGAGGGAGAGGCAGCCTCCAGCTGCTATGATAGTCCAGGCAGGACATTAAAGGGTGGGGGGAAGAGCAGCACAGAATCTTCTTTAGACATGAAAGTAGGGGGGCTGATGGAGCTCAGCCTCCAGCTGCTATGATGAGGACGGTTACCAAGCCTTTTGTACCGGGAGTCATTCTCATTTTTATCCAGGCGCCGGGAATGACCGGGAGTCATTCTCATTTTTATCCAGGCGCCCCCAGCCAACCTCACCGAGGCCAGCCAAGAGCACTCACAGGCTGATGGTGATGATGGCTACCAGTCATTTTGCACCATCTGCCACCTGGAAGGGGATGCTGGTGTTTAGCGCTGCAGCACCCTGTCTACCAGCAGCATGCAGTAGACATAGAGTGACATTGAAAAAAGGCGAGAAACTTTTTTTTTCCCTTTTCTATCGGGGGGAGAAGTGTGTAAATTGACGACATACACCCTGAAACACCTGGGAAAATGTTTTTGACCCTTCAGGCATTGGGAGCTCAGCCAAGAATGCAAATACTTTTCGGGGACTGCGGGGACTGTGGGATAGCTGGAGTCCTCAGTAACCCCTCCCTCCCTCCATGAGCGTCCATTTGATTCTTTGGCTTTCTGTTATGTCACGCAGCACTGTGCTGAGTCCCTGCTGTGGCCTCTGTCTATCGTAGCCTGGAGATTTTTTTCAAATGCTTTGTCATTTCATCTTCTGGAACGGTGCTCTGATAGAACAGATTTGTTTCCCCATACAGCGATCAGATTCAGTATCTCCCGTACGGTCCATGCTGGAGCTCTTTTTGGATTTGGGACTGCATCGCCACCTGTGCTGATCAGAGCTCCACGCCGGGCAAACAGGAAATGAAATTCAAAAGATCGCGGTGCTTTTCCTGTCTACCTGGCCAGTGCATCCGAGTTCAGATTGCTTTCCAGAGCAGTCACAATGGTGCACTGTGGGATACCGCCCGGAGGCCAATACCGTCGAATTGCGGCCACACTAACCCTAATCCGACATGGCAATACCGATTTCAGCGCTACTCCACTCGTCGGGGAGGAGTACAGAAACCGGTTTAAAGAGCCCTTTATGTCGATATAAAGGGCTTCGTTGTGTGGACGGGTGCAGGGTTAAATCGGTTTAACGCTGCTAAATTCGGTTTAAACGCGTAGTGTAGACCAGACTTTGTGGTAGAGAAGGAACTGAGGGCAGCATGCTCATGCAGTCCTATAAAGTCTCAGTATGGGTACAAGGATGCATGCATGGGTGAAATGGGTGCTACCAAAAATTGCTGATTAAAGATGCAGGGTGCATGTGCACCTGGAGTGGAGCATCCCAAGTGAAATACACCTCAAAGAACTCAAGTTATTACACAAGGTGAGTAACCTCTCCTTCCTTGTAAACAATAGTTTGAGCTTCTGGTTGAAATCTGTGCCATTTGGTGCTCTTTGACAATATTTTTGAGGTATCTCAATCTTGAGGCACAAGATTACTTAGATACAGGCAAATGGCTTTTGTCCCAAATTCTGTCAGCATGGGGGCTCTTTGAATAGCGTATTTAAGTATAAAAAGTTTTGTTTGCTGCAATAGTAAATACCCCAACAAAGCCATGTGGGATGGCTTTTTATTTTAAAATTTCTGCCATGCTTATACATGTTGGACTCTTATGTAAGTAATCCTATGTTGGCAAAGCCTGTCCCTTAATTAGCAGGTTTTAGTATTCTTTTCTGAGAGAAATTAAGATAAATGGTAGTTGAGCAGTGCTGCCTGCAATTAATGCCCCTGCATATCTGCCACACCATGGGTTGTCTGGCTGGGACAGAATGCATGACCTTTAGCCCAAAGTGACAGGCCTCTGCTGCCTGAGGAACTCTCTAAGCAAAGAGCATTACTAAGCTCCTTTCTGTTTGGAATAGCCACTACGAGGGAACATAGAATGCTTAGCCAATGTTACATCTGTTTTCTTCAAATATATTGGAGTGTGAAAGTTTCTTGGCTGTTGTCTCAAATGAGAATGGCAAGTTTGCATATGCTTTCCTGTGGCAAGCATAGCCTCCAGATAACATGTAGTCAGATGCGTAATGCAGCAATAGTAGCCTACTTGCAGTAGAATTTCAATTTTGCATGACTAGTGATGTTTAGGATTTTGAGACTCAGGTTAAATTACTGCTTCCTCTGGTCAATTTGAATAGTAAGTAATGTCGTTATTTATAGGAAAGTAGCTTAAAAGTTGTCATATTAAACATTTTATGTTTTGGACACTCCATTTGGAGGTTTTTTGTTCTGGTTTTTTGTTTTTGATTTTTTTTGGTTGTGGAAGAATGAGTTCTGTGATTTTTGCATTGCATCTAGAGAATATTGACATAGCAATCTAGTAATGAAATCATTTGGCAGTATAAGCCGATTTTGGCAAATTTAAATTTTGAAAAGTAACTAACAGTGCCTGTTAATTTTGTTTCTTAGCTGTCATATCTATATATATATATAAATATAAATTTTAATTTTAAAGAAAATATTTTTGTTGGACTTCATTGGCTTTTCGTAATCTTTATTTTAGACGTCTCAATCCAAATTCTATATCTGCATTTGAAGCTAATGAAGAGCTTAGTCTCCATCTTGCTGTGGAAGGCAAGATTTACCTAACTGTTTATTGTCCCACTGAAGCTGCTAACAGAGTAAACAGCATGTCAGCTAGTGACAAATTAACCAAATGGGAAGTGCTGGGTGTCCAGGGAGCATTGCTAAGTCACTTCATTCAGCCAGTTTACATCAACAGTATACTTGTTGGTAAGCCTTCCTTTACTGATGTAGAACAATTATTGCTTATGCCCTAACTTTCAACTGTGGTATTTCATTCTGGTTACATTAATAAAAATTCTAACCAAGTGGAATATAATGTTTTATTTTAACATTTGTTTTGCGTTTTCTATACTTTGTTTTTAAAAAGAAATTAAATATAAATGTATTTATACTTAAAATTGAGGTTTAACTTCTTTGAGATTATAATATGTTTTTACTCTGTCAGATTATCCTCTCTGTCACCATACGTTAATTCTAAATTTCCTGGGTTTTGTTGGTTTGCCACACAGGCAGTTATTCGATGTTTAAAAATAAGATGATGTTACAAAGGATGTGGTGACCATTTAAATTCAGATTATTTAAATGATAACTTGCATATATGAAAACTCCCAACTATACAGTCCCGTATTAGACAGTGCAAAGTAGAGCTAGTCAAAAAACTTGAACATTTTCTGTTGAATTTGTAGGGGTATTATGAAAAATGTCATCTAACTCAACATTTATACTAAAACTAGTTAAATAAAAACTTTTTGTAAGTCATCTTCCTTCCTCCTTTTAAAGATTAAAGGTACCTCTAAATTAACTAGTTGGCAATAAATTTTATGCTGGGAAATAGTAACTGCCAAGACAATAGTAAGATATTTTTGCCATCATATGGCAATCAGTTTTGATGGCAGTGAATGGCCTTCCTGAATTCCTACAGTAGTATTTGTCTATGCAGCTCAAATCGGTGAAATGGAATTGCTGGAAGTAACATGATATTGTCCCAAGTAGTTTTTAAATTAGTTTACGTGTAGATCAATTCCCCAGATTTTAACAGTTGTGGTAACTTTTCCTGTGATATTATATATGGAATACAGTTTTGGAAGCAATCTGAGGAGACACAAAGTCTTTTATTTTATTTATTTCCCCTTCCCCCCGACACTCTCCTAGTACCTAATTGTATGCCTGTTCCTGTCATTCATACAGAATGTGGACACAGTCACTCATACTGCTTTTTAAAATTACTTTTGTGTTCTGATTTTTTTTAATGTTTAGATAAATGCATTCCAGATTCTTTCTTCAAGCTTCTTATACACAAGAACTTTGCAGACAATATGTACCCTTTGGTGCCAGTTTAGTCCATGATGGAAGTGTGTACTTCAAAGCACAGGGAAGTCAAAGGCTATGACTACGCTACAGTGCTGACAGCTGCACCACTGTGGCACTGCTAGTGCAGATGCTTTAAGTCAATGGGAGAGAGCTCTCCAGTCAACTTAAATTACTCCAGCGCCTGTGAGCAGTGGTAGCTATGTTGGCCGGAGCAGCACTCCTGCTGACATAGCTGAATCCTTACCAGCACGTAGGTCAGTATAACTTATGTCGTTTGAGGGAGACGGGGTGTAATTCTCACCCCTCGGTGACATATGATATACTAACACAAGTTACACTCTAGACATAGCCTAAATTCAAATCTGATGAGCCAAATGCTTCTGTTAAATTCCTGGAATAAGTTAAAATACAGAGTAACTCCAGTGATGAGAGTGCAAAGGCTGACTTTCTATATCAAAAATAAAACGCCATCATAACTTGCATTTTTAATTGGCATATTGAGCAAAGACACAAAGATAAATTGAGCCTCTCTAGAGAGAAAGTATCCTATCAAAACAAAGATGGTACTTGTTGCAGATGAAGTTTAGTAAATGCTTGTGTTGCCAGTGATGATGCTGTTCTGCAGACTTATTAAAGCTATTTTTAAAGCTGAAACTAACAGTTAAGAATTATCATTCACCCTGGAACAATTGAAGCTTCTGGGTTCTGAGCTCCCTTGAAAACCTGGTCACAATTTAGCTGTATTCTGATATTTCTGCTTACAGTGATGTGCCTGTGTATGGTGAGTTTTTTGTTTGTTTGTGTTTTTTTAGGGGATGGAAACTGCAGTGATACAAGAGGACTAGAAATAGCTATAAAACAACGTGTTGATGATGCACTCACATCAAAGCTTCCCATGTTTTACCTGGTTAACAGACCGCATATTAGTTTGGTGACTGCTGCACATCCACAGATAGACTTGGAGCACAGACCTCTTAGTGTGAATTGGTCACAAGGGGATGCTTCATTGGAAGTTGTGGATGGTTTCAATGGGAAAATCACTGAAAGGTTAGAATCTTTATACTGTGTTAAAATTAGTGGTGAGCCTGATTACTCTGTGTATGTTTGTGCCTGTCTAAGTAATTTATTACAGCTCTCAAATGGTTCTGGTTTTAGGCCAGCATATTATAGAGTAAATGACAAGTTCTCAACTGCGACAATGATAATACGCCTCTTAACTCAAGTTAGTACACTGAGTTCCTCACTCGAGTGAGTGACTGCCCTGCACAATATTCAAGCAATAGTAATTTGATTAGCAGCACAAATTGCTTGGATTGGCAGCTGATCAGCTCCAGGGTGAGCAGCATTTGAGCTTCAAACAGCACACATGCCCCTGCCTTGGCCAGCTAGCTGGAGCTTAAAGCATCACTTACCTTGAGCCTGAGAATTGTGTGTGCATGTGAGTGGTCAGGGGTACAACTCTAGTTTTACCTTGACCTAACAGTGTAGTGAAGACACACCCTGTATGATGATGATGAAATGCTTTCTATTCTGACAGTAAGTCAGGAGGATGTTAGGCAGCAGCAACTAAATCAGCAGATTCAGATAACTTGCATCCAGGAGTTTTAAAAGAACTGTCCAGGAGCTTGCTGGACCATTAATGCTGATTTTTTTTTAAGTAAATATTGCAACGTTGGGGAAATTCCAGAGAACTGGAGAAAGCTAATGTTGTTTTGCCAGTATTTAGAAAGGGTAAATGGGGCAACCGGGGTAATTATAGGCCTGCCAGCCTGACACTGATTATGAGCAAAATAATAGAGCAGTTCATCCAGGACTCTAATTACAGTAACTCCTCGGTTAACATCGTAGTTATCTTCCTGAAAAATGCTACTTTAAGCGAAACAGTGTTAAGCAAATCCAATTTCCCCATAAGAATTAATGTAAAGGAGGGCGGAAGATTAGGTTCCAGGGAAGTTTTTTTCACCAGACAAGAGTGTGTGTGTGTGTGTGTGTGTGTGTGTGTGTGTGTGTATACACATAAACACAGTATAAGTTTTAAACAGTTTAATACTGTACACAGCAATGACGATTGTGAAGCTAGGTTGAGGTGGTGAAGTAAGAGGATGCGATATTTCCCAGGGAATGCCTTACTTCTAAATGATGACCTAGCACTCTGCTGGGTCCTCAAGGATTAACACATTGTTAATGTAGCTTCACATGCTACAAGGCAGCATGAATGGAGGGAGGGGAGACAGCATGGCAGTGACGCACACACGAGACATGCTTTGCCTCTTTAAGAATGCTGACCCCACTCAAAGTACATTGCCTTTTTAAGTAGATCAGCGAGTTGAGATAGCAGCTGCTGCCAGCAAGCTCCCTCCTTCCTGAGCCCTGTCGTGGCCCCCCACTTCTCTGTGGAGATAAGGTACAGGAGCGGGGGTGGCGGGGGCGGAAGGCACACCCTGACATTAGCACCCCTCCCCTTCACTCACTCTCGCACACACACACACACACACACACACACAGCAAGCAGGAGGCTTCCGGGTGCAACTCCACGGCAGAGGGCAGAAGCAGCACACTGGAGTGGGGGGAAGGACAGCTGAACTGCCTGGCAATTCTTAGCCTGCTGGGCGGCTGTTAGACAGGGAACTTAAGGGAGCTGACGGGGCCTTCCAGTCCACCCTGTTTCCAAGCCCCCACCAGCTAGCTCCAATGGGCTTCTCTTTCTGCAAGCAGTGAACAAAGCAGGTGGCTGCCAAACAGCATTATAAGGGAGCATTGTGCAACTTTAAACAATCATATTGTCTAACTGATCAGCAATGTAACAACGAAACATTAACGGGATGACTTTGAGTGCAGATTTTCTGTATGTTACCCTCTAATTCTTGGTCATCATGGTTTTCTGAAAAATAGCTCTGGTTAAACTAACGTGCTCTTTTCTTTGGTGAAATTACTGCTTGGATCAATAAAGGTAAAAGCGTTGAGGTAATATATGCAGACTTCTGTCAGGCACTTGACTTGGTATCTGCATGACTTTAAGAAACTAAAGTGAAACAAAATCAATATGGCACAAACTATATGTATTAAACGTTGGCTAGTCTCAAAATGTAATTGTGAATGGGGAATCATCAAGCAAGTGTGTTTCTAGTGAGGTCCCGCAGGGATCAGTTCTTGGTCCTGTGTTTTTTAACAATTTTTTGTTAGTGGCTTAGAAGAAAACATAAAATCATAACTGATCAAAGTTTGCAAATGACCCAAAAATTGGGGGAGTGGTAAATAATGAAGAGAACAAGTCACTGATAAAGAGCCATTTGGTTCTCTTTGTAAAGTGACCACAAACAAAGAATATTCATCTTATTACTGCTAAATGTGAACGCAGAGTATACTTAGAGAGCCTCATCCTGTATCCTACCCCATGTCTTTTTCAGAGTCACTGCTTCCAGGATAATCTGTTGAGCGTGAGCTCCTATGATGCTATGGCCAGAAGGGCTAATGTGATCTTTGAATACATAAACAGGGCTATATCAAAGAGGAGTAGGTAGGCTGTATTACTGGGCTGCAGAAGTGTCTCCCACAGTTCTGGACATCTGGCCTGCTCGCCTCTCGCTGCATCTCAGAAAAGTGGATCAGTGTTTTGGCACAGCACATTCTGGCCATGTCCCCTCTGCTTCCACTTGCTGACAGATTCTCTGCCTTAGCAGCAGTTTCTTTTGCTCCTCCCCTTCCTTCTTCTATTTTAACTTTGTTGCTCAGTTTCTTGGGCAATGGGCAGCACCATTCTCCCTTCTCTGCATTCCTATTTCTCCCTGGCTATATTAACCCCTTGGATGTTAACTTCCCTGAGCCTTTGCTGCAGTGCAATGTCTCTGCTGAAGGAGAGCTGTTAGGCTCTGAAACCTGAGTAGGCTCCCTTAGGTAAGCCTCAGAGTAAATTTCTCCATTCAAAACCCTCTCCCCACCCCCAAAAGCTGCTGCAATACCCCTTCATTCCTCCTTCGAGGAAGTGATTAGAGATGAAAGGAACAAGGCTGACTAGGGCAAGCATATTAACAAGAGCAACTTCTGTTCTAGAACGTTCAAAAACGCTGAGTATCACTGTAGCATCCTTGTTTGGGATGTGGTTATTCCCTTAGGAGAGTGCTACACTAAGAAACTTAGGGATAGTGCAATGGAGGCCACTCTCATAAGGGGCTTTGAAGCTTCTTTCACCACACTTTGAGCATCCTTGGAGGTTTTGCAGGAGCATCTCTTTCCTGGCTAGAATATCTCAAAGCCTTTAAGGACTGAGATCACCCTGACTTTGGCTTCACTTTAGAAAACTCTCCCTGACAACAATAACAGGACTACTTGTGGCACCTTAGAGACTAACAAATTTATCTGAGCGTACGCTTTCGTGGGCACAGCCCACTTCATCGGTTGCATAGAATGGAACATATAGTAAGGAGAGATAGATAGGTTTTATATAGAGATAGAGATAGATAGATAATATACACAGAGAACATGAAAAGGTGGGAGTTGCCCAACCAACTCTAAGAAGCTAATTAATTAAGATGAACTGTTGTCAGCAGGAGGAAAAAAAAACTTTCATAGTGATAATTGAGAGCCCATTTAAGACAGTTTGACAAGATACTTAACATGGGGGAAATAGATTCAGTGTGTAATGGCTCATAATGGCCTTAACAACAGTGTTCATAGCTGATGCCTCAAAGATGCAATGAGGTTCTCAGCCCAAGGCTTGGCCTCCATTTTATTAGCCAGGGGCCACCTCTGGCTCTGACTCTGGAAGCTAGATACTCACCTAAGCAGGGCCAAGTTTACAGGCTCCCTCTTTTTTTGAAGAAGCTTGATAAGGTGGTGGCTGACAATTCAGCAAAATCCAAACAGTCTCTACCTTTCCCAATAAGGGCTCTCAGGAAAGAATGGACACCAGCCTTCAGATATTTCACTTCTTGTCCTCAAAGGTACAATAATTCCCCAATGGAAAACAGTGGAATCCACATCTGAGATAAATTCCAGAGGGACTTCACCATTCCCACCCCCACAATCCACTTCGACAAAGATTGCATATGCCTCCCTCCAGTGCAGAAGCTACAAAGTAGGATATCCCATTTCCTAGAGGAATGGTTTTAATCAACCACAGATAAGTGGGTCTGGGAAATAGTGAGCTGGAGATACTTCCTCAAGCTCTAGTCTCCACCCCATCTCATCCGGTCACCTGGCTGCAACAGCCCCGTAAAACAGTCTGGTTCACAAAGAAATATATCATTATCTGCATTGGGGAGTGAAAGAGTGTGTTCACTCAGAAGAAAGCTTCTCTGGGTTCTACTCCATCTTCATTGCACTGAAGTGCACAGAGGGAATCGGAGCATTTCTTGACTTCAAAAGACTCAACAAGTAGATGAAGAAAACAAAGGTTCACATAGAAACCCTGACCTCTACAGTGTCATCCCTGTCTTGGGGTGGGAACATGGGACTTCTTGACTTCAGTAGACCTAATGGATGCATATATCCATGTCCCCATGAGACTGTGCCATCACAGGCTTCTGAGGTTCGATTACAGCAGGACAAGTCAATACTGAACACACCCTTTAGTACTGTCCTCAGCAAAGATGGTGGCAGTGATAAGTCATGCTCAGATTTCAGGACTAACCTGTTCCCCTTCCTGGATGACATCCCGATCAGAGCTCCATTGCAGTCAACTGTGGAAATGGTCACATCTTGGACTTCGAATTTTCTTCAGGCACAGATCTTCATCAATGCTAAGGAAAGTCCTCTGGTTCCATCCCGCAATTTATTTTCTTGCACCCCTGCACCGCAACCCTCTGCCAGATCCCTGAGCTCCCTCCCATACTGCAAATCCCTCGGCCCTGGCCCTACCACATGAATTTTGTTATGTGCACGGATATGATCACCGCTGTATTGGTGCACGTAACAAAATCCATTCCGCACGTGAGTAGGGAAAAAATAGAGGAAACACTGGTTCCAGCGGAGGTGTTCAACTCCTTACAGTTGTGATCAGCCCAACGATAATGTCTGTAAAGCTGTTCCCATCTGCCTTCCAGACCTTTGCGACCAATGTCAGCATGGAGGGCTAGAGAGCTCACTTGGAGACCCAAACTTCCAAGGCCTCTTGAGCAGGGAGGAAAAGGCTCACAGCATAAACCTCGTAGATCTGAGAGTGGTCAAGCTAGCTCTGCAAAGGTTCCAGCCCAGCTTAGGAGGAAACCACATGCTGGTTCAATCGGACAATATGACTGTGGACACATATATAAACCAAGAGGGAGGGGACTAGGAGTCTGACACTACATATGGAAGCAATGAAAATAATGAAGTAGGCAGAACAGTTCCTACTTTCCACATCAAAGAGGACCTGAACCAAAAGGAAGACAGAGTCAGCAACTCAAGAGGTGCCTGATTCAGGAGGTTTTCAGTGTCGCTTTTCAGACGTTCAGCCTCACTTCATCCACTTCCTTCACAAATCACACATGAACACAAAGAGACAATTACTTCATAAAGGAGGCAGACCCCAGAACTATGGGAGGAGATGCCTTATTGCCACAAGGCCTATTTTACAAGTTACCACTTTTTGTTACTGAGGAAGGTGATGCAGAAAATAAAATGAGAACAGGTGATGGTAATACTGGTAGCTCATGGATCGAGGAGATCTTGGTTCTCAAACCTGATAAAACTGCAATTGGAGCCTCTAGCAGTTTGTACTTTTGTGACCAATCATGAAAAGAGATGCCTCTGCTGCTTGTAGAATTGGCTCACAACAGCCTGTTTGCTAGCCAGAGGCACTTTGGGAAGACATGAGAAGATTTCTCTCCAAATAAAGAACTCCTAGACTGGGGAAAAGATCCACTCAATGTCTGTGCAGGCATTCCTTTCTGTCACCCAGCCTCCTCAATAACTATGACCTCAGATGCATCACTCTTGGGATGGGGAGCTCACTTCAATGCCCTCACAACTCGGAGCAGATGGACACCTTAAGAAGCCAGTTTCCGCAACAATCTGTTGGAACTCAGGACACTCAGGAATGCTTACTCTCATTTCCTACCTTTCATCGGGGTAATAAATCAGAGTCCTGATGGATAACATGCCCTGCTTGTTCTCTGTCAACAAGCAGGGACGAGCAAAATGAAATGTGATGAAGTTATGGAACTGGTGTGTAGTTCATCAGATCAAATTTTCTGTTGTCCTACCTCCCATGTGTTCAGAACGCCACAGCGAATTATTCTCAGCAGATGCTTCTGCTAGGACTATTAATGGGAGCTAGACTCTCAAATTCTCCATAGTACATTCCAAAGATGGAGACTACTAGAAGTGGATCTCTTCACCATCTCCAGGAACAAAAACAATCCTTTATTCTGCTCAACATGGGATCTGGGCCACCACTCTTTCTTGTATCTTGGAAGAAGAGTCTGCTACATGGGTTTCTTCCAACACCACTAAGAGTGATTGAACACAATCAGGAAGGGCAAAGCCAGAGATATCCTTATCGTACCAACTGGCTGAAACAGGTTTGGGAGCTTTATCTGCTTCAGGTTTCTACTGAACCACCGTTCAAGCTTCCGACCATCCCTTCTCTCCCAGGATGGGGGTTGTGCGCGTCACCCCAACCTAGAGGTTCTCTGCCTCCGGATATGTTTCCTTGATGAGTCACTGGATTAGAATCCTCCTGCTCTGTGGAAGTGCAACAGGTGTTCTTCTAGTGCTTCTCATATTGATTCCAATTAGGTGTGCGTGCACCATGTGCACAATCGTTGGAGAATTTTACCTTAGCAACACCTAGTGGGTTGGCAGTGGAGCTGCCTGGAGCGACGCCTTAATGGTGCTGGATATATACCCCAGCCGACCCAGCGTCCCCTCAGTTCCTCCTGACGGTCGTTGGAACTGTGGAGCGCAGCATAGCTGTCCTCCACTCTCCCTAGCTTTTGCTTCTGGTTTTCGATAGTTGTTCCAGTTGTTATAGTTGTATTGTTAGTATAGTGCAGTAGTTGTTTTAGTTATACTGTTCGGTTTGTGATTATATTTAGTGAGTTGGAAGGTGTCCTTTGCCTTCTTTCCCCCCCACCCCCTGCCTGCTGGGCTCATGCCCAAGGCTCCGGGTTTTAAATCATGTTCAGCCTGTTCAAAGCCTATGCCAACAGGAAACTCCCACAACTCTTGTTTGAAGTGTCTCGGGGAATCTCACCAGGCCGACAAGTGTAGGATCTGTAAGGCGTTCAGACCAGATCAAAGCTCTCATGTCCAAGCCGCCGTATAGTTTTCCACAAAGACAAGGTGCAGTTTCGCCCTCACCTTGCCTTTCTCCCCAAGGTGGTATCAGCTTTTCATGTGAACCAGGACATTTTACTCCTGTTCTTTTATCTGAAGCTGCTCACTACGCAATAGGATCAACTTATGCACTCCCTTGACGTTCATAGGGCTCTAGCCTTCTGTATCGAGTGCACTAAGCTGTTCAGGAAAATGACCCAACTCTTCATTGCAGTGGCTGACCAGATGAAGGGCCTACCGGTCTCCTCGCAACGCATCTCCTCATGGATCACGGCCTGTATCCGTGCTTGCTACGACTTGGCCAGTGTCCTGACCTCGCACCTCACCACCCACTCCATGAGGGCTCAAGCCTCATCGGCCGCTTTCCTGGCCCAGGTCACAATACAGGAGACCTGTAGAGCTGCCGTTTGGTCATTGGTACATACCTTTGCTGCTCACTACGCATTAGTTCAGCAGTCTAGCGACGATGCCGCATTTGATTCGTGGTTCTGCACTCAGCGACGTCTCACTCAGACCCCACCACCTAGGTAAGGGTTGGTAGTCAGCTAATTGGAATCGATATTAGCAAGCACTTGAAGAAGAAAAGACGGTTACTCACCTTTGTAACTCTGTTCTTCAAGGTGTGTTGCCCATATCCATTCCAAACCTGCCCTCCTTCCCCTCTGTCGGAGTAGCCGGCAAGAAGGAACTGAGGGGGCGCTGGATTGGCTGGGATATATATCCGGCGCCATTCCAGGGGCTCCACAGTCAACCCTCTGGGCGTTGCTAGGGTGAAAATTCTCCGACGATTGTGCACACAGCGCCCACACTTATTTGGAATGGATATGAGCAACAAGTCTCAAAGAACAGCAGTTACAAAGGTGAGTAACTGTCTTTTACTCAACACTATAAGGGAGTTAACCTATATTTCTGTGCCATTTCTGTAAGTGAGTTTCTTCCATTGGTGGTGTCACATCCATCTTGTGTCTGAATCTGTGCAATTTTGTCTTCCTGAATTACCTGTGGATGTAAAACAATTAGGCTGTTAGCTCAGTTGAGGTCCATTTGGCTGCAGTATCAGCTTTTCATCCCCCAGTAGAAGGGTTCTCCATATTTGCTCAGCTGGTGTCATCCTGAGTTTATTAAGGGTTTAGGGAAATCTTTGCCACCAGATTAAAGACCCCAGCCTGGTACTTAAAGACTGTCATGAAACTTTCATTCAAACCAGGGGCAACCTTCCTTTTCCCTTTATCTGTGATGGGTGGGCAAACTACGGTCCATGGGCCAGATCCGTCCCATCAGCGCTTTGGATCTGGCCCGTGGGATTGCCAAAGACAAATGGTATAACAAGATCCAGTGGCTGGAAGTTGAAGCTATGCTAATTCAAACTGGAAACAGGACACAATTTATAACATGAAGGGTAGTTAATCGTTGGGACAGTTTACCAAGGGTTGTGGAGTATCAGGGCCGTGTTAGTCTGGATCTGTAAAAAGCAACAGAGTATCCCGTGGCACCTTACAGACTAACAAATGTATTGGAGCATAAGCTTTCGTGGGTGAATACCCACTTCGTCAGTAGACCCATGAGTCTGACGAAGTGGGTATTCACCCACGAAAGCTTATGCTCCAATACAAGGGTTGTGGTGGATTCTCACTGAAAATGTTTGCTATGTGGATATTGTTCTTAAAGATATTCTCTAGTGTAGTTCAGACATGAATTAACTCCTATAACCTGTGTTATGCTGGAGTTAAGACTAGATTAGATAATCATAGTGGTCCCTTCTTGCTTTAGAATCTATTAGTCTAGACTAACCGCATCCTTCCTACAATTTGACACAGTTTAAGAAGCAAGATTGTCAGTGAAGCACCAAAATATGAAATTAAGTAGTCCTTCTTTGTTGAAATTAAGACTCGCTTTTCTCCCCTTTATCTCCCATCAGCAATACAACCTTTAAGATGCTGAGTATACGCAATAGTGTGACTAAAACCAGTGGTATCTCTGATCACATTTTGCCAACCTTCCACTAGCTGTAATTATAGAGGTTTATGCTTCTTGATTCCATTGTCTTTTTGTTCATTTCTGCTTTAAGTGGAGAACGTATCACTTATGTAGTTTGAAACAGATAATCTTAATTTCCAATGTGGTAGCTGGAGTAAACTGAAATTGAATTGAACAACAGATTTCTTAATTTGTCTCATTGCTTTTTTTCCCCCTCAACTTTAGTTCACCATTCAAAAGTGGCACTTCAATGGCAAGCCGTCTTTGCAAGGCTGCAATGTTAAATCGTTTCAAACTGGTCTCTAAGGAAGCGAAAAGAAGCGATTTGCTTGAAGCTAGTACATATCATGAAGCAAAGGTAAGACTAGTTTAAGGAAAAACAGTAAATGCCGTTTTAATGGTTGCTTTCAAGGTGCAGATAGGTGGCAAAGGAAGATTTCTAGTATGCTGGAGATGTTTTGTGCATGGTTGAGCATTTCTTACAGCAGTAATGACCTTTGTCTCAAAGGCTTGCAAACTGGGTATTTGCAAGTGGCCCCTGTCACAACTTCACTCACTTCTCATAAGTGCCTCCTATCAGTCGCGTACAAACCTGCACACTCTCTCTCTGCTCTTGGTGCCCCCTGCCAGCTGTTAACCACATCAGATGGGTCTTCAGTGGCCCAGCCCTCCAGTCAAGTCACATACAGTCAATATGAATGAAGGAATCCCTTCTGGGGTAACAAAGGTCCAACAGGGCTAATCACTGCCCCCTTGTCATTATCTGCAATCCTTTCTCTGGGCTCAAATTTCACCCCTTCTGGGCTAGCTTTATCTGTCCCTGCCTTTTTATAGAGCACTGCCCCTAAGGCTTTCTCCCTAGAGACTGTCTTTAGCCATTCTGTGGTTTCCCAGTTCTCAACCCAAGTCACTTCCTAACTTGAGTCCCCTTCCGGGGTAACAAAGGTTCAGTGAATGGTTGGCCCACTTCATGGTCTTCAGCCCCATCCCTAGGCCTATTTATAACTTCCAGTCCCTTTCTTGGGCTTTTTGATCCAGAGTCTTATCTCCTCCCTGGGGTTTAGGCCACGGCTCCAGTGGCTGGTGGGGGGACCTGTACCTGCTAATTACTCTGGGTCCCAACCCAGGAACCCTATAGACAGCAACCATGTACTGTTTCCTCTACCTGGTTGCTGCTGCTGCTGTTCCTTGGCTGCTTCCCACTCAATCCTGTTACCTTAGGTTACAGTCCTTGGGTTTTATTTGTCTTGTTCCCTTTTTGTGCAGGGTCTCCTCCAGGCCTCCTTGCCTGGAGAATCTTTCTGTCTTATCCCTTCTGGTTCCAGCCAGGAACTGATCTGCTCAGCCCCTTTAACTGAGCCAGTTATTTTCTGATTGGCTGTCTCTGGGGTGGGGTGGGGCGTGGTAGGACCACGAGGCCTCCAGCAGGGGGCCTCCGAGGGCCCAATACACCCCATAACAGAAATCTATGAACTGTTAGTTATACTGAAGTTCTGTAGGACTTACAAAATTACCTTGATAGTTGCTGGAACTTGGATTATTCAGATTAATGTTAGGAAGTCCATACAAAACTGTTCCTTAAGGTTACAAATTGAGAAATATCTTTTTTTGGGTTGAAACTTTCACATTTGATCTCCATCCACAAATGGCTGCTAACCATTCCTCACAATGGCTAGCTTGATATTGACATTGGAAAGTTCTGCAGTATTTTGTTCCACTCTTAGCACTAGAGAGATGCTTACTTTTTGTAAGTACAGGCACTATTCTCCCAGGGAATACTCTGGTGAGAAAGGGATATCAACAGAAGTGGGGAAGAAGGTGATCATTCAACATCAGAATTTGGGACTGAGCAAGATCTTACGTTCCTTGGGCTGAGAACACTGAGGGAGCACTAATTGAAGAAAGAATGCTGTTCTTACTAGCTGTATTATTTTGGAACCGTGATGCTAAGGTAACTGTCTCCCGCACCCCCCCCCCCCAATAAACAGACTGGTCATAATGAGGAGCATACTGACATTAAATTCCTATCCTTCTGTAAAACTGCTTGGGGAAAGCTTGCTCGTTCATAGTCATACTGCGAAGCAGAATATCTAATCTCATTTCAGACTGTTAGGTTTATGCTCTCCAGGCATTCAACCATTTTTGTGCATTAGCCCTTTCTATTTTTTTACTGAGACAAGATACACATTTTCTCTTTCTTCCGTGAAGGTGCACATAGAATTTGCTTTTCTAACATATGTTTGATCACTTTTGTCAGCATTGGCTACACTTTATTTCTATAATAATTGTTAATTTAGATAGTATACTAAACCTTTTCAATAGTGTCAAAGCTACAGCTGTAATTTTACCTGTTTTTAGATTCATAGTTAACTGTTAGCATGAGTTTAGAGAATAAGTAATTAAACTGATGTTGATAAACAGGAAATAGATTTTACCAAAAAAATTTCCTTTTCCAATACATAAAAGCATACCCTGTTTCTTACAATCTGTCAAATTCTGTTTTTCCCTTTGCACAATCTGCTGCATTTCTTGTTTCGCATTCAATGAACAGTGGCATCACAGGCATCTTTCAAAATAAAGTTTTGCTACGGAATACCCTAGTGGCACAATATATTAAAAAGGGCTAATCTTGTGGCCATCTGTAACATTTTATTAATTTTTGTTTCTCTTTAGATTAAGTCAGCACCGTACCAGGAAGCTAAACATTTACTGAAAAGCTATTTAGAGCAGCATGGCTATGGATCATGGATTGTGAAGTCTTCACATATTGAACAGTTCTGCATGTAACTACTAAGCTGATATATTGGTTTTTATCACCTATTTAAATAAAAAAGTTAATTTTGAGAGTAAAATATTTGGATATTGGTAGTCTTAATCTTTCAAATCAGAACCATTTACAGCAATAACATGTGAATGGCTCGAAGACTTCTATGGTCAATTTAAACACAAATATTAGACTACCTCTTGTAACAAACAGGTCTTACTCAAGACACAAGTGATTTGTTTTAGATAATCTCACAAAGCTGCTATTAAAGAGTCTTATCTGTATTGTTTTGTGGTGTTCTCTAAAGACTCTGAGATTTTTCCTGTCAAATTTGGAATGTCACAGATTATACGTTGATTTTTCCTGCATCTCACAGACGTTCCTTCAGTGAAATTTCTGTGAAATTTTGGATTTCTTCAGAGGATGCTATTAATGTCCTTTTATGGTTTAGTTGTAAGAGTGAAACACGTTTTGATCTCCGAAATCAATCATACTAACTTAATGAAAAGTGATGGTTGTTAATACTGGCTTAATGCATCTTTTGTTTGAGTTAATTTAAACCAGTCTTCATTGGAATGCCTTAATTTAGGATTAGCCAGTGGAACACTGTATTATGCAAGTCAGTGCAGGAGAATAATAAAAGCTTACTGTATACTTAGAGGTAAAACTTCAGTATTGTTAATATCAAACTTTTACTTCTCAGAAATGATACTTCTGGTGTTTATCAATGTTAAGCATTTTAGCTTCCTAACTTTCAGTGAGTTCAGTAATAGTGGAAAAGTACACGAGTGATAGTGTTGGACAATGAAGTTTTTAGCTACAATAAGTGTTGCATAAGTAATGGTGAAAGTTTCCGTATATTGCATTGACAATGAGCTTTGCTCCAGATATGGGAAATAGGCCTGGTACTTTCCTCTCATTTAGCTCTCTGAAGCCCACGATGGGCCTTACTAATTTGGTTGCATCCTTTGAGGACTGGGTTTACAACCCTGTTCGGTCTTTTTCCTGTACTCAAGGTGTGTCTAAAAGTTCTGAATTAGCTTCCTTCAAAGTCAGTGTTCACTTTCTTGGTGAAGTAAGTATGAGTAAATGATATAATTTAATGTGATCTGCTCTGGGACACATTGATCAGAAAGAGAGAAGAACAGCTGCTGAGTCAAATTATTATAAAATTTTTCTTGTTACTTTTCTTGTTTACTTGTTTCCTGTTCTAACATTTTATTGACAAATTATCAGAACAAGGAGATCCCTACAATTTTAATTTATCTAAATTAACATTAGAGTAGCTCCATTAAGTAGTCTCATGGTTGTTTTAAGCAGTACTGCAATTCAGGCTATTTTGTCTTATAAAAATATTGTGCCACACCAAGTAGCTGCAAAATTTCATAATTTGACTCAGCAGCTGTTTTTCTCTCTGCTCAATCTGTATCTGTTTTTATTCCCTCAAAAAAGCCGCAGAGGTTACATTGTCTTCTGAAACCAGACCAAAATGGTAAAACTGCTATGCATACAGTATACATAAATCACATTCGTTTTTACATCAAAATCTCATTTAAGCTGTTGTTGTCTTTAAGTATTCCTTCCCTATCGCCCTAATTTTTTCATCTCTTCTATGATACCATATATAATATCTTTCATATAAACAATT
The DNA here is from genome assembly GCF_025201925.1 of Gopherus flavomarginatus. Taxonomy (NCBI): domain Eukaryota; kingdom Metazoa; phylum Chordata; order Testudines; family Testudinidae; genus Gopherus; species Gopherus flavomarginatus. The sequence continues at coordinate 183,661,259 of NC_066619.1, forward strand.
TCTTAACAATTACTAGGTGTTCTGTTCCAGACCAGCAGTAAACATTTTCCCTCATTCATTAAAGAGCTTATTAAATGGAAACTTATAGAGATAAGACTGGGCATATTTTAGGATCACGTTAGTTCAAACTTTGTATATTCAGAAAAAGTTACAGTATTTTTATCATCTTTCCATTGTTGGCCTCTCTAGAAATTTCAAGGTTGCAAATGGTAGTGCAGTATTTTGACATAGGGCTCTCTACTAGTAATTAGCATGATTCCTCCAACTCATTTCTGTAGGCTACTAACGGATGTCAGTGACTTTAGGTCAAGGGTATCATGGTGATGTATAGTCAAAATAGTGACAAAAGGGTGAGAAATGCTGTGTTCCATTATGAGTCTATTAAGCAGATTCATTCCCTAGATATAAAGCATCAGTTGCAAAACTGTTTGCCGAATGAGTATATTTTCCTTAAGTTACAGTTGTAATACTCATTTGTTTTCAAGAAAGAAAGTTTAAATGGTGTGAGAGTTAAATACCTACTCTTGTTTTATGTTTTTATAGAATGTTACGATACTTGAAACAATAACAATTAGCTTAATTTTGCTGTTTGACTTTTTGTATTTCACTCAAGATGCTGAAAGCTGGACTTGTGTTTAGTCAGTTTCATCTTGTACTCCAAGTGCAATGCTATAAAGTGGGTTTGAGCTTTTTGTTGAAGAAGCCTGTTTTCAATTTTTGTATGTGTTTATACCAGTAACTGCTTGTATGTGGTTGAGTAAAATGAGCAGTAGGACCTTCAATAAAACCAAGATTTCTATCAGATGTGGGTTTTTTATTTTCTTGATGTAGGGAAGATGGTTTTATATAAAAAGCTTTTTTTTTCAGAAGTGAAATATCAATGAATTAAAACTTCCTGGCCTTACTCAATTGTTGAAAGTGGGACTAGTCTACCAGCACTTGTCAATTTTTTTTTCAATTTTTTCGTTTCTCTGATTTTTCTGTTTTTTCTAGTACCCAGCTTCTCTTTTCATGTAATGGGTAATGCTTCTCACTTTTGGAACTTGGAAGCTCTCCAGTGTTGTTGATGGGCACTGTCGGACCAAACTATACCCTTCACCTCAGGTCATCAGAAATTCTGTCTCTGGCAGCAGAATAACTTGGCAGTTCAGTTTCTCCCCACCACTTTGTTTATAACTTCTCTTCATGAAAATTAATAAAAAGTAGACACTTCATTTCAGCTTTTTGCTCCTTTCTCTCTCTGACTGAGGAATCTCTCCTTTCTCTCTCTGACTGAGACTTTAATCCTGCCATGCCATCTCTCTCTAGCTGTCATAGTATCTTTCCCCAATCTGAACCTTAGAGTTCAAAAGTTGGGGTACCAGCATGAATTCCTCTAAGCTTAATTACCTGCTTAGATCTGATAAGCTGCCACTAATCAGGAATTCAGGTGCCTGATAGACTCTGGTCCCCCCAAAACCTTCCCTGGGGACCCCCAAGACCCAGACCCCCTGGATCTTAACACAAGGAAAGTAAACCCCTTTCCTCACTGTTGCGTTTCCCAGCCTTCCTCTCCCTGGGTTACCCTGGAAGATTACTGTGATTCAAACTCCTTGAATCACAACTCAGAGAAATTAGGTCTCCTGGAGAGAGAGAGACAGATTCACGCTCCGTGAATCTAAAACACAGGGATTCCCCCTTCTCCTTTCTTCCTCCCAGATCTTTCCCACCCTGGGTATACTAGGAGATCACTGTGATTCAAACTCCTTGAATCACAACACAGAGAAATCAGGTGGGTTCCCCACCCTTTCTGTCCCCCTCCCTTCTCCTTCCCTGTTAAGTATAGACTCAATTCCCTTGAGCCTCAACAAGGGGAAAAATCAGATAGGTCTTAAAAGCAAAACTTTTAATAAAAGAAAAAAGAAGAAAATGACTGTAAATTCAAGATGAAATATTACAGGGTCTTTCAGCTTATAGAAACTGGAGAAAAAGCCTCCTCCAGCAGAGATACAATTTAAAATACTTCCAGCCAAATACACATTAGACCTCTACCAGCCAGATACACATTTGCAAATAAAGAAAACCAATTAAAAAGACTAAACCGCCTTTCTACTTGCACTTACTACTTGAATAGAAAAGTAGAGCCTGTAGTACGTCCAGTCACTCTCAGATCCCAGAGAGAACAAAGCCAAACCCAAAAACACAAAAAAAGGCTTCCCTCCACTGAGATTTGAAAGTATCTTGTCTCCTGATTGGTACCCTGATCAGGTGTTTGGTTCCCTGTTTGTTAACCCTTTACTGGTAAAAAAGACATTAACCCTTAACTACCTGTTTATGACACTAGCAGGCTCCCTCTGCCTCCGCTTTGCTATCAGAGAAGCACTGCAAAACAGCAAGCTACATCTAAGAAGTGCACTATTTATAAAATTCAGCTTCCCCAGAGTCTGAGGTGTAGCTGTGCTGTGCTGCGCACTGACCCTAGCATTGCCTGATCATGGGGTTCTGAGTTGGACCAGCATGTTGGGGACTCACCTCCCCCCACACGAAGCTACCACTCCACCATTAGAAGGCTCAAGCAGGAGCATGAGAATTCCAAAGGAGAAAAGAATGCCTTAACAAGCTATAAGGGGTGTGGCTTGCAAATTTTAGAGACTGTGGGTCCTAAAAAGATAAAGCAAGTCTCCCCACTTCAGAAAAAAAGGAATTCATTATTTTTAAGGAACAAGTGGTATGAAAATCAGGTTCGTACCATCAGAATGAGACAACAAAGGAGAAAAGGTATGTTTGTTGGGGCTGCTCTTATGTAAAGAGGTTATGAATTTAAGCTCACAGGTACCACTTTGAGTTGATGTGTCCTGGTCCTTGGGGAGCTTGCTTCTGATGATGATCTTGAAGATTTGGAGGGTTGTTTGAAAACCAGAAGAATAGGTTCAGGAAAGATTTATTTCAGGATTGAGTCCATATTGAGTAGGGGTTGTAGCTCTTTGATGATACTCTGGAACTCATACGGGGTGGTGTGGTAGGTGACCACTAGGGTTATGCGATTGGAGGGGGTTTTATTTCTGTATTGAAGCAAATTCTATCCGTGTTTAGGTGACCTGTTCCATGATGTGATCTGCTTCTCTAGCAGAGTGTTCTAAAAGATAAAAACACCCTGTGGATGAACACTTATATTTGACCTATCAGCCCTCATCCTCAAAGGAAACCTGCACACTTTCATAAGATGAGCCTGGGAGCTTAAATTCACAACTCGTAGACACTAAAAAATGGATTGAACAGAGACACTGGATTTATGACTTATTATAACAATTCATAACCCACTGACCCCCTCTTTTTGTCTTCTGACTCCAGAGGTGTTAATGGGCCATTCTACCTTGAGTGTTCCCTTAGAATATGTACTAACTACTACTAAATAATCTGTTCCACCTTTCATTTAGCTGTGATGCTTGGAGTACCTTTCCCAGACGTGAAAACAAGCTCTGTGTAGCTTAAAAGCTTCTCTCAAAAATAGAAGTTGTTGTCCCAAAACTATAGCCTCCCCACCTTGTGTCTCTAAAGATAACACGAGCATTTATGTGTGAGAGCTTGCAGTTCCTGTAAAAGATCTGTTCCATTGATCTACCTTCTGCACCCAGAACAGATGGAAGTAGTTGCAGCAAGCTCAGGTCAGAAGATACACGTTTATGTCCATCCATGAACAACATTCTTATCAGTGTCCTGCCCAGAGAAACAGACCCATTCATAACTTGCCGAGTGCTGGAAATGACTCAAATGAGTCAAGAACTTTGAACCCATGAACAGAGCATTGCTCATCTAAGTATCAAAATAAGCATAGCTGGAGACATAACTTTACACTATAGCAAAGATTCATATTAGTGATCTTTCACAGAAAAATATCTCCAGTGGCTACAGATACCATGTGTCAGTATCTTCCCATGAATGTGTTTTCACAAAATATGCTTCCAAAACATCTTAATGAGGCATGGAACCAGTCACAAGATATAATGCAAAATTAGACATTCCAAGATCACATCCAAATGTCTTTGCGTACAGGAGAGTACAACATCCTGAAAGTCTGACCAGTTTTCCCTCTAGGACCAATACATCATGCCAGAGGTGTGTGTATAGTTCAGTAATGCTGTATCTGATAGTGCCTCATATCAGCTGTTTCAGAGGAAATGCGTGAAGCCCCAAAATGGGTAATTGTAGAAATGCCACTTAGGGGGATTTCTTCCTGTCATAGTTTTGCTCATTCCCTGAAGCATGAGGCTTTATCACTTCTAATTTTAATTTTACCGAATATAATAGTTTCTTATACCAATATAAATGTCTAATCCTCTGAAATCCACCAAGCTGTTGATCTGAATGACATCATCTGCAAAGCATTCCACATTAACCATGCTGTGTGTAAGATTTGTATTTTTTTTTTACATTTGCTGCCTTTCTATTGTATAGAATGCACCCTGCTGCTTGTCTTACAAGGATAAAAAGGAGCACCTGGTTCACCTTTTTCTCTGCCAGTCGTTGTTTTGTATATTGATATATCCCCCTCTTATTCATCTCCTCTAAACAACTGTCCCAATCTTATCAGTCTTTCCTCACATAGAAAGCTTTTCATAGCCTTAAAATTGTCACCCATTATTCAATACCTAATTTTTACAATATTGTTTTGTAAAATATTCTGGGAATATAATATCCCAGAAGAGCACGTAGCATTGCTTTTTATAATTATATTATTTTCCATCCAGTTTCTTACATGTTGTAACAATTCATTTACCTCTGGATTGCTACTGTATATGGAGAAGAGGTTTTCATTGAGCTCTCCACCATGATGTCCAAATCTCTTTTCTGACCAGTTAAAATTAATTTAGAAGCTAGCAACATGTACAAGGAGTTTATATTATTCCTTTCAATGTGTTACCACTGATTTGGTGTCTCATCTTAAGCTGTTTTGTCAAATATCCCTGGATCCCATTGAAAATATACTTCAGTGACTCCTGTAACTCAGGTTCGTCCTGCATTCATTTTAGCCCTGTAATGCTAGTCCCTATGAATGGTCCAACTCAGGTGTGAGACCTTGATGGAGATTTTCAGCTATAAGTATACATTTGGCCTGCACATGTGCTCTTAAGTACGCTCTATAGGGGTGTGTGGGTGAACTGCCCTGAGTTTCTTCTTAACTTCCTGGGCCTTGAGCGTGCCTTGGCCTTGGCCTTTCCATTTTTTCCCTTAGTGTTAAGATGCAGTCTAATAGTTGTTAGGATAGCTATAGTTAATTTGTATAGGTAGTGATAGATTGTTTTGTTTTCCTCCTCTTTTTTTTCCCCCTCTAGAAGTCTTGTTTTCCTGGCAGGGAATGCCATGCTCACCAGACTTCAAATGCTACCTCTCCTGCCAGTGAGCTATTCCTTTAAGCAACAGTCACTCTAAGTGTGTCCATTGCTTGGGGCAGTTCCCTGTTTCCCAGAAGTGTAACTTCTGCTTGGCCCTCAAGTCTAGGGCAAGGAAGAACAGGAAGATGAAGCTAAGACTCTGATGGAATACACCATGCAACCACAACCAAGTAAGGCGACCCCCACTGGTCCTCATACATGTGTCCCAGACAGATTCAATCAGAGGGGTAAGCTTCCCCTAAGGAAGATAAGATTGTGGAGGTTTCTGCGAAGACTTGCACCCCAAGGAGCCAGCTTCAGAAAAACTAGGTTCCTGGCCAAGTCTGTTGTTTCTCAGGGTATTGTTGAGGCCAGGGACTCTGCCATGAACCCCCACAACTCCAAGGAGAGGAGACATGGCTCTGATAGGGCCCTGATACACTCTACCAGCAAGGAGAGCAAGCATAGGGCACCATTGAGTTTGGCCCAGCTAGTGGTACTGTTATGCCACTTAGACTGCATCAGTACCATCAGCAGGGTTATCTAGCTGCTGGTTCTGACGGTATCAAATCCACCGGTATCAAACAAACAACATCATCTTCAGCTGCGGTGCAGTCATCATGGTTAGTACTATCTGCTTCAGTAACTGTGGCCTTAGCTACTGGATTGGTAACACATCCCTTCTTGGTACCACAGGAATTCCAATACTCTAAGGACCTTTTGGTATCAAATGAAGAAGAGTCTCTGCTTCTTATGGGCATCAAGCACCTTTCGAGACTGAGACCCCCGTCTCTGCACTACTGCAATCAGCAGTGTAAGACTCTCCACTCTTTTCAAGTGGCTCCTCCACATAGTATGATGAGTAAGAAGACAAAGGAGACTCCCAATCCTCCTCTATTTCGGTCAGGGGTTCCACAATCTACCACTTCAGGAATCTCTTTTCAGTTAGGGGGAGAATCATAGTGGTCACCAAAGTGGTGGAACCAACCCTGTATGTCACCACCTCTTCCATATTGACCACAATGGCCATACTTGGACCCCTGGGCAGCCTACTGACAACAGATTACGAGACCACCAGTACCATATTGTGGGGAGACCAGGGCTATGCCACCTCCCCATTCCGAACCAATCGTGTTTCCTCACCCTCCCCTGAGACTTTGAGGAGCAGGAGGCCAGCACAAAAGAGGAGGCCCCTCCTGAAACACCCCTCTCCTCTTCATTGCCAAATGAGGTAGCCAGCCCTCCACCATCTTCCATGATTGATGACTTCAGGTAATTTCAAGACCTTATTAGGAGGATAGCAGACAGTCTTCAGATTCCTCTTAAACAGGTCCAGGATCCATAACATAAACTTCTGGATACTTTGCAGTCAGTAACACCCTCCAAAGTGTCATTAGTGATCAGTGAGGCACTTCTAGATCAGGCTAAAACAGTGTGGCCAGCACCTACCACTATTATGCCCATTTGTGGAAGAGCACTTGTGAAGAAAAGATTCAGTGTTCTTGTTTTCCCAGCATCTACCTAAGTTGCTGGTGGTAGATATGGTAAAAGAGTGGGGTAGACAACATTATTCTAGGTCTACCCCTTACGATAAGGACCAAAAATGACTGGATCTCTTTGGATGAAAGTCATGTTCATCAGCAACCCTGCAGTTTTGCATCACAAATTATCAGGCGATCATGGCTAAATACAACTTCACCAATTATAACAGGCTCGTGCCTTTTATTGAACAAGCAATTCCAGTCTGTTGTCTGTGAGGACCAGTTATTTTGCCAGAATTGCTCTTCAAGTATCCCTAGATGCTGTGGACACTACTGCAAGATCAATCTCCGTGGCAGTGGCTATGCGCAGATTGTCACGCCTCCAGCTCTCAGGGTTTCCGACAGAGGTACACAACACTGAAAGATCTTCCCTTCAACGTTTATAAACTCTTCTCAGAAACCATGAATGAGTCGCTGCACATGCTGAAGGGGGCTACCCTACGATGCCTGCATATATGTACATCTACAAATAAGAAAGATTTAGTAGTCACAGACTGTCCAGAGATCAGAAAACTGAGCAGGATGTGGATTTGATAGATCCTCTGAACTCGCAACAAAGAGACACAGATTCCAGAGACAAAAGAGCCACTCAACTATGCTCCTCGACCACCCAGGCCTCATCCAAGCAGCAATTTTGAAGGGTTGGTCAAGCATTCGAATCCTCTCATACCTCTGGGGTGTCAGTTGTGCCCATTGGCCCATCTCCTTCATTTTGGGGATCTCCTCTTCAGTTTCCAGCAGCCTTGGAAATGGATCCTCATGGAGGTCATACCCTTGGGCTATACCATCCATCTCTCCCTTCCACTTTGTCATCATATTCTTCCCCTCATCCAGGGTAATCAGGGTTATGATGGACAACGTGTCCTGCATATTCTGCACCAACACATTTGAGGAATCAAGTCCCCCTCCTTGTGCGCTAAAGCTATGAATCTATGGAATTGGTGCATAACCCATATTTCAGCAGTTTACCTCCCAGGCATTCAGTATACCACAACCGATGCCCTTAGCCAACACTTTTGACAGGACTATGAATGGGAGTTGGATACTCATGTTCTCTGCAGCATATTCCAAAGATGGGAACTAACCCAGGCCAACATTTTTACGGTCTCAGAAAACAATAAGTGCCGCCTTTTCTGCTCAAGGGGGGATCTGGTCACCTCTCCTTGGGAGACACATTCCTTCTATCTTGGAAGAAGGGTCAGTTTTCTGCATTTCCCCCTACTCTCGTAATTCTACAGATCATAAGATCAGACAGGACAGAGCCAGGACAGTGCCAAACTGGCCAAGATAACCTTGGTACCCGTACCTGCCTCACCTCTCTGTCCAACCGCCATTCAAGCTTCTAGCCATTACTCACCACCTGTTTCAGGATGTGGGTCACATGCTTCATTCCAGCTTAGTGGTTCTCAGGGCGTAGTTCCTCAGTGATTCTCAGGATTAGTCTTCCTGCTCTGAAGAAGTACAAGTGATACTAAACAACAGAAGGGTATCAAACTGTACAGATTACCTACAGAAATGAAAGAGATTGTCTTGGTGGTGCAGTTGTTGCTCCCTCCGACCTGATTCAATTCCACATCCACTCATCCAGGATTACCTGCCGAGTTTGAAGAAATCATAATTATCCATCAACTTGACTCAGCTAAATTTGGCTGCTATATCAATCTTTCCTTCCCTGATGGAGGGATTCTCTGTATTTGCTCATCCAGTGTCATCTAGATTCATTAAGAGGTTGGGCAATCTCTGCCCCCGCATTAGACAACCCACCCCTACCTGGGACCTCAACCATTCTCAATCACCTTATGAGATCTCTATTTGAACCAGTGGCAAATTGCTGTCTGCTCCATTTATCTATGAAGACTGCCTTCTTCTTTGCCATTATGTCAACCTGTAGGGTCAGGGAAATTGGGGCTTTCATGACAGATTCCCCCTTGACCACGTTCTTCAAGGATAAGGTTTCTTTACGCTCATACCCTAAATTCTGATCTGAAGTTCTGTTGGATTTCCATCTTAATTAATCCATCCATCTAGCTGTATTTTTTTTTCCAAAACCTGAGTTTTCTCAGCAGGAATCCTATTTCCCTACCCTGGATATTTGAAATCACCCGTTTCTATCTAAATAGAAGGCCAACGCTCTTATACGGTCACTTACTCTTCATCTCTATTGCAGATAGATCCAGGGGATTCTCTCTCTCTACTCAGGCACTATTGAAATGAATATTTGGTTGTGCTTTTTCACTTGTTATGAGTCTGTAGGTCCTCAAACCTCCCTTAGGGTGATAGCACCAGCTCTCAGGCAATATCTACAGCATTACTGAAAAATGTACCCATTTCTGAGATATGTAAGGCTACTACATGTGCATACACTTACAAAACATTATGCCCTCATCCGTGCCTTCAGATCCAAAGCAGCCGTTGGTTCTTCAACATTATCTTCATTTCTTGACTCTATTCCAAAGCTCCCTCCTCCTTCTGAGGATACTGCTCAAAAGTCACCAGAGGTGGCATATCCATAGGGACACTACACGAAGAAGAGGTTATTCACCTTGTGCAGTAATTGTGGTTCTTTGAGATGTGTCCCACTATGGGTGCTCCACAACCCACCGTCCTTCCCTTCTGCTTCAGAGTGTTTCGTAAGGGACACTGGTAGAGAAGTATTAGGGGGCAGCTGTGTTAGTCTGTGTCCACAGAAACAACAAGGAGTCTGGTAGCACATCCACAAAAGCTTATGCCCAAATAAATCTGTTAGTCTTTAAGGTGCCACCGGACTCCTTGTTGTTTTGGGGGTAGAGAAGAAACTGAGGGCAGCTCATCTGTGCACCCCTATATAGCTTTAGTGTCTGCCATGAGGCAGCTTAGCCCGCTTGTGTGGACCGAATGGACACTGCTAGCTGACAATCTCTGATCAAGGGCTCAAGTGCACAGTTACTGTACAAGGTAACATTGTTTTCAGTTGTGATTAAGGTGTGCTCTTCCTTATTTTGTTCCGGAGTGATGCCCAGATGTACACTCTGTCACCTAGGCTTCATTTGGTGGTGATGTGGATGCAATTTAATCACAGCTCGTCTGGCTGGTTATGGATTGAACTACCACTTGAAGAGAGAGGGAAATGCTGTGATTTTTTTCCCCAAGTTCTTGCAATACACCAGGTGAGCAACTGGCCTTTTCCACAGCCAAAATTCTCTGTGTTTGTGGTATTGGTATAGTGGTTGTAGTCATTGTGGATGGTCATCTTTAGGGATTAAAATACTTGTGCAAATGTCAGATCAGATGAAGTAGTGTGTCTTGCTAGATGTAATGTACTTTTTAGGTTTGACTGAAATGTCAGGAACCTTCCCACAGTTTTAAGTCTTGTATTTTGGGTCTGATCTGAAAATATCAGATATTGGGGTGACCCACACAGGTGATCTAGCCAACCTTGTATGTTTCAGTGCAGAGGCTACTTAGCACCGTATGCAGCATCAGGTGTATTTTCTCATGAACTTGGTGGGTAACTAATCCTGAGGATTTTTGTGATCCATTTACTTCTGCTGGCATGTATCTGTATTTGAGTTAACCTCCCAACGTGTCACTTACCCAGCATTTAATATCACCTATTTAATGGAGTGTGTCAGCTTCCTATTTCCTTATACCCTCATTGCTTCATGTACACAGGCATCCTTTTAACATCTCATTAGAAATGTATAAATAAAATCCTGTATTTGCACTCTACTCTTTCACTAGAAATGACTGATATGTCACAAATACAGCATTATGACTTAACTGCAGGATCAAATAGGACAAGAGGAGGGGCCAGCAATTGACTCTGAATTTGCATAAGTAACACATTCTAAGAACTCCAGCTGATGTAAGTAACTTTTCTTTTCAGGGGGAAAAAACCTTCCCTTCAATATACAAGAATATTTCCCTAAGTTTTGTATATCTCTGTAAATTGAAATACAGTAGATGTGTAAATTTAAACCATGTCTCCCTTGATATTTTGTATAACATACTGTAAAATACGTCCCTTGTTTATACAAATGTTACTAATATCTTCAGTATAATTACACATACTACACACTAAAGATCAATAAGCATTAGCAAATATTGAACCTGATCCTTTAGCCTCTCTTCATGTAGGATCACGCCCACTGAAAGTTTCCACAGAGGAAAACTGTATGCGACACTTAGTTGTGGTAAAATTCAGGCATTAGTGCTTTTAAAAGCAATTTTTGTTTATTCATTTGTCATTTGCTTCTGAAGAAATGGATCTAGGGCTAGTAAAAGTGATTAATGTATGTACTAGTACTGTGGAGGGAGGGAGGAAGGAAAATGCACATATACCTTTGTATTTGAGCAAAGATAAGAGTAGGTTTCTTGTTAAGTAAAAGTTTATGCATTTCTATTTTAGTAAAGTTGTAATGCAAACAATGTTCTGGTATAAATTGGGGTAGCACTATTGACTTTCGTGGAACTATGGTGATTTACACCAGCTGAGGATATTTGTCTACAGTGCACTCTTATGCAGCCTTACATTTGCCATGTAGGAAAAGATATCATCAAACTTAACATACCACGGGATGTGTCGTGATAGGCTACAGGAAATGTGCTGACCACTAGTACGTACATAACATGCAAAAATATATAAATTTTGCTGCAAGAATTTTGCTACAGCAGAAGCAGCTGTGCTGAGGAGTTGAGGCAGATGAATTTTGTGGCTCATTGACTGGAAGAATATCATGTGGAATATGCCAGTGGAGCTCTGAACCCTTATTTGACCAAGAGGTTAGTACAGAAGTTTTGTTATGACTTGAAGACTTATTTTTTTAAATGTAGTCATGTTTCATGAATGCTTATGTAACCATGTTAAATGTTAGTGTATCTACAAAGAAAAATACTTCCTAAATAAGCAATGATTTTTCCCTCCTACTCAGCTGATTAAAAAGATATGTTTACAATTAATCTAAGACTAATAGTTGTGTAACTCAAAAGCATTCAGAGATACTAGCTGGACAAAAGTAAAGAAAATACTTATTTCTGAATCTTATCTATACTGCACAAATATTGTCATACACAATAATTTAATATCAATGAATTTTTTATTAAAGCAGTTTTGTCATGTGATCTCTCTTCTCCTTGTGTTTTGTATCTGGAATTTAGAAATGAACAGCTAGATAAAATGTCTCAGAAGTATAATTTGGCATTACATCAACAGATTTAGGGGGACTGATGGTTTTGTTTAGCTTAGAATGCAAAGTTATAATACATAGATTTGGTCAGTATTTGTCAAGTGAATGAGCAGATATCTATATCTTAGACTATCTCAGATTGTTCAGTTACTAACAATGGAATCTTTATGTTTATCTTGTGATTTCCCTTTCCTCCCACCTTTCCCTGCCCCCCCCCCCCCGCTTGTCTCTCTTCAACTTTATCAGTCTGGTACATTGCTATTACTTAGTGCAACCATGTACAAATATTAAACTGAATATGCCTTCTCATCAAGTGGTCTTCTCCCATGCACTCCATAGTGGCCTCACGTGGTCCCTCAGTTACCCCCCCCCCGAACCCAGATTCCTCACATAAATTGGCACACAACGTTTTTGTCCATTCACAACAGCCCTTCTTGGCGTCTAGATTTTTTTACACATAAAATAAACTTAAAATAAAACTTAGTCCCAAAACAAAGTCCATCCATTTACCCTGTTATCAGAGTTTCTCCAAGCCTTTCCTGCCTGAGTTCCAAGTTTATCTATTGGAGCTCACTTGTGCCCAGTAGCTTCCGTACTCCACTCGAGTCTCCATGAATCTCCCAACCCCTACCTCCAGACATGGATTTGTGCAGCTCTTGAAGGGGGATTACCTAATTCCTGCTCAGGCATGCCTCCTAGCCCTTAAGGGGCAAGCCTCCCAGGAACATTCCTAGGTAAAAATAACATAGTTAAAAGATTGCTACAACTGCTCTTTCTTGGCTTAGATATTAAGGTAATCAAGTAATAGTAAATATAGTGGTAGTAATTAAACATGCTTCACTGTGACAACTTTATAACACAGGAATAATCTTTCTTTTTTGTTTATATTTAGCTTTCTGTCACTATGCAAATTTCATTGTAGAATCAAGGCCTTAACTGTGTTGGGAGTATTATTTTCTCCTATTATTGAGTCTGCATAATTCCCATTGGCATTAATGGAAAGTTGTGTGCACACATCAGGCGGAGAATTTACACCTTTGTATTCCTTATCCTGAAGCCTTTAGTTTTTGGATAATGCTTGACTTCTGTAGCATACATGTTAACAGGTTAGAATGTCAACAAGAATGACTATCAAATGTGCACTGTTCTCAATTTTGAGAACCTTTGTGCCTCATACTCTCAAATTCCAGCACACGCATTGTTATCTTCAGTGGCAGGTTATTAGGAATATAAAATAAATATGGACTGAAAAATATTGTACTGCTACATGTTGCTTTTGCTCTGAAATTTGCACTGTCAATCCACTGAGGTTTTACAATCTTGCAGGTTAAAAGGACTAAATTACACTTGTTACTTATTATGAGTCATTTTTAATTACAGTGGATTGAGAAACATTTCAGCAATGTCACTACTGTGAAGAGTATTGACTCTTGAGCACCAATACCTGGGATTCTCAAACACAGTAACAAGCTAATGTTAAGTATACTGCAGCTGCATGGAAGAATGATGGTTATAATGCAAAACTAATGTTAAACAGAAACACTGTGTCAGACTTAAGATTTACAAGAAAGATAAGATAAAACTGAAACCAGGTACTTTACTGTAGATCTTAAATTGGTCTTGTATTTTTTTAGTAAGTGGCATGAACTTTGATCCATTTATTTTATAGTGGCATGTTGCCACATACACTTTTGTAGATGTGCCATAGGCTACTAATGCACAGACATAAACACTTTGCACCTCCCACTGATTTCTCAAGATGTTTTGCAAGCATTTTGTATTCTTTTTAGGAAGATATAGCATGTATGGCTTAAACTGGAATAGCAACTAAAATGTGAACTAAAATCTAACACATCTAGCCTATGACAATGGACGACAACACAAACAACTGCCTTCCCACTCCTGATGCTGCCCCAGCCAGCTAAAATTCAGTGTACTGCACTATAAAGATCAGTAACTTGGAATCTGGCAAACCACTATAGAGAATAATTTCTTGTATTTCACCGTCTTCTGAAAATATCCTGCCACAAGAGAGAACATGTTAAATACAGGACTAGTAGCCACATCCCCACTGCACTGGTCTCATGAGGCACTGCAGCCACTGAATTCTCTTATACACAGATATGAAGCCACATCCTTCAACACTTCAACTGTCCTCTAAAATGATTTTCTGTGCTGGCCTCATGTAGTCTGACAGAGATCAGTTCCACAGTGCACACTGAATGTATCCATGACCCACTTTAGGAAGCTAAGGGCTCTAACATTCCTAAAAATACAGAGGTCAGTCTCTTCAACAAACCTTCTCTTGATGCTGAAATGTTTAGCAGTTACTAACTAGTCTCAGACCTCTTGTTCTGGGGACAGTGATTGAGAAAGCAATTGCTAATGTATTCCAGGTGTACTTAACATCTTGGACATTCTGGGTAAATCCCAGTCTGGGTTCTGGCAAACCTTTGGAATTGAGACTTCTATCTCACCCTCAACCACTGGAAAGCCAAAGTCTTGCTGTTGGTTAGGAATTGTGCATAATGAAGTGTCTTGCTGCTGTGTCATAACACATACGTTTATTGATGGAATAGTGCTGCAGTAGTGAATCAGGTAAAGGCCCTCAGCGTTGCTTTGGATCATGCCCTATTCACCTTTTCATCTTAAGTTATGTGTGATATGTAAATATTGGGGGGCGGGTTTCCATTTTCACCTGTATTTGTAGCATGGCAGTCTTGCACCAGTTAAGACATAGCGTTATGAATGATCCACACTCTTTTTTTTTTTTTTTTTTGTTAGAATAGCTACTCTTGGACCTGTATTTATCACACGCTCTTGCCATTCCTTTCTCCCTCCCCCCCTGTTTGTTTTATGTGTTTTAAGAGGGTGTTATTTTATTATGTTTTATGTACACTGTTTTGAACATTTTGACAGGGGTAAGGGACTCTATATAGAAATATTATTCCTCCAGAAAACAGGAGTGATGTATGGCAAAGGAAACTACTTTGTAGTAATTCTGTTTGTCACAACTGTTATCTCCTTCCTGCTTTCCCTTTCTCTTCTGAGTTCAGTTTTTAGTAATATTTTATCATCTTATTGCTGTTAGTTGTTTGGGAAGCATTAGATGGGTGAGAAGAAAGTGGAGGTGGTTTGTACATGGCTTTGATGATTGACAGTCTTCTGGTCTCTTGAATCCTAGTGGGTGGAGACAGAAGACTCTTCCTCAGACAGCAAAGGAAGAGAAGATGACTAGAGCAAACAGAAATACCAATACTGTAAGTAATTTTACCAGTTTTGACAGACTGCTGCCATTATAGTTTATTTGCCACCTTTGAGAAAACTGCCGTTTTTTCCAAATACTTACAGCCTGTTCTGAAGTATGATTCTGAATATTCTATTCCCCACCCACTTAGTAAAACACATCAAAGAGACAATGATGCACTGATAACTGTACTAGTATAGCTTGTTTTCATCAATTACAATTTGTGCCATTGTCAACACTGAGTGGTGGTTTTTGAATTGTAAAAGATACTCAGCTTAGTTGTTTCCTTCTGCATAAACCTTTTTAAAATGTTACGTGATTGACTCTACATTCAGAGTAAGTGCATTTCAGAGATTGCACAAAAAGGCTTTGTGTACAAAATGTGAAGATTGGTCTAATATGTATTAATTTGGATTTATTAATTGGGAGCACTATTTCATTGCTGGACACAACTAGCTATGAAAATGTCTAGGTCACTGGTTTCACACTTGGAGGATTATTTATTTCTGTTTTTGTTTGTTTGTTTATTTTGGACAACCTTTTCATGTCTCTCAAAGGCCTTATCTTTGAGATGTAAACATTAATTGCTGCAAAGTTCTTGCTACAAAGACATAACAGAGAGCCTGAGTAGAGGAAGAGCTTTAGCAAGAATCTTGCTGGTTTTCTGCACTTGTTCTGTTACTTGTTTTATATATGCTACATATTGATTGTTATGCAAACATAAGCTGGTATTGTATTTTGTTTGATAGAATTTAAGTAGAGCCTTTAAAAAAACACACCAGGAAAGTCTCAGCTTATCTCCAAGTGTCTCATGTTGATTCTGTTACAGAAACTCTTGTGTACAGGTAGATGCTGTTTTTAACTAGACTCCTCTATATGATGCAGTGTGCCACCAGTGAAATGAGCATTGTGAACTAGATAAGTATCATATTAATGAAGAAACAAAATAGTAAACCTTATTTCACATATCACAAAATTTAATATATCTTTATTTACTGCAATCTACATTCATAAAGTTTGAGCTATTTTTAACAGATATTTTAATAAATAGTTGCTTTGAAGTACAGCAATTTAATGAGAAATAATTAGCTTAAAAACACGCATTAGTTTTGGAGCCCGTAGGGCTTACAAATATAATCAGATGTCATTTTACTGTAGAAAGGCTTGCTTAACACCTGTATTTAAAGAATATGATAGTGCCAGATGGACAACAAGTTAATAAGCCACAGGGCAAAAATATAAATTATAATAATTAAATATATAAATAAATAATGTAGTAGTTACAGTAACAAATGTTATCCATTATTTTGACTTAAGTAGCTAGTGACTTTTCACTGTAACCATACTAGAATACATAGACTGCAGAAGTTTCCGCAGTCCTTCAAGAAACTCTTGAGTGTTCTTCTGTTGGGAGCCTTCATATTTTGCTGTTGTGTTTTTCTGCAATGAAAATGTTTATATAGTTAATAATTGATTAGTGATAGCTCTGTCATGGACTAGAGTCCGTGGTAATGCATGAACCTGTGCATGCTGAGTTTCCTTCCAAAATGAGGCCCAGAATGTTTTTCAGGTTTTTACTTTTTGCTAAAGTTAGGTATTCGTATAGTAAAGGAAGCCACAGACAGTGGGATGCTCTGTGGCACTGAAATATATCATAACCTTAATTTATTAACTTTCAGTAATAAGACAGTTGGTTAATAATCCAGCTGAGGCAGATTTCATTTTTAACCAAAGCCTGAGCGATTTTTCTAAAATATCATGTGACCCCTCTTAGCCATGTTTTCTGTGTTATTTTTAATCATAGTGGGATTTGGTACTTTGTAGCTTTACCAAGTCCTGCTGCATAGTGTCGCTTATGTTCAGCATTAGAGACTGCAGAGTCAAGTACTTGTGGTCCAGTCCTGGAAAGCATTGCTCATGTGAGGATTCTTTACTCTGCCATAAGCAAAGAATTGCAAGACTGGGCACATTCACTTTAGTCATAGTTAGGTTAATAAAATTAATTAGGAACCTATATTACAGAAAAAATTTGATTGTAAGCATTATATAACTAAAAAAGCACAAACCATATCTTGTCCTAGTGGATTATCATGCAAATAGACATTGCTGCATATTTAAAACATTAGACATTTTGCTAGCTATTACAGTGCCAGAAGATCTCAAGAAAAACTAGTACACATCTGAAAAACAATAAAATGTATTGGTCTCAAGATTGGAATTCAAGATTAACTTAAATGGTTTCATTTTCAGCGAAGAAACTCAACTCTGCTACTGTATATAATCAAATGTGAAGTTCCCATCACCAAGATTTCTTCTTTATTCTAGTTAAAGGACAGAAAAAAGAGAGGAAAAATACCCATTGCAATCTACGGGGAATTTTTTTCCTATGTTGAGCCTTAGAACTCTGATTTTTTAAAAAATCAGATTTGGGTTACCATTAAGCTACACATTTCTTTTTAAAAGCACCCAACCCAAGTTAAAAAGAAGAACTTTTGTAAAAGGCTGTTTAACTTGAATTTTCTTCTTTGCAGTGCAACAACAGAACCATATTCTTGGTTTTTTATTGACAGAAAATGTCCATAGGAGCTCAGATCCTGTAGTGATGGGAGTAGTATAGAGTCTAGATATATTAGATGGAAAAAGACTTTGAGACAGATTATGGGAGTGTCAAATAAGCAAATAATGCAGTGTTGGGCCCACTGCGAGCAGATAATTTTTTTCTCTTTCTAGTTGATATTCTATCAACTTCTAAATTTGTGTATCAAATTGAGTAAAAATGAATCCTTACCACAGAAGCACCAAGATATTTCATGATACGATCAATATTATTATTAACCATAACATTGTTTTGGCTTTCATCTTTTAAAGTGTTCATTTCAGCCATATAAACGCCCAAGGCCTCCATTCTGCGCTCCTCCTAAAATAAGAAGGAAAATCATTGCTAAGTATGATTGACATTTACTGGGGCCAGCAAAAAATGTATTATTTGAATATACCTTGATTTATTTTACCCTAGTTTGAGAAGTTTATACAGTATATCATTCATCTGTGCTCTTTAAAGTCAGACTATAAAAAATTAAAAATGGGCCCAACTCTAGTATTTTCTTGTAGGCTTGTGCTGCTCCATTTGGAAGTCTGGTCAACCACTGCAAGATTCCATGAGCATAGGAAAATCCTCAAGTGGCACAGAGCTGCTCTTGCAACTCCTACACTAATACTTGGTCCTAGCTTCTACTGTAAGAAGTATCACCTGGAAAAGGGCATGTAGCCTTAGCCCCTGTACCTAAGGTTGATTCCCAACTGCTGGAATGGCTCCTTTGGGCCATTTCCAGTTGGTGTAAAGTAAAGCAGGCTGGCTGATCTATTTGATTCCTGGGACTGACCTGGTCTCTAGATTCAGGGGGAGTCATCTTTACATGCAACCATCACAAGCTGTGCCAAACACAGTTTGAGCATATCACATGATCTGCCCCAATAAACTGACATTTAAAAATCTAAACCAGAAATTCTTAGTGTTTGATCCAGTGAGTACATGACTAAAATTGGTCTAGTGAGGAAGTCATTGCAGGTTGAGGCTTTGAACCTTTACTTAAGCAAATATCCCATTACCTTCAATGGGAATTCTGTAATTAGGGATTTACATAATAATATAAATTAATTGTCTGACATCTTCCAACACTAATATACTTTCTCAGCAGATTATCTAGGTAAGTAAGTATTATCCCTATTTACATAAAGGAAAAGCTAACACTAAAGTGGCTAAGTGATTTGATAACAGAGAGTCTGTGGAGAGCTGGAATATTACAATGCAATTCTGTGCTATGTATACTAGATCACATTGAAAACAAGCAATCTCAGTGACTTAATGAGGATTCAGAGCAGAAAGTTCTTGTGCAATTGGATATTTATGATAAAATACATACATATTAATCTATTACTGTATAACGAGTATAAATAAGTATTCAGAGCTAAAGGTACTCGAGCATGGCCTGATGGAGTTTCACTCCTAGAAAGAGCATATGTAGAATTTTAAAACCAGAAAGCATGATCACTTTAATCTGTGATGTTACATGAGATTTGTAACAGAAACTGCTAGTGTATGCACATACAGTTGAGATAAAATTAGACTCTACTTTGTGCCAACTTCTGCCTATATTCTTAAAATGAAACTGGCATTTTTAAAATATCACCTGACACTAAAGACTATTCTTCCTGTTTGTGCTTCTGATTTAAGAGTTAATATCACCTGCTGCATATTAACCTGTGGCCCAGTAAATCACAAAATAAATTATTTTCATGTAAGAATTTATTCAACTGCAGTACATTAAATAGAGCAAACTAATCTTGCTCTGTTATGCTATTACACAGAGCAATAAGATAGCATTGTTATATCAGCTTTTTCTGCTGTCAAACAGCATAAAGCAAAAACACACAGTAGAATCCCAAAGACTGGGGCTCCTACAGTGAACTCATGCTCCAAGCATTTTTATTTTTTCTTAGCTCTGCCTTTTCAGAAGAGGTAAAATGTTGATGTGAATTAATAGCACACATTTAAAGTAGCAACACTTGGAAAGGCTCTTTTAAAAGATAACATAAAAGTTTATACTCACATTTGAGAAGTCCTCTGGTGTGTAAAAGCCGTCATATTCAATATCCTATGAGAAAAATAGGATTTAATTTTTTCTGCAAAAAGTAAAATAAAAAAATTACAGTACATATTTAAAAAGGAAAACAATCCACTTACTTTGGTCATTTCTTCTAGCTGGATTAAATCATCAATTGCATATTTTAGATACTCTTCTTTTGGCAAGGTGAATGGTGTACCATTTGGTGAGGTGAATGGTTTACCATTTGCTGCAATTACAAGCAGTAGTGGAATATAGCAGGTGACCAATACTTTGCACATTATAACAGGGTTCTAATTTACTGTGTGTCAGTATCCAAGTTGCAATTAATAGAGCTGATAAATTGTCCTTTAGCTGCTTGGTATATATATACTCTTAATTCTGGAAAAAATGTATGGGGGCGTCCCATTACAGTATTGACTTATTACATTCTTTTTCATATGTTCTACCTGTGTGGCAAGAATCATTACTTTTGTTTTTCCTCCTCTGATGACACTTTGGAATTTCTTTAAAGCCTCATAAGCAGTGAAGGGATGTAGGTAAAATCCCTCTTGGTGTAATAGAAGCCCACACTCGTGGCAGTACCTCTTCATGATATGTATATGAAACACTTTTTCCCCTTCTCTCACTCACTCGCATCTCTCTCTCTCTGTTTCTCCATATAGACTATACCAAGCTATAAGCACGTGAAATGTTATCTCAATCTGTATCATTAACCATAGCGTGTATGGCAGTGGTTCTCAAACTCCTGTACTGGTGACCCCTTTCACATAGCAAGCCTCTGAGTGTGACTTCCCTTATCAATTAGAAACATTTGTTTATATATTTAACATATTATAAATGCTGGAGGCAAAGTGGAGTTTGGGGTGGATGCTGACAGCTCGTGACCCCCCCACACACACATGTAAAACCTCACGACCCCCTGAGGGGTCCCAACCCCCAGTTTGAGAATCCTGGTGTATGGTTTTTGTAAATTTACATGTTGTTCATTTATATATACCAACAGATTTAATGTGGCACAGTGAAGAGAAGTGAAATGTACAGATAAAAGGAGAGAAGTAATTTTATTTTGTTTTTAGAATTGTTGATTAAACAACAGGAAGAAAGTTGGCTTCCTGTCTGATGGTGGTTTCACCTGTCATCTTTTGCAAAAGACAGCTCATGCATGTTCAGTGATAGATGCAGAGATGAATCTTTACACAATCAACTTGGAAACTGTTGTGAAACTAACCCCCTCACTACTAAGGATCCCTTGTTTTGGGATGGTTATTTAAAATTTCTTTTTTATTGATGTTTAACTTACTGATATTTCTCTTCCACTATCTGCACCTTCCCTCTCTTTTTCAGCATGCAACAAAAAGCTAGGGTTGTGTTTTTCTTTTTGTTTTTTTTTTGGCAGCATGTCATTTTGCTTTTTGGATATTTACATGTGTTTCTCTGTCATGCTGTTTTTTTATTCTATTGTTCCTCATTGAACCTCCTACCTTGCTTCATGTATTGCATATTGAAATTGAGAGGGGACTGTTTTACAGTGAATTTGACACTGGGCTCTCATGTTTCAGTATCATAAATTGTCACTTTTTCCCCCCTCAAAATGCCTACTGTTGGCTCAGGAGTGCTAATTTCAGATTTAACATTCAGTTCTGTACACCTTGAGCTTAGTCCTGAGCCACATATTCCCTCTGTTGCACAGAAGCCCCAAACACATTGGAATGGACGCAGTTCTTGTGTGTAGAGGAGCAGACCCTGGAGAGGCAATGCAGAGGGACTCTACCCCTTAAATTCTCTAGAGCTTTGCATCTGTTGACACTTAAACTCTTTTTTGTCCTGTCTTAAGGCTTGCCTGAGAGCAGGACTCCCATGCAGTTAAGATAAAGATGTCTAACAAAGAATGGAATTTTACTGTGCAGTAACTCTTTTAATGTATTTTGAAAGATGTTTTAAGATATCTATATATAGATATACTATATAATATAGAGTACTAACTGCAAGCTATATAATGCATGAAATTATAAAAAAGGGCATAAACACTGACTAACCGCCAGGTGTTGAAGCCATTGAAAAGTTGAGTCTACAGGGAACCTTGGAAATAGCCTCAGATAAGAAATATGTACCGGAAATAGGTTAGGATCACACTGATACACAATAAGGATAACAAGGGTGTAATTGCCTGTAAATCATAGGGGAAGTAAGATCCATCTAACGGACTGGACACATTGTGAGATAACTACAGGGAAGGTTTCCCACAGCTGTTGGTAACTGTATGCCTGTGTTTGTGTGGTCTTCAGATTTATTAATCAGTTAGATAAGTCAACTTTGATTACTGAGGTTTATTGTTTTTAAACTAATCCAAACTCAAGAGAACCTCTCTCAGTAAATACATAATCACAGAAAATTTGTATCAGTTATTGGTTATCAATACGTTTATCAGTAAATTATTAAGTATTGATAATCCACAGTAGCATGGAGAAGTGATCTAGGCATGTGATCCATGTTTTCACCATCTCCAGACTGGGCTGTTGTAATAGTCTGGCGTTGGACACAACCAGTACTGAAAGGTTGAAACTGGTGCAGTAGGTAGCAGCTTGCCTTACTAGCAACTCAGGTTAATGCACACACATCACACGTGTATTTCACAAACTCTGATTGCTTTATATTCACTTCAGAATAGTGTTCAGTCTTGGTTCTGATCTCCCAGGCTCTTGATGCATTGGGTTGCAGCCACTGCAGAGGCTGCCCTCTCCTCCATGATCTTGCAAGATAGCTGAGCTCAAAAGGAGCAATGCAGGTGGATAAACTCAGAAGAGGTCTTGCGGACATAGCATGGTGATAAGTGTAAATCCAGCTGTGGAACTTCTTGCCCACAGAAATCAGGCTAAGCCTATGCTCTGTGAAGTTGAAACCAAAGTGTAAAACCTTAGATTGATAGGAGGCGTGCATAAGTTCCAGCTGCTACTACAGCTCATAAGATGCACTAGTGTTATGGCTGTCTGTCTGCTTCAAGTGTCTCCTATGAAAATATTTGGAAATGCTGGTGTCTGAATTTGAGATTTTTCTTGTGTAGTTTTACCATAAATGAGGTTGCCTCATAAGCATACATGTTTGCTTTGGCTTACTCACTAATAAGTGTATTATTGCGGCTCATACTTTTTCATTGGATTAACACTGACTTAGCACAATGACCCATATATTTTCAAAGACAGAAAATATGGAAGAGAGACACCAGAATGTTTGAGAAGTAGCCAGTGTGTACGCGCATAAGGATGCTAAGGTGATTCATGTTCAAAATAGCATGGAAGATAAATGTTAATGTATTCGTACAACATGGTCTACATCTCTCCCTCTGGCAGTCTTACTGTAAATACAAAAACTGTAAATAATCTAGGGCCCCCAACTCGCATCCTTTCACATTTTAATGCAATTTTCTTTAACCAATCAGTATCTGTTATTACAATGACCTGCTTGGGGCTCTAGAGAGCAATAAATGAGGGGTTAATATACTGTTAAAGTTTGAAAACAAGCCTCAAGAGGAACTGCTTGAGCTAATATGATGTTTGTGTTAATTTGAAGTGTATCAGTGGTTCTTTGACTCAGCTTAGCAACAAAGACTGCTCTGGTCATTCAGAGACAGAATACTGGACTAGATGGGATAATGGTCCTGAGCCAATATGGCAATCCCTATGTTCTGAAGTCATGGTGCAGAACAACGCTGTCAGGGCCAGAGTTTCAGATGGGCTGTGCACCCACAATCAGCACCAGATTTTCAGAAGAGCTTAATTCCCATTTAGGCAGCTCAGTGAGTAGTACTCAAAATAGTTCTGCACTTGAGATACCAAGCTCTTTTGAAAATCTGACTGTAAGTTCCGAAAAAGATGATCTGCTGAGGTGCAGGTTTTGTGTTCCAGAGGAAAAATGGATCTTGTTTTGGCATATTCCTGAAAAAAGGGAGGGTGGAAGAAAAAAACTAACATCATGCTGGGATGTATTAGCAGGAGTGTTGTAAGCAAGACATAAGAATTAATTCTTCCACTCTACTCAGCACTGTTAAAGCCTCAACAGTATTGTGTCCAGTTCTGGGCACCACACTTTGGGAAAGATGTGTAGACATTGGAGAAAGTCAGGAGCTACAAAAAATGTTAAAGGTCTAGAAAACATGACCTGTGAGGAAAGATTAAAAGAATTGGATTTGTTTAGTCTGGAGAAAACATGACCGGGGAGGGACTAATGATAAATCTTCAAGTACGTATAAGGTTGTTAAAGAGAGGAGGGTGATAAATTGTTCTCTTTAACCACTGAGGGCAGGACAAGAAGTAGTGGGCTTAAATTGCACCAAGGGAGATTTAGGTTAGACATTAGGAAAAACTTCCTACCGTATGGGTTGTTAAGCATTGGAACAAATTATGTAGGGAGGTTGTGGAATTTCCATCATTGGAGGTTTTTAAGAGTAGGTTAGACAACCACCTGTCAGGGATGGTCTTAGTCCTGCCTCAGTGCAGGGGACTGAACTAGATGACCTATTCAGGTTTCGTCCATTCCTACATTTCTATGATTCTATGTCTTAGGTACTTCAATACTTTCCTTATACCTATATACTTTCCTAGGTGTATTGTATCAGAAGGGTTGACATAGAGGGCTAAGTATCAGGTTTGGAATATTGAACTTTCTAGAACCACTGCTTCAAATCCATGCAGGATCAATTCAGACCTTCCTACTTCCCTTGTAACTCACCTTTATCTGAATTCCTATACTGTACTCTTCATTTTGCTACCTAAGCACCATCCAAAGTAGATAAAGTGAGTCCCATGCAGTTTATGCTATGAACAGAAGAACCTCAGAGTTATGAATGCCTCAGGAAAGGAAGTTTGTAATTCTGAAATGTTCCTAACTCTGAATAAAACATTATGGTGATTCTTTCAAAAGTTTGACATTGACTTAATACGACTTTGAAACTTTACTATGCATCAGAAAAATGCTGCTTTCCTTTTGTTCTTTAGTAGTTTACATTTAACACAGTACTGTATTTCCTTCTTTCCCCCCCTCTGTTGCTGCCTGATTGTGTACTTCTGATTACAAATGAGGTGTGTGTTAACTGGTCAGTTCATAACTCTGGTGTTTGTAACTCTGAGGTTGTATTGTAACTCTTTCAAATCAGACCTTCAATATCGAATCTTGTCTGCTGTAAATGAACATCACAAACCCTGCAGAACTTTGTGTAAGAGAAGGCATTTGTCCTGATATCCATGCCTAAATGTTCCCATGGACTTGTATGGTATTGTCCTTGTTGTGGGCTATTAATTGTTGTAGGGAGGAATCTTGAGACAAGGACCTACTTTCAAAAATATTTAGTCATGAGCCCTAAAAGTACCAGTTTGTGCACTGTCAAGTCTTACAAGCTGGGGTGGGTCAGTAGTTGGATGGGAGACCTCCAGGGAACATCAATAGTCAGCAGTAGAGAGAGGCTACATTACAATGGCAAAATTTGCAGCTATTTAATTGTAGCAGTAGTGGAAATTGTAGAATACACAGGACAGATATGATATAACAACCTGGTGTTTAAAAATACCGATCTCCAGCTTCTGCCATTGCAACCAACAGTGGAGCTGCCCAGTGGTGATTTACAACTGATTTTTTTTTTTAGTGTGAGAAAACCCGAAGTATTTCTGTAGGTGCTGTTCTTCTCTTTGAGTCAGTTTTTCACCATAGTGTTAGGGGCCACTGTGCTGCTAGAAATGACATCTTTCAGGAGAGACCTGACGCAGAGTTGATGCTTAGTCTAATCACTAAATGCCATATAGTGTGTGATGGTGCTTTGTTTGTCTTTTTGCAAGAGTAGGAATCTTAGATTTGGTGCTCTGCTCAAATTACAATTTGAATAATTATGTTCTATCTATCTAAATTCCTTTTGTAGCTTATATTGGAAAGAGGTTTTTCACTTCCTTTCCTGGGTAAAAATAGTTCCTTTCACTTCATTCCAGGTAGCTGCATTTTAACAGAAGGTGAAACAACTCCTGAATATAGTGACTCTAGAGATTCTTGGCGTTGGACAAGATAAAAATGGCATTGCCAATCCCAGGCCTCAAAATCATGAGATTATTGTAGTAGTAATAATAATACAGCAACTTTATTTACTTTCTGATTTTTAAAAATGTTTAGGGTACACTCAGCTTTCATTTTCAAGCTTTTTCTCAACAGTTCAGAGGCTAGAAACCTTTTTTAAACGAAAACTGAAATTCTCATATAATAACATGATTCCAGGAGCTGGGGCTTTAAGAAAAAACAGTGGCAACACTAAAAGTCACCATGTAACTGAGAGTCCTTTGAGCTTCAGGGAGAACAGCAAGGCCTATCTCTTTTCCCTTAAAAAGAACAGAAGTACTTGTGGCACCTTAGAGACTAACAAATGTATTTGAGCATAAGCTTTCATGGGCTACAGCCCACTCCATCAGATGCATAGAATGGAACATATAGTGAGGAGATATATATATGTACAGAGAACATGAAAAGGTGGGAGTTACCCAACCAACTCTAAGAGGCTAATTAATTAAGATGAACTGTTGTCAGCAGGAGAAAAAATACTTTTGTAGTTATAATCAAGATAGCCCATTTAAGACAGTTTGACAAGATACTTAACATGGGGGAAATAGATTCAATGTGTGTAATAGCTCAGCCATTCCCAGTCTCTATTTAAGCCTAAGTTGATAGTGTATAGTTTGCATATCAATTCAAGTTTATTCGTTTCTCATTGGAGTCTGTTTTCGAAGCTTTTCTATTACTGAATGACCAGAGAGGTTGAAGTACTGGTTTTTGAATGTTATGATTCCTGATGTCAGATTTGTGTCCATTTGTTCTTTTGCGTAGAGACTGTTCAGTTTGACCAATGTACATGGCAGAGGGGCATTGCTGGCACATGATGGCATATATCACATGGCAAACTGTCTTAATTGGGCTATCTTGATTATCACTTCAAAAGTTTTTTTCTCCTGCTGACAACAGTTCATCTTAATTAATTAGTGTCTTAAAGTTGGTTGGGCAACTCCCACCTTTTCATGTTCTCTGTATGTGTATATATATCCTCACTATATGTTCCATTCTATGCGTCCAATGAAGTGAGCTGTAGCCCACGAAAGCTTATGCTCAAATAAATTTTAGTCTCTAAGGTGCCACAAGTACTCCTGTTCTTTTTGTGGATACAGACTAACACGGCTGCTACTCTGAAACCTCTTTTCCCTTGTCTTCGGGAAGAGGTGAATTAAAGAAGGTGTGAGTGGGCTAAAGGGAGTGGATCCTGCTAGCTAGAAGGTCTGAGGAGAGTTTGTATTCTGCTATTGGGTTATTTGTCTGAGTTGTTTATAATTTGTAATGTACATTTGCCTAGTGTAAAAGAGACTTCTTTAGAAATCCAAATAAAATGTAATGGGCCAAACCTACATCCCCACTGCTAATCTGCACATCTTCAAACACTATAAACCTTCCTACCTAGATCAGAACCTTGCAATATGTACTCAACTCTTAATTATTGTTATCTTACTCTCTCTTATGCAACTTTCTGAACTGAAAGTTTGATTATTTTTTTCCATATGAAGCTGATGACTGGTGAGTTTAAAGAAAAGTTTTACTTTCAGTGATGTTTTAGGGAGCTGATCTATCAAGCTGCTCACCTCTTCTTCCCATCACAAGAACAAAGCAATATTTAAGAGTGTCACTGCTATTGTCTTGTTTTGTATCTTATATTCATTCTGCGGGAGTTTTTTCAATCTCCTACTATAGTATTTCATTTAACAAGATTACTGTCAACAGAGTCATAAGAACCACAACGAGTTCATCTGCCTGACGAATATGATAAGCATCAGCCTGTGATCATAATCTGTTGCTTTTAACTCTTGCTAGTTCTGTCCTAGGTTCACTCTTTTTTAAGATGCTAAAGAATCACCTCCTTTTTTAAAGTAGAATCAGATTCATACTATGTGTTCAGAGCACAAATAACGGTGGTAGTATTATTTGAAAGTACACTTTTAATGGCCCCTGTCTGCCATTCACATTCTACATGGGGGACCCTTTCAGTACCCTTCAGTGGAGTACAGTGCAGGCATAAAGGTCCACCCATGTAGATCTAAATGCAGCACCAAGGCCAATATTTGTAATTAACTTTCAATAGATAATATATCAAAGCAAAAAGCAATTGATTGGTTTTTGTTTATTTTTTTCATTAATTACTAGCAAAGTCTATTGATACTGCCAGTATACTGAAAATTATTTAGAAGGAAAAAGGGTGGAAGCATGGATGAAAGTTGAAGTTTGTTAGTATTAAACTAAAGTTATATACCTATGCAGGGCACCATATTTATTTAGTTTTGATTTATACTCAGTGAAATGAAATACCTAACTCTAGGCTCTCCCAACATTATTTTTTTTAAATATACAGTCAAAAACAAATAATAACCTTACTAAATCCTGTACATCTTTCAGCCAACAGTAGTTTGTCAACAAAAAAGTTGGTCAGAAATTTGTATTTTCATATTGCGCACTCTTTTGCCAGAGGCTGCCATGATCAAACATTTTTCAACGAAAATATAATGGACAACATGATTTGGCTGATGTTAACAGGGAAATGGAATGACTTGGGATGTTTTAGGGGAGAATCCTTAACACATGTAACATGCTTGTAGTATTTTCGTGAAACACCCCACCCTGTTCTATTGATTCTTCTGGGAAAGTGTTAGGTGCACTTTGCCAAGTCACCGATGCAGCTGGCCTTGCTTTCGCTACTGGCATATGAGGAATGCAGGAGAATAGCTGTTTAAGTGCTCGAGTTTTGGGGACAGATGAGTCCGGGGGGAGACTTAGGCTGGGATAAAGTAGGAACATAGAAATTTCCAAACTGTATCAGACCATCAAGTTCAATAGTGTGTCACTTACCAAGGTAAGTACTAGCTGCTTCAGGGGAACATGCAAAACATCCCAAATGAGTAATTGTTAGAGCTAGTCAAGAAATGAATTATTTTCCCATGAAAAATGTCAGGGGTTTTGTCCAAAAATCAAATGTTCAGCTTTCATTTTTTGATGAAAACTTGAAAATGTTTGACAAAATGGAAATCTTTTCATGAAAATGTGTTGATTTGAAAAGTCATTTTTCATTGAAAGATAAAACACTCATATAAAAACATTTTAACCATCTATAGTAATTATGGAAGATATTACTTCTTGACCCTGTTAGAAGTTGGTTGAAGTATGACAGCTTTTATTCTTCCAAGAATCTCATTTGTTTTCATTGTTGGAACTCTTGATGTTCTTGGTATCCATATGACTGTATTTCTGAAGTTGCTGAAGGACCAAAAGTATTGCTTTGCCAAATGATACAGTATATTTTTATTGTACTGTACATACCAGTAGGAATGACCAAAGCATCTTTTTAAATGCACTTCATTGGTCTGATCTGTAAAATCTTTTGCTCTTTGACACATAATTTGATGCTTGGCCCAATACTAGCCGGACTTTCCTCTTTGCTGGTGGAATTGTAACACCAACAGACCCTGGTCGTTGACGGGTGGGATCGAACCTGGGACCTCTGGAGTTTAGTGCATGAGCCTCTACTGCATGAGCTAAAATCCATATGGCTGTTAGCTAAGGCTGTAGAGCAGTCTCATTAATCTCCTTCTAAGTGGTCTTGGTGCCACTAGGTGGGACAGAACACCCAGGAGGTGTGTGGGTTACATACTTCCACTTGCTGAGGAAGTGCATCCCGAGCTTCAGAAACTTCCCAGTTGAAATCCCGGATGAACCCCCACTTGTAACACCGACTTGTAACACCGACAGACCCCGGTTGTTGGCATTGGGTTGAGCCTGGGACCTCACGAGCTTAGTGCATAAGCCTCTTCTGCATGAGTTAAAAGCCATATGGCTCTTAGAGTTAATAAGTCTATTCTACAGCCTTAGCTAAGTGGTTTTGGTGCTGCTAGATGGAACAGAACACCACACCCAGGAGGTGTGTGGGTTACACAAACAGTTGCCAGTTCAGGATATGTCTTTTTAGATGTTTAAGTACTTGATGAGCCTTGAG
Organism: Gopherus flavomarginatus; assembly: GCF_025201925.1. NCBI lineage: Eukaryota > Metazoa > Chordata > Testudines > Testudinidae > Gopherus > Gopherus flavomarginatus. Next base: position 183,691,245 of record NC_066619.1, read on the forward strand.
TAGGGGAAGCAGAAGTGGATGGCAACCTGGGAGGCAGTGACTATGAGATGGTTGAGGTCAGGATCCTGACAGAAGAAAGAAAGGAGAGCAGCAGAATATGGACCATGGACTTCAGAAAAGCAGACTTTGACTCCTTCAGGGAACTGATGGGCAGGATCCCCTGGGAGAATAACATGAGGGGGAAAGGAGTCCAGGAGAGCTGGCTATATTTTAAAGAATTCTTATTGAGGTTGCAGGAACAAACCATCCCGATATGTAGAAAGAATAGTAAATTGGCAGGCAACCAGCTTGGCTTAACAGTGAAATCCTTGCTGATCTTAAACGCAAAAAAGAAGCTTACAAGAAGTGGAAGATTGGACAAGTGACCAGGGAGGAGTATAAAAATATTGCTCAGGCATGCAGGAGTGAAATCAGGAAGGCCAAATCACACTTAGTGTTGCAGCTAGCAAGAGATGTGAAGAGTAGCAAGAAGGGTTTCTTCAGGTATGTTAGCAACAAGAAGAAAGTCAAGGAAAATATGGGCCTCTTACTGAATGGGGGAGGCAACCTTGTGACAGAGGATGTGGCAAAAGCTAATGTACTCAATGCTTTTTTTTTTTTTTTGCCTCTATCTTCACGAACAAGGTCAGCTCCTAGACTGCTGCACTGGGCAGCACAGCATGGGGAGAGATGGGCTCCACCTAAACCAAAGTGGAACCAGATTGCTGGCACTAAACATGAAAAAGGTTGTAGAGCAGTTTTTAAACTAGGAGAAGGGGGAAAGCCAACTGCTGCAGAGGAGCATGTGGATCAGATAGAGACTTCTCTTAGGGGAGAGTTTAATAATAGAGAATCTCCAGGTTATAGTCAGGAGCAGAGGATGGAAGAAGATAATGTAAGGGCTAGATCAGATGATAAACATTCACATAAAAAAGATTCTGACACATCAGAAAAGGGCAGATAAATGAACAGTGACAAGTTTTTAAAGTGCTTGTACACAAATGCTAGAAGTCTAAATAATAAGATGGGTGAACTAGAGTGCTTTGTGATAAAGGAGGATATTGATATAGGCATCACAGAAACCTTGTGGACTGAGAGCAATCAGTGGGACACAATCATTCCGGGGTACAAAATATATCGGAAGGACAGAACAGGTTGTGCAGGGGCGGGAGTGGCAGTATATGTGAAAGAAAATGTAGAATCAAATGAAGTAAAAATCTTAAGTGAATTGACATGTTCCATAGAATATGGATAGAAATTTCATGCTCTAAGAAGAATATAACATTAGGGATCTACTATCGACCACCTGACCAGGACAGTGATAGTGATGATGAAATGCTAAGGCAAATTAGAGAGGCTATCAAAATTAAGAACTCGATAATAGTGAGGGATTTCAATTATCCCCATATTGACTGGGAACATTTCACTTCAGGACAAAATGCCGAGATAAAATGTATCGATACTTTAAATGACTGCTTCGTGGAGCAGCTGGTATGGGAACCCACAAGGGGAGAGGCAACTCTAGATTTAATTCTGAGTGGAGCGCAGGAGCTGGTCCAAGAGGTAACTATAACAGGACCGCTTGGAAATAGTGACCATAATACAATAGCATTCAACATCCCTGTGATGGGAAGAACATCTCAACAGCCCAGCACTGTGGCATTTCATTTCAAAAGGGGGAACTATGCAAAAATGAAGGGGTTAGTTAAACAGAAGTTAAAAAGTACAGTGACTGAAGTGAAATCCCTGCAAGCTGCATGGGCGCTTTTTAAAGACACCATAATAGAGGCCCAACTTCAATGTGTACCCCAAATTAAGAAACACAGTGGAAGAACTGAAAAAGAGCCACCATGGCTTAACAACCATGTAAAAGAAGCAGTGAGAGATAAGACTTCCTTTAAAAAGTGGAAGTCAAATCCTAGTGAGGCAAATAGACAGGAACATAAACACTGACAAATTAAGTGCAAGAATGTAATAAGAAAAGCCAAAGAGTAGTTTGAAGAACAGCTAGCCAAAAACTCCAAAGGTAATAACAAAATGTTTTTTAAGTACATCAGAAGCAGGAAGTCTGCTAAACAACCAGTGGGGCCCTTGATGATCGAGATACAAAAGGAGTGCTTAAAGACGATAAAGTCATTGCAGAGAAACTAGATGGATTCTTTGCTTCATTCTTCACGGCTGAGGATGTTAGGGAGATTCCCAAACCTGAGCTGGCTTTTGTAGGTGGCAAATGTGAGGAACTGTCACAGATTGAAGTGTCACTAGAAAAGGTTTTGGAATTAATTGATAAACTCAACATTAACAAGTCACCGGGACCAGATGGCATTCACCCAAGAGTTCTGAAAGAACTCAAATGTGAAGTTGTGGAACTATTAACTAAGGTTTGTAACCCTTTAAATTGGGTTCTGTACCCAATGACTGGAAGTTAGCTAATGTAACACCAATATTTAAAAAGGGCTCTAGAGGTGATCCCAGCAATTATAGTCTAACGTCGGTACCGGGCAAATTTAGTCAAAACAATAGTCAAGAATAAAATTGTCAGACACATAGAAAAACATAAACTGTTGAGCAGTAGTCAACATGATTTCTGTAAAGGGAAATGGTGTCTTACTAATCTATTAGAGTTCTTTGAAGGGGTCAACAAACATGTGGATAAGGGAGATCCAGTGGACATAATGTACTTAGATTTCCTGAACGCCTTTGACAAGGTCCCTCACCAAGGCTCTTACGTAAATTAAGCTGTCATGGGATAAAAGGGAAGGTCCTTTCATGGGCTGAGAACTGGTTAAAAGACAGGGAACAAAGGGTAGGAATTAATCGTAAATTCTCAGAATGGAGAGGGGTAACTAGTGGTGTTCCCCAAGGGTCAGTCCTCGGATCAATCCTATTCAACTTATTCATAAATGATCTGGATAAAGGGGTAAACAGTGAGGTGGCAAAGTTTGTAGATGATACTAAACTGCTCAAGATAGTTAAGACCAAAGCAGACTGTGAAGAACTTCAAAAAGATCTCACAAAACTAAGTGATTGGGCAACAAAATGGCAAATGAAATTTAATGTGGATAAATGTAAAGTAATGCACATTGGAAAACATAACCCTAACTAAACATACAATATGAAGGGGGCTAATTTAGCTACAAGAAAGTCAGGAAAAAGATCTTGGAGTCATCGTGGAGAGGTCTCTGAAGATGTCCACGCAGTGTGCAGAGGTGGTCAAAAAAGCAAACCGGATGTTAGGAATCAGTAAAAAGGGAGTAGAGACTAAGACTGAAAATATATTATTGCCCTTATATAAATCGATGATACGCCCACATCTTGAATACTGTGTAGAGATGTGGTCTCCTCATCTCAAAAAAGATATACTGGCACTGGAAAAAGTCAACTAAAATGATTAGGGGTTTGGAACGGGTCCCATACGAGGAGAGATTAAAGAGGCTAGGACTTTTCAGCTTGGAAAAGAGGAGACTAAGGGGGAATATGATAGAGGTATATAAAATCATGAATGATGTGGAGAAAGTGGATAAGGAAAAGTTATTTACTTATTCCCATAATACAAGAACTAAGGGTCCCCAAGTGAAATTAATGGGCAGCAGGTTTAAAACAAATAAAAGGAAGTTCTTCTTTACACAGTGCACAGTCAACTTGTGGAACTCCTTACCTGAGGAGGTTGTGAAGGCTAGGACTATAACAGCGTTTAAAAGAGAACAGGATAAATTCATGATGGTTAAGTCCATTAATGGCTATTAGCCAGGATGGGTAAAGAATGGTGTCCCTAGCCTCTTTTTGTCAGAGAATGGAGATGGATGGCAGGAGAGAGATCACTTGATCATTGCCTGTTAGGTTCACTCCCTCTGGGGCACCTGGCATTGGCCACTGTCGGTAGACAGGATACTGGGCTAGATGGACCTTTGGTCTGACCCGGTGTGGCCGTTCTTATGTCCTCATGAGAAGATGGCCAGCCTTTTGTGGAGAAAGAAGTGGTTCAGGACTATTGAGGAAAGCTGGGAGAGCACAAGTCCATGGGGCCATAATGCAATGCATCCAAGAGTGCTAAAGGAGTAGGTGGATGTGATTGCAGAGCCATTGACCGTTATCTTTGAAAACTCATGGCGATCCGGAGGGGTCCTGGATGAGTGGAAAAAGGCTAATGTAGTGCCTATCTTTTTAAAAAGGGAAGGAGGAGAATCCGGGGAACTACAGGCCAGTCAGCCTCACCTCAGTCCCTGGAAAAATCATGGAGCAGGTCCTCAAGGAGTCAATTCTGAAGTAAAGGAGAGGAAAGTGATCAGGAACAGTCAGCATGGATCCACCAAAGGCAAGTCATGCCTGACTAATCTATTTGCCTTCTATGATGCGATAACTGGCTCTGTGGGTGAGGGGAAAGTAGTGGACGTATTATTTTTTTAGCAAAGCTTTTGATACAGTCTCCCACAGTGTTCTTGCCGGCAAGTTAAAATAGTATGGGCTGGATGAATGGAGTATAAGGTGGACGGAAAGCTAGCTAGATTGTCGGGCTCAATGGATAGTGATCAATGGCTCTATATCTAGTTGGCAACCAGTATCAAGCAGAGTGCCCCAGGGGTCTGGGGGCCAGTTTTGTTCAATATCTTCATTAATGATCTAGAGGATGGTGTGGATTGCACCCTCAGCAAGTTTGCAGATGACACTAAACTGGGAGGAGTGGTAGATACGCTGAAGGGTAGGGATAGGATACAGAGGGACCTAGACAAATTAGAGGATTGGGCCAAAAGAAATCTGATGAGGTTCAACAAGGACAAGTGCCGAGTCCTGCACTTAGAATGGAAGAATCCCATGCACTGCTACAGACTAGGGACCGAATGGCTGGGCAGCAGTTCTGTAGAAAGGGACCTAAGGGTTACAGTGGATGAGAAGCTGGATATGTGTCAACAGTTTGCCCTTGTGGCCAAGAAGGCTAACGGCATTTTGGGCTGTATGAGTAGGGGCATTGCCAGCAGATCGAGGGACATGATCATTTCCCTCTATTCGACATTGGTGGGGCCTCATCTGGAGTACTGTGTCCAGTTTTGGGCCCCACACTACAAGAAGGATATGGAAAAATTGGAGACAGTCCAGCGGAAGATAACAAAAATGATTAGGGGGCTGGAGCACATGACTTATGAGGAGAGGCTGAGGGAACTGGGCTTGTTTAGTCTGCGGAAGAGAAGAATGAGCGGGGGATTTGATAGCTGCTTTCAACTACCTGAAAGGGAGTTCCAAAGAGGATGGATCTAGACTGTTCTCAGTGATACCAGATGACAGAACAAGGAGTAATGGTCTCAAGTTGCAGTGGGGGAGGTTTAGGTTGGATATTAGGAAAAGCTTTTTCACTGGGAGGGTGGTGAAGCACTGGAATGGGTTACCTAGGGAGGAGGTGGAATCTCCTTCCTTAGAGGTTTTGAAGGTCAGACTTGACAAAGCCCTGGCTGGGATGATTTAGTTGGGGATTGTTCCTGCTTTGAGCAGAGGGTTGGACTAGGTGACCTCCTGAGGTCCCTTGCAACCCTGATATTCTATGATTCTATGATAGGTGTTTGTTTCAATAATTATCATCAGCAGAAAGTTGTTTTTCTGGCAGCAATGTCCAATGGTTGCCCAAGCCAAACAATCTGACATTGACATAGTGTATTGTATATATTGTTTTCAGCAATTCCTCTTGACACACCACCATCATTTCTAAGGGTATGTGAAACTGACTTAGCCAGCTTTGAATCTGCTCAGACTCAGTCCTACGTTTGAGATTTGCAGTGTTCTGTAAATCTGAATGAAAGATTAGCACAGTGGAACAAGATTAGTTGAGTCACAAAGAGGCTGCAGCAGCTCCTGGAGTGAGAGGGGGCTGCAGACAAAGAGATAGAGGTGGAGGGATGGCTTGCAACTGCAGAGAGAGGTGTCTACCTGATGAGTTATTCCTCAGAACAGCCAGGAGCAGGCACCATACCTGCAGCAAGTGGAACACCCCATCAGGCTTGCCTTCCTTGTAGGGTTCACTTGGGCTCTTACCCAGGTGTTGCCCGAGATCAAATTCCTGCACATGCCAATCAGTCATGAGTGTGTTGTTACTTTATACCCAACCTAGCTAGTCCATCTTGAGAGAGAGGCTAAAGTCGAGTGCTGCTTACCCTCGATCTGAAACCCACCCACCTTAGTGTGAGTTATCACACTTGAGTGCTCGTTGTCCTCCAGTGCCTTCCCATAATCCACCACATGTGTCCAGAAGCATAGGTGTCAACTCCGTGGGTGCTCCGGGGGTGTCCCATGGCAACCCCCCATCAATGCCTCTTCCTCCTCCTTGCACCTCCTACCTGCCCGCAGACCTCACCAATCAGCGCTTCCCCCTCCCTCCCAGTGCCTACTGCGGATCATCTGGTTTGCAGTGTCAGCAGGCATTGGGGAGGAGGAGCGAGGGCACAGTGGGGGGGCAGAGCAGGAAGAAGCAGGGTGGGGTGGGGCATTGGGGAAAGGAGTGGAGTGGGGGCAGGGCCTGGGCAGAGCTGAGAGGGAGTACCCCCGGCAGATTAAAAACTCAGCATCTATGTTCAGAAGGCCAGACAAGTTCTCCCATAACTCACTGGGGAAAAATTTGTAGAGCAGCTTAGTTTACTGCAGCACTAAAATACATAGCGTATGACCCCAGAAGTCCTAGCATCTCATGTTAATGAGTGCAGCACCAGGGTGGACATATTCGAGTATGGCTTTGCAGTGTGGCCACTCTCACCTGAGCTATGCTAGCCCAGGTGCCAATAACCCAAATTAACTCTCCAGTGAAGACATATCCTTCTAGAATGGAGACTGGCTATGTACCCAAATATTGATTAATTTATACTCATCAGGATAGGAACAGAGAGAAAAAAATGGGCAAATACAGGTCTGTTGCATCTTATGCGCATTTAACATGTGCAATTTCAGCTTTATGCGATCGGCAAAAAACAAAAAAAAGATAGAAATAACAATTTTAATACTGTACCTGTAGTGTGGGTGAGTCCACCCGCCATCACACTCAATGTAATTTTGACTATACGCGATTTTCGCTTTACGTGCTAACTGTGGAACGTAATCCCAGTGTAAGATGCAACAGACCTGTACACATTTTAAACTGTGTTAACAAATACTTTAGTGCCTTCTGTCCCCCGCCAGCAATTTACAAACAATTTTACTGCTCCTTTTATCTAATACTGGAAGATATTAAAGTTGTTTTAAAGCAAGCAGTTTTCTGCAACATCAGAAACTAATGAATCTAATCCTTGGTACAGACTCTATAAGTATAATTTAAAATGTAAGCTGCTGGAGGCAGATCCTGTCTTTCTCAATGTTTATACTGCATCAAGCACAAAAAACAAATAATAGCTAACAGTCTTTTAGTTCTCCATTCAGTAAAGTGGATTATGTAGAATTAACATGCATGGAGGTAAAACAATTATTTTAAGTTGAAATGGTCACAGAGGGTATGTCTATACAGCAAAGAAAACACCATGGCTGGCCCGTGCCAGCTGACTTGGGATCATGGCATTGGACTGTGGGGCTGTTTCATTCCTGTGAAGACTTCTGGGCTTGGGCTGGAGTGCAGGCTCTAGCACCCTGTGAGGTGGGAGGTAAGTCATGAGAATCTTTATGTCCGGCCCTCAGTTACGTCCTGACAATAGCACTTGTTATACAGTATAAGGAAATGACTGTCAGTCTAGTTTTGTAAATTCTAATTTATGGAATTTCTGAAATCAAATAAAAACTGAAAGGTGATTTAATCTAAACGTTTCCAAGTACCACGGTCAGTGGAATTCCATTTCTACTGCATGTGTTAGGTGATGCAGTTAGTAGTCATAGGGAAATTTCTTGGTAGGTGAATCTCTCATCTGTGGTATTACTGTGGGGTTGGATTTTTTTCATGATGTATGAATGCACACTTGCTCACCCCCTTGGTCTGTTCAGGAAACTAAAAATATACCAATCTTTGACATAACTAAAACCATTAGTTCCAAGAAAACCAGGCACTTCCTGGTTGATTTCACTAAGGTGGGGTTGGCCAGGGAGAAGTTTCTCCATCTCTAAAATGGAGGTACTATTGGCCTAATATATGAGTGTTCTAAGAGTCCGATCCAGTTGAGGTACTGGCAGTTGGACATGTGCAGCATCTCACAGGAGATGCTCAGAAACTCATAATCAGGCCCTTCATTTGTACAGCACTTTGAAAGCCTAAGATGAAAAAGGTAACATAAGCACATTTTTCTGGACATCACTCAATTTCCACTTTAATTTTCCTCTTTGCTTTTAAAGAAAGATTGCCATGACCACTTAAAATCCAACCAATGCCTGAATAAATGTTTAACAAGAAAATAAATTTTAAAACCTGTTTTACAAATGTCTATCACTTTCCAATGTTTGCTAGGGCTGTCAAGCGATTTAAAAAAATTAATCATGATTAATCACGCAATTTAAAAACAATATTTTTGGCTGTTTTCTCCATTTTCAAATATATTGATTTCAGTTACAACACAGAATACAAAGTGTACATTGCTCTCTTTATATTTATTTTTGTTACAAATATTTGCACTGTAAAAAACAAAAGAAATAGTATATTTCAATTCATCTAATACAGGTACTGTAGTGCAGTCTCTTCATCATGAAAGTTGAACTTACAAATGTAGAATTATGTACAAAAATAACTACATTCAAAAATAAATCAATCTAAAACTTTAGAACCTACAAGTCCACTCAGTCCTACTTCAGCCAATCGCTCAGACAAACAAGTTTAGTTACAATTTGCAGGAGATAATGCTGCCCACATCTTGTTAATAATGTCACCTGAAAGTGAGAACAGGCATTTGGATGGCACTGTTGTAGCCGGCATCACAAGATATTTATGTGCCAGATGCACTAAACATTCATACGTCCTTTCATACTTCAGTCACCATTCCAGAAGACATGCATCCATGCTGGATAATGATCCAAAGCAGAGCGGACCAATGCATATTCATCTTCATCACCTTAGTCAGATGCCACCAGCAGAAGGTTGATTTTCTTTTTTTGTGGTTTGGGTTTTGTAGTTTCCGCATTGGAGTATTGCTCTTTTAAGACTTCTGAAAGCATTCTCCACACCTCCTCCCTCTGAGATTTTGGAAGGCACTTCAGATTCTTAAACGTTGGGTCAAGTGCTAGATCTATCCTTTGAAATCTCACATTGATAACTTCTGCGTTTTGCCAAATCTGCTGTGAAAGTGTTCTTAAGACGAACATGTGCTAGATCATCATCCGAAACTGCTTTATCATGAAATATATGGCAGAATGCATGTAAAACAGAACAGGAGACATACAGTTCTCCCCCAAGGAGTTCAGTCATAAATTTTATTAACACATTTTTTTAAACAAGCATCATCAGCATGGAAGCATGTCCCCTGGAATGGTGGCCGAAGCATGAAAAGGCATATGAATGTTTAGCATATCTAGCATGTAAATACGTTGCAACTCCAGCTACAAAGGTGCCATGCAAACACCTGTTTTCACTTTCAGGTGACATTGTAAATAAGAAGCAGTCAGCAGTGTCTCCCATAAATATAAACAAACTTGTTTGTCTTAGCGATTGGCTGAACAAGAAGTAGGACTGAGTGCACTTGTAGGATCTCAAGATTTACATTGTTTTGTTTTTTATTGCAGTTATGTAACAAAAAAATCTACATTTGTAAGTTACACTTTTGCTATAAAGAGATTGCACTAAAGTACTTGTATAAGATGAATTGAAAAATACTTTTTCTTTTATCATTTTTACAGTACAAATTTTTGTAATCATAAATATAAAGTGAGCACTATACACTGTGTATTCTGTGTTTGTAATAGAAATCAATATATTGAAAATGTAGAAAAACATCCACAAATATTTAATACATTTCAATTGGTATTCTGTTATTTAACAGTGTGATTAATCATGATTATTTTTTTATCACAGTTAATTTTTTGAGTTAATTGTGTGACTTAACTGTGATTGATCGACAGCCCTAGTATTTACATTAACGATCCCTATTTGTTTTGAGATAACTGCCTGAAACTCAGTCTGGAGAAGAGGGGAGTATTGCTAGCGGGATGGAGGAGACGTCTGAGAGATCTTGCTTGAGCAATGATAGCCTTCTTGCTTGATGGGTTTTATGATAGCCTTCTTGCTTGATGGGTTTTATTCTAAGTAGGCTGATAAGCTTTGCAAGTTGTCGCTTTTGTCTTGTGCTGAACATGGAAACTTGAGTTTCAAATAGCCACCTCTGAAATACTAGGAGTCTGGCTCTTTCTTCAGGATGTGGATCTCAGAACATGGCTCACTCCTCTCCCTAGCTGAATTGCCCAGTACACATTCTTGAAAAGATGGAGGCAAGACCTTCTCATTTAAAGGTACACCACGCTGGATAGTTCTTCATTTGTCACTCAGCAGAGTCACTCAGGTGCGTTACCAGCAATAACTCCAACAAAGAGGCAAAACCTAAAAACATTTTATTAACAAAAAGATCAGCATTTCTTCTATGAGTGATTGTATATATCCATTATGCTGTAGGCCTATGTGCACTTCATGCACAGGTGCCAGAGAGTTTTCTTTAGCAGTACCTGTTAGGTGTAGCCCTGCATGCACTCTGGCTTCCTTGTGCTCTGACCTGAGGGTATAAAGGGTGGAGTCACCGTGTCCATTCTTCAGTTCCTTCTTACCATCCATGGTTGGAGCATTTCTAACTAGGGGTCTGCGTCTTGTCCTTTGGGCCTTTCTTTTTCTTAATTTTATTCAGCCATCACAGGAGTAGTCAATTATTTTTTGTCAAGGTCCAAATTTCTTGGTCAAGGTCCAGACAAACATTTTTTCACACTGCAATAATAATAATAAGATTTTGCGATCCATTCAAAAGCATCTGGCGATCCAGGATTTGGCCTGCAGTCTGCCTATTGACTACCCTGATATAGCATCTTACCTGGATAGAACCAAGCCTTTTTGGGTTTCTTCCCAGCATTTTTATGCCCTGTGCAGAACAAGTGAGAGGTCACAGTGTTACAGTACAATGGCTCTGAATGGATTACCAGCTGCACTGTCATGTGTTATGTTTCCAAAGATGGTATGCCCCCCTGGGAAGTTGTCTGAGCATTCAACTAGGGTGTACTCAGCCTCCATGGGGTTTGTGATTAATGTTCCTGTTGTGGATATCTGCAGAGCAGTGACATGATCATCAATCCACAAGTTTGCTAGACACTATGCTATTACTGCTGCATCAAGGGAAGATGTAACTGTGGGGAAAGCTGTCATACAGTTCCTCTGTGATTGACTCCGATCCCCACCTTCTTTGAAAACAACTTCGGCATCACCTGCAGTAAAATGGACATATGTGCAATCACTCGAAGAAAAACCAGTTACTCGCCTTCTTGTAACTGTTTTTCTTTGAGATGTTTTGTATACATGCATTACACAACCCATCCTCCTTACCCAAGGCATTAGAGTCTACCATCTGGATTCTAGTACGAAGGAATTTATACCTTCAACTTACAAAGAAGCCGGGGCATATGTGAGACTGCTCTGTGAGTACCACTAGGGAAAATTCTCTGGCACCGGTGCATGAGATGTGCACACACCCCTATAGTGCAATGCACATATACAGCTCATCTCGAAGAACAGCAGTTACAAGAAGGTAACTGTTTTTCTCAAATTCTTGAGGAGAGTCCCCCAAATATGACTTCTCTTGTAAGATACTTGTAAAATCTCTGCTCCCCTGATCTGCCTTTTTCAAGAGCACTTTCAAGTCTTTTATTCAGTAGCAGTTACCCGCATTGTCTCGGATCCAGTTAGTTCCTGGTTTCCACACTTGTCACATTTTAGCTTTTAAATTAGCCCCATCTGGACTGGTTCGTGCCTACAAGCAGCAGCTATTGGGGTGGGGAGTAGCTGATTGCTTCACAGAGCCAGTCTTTCTCCATCAGACTGGGAAGAAAAATCTACTACTGTTCCTTCATCAGGTAAAATAGCCTTTCAAAACTGGAAAAGGGGATTGGAAGACAGAATGCTTCAATGATTTAGGGAAAAAGGGAGAGAAAGATCATAAGTCCCATTCCATGCTCCATTGACATCACATATATATGCATCTGTTTATCTGTCTTTTTCAGATGCCTTCCATTATGGTGTCTAAGTATAGAATAAGTTGCCAAAGCAGGGAAGACTGTATAATTAAATCACAGTGTTTCTAGGATCTTGGTAAGAGAAAGAATGAAGCTTCTATTCCCTCCCACTTAGGGATCCTCAAGCAAAAATAACTTTGTTAGATAATCTGTTCGTTTTCATGCAAATTCTTTGGGAGCAAAGAAATCCAAGTACCCTAGAAGGCAGGAAGACAAAGTGGGAGACAGATTTTCAAAAGTGACCATTTTATTTATATATTTGTTTGTTACAATAGCACCCAGGGGTGCAAGTCGTGGACCAGGACCCCACTGTGCTAGATACTGTACAAACATAAACATAAAGACAGTCTCTGCCCAAGCTTTTTACATCTAAAGTTTGATATCCAGAGATGCTAAACAGCCGCAGTTCATACAGAAACTTACGAGACTTTAGGAACATAAAGCTGGGCACCCATAATTAGAGGTTACTTTTGAAAATTTGGACCAGTATTTCCCTGTCTCCAATGTAAATGCTGAAGTATATCTGTGGTTAGCTGCTGAGTGATGCTCATAACCTCTTTATTTTCTCCAGTTATTGTTCTTTTATTCATATTTGTATTACAGTAGTGCCTCGGCAGCCTAACTGAAATCAGGAATCTATTGTGCTAGACACTGTGCAAGTGTGGACTGAGACACTCCCTGCCCTGAATAGTTTACTTCATTGTGGTGCAGATGCTTTTTTGCTTTGCTTTCATTTGTTTTGGGTGGTGGGAGTGAAAAACTGCATCTGTGGGCTTTTTTTCCTCTCCTCAACAGTCCCGTGATTCAAATTAGTCTGTGTTGCCTTTTGAATTAGTCATTGTGGTTGCATTTATTATATTCAGCAAGCTCATAAATGCTTGCCATCCACATGGCCAGAAAGGCACAAAGGAAGTGTGTTGTAGGGGGCTTGACCTGGCTAATGCTTTTGGATCGATGCCCCGCCAGCATATCTTTGCCATGCTGTGAGAGTTCAGGATGCCTGAAAACTTTCTCCAGTTAATCCAGGAACTTTATGAAGGCTGCACCTCCACCACCATCTGCTCCATGGAAGGGGAGAGGCTTGAAATTCCTATCGGTAGTGGCATGAAGCAAGGCTGTCTCCTCAGCCCCATCGTGTTCAACTTAGCTATGGAGCCACTCATTCGAACAATCTCCAGCAGGTTAGGCAGTTTCAACATGTATAGCAACGATGTGAATATCCTGACCTACACAGATGATTTGGTCCTGATCGCAGATAATTCTGAGAGTCTCCAACAAATGCTCAATGTCACCAGCCAGGCTGTCAATTGGATGGGACACCGTTTCAACTCTAGGAAGTGCGCATCCCTGCATATCAATGGCAGTAGAAGGGACTCGGTCCAGTCAGTGCCGTTTCAGATCCAAGTTGAACCCATGGTCTTCCTCGAGGATGGGCAAGCATACCAACATCTCAGCATACCAACAAGTTTCCTTGTCCAGCAGACACCTGAGGATACTATCCTACGAGATGTGGCTAGGATCAACTCGTCCCTACTGGCACCATGGCAGAAGATGAACACCTTCCTGATCCCGCCCATATCTCATTTGTCCTGAGGGGATCTGCCATGGTGAAGGTACCTCTTAACAAGACAGCCAACACCATCAGGCAGCTAGTGAATAAGTGGATGTTTCTTCCCCAGAGAGGAGCAATGAACTGGTGTACATCTTGTGCAGGCAGGATGGCACCAATGTCCCTCATATGGGTGATCTATTCGACGTTGCAGTGATCACACATGCCTTTTGCCTTCTGACGTGCCTTGATACCATGGTGAGAAACATTGTAGAAAGTATTATGCAGGATGTCATCAAAAAGCGAATTGCCAGGACCCCTCCAACCCAGAGTCGCCACCTACCGGAATGGGTCCCTGGAAGGTGAATTTAGAAGAGAAAAGGGAGACTTTGCTTCGCTCCAGACTCGTGCCCACAATGCTACATGACGACTGGAGAATCGTATTGTCTGCCACTGGATGTGGAGCAAGGAACACGAGGAGCTGGGAGTCCTGCTGCCACAGGTGAAGAATGTAGAACACACACTCTCATCACTCCGAGAGCTAGAACCATGCTGTAGAGAACCCTGAAGGATGCCATCTACTGCCAATATATGGAAGGCCAAACCAGGGCAAGGCCTTCGAGGTGACATGCAAGTGGGACATCAGCAGCCACTTCCTCTCAGGAGGCAGCTTCACCCAATTTGCAAACCAGAGGTGGCTCTTCAAGTGATTGTTCATGTGCATTCCAAGCAGGTGTGTGCACACCGCGTGCACGCCAGCTGGAAGATTTTCCCTTAGCAGCGTCAGTAGGGTCAGCCCTGGTGCCCCCTGGAGTGATGCCTCCAAGCGCCCTATAAAGGAGCCCACCGACACTCCACCCCCTCAGTTCCTTTTTACCGCCAGTGACAGCTAGCTGGAACTTTGCTCGCTCTTGCAGCAAACCTAGCAGTGTCTCATCTAAGTGTATATAGTTGTTTCCTCTCTCATAGTTTAGAGTTAGTGTTAGTTGTAGATAGTTAATACTTGTTGCGGGGCGGGCTTCCCCGCAACGTACTCATCGCCCCCGCTGGGGCATGCCTGGGTCCCCAGGGTTTAAACTCTGCACAGACTGTGGGAAGTTTATGCCAAAGAGTGACCCACGCTTGTCCTGCTGCCTTGAGGAGAGCCACCAAAGACATCAGTGCAGTATCTGCAGGGGATTCCGTCCCAGGGCTCTTAAGGACAGAGAGCAGAGACTCAGAGTGCTCCTGATGGAGGTGGCCTTACGGCCACACTCGGACCCCGAGCCTGCTGATCCGGCACCCAGTACCTCATCCTTAGTGCGCAGCGCTCCAGCACTGCTAACAAGACAGGAGGCCCAGTCTAAGACCTCTAAGTCCTGGCACCAGAGAGAATTGTGACAGAAAATTGGCCTCCGTGCGGCACCGATCACCATCTGTGGCGCCCGCGAAAAAGAAGAGGCCGGTTAGGGACCAATCACTCCACCAGGACCTTAAAAGGCTGGTGGCATCCACGAGTGCGGTGGGACAAGCTGATCCACAACCGCATCCTCCCAAGGTCCTGTTGACTCCCACCATGGTAGTGGTGCAGTCAAGTCCGGACCACTCTAGATCCCTGGATCTCAGTGAGGATGTGCGTCTCCCATCGACGCCAGAGGTGTTTGAGGTGGCCTCTGACTTATTAAGCCTCCCGGTACCGGCTTCCCCGCATCAGTGGAAAGAACCGCCAGATACGGCCCGACCTCCGATCCAATCAAGGGGAAAGGTGGCCATGATGTTGCCCCAGTCCCTGCCCTGCACCGCTCCGGCAGAACCGGAGCAGAAAGAGCTCTCCCCGACCTCACTGCACTGCACCCCAGCGACAGTGGGTACTGCTCCCTCTCGGTCCTCCTATTCGGAGACCTTGGATTCGAAGGTAGAATCTTACCACTCCAGTAGATCGAGGAGCAGGAGGTCGGCTTCTCAGGCAAGCCAACGACTTTACTTGGCAGAGTGTTAGCAACAGTGGCAACCGCCCTCCCAGTGGCTGTTCTGGACTCCCTGGGCCTACCATCAGTCCCTGGGACAGGTGCACGGCCCGCGCTCCAGGTCTGTGTCGGTCTCCTCGATGGTGGTGACTCCGGCACAAATGCCTACACCACCAGCACTGCTGTCTGACAGGACAGAACCCAGCACCACCTAATCAGACACCGGCACCGATGGTGACCATGTTTCTGACGCCGCAGGCACCACCCAGCACGCCTTGTTGTTCGCCGTCGACCCCAGTACTGACTGCGGTGCCGCATCCTACATTCGCACCAGCCATGCAACCAGAGTACCATGTGTCGCAGAATCTTGCAGAGGCTGAGGGTACAGAGGAAGATCCTTTGCAGGTGATCTCCTCCTCTTCCTCACCGAATGAGGCGGTTGAGGGAACTTCAGCAGCACCAGCCCTAGAAGACAACCGGGTGCTTCAGCAACTACTTAAGTGTGCTACTCAGAGCCTGGTGATGGAGGTGGATGTAGATCCAGTAGTGGACATCCTGGCCCACTCGGGCCTGTCTAGGGTCGTCCTACCATTGATCAAAACGATAGCTGATATGTCCCGCACCTTGTGGCAGACACCAGCTTCATTGGCCTCTATGGCCAAAAAGACAGAGAGGCGCTACTTTGTACCCTCCAAGGGCCATGAGTACCTCTATATCCACCCTCCCCTGGACTCTCTGGTTGTGGATGCAGCCAACCAAAGGGAGTGTCGAGTTCCCAGGATCTACACCAAAGAACAAGTAGGCAAAGAAGTTGGATCTCTTTGGTAGAAAAGTGTACTCGACGGGGGGTCTGCAACTACATATAGCCAACCAACAGGCTATGGTGAGCCAGTATGGTCATAATACATGCTCGACCTTGTCCAAGTTCGCTGAACTCCTTCCCCAGCAATCACGAACAGAATTTTCCGCTCTGGTAGAGGAGGGGAAGCTAATTTCCTGGGCATCCCTCCAAGCAGCCCTGGATGCGGCAGATGCAGCCTTCCGCACGCTGGTAACTGGGCTGGTCATGCGATGGGGATCCTGGCTTCAGGTCTCAGGCCTTCCACATGAGGTCCAACAGACCATCCAGGACCTCCCCTTCGTGGGGCCCATGCTCTTCTCCAAGAAGACGGACAAGAGGCTCCATAGCCTAAAGGACTCGAGGGCTACCTTACGCTCGCTAGGCCTGCACACCCCAGCCACCCAACGCAGGAAATTCAGGCCGCAGCCAGCTCCATGGCCATACCAGCCCCAGAACTGCCCAGAGCCCCCGTGTAGGCAAAGCAGAAACAGCAGAAGGAGGCAACAACAGCCCTGCAGCCAGTTGTCTGGCCAGCTGCAGCCTCCCTCAGTGCCTAGACCCCAAATTTGATGGTGCGATCGAGGACGACCTACCAGTCAGGACTCTGGATCCTACCAACCCTACCTTTTTGTCATGTCTGTCCCCCTTATATCGTGCCTGGTCCCAAATCACATTGGACAGTGGGGTCCTCTGCACGGTAGAGAGGGGATATTCTATCCAATTCTTCTCCCTCCCACCCACCAGTCCCCCTCCCCGTCCCTCTTCAGGGATCCCTCTCACGAGCAATTTTTTAAGTCAGAAAGTGCAGTTCCTCCTCATAGTAGGGGCAGTGGAGGAAGTCCCTCAGGAACTCAGGGGCAGGAGTTTTTACTCCCGCTGTTTCCTAATACTGAAGGTGAAAGGGGGCCTCAGACCCATTCTGGACTTGCAGCATCTGAACAAGTTTGTAAAGAAGCTCAAGTTCCATATGGTCTCCCTGTCCTCTATCATTCCCTCCATGGATCCAGGAGACTGTACGCCGCCCTCAACTTTGAAGGACACGTACTTCCGTATTGCAATAATCCCTCAGCACAGACGTTATCTCAGGTTCGTAGTGGGCAACACCCATCTCCAGTTCGCAGTCCGGCCTTTCAGCCTGTCAACAGCCCCAAGGGTCTTCTCAAAGTGCATGGCAGTTGTAGCAGCATTCCTGCACAAGCAAGAAATTCAGGTGTTTCCCTACCTGGACAATTGGCTCATCAAGGGCCACTGCAAGACACAGGTGGAGGCTCAGGTGGTCTTTATCAGACAGACCTTCCTTGAGCTCGGTCTCCTGTTGAACGAGACCAAGTCTACCCTGTTTCCTGTCCAACAGATAGAGTTCGTAGAGGCAGTTCTGGACTCAACGCGGGCCAGAGCATACCTGCCGGAGTCCAGGTTTCGGTCCATGTCTGACATCATCCTCGGTCTCTACCGTTTCCCGACCACCACAGCAAGGAACTGCCTCAAGTTGCTGAGACATATGGCTGCATGCACCTATGTGGTGAGCCACACCAGGCTCAGGCTGCGCCCTTTTCAGTCCTGGTTAGCGACTATGTACCGACCAACCAGGGATGTGCTGGACTCGGTGGTGACGCTTCCCCTAGCAGTGCTGGATTCCCTCCAGTGGTTGCTCGACTCGCAGGTGGTCTGTGCAGGAGTACCCTTCACCAGCCCTCTGCCAGCCCTTTCCTTGGTGACAGATGCGTCGGATCTGGGGTGGGGAACACATCTCGGGAATCTCAGGACTCAGGTCCTTTGGTCCCCGGAGGACCTCTCCATACATATCGTCAGGGAGCTATGGGCTGTTCGCCTTGCCTGCCTCACTTTCAAATCTCGCTTTGCCGGCAGGTGCGTTGCAGTCCTCACGGACAATACTCGGCGATGTTCTGTGTCAACAAACAGGTGCACGCTTCTCTCCCCTGTTCCGGGAAGCCCTTACGTTATGGGATTTTTGCGTACAGAATACAATTCACCTAACAGCATCCTACCTCCCAGAGGTGCAGAACGGCCTGGCAGACGCCCTCAGCCACTCGTTCCATGGTCACAAGTGGTCCCTTCTCCGAGACGCGGCACGCTCAATTTTCGGTCTCTGGGGTTATCCCCAGGTAGACTTTTTTGCCTCGAGGGACAACAGGAAGTGTCAACGGTTCTGCTCCCTCATGGGGCACAGTCCAGGGTCTCTAAGGGATGCCTTCCTCCTCTTGTGGGAAGGCGGCCTGCTTTACGCCTTCCCTCCAATCCCCATGGTCCACAGGGTACTCCTCAAGATACGCAGGGATCATGCTTGCGTCATACTGATAGCGCCAGCGTGGCCGCGCCAGCATTGGTACATGTCACTGCTGCACATGTCCATACAGGCACCCCTCATGTTGCTCCGGCTCCCAGACCTGATCACGCAGAATCAGGGCCACCTCTGCCACCCGAACCTGGAGTCGCTCCACCTCACAGCCTGGATGCTCCATGGCTAAACCCAGTGGAAATCCAATGCTCACAGCAGGTCAGACAAGTCCTCCTCGGTAGTAGAAAACCCTCCACCATAGCCACATACATGGCCAAGTGGAAAAATTTTTCCATCTGTGCTGAACAGCAGGGACAGGCTCCATTGCTCGCCCCGCTCCCTCTCCTTGATTACCTACTCCGGTTGAGACAGCAGGGACTTTCCATGTCTTCGGTTCAGGTCCACTTGGCAGCCATCTCTAGGAGCTGCAGGTGGTTCAGTCTTCACAAACCCATTGGTTTGTCGCTTCCTCAAGGACCTAGACAGGCTGTTCCTTCATACTCGACAACCAGTCCCGGCTTGGGACCTTAATTTGATCCTCTTCGCCCTCACAGGGCCCCCTTTCGAGCGACTGGCTACGTGCTCTTTGCTATATCTCTCCTATAAGGTCGCATTCCTCATGGCTATCACCTCAGCCAGGAGGGTATCAGAATTCAGTGCGCTAACGTCCAAGCCTCCATACACTGTCTGCCACAAAGATCAAGTCCAACTCAGGCCACACCCAGCATTCCTTCCTAAGGTGGTCTCCCAATTCCACATGGGGCAGGACATTTTTCTCCCTGTATTCTACTCTAAGCCACACTCCTCCAACGCAGAGCCTAGGCTCCATTCCCTGAACGTTCACGGGGCCCTGGCATTCTATATTGAATGAACTAAACCATTCAGGAAATCAACCCAACTCTTTGTAGCTGTGGACGACAGGATGAAGAGGCCCCCCATCTCTTCACAGCATATCTCCTCATGGATCACAGCTTGCATACGCAAATGCTACGATCAGGCCAAGGTGCCTGCCCCACCAATCACAGCCCACTCCACAAGGGCACAGGCCTCCTCCACGGCATTCCTGGCTCAGGTCCCAACACAGGAGATATGCAGGGCTGCCACATGGTCCTGAGTCCACATATTCATGTCACACTATGTCATCACGCACCAGGCCAGAAAGGATGCAGCCTTCGGCAGGGCGGTGCTCCAATCTGCGGTGAACTCCAACGCCACCACCTAAACTCAGGCTTGTGAGTCATCTGCTTGGAATGCACATGAACAATCACTCGAAGAAGAAAAACCGGTTACTCACCTTTTTGTAACTGTTGTTCTTCAAGATGTGTTGTTCATGTCCATTCCAATACCCACTCTCGTGCCCCTCTGTCGGAGTGCAGGCAAGAAGGAATTGAGAGGGTGGAGGATCAGCAGGCCCCTATATAGGGCGCCATGGAGGCGCCACTCCAGGGGGCACCTGGGCCGACCCTACAGACGCTGCTAAGGGAAAATCTTCCAGCTGGCGTGCACATGGTGCGCACACACCTGCTTGGAATGGACATGCACAACACATCTCGAAGAACAACAGTTACAAAAAGGTGAGTAACTGTTTTTTCATCCACAGAGCCCAGCTCAACTGCGTTCCGCTGAACGGAGCCGTCCGCCATGGAAATCAGGACAAGCAATGGGGGAAGTGCGGTTATGCCAATGAGACACTACTCTACATCCTGTGTAGCTGCAAGCCCCATTCCAGAGCCTGGCAGCTGCACCACAGTGCCATCCAAGACCGACTGGTCAGAGCCATCCCACCACCTGTAGGAAAGGTTGCTGTGAATGCTGCCATCTCCGGAATAGACAGCCACCTGCAACCGGACATGGTCATCACCAACAAGGTCCGGAAGATCATCATGGTGGATGTCACAGTTCCCTTTGAAAACAAGACCCTGGCCTTCTGCAATGCCCAATCTCAAAAGCTGGAAAAATACAACCCTCTGGCCAACACCTTGAGAGCTAGGGGCTATGACGTTCAAACTCAGGTGCATGGGACCCCAGTAATGAGTGAGTATTGAGAGAATGTGGAATCGGTCAATGCTACGCTCAGCTGATGCAGCAGCTCATGATACCAGATTCCATCAGGTAGTCGAGGGACATCTACCGAGAACACATCACAAGACGTTGACAATACCAGGAGGAATGAGCTGGAGTGCCAATGAGAAGCGCAGTTGGGAAAGTAACTGAAATACTTCCTGATGGATTGTATTTTCTAATTGGACAGCCTACCCTAAATTCTCAGTTACTGACGGACAGTCTTCACTAATTGATATATTTGCTCTCCACAACCAACTCTCTGTGTAACTTTTCATGAGTGATGTACCCAAATACTTGGATGCTAGTATCTAAACCGTATTGTTAACTTTATTCACCTAAATTTGGGTTATTGCTGATTATGCACTATATCTTATAACTTTTAAACAAACTTTGTGGATAATTTAAGCACTATACCCAGATGTACAGACACTTTTTCTTAAACTGTATATAATATGTATTTTTTAACATTAGCTTTAATAAAAATTTCAAAGTTACTTGACTACCTGTGTTTGCAGCTTATGCCTCACTGAGGTGAGTAGTATGTGGGAGAGGTGAGTTTACACCTTTGCAATAGCTGTTATTTCCCTGAGGACAGTTTTCTGTGAGAGGCAAGATTTACAGAGCATCAGCAGATTCACTGAGTGGCTCCTTGCAATAGAGGAGAATATAAACCATTTTTAAAATGAAAGATTGTAATCTGAGGGAAGCTGCAGTGGTGGAAAGGCTCAAAGATCATGGCATCCA
Organism: Gopherus flavomarginatus; assembly: GCF_025201925.1. NCBI lineage: Eukaryota > Metazoa > Chordata > Testudines > Testudinidae > Gopherus > Gopherus flavomarginatus. The sequence goes on from NC_066619.1 coordinate 183,712,814, forward strand.
TGATTTTCACACATGCAATTTTCCGTTCACGCTGCTCATCAGTAATGAAATGGTTCAGGAAATTGAAACTTGCAATTGTACAGTTAGAGGTTTTTGACAGGACCACAGTGATCTGATTAGAGTTTCTTTTTTTTTTTAATATTTGAAACCTTGTTAGAACAGGAACCTTATTAAACCACAAAGTCAAATTTTAAACTACATATAATAGCTGCACTGGAGAAAGCTTGTTTTGGGTGATTCCCCATTTGACTAAGTACAAATGCAGGTGATTAGAGAGACAGTATAATGGAAAAAAAGTGTTGAAATTCTATACTGAGTTTTCACTCACCATGTGGAGTTTCTTATTAACAAATTTAATAGCATGAGCAAAAGCAATGGAGAAACTTGTCTGTGAATTGGTCTTCCCACCTTTATTCAAATTACGGTACTTTTTACTTTCCGTACCTTACTGAAGGAAAGATTGACAGTGATTTGTTGGTGGCATTTGCATCGTAGCAATTTCACTCATATCTTCCATAACGGAATGAGAGAAAACATTTCCCCCCATATTCACAGGCAAATTTATGGATTTTAATAATATGAAGATTGTGATACAAACCAGTGAGTAAGAGGTTATGAGACAATGTTAACTCTCCCATCTTACCTATAGAATTTTAAACTTGTTTTTAAACACTTAACATTTTTTCTTTAGCTTCTTAATGCCAGTAGATCAGTAACACTCCCATACAAGCCCAGCCCCAGTAAGGAGAAGTGGGGAACAGTAAATGCATCATCAGTGGGAAGTTCCCTCCTTGATCACAGAATGGCCAGCTCAGTGTTACAAGTAGAAAAAATACTTTACCTTATTAAACTCCATATAGTCATATAATTTTTACTGAAATTCTAGTCTTTTACATGTGGTCTGGGCTTGGCCTCATCTGGAAAATGTTTGCAATAAAAATGTGGAGAATTGACAACTTTCCAAATACTTGTTTACTTCAAGATATTACAGAATACACATTAAATAAACACCCCAAAGTGTTAATATATAGCTTTAGAAACCATAGCATTACAATAATATGGAAATCTGAAAAAACAGTGAATGTATATTTCACTTGACGCAGGATCTCACACCAATGGGAAAGAGAAGGAGTGTTTCCTGATTTGGAACCCATTCAGTGAACACACTACAAATAAAAACTGAGCACAAGCTCCTTACCTTCCTCAAGACAAGGACTTTAACTTCCTCAAGTGCTTATATAGGGGTAAATATAACAATTAATAATTAATAACATGTATTGAATAAAAGTTTATTCAATACACTTATCCCAAATATGCTCAAATAAGCAAGAGGAGGGAAAAAGCTGAGTCAGTGTGCAATATTTGTCATTTATTATGCCATTCAAACTTTAATCTCTGTAGTTTTGTAATTTATTTGATGTTATGTGATATATAATACCATAATTATATCAAATCTATATTATTGTAACATCACTGTTTCTGCATTTTTCATTTTTCAATTTTAAAAGTATCATCAAACTAATATGTTAACCTTAAATTAAGTTATGACAGTGTGGATCAGATATGCAAACATCAGCAACCATCTGCTGCTACAGATATGTTATTTCCATTTCAAGGAAATATTTCTTGCTAGTTATTTAGAATAGTTTGCATGTATTGAGAGAGAAGGCTTTGATCAGCCTTTAATAAGGATCTCACAGAATACTCATCACATGTTCTTGTAGGAAGTTGTCACATCACCTTCTCTTGTACCACCACCTTGTTTGCAGATTGTTTGCATTCAAAGACTGCACCTGAATTTTTGCAGGTAGAAAATGTAAATGCTGGTTAGAGGTCGGGTTCGGATTGGGTCCTGTGTGTTTAAAGAGCAGTTTGATGTTTCCCGATCATTGTAAGTTCCCTTGGTGATGCTGCAGTGAAATCGTAATTGATGACAGAAGTTAAGAAATTTCCATTAGTCAGAGGAGCATCCAAAAGTTGAAGTAATTTAAATTATCCAGACTTGCGGGTGCAACCCTTCATCACCCTCAGATCCACATGTATCTTCCTGGCCCTTTGACTTGCTCTCTGTCTGGTGATCACTCCAACAAGACGTCACTTTCCCATTTTGAATCTGTCAGTCACAGAGTACAAACTAGCACCTCTCTGGATAGCAAACCTCTCTAAGTGAAGCCATTGTTACCTTTTGGAGAAGGCAGTTGGTATATCCTGCTACTAATGGAATAAAATTCTACATGCCCCACACTGTTTTGGGGCTTGTTCACACAGGACCTTATTCTGGAATAACTATTTGTGATTAACTCCATGTGTGGACCTCTTATTCTGGAATAATCTATAAATGCATTAAAATAATTCAGAATAAGGCATTCTCATTCTGAAATAAGAGCATCCACACATGGAGTTAATCATGAATAGTTAACCCACATCTTGCTTTATTCTGGATTAATTTTGATATGTGGACAAGCCTTTACACATTCCAGAGCATGTGAAAATTTAATTCATCAATAAATTGGATTAACTAAACTCTTTGATAAGGGATTGGAGACAAGAAGTGAGTCTATGGGAAGGCAAAAGGGAGTGAGAGATGCTGGCAGGACATAGTTTGATGGGTTACCAGGAATGGAGATACAGATGGGTTCTTTAACAACAAGTGTTGTTTGGTGACTTCCCATGTTGGAGGAGGACAATGACTGTCACCTCAAGCTACCTTTTTGGGGTCTTCCCTGTCAAATGTACAGTAGTGAATAGGTCTGCCAATCATGTTTGTCCTTTACCACCCATTGGCAACGTGCTCCCTGACCACAAGCTAAGGGCAGAATATTTTCAATACTGGAAGGTATGTTCCAATGACTCCAAAACTTTGCAAATAGCCCTTCACCTAAATAAACAAAACTGCCAAGTTACCACTTATCACATTTGGGTGGTGAATGGGTCCAAAATTATCCCTATCTGAAATACTTCGGTGTAACCTCAGATGGATGCCTAACGTTTGTAGCTCATCTGGAAGAGACATGTGAAAAGGCAAAATCGCGGACTAACCTTGTCCAAATCCTCACAAACACAATGTGGGGTACTGATGCACACACACTTCGAACAGTGACTCTAGCAATGTTGCACTCCACCACTGAATATTGCATATCAGTCTGGGCAGGCAGCTCCCATACCACATCTCTGAACATGCAGCTCAATGTTATGATGAGAATTATAACTGGAACACTGAAATCAACACCCTTCCACTGGTTGTCCACTTTTGCATGTATACCCACATTCAAAATACAGAGAGAGATAGAGCTTGTGAGTACAATCAAACTATGGCCAACCTGAATTTACCAATTCATGAGGACCTCCAGAAGCTTCCAAAGTCATGTCTGAAATCCTGTAAGTCTTTTTGGGATCAGGCTAAAGCTCTTATTCAATCATGAAGCACACTAGAAAGAATTCTCGGATAATGCTAATATCTCAAACAAATGTTTGATTGTTGATGCCCCAAAAGAACTTTTTAGGCTTCAACCAACCCTGGAAGCAATAGCCTGCATTGAACAGTTTCAGAACTTTACATGGCAGATGCTGTCATCTCTCACATCTCAGGAAGACGAGAGATAATGTAATGTTGGACACGAGTCACAAACTATGGACCACATTGTAAATCAGTGGCATTTTAGATTTACACCAAGCCACTTCCAAAGCTATGCACTGGCTCACTTATCTGGACTTGGTTATTTGAACATTGCTAATCAGCTCCATTGCCATAAAAAAGTAGAAGACGGTAGAAATGTATACATGTGTTCCCTAAGAAAAACGACTCAGATGTCTCCTTTGAGAACATTTCTGTCTAAAACTATAGAGCAATAATGCTGGTTTTGGTCATCTCTTTTAAAAGTGTTGATTACAGATTGCTCTCGCCCCTTGCTCCACCGATATGGCCACCAGGTGCCCGTTATCTACCGGGTAATGAGCGTTGGAATAGGGCGGAGGTTCGATCACTGGATGCCCCGGGGGGGGGTGACAAGTGCCCAAGGGCAGTGACGGGGATAACGCAAGCAATCAGGCGTAGTGTTAAAAATTAAGGATTTATTAAAGGAGTCACAGATAAGGATAAGGGATAACACAATTAGTTACAGCTTGGGCTTACAATATAATACTAGAACAAATAACACAAACACTACAATTACAAATAGAAGTTGGCCCTGGTATTTTTCTAAGTCCCAGTAATTATTCAGGTCGTCCCAGGGGTTAATAAAAGTGATATTGGTGCTGTTAATACTCATAAATGCAGCAACTAATCTTAGTAGACACAAATTGCTAGGCTCAACTGGTCCCCCTTGCGTTCAAGGTTTCCTGGTCAACGGGTTTCCCCTAGCAGGAGCCTTGGGGCGGCTGGAACCAGTCTCTGCCTCTTATCTAACAATACAGATGTACAGATATCCTTAACAACTAATTATACTTACACATACAAACCACAAAAGTTTCATTACGGCCGGCAAGCAGTCAGGCTCTGGGGAATGCGTGAGCCAGGAGAGAGCCAGGTTGATCAATCCTGGATACGGTTCGACGGGAATTCGAGTTCTCTCTCCCCCCGTCCCCAGGAGGGGGTCAGGAATATATAGCGAATTTTTCGTCATAATTTGTGATAAGCCAATTGTGGGGTCGCGAGTGGCTTATGCCCATACAAGGGAGGCAGTCGGGCCCCTACATCCTTACCCAGGTAGCAACCGTCGTGAGGGGAACTTCGTCCCTTCAGACCGGCTGACCACAAGGCTGCTTTTCCTGTTACAAGTTCTGCTTTCCAAGCAGCTACATGATCAGTGGCAGCTATGGGGGCTGGGGGGAAAAATCCGTTGGGGGTGGAGGCCGGGGCACTAGCTGCCTGGCCCTAGGGCCCAACTTGGGGGTCCAACATGCCCCCATGCTCCGGCCGACAACACCCAACGTACCTAAACCTCAGTGTCCGAGTCAGCGTCCGCTCCTACGAGCGGATGCGTCTCAGTGGCCGAGGCAGTAAGGGCACTTCCCACCATTCGCCGAACACAGGCCTTAACAAAAGCACACCCGAGGCAGAGGAGGCAGAGGCCCACCACGAGCGACACCAAAAGGGACTGAAAATAAGCCTTATAGGCACCAAGGCCCAGCCACTCCAGCCATGACCAGAAGCGGAAGGTCTCTCTGGACTCACGCACAGCAGTTCCCAAGGCCTGAAGGTCATCAATCACTTCACTTAAGTTTCCAGAGATAGAAGAAAGAGAGATACAGCACTTATCTTTAAACTGCGGATACATAGATATGAGGGTTTCACAAAAATCTCGTGATTGTAACAAAAATTGTATCATTAAGCGATTTTGAAAAGAATACTCTGCTAATTCATCTAACCGCTGATTAACTAAGCTGAAGCCCCGTGCAGTGGTGTTAGCTAGCGTTTCAATAGCCAATGATTGGAATAATACTTGCTCACGCAATAACATATATCCCACGGGGTTGAATAAAACCGCTGAAGATACTACAGAGGATAACGCACCCTTTGCCCTCTCCCACCATCCCCAAGAACGTCGAACCCGCCCGGCCGAACTGGGCTGCCGGGTCTTGACATAAAGACCACCCCCTTTTATTAGGATAGACCCGATGGTACATATACCTTTGGGATTGGGGGGGAGTGCTGCAAAGGCCGTCTCGCCACATAGCCAAAAGTGACCGGGTCTTAACTTATTTAAAACCCAACTAAAATAAAAATAGGTGTGTCTAAGAGGGTTAAAGAAGTCACTAAAGGGTGGGTCCATGACATTTATTTCCACGACAGTTTTATTGGTTATCGGCAGGGGGGTGTCCCGATTCATAACAGCGTTGCCGTGGGATACGTTGTCATAGATAAGGGTTTGGGAACAGTTTGGATACGTGCCTACCCAGTAGGGTGAGTTTGACCGGCCTCGTCGTCCCTTATTGCCATAAAACACCCAACAGTGGGACGCCATGGGTCTCTGTCCGGGTGACAAGGGGAGTGGGCCTAGATAACGTGCCGAAGTTTTATTAAAAATAGGAAAGACACGGGGGGAGATGGGGTTAAAATAATCATTTATACAACCTGTCCACTGCACGATAGGGAGCCACTGAGCAAAGGAGGAAGAACAATTAAGGGGACTATTAATACTACTAAAGTTAAACACTAATGGCAATAAATCAAACAAAGGCCTATTTACAGACAGCCTATTGGAACATGCAAGACAGTTGTCAGGTGTCAGTGAGGATAAGTCGATGTTTCCTCCCAGGACTTCTTGGATCCAATAGGCCGCGAACATAAGCTTATGGGCGTTCTCATCTACAGGATACGGCTGTCCTAGGTTCCGCGGATCGGGGCCCTTCTGGTTGTCGTCCCGTTTTCCTGCTGCCATTGCGAGCTGCAAGACAAACAGAAGGCGGCCTTATTGGCCCCCGTTAGTTCGTTCCTGACTCGGAACGCTTGCTTATCCAGTTATGATGGACCAAGGTGTGGGTGCCCCGGGCATCCACAATCGTGTAGGTATTAGGATATTTACCTATACTTACAATTTGTGCAGCGTAGGGTTCTCGGTGACCTGAGGCCTGTGGCTCAGCCACCCAGACTAGTTGGTCAGGCTGATATACGGGTGTCCAGGGGCCTCTAGGTCTGGGGCTGATTTCAGGCCAACGAGAATAGTTTGCATTGAGAGAGATTAGAACCTGTGGTAATAGTGCACTCCAACCCTTATAGTCAGCGTTGGGATTAACTGAACGAATCATGGTTTTCAGAACCCCGATTTTCCGCTCTACAACACCATTACTTTCGGGGTGATACTTTAAGTGAATATGGAGGGAAGCCCCCCATCCCAGCACTAATGCTTCAAAACGTTTGCTGGTAAACGGGGGTCCTCCATCTGCTTGAACTTCGGAGGGCACACCCCATGCTGCGGCTACCTGTTGCAGTGCCCCAGCCACAGCCGCAGCCGTGGTGGTATTTAGAGGGATACAGTGAGTTTGACGGGAGCCCAAATCTACCACTACCAGAGCCTTTGGGTGGCGACGGGCTCCAGGCAGGGGTCCCATTAAATCTATTTGCCACACCGCGCCAGGAGGGAAATACTCCGCAGCGTACGCCCACCGCTCATAACGTGGGCGGTTTTGGGACTTGATTTGTGCACACTTAAGGCAGGACTGCACGATTCTTTCACAGTCCTGCCGCCGTACCTCAGGTTTTCCCTGAGCACCTAGGGCTAACTGATTATATAGGCGGCCGCTAGGCAAATGCCCCCAATCCTCATGAAGCCATTGGAGGAATGGGTCGGTGTTAAGCTGGGGCTGCTGCCCCAGGCACACTTGGGGTGCTTGAATTTCCCTCATTTTGTGATCCAATTCAGAGTGGAGGGGGTTAGAGTCAGGACGATGTGATGGGCAATGGGTTATAAACCAGGGCCGGGAGAACTTACGTATGAGGTCAAAAATAGTCTCCCACAGGGGCATAAACGCTGTGGGGTTAGCCTCTCCCGTGAGGATGCTGAGACAAAATTGTGAGTCTATACCCAATACAACCTGATCAGAAACAGAATGGGCCTGGGTAACATGCTGGGCAGCGAGAAGGACCCCATGAACTTCGCTCTGCTGGGCCGATGAACCCGGGGGAAGGAGATCAACCTGAAAGTGGTCGCATTTAGCACAGAGGACTCCTGCCCGGGGGGTCGGGGAAGTGCCCCCGTCGGACACAATCCAGGGGTCATATTTTGTTTCTATACACAAGGGCTCCGAGGCTGCTGGGAATCGGACATCGTTTGGCAGCGATTTAAGCGTCCATTCCCGCCACGTGATTTCCCCCAAATAACACAGCTGTTGCCAAGTTAGGCTGGTCCCGTGAAAACTGGGGGGGGGCAGGCGCGTGAGCCAAGGAATAAGGTGTACCTCGGGGCCTATCAGGGTCCCTTTACTAGATAGCGGGGCCCAAATGCGTGCCTCGCCTGCGGCTAGTAACATAAGTCCTATGGGTCCATATCGATACTGAGGACCCTTGAGCCGTCGGGCCCAGTTATAAACCGGTTGCCCATCTTGTGATACCGAGTACCCATAGTGATGTTGTGTAAAGAAAAGGGTAATGGTAAAAGGTGAATCCCTTTTATATCGCGCTAGCCGTGGGTTGGAGGCAAACCAGGTGGCTATGTGTTCCAAGCTTTTTTGGGCCTCAGGACTCCATATTTCCCGTTTCCGTTTGGACGAGAGGGGTTCCTGGATCGTTTCCAGGTCTACAAGGTGTTTATCTGGGATGAAGTGTCGGTGATAATTAATCAGGCCTAAAAGTCTCTGCAGTTGCTTTTTATTCTCGGGTGGGTCTTTAACCCAAGGGTCTAAAATTCCCGAGGTGGGTTGGCCACAGTTATAAGGGTCATAATGTTGGCCTAAGAAGGAGAAGCTTTGAGAGGGCACGAGGTGGCTTTTTGCCTCATTAATTCGCCACCCATTGGCCTTTAGTTCGGCTACCACGGTATTAGTTACGTGTTGGACTATGTGTTCGTTGGGTCCAATTATAATTATGTCGTCCACATAGGCCAAAATGGTGGTGCCCCCAGTGGCTTCTACTCCCTTTAAGGTTTTTGCAAGAGCGGACGTGGCCAAGGTGGGGGAATTACAGAATCCTTGAGGGCACACCTTCCACTGGTACTGTGCGCCCTGAAAAGCGAAATTTAGGATTTGGGGTTTGTCCTCCAATGGGATTTGATAGAACATATCCTTTAAATCTAGGGTGCAGGCCCACCTTCCACTGGCATCGCTTAGCTGTTGCCGTATTTCTGGAATGGTGGCTGGGCCTGCGAATGGGAGGTGTCGGACTCGGCTATTTGCCTGCCTATAGTCAATTACCAATCGAAATTCAGAGGGGTTGCCGGGCTTGGGGATACCCCAGCCGGGAGATAGATAGTTTGACGCGATCGCCTGTGATATCCGTCCCTCCTTTAACAACTGGGCGAGCAGTTGCTTAATGAGGGGGATGCCTTCAGGCTTCGTGGGAATGGGGGAAAATTTCCATGAACTGTCATTAACAAGCTCGGGGCAATAAGGGGGGGGGGCTTCGGGCGACAGGGTGACAGGCAGAGCCTGACAGACTTGTTTTTGTAATCGCAGTCGTTTTATATCCCCAACCCCCAGCAAATTTGTTCCCCCCAACAAAGCCTTAACTTTTCGCTTATACCCCTTATGAATCAGAGTAAAGGTGACTACAGGCTTTTCTTCAATACTGTTAAGACCCTGAATAAACATAGTAGAACTTGTGGGTACATGGGGTACATCGGATTTTATAACGGAGATTTGAGCTCCGGTGTCCAACAAAAAAGATACAGGGGTATAAGGGGGTTTGGGACCGGCTACCAATAGGGTGTGATATGGTCGATCATCCCAAGTCTCTGTGGAGGCCGGGGCGCACCCGGCCTCTACTCGTTTTTTGTTCTCAAATAGTCGTCCCAGTCCCTCCATCCTAACTGTCTCCCCAAATCTAGCTGCTGGGTATCAGACATTTTCCGCAGTGCCTCCTTGGGGATCCCCTTATGTAACAGGAACCCAAAAAGTGCTCTTTCAGCCTTAGTTCGTTCAGGGTGTTTAGACTGACCCTTGTTAACAGGGCTCTCAGCTGGAAGGGCTGAAATGGGGTCCTTCGAGGCTGGTGGCATTCGAAGCCGGGACATGACTTCATATAAGGTAATAAGGGGTTGCCCAACCCAACCATGGAGCAGCAGGGTCCCCCCTGTGTCAATCGGTGGGGCGCCTTCTACGGCCATGTCCACTGCGTCCCGGTTGACCGGAATTTGAGTGGGGTCTGCGACAAAAATAAAGGGGAAGCCCGACTGGAGCTGTTGCGGGTTTAAATTTAACGGCGTCGCTTGTGGGTCCCACGTTAAGATGGACGCTCCGGCAATGGCCCATATAACTTCGTGGGGGGTGTTTATGCTGCCAGGGGGAATATACATGCCCTTAAAACTTCCCTTCATTGTTAGGGCGGCCGCGGCTGGTATAGTAAGCGGCCAGACCCCATTTCCTAAGAGGTGATGACCCGGGAACCCCGACGACCAATTAGACGTTTTGGCCAGAACAGCGGCCTCCTCCTTATCCACTACCTCCGCCCCATAATCCAGAGCCAGACGACCCAGCCATATTAGGGGTGCCTCGCCCTCCCTGCGCCTCGTGTCTGCTAAGAATTCCTTCAACTCCGCCTTAGTGCGAGTTCGAAGCTCGGTGGTCGTAACCGTCTGGCCTGTATTAGAATCCAACTTACTTTTGGTGAGAACAACGGGCATTGCCTCTATCTGCCCCTCCTTCTCAGGCGCAGGTGGGGCTGAGGGGAGTGCGGGGTAAATTAAAGGGGAAGGGGGGTCTTCATAGGGGGGTGGGCTTTTACTAGTCTGACTCCCGTCCTCCTGCTCTTTTTCACTTATCTCACATTCTGCGCTGTCAGTGCTGTTAGCAGCGGCTTGTTTAGCAGCAAACATAGTGCTTCCATGAAGGACCGCGCAGAGGTCCAGCGCCTTATTCAGTGCGCTGAACAAGACCGTGGACACGTCCTCTGACTTATACTCGTCTGGTCTAAGTTTCTTTGTTCGCCTGGTCTGTTCTAATTCCTGCACTAACTGGGCTAGCAACCCATGGGCAGGATCACCCGGCTGTACCCGGGGCGGGGGTATGAGTTTGGAAACGGTGGCCCCGGATCTTTTTATGATACGGCTACACTCCTTCCAAATGCCCAACGGTGTCTCGGTCCGACTAGTCTCCGCAACCCCCGTGCACTGGGGCTGCAGGGAGCTATCGGCCGGCTGACATTTAAAGGTGGGATGGCAATGGAGGAGACATCCTACGGCGGGCAGGGTTAATGAGGTCGTATAGCTTTTTGACCCTGACCCTGACTCTATAATACAAACCCAGTCTAGGGTGGGCTTCGCAGACTGTCTGCTGGCCACTTGGTGAAATTGCAGGTGTTGAAATTGCTCGAGCTCAGATTGCTCACGGTCCCCACTACACCACGGGCACTGACCCTCCCGAAGGCATCCTGTTCGTGACGCCATGTTGATTACAGATTGCTCTCGCCCCTTGCTCCACCGATATGGCCACCAGGTGCCCGTTATCTACCGGGTAATGAGCGTTGGAATAGGGCGGAGGTTCGATCACTGGATGCCCCGGGGGGGGGTGACAAGTGCCCAAGGGCAGTGACGGGGATAACGCAAGCAATCAGGCGTAGTGTTAAAAATTAAGGATTTATTAAAGGAGTCACAGATAAGGATAAGGGATAACACAATTAGTTACAGCTTGGGCTTACAATATAATACTAGAACAAATAACACAAACACTACAATTACAAATAGAAGTTGGCCCTGGTATTTTTCTAAGTCCCAGTAATTATTCAGGTCGTCCCAGGGGTTAATAAAAGTGATATTGGTGCTGTTAATACTCATAAATGCAGCAACTAATCTTAGTAGACACAAATTGCTAGGCTCAACTGGTCCCCCTTGCGTTCAAGGTTTCCTGGTCAACGGGTTTCCCCTAGCAGGAGCCTTGGGGCGGCTGGAACCAGTCTCTGCCTCTTATCTAACAATACAGATGTACAGATATCCTTAACAACTAATTATACTTACACATACAAACCACAAAAGTTTCATTACGGCCGGCAAGCAGTCAGGCTCTGGGGAATGCGTGAGCCAGGAGAGAGCCAGGTTGATCAATCCTGGATACGGTTCGACGGGAATTCGAGTTCTCTCTCCCCCCGTCCCCAGGAGGGGGTCAGGAATATATAGCGAATTTTTCGTCATAATTTGTGATAAGCCAATTGTGGGGTCGCGAGTGGCTTATGCCCATACAAGGGAGGCAGTCGGGCCCCTACATCCTTACCCAGGTAGCAACCGTCGTGAGGGGAACTTCGTCCCTTCAGACCGGCTGACCACAAGGCTGCTTTTCCTGTTACAAGTTCTGCTTTCCAAGCAGCTACATGATCAGTGGCAGCTATGGGGGCTGGGGGAAAAATCCGTTGGGGGTGGAGGCCGGGGCACTAGCTGCCTGGCCCTAGGGCCCAACTTGGGGGTCCAACAAAAAGTAGAGCTGGGCCTAAAATGCGTCACTAAATTCAGATTACTCCGTACACTTTAGGAAAAGTCCAGATCTGTATCCAGATCCAAAATTCTTGACTCTGGTCCATATTTATAGGATGAATGATAACTAGAATACTGAATGCAGAAATTTAAGGAAAGTTTGGATCCAAATCTGGACTGGAAATTTTCAGCTGTTCTATCTCTACTTAAGACTGAATCAACTTTTGTCTGGAATGAAACATAGGGTCCCTTGTCAGATGACTTGCCCCATATGCAGTAATTTCAGGGGATGAGTTTAAAAAATGGAAGGGTTTATGAAGGCTTATTAAGGGCAATGAATAAGAGGTGTAACAGGAGAGTTGTCATGGGAAAATGTAGGCAGGTTTTGGGCATTGCCACTGCAGAGAAGAGGATGAATTTTCAGGAAAAGTAGAATCTCACATCTGAAACTTGAGCATTTCAGTCAGCAGCATGATGTGCAAGATGGCAGATTTCCTCCAAAAAAGTGTTTATGGTTATTAGAATAAACAGCTTAAGACTTTATTGTCTGCATGTTGAGTATATTTATTAGTAGTACTATGGTTCAGGATCAAGGCTCCCTTTTGCTAGATCCTGTACAAATAAGTAGTAATGTTTCCTGCCCCAGTGACCTTATAAACTAATTTGTGACAAGAAGCAAATAATGAGTGGGACAAGGCTAATGAAAATGTTTTGTGCAAGTATGTAGGTAGCTGTAGTGGAGACTGAAAAATACTGGTGGCCATGAGGGTTTGTTGTTGGGTTTGTTTAAATTAATAAAATCAACTATCTCTGACTGCATGAAGAAACCCTTTGTGTAAGATTTGGTCAGTCCAGGGTAGATGAGTAATAAATCCTCATGTGATAAAACCGATATCTCTCAAAATATAAGTAGTATGTAGTGTATGTGAGAGAGAGATATAATTTCTTTTTAGAGTACAGGAAACAATTTGAAACATACTTGCTCCTTTTCCTACCTTAATAATGACAGTGTTCTAAAAATAAACACACAGTACCTTTGTGGTTTGGATTCTCATTTCATTACTGATCTACATGATTCATGTGTACAACATAGGGGTTTCCCCCCAATAACAGGTATATCCCTGCTTGTGGTGACTCAGGGTGGGGGAGGGGGAGGAGGGTTCCTTTCATATTTGCATGGTTCACCATTTGGTATGCGGTCTAACTCTTCACTCTGGCCTCTTTGAGCGCATATTGAAAGCTGTTGAATTTTTTGTATTTTTAATACTGGCTGGCTTCTGTGGGATTATCGGGGGAGGAATATGTGTGGCCTCTGGCAGGGGTGGGGGAAGGGATAGCTCAGTGGTTTGAGCATTGGCCTGCTAAACCCAGGGTTGTGAGTTCAATCCTTGAGGGGGCCATTTAGGGAACTGGGGTAAAAATCTGTCCGGGGATTGGTCCTGCTTTGAGCAGGGCATTGGACTAGATGACCTCCTGAGGTCCCTTCCAACCCTGATATTCTGTGTTACTTCCTGTTCTGGTTCTGACATTGACTCCCCTTGTTACCTTGGGCAAGTCATTGAATTTCTCTCCTTTAGCTTCCTCATGGGTACAGTGAGGATGAAAATAGTTCCTACTGTATTTCACAGGAATGTTGTATCTGATTCTAAATAAACTGGCCCAATCCTGATCCCATTGAAACAAATGGGAGCTTTGCATTGATTTCAAAGGGAGAATGCTCATATTTTGTAATGCAGTTTTTGTGTGGTGGTGGTTGGGTTCCCTTCCTCAAAAAAAGTTCTCAGCATTGGCCTAATTTTGTTCCAGTTGAAGTCATTGCTCTTCTTCGAGGAGTGTCCCCTGTGGGTGCTCTACTTCAGGTGAAAATGCAACTCTTTGCCTTTGATTGAAGATTTTCAACAGCAGTGCTCATCTGGATCACGCATGAGCTCTCCTTGTCTCATGCTGTTGTCAGCATCTGTCTTGTGTGCATGACCAGACATTCCCCCCCCGAGTTCCTTCCCAACCATCCTCAGCCTGAGACAAAATTCCCAGCGGTGTGAAAACCGATAGCTCTATTTAGTGTTTAGTATAGCTTTTTAGAGTAGTCTTAGTATAATAGTTACATTTACTTACCCTTTTTCTTTCCCTGTTTATTTTTTCATTTAGAAATTATTATACATATATTTTCTTACCCTCTAAAATAGTGAGCTGAACCACCATAGGTGGATCTATGGCCGGTTGACCAGGCTTCAGGTGCTGCCTTTCCTGCTGGGAGGCAATCCCAATATCGGATAGACACTCTCAATGTATGTGGTGCTTACATGAGAGAGACATCCCACAAAGTGGTCTCACTGCAGCAGCATAAAGGCTTGCACTAGAAAGAACAGAGACCTGTATCTCAAACTTACACTTATGGAGAAATCTCTGCGCCCAGCATTTGATCCCAGCTAGAAGACCCCCTCTGGACAACGATCTCCAGAAACTTCACCCTCTTCACAGAGGAAGGCTCACTCCTCCAAAAAGGTAGTGAGGAAAAGAGCCATTGAGAAAGAAATGGTCTCTGGCTCATTTTGTATCCTCGGTACTGACCACACGGTGGCAGAATACATACGAGGCACCAGGATCCTCTGGTTCATAGAAGATTAGGATTAGAAGAGACTTCAGGAGGTCATCTAGTCCAACCCCCTGCTCAAAGCAGGACCAACCCCAGCTAAATCATCACAGCCAGGGCTTTGTCAAGCTGGGTCTTAAAAACCTCTAAAGATGGAGATTCCACCATTTCCCTAGGTAACCCATTACAGTGCTTCACCACACTCCTAGTGAAATAGTGTTTCCTAATAGCCAGCCTAGACCACCAGCACAGCAACTTGAGACCATTGCTCCTTGTTCTGTCATCTGCCACCACTGAGAACAGCTGAGCTCTATCCTCTTTGGAACCTCCCTTCAGGTAGTGGAAGGCTGCTATCAAATCCCCCCTCACTCTTCTCTTCCGCAGACTAAACAAGCCCAGTTCCTTCAGTCTCTCCTCATAAATCATGTGCCCCAGCCTCCTAATCATTTTTGTTGCCCTCTGCTGGACTCTCTCAAATTTGTCCACATCCTTTCTGTAGTGGGGGGCCCAAAACTGGACGCAGTACTCCAGATGTGGCCTCACCAGTGCCAAATAGAGAGGAATAATCACTTCCCTCAATCTGCTGGCAGTGCACCTACTAATGCAGCCCAATATGCTGTTAGCCTTCTGCCAACAAGGGCACACTGCTGACTCATATCCAGCTTCTCATCCACTGTAATCCCCAGGGCCTTTTCTGCAGAACTGCTGCTTAGCCAGTGGGTCCCAGGCCTGTAGCGGTGCATGGGATTCTTCTGTCCTAAGTGCAGGACGCTGCACTTGTCCTTATTGAACCTCATCAGATTTATTTTGGCCCAATCCTCCAATTTGCCTAGGTCACTCTGGACTCTATCTCTACTCTCCAGCTTATCTACCTCTCTCTGCCCAGCAGGGCCGGCTTTAGGCCAATTTCATCAATTCCCCCGAATCGGGCCCCATGCCTAAGAGGGCCCCGCGCCCAGTGAGAATCTCTTCCCTGGCTAGAGACACCTTTTTAATTTTTACTCACCTGACGGCGCTCCGGGTCTTCGGCAGCACTTCAGGGGTGGGTTCTTCACTTGCTCTGGGTCTTGTGCGGCACTTAGACAGCGAGTCCTTCAGTGCCGCCGAGGACCTGGAGGGAGTAAAGGCCCTGCCCCCGAAGTGCCACCGAAGACTCGGAGCACTGCCCGGTGAGTACAATCCCCACGTGTTTTTTTACATGTGCTTTTTTTTTTTTTTTTTTTTTTTTTTTATTCCCTGTCATCCCTGCCAGGGCCCCGTTGAAACTGTTCAAATTGGGCCCTGCACTTCCTAAAGCCGGACCTGTATCCACCTTATAGTCCATTCATCCAATCCATGCTTTTTTAACTTGCTGGCAAGAATACTGTGGGAGATCGTATCAAAAGCTTTGCTTAAGTCCAGATATATCACATCTACTGCTTTCCCCATATCCACAGAGCCGGTTACCTCATCATAGAAGGCATTCAGGTTGGTCAGGCATGACTTGCCCTTGGTGAATCCATGTTGACTGTTCCTGATCACTTTCCTCTCCTCCAAGTGCTTCAGAATGATTTCCTTGAGGACCTGCTCCATGATTTTCCCAGGAACTCAGATGAGGCTGACTGGTCTGTAGTTCCCCGGGTTGTTGTTCTTCCCTTTTTTAATGATGGGCACTATATTTGCCTTTTTTCAATCATCCAGGACCTCCCCGATCACCATGCATTTTCAAAGATAATAACCAATGACTCTGGAATCACACCAGCCAGTTCCCTCAGCACCCTCAGATGCATCAGACCCATGGACTTATGCATGTCCCGCTTTTCTAAATAGTCCTCAACCTGTTCTTTCACCACTGAGGGCTGCTAACCTCCTCCCCATACTATGTTGTCCAGGACAGCAGTGTGAGAGCTGACCTTATCTGTGAAGACCGCAGCAAAAAAAGCGTTGAATACTTTAGCTTTTTCCACATCATCTGTCATTAGGTTGCCTCCGCCATTCATTAAGGGTCCCACACTTTCCCTGACCTTTTTCTTGTTGCTAACATACCTGTAGAAACCCTTCCTGTTACCCTTCACGTCGCTTGCTAGCTGCAACTCCAGTTGTGTTTTGGCCTTCCTGATTACACCTCTGTATGCTCAAGCAATATTTTTATACTCCTCCCTAGTCACCTATCCAAGTTTCCACTTCTTGTAAGCTTCCTTTTTGTGTTTAAGCTCACTGAAGATTTCACTGTTAAGCCAAGCTGGTCACCTGCCGTATTTGCTATTCTTTCTGCTCATTGAGATCGTTTGTTCCTGTGCCCTCAATAAGGCTTCTTTAATATACAGCCAGCTTTCCTGGACTCCTTTCCCCCTCATATTAGACTCCCAGGGGATCCTGCTCATCAGTTCCCTAAGGGAGTTGGTCTGCTTTTCTGAAGTCCAGGGTCCATATTTTGGTACCCTTTCTTTCTTTTGTGAGGATTCTGAACTCAACCATCTCATGGTCACTGCTGCCCAGGTTGCCTCCCAATTCTACTTCCCCTACCAATTCTTCCCTGTTTGTAAGCAGCAGGTCAAGAAGAGAATGGCCTCTGGTTTGTTCCTCTAGTAGTTGCATCAGAGAGTTGTCCCCAACACTCTCAAAAAAACTTCCTGGATTGTTTGTGCACTGTGGTATTGCTCTCCCAGCAGATGTCAGGTTCTGTGTGTACCGTGAAAGCCAGTGACCGCAAGTAGGCCGGCCCTGGGCAAACAGAAGCACACCTCCTCCACTACACTGCCAATTGAGCTGCCTAAGGTTGCGGCACCAAGGCACATCCACCTCAGAAAATTCAACAAATTCGTAAAGATCCAGTGGTTCAGGTTGGTCACATTAGTAATGATAATACCTGCAGTGGAACAGGAGGACTGACCCTCAGCCCTCAACATCCGGTATCAAGCAGAGTACCTCAGGGGTCGGTTCTGGGGCCAGTTTTGTTCAACATCTTTGTTAATGATCTAGATTGATGGGATGGATTGCACCCTCAGCTGCTGCAGGGTGGAAGAGGAATCCCCCAGCCACCATGGTGGCAGGGGAAACCATGGAGCCACAGCAGCAAAAGTCACAGACAGGTCACGGCTTCTGTGAATATTTGTTTAAGTCCATGACATGTCCGTGACTTTTACGAAAAAAAACCATGACAAAATCGTAGCTTTACTATAGTCAATCTGATCTCCTTAGTACTGTGATCTCCAAACACATTGGCATGGACCTGCTTCCACTTATTAGGCCATATGGCAGCAACCACATTCATAGTATGACACACACAACTTCACATGTGTTGCATTCAGGGCTGCCAAAGAACCATCTACATACCACACAAACACAGCCTGAACAAGCGCCTCACCATGCCGCTCAAAGTCAAAGACTCTCTACACTGGTGTACACAACCCCCCAACGTGTGTGTAGGAGTCCCTTTCACACAGACTCCACCTTCAATATTTCTCACAACTGATGCCTCCTTGATAGGCTGAGGAGCACTACACAATTCAGGGTAGGTGGTCACCCTCCAAGAATACTATTACACATAAATCTCATGGAGCTGTGCAAGGTTCACAATGCAAGCTTGCACTTTCTGCTCCTGATCAGGAATGAGACTATAAGGGCAATGATGGATAACATTGCCTGCATGTTTTATATAAACCGACAGGGAAGGGCAAGATCACTCTCCATATGCATCAAAGCAATGAAACTATGGAACTGATGTGTACGGCACAATGTCAGAATATCAGCTTTGTACATCACAGGTTGTCAGAACACTACAGTGGTTACGCTGAACAGAGAATTTTCTCAGGATCATGAATGGGAAGTAAACAATGCAGTTCTACAGAACATATTCAAACACTAGGGTCACCCATCCATTGACTTCTTTGTAACATCCTAAAATTGCAAATGCCTGCAATTCTGTTCAAGAGCAGACTTGGGGTTCCAATCCCTGGGAGATGCCTTCCTCCTCAAATGGGATACACCTCCGATATACACGTTTTCCCTGATCCTCCTGTTATTGAGGGTTATACACACAATACAAACAGACAGGGCCAAAGTCATTCTGTTAGTCCCCACATGGATCAGACAAACATGGTATTTGTACCTGGTGTGGATAGTGGTATGCACACCACGCACTCTTCCACTTCTGCCGAACCTTTCATCAGAGGATGCCGGACAGGTGTACTCCACAAACCTGGAGAGATTTCACCTGAGAACATGGCTCCTATGTGGTTCCAACATAAAGAATTAACCTGCTCAGAACAGGCGAAGGACATATTAAACAGCAGAAGAACAATCACATATACCTGCATAAAGGGAAGAGATTCAACATACAGTGTTAAAATAAACAAGTCAGGGCCATTTCCGCCCTCTTGTCCATGGTATTGGAATACATATTGGGCTAAAGACATCTGGACTGTCCCTTAGCTCAGTCAGTGTACATCTCGTGGCTATTACTGCTTTCCACCACAAGGTGGATGGCATATTAATATTTGTGCACCAAATGTTTTCTTATGGGTATTGGAAATGTCTACCCTGAAGTACATGTACCTACCCCACCTTGAGACCTGAACTTAGTAGTACACTGATTCACTAGGTCCCCATTTGAACCTTTAGCAACATGCTCTCTGACACATTGATGAAAGTGGCTCTCTCAGTTGCAATCACGTCAGTCTGCTGAGTGGGAGAACTAGGGCCCTCATGACACACCTACCTTACACATCTTTTTCAAGGACAAGGTCATCCTAAGACCCCACCCAAAACTGTTTCCTAAAATACCTTCTACCTTTCACTTAAACCAACTAATCCATCTTCCTTCATTCTTCCTTAAACCTCATGGGAGTAAACAGGACTCAGTACTACATATGCTAGAGGGTCAGGTGTGCTTTAGCGTTCTATCTTGACAGAACTAAGCCATTCAGAAAATCACAGAGACTTTTTATTTCCACTGAGGAATGATCTAAAGGTTCTGCTATTTCCAAACAGATTTGGATTTCTGGGTGCATCCACTTCTGGTACCAACAGAAGGATATACAAACCCCAGTGGGGATCCAAACCTGCTCCACCAGCTCCCTTTCAACTTCAATAGCCTTCCTAACAATGTTGCGATCGTGGACATATGTACAGCAGCCAGCTAGGTGTCACACTCATGTTAACAAAACATTATGCAATCAACCAGCATTCAAAATTAGACGCATTGTTAGGCCTTATTGTTTTATCACGTACTCATGCAACTCTGAAGCCCTTTCCATACAACAAGGTGCACTGCTCAATAGTCACCTGAAGTGGAGCACCCTCAAGGACACTCCTCGAAGAATAAGAGAAGGCTACTCACCCTGTGCAGTAACTGAGGTTTTTCGAGATGGGTGTCCCTGGGGAGTGATCCACTACCCACCCACCTCCCCTCTACTTCAGAGTTAAATTTCCAAACTCTACAGTAGAGAAGGAACTGAGGAGGATCTGGTCGCATGTGCTAGATAGGTGTTGACAATGGCAGAGAGAGAGCACATGCATGACCCAGATGAGTATTGCTGCTGAAATTCTCCAATCAAAGGTACAGAGACACACGTTCACTTGGAGTAGAGTACCCATAGGGAAGAACCTCGGTTACTCACCCTGTGCAGTAACTTTTTAAAACTCCTGTTGACTTCATTGGCAGCAGAGTTAGGCCAGCACTGAGCGCTTCTGAAAATGCCACCCTTTCTCTTTGAAGTGCTAAGAGTATAATATTATTGTTAATAATTATTTTATTGCATTTAAATCTGAATTAAATTCCTGAATCACTCTGTAAAAATATACTCAAGTCAGTAGTATCAAGGATGTTAGCTATCCTGTCTCTAACCACTGCTCTAATCACTAGACTCTTCTTCCAGAGTAACATGTAAAACCCAAGCAGAACTTCACTACCAGTTGCTCCCTGAGATCAAGTGGAAGAGGTATGTGCTATGGATCATAAAATCCAGGGTTCAAGCCCTGCTGATTGTGCAAATGGGGAAAAATAGTATCTAATCTTTTAATTAAGACTGTCAAACGGTATAAGGGGGGAGAATGAATGTGGCATAAGTAACCTTAATTCTGGCATTTCGTAACTTTTTTCAGTGCTTGACCTATGTTTAATGTAAGGTGTTTTCTTTTGGGTTTTTTTTTTGTATGTTCATGTCCTAAAGCCTTCTCTGGTACCCCCACAATGGCTGTATGAAAGAGAAGTCTGAGGGGGTATCATCTTTTCCAAGGGATCTGCATGGGATGAGGTAGGATGTTTGTTAGAGTTTCTCTGGCCTGCCCACCTAAGGCCCCACAACCTTCAGGTCCTGCACTGAGCACTCTCAGCTGAACCCAAGAATCTGTCTCTACATTGTTATTTGGCTGAACTGTTCTTTCTAATACTTGCCTTTTTATTAGGGTTTTCAATTAATTGCAGTTAACTCATGCGATTAACTCAAAAAAATTAATGGTGATTAATCACACTGTTAAACAATAGAATACCAATTGAAATTTATTAAATATTTGTGGATGTTTTTCTATTTTTTCAAATATATTGATTTCTGTTACAACACTGAATACAAAGTGTACAGTGCTCACTTTATATTATTTTTATTACAAATATTTGCACTATAAAAATGATAAACAAAAGAAATAGTATTTTTCAGTTTACCTCATACAAGTACTTTAGAGCAATCTTTTTATTGCAAAAGTGTAACTTACAAAAGCAGATTTTTTGTTACATAACTGCTCTCAAAAACAAAACAATATAAATTTTGTCCACTGAGTCCTACTTCTTGTTCAGCCAATTGCTAAGACAAACAAGTTCGTTTTTTTTTGCAGGAGATGCTGCTGCCTGCTTCTTATTTACAATGTCATCTGAAAGTGAGAACAGACATTTGCATGGCACTTTTGTAGCTGGTGCTGCAAGGCATTTACATGCCAGATATGCTAAATATTCGTATGCCCCTTAATGCTTTGGCCACCATTCCAGAGGACATGCTTTCATGCTGATGATGCGCGTTAAAAAATAATGCGTTAATTAAATTTGTGACTGACCTCCTTGGGGGAGAACTGTGTCTTCGGCTCTGTTTTACCTGCATTCTGCCATATATTTCATGTTATAGCAGTCTCAGATGATGACTCAGCACATGTTCTTTTGAAAAACACTTTCAGAGCAGATTTGACAATGCAAAGAAAATATTAATGTGAGATTTGTAAAAATAGCTACAGCATTTGACCCAAGGTTTAAGAATCAGAAGTGCCTTCCAAAATCTGAGAGGGACAAGGTGTGGAGCATGCTCTCAGAAGTCTTAAAAAAACAACACTCAGATGTGGAAACTATAGCACTCAAACCACCAAAAAAGAAAATCAACCTTCTGTTGGTGGCACCTAACTCAGATGATCAAAATGAACATGCATTAGTCCGCTATGCTTTGCATCATTATATAGCAGAACCCATCATCAACATGGATGCATGTTTTCTGGAATAGCGGTTGAAGATTAAGGGGCATATGAATCGTTAGCACATCTGGCACGTAAATATCTTGCAATGCCGGCTGCAACAGTGCCATGCAAGCACCTGTTTTCACTTTCAGTGGGCAACATTATCTCCTGTAAATTGTAACTAAATTTGGTTGTCTGAGTGATTGCTGAAGTAGGACTGAGGGGATTTGTAGGCTCTAAAGTTTACATTGTTTTATTTTTCAGTGAAGTTACTTTTTGCACATAATTCTATTTTTGTAAGTTCATCTTTCACAATGAAGAGATTGCACTACAATATTGTATTAGATGAATTGAAAAATACTATTTCTTTTGTTTTTTACAGTGCAAATATTTGTAATCAAAAATAAATATAAAGTGAATACTATACAATTTGTATCCATGTTGTAACTGAAATCAATATATTTGAAAATGTAGAAAACATCCCAAAATATTTAAATAAATGCTATTCCATTATTTTTTAACACCGTGATTAATTGTGATTAATTTTTGTAATCAATTGACAGCCCTATTTTTTATCCATGTCATATCTTTGAGTGGTTATTCTGAACACATGCATTGTGAGAGATGAGGTTAGTTTTGCTTGTACCTCTTAACCTTCTGATTCATTTTTGAATGTGTAATAATGTGGGAGTTCACAAAGAAGAGTCATGTTGTCATAGTAAAAAATAGTCAAATCGTAATCCTGGACTTGTGGCGGGTTTTTGATCAATCTTCAATGGTTTTGAGTGCTTACTGCAAGGTACTGGATATCCTCAAATCCCACTGGCTTCTATGAGAATTGAGGGCATGCAACACTTTGCATGACTGAACCATTAATTGCATGTATCTGTGTTACTGATGTTGCTCATGGAAAGGAAGG
Source organism: Gopherus flavomarginatus (assembly GCF_025201925.1). Classification (NCBI taxonomy): domain Eukaryota; kingdom Metazoa; phylum Chordata; order Testudines; family Testudinidae; genus Gopherus; species Gopherus flavomarginatus. Next base: position 183,735,792 of record NC_066619.1, read on the forward strand.
GGAATTCCCTTTAAATGTCTATATCAGGCCTACTTTTCCAGGTACTGCCAGGAGCGGCCCTTAAATCTGAATAAATAATATTTATACACTCTATTCTTTAGAGTAGACACTCTGTTCTTTGATATTGTGTGTTGTATGTTGTATGTCTTGGCTATACGTGGTTGAACAAAAATGTCAAAAGATTCCATTTTTAATGTCTAAGAAAGAGATCTAAGTGAAACTGAGATCTGTGGGAGACAAATTTCCTATGTTAAAAGGAAGTGTCCCTGTTTAACATAAATGTTAGCAATAGTATCAACAATAACTTAATAAAACTATGCGTGTGAAACTTATTACCCAGTTTTTCACATGGGATTCTTTTTTCTTTCACGGGGAACTTTAGTGGAAAATAATATTACATAGTTGCAGTTGTTATCTTGAACCTAGGAAGGTGGAAAAATACAGCATTTTGCTGTGTGCTTACCAGAATTGTTCAAAATCTTCTCTCTGTCCAGTGGTGTGAATTATACTACCAGAGCTAGGGAGGCCTACTGATTGTTGTCATAATTGAATATTATTTAGGCCTAGCTTTCACAATATGCAAGTTGAAGTTGGGGGCTTCCACTGCTTAATGTGAAATAATAATAATGATAATGCCTAGCTCTTAGATAGTATTTTTCATCAGTAGATCTCAAAGCACTTCACAAAGGATGCAAGCATCATTATCCCCCTTTTACCAATGGGGAAGCGAAGGCACAGATTAATGAAGTGACTTGCTCCAATGTTTTCCAGCAAGCTAGTGTCAGAACCAGGAATATAACCCAGGTTTCCTGAGGTCCAGAACAATACTCTGTCCACTATGTGCCTGTGTCTTAATTTCACTATCTGTAAAGTGAGGATAGTATTTGCTTATATCACAGAGGTACTGTGTGACATAATTATAGGTGCAGGCAACATTACCTATAGACAGGGTTGCCTGACACTTCCATTATAAGACCCTATAACTTTGCCAAACAAACTGTCTGGACTGAAATTTTCTATGTTGGGTGTCTACCCTGAGCTGAATTGTTTTGGAAAGTGTAAGCAAAAATTGTTCAACTATTAAAACAAGATTAGGGGAAATGTTTTGTTTTGCCCATGTTAACAAATTTGTTAAGTTATTATTTATTGTGTATTTAGAGCATTTAGAGTGTTCATGCTTTGAAGCAGGGACTTGAAGTTTGAGAGGGGGGATGGCTGTTGTGTCAGGGATATGCCTTTTGCTGTTCCTGTGAAAATTCAGCCAAATTTGGTGAACCTTTGAAAAATCTCATTTGAAATATGCTCAGATGTGTTAGTGGATAAATTCTTGTTTGGCAGCTGAATTCTCTGAAGATTCGGTCTACATTGACCATGCTCCCGTCCACAACAGCAGGGGCTGAGCAGGACTTTTCCTTAATTTCTGTCCCTGGCTGCTGCAAGCCTAGATGGAGGCTTGATATAGGAACTAAGAGCTGGAAGACTGTCTCTCCTGTGCTCTCAAGGCTCCCCCTTCTGGGGAGGAGGAAGCTACTTGACTCAAATGCAGAGGAGAAAAGAGCTGGGCTTGTGGGGTCATGGGAGTACATTGGGACAAAAAGCCTGGGACTGGGAACTGGTACAGGGGAGAGGGAGAAAAACTGGGACTGGCTGGGCAAGGAGACCCTGACTGGGAGCCATTGAGGGGATATGGGGGTGACCAGGAGCCAGTGGGGGGGGGGGGGAAAGGATCAGTTGAGGAGCCAGTAGTGGGGAAACTGGGACCAGCTGGAAATGGAGGGAGGCTCTGAGAGGAAGCAAGGATTCTGGAATGAGGAGGCAACGTGCAGGGGGTGAGATGAGAAACTGGGTCTTGGAGCCATTTGGGGAAGAGAGCAGGAGGGAGAACTGGGATTGGCTGGACAAGGAGCCCAGAGCATATACTGGCATGAGGAGCCTAGGCAGGGAAACTCCGACTGATAGTAGGGGAGGTGACAATGACGGAAACAGTGGTGTGGGTTTAGAGAAGATGGCATTATTGGTCTTAGGTACAGATAGGTACTATTTTTTCCACAGGACCCTTGGTTCATTCAGTGCACAGGATGGACCTACTCAGGGAACAAGTCAAGGTTGTATAGTGAAAGAGGCTTTTTGTAGGATCTCTGCCTCACTTTTGCAGAAGTTGGAAAGGGAGGGGACAACTGGAAGCAAACGATGGCCTTGTGATTAAGGTAATTGAGTGCTGCTCTGGAGACCTGGATTCTATCCCTGCCTCTGCCACCAAGTTCCTCTGTGATGCTAAACAAGACAATTAAAGCAAATTTTTCACAGGCAGTCACTAATTGTGTGTTGCTCATTTTCTGGGTGCCTGACTTGAGACCGTGGAGTTTCATTTACAGAAGTGCTGAGTGGGAGCTATACTTTGACCATCTAAAGTTCTATATAATGCTAAGTACTGTGAAAAATCAGTCATTAGATGTCCCAAATTGGGCACCCAAAATTAGTGAATACTTTCTGACCTTAATCTCTCTGTTCACCATCTTTAAAATTAGGATAATGCCCCCTGATCTCACAGGGGTGTTGTGAAAATAAAAAATGTTTGTGAAACACTGACCTACTACTGTGGTGAACACAACAGAAAAGCTCATGAGGAAATTAATTATTCTGCATTGAGAGCAGGGTTTGAATATTGTGTAGTAAATAAGGCATGGGGCCACATATTGAACAATGAAGAGAAAATAAAATAATGAATAGCTGCTTGTTCAGTGAGTATTGTCCATCCTGTATACTGAATGAGGCAGGAATCTTGGGGAAAAAAATACTACCTGATTACATAATTAAAGAATGTACCATAATACATACACACAAGCATAGGCGCCGACTCCATGGGTGCTCCGGGCTGGAGCACCCACCAGGAAAAATTGGTGGGTGCTCTGCACGCACTGGCAGCCAAGCTCCCCACCCTGCCCCAGCTCACCTCCGCCTCCTCCTCTGAGCGTGCTGCGTCCCCACTTCTAGTCCCAGCACATGCTGCCACGAAACAGGGAGGAGGGAGGAGCGGGAACGCAGCGTGCTCAGGCGAAGGCGGGGAAGAGGCAGGGCCAGGGTGGGGATTTGAGAATGGAGTCCAAAAGGGGCAGGGATGGGGCGGAGTTGGGGCGGGGACTTTGGGCAAGGGATAATGGGGCAGGGCAAGGGTGGAGTGGGGGGGGGGGGGTTTGGCACCTATGCGCACAAGGTGGCTGAATTATGGTTGCACAAGTAACATCAATTTTGGCATTTCTTAGCTTTTGAGTTCCTGTCTTTGCAACTTTAATGTTTTAACATAGTTTTTTTAATCTATAATTCATAAAATCCTACCAAATTCACGGTCTATTTTGGACAATTTCATGGTCACAGGATTTTAAAAATTGTAAATTTCATGATTTCAGCTATTTAAATCTAAATTTCACGGTGTTGTAATTATAAGGGTCCTGACCCAAAAATGAGTTGTGGGGGTAGCAAGGTTATTGTAGGGGGAATGTGATACTGTTACCCTTACTTCTGCTCTGCTGCTGTCGGCAGCACTGCCTTTAGAGCTGGGCAGCTGGACAGTGGCTGCTGCTTGCCGGGAGCCCAAATCTGAAGGCAGAGCTGCTGACAGCAGCAGCGCAGAAGTAAGGTGAGTATGGTATGGTATTGCCACCCTTACCTCTGCACTGCTGCTGGTGGGGCTCTGTCTTCAGAACTGGACACCTGGCCAACAGCTGCCACTCTCTGGCCACCCAGCTCTGATGGCAGCACAGAAGTAAGGGTGGAAATACCACAACCCCCTAAAATAACCTTGTGACCCTCCTGCAACTCCCTTTTGGGTTAGGACTCCCAATTTGAGAAATGCTGGTCTCCACCGGGAAATCTTTATAGTATAGGGTGAAAACACACAAAAGACCAGATTTCACGGTCTGTGATGCATTTTTCATGGCCACAAATTTGGTGGAGCCCTAGTAATTCATGTCTGTTTGTAAAATGTTTTTTTAGCCCAAAAGAAGGTGCTGTAGAAGTGTGAAGTATTACTAGTATTTAAAATGTATATTAAAATATAGTTTCAGATAATCTACATAATTGTAGCAAATTAATGATGCAATTAAACACTTATGCACTGTATGTACAACCTGCTTGTAATTCATAGAACTTTATCTTATACATCCAAGAATAGCAATTGACATCTGAAATGTTGCTCACTGCTTCTTTGCTCATGTATATAAACTGAAAACCAAATTTGGCTGTTACCAATGTAAATCTAGTGCAGAAGGAAAGGCAAATCAAGCCCATTGGCTTCCGTGGATTATCCAGATTCCCGTGGGTGTAGACTGAGAATAGAATTTGACTCACCATTTGCAGAGGGAGGAATGTGAGCCCTGCAGATGATGCTTGGGGTTCATTAAACTGAAATAATTATGAGAATCATGAATTCTGAACTGAAATTGTAGGGTTTGCTTTTACTTGTATTCAAATATTTATCTGGTGTTTTTCCATCCAGGAGATGAATGAAAGTTTTTAAAGAGAAAAAAAAATCAAAATGTAATAAAATGATTTGACTCAACATTTTGCAATAATAATAATAATAAAAGTACAGGTTTATTAGTCATATCCTCTAAAGGATTTCTTGTAAAGCAGCTTCACCTTTTGTAAATACTCCCATGTGATTAGTTTAATAAGGAATCTCTCCTTTTAAAAATGAATATTTTTTAAGAAAGTGAATTTTTTAGTATCCAGTAAAGTTGCTGAATTGATAGCCCCAAAAACTGAAGTCAGTCCTCTGTGCCAGATCTTCAGAGATGCTGAGTATTAAGAGATCCATGTAAAGAGCTTCACAGAGGAAGCTATTTCCAGAATAAAACAGCAAGTTTGGTGGTCTTACAATACCCAGAAACTTTGGTACATATTGAAAATAATTTATTGGCACTTTATATATTGATTAATAATATGCAAACAATATATACAAACATAGAGCATTCCTGTAACAATGAGCACCTATATCTCCTATTGATTTAAATTGAAGCTCTGAGTGCTAAGCATTTCTGAAAATGAAGCCACCTCTATTTTTATCTATTCAATAGATAAAGCACGAAGAGTATAAGTAAGAGGTGCTGCCCCTTGTCATGTTTCCATTTGTAATGCTGACCCAAGCCAGATGATGGGATAAGAGATGAAGACCAACAGTTCTGTAATTCACTGCTTTATTACATTAGGCAATAGTAAATTAAATCTCTGGCAAAAACTGCAGAAATTAATGCACTGAGTCCCCTGGTCTGGAAGAGAACCAGTTGGGGAACTAGAGGAGGTGATTGCAATGCTTCCAGATTGTCCTGGGTAAAAGTAATATTAAAGAGAAATCTGAGTGTGTGAACTCTTCCGCAGCGCTAAAGTGACAGGCCCAGAAGTATTGGAAATTTCCACTACGTTACAGGTGGAACATGTGGAGGACTACAAACTGCTAGACAAAGACATTCAATAATTTCAGGTATACTGTGGTGAATCTGTGAAGTAGTAAATCTGTTGCTCTTCACTCTTTAGTACTAGAAATAGGCAGAGAAGGTTGAGGTTCCGGGCAGTTGGAACACAAGAGGCAGCAGCATGGGAAATGGCTGTGGAGAGAAGACCAGGCAGTCTGAAAACTGAGACTGAACTGTGAGCTAGTCAGAGAAGTAGCCTGTTGCTGTCTGAAAGATAGGAGTAGCAGCAGCAGCAAATGGACACAGGACCGCGGCCTGCAAGGGGGATGCATGGGACATCTTTATGTGAGAGCAGCAGGAGAACAGCATAAGGAGTCCCATAGGATGTTACTTTTATACCCCTGCATAGGACTACGTGAGGTGAGCTAAAAAATGAGCACCCACCAAGAAGCTAGTGTCTGTGGAGCCTAGTGCATGGAGTAGTTGTGATAATTTTGTCTGTGCTTTTAATACATGGAACATGCTACCAGACAACTAGATGGAACTGGTGTACACTAGCACCCTTAGTGAACACCTGCAGAGCGATCAGTTACAATACTTTAATCCACAAAGGTGCACTACATTACAAGCAAATAGCTGTCAGTTGAGCCCATTAACCATATTATTACAGATCTACACAATAAGCTGCATCACAAGAATATGAGATACTTTGAGAGAGAATTATTTATGGTATAACTGATGGATCAAATCAAGGTTACTGTGAAAAATGGACTTGACTTTGCAAAGAACATTATTACAGGACCAGTAAAAACAGCTCCAAAATGAGTATTAAGGAGAGAACAGCAGTAAATCTGATTTAAAAATTCATTCTAAGGTCTAAAAACAGAATACAAGAGTATTAAACAAGTCAGAGAGACCAGATTTGTTTGCAGTGACTGTTGAGGCAATCATAACTGCTGCAAAGATGACCAGCACAAGGGTGTAATGTCATGCATTCAGTAAAAATAACCATTTTGCAAAAATATATCATTTATCACAAACTCCAGAAGAGTATAAAAACAAAATACATGCATGAAAATGCAGCTTGTAGACAAAACTCAGATGACAATCCAGAAACAGAGTTCACTGCTGGATTTCTTATTACATTTACCAAGCAAGATTCTGCAACAGATTGGGTTTAACACTGGAAATAAGTGAGCAAAAAGTGAATTTCAAAACAAATATTGGAGCCATGTGCAACATAATCATAGTAAACATAAGCAAAAAGCTTAATGACTACATAGGATAAAGTGAAAATATTAGCTCATTTCACATAACTTCTAATGAGCCCACAATATCATGATGTAGAGTTTGAAATATTGGCGCATGAAGTCCCTCCCACACATTACCTTTTTATAACCTTTACACTCATCAGCTTACTGGGGTCAGGAAATGTGAACCACTATTCTAAGTTTTCCAGTGTCATACATTTGTTAAAAGCATCAGCAGTGTGAGCTTCCCCACAATGCCTTGCCAGTATACTTTGTTAACCCCATATGAATTTCTTAAGCTATAAGAGGGCAGTTCACTCCCAATGCCCAGTCAGCTCAGATGTCTTTGAGCCTGCTGGCTATGGTAATTGTTGTGGATTCATCTGATTGCTTTACTTTTGTCGCTGGAAACATTCTGAAGAGATGGGTAGATGACCGACATCAGAATTTGCTGTGTGCTTTACTATGGGTGAGACTAGATAATGCAAACAAGATAGTCACTTATCAAAACTTGCTACCTCACTTAACAATGGAGAAAATTCTGGCAATGTAGCACTAGTTAAAATCTGCAGCCCATTGTTACAGGAGTTAAAGCAAAAAAAAAAAGTAATAAGCACATTGGATCTGAACATCGAAGACATTAATAGAATGTGGTTGACATAATGACATTGATAGAATGGCAACATGGCACCTATTAAAATTTGGGAGATTTCTATCATCACTGTGCACTGTAACATTTTTCATTCTTGCAGGGAGGGAGTGACTTTGAGTGGTGGCATTCTAATTTTAATGTAGAAGTGAAACTGGACAACGCCACAGAAGAGGAAGAGAGAACAAAACAAATGAGTGACAGAGGACTGTTTATCAATGGGAATTTTGGTCCCAGTTGGAATCTCCCATTTCTTGTGTGGTCTGTTTTGCTCATGTTTCATATTTTTTCACTCTTTTGTAGTCATATATACCTGTCTCTCCCCTCCTCCTCTTCCTTCCATTGTTTTCTCTTATCTCCATCTTCTCCATTCTCCTCTTCGCTACAAATTTTATATGTATCATTTAACATTGTTGATGCACACAAGCTATCAGGTAGGAAACTCTGATAGGTAGAACTGCCTGAGAGCGAGGTGGCTCCATTTTTGAATGAGCACTAGAAAAAAGAAACAGTGCCACGTAGTGATGGAAATACAGTACTACAGTTACTATTAAAATGAATGGGGAACCTGCAGTAGAAATATTGTCCTTTATTCTATACTCCATTTTTTAATATCCTTTTTGATTTTATTCTTCATTGTTTTGTGTTTCCAGAATTTATGGCTTCCCTCCTACCAGATGGAGTTGGAATATATTGACTTTAATGGTGTGTTTGTTTATTTGCTAAAGAAGGGGAAACATAGAAAGGTGGAGTGGGCAGATTGTCTAATGTGAAGTGGAGGAGGCACAATAATGGTCTTGAATTCCTTGATGGGAAAGTTCAGGCTAGAACTATAATGATAACGGATGAGGAGTCTCTGAAATGTTGGGGAAAGTACAGGTCAGAGGTAGTGAGTATCGGGACTTGTGTTTCATGATCCAAATCACCTTGTAGATAGCATTGGAAATAGAGAACGATTTGATTTGAATTATATAGGAAATGCATGACCAGCTAGCCTTTTACAGCTGTTTTTAGGCTGCACACTACCTCGTATAGCCCTTTGGCAGCAGTATCCAGAATAGAACTCAGAGCCTCCTCCAGAAAATAATGGTGCCAATCATTTGAGCTAAAGGAGAATTTCAATTTGCTGTTAATAGTATGGGGCCCATGATACCCAGCTGCTCAACTCTGATTCCATCCTATAATCAAGACAAGATAATCATACTGGTCTCTGCTTGTCTCCTTACAATGAAGCAGCATGAGTTTACAATTCATGGCCTCTGTGTGTGTTATAACCCACAATACTCATGCAGCTGTAGGCATTCCAAACTACACCAACTACCCCATCCACCTTTTACAAAAGAACTTGGAAGAAGCTCTGCAATAGGAATGTTACGTACTTTCCCTTCACCGAGGTCCTCCTACCACAGATATTTCCACAGAGAGTAGGTCATCAGGTCAAATGTCAGCAAGGATACTGCCCTGACATTGATGATATCTGCTAACAGTTATTAATTAGTGCTGGACTGCTGCCTGTGAAACCATAGAAAGTGTTGTGATATGCTGTACATTAATGGTGGGGCTGAGGGTAGGTCAACACTGAGCAATTTTGAAAACCACCTTACTCTCTGGCAATTTGGTTTTTATTTTTATTCCAAAAGAGGGGCAAATTTAGATAGGGGCCTTCTCCAGCCAGATACAATCATTAAATTGTGAATTTTTACAGTAAATGTTAAACTAAAAAAGCTGTTTGGAATCCCAGACCATTTGTACAATACATGTGTGGCCTTAAAGGGACAGTGTCCAGAAGAGGGTCATATTTTTTAAATGAGTTTATCTGTGACCAATAACACTAGATTATTAAAAATCTAATATATTTTTTCACCATTTAATGCTGGCTGTTCATTTTTTACACTTTATTTAGCTTGAGCATTGAAACTAGACTGGTCTTTTTTACTTTTTGGTTCTTTTACAATATTGGGGTTATAAAAGTATCATTCTTTGGTTCTGTTAGTTTGAAAATCAGTTGAGCTTCAGTTTTCCAAAGAGATGTGACTGCTGATATCCGGCAGTTGGCACAGATAATTTTCAGTGAATTGTGGTGGTACTTCACCTAGGTGGAAAGGAGGGAGTTATGTGGGGAGGGGAAAACACCTTGAGGACTTTTTTTTCCCCCCCCCCGAGGGTAGATGGATCAATACTCATTTGGAAACTTGTGTAAAGAGAGAACTTTTTAATAAGATGATTATCCGTCTCTGTTCTCCCATTGACTTTAGAGCCACTGTGCCATAAAGAGATTTACTGGTTGCAATATGGCTCTGCTGATCTATCTCTCTATCTTGCATTCACCACTGTGCCTCCCACTGTCTTCTTTGCTAAAGGGCATTTAACACATACATTATACTGTGGAATTTTCCAACAGTTCTCAGACACAGTGGCATAAAAATTCTGAGGTTGATGGCCTATGCTACTTCTTAAAGTTTGTAACAAAACAATTTCTAGTCTTATTAGTACTATTCAAAACATTCAAACTTTGGGGCAAGTGTTGGCTAATTAATCATCTTTTTTTCTCTTGATTGCATTAATTATGATGACATCATGTTTTGTTAATGCCACAAAAACCCGATAGTTTAGTAATTTAGGGACATTGCTTATTGACATCTACAGCAGTATTAAGCATACTTCCAACTCCAACATGGAATCAGTTCTTAGCAGATTATAGCGTTATTGCAGGGATCATCAGATGACACAATTACACACTTTGGTAAGTTCTTTTTCTTAGTGCATGAGGCAGATTTTAGTCTTGGAACAAAAACTGTGGTGATGTTTTTCTGAGGCAGTTTCTTTAAGGGAGATGTGGCAAGCAGCAAGAGATTTTGCTGTCTGCGTTATCTCTCTAACTAGACTTTAATCTTGGGGCAGAATCGCTCCCTGGGAAAACAGGCATTGACCTCTGAAATATGGGATTGCCTGCATGCTGTGTGTGACCACCTCTGTTCCAGGACTGATTATATGAAGTAAGTGTGTATATATATAGTAAATAAACAAGTTGCACTAAGAACGTTCCTGAATTTCATGTTACTGATTTTTTCTCTGAAAAGCTCATCTGCAAGGCTAAGACTTCTGCTATTGCTTGGCAGATGGTGTGTGGGGGGCAGGGGGAATGGGGATAGGGGACAAGAACAATAAATGTAAGTACATAAAACTGTTCATTACTGTGGCACCATCTGTGAGAGGATTGCCATTTGACCATGGTAAATAAAGAGTCACACTCCTCCACAACTGATCAAGAATGTTTATTGGAATAAGGAAAACAGTGTTAAGCCTAAAGCAATGTTGTTCACTATAGAGCTTCTGCCAAGATTCTTTCACCACCCTCTCCTGTCTGGTTTCCTGCAGTTTTAAAGGAGCATTCTACATCTTTTCACAAGGATCTGAATGCTGTTATAATTAAGCCCCAAAACACCCCTATGAAGTAGGTGATTGAAAAACTTTAGAGGAATTACTGCAGCTGCCACTGGAGTGGAATATACAGCTATTTAACAGCACATAGCAAGACTATACAACAAGGTAGGAAGTGAATAAAAATGCTGTATCCATGTGATGTGCAAGAGCGTAAGGGATAGGCCAGTAATTATCTGTGTTGCGGTTTGGCCAAGGGCAATGTGTTAATTTTCCAGAAGCTTACCTAATGCATTAGGATCAAGATCTCAGCTTACATTCCATCCAAACAATGGGACTTGCAGCTTCAGACTGCTTTCTGTCACTGCACTGAAGACTTGGTTTAGCTCTGACTCGGGGAAAAGTGTCATCTACTGAACAGCTAACACCACTTCCGGCAGCACCTAGTGTACAGTAGATGCTCTTCCATCCATGTACTAACTTTAGGCCTACCCTGTGTAACTTGCAAAAAAAATAGACTATGTTCAGTCAGGGCTTTAAACTACTTGTTGCTATTAGAGGGAAAGCAAGAGCCTAAAAAGTCCATCTTATGAAATTTCAAAGTTATTGTATTGGAATTCCTGTTATCTTCATGCTTGCTTTAAAGTAATATTGTTCCTAATCCCTATAAAAGAACTCCATATGCTATTGACATTTCTAACGACTATCAGTAGTTTTCAATGTACAAATAGCTTTTTGCCTATACACCATTTATATGACCAGTTCAGTTATTACGACAGTGATAGCAGCAAAGAGTCCTGTGGCACCTTATAGACTAACAGACGTTTTGGAGCATGAGCTTTTGTGGGTGAATACCCACTTCGTCAGATGCATGACAGTGATAATACTCAGTGTGTCTAGCTTTTCACTATCCTGAGGCAAGTGATTTTGTGTTTGATAATTTGCAATTTCCATCTCTTGTAACTGTTGACTGTAGTGGTGGCTATAGAAATGAGATGATTTTAGTGCTCTTTGACTGCTCTGAAGTAGTATTTCAAACTGTAAGATCTGTGGACACCCCTGGTGTCCAAAGCAAGACTAGATTTTTCCAGTGCTTTGTCCAATCAAATTTTAGTGTTGTTGCTAAAGACTTGTGCATAAAAAACTATCTTATTATAATTCATTCTTTTTGAAGGAGACAGGGAGGGATGATTGGTGGAAGAAAATTCCTATTGGTGGGAGGTGAAAAATGGAATAGAGAAGGAAGGAAGTACCAAAGATGTGGGTAGTGGTGGAACGGTGAGTAAACAATTTTTTCCAAAGAGGGCAAGGGACAGGGAGACGGAAGGTAGAAATTTCCAGGGGCGGGGAGGAGAAGGAAAATTCTCAAAATAGGCGGGAAGAGGTCAAGAGGAGAATGCACAAAGTGTTGGAAAGGGAGGCAGGGCAAGGATGGGGGAAGAAAGGGAGCATTCATAAAATGAGAGGAGATGGGAGACAGAACCTGGTCATATAGGGAAAAATGCATAGATGTGTCAGTTAATTGACATAGATTGCATTTACTTTAAAAATAATGTTTATACATGCCTTTAACTTTGCACAATTTGTCTCTTGCCAATTAGCCCTTTCCCAGCCCAGAAACTCTTAACTGAACAGATAACTTGGATAGCTGTTTTTTGTTTGTTTTTTGTTTTGTTTTGTTTTAATCCATATAACATTTTGATTCTCTGTGAAATACTCCAGTTTTCCTCTACGGGTCAGGCTCCCTGGATGGGCTACAATCTCCCATGGTGCATCGTGATCACATCTCTTGGGGTAGGGAGCAGAACATCATGGGAAATGCAGTGTGACCAGAGAGCTTGACTTAAATAGCAACCTGACCCATTGATAAGATTGGGAACATGAGGCAACTGAGAAACGGCAACATTTCCAAATAAACAATTTTCTGCTGAGGCAACAATTTTCATAAAAAGTCTCTGCCTTCTGCAGAAAAGTTTTTGTTTTGTCAAAAACAAGTGCCCTAAAATCAAAGAGATTTCAGTTTTTAGTGGAAATATTTTGGGTTTTGGATTTTTGGAAAATAAATATTTTCCACAACAAGCAGACCCTTTTTATGAAAAATTTCGCTTTGAAAACATTTTTGACCAGCCTTGCTAATGTTGCACGCCTGTATAAGAGAGATGTATTGAATCATGACTGGGGTTTTTGGGCTCCTGTTTCTTTCCAACAAAAACCAGTCCCATTTGTCATCCCCCTCCCACTTTTAAAAACCAGCAGTCATGCCATCTGTTTCTTGCTAGAATATCTATGATATAAAAGTTAGTATACACTACACTTCTGAAACAGGCTTTGTCAAGGGAAATACCTACAGAGACAGGGATGGGAGTAAGAGTATGTAGGGACTTCTAGTAGACTTCATTGCAGATGTACTCGCTTTTGACCAGGTCCGAATATAAGAATGGTTTTTTGGTTAAGTGCACAATACTTGAGGGTAGATAGTCTCTTCCTAAAAACATGCATGAGTTTTTACCTGAAATGTTAGCAGATATGACAGGGCTGCCAAAACTATGAATACCACAGCTGATGTCTGACACTTGGAGGTCTGTGGTAAAGAGACTGGATTGGGACTTGGAAGACCCAGTTTCATTTTCTGCCTCTGCTCCAGACTTTGTATGTGGCTTTGGGAAAGCCTCTGCATTACTCTGTGCCTCTGTTCCCTGTGTGCAAAATGGAGGATAATAGTACCTCCCTCATGGGTGTGGGGTGGGGGCGGGGGAGAGGGGGGGAGAAGTATTGTTTGTGAATTCCTCAGATACTGTGGTGATAGGGCATAGAAGACTTGGATAGACAGAGTATTCTCTAGTTAAAATTATATTCCAACATTCCTTCATATTGCTGTTATCAGGGCTGTTCCTAGGAGAGTACAGGTCCCAGGGCGGAAGTGATGAATCCATCACTTCCAGGACCGACCCCTTACTTCTGGGACTGCCCATGCTGTGTGGGAGGCTGGGTGATGCGGTGCCTCCCCAAACAACCATGTGTGGCCTCACCCACACTCTACCCCCCTCAGGGCCCCGCTTCAGCAGTGCTGCTGGGATCCAACAGGCTGGGGCCATGCCACCCGCCTTCCCAGGGCTGGGGAGGTTTCAGTGGTGCCACCATGCGCTCTCCCTGTTGGTGCTCAGGGGCTGGGGAGGCTGCAGTGGCACCTTGCCACCCAGGCGCATCAGCCAATCGTGCAGGCCCACGGGGTCCCCTTCCTCTTAACCAAAAAAGACTGTCTTCAGGGCCCATCAGCCCTGCTCTTTGATTAGCCAGAGGGGCTGTAAGTGAATATGAGGCCCTCCATGTCTGTCTTTCCTGGTAAGAGATGAGTCCTCTGCCTTCTCATTACTCCCACAAAAGAGGAATCTTAAATGCATGATGAAAATAGAAATATAATTAGCAACTTTACAACTTTTTGGATTAGGAAGTTTTTTTTCAGTAATAGTTTGTAAACATGAAAATAAGGAAAGAAATGGATTTCTACTGGCACTTTTTAATAAAATTTCCTTTCACAACATTTTTCCCTTGCATTACTGTAGTGGTGGTGGTAATTTTCAATTACCTTTGGCCACAACTGTCCACGACGAAGTGGGTATTCACCCATGAAATTCATGCTCCAATTCCTCTGTTAGTCTATAAGGTACCACAGGACTCTTTGCTGCTACTCAGTTTTTTGATTGTACATCGCCATCTGGTGGTGAAAATGCAGAACTATTCTTTACTACACTATATTGTTTACTTTCCTCCTTCTGGGGCCATGTCTACATCTAAAATTTTGCAGCGCTGGTTGTTAAAGCTGTATTAGTACAGCTGTATAGGGCCAGCGCTGCAGAGTGGCCACACTTACAGCAACCAGCGCTGCAAGTGGTGTTAGATTTGGCCACACTGCAGCGCTGTTGGGCGGCTTCAAGGGAGGTTCGGGGAACGCGAGAGCAAACCGCGGCGAAGCTGGTCTCCTTTCCCGGTTTGCTCTCTCGTTCCCCGAACCCCCGAACAAGCAGGTCTCCTTCCCTGCGGTTTGCTGGGTGGTTTGGGGAACGCGAGAGCAAACCCGGGAAAGGAGACCAGCTTCGCCGCGGTTTGCTCTCGCGTTCCCCGAACCCCGAGCAAGCAGGTCTCCTTCCCTGCGGTTTGCTGGGTGGTTCCGGGAACGCGAGAGCAAACCGGGAAAGGAGACCAGCTTCGCCGCGGTTTGCTCTCGCGTTCCCGGAACCACCCAGCAAACCGCAGGGAAGGAGACCTGCTTGCTCGGGGGTTCGGGGAACGCGAGAGCAAACCGCGGCGAAGCTGGTCTCCTTTCCCGGTTTGCTCTCGCGTTCCCGGAACCACCCAGCAAACCGCAGGGAAGGAGACCTGCTTGCTCGGGGTTCGGGGAACGCGAGAGCAAACCGCGGCGAAGCTGGTCTCCTTTCCCGGTTTGCTCTCGCGTTCCCGGAACCACCCAGCAAACCGCAGGGAAGGAGACCTGCTTGCTCGGGGTTCGGGGAACGCGAGAGCAAACCGGGGAAGGAGACCAGCTTGATTACCAGAGGCTTCCTCAGGTATGCTGGGATACCTGCTTATTCCACGGAGGTCAAGAAAAGCGCTGGTAAGTGTCTATATTTGATTACCAGCGCTGGATCACCAGCGCTGGATCCTCTACACCCGAGACAATACGGGAGTACGGCCAGCGCTGCAAACAGGGAGTTGCAGCGCTGGTGGTGCCCTGCAGATGTGTACACCTCCTAAGTTGCAGCGCTGTAACTCCCTCACCAGCGCTGCAACTTTCTGATGTAGACAAGCCCTGGCTCTATCTTCTTTCTTCACTTCCCCAGAAGTCACCTACTACAGGACAGGCTCAACAAATAAAGTAACAGAATGCCACTAGCCATCACCTACAGCCCCCAGCTAAAGCCTCTCCAGTGCATCAGCAAGGATCTACAACCTATCCTGAAGGATGATCCCTCACTCTCACAGATCCTGGGAGACAGGCCAGTCCTCGCTTACAGACAGACCTCCAACCTGAAGCAAATACTCACCAGCAACTGTACATCACACAACAGAAACACTAACCCAGGAACCAATCCCTGTAATAAACCCCATTGCCAACTTTATCCGCATATCTGTTCAAGTGACACCATCATAGGATCTAACCACATGAGCCATACCATCAGGGGCTCATTCACCTGCACATCTACCAATGTGATATATGCCATCATGTGCCAGAAATGCTCCTCTATGGCCAAACCGGACCATCTCTACACAGAAGAATAAATGGACACAAATCAAACATCAAGAATTGTAACACTCAAAAACCAGTAGGAGAGCACTTCAATCTCCCTGGATAGTCAATAACAGACTTAAAGTTGCCATTCATCAACAAAAAAACTTCAGAAACAAGCTTCAACGAGAAACTGCAGAACTGGAATTAATTTGCAAACTTGACACCATCAAATTAGGCCTGAATAAAGACTGGGAGTGGCCAGATCACTACAAAAATAATTTTCCCTCTGTTGATACTCATGCCTTCTTGTCAACTGCTGGTAATGGGCCACATCTACCTTGATTGAATTGGCCTTGTTAACACTGACCCCTCATTTGGTAAGGCAACTCCCATCTTTTCATGTGCTGTATATTTATACCTGCTAACTGTATTTTCCACCTCATGCATCTGATGAAGTGGGTTATAGCCCATGGAAGCTTATGCCCAGATACATTTGTTAGTTTCTAAGGTGCCAGAATGACTCCTCGTTGTCCTTTTATGTTAACTGTCTTCTGATCCTTTCAGACACACAAGGGAGAAATTAAATGGATTTTCAGTTAGAGTACAGTGCTCAAGGAGATCATTATCATCTGTTGTGGTAAATATGTTATGCAAACCCAGGTCCTATCAGCCTGTTTCTTGTGGTCGGCTGGTGGTCCCGTCAGTCTTTGTAGTATTTGCAATCACTTGTTAAAATTAGCTTGTTTCTGCCTTTATGGTTGTAGAGAGAGTCTTCTGAATGTGACCAAATGCAGTTCTATCTGGAGAGAGACTGAGTGAGACATGGGCCAACTTCATTCTAGTGTGAATTTTCCCTCATAAATCTAAAAGCAATGTACGCTTTTGAGCTAAATGAGGAAATTAATATTGAAGCCTGATGATACCATCGTAACATCACGTTTGCTAACTATTTTATCTCTATTTAGCAGAAATATCCAGTTTCTATACAGTTTTTATACAATATGGTGTCTGAATATCCTAGAAGACAAAGGAAACTGGAGAATGCCATGGGCTTAAGGTCAGAATGAAGGAAAGGAGGGCAAATGAGGGGGAAGATAGAGGAGGAGAATAAGAGAGAGAGAAAAGAGAAGGGTGACAAGAGGTGGAAGTGAGGAATTAAGAATGGGCAAGGAGAATGGAGGTGCAAGCATGCAGAGAGGGAAGTTGAAGAATGGAAGGAGAGAAAGAGAAGCAGAGTGGAGAGGAAAAAAGTGATGGGGAAACAGGAGAGGAAGAGAGAAAACAGCAAAAAGAGAAAATGTCTGAGAAAGTAAGTAGGAAATGGAAAGAAATGGGAAATAGGCATGAATTTAGTTATTAACATGAATTTAATTAGCTTAATTTACTCAACATAGATCTTTCGAGGTACACAAATTGACACACAATGTCTGTAAATGTCTATACAAATTAATCTCAGCCCTTAGACTCTGGACAAGTTGCCAGAGCAGTCCTCCATTGCCCCAGAAGTTATGCACCACTGTGTTATTGACATTACAAATATAAGAAGAGTCTGTCATTTGCCATCAAGTTATTTGCTGGTGCCAAACTGGTGGTGACCTCCTTGAATAGATTATAGGAAAAGAGCCAATAGTGACAGGCCTGACAAACTAAGCCACATAGTTGTGGTTACTTTCTCAGACTGTTGCAATGTTGCAGCAACTTGGCAACCAACTTTAGCCCTTTTTTGTGGGGGGAGAAGAAAGCCATCAAAACTAAAAGAATCATAGAAATGTAGGGCTGGAAGGGAACTGAAGAAGTCATCAAGTCAAACCCCCTTAACTGAAGCAAGACCAAATGAACTTAAACCATCCCTGAATCTGGCAAATGTTCATCCAACCTGTTCTTTAAACCTTCCATGATGGGAATTTCACAAACTCCCTTTGAAGCATATTCAGGAGTTTACCTACCCTTACTGTTAGAAATATTTTTTGTTAATACCTAACCTAAATCTCCCTTGCTGCAGATTAAGCCTATTACTTCTTGTTTTGCCTTCAGTGGACATGGAGAATAGTTGATCACAGTCATTGATCTGTATAACTTTATAACTGCCCTTTACTGTTATCAGGTCTCCCCCGAGTCATCTTTTCTCAAGACTAAACGTGCCCAGTTCTTTTAACCTTTCCTCATAGATCAGGTTTTCTGAACCTTTTATCATTTTTGTTGTTCTCCTTTTAATCTTTGTGTGCCCAGAATTTCAGGATGTTCAGACCCCATGGTTTTGGGTAGAGAGGAGGATAAACATTTCTTTTCAATTCTGCCATTGTGACAGCAGCTTCTTATTTATCCTCATCACAAATTAGTAGACCAACCACACAGCACATTTTCCCCTTTTATAAAGGAAATTATACTCTTTAAAATGTAAATTTCATGGCATATAAGTGGCGGCTACTTTTAATCTTTTTAAAAGTTATTCTTTCATTTATTGCTGGGTATTGCCAAACTCCAGATGGTGCGTGTCCCCATTAACTATTCTGATGGAAGGGAGACGACTGGTCTGTCGAGGAGAGATGTGGGCTGCTGTTGCTTGAAGCATTGATTGAAGGTGGATGCAGGGGACAGTGGTTTTAAATAAAGGAATCTTCCATTAAAACAATGAGTGCCACTTTGATTCATTATTTGCATTAGAATTAGGGAGAGTAAGGGCAGGCATTGCTGTAAATAATTGTCTGACTAAAATGTTGCAGTGATCCTTCTTTAAGAATTCTTACATATCACAATCCTGAATAATCAACAACCAAAGAAATAGTGTATTTTGGGTGCAAGAAATCAAAGAATTGGCAAAGAGAAAAACAAAATTATGAAGTTCGGAAAGGCTTCTTCAATCTGTGTCTGTTTTGAAACTCACTGCAGGGCTGCTCACATATGTCAGATACATTTATTTTTGTGAACAGAAGTTTTCTTGATTGCTATTAAATCTGATATACAAGATCATATGATGGATTTTATAAGAGTTACTTTGGCAGCTTTGAAAATGATCAAGTATCCATCATGGCTCAAAAACCTGTCCAGTCAAATGTGAGAATAAAGTTGCACTAAGACTGTCCCTTAGAACCCTGCTAAATGACATAATAGATTCTAAGGTCAGAAAGGTCCACTGTGATCATCTAGTCTCACAACACAGGCCATAGAACCTCCCTATAATTATTCCTGTTTAAACTAATCATATATTTATTTAAAAATCCAATCTTCATTTAATAGTTGCCAGTGATAAAGACTCCACCATGACCTTTCGTAAGTTGTTCCAATGGCTAATTAACTCGCTATTAAATTATGTCTTATTTCTGGTCCGAATTTGTCCATAGTCAACTTCTTGCCATTGGATTATGTTATCCTTTTCTCTGCTAGATTGAAAAGCCCATTATCAAATATTTGTTTCCCATGTAGGTACTTATAAATTGTGATCAAGTCATCCCTGAAACTTCTCTTTGTTAAGATAAGTAAATTGAGCTCCTTAAGTGTACTTTTGTAAGGTATGTTTTCTAATTCTTCAGTCATTCTTCTGACTCTTCTCTGAACCCTCTCCAATTTATCAACATAGCCAAGATAAAATCTCTTTTCAGCTACCAGGAGTTTAGGATGGACTACTAAATTTTACCCAGTGAGAGTATTTTGCTGTCTGTATGTTTCAACTATTTCTCTTCTACCATCGGCATGGGTGAACTAATGTTGATCTCAAAGTATGACAGTTTTGAAAATGTAACTTAGGCTTCAGAGTCATTCAGGCATATTTCAAAATGTTATCCCTAGTCTCATCCTACCCATCTTTTCCAGGGAGGGCTCTTGGAACATAGGGGTCTTTTGGGCCAACTCTGTTTTGCCACCAGCACTACAGGGATATGAGTTGTATAATGCAGGGCTATTCTTGGCTGATTGCTTCTGAATGCAAAATAACAAGGTAACATTTATGCTGCAACACAAAATCACAGCTCTGTGTCTACTGGAAAAACACTCTTCATTTCAACAGATCTGAATATGGTAATTAACCCAAACAGTTCGCTCATCCCGAATTATAGAGACCCAGATTTAGCGAAGTACTTGAGTACGTGCCAACCTTTTAAGCACATGAGTAGTTCCAATGACTGTGCATGTGATGAGACTACTCATGTGTTTAAAGTTAGGCATATGCTTAAGTACCTTGCTGAACTGGAGCAGAGAGGAGTAAAGACTGTTTGTTTTTTCCTCTGAATTTGGATAATGTTTAGCACATTTTGGGTACCACTACAATATAAATTGTAAGTAATAAGTCTTATTTTTTGCTTAGAAACAAGTGATATATGTTCTTCCCTTTTGTGCCAAATATACCCCATTATAGCTCCAGAATCTTGTATCTTCTCTTGTTTCAAAACCTAATTGTCAACCAGAGCTCCCACTAAGGTCTTTTGACAGATGGTATAGTCTTTGCAGTAAGATTATTAGTTTCTGGTGTAGCAGTGTATCTAAAGTGCAGTTATACCCTGGAAAGTGACTGGCATTATGGTGTCCATTTTTACTGTCTTTCATTGATTTCCATATTCAGTGTGGTCTCAAACAAAAAACCTTTAGCCAAATGTTCCTGAATAAATAGATTCAGAATCTAAATTGGGATCCAGATCAAAATTTCACAGCTGAGCCCAACTCTATAATGGGCCAAGTCTCAACCTCAGATTTGAGCACTCCAAACTTTTGAGAGGTCAAAATCTGGATCTGAATTTTCCAGTTTAGCCCAATCTATATTCCAAAGCATAATCTTTCAGTTAGTATGTAAAAAGATTTCCTCCCCTCAATTTACCTTGCAATCTGGAAGTTGGGTTGAATTCTTTCTGACTTTGACATGACCAATAATATTTGTACTGCAACTGGGACTTAGACTCATAGACTTTAAGGTCAGAAGGGACCATTATGATCATCTAGTCTGACCTCCTGCACAATGCAGGCCACAGAATCTCACCCATCCACTTCTATAACAAACCCCTAACCTACGGCTGAGGTACTGAAGTCATCAAATTGTGGTTTGAAGACCTCAAGCTGCAGAGAATCCTTCAGCAAGTGACCCGTGCCCCATGCTGCAGAGGAAGGCGAAAAACCTCCAGGGAGTCTGCCAATCTGCCCTGGAGGAAAATTCCTTCCCCACCCCAAATATGGCGATCAGTTAAACTCTGAGCATGTGGGCAAGACTCACCACCCAGACACCCAGGAAAGAATTCCTTATAGTAACTCAGATCCCAACCCATCTAACATCCCATCACAGACCATTGGGCATACTTACCTGCTGATAACCAATGATCAGTTGCTAAATTAATTGCCAAAATTAGGCTATCCCATCATACCATCCCTTCCATAAACCTATCAAGCTTAGTCTTAAAGCCAGATATGTCTTTTGCCCCCACTACTCTCCTTGGAACACTGTTCCAGAACTTCACTCCTCTAATGGTTAGAAACCTTCGTCTAATTTCAAGTCTAAACATCCTAGTGTCCAGTTTATATCCATTTGTTCTTGTGTCCACATTGATACTTGTCATAAACAGATAGCTAAGGGTTAATGTTCTTTTACCTGTAAAGGTTTAACACAGGGAACCAAACACCTGACCAGAGGACCAATCAGGAAACAAGACTTTTTCAAATCTGGGTGGAGGGAAGGTGTGGGTGTGAGTTCTTTGTTCTTTGTCTTGGGTCTGACCCTATCGGCTCTGAGAGTGATTTTTCTATCTCCTGGCTTTCTAATCTTCTGTTTCCAAGTCGTAAGTACAAGGATAGTAAGACAATAGGTTTATATTGTTTTCTTTTGTATTTACATGTATGTAGTTGCTGGAATGTGTTAAATTGTATTCTTTTTTGATAAGGCTGTTTATTCATTTTTTTCCTTTAAGCAATTGACCCTGTATATTGTCACCTTATTACAGAGATCCTTTTATGTCCTTTTTTCATTCTTTTTATATAAAGCTTTCTTTTTAAGACCTGTTGGAGTTTTTCTTTAGTGGGGACTCCAGGGAATTGAGCCTGCAGCTCACCAGGGAATTGGTGGGAGGAAGAAGTCAGGGGGAAAATCTCTTTGTGTTAGATTTACTAAGCCTGACTTTGCATACCCTCTGGGGGATGGGGAAGAGAGATTAGCTCTCTCGGTACTTTGTGTTTCCAGGACTGGAAACAGGGAGGGTAGAATCCCTATGTTTAGAGTCACGGAGCTTGCTTCTGTATATCTCTCCAGGAACCCAGGGAGGGAACACCTGGAGGGGAAGAGGGGGAAGGGAAATAGTTTATTCCCCTTTGTTGTGAGACTCAAGGAATCTGAGTCTTGGTGTCCCCCAGGGAAGGTTTTGGGGAGACCACAGTGAGCTAGGCACTGTATAATTCCTAGCTGGTGGCAGCAATTACCAGGTCCAAGCTGGTAACTAAGCTTGGAGGTTTTCATGCTAACACCCATATTTTGGACGCTAAGGTCCAGATCTGGGAAAAAATGTTATGACAATACTAAGCTTAAATAATTCCTCTCCCTCCCTGATATTAATCCCTCTGATATATTTATAAAGAGCAATCATATCCTCCCTCAACCTTCTTTTGGTTAGGCTAAACAAGCCAAGCTCTTTGAGTCTCCTTTCATAAGACAGGTTTTCCATTCCTCGGATCATCCTAGTAGCCCGTCTCTGAACCTGTTCCAGTTTGAATTCATTCTTGACTTAATTAACAATCTTGTGAATGTGTGAGATCCAGAAAAGAACTCAGGCACATTTTCTTAACGATGTTAGCTTTTCTGTGATAACAGAAGGAAAAAGTAATAAACACTTATTTTTGCCACTTAGTAGATAAGACTTAACATGTATAGGGCGCAGATCTGTTAAGTGATAAGGTGCCATTTTTACACATGCCCATTCCTGAGTATAACTGAATTTCTTCTTAAAGTGCTTGCTCATATTGATTCCTCAAAGACTCAAGGGCAACAATGAAGTCCCTGGGTATGCACACCCCGGCAACCCAGCGGAAACCCTTCAAACCTCAGCAGTCACAGCAGCGCTTATATCCTCCTCAGCTGAGGCAGAATTTCTACAGATGGTGGGGACATAATGGCAGGAGGAAGCCCTCCAACCCCCCATCTGGATAAGCCGACCAAGCTATCATAGGGCTCCAAACAGGCCTTTTGAAGGGATACCCGAGGACAGTGTACCAGACTTCACTCAGGATCCTAACCTACCTTTTTTGAATTGCTTATCCCATTTCCACCATGCTTGGTTGCAAATAACCACGGACCACTGGGTCCTTCGCACGGTGGAAGTGGGATACTTTCTCCAATTTTCTTCTTTCCCATCCTCCTTCCCTGTCCCTCTTCAGGGACCTTTCTCACGAGCAACATCTTATTCAGGAGGTTCAGGTGCTCCTCACCATGGTGACGATCGAGGAGGTTCTGAGGAAATTAAAGGATAGGGGTTTTTATTTCTGATATTTCCTAATCTCCAACCCCAGGGGGGGCCTCCATCCCATTCTGGACCTGCGTGGACTCACAAATTCATGGTAAAGCTGAAGTTCCACATGGTCTCCTTGGGCAGCATTATAACTTCCTGGAGACTGGTATGCTGCCCTTGACATGAATGACGCATACTTCCATATAGCAATTGGCCTGGCGCACAGACACTTCCTCTGATTTGTGGTCAACCGTGAACACTACCAGTTCATGGCCCTCCCCTTCGGACTTTCCACGGCCCCCCAGGTGTTCACCAAATGTATGTTGGTTGTGGTGGCCTTCCTCCGTAGAAGGTGGGTGCAAGTATACCCTTACCTTGATGATTGACTGGCTGATCCAGGGCCGCACCAGAGAACAAGTTCAGTCTCACCTCCACCTAGTCAGGGATATGTTTCTTTGGTTGGACCTCCTTCTCAACATCGCAGAATCGGCCCTAGAAATGACCCAGAGAATAGAGTTTATGGGGGGTGGTTCTGGACTCCATTCATTCATGAGTCCTCCTGTTGGACTCTCATTTCCAGGCTATCATGGGCTTTGTCTGGAGACTTCAGAGCTTCCCAACCTCGATGGCAAGAAATTGCCTGAGTCTTCTCGGCCATATGGCTTCCTGTACATACGTGATCAGGCACTCCAGGCTCCGGCTCCGACCACTACAGGCCTACTCGCTTTGGTCTATTGCCCCGGGCATGACAGTCTGAACTTAGTGGTCACCATTCGTCCGTTGGTGGCTAGATCCCTGGGTAGTGTGCGAAGGGGTCCCCTTTCACAGTCCACAGCCTTCCTTGTCCCTGGTCACGGATGCGTTGTCCCTGGAGTGGGGCGCTTGTCTTGGAAACCTTCAGACTCAGGTTCTGTGGTTTCTGTCTGAGCTTTCCCTCCATATCAATGTCTGGGAGCTGATGGCGGTGCATCTTGCTTGTCAGGCCTGCGGGGTCATTGTGTGGTGGTTCTGCGGGGTCATTGTGGTGGTTCTCATGGATAACACCATGGCCATGTTCTACATCAACAAGTAAGGTGGGACTCGCTTCTGTCAAGAGGCCATTCAACTGTGGGAGTTCTGTATAGTCCACTCCATTCACCTGGTGGCATCCTTCCTTCCTGGGGTCCAGAACACACTGGCGGACTGCCTCAGCAGGTCCTTCCACTTGCACAAGTGGTCTCTCCAGCCGGATGTCATCCACCCCATCTTCCAAAGGTGGAGGTTTCCCCAGGTTGACCTGTTTACCCCTCGCAGCAACCAGAAGTGTCCAACGATCTGCTCCTTCCAAAGTCGCTGCCCAAGATCCCTCTCAGACACGTCTTGTTTCCATGGACGGGTCGCCTGTTTTACGACTTCCCTCGTGCAGAGGGTCCTGCTCAAGATCCCCAGGGATGGGGCACGGGTGATTCTGGTGGCCCCAGCATTGCCCAGGCAGCACTAGTACGCCATGCTGTTGGAACTATCCACGGACACTACAGTCCCGTTGCCTCTTCTTCCCAACCTGCTCAGTCAGGATCACAGTCTCCTTTGTCACTCCAACCTGCAGTCCCTTCACCTCACAGTATGAATGCTGTGTGGTTGAACAGAGCTTCTGTGTTCAGACTCCATCTGACAAGTATGACTGGGTAGCAGGAAGCCCTCCATTCCAGCCACATACCTGGTGAAGTGGAAGCGGTTTTCATGTTGGTGCAGTCAGCGCCGCACACCTCCCCTCCAGGTGCCAGTGCCCCTCATTCTGGAATACCTCCTGCACCTGAAGCAGCAGGGCCTGGCGGTGTCCTCTGTAAAGGTTCACTTCGCGGTCATCTCGACCTTCCACCTGGGCATGTCTGGCCACTCTAACCTCACCAATCCAATGGTTGCTCACTTTCTCAAGGGCCTGTACCGCATCTACCCTCAAATCAGTCAGCCTGTCCCCACGTGAGATCTTAACTTGGTCCTCTCAAGGCTCATGGGGCCCCTGTTCTGGCCAGTGGCCACATGCTCCCTCCTGTATCTCTCCTGGAAGATAGCCTTCCTTGTTGCCATCACATTGGCGAGGTGTGTGTTCAAGCTGAAGGCCCTTACCTCAAAGGCCCTTACTTTATACGATTTTCCATAAAGACAAGGTACAGCTCAGACCTCACCCGGCCTTTCTTCCCAAGGCAGTGTCAGACTTCCACACCAGCTAGGACACTTTCCTGCCTGTTTTCTATCCTAAGCCTCACGCCAGTCCCCAGGAGCAGCAGCTGCATTCCTTCGATGTCCATAGGGCCTTTGCCTTCTACATCGAGCACACTAAATTGTTCAGGAAATTGACTGTTTTTCGTTGCAGTGGCAGACTGGATGAGGGGCCTCCCAGTCTCCTCTCAGCAGATTTCCCCCTGGATTACATCCTGCATCCGCTCTTGCTATGAGCTGGCCGGTATACCAACCCCAGCTCTCACCTCTCACTCTACGAGAGCTCAGGTCTAATCAGCGGCTTTCCTGGCCCAGGTACTGATCCAAGGAATCTGAAGGGCAGCGACATGGTCCTCGGTGCATACTTTCACTTCACACAATGCCATCGTCAGACATGCCAGGGACGACGTGGCTTTCGCTAGAGCAGTACTGCAGTCCTCATTGCTTCACTCCAATCCCACTGCCTAGGTAAGGCTTGGGAGTCACCTAATTGGAATCGATATGAGCAAGCACTCGAAGAAGAAAAGACGGTTACTCACCTTTGTAACTGTTGTTCTTCGAGATGTGTTGTTCATATCCATTCCAAACCTGCCCTCCTTCCCCTCTGTCGGAGTAGTCAGCAAGAAGGAACTGGGAAGGTGCCGAGTCGGCTGGGGTATATATTGAGCACTATGAAGGCACCACTCCAGGGGGCTCCACAGCCGACCCAGCAGGTGTTGCTAGGGGAAAACTTTCCGACGTCTATGCACACGGCACATACGCACCTAATTGGAATGGATATGAGCAGCACATCTTGAAGAACAACAGTTTCAAAGGTGAGTAGCCATTTTTTTTTCAATTTCCACTCTTGTGAAAATCTTTGGAATTTTTTCCTTATGAATTGCAGCCCTTTGTTTGATTTCCCCCACCCCAGGTGTTCCATCCCTTCCTAGGATTGCTATTGCGTGACTGATCACAATATGACTTTTGGAGTCTAGAAATGAAGCAAGGCTATTTCAAGATATCTTGAGTAATAGTTCACCATGAGTCTCTCACTGTTTGTGAAGAATCCTGCAGCCAGAATTTACTGTTGTCAGGTGATGTGTGATGGGCTGGACTGCACCCTGAGGCCCTTTGCTGGAGGCCTCACAGCCCTGCCAGACCCCGTTCCAGAAAAGGGTAGTGGAGAGGGTTCTCCAAGCTGCCTAGAATGGCTGTATAGAATGCAGCCAAACAGAAAGGGCTGCAGGAAGTAGCCAATCAGAGCCCAGTAGGCTAGTATAAAAGGAGCTGCAGGGCCACAGTGAATGCAGTTCCTTGCTGGAACTGGTGGTATGTGGATGGTGTGCCTGGCTGGCTGAGGGAGCTACAGGACCTCGGACAGAGCAGTTCTAGCAGAGACTGGGGGAAGTGAGAAGGAATTCAGGGCTGGCTGCTGGGACTCAATCAGAACAAGGCTCTGAGGTAAGGGTGAAGAATGTGCTGGGGCCATGGGAAAGTGGCCCAGGGGATTGTAGCAGTGATGGAGTCTATTTAAAGGGATGTGGGTATGGCTACTATCTATAAGGTCCCTGGGCTGGGATCTGGAATAGGGGTCAGGCCCGGATCTCTCCCTTCCCCATTAGCCACTGGGTAAGTGGCCTGGTCTTTTGATGCACTGCAGAAGAGGGAACTGAACTCTTTTAGTGGCCCAGCAGGAGAGTTGGAGTTAGAAAGACCCTTAAAGGGTGAAGATATTGTCTCCAGGGAGGGAGCTCTGGGGCACCACTCTATAGCAGAGCAGGAACAACTTGAGAGAATCCAGAAGGGGCTGAGAGCCCGTTTGAACCAGGGTACTGCAATAGGCCCTGCTGGACTGATTGAGGAGTGAGACAAGGGATAGTGCTGCAGATAAAGAGACGTTACAGAGGGCACTGAGAGAGGTCCCTGTTGGATTTGTACCTTGGAAGGGGTTTGCTTTTTATTTCACATACAGACTGTGTGGGATTCAGCGAGAGGGCTAAGTTGCTGGAGACTCACTGCAAGGCAGAGAGAAAGTCCAGGCACATGCAGTTGGACAAGGGGACAGTTGCGAGAGGTGAGTGCCAGCCTGTTACGTGATGCATGCCTCCTTTTGCTAATTTCAGTGCTGCAGATACTGCTGTGTGATATTTAGGCACTCAGAGAAAAACAGAGTTCTCACTCTCTTTTTTGGATGCAGCAAAGTCAGATACTTTATTATCTCTAGCGATTGCTTGGAGGGAGAAAGCTAAACAGGTCTCTCCCTGACAAACAATTACAGCAAGCATTTATACCTTTTGTTACAAACAATAATATGCAACAGCTGCATTTTGTTTATACATAGGTCATTCTGGTATTTTATTTTTCTCATCAGTTTAAACTATAGTCTCCATACCATACTTAAATAACTCAAGGTTGCAACAACTTCTCACACAGTTCTTTCCCATTCGCCTCACACAATCCTCGCTTCTACATATCTTGCATTATGAGGGTTACAGCTTAGCCTGACAATTGCTCACAGAGGGGACTATTTGCACTGAAATCCCCTTCAAATACCTATCAGTTCTTTCTCTGATTCCACATTCCCCCATTTTGTGCTTCTAGAACAACTAACATCCTTAAACCTCTATTTGCATCAAGCCTTGGATTTCAGATTCTACATCAAATGCTTCAACCTTACGGTTTTGATTGGCTGAAATAACAATGCATGATTAGCATGGACATGAGAGGTATTACTATTAACACGTCCTTTACAACAACAATAACATAATCCTATACTAAATAACAATAATACAAGCAGTAACATTCCCATGGTAATAATATGATGGGGTTGCTGTACAATTTTAGTCACAAAGCACAATACATCATACTTAGTACATAAAGTAGACACTATAAGCTGTATGAAAGGCATTCTTTTCAGCTCGATATATATTTTGAAGCATGTGAATTTGCCCTTGTAAATCAGAGATTCTTTGAACCTCTGGTAACAGTGAAAGCAAATTTTGAAATCAATCAGGTACTAAGCTAGTCCAATTAAAGGGTATCTGAAACCTAAGGGCTACTCATAAAACTTCATCTGCAGGCCAGTAAATAATATGATTGCCTGCAGTAGTGGGGAGATTAAAATAAATATCTTGTAACTTGGTGGCCTCAATATGTACACAGCTATCATTAGCTTGAAAGAGTAGGTGTCCTGTCGGGTAGTTCCTTGTCCCCTACCCTCCCAGCAAATGTTACCCAATCCCACATGCATCCTCCCCATGGACCCGGCAGAATTTGATATGTGGGAGCCCACACCCCCCTAACTGGTCCATATGCTTGGAAGGAGCACTGTGAATGTCTGCACTTCCACCCAGAAAATCCCCAAGTATGTCTCCATGGCCACAGATCAGATGGTACTCCTGAAGTGTCTTTAAGGGCAGTGGGCCACACCTGGTGGTCTAGGTCACTCTGAATGGCCATCAGCTGGTCATTCAGGAAATCGTGAATTTCTGAACATGCTAGATCCTACTGCAATGCCTTCCCAGCCTCTGTGATATTCAATACCATCTCTGTCAGCAACTTCTGGGTCATAGAACTAAGGGCAGAAATAACATGTAACTCACCAACTCCAGCCTGTACTTGGGTTAGCTGCACTCCAGAAATAAGGTCAGTGGCCTTTTCTAGTTGCCCCAATTTCTCATCATGTTCTTGGCTTTTAAAAAAATTCCAAATTGCGGCTGTACTATTGGCCCCATCCCATAGGGATCCAGTCAAGTCCCTCTTCTTTCTAGAGGAAATAACCCAGGCCCTCTGTTGTGCTAATCTAATGGCAGCCCCCCATGAGCAATTTGGATATGTGGAGGTGATCTGGAAACTGGATAAGAGCAATGTAAATTTCACATTCCCTAGTGTTGTATTAATCACAGTCTATCAATATCCTAATACATCTCTCTTCAGTGTAGTACTATACCACATCTGTTGATTGTACACCTTTATGTACTTCCAGGAGGCATTAATATTAATAGCATAAGAGGGGGTATATTGTAATAAGATACAGGTTACATTATTAATTACTGGTATAGTTTCTATACAGATGAAATTTCTAGTGGCAGAACAAACTCTTTGGGTATTCATTTGATTATTCACTAATTGGGTGAGCAAATAACAATCAGGGCCTCTTTCATGTAACACATTGCAAACTGCAGGAACAGCAATCATATCTACTTTGCTATAGAACCCATCAATTTCAATTACAGATTCTTGGGGTTTATTTGTAGTGATATCATATATTTCTATCTCCACCAATCCATTTGTTTTCCACTCAATTGTTTGCTCATACGACCTATTCTGAACCTTAAAGCATAATCTTTCTGAACAAAATTTCAATAAATTACTAAGATGTGAAGGCCTTAGTCAATGGGTTTCATTAGAATTTACAGTATTGTCTGTATCTGGGTAAATTACAGTGGTGGTGGCAATGGTCGAGGGGCTGGAGGGGGTAATTTTTGTGGTAGCAAGGCGCTTTTGATATTCATAATCTGGAAGCCAATTAAGAAGGGCAGTGCATGCTGAAGATACTCATCCGAAAACACAGGGCGCAGCCTGTAGAATAAACCCCAAAATCCAATCAATACCACATTCCCAAGCACGGGTCCCACAAGTTTCTTCCTGCCAGTGTATAATTCTTTGTTCTTCACCAGGGTCAGTTCTTAATGTCTTTTGTAGTCAGGAATTCCTGGACTTTGGCAATTTCAGCAGAACGAGTATTTTCTTCTTTCCTGAAGCAATCGTGGCTCAGCATCATACAGGGGAGAGGTTACTAGCACATCACCCTGTAGTGCTTTGGTTTCTATAGCAAATACTGAATGCTGGTTAGCTCTGTCAGTGGACAAGGGAGAGGTTACCAGCACATCACCGTGTCCTTTTTCACCTGCTGTCCAGAAGGAGGAAAAGAAATACCAAAAGAAGAGACAGGCTGATCAATAGTAGGAGTGGAATTATCTCGAGGCAGAGGGGCTTTCTTGCAGTGAGAAGCATGGGTCCAGGCAGTCAGTCCTTGACACTTTACAGTGGTGTTGGTAGTTAACAGGACTTGGTAAAGGCCTTTCCAGTGTGGAGCCAGAGCAGTCTTTCATTGATGGTGTCATAAACAGATAAGTAAGAGTTAATAGAACAGAAGTACTTCATATCTCTTTTGCCTGTAAAGGGTTAACAAAATCAGTGAGCCTGGTTGTCACCTGACCAGAGGACTAATCAGGGGACAGGATACTTTCAAATCTTGAGGGAGGGAAGTTTTTGTGTGTGCTGTTAGAATTTGGTTGTTGTTCACTCTGGGGGCTCAGAGGAACCAGACGTGCAACCAGGTTTCTCTCCAATCTCTCCCATACAGGCTCTTTATAAGTTCAGAATAGTGAGTACTAGGTAGATAAAGCGAGTTAGGCTTATGTTTGTTTTCTTTATTTGCAAATGTGTATTTGGCTGGGAGGAGTTCAAATTTGTATTTTGCTGAAAGGATTTTAATTTGTACTTGTATACTTAGGCTGGGAGGGTATTCCCAGTGTCTATAGCTGAAAGACCCTGTAACATATTCCATCTTAAATTTACAAAGATAATTTTTACTGTTTTTTTTCTTTCTTTAATTAAAAGCTTTTCTTGTTTAAGAACCTGGTTGTTTTTTTTATTCTGGTGAGACCCCAGGGGACTGGGTCTGGATCCACCAGGGAATTGGTGGGGAGAAAGGAGGGAACGGGGAGAGAGGATTAGGATTACTTTATCTCTCAGGGAGAGTCTGGGAGGGGGAGAGAGAAGGAGGGGAGAAGGTGGATTTTCCTTTCTGTTTCAAGATTCAAGGAGTTTGAATCACAGTGATCTTCCAGGGTAACCCAGGGAGGGGAAGCCTGGGAGAGGCAACGGTGAGGGAAAGGGTTTACTTTCCTTGTGTTAAGATCCAGAGGGTCTGGGTCTTGGGGGTCCCCGGGCAAGGTTTTGGGGGGACCAGAGTGTACCAGGCACTGGAATTCCTGATTGGTGGCAGCGCTACAAGTACTAAGCTGGTAATTGAGCTTAGAGGAATTCATGCTGGTACCCCATCTTTTGGTTCTTTGCTAAGGTTCAGAGTGGGGAATTATACCATGACAGATGGACCCTACGTAGACTCAGTCTACTGGTTTCAATAAATGACAGGACTGCTAGGGTCTTTAGGTAACGCTTCTTTTACATGTGAGAAAAGAAACCTGACACATTTCATTAATGCCTGGCAGTGTTTGCAGATTTTACAGCTGCTTGGGTACATTCATGTCCCACCTCCCCCGCCCATCCTTTTGTTGGCTCAAGCCAAATCCCTCAAGCAGTGTCCTTGAGCAGGGCCAGCGTCAACTGTTCTGCTGTGTTTTTTTTCTTCCTTCTTTCCTTCTTTAACCTACAAAGGAAACTTCCACTCTCCACTTACACACCTTTTTTCCTACAATGAACACATACATATTGCCATTATACAGTACTTTAGTCTTATATTCATTGTGTGCCACGTACACCCTTTCAGTAAAATGACTTTATTAAAGAGCTTTGGAGTAACAAGCCAAGCCAAGACAAGCACACCCACTTTTGAGGAGTCCACTCGGTACAACCTCTGGTGTCCAATAGCTTTCCTCCCTCCTCAGCCCTCTGGCTAGAAATCTGAGGTAGCCAGAAGGATCCCATGTGCAATAAGAGGAGTGGGTTAACCTTTCATGTCCTTGCTTCCAAAGACTGTTGGTGTGCAAATTTTAACAACAATTTTTTTCAATTAAAAGATCTGGACAATGAAAATTCTTTTTTCTTACTTAATCAAATGTGTTAGACTTTAGTATATCACGTTTTCCTGATTTATCCAAACACTTTGTATTCCAGATTGAATAAAAGAATTATCTGCATTTTGTTTTAACCCTTCTATTTAATTTTGAACTAGACTGTCCCATGAAAATCTTAAACACAACAATTCTGGCCACAAGACAAATACCACAAGACAGGACGTAGAACACAGAACATAATTTCTTTTGTGCCAGTAAATGCATGGTATGTTGATTGCTTTTCAGCTGGCATCAGTTTTCTCTGTTTTTCTGAAAGACAAAAGGAATATAGGTCTACCCCTTCTGAGGCAGTCAGTCATTGCTTAAAATATTTCCTTTTTATACAAATACTCTTATTAATTGCAGGCAAAACAGAGGAATTGCCTATATTTTCTTGTATTTGTTTCATAGGCAGCCCGGGTTTCAATGGCTTCTATCTTTATCATTTAGGTAATTTGCATTAACACAGACATTCTCGGCTTGCTTTTGCATCAAAGTTATTAGCCACTTAGAGATTCTGTCTCAAAAGGACACAATTAACTTTTAACTCCTGTTTTCGAACACACAGTGATCTGAAAAAGACAACACAAACTATTGCTGCTCCCTTTGAAGTTCTAATATGATTTTAATTAAATAACATGGTAGGTTTGCATTTCTTTTACCCCTGCTACACTATACACTGCACATGTCCTGGGGAAAATGCACATTTCCTCCATAATTCAACTTCCACAACACTAGTCACATGCATCTGAGGAAGTGGGTATTCACCCACGAAAGCTCATGCTCCAAAACGTCTGTTAGTCTATAAGGTGCCACAGGATTCTTTGCTGCTTTTACAGATCCAGACTAACACGGCTACCCCTCTGATACTAGTCACATTAGTTTCTACACAAGGTGTAACTGTTTCTTTTGTGCTTACAAAATCTCCACCCCTAGTAAAGTGACAACTTGATCACATGGAGCCAGAGGCACTGTCCTTCTTTCTCTTTACCAGATCTTTTATCTGCTATTTTGTTACCCAAAAACAAATTCAAATCTTTTATTCTCCTGGCTTTGACTACCCTGCTGCAGCCACAACCTTTGGTCTTTATTTAAAACATTTTAAATCTTGCAAAGCATTAAGTCACCTTAAGGATTAAATGCTAACTACCATATTAAACAACACTAGTTTCCTATGTCTGGCAAAAGTATTCTCGGTTTTGCAACTTTAAAACAATACCATTTCATCTCAAACTTATAAAACATAGATTGTACACAGCAGGAGTGTTCTTCAGCAAATTCGACTGACTTATTCATAGTCGAATAATTCTACTTAAAAAACCTCTTGGCTGGATTACTTACAGACATTCCTACCAAATTTCACTGCTTGATTTCCTCCAGCAACTACAGAGTTAACTTCTTTCCCTGTTGCCTGCCCGCTTTGTGGGCCCAATCCTTTTTTTTTCTTGTTGAACAGTTTCTTCCCATGGGCTCAGGCTTGTTTCATTACTAATTTAGCAAGGAGGGTGGGCTTCTCAACTATCCCCTACCCTTCCTGGTTTCTTTTCTTAACAATATCACTCACACGTGTCACCTGAATCATTCCCCATCAGGTTTATCATCTGGACAGAACACACAGCCAGCTGGCATTTAACTGTTCAGTTTTCTCTCTAGCTGTCTTGGTACACATCTCTTCCCTTATTCCCCAACTCCTCTATTTCCCAATCCTGCTACGACTGGGGGTAGATCCACCTGCCAGTCTTCCCAGTCAACCGGGGTGGAGAGAGGACTGCTAAACCCCCCTCCGGTTCCCAGACCTACTGCGGCTGAGAGAGAACACACCTTTAATCATGCAATTCTTAACATATAATAATGTTGTTATATTATATTAATAATACCAACAATACCAAGCAAAGCAAACATAAAATAACAAGGGCAAAACAAATAGATGGTGTGCCTTCTGCAGGGCTCCCCCCTTTCTCAATTTTCCACCAAAACTGTGACAGATTTCTGTTACCAATCTATCCCTCGTGTCAGGTGATCAGGCTGACACTGCAGGATCATTGGGGGAAGATGAAAAAAACACACCATGTGACTGAATTTTAAAGCTTCATTAATAAAATAATAAAACAACAACAGAATGTTGGGAATGTTCCCACATCACTCAGGGGAAGAAAATGTTAATGCCTCAAACCCTAAGCCACTTTCATACTCACGCACGCACGTCCAGACTGGCCACGTCTGTGTGTAACGTCCAGAGAAGGCGCTGTGCAATCTCCAACTTGCTTCCGCTCTTGGGAGGGCTGTTCTTTTACACCCTGGGGTCTCCTGAGGCGTCTCTTTCAGAGACCTTTAGCTCGGTATTCCAGTCCAGGCCAGCTGACTGTGGCTTCTTCAGCGTCCCCAAACCACATCGGCTCCAGTGTTGCAAAGGCAGACTTTTGGGTCTCACTGGGCAGCCAAGCTTTGCAAATGTAATTTCAGTCCTGTAACTTGTATTGCCTTTGGTTTACCTCTGTCTCTATTCTTTTCACAGCCAGCTCGGGCTGAAAGCGTTTTTTTGTTTGTACTTGGCATGGTCTGTGTTGATTCTTGACCTTGAACGCAGAGCAGCTTTCTCTTCATCTCTGGGCCGAGCTGAATTTTCAAATTAACTCATTCCTTTTCCCTCCTTGCTTTCAGCCTTACCTTACATAGGGATATAAAGAAGCCAAGGGAGTTAATAAAATGGTTTGGGTAGGGAGGCATCCGGATGCTATAGACAAATTGTTCCCACTGTGTGTCAGAGGCTTTTGGTGATGTAAGAGTTCCTCTGAGTATGTGAGTTTATTTAAATCAAAGGTACCTTCTAGTGGGAATTGTTTAGATGGATTATCACGCATGCAAAAATTCCAATTCTCTAAATATCTGCAGGTTCTGGGACCATAATGTATGTACATGTAATATGCTGGGGTACCCTTAGGGGGTGAGAGGGAATGCTTAGGCTGTCCCTCACCCATTTTCCAATCACACAGGGAGGGCATCCTGTCTGCTAGCGGCTCATAAACTAAGGGTCTCACCCCACAGGGCACTCACACAGGAAAGATGAACGAGCATGGCCAAGACTCTTACTGTCATACCTACACCTCCCTTCAGCAAAGAGCGTCGGCTAGTCTCAGAGAGACGGCGCCGTTTACTCTCATTGCTTCCAGTGAGATGGTCAGATCATCAGTGGCTCCCATGGAGAGGAAAAGTGGGAGGGAAGATGGGTTCACTCTCTCCTAGACTCAGGCAGGCCCCTCGCTGGACCATGTCAGGCAGAGACAGCCCACCTTGGGTCGGATCTTTTACCGATCCACTAGGTGGAGTTACTAGGCTTGCTTTAGAGTATTTCTGGTCACAAGCCTACGACTTCGCAGAATACTCTGGGCATCTTCCGGCAACTCTCATTCACACTGGTGTACACACTCCAAGGCCTCTGTTTCTAAATACCACAATGCATCGGTTTTCTCCTCTTCATCTTTTTTTCTCCTTTTTTTATTATTATATTATATATATATATTTAACCTAAGGGTGTCACCACAACACCTCTGTCCGGGCTGAACACACTTGTGTTCTTCTCTGAGGGCGTTACCACAACCCCTCTGCACCAGTGTATTAACCTAATGCATTTCCCTTATGCATTAACCTTGTTGGGGGCGGCCAAACTATAGTCCCTAGTACTGCATACAACTACCTTATTGAGGGTGGCAAACTAAGTCCTCAGTACCACTTCCAACTAATCTTATTAGGGGCGGCAAAACAGTTCCCCAGCACCGCTCTGCATCTGACCTTGCTGCACAGTCAATAAGTTCGGATGGCGTAAGCCCAACAGGAACAAACGGCCCCACGGACAGTCCTCCTCCGATACCCCAATAGAGATTTCAGAAGGTCTCTTACCTCTATTCTGATGCCATGGGGTTCAAAGGGGAACGGTCCGCAGCAGCTACTGTTGTCTCAGCAGCACTTTTCTTGTTTCTTCTTGCACTTAACGCCAGTTTTACTCCAATTTAACTCCATTGACTTGAATGGTATTACCACTAATTTAATTGAGAGGAAAAGGCAGCCCATTTCTCTCTGGAAAATACTTGCCAAAAAGATGAACACTCCTACTTAGTATTAATATGTTTCAATTCCCAACTGTCCTGTAAGAATTCTTTTTAATATCTCATTGCTTTTTGAATTTTCTCTTGTTCCTTTCTCTGTCACCATCTCTTAATCTGCCTGTCCAGTAATCTTATAGACTAACTAGAGTATTGTTATCCTGTGATGTGATGTTATATGATATGGACTTTGCAGTCACTATATTTGCACTGTATATTTCAGTCACTATATTTAGGTTACCTACACTTTCCTTAATAAAAGCTTCTTCCGAACTTCACTGTGAGAAGCACTCACTTGTTTACAGCAGGCTTTGGTATTCAGCAAGCAGAATGCCTCCAGGGTTTAGAATTGCCTTTCTTTTGTCCTGTGAAATTTCATTCAGTATTTGCCAAGACACAAAGTGTTAAATTTTGCCATTTTCCCTCTCTCGTTTCTGTTACTCAGGAAAATTTTGGCAGCAAGTCAAAACAATAAATTGACTGTTCTGAGGTTGGTCTCAGCAACATGCACTGCACTCGGAGCTACCAGAGCAGCTGTAATAAGCTACTCCCACCACATGGCCCCAGTGCACTACATGGGGAAGGAGGAGAGAGAGAACCAGCCTGGGCTTCTCACTCCTGTTAAACCCCCTGAGTCTGACCCTAGTGATCCCAATCCCCATTAATACATTATTATTTGTATTACCATACCCCTAGGGGCCCTAGTCATGGCCCAAGACCCCATTATGCTAGGATCTATACAAACACAAAACAAAAAGATGGTCCCTGCCCTAAAGAGCTTATAATCTTAGTATAAGCCAAGAGACAGATACAGACTGATGGTGGACTACAAGGAAACAGTGAGACAACATTGGTCAGGATGATAGACAGCCTAACTGCTGTCAACTTTTTGGCAGACATCATGGCAAAAGAGAGCCAGGCCACATTCCCCTTAGCTACCACAAGGAGTCTGAACATGACTCCAGGAGCCCATCTCATACACATCCTTTCCCCCAGAACACAATGTGAGGCAGGATCACCCTGAAGTGAGGTGATAGAGCCAGGCCAGGCTGAACTCCTCACAACCACCCTCCAGACCAGCACCTGGACCCAGTTGTCCATCTTGCTCACATGCTGTGGGGCTATCTGATCACTATACGTGGGGCTGGGAAAGAATTCTTCCCCAGATCAGATTGGCAGTGACATTGGGTTTTTCCATTTTCCTTTGTTTGCAGTGTGTGGACATGGGACAGTTGTCAGGATTTTATGGATACATCTCACTTAACCATTTCCCTGCTGTTGTGGAGGACTTGGGAATGGGTGTACCTTGGTGCCTCCTGTTCTCTGCCTGTGGCACATAGTCTC
Source organism: Gopherus flavomarginatus (assembly GCF_025201925.1). NCBI lineage: Eukaryota > Metazoa > Chordata > Testudines > Testudinidae > Gopherus > Gopherus flavomarginatus. The sequence continues at coordinate 183,773,550 of NC_066619.1, forward strand.
CTGTGACCAGTAATGCTTTGGTCTAATTTCTGTTGTTGAGTTTGCTGTGCAGGTGCTGGATGGTGTTGGTGGTCTGTGATAGACAGGAGGTCAGACTAGATGGTCTGGTGGTCCTTTTGGGCCTTAAACTCCATAACTCTATCTTCCATCTTTGAGATAACAGCCTTCTCCTGATGCCAGCTAATGTAGTTAGTCCTCTAGCATAGGAGGTAGCGTTCCGGGCTGCAAAGCTGAAAGTTCAGGATTCAAACACTGATGATGATACATAGTGGATGAGGAATTGTTAATTACACATAATAGGATTTGTTTTTACCTTTTTCTTTACTACCACCACCCCCCAAAACCCCCACCCAAACTAGAAAATTACCTTTTTTAAAAAAATGCTAAAAGAACATTAGGTTGCAAAGTCAAGCGCTGCAAAGTTAGGAAATGCCAAATTTTTTGTTTGTGCAGCCTCAGTTCAACCCCCTTATGTGTATGTATTATGATAGTCTAATTACCTGAGAGCATATTATTACCTCAGCACTCAGCTTCATTCAGTGCCCAGGATGGTCACAGTACAGGATGGAATTGAGGTTTCACAGACATCCTTAAATTTGGCATTTCCTAATTTTGAGTGCTTGACAGTGCAACCTAAATAAGATTATTTTTAACATAGTGTGGCTGTCTCTCTCTCTCTCTCTCTCTCTCACACTCACACACACACACACACACACACCATATTTTACCACCTGTTAATTGTATTTAATTTAGTATATGCTTCTCAAGTATTATGACGTGAGGATGGTGACATAACCTTAGTCCCAGATTTGGACCTTAGCGTCCAAAATATGGGGGTTAGCATGAAAACCTCCAAGCTTAGTTACCAGCTTGGACCTGGTACTTGCTGCCACCACCCAAAAAATTAGAGTGTATTGGGGCACTCTGGTCCCCCTGAAAAACCTTCCCTGGGGACCCCAAGACCCAAATCCCTTGAGTCTCACAACAAAGGGAAATAATCCTTTTTCCCTTCCCCCCTCCAGGTGCTCCTGGAGAGATACATAGACACAAGCTCTGTGAAACTACACAGAGTGACTCCCCCTCTCTGTTTCCAGTCCTGGAAACAAAAAGTACTTTCCTATTCCCCCAGAGGGAATGCAAAATCAGGCTAACAATCCAACACACAGATCTCCCCTTGATTTCTTCCTCCCACCAATTCCCTGGTGAGTACAGACTCAATTTCCCTGAAGTAAAGAAAAACTCCAACAGGTCTTAAAAGAAAGCTTTATATAAAAAAAGAAAGAAAAATACATACCAATGGTCTCTCTGTATTAAGATGATACAATACAGGGTCAATTGCTTAAAAGAATATTGAATAAACAGCCTTATTCAAAAAGAATACAAATCAAAGCACTCCAGCACTTATATTCATGCAAATACCAAAGAAAAGAAACCATATAACTTACTATCTGATCTCTTTGTCCTTACACTTAGAAACAGAAGACTAGAAAGTAGAAACTGCTTCTCCAAAGCTCAGAGAAAGCAGGCAGACAGACAAAAGACTCAGACACTAAATTCCCTCCACCCAAAGTTGAAAAAATCCAGTTTCCTGATTGGTCCTCTGGTCAGGTGCTTCAGGTGAAAGAGACATTAACCCTTAGCTATCTGTTTATGACAGATGGGTCTTTCAGATCAGAATCGCTCTGCTAACACTTTTTGTTCTGCACACCCTGTACACCAACAGGTACCAGTATGAGAATACCCAGAGCATTTCTTTGGGCTGGAAAGTCATTTGGACATGATATTCTCCTGTCATTTTTAAATCCAGTGGTGAGGGAAGCATGAGCAGCAGTGGTAGATCAAGGGCTGGAGGTGACTTCTGTGATCCCAGGTCTTGTAGAGCTGTGTAAGTGGGTCTAAAACACTGCCAGCGAGGGAGGGAGTCCAAAAGGACATTCTGCTGAAGGTCGGGAGCCTCAGGGGCTGTAATTTGATTACTGGAGTTAACATGATATTGTCCTTGGATTGGCTGAGACTGTGCCTTTCTCCTACTTCACTGTTGTGTTGGGGTTCTTCACCCCTTTTCCTTTAGTTGCCCCTCAGAGAGACCCTGTCAAGCTGTCAGTGAATAATAATTTTTAAATCATAAGTACAAGTGTTTAACTTTAATTTGTATTTATGCTTCAGCTTCATTAGGACTTAAAGGCACCTAAATGTCTAATAGTCAAATTACTATTTTAATTATTTTACTGACTTTTACATCTTGTCTATTACATAGTAAAGAAACTGATACAGTAGTGGAGAAGAGAAGTAGAAAACAAAAAGAACTTTTTGTTAAAAATTTAAAATATTGTGTATGAAAAAGTAGGTGATCCATATTCATCAAATATGCAAATGAATGCATTGCATTATTTGCATAAAATATCCACATTTCTGGACCTTTAGGCTTAAGAGGTACGAAGACCGAAACCAGCAACAGAAAATCGGAAATGAGATCTGATTAGCAAAAGCAGAATTAGTGCTCAAGCTAAACCCTCATAAATGTTTGGAGGAATGTCACAGTGTTGCCAACAACCTGGCCCTTCGCACTTGGGATGAAAATAGCAGATAATGGCCAACAAAACAAAGAGCAAGGAAATAGAATGATGGATGCAGTAGAAAACATTTAGACTCACGGACCTTCTTTTGATTATAGCTCTGATATTTAATAAAGGTAGAGGAGAACATTGAAAGAAGATTAGGAGAAGGAGGTATCGTAAAAATAAGTAGGAGAGAGAAAGAGCAGTCTAATGCTGAGTTAATGGATGAAGCCTTAAGAGCTCATGCCATTTTTTATTTCCTTATGATGGATAAAGAAGCCATGTACGATTTGTTTGTTTTGTTTTAGAAAATCAGCACCTAACTAACCTGAAAGACACTCTAGTGACTGAAGAATTAGTGAAATGAGATATCACAAGAGCCATTTCTCATATTTCTAAAATAAAAACCATGACTTTAAAATGTAACTAAGCTAAAAAGAATACAAAAACAAACAACAGAAAAGCACAAACCTAGCTTCAAGTCAATTTTAATGTTATGGTTCAACTGGGAGTCAGATTAGAAAACAGTTACTGCGAAGCCTTAATTTTGAAGAGTTTGATTTTGGTTGGTTGGTTGGTTTAGGGAACCCTTTTCATAAAGGGTAATGATTCCTATTAATTCTCAGATGTCCGTAGCCTCTGTAACGCACTGAGATTTGGGCAGCCTAATGACAGGGAACATTTAGTTCAACTTTGTTTAAAGTAGTCTGAAGTTTTAATATACACTAAGTTGTAGAAGTCTCTTTAAGAGAAGACATTTGTTCACCTCACCTTTGTAAAGATACCTCAAAGATTTAAAAAGTCTTGAGAAGAGTGACTGAAATGCCTAGAAGTGTGCTGGAACTTTCATATGATCCGAGTTTGCAAACATTATGATTTGTTTAGCCTGGAATGGAAAAGAATGAAGAAAGGGGACTGCACTTATTTATTTATGATAAGAACATAAGAATGGCCATACCAGATCAGACCAAAGGTCCATCTAGCTCAGTATCTGTCTACCAACAGTGGCCAATGCCAGGTGCCCCAGAGGGAGTGAACCTAACAGGCAATGATCAAGCGATCTCTTTCCTGCCATCCATCTCCATCCTCTGACGAACAGAGGCTAGGGACACCATTTTTTACCCATCCTGGCTAATAGCCATTTATGGACTTAACCACTATGAATTTATCCAGTTCTCTTTTAAACACTGTTATAGTCCTAGCCTTCACAACCTCCTCAGGTAAGGAGTTCCACAAGTTGACTGTGTGCTGTGTGAAGAAGAGCTTCCTTTTATTTGTTTTAAACCTGCTGCCTATTAATTTCATTTGGGGACCCCTAGTTCTTGTATTATGGGAATAAGTAAATAACTTTTCCTTATCCACTTTCTCAACATCATTCATGATTTTATATACCTCTATCATATCCCCCCTTAGTTTCCTCTTTTCCAAGCTGAAGAGTCCTAGCCTCTTTAATCTTTCCTCATATGGGACCCTCTCCAAACCCCTAATAATTTTAGTTGCCCTTTTCTGAACCTTTTCTAGTGCTAGAATATCTTTTTTGAGGTGAGGAGACCACATCTGTACACAGTGTTCAAGATGTGGGCATACCATGGATTTATATAAGGGCAATAATATATTCTCAGTCTTATTCTCTATCCTCTTTTTAATGATTCCTAACATCCTGTTTGCTTTTTTGACCACCTCTGCACACTGCGTGGACATCTTCAGAGAACTATCCACAATGACCCCAAGATCTTTTTCCTGACTTGTTGTAGCTAAATTAGCCCCCATCATATTGTATGTGTAGTTGGGGTTATTTTTTCCAATGTGCATGACTTTACATTTATCCACATTAAATTTCATTTGCCATTTTGTTGCCCAATCACTTAGTTTTGTGTGATCTTTTTGAAGTTCTTCACAATCCGCTTTGGTCTTAACTATCTTGAGTAGTTTAATCATCTGCAAACTTTGCCACCTCCCTATTTACCCCTTTCACCAGATCATTTATGAATAAATTGAATAGGATTGGTCCTAGGACTGACCCTTTGGGAACACCACTAGTTACCCCTCTCCATTCTGAGAATTTACCATTAATTCCTACCCTTTGTTCCCTGTCTTTTAACCAGTTCTCAGACCATGAAAGGACCTTCCCTTTTATGTCATGACAGCTTAATTTACGTAAGAGCCTTTGGTGAGGGACCTTGTCAAAGGCTTGTGAAGGGCATTGTGAAAACTGATCAATCCCTCCTTTTTATCTTATATCATTAGTTTGATTAAAGGCAGTAAATTAAGAACAAATAAAAGAAAATACTGCATTACACAACATATTGTCAGCTTGTGAACTTCACTGCTTCGTTGCTGCAGTAAATCAAGTCATATGCTTTGGCTAACTAATGACCATGAAGAACTATGATAGTATTAGCAGTCAACAAATATGATATATCAGGGCATACATAAAGCAATTACCTGGTAGGGTGGGGAAGTCATTCCTGCTAATGTATGGCAGTGGACAGCTAATTCTGTGCAATGCAGGAGGATGGTGGTTTACCTTCCTGGAATGCATTAGGTACTGCTCACTTATTCAGGAAAGATATTGAACGGGATAGGTCAGTGGCCTGATCTAATATGGTAAATCCTATGGCTACATAGGTTAAAGAATAGCCTCCATAGATGCCTCATCTTGGCCAACGGAGGTATGGTACACATGCTACAAGTTTTTAGTAGATGACAAGAAATAGTCACATCAGCTGAACAGTATTTAATGTAATATGCTTTTAAATAAATTTGATGACTTGACATATAAATATACAACATGATTCTCAGTATCAGCTTTTCATGAATAGGCAATAAATAATCATTAAATTAAATCAGACCATGGATATAAAAATAGAAACTCTTTTGAAAATGTAACTATTATACAGGAGTTATGTAAACCATGCTAAAACACATAGAGGTGTCTGAAAAGGACACCTATAACTAAAATCATAAATAGGTTGTTAATCCTCCCTAGGAGGTAATGAGCCTATGTGACTTGCTTTAAGCACTCAGACAGCTATAAGAACTTTCACCTTGTTTTGCAGTAGATGGTGCTGCAAAGGCTGTTAATACACAGACAGTTCCGTTTATAATTGTGAGTACATTAAGACTGGCTACACATCTCAAAAGCTTCATAGATCAACTCTTCCTACATCCTAACTTCTTCATAGGATTTCTTCTTTTTTCTTCTGATGATGATGATGCCGGAAGAGAGAGACAAATTTTATGTTGAACACTGATTTGCTCCTTGGTGATTTTGCTGTTCACAGTTGAGGATTCAAGTAATTCATCTTAGTCTAGTACACTCCATTTCTCAAATCCTGATAAGAACTGTACACGTATATTAACTTGCCCTACACCTTCAGTGACCCTGTGACCAGTAGCTTTTGAGATGAGTACAAGCCTGAGTAAAATAAATAAATAACACTAGAAGAGAAGTGAAAGGCTATAAAAACTAGGATTCTTAAATAAATTTTGCACAATTAAGCTTTTTAAATAATCTAGTTAACCAATGATCTGTGAGATGGAAACATAGTGGAAACTTCTCTTTAAGGGTGAAACTCACTCTTTTTACAGTAGCTCACACAAGGCCTAAGTACCACTTAAATTCTACTTCAGGCTTATTTTGAGGGCTTAAATATAATTTAAGTAGTTCAGTCCTTGGGCTGGAACTGCATAGAATTGAATTTTACCTTATAAGCAGGTTTCATTGTACATAATGTAGTAACTCGTTATTCCTAGACAGTATTAGCCAGGCGGGCTGTAGCTTATTAATTCTTCGTGGTGTTAAAATATTTAATTTTTTTTAAAGTGTCCTTATTATGGTTTACTAAGATTTTTTTAAAAGGATCTTAAGGTGGTAAAATATATCATTTTAAATGTTTTATAATAAATTAAGTACAATTTAAATACAGCTACAGTGTCACACTAAGTCTGCTTGGCTACTTAATTTGAAAAATGGAGCAACTCATCCAAAGCATATACAGGTACAATGCTTACCATCCCACACATTCTCTCACATAACAAACAAATCATATTTCATTGCAGACAGGAATCACTCATTAGCTTATGACATTCTGGTGAATATTGCTTCTCTAGAGCAACCTTGCAAAACTGTCATAAAATTTACCACCCCAGGGACAAAATCTGCTTGCCCACTATTTTACCTTGATTATTGATGAATATGGAAAAAACTATTTTTCTTGCCAATCCAAACAAATTATTCTCCCCAAGCAAGTAGAATTTTGTAAGGATGCTCTAGAGTATTGATTGCACACTTGAATGTGCACAGCAAATTACTGGAAAAGGCATTTACAAATATTTTTTAAAACTACTGTACACTTTGGGTGAATATTATGGCCCAGTCCTGAAGTCAGTGGGATTTCTGCTGATGGAGGACTTTTCGGATCTGGCCTTTCATCTCTAAGCCTAGTATTATTTAGTAAAGGGAGAACTTGCTTTAGGTGAAATACATTGTTAATAGATTGTTCTAAAATATGAGTGAATTCTTTTACATTTCATTAAAAAAATTAAAACTTCTAATAGTGGAAATATCAGCTGACACTTCGAGATTTAAGGACTGCCTTTAATATTCTCCAGTCATCTGGAGAATATTTGTCCTGATTTTCTTTAACTATTATAACTGCAAATCTCTCGGCCACAGCAGTAGCTTTGCATATTGATTACCAGTAGGTCAGTTAAAGGACTTTGTGCATAACAAAGTAGAGACTAGAATAAAGAGGTGCACAAGGGCATTTAAATGTTCTTACTAGCTACCATTAATTTTTAGAATATTAATACTCAGGTAGTAAAATGGAAACACTGATTTAGAAGATGGAATATTACTCAAGGGAACAAATGTTTTCTGAAATAAAGCAAAAATGTCTACATCAAATGAAAAAATCATCATCCAAAAAGCAATGATGATGATTATCCTCTGTTGATTGACAATCTTTCTCCTTTTTCTGATATATGTATTTGAAGTGATGCACGTTCCAGGAAGATGCTGGGCACTTGGAAATGGACATTGAAAGATTCTTTGCTCACCTATTTCTCTTTACCAGAGCTTAATGTGAAATGAACTTATGCGTCTAATGGTACCTCTCTCTCATAATAACTAACCCTATAGTCATTTTCCAATATACTCAAATTTGTGAAATACACTTAGAAATAGGTTTATTTTCAGTTTCCTTCCCCTACAAAACATCCCTGTGAAGTAGGAATTAAATGAGAGGAAGCTGTTTGTGGGAGTCAGGAGCTGTATTCTAGGCTCTGCTACAGACCTTCTGTGTGGTCTTGGGCAAGTTGTTTGCACCTCGCTTTCCTCATCTAGGGATGAGACCTACCTCACAGGGTGTTTTCTGAGGCTATAATAATTGATGCTTTTAATCATGTTAAGATCCTCAGAACTTGTACAATAAAAATTCACATTATGTATCTTTGACAATTTTTAAAAAATTGCAGTTAAAATAGAAACCACAAATATAATTGAATGGTAAATAGGAGAAAAAGTGTTCTGGAAAATGACTAAGAATATAAAAACATTAAAATATTGCCCTTCTAAGCAGACAATATGCTTTTGAGGTGCACAGCATCCAGCAATCTTTAACTATTTTGTCTGCTTGATGATATGCAAGGGGATGAAGGTCAACCAAGCCAATAATGTTTAAACAAGTGCCTCTGCTGTATTTTTGATCTTAACGTGTAGTAGGCATCTACAATCAGAAAGGTGCCTGACTTCAAGCTCCTGAAATACTACTCTGTATATCCAAGAGATTTTAGATTTTTTCTTCTTAAAATGTAAGGCTCAATCCAGCTCACTTTAAAGTCAATGGCAATACCCCCATTGACTTCAGTAGGGAAAAGAATCAGGGCCATTTTATACAGTTTGGGTTGTAAATGTATTTCCAGTAATTTTAAAATAATGAATATCAAAATATTAGTCTCTATACAACAAAAATATTTCAACATGTACTTTTGATAAAAGTACAAAACAGTATATTTTTCAGTAGTTGACTAGCAAAATGCTCCAAATACCCATAGATAAAATTGTGTGTGTGAGACAATGAAGATAAACAAATTGGTCCAGATAAAACCATAATCAAACTCTTTTGCGATTTTAGAAATTCTAATTAGCTTTTCTTCTTTGCCTTTTTTTTTTAAGGTTCAAATAATTCTGTTTATTTCATTTGGAATCAGAAACAAAAACAAGGCTACTCTCATGGTATTTCTAAACCAGCTAAAATTGGGGAATACTTGAAATCTCATGAGAGAACCTTTTCCTGGGAAATTTTGAACCTAAGTTCCAGTGTGAGGGGACGTTCAGATAAGCTTTGAATAACTCTCCAGCTCATCTAAACTTTTTGAGGAAAATCCATCACTAATGTACCCAACATACAACACATCATAATGTTCAATACACAATATTTACATTTTCATTGTTGTCTTACATAACATAGTGTCTGATTTAAATAGTGGATGTCCAGTAGTCTTCATATCCATTGTGTCCTAAATGTGAAGGTTTCTGATTCTCTGTGAAAACAACATATTGTTAAAAATGATGTAAAATAATGGATATTACAGTGTTCTAAAACACTTAGGCAAAATGAAAGACAAAATGCCAGAAACTTATAATGAACAATGAATGTTAATTACCTCCTGTAGCAGTGATAGAAAGCTATCCAAAAATTGTCTAGGGGCTTCTTTAGCATAAGATTCACATGGAGAACAATTCTGGAAGACAAAGAAAAGGGCTTCTTATCAGACATGCGGCATTTGAAAAGTGTATCATAACAAATAATAATTTGAGATCATTGAATGAAAAATATATATGATGAACTAAAAGTGGGTAAGTAGTGTTATCTTTTAACGGATGGGAAACCTGAGGTATAGAAAGATTAGGTAATAACAGAGTAAACCAATGGCAGTCAGAAGTACCCACATCTATTGATTCCTATTCCCTTACACTAATGAGGAGACAACCTGACCTCCATATTACACATTTCCCATTATTTAGCTATATGTGAATAGTTGATTTGTAGAACCAGAATGAGTGTGATCTTAGAAAGAAGCACTAAGTATATGTACATCTTTAACTCTTAGTAAAACTTAAAGAAGAATCTGTACTTCCACCAAACTTTACAGTTAGGACATAATAAACTATGCAAAATATGGTGCAATTATTAAGTTAATGAACATGTCAAACAATCCTACCACATCAGTAATGGTGTCTATAATAATCGGTCTCCTCAACCTCGTAATCATGACGTCAAAATTACGAGACGATTGGCTGTTTGCTGGTTCTAAGTGTAAGCTTGCATTCTGGAAGCAGTTAAAAGTGGAAGAGAGGCATTTACTCTGGAAGAGAAACATTGAAAGTAATTAAATTACTGCCAAATATTTCTAGAAAGTAAACTAACACTTCTTAACATTTGTGTGGGTTTTTCTATGATTCCACATGCATAGTTCTCTCATTCCAACAAATCAATGAGATCTAATTCATGTTATTTTGATATATACACATCCACTATAAAAGAGCCTGTACCCCTTACTCTAGCTGCCCCTTGACAAATTTTAAACATATATTTTTAAAATAGACAACTCATAAAATCTCTCTTTGGCCATTAATCAACACATTAACAAAAAATAATGTAATCCAGAATTGAATCTTGCTACATCTAGTGTTTTTTTGACATACATAAGTAGAAATGTTTTCTTCTCATAAATAATGAATGCCCTACTGAAATCTCTTTGTTTTGTATATATAAATATGCATTTTGATCCTCCATGCCATTTCTAACATCACATTTAGTAATACTTAGAACTTACATAGGGCTTTATATTTTCAGAGCACTGTACCAATCTTAAGTATCCCCATTAAGCAGATGAAGGAATGGAGATGGAGAAATTAAGTGCATTGATTAAGGGCGATGCTGGGAGTTAGGGGCAAAGATGGAATAAGAACTCAGGGAATTCTGGCTCCCTGATTCACTTCATCCTATTAAATCACAGTGCTGTTATTTCAGCTTTAAACTCAGGTGCTTCTTAAACCATAGGACAAATAATCAAGCAACACTTGTATCTACTCTGAGAAAATTATCTGATTCTTCTTTATGCTTTGGTCTCATGACATAAATTTTCCTATTTGCATTTCTTATACCCAGAGCAAAAGTTGCCTATTTTTTCCCCACTCATATTGCTATGGTATGTTAATTTTATTAATACCGCAGCTTAACACTTTGAACCATCCAGAAGCTCCCATCCTGTGTCTTCCTATGTATAGCTGTGGAAACTACCGCTGAAACTAACTACTCAATGGAGAGAGAGCAGCATTGTTTACTGTAGCCAATTTCTAACCTGCTTTGCACTTTCCAAAGAAAAAAACTCTCAGAAATGCTGATTATGCACATCAAGGAGGAGATAAAACCGTCATCTTTGTTTTGCATATCAACTGCTACCCAAACTCAATCTCATCCGGTATATAAAGTGTCAATGCAATTTGCTTCTTGTGCAAAGACCAGATGATGTTGTCACTGTGTATTTCTTATAGAAAATTTTTAACAGAAACCCTTTGTGTCAGTCAGATATAGCAATATATATTTTCCTTAAAAACCACACATTCATGTTTGTCTCAAGCTTTTTACTGTAACCAGTCTAACTTACTGGAAAAAAAAAAACATTTATTTTAAAGAGCTCAATTTTCCAGCTGAAACTGAAAACATTTTCTGTCTCATCTGTGATGAGCTGAGAAACCAGCATTTCTCATACAGGCACAGCTTTTTTTTTCTTTTTTTTTTGCTGACTTAACAATTACCTGTAGGTTGGCTAACAGTCAAATAAACAGAAGGATTCTGCATGTAGTCTATTCATGCATAGCTAAGAATATTGATTGATAGATGTTTAAGTTTTCCCCAAAGTCATGGGAAGCTGGTGACATCTGAGGACAGATAGGCAGACGTGCACAGTTGCCATATCAGAAGTAATTTACAGCAATGGGTAAAGGGTATTTTACGTCTGACTCAAAATAATGTTGTTGCTTACCCTGAAGAACCTTCACTTCCTGAGCTAGGAACCATGGTGCCAGAGTCTCAGCTAGCGCAAATCAGCATAGTGCCATTGATTTCAGTAGAGTTATATCTATTAGTACTAGCTAAGGATCTGACTACATTCCTCTTTGCAGTTGAACTAATTTTGCCTTAAGATTATAAACTTCCGTATATTTCCTTCTCTTTGTTGATGTTGTCTTATTTCTTAAACTTGCCCTCACCTGCTACTGTGAACTGGTGAACGCACAAAGAATTGTGTGGGGTTGCATTGGGGCTAACACTCAGTCCACTCACAGGAAGCTCCAAGGAAGTCAAAACCGACAGTGACAAACCACTGACTTTTGGGTCATGTGTAAGGCAATCTTCTTCCTGTATATACAGGACCAAATTCAGCCCTGGGATAAGCACGAACAGTTTCATTGATTTCAGGGTAATTGCACACAGTTACACTAGCCCTGACTTTGTCACATTTGATTTCATGGCTAACCTGTTGGAAAAGTTTGTAATTCAATCCATACAAATTTAACACTGATGACACAGACCTTTTTCATTGCTACAAGCACCCAGTGCAATCATTAGCAATTGAGAACTACTGACCGTGAAGTATGATTGCTTTTAAACCCTTTATCAGAGCACTAAGGGATTGCAGCAGTAACAAGGTCAATGTGTTCTGCGAGATGCTGAGCTCTTAATGAAATCAAAGGATGTGTTCAGCTGTCACAGGATCAGACCCTAGAACTGTACTTTGAGTTGTAAGTGAACCACTATCTCTCTTCCTGAGCTCGTCTGACAATGTTGTTTTGAAAAAGTTATGATTAAGCAGTTAGTCACTAGCTATAGTCGCTTCATTTCTGGGATAGTGGCAAGTTTATCTCAGTGACATGATAGCTAATCATCCAATTATTTTCACTTTGACGTGAAAATGTAGACATTCAAAGACATTTAAAAAATCCCCAACAATTTGAATGTCGTGGGATTTTGTATTGCATGTATTCCCAGCAGTGACATACAGTAGGTCTGTGTGGGTCATGCATGCTTATAACATTTGTTTTCTTTTCTGGAAAGTAACAAAAAGAAGCTAAGTAAAGACCATGAGGAGTGTAGCCAAAACAGTGCAAAACAAGGTGAGTTTTTCCTCTCTTTTGTTCTGCAGTAAGTTTACAAAGCTGAAAAAATAGCATTACAATTTACGCAGGCTTTGATGAATCACCATGCCTAATAATTAATCTTTGTATACTAGTCAGAAAAATTGTTTTAAGTTTTCTGAAGTATTTGCTGTTGCTCAAATCTGTATATTGCAGTTAAAGCTAAAGCAGCTGATGCTATAGCTACGTGTTATATTGAATAAGTACATGTTAGGTCGAGAACTTAGTTCTGCATTGGTGAATGTCAGAAGAAAGCACAAGTCGAACTCATTCACCTTCTAAACTTTTGAAGTGTGTGGACTTTGTTACTTTGTTCCTTACATTTAACTTTACTACATGTCCTGCAGTGAGAGACTTTCCACGGGGTGCAGGCATTCTCTGGTTTATTTAAATGTTATTCTTATGTATAATAATACTTCATAGAACTGAATAATGTAAATATACATACTGAAATTAGAATTTATAATGACTTATTCTTGTTGTTTTAATGCAAGGCACAATATAAAGAAAATTTGGTCTAATAGACTATAATAATTTTATCTCTATTTGCCTGGTAATGTAGTCCCTCCTCATATACTCATAGGCTTTAAGGTCAGAAGGGAACATCGTGATCATCTAGTCTGACCTCCTGCACAAAGCAAGCCAGAGAACCTCACCCACCCACTCCTTTAAGAAACCCCCTAATCTCTGCCTGAGTTACTGAAGTCCTCAAATGATGATTTAAACATGAGTAGTCTCACAGAAGCCAGTAGGACTACTCGTGATAAAGGGCTGCAAGGGCCTGTATTTCCACTTTTGTTACTTCATTTCAGTCAGTATTTTTTCATTAAATGCGTGATTCTGCAAGGTACTGAGAACCTTCAATTCCCAGTGCAGTCGATGTAAATTGAAGGTGTACAGCCTCTTCACAGAACTGAGTCCTTGAAGAGTAGTGTCGGAGAAAAACTTTTCTCCAACAGTAGTATTGATTATCAAGCAGCTGTATTAATGTCTGGTACCAGGACTAAATTTCAAGTAAAAGGAATACATCCAGATATTATGGCAATGGGTGCTTTAGAAATATACATATTATAATAGTAATAATAATACAGTACTAAAGCATACTGTAATATTAATCTGATATTTAAAACCGAAATAAGAAGCAACTTCTATTTAAAGTATTTTCTGTTTTTTTAAATCTAGTGTTAAGAATAGTTTCAAATCTACTATTAAGAGTATCAAGTCATATGTGTCAGAAAAAATGCAGTTGTCACTTTTAAAGAGAATGAACCTATTTAAAATAAATTCAGTATATTTAGAAGGATATGTTAAAGTAGCCTTACCTCAGAGTCTTCTGGCGTATTCAGAAGTTCAACATCCTAGAATAAAAAAATACATTAGTATTTTTAGTATCTAATAATAATCTCTCCCATTAGGTTTATTCTCAACAATATGTACTGAGAACATTTTATAGACAGATTTTTTATATTGCCACAAATGCTGTGCTTACCTTAACTTTCACTATTTTTTTCAACTCAATGACTGTCTTTACAAGCTCCTTGTATCTTAACTTTGTTGGTGCAGCTGCACTCAGCAGCATACTGGAACAGAAGAAAAACAGACAGCAAATGATCATCCTCTCCATATTGATGGGTTTAGTTCTAAAGTATGCCCAAAGTAGAGTCGATGCTATCCAAGAAGTACACTTCACTTTAACTGTGCTCAGGTATACTGCATACCTACCTATTTATTGATCCTTACTGAAGATGTAAACCCACCCATTTCAGTTTGGAAAGCTTTGTAGAATGGATTAATGAGTAACCCTTTTTTCTTTTCCACTGGCTAGGTGTATGTGTGTGAGTTAGTGCGTAGGGGGCAGGGATTGATGGAGTGAATAAAAATATGCCCCATCTGCACATTGAACAGGAAAAAAAGAGAGAGAAAAGGTGAATTCCCATTTTCACTTTGAGTCAAGAAATGAACACAGTAAATAATAGGTACTTAGAAACCACAAGCCTAAGTAAACAAAGATGTTGCGTTTTTTTTTCTGTCTCATACAGCATCTTACCTGTCCTATCGCACAAATGCATGTTTGTAGTAGCACTATAATAATGAGTAAAGTGGCAGCACTTCTCTTCATGATTCTTTTAAAATATATATATACACACACATTTACCCTAGCTTCTTTTTAATTCCTGCAGACATTGTTAGTTTCCTCTGTTTTTTGTGGAATACCATCTTTTCAGATATTAGAATTATTTTGGCATTTTCAAAATAAGGAAGCATGGCTTGGTTTCTGTGGTTGAAAGTATCAGTTCATTCAATATCTGAACTAGCTGAAGTATGCTACAATTAATATATTAACTTCATGAGCACTGCCAAATATTTTAATTACGGTACATCCTAGAAAATATATCCACTGTACTATGATGCACAGCATAAGTCCCTGATCCTGCAATGAGCTCCAGGCAGGTAGACCCTTACACCTGTGCAGAGCCCTATTGAAATCCGAGGTCCACCGACATGGAGTATATTGCAGGATCAAGGCCTAATATGCCACTGATTCCAAAGAAGCTTCCTGTTGGACAACGGCAACAAAGCAGCCATGGTAGTTAAACACATTCAGCTATATTATGGGAATACAGGTCATGGTTCCATAGTCGAGTTTAGTTTTGCACTTAAAGCAATCAATTTGTTGTGTACTAAGGATACTATAGTACTTATTTGAGTACAGAATGAATTTTCTGATAATTTACGAGTAAATAGGTTAATTAGTTTGACTTAAAATAAATTAAAATGAGGATCCTTTAAGAAATTTAGCACTCTGTGTTAGACCATGTTCACCCCTCCCCCTTCCTCCCCGAATGACCTTAATTATGGAATAAGGCAGCTTTCTCATATAGTGAAAACTCACTGCAATCTAGTGAACTGACTTATTTAGGATTAATGTTTGGGGGGGGGGGTTATTCTGCATAAGTGAGAGTTTCTTCTTCAGCAGAGTCTGATAAATAATGTTCTGATATACAGAATTCGAAGAATTACCCTCTTTCTAAATGACTGTAATCTCCCATTGTTTTCAAAGGGAGTGAAGCTAAATGTGTCCTTATCAAATATGCTTTCTTTCAAAATAACCACTGCCTGCCATAGGGCCCAGATCCTATAATGGACAGTATGTAGACAGACTGCTAGGCCTGTGTGGAACTCCATTGACTTCAGTGGAGTTATCTGTGTACACCGGGGTCCCCTTATATATTGCAAATGCTGTACTAGGGCCGTAGTTGGGCCACCACATAGGGGATCATCATCTGCTCTGAGAGCAGATTTGCTTCACACCCATGTTCCCAAGAGTGACAGCATAAAGAGGAGAAAAAATGCTAGTGTCTGAAAATCAGTTAAATCTGGAATGAAAACACTATTATGCAGCAGTGATAATTGTATGGCATTACTAAAGGGCAGAGTTAAGGTCATCTGGGCTTTTGAACTGAATCTTAACCTTTGAATTTCCTGGGTCTGTAACAATTGTTTTGGGATAATTACAAAATTACTGTAACATTTTTATACTTCACTTAATAATATGTACTCAACCTTGACTCCAGTTTGACAAAACTGTACAAAGTGTGTGTGTATAGATCTCATACACACACAGAGGTCAAATATTCATGGTGATTCTTTTTGATCTGTTGGCACAGAGCTGGTGAAAAATAGAAAAAAAATTCACTGACACACTGGCAAATTCAAAAACATTTTTATGCTTTTGTTTTTTAGAGTTTTGATTTTTAATTTTCTGATTTTTTTTCCAACAAAATTCAACTGTTTTGAAATGTGGAAATTTTCAGAAAGGAAAATTTTAAAAATATATTTTATTTTGACCAAGTCCAACCCCAGTGGGTGAGATGGCCAATTAAAATTGGCATAACAAAGAAATTGCAAAACCAAAACTTAAAAAAAAAAATTGCTGAATGACCTAGCAGGCAACATTAAAAAACAGCACAATATTTTGAAATCTACCCCATAGCTCTCATGCAGAATTCTACAGGGTTCTGTTTTACCACCTCAGTTGTTCAATGTGTTTGTGGTGGGAGATGGTGAGACCATTTAGTACTATCAATATGCAGATGATACTTAGGTTTGTGTTTCCTTTTTAATGGATCGGATATGCAGTTTCTTTGTTCTCCCAGTGCCTGACTGAGATAGCAATTTGAATCAAAGTGAGTTGGATCTCAGTCCAGAAACTGTTGGGATGGGGGTAGAATGAACCTTCAGAAAAGACATCCTCTGTTGGGTGTGTGTTTTCAGGGAGGGCCACAACCTGGAGGTCTGCTTGCCCCATCAGCTGGTCCAGAATTCATAGATAACAGTAGCAAAGAATGGTTTTTTTAAATCTTCATCTGGTTTGTCATATACAACAATGTCACTGTTGGATATTTGTCAGTTTTCCAAGCAGTTGTATTACTGCAATGTGCTCTGTATGGAGGTACACTTAAAGACCTCTCAGAACCTTCAGCTAATGCAGAATGTGACTGCTCACATATTTTTGTTACAGTTATTTTATTGTGCAGAGCACTACATGGGTGCATCAGATATAGCACTGTCCACCAGTATGTTCTGGGTGCAATTCCAGTTGTTGCTTGTAATCTGTAAAGCCCCACATGGCTGTATCCAGAGGCTTTACAATAGAAAAGTAGTAGAAACCCACACCTATTTAGCTAACAAACATTGTGATTATAGTATTCCATAATCCCATAAATAGTATAGAAACGCTAAATTTAGTGGTAATGCCATACTAAACATGGGCAAAATTGATTTTTAATTGCATATAACTCAATTATTTTAAATTTTCTTTTCCAGTGAGGAGTAGCCACCTGGAAAGTTTCAACTTCAGCTTGATAATTCAGTCCTTTTTGAGTTATGCATGTACAAAGGCTGTGATTCAAAGCCTTTGGAAAATGATGGAAAGATTGCCATTGACTTCAATAAACCTTGGATCAGGCTCAAATTAGTGCTTTTAAATCTACATACAGCTTGGAATGGGCAATTGGAATTTGCTCACAGTTTCAAAAACAGAACCAAAAAACAAAACAAATCTTTACCAGTGCAAGCTATAGCAATGAAAACATTTTACTAAAACAACATTTTTCTGATAGAAATTCTCACAGAAGAAAACAAGGTAAAACATCCCTTGCTATCTAGGGTTTTATAATGCATTTATGCAGCCCTAATGAGATCTCAGCAATGGCTGTTTCAACAGTGAGCAGGTTATTTAGCATAGCATAATAGTAAAACAATCAACACCATCCAAGATGCTGGAGTGCTGTACACTCTTCCATTCTCCCCTCTTATTCACCATGGAAATAATATTTGGTACAGTTAGTGAAGAAATTTCTGAAGTATTCTGTTAAACACGCCAATCACAAGACAAGCTCAGGAACTTTGAGTCTCAATGCAACACACTAGCTGCTGCTTACTGTCTTTTAAGATTGAACATTATTTCATGTTTATGCTGAACTCTGCTTCCTATAGATGCCAGTTATAAGACTGAACTTGGAGCCAGGCAAGAACTGTACTTACAACTAGTTTTTGTTGTTGATGGACTTACTGTGTACATTGAATGTTAGAGTTATTTTCTTTTATTCCGTGTGGATAATTTGGCTCTTACTATTGAATGAATCCCTAGAGGTTTGAAATAAATTAAACTTTAAGATGAATTGTTTGGCTTTCAAGCCTAGGAGTGTATTGAGATTAGGATGAGTGTTTTACCCACCTCCTGACCATCTCTCAGACTGGCATGCAGCAATTCTCAGAATTAATATGCTTGGATATTTTCTAAGAGAGATCAAAGCCAGGGGCCTAATCCCATGCCTGTTCACTTGATGATTGGGTCCTAATGCTATGACATTTCTAGAGGTACAATCTGAGTAATAAAACAACAAAGTGACCTGACCAAAGTCACATAATTAACAGATTTCAAAAATTATCCATATCCGGGTGGTTCAGACAGTCTGTTCACAGGAAGTTTAACAAATCATCACAGTACAATAAGGCAGCATTAGGCAATCTGATCCAAATTCAGGGGTGTTGTGAGTGATTTAAAATGAACTCTTTTTGTTCAAAATAATTTCAAGGGTGGTTGAGCATTTATAAACTTTACATTTTAATGGGGATATTATCTTATGCTTATCCTTTTAAATTTAGGTGTATTTAATGAGCTTGCAGAATGGACATATGGCTAAAAAACCCAGTGATGGTCTGCTAGCCAATACGTATGTTTTAGGTCTAGTGAATCTTTTGGTATCACATCACGTTACAGAAGATCCTTCATGGTGTAAAGAGAAAAAGGTATATAGATTAAAGATTATTTATGTGACAGCTGATAGTGGTAAGAGCATAGTTTATTACAATGAAACTCCAGTATGTGTAATAGCAGATGTATAGCCTAACCCGTGGGCAATAAAAACATGACAAATTTCACTAGTAGTTCGCTGGTCCAGTGAGGTAGTTCGAGGATATTATGGGTATCATGTTTGGATGGGTGTCTCAGCCCAGTCCATTTCTAACTGTAATCTATGATCACTTAAAACAGCTGTGATGTATGCTGAATAACAAGAATGGGAAGCTAAGTAATATGTATTTGGCAATGGAGCAGTTAACTGTCTCATGCCATTTCTCTGGAGTGGAGTCTATTTTATGTTAAGGGATATGGTCAGCAATACATTTTGGTCATTTGAAAAATGGCACACATAGCAAGTGAAGGGTGCGGGGGTGGGGAGAAAGGACAAAGAACTTCCTTTGTGTTCATACAGCGGGGAAAACTCCTTGCTGTCCTTCTCATCTGATAAGAGCAAGTACTGTGCTTTTTATGTACGTCACTTCTTTTTCTTGTGGCTTAGGAACATGCTGAGTCAAATAATTGCACTCTCTCTAGAATTACATCACCAGTCAGGGACAGGGGGAACTGCCAGACAATGGAATTCTGAAAAACCTCAGATCCATGGCTGATGAGAGTTGTCTTCTTCTTTCCTCTTGATGACTGTCACTTACTATCCACATTTTAAATGAGTTAGACCCAGAAGGCCCAGTTCCCCCACCCACATTTTCCTTTACATTATAACTGAAAAGCCTTTTCCTATAGCTTAGTCATTGTTGGGTTAGATACGGTTCAACCAGTTACAACTGCAAATGTACAGAGTTGCTTTCAAAGAATTCTGTGGCGTTTCATCTATACCACCAGGGGTTGGGGAAGAAGTGAGGAAAGGGTACTGTGTTTTAAAGTGGGAGCCTGAGGCAAAAGAACTACTGTGTAACAAAGAGACCAAGAAAACAATGACTTTAAAATATTGAACAGTTGCAAAAATTCAGTCTACTATTTTCTTACTGCCACTTTATCTTTTGTTTTTGTCACTGTGAGTATTGGTGGGTTTTTTTTTCTTTTTGTTTTTGTGTTTAACTCTGAGTCACTCAAAGTTACTTTGAAAAGAAAGCCCGAAAGAAAATGTAAAAATAAGGAAAACCAAGTTCCTAATTTGTAATGAGATTAAATATAAAATGTAGAATAAATGTAAGTGGGAAATGTGATGATATAAGTATTGAGAAATTAACATTGTACATACAGCAATGCAAAACTATACAGACTAAAGGAATAATAGTCTTGTGTTTTGGCATTGGATTGGGATGTAGGCAATCAGGGTTCAATTCTCCATTTTGCCACAGGCTTCCTATGTAAGCTTGAACAAGTTGTGATCATTCTCTGCCTCAGTTCCACCAATCTGTAAAACAGATTACTTTATATCCCTGCCTCGTAGGGCTGTGTGTGGGAAAAATTCATTGTCTGCAGGAGATGCTAAGGTACTACAATGCTGGAGGACATATAAGAACCTAGATAAATTCCAACTGTAGCTGTTTTGAAAACAGACACACTAAGGTCTCTATTCAGGACAAATTAGGTTCTCAAGAATTAAGTTTCACAGTGTCCCTAGAAATGCATGTATATGCCAAAGCATATAGTTTTTAATTTCCTAGAGGCAACAATTATGGCAACTGGAAAAATATTCTGGTCTTTATCGAGCCTTTTATTAACAATGTGGTGCCAGGAGTCTGTGATTCAACTGAATGTAAATGGAGTCTGAAAAAAATAACAGGTTCTTTCCTACCTCTCTGCATTATGTGAGACAGGAACATCTACCATGCTCCTAAGGTCTGCCTGTTTTCCTCATGAGGAGAGAGCAGCAGGGGCAGCAGGAGCCATAACACAGGACTGCAGGTGTTCCCATGGCATCACCAGCTGTCTATTCTGTAGTCTTGTTTTTTTCTATAGGGAAGAAGGTTTTACTATTTGGACCAGGGAGAAGAAATATTATTGAGGTAGGGATAACTAGGGAACTTCTGGTTGAAACAGCACAAAGTGGGACTGTTAGTGGGAAGTGTGGGGGCCTGAAAAAACAGGAGAAAACTAATCTAAAAACACTTTTTTTCCAGTGGACCCATGCCAGGTGTGCACGTCAGGACCTCCACCTTCTCACTCCTTTCCCCTCACTGTTTGTTGCTGTCTTGTGTCACATATAATTACTGTATATTTTCACACACACACAGGCTTGGTCTACACTTCAGAGTTAGGTTGACATCAGGCTGCTTATGTTGACCCAACTATGTCAGTGACTACGCTACAGCCTTGCTCCCACTGATGTAAGTGCCCTACTACACTGACGTAATAACTCCACCTCCACGAGAGGCATAGGGCTTATGTCAGTGCAGAGTAATGCAGTATCTGCATAGATGCTACATTTCTTATGTCGGATGTTGGCTGTCTTGTCGATTTCACAGCTCCACGGGGGGGGAATTTTTTCAGTTTTTATGGTTTGAATTGTTTCCTTCTCCTTTCCCTTGTTTTCTTTCTTCCCCCTCCTCATTCCCCATGCTATTTGCCCCACTGAAAGAAGGAAGGAAGTGTTGGGGGAGGGGAAATCAGGGTTTTTTCCAGTTGAATTCTCACTCTTACTTTTTTCCCCTACTTTTCCCATTGAAAAATCAAAATGTTTCCCACTAAAAATTTAGTTTTAGCCAAATCCCCCATCTCCTCCCTTCCCCTTTTTTTATTTTAGGTGTGGGAGTGCTCTACCTAGGAGCTCCTGCCCACACTTCACATGTAAAACTCATCAGTTAACTGTCAAACTAGGATTGCGAATTAAGACTCAACACTGTGCCCTAATATTCAGGCTTAAGTTTAAATAAGAATGAACCAGCAGCGCATGTTGTGTTGGAAATTGTTTGGTGTGTGTGGTCACTTACATGGAAGTGGTTTGACAGCCGATGGAATGTTGAGTCCAAAGATTCTTTAGAATTTTCAGAAATGCCCCGGTTGCAAAGGGGTGCTGGTGCACCCCTTTGCACCAGCACTCCTTTGCATGTTGAGGTGTGATTTAGCCATGCTGTGCCTCTCACTGTAGCATTCGAATGCTGACAATGGCTTGGATGGAGGCAAGTGTCATAATTACTACCACCCCATTTCATGCTTGCTGTGTACTCTTTATTTGCCAGTCCCCCCAGTTTGTACAGCTTGAGCACTTTGTGTGTACTACAATGGGAAACAACTGTAATGTGGGAGCTTCATGTCCACAGCCATCATGGTGTATGGAAGCCTATTGTTCCTCTTCTGAATAAAGTCTATTATCTCTTTACTTCAGTCCACATACGCTCTTCCTCTTCAGCTCCTTCATTTACAGTCACCATTTCAGCATCTTCATCAGTTTCAGGATCTGACAAGAAATCTCTCTGCAATCATTGGTAGTATCCTTGGTGTAGATCTGCATTCCAGCTGCCCACTTCCTAATCTCTGTTTAATCACAGGTATGGTTTTAATAAAGTAAAGCCAGTGGGCCATATTTATTGATATAGCCTGCTTTCCACCACACTGCTGATGCAAAAATTTATAGAAGTTTTACTAGTGAATTAAGCAAGGTTTATGGCTGTGTTGCCTCACCAGATTGGCACAAAGAACCCAGAGTGTACTGGTGAATCTGGTCCAACATCTGGGCAGTCAGTCTCCAAGGTTTGCAAGTGGAACTGCCTGTCTGCAGGGTTCCCAATGCTGAGGAAGCTATGCATGCCCTGGTCTTGTCTCTTCTCCATCTGAAAAACCAACTGAAAAATGACCTCAGCTGCCCCTCTTCATCCAGAAAAGACTTGACCAATCCAGGATCAAGGCAAAATACAATGCAACTTCCACCATGAGATTTACCCAAATGCATCAGGCTCAGGTGGGAAAAACTCTCCAAGCGGCAGCCTAGAAAAAATTCTGCACTGTGTGGAAGCTAATACTGAAACACTACTCGTGCATGGAAGCAGTTCAAACTTGAAGCAAGGCTTTTCTTTAATACAGTAAGTCAGACAATTCACACAGCTAAGTTGCAGGTCCTGAAGTTGAAAAAGATTTAGATTTGTACCCACTCAACTTTCACAGTCAGTTTTCATTGCAACATAGACAATTAAGGCATGGTCTCGAAAGCCTACTAAAGTCATACTCCTACTGGTTTCAGTCAGCTTTAAGGCTGGCCCTTTGTGGGCATAAAAAAGTTCTAACAAACCACATGAACACAGGCTGAACTTGTACCAAGACTGATTGTGGGAACTTTTGCATTGAGTTAAACATTCTCTCTCTTACCATATTTGAAAATAAATATCTTACACTTGCACTGATGAACATCATTTAAGTTTACCTAATAATCTGTTGTTCTCCATTGCAGTTAGGCTTTAGATACAATGCCACTAAACTTTAATGCCAAAAATAGGCAATGTAAAAATAATAGTAATATGACCTCAGACCTTGGAAAAATCATGGAGCAGGTCCTCAAGGAGTCCATTTTGAAGCACTTAGAGGAGAGGAAGGTGATCAGGAACAGTGAATGTGGATTGACCAAGGGCAAGTCATGCCCGACCAACCTGAATGCCTTCTATGGTAAGATAACTGGCTCTGTGAATATGTGGAAAGCGGTGGACCTGATATAACTTGACTTTAGCAAAGCTTTTGTTACAGTCTCCCTTAGTATTCTTGCCAGCAGGTTAAAAAAGTATGGATTGGATTAATGGACTATAAGGCGGATAGAAAGCTGGCTAGATCGTTGGGCTCAGTGGGTAGTGATCAATGGCTCGATGTCTAGTTGGAAGCCGTTATCAAGTGGAGTGCCCCAGGAGTCAGTCCTGGGGCCGGTTTTATTCAACATCTTCATTAACTGGATGATGGGATGGATGCACCCTAAGCAAGTTCGCAGGTGATGCTAAGCTGGTGAGGGGGAGAGGTGGATACACTGGAGGATAGGGATAGGGTCCAGAGTGACCTAGACAAATTAGAGGATTGGATGAAAAGAAATCTGATGAGGTTTAACAAAGACAAGTCCAGAGTCCTGCTCTTAGGATGGAAGAATCCCATGCACTGCTACAGGCTTGGGACTGACTGGCTAAGCAGCAGTACTGCAGAAAAGGACCTGGGTATTTCAGTGGATGAGAAGTTGGATACGAGTCAACAGTGTGTCCTTGTTGCAAAGAACTCTAATGGCATATTGGGCTGCATTAGTAGGAGCATTGCCAGCAGATCGAAGGAAGTGATTATTCATCTCTATTCGGCACTGGTGAGGCCACATCTGGAGTACTGCGTCCAGTTTTGGGCCCCCCACTACAGAAAGGATGTGGACAAATTTGAGAGAGTCCAGCGAAGAGCAACAAATATTATTGGGGTCTGGGACACATGATTTACAAGGAGAGGCTGAGGGAACTGGGCTTATTTAGTCTGCAGAAGAGAAGAGTGAGAGGGGATTTTATAGCAGTCTTCAACTACCTGAAGCAGAGTTCCAAAGAGGATGGAGCTAGTCTGTTCTCAGTGATGGCAGATGACAGAACAAGAAGCAATGGCTTCAAGTTGCCATGAGGAAGGTCTAGGTTGGATATTAGGAAAAACTATTTCACCAGGAGGGTGGTGAAGCACTGGAATAGGTTACCTAAGGAGGTGGTGGAATCTCCATCCTTAGAGATTTTTAAGGCCCAGCTTGACAAAGCCCTGGCTGGGATGATTTAGTTGGGGTTGGTCCTGCTTTGAGCAGGGGGTTGGACTAGATGACCTTCTGAGGTCTCTTCCAACCCTAATCTTCTATGTTTCTATGCCATATGTAAAAAAGAGCTCCCTCTGCAAGTAAAAACATGGTTTTATAGCACGGTCTACATAATTCTGAACTTGCCTAGATCACAATCCTTTCAATTTATTTTGTGTTATTTTTGGTAAGAGCAGACCTTGTGAAGATGTCATATGAACATAAAGACACATGGACACTTCCCCATTTTGTGATGAATATTTTGTTTGTGTCCAGCTTGATTATCCTAGTATTATCTGTTTAGCAGAGGTGTGCAGTATGACTTTATATTTTGTTTATATTTGGTTTCTTGTCAATAAGAAAGAACACAGCTGCAGCAATTAGTAGTAATAGTAGCTTACATTTATAAAATATCTTTTATCCCAAGAGTTCAGAGTATGCTACAATTTTTGGGCCCAATATGCACATGCATAACTATTCACAAGATTAGTTCCACTGAAGTTAATGGGCCTATTCCCACGTGCATTTGCAGGACTGAGCATTGGTAGATAAGCTACATACCATGGGCATCTTCAAAATTCTTGCTACTTTTCTTTCATTTCGCTGTCCTCCACCTCTGTATGCATCCACACCTTCTCTCCTAGCTGTTCACTTTGTCTCCTTTTCAACCACTTGGTTTTGCACCTAATTTTATGCCACTCTTTAGGGTTTGTCTACACTTGAAAGTGAATTCAGATTAAAGGGGGGTATTAATTTAAAGCACAATGCTATTTCTGAACAACTCCATGTGTGGATGCTATTATTCCAGAACAAGAATGCCTTATTCTCGTTTAGCCCACTTCTAAAGTGAATTAAACTAAACTGATTTAAGGCCACTTTAATTCTCAGTACAGTTTAACTACTAACTCACTTTAAAAGTGAATTCAGATTAATTTTGCTGAGTGTCCCTTTATAGACAAGTCCTAAGTCTTGGAACAGCCTCATGCTTCCTGGATTACATGTAGTTTTCACCTTTCCCTCTACACATCTGTTAAAATTTGCTTATTTCATGAAGCAGTCTCATATTGATCCCTTCATCAATAATATCTTTGAACTTTCTCATTCTTGAACTGTGTTCCCATACGATATATTTGTCAGGTTATAACCTTTATAGTGCAAGAACCAAGTTTTACTGTGTGTTCCGTAAAATATCAAATACTTAGTACTTTAGTAATAACTTTTACCACCATTAAAGTGCAGCCACCTCTGAAGTGTAATATAACATTTTAGGATAGGAAGTGAAGAATACTATAACACTTCTATGGGAAACTTTATGGAAATAGAATATAATTCTGGAAACTGGAATTTGGTCAGTCCCCAAATAATGGGATTGGGACTGATGGGGAGATAATTGATAGAGGAGCCGCTCCTTCCTCCATACTTAAAGGATTACTTGCTCATAGACTATTGTACTTTGGGTATTTTCATTGTTTTGGAGATCTTCAGCCCTTCTCATGAAGTAGACCTGTCATCATTCAAGCTACCCTGAACGACATACTATCTTCTTGCTACCTAAGAGTTCTCTTAGAATAACACACACATACTGAAAACTCCATTCAAAGTCAGTATGATGTATGTTGTAAAGAGTAATGACCATATACTGGAATACAACTCAGTGTGGTGTAAAGTAAGAACACAACAAGAAATCTGGTTTAAATACAGCTGGTAGAAGAAATGTTCTTTTCTTATTGGACTAAGGCATATATGGTGAAGAGAGTGGGTCAGAATTACAAGAGGGTCGCCTTTGTTTTATTCACTGACAAAAAGAAATGAAAGAAACTACATTTACAAGAAAATGACTTCTATGTTAAAAACCTGAAGCCAAGAAATAAATACCATGAAATTTTAGATTCAAGAGTGACAGGCAATCCTTATATAGGGCCTGATCCAGTGTTCATTAACGTCTGGAAATCTTTCCATTGACTTTAATGGGTTTTGGCCAAAGATCATAGTCCATACTGCTTTTTTACAAATACATTATAGATTATTTAAAATTAAAACTATTTTTAAAAATCTAATTTACTTTTTGACTATTATGCTTTTTGCATGATTAATGAACTTCACTTTTAGTCCTAGTTGGAATCACTTTCTTGTTCACATGCATTAGCACAGTGATGCTGTCTTTAGATTGTAAACACTGGAGGTTAAATTAAAAAAAACCTTTATGTTGGAATTTTAAGAACCATGGCAACATTTCTATTTGTCTTGGGTTTTATAAAATCTCTGGCTTAATTGTCTTCTCATGCTGATGTAAATCAGGAGTGACTTAGTGCTAATGATATTTAACAGCAAATGAGAGCAGAATCAGGCCCCTAACTTTTTACTAAACTTAAATTTGGGGCCAAATTTGACCTGATACAATTTCAAGGAAGAAGGTACAGAAATGCCATAACTCAGAGGCCTATCTCCCCATTATACTTGAAATTTTACTGGGATAACTTTGTTGGTTACAGGTGTGATTATTATTTTTTTAACCAATGTAGTTATACTAGCAAAAGCCTTAGTGTGGACACAGTTATACCA
Source organism: Gopherus flavomarginatus (assembly GCF_025201925.1). NCBI lineage: Eukaryota > Metazoa > Chordata > Testudines > Testudinidae > Gopherus > Gopherus flavomarginatus. The sequence continues at coordinate 183,800,927 of NC_066619.1, forward strand.
GTAAAAAGATGCCTTATGCCAGTAGAGTTATTCCATGTCCCATATAGGAGTGGCTGTTTAGGTATAATGCACCTTTATACTGAATAACTTCACTCACACTATGAGGGTTGTACCGCGTGCCTATACTGATATAGTTAAAGTGGCACAAATTTTATGTGTATTCAAGCCCTGTGTCTTTGGTTTGGGCAGTTAAGGTAACATCCTGAAGGCGGTTAAAGGACATCCAAATGTACCCTCCTTTATATGACAAATCCTGTGTGGCATCCCTGGAAAATGGCTTCTTTTATCTTCTGCACTGATCCTTTTAAGATGTGTGCACATATATATTTAAAAAAAATTAAAAAGCTATACAGGGTAGTTGCTTTGCATAATGATGTTTTCTTTTTTTCACAGATCAGCATTTTAAGCGAACCTTGGAAAAACGATTGTGTGATCAGACACCGCACGGCAAGCAAGAACACCCATTTGGTAATGGTAGTTGTGGACAAAAAGCTGAATGCTGTGGTTTCAGTGACTTATCATTGAGACCTTGTGGTTTCTGTGTAGGAGGGCTGTACAAGCTGGACACGTTTGACATCCTTATTTCTGAGCTGTGAAATCTGTACATCTAACTTATGAAAATTACTTCTGCTTTTATTTTATTCTTTTATTTAATGAAGTCAACGCCATATTTTCCTTGCATTCAGTGGAAACAAAAACAATGGAAATGTTTTAGGGTATGCTATGAACCTGCTTTAACCTCCAAAAAGAAAAGGATGTATATGTTCATTTCTGTTATTAACAGTCAAGATGCTTTACTTATAGAAGTAAGCTTAAATAAAATACTGTAACTAGTTGATTGGAGAGAAGGGAGCATTTCTCTGATGTGGAGCTAGAGGATTAATTACTATGCCATGTCAGTATCATGTTTTTAATCCTTGATTTTCTACTGTATGTATAATAGTAACATAGAACCATGTAAATATCTGTAGTTCTTTTAGAGGACTAAATCTGATTCTTCATACCAAAAATGGATTACTTGGGAATAGGGAGGTCTGAACAGTCTTCCCATGCTGTGGAGCCATAGAGAAGTCACTCCTGCACCATTGTTCTGCTAGTAATAGAACCACTGGCGTCAGCCTGTCTCTTCCCCCAGGCCACTCCTCCTCTAGCTGCTATGTAGATACATACCAGGAGCCCCCCAGAGAGCTGAGATTTGTAGAATGCAGAGCATTTGGGCCTGTGTGGGTTCAGCAAATCCTGTCTCCCCTCATTGTCCTACATAGCAGAATCCCACCAATTGCACCACAACTGGGACCTTCTGCAGGGGCAAGATCAATGCCCATGCAGCCAATACATCATACTCCAAAACGAAGCAGTAGAAGTGAGTAAAATCCTATGCATATGAAAGAGACCGCTCAAAGATTCCGAACTGACCCACAATCTTTCTTGGGTATGTCTACACTACAAATGCTACAGCAACACACTACAGCTATGCTGCTACACTGTAGACACTAGAGTGAGGGAAGTGATTTTTCCTGTTCTTTAGTAAATCCACCTGCCTTTTGAGAAGGCTGATGGAAGAATTCTTCTGTTGATGTAGCTGCATCAACTGTGGGGGTTAGGTTGACCTAACTACATTGCACGGGCTGTGAAATTTTTCACAGCCCAGAGTGACATAGCTAGGTCGACCTAAGTTTTAGGTGTAGACCAGACCCTGGCAAAATAGAAGAGGAACTAGTACTTCTGTGCAAAACATCCACTCACCCCATCTGTGGCAGAAAAATCCATCTGAAAGCAGTAAAGACAATAGAACCCTCTTGCATGCATTTTGCGTGACTCTGATTTTTCTATCAAACAATGATCTCTGTTTCAGACATGTTCCTTTTAAAGTAAAAAAATGTGTTTGCTAAGTGCCAGGCTTGCAAAATCTCTCTTGGATCTGAAAATCAAGGGGATGATACTGCTTAATCAACACAACCTGAATAAAGAGTCTCACATAATAGTGGTAAGCAGTTGAGGTATATGGTTGGAAAATAGTAAACTTGCTGTATTAAAATATCCATGTGTCAGGGACATTTTTCTTGTGCTACAAACCAAGTACTTGTAATAAACATATCTAAGTGAGAAACTACATTTCCTATGGAGACACTGAGTTTGTCAATGGTCCAACTTGTGGAAAAATCATCTGAGACACTAAGGGATATACAGAGACGACCAGCCAATCCAAGTCTTACTGAAGTCAGTGAGGTCCTTGGGAAGTTAAGGCTTTAAATGTAATCACTATGTACAAATGCCTATGGGCAATGCAGGAGACAAAGTGAAAATCCAAACTTTTCAATATGCTGAACTACTCTGCAAACAGGTTCAGTGTCAAGATTCTCTCTATCTAGTCCAAATGCTCATCATTTCACATCTTGAGTACTACACCAGTACCAGTCTCCAGCCTGGACAAATGCACTCTTGCCCCGTTCATCTCCATTCCAAGTGCTGCTATAATGATCACTTTCCTGGCTCATTGCTTTGATGAGATCACCTCTCTCCTTGCATCCCTTTACTGGCTCCCTCTTTTCCATCAGATCAAACACAAACTGCTAGTCTTCACTTATAAGATTTGTGACCAGGTTGGTCAACTCCCAGGTACCCCCTCATGGCCTTGGGTAACAGTATAAGCAGCCTGCCTCAGTTTCCAGTCTTGAAGTTTTATCTGAACATGCCACCCAGGCTTTTTGTGGTCAAGAATACCTGTCCTGGGTTTATTAATATAGAAATAAACTTCACATAAAACACAAAGTCCCAAAACAAAATCTATCCAAAACTGTTTGCTCTTCCTCCTCCCAGCCTTCCTGGCTGAGGTCTTTCCTGTTTTTGCAGATCCCTGCCAGTCCTAATTCCCAGGGGGACACTGCTAGAACCTGCTCACTTCTAGTTCTGATCCCTGACTATTATCCTTTTCACTGGAACCTTCTGCTGCTCTTTTTAGGGCAAGCAACTGATCTCTCCCAGGTGTGGCTCCTTAGTAATCAGGGTTGGCTGGCCATAGGCCTTCCAGCCCTTAGGGACAAGTTGCCCTGCTACAAGACCCTTCAGTACTTGTCCCTGCCCCACCTATCATCTCTTATAGGCTATGAGATGTCCATTCCTGCCTCTTCTTTGCCAGCACTGCCAGCAGTTTTTGCACATTTGTTAAAATCTTCAAACAAGCACCTTTATGATTTCTCCCAGACTGCCCATCAGGCATGAAAAAGCTCCATGGAAACCTCTACAAAGCCACCTCATTGTTCTCCTAAGTCTTCCTTAAAACTCTTCTCTTCGGCACCTACAGAAAATGTGGTGTGCTGTGACAGGCAGCTTGTGTGCTACTCAGTTCTGGTTCATTATTGCCTTGTGCTCATCTTCTCTTTTGTCTTAAACTGTAAGCTCTTCAGGGTAGAGACTCTCTACTTGTTACATGTGCACTTGCTCATAGCACAATAAGGTCTTGCTCCATGACAGGGGACCCTAAGTACTACTGCAATGCAAATAAAAGTGTTGACCCTTAGAACAAGTGGAAAGCCAAAATTCAGGGCCTTATAGGTTGGTTCCATTTGAGTGAAAAATCAGTGACCCAGAAATCCTTGATGTAATCCATTTATTTACAGAAATATACACAAAGTCTTGTTTCCGTGAACAGAAACAGAGAGCACACAGATAGCTTCCTTGCTAAACTATGCCTAGGTGAGTCCCTCTAGTCAGCACTGTATCTGGGGAGAGGCTGCCTCTCTGGCTCTGCTTTCTTTCAGGGTCATACACATAAAACTCTTCAGCTAATGTACTCACGCACACGGCCCCCTAGCCTCTGTTTTTGGAATCTCTCAGCTGGCTGGCTGCAGACATTAGCCTCAAAGATGTCCCTTTAACAGCCCTCTGGATGGTTAACCTCAGTTGCCAATAATCCTTAATAAGCAACCACGCGCCCCTTTCACAACAATAATAACCATCACCACTTTGGGATATGAGATGCTGCTTCTGGATCACACATGAGGAGATGCTGCCCTTATTCCTAAGTATATGTGGCTGAGCTACTAAGTTTAGTGACCTTAAAATAATTACATTTGACTTCCTTGCAGGGAGGGATGACAAGTGATGGTACTGAGACATTGGAGCCTGGGCTACACTATGAAGCTTTACCAGTAAGACTTGCCTTATGGGGGCATATCTTTGCATGTATCCACACACAATTTTGCATCCTGTCAGTAAAACCCTCTTACTCTGTCAGTCAAATTAAACCACCTCCCCAAACGACATAAGCCCTGTACCGGCACTGTTTTGTTGGTTCGTTGCCTGTGTTGACACTGCATTACCTCATCCAATATAAACCATCCTCTAGCAACAATCACACACTGCCGCTGTCCCAGTGACAGTGACAGCTGTAGGCCAGTTTTGAACTCTGCTGCCCAGGGCTCACAGCATGTGGGTAGGCTGGTGCTATAGGGTTTCCCTAGCGATTCCAAACACAGGGGTTAGGGGCCTTGTTGTGGGCTGCCAGACCAGAAGCCTGCCGCCCACTGAAACATCCCCAGCCTGCTTTGGAAATTCTTCTCTTCCTACGAGCTCACCTTTGTGAGCACACCTGTGCTAGCCCTGTGCACAGGTACGCCACCAGACGGAGCTGCGGCTAAGAAAAGTTCAGGCAAGCCTCATGCTGCAGCCTGGGTCAAGAGCGGAATTCTGGACTTCCTCAACCTGAGGGAATAAGGGGCAGCGCAAGCCCAGCTGCAGAATTGCCATAGGAATAAAGATGTTTGTTCTGACATTACAAAGAAGAAACTAAAAATGGGGTACACCGGGGATGAGGAGCAATGCCAGGAAAGGAGGAAGGAACTATAGCAGTCCTATCAAAAGGCAATGGAGGTTTCCTGATCCACCTTCTGATATTATTATGGTGCTGGATGCCATAGGGCATAGGGATCCCCCACAACCACCCTATGAGCGACAGTGAACTGATATCCAGAAGCAGGAACCTCCAGTGGCTCACAGCAATGAAGAACTCATTGAGGAAGAGGAATACAAAGAATGCTGACCCCATGGAAAGCCAGGCGCTCTTCAACAGCCAGCCAAACCCAACCCAGACAAGGCCCAAAGTGGAACACACTGATGAAGGGGAAAGGAGCTCAGGTAAATGTATTAATTCATGCTGCTTTTAAAAAAATAATATGTTCACAGGCCCCAAAATCCCACCCCCCTCTTTTTTTTTCCTGCCCTCCTCTGCCACATGCATGCTTCTTTCAGGGTAGGCAGACAGAATGTCTAGCAACATAAGTCGATGTATTCTTGTAAACAGAACAAAAAATATGTTCAAACCTGTATGTAAGCATTAAAATAAAATACATCGAAAATTTAAAATAATCCTTGCAAGCAATCCAGTAAGTGGTAATTAATAGTACATATTTTTATGAATAAAATTGTAAAGCAAACATATAATGAAAACATAAAAACACGGTGCTTTGTTTTTCCAGGCTGAGAGTCCAAGTCCAAAACAAATGACTTGCATTCTGATCTTGGATTCAGGGGTTGAAATGACTTTTTGCTGGCTCAGGGGGTTTAGCTTTGAACAGGTTTGCGGAACTAGGCAGTGATGACAACCCTTCTTTTTCAGAGTTTTAGGTTGACCTTGACAAGAATATCCCTTTTGTCCTCTGGCACAGTCTAGATAAAGTTGTCTAGCACATATTTGTTAAGCTCTGATTGAACATTTCTCGGAAAGGCTGCCTTGTTCCTCAAGTAGGGCATCTTCCCAAACTGTTCTCAGTGAGTTCTAGTGGCACCGTCACTATGAGGAAACCAGCAACATACAGGCCAGGTGGCCTCAAGAAGTTGCCTTCTCTGGGCCTTTGGCACCCTCAGGAGTGATATCTCAGCCAGGTTCACTGCTGCCTTTTATAAGTTTCACAATATTTACTGTACTATCCCCACACTTATTACCTGAGACACAGGACAATCCATCCTCACCCCTTTACTACAGGTTTTGAAATATATCCTCATATACTCACCATGCTAGGAGCTGCTGATGTGATTTTTTCCCTTTCCTTTCTCATCTATCTGCTACACCTTCTACCAAGTTTGGCTTTCCCCTTGCCTTTGTTATCCCCTTTTATGGCTAGCTCTGCTGAGTGCCTCTGGAGGAAGCCCTATGACCATGCCTCACTGTAAATTGTCTTTAACAAGCAACAGGAAGCTGAAACAATTCTACTTTTCCCTGATATACTCACATGCCTCTATCCCTTGAGAATTCCTTCATTTATCACACCCTACGGCTTCCTCTCTGACATGCGCTGTTGTCACCTCTATTCCCAGGATCTTGCCAATTATTTTAAAGTTAGGACTGACATATATGTGGCACAAGGACTTACTTCCCTCTTTCTCATCTCTATTATCCCTTTATCTGACTTATGTGAGCCTCTCACCACACAACCCATCCACTTGGCCTCATCCCTTCCCATGTACTGTCTTTCTTTACTTCATTTCTCAACTTCATTTCACTTGGCTTCTTTGCTTTTACTTTAATAAAAACACTTAACCACACTTGCTTCTCCAGCTTCCATCATAATTCCCTCCTCCATTTTACCACTGTGCTCCTTGCGCTTCATTCTGTCTTCTCCAATTCACTCCCTGATTAGTTTCGTTCTGGCCTCAGACCACTCCACATTAATGAAAGTGTCCTAACCAGAACTGTATTGGTTCAATTCCAACACCATTGCAGTGTCAGTCCAGGTCCTTTTAGACTTTATCTGTCTCTGTTTGCACTTCCCCAAGCAAATCTTGGGAGACCTATTTCTTACCTTTAAGAGAGCTCAAAAAATGACATAGCTGAAAGCATTATAAACTTATTGAAACAGGTGCTCCATAACATGTATATAATTAAATACTCATATTGTGTAACTCTGAAATACCTCACACAAGTGTCTATACCCTCCTTTTCCAAAAAGGGGAAAGCAACTATCCATTGTAGATGGGGGAAGCTAGTTGCTGTTCAAGATGATGGGCCCTAAAGAAGAGGATTTTTTTTTAAAACAAAGAACAATCTGACTTGCCACCAATCCCAGAGCATATGTATAACTATGAAGTATCGCCCACTCTGTTTCAGTTATGAAGGGCAAGTGATTTTGTATGAGAAAGGGAAGTCAGCATATACCCACATACCAATGATTCAAGCATTAGCTACCCAGAATCTCACCTAGTCTTGATTCAGAACACCAAGACAGATTTGTCAGTATCATTGGAACTTGACAAATGTGAACTTAATAAAATGCTTCTGATGAAATGTTTTTAGAAGTCAGTGAAAACTTTGTTTGGATTGAAACATCCCAATGTAGTGTTTACATATCTGCAAACTGAGGCAGAGAGGTGAAATCACAGAGAAAGTCTGTGTTAGAACCAAGAGTAGAATTCCAGAGTTGCTGGCTTCGATTCCTATGTTCCAGCCCCTGGACCATACCTTTTCATCAGAGAAACAGCATTTATCTTATTATAAATTGCAGATTGTCTCTTACATTTCAGAAGAAAACCATTTTATTCATTGTAATGAAAGAATGTTATATTTTTTTAAATGAGCTTAATTAATTCATTTCCACTGACAGGATGGGAACTTAGATATAGGCTTGGCAGAATCTTTTTTTTATATAATTTTGACAGATAATATTGATGTTTCCTTTTAATCATTTTTTTTAAGTTTTTTATCAGTTTACATTTTCTCCTTTGAGGGGAGTTATGGGGAGGTCTGTCAGATAATAGCGGGTTGGCCAATACTTATTTAATGACAGTAGAAGTTGAGATTCAAAAAGTTAAAGCTTTATAACCATTAAAATACAATGGTCAAAATGTCAAAATATACACAGTAAATATCCTTTAATCAAATTCAAATAAGTTTCAAGCAGCATTTTTCTTACTTTGCCTGTCTGTAAATTTCAGTTATCAATGGAAATATTTTTAATTGTTTTGTTTGTGTACAGTGAAATCGTTTACTGCCATATACCAATAAAAAACATAATCCTTCTAACCTTACTTATATAGCCATTGGCATTCAGACTGTGTTTTGATAGTTAACATACTATTTAATGTCTTAAAATATAAATAATTCAATCTTTTCTTTTCAAACATTAACATGAAGATGGCAGGAGGAGTCAAAGAACTGCATGCCACAGAAAGGTTCTAAAAAAATGTAAAATGTTCAGTAGTGTTTAATACTAGTGCTAAATGTAATATTAGATGCCCTGAACTTGGATCAGTGAAGCCAGTCAGTGGAAGGAGGATCAGGCCCATAATGACTACTCTTTAATCAGGACCTGATCTTGCAAGATACTGAGAACCCTCAACTCTTAGTCTTTAAGAAGGAATTGTGGGCATTCACAAAATTGGAGCTATCAGTCCCTACTTAAGCAAAAACCCCATCGAAGTCAGCTCTACATATTATGCCCATATTTTTTCATTCAAATGAAGTGATTCATGCCCAATTAAAAGTGATGCAAGATCTTAAATCATAACACTATCCGACTCTATCAAAATAATGATATAAATAAGTATGAGTCAGAGCAACTGTTAAAAAGTGATTGGCTCAGCCCTGTACTTAGAAAGTATTTGGGGCATTATTAATCATTTGGAAGAAGTACAATGAATGGCATAGAAAGAGATACAAAAATAAACCACAATAAATGTGAGGTTTAACTGCTCTCTAGTGGATTGGTGAGTAGTATCATCAGTATAAGCAGGATCTACATTCAAAAAAAGTAATCTCTCAGACATTCTGACTGAAGAAACAGAATCAAGTACTTCCTACACATCTGAGCTCAGCCGCTGCTTCTCTCTGGCTATCTTTCCCATCTCAATTTCACTGAATTACAGAAAGGCTAAGTCTGAGCAGCAGAACATAAATGTAATTTTTAAAGAATGCTCTTACTGTGTGCTGTGGTGAACAGTATTTTGTTCTATATTCAGCACATCTATATGGGCCAATGTTTACCTTACCTTCATGTTGGAAAATCAGTGTGTGTTATAACTTTCTGCTTTGGAAAAAAATTGTTAAAAGTTGTTGTCATAAACAGATAGTTAAGGGTTAATGTCTCTTTTACCTGTAAAGGGTTACAAGCAGTGAACCTGGACCACCTGACCAGAGGACCAATCAGAAAACAAGATACTTTCAAATCTCGGTGGAGGGAAGTCTTTGTTTTGTGTTGTTTGTTTGTCTGTTGTTCTCTCTGGGTTCTGAGAGTGACCAGACATACCTACAGGCTCTCTAATTTTCTGTTCAAATAGTAAGTACCAGTTAAAGGCTGTTTAGTCTTTTTGATTGTTTTCTTTATTTGCAAATGTGTATTTTGCTGCAAGGATTTTAATTTGTATTTGTGCTAGGGGGAAGGCTTCTCTCTAGTGTCTATAAGCTGAAAGACCCTGTAACATTTACCATCCAAATTACAGAGACAACTTTTACTTTTTTCCTTCTTTTATTAAAAACTTTTCTTTTTAAGACCTGATGGATTTTTTTCCCCTTGTTGAGGCTCAAGGGAATTGAGTCTGTACTCACCAGGGAATTGGTGGGAGACAGGGAGAGAAAAGAGGAGGGGGGAAGATGCATTTCCCTTTGTTTTAAGATTCAAGGAGTTTGAATCATAGTGATCTTCCAGGGTAACCCAGGGAGGGAAAGCTTGGGAGAAGCAGCAGTGGGGGAAAGCGTTTACTTTCCTTGTGTTAAGATCCAGGGGGTCTAGGTCTTAGGGTCCCCAGGGAAGGTTTTGGGGGGACCAGAGTGTACCAGGCACTCCAAGTCCTGGTTGGTGGCAGCACTACAGGATCTAAGCTGGTAATTAAGCTTAGAGGAATTCATGCTGGTACCCCATCTTTTGGACTCTAAGGTTCAGAGTGGGGATTTATACCATGACAGTTGCTCTTGAAAATACAGTGCTGATCTTCTTAAGCTAATACCTTAGGGAAAGGACACAGAGAGATAAACATCTACTGCTTCTTTGGTATATGTATTTCTTCAGAAATATAACCTGAACATACGTAAAAAGGCCAGATCTTGCAGAGCCTACTTAGAAAATAACTGTTATTGATTTAAATGGGAGCAGGGTCAGGTAAAGACAGTGTGTCCAAACATAAACCCACATGTGCATAGGTCTTAGTACTGCAGTGAGAGTAGGGTTGTCATGAACTATACAAGGTAGAGAGGGTCATGTTTTGAGCTTCAGCTATGGAGTGCTCAGGACAGTTCTGGGGAAAGGCTGTGAGAAGATACCAGTTTCCCCCTTATCCTTTTCCTTGGTCCTTGTAAAGGCTGCTCAGATCTGTACTGGCTACTAGCTGTCCTAAGTGGTCTTTCTAGCAGCCAAGGATTGATGAGGCATAGGGACTCCAAGTAAACCACCCCAGGAGGTAGTGTAGGAGCTGCTGAAGTGGCTCTATGCCATCCAAGATTTACTCTTGAAACCTCAAGTAGGTAAGTAAGCCAGATTTAGGGCTGCTTTTCAGTACAGTAACAGCACAAAACTGCTGCAGCATAGCTTAAGTTCTGGCCCATAGGTCTGACAAAATCTCCAATAAAATGTATCTACCTTATTATGGTAGTCCATATTGGCCCCGATTGAGGTTGGAGGGCCCCTGCTCTCATTGTTCTAGGCATTGCAACGAATGCATTATAAAAAAGATTTTCTACCCTAACAAATTTATGATGTTAATAGACAAGAGAGACAAAGGAAACAGTATTATCCCTATTTTACAGATGAGGAACAAAGAAATTAAGTGACTTTCCAAAGATCAAGGCAATCTGTGGTACAGCCAACACTGAACACACCTTCCTCTGCAGCATGGGGCACGGGTCTCTTGCTGGAGGATTCTCTGCAGCTTGAGGTCTTCAAACCACAATTTGAGGACTTTAATAACTCAGACATAGGTTAAGAATTTGTTATAGACGTGAATGGGTGAGATTCTGTGGCCTGCATTGTGCAGGAGGTCAGACTAGATGATCATAATGGTCCCTTCTGACCTTAAAGTCTATGAGTCTATAAATTCTGGTTCAGTGCTTTCATCATAGGATCAACCTTTCTCTCTAACAGAAAGCTTTGTACTCAAACCCAATGTATATGACTGGAACAGTGATACCAAGATAAAGTAGTCCTTATTATACATGTCCAGCAGAAAATGTTAAACTTGAATCCTCACAGCATTCTTCTGTTATGCTAGCCCCATTTTACCGATGGGAAAAGCAAGTCACAGAGGGTATGTCTACATTGTGTCTGGGAGTATGCTTCCCAGCCTGGGTAGACAGACTTTTTGCTAGCTCTGTTTGAGCTAATACGCTAATATAGCAGTGTGGACATTGCAGCAGGGGCAGCATCTTAGGCTAGCCCTCTGAGTCCAAGCCCACCTGATCTCCTGGGTCCAAATTTGGGTGGCCAGCCTGAGCCACTGCTCATGATGCAATATTCACACTGCTATTTTAGCATGCTAGCTTGAGGAGAACTGAGAGGTGTACACACAACTGTAGTGTAGACTACTGAATAGGCTAAGTGACTTGCCCAAGGTTACATGCATAGTGAGTCAGCGGCAGAGTTCTTAACTCCCAGTGTCAGGTTAACTCTTGCAGAACATGCTGCGCTTGTATTAGTAAGAAGCAGGGTATTTTTGGTAATATTGTAAGGAAGGTTTTAGTAAGAGGCTTTCAAATACACCATCATGTAAATAAGACAGACAGATTTTTCTCTGCAGGATGTAATTTGACTGTGAAGAGCATTCATCCAGCATGGAAAATTTTATCCCAAACAGTTAAAACTTGGCAAAATTATAAGCAAATGAAAACAATGTTTTACAATGGAAAGTGTTGGGTAACTTTAACTATAGATGTTGTTGCCTGGCCTGCATATAAGGTTATTAAGGTGCACTAATAGTTGCACCATAGTTAAGGTTGCGTTACAGTATTCAGTTTTACAAGGCACTCTAAACCTTTATTTTGTAAAAATCTTATTGAAATGGCAAATCCCAAACCACAGATTATAAACTTTGAGCACTGTTTCAATTTTTCATTGTGGTTTTATGAAAAATTGGATCAAAAGAATAATGCAGGTTCAGTGTTTTTGGTGTTTTAACCACTCCCCTTCACACACACAGGATTGTCTCAGTTTTTTGCAAGAAATTTCAGAACTCTCTGGGATCAGTCCTTTGGCCCCATTATTGCTCTTCATGTGTTGATTTCTTGAATATCATTTACACAGAAGTAGTGTTTGCCTATAGCAGGGATGGCCAGCCTGTGGCTCTGGAAGTTAATATGCAGCTCTTTGTGTAGGCACCAACTGCAGGGCTGGAGCTACAGGTGCCAACTTTCCAATGTGTTGGGAAGTGCTCACTGCTCAACCCCTTGCTCTGTCACAGGGCCTACCCCCACTCCACCTCTTCCTGCCTCCTCCCCTGAGCCTGCTGTGCCCTCACTCCTCCCCTCCAGCCAGAGCCCCCTGCACACCACGAAACAGATCGGGAGGTGCGGGGACGGAGGGGAAGGCACTGATTGGAGGGGCTACTGGTGGGTGGGAGATGCTGGAAGATGGGGGTGGAAGCTGCTGGGGGGCTGCTAATGTATTATTGTGGCTCTTTGGCAATGTACATTGGTAAATTCTGACTCCTTCTCAGGCTCAGGTTGGCCACCCTTGGCCTATAGAGTATTTTACAACTTTGTAGCCTTAACGGAAAATGTGTGCCAAAGCAAACCCACCAAATTTTAATTTGATGACAAAACTGCCACATCACAAAAGAGGGACAGAAACTATGGCTTGTCTACACAGGGACATTCAAGAAAGTTACACCAAATCAAATAAAAGGGTTGAAGTTAATGTACATAAATTAAAGCACATTTAACCCACTGTGGAAGCTATCGTTCAGGAGTAAAGTGGTCTTAGTTTGCTTTAGCTTAACCCTCAAGCTATAGCAAACTACTTTACTCCTGAGGCTAAGGCCTGGTCTACACTATAAAGTTAGGTCAACATAAGTCATCTTGCATCAATCTAGGGGTCTGTGCATGGGTCTACACTCACATTGTCTCCCACCAATGTAAGCACTCCATGACAGCAAGGCAGTAACACCACCTCCCCAAGTGGCATTGAGCTATGCAAGTATAGATGCTGCATGACTTATAGCAATCTTGACAGTCTTCCAGCTGCTGTCCCACAATGCCCTACACTCACCGCCCTGGTCACAACTGTTAACTCCACTGGCCAGTGGTCACAGAGACTGGAAGCCACCCTATCCCTTTTAAAAAAAACCCACGTATTTTTGAAAAGCCTTTTTCTGATTGCCCATCTTGGCAAGCACACCTAGCATCTCTCCCTTTTTGTGTGCAACTGCCCAAGCAACCATGCTGGCCACATGCTCCAGATGTGCTCCTTCCTGGAGTAGACAGGAGATATTTGCCCTCCTTGGCCAGTGGAGAGAAGAAGAGGCTGTGTAGGCACAGCTAGGGAGCAGTCATAGAAAAGTGGACAGCTATGAGCAGATTTCACCAGCGATGTAGGTTAAGGGGTATAACAGAGATCAACAACAGTGATGTGTGAAAGCAAAGGAACTATAGCAGGCATACCAGAAGGCCAGAGAGACCAACAGTCGATCTGGTGCCAATCTGCAGACCTACCACTTTTACAATTCGCTGCATGCCATTCTTGGAAAAGAGCCCACCAGCACCCTGCAGACTATTGTGGATATCTCCAAGGAGTTCAAGACTTAGACTCATGCCATGAATTGCAAGGAGGAGAGTGGAGCACATGCAGCCTAGGGGAAGGGGAGAGGTCCAGCTACCCTGTAACTCAGGACTTGTTTAAGGCTCCACAGCAGTCTTGCCAGTCCAGTTAGCCAAGCACATGCAAGCCTGATGCAGAGGAAGGAACCTCGGGTAAATGTTTGAATGCATTTTCCATTACAGTGGTTAAATGTACTGATGGCGCTCAACCCCAACTTTGCAGGACATTAGTATTGAATTTTTATTGTTTTACTTGTAGTAGAAGTAATGGTACAACAAACAGAGGTAGAGCTGTTATCTAATTTTCATTCCCCAGTAAGGTTAGGCAGGTGGCATCCAAGCAGAGCAGGTTGTTTATGTACATAGGGATGTCCCTTGAAAGGTCTTGATTAAGCTTTCATGGAAGTACTCTGCGATCCTCTCCTGAAGGTTTTGAGGGGTATCAACATGAATACTTCTTCCCCAGTAGAAAACTTTCCCATCCCAGTCTGATGACTTCAACAGTAAACAGACTATCAGCATATGGGCCTGAGTAGCTTCGAGATGCCCGCAGCAGCTGTGCTCTCTGTGCCTTTGTTACCATCAGCAAGATATCAGCTAAAATCTCCACCACCGTGGAAAACAGGGCCAGTACTCAATGCCAATGCCCTGCACTTGTACACATGGAAATAGGGGCTGAAATTTTATTGTTAAATGCGGCCGAACAGTTCCTACTTCATTCCACCCTCCACCCCCATCTTCACCCCCACCTCCCACACACATGCACATGCCCCTGCTGCGCTATACTCAGGCTGGCACCGGAGAGCCATGCTGTACAGAGGAGCTGAAATGCCAATAGACATGTCTTGTTTAAAACTTTAAGGATGCAAGGGAAGGGAGTTCTGAAACTTAAATTTCACCTTCTGTTGTGAATATAAATATGATACCTCTGTGTGTTTTACCTGTAGCTGCTGCTGTTCTGGTCTTGAGGGTCCTCTCCTCGCACCTGGGGAACGCCTGACCATGATAAGGAGGAGAAAGAAAAGGACACGGGAGGATATGCTCAGTGAGATCCTGCAAGCCAGTGTTGCATCAGATTGTGAACATAGTGCTTGGAGGGTTAATATTGAAAGAAAGAGTGGACAAGAGAAATGACCAGGAGTCCCAGCAGAAAAAGGAGAAGGAGATGCACCAGGACACAATGGGGCTTCTCTGGCAGAAAAAAAAGATTCTGCAGACTCTTGTTGATATACAGGTCTAACAATCACAGGCTCACTTCCATTTGCAGTCAATGGAGAACTCCATTTTAGCACCTCTCTATTTCTTCCAACATTTCACATGGTATCAGGGGTAGCATCCTTACCATTCCACATGGGACTCCAGTCAGGACAATTTACAGCATAACATACGTTGACCTATGAAAGCCACAGTTGCTATATATGTAGCCAAAATAGACTGAAATGGACAGAAATGTCCTTTCCCCTGGTTAAGTGCTGTTCCATTAATTTACTTCAGAAGTTTTAATTGTATTTGTTTTTCAATTGCACATAGTTTTTTGCATTGGTTTTGGTAGGCAATACAATTCTGTTCTGGAAATGAATTAATCTGTATTACTTCAGCAAGCATGCTGCATAACGCTTAGCAGTACTGAAAGCACCCACTACTTGCTAATGTACAGGATGGCAGAACTCAGAGGATCAGTGACAAACAGTGTAATAATTATAAATGTACAGCAAACACCAAAAATGTAATGTGTACATGAACAGGCAGTGCTAAATCTACAGCACATACCACACAATTCCTAATAGCATGGGGTGGCGGGTATCGTGGGAAGAGGCTGTGCCTCCCCAAGCAGCCTAGTGTGGCCCCGCCCATGCTCTGCCGCAAGGCCAGGCCCCCTCCTGTGGTTCCCAGCACTCTGGCTGGTCCAGGCTGGCTGGCCTGCCACCTGCAGGGACTCAGAACAGCTGGCGCTGTGGCTGCCCTGCCCGAAGCATCGGGATTGGGGATGACCTGGCTGTCCTGAGCACTGGGGTTGGTGGTGCTGCCACCCAGCGCACCAGGGCTGGCCGTGCCACCCGTCCGACCAGTGCAGCAGGGCTTGCCGCGCTACCCGGAGCACCGGGGCTGGCTGTGGCACCCAGCTACCTAGAGCACAAGGTAGTGCTACCTGGAGCACCTGGGCTGGGGCCTCAGCCCCGCCCCGGCTGCCCAGGGCTGGGGCTGGGGGTTGTGGAGGGGGTGCTCTGGATTCCTGTGGGGGAGGAGGGAAGAAAGGGGAGGGGCAGGGGCTAGCCTCCCCCACTGGCCACCCATGCCTAACAGGCTCCAAAGCTAAAGGGCCAGATAGAGCACAGTCCACCACACCATAATACAGTCGCTGACGGTTAAAGGCTGGGTCCCTCAGGATCACTGTTAGTATTTCAACATCAGTAATGGCAATCTACCAGTAGGGAAAGAATATTGCAGGTTTCTGAACACTCCCGTATTCTTAAGATGTGAGTATCATATACCATCCCAACACTGATGTCAGTGAAGGACCCCTGGTGATCAACTAATGCTTGCATAACCATAGAAAAGTAGCCCTTTCACGTGATGTGTTCTGTTGCAAGGTGGGTTGATACCAAAATTGGGTTATGTGTGCTATTGCCCCACAACAGTTCAGGAACCCCTTTGCATCAAATCCATCCACTATGTTCCGCGTATTATTGAGAGTCACATTCCTGGGCAGCAGGGGATGATCAATGGCCCTGCACACTTGCATGACAATGGCCCCCTGTGATGGGGTGTAACAGATCCTTTGAGACCCCCTGCTGGTCCTACCACACTACACCCCAGGAAAGAGCAGTAGAGGTGGGCCCTCTAGACTGCATAGAGAGGCTTCAGGGAAGCAGCCAATCAGAGCCCAACAGGCTTATATAAAAGGAGCTGCTGGGAGAAATGATGGTGTTCCAGGATGATAACTGGGTGTTAAGCAAGACTTTAGCGCTGATGTAAGGGTGAAGCTGAAGGTGCTGGGACTAAGAGGGGAAGTGCCCAAGGAAAACAAAGCAGCAAGTAGTTAAAGGGAACTTATAGGGTCCCTGCTACCTTATAGAGTTCTTGAGTTGGGACCTGGAGTAGTGGAGTGCACCTGTCGCACACGCAAATGGAGTGGCCTAAGCCCAGGCAAGGGAACAGAAGACCCTGAAGAGGGTCAGTGTTTATATGAACTGGAAGGGGATGGAACTGAACTAGTGACTCAGCTGGAGAGCTGGTGTCAGGAAAGCTTGCTATGGAGTGAAGAGTCATCAGGGAGGGGCTCTGGGGCCCTGCTTCAGAACAGGTAACATTGGATGCTAGCCCAGGAGGGGCTGAGGCTAATGTAATAGGCCTTGATAGACTGATTGAGAACCAAGCCCAGAGACAGGGCCATGGACCAAGATGTTGCGGAGGGCAGTGTGAGAGGCCCTATTGGACTTGTACCTTGGAATGAGTCTGTTTGTTTGTACACCTACAGCCTGTGGTTGACTCAGCAGAGGGCCAAGTCACTGAAAACCTGCTCGAGAAGTTTAACGATCAACAGGGGTCACCGCAAGCAGAGCAAAGTTGCGAGAGTGCAGGTGCAGACACACCTGCTGGCCGGGGTGCTCATATGAGGTGTGTAGCCCTACTGCACACCCATTGTTAATTTTCTAGCTCCAAAATGATTTCCCACTGATGTTGCAAGCTTCCAGAGTGCCATCACCACTCGCTTCGCAACTGGCAGCACAGCTCTCATCTTGATGTCCGTCTGTTAGAGGGCTGGGATGAGCAGATCCAAGAATGTGGCCTTGCATAGCTGAAAATTCTGCAGCCACTGCTCATTATCCCAAACCTACATTATGATGCAATCCCACCAGTCTGCGCTTGTTTCTTAGGCCTAGGAGCAGCACCCCACCATTTACAGCTGCTCTATGACTGCTACCCACAACCTTGAAGTGCTTCCACTATGTTCCACAGCAATCAGTCCTCCATGAAAGTGTCATGTCCTCCATTTCTGTGATCCTTCTTTTGACTCTGCAGATACTGGCATATCATGCGTCCTGTGTTTGCAATGCTCATGACAATAGTGCAGAGATGCATGGGCTTCATGCCTCTGTCGCAGATGGCAGACAGCAAAAAGTGCTGTGCAGGTTTGTGGGCTTTTTTAAAAAAGGGTGGAAATTATGGGATATAGATGGTACAATGGATGGGAAAAGTTACATGATGGGAGCTTGACCCCTTGTGCCCAGGCTCCCCTTCATGGCTCGTTTCTGCCCATTGTGCATTGCCAGAATTTCCCAAAATACAGTGCTCTGCCAATGGTGTTGTACCACACTGTGCGTGGTCACAAGCACTCATGATGAATACAAGCATAGCAAACACAAGGAGCCAAATATGCACCTCTGCATGAGTGATATACTAAATGCAGCAACTTTATGCTGGCCTATCTTGCATCAACCAAAGTTTGTAGTGTAGACACAGGCCATGTCTGTTGCCAGAGCCCCTTAGTGTAGATGCCATATATGCTAACAGAAGGAGTTTTTCTGCTGGTGTAGAACACTACCTCCCTGAATGGCATTGTCTATGCTGACAGAAGCACTCTTTCTGCTGGCATAGCTGACTCCACAGTGGGGGTTTTGTCAGGACAGCTCTGCTGGGGCTGGGGGGTTCACACCCCTGAGTGACATAGTTATGCCAGTATGTTTTAAGTATGGACCAAGCCTCTGAGAGTTTCCACAATGGGGTTTAAAATGTTCTAACTTACATGCATTAATATCACACATTTAAGACAAATCAACTGAACTTTCCTGAGTGTCCTTGTATAGACACAGACTTATCAAATGCCCCAGTAGCCTACGGTTAAATTCCCTGAACTGTGAAAGAGGAGACCAGAAGTTCAAATTCCTGGGCAATACCCTATGCTCATCAACTACAGACATGAATCCTAACCTGAAAATTAGTTAAGGAAGAGTGTCTTCATTTTTTTTTAAATAAGTGAGCATAGGCCTTAAGCAATGTCACTGCTCGTTTGGAAGTCAGGTTTCTAAACATGATGAACCCCACATTGCGTTTCAGAGTGACTAAACCAGTTTGGATAATCCAATCTCTAACCACAATAAACCACACAGGGATGGGATACAGGATTCCTGATCACCAATATTCTTCTGCTTACTAGTAACTAGTTATGTAGTCCACTGGGAAAGTGTGTGCCAAGTCCTTCCCTAATGGCTGGTTTAGAAAGGACATAGGGATTACTCCTGTAGCTCAAGTGATAAGAGCCTGAAATAGGTACCTAAAGACTCTAGGGTTTTAAACTGTTCTTGGTTAATGTGTGGGGTGAGTGACATGGTGTCATAAACAGATAGCTAAGGGTTAATATTCTTTTACCTGTAAAGGGGTAACACCAGTAACCTGAAACACCTGACCAGAGGACCAATCAGGAAACAAGACTTTCAAATCTAGGTGGAGGGAAATTTGTGTGTGAGTTCTTTGTCTTGTGTCTGACCCTCTCGGCTATGAGAGTGATTTTTCTATCTCCTGGCTTCCTAATCTTCTGTTTCCAAGTTGTAAGTACAAGATAGTAAGACAATAAGGTTTATATTGTTTTTTTTTGTATTTACATGTGTGTAGTTGCTGGAATGTTTTAAATTGTATTCTTTTTGAATAAGGCTGTTTATTCATTTTTTTCTTTTAAGCAAATGACCCTGTATTTGTCACCTTAATACAGAGAGACCATTTTTATGTCCTTTTCTTTCTTTTTTCTATAAAGCCTTCTTTTTAAGACTTGTTGGAGTTTTTTCTTTAGTGGGGACTCCAGGGAATTGAGTCTGCAGCTCACCAGGGAATTGGTGGGAGGAAGAAGTCAGGAGGGGAAATATCTTTGTGTTAGATTTACTAAGCCTGACTTTGCATACCCTCTGGGTGAGGGGGGGGGAAGTACTTTTTTTTCCAGGACTGGAAACAGGGAGGGTGGAGTCCCTCTGTTTAGATTCACGGAGCTTGCTTCTGTATATCTCTCCAGGAACCCAGGGAGGGAACACCTGGAGGGGTGAAGGGAAATGGTTTATTCCCCTTTGTTGTGAGACTCAAGGAATCTGAGTCTGGGGGTCCCCCAGGGAAGGTTTTGGGGAGACCACAGTGCGCCAGGCACTGTATAGATTCCTGGCTGGTGGCAGCTTTACCAGGTCCAAGCTGGTAACTAAGCTTGGAGGTTTTCATGCTAACACCCGTATTTTGGACACTAAGGTCCAGATCTGGGAAAAATGTTATGACACATGGTTGTACATGATTCTCACAGTGGGGGAAAAAACACTTTATCCTAGGATTTTAAGTATAGAACCTGCTTTAATCTGTATACTATTGAGTGAAATGTGCATTTGGTGGCTCAAACATTTGCCACACCTTTTGTCTGGGTAACCCAGTCGCTAATGTGTGTGTTGTCCCCTGTGTGCCGCATCCACAGAGGCTGAGTCTGTGATAATCTCAGCTTGTGTGTTCAGTTCTTTTTAGCACAAGCTGTGAAGACTCATGTGTTATAGCTGTGGAGCTCATGGGTTCAATCCAGATGGTATCTGTCACACATACAGGTGTCCCATATTGGTGGGTTTGAAGGTGAGGGGCATGCTTTACATTGGCAGGGAAGGAGGAGAACTATAGGCAGACTTGCTAGTATAATGCAGTATGCTCACCCTGCAGCTACTCCTGGCTATATCCAATTTGCGGAAATCCATGACATGCCATGGAGCATTTCAGGCTCCTTCACAGAAGTTCCCACCTGCTCACTGGTTACCTCATTACTGCTGAACACGGAGGGTTGCTCTTGGTGTACTTACTTTCATAAGGGGGGGGGGTAAATTTTAACATCAAATTTACTGAGGTGCATCTTGAACATGTGCACTCTTCAGGGTTGACATAGGAGCAGCTTCAGCAGGACTGTTTCTCCCTCTGATTCCCATATAGATGCAGCGCATCTTTTCCTTGACAAAAATTACCTTTAGTGACAGTAAAGTTGCACCAGGACACACTCCATCCACCTGGGAACTTAAAAGCATAGAAAGGAGACATTAAGAGGACAGGCATATGCATTTCTTACCATCTTCATGTTGCTAACAACATGCTCCGATGCTTCATAAGGCTTTCACTTCCATCTTCAACAGATAGCCAAAGGTATCCTCAGCTTCATCAACTAGCAAATTCTTAACAGCAGTGCTAAGACAAAATAACCTCCCAGGGGCATGGAATGACAATCAGATGTGCTGATCATTTATATGATGATATAAAGTCAACCGTACTCTTCTTAGCAACTGGTACTCCCTTAACTTCTGTGACTGTCATCTCCTGATTTGCTTCTTACTTCTCTAATTGCCCCTTCAGTGTGTTTTTTGGAGGAGGATCTACATCCACATTCCAGCTTTCTGTAGGAGTTCCATCTGGCTATGTCTTGGTTCGCTTTCTCTTCTCTCTCTCTCTCCACCATAAATCTAAGTAATCTCATCTGCAAACACACATGCAGCTTTCATCTCTATGCTGATGATGAACAGATCTACTTCACTATTTCACACCTCGCTTCTTCTGGCCAAACTAAAATCTCGGCCTGTTTCTGACATTTCCTTGTGGGTTTCAAGCCATCAGCTGAAGCTAAACATGGCTAAAACAGAGCTCCTAATCTTCCCTTCCAAGTACTTCTCCCACCTACTTATTTTTCTCAATCACTGTAGACAACAACAACATCCTGCCTGTTACTCAGACCTGTAACCATGGTGTCATCTTCTACTCTGACTGCTCTCTAATCCTCACATCTGGGCTATGTCTAAATCTTCCTGATTCTTTCTGCATAACATCTCTAAGACATGGCCTTTGTTATCCATCCACACAGCTAAAACTCTTGTTCATGCTCTCGCAATCTTGTGTCTCGATTACTGCCATATCTTTTTCTCTGGCTTTGACAAATGCAGTTGTGCCTCACTCATCCATTCAGAATGCCCCTGCAAAGATCATTGTCCTAGCCCTTTGCTTTGACCATATCACCCCCTCCCTTTGAATCCCTCATAGACTCATAGACTCATAGGTCAGAAGGGACCAATCTGATCATCTAGTCTGACCTCCTGCACAAGGCAGGCCACAGAACCCCACCCATCCAATTTTATACAACCCCTATCCCAGGATTGAGTTTTTGAAATCCTCAAAAATGGTTTGAAGACCTCAAGCTGCAGAGACACCACCAGCAAGCGACCCGTGCCCCACGCTGCAGGGGAAGGCGAAAAACCTCCAGGGCACCTGCCAATCCGCCCTGGAGGAAAATTCCTTCCCGACCCCAAATATGGCGATCAGCTAAACCCTGAGCATGTGGGCAAGAGTCACCAGCCAGCACCCAAGAAGGAGTTCTCCGCAGCAACTCAGTACCCATCGCATGCAACATCTCCCCGCAGACCATTGAGCAGACCTGTCTGGTGGTAATTCAAGATCAATTGCCCAAATTAACGATCCTATCATAACATCCCCTCCATATATTTATCAAGCTTTGTCTTAAAGCCAGGAAAGTCTTTTGCCCCTACTACTTCCCTCGGAAGGCTATTCCAGAACTTCACTCCCCTAATGGTCAGAAACCTTCGTCTAATTTCAAGCCTAAACTTCCTAATATCCAGTTTATACCCATTCGTCCTCGTGGTTACATTAGTACTAAACTTAAATAATTCCTCTCCCTCCCTAACGTTAACCCCCTTGATATATTTATATAGGGCGAGCATATCCCCCCTCAGCCTTCTTTTGGCCAGGCTAAACAAGCCAAGCTCTTTGAGTCTCCTTTCATAAGGCAGTTTTTCCATTCCTCGGATCATCCTCGTAGCCCGTCTCTGAACCTGTTCCAGTTTGAATTCATCCTTCTCTGGTTTCCCCTTCTCTGTTGCATTAAACATAAGTTTTTTGTCTTCACTATCAAGGTCATTTGCAGTCAATGACTCCCTCCCTCTCATCTGTCATTCTTTATCAAGCTGTCTGCTCCCCTCCGATAGGCCTATGACGCCAGCCTCCATCACTCATTTCTTAAATTTTCAAACAAGCACCTTTCTGCCAGGCAGCCCCCTCAAACTCCCTATAAACTCCCATAGAGTTACCTCATTAGCCACCTTCATATCCCTCCTTTGGCATGATGCCTACATAAAACTTGAGAGAAGTTAGGCAGTTACTGTGCTGAGACCACTGCTGATGCTGCTAACCGATGTTGTCTCATTGTTCACTTGTACTCCCGTCTGTCAATATCCGTCTGTTGTTACCTATATTTATACTCCTTGAGGAGGGGACCATCTTTTTGTTCTCTGTTTGTACAGTGCCTAGAACAATGGTCTGTGATTAGGACTCCTAGGCTGTAATGTAGTACAAATAAATAAGTTCATTGTTAAGCCAAAAGAAGGCTTAGAAAGATGCGTGAAAGATGCTACTTGTAGAAGTAAGGACAATAGGCCATCTCTCTCTGTGTTTATTATGGAGGATGCCAGCAACTCCATAGTTAAGACTGTCTTACTGTTTTTTCTATCAATTAAATTTTTGGTCTCCACAGTATTCAAACCTAGCAAAAATGTTTTATATTAAAATGTTCATAATTTTAAAAAAATAGAAAGTCATAGTTTTCTCCTCAAAGAATCTGTTTCTTCTTACAAGGGGCAGTCTTGTCTATGAAGCAATGTCAGTTTGAACTGTGCATAGGTCAAAATATGTGTGTGTATATTTTAAAACTAATATTTTCTATTTCCTTTTTGTCTAACTTCCTGTGTGCCGAGCCCAGGTTGTTTATTCTTCTGAATGATGCAATGGGTTAACGGACTGTTTGTGGGTTATCAGTAGGGAAATCTTAAGGTACAAGGACCATAACAGTACCTTATGTTTCACTTTGATTAAACTGGTAGAATTCCGTGTAAATGGAAATTTGTGAAGGCGTATAGCCTTCGTTCAGTTAAATGCAAGAACCAAGAGGATACAGTAGGAAGTAAATTAAAACAAAGAGCTTCTCATTCTGCTGCAAAATTCAAACATGCTGAAGTCTTCAAATTCAAAATTGAGTCTGTCTCACAAACAGAATATGCCTTCTAAAAAAGGGAAACTAGTAATTTTTTTTTGGTGGGGGATAGGGGAGAGGCACAGCAAGGTTGATATCTTGGGGTATAGTGAGGAGGCTTTTGCAGGTGGGGAAGGTTTCCCATCAAATGATTATATCTTTGGGAGGATGGCTGGGATTACTTATTGGAATTACAGACCTCTATAATTGTCTTTTAACATACGTCAAAGGTGCCTAGAACAGTGCTGTATTTGTTTTATAAACTTTAAATAATATTGTTTTAAAGCAAACAGTCTTTAAAACAGTAGTTCGTTTTTTTAAAATGTTTTACATGCAATAGTAAACCCAACTGCTTTTTCAGAAACAAAAATGTTAGTGCATTGTGAAGCTTCCTCCTAACCTGTGAAACCAAGAACAATGTAATGCATGTAGTATTGTTTATCTGCATTAGTACCAAGGGTTATCATGCAGGATTAGGGTCCGGTTGTGCTTGGTATTATATAAACACACAGGAAAATGCAGTTCCTGCTTGAAGAGCTTACAGACTAATTTAAGACAAGACATAATAAATGAGTAACCAAAAGGAGGGAAGGAGCAGGACAGACAAGGGTGACTGTAATAGGATCACACAGCCAATTAAGCTTAGCAATTGCACTTCTTGAGGATTCTGAATTACATATAGATATCTTGCAATCCACTGACCATCATGCCTTATTAAATATATCTGGGATTTTTGTGTGTGTGTAACACAGCCAGATATACAAGAAGCGGATCCTCTTCAATCAGTGGGCCTGACTGGATGGTGGCTTACCTACTAGCTGTTCTTAAACAAATAAAAATAATAGTTGTCCCCCAAAAAATAAATAAATAAGGGTATGGGGTAATTGGGGTAGGGAAACTTGTTTTCTGACAGGCCATAATCTGTGAGAAAAGTAAGTGCCTTTTAAATTCACAATTTTCTGAATATTATTTTTCCTCCAAAGACGCACTTAATTGCTACATTCATTGACTCTGAGGGTGGCTTGTGACCAGTGAGAGTACAATTTTCACTGAAGGCTGCTTATATTGACGCCTACTTGTGTAGGCACACGGTTGACATACATAGGAGGCAGCAACACATTTTTTATATTTAATATGGGGCGATTCCTTGGTCTACTCCATATTCTGCATTACACGGAGCACTTTCAGCATGCAATGATTGTAATGAGAGGAGTAAACCATCATAAAGAGAATCTGAAAAAAACTGTAAAAACTTTAATAGTCATCTTTTGCATGCTACTTATGATCACTACTTATTGGTTTACATTCCAGGATCTCACACTGACTCAACTGTAAGACCTAGGGGGAGTCTTTCCATCTCTCTGTACCTCAGTTTTCTCACCTATATCATACATTGTTGGAGAAGGAGATTTGGCCGATGTGAGCACACAAACAACCCTAAGAGACGACGAACCAACTTCCAAAGTATACTTTTATTGCTAGATTTTTGCTGGTATACAAGATCAAGGGTAAACTGCTAGGTTGCATGAATTTTTCTCTCAAGCTGATGTAACTGTTAAATCTGAGCAATCACATCTTGTGGATATACTGATACATCCTGTGGCCATAATATGCGTTTGATTATTTTTCCTATATTTACTTGTGATATAAATACTGTAAGATATACAGATACAAAGGTAATGAGCATGAGAGAAATGATCAGAGAGAGAGAACTAGATAGAAATTAAATTCAGGCATAATCTCTGAAAATGTAAGGGGACTTTTAATATGGTTGACTTTCAGTAAACCTTGTGTAAAGTTTTCTGGCTAGAGTTGATGGCTTCATTATGTATCTCCTGGGGCATTTGTACCTCAAATGCTATTTATAGCTTTATGAAGCAGTGTGACCAAAATTCATTTGTCTCTAAAGCTTTGCATTTAGAGTACACCAACTATTGAGATGGGGTGATGAGCGTGATTAACAGGGCTTACATGTCCATCTTATCTCCACAGTACACAATATTAAAAGCTTTGACCAAGATTTAGACCTTCTGTCAGTCTCTACTCTCTGTAAACTTTGTCACCTCTAACCCTGAATTTGTACTGTACTTAGTGTAGGCCAAAACTGCCTATTAATACCTCTATAATATTATCCACTGCCTCAGCTTGACTTCTTTGAAATCTTCATCCACATCTTCCACTCCTTCAACTCTCAGCATTTTTTACTCTAGTACATTGTAGAACACTACTTCCCAGCTACTGCAAAAGAAACATGACCACAACACTCACAACCTGCTTAAATATCTCCATTAACTCTTCATTTGAGAAAATAATTCAAAATTGCCTGTCTGGCTTTTAAAATCCTACATGTATTTTGTTCTTTAGTTACCTCTGTTCACCTAATATTAGCTGGCTCCATGCACTTTCATAATCTCACCATTTCTGGTGCAAGAGTTTTCTCTTCTGCATTTCAGGAAAGGCCTTTCTGTATATCTCGGTCTCATTGAGTCTCTATTTAAAAAAATCTCAGACAGAAGAATGTCCTCCCTTCCCTATACTTGTTAATTTTTCTCTTTTTGTTGCTGGAATTGATTGAACTCTGCAATTGCATTATTTCATTTTTATAGCACCAGGCAACAGTGTGTTCGAAAGATGTCACAAAATACAAAGTTGTAATGTACTGAAACAGGAAATAATTTCAGAATAGGATGATTCACCCTCTCTACAACCCCCAACTAAAAATAAAATAAGATGATTCACTGTAGAAAGTCTAAATGAGGTTTCTCAAATTCATATGCTCACTGGTTTATCATCTGAGAGGCAATTCTGTGGTTCGCATTCTGGCAATGTGGTATCATTTTACTAGAAAATGTCCTAGCAGATGTATTGATTCATTCTGGGAGGTGTTCTTTTATTTAATTGTTGGTTACTGAATACTGTTTATATAATTTAGAGTCCTTTTTGTTAATTACACTTTCCCAGAGAAAATTCAGAATATATCATAACATTAAGAACACACTCTACAGTTAAAAATGTAGTAAGACATTTTAACTGGCTAGTCCAAAATACTTAGTATATGTACGGTTATATTTTTCTCTATATATTTTCCACTGCTTAAACTTTATCTGCTGGAATGAATTTTAAAATAAATGCTAAGAGAAACACATCTAAAATTGATAAAAAGAAATACTCTTGATACAATGCATAGTTAACTAGTGGAACTCATTGCCTCAAGATATCACTGAGGCCAAGAACTTAGCAAAATTAAAAAGGAATTAGACCTGTATATGGATAATGAGAACATCCACAGTAAAAGGACTTAAAGTGGGGGGGGAGGTGAGGAAAGCATATAAAGTACCACGAGTGAGGCATAAGCCAGCCACTGACTCATAAGAGTTAGGAAGAAACTTCCTATATAAACAGGTTATTCAATAAGCGTGTGTTTGGGGGTTTCTTTTATCCTCATCCAAAGCCATCTGATACTGGCCCCTGTCAGAGACAAGCTATTGGACCAGACCATTGGTCTGGTCCCATATTGCAATGTCTATGTTCCTATCTTTTATAATAAAGGATGTGACAATGTGGGAATCTATGTAAATGTATGAATTCCATTTTGCAGTATTGCCAACCCCAAAAGTTCAAAAATCATGAGGCAGACCCCCAAAATCATGTTTCTGATCTATCTCTTCATTTTGAATTTCCCTTACCCATTCCATGTGTGTGTGTGACAATTAGTGTCTTCAGCTGTCCCAAATTGATTGGGAAATGTTTTGGCCTGCTACAGGAGCTCTCACACGACACCTGTTCATCCTCTTACCCAGCAATGAATTCTGTCCCCACACCAGGTCTGCCTCTCAGTCACTTCTGCCCCCCAATCTTTCCTGTCTCCCCATTTGCCTCCCATCAGTTCTGTTCCCTGAGCCTGAACTCTGTGCCTCCTACAGCTGCAGGGTCTCTTCATCCCTTCTCCCAGGCTTGGTGTTGCAGGGAGGGAAAGGGGAGTGGGGAGGAGCTGTTCCCCTTGCTCATGAGAGGGAAGGGGAAGGTGGGAGTAGAGCAACTTTGAGCTTCTGGGCTTTTTCTGCTCCCTCCTCCCCTCTCCCATCCCGTGAGAAGGAAGTCAGCTCCTTAGGGGAGGAAGAGACAGTTCTGTCTGCCTGCTGTAGCAGTCCTAATTGGCTGCTATTCCCCTTGAAAGGCATTTTCCCTCAAGCATGCCCCTGCTCAAATCACGTAACATACAAAAAAAAATAAATCACAAGAATTGATAATCGTGAGTTTGATTTTTATGAACTCTCTGTGTTTATATTCATATGGTTGTTTGGATGGATCAGTGCCTCAGACATCCTGTGTTAGTGGCAGGGAGACTGGCACCCGGGTGTCTTCCCTTGAATGGGACAGACATTAAGGACCATGAACAATTGAATAACCTTCCACTAGCAGGACAGTGCAGACTACCAGCCAAGGACAATTGACTTTGCTAATATATTTTGTCAGATCCACTCCCACCCTCGTGAAAAAGGGAGTTGTGCACATGAATGCTGTATGAGTGGAACACGCGATCTCATGCTGGGACTCGGCCAAAACTGCGCTTGTGATTGGGAAGGCTTCTGCCACAGCTGCCAACTGTCATATGGTAAATACGCCCCCCAGACTTTCACAGTAAGCCAAAGATCAAGCTAATCCTATTCAAAACAAGCCCTAAACAAGCCAATCCTTAAGAACCCCAACGTTCTATGTGACTAGACCCTCCCTGGCATGCAGTCTGCAACTGTGGTGGGCCCCCTATGCACCCTTGACTCTTTCCCCCACTTGCCTGTGCTTGCCCCCCTCCCCCGTCCCTGCTTGCCAGGAGCCGATCCGAAAAAAAGCTACTAGCCAACAAGCAACACACAAGCCAGTTAAGCCAAAAACAAGCCCAATTTCTGTGGTTTTTTTCCATGGGTTTGGCATGTCTGGCTTCTGCATGTGCTCAAGCAGAGACAGACCAGAAGCAGAAGACAGGACTGGGTAGAAGGGGAGAGGGAAAGCAAAAGAATTTTGGACTACCTGGAAGACACTGATTAAGACTCAGAGGACTCTCAGGAGGGTGAAGAGACTGAGGCAGGGTCTTGCAAACAGGAAATTGTTGTTTTTCAATAGATTTGTATGTCTCTAGAGATTTTCGAGGCCTATAGTACCTTTTTGATTAAGCATGGTGCCATTCTTTCATTTTTTTTTAAGAACTTCATTTCATTGTGTTTTTACATTTTTCTGAGTTAACTGAGTTATTTTAAGTAGCTTGGGTTTTTTTTTTTTGTTTTGTTGGTTTTTTTTTCAAGTAGGCCTAACTAAGACTAAGCTTATTGTAGGCCCATAAAGTCTTACTCTTTTTTGTTACTGTTAAAATAAATTAGCGCTTTAACCTATTGAACCATTTTTGACATTGTTTGACAATATTTGACCAATATTTGATCAGTTAAATTGACCTATTATTTTTGGACTGATCAAGTGTCAAGCGTAGGTCTAATACAGTAATAAGGTGATTGTCAAGGACAGGGAGCTCATCCAGGGTTATAACAAGGTACAGATAATTTAAATAAAGGTTGTAAGTATAAAATTTAAGTAAGCTTTATCTTTTCCTCAGACTGTCTTTCAAAATGATTACACAAATGTAGAGTTGTTCTAGATGCGCACACACACACACGCACTGTACCTGATAACCTACAAAAGAAATGAAAAGTTATATATAGTATTTTCCCCTCTTCTCTTCAACCTATAGGCACATACTTTGCCATTGCCACAACTAATGTATACTACAAACAAAACTTTGTAACCCTAACCTTCCCCCCCCAGGGGCACCTGCCTTCCAACTCCATTGTGGATGTTTAGCATAGAAGTGTGTTGTATTGGAAGGAGATAGTGTGGTAAAGGGTACAATAGAAGTTTGGCACCCCTACAAGGGGCAGAGTTAAGGTGTGCAGTGTGAGGGAGGTCTGTGGTGAATGGTAGTTGTGGGCTGAGGAGAGAGGCTGTTTAGTGGTAGGTTGTTTAACAATTTCATCCCTTCCTTTTCTCAGTTTTTGTCAGGTATATATTTGTATAACAATCAACTGCTTCTCAATTAAACTTTTTGTGACTTAAGTTTCAAGCTTCATTTAATGCTTATATGGTGGTGAAGGGAAGCAGATCTCTGTCAGCAGCTATACTTTTACCTCGTCACAGAAAATTTTATCCATCAGCACCTGCATATAATTTCTTATGTGGCTGCATATGAAAACATATATGCACAGCAACAAAGTTTATGTACATGTGTGTAAAATGTATGCATTGACAATTGCTGTAGATAAAATTTGGTCACAATGGATAACTGCCAAAACTGACTGTAAATCCGATTTAAAAACTTACATGCTGCAGCAAATTTATTCAGGATACACCTGTCAACCAAATCTTTTGTAGATACATTTTACAAAAGAAAGGTCAGAAATAAAGAAATAATTCAACCAGAATTCAACTTCAAAAACATTCTACTAAAAACTTTATGAAGAGAAATCAAAGACACTATATAGTTTTTGTGCCTTTTATGTTTTCTAGCACTCTAAAATTTCTCACCAATAATCCACTTATGCAAAAACTGGAATTTCTGGCTCATTTTAGCACGAAACCTTAGAGAGACCTTTCCAGGTGTCTCCATAATAAGATGACTTATAAATTGGTTATTGTGTTTTGGCCTTGAAGAATAAGTGATATTTTCCCAGAGAAAGTGGTAATTATTTGGGGAACTACAAAGCAATCTTTGTGAAGATGAACAAACTCTCCACTCTCATCCATGTAGCAAATGGGTAGGGATCTCTGATGGGAAATCTGTACTGTTGAGAAAATATCAGCAATGAGATTTGCATTGTGGGATGAACAGGAGAATTTTCCCCTCAGGGAAGGGTCCTTGAAAACATTACCACTATGTGTTTTGATTGAGGTTGAACTTGCATCCTGCAATCAGCTATAATATTTCACCAGCTATTACAGCCAGGTTTTAAAACTTACTTTTCATCAAACGTTCTGTCCCTGGCAACTGCAATCCCTTTTAATGTTGTTCTTTATCAAAGGGGTCAGCAGTACTCAGGGAGTAATGACTTATTTTCAATATGCGGAGAGAGGAGGCAGTAAACTCAATTAATCACCAAAGAGGACAGAGAAATAATAAAACAGGACAAGGTTAAAAGCATATAAAAAGAAAATAAAATGAAATACACCTTGGAAAACTACATCTGGGGACATATACCTGAAACATGGATATTCAATGGAAGAACAATAAAGCCAAACAAGACCCATTGCCAGGAGAATAGTGGACAGCAAATTTGACATGCATTTCCCATTCAATATGGCAATTATGTGATCTGTGAATTGTATGCAGGGTCACATAGAAAGAGAGGGGTGGAAATACAGTGTTCAGTTCTGGGGGGGCCATGGGATAACTTCTCACCCAGGCCTCTGCCCAGTCTCCATTTATGTGAATGAAACATTGCAAGCGCATTCTTGCACCCATGCTTTAACATACTTGCCAGTGTGCTGTAAAAATGCCAACACTTTTAGTACAGTAGGTCTGTATGTTTGCAGGTGTTACAATCAGCACTTTCAACCCTCACCAGGTTTTTGTGGTTGCAAATTCTGACTCTCCCCACAATAAGGGGGGAAAAGATAGCTCAGTGGTTTGAACATTGGCCTGCTTAAAGCCAGGATTGTGAAGGGGAGAGGGATAGCTCAGTGGTTTGAGCATTGGCTTGCTTAAACCCAGGGTTGTGAGTTCAATCCTTGAGGGGGCCACTTAGGGATCTGGGGCAAAAATCAGTACTTGGTCCTGCTAGTAAAGGCAGGGGGCTGGACTTGATGACCTTTCAAGGTCCCTTCCAGTTCTAGGAGATAAGTATATTTCCAATTATTATTTTATTATTATTACATGCAGGTATTAGTCTATTTAAAATGAGTGTTTGTGTGCACGTGTTTGCTCTGGGCAAGTGAGAACGCAGGTATGTTCTAGCATAGTTTTACATGTGCACAAATGAAACCTGGCATTTGAAAACTTACCCCTTAATATGGATAGCATTGATAAATATGACTAAGAGTGGACAGGAGAGCTATCCTCAAGTATTTTAAGGATGTAAAATGGGAGAGGAGTTAGCAAGGATAGTACTAAGCATGGGGATATAACTGAGTCATGCC
Organism: Gopherus flavomarginatus; assembly: GCF_025201925.1. NCBI lineage: Eukaryota > Metazoa > Chordata > Testudines > Testudinidae > Gopherus > Gopherus flavomarginatus. Next base: position 183,832,870 of record NC_066619.1, read on the forward strand.
TCACTGTCTGTGCCTACGTGTTTCACTTGTTACTACTTCATTTGTGATTTTTAACTACTAAGTATTCAAATGTGGGCAAATTTCAGATGACTTGTGTCTCTAGCTACCTGATTTGCCCTTGAATTTGAATTTGTGGGAGCAATATTTGCCTGAAATTCAAATGCAGCTACAAATTGTATCAGCCTGCAGGTAGACTGGCATTCTTAACATTTGGCCCTAAACATATGGAAACATATACACCTCTACCCCGATATAACGCGACCCCATATAACACAAATTCGGATATAATGCGGTAAAGCAGTGCACCAGGGGGGCGGGGCTGTGCACTCCAGCGGATCAAAGCAAGTTCAATATAACATGGTTTCACCTATAAGGTGGTAAGATATTTTGGTTTCCGAGGACAGCGTTATATCGGGGTGGAGATGTACTTGAACGCTGAAACCACTTTCAGCAACCAGACAATTAATTTCCTGGAAGGATGGTCTTCAGTTGTGAAGAAAATGTATTGTTAGTTTCCCCAAAGTTGACAATATTTTTTTAGAAATGGTGTTGCCTATTGGAAGCTGGTCTTTACTGCACGTTTCAATCAATAATAAATACTTGTTACTATCTCCATAATTAAGAATAGTGTGAATGATCTTTCAGTAACATTTTTTTACTGAGCTGTTTTAGTAGGAGGCCAAATCTCATCATTCAATGTATGGCCCAAGGAGTGCAGTTTCAATTTGAATATCTGAGTAAATGGAATACGTTCACAATTGTTGTGAATTAAGTTCCGTAGGACTTTGTTTAATTTTAAAATGCTATATTTATTATTTTTTTTAAATTAACATTTACCTTACAATTTTGAAAGTCTTCTGTCTTGTAATGTAATCATTACATTATGTCTTAGCCTACTCTTCAGATGAGTTTCCATTTGGTGGTTTATTATTTCTATTTTAAAATAGTTGAACTCTGACTTGTGCTTTGTAATTAACTATAGTGATTACAATTAGCTGAGACCAATATCATATTACACTGCAGTTTTCCTTCAACATTTGTTATATGTAATGCACTTTATTTTCGGTTTTTATTTTGTTTAAATGTATCAGTGTATATTACAAAAAATGTGTAAAAAACCAGTGCAAAAAATTAACTTAGCAGTTTTCTAGGTAAATATCACTCTTCTGTTTTTGTTTTCTTAAAATGTTAAAAAAAAACCCTTATTGCTTTGAAATATAGTCACATACAGTTTTTAATTTTGACCCATTTTAGCTTGAAAAGTAGTTCACTAACTGTTGTTTGCTTTGAATCAGTATCTGTTCTATCTGTAAAGCTGGTAATGTGTACGTGGAGCATGGGATTGACAACAGTATGTACACCAGTACAATTCAAATACTTCTGACACGGTTCCCCACTCCAAAAGGACTGAAAACATCTTGGTACCCTAGATAACCCAGGTTACCACCTCTCCCTTTGGACTGGGGAGCTGGGTCTGGAGAGTTCTGCACTTCCAAAATTTGGGTGAAAATTGGTAAAAAAAAAAAAATAAAGGATTTTATAAAACCAGAGATATTTTTGGTAAAAACGGAAAACAAAGGGCCAAAGTTATATCAGATTTACTCATTGTCAAATACTAATGTTTGGATCAAATTATTAACTTCTGCTGATATTTCATATATCAGTTTATCTGTTTTTGTCAGTGTACTGAGTCTGAGTATGAGGATACTGTGGCATCACAACCTCATTCACATATAGTAAAGAAAATCATGGGAGGGGGGAAGGGAGGAGAAGAATGCCAGAACACTTCTATCCTATAATCTACCTCAACATACAGCTCTAACACTCTAATCACTTATACTGAAAATATACTTTCAGAGAAATAACCGAGTGCGCCGATAAATGTAACATTCAAACATGGCCAATCTTACCAAGTTTCAGAATGAATCGTAAATGGGAACTGAAAAAAAATAAAGCTGTTGCCCATTGTTACCGTAAATGTAAAGGAAAAGAAACACTGTAGGTGGGGATAGTCGTTCTGAGCCTTTCCTTTGGTATCTTACATATAACTGTCCCAAAAACCCCAACCGGGCTTCACCGTCAGAAATCTCCCATTTTGTAGACTTCTTGCCACAACTCCTAAACGGCTCTGACGACACAATAAGAATATAATTTGACGCATTTCACTTTTCCATGTCTGTTTACCAGATTTTCATTTCCCTGTCTGCGGTCACTTACTTGTGATCCAGTCATACAGGTGAAAAGCAGTAACATGTCTGTGGCTTTTTCTCTCTGTTTGTGTTGAGACATAAAGGCCTAATGTTGCCAAAAGGGTCAGAGATGGCCTTACAATATATCGATACTGCAATTGAAGGAGTGATTGCAGTTTGAGCAGACAGCCTTAATCTAAAAATAGCAGTGAAGCCACAAAACTGTGGGCTTCAACAGGGGCTAAGAACATGAATACATACCTGGGGGCACTGAGCAGGCTTGTAGAGTATGTGCTGGAGCCTGTGCCACTGCAGCGTCACTGCTATTTTTAGCCATGCTAGATGGAAGAAAGCAAGTGCGGATATGTCTACCCGAGCTGCAATCACACTTTCAGTTGCAGAATAGACATACCTTGGAGACCCAGAATCTAAAATTTGCCACTTTTCAAAATGGTGTGAGTATAGTCTAATTATGATGGTTTCTTCAAACATTTGCAAGTTGTCTGTCTTACCTGGTAACCATTCAAAGAGTAGGTTGTTGGATTTTCTTAAGGCTGAGGAACTTAATCAAGGGAGGCTGTTGGGGAAACACCAACACATTCAACAAGTATCTGAAGTTACAGTAGAAATGACATACGGAGTTGCCTGCTGTACATGCTTGCTTTGTACACTTTGCACTTGCACATACATGTACAGTCTCTCTTGCAGAGAAAAGTCATAATCATTGTGAAGCAAAAAGAAGGGGTCACATTCTATCATGTCTTTGATAGCCTTGCCAGATGTTACCATGCCACAAGTTAGCTAGATTGCATGCGACAGCAGCAAATCAGCTGTCTTATTCCTCTCATTTCATATTTACCCAGAATATTATAATGCTTAGGGAACACAGAGTTGTATGGTTTCTCCACATACACAGAAGTAGACAGTGATTAAACTGACCATTGTGTTCTCATTTGGTCACCACAACATCCAATGTGGCCTCCTTGGCCTTTGTAAGCAGTGATGAAAAGTTATTATTTGCTATGTTTCAGGCCTAATAGTCAGATTTTGGGCAATATCTTAAGACATGAGTCAATAGGTGCTGCTCAGCACTCAGTACTTGCAAAAAACAGTCACTTAGGCACCTAAGTGTCATCTCACGTCTCAGTAACATGTCTCACTTTAAAGAGACAGTTTTGAAAATGTCAGCCTTTGTCCTTAGTGATCTTTTGATAAAGATCAGTTACATGTATAATGCCACAAGTAATCCAAACAGAGATAGGAGAATTCTCATTTTTTAGAGATGGGATGAACTCCTTTAGGCAGTGCTACTAAATCCATAGAAAACTGATGACTTTTGTTTACTTTTGACACGTTATTTATCAAGGGCCATTCTCTAAGATGCTCTGTGTAATTAATGGAAGAACAGCACTAAGTCAATTGCAAGAACTGCAAAATGGCAATAGGACTTTCAGAATTTGATTACACTGATTGGCCAGTAATGTTGCATTAGTCAAAGCTCTAAGTTGTCTGGTGAGGGTGATGGAAGTCACATAGAGCTACATCAACAAAAGGAATGAGCTGGGGCAAGAGTGTAAGGAGTTTATGGGAAAATAAACTATGGTGGGAATGACTCATGTTGAGCAACAAATGTTCTTTCAAGTTGTATTTACTTTAATCTTTTATTTTGTTCTTTCAGTCTTTGCAACATTTGCTTTTCATTCAAAGAAACAACTGTCAATTTATTTTTGGTTTTATTTCAGAAGTATCTGACTAGAATTCTCAGCTTCAGCTGGAGAAACGTGCAGGAGTTCAGATTATGTTTCCTGTTTAAAGAATAGGAGCACATATTCCGTCTGAGATGATCAACACAGTGGCCCATTGAAGCTCAGAGTGACCAGTGCTATGTGAAGTCATCTAGTGACTTCAAATGGGTTCTGGCTGTCGACAATATTGCCCTTTCTATAGGTTATTCTTCAGCGAGTCCAAATACATATTTATATCAACCAGGAATTTGGATCTTTAGTCATAAAGCTATTATATACAAACTGCCATTATGTTTTACTGCTGAAACAAATTCTAGCCCATAGCATATAACAATGATCACATTGCTATTATAATTTCTATGGTATTGTAGTGTACATAGCAATTTACAGATACATGAAGGTTCCTCTCTAGAAGATGTTGCAATATAAGGCCCTGTCTTCATGTGGGGGTGGTGATGGGGAAGGTGGTGGTAACTCAAGATAACCAACTTGAAGTAAAATTTTTGTGATGACAAGGCAGGCTGTAGTTTTCACAGGAGTTAGCAGGTTAAGTAAAGAACAGACTCCGAATATAGTCTTTAACTCTATCTGCTAACTTCTGTGAAAATTACAACCTGCCTTGTCATCCCTAGGATTTTACCTCAAGCTAGCTAACTTGAGTTGAGAATACACCTTTTCCCCAAGTTGAGACCAGGCCAAAGGGTGTGAATCTATAGTCCTTACCACACGTATAGTCCCTTTGATTATAATGGGTCTAATCACACAAGTAAGAGCTGCAAAACTTTTAGCTGAAGGACAACCAAAGTTGACAGACAAAAGAAGCTTGTCAGAAAACCATCCTTAGATGGGTCTTGTTTCCAGGGAATTTCCCTTCTCAAATATAACCCCTGGCCATTTTATTTATTGGTAATTTGAATAATGTAACATTACTTGAATTGTTTGAATAATGAGGGGAAACAGTTTTGTATATAATACATTTGAGGTCCTGGTATTTGTAAATAACTTAATTCTGCCCCTCTTTAAATATTACGTACGTGTCTGTACATTATTTTTCTAATCCCAGACAAAGATGTGGAATGGAGCTCGCCTATCAGGTAAGATCCATTTATGAAGGGGGCTATTTAACATTGCTAAAGGACCTTCTTCCCTTCCCTGAACCATCTCTTTGAGGAAGAGTATAAGTAGATGTTCATGGCACCTATTGTGGATCTACCTTTTAAAGGATTACTTGGGAATAATGTGACACACACAGATGGGTGCTGTCTGGAATGATAAACTCTAGAAACCTTTCTGGATATCCAAGGGGATGACCTGGATCTAGAGATTTGATAAGCAAGTCTATAGGAAATGGAAGAGGGGATCTTGGGGACAATATGGTGAAGGCTGACTAGAGTGGTCAGAGATGGAAAGACAGCTTTAAAGAGATATATGGTTTTCTATTCATTTTACTATAACTAACCTGAGATGGCCTTACATAGCTTAATTTATGAGAAGTGTAAATCACATAGTTATGAAGACACCTCCAAAATTCCAGTCAATAGGTATGGGAAAGAGGTCTTCTCCCATTGATGTGTGCTACCTGGGATTGCAGTCAGACCAAAGAAGAAAGATATTAGAGTTGTCTGAAACTGAAAAAATTTTATCCGTATTACTATGTTAAAAAAAGAATGAGGAAACTAGATAACAGCTCAACAGACAATATTTATTAAACACAAAATACATAGTAAGTACTTCAACAGTTCTTCAGTTTCTTTTTTTAAAAAGTGTAATGTGAGTGGGTGGGTTTGTGGAGAGGTAGAAAACATTTTACATTTAAAAACTAAGTGTTTTAAAACTTACCTGGAGGAATCACCCTATGGATGAAAAATGGTAATCAATTTTCTATGCCTGTGTTGTCCTTGGTGCCTCTGCTGAGATTGCAGACTAGTGCTAAGTAGTTTGAAAAGCCTTAACTAGGAAAACAGAGCTAGTTTTTATGCAAATTTGGTAAAGAGCAGCCATGAAATGGAATGATCCTGGCTTTATTTAACAAAATACTCAAACATCTTAGAATCTGCAGAAGAAACTTTGACTTGCAATGGAGTCTGAAATCTTCCTAAAACAGACCCCACTCCCCCCCACCCTGCCTCTGCAGCATAGAATCTTTCTCCAAGTTACTCAGCCTTAAAAGTTTAAATGTCAGTACAGAAGCTACATGCACACTCTTGAAAAGACAACAGTAAATAAAACTATTTGTTTATTGTTTAAAGAGAAAAGAATATGCTTGCGGTGATGCAATTTTTGACGCAGTAAGCAATGGGACTATAAAGGAATCTTAAAACATACGTTATTATTAGACCAATTACCTAATGTGTAGTACATCTGGAGGCTTGTTGTGGGGGCTTCTCTCTCTCTCCCTCTTTCTCTTTGAAAATGAACTGTGACCTACTAACACACACTCTCCTGTAGCACTACACATGTGATCAAACATATTTCACCCTTGCAAAAAAAGCTAAATTAGAAAAAAGAGCAGTTCATCCATCAGGCTAAGAACATAATTTTTAAAGCTGATTTACAATGAAATCAAAAATGTGTGGTGGGAACTTGCAATCCTCAAAAACGTGTGGTGGATTTTGCAGAATCAGGGCTACATTCTGCTTTTTTTCAACAGGATGATCCTGTATCCAAATTGCATTTTGCTAGTGTTTAAAGAATTAGTAAGGAGTTCAGGGGTACTCCCAGAAGAATTTTCTTCTAAAATTCCTGGCCCTTTATTCAATGAGGTGCATTCATTCCAAAAGGAAAAATGTTTGCTCTTCAGGAGATTTGTTAAGAACATGAATTATAGGCCATAGTTAAAGTTGCCTGACACTTTCCATTATAAGACCCTGTTTTCAGTTGCTTATAACTTTAACAAATTTTAACCATTCTAGCAGAAATTTTCCATGCTGGGTGTCAGGCTTAGGCTGTTGTGTTTATTGTTCTTTCTAAAGCTTCAGGTAAAATGGTTTTGCTGTTTCTGAGAATTAGATTAGGGGAAAATATGTTGTTTTGACCATGTTTTTAAAGGGGAAAAAAAAGAATTTACAATCATTTTTGTTGAGCTGCTCTAACGCCTCCATACTTCAGAGCAGGAACATGAAATTTGGCAGGGATCTGCCAGGATATCAGCAATGTGGCTTTAGCTGTTCCTATAATTTTTTTTTCCAAATTTGGCTGTGTTATAAGTAAGGCCCTGCAAAAATTGTTACTTTTATTTAATTAATGGTAGCATCATGGGTAAGTGTTGGAATTTCCATGGGATATGCATGGCTGCTGAGTCTCCCCCGCTTCCTCAGAACTGCTGAGATTTTTCCAACAGCAAGGAGGCAGAAGCATGGATAAGGCCATAGTTGCTCATGGGGGTTTAGTTAGCTGGTCGCATCCTGGATGGAGGTGGCAGGCCAGTCCCATCAGAGAGAGTAGGAAGGTGACAGGCTTAGAGGACGGAAACCGCCATTTAATCAGGTGTGTGAGGGGGTCCTACCCCAGTGAGGGGATTTGGGTGAGGAGATGAGATAGACCCACACACACATGCTCACACTCCAAGCAGTGGATCTCAGTCTTAGCTCCTCACCAGCTGGTGCTGTGGTGTCTCCAAGCGCCATTGTGGGGTAGGCCAGGCCACAGATCCTAATTGCCACACATTGTCAGCACCACCCCCTCTCCCCTCTGGCCAGCCAGGAAGCAGCAGTAGCAGTCTGGGCCAGAGCTAAGCATAGAGTGAGCTGGGCCTTGATACCTGCCTTTGGGCTGGGCTGGGCTGCGTGGTGAGACACTCCCTGTCCTGACATGTCCCCTCATTTCCTTGGATAGAACCAGCCTGCCACTTCCCTGCTCCACTCTGGGGTGGGAATGGCCCAATAGCAGCCACATTACACCTCCCTGCTGTTGGAAAAGTCATGGTATTGGGCTAATTTCCTGATTTCCATGCAATCCGTGAAATTGTGATTTACACAGGGTACTAGTTATAAGTCTCTCAAAAAACTCAGTTCACACATGCTCAAGAGACCTGTTAGAGTTTGGCAGCTAAATTCTCAGATGAATCCCTCTGCAGCGAGCATGCTCTGTCCCAGCCTGCCGAGGCTGAGCAGGACTTTCCCTGCAATTGCTCCTCTTGGCACTGGGCCTGCTGTGGCACCAGAGCTGAGAACAGCAAGATTCTCTGTCCTGTGCTCTCCATGCTCCCTTGAGGAAGCTGTCTCACTAGAAAGCAGAGGAATGAGGAGAAAAGAGGGGGACATCAGGAAAGAGTTGCAAGGCAAGGGAACTTGGGTAGAAGTTGGGGAGGGGACAGGGAAGGGAGGCGGTATAGGAGCCTGGCGTGGAGGGGGGTTAAACACAGGAGTTGGGGATTGGAAAGGATAGGAGCTAAGGGGTGGGAGTCAGGGGGCAGGGACAAGAGCTGGTATGGGGTGGAGGATAAGAGCAGAGAGGCATGGGGCAGGGGAAGAAAGATCTGTAACCACTGGAGAGCTCCCCTACAGAGCTTGGAATTAAATCCAACATCACTTTTCTGTCAGAAAATAGTTCTGAAACCCACTGGCAAAGTGTGCATCTCTGTCTCCTAACAGTGGCAGGTCTACATAGAGGAAACAGCATTCTATGGCTACCAGTTAATTTCTTAGCTCAGGTGATTTGTGTTAACTCAACGGATTAGTAATTTGTGCTGTGGACCTAGACAGCCCAACTCAGCTGATGACCAGGTGGAGATGTGGTGAGACAACTTTAACAAGGGGCTCTCATCTTTGGGACAAAAATAATCTTCCTTGAAATCTATAAAAGTAAGCCATAACATAGTGAAATCTCTCACATCTGGGATTATTTGTATATTATTAAAGTTCTACTCTGTATCCCCTTTGCCCCTTAGGAGGAGGTCTGTCCCAAAGCCTCAAAATTCTTTCAACACCTTCTCCCTCCTTTTTAATTTTACTATTTCCACTCAAGACTCCACATCATGGCAACTCTCATTGTCGAGGATGGCTGCACGTTGCTTCCAACAGGTGTCATTAATGCCACTCTTCAAATGGTCAGTGGTCCTTATAAAATAACATAAGGCAACATGTTGCCTCCACAATACTCCCAGCCCAGCTAGCTGAGGAGCAAAATCTACAGTACTATTTCAGCCTCTGGTCCCCTGCATAGCAAAAGACCAAGATACTATTTTACTGGTCATCCTGTTGTATGCTAAATAACAGAAGAAATCAGTATGAGCCCTTGTTAAAGCAGCTGTGATAACCACGGGTAATTCATGAATAATATCACAATGGCCTCAATTCATTTCAAAAGGCAATTATTAAAGCAAAACTTCTAGAAATATCACCCAGTATTGATATAAAGGAATCTTAGTCTTAAAAATGAGTTAAACTGAATCTTCTCACACAAAGATTGAAGATACTCTGTGTGGTAGTATGAGTTTTCTTTATGTTCCTTCCAGTGTATAAGGGTCAACAGAAATGGTGGCATATTCACATGCCTACACACACATGCATTTTCTCTTTTATTCCATTTAGCCTTCCACGGCTAACCCCCATTTGGCTACAGTCTACTCCTGATTTCATACCTGACCAAATATTATTTCTAAAAGTTAGGGATTGACAAGGTACACGTGAAATAAACAATTCCATTATTTTATTGTTAACTCTCCTGCTTCTTATCCCCAGTTCTCATTCTGTTAACCCCAGTGCTTGCTGCATTATGGCTAATTTGGCATGTGAGCTTCTTCGGCCCCGGATCTTGTCTTCCTATAGGTCTTTGAATCACCTTGCAAAAATACCTTCTCAAGCTATATATTATAATTTAAGGTAAACTACCCTATCACCACCATAATGACATTTTTTAAAATGCTTTACTACAGCAACAAACCTCTCAATGAAAAGAACATCCACTTTCAGATGACATTTGCTTTTGATGAGCTCTAACTGTTCAAGTGTTACAAGTTCTAAAATAGTATATTCAAGGCTTAAATTCCTCCTTAATGTCACTCTGTTGCCTTCAGTGGCATGATGCCAGGAATAAATGTAATCCAAAAATGTTATGACAAGTTTTTACCCAGTATTAAAAAAACTGTACAGATCAGTGTGCAGTTTCAGCCAATAAATGTCAACAAATGTTCACTGGAAAATTATACAGAAAATTTGTACAGAAATAAACAAAGGAATATTAATATAAATAAGGGCACAGGAATGGCATGGTATGCATGCTATTAGCTCCAAGTTTTTTTGTTTTAATTAATTACAACATACCTCCTTTATTCTGCTGTTGAAGATTTTATCAAGGACTTCCATCTTGCTCATTAATAATAGATGACATAACAAAGGAAGTAAAGCACATGCATGGAAAATTTAAACTCAAAACCACATTATCCTGTGTGCCTGCAAACTTTACAAGATGCCCAATGAGCTTCTGAGACGGTAATGCCACATATGTCACTTGCCTGGCTTAGAAAGGAATGAAGCTGCGTGTCAGTGTTTAAAAGGTCAAATGGAAAGCTTGAGAATTGAAATTCATTTGCTGTGTAAATCTGCACTGGTGGTCTGAATCAATAAACCAGATAATCACACAAAGCCCCCTGTGCAGACTTCTAATTACACTAAGTTGAAAGGTGTACGATATAATACTACTTGTCTATTTTTTTAGTACAGTATTATAAAATATATATCTACTCAAGCTGGGAATCACACCTCCCAGTTGCTGCATAGACATATCCTAAGGCTTAGTGTACACTACAAAGTTTTCTCAGCACAGCTGTGTCTAGGAGTATGAAACAAAAATCACACCTCTTATCCGACAAAATTATGCTGGCAAAAAATCCAATGTAAACGTAACTATGCCAACAGAAAAGTGCTTCTGTCAGCTTAGCTAATGTCATTCAGGGAGATGGGTTATCTAAGCTAGCAGGAAAACTCCTGTGAGCTTATTCTGCATCCACACTAGGGGGCTCTGCTGGCATAGATGTACCAACAAAGAATTTGAGGGAGATTTTCTAAAGCACCTAAGGAAGTTATCAACATCTCATCAAAGGTGTTTGTTTTGGGTCTGTGCCTATCCTATGAAACAGTTGCGAGTGTGAGGGATGTGCTTAAATTTATAATGTCTTTTTTTCAAAGTGCATTTGTGTCATTGTATTGTTATGATTTGGGTTAAACCTCTTCGTAATTGCGGGTGTAACCGATGCTCTTAATTTAAGGCAGTTGTAGGGAGCCGGCTCCTTTATGTAACCAGGTAGCTGAAACAATAGCAGCCACTATCACATACACACAGGCACATGTCACTGCCTTAAAAAATGCTACATATATGTAGTGGGCTTTTGTTGAATATTATTTTGTGAAGGTTTGTGTCTTGAGCTATGTCCACGCTACAGGTGTTACAGCAATGTAGCTATGCTGTAATCCCACAGTGTTGGCACAACCTAGAATGACAGAAGAGGTTTTTCTATCACTGTAGGAACTCCGTCTCACCTAGCAATGGTAGCTAGGTCAACGAAAGCATTCTTTCTTCAACCTAGCTGCATCTACACTGGGAGTTAGGCTGTCATAGCTCAGGGGGTGGGTTTTTCATGCACCTGAGCTCTGTAATTATGTCAACCTAAATTTTCAGTGTAGACAAGGACTGTGTGAGAAATAACAGGAGAATCTGAGAGAGAAGGTGGAAAGCCAAGGACACAGCCTGGGCAAGCTCTGGGAGTGTGACCCTGAAAAAAGCCTAGTGAGAGAGCTTTTGGGGAAGAGTGCTGGTTCAAAGAGGCTTGGAGCAAAGGAACTATCTCTTGTTGTTTTGATTCCTCTTGTACTCAGGGAAACTGGTTAAAACTGCACACAGTTAATTCCCTCTTTCAGAAACTCAATTAAGGCACCACTGCCCAGTCACCAAGCAGGGTCTTTCTCTTGGACTCTCCTGCTCAGCACTCCCTTCTCTTTTATTACCTTAGTCCCTGGACATTTCACCTTGAGAAGGGAATCCGTTAGCACAAAACTGCTCATCTAGAGGACCATGTGGTCTTGAAAGGTGCACCTGTGCATTAATTCCCTTTTATACAGCTGTTCTGCAACACAAAGTAACCTCAAAAGAGGTTTGATTGTCCATCCAGACAAAAGACAGTGCTTTTACTCAGTGTGTCTCAGTATGGTTCCTGCATGAGGTCACTTTAACTTTTTCTATGGAAAGTTTCATACTGAGTGCTTATACATTGATGACTCATAACATGTATGACCTTAGCATCTTTTGCTGTAATAGTATAGATATACTTGCACACAGTAAGACAAAAGAATAACAGATATATAGTGACTCCTCTTCCAACACAGCTTATCTGACAGACACAGGCATGAGTACAGGTTGCACATAAGGGTAAATCTCACAGATTCATAGACTTTAAGGCCAGAAAGAACCATTATGATCATCTAGTCTGACCTCCTGCACATTGCAGGCCACATAACCTCATCCACCCACTCCTGTAATAGACTCCCCCGCCGCAAACCTTCGGCCCTGTGTGCTTTCTTAGGAAGCAAAGAAACACTCTTGAGCCTTGCCTACACATAAAAATTGTGCTGGTTTAACAAAAGTATTTCATTAAACTGGCTGAAACCCCTGTGTGGACACTTTAACATCAACTTAATACTGATTATAGCTATTTAGCTTGCACCTGTGCCTGTAGGGACACAAACTAAACAGCTATAAACTGGGTTTAAAACAAATTAAGAGTGTTCATACAAGGCTTTGGATTAATTTAACTGACTCTGTCTAAAATAACACCTTTCATTAAACTGGTATAAATCTGTGTTTAGTAAAGAGAATGTGAAGGTGCAAAGAGAGTGGGAGGAGATGTAGGATGAGATGAAAGAGACATTTTGCAGATCAAGACTTGACTAGAGATTTGAACACAAAGCTACGCAAAGGCAGGGGAGCAGCCAGCTTCAGAATTGGAATTTGTCCAGGATACCAAGATTTAACAACACAGAAGGTACTGTGGAATCCTTGGTGACCACAAGCAGGCAGGCTCTCTGACTTGTCCAGTTGAAAAGATTGCTATATTGACTACTACAGAAAGAAATTCATATAAACAATGTCATGCCAAAGGCGATAAGAAAATAAAGGTTGGAATTTTATTTCAGTAAACAGAGAGAGATGGGATAAGAATGATCTAGAAAACAAATATTTATATTCTTGAATAAAGCAACAGTAAAGTGTAGCCAATATATAGTTTTGCTGTTGCTTTGTTCAATAATATAAATATTTGTTTACTATTTACACGTTAAAGGAAGCAAACTGGCAGAGACCTGGGGAGACAGCAGAGGGAAGAAGCTGCTCTATTTCATGCTCCCCACTGCTATAGGAGACACAAATAAAAACAAAACAAACAAACCCTCCCTCTCCGGCCCCCCCACGCAAAACCAGCTGGTGAAAACTGCTTCTCTGTAGTTGGCTAAAATGTTGTTCCACAGATCCGATTGCATGTTATGTACCAACTTATTGTAGCTGTATTTCACAGCTTTTTTTCATGCTTGTATTTTGCTTTGACTGTCTTCATCATGCAAGGGGCATCTCTTCCCAATACAAGATAGTTATGTTGGGAAGTTGGTATCCTAACTGCTAGTTGGTATAATGGCTAGAGAAGTATTTACAAGTTTTCGTGACTGCTGTGGGATCTATCCAGTTAGACAGAGTTCTGTGGTTCATTGCATTCTGCCATTACAAACCTGGTTGGTGAGGTACAGTAGAGTATGACACAATGCAAAGTAATTGTTTGTTTTCAATGTTATATTATATCCATCCAAAATATTCACTAGCTCAATTGTAGTTCAAGTACTCTCTAAAAGACTGGTTAATAGCTATAGATGATACTTCAAATCCACAGATAATTAAATAATGAGGTATCTCCTTGTGGATGTTTAGCTGTCAACTCATTCTCAACATTGTCAAAACAGAGCTCTTAATCTCCCTTTCCCTACTTACTTTCTCTATCGTTGTGGACAATGCCAACATATTGCCAGATGCTCACACTCAAACTAGGTGTCCTGTTCAACTTGAATCTCTCTCTAGTCTTCACATCCAGGCTGAGTCTAAACCTTGCTGATTTTTTTTTTCTGCACAACATCTGTAAGATAAGAGAGGCTCTATCTGTCTACAAAACTAAAACTTTCATCCAGAGTCTCATCTCAATTACTGCAACATCGTTTCCTCTGGCCCTGACAAATGCTATCTTGCCCCACTTATATTCATTCAGAATGCTGTTGCAAAGATCATTCTTCTAGGCCATCACGTTGACCATGACAGCCCTCTCTTTGCATCCCTCCACTGGCTCTCCATTTTCTATTTCATCAGATATAAGCTACTTGTTTTCACTTTACAGGTCCTTTATGACCTATCCTCCCTCCACCTATCATCTCTCCTTCACAATCAGGAAGTAGACTTCTGCCTCCACTTGACCAATTAATAGTGTCAGCCTCTATAGCCCACTTGTTAAATTTGTAAACAAGACCTTTGTGCTTCCCCCATGCTGACCCTCAAGTTTGGGAGGTGCTTCTCATAAACATCTACAAAGCTACCTCCTTATCCACATTCAAAACCTCAAAACTCTCTTTTTCACTGATGCCTACAAAATAACTTGACAACTATTAGGCCACTGGTGTGCCAAGACTAGAGCCTGTCATGCTGACCAATATTGTTTCCTTGTAGTACCCTGTCTATCTAGATGCAAATGTCTCTCTGTATTTGTATTTGGATGGTAAGGACTTTGGGGCAGGGGACCATCTTTTGGTTCAGTTTTTGTACAGCACTTTATCCTGGTGCATGATTAGGGCTCTAGGTGCTGTGGCAACACTAAACTAAATAAATAAATCTCTAGAAACACAATAAAAATCATAACTTAAAAGTTAGTAGGGAGAAAGTAGTCCATTTTTTTTAAAGAGACAAATTACTGTGAACGAACCAAGTGTGTCAGTGGAAACTGCTCTAATCATAACTAGTATGAAAAGATTTCATGTTTGTCAAATCTTATGCCACCTCACTGAAATTGCAAAAGTTCAAAGTGGCTCCTATTTTCTTCCTGCCAGTACTGTCACAAGTGTCCTAGAAATTATTTTCCATTAAACAGATTCAGTTTCAATCATCACTTCAATTGTTTCAAAAACAATTTTTTTTTTGGAGCAGCTCCACAGAGGCCAGCTACTTCACCCTCCTCCCTTTGGTTAATATGCTTCCTTTGGCCACACCATTCTTTGCCTGCTCATGGACCCTGTGATGAAGCGGCTTTTAAGAGACTGTTTGGCATTGGGGATGGATTTGCTTATCCTAGTCTGCTTTTTCCTGTTTTGTGTGGTAGGAATGTGTGAGTGAATGTGATGTGGAATGGACACTAGTGAATTATTCTTTTCTTTTTGTTTAATCACTATAGTGTGTTCTTGCTTTCTATCCTTCCTAGGAAAAGGACAAATAGGTAAACCCATATCCTTGTGTAAAAGTCGGAGTTGGTGGCTGCCAGGCTCGTAATGAGAGAAGAACCAGATCAGTTAAACCCTGTTGGAGGCACAGGTGTAGCAAGTTAACAAATGGGAACTACATGCACCGAAGCAGAAAAATCCAAAAATTTCAAGAGAAGAGTTGGGATAGTTGGGAAAGTTTTATGTTTCGGAATTGGCTGGGAGTCTGATACTGTTTTTGAGCCAACTGTCATGTACCATTCTTATAGCTTTTGTTTTGGTTTTGGTTCTTTTCCCTGTAGTGGAGAGGACTAATAAATTATATTTTTACCCTATTTTGGAACATCTTTTTCTGTAAAAGCTGACCAGGCCACTTGGTCTCTGAGACAGTCCTCAAAAAGCCATAAGATACCAACCTTGCAGTGTTTCTACATAAGCACTTAGGCAGTCTCTGGGGTGTGATGTTCCAATGGCTCCCTTCCCTCCCTCCTATAACTTTAGACTGTTAATTAGCCTTTCTACTCCTCCTCTTCCTCCTTTGCACAGTAGTTGGCTTTTTGGAGGAGATAAGAGGGACCTATAAGCTCTCTGGCAATGTCTTAAATTACTTTCCTCGCTCAGAGCATGTACTTGTATATATGCCATTTACATTACTTTGTAAAACATTGCAAACCTCAAGCATTCAGATATTATGAGCCAGGCGCCAAATTATTAAACTGACTTAAAAATCATGATTTAAAAAAATAAATCTGAGCCTCTAGAGTGTACTCCACATTTTAAAGCTTTTCTCCACAACCATGAGGGCTGCTGCTTCTTTTCTTTTCTTTTTTTAAACATATATAATGAATGTGGAGATTAGCATGCAATTTCTTGATTTCAGGATCTTGGGCTTTAAGAAATATACTAAAAATCATCACACTCATGATAAAATTGTGAGAATTGGCAACACTGTTCTGTATCTTCCAGTATCAAACTTCTTCCAAACCATCACGTTACAAGTATTAGATCATAGTTTTAGCAGTTTGAATATTAGTTGTTGAATTCATTACTTGATGAATTTACTTACCCACCCACCCCTTTTAATTAAATTAAATTAATCAATTTGATCAGCTCTCATTATAGACGAGTTATTCAGGACATGTTCCCCCCCCCTCCATTGTACATAACATGAGTTTATAGTGAAATATAAAAGGTCACTTTCAACCCTGGAATATCTATAGTCAAATCTACTCAAGCAGTTTTTAAAAAGTAATACCTCAGAAACCTTAGAAATAAGCTTCATTTAGATAAATGTATAATTACAGCTCACACTGTCTGTACTTAATAAGGGTATCTGCAGGAAAAAAGTAAATCTGCTCCTTTAGAATCTGTTTAGTAGTGCAGATTATTCCTCTTCTGAAGTCCTAAATTTATCATAATCCTTCCCAGAACAACAAATTGTGATGTCAAAAATAGTGGCTAAAGTGCATGTGTGTGTGGGGGGGGGTGGCATGATTCTCATGTCATTTAGGCCCAAATCCTGCAAAGACTAATGTATGTGTTTAACTTTATGTACTGTGAGTAAACTCATTGATTTCACCAATATCTACCAGTTTCTGGTGATGAGAAAGACAAGCTTTTGAACTACACAGAGCTTTTATCTTCAAGTCCGGGGTCATGCACCACAAGAAGCGCTGTGTGTAGCTCAAAAGCTCGTCTCTTTCACCAACAGATGTTGGTCCAGTAACGGATACGGCCTCACCCACCTTCTCTCTCTCATATACTATGTTTATAATGTTAAGAACAATAGACCATGAAGCTATGACAATCAGGACCCAGATTCAAGTATTAAGTGTAGCACATGTAACTCTCAGCCTCGAATAGCTGTCTTTAAAAAGTGCCCCTCAGACCTCTGTTGACAGCTGTTCAGTTTAATAAAGGTACTCTTGCTGAACTCCCTCTGCGACGTTAGAACCCCTAGTGGGCTGTACACTAGGAGTCTAGAGCAGCTTGGATCTGGACAATGGAAGCAGTACGCTCTTATAAGAGGAAAGGTGCATAGACCTGGGCTGAGGTATAGTTTTATGTTAATCTTACTATTTCACTCATTTTCTGAAAGAATCCCAAGTACCCTGTTGGCAGGACTTCTGTGTGTAAATGAAATCACCCTTCAAGAAACTTTGAAGTGCAGTGCCACTCTGAATAGTGATTAAAAGTGGCATCATGAGGCTCCATGTTTATGTCTCAATGACTTTTACTGTGTGTGTGTGTGTGTGTGTGTGTGTGTGTGTGTGTGTGTGTGTGTGTGTGTGTGTGCGCGCGCGTTCAGTCTGCAAGTTAAAAAGAATTTGTCCCCACTTTACTGTCAGCCTGGTAAACTAAACCTCAGATCTGCAAGGCAAATTGGGTGCTTTCCTTCTCTTGCCTCATTGCTGCAAAGATTCTGCAGTCCTCATTAGGTCCCCAGAGACTCCTCTCCCATCCCTTTGCCTTCAATGGATTGCACAGATGTAACTGACTGAAACTAGTAAACAATTCTGTTGTGGCCATTTTTAAAAAAAGGAATAGTATCTAGCTGACACCGTCAGGTGTGTTGACTCTGCAAGACTAACAAGAATAAAAAGCAGTAAGCACTTACTTTGTCACCAAAGTCAGCAAATGTAACTGCTTATACACAAAGGGCCTAGTTCTTCATTAATTCCCACCATTTTTACATTGATGTAGCTCCATTGACTGACTGAAAGCGAAGGTCAGACAGAACTCCAACTTGTAATATAGCAATCTTCCTTTTAAGACAAGGCTACCATCAGACTGCTGACCTCCATGCTCCATTGACTGCAATGGAGTTACTCCTTATTTACACCAGTAGGAGCAGAATCAGGCCCACAGTGTAGATCTGTTAGTTCCATTTTTATGTTCTCCCTTTACAAAGTAGATGCATACCCTACCAAGTACAACCAACAGTTCTTGAACAATATGGCACATTTTTTTTTCTCCACCTTTGCTTCAAGCAAACATAGTACATGGTCATTACCAGGAAACTTCTATTTTCCCCCTTAATAATATTTAGAGTTCTCAGTTGTGCCTCTTACATTCTCTCAGTGTAGAGGGAAAAACTCAATTTAAAAATATAGATATTGTTTGAAAGGATGACGGTCACTGTTGCTTCCCCCCAAAACATACATCTTTAATTTATTCTCTAGATTAGATATGACACATTACTTCTTATTGCGGCTTTGTCTACAAGCATTTGCAAATTTTCACTTATAACTTGACAGTGATGGCCACCACTCCATTTTCTGTTCCTACTTCTAAGATGTAATGAACTTCCTAGCTGTTAGGCCTAGGAAGTGTGAAAAGCCACAAGATCAGTAGATGTGAAAACTGGGACTCTGACTTGTTTGTTGGTGTACACAGCATAACACTGTAAGTGAGCTAACCCTTCCATATCTGAATCAGAACAACCCCCAGTAAGTTTTTTAAAATCAACTTTTTTTTTGTTCTTAATTTTATCACAAATAAAGGAATAAACTAATCTTGCTAGCAGGAGATACCCTTATTTGTTTGGAGAAACAAAAAACATGATATTTTTGTATTAAAAAAATCTTTTATTCCTTTCATCATAGTCATTTCTGCAGAAACACAGTCAGAAATTTCTGTGTAGGAGTATGGATTTCTGGTAACAAGGCCACCCACACAAATTCACTGCAGGAAGTAGGAAGCCTATAAAGCTTCACTCACTAAGGACCCAGTTTTGCAAAATACTAAGTACCCTCTACATCCGCTTAAGTCAATGAGAATAGAAGGTACTGAGCCTTTAGCAGTAGGTGATCAGGATTGGACCACCCTAAATCTTGACTTGATGAGTCACAGAGCTGCATATATTTGTGTTTCTCAATAAAATTCCAAATATCTGCACAACCTCTCCCCACCCCACCATAATAAACAGGATCCTGTTTAATACATCTATAAAAGTTGTTTTGGTATTAGAAGGAATAATTTGTACTTAATTGTTTTATTTTTCCCCTAGAAGCTGTTTCATTTCTGGGGAAGGTTCCATTAATAACTAGATAGGAAAAGATTTCTCAATTCATATTTTTGCCTTAAATTTTAATTTTACAAGTCAGACTATATTATTAGAAAATCTTATTGTAATTAGTACCCAAGAGAGCACTTCGTCTTTGCAGCAATCCAGTGCAACATATATAAAGATGAATTAATAAAGAATATTTACGTTCTACACATCATTTTTTAACAGAACAGTGTTCAAAACTGTCAGCAATTTTGATAAATGCTCAGCTTAGTGGTTGTATGAAGGCGGAAAGAAAAAAGTTACCACTGAAAGCATCTATTAAACTGAAAGATTTGACTACCATATTTCTGCTAAAGAACTGCATGCATCCAGAAAATATTGTCAGTTGCAGGCTATATCTTATCCGCTTTGGTTTCAAATACAGTTTTATTTTCAAAATGTATGTTAATCCAAACTAGAATGTACCCGAGGCTAAAGGACACTGTCAATTGGAAAAATCCCACTCCTGAATATTGTATCTACAATTGTTGTATCTACAATAATCCCTTAGATTACTATTACTGAGAAGTTATTGGAACAAAGTCTTTCAGTTTGTTTACTTTGATCATTTGGCAGAATTTTGTGCAAAGTCTGTTTCTGTTTCCTTGAATAACTAGTTAACAACGGAGAAACTCGCTAACTGGACAGAGCCTTACAAATGTCAACTGGTGAGGAGAAAAGCACTTAAATTAATTTAACTTTCCTTGAAAAAATTAATGATAAATTATATATGCTATTCAATCAGGGTCCTATGAGAAACTGGGTTCCTTATCAGTTAGTTTTAAAAATAGAATTTGACAGCGTCTCTTTTAAAATGATTGTAATTGTCCTTTATATTTCATTCTTTGGACTTGTCTATACATGTTTTTTGTACTGATTTAGTTAAACAGAAAAATAGATGTAATTAAAGCTGTGCAATCCTCTTACCAAAACAAACTATAGTGCTGTTCACACCTTTAGACTGGTATAACTGCATCCATATTACGGGTTTGCACCAACTTAGTTAAATTAGTACAAAAACTGTACGTAGACAACACTTGGTGTACAGAAGCTCCTCGACTTACACAAGCATTCCATTCTGGGAACGCCTTGAGCAAGTTGAGTTTTGCGTAAGTCAGGAACGTATCTCCGACAATTATGCAAAAAAAAAAAAGGCACTAATGGAACTTTTTCCGTAAATCGGGTTTACGCAACCCAGGGAGCATCTGTAGATGAAATTACTATATGTTGGGTGCATGACTTTTTCAAAGACCACACTCAGAGTGTAGTTATCAATGGTTCACTGTCAAACTGAGAGGGTGTATATAGTGGGGTCCTGCAGGGTCAGCCCTGGGTCTGGTAGTATTTAATATTTTCATTAATTACTTGGACAGTGGAGTGGAAAATATGCTTGAAAATTTGTATATGACACCAAGCTGGGAGAATATTGCCAGCACTTACGAGGAGAGGATTAGATTTCAAAATGACCTTGACAAATTAGACATTATCTAAAATCAACAGGATGAAATTCAATAAAGACAAATGCGCAAAGTATTACACTTAGAAGGGAAAAATCAAATGCACAACTACAAAATGGAAAATAACTAGCAAGGTGGTAGTACTTAAAAGAATTTTGGAGTTATAGTGGATGACAAATTAATACAGTTGGGAAAGAGGCTAATACCACGCTGGGGTGTATTAACAGCAATGTCATATGTAAGACACAGGAGGTAATTGTCCTGCTCTACTGGGCACTGGTGAGGCCTCAGCTGGAGTACTGTGTCCAGTTCTGAATGCCATACTTAAGGAAAGATGGGAACAAACTGGTGAGAGTCTAGAAGCAACACAAATGATACAAGGTCTAGAAAATCTGACTATGCGGTAAGTTAAAAACTGGGGATGTTTAGTCTCGAGAAAAGATTAAGGGGGAACCTGATAACAGTATTCAAATATGTTAAGGGCTGTTATAAAGAGGACAGTGATCAGTTGGTCATGTCCACTGAAGGTAGGCCAAGAAGTAATCAGCAGTAAGGAAGATTTAGGTTAAATGAGAGGGAACACGTTCTAACTATAAAGGTAGTTAAGTTTTGAAATAGGCTCCCAAGGTAGATTGTAGAATCCTCATCATTAGAAGTTTTTAAGAACAAATTGGATAAATACTTGTCAGTGGTGGTCTTCTGTGTAAATGCAAGGAGCTAAACTTGAAGACCTCTTGAGGTCCCTTCCAGCCCTACATTTCTGTGATTCTATGACTTTCATATAATTCCTCCCTCCAAAGGGGATGTTCTGTGTGCAAATAAAACTGTCTTTTCAAGAGACACCATCAAGTGGTCTAGGCCCAGCACTTTAGGCTTAGTTTGAACAAAGAAAAATTCAGTTAAAAAAAACTTAATAAAATGGTTCTGATGAAATGTTTTTAGAAGTCAGTGAAAACTTTGTTTGGATTGAAACATCCCAATGCAGTGTTTATAAGTCAGCTTTATTAGATCCTCCGTACTGGTTGTTTTCCCTTGGTTTTAATAACCATGATAATTAGTTCTTGCATAGCACTTTTCAGAGAGGAGATTGTTATCCTCAATTTATGGATGAGAAAATCAGGGCAAAGAGAGGTGAAGAGGAAAGCATACTGGAAAAGGTCCATATAAAAGACTAAACACTTAGAAATTTTACTGGTGATTAGGCCAATAAAGGGAAGATTTCACTTTCTCCAGTATTAACTGACTAAGCTCCTGACCACCTCACCGTCAGAAGCTCTGATGTAAGATGATCTAGGGGTCAGAAAGAGATCTAGGGGTCATAGTGGACCACAAGCTTAATATGAGTCAACAGTGTGATACTATTGCAAAAAAAGCAAACGCGATTCTGGGATGCATTAACAGGTGTGTTGTAAACAAGACACGAGAAGTCATTCTTCCGCTTTACTCTGCGCTGGTTAGGCCTCAACTGGAGTATTGTGTCCAGTTCTGGGCACCGCATTTCAAGAAAGATGTGGAGAAATTGGAGAGGGTCCAGAGAAGAGCAACAAGAATGATTAAAGGTCTTGAGAACATGACCTATGAAGGAAGGCTGAAGGAATTGGGTTTGTTTAGTTTGGAAAAGAGAAGACTGAGAAGGGACATGATAGCAGTTTTCAGGTATCTAAAAGGGTGTCATCAGGAGGAGGGAGAAAACTTGTTCACCTTAGCCTCCAATGGTAGAACAAGAAGCAATGGGCTTAAACTGCAGCAAGAGAGATTTAGGTTGGACATTAGGAAAAAGTTCCTAACTGTCAGGGTAGTTAAACACTGGAATAGATTGCCCAGGGAAGTTGTGGAATCTCCATCTCTGGAGATATTTAAGAGTAGGTTAGATAAATGTCTATTAGGGATGGTCTAGACAGTATTTGGTCCTGCCATGAGGGCAGGGGACTGGAGTCGATGACCTCTCGAGGTCCCTTCCAGTCCTAGAGTATATGAGTCTATGAGTCTATGATCAGGGGTATTCCTTTACCAAAGCATGTTTTGTTTACCAAGGAAGCCTATATTCTTATCTAATGTTTTAAAAAAATCAGGATTTATTTTATTAACAGCATGTGCTTCCTGTGTTTCAGAGCAGTGCAATGGGGATTTCTGCACAGGAAGAATCCCTCAATGTATAGAGCTGCTCCATGCTTGCTACTCTATCCCTGAGGCTGCAGGATCTCCCCAGTCTCTTGAACACTCACTCTGTGGGGACAATGGTTAGAATATCTGTGTAACAGTAGATCTGCCAGTTCCATCCCTGATGTGATTATCATAGCAACAAATCCTCCCTGCACCAAGCTAAATTAATAAAAGTACAGTCTCAATATTTCACATGTATACTTTTGAGTTTTTGCAAATATACATGCCACTCGAATAATTAGGTGTTTCCTCGATTTTCATGTGCAAATAGCTTGTGTACACAAGTCAGAAAAAAAGTAGTAACTGCATGTGCAACTATTACATTTGTGCCCAGAATCTCACATATTTATGGGTTACTTTTGAACATTTGATCCCTGAAGTCTTAACGCACCAGTGACAACCTTGCTATATTTTCTCCTGGGTACTTAATTGAGATGAGAAACAAATGACTTGAACTTTTACAGGTTCGGTACTTAGTGAGTAGCTACCTATTGATTTAATGTTCTCAGTTGGAGATGCGTACGAAATTTTTAATCTCTTTATCCGATCTCTTATTTCAAACTTCAACCAAGCAAGCTACTTTTTCAAGCTAATTCATTTTAACCTACTTTCATTAGTAATTAAAAGCCATTGATTGGGGAGGGGAAGTAGCATCATTCATCTTTAACCATAGTAACCTGGATGCCCTCTAGTGAGACTGTCAAGTTCTTTTTTCTATCAATTCTTTATCCTCTTACAGAAATAAATGGGAGGGTTGTACATCACTCCTTTAATGTGAAAACCTGGGAACAAGTCTGACAACTGATCTTGTTGTGGAATCTCCAGTGAATTCAAAGAGCTTGGTGGGGAAATGAGTGAACAGAGATAAAGTAATTGCCTTCTGTTCATAGTAAGACCATATGTTTACTTCTAATAGATGACCTCCAATTCTCTCTGCTATCCAGTATACAGTAAGTACCTTTCTTCTTTGAGTGCTTGTTCATGTCCATTCCAACTAGGTGTATGCATGCCAGCTGGAAGAGTTTTCCCTTAGCAGTGTCCGTATGGTTGGCCTGGGCATCCCTGGAGTTGCGCTTTCATGGCACCCAATATAGCACCCTGCCGACCCCCCACTCCCTCAGTTCCTTCTTACTGCCAGTGACAGCTAGTTGGAACTTCATTCGCTCTTGTGGAAAGCACTTTGGCAGTGTCTTCTGTAGTTTTTCTTGTACATATGATGTAAATAGTTCTTTAGTTAGTTAGTAGTTAAATATCGTTGTAATAGTTTAGTTTTGTTTGGGGTTCCCCCACAACATTTCCCCACATCTGGGGTATGCCCAGGTCTCCAGGGTTTAAGTTCTGTGAGGACTGTGGCAAATTCATGCCCAAGAGTGACCCTCATTCTTCCTGTCTGCAGTGCCTCGTAGAGAGTCATCAGAAAGAAAGGTGCAGGATCTGTAAGGGTTTCCGACCCAGAAACCTTAAAGACTGGGAGCTGAGACTTAAAATCCTGCTAATGGAGGTGGCGCTATGATCACCACACGCCGACCTTGGATCCGCCGAACGTGCGCTGAGTACCACTTTGTCAGTGCACAATGCTCCAGCGCCAACGGTGAGTGAGCCGGCGCCGACTAAGGACCCTAAGCCCCTCGGCACCATCACAGCTCGGGCCATAAGAAGTCATCCTCGGTGTGGTACCGCTCTCAATTGTTAAAGAAGAAGAGGCCGGAGAGAGGTCGGTCCTCCCCACTGAAGCCTAAAGGGTCGGTGGTGTCCACGAGTGCCTCAGGACAGACTGCCTCATCCCTACAGCCCTCCAGGGTCTCGTCAACTCCTGCCCCAGCTGGGGTCCAGTTGAGTCCAAACCACATACGGTCCCTGGATCGCAAAGGTGACCACCTCCAGCTCCCATTGACACCAGAGGCATTTGAGGTGGACAAGGACCTGATGTGCCTCCCAGTGCAGACCTCCCCACAGAGTAGGGACAAGTCACTGGTAACTGCACGGCCACACTTTCAATCCGGGGGCAAACCAGCGCTGATGGCATGCTGATCTCCATCCCTGGTTCACCCCTCCCCGGCACGGCCAGCACACGCACTGATCCCTGGCCTCTCGGCACCACTTGCCAGCAGCCCAGGGCACAGCTCCTCCATAGTCTTCCTACTCAGAGACCTTGGAGTCGGAGGCGGACTCCTATTGCTCCAGTAGGTCCAGGAGCAGGAGGTCCATATTGCGCCGGCATCATCAGCCCTATGTGGCACCGTAGCCCCAGCAGTGGCAGCCATCATCCCAATGGCCCCTTTGGACATCCTGGGCATATCACCAGAGTCAGGGTCAGGTCCAAGATCCCAGTTGGCGTCAGTGTCTTCAGCATCCTTTGTTCCACCACTGCCTACAGCGGCACTGCTGACCGAAAAACAACAGCTCCAGCACTGACCTTTCCATCAACGGCACCGCCGATGGCTGCAGCTCTGACTCCGCTGGCACTGACAAGGTCGGCACTGCCAGATCTACCGGCTCCCACACCAACCACAAGACCAAGACTCCCACCTCCAGTGGCCCCGGCACTGCATTCCATCGAATACCATGTGCCAAGAGACCCAAAGGGCGCTGAAGATAGTGAGCAAGGTCTGCTGCCAGTTCTCTCCTCATTCTTGCCAGGTGAAGCGGTTGCGGGGGCGTTGGTGGCTCCAGCTCTGGAGGATAATCGCCCAATTGTGCTGGGCTGCTCAAAGCTTTTGCATACGGACAGAGAAGGTGGTGGAGGAGTCAGACCCAGTTGTGGACATCCTTGCACCCTTGGGTCCATCATGGGTAGCCCTGCCACTGATAAAGACAGTAGTAGATACAACCAAATCTCTGTGGCAGACCCCTGCTTCTCTGGCCCCGATGGCCAAGAGAACCGAAAAGCACTATTTTGTACCATCCAAGGAGTATGAACACATATATACCCACCCGCCCCCCAACTCATTGCTGGTCGATGCAGCCAATCAGAGGGAATGTCAGGGCTTCCAAGGTCTCACCCCTAGAAAATAGGGAGGCGAAGAGACTCGACCTGTTCGGTAGGAAGGTCTATTCGACAGGGGGCCTACAGCTCCGCATCACAAATCAGCAGGCCATTGTAAGCAGATATGCACACAATAACTGCACTGCGATGGCCAAGTCTGCGGCGCTCCTGCTGCAAGACTCTCGCATGGAGTTCCCTGCACTAGTGGAGGAGGGGAAGCTGGTCTCCTGGGCCTCCTTACATGTGGCTTTGGACACGGCAGACACAGCCTCATGAACACTGGCCACAGGGGTGGTAATGAGGTGGGGTTCCTGGTTGCAGGCCTCTGGACTATGACATGAGGTCCCACAAATGATCTAGGACCTCCCCTTCGAGGGCTCGACCCTGTTTTCTGAGAAAACAGACAAAGGACTTCATAGTCTGAAGGACTCAAGGGCCACTCTAAGATCTCTGGGACTTCACACACCAGCTACTGGGCGTAGGCATTTCAGAACTCAGAACCCTAGGTTCTCTCAGACTCAGAACCGCTAGGACTCTCCTTGTAGGAGGAATAGGAACGGAAGGAGGAGGCAGCACCTCTCCTCGGGGCAGAGCTCTGGTCAGCCCAGGCCTTCAGCTGGCCCCAGACCCCCTTTTGAAGGTCGAGGACGGCTCACCAGTTCAGACTATGGATCCATCCCCTCTTATCACCTTATCCTGTCTATCCCCTTTCTACCATGTTTGGTCCTGTATCACCTTGGACCGTTGGGTGTGCCACATGGTAGAGAGGGGATATTCTATACAATTCTGTGCCCTCCTGCCCCACCACCATCCTTCTCCATCCCTCTTCAGGGACCTCTCTCATGAGCAACTTCTAATACAGGAAGTGCAATCTCTCCTCTTGATAGGGGCAGTGGAAGAGATTCCTCAGGGGCAAAGGGATAAGAGGTTCTACTCCTGGTATTTCCTAATACTGAAAGCCAAGGGTGGCCTCAGACCATCCTGGACCTGCGGCAACTCAACAAGTTTGTAAAGAAACAAGTTCTGTATGGTCTCGCTGACTTCCATTATCCCCTCATTGGATCCAGGAGACTGGTATGCCGCCCTTGACTTGAAGGACATGTATTTCCACATAGCAATAATTTCTCCTTCCAGACGTTACCTCAGATTTGTGATGAACAACAGCCACTATCAGTTTACCATCCTCCCTTTTGGCCTGCATGACAGTTGTTGCAGCGTTCGTGCGCAAGTGCCGGATTCAGGTTTTCCCTTACCTTGCCAACTGGCTGATCAAAGGCCACTCCAGATCCCAAGTGGAGGATCAGGTCAGCTTCATAAGAAGGACCTTTCTCAAACTAGGTCTCCTTCTCAACAAGGCCAAATCCACTTGTCCCCAGTGCAGAGGATAGAGTTTATAGGCTCAGTACTGAACTCAACCCAGACCAGGGCATACCTCCTGGAAACCATGTTTCAGTCTATAAGGGACATCATATGGGGCCTCAGACAGTTCCCGACGACTACAGCAAGGAACTGCCTGAAACTGCTGGGGCAAATGGCTGCGTGCACCTACGTAGTACAGCATGCCAGACGCAGACTTTGCCCACTTCAGCCATGGCTGGCCCAGGACACTCTGGACAGCATTATAACCCTGACCCACCCTGTACTGGACTCCTTCCTGTGCTGGCTCAACTCATAGGTGGTTTGTGCGGGAGTAACTTTCACCAGTCCCCAGCCATCCCTTTCATTAGTGATGCCTCGGTTCTGGGGTGGAGGGCTCATTTGGGAGACCTCAAGGCCTCTGGTCTCAGGTGGACCTCGCTCAGTGTATCAGTGTCGGAGAGCTGAGAGCAGTGCATCTGGCGTGCCAGGTTTTCGGAGCCCACAGATCAGGTAGATGTGTATCAGTCCTCACGGACAACACCACGGCAATGTTTAATATCAACAAACGGGCGTGCATGCTCCTCTCCCCTGTGCCAGGAAGCCCTCATACTGTGGGTCTTCTGTGTAAAGCACTCGATATACCTGCAGGCTTCATACTTCCTCAGCATACAGAACAAGCTGGTGGACAGTCTCAGCCAAATTTTGCATGCCCATGAGTGGTCCCTCCGGCCAGATGTGGTGAGCTCAATATTCCATCTCGGGGTTTTTCCCCAGATAGACCTGTTTGCCACACGCGGCGACAAGTAAGGTCAACTGTTCTGCTCCTTCCTGAATCACAGCCTGGGGTTCATCACAGATGCCTTCCTTCTTCCATGAGGGGACTATCTGCTCTATGCATTCCCACCAATACTGCTGGTCCACAAGGTGCTCCTCAAGATCCACAGGGACTGGGAGCGGGTCATATTGATAGCTCCGGCATGGCCACGCCAGCACTGGTTCATATCGCTCCTGGAAGTGTTTGTGGCAACCCTGGTCACCATACCTCTGATTCTGGACCTGATCACGCAGATCACTGCCACCTCCAGCACCTGAACTTAGAATAACTCCACCTCACAGCTTGGATGCTCCATGGCTAAATGCCATGGAACTGTCCTGTTCTGATCAAGTCAGACAAGTTCTCCTTGGTAGTAGGAAGCCCTCTACAAGGGCAACATACCTTGCCAAATGAAGGAGGTTCTCTCTCTGGTTGGAGCAACACCATCAGTCGCCAACGCTCGTCCTGGTCCCTTTCATACTGGACTACCTCCTCCATCTTAAATAACAGGATCTGTCCTTGTCCTCAGTAAGGATCCACTTGGCCACCATCTCCGCCTTCCATCCAGGTGCAGACAGCTTCTTGGTCTTCGCAAACTCCATGATTAGCCATTTCCTCAAAGTCCTCGACAGGCTCTACCTGCAAACTCATCAGCCTGTCCCAGCGTGGAACTTAAACCAGTCCTTGCCAGACTTATGGGCCCTCCATTTGAGCTACTGTCAACGTACTCCCTGCTTTATTTCTCTTACAAAGTGGCGTTCCTGGTGGCGATAACCTCAGCTAGGAGAGTGTCGGAGCACAGGGCACTTACATCTGAGCCCCCTTATACCTTATTTCGTAAGGACAAGCTTCAACTCAGACCACACCTGGCTCTTCTTGCTAAAGTTGCGTCTCAGTTTCACATGAGCCAGGATATCTTCCTCCCAGTGTTTTATCCTAAGCCACATTCCTGCGACAGGGTGTGTAGGTTTCACTCATTAGATATCTGCAGAGTGCAGGCCTTCTATATAGAGAGAACTAAGCCATTCCGAAAGTCTGTCCAGTTATTTGTAGCAGTGGCGGACAGGATGAAGAGCCTCCCTCTCTCATCCCAGCACATCGCGTCATGGATCACATCATGCATTCTGGAGTGTTACGGCCTGGCACTCCGCTGATCACCATTCACACCACCAGGGCTCAAGCCTCCTCAGCTGCATTCCTGGCGCAGGTCCCCACCCAGGAGATCTGCAGAGCAGCAACATGGTCCTTGATACACACGTTTATGACTCACTATGCGATCACACAACAGGCCAGAGACGATGTGGCTTTTGGACGAGCCATGCTCCAAACAGTGGATGACCCCGACCTCACCTGCTGAACTTTTGGCTTGTGAGCCCCCTGGTTGGAATGGACACGAACAAGCACTCGAAGAAGAAAAACCAGTTACTCACCTTCTCATAACTGTTGTTCTTTGAGATGTGTTGTTCATGTCCATTCCAATAGCCACCCTCCTATCCCTCTGTCAGCGTAGCTGGCAAGAAGGAACTGAGGAGGTGGGGGGCCGGCAGGGCACTATATTGAAGGCGCAACTCCAGGGGGCACCAAGGCCAACCCTATAGATGCTAAGGGAAAAAGCTTCCGGGTGGCTTGCATGCGGCGTGCACACACCGAGTTGGGATGGACATGAACAACACATCGCGAAGAACAGTTACAAGAAGGTGAGTGGCTATTTTTTCTGCCTTGACTATCAGCTCCGGCTGCAACATAAGCAGTTAAAAAACTGAAGTTGTCCTCCAGTTTCCTACCATTATTGTCTGACCTTAAAGCTATTCACTAAGCAGGAAAGCAAAGCTAAGAGGGCAGGCAACTTAACAACTTTATATTGTGGGATATTCTCCTAATGGCTAAGTCAGAGGTTTGACCCTTTCCCACAGAATGGATAGTATGTTTGGTTGCCTATGCCAGAAGGCGTCATAAGATGCCTGCTGATTAATTTACACAGGAACGTGTTTGTGAGTATTTGTCATGGCCTCAACCATTTGGTTCCATGTTTTTAAGTGCATGAGTTTTGTAAACATGATAGGCAACTATGGCTTGTTTTTGTTAACACCCTTTATTAGCTTTTGAAGCTGTTTATGAAATTTCTCAGGTTTGTATTTTTACATCTTTTCTCTCTCTGTGTCTGTAGTTAAATTAAATAAACCTTTAAAACATTAAATACAGAATAATCTAGTGATTTCTCCAGATTAAATTGACTGAGAAGAACTGCCCATGCTGCTAGCTGGAAACCAAAGCCAGCATTCTCCTGGTAGCTTTAAAATTGTTGGGTTTTTGTGAGGGAGAGGGGGAGAATGTCACAGTCTATAAGCAATATATCACTCCAGTACGTCTGCGAAGATTGCCAACTCTGCCCACATATCTACACCAGCGACACCATCACAGGACCTAACCTGATCAGCCATATCATCACTGGTTCATTCACTTGCATGTCCACCAATGTAATATATGCCATCATATGCTAGCAATGCCCCTCTGCTATGTACATCAGCCAAACTGGACAGTCGCTACGGAAAAGGATAAACGGACACAAATCAGATATTAGAAATGGCAATATACAAAAACCTGTAGGAGAACACTTCAACCTCCCTGGCCACACTATAGCAGACCTTAAGGTGGCCATCCTGCAGCAAAAAAACTTCAGGACCAGACTTTAAAGAGAAACTGCTGAGCTTCAGTTCATCTGCAAATTTGACACCATCAGCTCAGGATTAAACAAAGACTGTGAATGGCTTGCCAACTACAAAACCAGTTTCTCCTCCCTTGGTTTTCACACCTCAACTTCTAGAACAGGGCCTCATCCTCCCTGATTGAACTAACCTCATTATCTCTAGCTTGCCTGCATGTATATACCTGCTCATGGAAATTTCCACTACATGCATCTGACGAAGTGGGTATTCACCCACGAAAGCTCATGCTCCAAAATGTCTGTTAGTCTATAAGGTGCCACAGGATTCTTTGCTGCCAGTGCAGCAGTAGTTGGTTAGGTGATTGTATACTAATAATACATTACCCCACCATCTATGCTTTAATCATGGAACAATTTCATTCAAGACAGGGATTGAAGAAAATATATTTGACCAGTTTTTTCCATTTTTCCATCAGGTTCAGCGATGGAGGACTGTGTCTAATTATCAGATGGCGGCAGATTCTTAAACATGTTACTATTTCTGCCCTTGAACCCTGCCAGTTTCATGAGCCAATGTCAAAATCTACTT
Source organism: Gopherus flavomarginatus (assembly GCF_025201925.1). NCBI lineage: Eukaryota > Metazoa > Chordata > Testudines > Testudinidae > Gopherus > Gopherus flavomarginatus. Next base: position 183,864,323 of record NC_066619.1, read on the forward strand.
ATTGGCATTTCCTGTACAAGAATTAAACAGTGAGGCTGCTTGGCAGTAGCCAGTGAATTGTACTCATGTTTCAAATATTATGATGTAATGTGATTTCACTGGGAAGACTGAGGGATAGAGTTAGTTTACAAAAAAATAAATAAGCTATTTAAATATTTTAGTTGCAAATGTCCAGTCAATTTATTACAAGTTTTTAAGATCACACTCTAATTGTCAATAATACTCTTCCCCTGCAAGGAGTTGCTGGGGCTGTGTCAGACCCAGCCCCAGAAACATCCCCCTGCTGCAGAAAGCTCAGCATTCTCCCCTGCTTCCTGCCTCTCCTCAGCTGTGGGGGGAGGGGTCACTGTACAGGGAGCTGCTCCCACCATCCACCTAATCCCCATACATCCATACCTCCCATACCCCGATACCCCTGCCAAGTCTCACTTGGTACATCCAGAACCCCCACTAACCCTCCATATCCAAACCCCACCCCACTGAATCTCAACCCCTGCCTCTGGCCCCCCACCCTGCACCCAGACCACCCCCTACTGAGCTCCCTGCACTCAAACCCCCACGTTGATGCCCCCACAGCCAGACCCTCATGCCACTGACCCCCAACTAGCTGCACCCAGACCCCCACCCCACCAAGCCCCACTCCCCCAGCACCCAGACACCCCCGCTAAGAGCCCCAATATCCAGATCATTCCCCTGAGCCCCAAGCACCTTTATCTGGAAGCCCCTGCACCTGGATAACCCACCATGAGCCTCTGTGCAGCCAGATCCCCCCTACTCCTAGACCTGCCACTGAGCTGTCTTCACCCTGATTATCCCACACAGACTCCTATCACCCCACACCTGGATCCCCCACACTGATCCCCTCCATGCATGGATCCTGCCTGCCCCACACCTGGTGTGCCTGGCACAGAGGGGCAGGGCCCCCATGTGTTTCTGAGGCAGGCCCAGGCCTTGTGCTGCATCAGGGTCAGGTGCAGCCTCACAACTGAGTCCATGTCTTGGGGCTGGGGTTAGGGGAAGCACTGTAGGGTGATCTCTCACCTTCATGCAGTCAGTGGTCTGTGCTCCCCACTGCCATGCTGGAGCCTCTGCATTTATTTGTTGACAAATGAAACCTGCAACATTTTGCAGAATTTTAAAATATTGTGCACAGAATTTTTAATTTTTTGGTGCAGAATGCCCTCAGGAGTACAGAATGCATGTCATGACTAGAATGTTGGTATAGGGAGGTATAGCAGGTTCAGAAAGGACAGGCAGGGTTAAAAAGAGAGGAGGTGTTGTATTATACATCAAGAATATATACACTTGTTCTGTGATCCAGAAGGACATGGGAGGCAGACAAGCTAAGAGTCTCTAGGTAAAGGTAAAAGGGGCAAAAACCAGGGGTGACATCATCATAGGGGGGTACTAGAGCCCACCAAATCAGGATGGGGAGGTGGATAAGGCATTTCTAGAACAAAACAAAAATCTCCAAAACATGACAGCGGTAGTTGTACACATCTGTAGGCCTAGGATCCAGGTCTGCAGAGCCATTGTGATGTCATACAGAGACCCCTCCAGGGAGCACTGTGGCGATTAGGCATAGAAACTGCTGCCCACAGGATCCAGAGAGACAGCACCCTGCAGCCTTCTTACTGGCCCATAATCAATATTTAACCCTGGAGGATCTCCAAGAAGTTGTCTAGGCAATCACGCAGATTTTTGGCTTGCTGTGACTCCAGACCTCACCTTGCTTTCTGATCTCCAATCTCCCATTTCAGGTGGCTGTGATCCTTGCTCTTGCCTCCTGATTCCAGCCTGGTAATTACCTCTGATCTCTAACCCCAGCCTGACTCTGACTCCTGCCTACTGATCCTGTTTTTAGTGATTACTCTGATCCCTGCTTATTGACTGCAGCCTTGTGACTGTGGACACCAGCCCAGCTGTGACTGCTAGGCCATATCACCTAGGCCCTGGTCCCTTATGGTAAGTAATAGGGGACTTCAACTGCCCAGATGCCTGTTGAAAAAGTAATATGGCAAAATACCAAATTTCCAGTAAGTTTTTGGAATGTACTGGGGACAATGTATTTGTTCCAGAAATTGGAAGATGTAACCAGGGAGCCTGTCATTTTAGATTTGATTCTGACTAACAAAAAGGAATTAGTAGTGATTCTGAAGGCGGAAGACAATTTGAGCAAAAGTGATCATGAAATTATAGATTTAGTAATTCCTAAGAAAAAGGAGTGAGAGCAGAAGAATAAGGACAATTAACTTCAAAAAAGGAGACTTTAACAAACTCAGAGACCTGGTAGGCAGGGTCCCATGGGAAGAAAATCCAAAGGAAAAAGGAGTTCAGGAAAGCAGGCAATTTCTCAAATAGACAATATTAAAGGCACAACTGCAATCTGTCCTGATGCAAAGGAAAGAAAGGAATAGTAGTAAGAGGCCAATATGGTTCCAGTAGGTGCTCTTTAATGACCTGAAAATCAAAAAGTAATGCTACAAAAAGTGGAACCATGTACAAATTGCTAAGAAAGGGAACAAAAGAATAGCAAAAGCATGTAGGAACAAAATCAGAAAGGCTAAGGCACAAAATGAGTTACTGCTGGCAAGGTACATAAAAGGCAATAAATGTATTAGGAGCAAGAGAAATATGAATGCAAGTGTAGGTGGGGAAGGAGATAACTGATGAAATCAAGAAAAATGATGTGTTTATTGCCTATTTTGCTTCAGGCTTCATTAAAAAGGCTAATGGTGACCACACTCAACACAATTAATATTAACAACAAAGGGGAACACAAGCCAAAATAGAAAAAAAAACAGGTTAAAGAATATTTAGATAAGTTAAATGTATTCAAGTCAGCAGGCCCTGATGAAATTTATCTTAGGGTACTTAAAGAACTAGCTGAACCAATTCTGGAACTATTAGCAGTTATAGCTGAGAACTCCAAGAGGATGAGTGAGGTTCCAGAAGATTGGAGAAGGGCAAACATAACTCATCTTCAAAAAGAGGAACAAAGAGGATCTGGGGAATTAAAAACCAGTCAGCCTAACTTTGATATCTGGAAAGCTACTGGAACAAATTATTGAACAATCTATGTGTAAGTACCTAGAAAATAATAGTCCATACTCAGAGTAGTTATCAATGGTTTGCTGTCAGACTGGGAGGGTGTATGAACTGGGGCTCTGCAGGGATCTGTTACTATTGAATATTTTTGTTAATAACTTGGATAATGCAGTGGACGTATACTTATAAAATCTGCGGATGACACTAAGCTGGGAGGGGTTCCAAATACTTTGGAGGACAGGATTAGAGTTCAAAATGACCTTGACAAACTGGAGAATTGGTCTGAATTCAACAAGATGAAATTCAATAAAAATAAGTGCAAAGTACTTCACTTGGGAAGGAAAAATCAAATTCAAAACTACAAAATGGGGAACAACTGATGGTACTGCTGAAAAGTATCTGAGGTTATAGTGGATCACAAGTTGAATACGAGTCAATGTGACACATCTGCAAAAAATGCTGTCATTCCAGGGTGTATTAAGACATGGGAGGTAATTATCCTGCTCTTCTCAGCACTGGTGAGGCCTCAGCTGGAGTACTGTGTCCAATTTAGGCTCCATATTTAGGGAAAGATAGGGACAAATTGGAGAATCCAGAGGAGAGCAACAAAAATGACAAAAGTTTTAGAAAACCTGATCTATGAGGAAAAGTTAAAAAAAAAACAACACCTGGACATATTTGGCTTTGAGAAAAGAAGACTGAAGTGGGACATAACAGTCTGCAGAGATGTTAAGGGCTACTATAAAGAGATCAGCAATCAATTGTTCTCCATGTCCTACTGCAGCAAGAGTGATTTAGGTTAGAAATTAGTAAAAACTTTCTAATTGTAAGTTCTGGACTAGGCTTCCAAGGTGGTGGTGGAATCCCCATAATTGGAGGTTTTTAAGAACAGGTTGGATGAACACCTGCTAGGGAGGGTGTAGGTTTACTTGGTCCTGCCACAATGCAGGAGCTTGGATTTGGTGATTTCTCGAGGTCTCTTCCAGCCTGACATTTCTATGATTGTTAAAAATTCACTAGAAGTAAGATCTATTCCAATTCAAAAAACTATCCAAAACTTCAGATTGAAGAGGTTAATTAACAAGCTTGTCACTTTGGCCAAGGTTTCAGCATGAATAGGTAAGTCTATGTATGTTTTTCCTAGCTTCAGAATCAATCTATGTTTAACTGTGAGTAATGTGATTAGGGTAGGAAGAAACTAAATGCATCACAGGTAAACAAGAGTCATTACCCTTTTCCTGTTGCAGCATTCAAAAACTGTACAGTCACTCTAACAAGTTCTGGGATTCCCCCAGTCTTCTAGAGGCCGAAATTTCCCTTTCTGAATAGAATTGCTTAGTGTAAGAAACTTTTAATCAGCATGCCAGGGAAAAAAAGTTTTATTTGACAGAACAATTAGAGGCTATGCATTTCTCTTCTGGAAAGTCTTATAAAATACAGAACTAAAAAGTTTGTCCAGAATTGCTGTACACACAAATCAAACAAAGTGATATTTAGATAGTATATTCAATTTCCTGAACTCAACTCCACAAGTAGTATACTTGCAAATTTGTTTTATTTCACTTTATACAAAGTTGAAACATGTATTTTAAAAAAGCTTACAGTACCATAGGTCATATCTACTGCAGTAGAAAAAGTTAACATTGACTTGGGAAAATAAATGTTTTAGTTCATATGGGCTCTATTCACTGCAGAGGGCCATCCATGGATTTGAGCCCACCTCTATATTAGCTAAGTGTGGCTTAGCTTATATAGAGGAAGATCAGTACAGAGCCCGAAGCTAGAATGATTCTAACAAAACATATCAGCTCTGTATCTGAAAATCAAGAGTTCATATAAACTAACTCTCCCCACTTCCTTAGCTGGGACTAGCTCTCCCCTGCTGGGGCCTTGCAGCTGCAAAGCAACTGCAAGTGTTACACTCCCCCTTCTGAACTCCATTTAAGAGCTGTAATCAAGAGAGATACTGTTTAGGTTTTATGGCCTCCTTACAACTTATTATTTGTTTGTCTGACAGTGAAGCAAGAATGATAATTCCCTCTGGATTATGTCCTTAGATGACACGTTAAGCCTTGCTGCCATATGCTTGTGTGCAGAAAGGAAATTTTGAGAAGCCAGTTAGGCTGAAATTGGCAATACCTGAACATTCTCAAAAAAATGAGTACTCCTATAAAATAAAAATGAAAAAGCAGCTCTCATATGCATAGAATCTCTTAATTTGCTAGTTCTTGACATCTGTATAGTATAACAAATTATTTCTCTACTATCAAGGTGCGGTCTGATTGTATGAAAGAGTTGTAAATTTACTCTTGTGCACACAGCCTGGCCTTCAGTGTTGCCTACAGGTGAATTTCACTCCAAGTACTTAAAAGAATAGTAGAAACTCAGTAATGCTTCAGGCATCAGTACCTGGGAGAACACAATGATTACAGAGTACCACTTTGATAATCTAAACAAAATGAGAAAAAATAAGTTCAGATAAGCCAGGTTTCAAACAATCATTCGATTGTGAAATGAAACAACATCTAGAGATAGCCATGTACAATACAACTTCTGTTATCTCAAACGCCTTGCTATCTGCTACTACACATACCTCCCACAGGGTCCCAACACAACTGACCACAGGAATAGTGTTTTGTAAAGAAACAATAAAGATGGATATGCAACAGATTTTAGATTCCTTAATAGAAATAAACACGGTAGCCACCAAACCTGAAAGGCTTACAAGAACAAAAATACTGGCCTTGTGCCTTTGTTTCTTTCGGAAGAATAAACTCAGCCTGTAATTAATATCAAGAAAGTCAACTCTGCTCATCCCTAGGTTTCCTGGAGAACATGTGTATTATGGGCTCTCATCTTAAATGAAGGGGCATGGGTTTTGTTTCCAACAATGCCCTTTCTCTAAAGTGTTAGTCACTGAACTTACTTACATTTAAAAATAAAAACAAAAAACTGAGTATTAGTTTGACTAACGCTACTTCTCAGCTTTCACTCTTGGGATGTCTCATTTCACTAGTTCTTCAGTCACCCACAGTCTTCCAGGCTATATAGGCCCTGCATTTTTATCATAAAAAATAAACACTATCTAAAAAAGAAACGGAACAAAAATACGTCCCCTTATAGGCCTTCTTTATATATTATGAAGCATCAAAAAAGGGTGCAAGCTTATATTTTTTAAAGTCTTTTCCAGGACACCTTTTAAACAACCCTAAGAAAAGGCAATAGCAAACATTAATATAGGCTTGTCTTCTTCATGATTCTCAAAAACTCTTGCTCATTTACTTCTCCATCTCCATCTCGATCAGCTTCATCGATCATTTCCTGTAAAGAACATTTAAGACTAACAACCAGACTCAATACACAAGACCTTTTATTTACTTTAAAGTAGGGCTCTCAAGCGATTTAAAAAAAAATTAATCATGCAATTGAACAATAGAATAACATTTATTTAAATATTTTGGATGTTTTCTACATTCTCAAATCTATTTGTCTATTACAACACAGAATACAGAGTGTACAGTGCTCACTTTTTTTATTACAAATATTTGCAGAGTAAAAAACAAAAGAAATAGTATTTTTCAATTCACCTCATACGAGTACTGTAATGCAGTCTCTTTATCATGAAAGTTGAATTTACAAATGTAGACTTATGTGCAAAAAATAACTTCATTCAAAAACAAATCAATGTAAAACTTTAGAGCCTACAAAGTCTACTCAGTCCTCCTTCTTGTTCAGCCAATCGCCCAGATAAACAAGTTTGTTTACATTTGCAGGAGATAATGCTGCCTGCTTCTTGTTCACAATGTCACCTGAAAGTGAGAACAGATATTCGCATGGCACTGTTGCAGCTGGCATCCCAACATATTTACAGACAGATGTGCTAAAGATTCATCTGTCCCTTGATGCTTCATCCACCACCCAAAGGACATGTGTCCGTGCTGATGACAGGTTCTGCTCGATAATAATCCAAGCAATGCGGACCGACATGTTCATTTCCATAATCTGAGTGAGATTCCACCAGCAGAAGGTTGATTTTCTGTAGTTTCCACATCGGAGTGTTGCTCTTTTAAGACTTCTGAAAGCACGGTCCACACCTCACCCTTCTTAGATTTTGGAAGGCACTTCAGATTCTTAAACCTTGGGTGGAGTGTTGTAGCTATGTTTAGAAATCTCACATTGATACCTGCTTTGCATTTTGTCAAATCTGAAGAGGAAATGTTCTTAAAATGAACAACATGTGCTGAGTCATGTGAGACTACTATAACATGAAATATATTGCAGAATGTGGGTAAAACAGAGCCGGAGACATACAATTCTCTCCCAAAGAGTTTGGTCACAAATTTAATTAACGCATTCTTTTTTTTTTAATGAGCATCATCAGCATGGAAGCCTGTCTTCTGCAATGGCGGCCAAAGCATAAAGGGGAATATGAATGTTAGGCATATCTGGAACGTAAATACCTTGCAATGCCAGCTATAAAAGTCTCATGCGAATGCCTGTTCTCACTTTCTGGTGACATTGTAAATAAGTGGACAGCATTATCTCACATAAATGTAAACAAACTTGTTTGTCTTAGTGATTGGCTGAACAAGAAGTGAGACTGAATGGACTTTGTAGGCTCTAAAGTTTTGCATTGATTTGTTTTTGAGTGCAGTTATGTAACAAAATAAAATCTACATTTGTAAGTTGCATTTTCATGATAAAGAGATTGCACTACAATACTTGTATGAGGTGAACTGAAAAAATACTATTTCTTTTGTTTATCATTTTTATAGCGAAAATATTTGTAATAAATAAATAAACTTAGCAGTGTATACTTTGTATTCTGTGTTGTAACTGAAATCAATATATTTGAAAATGTAGAAAAATATCCAAAATATTTAATAAATTTCAATTGGTATATTAACGGTGTGATTAAAACTGATCGTGATTAATTTTTTTAATTGTGATTAATTTTTGAGTTAATCACATGAGTTAACTGCGATTAATCGACAGCCCTACTTAAAGGATATGAAAAAAATATAAAAAGCAAACAAGTTTACACCATGAAATATTTAATTATGCATCTACATTTGGAACACGTTTTGGGTCTAATGCCGTATGCCTCACGTACGCTAAATGCCTACTGAGTTCAGTGGGTCCTTTCGCTGGCTGGCCAGAACAAAAGTGGTTGTTACTCCTATAAGAGCTACTTCTGCAACTGAAGGCAGAGGAGCAAGGAGAAACAAGAAATGGCCGGGCCAGGCTGGAGGAGACGGCCCTTCCAGGTGACTGAGGACAGGGTGGGGGATATTTATACCACAGATAGTTCCAGCCAAGCCCTCTCACTGGGATCAGTGATGGGGGCGTGACCACCAAGCCCCACGCTCCTCCAGGGCAGGAGTTACTGAAATAAGTGGGGCAACAGATTTAGCCACAGAGCTAAGTGGGTGGGAATCTTCTATTTTAGGAGGGAGGTTGCCTGAGACTTGTAGGATAAACATGCTATTGACGTCCATAGAAAAGCTTTACACAACTGTTACAGGCTAATAATTGTTACAGAAACTGCAGGCTTCCCTTGGTGGGAAAGCTTGGCAGGTGTAGTTCCGGTCAACCAGCATGGGCTCACGTTTTGGATACGCAGATAATATAACTAGGTGGTGAAGACCAAGCAATGGGGTAGGAGTCATTAACAATTGCTGCTCATGTTTCCTTCTGATTGTATCCTTTTGGGTTTCTATTTTGAGATGGAGAAGGGCTTGACCGCAGCCTCCCAGATAAATGGAAACAATTAAGAAAATGATGATGGCCTGCACTGTGTGATTTATTGCTGGGTATTCTCAGATATTTTAGGTGAATAAAGTTGTGGCCTAATTAAAACATGTCTGTTGCCTCCTGTCTTTCTTTCAGAATAGCCTGAATTGTGCCTGACAGAGCTAAAGAACTGGCCCAAAGTTTGATGGGAAATTATTACGAAGGTCAGAATTTACCTGCAATTCTTCATCTGTTAAATTCTCTCCTAGCTCCTTGGCAACTCTCTTTAAATTTTTGAAAGAAATCTTTCCTGTCCCATCATCATCAAATAATCTGAAGGCTTTCAAGATTTCTTCTTTTGAATCTTTCTCATTCTAAAATGAAAAAAAAAAATAAAAACCCATTTGTCTAAATGTCCTCATTCATTTATTGCATTTGATTTTTCAGCGAAGTAGATGATTACCATTTTTTGGGTCATCATGGCCAAAAAGTCTTCAAAATCAATGGTGCCACTTCCTTCTTTGTCGATATCTGCTATCATTTTTTTAACTTCTTCTTTCTTTGGCTCAAAGCCTAAAGCACGCATTGCTACCTGCAACAAAGAGCAATTCAGTTAACATATACAACAAGATGCCACTAGAATTATACCTATATCATTTACATGAAGCAGTGTTTCAGTTCTTTTCCTCAAACTGCAACTATAACTTAAAGTATATAAATCTCAAAGAAATTCTTATCTACATTAGTCATCCTTTTAATTATTAATGGTAGCATTACACAGTAATGGCCTTTTTCCTTTGGAGTTGAGTAGTCTTTTGTGACTTACCGCTCTAACAAAAACAACATAAATTTCTTAAATTATATATTGGTTTTCAGGGTATTTTACAGATGAATTGAATTGCTGAACTGGGACTTCAAGTCTCTGCAGGTCTCCTGTTCTCACTGATCCTACTCCTATTGAACTGTACAGCAAAACTCCCACTAACATTAAGGTAAGGAGGAACAGGCCTCAAGTAAATTTTAAAACATAATAACTATTCTACTTATTGATATATAAACAGTTAAAAGGAATCCCCATTCCTAGCTCTAGGGACTTTTGATATTTATTTAAAGAGAGAAAAACCCAAAACCTAGAAATGTAACAACTATTAGGTATTTAAGGTCCTTTTAAATCAGTCAGTGTGACCATCAGAAAACAAAATCCCTGCCTTTTACGGGCCACAAACAAAATACAAAACATAACTTTACAAACATGTAATTTAGACGAAGGGTTCTCAAACTGGGGGTCGTGAGATTATTACATGGGGGGGGGTTGCGCGCTCCATCCCAAACTCTGCTTTGACTCCAGCATTTATAATGGTGTTAAATATATTAAGAAGTGTTTTTAATTTATAAGGGGGGCTTGTGCTTGCTATGTGAAAGGGGTCACCAGTACAAAAGTTTGATAATCACTGATTTAGACTGTCATAGATGGAGTTAACAGCAGGTATTTTTAAAATTAAATTTTGCACCTGCAGTCTTTCAGCACCTTGAACTATGCTTGCTGCTACTCAAAAAATTATTATTTATATAGCATCAGGAGCATGCTAGGTGCCTGAAGCAAATTTAATTTAGAAAGATTACATTCAGTTTCAAAAATACTTGGATTAGGGTGGATTTGGGGTATGTTTGGATCAACCAGAAATTTTTCTGTATTTCTGGTCAAGGAAAATTCCTATTTTTTTTTCTTTCCATTTCAGAATGGAAGAAGTTTCAGAGTCATGAAACTCTTCCCAAATTGAAAAATCCATTTCCTGAACAGCGCTAAAAATCATGAATGCATGTGACACATCGAATTATTTTACCTAAGAAACATATTGCAAATTTCTGTTTATTTTAGCAGCTAAATTCATCCATTGGTTCTAAAATTAACTTTGACATATTATCAATATATTAATTAGACCAGCCAGACTGTGCTGACAAGGTTTAGTGTTTAAAGTCACTGAAGTCAACAGGAGTGGGAGTAACTCAACACATCTGAAAATCCAGCCTGAGATTTCTCCAGTTGGGCACCGGGGTCGGATTAATGCGGGGCTTTAGGGGCTGCAGCCCAAAACTTCAGGTGAAGGGGGGGGTCCCTCAAAAATAAATCCATATTTATATATAATTCAGTGATCACCATGTCTATCGCGATCAACTGATTGCGATCTCCTGGCAGAGGCACCAGGATCAATCTCCAGGCCACTGAAAGTCCAGTGGTGCAGCAGGGCTCAGGCAGGCTGTCTGCATGCCGTGGCCCCACGCTGCTCCCAGAAGCGGACAGCTGCTGGCACGTCTCTGTGGCCCCTGTGGGGCAGGTCAGAGGCACCTCCGCCTGCTGTCCCAGCACTGTGTTCCCAGCCAATGGGAGCTGTGGGGGCAGCACTTGCTGGCAGCGCATGGAGACACGCTGTCCCCTTCCCCCCAGGGTGCTCAGAGACGTGACAGCAGCCAGCCACTTCCGAGAATGGCATGGGGCCACAACATGCAGACAGGCAGCTTGTCTAAGCCCGCCTGCCTCGTCGGCCGGGAGCTGCCTGTGGTAAGCGCCTCCTGGCCGGAGCCTGCACCTGATACCCTCTCCTGCACCCCAACCCCCTACCCCAGGTCAGAATCCTCTCCTGCACCAAACTCTCTCCCAGAGCCCGCACCTCTCAACCTCTCTTGCACCCCAACTTTCTGCCCCAGCCTAGAACTCCCTCTTGCACCCAAACTCCCTCCCAGATAGAAACGAATATCACAGCTGTTCTAAGATAAGAAGTAGGCTATTTTGAATTAACTACCTCTATTCTACATGTTTTAAGACTGAAATGTAACCACAGAACGGCTTTATGTTAATTAAAAGGCAAGCTTAGTATAGCATTAATAGTCTCAATGCCATAATTGTGATCATTGTGTTTTAAATTAGGAAAAAGACTTGTATACAGGGGCCCCACAAAATCTAATATCCCCAGGCCCACAGAAGAATTAATCTGGCCCTGTTTGGCACCCAAGCATTGGTTTTACATTTGTAAAATTCAGTTCTCAGAAAACAAGCCATTTCATATATTATTTGTGACTGACAATGCCAGTCTACAACTGAGTTTAGACACTGGTGAATAGAGCAGGTTAACAGCAACAACTTTGAAAATAAACATAAAGAAAAAGTTACAACCTTCAGTTCTTTTACATCAATGCTTCCAGATCCATCAGTATCAAACAAATCAAAAGCTTCTCTGATCTCCTGCTTTTGTAATTCAGTTAGTTCTGGTTTCAATCCACTTTTCTTCCGCTGGGCAGCACCCAAGACAGCTTTTCTGTAGTTAGATGCCTTCAATAAATGGATGAAAGACAAAAGTTGGTAAAGACTCATTTCTAAAAAACAAACCAAAAAATACTCAGCAATAGTAGAACAAAGAGAACGTCTGTTACTGCAACTGGTAGATGTTGGCTCAGTTCTGGCCAGCACCTAGAATCCTTTTGTTCAGACTATCAGGAACCACCCCAAAGAGAAAGTGTTAAGCTTTTGGCAGCATGGGAAAAAGATATTAGCTAGATGTTTCTGCCAGAATAATCAGCAATTAAATAATTAACACTGTTTACACAAACTGTCATCTTTCAGTGGCAGTATTAACTCATCACTTAGATGACTGAGGATGTTTACGTTTCTTGACTACTGCTTCAGTCTGTCTGCAGACAGCATGGCACTAATTTAACCTTGAAAACATTAAGAGAAATCTATCATTACAACCATAATGGCTAGCACTATAGGCTTCAACTTTGAGCATGATTAAAGAGTACCTCAATACTTGTTCAGCACAGAAATGGGAGTGCTTATTCTGGGATTAGTTGGAGTTTGCCCCTGGTTACATTAGAACTGAGCCTCTGAGCTGCTGTAAATTGTACTCTTTCATTGGCACCCTGGGCCACAGAAACTAGAAAATGGCGAGTATACCTCCTAGCTCTCACACACACCCTTAAGTCACTGGTGGTCAGACAGAGGAAAGGGGGCTAGCTATGTAGGAGCCAGCTATGCAGGGTGTATTCCCCATGTCCCTTTTGCATTGCCAGAGTAGTATAAAGGGGACATATTTCAATGGAGAATTGCATTCCTTCCACCTCCTCTTTTTTTAATTTAAATTTAAAGCTTATAACCTGGAGTACAATTCTGCAACAGGAATGACAACTTCCACCACATCTCTGAACACAAGAGGCTTCAGTCCTGATTCTTGATTCTGCCTAGGTTCACATGAAGACAGTATTCAAAAGTTCACACTTTAGGGGCGAGAGAAGTAAATAAAAAGTTTATTATAATGGAAGTTTAATTTTGCACTTAGTAGGAAAAGTTTCTTACCTATAATAAGAAAAAAACGGGTTACTCACCTTTTAGTAACTGTTGTTCTTCGAGATATGTTGTTCATGTCCATTCCAAGCAGATGTGTGCACGCCGCGTGCACGCCAGCTGGAAGATCTAGCGGCGTCCGTAGGGTCAGCCCTGGCGCCCCCTGGAGTGGCGTCACTAAGGCGCCCTATAAAGGGGCCCGCTGACCCTCCACCCCCTCAGTTCCTTCTTGCCGGCACTCCGACAGAGGGGCAGGAGGGTGGGTGTTGGAATGGACATGAACAACACATCTCGAAGAACAACAGTTACTAAAAGGTGGGTAACCGTTTTTAATTCTTTGAGTGGTTGTTCATGTCCATTCCAAGCAGGTGACTCACAAGCCTGAACCTAGGTAGTGGGGTCGGAGTTCACTGCTGACTGGAGTACTGCACGACCAAAGGCTGCTCATCTCTAGCCTGGTGCGTGATGGCATAGTGCGACATGAAAGGGTGGATGGAGGACCATGTGGCCACTCTACAAATCTCTCGAGTCGGGATCTGAGCCAGGAACACCGCAAAGGAGGCCTGCACCCTAGTGGAGTGGGCCGTGACCGGAGGGACAGGGGTCTTAGCTATGCGGTAGCATTCCCGGATGCAGGTTGCGATCCACGAAGAGATTTGCTGAGAGGAGACCGGGAGCCCTTTCATCCTATTCGCCACCACGATGAAGAGCTGAGTCAAGCGTCTGAATGGCGTGGTACGTTGAATAAAAGGCTAAGGCCCTGCGGACATCCAGGGAATGTAGCCTGCGCTCCTCACCAGAAGAGTGTGGTTTCGGATAAAACACTGGGAGAAAGATATCTTGTCCCATGTGGAACTGGGAGACGACCTTGGGGAGGAAGGCCGAGTGAGGTCTAAGTTGGACCTTGTCCTTATAAAAGACAGTATACGGGGGCTCGGATGTTAACGCCCTGAGCTCCGACACCCTCCTGGCCGAGGTGATCGCCACCAGGAAGGCGGTTTTATATGACAAGTACAACAGGGAGCACGAAGCCAGGGGCTCGAAGGGAGGTCCCGTGAGGGCGGAGAAGACCAGACTCAGGTCCCAGGCAGGAGCTGGTTGACGAACATGCGGAAATAGCCTGCCCATGCCCTTGAGGAAACGACTAACCAGCGAGTTCACGAACACCAAGGTACCCCTCTCTCCCGGATGGAAAGCCGAGATTGCCGCCAAGCGAACACGAAACGAGGAGAGGGAAAGGCCCAGGTGTCTGAGGTGGAGCAAATAGTTTAGGATAATAGGGATTGGGACACCCAGTGGATCGTGACCTTGCTGACCTGACCATATGGAGAAGCGCTTCCATTTGGCCAGGTAGGTGGCCCTCGTTGATGGCTTCCTACTACCGAGCAGCACTTGTCTGACCTGCTTGGAGCACTGCATCTCCATTGGGTTCAGTCATGGAGCATCCAGGCTGTGAGGTGGAGAGATTCCAGGTTCGAGTTGCGGAGGTAGCCCCGGTCCTGCATGATCAGGTCCGGAAGCAGGGGCAGCGTCAGGGGCGCCTGAACGGACATGTGCAGGAGCGACATGTACCAATGTTGGTGCGGTCATGCCAGAGCTATCAGGATTACCTGTGCATGGTCCCTGCGGATCTTCAAAATCACCCTGTGTATCGGGGAATTGGAGGAAAGGCGTAGAGCAATCCGACCCCCCAAGACTGGAGGAAGGTGTCCGACAGAGACCCCGGACTGCGGCTCAGGAGAGAGCAGAACCGTCGGCACTTCCTGTTTTCCCTTGAGGCGAACAGGTCTAACTGGGGAAAGTCCCAGAGCTGGAAGATTGGGCATACTACGTCCCGTCGGAGGGACCACTCATGACCTCAGAATGAGTGGCTGAGGGTGTCCGCCAGGCCGTTCTGCTCTCCCGGAAGGTAGAACGCTGTCAGGTGAGTAGCATTCTGAACACAGAAATCCCACAACGCAAGGGCTTCCCTGCACAGGGGAGAGGCGCATGCATCCCCGTTTGTTGATATAAAAGACCGCCGATGTGTTGTCCACGAGGACTGAAACACATCTGCCGACCAGGTGGGACTGGAAGGTCAAACAAGCCAGGCAAACCGCTCTCAGCTCCCTGACGTTGATATGCAACTCGAGGTCCTCCAGCGATCACAAGCCCTGTGTCCTGAGATTCCCCGGGTATGCTCCGCAACCCCGATCCGAGGCATCCGTTACCAGAAAGAGGGAGGGTTGAGGGGCGGTAAAGGGGACGCCCATGCACACTTTCTGCGGGTTGAGCCACCACCGTACGAGCTCAGCACCAAGTGGGGAACGGACACTACTGAGTCCAAGGGGTCCCTGGCCGGGCGGTATACTGTCGCTAACCAGGACTGTAGCGGGCGAAGCCAGAGTCTGGCATGGTTTACCACATAGGTGCACACAACCATGTGACCCAACAGCCGGAGGCAGATCCGCGCCGCGGTAGTTGGGGCACGTTGCAGTCCGAGGATAGGCTCGGACATCGCACGGAACCTGGATTCCGGAAGATACGCTGTGGCGTGGGTGGAGTCCAGAACTGCCCCTATGAATTCTGTTCATTCCATAGGAGACAGAGTGGACTTGGCTTCGTTCAAGAGGAGGCCGAGTTTGAGAAAGGTCCGCCTGGTGAACAATACCTGAGCCTCCACCTGCTCCTTGGTGTGGCCCTTTATGAGCCAATCATCCAGGTAGGGGAATACCTGGATGCCCCGCCTGTGCAGGAAGGCCGCCACAACTGCCATGCACTTCATGAAAACCCTTGGGGCAGCTGACAGGCCAAACGGGAGCACCGTGAACTGCAGATGGGCGTCGGCCATGATGAACCTGAGGTGTCGGGGTGTCAGGGAATTATGGCAATGTGGAAATAAGTGTCCTTTAAGTCAAGGGCGGCGTACCAATCTCCTGGATCCAGGGAGGGAATGATCGAGGACAGGGAGACCATGTGGAACTTGAGCTTTCGTACAAACTTGTTCAGTCGCCGCAAGTCCTGGATGGGTCTTAGGCCCCCTTTCGCCTTCGGTATTAGGAAATACCTGGAATAGAAGCCTTTGCCCCTGACCTCCTGAGGGACTTCCTCCATCACCCCTGCCTCCATGAGGGACTGCACTTCCTGAATTAGAAGTTGCTCGTGAGAGAGGTCCCTGAAGAGGGAAGGGGAGGGGGGAAAACTGGATAGCATATCCCCTCTCTACCGTGCGGAGCACCCAACTGTCCAACATGATTCGGGACCAGGCATGGTAGAAGGGGGACAGACGTGACCCAAAGGTAGGGGTAGAAGGATGCAGAGTCTCGATAGGTAGGTCCCCCTCGACTGTATCATCAAATAGGGGGCCTAGGCCCCAATGACGGCCTCGGTTGACTGGATGCCTGGCCGGAGGGGTGGCGTTGGTGACGCCTCCTGCCATTTCGGCCCCACCTGCGCCCCAGCTCCTGGCGAGTCTGAAGCTGGTAGGGGCGCGGGGCTGTCTGCGGCCTAAACTGCCTGCGCTGGGTCGCAGGAGTATGCAAGCCCAGCGAGCAAAGCGTAGCCCTCGAGTCCTTTAGGCTATGTAGACACTTGTCCATTTTTTCAGAAAACAGCATCTGCCCCTCAAAGGGGAGGTCCTGAATGGTTTGCTGGACCTCATAGGGAAGGCCTGAGACCTGGAGTCAGGCTCCCCGCCTCATGACCAGGCCCGTGGCCAGGGTGCGCGAGGCTGAGTCTTCCGCATCTAGGGCCGCTTGGAGAGAGGCTCGGGAGATCAGTTTCCCCTCTTCCACCAGGGCCGAAAACTCTGACCTCGAGTCCTGGGGAAGGAGTTCCGTAAACTTCGACATGGCTGAACATGTATTATGACTGTGTCAGCTTACGATCGCCTGTTGGTTGGCAATACGGAGTTGAAGGCCGGCCGTAGAGTACACCTTTCTACCAAAGAGGTCGAGCCTTTTGGCGTCCCTGTTCTTTGGTGTTGACCTCTGAAACCCTTGATGCTCCCGTTGGTTGGCTGCGTCTACCACCAGGGAGTCCGGGGGGGGGGTGAGTGTACAAGTGTTCGTGCCCTTTAGAGGGGACGAAATAACGCCGTTCCGTTCTCTTGGCACTAGGGGCCAATGAGGCTGGCGTTTGCCGTAAGGTGCGGGACGTATCCGCTATGGTCTTGATCAACGGAAGGGCCACCCTGGATAGTCCTGAGGGAGCCAGGATGTCTACTACCGGATCTGCGTCCATCTCGATTTCCTCAGCCTAGACTGCGAGGCTCTGAGCTGCTCACCGGAGCAGTTGTTGAAGGATCCGAGTGTCCTCCAGGGCCAGTGCCACAGTCGTGCCCGAGACCGCTTCATCAGGGGAGGAAGATGAGGAAATCACTTGGATCGGCCCTTCCTCAGGTGCATGTAGCCCTGTGGGGTCCTGTGGCACATGGTACTATAGCTGCAGGGCCGGTTCTGATTCTGAATGCAGCACCGCAACCGGAACCAGGGTCGCCAGTGAGCGGCTTGGCGTATCAGGTGGTGCCTGCTGAGCCCGAACCATAGTCGCTGCCGGTGCTGCTGCCTGGCTAGGGGGTGCTAAACTTGGATATGGCACACTCCTGCCCGGCGACGGTGCCAGTGGAGGAGGCAACTGCGCCGGGGCCACCGATGCCGATCTGGATTGAGGACCAAACGCCTGGCCCACCGACTGGTGGTAGGCCCAGTGGGTCCAAAACGGCCACTGTGAGGGCAGATGCCATTGCTGCTGCTGCCACTGTGGCTAACGCTGGTGGCTCACCCCGGAAACCGATCTCCTGCTCCGAGACCGGCTGCAGCAGTAGGAGTCTGCCTCTGAGTCTGAGGTCTCTGAGTAAGAGGACCTGGGGGGAGCAGCATCCCATGCCGTTGGAGAGTGATGCTGAGGCGGCGGGGAGCCTCTTATCTGGTCAGGTGCTGCCCTAGCGGCGTGGAGTGGGGAGGGAGGCAACAGCATGGCTGGCTTGCCCCTTGATTGTACTAGGGGATGGGCTGTGGTAGGCAACTCCTTGCTACGGTGCGGGGAGGCCAGCGCCCGGAGTCCCATCAAGTCTGAGGCCGCCTCGAATGCCTCCGGTGTCGAGGGGAGGTGCAAGTCTCTGCTAAGGTCCGAGGATCTAGGCCGGTCCAGACTCGACCGCCCTCTCTGTGGTGCAGGAGTCGACGGAGCAGCCGATGGCTGTAGCGCAGCCTGTCCGCTTGTACTGCAGACGGTGTTGGCCTCTGAAGGTCCTGATGGGGTGATCGTTCCCTCACCGGCCTCCTCTTCTTAGCGGGCACCGGAGACGGTGAGCAGTGCTGCACTGAGGCCGACTTCCTATGACCCGACTCCGTTCGGTGCTGGGTTTGGGGGGATTTGGGCTGAGCCCTAAGTCTTGATGCTGGTGCCGGGGCACTCCGCACCGCGGAAGACGTGCTGGGCACTGCCTCGGCCGGTTCTGGGTCCAAGGGTGGCAACAAGGCAGCCTCCATCAGGAGGATTCTAAGTCTTTGAGCTCTGTCTTTGAGAGTTCTGGGGCAGAAGCTCCTGCAGATAGAGCACCGGTCCCTTTGGTGGCCCTCTCCGAGGAACCTCAAACAAGCAGAGTGCGGGTCGCTCTTGGGCATGAATTTCCCGCAGTCCTTGCAGGGTTTAAACCTGGGGGACCTGGGCATGCCCCAGAAGGGGACGAAAACGTGGGGAGGGGTACCCCCCGACTACCAAGAACTATATACAAATAACCTAAGTAAACTAACTATATACACAGACTATACACGCGAGGATAGGACACTGCTAACTTGCTATCCGCAAGAGAAGTTCCAGCTAGCCGTCACTGGCGGTAAGAGGGAACTGAGGGGGTGGAGGGTTGGCAGGCCCCTTTATTAGGGTGCTGTAGTGGCGCTACTCCAGGGGGGCCCAGGGCCGACCCTACGGATGCTGCTAGGGGAAAATCTTCTGGCTGGCGTGCACGTGGCGTGCACAGACCTGCTTGGAATGGACATGAACAACCACTCGAAGAAGAATTAGACTTTTCAGGCCCTGCCATAACTTTCTGTCAGTAGGATGCCACTAAAGTAAGTAACATTTTTCAGATTCTATTTTGGGTTGGAATTTTATTTTTAATATGACTTGTCCATACTAGGTTGGCTTAGGAACCCATTATTCCTGCAAATCTCTCACTTTTCCTTCCATTAACACAGCTGCTCCAGATTTTTAATATTTAAAAACCCCTAAGATATCACATTTAAGTAATAGAGGGACTCACAGGGAGACTCTCTAATTGAAAAGGAAGGATAAATTGTTATACAGCAGAGGCCCAAACCATCTGTATTTCAAAATTTCCGTACATCCAATTGATCAAATGGATACTGCTTATTGTTCTTTCCACACATTTCAAATTTTAACACTGCACAAATTCTTCAGTGCAACTATTCCATTTACATTCTTTTCTTGCCCACATAATTGCTGTGTATGCTAACGGACAGTCAGACACCAGAACAGGGTAAATTAATTAGGAGAGCACGTTTACCCACTCTAGTTGGTACTGTGTGTGTGTCCTGCATGTTACCACACTCAAAATTCAAACGGCAGATTTTCCATGTTTGGTATTTTATCTCTACTAGACAAAAGAGTGACATTACTATGTCATTCCGAAAAAAGGAATGTTTACCTGTTCTACTGGAATTAAATTTGGGTAAGTTTATTTTAGCATCCTGCAATCTAGCCAAAATCAATAATGCCCCATAACATAACAACAATGAAACAAAGTGAAATAGGTGGAAAACCTGAACAGACTAGTTTTCCAGGGGCTGAGCAGTAGCTCTTCAAGGTGAACTCAAGTGTCTTAGCCTCTCTGACTGTCATAAACAGATAGCTAAGGGTTAATGTCTCTTTCACCAGAAGCACCTGACCAGAG
Source organism: Gopherus flavomarginatus (assembly GCF_025201925.1). Lineage (NCBI taxonomy): Eukaryota > Metazoa > Chordata > Testudines > Testudinidae > Gopherus > Gopherus flavomarginatus. Next base: position 183,884,338 of record NC_066619.1, read on the forward strand.
GACCAATCAGGAAACCGGATTTTTTTCAACTCTGGGTGGAGGGAAGTTTGTGTCTGAGTCTTTGTTTTCTGTCTGCCTGCTTTCTCTGAGCTTTGGAGAAGTAGTTTCTGCTTTCTAATCTTCTGTTTCTAAGTGTAAGAACAAAGAGATCAGATAGTAAGTTATATGGTTTCTTTTCTTTGGTATTTGCATGAATATAAGTGCTGGAGTGCTTTGATTTGTATTCTTTTTGAATAAGGCTGTTTATTCAATATTCTTTTAAGCAATTGACCCTGTATTTTGTCACCTTAATACAGAGAGACCATTTGTATGTATTTTTTCTTTCTTTTTATATAAAGCTTTCTTTTAAGACCTGTTGGAGTTTTCTTTTCTGGGAAATTTCAGGGAAATTGAGTCTGTACTCACCAGGGAATTGGTGGGAGGAAGAAATCAGGGGGAGATCTGTGTGTGTTGGATTTGCTAGCCTGATTTTGCATTCCCTCTGGGTGAAGAGGAAAGTGCTTTTGTTTCCAGGACTGGGAACGGAGAGGGGGAGTCACTCTGTTTGGATTCACAGAGCTTGTGTCTGTGTATCTCTCCAGGAGCACCTGGAGGGGGGAAGGGAAAAAGGATTATTTCCCTTTGTTGTGAGACTCAAGGGATTTGGGTCTTGGGGTCCCCAGGGAAGGTTTTTCAGGGGGACCAGAGTGCCCCAAAACACTCTAATTTTTTGGGTGGTGGCAGCAAGTACCAGGTCCAAGCTGGTAACTAAGCTTGGAGGTTTTCATGCTAACCCCCATATTTTGGACGCTAAGGTCCAAATCTGGGACTAAGGTTTGACACTGACACTTTCTCTCGGTGTAGCTCAGAGAAACAACAGGTGCTTACCAGGAACCCCAGGTCAAGGGAAGTGTGTATGGATTAGTGGTCACATGGGGATGAGCCACCCTAGGGCCTATGCAAGCAAATACAGGATACTCTGTAAAGTTGCTAATCAGGGGTCTCCCTATAACTAAAAAACAAAAAAGCAGCACCAGACCTGCTCCATGAATCAATCCTGAAGACCCAGAATCCCCTGCAGGAGGCCAGAACCTAGCAGCCTGTCTGACAAGAGCTGAAGAGGGCTCCTTGATTAAGCCCTTGACAGCATGTCCACGATTTGATGGTAACAGCATTAAAAACCGAGCCAGTGCTTAGAGCGAACAGCACCCGCATGCCGCTTGTCTGGAACTAGTCCTGCACCACCTGGTTGCTGCAGCAGGGCTGCGATCCCCCCACCGCATCTTCACACGGGGCGCTCAACGCCTCAACCTCGACGCTTGGATGGGACGGGCTGTACCACGGTGCCCAGGCCCGGGGGTTGGCAGCTCGTCTGCCCCAGGCCTGGGGAAGGGTTCCCGGCGCGCCCTAAGGGCTGGGGCAGGTGGGGGAGAGGCCAACTCTGCTGGGGGCGGGGGCGGGGGCTACACACTCACCATCCGACACGCGGCACCGGGGCTCGAGAGGCGCCAATTGCTCTGCCGCCAGCACACACGGAACACCTCTCCTGGGGCCGGCAGCGCGGCCCGTCCAATGACCAGCGAGAATGCCCCCGAAGCCCCGCCCGCCTCCATACGCGGGGCCAGTCAGGTGCGGCGGGCATTGTGAAGTCACACCAAACGTCATGTTGCCCGTTGGCGTGGATACACACTACAAACGCAAGCGTCGTTGTCCTGGCAACAAATCCCGCTTTAGCTGCCTCCGGGAGGTTGGGCGCATGCGCTTACCCGAAGCGACGGAAATCTCGCGCTGCGTGCGTGGCTGTTGGGACGTGTTTAGAACGGGAATGACCCTCCCCCGCGGGCGGCCCGGGGCCTTCCCTGCGCGTGGGGAGAGCGAAAGCGGGGCTGGCGGCGGAGAGCGGTCAGTAGTGCAGGGCGGCCCTGCCTCTGTTGAGGGCCCAATCGGCTGAACACGGATTCCAGCTGCTGCGGCCAGTGGGGTTTGTCCATTTCCCAGCTGCGGTAACAACAGCCCGGGCGGGGGTAGCGCTCGTCACTCCCGCGGGGATCCGTGTGCTGCAGCCGTCTCTGAGCCCACTGCTGGGCCAGCACCTGCGGGGGCATGCTCGGTGGGGCCAGCACCTGCGGGGGCATGCTCGGCGGGGCCAGCACCTGCGAAGGATGGGCTGCGAAGAGCGCCTCCCCGCCGAGACACCTTAGCAGCGGCTCCAAGGGGCTGGTCTAGGAGGAGCCATTCCTGGGAGCGAATCCGCCTGGGGGGCTATGTAGTTTCCTCCTTGAGACTTGGGTACAATAGTAGATAGGCCGTGCGCTTGGCAAGACTAGGTTGGGGGAGGCCTCTGCTAATGAGTAAAGTCTGTTCTAGTATCTAATCACCTTCAGCCAACTTGCTCCTTCGCGCTCTCTCATTTTTTAAAACAGATACAATGTACACAGTTGTTTCCCTGTGTGTTTGAGAGCTGCAGACCCTCCTTTAGGGAAAAGGAATGCAGGCTTCTGAGACTCGGTCACTGGCCACAACAATTTATGAGAGGCTGTCACGTGCCCTGCAGATTGAGCTTGTGAAGAATACCTTCCTTACCTGCAAACAGGCAGAGTCAGGAATGCAGCACTCCAGGCAGTCTGAGGCCTATGCACCTATTCAGGGTCCAGTGTTTCTAAGATAGAGTGACCAGATGTCCTGCTATTACTGGGACCATCCTGTTATTAGGGGCTTTGTTTTATATGGGCAACTATACATCCATGCCCCTCCTTTACCCTCCCCCAAAAGTGTCCTGATTTTTCACACTTGCTATCTAGTCACCTTTCTTCTGAGATACTGTGGAATTTACCATCCTTGTTGCAAAATTTAACTTGAGGTTCTAGACATTAATTTAAAATAAAATATAAAAATAAAAAAAGGAGGGGGCAATTCTCCACTGAGCTAGGTATCCCCCTTTATGCCACTCTGGCAATGTTTAAAGGACTTAGGGACAAGTTTTCAACTAGCGATAATCACCCCTTGGATTAACCTCACTGGCTATGGTACTGCCACTGTGCAACACCTTGCATAAGAGGCTCCTGCAGAGACAGTCCCCCTTCTCTGCACCTGCTGGTGGCTTAGGGATGTAATAAGGTATGTCTACACAACTGCTGGGAGTGTGCTTCACAGAGCAGCTAGCTAGACCCACACTAACTCCACCCAAACAAGTATGCTAAAAATAAAAGGGGGGCTGTGGTGGCATGGGTGATGTCTTGGGCTAACCGCCCAAGTATATATTCAAATGAAAAAGGAATGCAGTCTTTTAGGACTCAGGCTTGATCTACACTGCCAACTTATGACTATAAAATAACTACATAGTTGAGCAATGCAATTATACCAACCTAACTCCAAGTGCAGACTGTGTTATGTCAACGGGAGGGCTCCTCCCTTCAACATAGGCACCAGCTCTCACACTGACCAGAGAAGCTATTCAGTCGGTGTAGGTAGTATCTTCCTTAGGCACTGCAGAAGCACTAGTGCAGCTGAGCTACTGCAGTACTGTAAGTGTAGACAAGCCCCCTGTCTCTAGCCAGAAAAATTGATGAGAAACTATCAGTCTCCAAATAGCAATATGCTTGAGGTAGATGGGATAAGGAACTGCTGTTACTCTGCATGGGTCATAGTAAACTAAAACATTTTTCAGCTGCCTGTTTTCCAGTAACTGCAGCTGCACCAGGGCTAGCAAATGGGTGTGTGGGTGGGTATGTGCACTTATGTACAGACAATTTGGCAGTTTTTACTAACACTTCATGATGATATACTAAGAGCTGGAAAATTGATTCAAAATTTTATGGTGTAGAAATACCTTTAAAGATTAAGATGCTACTGGGGAAAGCAAAGCAAAGTAATACAAACATGCAGTCTCTCTATTTCAGATTGTAAAAATAAGCTGCACATTTTAGGCCAAAAAAGATGATGCAATGAAACATACTCTTTTTCTAGAAAAGAGTTTTCTTCTGCTCGGCTATTTACAGAGGATAGGCTTTCCAGTGGAGTTGGTCCTGTAAGTCAGTGCACAGGTAGGGTTGGTAGAAACACATTAAGGCAGTCAAAGAGTCTCAGGCTAGTTAAAACATCACATCCCCTAGGTGACATAGTTATTCTGGAAGAACCCCCAGAGTAGATGCAGCTGTGCTGACAGACAAGTGCTTCTGTCGGGGTAGCTGATGTCACTTGGAGGTGGCTTTCTGTTGGCATATACTGTGTCTACACTACTGGTCTTTGCCAGCATAGCTATACCAACATAGCTATGCTGGCAAGGCATTTGCAGTGTAGACAAGGCCTCAGTTTCTCCATTGATGCTTCTCCATAGACAATTCCACCTCTTACTCGTTCATTATCTTACAGGGTCTTCCTCCTTTTCTTTCTTCACTCTTCCCTGGCCTTTTCTGATTTAGGTAACTTGAAAGTATAACCCAAACTAACTTTTTTTTTTTTTTTTTGGATGGGTGGAGAAAGAGGGGAGGAAGAAATATGAAATGACTAAATTCGAAATGCAATATCTTGTACCACATGTTGATTTCCTGTGTTACAGTCACTTGTATGTTATGGTTATCACGGATGTACATGTATGCATGGTGGAAAAGAAAAAAAGTTACAAGCATTTATAGCTCAAAAATGAGTATCACTGGATCTTTTAAATAAAATGTCTCAAGCAAAAGATACCCAAATTGCTTTATGAAGTGATCTACAAGTTATACAAAGCACTGTAGGGATTACTTCACATCTCTAGTATACCCTGAAGGGTGAAATGAAGCATCTATTTTACAGCAGCAGTCAAGATTTAGGACAGGAAATGAGGATTACCTTTTTCAGTTGAAATATCAGGGGAAACTTTAGGTGAACAGCCTGTAATTGACAGTGTTGGAATTTGACCATAGCGCTAGTGCAACTGCCTCTGTTTTACAGAATATGCTGCAGTGTCTTTTATCACAAATCGCTGGACTTTCGTTTTTCATCTCATCTGATAGACAGCACCATGGTGCCTCTTAACCCCCATGCAGCAGCACAGTTCAGTACTCAGGCACATCTTCCTCAATGGGCAGAAAACTTGATGGGACTGCTGGTGATTGGGTAAGTCCCAGTAGAAACAGAGAGAACACTCATGGGGCAGGGGGTTGCAGGAGTGGCCCTTCCCCCCCTCCAGAGGCTTTATCTACTCACTGGCCAGCTAGAGAGGAGGGAAGCTGATTGGTTTCTCATTTTCCCCTTTCATAATTTAAACCCTAGCTTGGCCGAGGCGGAGCCTCTTTTTGCTCAACAGCCCCACCCTGTTACCTGTAAGTATATTTTCACAGCTGTGTCTTGCAGATGCTGCAGCTCTGACCAGTTGCCTGTCTGGGGATCAGGAAGGGGTTTTTCTTCTCTTGGGGCCAAATTCTCATAGTTCTGGTAGAGGTTTTTTTCCCTCTCTTCCTCTCAGCATTCTGGAGGTGCACTTAGGTAAAATAGAAACAGGATTGAGGCCAGGTCTATACCAAAATGTTAGGTCAACCCAGCTCTGTTGTTCAAGGGTGTGAAAAAGCCAACCTAACCCCAGGTGTAGTCAGTGCTAGGTTAATGGAAGAATTCTTCAATCAACCTGGCTGCTGCCTCTTGGGGGGGTGGATTAACTACAGCGACAGGAGAACCCCCATGCGTGCACACACTATAGTGAGTTTATGCCTTGGTAGTTGATAGCGATGTTAGTTTGTTGCACCTTGCAGCCACTTTCCAGTGCATTTAAAATGATTCCCAGAAGTAGAAGACCTGGGCTTTGTGTTGATGGGATGCGGAAGACCTTGTGGCCTTCATGGACTGATGCCTACCACCATTTAGTAACCTCTGTCCCCCTCATGGGTGGTGGAGGTACTGATAGGATTCAGAAGAGTGAGCTGAATTCTAGTGCTAAGCTGAGAGGGTCTGCTCTAAGTTATTGGTTCATATGGTAGGAGCCTTGTAACTCCTGCACTGAAACCATTTAAAATGTCTGGTATGTGAGGGTATGGGTGACTGGACAGCAAGTGCCTCACAAGTTTAATGAAGTTTCAGCCTGCTGCTTAAAATCCATCCCTGTGTCTGTCTTCATTCGCCACAGTGTCTGGATAAATAAATAATGGTGTAACTGGCAAATGGTGTAACTGGTAAAATTGTTAAGGATTCCACTCATGCATCTGACGAAGTGGGTATTCACCCACGAAAGCTCATGCTCTAATACGTCTGTGAGTTTATAAGGTGCCACAGGACTCTTCGCTGCTTTTACAGATCCAGACTAACACGGCTACTTCTCTGATACTTGACACTAATGAAGAAGGAGGATATTTTTTGGAAAATACTGATATATAGCATGACAAGCCTAGATTATTACCCCAAGAGGCTGCCAAGAAAAGTTGCCAGAAACACTTAGGCCTTTTTTCTTTTTTTAGGTGCACATTTCCCTTCCCATCCCTCTTCAGTACAGTTTCAGAAGTTAAAATGAGTTGCTTATTTAAAATCCTACGCTAAAAATAATCACAATAATTAGAGACGTGTGGAATAAAATGATTCAGAGTCAGTGATTCCTTTAGAACTGATTTAAGTTTTACTTAAGTCTTACTAAATAAACTAAAAGAAAGTTCTGTGTTCAATTCAAACTTCAATGGTTCCTTTAAGCCTTAGTTCAGAGGCAAGTTACTTCTGACTCGTTGTTGTGGCCTGCAGAGACATTGCATGGAACAAATGTATAAATGAACTGGTAAAAATGTTGCTGTCTTACATGCAGAACTTTAAAACTTTACTAGGCAGCCTTGAATTTACTAGGCAGCCTTGTTAATGGAATGGAAGGGGGACAGGGGATGTCATGAAAAGGAACAAGGATGCATAAATGGCAAAGGCAAAGTTATGTGAGAACACAAAGCTTGATCTTGACTATGGGACAGGAGGGTAAGTCATTGGAGGAATTCAAAGACAGGGTGACACAGTCAGAACAACAAACAAGGCAGATGATTTTAGCAGTGTCATTTTATATAATGTGGAGGGGGGATTATGTGGGTGTCAGAGAGTCCAAAGAGTAGAAAGAAGGTAATAGATTAGATTAGGAGGGGCTGGACAAGAATTTTAGCTAGAGGGTCAGTGGGGAAAGTTTTTGGATCTTGGGGCATGTCTACATAGGGACACTCAGGAAAGTTCAGATAACTGAACTTGTGACTTTAAATTGCATTAGTTAAACCTTACTAAACCCCTGTGTGGATGCTCTTGGTCAGAAGTAAAGTGACCTTAGTTTGCTTTGGCTTAATTCACTGTGAATTAACTTTCCTGATGTTCAGTGTAGACATGCCCTTAGAAATATTGTGATGGGAGAAGCAGTATTATTTGTAAATGGCCTGAACGTTTGGGGCAAGTGAGGAGGAGTCAAAGAGGGACTACCAGTTTATGGGCCTGAGTGACAGGGAGGAGAGCGGATGTTTCAGCACTGAAAGAGGCTGTGAAGTGGAGAGGTTATATAGGGAAAGAGAAGGCATTCCGTTTTGACACGTTAAATGAAGTGATTTAAAATTGTTTATTTCTCTGAGCAGTGCCATTGAAGTCCAAGCTGTAAAATCTTTCTATTTTATTCATGAGGCATAAAAAAGTGTGGCTTTAGACCAGTGGTTCTCAAACTTTTGTACTGGTGACCCCTTTCACATAGCAAGCCTCTGAGTGTGACCTCCCCCCCCTTATAAATTAAAAACACTTTTAAACGTATTTAACACCATTATAAATGCAGGAGGCAAAGCAGGGTTTGGAGTGGAGGCTGACAGTTTGTGACCCCCCACCATGTAATAACCCCATGACTCCCTGAGGGGTCCCGACCCCCAGTTTGAGAACCCCTGCTTTAAACCATTTTTTCATGACTGTGTTTGGAGAGCCTGCCACTTAGTGGGAATGAAATATCTTCATGAGAAATATGGTAGTTGGTCCCTTTCCAGCTCAGTTTGAAGTCAGTGGTATCACTAAAGGTAGTAAAACCTACGCCTACTAGTGTTTGCAGACAAGATATGTTTCCAGCCCTCACAACATGCATTCTGAATAAGACAAAACAAATGCAAGTTTTGACATAAGAAAAGAAGTCGGGAGAGGAATGGTTTTAGTCTTAAGGAGTGGTGGTCTTTTTTTATGATTAATTCTGATCTGTTTTATTAAAATACTTGATTTATAGGGTAAAATTAAAAGCTTTTAATTTTGGGGAAAAAATCTTCTGTAATGTCTTAGCAGTGCAACATTTCAACAACTGCATGCGTCAGACATGAGCATCTGATAATACAATACATGCAGCGTAAAATTACTTCACTCAATTGGGATTCAGTTAATTTTTGTTAATTATACACTGTGTGCTGTTAATTTTTTGTGAAGTATGAAGTCTAGTGCAATAAGGACAGAAGCAATAAACTTGTATTTTGTTCACAGATATTGACTGCTGATCATGGCTTTCAGAAATATGAACAGAAGACGTCACATTGGACTTCAGCAGCTTTCATCTTTAGCATCAATAGGAAGAACACTTTTAGGGCCAGTAAAATCATATAAATTTGTTGTAGATGAAAGCACCAGTGAGAGTGTTTTGACTTGTTCTGCAGTTAGACTTCTTGAAAGTTTGGATTTAACTAGTGCAGTGGGACAGCTGCTTAATGAAACAATTCAGGCACAGAACAAAGAATATAAAACTGGAATGACTACCCTGTTGTTTCTTGTTGGTGCATGGAGTAGTGCTGTACTTGAATGCCTTCAGCAGAATGTTCCTTTTTCACTAATAGTATCTGTGATGTCTGAAGGACTGAACTCTTGCAGTGAAAAAGTCCAGTGTCTTCAGCTATCAGTACATGATTTATATAAAGGGCCTAATTCTGTTCCCATTCACTTCACTTCTAGCAGTCTGGGGCCCCAAATTATTGAAACTAAAACTCCTGATATTGGAGCTAACCATTTTTTAAATCCTCTTCTGCATATTCTTAAAGAGGTTCCTGTATCTAAAGAAGAAAGTATTCCTGAAGGCCTTCACTCTCATCAAGCAAGCCCTTGCGATCCTCATAAGAGATGTTTGAATTCACACCTATGCCCTGCAGACTATATAACACCCTCATTGGTTGAACCAGTGGGCAATAAAACTATGCCTGCAGTTCCTGGAAGCAGTTTGATTGCATCCAGCTATATCAAAAGAACAAGATTAACTCATAGTAGATACTTTAACAGTCCAGGAAAAAAACATTGTTCACTCCAAGTAGACAATTTTGGGGGTCCTCCCACTGGGCCTGCAGCATATCCTTATGAATTTAATGATTTTAGACAGTTGGCAATGGCTCTTAGCCATGGGAATCAGTCTAGCATGAAATTGGTACAGGATATTGTCAGATGCCAACAAGAAGTAGCTGATCACACAGGTTCTTCTCAATTTAATATTGCAGAAGTTGTGACATGCTGTTTACCAGGATTGTCTGAACATTATTCTTGTGTGTGTCCGGGATATATCACTTTAGTATCACCAGAGAAAGCCACTGTTACCAAGCAACTTCAGGATAGACCGCTTCAGATTCTTCTTGTAGATGGTGATCTAACAGAAAAGTATCGTCACTTGGGATTTAATAGACCATCAAATGTCAGAACAATATCAGAAAATGTAGGCTTACAAGAAAGTAGCTCAGAAAGTTTATGGATAAATTATGTGTTAGATATTTTAATACAAGCAAAAGTAAATTTAGTTTTGGTAAAAGGAAATGTGTGTGAAAGTTTAATGGAAAGATGTATCCTGAATAACATATTGATAATCAATCCAGTAACTCTCAATGTGCTACATGCTTTTGGGAAGGGCACAGGAGTGCAGCTGGTGACATACCTTTCCCAGGTAGATAGTTATTGCGTGGGTAGCAGTGTCTGGGTGGATTTCTGGAGAACTGGTGACTTGAGCACAATGGAATTGGATAACAAAGTGCCAATCAGTATAAAGGCTGAAGGAATTCATCTGGTAACAGCTGTGCTTAGTAGCACAGTAACTTCAAAGATGCAAATCACTGAAGATCAGTTCTGGACTTGTGCTTATCGCCTGCATCATGCTTTAACTGACCAGAAAGTTTTTCCTGGAGGTGGTGCTGTTGAACTGTTGTGCCTCAGTCATCTGAAAAAGCTTGAAGAACAATCTTTAAAGCAACCAGATAAAAAACCTTCAGAGGATTTTTACATGTCATCTTGTTGGCTGACAAAATCGTTGACACAGTATAAACCAGTTGTACTTAAAGCTTTGGCAAGCGGTTGGCATCAGTACCTTTCAAGAGTCATGTGTAACACTGCTCATTATGCATCAGAGTTTGAAGCAAGCGCTTCCATTGAGCATCATCTCAAAAAAGCAGCAGACTATTGTTCTCCTTCAGCATATATTCTGAAAGAGTTCAATAAAGGAGATAAGCTCATGGTGGATTTTGGTCTTTCAACTAAACCCGAGGAGGCTGTAAAGATATATGACAATGTTACACCCAAGGTGGAGGCATGGCGCAGAGCTCTAGACTTGGTGCTATTAGTGCTTCAAACAGATGCTGAAATTATCACAGGTCCTAAGAGAAATCAGTTATTAAATTCACATGTATCCAGTGAGTTCATATTTTTATAGGACTTGGTAGGCTTTATTTAGGACTCTAACTCAGTGGCTGGAAAATTTGCAGGTACACAGTGTTTGTACAGCTGTAAAGCAAACTTTTTAGGGTTGTGCCAATGATATTTACCAATAAATTTCAGCACATGGATGTAGAGACAAACTAGATAGTGCTGTAGCTTTTAATTTCTAGAAATGGAGTTTGCATCTGGGTATCCATCCAATCTACACTGTGACAAGGTCAAACTGATGCATGAGAGAAGTATGAAGCTGCTAGGTGGAGATACTAATGGAAATGAGCTCACTATCTAAGCAACAATACTGCCTGTTTGTTCCCATACTCTCTCTACTAACCCTCCTCCCCACTTCTTATGCTACGTTGCATAGGAAGCAAAAAATATAGCTCCAGACTCTTCAGGTGGAGAGAAAAGGTTGAAATTTGGTCTGGGTTTCAGGCATGTTTGTGCTTTGCAAAACAATGGCAGGGGCAGCTGAGGGTTTCATCCACAGATTTCCCTTTAGTCAGTTCTTGCCCTTATTCACCTGCTACAGCAGAGTAAGACCCTCCTGTCTTAACTGCTGTTTTTGTGGGTGTTCTGTGAGGGGGCTTTGCTTTGTCTACCCTCATTTCTTATTTCTAGTGGTTTTTTTCACATAAGAAACTTCAAGTCTTGTCTACCCTGTTCCTGGAAGACCTTAGATGTCTCAAATACTAGTGAGATTGATATCACAAGTAACAAATGTTTTTTAATTGCCCTTTTCTTTTTTTTTTGGTGACCATCATTTCCCCAAATGCCTGATGCTGTTGAGAGGGATGATTCAACACTTCACCTCTTTAGCTAAGGGTTGAGAAAGCTCCTTCTCTGTTTCTCTGGACTTCTATGAAGAGCTCAGCCAAACACAGGGATGAGAAGTCTTTATGCAAAAAGTACAATGAGGAAAACCCTACATCTTGTGCCTTCTGTGTGGATGAGGAAATGGGCACTCTTTCTTTGCAGATCCCATTCTGAGCGCTTCAGAGACTAGCTATTGTCTGTTGAGGGGATATCTACTTTTGTTTGGAAGTCTGAGAAGGCGAGAAGTATTAAGCATATTTCACTGAATATTATTCCAAGTAGTGAATACCCAGGATCAGCTCCTCAGCTAGCCTGAATCAATGTTGTGATGTTAACTTCAGTAGGTTCATGCCAGCAGAGGATCAGGCAACAAACTTGCCACCAACAAGTACTCAGGTGCCCATATAAGACATCACGCAGCTATGTTAAAGGGGTAACTACTCCCTTGGAAGAGGGAGCTTCTCTATGCCTCTGTTTAGAGAGGGTGCTGAGAGGTGGTCCTAGAAGAAATAGCAGTCATGGTGGTATCTATAGACAGAGTAGATATGTTAAAAGTGGAATCACAAATATTACTAGTTAAAATTGAGGTGCACTGGAAAGAACTGACTGAAAAAGCTTGAACTGTGCCTAGCTCAAGCCATTGCCATTACCTTCCTTTTCCTAAATGTTAAAATTCACTTACATTTGTAGGAAAAGTAAGAACATTTGTCTAGTGAGAAGAGAGACTAGCTTTCATATTATATAATATTACCCCAAAAAAGCTTATATTTCCAACTTTACTAAACAGAAACCTGCCTAGGGCCTATATTATAGTCTTGGGCATGACAGTTTACCTCCGTGCCTCATTTTCTGCATTTTAAAAGGAATGATAGTATAGACCAGTGGTGGGCAATCTGCGGCACAGCAAGGTAATCTGATTGCAGGCCACGAGACATTTTGCTGACATTGACTGTCTGCAGGCACTACACCCCGCAGCTCCCAGTAGCCATGGTTCTCTGTTCCCAGCCAATGGGAGCTGTGAGAAGCAGCACTTGCAGGAGAAGGGGCCGCAAGGATATGCTGTCCACCACTTCCTACAGTTTCCATTGGCCAGGAACAGACCTGTGGTCACTGGGAGCTGCGGTGTGGTATTCCTGCAGATGGGCAATGTCAGCAAAATGTCTCGCGGCCCGCAATCAGAGTACCCTGATAGGAAACCTGCGGCCCGTGTGCAGCCCATCACTGGTATAGACCTTATTTATAAAGTGCTTAGAGCACTATGGATGAAATATGCTATCTAAGAGGTAGGTAGGTATTCTTTTGAATTAAATTTAATGTAATATAGCAAAAGACAAATTTATTTAGATTTACACATCCTTTATAACCCATTTTCATTTTTGTACCAGTTACGTTGTGAAAAGTACATTACCAATGATTCATAATCTGTGTAATATAAAAAACTATTTGAAAATATTATCTGTATTTTGAACCTGTACTGACAGTATAATGTATGTTTTGGTGCACTACAAAAAGTTGCCATATTTTTAATGTTCTTTAATGCTAAGGGAAGACAGGGAAGTAGGAATCATTCATCCATTTTAAGTATGTATATAAAATGAGAATGTGTATATGGATATGCCTTTCAATATATTGCTAAGTCAATTTGTACATACTACATTTGTACATACTACAAATAGTACTCTAGCCTGCAGTAGATTATACTCATGAGTAGTACTGCGTTTGGTATTGTTTGCAGGAAGAGAGCATAATTTTGTGTTTATATATAGGGAATACATTTCTTACTGTAAGAAATATATACACAGGCTGTCAAATCTTGGAAGAGGTCTCACTTGAAGCACCCCCTTTTGACAATATTTTCCCCCTCAAAATAAAATTAAAGTCTGCCTGGTTTCCTTTGGGTTCTTTTGGTTATCCCTTTTCAACAAAACAAGGGATGACTTTTACAGCGAGCATTCTATAGTGCTTTCATTGTGGCAAAAGACCAAATCTGAGTCTGGATAATTTAGTCGAGTCATTTTACCATCTAGCAGCATTTAAATAGTAAGCCAAGCCAAGATGGAATTGGTATCAGTTGTAACAGAAAAGCATATAACTGGAGACAAGTTTCTCAGACTAATACTTTGAATAAACCTCACGGTGAGTGTCTCATAGTTTAGGTGAAAACAAAATAGAAAAAAGACTGTAAATGGTGGTACTAAAACTAATTCCTGCTTTTGAGCATTTTTCTGTCATCACTGTAATAGCTGACACCATTTGGATTAAATATGATTAGATTTACTCATCACCACTGCTGCTGTTTGTAATCTGATTCTATACACTTCTTTTGGGGTGGGGTGTGGGCATTACATTGGAGGCCAAGAATTTTCTAGAGAAAAAAAGAGCTGTTTTACTGTAAGTCCTGGCTCAGTACAAGGGCAGTCAGAAAAACAGCAGTTACTTACAGATATTTTAAATGTGGTGGGCCTTTGTCACTTCCTATGTATTGATCTGACTAGATGTCTCCCTTGCCTTTTAGGCTTCTCGTCACCTGTGTCTCTCACACTAGAGAAGGTATTATGGAGCAGGGGGATGAGCTGGCTCAAGCACCACTGTTCAGCTACAGCCTTCCCATTTACTCTGATCGCTCCTTGACCCCTTTATTCATTCTCCAGCCCTCCTGCTTCCTGTCATAGACACCACCCTATCCAGGTGCCTTGCAGCCTTTTGAACTTGCTCTGAGGGCCCATCCCCTCAGGCACCTCAATTAGTTTTGTCAGCTCCTGATGACTATAAATAGCTAAAGCTTGTGGGAAAGAAGGAGTGGGGCATCAGTCCCTAAGAAGTCTCTGTTAGTAGGTTCCAAGTGTATGGCACCAGACCTAATCTAAATCTTGGGCCTTTCATACTAGTTCATCTCCATACCTTTCCTCATCTCCATATATTTTGGCTCTCCCAACCCCTTTTCCCACCCACAATTCCACAACACTTCACCTATCCCTTGTCCTGTGAAAAATATTCCACTTCCTCGTTTCCACCTGAAACAGCCCCTGGGTCCCACAAATTACTAGCCATTCTTCTGCAGTAACCCCATTTTCCTCCTTTCACAACACACCTGGTATTATTGTGTCCCTACAGGCTATGAATACTTTAAGGACTTCCACAGCAAGCCAGATAGCCAACTCAGTCCCTAAACAAACCTTAGGCATGAGGTAAAGACGGGGTCCCTGAGGAGTTTCTCCTGGTCTTCAGCTGCCCAGAGGACCATTGTCACTACTCACATGACATGGGCCCACCAAATGTCCTTTATGCCCTCTACATAATCTGGATGAAACAGATCCTCAGTTTATGTAAATTGGTATAGCTGCTTTGACTACATTGAAGTTATATTGCTTTACACTAGCTGAATATCTGGTCCAATGTGAGATATACAGGGAGGAATTATAAGACTAATTAAATTTTCATAGATAATATCTATATGGGAGATGCTGCTCATAGCTAAATTGTTACAGTCATATTGAGAGTCCATATAGCCATGAAATATAATCTATGACACACATTCCACTAACAGATAATTGAAAGAAGCTATTATGAACATTTTTGTGACTAAAATAGCAGATTTTTTGTTGATTTTTCAAAAATGTCAAATAAAAACTTAAAATAGCCCTAAATGTAAGTCTACTTTGAAAAGTTAAAAAAAAATCTCCACATTTATTTGCCTTTCTCTAACATAAAATTGTCTATGAACTTGAGAAATCAGGAACAGGTAAATTTTGGAACACTCTCATGCCTAGTATAGGTTTTTAGAATTTTAGGTTTGAAACAAGTTACTAACACTCTTCAACAGAATAGATCAGATCTCCTTCAGCTGCTTAGTGATTAAATCTTTAATCATCCAGGGATGCATTTTTACTTAACTATGCAATTAGCAGTTACCAAGTTATTAACTACATTCCAGAAGTATTAGAAAGTAGGAAGGGAAAAACAGAGTAATTCACGGTGGACATAAAAAACTGTGAGCACTACACATAAATGTAAACAAAACCTCCCACCAAAGTGTTTGTAATTGGGTAGTCAAGTTTGGCACTATAGTCTTTTTTTTCCCTTGACTCTTGTTTTTGGTATTGCATAACCCCGATCCTCAGAAGAGATCCAGTTACAATTGATTTGAATAATAGACCTCAGAGGATTGTGGAAAAAACTGCATAAGATAATTGTGTTCAACATGTCCAAATATCTATTTACAGAGCTCTTAGAAACTTAAAAAAATTACACACTAACTACTGATAGAATCCAAAATGATGGAAAATTTCCAATAGGGCTTTTACAGGCATATAATGATGCATTTAAATGCTGTAATGTAGATCTCTTCTGAAAAGGTTTCTGCCATCATTTGATAATTAGACATTTGCTTTTTCATAGGCTAGGCAAATACAGATACAATACTCTATATTAGCTGTAGATAGC
Source organism: Gopherus flavomarginatus (assembly GCF_025201925.1). Classification (NCBI taxonomy): domain Eukaryota; kingdom Metazoa; phylum Chordata; order Testudines; family Testudinidae; genus Gopherus; species Gopherus flavomarginatus. The sequence goes on from NC_066619.1 coordinate 183,900,196, forward strand.
ACATCCTGTCTCACTGATGTGCTCTTGATGCTACCTGCCCAATGATCCCCTCTCTGCCCCCAGCCTATTGCTCCATTGTATTTGTAAGCTTTGATATTGATTAATGTGACATTAAAAAGCCCAGGAATATTTGCACGTTAACTCACAATTACAGTTGCTCCAATCATTTTCTGTCAATGCAATCACCAAAAACATAATCTGGTATTTGTATATTAATTGGTATGTTCAGAGTTAAGGTTGTACATTTGGGGGGTGAGGATGTTTTGTGATGGAGAGACGAAACATTGGTGGGAAGCTGGGCAGTGGGGCTTATCACTGACTCCCTGGCCCTACTGTACTTGTGTCATGAGCCCCACAATAGATCCCAATTGCCTGGCCCCAATGGGCACCCTAGTTTCATGATTCCCCCAAAATACACTCTCCTAATCCTTGTTCTTACATTGTCTTTTGATTCTGCTGATTTGTATTAATTTTATGAATAAATATAAATCCTAATAAAGCATGTAAACCAATGTAAGTGGAAAAAGAAGGAAGACCTTCATTTTGGATTGAGGATTAGGTGAGACAGAGGCATTGGTCCAGAGAACTGGGCTTTGCAGTGGGAACGGTGAAAGGCATGCAGGTGGGTCAGGAGTCACTCAGGAGCATACAGACTGTCCTTGCTCCCTGTACCCTCTGCCAACCAGTAAGCCTCCCTGCCCATCAGTACCTCTCTGTGATACATTAAGCATGGCAGTAGGAGTCCCAGTTCAATTATCTTACTGATATCTGTCACAGCAAGCAGATCCTTGTCACGGTGTGCTGTAATCTTATGGACTGCCTTAGGTAGTACATCCCAGTTCCAAGTTCTGGGTCTTTAAGGAACAGTATTGTGGTGATTAGAGTATCCAGAAGGTCACCTGCTTGTGAGCTGCTGCAAGGCATATTGGGGAGGAGTATCAGTGAATATAAGAGTCAGCTGGGCAGCTGTATTTTCACTGCTAAGGGAATATTGGCTCTCAGAAGTTTTTCTATGGGTTTCAGATTGTCTGTTAGCAGTTGTCCTTGTTCAGGGGGTTTCTGGCTTCCAGATAGGATTGGAAGAGACTGTTTTCCTTTCTCCAACGCATACTCTTAGAAGAAGGCTACTGAGTGAATGAAGCTGAAAGATTGTTTGCTTTTCATGAGAAGAGAAGCTTTATTTGATTGGAGAGCTAAATTACCCTTGTCAGCTCAAGGAAGAGCACCTGTGAGGATTGCCAATCTGAAGAGGTATGATATCTATAACAGTTCTTCAAGGGGCAAAACTACTTACATAGTGCATCTCCTAACAGTTGTGGTTCTTGTTATTGCTTTAAGTGAACTAAGCACTCTATGGAGCTCATGGGACACTTGCATTTATATAGCTACATGCATGCATATTAGTATGTCATCTAGGATAAACACTGCTTTGGTGTTCTCTTACAGGGCATAAGATGTAGCAGATGTCAAAAACAAAAGGGTTAAAGAAGTATAACTAGTGTGTGTATGTACATAGTCATGTTCTAGACTTCTAGTAGAAGAAAACCTTGGTCACAAAGATGTACCTGGGCCTAATCTGAACAGCTGTAGCTGTTGTCAGTCCCTACTGTTTGTCAACTTTTCTAATTTTGTCCCATCTAATACATGCAGCAACAGTGAGACTGGTTTCAGTGTGGCTCCATATGGCCCCAGGAGTCTACCTGCATCTGCTTTGAGGCAGTAGTGGGACCTTAGATTATAGGCTGTTTGTGACAGAGGCATATTTTTGTCTTCTATTACCTAGTGTACTCTAGGTGCCATTAAAATGGTAATATTAATACCTTCTGGGCATGATATATGTGAATTAAATTGGTGGATAGATGACCCTTTCCCTCTGCCTCTGTTCCCGGCTGATGCAATATATTAAGGAGGCGTAATTATCAACATGCCTTGGTGCATGCTGTAGGTTTGCCATGTCTTGGTGTATTGTAAAGAGCAGCTGTTATCTGGAGGTAATACAGTGGCTAACACAAATGCCTAATTATGTTCATTGTCATGGGAAATCTGAGTTTTGATAGTTTATATTAAAATATTTAAGAACTATTAAAATGAAATAAAATAACTTGTTATATAGGATAATCAGGATAATATGTCTGGCTCTGCTATCAGCTCTAATAAAATAATATGCTAACCTGAAGATGGTCATTTCAAAATACCTAAGGCAAAGCAAGTTCTTCATAATGCTGTACATCAGCTTCAAAAACTCCCATGACAATCTACTAGCTTAGGCCTTAGAATCTACTTACTGTCCTTACCCTGTAATAATTTGTCAGGTAAATAGTGACTAGTGTTCTGGAGGAGGTAGTGAAGAGTGGACAGTCGAAGTCTTGTGTTCTAACATCAGCTCTGCCACCGACTTAATGTGGCCTTGAGCAAACCATTTGATCTGTCTAACTTTTACCACGTGCAGAAATGGGAATAATGTCGGATTCCTACTTCACAGGGCTGTGAAGATGTCAGTTTGTACAGTGCTTTGAATGTGTAAAGCACAATGTTGTAAGTGGTGGTGTTCTTGTACTCTCCACCAATTTTAGCCAGCAGATGGCAATCTTCAACTCCATTTTAGTACGCTCTAATGACGAATTTTCCCTTAAATTTAACATTTAAGAATATTTTATTTTGTTGATCCCTTAGTAAGCCAACCAGTGACATACAGACTAAAGAGAATGTTCACTGTTTGATGAATAGCTTCATCAAATAGTGAACAATCTAACCTAGCCAACAAAAGCATACATGGCTTGCCTGCATGAGCCTGCAAATACTGCTATGAAATGTTCATAGGAGCTAGAAAAAAGAATACAGCTACATTGGACCATACCTCTGAAATATACCAAACTTAACACTAAATATTTTTTCCCATTTCTTTCATGAAAGAGTAGAGAAGACAGTTGTATTCCAAAATCATAGCTATGGTATCATTTAAAATACTGTCTGTCAAGAACACTTGTCTTTACAGCCATCTGAGCTGCATTCTTCTACATTTTGGTTCCTACGATTATCTCAGAGGGTTGAAAGATGTGATGTATAGTAAACATTGTTGATATAGTCACTTTTCATAGTATACACTGAGTTTCAAGATCCTGGTTTTTGTCCTATGCTTCACATTCAGAAGTATAAGCCTGATTTGCACCTTAGTCACAAAGATCAGACTGACACCTTGACATTCACTATATAGAATCTGACACTAAATTACCTACAGTGAATTTGGAAATTGATGCAGACAAACTTTGATACACAATATTTTTGAAGTGTAGGATTACAGTATGTTAAGGACTACATAGTATTATGTATGTTCATGCTATCCTCAATGAAATTTGCCTTAGTACAAATACTAATTAGCACCTAGCAAAAAGAAATGATGCGAGACTGAGGAGGAGTTGGTTTTCTTTTTTTCTTTTTGTTCGGGGTGCGAAAGAGGGGAGAACATTTTGTCCTTTTATTTCCTCTGTAGCATTTAGATTTTTTTTGGCTGATATTGTATTAGAATAAATGTTTCCAACATGTGCGCCTTTGTGGAGTGAAGATTGTTTGTTTAGGTTTTTTTTGCTGTGGATGAAAAGTAAATAGGGAATCTTGCAGTCAACTAGCAGCACACACAGGCTGGTTTTATTACTATAAAAAGTAGGCCAGCTTCCTGTACTAACCTCAGAGCAGAAGCTATATAAGGATTGTGTGTAACATGCTTTCAAGGCAAGCTTCCTCTCTGAAGTAAACAGAGGAATAATATTTAATGAAACTTTTTCTAAAAAAATAAAAACCTTAATTCTTTAATTTTTACCCTTTATTTCTGCTTTAACTTTATTTGTTGTTTCACTTGTACAGTTTAGTGGAATAAACTCATAATCATTTTTCACTGAACTACATGAATTTATAAGTGCATGCTCATCCTAACTGAAATTTAAGTGGGTATGCTGCCAAGATTATTATTTCCTAGTACCTTCCTTATTGAAATTTTTACACCAACTACCGCTTCCTGACCAAAAAATAAGGGTGTCTTTTGTTTATGCAATAAAGAAAGAAAACTATAAATGGCCGCAGGGTCAGCGGCGGGCCGGCCCCCCGATGGCCGCAGGGCGGAGTGGGGGGTCAAGTTGTCTACGAATTATTTAGCACCGGGCTCCTCAAAAGCATGGTAAAATATTAATAGGATCATCTCAAGGGAGAAATTCAAGTGCATCATTCCAGTCCTCCATCATAACAGAAGTACATTCTCAGCAGCTCGGACACCAGGGAAGCTGCCGATGGCCGGCATTTCTTCAACCTAAGCTTTCAGCTTTAAAAACCCTCAAATTGCCAGTCAACGTAGCTGTGAGTATACCCTTCTAAATATAATTGATGCAGTGTTTGTGTTCCTGAAGCAGCAAATAGCTCCATTGCCAATGCTTCTGCCCTTAGGTTTGTCAGTGGCTTGGAGCTGTGTGTTTGTGTAATCATGCCACTGCCACAGCCTGTTGAGCATAGTAGTAGCTGTGATCCCTGTGCACGCAAGGCTCTCTGGATTTAGGCCTGTAGACTGATGTAGTGATCAAGTTACTGGCCACTCTTCTCCACAGTCTCTGAGGCCATACGGTAGTTTGGTGGGTCTATCCTATGTTATTCCTGAGCCTCAGAGTGGGTGCTCTGTGTTCAGGATCTTTCATTCCAGAACAGAGAAAGATGGGGAGCATAGAAGGGTGGGGCAATATTTAGCCCTTAGAATGAAACATAAGCTCTACTAGTATAGACTCTAACATCTTAGATACTCTTCTGAATGGAAGAAATTGTTTAACAAAAAGATTGATTCTGCAGAAACATATTGAGTTGGCACCAGAGAAGTGTTGGTATGGCATACACCCCTGAATCAGTGCTTCTTACCCCCCTGATAATCACATATGTGGTTTAGCAGACTGGCTAGGGAACAGATGGAGCTTGCAGGAGGATGAAGGAAAGTAAGATGTCACTCTACTTGATGCATATTTTCTGTCTTCTCTGTTAACATTATAAACTTTGCTGTGAGGACCATGTAAAAACTCATAGGAAGACTGCACTAACACCATGGAGTCTGCTCCTGGTTAAGGTCTCTGAGCTTTACTGTAATAGAAATAGGTTTCAAGATTAGATTTTTATTGGTAAATGTCAATTTCACTATATGCATACTAACAAAATATTTCCATTTGAGAATCAAAAGTTACACATGGGCAAAGAGGGGAAAATGCTGCTTGATAAATTACTTGAGTTTAAGGATGTTCACTTTGTATATTTTGACATGGGATGTTGACTTTTTTTAATCTCAGTGTCTACTGTCATCTATTTTTTTTTTTTTTTTTTTTTTTTTTTTTTTAAGCCATGACTAGCTCTGCTAGGCTCCGGCACCTCTGAATTCATACCTCCTAATCTGTTGGACTCTCAGTGCAGCATGGGATACACAATTCCAAAACTAGAACTGACAAAAGCAGCAAAGTAGAGCCTAAAACAGGGGTTGGCAGCCTTTCAGAAGTGCTGTGCCGAGTCTTCATTTATTCACTCTAAGGTAAGGTTTCACATGCCGGCAATACATCTTAATGTTTTTAGAAGGTCTCTTTCTGTAAGTCTATAATGTATAACTTAAACTATTATTGTATGTAAAGTCAGGACCCGGGCAGTGTGAGTGCCACTGAAAATCAGCTCATGTGCTGCCTTCGTCACAAGTGCCATAGGTTGCCTACCCCTGGGCTAAAACAAATAAAATAGAAGCAGGGCCAGCTCCAGGGCTTTTGCCACCCTAAGCAGAGAGAGGGGGAACAAAAGCCACGATTGTGATCTGTGGCAATTCAGCGGGAGGTCCTTCGCTCTGAGTGGGAGTGAGGGACCCTCTGCCGAATTGCCGCCGAATACTTGAAAGTGCCGCCCTGCTCCAGAGTTGCCGCCCCAAGCACTTGCTTGATAAGCTGGTGCCTGAAGCCAGCCCTGAATAGAAGGAACATCAAAAACATGATCTGACAGCAGCTATCTTTGTGGATGTTGATACCTCGGACAATCTAATATCTAAAGAAGATTTGACAGAAACTGAATCAAGTTCTATTGGTACCATCGTGGTAATGCACCAACTTTTGGGATAGGAGACTTGATTCTGCCCTATTGATTGTAAAGGAAGTTTTGCCAGTAACTTAATGGTGCAGGATCAGGCAGGAAAATAGCCTTCTATGAGCTGCAGCCCATATGAAAAAAATACTCCTGGAAATCAAGATGCACTTAAAAGACCTGAACCTGCTCACACAGACCAGGTCATGGGAGATAAATCTCTTGCAGGGAGTGGGTGAAGAAGGAATCCTTTATTGATATGGGTACCGTAGCGTAACTCTGCTTCCCTGCCAAAGGACAAATCTGAAAGGATGTTAAGGAATTCTATTTTCTGGGACTCAACACTATTACAAAACATTCAAGTGTCAAACTACTGGAAGGGTATGCAAAAGACAATGAATGCAAACACCTGCAATGGACTCTGTCACCTCCCTGGAAGACCATGGGAAGCAAGTATTTGAGGAAATCATCATTTATTTCAATCTCAGACACCAAGCTACTCACCTTCTTGTGGGGTTGTTGTTTATAATTTCTACCCAATATATTATCCTACTATAATCTAGTTGTCAGGAATGACTTTTTTTTTTAAAACTTCTTCTAGTGTAGTGGTGGGGAATCTATGGCACATTTACTGAAGGCGGCACACGAGCTAATTTTCAGTGGTACTCACACTGCCCGGATCTTGGCCACTGGTCCGGAGGGCTCTGCATTTGAATTTTAAACAAAGCTTCTTAAACATTTTAAAAACCTTACTTACTTTACATGCAACAATAGTTTAGTTCTATATTATAGACTTCTGGAAAGAGACCTTCTAAAAACGTTAAAATGTATTACTGGCACGTGAAACCTTAAATTAGAGTGAATAAATGAAGATTCGGCACAGCACTTCTGAAAGGTTGCTGACTCCTGTTCTAGTGCATAATCACTCATATCCTGACTGACTAAATTAAGATTATTATTTTTTTTTTTACTCCATTAGTACCGTAGAGCTCGCACAGCTACAAAAGAACGAGCAGAATTCTTCTGATTCCTCAGTTATCAAGTGCTAAAGTCTAGTTGCCTAACTTTGAAGTAGGTAGGAACCAAGGAGCCTGGCTTGCTGAAATGGAACTCTTGCCCTATTTTTGTCAAGTTTTTTAATGTGGTCCTCTTAACTGCATCTAAAAACAGAGTGCGTCAAAGCCCCAGTCCATATGGAGGGATCAATTTATTTCTTAGGTATTAATACTTCAGTAGCCTGAACTAATTAAATCTCTAACATACAGTTAAAGTTCTTAATCACTCTACAGCTCCGTAGCTGATTAGTACGGAATTGATTTGTTTAACCTTGTCACAGTTCTAAATTTATGCTAGTCTCTTGTGTGCACTAATGTACTAATCAAATTCTCATATAGGGAGACCCAGGCTCTGCTGCAAAGATTTGAGTGAGCAACTGCACATGAAAACTCAGTGATTAAATATGCCAATAGCAATTTGCACCTGCAGTTACCCAATGTGCATTTGTTCATAATTGCATCCATACCTGTAACTGTACACACAGATATCACAACTGCATGCCTGTAGTTATGTATCATACAGCTTATAATGGTTCCGAATAGCATAAGCTTTAATGCTATAAGCACTTTTTAAATAGCAATATAGCTGCATCTACCCTAGGAGGGTTTTGCCAGTTTAATTATACTGGTAAGCTTTACTGCTATAAAACTATACACTATAAAGATCTGCCAGCTGCCTCATGTCATGAGGCCACACACTGCCCCAGGAGGCACTGTCTTGGCCTTTAGCTTTCTTTTTTCTTATTGTAGCTTACAAATCCAAACTGTATTTGAAAAACCATCCGAAAGCACATTACTGGGATTCTTCTTGTTCTTGGCTGAGACATTGCACTCCATATGTGTCATAAACAGATGGTTAAGGGTTAATGTCTCTTTTACCTGTAATGGGTTAAGAAGCTCAGTGAACCTGGCTGACACCTGACCAGAGGACCAATGGGGGAACAAGATACTTTCAGATCTTGGTGGAGGGAAGTCTTTGTTTGTGCTGTTTGTTTTGTTCCTTGTTTGCTCTTAGCCCCAAGAGGGACCAGAGGTGCAACCAGGTGTTTCTCCAATCTTTCTGAAACAGTCTCTCATATTTAAAATAGTAAGTACTAGCTACAAAAGGCGGATTAGTCTTATGTTTGTTTTCTTAACTTGTGAATGTGTATTTTGCTGGAAGGATTTTTTACCTCTGTTTGCTATAACTTTGAATCTCAGGCTAGGGGGGAGGGAGTCCCTCTAGGCTATATGAATCTGAATACCCTGTAAACATTTTCCATCCTGATTTTACAGAGATAATGTTTACTTTTTCTTTCTTTAATTAAAAGCTTTCTTTTTTAAGAACCTGATTGATTTTTTTTTCCCCCTTGTTTAAGACCCAAGGGGATTGGGTCTGAATTCACCAGGGATTGGTGAGGGGAAAGGTTAATTCCTCTCTGTTTTAAGATCCAAGGAGTTTGGATCAGTGTAGCCTCTCAGGGTAACCCAGGGAGGGAAAAGTCTGGGAGGGGGAAAGAAGGGGAGATGGTTTATTTCTCCTGGTTTTAAGACCCAAAGGGTTTGGGTCTTGGGTTTCCCAGGGAAGGTTTTGGGGGAACAGAAAGTGTGCCAAACACTATATTTTGGCTGGTGGCAGCGCTATCAGATCTAAGCTAGGAATTAAGCTTAGAAGTGTCCATGCAGGTCCCCACTTTTGGATGCTAAAGTTCAAATTGGGGGGGGAAATACCTTGACAATATGTTTTATGGAAATATGATAATGTGTGAATATAATATAACTGGAACATGCTTCATGCAAAAGTCTCTTGTAAGGTATCCTTATAAAGCATATGCTCTACTGAGTGTGTTCATCTTATTTGTTTGCATGTATTTCTATGTCTGGAGTTAGAAGAATAAGATATAAACTTGTATTACTGATGTAAACATGTTAAGTGGAAGCTATTAAGGGTGCTACAGAATTAGTGAATGGATTTTTGTCTGCAAGCCTTCCTAATTATCTGTCTTCCAGCTACTGAGTAACGAAGGAGGTCTTACAGTGACATGTAATCAAGTCACCTGAACTGGAATCAATCTTAAACCTCCTGCTTTTCCATTTAGAAGGATGGGTGAGGACCCAAAGAGACAAGATTCCTGCCTTGTGACAAAGATATACAAGGGAGTGGAACAAAACAAAGGGGCTGCCAGTCATGAGAGAGCCCCTAGTTACCACCTTGAGCTGGAACTAATAAGAACTATACCAGGGAAAGGGCCCCGACTAAGAAGGAGTCTAGTCTGTGAAAGAAGCTTATTGGAACATCTGAGGGTGAGATTTACCTGTATTCAGTTTCTTAAATGTATTAGGCTTAGGCTTGCACGTTTTTGTTTTATTTTGCTTGGTAACTTACTCTGGTCTGTCTTATTACTTGAAACCACTTAAATCCTACTTTTTTATACTTTACTTTACCCAGAGTAAATGATTAATACTGGGGGGAGCAAACAGCTGTACATCTCTCTATCAGTGTTATAGAGGGCAGATAATGTGAGTTTACCCTGTATACGCTTTATAGAGAGTAAAACAGATTTATCTGGAGTTTGGATCCCATTGGGAGCTGAGTGTCTGGGTGCTGGAGATAGGTGACTTGCTGAGCAGTTTTTGGTTAAAGTCTGCAGCTTTTAGGGTGTGGACCAGACCTGGGTCTGTGTTGCAGCAGACTAGTGTGTCTTGCTCAACAAGGCAGAGTTCTGGAGTCCCAAGCTGGCAGTGGAAAACGGGCTCAGAGGTAATTCCGGCACATCACGTGACTGTCCCAAGGGGGTCTCTGTGACCAAACCAGTCACATTGGCCACCTATTCTCAGGAACCATTTAGCTGTGACACCATTGGTGGGTGCTTGAGCCTTCGGGAGTAAGAATTACTTTGCAACACAATGGAGCTTTACTGGAACAAGTAACCCCCTCCTAAAGTGAACGTCTCTAATTTTTAAGTACCAACCAACAAAAACTAAATGGATTTTCAAATGAGTCTGGCTTTGCACATACTCTAGCTCAAGATTCCTGAAGATCTGTTACTATTTCGCAGAAGTTCCGTAAATCAGCTCCTTAGCACTTTTGCCAAAGGTCTGTCCAGCAATAGATATACATGGAACTAATGTTCCCAACTCCTTTTTAATAGGAATTACTCAAATAAATCACAGGTTCCAATAACAGAACTTTTTAAAGCTGAAAACACTAGCATGCTCTTCAGCAAAGGGTACACATTCACAAGAACCTTGCAAGCTTAAAAAAAAATGGGCTTGTGATGTGGGAGGGGTACTACATGACAATGGAGTAAAGAGTCTGACTTCACCTTAGCTTCTTACTACCCACCCATCTCCTCATGCGAGTGCTCACTAGAAGGGCTGTTAAGTGTGGCTGGAAGATAGAGGCTGGAATTTTTTTTTGCTAAACTCCAGTCATATTGGTCATAGCACTGGCTTGAACTGCAAACAGGACTGTGTTTAACTTACAATTATGGGACATGTGCGTTTTATGACATTTGCCAATGTAGTCCTAAGGCACCATTCTTCCCAGAGACCCCAGTTAAGCAGGGAGGACAAGCCCAGTGTGAGGCCCAGACACAATCTGATACTAATCCTTGAAGAAAAGGCACTACTGACTTACAGGATTTCTTACTGCTGAGAGATTTCAACAGCTTAGGGGCCCCATCTCCTGGCTCCAAATGTGCTCTGGCTTTGGGGATATTAGGTTTGGGATCTCACACCAACTGTGGTGGTTCTAGTTCTTCTGTGCTTAAAAATCACAACTTAAGAGCTTCTAATGTGTAGAAAAGCAGAATGAAGGGTAAAGGTTCTTTCCTCTTCTCCTCCTTCCCCAGGAGATAAATTCCATGCCAGTAGATTCAGGACTCCTATGTATTACAGCCTTTCAGAGCAACCTGCTTACAGCACAGTTGTCCCATTATGGCTAAGGCCTTTTCTACGTTACAAAATGAAATTGTGCTTCAAACGGCTCTTAGTACAACTACAAATGTATTCAGTGGGCAAGCCCTCAGTTGGTCCTCTAACTTTTAGTTTAATTCTCTCAGGCCATGTCTATGCTGCAAAATTATGTTCATGTGATTTGCATCAGCATACAGCCACTGCAGTTAATAAATTGTGTGTGCACGCACTTGGTATCTTGTGTCAGCAGTATGCATCCTCATCAGGAGTTCTTGTATAGATTGTATTGTCCGTGTGGGGCATTGTGGGATGGCTCCTCAAGGCCAGTGTCAGCTGACATAAGCAATGCAGTGTCTACCCTGACACTGTCAACCTAATTTCATTTACTGTGAGTCCACACTGCTTGCAGAGGAGGTGTTACTAAATAGCATACCAAGGCACTTACATAAGCAGGAGACAAATTTAAGTGAGGACGTTTCCACGGGTAGGTCAACGCAAGGTAGCCTACATACACCTCACCATATAGTGTAGAGCAGGCCTCAGAGACAATGGTTAAGGATCCTACTCCATTGCAGTTGGATTACAAGGGGAATGACTCATTTATTCAAGTACAAAAACAATAGACAATGCACATTATATATCCAGTTCTTGTTTTCACTGGAAGAAAACCTAAATCACAAACTGATTAATTTAACAGACATTGAAGAGTGACTTAAACTTAGTTGGTTTTTTTTTTTTTTTTTTCCCCAGGGCTCATTTGCACTTGTCTAATTCTGGTTAAGTCAATTACTGGGCACAGCATCAAAGGTTAAAGGAAGGTCAGCCAAAATATGGCTGCTAACGTAACAGTAAGTGAACAATCTCTTCCAAGAAGTCACTTTAATTGTGTTCACTTATCTAATACAGAAATTCAGACTACTCAAAGATGTTTTACTTCATCTTCTTGGTTTATGCATTTACGGTGTGGCTATTGTCTGGAATTGGAGAACTAATAGTATATAACTGATCGCTTAAATGAGCCTCTGTACCAGATGACTGGAGGGTAGCTAATGTAATAACCTTTTTTAAATAGGCTCCATAGAGAATCTTATCAATTACAGGCTTGTAAGACTAACTATAGTAAAGAGCAGAATTATCAGAGACAGATGGACACAGTTTGTTGGGGAAGAGTCAGCATAGCTTTTGTAAAGAGAAATCGTACTTCACCAATCCATTAGCTGTTGACCCTTTCAGAGAATTCTATGTGGACAAGGTGATGCAGTGCATATCTTGTACTTGACTTTCAGAAAGCATTTGACAAGAGCCTTTAGTGTAGGACATTAGCAATATAACAGTCATGGGATGAGAAGAAAGATGCTCTCATGAATCTGTAACTGGTTAAGAGAGAAATCAAAGGGTAGGAATAAACAGTCCAGTTTTCACCATGGAGAGAGGTTAAGTGGAGTGCCCCAGGGATCTCTACTGGGAGTAGTGCTATTCAGCATTAATAAATGATCTAGAAAAGGTGGTAAACAGTGAGGTAGCAGAGTCTGCCAATGACCATTACTCAAGACAGTTAAGTACAAGGTTGACTTCAAAGTTACAAAGGGATGTGAAAAAACTGGCTGATGGCAACAAAATTGCAGATGAAAATCAAAGTAGATAAATGCAAACTAATTCATGTTGGGAAACACAATCCCAAATACATTTAAAAAATGGGATTTAAATTAGCTGTACCACTCAAAGATCTTTGGAGTAATCCTGGCTAATTCTCAGAAAACATCCACTCTATGTGCAGCAGCAATCAAAACTAACACAATATTAGGAACCATTAAGAAAGGGATAGGATGAGACAGAAAATATCATAATGCCACTATATAAAGCCATGGTACTCCCACATCTTGAATTCTGCATGGAGTTCTGGTTGCCCTTCCATATGAGGAGAAATTTAAAAAACACTGTTCAACATGGAAAAGAGATGAATAAGGGGATGGTGACATGCTAGAGATCTACAAAATCATGAATGGTGTGGAGACACTAGATATGAAAGTGTTACTTACCCCCTTCAAATAGCACAATAACCAGGGGTCTGGTGGTGGTGGTGGTTATAGGCAGCAGGTTCAAAACAGACATAAGGAAGTATTTCTTCACACAACGCACACTCAACTTGTATAACTCCTTGCCAGGGCATGTTGTGAAGACCAAAAATACAACTGGGTTCAAAAAAGAATTGGCTAAGTTCATGGAAGATAGGTCCATTAATGGCTATTAGTCAAGATGGTCAGGGATGCAATTCCATGCTCTGGGTGTTCCTAAACCTCTGTTAGATGCTGGGACTAGCTGACATGCAGCAGATGACTCGATAATTGCCCTGTTCTATTCATTCCCTTTGAAGCATCTAATATTGGCTCCTGTCAGAAAACAGGAGATTGTAGTAAATATTGCCAAGTGCTCAGGTCTTGTCCTTTCTTTTTTTTTTTTTTTTTTTTTTTTTTTTTTTGGTTCCCCATCTCTTTAAAATAAGAATATGCTCTAGATCCCTGTAATCCACGTACTGGCTGTCAAAAAAGGCAGCATTTCATTTAGACAACTTGATTCGGACAAACGTAATCTGTAAAATGTTTTGGTCTGAGATTTTTCCCTTTTGCAATATTGTGCTATTAAGCAATCTGTCTGCTAATGCTACATTTTTTGACAAGAAACAGATGTATTTAATACTTTTTATTCTGAATTATAAAATTGTTAGGAGTTAAGCACTTCCTTTAGAACAGTTTATTTTATGAAAGGTCAAATTCTGCTTGCCTCACTTACAAACTCTTGTCAGTTCTGGGAACTGAAAATGAGTAAAGCAAGCGGGATTTGGCCCAAAATATATGTTTTAAAGGGAGAGGGATGTGCATATTACATATATAAATATTACATAAATGCATATTTTGACACTTGTTTAGGATGTCCTGCATAATTAATCCATGTCTCTGCTACCTAAACTAATGCAGATGTAGCAAGTGTCTCTCCCCCTTCACAAATACAGGATTAAATTACATAGGTGATAAAATATAACCATAACTATTTTGGTTCAGTGGGACTACTTAGGAGTATCTCCAATCTACTCTTTTGTTAAACATGTAATTTTTTCAGGTTTGAATGCTGTAAGTAGGAACTGTAGCCAATGATCATAATTAGTAGGAAGGAACCTTTCTAATGTTGCAGAATGATTTTTGATCACAACTGCAATAATGGCTGGCTTTTGTTCTTTTACTTGCTCTGCAATGCCTATTTATTTATTGATAAAGATAGACTTGGAGTGAAATTCAGTTTCCATTGATGTTAATGGCATCTCAATATGGCCAGGATTTCACCATCCAAGTTTCTAGTCTTTTTTTTTTTTTTTTTTTTTTTTTAATTCTCCTACTGTTCCCCAAACAAATGTGTAGAAGACAAATATGTGCAAAAACACCCAGTTCTGCTCAGCATAACTGGCACCAGTCCATCTGATGGTTCCATCCTGATGTCCATATAACATTATGAAAACACAAATCAATATGTATTAAAGACTTTCCAGATTATTTTTCATTCTGTGGGAGAGGTGGCTAATTGTCGCTTTCGTAAGTCTTTTGTAAAACTGTATAGAGTGTCACTTTCTACACTGGAAAAGAGAATTGTCAAGCACACACTATAAATGAATGTACTAAACCATCTTGAATTTCAGTTTGGGGTTTCAGTAACATAGACAAATGTGATTTATTTCAGTAAAATCTTTTGGGCCTTAATTTAAACTCTAATACTAGTTTTGTATCAGTAAATTTCTACTGAAATTAATGGAACTTTACTCATTTTATGGCAGTAACACAGGATAGACTCGTGCTCAGCTTCTTCATCTGAACTACATTATGCTTGCAAAGAAAAGCACTCAAAAGGTAGGATAAATTCAGATTAAGTTTGCCTGTGCAACTTTAATTTGGTCCCCTTGTGTATATACTTAGTATATGACCAAATAATTAAACAATCTCTTCTAGAAGACACAGGTTGCATTCAATGAGTAGGTAGTTACTCAACATTTCATCCTCACTCCAATCTTATTTAATTCTCACCATCCAAACCTCACACGGAATTAAAAAAAAAATAAATTAGTTTCCTCCTGAGCAATTCTTAGCAGTCTTTAGTGTCGGAGTGCTTCACAAATATGGATGAATTGATCTTCACCACACCCTGGTGAGATTAGGTGCTGGAATCCCCGTTTTCCAGATGTGGTAACTCGAGGCATAGAGATTCAGGCCAAAATTATCAAGTGTCCACTAACAGTCAAGGGTGACCCCCAGCCAAATTTCATATCCCTTCTTTGAGGTAGGGAGGCACTAGAATTTCTCAACAAAACAGTTGTGTGGTTTTGTTACATGAGCAAAATGTATTTTCCTATTTTTCATTCTCAGAAATGGCTAACCAGTTTTGGTTGAAACTTGAAGACCAAGGTAGACTTTAGCATGGAACATCCTGGCCACTGAGCTTATCAAAGCCATAAGCAGCTGAGAATAGGATCTTCTGATGAAAGGTATCGGACACCCTGCTCTGTAGGCTGTACCACAGTTCAGCCTGTAACACTAATGTCCAGGCTAAATTGTGCCCATCTGAGCAGGCCCACAAGGGAAGGTAGAATGTGAAAGAGCCTTTTCTCTGTTGGGCTCTTGTATTGGGACCAGTTGTGCACTATCAGAGGACTAGAGGCATTGCTTTTGGTCAGGAAGCGATGACTGGGGAGGAGTGTAGAGCCAGACTTTCCACTTTCACAAGTGTACAGGTCAGGAGAGGGGCAAGCACAATGAACCCCTTCAAGGAGTCCCCCTGCTGTGAAGATAGTCAATGGCTCAAATTCACGATCTTGAAGGGTGAGATTTCACGATATCCATAGTAACTACATGTAAATCTGTAGCACAACCTCTTCAGATTCTACTGTATGACCTTCTGATCAATGCTTGCTTTATATTAATTACTGAAGTTGATGCATATGACTTAAGAGAGGAGTATTAGCAAAACCTCAGATATAAATGTCCCCAAATCCCCAACAACTCTAATTGTGATGGTATTTTTTTGTTTGAACTCTATACCTTAGGCCTCTCTCGAATATCAAAGTGCACAACCAAATGTTTGTCAGACACTGACTACCTTAAAATGACGCAGAAGGAAAATTGATTTGAATAAATGTGCCCTGGAAAGAGCGAAGCCAAACATTAACTCTGCAAACATTTGCCAAATTATACTTTTTGGTGGTGCATTTCCTCTATTGGCTCGTTAAGGGCTCTGTTAGGATCCCCTGTTGTATTGTATTCCTAAACTGAGAGAATGACTGACTGTAAAATGCTCTACAGTGCAAACAGTTTCATACTGCTTGCTTTAAGAGCTCCAATATACCAAGGGATTTGTCAAACAAAAATCTCTGGGGTTCTTTCCTCTGCTGCCTGCATATCCAGGGCCAATGTGCAAATGTCTGCTTTTTACAGCACAAATTGTTGTAGGGAAGTGTGGTGCTGTGGATGGGGAGTCACATTTTTGAAAACATCTTGGACCACATTATACCACTTGACCTTGGATAGTGCTCTTATTGCTAAGAACACAGTATGTGCCATCTCATGTGCAGGATGACAGACATTTGAATGTTTGGGCACTTATTAAACTTAGGAAACAGTGGTGCACCCTCACAGCAAACTGAAAGAGAATGGCAGGATGATCATAGATGTAAAGTCAGTCAGTAAACATCCTTGAAATGTGAAGCCCATTACATTACAGGAAAAAATCCCACCTTCTGCCACACCAGGCAGGGGAAAGAAAAGAGAGGGATCCTGATCCCATGAGCATCCTCTAGAGCAGCAACAGGAGAGGGTAATATTCTTGTACTCAAGATAGTGCTATGGTGAGGAACAGCCTAAAAGGCAGTCTACTGGTATGAGAAAGGAACAGGTCACCAGCATTTCTGCAGGCATGGTGTGGTTTGATCAGCAACAGGAGCTGGAAAGTTGCATGCTGTGCCCTCTTTAAAAAGAGCAGTAAGCTGTTTCCCATTCTTTCTGCTCCTGGCCCATCTCTCTTCTTGTCCTGCATCTGCAAGGTGGTGGTAACACCCTTCAGTATTGACACACTGCTCCTTACACCAGCATGGCTCAAAAGGCAAAGACAGGATTGTGCCTTAAATTTGTGCAGTCCATCTGTAACTTCCTTCAAAATCTGAACAGCTCCAGGCTTGATGAGCAGTCTCAATTTCCTACTACAGAATAAACTGGTTACACACCTGTCCTTCAGTTACAGGGATACTTCATGTTTCTTTAGACTGTATGTGGTGGTTTTTCTGTATTTGAATTAAAACATGCTTTTTGCAGACACATGAATGAAACAAGGATTAAAAAAATGAATGTGGGACTTAATCCAAAACTCACCGTTGTCAGTTGGGGGTGGGGGGAATTCCCACTGACTTCAATAGGCTTTATATTAGTCCCTTATCACTCCAGTATATTGTCACTTTAGAGGACTGCACAGCAACTGCAAAAGCAATGGAGTGTTTCTTTTTACAGCAATCTTAAACAAAACCTGTGATAGCCTCAGTAAAATATTTTGCAATCTACAGAACTTTGCTTCATTTTGCTTAAGATCCTTGTGGCAAGTACTGACTGTCTTCATTTTTTGTACACTACTTAACACAGTAAGGACTCTGGACACTATTACTACATAATAGAAGATTAGGGTGATATGTTCCTACTTCCTTCATCAGGAAAATAATCAAGCTGCAATGTTTATGGACTCCCTGTTCTCTCCACATTTTTAGACTATTGGCTGAAATCCTGGCACCACTGAAGTTAAATGGGGAAAACTAGTATGTCAGTTATATCATACAATGATATAGCAAGAAAGAGTCACCTATGACCTAGTGATGTGTATTGTGATATGAAATGACAACAACATTGTGCCAAACAGTCAGTAGTCAATAAGCCAAGTGACTATCAGATACATCATTTTGCTTATGACACTAATCTTGGTGATTGGAGAAGGTTTGGGGAGCAACAATGGGATAGTTTTTATGTGCTCAATAAGCAGTGTGATAGTACCATGTGTACATCGGGGTTGGGGAAGATTAGCTTTATGGGAAGGAATTGAAAGGACTCTGAACAAATGGTTATCATTGATCCATTAGTGATCAGGAAGTCATATCATGCTGTTACAGTCATAGTTGTAAAGTTGCTACAACATTATCTACATTATAGAAAGGATGCTTTGGTTCATTTATATAAAAAAAATAAATTTTGCCTATATTAAAGATGGCAGGGTGGAGCAGGGTTCATAAGGAACCAAAATAGATGGAAAGCCTGCAACCAGTTCAGAGGGCCAAAGTGTATAGAGTTTTTTCTTTAAATGCTTTTGTTTCTTTGATTAGGAAGGATAAATGTGGTTGGCTAAAAATATCAATTTTTTTCTGGGTGTTTTGGCAAGATTGTAGCTTTCCAAATAGTGAAAAGTTCATGAGATCAGCTGATGAGACTTTTCCAGCTCAAATGGAGGGAATAAAATTCCACATTCTTATTCCAGTTCTCATGAGACTTGAGCCGCATCCAAACAGACCCATTCTAGTTTTTGGATTTCACTTAAAATCAGAATGACAGAGGGTTGGATCCAGGAATTTGAATCCAAACCCCACTACCTCCCCCAAATATGAAGGTTTCAGGTTCAAGGCTCTGTTACCCCTTACTGATGGCACAGTGCTCTTAAGTCACCATTCCTTGTAGGGGACTTTCTGTCCTGTAGGGGATTTTTCACTGAATGAGTTCCTGTAAAAGGCAATGCCTTCAGGACAGGAGAAATTTTAAGTGGATAGGACTTTCTCTCTAACAGCACATATAGTAATACTATCAGACTTTACAATATCATAATTTAAGAATAAAGAGCAAAGCCTTATATAGTCATGAATTTTGATTATTGTACTGTAACAGGGCACTGGGCTTTGGGGCACATATGAGTCTGTGTTACAGCCTGTTAATCCTTTAAAAATGTGAGCTTATAATTGTAGGTCGTATGCTTGTACCTAGTCATGTGCCCTTCAGGAAACAACATATAAAGTTTATTGATTTAGTCTAATAAACCCAATTTGGGGAAAGGGATGTGACTCTGAACTTTATTTGGACTGTCCCAGCTGATGAATCTTCCATTGCCTTACGATTGCATTAATTGGGCAGCACATGCCCATGGGCATTGTACCAGACTAAGTAATAAACAAATTCCTTTGAAAGTCCTCTGGAGTCACTTTTAATTGAAAATGGAGGCCGTCTCAATTGCAAGTAATCCCTTGCTATTATATCAGATGTCAGTCTGACAGTCATCCATTTGGTTATATTTTAAAACCCAGTTCAAATATTGCTCTTCGTATTTTGCAGACTCTGCATTAATCTGAAGCAACTCGTTCAGCAGTACTCTTTTCTGATGAGACAGCTAACCATTTTAAGTCTAACCATGCCTGTTCCACTCTTGTATGTTGCTTTTCACTTTTAAATCTTACAATTGACTTATTCCAATAAACAGCAAAAGGAAAATGCAGACCAGCTGCAGCAGTAAGCATTATTGTATGCTGTAACCATGCTAATAGCTGGGCAGGAAACCAGAATAGGAGGAATAGTTGAGCCAACATGAGATACATATGAGAGAGAATAAGAGACCTATGAATACAGTTAAAACTTTCCCAAACATCTGTTTCCCTCTGACCAAGATTTATTAGCCTCAAAGTTTAAAAATAATTAGTCGTTGTGTTCTGGCGTTGGACTGGTTTTATTTATGTGTAATCTCCTAACAGGTCTGCCTCAAATGAAATACCTAAATCCCTACTGATACCCCAGTTGGTGTTTGTCTTAAATAAGGGTTTGATCAAAGGAAAGGCCCCTTTGGACTTCAATGGGTGTTGGATCAGGCCATAGTGGCCAGCTTTTCAGAGATACTGTGCACCTGCAGCTCCTTACATTCCGCACTTCTGAAAATTATGGTCCCCACTCCTGCAAGGTGCAACATATGGGCATATCCCTGCACCTGTGGGAAGCTTCATTGACTTACATGATGCTCGTGCAGAGCAATGTTTTGGTATATATCCTTTTATACTGCCACTCAAGACACTAGATAAGAAAACTACGTAAAACTGAGCCTAAATAGATTTTTTCCAGAGTATTTTACCCTATTTAATTCTAATTATTAGAAATGATGTATTATCCAAAGAAAACTTTATGTAAAATCTAATAGGCAAAAGCTTCCAGCACTGGATCTGGAGCTTCAGAGTAAATGGCTGAACACAATGCAGAGGAAGCAAGATTCACTTGTGAAGGCAGCAAAATGATTGTAACACCAAATGACGATGTCAGTCTGCCATCTATGTAGTGGAAGCTACAGTAAACACTACATGAAGAAAACTTTAGTAACTGAAAGTAAACAGTCAAGTATATTTTTAATTCTAGCAAATTATAGGGGAAAAAAGTCATTCCATAAGACCAATTCTGACACGCTCATTTAAAATCTGCAAGCAAATCAATACCCTCACCAAATTTGGTAGATTGGATATGTCTGAGGTAGAATTTCTCTACCAAAAATAGAAGTAATCACCAGAGTTCAAGACATTGTGCCACATTCTGCCATTGTGTAACAAAACAAAGGAGTGAAGTACTGGACTCATCTAGTTCAGATGTAGCACTCAAGACCAAAGTTTAGTTTATTAAACTCTCATTTGAAGTCATTAAGATTTTAAATAATGCTGGATGAATGACCCCTTTGATCAAACAAGTCTAAGATATGGCATCAAATGGCTTCTGGAATCCACATCTTACTTTTTTTAATGAATTTAGCCTCTTAGCTATGCAGCTAATCCTGAATATACAACTGGCTGCTAGCAAGTCTTGTCAATAGGAAAAACTGAACCCAGTTCTTTGCAGAATAGGACCCTTAATTAGGAGAGAGGAATGATGATTTTCATCCATTCCTAATTTGAGTGGTACAATATTTTGAAGTAGTTTGACAGGGCTAAAAGGCATTTGCAACCCCCTAGCTAGAGGTTCTCACTGCCTTAGCTAGTGAAGGGCAGAGCTGGGAGGTCAGACCTCCAGGGATTGCCTAGAAAGACTTCCCATGATCTGCTGTGGGCAGAGCCAGCAAGAGTTGGTCCTCTGGCATCTACAAGGTCCAGGAGCAGGAGGTGGCCAATAAGAGTCCAGCAGGCCACATAAAAAAAGGTGGCTGCTTCTACTAGGGACCAGTTTTCTAAGTGAATCCAAGACTGGGACAGAAGGATCTTGCTGCTCTGTCCCCAAGTAACCTGGCCTCGTCACAGGCCTAAATTTGGCATTTGATCTCCACAAAGAACCAATGGTTATACTATGGACTTGAAGAACCAGGTGACTATTTTGAGCTCAGATTTAATTAGCTTTCTGTTAACCCCAGAAAGGGACTGGACTGAGAGAGGACTGGGCCATGGAAACAGCAGACCATTGTGAAACAGGACATGAGGGGCAGTAGAGGGGAAGAACCCCTACAATGCTGTGTCCTGTCACAAGTGATGGCACACTGGTGATGTGTGCACTGTAACAGTAAGAGGTAAAGATGACTGGTTGTGCCAACCACAATTTTTTTTAAAGTGGAAACATTTAAGTTTTTGTGGTCCTTGATAAGCTGGCCCTATCACGGATAGGGCCAGGTGACTTTTCAATGACTGCTTTGCAGGGTATTGCTATGGAAACAGTGTCCAGGTAGTTTGTATACCTTAACTGTCAACTTCTGTGCTTCTGAAATATGTAGGATTCTTGTAAGTTAACTTAAACTCTGAACTTCCTAGCTTCTTAACAGTTGTGGTTTTTAGACTAATTGGAACACCCCAGTGAAGATTTTGTTTGCCTGACATGTATTCTTGGCTTCAACTTTAAGATAAAGTTATTTTGGTCAGAAATATTTATAAACTTCAGGCAATTTAACTTTCCTCTGCATTTCGTCGTCAGAGTACCTCCTTCCTTCAAATCTTCTTTTAAAAATGGAGGGGAAGGGAAGCCACAACTGACTGAAGAATGATAAAGTACGCAGACAATTTCTAACAAGTAACACAGACAAATACTGAGGCTGTTCAGATCTAGATCCAAATGTCTCATTTGAGGCCTGTCTCAGATTTAAAAGTTAGAAAGGGGCAGATGAGTGATGTTGCATTCCATATGTTCATGGAAATATGCTTATGAGTGTATATATAATGAACTGGAATATGCTTTATGCAAAAGATACCTTACAAGGGCCATTACAAAGCTTATAATATACTGACTGTGTTCATCCTATTTGTATGAATGTATCCTTGTACGTGAAGCTAAAAATATGAAGTATTACTCTGAAGTCCTATTGTAACTATGCAAAGTGTGGGCCATTAATGATGGATTAGAATCTTGATGGCTCCCATTAGCTAGGACAATTAGTGTTAAATGGCTCTGTTTACTTGTAAGCCTTCCTGTATATGTGTGTGCCAGCAGGTGGGTAATGAAGACTCACATTACTGGACTCCATCTTAAACCTGGTGCTTTTCCATTTAGAAGGAATGGTGGGAACCCAGAGAGAGACAAAGGATTCCCACCTTGTGCCAAAGATATAAAAGGGGGTGTAACAAAACAAAGGGGGCTGCCAGTCATGAGGGAGCCCCTAGTTACCACCTGATCTGAAACTAATTACCACCTGATCTGAAACTAATAAGAACTGTACCAGGGAAAGGATTGGGCTCGGACTAAGAAGGAGTCTAGTCTGTGAAAGAAGTTTACTGGAACATCTGGGTGAGATTTACCTGTATTCAGTTTCTTAAATGTTTTAAGCTTACATGTGTGTGTTCTGTTTTATTTTGCTTGATAACTTACTTTGTTCTGTTTATTACTTGAAACCACTTAAATCCTACTTTTTATCCTTCCTAACATCACTTTTGTTTTGTTACTTAACCCAGAGTAAGTGATTAATACTGGGGGGAGCAAACAGCTGTGCATCTCTCTCTATCAGTGTTATAGAGGGCAGACAATTTGAGTTTACCCTGTATAAACTTTATACAGAGTAAAACGGATTTATTTGGGGTTTGGATCCCATTGGGAACTGGGTGTCTGGGTGCTGGAGATAGGTGACTTGCTGAGCAGTTTTGGATTAAAGCTGCAGTTTTGAGGGTGTGGACCAGACCTGGGTCTGTGTTGCAGCAGACTAGAATGTCTGGCTAACAAGGCAGGCATCTGAAGTCTCAAGCTGACAGAGAAAATGGGCTCAGAGGTAGTTTCAGCACATCAGGTTACAGTCCCAAGGGGGTATCTGTGACCAAACCTGTCACAGAGACCCTCAATCCAGTTTTACTTGTGTGACCTGAATCACCTCTCTAATTTTCCTGTTAGAAAGGAGGCTTGCTTGATATTAACGTTCTTCTCGTTCCAAGTCTTCCATTATGATCCCCTTGACTTTAACACTGCTAGATTTCCTAGGGAGATATATTTGTTAAATATTCTTCCATGCCACAACTAACTGCTCTATGCACTCTTCGTCCTTTTCCCTGAACATATGTTTGAGACTCTCCTCTTCTCCCCCTCCCCCAAAAAAAATCATTTCAAAGTTTGTCATAAAAGATGTTGCTCTGATAGTCCTGAAGACTAAATCGTCTATCCACTGAACAGGGACAGCATTAATGGAGCCCTTCCCATGCTGGTTAACCAGCAATCTACTCAGCCCTGAGCTGGCCAATTATTGACATTTACCAATAAAGGAAAACTGCAAGTGCTAATTGCAGCAGAGACTCTTGTGAAGTGACTGCCTGACTGCTAGGAACTGAACTGACACAATATACAGCTCCAGTAACATTTTGATCACTGAGTCTGGATTTGAACTAGCAACTTAGAGGTGAAAGGCTTTGAATCCCATTTAATTTCCCCTATGGAGTCCCCCAAAAGTTTCTTGAAACTGAATATAATTTATAATTCTTGAAATTACATAATGTCTGACTTCTACAGCAGATTTGGAGGGGGGATTAAATTGTCAATGTCATAAACAGATAGCTAAGGGTTAATGTCTCTTTCACCTATAAAAGGGTTAACAAACAGTGACCTGAAACACCTGACCAGAGGACCAATCAGAAAACAAGACTTTTTTTCAAATCTGGGTGGAGGGAAGTTTTGGGTGTGAGTTCTGTGTTCTTTGTCTCGGTTCGGTGACCCTCTCAGCTCTGGGAGTGATCTCTCTATCTCCAAGTTTTCTAATCTTCTATTTCCAAGTTGTAAGTACAAGGATAGTAAGACAAAAGGTTTTTATTGTTTTTTTGTATTTACATGTGTGTAGTTGCTGGAATGTGTTAAATTGTATTCTTTTTGGATAAGGCTGTTTATTCATTTTTTTCTTTTAAGCAATTGTCCCTGTATATTGTCACCTTGATACAGAGACCATTTTGTGTCTTTTTCTTTCTTTTTATATAAAGCTGTCTTTTTAAGACCGGTTGGATTTTTTTTTTTTAGTGGGGGCTCAAGGGGATTGAGTCTGCAGCTCACCAGGGAATTGGTGGGAGGAAGAAGACAGGGGGGGAAGAGAGAATCTCTTTGTATTAGATTTACTAAGCCTGAATTTGCATAACCTCTGGGTGAGGGGAGAGAAATATTTGATTTCTCGGTGTGGTGTTTCAAGGACTTGAAGCAGGGGATCTCCTAGAGTACCCAGGGCGGGGAAATCTGGGCGGAGGTAAAGAGGGAGAAGGGAAGTGGGTTATTTCCCTTTGTGGTGAGACTCAGGGCATCTGAGTCTTGGGGTTCCCCAGGGAAGGTTTTGGGGAGACCAGAGTGAGCCAGACACTGGAATTCTGGCTGGTGGCAACGATATCAGATCCAAGCTGGTAATTAAGTTTGGAGGTTTCATGCTAGCTTCTCATGTTCTGAACTCTAAGGTTCAGATCTGAGTAGGAGAGTTATGACAGTCAAGCTCACAATTTACTCTCTTTGCTTCCAACAGACTATCACGGTTGTGAGTCTGAATATTGCAGATCTTGTAAGACTAGGTGGGTGAGGTAATACCTTTTATTGGACCAGCTTTGGTTAGTGAGAGATGACTTCTGAGCTGCACAGAGCACTTTTTCAGATCTTGAAAAGGTAGAAGTGCTCTGTGTACCTCAAAAGCTCTTTCACCAACCAAAGTTGGTCCAAAAATCATACTGTGTAACCTACCCTGTCTCTCTCTCAGCCTGGGAACAACAATCATGGAGCACTGAGACTCTCCATGATAACTTGCTGTAGTAGCAAGTGGAATTTATCATTCAGTACTTGCCTCTTCCCTCTGTCACACACTGAGTTTTCACAGAGGCCTAGACTGTGCTTCATTTTTTAAATGTATACACACTTTTCCCCACAACAAACAAGACCTCTGCCAGCCTCTCCCAACCCAAACATCATTGGTGCTTAGTCCTTAAGCAGGCTGCACAATTGTAGTCCCCACTGTTCTTTTCCATAATCCCTCAGGAGAGTGACCCAAGGGAGAGTTCAGTAGGAAGTGAGCCATGGTTCTCCTTTCCATTCTGGCCCAGAGTGAGACTGCTGCAATGAGGGGAGGAAGTAGCATTCCCAGAAGCATTGTAGTAGCAGGTGCCCTCCCTTTGTCAGCTGGGGCACTGTTTCTTTGCTTTCAAATGTGTGGTTTTTTTTCCACTTGATTGCAGCTGTTTTTGAGCTTTATTTATTTATTTTGAGCATTTATTTTATGGATGGACAATGAAGAGTCATTTCAACTCACAAAAGATGGGGTTTCAGAATTGTAAAACCATGGGTTCTGTTCAAATGAAGTGTTCCATACATTTTCACTTGTGAATATCAAGCATTCGGGATCTGTAACATTTCTATGAATGACTCATTCTATGAATGATTTTACATTTTATTTGTGTTCTACATAACCCTCATTCCCCCCCTCACCCTCCAACTTTTCCATGACATAGCTGGCATTTAAGATAGACAGGAAGATGAACACCTAGGATAATCTTTTACATATATTTTTGCTAGTCTGGCACACTGATGCAAATTACATTATTTTAATGGTTCCCTAGTCTCGCCTAGAGAACAAACCTGTTCCCATTGAAAGTAAAGGCAACCTCTTGTTGATTTAAATCCAGGCAGGATCAGGCCTCTATGGCTCATGTTCAAAACAGTGCAAATAAGATGAAAATCCTAAAGAAGAATCCCTCAAAATCCTTAGTTAGTTTAACTTCTGAGGGCTGGTTCCTGCTCTAATTACATTCAATGAGAATTTAGCTATTAGCTGCAATAATAGATTCTAGGCCTAAATTATCCTATGTATCCTGCATATTATATGCTAAACCCAATGGATCAATTAAAACCTTAGGTAAGCTAGTGCAATTCCTTTTGTTTTATTCCTTAAAACCAAGTAAGGAAGTGAGATAATTGGCTCCGTGGATATGGGGAAAGTGGCGGACGTGATATATCTGTACTTTAGCAAAGCTTTTTATACAATCTCCCACAGTATTCTTGCCAGCAAGTTAAAGTATGGATTGGATGAATGGACTATAGGGTGGATAGAAAGCTGTCTTGATTGTCAGGCTTAACAGGTAATGATCAACAGCTTGATGTCTAGCTGGCAGCAGGTATCAAGTGGAGTGCCCCAGGGGTCGGTCCTGGGGCCAGTTTTGTTCAACATCTTTATTAATGATTTGGACAATGGGATAGATTGCATCTTCAGCAAGTTCACGGATGAAACTAAGCTGTGGGGAGAGGTAGATACGCTGGAGAGTAGGGATAGGGTCCAGAGTGACCTAGACAAATTTGAGGATTGGGCCAAAAGAAATATGAGGTTCAACAAGGACAAGTGCAGAGTCCTGCACTTAAGACTGAAGAATCCCATGCATCGTGACAGGCTGGGGACCGACTAGCTAAGCAGCAGTTCTGCTGAATAGGACCTGGGGATTAGTGGATGATAAGCTGGATATGAGATCAATGGAAGTGATTATTCCCCTCTATTCAACACTGGTGAGGCCACACCTGGAGTATTGCATCCAATTTTGGGCCACCCCACTACAGAAAGGATGTGGACAAATTGGAGAGAGTCCAGTGGAAGGCAACAAAAATGATCAGGGGGCTGGGACACATGACTTGCAAGGAGAGGCTGAGGGAACTGGGCTTGTTTAGTCTGCAGAAGAGAAGAGTGTGTGTGGGGGCGGGATTTGGTAGCAGCCTTCCCCTACCTGAAGAGGGGGTTCCAAAGAGAATGGAGTGTTCTCAGTGGTGGTAGATGACAGAACAAGGAGCAATGGTCTCAAGTTGCGGTGAGAGAGCTCTAGGTTGGGTATTAGGAAACACTATTTCACTAGGAGGGTGGTGAAGCACTGAAATGGGTTACCTAGGGAGGTGGTGGAATCACCGTCCTTTAAGGTTTTTAAGGCCCGGCTTGACAAAGCCCTGGCTGAGCTGATTTAGTTGGGGTTGGCCCTGCTTTGAGCAGGGGGTTGGACTAGATGATCTCCTGAGGTCTCTTCCAACCTTAATCATCTATGATTAAGTATGAATTCTAGCCAACTCTCCAGTCTTTTCATCTCCTCAGATTTATTCCATTATTTGCCTTCCTTACATTTAAACATATGTTTGAGGCCCCATGGAAGTTTGCTTTGAATTATCCCACACATTGGTAATCCACACTTTGGTGATCCACACACAATAATCCATACTACACTGTCATTTTTAAAAAAGCAGTGTTCAGACTCAATATAAAAATCAACAGTACAAAATCAAAGCATAATTTTTTATTGCTGAACTGTTGCGTGTGAGTAGTTTTAAAAAGTAGCACATTTGCTAGTTTTAACAACAAACCTGTCCAACTTTGACATTCCCTAGCATATGGTATAACAAAACTAATATTCTATCCTGGCTTTATTTCAGCATATGGGAAAATTTTAAGTTTACGCATTTAGCAACTAAAAAAGAAACATTCAGTTTAATTATGAAAAATCAAAGGCTCCCTGTACTTCCTCTACCCAGCACTTCTATTCTGCTAACTAGTGTTTGGAAATAGCTTTTTATACAGCTATTAACTATGTTGACTAAATCTATTTTAAATTAACCCTTTGTAATCAGTCATTCAACTGCATTTCTAAACCAGTCTCCATTTTATTTTCCTAATGAGCATATGTACTGCAGAAGGGGCAGAGATAGTGGGTGGGAAAGTTACCTGACAAATACTGGGCTAAAGATTATGGCCAAGACTTTAAAAAGTGACTGATGGCCTGATCCAACTCTTACTGAAATCAATGGAAAGATTCTGTTGGTTTCAAAGGGAATAGCACCAATCCCTAAGTTTCCTCAGTTCTTGGGGTGCCCAACTGAGATGCCTTACAGGGACATGACTTGCACATCATGAGAGCTCTGCATCTTCTGAAAATTGAGGCCCCTTGAATTGGCCACACAAAAATTGAAGTACTTCACATCACTGCTTACTCTTAAAGTCTTTTCTGTAGGGTGGAAACCAGAGTTCAAAACAAACCTGTGCCCCATAAAATCTGCAGTCTTAAATGAACTAATTCAACAAAAATGGGTCTACTGTACTTAACTGAAACACATAGGAGGCACATTGGTCCATGTTTGCCTTTTTTTTTTTTTTCTATGCAGCGAGGAGAAAGATAAATGGAGAGATGTTGGAGAGACATGGGCTCAAAATAAGGGAAAAGAGTATATGGTATGTAACTTCAATAATGTGAACACTAAAGAATTATCCTTGAAACTAGATGGGCCGACAATACAGAAAACAGTTCAAGTATCTGGGTCCCAGAATATGAGGAAATGGACTGAATTAGAGCTAGGATAAATAAGTGTTTGACTCAAATGGAGAGTGCTAAGTGGTATAGAATGCAACAAGAACATGCAAGTAAAATTAAAAGGGAAAATTGCTCTAAAATGGTCGTTACACCACTCGTCCAGGTCAACATTTGCATTTCTATGGAACAGATTATTTGCTCAGTCTTAATATATGGTGCTGAGTGTTGGGCAACAAAGAAGAAGCCTGAGCAAATAATCTGTTCCATAGAAATGCAAATATTGACCTGGATGAGTGGTGTAATGAGGCACCAGATGAGTGTGTACATTAAAGACCTGCTCAAATCAACACCTATAAATGAAAATAATGAGGGAGTACAGGCTCAGATGAGTTGGTCATACAAAGTGCAGTCCTAACACCATGTGGATAAAAGTTCAACAGGTCAGAACTGAAGGAAAAAGACAGATGCCAACCCAAGAAGTAGTGGTGGTATTTCATAAAGTCATATTTAACATGTGGTGTTGGTAGATGATATGGCACTGGACAGAGAAGCTTGAAAGGAAAGGACTGTAGAGCTGACCCATTTGATAGGATGAATTTGAGGAAGACTGTATTAACTGTAACATTATCAACTTTTTTTATATTTTAAAACCCCTGTTTAAATAGAACTTATTACTAGGGTTGGTCAAATACTCAATTTTTGACTGACTCCACCAATCTAATGAAATATTTAAGTAGTATTTAACGTGCATCAGACCTGGTTTAAAACAACAAAGTATTAACTGAATAAATTATTTAACTAATATGTGTAACTTTGTTTGTGGGGTTCTGTTTTGACTAATTCAGCTGCCTAAAACCCTGGCTTTAGCCAACTTCTACTTTCATCAGTTGCTGAGATTCCTACTAAAGTATGCCTGGGCCCAGCTTGAGGGCTCTGGCTAGTAGGCGTCTAGTAAACTTGAAGGCTTAGCCTTCCCTCAGTCTGTTTTGGGCTGCTGGGAGGGAGAAGGGGCACTTTTTCACTCTTCTTCCATTCCAAAACCTCCTGGCTGCTATAATGCTAAGACCCTCTGCTACTTTACACTTTCCGCAGCTTCCAGGCTGCTATTGGATGGGAGATAGTGTCTATTTTTCCCTTAGCTTGTTGGACTTCTCAAGCCATGGCTTACTGTGCGAGTGTGTGCTGTTTGCTCTCCTAACTTTGTGGTCACCAACTACTAAACATAGTTGAGGAGAATGCTAGCACAGTAATGAAAATAACACTGAATGAAAATAAGAAAAAAATCGGGAAGGAGAAAGTGATTAATTCATTAGACTAATTCTGAGTCAGGGTAAATTGCTGGATTTGTTCATTACAGAATGAGTTTGTTGAAAACTTGCTTTGGACGAAGGTCTACATGGCTCAGGAACAGCTCACTGAAAACTTGTGGGAGACCGATAGGGTTCTTTGTTGGAAAAGCATTGGAAGCCTGTGGGATTCCATAGAGACCCAAATTTTCTTATGGTCTAGTTTCCTGCTCATGATCTTCTCTTGGTCCAATAAACTTCTCTAACAGAAGTTGGTCCAGTAAAAGATATTACCTCCCCCACCTTGTCTCTAATATTTTGGGACTATGTCACCTACACAGAGCATTTACCAAGCCCTGACAGAGAAAAGGGATGAAGTTTCCTGCATGCCACCATATGGGACGAGGGATGTGATGGAGGTATTTGCATAGCTCCACATTGCACCTTCAACTTCACCTTACAATTGGATTCATCCCTAAGAAGATAAAGGAACTGTTGGATCTCTTTCTCCTTCTTGAATTCAAATCTCAGAATTTATTAAATTCTCTTGCATCAGTCAGTATATCTGAACAGCAGTTTGCCTGAAAAGTTTAATACAGACCTAGTTGGGCTAGTGGACCATAATCTGCTAAAATTTTGGCTACATCCACAGAAGGTCCTTTAGCTCCTCCCTTTCTGGCCATCCCTTGTTGTATTTGAAAGAATTGGCCCAGCAATTGACTCCCACAGACACATACTGATTGAAACTACTCAAGGGATTGATTTTAATCTCTGCAACTCAAACTGTTTCCCTTTTTGTATGAAGCAACTCAGTATGACCAATTGTTTTATATTGCTTTCTCGGTTACTTAGACAGGCCCACACAGATCGTGAGAGTGACTAACTTGGATCCCTGGGTTTTCTACATCCTACACGCTGATGTCATACACAGAGATTAATACCAACAAGGTGAATGTCCTTATTTATTTGCATTTTTTTGGTGTTGGAATAAAACAGTGGAGGCGGGGGGCGGGACCCAAACTACTTAGTAGGAGAAATTGACATTCAAATACAATGTCTAAGATAATTAGTTAAGGAAGTCTTCAATATTAACTCAGTCTTTTAAAATGATTCATAAGATGACAGGACCCATAAACTATGTCCATAAATGACTATACTATTAAATATGAAGACTTTGAGAAGATTCTTTTGAGAAACTGCAAGTGAATTACTGCTGGAAGCTGCATCTTGAAACTGTCATTAACTCCGAGGACAGTTTGACTGAGATTAATGTGACTTTCAAAGTTGGATTTGCATATACACACTGTTGCAGGCATAACATATGCACAAAGACCCAATATGTATCTCACCTTGCAATCTGTAAATAATTACCATAAAGAAATGAATTGGGTCCAATGAGTTCTTAGAGCCAGTTTTTACCACCACTTCCTCACTCTGCACAGTAAATCACTTGTTATTTTCATTAGAACTACTTATAATGTAAGAGATTACTTAATATCATAGGTAAGGACAGCAAAATGTATCGTCTAAGTACAGTAATTATACTGACTCTCTTCTGAGGTTCTAGCAGAAATAAAACTTTTAAAAAAATCTGGAATATAGAAAAATTATGGTACTAAAAACTGACTAAACACCACCCTTTAAAAATTATACCTTTTGGGGACTCGTTAGTATTTTACTTGTGGTCTCTTTATGTGCTTTAATTGCTGCTGTTATATTTTTACTTATGTGGTGTCCTGAGTTTCTTGGTGCAAGGGATGGAGTGGTTTGTAATTAAGACTTGTTTTATTCAAAAGATGTGTTCCTATATTTCTACTTTGTCATCAGAAAACATATTCAAGTTTGGAACATTCCTCTGAAGCAACTGAGTGACAACACTTCCTATAAAACGTGGTGGTTGGGTTCTTTCTAGAACTATAAAGATCAAAGCTGCAAAGCAATCGCTGCATAGCTCAGTTTCTATAACTGAGGATTGCAACTTTCAGGGGGCTTGAAGAGTGATCAGGAGATGTCACAAGAGGCCTAAAATCCATTGTCATCCCCAAAAAACTTTCAAGGACAACACTACTCTGCAAAGGTGGGGAAGGATTGGCAGGGGCAGGATCCAATCACGTTCTGCTTTTATGCAGCGTCTGCTGCACTTGGCAATCTCTCCTCACCCAGCTCCTGACAAAATTGCTATTAAACAGCTGAGTTCAGAAACAAGGATCTCAGTTGCCACCTCTTGCCAGAAATGTGCTTCTCCTCCTGTTGGCAGACAGAATAAAAAGCAGCAGTGAGGCTCAAGTCTGCAGTGAGTCCTGCTCCCTCTTCTGCTGGCTTGGATACAGGAACATGCTGGGCAGGGAGGAGCCCTAGCTGTCCACCTAGCCTCTTGTGTCAGGGATGGGCTTTTGTTCCTATAAAAATCCACCCACATTTGGTTAAATTATGAGCCTTTGAAAAGCCGCAGTTCACACATCTTCAGTACAGAGTAGTTAGCACTCTGCAACTAAAATTTAAATCTTGTCTGCATTGGGTATGCTCCGGTTTGGGGTTGAGCGGGACCTACTCACAATTGAAGCTCTGAGCTGCTGCAGCCTGGGCTGGGTGAGGCTGGGCTCTGGAACTGAGAGCAGGGAGCCTGCACTCTGTATGATCCCTTGCTGGAGCCCAGGAAGCCTAGAGGTGGCTGCCTGATGAGAATGCAAAGAGAATAAAAACTGAAAGGAGTGGGACAAGAGTAGATGGGAACAAGGAGCTGGGAAGGGGAGAGGAATAAGATTAGGAGCCCAGGCTGGAGTGGGAGAAGAGGGAGATGGATTGGCTGAGCAAGGAAAGTAGGACTGGACTGGGCATTAGGGAAGGAAATGAAGATGGTGGGGTGGTGGAAGGAGACCGGGAGCCAGTAGGTTTTGTGGGGAGGAGGAGGGTGGATTGAACTCAGATGACACATTAGGAGAAACTGGGAACCAGTGAGGTAGGGGCGGGAGTGAAGAGAGATGTAAGGAGCTATGGTATGTGGGCAGGGGGGCATAACTGGGATAGGAACCTGGAAGTGCGACCCAGGGAGGAGAGACAGATTGAACAAGGAACAAGAGGAGAGAGGGAACAGACTGATTGGGCAAGGTCACTGGGTGCAAGGAGCTTGTCGGGGGAGGAGGAGGAAGGGACTGGGAATGGCTGGGCAAGGAGAGTGTGGATCGAGTTAGAAGGGATGGAACATACAGGGTCAAGGTTGGTGAGAAGTAGAATGAGGCAGAGAAATCTATCCACTACAGCATGCTCCACTCCAGAGCCTGGAATTTCCAAGATCTGAGTCTCACCATTCCTTTGCTGTCAGGAAATAGCTGTGAAACCCATGGGTAAATGTCTCCCCTCCCCTGTCGTGCAAGAGCACATAGACTATAACAACCTAATATCATTTACTTCATTGGATCACATGGCAGAAGTCTGTGCAGTGGATCTAAAAGATCCAACTCTGCAAATGATCCATGTGATTGTCAGTATGACATGACATGATGGAATTTCTGGCTTCTTCAGTTGTCTTTTATTAAAACCAAAGACACTGCATACAAAAATTAGGTTAAGAGCAATACAGTTGTAAAGGGAAACACTCAAAAGCTAGGAAAAGCCAGAATGAAGGTTTCCTGTGCCACCTTAATTTGGCCTCCTTTTGTGCATATACGTTGATTCCCTTCTCTCCCCCACTCCTCTTCCCTCCACCCTTTCCCCCAAGTTTTCAGTCAGTGCACAGAATGGACCTGCACTGAAGAATAATAAAGGACACTATCTGCAGGACCATTGCTTCACAGAAGTCAAAAAGTGTATAGTGAATGACACAGGGGATTGCAGGAAGAGAAAGGATGGTCTGATGCTTAAAGCAGTTGAAAGCTGCCTTGAAGAAAGGGATTCTAGCTCTGCCTCTGCTGTAGAGTTCCTATGTGGTGGTGGGCAACCACTTACGAGAAGTTTTATTTAATTGTGTTTTCCTAACTTGAGACCCTACAGTCTGACTTGCAGCCATGAGTGCTCAGCACTTCTGTGCTGAAGTCAGTAGGGGTTGTTCTTTGAGCGTATAAGGTACTAATAATATTATGTACTCTGAAAAATCAGGTACTAGGTGTTCCAAATTGGGAGTCCAAAATTAGTGGATACTTTTGACCTTAATTTCTCTGTGCCTCAGTTCACCACCATCTGTAAAATGGAGATAATATCCCTTCATCTTGCAGGGGAGTTGTGAAAATAAATTTGTTATTTGTGAAGCACTCTGATACTACAGTGATGAGCACCATAGTAAAGCCTGTGAGGAAACTAAAATTCTGTCCTTAGAGCAGGGTTTGAGTAGTGTGCAGCAAATAAGGCAGGGGGCCCCATACTGAACAGTGAGGAGAAAACAAAATATTGAATAGCTGCCCTTTAAATAAGCACCATCCATCCTATGCACAAAATGAGACGGGGTCCTCTGGGGAAAAATAGTATGATCATGTAATTAGACTGATCATAATGGATATGCACAAGGGGGCCAAATAAAGCTTAAATCCAGGCAACAGTAATACTGGCACTTTTGAATGCCTGATTTTTTTTTTTTTTTTTTTTTGTGGCCTGAATGTGCTCTTAATGTTGTGGGGTGTGTGTGTGTGTAACCAATATTGCTGGGGGCATTGTGGTTCAGGGGAGTGACCCAAAATTTATTACAGCCTCTCTTTCAAGAGGCATGGCATAATAAATTTCTAAGCTGGCAATGCAGGTATCTGTAGCTGAGATTGGTCTCAGTGTTGACCTTACTTTTATTGTTAGTGATTATTTGGTTAATTATAGATTCACTAGTGAAAGAAAATGTGAGTTCTAAAGTCTTGTTTGGTCAGTTTCTCCTTCCCTAATTACTTTGTCTACTGTTACAGCTCTTACTGATGGGAACTTTTACAGGGTTACCAAATTGGTATGAGAAAGAGAAGCCAAGGTTCCCTGCTGCAAAATACATTTAGAGATGAGTAAAGATTTATCTATAGCAATGGATTGGCATGAAAATAACAATGTACAGATTAGCTACCTTAATTTTTCAGAGACCTTTAATGAAAGGTCATGTTCTCAGTAGCTAGCTAGTCCAGGACCTGTTTAAGAGTGCAGCATTTGACAGAAATTCTTCCTACGCAAGCTGTCTTGACAGCTGTAGTAATTGATTCTTCACGCTTTAATTTTATCATAAAATATGAACTTAATAATAGTTCTCATATAATAGCGCATAACCTCCACTTAAGAGGAGAACAAGGACCAGGTCCAAGCAATCATGAAGATTAAACTTTTTGGACTCAGGGTGACTATTTTAGGTCAGGTATGAGATCATTGACTGGACAGTGTTAAGGAAAATCACACTTTGGCTGTCTACAGACTCTGTTTGGTCTGTGGACAGAAGTTGACAGTTCCATAAACTTCATAGAAAAAATATTCTAGGTTCCTTGGAGAGGAGCTTAACAAGACTTGGCCATAGCCACCTGGCTTGAACAAC
The DNA here is from genome assembly GCF_025201925.1 of Gopherus flavomarginatus. Classification (NCBI taxonomy): domain Eukaryota; kingdom Metazoa; phylum Chordata; order Testudines; family Testudinidae; genus Gopherus; species Gopherus flavomarginatus. The sequence continues at coordinate 183,935,770 of NC_066619.1, forward strand.
TGCATTTACAATATTTATAAATTCGAGTATTGTATATGGTATGTGTATATATGCTTGTATTTTTAAGCATCATAGGAATTGTTTTATAGCTAGAAGTAACTTCTTCTTTATTAGCTGTCACATGGACAGAAAAAACAGGTGTGGAGGCGTAATGGGAATTATACCCCACCAACCCTAGATGCTCTATCAAAATGAGGTGGTCCTACTCTAAAATTAAAAACTAATGCAACACAACACACTGATTTATGTGCACATTTAACAAAGTTATTTGGCTGTCCTCCTCTTATTGTGATTACCCAATTGTCTTGAGGCAGTCGGCTATATTTGCAATAGATTAACACACCATATCCAGTGAAAAGCATTGGCATTGTGCAGCAGTGATGAAGATACTTGTACTTTGGTATTGCTGAGGTGGGAGAGGTTTAAGGAAATACAGTATTTTGTTGGAGGCAGTCAACATTTTTCTGTCTGTCTGTCTTATTTGTTGAGTTGGGGTAGAACAGATGCCCCTTAGCTCTCATAGCCCTGGAAAGGTAACGAATATATGCCATCAGAATTCTGTTTACAAACCAAGTGTCATACAGTGAGGTAGTCTTGCCACATGAGGAATATTGTGCTATGAGGATGCCTTCAGTGGGGCCTAGATCTCTGGATCCACTGAAACAACTTGTGGGATCCTCCTGCAATATTTTCTGCTGGTGCAGACTCTTATGAAGAGTTGTTGTTTATTGTCATTGTTTTTTGGCTAATGCCCACTGTGCTCTTCAGACATAGTGCAGGACAAAACTTTGACTCAGAAAATATTGTAAAGTTAGTTCACTTCTACCAATCCAATAAGAGTCTTATAACTAATTCAGAGCGTCACATCTAAGATTTACCTGTCTGTTCCTCTCTCGTGTGTGTGTGTGTGTGTGTGTGTGTACGCAAAACTAAATGATGAAAGCTGCATGGCAAGGAAGATTCCTGCTACTTGTGAATCTGGTATACATTTTGTTTTTCCCTGATTTCCCCAAAAGAGGAAAGTTTGGCCTTTTATTCTTGAATACACCAATCGGGGGAAAATATCTGAGCACCTTTCAGAACTGGACCTTATGGAGTCCCGTGCTTCTCAAGCTTTACAAGCAGATAAGAACTAAATTTGAGGGGAGGGAAAAGTCCAACTCAAGTTGTATTGCTTTCTGACTATTATCTAGGCAGGTTAATGTTCTGACACCTAGATTTCTCAGGATACTTTCTACTGGACATAGTATAATGAAAGTCCTTTGAGCGGTCAACAGACCAGATCCATCTTCTACTTGTATGCATCTCTTGTCCTAGCGTCTTACCATTTTTAATATAAAAAGCACCTCGGATGTATTATGCACCTGCTTCACAAGTACTAGAAATGGTCTCAAAACCAGCAAGCAATTGCATCCTCTTTGATCTGGAGGTGCAGGGTAGAGAAGAGGCTCCCTGTACTCTCTTCCATGAGCCCAAGCACAACTATGTAGAAGCAGTCACTATGTCTAGTAGAAATACCATGAGACTAAATAAAAAAATCTAGAGATAAGGAGGGTGAAGTAATAGCTTGTATTGGACCAACTTCTGTTGGTGAGAGAAGCTTTTGAGCTACACAAAGCTCAGTATAGCTCAGAATATTACAGTACCTCCTCACCTTGGCTTGCTAATCATGGGATGACGCAGCTGCAACAACACTACATGTAAAATCTAGTTTAACTTAATCTGGAACTAGAAATGCTAAAATGCCTGAATTATCATATGGTCATTGCCTGGTGTTTGCTACAGGGAAGATTTAGGGTTGTTAGGGCACCTTAACTGTTTGGATTTCCTTAAGTTTAATATTAAACTCTGAATTCCCCGAGTTTATACTCGGTTTCAGAATAATTACTACGTCCCTGTAATATGTTTTACCCTGAACTATTAATAAGTACTCAACTTTAACTCCACTTTAACACAGATTTATCTAGATATATGTATATACTATTTATCTGGATATATGTATATGCCTCTCACTTTGACCACTTCATCCTGTTGCCTTGGACACTTCCAGCTTCATAGAAGCGAAGTCCACTGCTAATCCTCATAACCACAACAACTGGCACTGCTTCTCTGCAGTTTTGCTATTTTCTTCCAGCTTCAGCCTCTTAGTCAAACTTGATACTTTTCCATCTTTGGCTTCATCAGGTTGTAAATTCTCCATTTTCAGTCACAGTAGACTGTTTTATGTCTCCAGTATCAACCATTCATGAAGACAAACCAAACAAAAACATGTGGCCACATTAGGATGATGAATGAATTCAGAAAACTTTGCTCTGGGCAGACATAGTATGTTTTCCACAAATATTCTAAACAAATTAGTGTTTCCTCTGATTACTGACACTTTAAATGCAGATTTATAGTTAACTTCAGATCTGTGATAGAATAAATATTACTCTTGATTGCATCATAACAAAGAGGAACCCATCAGCAGAAAAGGCAAACAAAAAAAAAAGATAGCTTAGCGGTTTGAGCATTGGCCCGCTAAATCCAGCGTTGGAAATTCAATCCTTGAGGGGGCCATTTAGGGCTCTGGGGCAAAAATCTGTCTGTGGATTGGTCCTGCTTTGAGCAGGGAGTTGGACTAGATCTCCTGAGGTCCTTTCCAACTCTGATATTCTACAAATCATGCAGGGTGGAAGCAAATCCAGTTATTAATATTGTTTAATAAAATGAAAATTGTAAATATCTATTGTGAAAAATATCTGCATGAGCATAAATCATCAAAATTGAAATCCACCTTCTAATATTAACACTTAAATACTGTTTGGAATTTTTTTTTAAGCATAATTCTTCAGCATATTAAACAGGGATTTAGCTGGAAAATGTCCATAAACTATATGTAGTATAGGAACCACGTAGCTAAACTCTTGTGTACTTGATGACTTACTCATTTCTTCCCTCCGCCCCCCCCCCCAAAAATGTAAACTCTTGATAGTGGAAGAACTAACAGATCTGGAGGATGCGTTTCTGTTAAGACCCAATTCTGTAAACTCATACTCATGGTCTGAGAGAATTGTATATAATCTTAGAAAAGTGCGTAACCCTTTTCTAAAATGGCTAATGGAATGTGTTCATCTCATGATGTATTGGTGCTGAAAAATGGGCAGTTTGGACAAAAGCCAAACACTATCTTGCATTGTTACTTTACCCAATTATACTTTTTTTTTCTCTTCCTTAAGGCTGTTGAGAACAGGAGTGTTAAAGTGGATATAATTTTGTAGGGAGCCCTTTTCTGGCTTATTTTGTGATATATGCTTCTGTGAGAGATACTCAGTGCAAGAGGGGTTTAAAGATGAGGAAATTAAAAAAAAATGTTTAAAAACAAAGTTGTGCAGAACCATTTTCTGGACCCTTGACTTTTTTTTTGGTATACCTTTCCGGTTTCCTTGAACCTCTGTTTCAAAGGAGACATTCTCTTCCTGATGGCTGTGATTAGATATTTGGCAGCTGCTCCCTTCCTAGAAGCAGAGGGCCAAATTGGCTTCTAGCGTAACTCCACTGAAGTCAATTACATCAGAAGAAAATTTGGCCTAGAGTCTGTGTCTCTGTCCAAAGCAATTGCCATCTATGACAAGCTCTTGAGAGTTCTGTGGGAGACTTGAGTCCTTGAAGTGAATTCACAGAGGGCTTTTTCCCCTATCGGGCTGCACACAAGTTAACAAAGACAGAATTTCAAAGGAGCCACGGTGCAAAGTTTTTTTTTTTTCTTTTGCTAACAATTCTGTTTTGGATAGGAATCTGAGAAACCGGTCATGAGACCCAGAAATGACGCCCTCCTAAACAGAACCCCATGAAGCAAGACTCCTGCAATAGACTGGTGATTTGGGGGCAGACTTCCTTCTATCACTTCCAAGACATTTTTTTTTTCTGTTTAGCGCTCTGGACTGCCCACTGGTACAGTTAGTAGCAAGAGCATAAAAGCTGAGGTGCTTATTTGGATGAAGTGTACTTCCCTTCAGGCACCTCTGCAACTTACTTTTGAGGGAGTTTTATATATTTAAAAAAAATGTGGTAGGCCAAGGTTTCCCCTGAGTAGCATGCTGCAAATCTGCAGCCTCCTGGGACTTGTGAGGCTCAGCAGGCTTTGGCTATATTGTGCTGGATTAAGCAGGGATTTAACTGGATAATTTCCATGAACTATATAGGAACCACATAGCTAAATGCTTGTGTACTTGAGGGATTACGGGGGGAGGGGAAGAGAAATGAGTAAACTCTTGATAGTGGAAGAACTAACAGATCTGGAGGGTGAGTATTTGTATTAAGTCCCTTAAAATCAGTTCCCCTGAAAGGGGGTTGGAGGAGAATGCTATAATGTTCAGATTGTAATCATTACCTACTGAAAAGACTGGGAAATTATTTTAGACTGAGTTCTGGATTTTTTGACTAAAGTCGAACACTGTTCATGAAATTTGTTAATTAATTTTTGTGAAATATATTTCAGAAATCACTTCTTAAAACCCCTCAAAGGTTTTGTATAACTACAGCCACAGTAATATTGGCTTATATTTCCTCAAATACAAATATGTTATGGATATAATAGAGAAGTTCCATAGAAATTAAAGTGATATATACTGAACAGTGACAACTTGGGACTATCTACTTCATTTAGACATAAACAAGTTATTCGCCGTCCTAAGTCACATGATCTCTAAGATACATTGAATTATCTGTGTATATATAACGTGCCATTGTTGTATATTATGACCTATAATTATGAGAACTATGCCATAAAGGAACAGGTTCTCCTCTCTGAGGAGTAAACTAAGAGCCCTGTCTGCTTACAAAACAATATAGGATACAAACCAAGTGGCAGGTTGTCATAATAAATGGAATAGGTAACATATGAATATATATTTGAATATATTTTTGAAGTAGGAATGAAAGAGATTTGTGTGCTCTGGCACAGAACATGTTCTAGGCCAGGGGTGGGCAACCTATGGCATGCGTGCCAATTTTCAGTGGCACTCACACTGCCTGGGTCTTGGCCACCAGTCCGAGGGGTTCTGCATTTTAATTTTAAATGAAGCTTCTCAAACATTTTAAAAACCTTATTTACTTTACATACACCAATAGTTTAGTTATATATTATAGACTTAGAGAAAGAGACCTTCTAAAAACATTAAAACGTATTACTGGCACGCGAAACCTTAAATTAGAGTGAGTAAATGAAGACTTGGCACACCACTTCTGAAAGGTTGCTGACCCCTGGTATAGGAGATGAGCAGTGGAACAAACTTTCAGTGATATTAGATTCTGGATTTACTTTCCTATATTTAGGAAATGCCCTAAGCCTTCATCTTTTGAAAAAGCCTTTGAGTTATAGCAAGAATGACACTCACAACCTTGAAACCCTCCCCTACCCAAATACTCTCTGCAAAAGTTTTTTTTTAAACCTAACAAACAAAATGCACTAGAATATTAACCCCCAAAAAGGAAGACATGGAGGCTCCATGTAGACCACTGAGGACTTTGCTGTTGCTCTATGGTTGGATTTGTTAGCATGGTGGTGTATGGTAATATAAAACCCTACAGAGCCCTCCAAGAAGAAATCAGAATGACATGGTTTCATGCAGAATGAGAAATGTGGGAAATCTGCATAGAGGTGGTAGTTGTGAGCTATGGACCAAATGAAAGTACCTAGTCAACAGCCCTCTCTTTTCACTGTACAATATCAACACAACTATTAGTAATTTTGAGGATGGAAGAGAGAATGTGAAACTGCCAGGAAACACAGATGGGGTGGTCAGCATTATGGTAGGATGAAAAAGGGAATGATATTAAAACTAGCAGAGATATATAAGTGTAATTGAAGAAGGGATCACCAGGAAAAGTTGCTAATGATTTGGATTAGAACAACTTTGGTAAAATGAAATGCGTGTGTGTGTGGGGGGGGGGGAGGGTTTGTTTGTATTTTTTTTAAACCACCTGGATGTGGGAGTTTGAGGGAAAAGAAATTCCTTAAACAGGAGTTAATATCCAAAAGATGGAAATGTTGGTGTTTGTCTTCATTATGGAATGTTACCATGTTTGAAAGATGAGGTAGATGAAGCACTCCCTCTTATTGGACCATTTTTTTGGTGGAAGAGACAAGCTTTTGAGCTTCACAGAGCTCTTCAGGTCTGGGGGAGGTAACCAGAGTGTCTGAACTAAATACAGCTTGGAACAGATGAAGCATAAAGGTCTCGCATTTTGTAGACCATTTAAAATGAAGTGGGCCATTAAGGGTTAGTGGGTAGTAGGTTGTGTTACAAGTTACATAAAACTAGTGTTTCTGTTTAGTCCATGTTTTTTAGTGTCTGGCAGAGTTAGGAATTTAAATTCCCAACTTTGTCTTTTGAGGTGGTGTTGTGAAGGTTGCTTTTAGAGGACAAGGACTTGAGGTCCGATATGGAATGATTGCCTTATGGAAAGTGCTTGCCCAGGAGTGATGTGGTGGTTTTGTCTTCTATCGTTTTTCTGCTAGTTCATTTGAGTGTTGCAATTGTCTGGCTTCACCCAAATAGTTGTTTTTGTGGCATCTAATGCATTGGCTGAGGTACAGCATGTGTGATAGGCATGTGTAGGACCCAGGGATCTTGGAGGTGTGTTGTGGGGTGGGGAGGGGTATTGATCATCAAACAGTGGAACTGTCTGGAGGTTTTGCCGCACACCTCTGGGGAAAAAACACAACACCAAGAATCAACACACATACTGCAGTGGGTTTCTCAAGCTGGGGTCCACAGACATTTGGGGGTCCATGAGGATGCTCCAGGAGGCCCATGAGTCATATCTGGGGCTGCCAGCCCTGCTAATCCACTCCTCCCCCTCTCACCCTGTGCCTCCTGCATGTCCCAGAATAGCTGAGTGGTGTGTAGGAGGCACTGGGAGGGTTGTGGAAGAGCAGGGATAAGGTGTGCATGTGGGAGGGAGTGGGAAGAGGAGGGGCAGGGATAGAGTGGGGGCAAGAAGTGGGGTGGGGGCAGGTCCTGGGGCTGAGCAAGACTTTTGGCGTCTGCACAATTTTTTAAATCAAAAGGGGGGTTCTTGAGTTGCAGAAGTTTTTGAGAACTGCTGTGCTACATGGTGCCCCAACTTCACCAACCTATCAAGACTTTTTCTAACTGGAACCAAAGTATCTGTACTCTTCTGAAGTTCACAAACTTGAACTTTTGCCCTATCACAGAACTTGAAAATGTTTGGCTTTGTAGTGATGAGCAGGAGTATAAATACTTTAGAGCAATTCTATTAAATATATAAATACACATAAATGAAAATTGATTTAACACATGATGATTTTTTAAATTTTATTACTGAAATATATTTGTTGGCACAATATGGCCTCTATAGTCTATCAGTTCTTAAAGTGGTGTTCTGCTTAACAGATGGAATGATACAGCCCTTAAATTGCATATTGTAACACTTTTTCCTGAGGTTTTTTTGCTGAAATGATCTACAGTGCAAGCTTGTGTGCTATTGAATGATCCAATTTAATTTAAAAAAATTCATACAAATTAACTGAACATGATCTAACTTTTCTTTGATAGGCTTGCATACTAATACCTCTCAGCACCATGATGTGCATGAGTTAATAGACAAACCAAAAGCTTCTGAAGGCTTGATTTAAATATTTTTCATAGCCTAGAAGAAAGGGTTAAATGGGCTTTGCAGTAGCGAGTATATTCTTATCGACTCATTCAGGCCCTCAAAGCTTTTTGTAATATATTAAAATGCTTGTGGGTTCAATAAAAATACTGCATTATCTTCTGTAATCAATAGGTGCCAAGGATATTTTTCTGACTAAATCATGAGGAGTGGCTTTCCTGGCTTTGCCACAGACTTCCTAGGTGACTTTGACAAACGATTTAATCTCTCTCTGCCTCACCTTTTTTCATCTTTTAATTGGGTAGAATTGTGTTTACCCACGTCACAAGTGTTTACACTTCAAACTGAATGTGTTTTTACAAAGTAACTTTATGTAATCTGTCCACAATACAGCTCCATCCCTATGAAGACTTTGTGTCTGCGCTGTTTTTAAGGGACTGCCTTGTGTACAGTAATCGGAGTCCAATTGCACTGGGGTAGTAAATGTTGGTTTCTTGGTTCGTTGCTTCTGTTCACATCTGATCAGATAAGTCAGGGGGTAGGACTAGCTTGTATTTTTCCTTGGTTCTGTATGTCGACTTCTAGTTCTTGTAAGGCTTGCTACTCCATCTTTTTATGTTGTGTTTTCATTGCTCTAACAAAATACCACTACTCTGTATAATGGTGCTACCCCTTCTCAACCTGTGTTCTACAAACCACGCTTCAGAAGATAAAATGCCAAAAGACTAGCTGGTTGTTATTGCCACTAAAAAAGTTCAGTGCGCAACTAAATGTCTCTATCCTGGCCTAATAGCCCTTGGAACCAAGTTGGGTCTCGCACACTTTCCGCGGTGCCTGCTCCCCCTGGCTTGCTCTTTCCGCGCCCTTGTTTTTGCAACCACGCCGCTGCTGCCGCTGCCCAGGCTGCAGAGCGATTTGGGAAGGGTACTTTCCGCGCGCACTCCCTGGCGGGCTAGGAGGGAGCAGGGCGGAGGACGGGCGGCTGGCTGTGCGGCCAGGGGAGGCAGGGCCGGGCAGGGTTACGGGACGGTGGATGGGAGGGAACCAGCGAGTTTCTCCAGCAGGAGCAGCAGCAGCAGCCTCCCCTGCCCGCGGGGACCGGCCCAGAGAGGCACCGGCTAAGGGCAGGGGGAGGAGCAGCAGCGGGAGGCTGATGCGAACAAACAAGTCGCTACTAGCTGCGCTCCCCCCTGCCTGCGCCCCTCCGCAGCGGCAGAGTCCCAGAGGCGGCCGGGGGCGCGGGGCGGCGCTCGCTCCCCGCAGCATCGCCGGGAGGCTGCGCTGTGCGCTGGTGCTCGGGGCCGGGTAGGGTGACGGGCTCCCGGAGCCCGGGCGTTGCGCAGCTCCAGCAGGCACCCGCTCCCCGCGCGGAGGCGGTGAGGGGCCGGGGAGCCGGGCACTGCGCTGCCCCGTCGGAGAGGAGGGGCCGGGCCCCAGCCGGCAGGGGCGAGGCTGGGCGGCCGCGGCAGAGGGCGAAGCCGGCAGGAGGTGAGGCTGGGCGGCCGCGGCAGGGCGAGAAGCCGGCAGGGGCTGGTGGGCGGCCGCGGCCGGGGGGCCGGGCACCAGGGGGGCTCCCCGGCCCGGGGCCCCGCAGCGGGGCGGATGGCTGCGGGCAGCATCACCACCCTGCCCGCGCTGCCCGACGACGGGGGCAGCGGCACCTTCCCCCCGGGGCACTTCAAGGACCCCAAGCGGCTGTACTGCAAAAACGGGGGCTTCTTCCTGAGGATCAACCCGGACGGCAGAGTGGACGGAGTCCGGGAGAAGAGCGACCCGCACAGTGAGTACCAGCCTCTTCCCCGCCCTCTGCACCCCTGCCCGGTCCCCAGGGGCTACCTGCTGCGCCCTCCCACCCATACACCGTTCATGGCACATGCCCACTCCCAGTGATGCCCTCCCGGCACTCCCCCCTCAAACCTGCATAGCCCAAACTCATTGAAAACAATGGCAACCCCCTATTTCACCCTAGGTCTCAAATCTATTCCTGTTACCTCCAGATCGTGTGTGTGTGTGTGTGTGTGTGTGTGTGTGTGTGTGTGAATATGAAGACCTGAGTTCACTCCTACTTTGGTCACAGACCTGCTGTGTGACCTTGGGTAAATCACTTCACCGCTGGGCTTCTTCACGTTAGAGACTCTTACTGTGTTTGAACAGGATTGGGAACATTTGAGTCAATGACACTGTCATGACCATGACTTTGCAGTCAATGTAGACTAGCTTAATTCTCAAATGTGGCGGTTTAACCGTAGCTAGCTGACAGGGCATCTCATCCTGGGCTACACCAACTGCAAACTGTAGTCAATATTTTGTCTAACTTTAGTGATCCTAATCCTATTCAAGCACAATAAGATGTTCTTGCATATACAAGTTCTCTACCTGTCTTTCCCCATCTCTAAAATGGATAGAATGACACTTGCCTACTTCAAGTGTTAAGTTTAAAGCTAGTAACATGAAATACTTAAAGTATTTATTATCTGTACTCATCAGTCAGCTTTATTATTAATGGACAATGCAGAGTTATGGTTCTGTTAATGCAAGCAAGCTCATATCTTAAACAAGAAGGAAAAGAGTGTGGCACATGTTTGTAAAAGTTTTCATTTTCATGTATGATCAGCTTGGATCAAAGGACAGTAAAAGCAAGTGTAAAATACTTTGAATATTACAAAACTTAAACTATATCCCAGACAGCATTCTTATGGAAGTGGTAATACCTCTCCCAGTGCCCTCCTCCTCAGGGCAGGAATGGGGGCCAATTCACTTCCTTTATTTTGAAAGGGGATCACAGTACATATACCAGAATGGTCTGATCCTCAGTTAGCAAGAATAGGCAATCAGACACCTTGCACTGCAAGAGTCTTGTTGTCCAACATGGAATTGTGTGGATGGATCCTTATTGCTAATGTAGCCTTTTGTCTATTTAGACCAAAAGCCACAAAACTTTTCAAAGTATTGAATAGTCTGTGTATAGTACTTGCCAATCCAGTGACAATACATTAACCTGTCTCTCAACTGAAGAGCTGCTGGTGGATTATTTCCTTCAAATCAGTTATGCATGGCAGAATTACTGTGCAGTCTTAGTCTCCTGTCATAGGGTAACAGCCATACCACGCTTCCTGATTAGTGTACTGCTAGATTTGTACTATGCACGTTATGAACCTTGACTAGACAAGGAACTGCTCTGAGACCATTGGCACCAGCTGCAGACAAAATAAGATCCTACTCAAACAGGCTCTTTCCACAAAGAGGTAATTGTGGCATAAAATTGACTAGGGTTATTGCCCTATTTTTCATCTGCTGCTGGCCTGATTCTGAAATGCAAGTGACATAGAAGGGAGACAGAAGATGAGGAGGAAGACAAAAAGCAAATGGGGAGACAAATACAGAAAGAGAAGACCTACAAAGAGAAAAAGGAGAGTAGGGCAGAGAGAGGGACAATGACTTTTACACTGGTGTCCTACATCTTTTCCAATGAACTTGTAGACCTCGAAGGCTTACACTTCAAGTATTCATATTTGAATTTAGCCTGCTAACCTACACACACTACACCTGGAAACCCTTTAATATTTTCTTCCAACTTAAGTTTCTAAATTCTGGAAGATATTTGCCAATACCTCCTTTTAAATTCCCGGAGAACAGTGCAGGAGCCTGACAGCTGACCTGAGCATATTGGGAGTGGGTTGGAGACAGCCAATAGCTGTATTACTGCGTGGTGTGCCTTGTACATTCACTTTTTTCTTGTAGATTTCTAGGATGGCCCTTGAAAAAGGAAAATATAATACAAATATGTGTGGAGTAGTGTAAAATATGATACAAATGATAAAAATACCATAAACCTTGGCACACGGAATGCCTAAAGTAAGGTATTAAATTTATATAGAGATAAGGGGCCTGTGCCTGGTTTTTTGTTGTTTTGTTTTTTTTGTTTCTCCAGACATGTCACTGACCCTCTGGATGCCCTGTACTGAAAATCGGGACATTTGTTTTGGTGTCTAAATATGGACCTAGCAGCCTAACTGTTTTTTTAAAATTTGACTGAAAAATCCCATTTAAATACTCGGGATACCAGAAGAATTTGCTTTTTCTAATATTTCAGTTTTCATAAGGAAATGTATGCTTACATCATAATATAACCGTAATGACACTCATGCTTTCTGTCCTTTTAAAAATAATTTACATAGACGCCTGGAGCAGGGTACGTTTGGGAACAAGTGGAAATATTGGGAAATGTGGGCATTCTTGTAGGAAAAGAATAATTCATTCATAATGCACATCTTATCACTTCATGGATTGCTGGGAGAGTATCTTTGAAATCTGATGCAAAGTTTGGATTCATGGCTGAAGTATGAGTCTGTGAGGCAAGCACTCTCTTTCCTGATTCTGCAACCTCTCTGCATCTTCAGTTTCACCCGATTGCGCTCCTATTCCTATGCTGCCGTTTTTCTTTCCCTCCTCTTCTTCCCTCTCACACTCTCGCCTTTTAGCTCACCATTCTCTCTTCCCTTTCTCCTGACTCCACCCTACTGCCTTCTTCCTAATCCCAGTACTCTTTGATTGCCTCTACTCCCTTTATCAACCTCCTCCATGGTAGGCTGTGGCACCAGTGAGTAGGATACTTTTCTATTCCAAACCATATCCAGGGAGGGCTTACAGGTATGTTTCCTTTAAAGTCTGGCCCTTCCCCCTCTCCACTCCCACATTTCTGCTACTGCCAGTAACTTGAGGGGCCTAAGAAAAGGTTAGTTTTGGTATGCTTGGAAGGTCATACTGAAACAACAAGCAATAAATAAAAGACAAGTCTTGGACACCTTCCTAAGAGGCATAAGACTGAAAATGTTATAAAGAAAAGTATATCTAAATTAAGTGATGCAGTTTTACCTTATGATGCCTGACTTTCTCTCTCTTAAACATTAGTTTCTATGAGAAATGCAGTCAGGGGAAATTGATGGAATTATTCCAGCAGAGAAATTGACCTAAATGTTCAAAGACATTGATTCAAGGAAAATTTAAGAGATTATTTTGGTAATTGTTCTTTTCAAGATTTAATTGCCTAAAGTTGTATTGGATGAACACTGGTTCATTTCTGCTTTCAAAGGAAGTTCTGATTTTAGAGGGTGTGAAGACCTGTATCTGGTTAGATCTGTGTCCAAAATATAATAGTGTAAAACAGTGTCTTATTTAGTTGTCCAAGGCTGAATCCCCACTCTGTCATTCCGAGTGCAGAAGTGGGGGCCTGCAACGATTTAAGAAATTAATACTTGCCACTCGAGGCTGGTATTACACTCCCAGGGTTACAACTTCTCTCTGACCATAGGTGTCGACTCTGTGGGTGCTCCAGGGGTGGAGCACCCATGGAAGAAGGTGCTAAGCACCCACCGGCAGCTCCCCGCCCTGCCCCCTCCCTTCTAGCTTGTCTCTGCCGCGAACGCTGCGCTGTGTCATGCTTCTCCTCCTCCCTCCCAGCGCTTGCGCTTCAAAACAGCTGATTCGTGGGGCATGGAGGGAGAGGGAGGAGGGGAAACACGGTGCACTGGGGGAAGAGGTGGGGCTGGGGTGGGGATTTGGGGAAGGGATCCAATGGGGTGGGGTAGGAGGGGGTGGAGTTGGGGGGGGACTTCGGGGATGGGGTTGGAATGGGGGTGGGGCCGGGCAGGGAAAGAGTGGAGTCAGGGTAGGGGCAGGGAAAGGAACAGGGGGGCATGAGCACCCACTGGGGCAGGAGAAAGTTGACATCTATGTCTCTGAGCTTGGCTTGGTAAATGCTGCCACCTCCCAAATGCAAAAAAAACCCAAACTCCTTTGAACCCAGGAAGGAGCACTTGGGAATTCCTCCCCATGCAGTACCCTCAAGCCCTTTCACCCCCTGCCCCTCCAGGAAAGAGCTGAGAAAGAAAACAAAGAAAATTAGCTGTGGCTACCAGCTAATTAAACATGCACAAAACTCTTAGAATACCAAAAATCCAATCCTGTTCTTAAACATAAGTTTTATTAAAAACAAAGGAAAAAATTACATCTGGAACTTAGGCTTTTGCTAGATTTTAAAAGAGCAGTTACAAAAACCAAGCACCCAAAATAACTTTCTTGGGGATTCAGCTTAAAGGTTACAAGCAACAAAAGCATCTGGGGTTAGCACAGAGGCAATCCACAAACCAAAATAAAAAAAAATAAACCTAATTGTTTAAACATTCCCTATCCAAATAATTTCTTCTAGGTATAAAAGATGAATTTTCATACCCGGTTCAAGCCTTATACAGCATTGCTGCTCCGTCCCTACAGCCCAAAGAACAGATACAGGGAAAGTTTCTTTCCCAATTTTAAAAAGTTCTACCTTCCCATTGGCTCTTTTGGTCAGGTGCCCACTCCTTTTCTTTTACCTTTGGGCTTGTTAACCCTTTACAGGTAAAGCAAGAAGAGAACAGACCACGAGGGGTTTTACAACTAACTGGCTGGCTGGGTATCTATCAAAGGGAGCTACTCTCCCTCTTCCCCCACCTCCATGTATCACAGCCATGTGTGACTTTTTCCCTGATATGTCTTTAGCACTAAGGAGCATGTGTCCAAAATATATATCCTGTTCCCTGTGTGGGACTTGATTGTTTTTTGCATTTGTTGTGTGCTTACATGAACTCTTAAATGTATATTTAATGGAAAGAAGAAATAGCAAGTAAAAATCCTGTATGCTAGATGACTGAGGTCTTAAGATTCACATAGCTATAAAATAGGACAATACATTTATCATGGTGGATATCGCCATCTCATGAATTGAGTGAAGAAATGGCAGTATATCTTCTGACACACCCTAGTGCAGTGGTCCCCAACCTTTTTCATCTGGCGGGCGCCAGATGAAGGACTGTGGCGGTAGTCAAGCATCTGCCGAAATGCCGCCGAAATTTGGCGGCAACGCCTCTGGATGATGCTGCTTGTCGGTGGCAAGAGGCGTCATCCAGAGGCATCACTGCTGAAATACTGCAGAACTTCGGCAGCATTTGGTGGATCCTCAACTGCTGGCCAGGATATGGGCGCATTTAGATTCCCCTGCGGGCGCCATGGTGCCCACAGGCACTGCGTTAGGGATCCCTGCCCTAGTGTCTGTTTTCTGAAATGTATGTGGCAAGCCAAACAGAAGACAAGTCACACCTGTGGAGTTTATTTTTTACAAGAAGTTCTTTGCAAGCTGCATGAGTTCTGGCTGAACAAGGCAGCACAAAGTATCTAGTCAATTTAGAAAGTGTTTTAGAACATCCTCATAGGTGTCTGCTCAGTAGTCATTTTAATACAAACAAAAAGTAGTTCACTTGTCCATTTCAGGAGACATCCAGTAGCACAGCTTGTTTCCTTCTCAGTCTTTCTCTCACTTGGAAATAGCCGGAGTTGATATAATTCCATAACTTCCATTCTGCTTTGCCTCAGGCCAGGAGCATAGCATGGCTTCCTGGAAGGACTACATTTTCCAGTAATCTTTCTCAGTCTCCTCGAGACTTTCTAGGACCTTCTCTGAGACAGCTTTGTCCCTCACTGATCAGGGCGAAAGGTCTTCCAGCCTACTTTGTTCATGAACTCCTGTTGCTTTCCTCTGAAGACTTACAAGCCTATATACTCTGACAGTCCTTTATTCTAGAAATAATTACATAATGTTAAAATATGGTTTTAAAATGTTATGATCCCAAACTGTTATCTAATGAATTAAAATATACAAATAAATAAAGCAAGAAATAATTTGAAAATAATGAATTAAAATGATCACAACCTTTTGTAGTGTCCCAATTAAATAATCTGGAAGGTAGAAACACGATCCGTTATGCTGAGCCTAGGATAATCAAACAGGACCTGAAAATGAACTGAAACCCATACTGATCCTGAGCCAGACCTTTCAGGGGTTCAGTAGCCAGCATGTCTCATTTGGGCACTTAAATTAATGGTTAGATTTTTTTTTTTTTCTCAAAAGCGCTGTGCACCCAGAAGCTCTTGTTTTTCTCAGTGGAATCTGTTGGATGCTGAGCACTTTTGATAATCTGACCACTTAAATTAGGTACCTAAATTAGTTTTTTTTTGTTTGTTTGTTTTTAAATTTAGTCCCAATCGTGGGTTCTGGACATTCCAGAAAATCTGGCCCTAGACATCCAGTCACATCACTCTCTTCACACAAGTTATTCCCCCAAAATTCAGGTTTCAGAGTGGTAGCTGTGTTAGTCTGTATCAGCAAAAAGAACAAAGAGTACTTGTGGCACCTTATGCTCAGACTAACAAATTTATTTAAGCTTTTGTGGGTTAAAATCCACTTCACCGGATGCATGCAGTGGAAAATACAGTAGAAATATTATATATATTTTCCTGTATGCATCTGATGAAGTGGGTTTTAACCCATGAAAGCTTATGCTCAAATAAATTTGTTAGTCTCTAAGATACCACAAGTACTCGTTCTTTTCCCTCAAAATTATTCACTGTAAAGACCCACCCATTAAGTTACTTAAGTTCCCATTGGTCTGTTGCATAGTTTGGTTTTTAACTGTTTCCAGTTGTTAACCCTAGCCATTCCCACTGTATGTGGTGTTTTTGTTATAATCAACCTAAAAATTCTTCCCAGCCCTGGGATGCAATTTGCTCTGAAGAAAGATAGCACAGCAACCCTCCTAAAGGAAAGAAAATATATGTATTGTGTTAAGACTTACTGTGTAATGAATATTTTCATAATTTCACCACACAATTATGTGAGGTAGTTAATGGCTAAGGACAAAGTCATCTATACTTTCTGGTATGGCACTGGAGTAGAGATGCCACCCGATGAATTCTCCTTTACTGGAATTCAGCTTCCCGACACAAATCTCCTTAGAACTGGCTAAGAATGAGAGAACATGTGCCATAGAACATGCTTTGCTAATCCTCCAAGCAGAGCTACTATCTACGTCAGCATACTTGCCTGCCAACTAGATGTGGCCTCTGAGGTAGGGGACCACACTCTGGATGTGGTCAGTGAGTTTCCCTAGCATTTTCTTGGATGCTGTGGGGGTGCTGCTTCTTGAGTAAGATAAGCAAAAAGTTTCCCAACACTTCCCCCAGCTCCCTGGTGCATGATTTAGCCCTTAATGTTTGAAAAAGTGCTTTGAAGATCAAAAGTGCAATATAGGTAGTCACTGTTTATTTCTGTTATACAGAGAAAATACTCCACCTGTGCTTTAACTATTGATCTTGGCAGCTGTTTATTTAAAGTACTTTGTGAATTCATAGAGATGATCATTTAAATAAGCTTGTGGGGCAAAAGGTCCAAATGCTTACTCCTGCCAAAGCCAGCTTTCTGACCCAAAAGTAAGGGTGGATTAAATTTATGAGCAAAATTCTGGAGCTGTGCTAGTGTAAAAACCGTGTAAGGTTAGAATCAGGCTCTAAATCAGGGGTAGGCAAACTTTTTGGCCTTAGGGCCACATGTGGGTATGGAAATTGTATGGTGGGCCAGGAAAGGGGTTGGGATGCAGGAGGGCTCTGGGGAGGGGCTAGAGATGAGGCATTGGGGGTGCAGGAGGATGCTTCGGGGTGGGACTGAGGAGTTCAGAGGGCAGGAGGGAGATCAGGGCAGGGGTTTGGAGCACAGGAGGGAGTCAGGGTGGCAGACTCCAGGTGGCACTTGTCTCAAGCAGCTCCCGGAAACATGTCCCTCCCTCTGGCTCTTATGTGGAGGCGCTGCCAGGCGGCTCTGCATGCTGCCCTGTCCGCAGGTGCCGCCCCTGCAGCTCCCATTAGCTTCAGTTCCCAGCCAATGGGAGCTGCGGGGTCGGGGGCGTGGTTGGGGTGGGAGCAACGTGTGGAGCCCCTTGGCAGCCCTTACACATAGGAGCTGGAGGGGGGATGTGCCTCTACTCCCAGGAGCTGTGCAGAGTGAAGCGAGATGCTGACCCTACTCCCTGGTTGGAGTGCCAGAGCACGGCAAGCCCAAGATGCCACTTCCAAGCGGGAGCTCAAGGGCTGGATTAAAATGTCTGGAGGGCCGGATGTGGGCCCCAGGCTGTAGTTTGCCCACCCCTGCTCTAAATGTTCTACTAAAAGGCACTGTATTGTCACTATTACCTTTTTAAAATAGAAACGTTTGTTCCTGTACTTTTCACTAAGAAAAATTAGACAAAGTTGCTAATGTTTGTTTGAGCAATAAATACTCATAATTCTGTATGCAAACCTCTGAGTTCCTTCTGGGGTTAGAAATGTTTTCCAATTAAAAAGCAGCTTACAGAAAGTGAGCTGTGTTTATTTGTTGACTATTTACTAGTATTGACAGAATAGACAAGGGGTCTAACCCTTGAAATCAGTGTGAGTATTTCCATTGACTTCACCATCTTTTGGATCAGGATACTGGAATTGTTGCATCATCTTGCATTTTGGGTTAAATGCTAAATAGCAAAAGATGTAACACACGTGCCAGAATTATCAGTCTTCTCGTTCAAAAGCTGTACAATATATGACTTATTTATCATGACCAAATTTACATCCTGAAAAATGCCCCCCAATACCATAGTGTCTGGTGTTTTATACTGTATTAATCTGAAAGACAGGATTCTCTTCATGATCAGCTATGAAAAGTAGAGGGCTAATAATTTAGATGTCAACATTTTATACATCTTACATTACAGTATCAATTTTATAAACACTTTTGTAGTATTCTTGCAATCCTGGAGCTTTAATTCATGCTCTCAATTTTTTTATGGTCAAATTCTTTGAGATGTGTTGTCAGTTTTCAGTGCAGGAGGTGTTGCAACCTTGAAGGATCAGGCTCAAATTCTGCACAATATTCTTTCAGTTTCAGCTTTAATTTCCTTTTTCAGAATATCCTATAAAACTTTTTTAAAGTAATAACTGCCTCTTTGTACTTATTTAAATTATGTACTGTGTCAACCTGAAAACTAAGGTAAGATTTTACTTCTATTTAGGTCTAGAAATTGACAATAGGGGAAAAAATCTAAACTGGATCAATTTCTATATTACTAACTTGTTCAAGTAGCTCACCATTTGTGACCAGAACTGTTTCTATATGAAATAGTTATTTGGGTGGCAGGACATAATGCATAGAAATCTGCTTCAGTGCTGATGATACTAGTTCCAAGCAAAAAGCCACATTTATATAGATTGTTTCAGGGGCCAAATTTATTTCAGGTGTAATTCTTTTGTGATTGTTATAAAGTCACCCCTGGGATGAATTTGGCCTGAGATGTTTAGTTGAACTAATTCATCTTGATCACTTTCTCAAAAGCTTTAAAAACCTCACTGCACTGAAATGTAAAGTTGTAAACTATTACATTTTTATCAAACTTTGTTGTGATAAAATTATCTTAATTCAACAAAAAGAAAAGGAACTGAAATTTTGTGTTTTGATTATATTAAACTTTAAATATATTCCTTGGAAATGTTACTTAAGAATGATGCATTCCAAGGTGTTTTAAAATCCTTTTTGAGATGGGTGTTCATATTATTTAATGGATTTATAATTCTAGACATAACTGGTGTTTTTGCTAGTGATATTATGGCAGTGTCCATTTTCTACACAATAAGACTGTTTCGTTCCTTATGTATAATTTAGTGGAAGTACTCTTTCAAGAAAGGGATATATTAAGAATGCCTAATTTATTGTGATGTAGAGGTTACATCTGTGTGTGAATTCCAAGACTCTTGCATATCCAGGGCAAATTACCCCAAACTTAAATTGGGATTTATGGCTTGTGTCATAGTATAATTCCCAACTCTGAACCTTAGCGTCCAGGATATGGGTACTAGCCTAAAGTCCTCTAAGCTTAATTACCAGCTTAGATTCTGTAGCGCTGCCACCAATCAGGAATTCCAGGGCCTGATACCCTCTGGTCCCCCCCAAACCCTTCCCTGGAGACCCCCAAGACCCAGATTCCTTGATTCTCACAACAAAGGGGAATAAACCATTTCCCTTCCCCCTCCTTTCTTCCTCCCAGCTCTTTCCCGCCCTGGGTACACTAGGAGACCACCGTGATTCAACTCCTTGAATCACCACCCCGAGAGGAATGTTATCTTCCCCCTCCCTTCTTCCCCAGAGAGAGATACAGAGATAAACGCAGAGAGCAGGTTTTTCTTCCCTCCTCCTTTTCCTTTCTCCCACCAATTCCCTGGTGAGTGCAGACTCTCTTCCCTGGAGTCTTACAAAAGATAACCAAAATAAATCAATTAGATTTAAAAAAAAAAAAGAGGAAAACTTTAATAAAGAAGGAAAAACATAAAAATTGTCTCTGTAATCAAGATGGTAAATATACAGGGTTTTTATAGCTTATAGACAATAGAAAGAAGCTTTCTCCAGCAGAAACACAATTTAAGCTACTTCCAGCAAGTACACATCTGCAAATAAAGAAAAACAAGTTAAAAGACTATAACCGCCTTTTTACTTACTCAATATTCTGAATAGATAAGAGACTGTAGCAGGGAGATTGGCAGAAACCTGGTTGCACCTCTAGTCCCGTCCAGGACTCAGAGAGAACAACGCACAAACCCAAAACCCACAAAACAAATGCTTCCCTCCACCTAGATTTGAAAGTATTTTGTTTCCTGATTGGTCCTCTGGTCAGGTGTTTGGGTCCCTGTTTGTTAACCCTTTACAGGTAAGAGACATTAACCCGTAACTATCTGTTTATGACAGCTTGACCTTCAGCTTCAAAAAATTTAGAGGACATCACACCTGATTGTTCAAACATTCACAATTAGTAACTTTCCATTTCATTAGCAAGTGTGTATTCAAGGCTATGTATTTCAAAGTACTTCCTTGGTTCTTAAATGCTTAGTTGTGTGCCTTGTAATGTTACCTGGGTCATGTTATAAACACCTAGAAATGTACTGTAGTATCTCTTGTGTCCAGCTGATTTCTCAAAAATAAAATAGAAAAGATATATCCAGAGTTCTGATGCCACTTCAGAATTCGTCTTGTGCAGTTTTTAAAATTTTCAGGATAAAGTCAAATTTTTACCTGAATATCTGTTGTGTACATTTAAGAGTATAAATAATCATTTAAATGAGTTACTGCCATATTGATATGGTGTCTGCAAGGGTGGGTGTGAGTTCTGCTACATAAACTGTTCCTGAACACGTCTTTCTAGATGACTGTTCCTGTGTAAATGTCACTCTTAAAGATGGTAGCTTGTTTGACTTTTTGGGGATTGAGGGGAAGCCCCTTACTGCTATAACGGAGGAAGATATTAAGAGTACTGGTAAGAACTATACTCCTGTATTAATTTTGCAATGGCAATAGAGTGAATCAGTGTTGTTATTACTACAGTACTTATGGGCATTGACCTAGTCTTATGTTTGCAGCAGATCTAGCAAAATAAGGGGAACTGTTGGATGTGCTGGCTATGAAATATCCTATGGCACTTCTTGTTGTAAGAGCAGCGTTTTCAACCCTATTTTCCTGGTCACAATCCAATGTGAATAATTACATTCTGATGAACTAAACTTCCTGTGCAGTTTCAGGTACACATGGTGCCCTTATCATCCACTCCTAAACTGTTGTGCAGTGCCTTTGCTCACTGTTAAAAATGCTGCTGTGCTCCAGTTCCAAGGTATCTGTCTTGGGGCACATCTACACTAGAAAGTTGTTCCTTTTTTTTACTGGCAGAAGTTCTGCAGGTGTTCTACAGCTGACGTAGCTCTTTCAGCTGTGTGCGTTCACATTTGGCTCCCTTTGCTGGTGCAATGTGTCCTTGCAGCATCAGGCCACATTGCTAAAGGACACCAAACACTGGGTAACATCCCAGTGTGCCCCATGCCACAGTCTGGCATGCTACCGTGGGGGAAGTTTTTGCAGTATATTGTGGTGCTGCTGCCATGTTTAGTGGCATACCTTCACTTGTCTCAGAGAACTATGGAAGTTTGGGGTCAAATTTCCACAAATCTTTGTTCCATCTCATAATCTATTCCTTTTTGCCACTATCGCTATGGATATTCACCCAGAGCAGTTATTCTCTCCCCATGAGCCCTGGGTGCTTCTGTGCTGTTTTAGCTCAAAGCCCTGCCCAACAGCAGCATGCTTTCAGCACAAGGCTTCCCCCAGCCTGGTTACTCTTGCAGGGTGATCCCAACAGCCCTTCCAGTCTCAAATCACCCCAAAGCCATCTCCCCTGTAGTGTCCAGTCCCTCTCACTGATCGTTACAGAAGTTATCAAGATTTCTGCCTCCAAAGAAACAGAATGTTCACTAGCCTGGTAGGTTAGTGGAGGCTTTTACCATTTAGTTTTATATACAGCACTGAGATGGATTTGTAAAAGTGAAACAAGCGTATTAACAACAGAGCCTAGGTTTAAGTGATATTAAGTAGAAGGAGTAGGGATAGAAATGGCTAGAAACAAAAGTGAAAAAATATGCTTCTAAGACTAAAATCTAACAAACTCTAGCGTCCCTTGTTCCAAGTAGCTTTCTCACCAGTCATTCTTCCAGGATCAACATAAAGCCTGAAGCACTTAGGGCTTGTCTACATCAGAAAGTTGCAGCGCTGGTGAGGGAGTTACAGCGCTGCAACTTTGAAGGTGTACACATCTGCAGGGCATCACCAGCGCTGCAACTCCCTGTTTGCAGCGCTGGCCGTACTCCCGTTTTGTCTCGGGTGTAGAGGATCCAGCGCTGGTGATCCAGCGCTGGTAATGCAATGTAGACACTTACCAGCGCTTTTCTTGACCTCCGTGGAATAAGCAGGTATCCCAGCATACCTGAGGATACCTCTCTGGTAATCAAGAAAACTCCTCTGCCCTGTGCTCACCTGACCCCTCCTTTAAATCCCCCGGGAAATTTAAAAAATCACCTTCCTGTTTGCTCAGTCAGGCGTGGAGTGCAATTAATCAATCAATCATTCAGCGACCATGCCTCCACGCAACAAACGAGCCCCAGCATGGACCAATGCAGAGCTGCAGGATCTAATTAGTGTGTGGGGAGATGAGGCTGTTCAAACACAGCTGCGCTCCAGAAGGAGAAACTACGATACCTATGGTCAGATATCGCAGTCCATGCTGAGAAGGGGCCACGAACGGGACGCCTTGCAATGCAGAGTAAAAATTAAGGAGATGAGGAGTGCATACTGCAAAGCCCGTGAGTGAAACCGACGCTCAGGAGCAGCCCCCACAACCTGCAGGTTTTACAAGGAGCTGGATGCCATACTTGGGTGTGACCCCACCGTGAATCCTAGGAGCACGATGGAGAGTTCAGAGCAGGGAGAAGTGGGGGATGGTGTAGAGGATGAATACAGTGATGCTACTGGCGTTGAGGGGGACACCCCAGAGTCTCAGGACACAGGCAGCCAGGAGCTCTTCTCCAGCCCTGAGGAGACTAGCCAGTCACAGCAGCTGGAAGCGGACGTTGATGAGGAAGCTGAGGATCGTGCTCGTGGTAAGTAGATTGCAATGCTCTGTCCGTCCCCCACCCCCCCCTTCCAAGCGGGAAACCTGCCCTGCGGTGTGCTTCTTCCTCACCGATCCCCCCTTCCAAGCGGGAAACCTGCCCTGCGGTGTGCTCTGTCCGTCCCCCACCCCCCCTTCCAAGCAGGAACCGTGTCCTGCGGGGTGCTTCTTCCTCACCGATCCTCCCTTCCAAGCGTGAAACCTGCCCTGCGGTGTGCTCTGTCCGTCCCCCACCCCCCCTTCCAAGCAGGAACCGTGTCCTGCGGGGTGCTTCTTCCTCACCGATCCCCCCTTCCAAGCGTGAAACCTGCCCTGCGGTGTGCTCTGTCCGTCCCCCACCCCCCCTTCCAAGCGGGAAACCTGCCCTGCGGTGTGCTCTGTCCGTCCCCCACCCCCCCTTCCAAGCGGGAAACCTGCCCTGCGGTGTGCTCTGTCCGTCCCCCACCCCCCCTTCCAAGCGGGAAACCTGCCCTGCGGGGTGCTTCTTCCTCACCGATCCCCCCTTCCAAGCGGGAAACCTGCCCTGCGGTGTGCTCTGTCCGTCCCCCACCCCCCCTTCCAAGCGGGAACCGTGTCCTGCGGGGTGCTTCTTCCTCACCGATCCCCCCTTCCAAGCGGGAAACCTGCCCTGCGGTGTGCTCTGTCCGTCCCCCACCCCCCCTTCCAAGCGTGAAACCTGCCCTGCGGTGTGCTCTGTCCGTCCCCCACCCCCCCTTCCAAGCGGGAAACCTGCCCTGCGGTGTGCTTCTTCCTCACCAATCCCCCCTTCCAAGCGTGAAACCTGCCCTGCGGTGTGCTCTGTCCGTCCCCCACCCCCCCTTCCAAGCGTGAAACCTGCCCTGCGGTGTGCTCTGTCCGTCCCCCACCCCCCCTTCCAAGCGGGAACCGTGTCCTGCGGGGTGCTTCTTCCTCACCAATCCCCCCTTCCAAGCGGGAACCGTGTCCTGCGGGGTGCTTCTTCCTCACCGATCCCCCCTTCCAAGCGTGAAACCTGCCCTGCGGTGTGCTCTGTCCGTCCCCCACCCCCCCTTCCAAGCGGGAACCGTGTCCTGCGGGGTGCTTCTTCCTCACCGATCCCCCCTTCCAAGCGGGAAACCTGCCCTGCGGTGTGCTCTGTCCGTCCCCCACCCCCCCTTCCAAGCGGGAAACCTGCCCTGCGGGGTGCTTCTTCCTCACCGATCCCCCCTTCCAAGCGGGAAACCTGCCCTGCGGTGTGCTCTGTCCGTCCCCCACCCCCCCCTTCCAAGCGTGAAACCTGCCCTGCGGTGTGCTCTGTCCGTCCCCCACCCCCCCTTCCAAGCGGGAACCGTGTCCTGCGGGGTGCTTCTTCCTCACCGATCCCCCCTTCCAAGCGGGAAACCTGCCCTGCGGTGTGCTCTGTCCGTCCCCCACCCCCCCTTCCAAGCGGGAAACCTGCCCTCCGGTGTGCTCTGTCCGTCCCCCACCCCCCCTTCCAAGCGTGAAACCTGCCCTGCGGTGTGCTCTGTCCGTCCCCCACCCCCCCTTCCAAGCGGGAAACCTGCCCTGCGGTGTGCTTCTTCCTCACCGATCCCCCCTTCCAAGCGTGAAACCTGCCCTGCGGTGTGCTCTGTCCGTCCCCCACCCCCCCTTCCAAGCGGGAACCGTGTCCTGCGGGGTGCTTCTTCCTCACCGATCCCCCCTTCCAAGCGTGAAACCTGCCCTGCGGTGTGCTCTGTCCGTCCCCCACCCCCCCTTCCAAGCGTGAAACCTGCCCTGCGGTGTGCTCTGTCCGTCCCCCACCCCCCCTTCCAAGCGGGAAACCTGCCCTGCGGGGTGCTTCTTCCTCACCGATCCCCCCTTCCAAGCGGGAAACCTGCCCTGCGGTGTGCTCTGTCCGTCCCCCACCCCCCCTTCCAAGCGGGAAACCTGCCCTGCGGTGTGCTTCTTCCTCACCGATCCCCCCTTCCAAGCGTGAAACCTGCCCTGCGGTGTGCTCTGTCCGTCCCCCACCCCCCCTTCCAAGCGGGAACCGTGTCCTGCGGGGTGCTTCTTCCTCACCGATCCCCCCTTCCAAGCGGGAAACCTGCCCTGCGGTGTGCTCTGTCCGTCCCCCACCCCCCCCTTCCAAGCGTGAAACCTGCCCTGCGGTGTGCTCTGTCCGTCCCCCACCCCCCCTTCCAAGCGGGAAACCTGCCCTGCGGTGTGCTTCTTCCTCACCGATCCCCCCTTCCAAGCGTGAAACCTGCCCTGCGGTGTGCTCTGTCCGTCCCCCACCCCCCCTTCCAAGCGGGAACCGTGTCCTGCGGGGTGCTTCTTCCTCACCGATCCCCCCCTTCCAAGCGTGAAACCTGCCCTGCGGTGTGCTCTGTCCGTCCCCCACCCCCCCTTCCAAGCGTGAAACCTGCCCTGCGGTGTGCTCTGTCCGTCCCCCACCCCCCCCTTCCAAGCGGGAACCGTGTCCTGCGGGGTGCTTCTTCCTCACCGATCCCCCCTTCCAAGCGGGAAACCTGCCCTGCGGTGTGCTCTGTCCGTCCCCCACCCCCCCTTCCAAGCGGGAAACCTGCCCTCCGGTGTGCTCTGTCCGTCCCCCACCCCCCCCTTCCAAGCGTGAAACCTGCCCTGCGGTGTGCTCTGTCCGTCCCCCACCCCCCCCTTCCAAGCGGGAAACCTGCCCTGCGGTGTGCTTCTTCCTCACCGATCCCCCCCTTCCAAGCGTGAAACCTGCCCTGCGGTGTGCTCTGTCCGTCCCCCACCCCCCCTTCCAAGCGGGAACCGTGTCCTGCGGGGTGCTTCTTCCTCACCGATCCCCCCTTCCAAGCGTGAAACCTGCCCTGCGGTGTGCTCTGTCCGTCCCCCACCCCCCCTTCCAAGCGTGAAACCTGCCCTGCGGTGTGCTCTGTCCGTCCCCCACCCCCCCTTCCAAGCGGGAAACCTGCCCTGCGGGGTGCTTCTTCCTCACCGATCCCCCCTTCCAAGCGGGAAACCTGCCCTGCGGTGTGCTCTGTCCGTCCCCCACCCCCCCTTCCAAGCGGGAAACCTGCCCTGCGGTGTGCTTCTTCCTCACCGATCCCCCCTTCCAAGCGTGAAACCTGCCCTGCGGTGTGCTCTGTCCGTCCCCCACCCCCCCCTTCCAAGCGGGAACCGTGTCCTGCGGGGTGCTTCTTCCTCACCGATCCCCCCTTCCAAGCGGGAAACCTGCCCTGCGGTGTGCTCTGTCCGTCCCCCACCCCCCCTTCCAAGCGTGAAACCTGCCCTGCGGTGTGCTCTGTCCGTCCCCCACCCCCCCTTCCAAGCGGGAAACCTGCCCTGCGGTGTGCTTCTTCCTCACCGATCCCCCCTTCCAAGCGTGAAACCTGCCCTGCGGTGTGCTCTGTCCGTCCCCCACCCCCCCGTCCAAGCGGGAACCGTGTCCTGCGGGGTGCTTCTTCCTCACCGATCCCCCCCTTCCAAGCGTGAAACCTGCCCTGCGGTGTGCTCTGTCCGTCCCCCACCCCCCCTTCCAAGCGTGAAACCTGCCCTGCGGTGTGCTCTGTCCGTCCCCCACCCCCCCTTCCAAGCGGGAACCGTGTCCTGCGGGGTGCTTCTTCCTCACCGATCCCCCCTTCCAAGCAGGAACCAAGGCATCCCACTAACATGGGAGAATTTTAAGCAAAAGTACTCACCCCATTGCTAGACATGTCTTAGCTTTCTTGAACTCTACAGTGTTATGTGAGGTATGTGAGAGGGATGCTACCTACAGTTTCCAATGTCCTTCAAAAGTTGATAATAAACAATGATGCCCCTGTGTATTACATGTCTCTATCTCTATTTTTTCTAGACAACTCGAGTAATGCGGCTGTGTCACCGGCCTCACGTAGATTGCAGAATTTGAGGCGCCATCCTAGGAAATCAAAAGAGGAGCTGATCAAGACCGTTCTGAACCACTACAACAGGGAAAGTAGGAAGACTGAGGAGTGGAGAAAAAGTGTACAGGAATGGAGGCTGACTGAAAGCAGGAGACAGGAATTGTCTGCCAAAAGAATAGCCAGGCAGATGATGAGACTCCTGTCTCGCCAAACCAAGTCTTTTGAGTCTCTTGTAGCCATGCAGGCAAATATATACCGTGATAACCCACAGGCTTCCAAAAGCAATGTTCCTTGTCCCCCTGTGTATCCTCAAAATAGCTTTATGCAGCACCCAGTTCCTTATTATCATCAGCTGCCCCCAACACCTATAACATCACCTAGTAACCAAGATATGTTTAATTCTTACCCAGTGCACTCCACCCCCATCATTCTGCAGCAAAGTAATGGTGAGTTGCATCAGACGGTTACAATTGAGTAAAATAGGAAATAGTAAAACCTCTGAATGTACTGTGAACCACCCATACCCCCTTACCTGTTTTTTACTGTATGACAAATAAAAGGTTTTGGTTTGTATTTCTTTCCATATGTTTTATTGGTGATAGAAATGGCTAATTATACACAGCAAGGTAAAGCAAAGCACAACACATGCACCAAACATTACTGCTGGCTCTCAGCATCAAATTGCTCCCTTATAGCATCCCTAATCCTTGAAGCCCTTTCCTGGGCCTCCCTATTAGCCCTGCTCTCTGGCTGAGCAAACTCATTCTCCAAACGTATAACCTCGGAGGTCCATTCCTCACTGAACCTTTCACCCTTCCCTTCACAAATATTATGGAGGGTGCAGCACGCGGATATAACTGCGGTAATGCTGCTTTCCATCAAATCTAGCTTCCCGAACAGACTGCGCCAGCGAGCTTTCAAACGGCCAAAAGCACGCTCCACAGTCATTCTACAGCGGCTCAACCTGTAGTTGAAACGTTCCTTGCTCCTGTCAAGCTTCCCAGTATATGGTTTCATGAGCCATGGCATTAATGGGTAAGCGGGGTCTCCCAGAATCACGATGGGCATTTCCACGTCCCCTACTGTTATATTGTGATCTGGGAAAAAGGTCCCGGCCCTAAGCCTCCTGAACAGGGCACTGTTCCTAAATATGCGTGCATCGTGCACCTTTCCAGGCCATCCAGAGTAAATGTCAGTGAAATGCCCACGGTGATCCACAAGCGCTTGCAGAACCACAGAGAAGTACCCCTTGCGATTAATATACTCCGATGCCAGGTGGGGTGGAGAGATAATAGGAATATGCGTCCCATCTACTGCCCCTCCACAGTTAGGGAAGCCCATTTCTGCAAAGCCATCTAAAATGTCCTGCACGTTACCAAGAGTCACGGTTCTTCTTGTCAGTGTTCGATTAATGGCCCTGCAAACTTGCATCAGCGCCATTCCAACGGTGGACTTTCCCACTCCGAACTGGTTCGCCACAGATCGGAAACAGTCTGGAGTTGCCAGCTTCCAGATTGCAATAGCCACCCGCTTCTCCACAGAAAGGGCATCTCTAAATCTCGTGTTCATGCGCCGCAGGTTGGGGGCGAGATCATCACAAAGTCCCATGAAAGTGGCTTTCCTCATACGAAAGTTCTGCAGCCAC
The DNA here is from genome assembly GCF_025201925.1 of Gopherus flavomarginatus. NCBI lineage: Eukaryota > Metazoa > Chordata > Testudines > Testudinidae > Gopherus > Gopherus flavomarginatus. The sequence continues at coordinate 183,964,218 of NC_066619.1, forward strand.
TGCTCGTCATCCCATGATTGCAGGACGATGTGATCCCACCACTCAGTGCTGGTTTCCCGAGCCCAAACGCGCCGGTCCACGGAGCAGAGCACGTCTGTTATTGCCACTAGCATTGTACTGTCTGCATATTGATGCGATTCAGTACCATCGTCCGACTCCTCAATGTCAGTCACACGCACATTTAGCAGCCTAAGGATTAGATCCACAGTAAGGCGAGATGTGCTGGCAATAGTCATTAGTAAGGTATTCAGTACCTGAGGATCCATTCTTGAAAGATAATGCAGAAAAACCGCTTTAGAGTCACAATGCTGCCACAGTGCTCCGCATGTGTACCAAAGCAACGCTGGCCGTTGGAACAGGAACAGGAAGCAGAAGGACAATCACACTTCCTTCCCCTTCCCACAAGCCCCAGCGCCGCTGTGGGACGAGGTGCCCTGTGGGATAGCCGCCCACAATGCATCACTCCCAACAGCGCTGCAGTGTGGCCACATCTAACAGCACTTACAGCGCTGCTAGCAGTAAGTGTGGACACTCTGCAGCGCTGGCCCTATACAGCTGTCCTAATACAGCTATAACAACCAGCGCTGCAAAGTTTTAGATGTAGACATGGCCTTAGTTTCTTTGTTGCCTCAGGTAAAGGATGTTAAAATGGCTTTTTGCCTGTTTGTTTTCTCAGTCAATTGACCCTGTTTAAGAGTCAGGAAGGGGTGCAGTCTGCATCCTCTTTCAAGGTTAAGTGGTCATCTTCCCCAGCTTGCTTGCCTGATGATGATGATGATGGCTTTGTTTACAGTGTATGTAAATGTGCTTTTTCTGTTTGTTTTAGGTCACACCTGACTTAATTTACACAGGATACACAGTCAAGTCTGTGAAACAACATTTCTTTGTCTAGGTTGGGCTGTACTTGGGCACTGGCTGCTAAACATGTTTGAGGAATGTTTCCAGCACACATCTAGAACTCTTTTTATACACTGCCTGTACATACAGCACACAATAGTATTAATGATCTGCAGGTTACCAGTTTGCATATGACACCTTTCAGATACTGTTGTCATAATCTGTGAGTTGGGGAAGTGACTGTTTTGAGGCCTGATGAGATTTATGGCATAGGATGCCCTCTGACAGTTGGCATTGAGGTGTTCCCTGATCACAGCTGCTATCTTGCCATCAGAAATATGGATGAGATAGATATCTACTGAGCTGACTTGACCATTGTAAGTATAGAGTAAGACGATCTTTTGTATCTGCAGAACTGAGGATGACTGAGAATGAGCAGCTGAAACACTTGCAGGTACCTGCTGACCAGCTATACAGTGTAGAGCAGCGATCTTGGGGACCAAATGATGAACATAGAGTGGGTGGGATTGGATTGTAATGCAAACCTGGGACAACTTGCATTGGCTCCAGAATTTTTGGATGCAGAAGCCCACGTTCCTGGAGTAGTTGTACCAAACTCTCCTAAACCATGCAATGCAAGAGAGGCAGATGAGAGCTGCTCTGATAGTGAGGAAATGGATGGCAGTCTGTCTTGAAATTTGCAACCCCAAATTGCTACTGGTCAGAGGGCAGCCAGTTTGGGGTTGGAAAATCTGTTGTGGGGGCAGTTGTCGTCCAAGTGTGCAAAGCGATTTAATTGTGCCCTGCTCTACAGGGTGGTCACACTGGGCAATGCCCAGGAAATAGAGGGATTTGATGGGCTTTCCTAATTATGGTGGAGTGATTTTTGTTTCATTGACTTATGTAGCCTTACACCAAGACACCTGGACAGAAGCAAGGACAGATTTAACTATCACCTGAACCGGTGCAGCAGGGTTGTGGAGTGTGCCTTTGGAAGACTGAAGGCCAGATGGAAATGTCTCATGATTAGGCTGGATCTCAAGAAATATTTTTAATGTTTTTGCTGCATGTTGTGTGTTGCATAACATCTGTGAAGTCCGGGGTAAGGTGGATAGGTTCTCTGGTAACTTTGAGCTGCCTTATTGCAGGCCAGTTACTGGTGCCACTACAGGTGCTGTGCAGTTGAGGGGAACTCTGAGCGCAGACAGTAGTTGGACAGTGTGTGTCACACTAATTACTGCACAGATGGTAATTAACTTATCAGTTTTTTGGGGAGGAGACTATTGCTTTGGGAAATTGTCAGCTCTGTACTATAAGACAAAATTAAATCTGGGTTTTTGCAGAGTAGAACTTCAAAAAATGTGGTGTGACTGGAGTGTAAGGTGTGGTCATATAACTGCATCACACTGGGCAGTAGATGTATTCACAGCATTTCTTTATTATTCTGTGGGGTTGAACGCGAAGGATACTGTTGCTGGGAGGATTGGAGTCCCATGGAGGAGCTTGTTTGGCACTGGCCAGAAGGAATTGTTCTCCAGGCTGAGTGCTGGCCTTTGATTGTTCTGACCAATAAGGTGCTCCAGCATCGGGATCTTTCTTTTAAAAAAGAAATATATGATTTCTTTGTGCACCCCCTGCTCCTGCTATTCCTGAGTCTCATGGACTCCAGACTGTGTGGCCCAGCTAACCCATTGTGCTTGAGAACCACTGGTGTAGACAAATATGAACAGTCGTCATGAGCCTTTAACAGTACACAGCTTAGTGTGTGTGTGTGTGTGTGTGTGTGTGTGTGTGTGTCTTTTAAAGTATTTTAGACATGGGGAAGTTGTTTTTTTTTCGGGGGGGGGCTTTCATATCTTTAGTGATAGTGTGGCAAAGATGGCTAAACTTATTACAGATGGTCATGATCTTTGAGGATATAGTGGGGGTCTTGGAAAGCCAGAGAAAGGAGCTGCTTGAGAGCGCTGGCAGTTGACTGGGGCTGTATGCTTCTGGGTTCTTCAAAATGATCACCCAAGAAATCTTTTTAAAATAGTAGAATGGGAAAGTGTTCTCTTGTGACAGAAGAAACAAAGGCAAAGATTAAATACTAATGGCTGAAAAAAATCACGTGAAATTGTGCCCAAATAGTGCAAAATTGTTCAAGTTAAGAATAGCGGAAGGTCCCTGTAGCCACTGGTTAGTTAATTCTGTGAATGTACCTCACTTTGTTGCTCCCTCCTTCCAATGCAATGCAAGTAACTGTAGTTTTAAAGTCACTGCAAGTACTTTGTTTGTTACCATGATATTGAATTTTACTGGTTTGAAGCAAGTAATATTTCTGTTTTTCTGATTTTGGACTGTTGCCTAGTACTGCCATTTCATGCTCTTAAACTAAAGCTACTAATTCGAAACAGAATTTTTCTCCCCATGCATGGCTACTATTTTGAGAAGGGGGTGGAGGGGAAGAGGAGAATATTTCGGGAACAAGCAAAATGGCCTGAATTACTGAGACCGTCCTAGTAAATTAAACCTGTGACATACTATACTTTGAGGAAGCATCTTGTAACCCCCATATTACTTATCTGTATATAACTTTTTGATATTGCATATAAAGCATGCTATGTGAGATATCAGGGGAAGGTTATGATCGGCTGAAAGTCACTGTTATATCTAAATGTGTATATCTTTAGTGCATGTGAAGTTATGAGATTGTGTTGTATGGTTGTCACTAAAACATGCTGTAAGTTGGGGAATCAGCTAGACATTAGCTCCTCAGAGACAACAGCGAGGAAAGTAACCAATGCCTGGGTGGGGTGTAAAACAATCCATTAACAGCCATTGCCCATCAAGGGAGCTACAATTCAGTGACTCGCCTGCATGAGGCCACACCAGGGGAATTGCTCAGCCTTGCCTGTGGACTCAGCAATGCCCACCAGACATGCCTGGACTTGTTCTCCAAGCACATGGGACTGAGGGTATAGACTAGATGAGTTGCAGAATGTATTCTGCACTGAATCTTGAAAGTAGCAGGACTCAAGATGGGACTGTAATTCAGAGTGTTTTACTACAAATCTGAAGGAAAAACAGTGCATTGTGCATTTTACTCTGCATTTTGGGAGTCTGACAGTACGGTGCACTCAACTTTAATTAAACACCTATGAGAAAAAACTCTCAGAAAAGTGCAAGGGAGGTAGTTTACAAAGTCTTTCATCTTCAGGGCTCTGGTACATGTTCTGTCCAAGTCAGTAGTGATGGAAAGTTGTTGGCCTGATCATTTGCAGCTAGCAGTATTTCCCTGTGAGTCCATTATTTCAATGTCATCATAGGGTGGATATGCAGCTTGACTAGAGGGGGAAAAATAGATGAAGAGCCTTTAAGTTTCAGGGAGGGAGAGTTCTCAGTGTAACCCTTCTGCCAGGCCGAATTGATAGTAGCAAGGGCCGGGTTCAATACATAGGGGTCCCTTCCCTATAACGTAATGCAAAACCAGCTCGAGCCCCCACCCAGTGACATGGGGAAAATCTTACACACATCCCTGAGTGCCTCAAAGAGGCAGTACTTCCTCTCTCGCAAGCACAGGGTCCCAGTGTAGCAGAAAATGTTTAATACATGAGATAAACAACAAGCATTAAATTGGGAAAACACCTCAACTAGAGTTCATAGATCAGACCATGAGCAAAGACCCACCCCAGGAAATTGGGCTGTGTCCTTTTCCCTGGGCTCATAAGTCCAGCAACCCCAAAATCACCCCAAGACTCCAAAGTCCAATACCCCAAATGTCCCTAGAGTCCAGCAACCCAAAGATCACCCACAGTCCCAAAAGTTCCGCAACCCAAAAGTCTCTGTTCTGGGTCAGTGCAGCCCCAGAATTCAAGAGTCTTATCTGCAGGGTTTTTCCTCCCCCCAGCCTGGGTGGAAAGGGGCACCTTATGTGGTCCGGGGCCGACTGCCCTGCCTCACCGTGGGGTTCTGCTTCCGCCATCCCCACAAACTGCTCAGCTCCGCTCTGCCAGCTGCTCTGCTCCATCAGCCGTCCCATGATCCGTTCCAGCCAGCCTCGCAAACTGCTCAGCTCCGCTCGCTCTGTAGGCCGCTCCAACTGTCCCACAAACTGCTCCGCTCTGCCAGCTGCTCTGCTCTACCAGCCGTCCTGTGATCTGCTCCAGCCGTCCCCGCAAACTGCTCAGCTCCATTTGCTTCGTGAGCACTCCAGCTGTCCCCATAAACTGCTCTGCTTCGCTCTACCAGCTGCTCTGCTCCGCAATATAGCTTCAGGCTCCCTCACTAGTTATCACAGCACTCAGTGCTCTCAGCTCAGTAATTTTAGCTCTTTAGTGATTTCAGCTCATATAGGGGAGCCCCAGTGCTGGTGCACCATCAGACCAAAGTGAGTTCAGCTCAGTAACCTGTAACTAGATTCTTAAGGGAATCAAAAATCAGCTCTGATGTTCAACAGTGGAGAGAGAAGGAGAAGGTGCAATTGATGCTTCTGGCTCACACAAGAGGCCCACACCACCAGGTACAGATATCTGTCCCCAGCCTCTTTCAGGTCACTGGGTTTTGGGACCCATGTCCCTTGTCTAGCGAGTGCTACTTAGTTGATGGTGAGACTCTCTGTCATAAAACAGTTTCATAGTTCCTCATTTACATAATTAGGGTGACAACACTTTATTCCTTCTGCCCCAATAACAAAGAAATTGGGGATCCCACAGCTGTGACAGTAACCATTTTAGGCTGCCGTGGGCTATGCTAAGCGGGGTGGGTGTGCCTATGCAAACACGATCAGCCTCTGAAATTCTTTTCCACACTCGCTGTAATTCACCACCAGATGTCAGAGTAGAGCTCATCCTGACTCTGCTTACATCAGTATTATCCTTCTGCTTGAGATGCCCGGGAGTGAAATACTTTAGTGCGTGGGGGTTTTAAATAGCCATTAAAGGGCTGGGTTCTTGGCCATTATAAGGTGGTTTCACTTTTAGCCTTGGGGAATCCAGAAACACACAGGTGATGTATAGTCAGCCGCCGCCTCCTCTCCTCCATGTCCTGTGATGAACACAGATCAGTGGGTTCCTGAGGATCAGTGTCAACAACTCTAAAAGGTTGTGATTCCTAATAGGATCTATTCCTTATCAGATCATGCTACCTCCTTTCCCATTGTCATCACTAACTCCACCGTGCTTGCCATATTCCAGAGTTGTAACCTGAATGTCTCATTCCATCCCTCTTACCAATTTCTGTTTACTTTTATTTTTGTGGCATCTCTAAAATCCAGTATTTCATGTCCAGCTGTAATGTTGAAACCTATGTCTAATACATTCACCATCTCGCGTTCTACTCCATCAGCCTTCTTCTTTCTAGTCTCCCTGTGTCTCATCTCACCCCACACCAGTCTGTTCTCAACTCCTCACACTTATCACCATCAAGGCCTTGCAGAATTCTGCACTGCCTATTTCTCCTCCTAGGCCACGTCCAGACTAGGGTATTAAAATCGATTTTAGATACGCAACTTCAGCTACGTGAATAACGTAGCTGAAGTCGAATTTCTAAAATCAAGGTACTCACTCGTCCAGACGGCGCGGCATCGATGTCCGCGGCTCTCCGTGTCGATTCCGGAACTCTGTTCGGGTTGATGGAGTTCTGGAATCGATGTAAGCGCACTCGGGGATCGATACATCGCGTCCAGACTAGACGCGATATATCGATCCCCGAGCAATCGATTTTAACCCGCCGATGCCGCGGGTTAGTCTGGACGTGGGCTTAGTCTCATTACTCCTCACTTCTGTTGTCTTTCTCCCACTTGCTACTTCCTTCTTCCGGGTTGCCTCATCCTTGCTGCTACGTCTGTCTTCCTGTGTAGCAAATGATCTCAATCTTCTTCAAATCCCTCCTCAAAATGCACTCTTTTGCTCAGCCTTTCAGTAATGACCTCTGCAAGATTTCTCTCTTCACCCTAAACTTGTTTATCACCTCAGTGTCAGAACTAGATTTTAGCGTCATTAGGAGAGGGGGCATATTTTTATACTGTCAAGCAACTTCTGATACCATTCTCTAGAGTTGCTTAAAGCAGATTAGAAAAATCAAATGACTGGAGATCTTGGCATTTGGATCAGTGTTACAAGCGGAAAGGTATGGTGGCAAAGCTGCAGTCCAGAATGGTGAATCTCCTCCTTGGCAACACTACAGGAAGAAGCATTGCTATATGTACATGGCATGTGTTCATGGATTTTCGTAATTCAAATAAATGTTATTTTTAGCATTTCTTAATGGAGGTTGTAAAATATTTTACAATCGTATGCATTTACATTGCACTTCACAAGACACGGATAAGATACACTTCCTGCTTTGAAGAACTTAAAATATAAAAAGATGCAGACAATCAAAAGATAAAAAGCTAATAATTTTGTTTTTTATTCATGAAGGGTTCCCAAAACACAAAGTGAAAGCAACAGCTGTGTAGCAGCACAGGGATTTAGAACAGTAGAATACCCTTTTTGATCTTCTATGGCAGGGATTCTCAAACTGGGGGTCGGGACCCCTCAGGGGGTCACTAGATGTCAGCCTCCACCCCAAACCCTGCTTTGCCGCCTGCATTTATAAGGGTGTTGAATATATAAAAAGTGTTTTTAATTTATAAGGAGGGTGGGGGGTCACACTCAGAGGCATACTATGTGAAAGGGGTCACCAGTACAAAAGTTTGAGAACCACAATCTACGGTATATTCTCTCTGCCTTATGAAATGCACAGTCAGCACTCAGTAATAAAACTGATATGGTATTTTTCACTTCCAGTACTAAACTGTTGTTCACTGCTGCGTTTGGTTGCAATTGTGGGGAAGGGGCACTTCATATCATGATCTGTTTTTAAAAAAAATTACTCTTTGCTTCCTCTCTTCTGAAATATTGTTCTTTGTCTTGGGCCTCAGTTCACCTTCATTACTGTTGGTTGTGTAGGTTTGTTTTGAAAACCACTAAGAATCCACAAAGGAGTTTGGAAAAATGCATGGTAAAAATAGTGCTCAAAAGATTTGGGATATACTTAAGCATGTGCTTAAAAATTAAATACGAGTAGTCCCACTGACTACTTAAAGAACTACTCTTGTGTAAGGCTTAGCATGTTTATGTGTGTTTGCAGAATTGAGGTCTATAAGAATAGCTCCTTGGGAGATAGCATAAGGAGAAGGCTGTGTGGGAAGCTAGGGCTCTGTATCCAAGGGTTAAAGACTGACTTGAAGCCCAAACTAGGAAAACTTTAACTGTTAGTTTGTATCACTTGTTAAAAACTAACACTTTGGTTACTGCAGCTGAGTCTGCTTAATTCTGCTGAGTCATTCCACCATTTTACATCCCTAAATACTAAATTAACTGAAAAAATTAAAGAAAACACAGCCCATTATTTGCCTTCACTTTTTGAAGTGAAGTTCTTGGTCATCTTTAAGTATTTGTTTATATGCTCAAAGTGTTTATACACTAACAAATTTAATGTAATTTTTGAATTTGTTTTAAATCAACTTGTGTTGCATTGGGAAAATTCTATTGGCAACTTGATCCTAGCTTGAGTCTAGCTTTCACACCAAAGCACAGTACTGAATAAGATATTCTTGTATTAAAATGAGTCAGATTTCCTTATTTGGTTTTGCCCTTTAGGCTTTAAATGATGCAACCAATTTACCTGCAGTGACATAAGAGACAGTCTGTTGTTAGTTTGTAATACAACAGTGCGCAGAGGTCCCAAACAGCATAGGGAATTTATTGTGCTAGGCGATTTAGAAACTCATAACAAAAGATAGTCCTTGCAATGGCTTGCAATCTAAATTTATATGCAATATCATGCAATCACTCTAAACTTGACTCAGCCACAAATAACTTTTCACAAGTGAAGCATGAAATAAGTAAGAACTTCTCTGGCACTTCAATTTAAAGCCCTTTACACACATCTGTCTGCCCCTTGTGAATCTGACAAGTATTATTGTGCCTATTTTACAGGTGAGGAGAGGGAGGTAAAGAGACTTGTTCAAAACCATGGGTAGAAATTTAGTGCATTACATTATCTTTGTAAAAATTATGTCCTGTAGAAGTGTAATTTGTTTGCCGCTTTTTTTTTTAAATAACAGGGAGCAGTTGGAAATACTGTATTCCATATAGTCAGTGGCTCCTAGGATGGCAGGAGTTTGGGGTAGGGAAGAAATGGACACAGATAAAGGGAGTGGTGGTGAGGGAGGATGTCTTCTAGTTTCTGTACTCCTTGTTATATATTAGCTGGTTGGAATATGTAATTGCTGTGGGACAGGCTAGTTCAGTAGGCTGTTTCAAAAATCGGGTAACCTACTTTTATTTAAACCCTTGGATTTATTCTTGTCACCAGAGCTTTTTGAAGTGTTCATATTTCAAGGATGTGTATTTTTGTTCGTTTAAAATTTTTAAAGCTCTTACTTCTGCCTGCTTTTGGATTTATGCTCCTGGCTACTGACAAGAAAAAGGATTTACTTAGGCTGCTGTAACACAGTAGTAAAGAAATGTCTTTGTATGTTAACGTGGCTCACTAATTCTCGTTGTAAAAAGTTACTACATGTAGCATCATAATCTGAACTAGCAGATCCATTACTATATAATCATAACTGTTATGACTATCTGTAGGGGTACAAGATATTGATTGAAGAAAATTAAATTGATTAGGATTTTAACTCTTACTTTGAAGTGAACAGCCTGTAGTTCTTAGTGACCCTTCTAATCCTAAGAATTTATGCAGAAAATGAAAAGGGAAAATGAAGGCCACCCATCATTTGCTTTTTAAATCTTTACTTAGCCTTGGAGACAGGGTGGGGCGTGTGAGGTGGTGTCTGGAGTTTTTTGTGTTCTCTGCAGAGACTCTTCTGAAGAGCTAAGAACTATGAACCATAGTGAAGGAAGAGGGGAAAAAAAACTACCATGCAGCATGAGTTTCATGGCTGGAAGCTCTGGTTTTTGTTTTTCTTCCTTTTGTGAGCCTGTGATCTTGTCTCAGAGAGAACCACTGCCAGGGCTGGGTTTTTCCATTTGTATATAGCATAATGTTGGAGTCTTCTAGCACAATTTATGTTCAGGAGGTGCTTTATGATAAGCCTGTGAAGTAGGCTGCCTTCCCCCCCGCCCCCAGTCTTCTCACACTCACATGAAAATGTCTCCACATTGACTGGAGAAACATGCATCATAAAGAAATATTGGGGGAGAAGAGTCAGTTTTAGATGATTAAAGAGACTTGGATCAGAAGAGAACAAAAGAAGAAAAATATTGACAGGTCAGAGCCCATAAGAGAGCTAGAATTGTTACAGGACAGGAAGCCGAGAGGACCGTGTGTAAGAGTAAACCAACCAGGCTAGTTCAAGAGAAACAACCCATCTTTTTTCTGTTTGAGTCATCTAGTAAAGTTTTAAACGAATAAGAGCTGGTCGTTTTAATGCCTGCCCTTCCAAAAGACTGCAACAGACCACATCAGTTTATGAGAGGTCATGCTCCGTGTGTTGAACTAAGCATTCACAGTAAAGGAACAGCACTTAATGAAGAGGAAATGCCATCAGCAAGACATCCAGGCATCTTAGCAGACTAAAAGAGCCTTTAAAGTTCTAGGGAAGAGGGATCCAAAGCATCAGAGAAGGCCAGAGAATTCACTTAAGAGCATCCCTTACTCTGTCTTTTCTTCTTCCTCATCCCCTCCCTATTACTCCTGAAAAAAGAGAAGTGGGAGTAGTTAAGAAAGCAAACCTTTCATTATGTAGCCTCATCAGACTTGAGCAGTCCCCAAAAAAACTTAAAGCAGAAGAAAGCAAATTAATGGAGGAGGGTTCAGGCTGAGTGCTACTAAATGTAACACTGAGGAATTCATATTTAAGGGTCTCCTGTCCCCCTTTTTCTGGAAGTGATTCCAAATATGACTTGAATATACAATAGAAGAAAATTAGAAACACAGAGAGGTGAACAGAGTATTGGTGAAGGAGGTGCATCATTTTGAAGCTGATATGTTTAGGATGTAATTATAGTAAAGACTTTTAACAAAACCATGTTTATTTTTAAAAAAACACCCAACCCTCTTTGGAAAAAAGACTGGCTCTAGAAAATGAAACTTTGCTCACAGAATAGATGAATAGTGCTAGTTTTCCAGTATGGCCTCATCAGTGTGACTATTTCCTAACCTGGAAGAAAAATCGACAAAGGTATGTCTGCAGTGCAATTAAATACCTGTAGCTGGCCTATGCCAACTGACTTCGGCTTGAGCTAAGGGGCTGTTTAATTGTGGTGTAGCCATTCAGCTTGACTTATAGGACCTTGCAAGGTAGGGGGATCCCAAAGCCCATGCTGCAGTCTGAGCTTGAACGCCTACACTGCAATTGACGAGTCCCTTAGCCCAAATCAGCTGGCATGGCCCAGTTGCCGGTTCTTAACTGCAGCATAGACATACCCCAAGAATGAGAGGGTAATTCTATTTTTCATTGTTCTTTAGTCCCTGGATACTTTTGAAACAGCCAGTTGATGCCAATTGTGCTGATAGTCTCAGGCCATGGCTACACTTACAGCTGTACAGTGCTGAGAGTTACAGCTGTCTTCTTACAGCTGTGTAGGGAAAGCGCTGCAGTGTGGCCACACTGACAGCTACCAGTGCTGCAGTGTGGCCACATTTGCAGCATTTGCAGCGCTGTTGGGAGTGGTGCATTGTGGGCAGCTATCCCACAGAGCACCTCATCCCATTTTGGCGCCGTGGGTTGTGGGAAGGGGACGGAAGGTTGCGGGTCATTCCGCTTCCTGTTGCAACGCCCCGTGGTGCATTGCTTCACATCCTAGCAGTCACAGTTTTTACGTCCACGTTTGGTGCCATTGTGAGTCTCCCAACGGTTTCTGTGCAGCGCGTTTTCTGTGGGAAATGGAGCCTGAGCTGCTGAGGACTTTGCTGATGACTGTCGTCAGCACATCACGTTTGGCAGTTTAGCTATTCCTTCAGCTCCAAAGTGACAGTAAGGAGTCCAACGATGATATTGAGTTGCCTGACGCGTGACACTAAATTACTTGTGGCATTCACGGAAATGCTCAGCACCGTGGAACGCCGCTTTTGGGCTCGGGAAACAAGCACTGAGTGGTGGGATCACATCGTCATGGAAGTCTGGGATGATGAGCAGTGGCTACAGAACTTTCGGATGAGAAAAGCCACTTTCATGGGACTGTGAGAGGAGCTCGCCCCCACCCTGCGGCGCAAGGACACGAGATTGAGAGCTGCCCCGCCGGTGGAGAAGTGGGTGGCTATTGCAATCTGGAAGCTGGCAACTGCAGACAGCTACTGATCGGTCGCGAACCAGTTTGGAGTGGGAAGGTCGACCGTTGGAATCATGTTGATGCAAGTTTGCAGGGCCATTAATCGCATAGTGCTAAGAAGAACCGTGATTCTGGGGAACGTGCAGGACATTCTGGATGGCTTTGCACAAATGGGATTCCCTAACTCTGGAGGGGTGATAGATGGGACGCATATTCCGATTCTGGCACCACCCCACCTGGCATCCGAGTACCTTAATTGGAAGGGGTATTTCTCTATGGTTCTCCAGGCGCTTGTGGATCACCGTGGGCATTTCATTGACATTAACACAGGCTGGCCTGGAAAGGTGCATGATGCACGCATCTTTCGGAAGAGTGGCCTGTTCAGGAAGATGCAGGCCGGGATTTTTTTCCCAGACCGCAAGATCACAGTAGGGGACGTCAAAATCCCCATTGTGATCCTTGGAGACCCCGCTTACCCGTTAATGCCTTGGCTCATGAAACTGTATACAGGGAAGCTTGACAGGAGCAAGGACCAGTTCAACTACAGGCTGAGCCGGTGCAGAATGACTGTGGAGTGTGGTTTTGGCCGTTTTAAAGGGCGCTGGAGATCTCTGTACAGGAAGCTAGAATTGGGGGAAAGCAGCATCCCTGCGGTTATATCTGCGTGCTGTACCCTCGTAATATTTGTGAAGGGAAGGGTGAAACATTCAGTCAGGAATGGACCTCCAAGGTTCAACGCCTGGAGGCTGAATTTGCACAGCCAGAGAGCAGGGCTACTGGAGAGGCCCAACATACGACTACAAGAATTAGGGATGCCTTGAGGGAGGAATTTGAGGCTGAAAACCAACAGAAATGTTTGGTGCCTTGCACGGGCGTGAAGTGCAGTGGTTACAATGTTAGTAAGAATCTGTTTTTCCTAAAATGATTTGCATTGCCTGTTTCTTTCCTGGGCTTTGGTATCTTTCACTTTCTGCAATAATAAAGACTGTTTTCAAAGCCAAGAATTCATTTATTGAAAAGAAAATAACTTTCTTGACAGACACACAACATTTTGGGAACCTAAAAGGGCAAGGGAGTGGGGTGGTGAACTGTACAGTCACAGGTTTGAGTATGTCCTGTCTGGAGTGCTGTGCAATGACTGCTGCCCTTCGGGATGAAAATAGTGCATGGTGATGGGGGTTGAGTGCAGAGGGTAAGGGTCGTAGTTCTCAGGGCTGGTTGGTGAACATACAGGTGTTGGGGGCAGCTGGTGGTGGTAAGAACCTGGATGCTGGGGAAGGGAGTTTGGAGCTGACATTGGGGCACAAGGGAAAGAGCTTTGGGACGGGGGGGGGGGGGGGCGGGGACAGCATGGTAGTGCTCTGCCTGCATAGCTACGAGTGACTGGATAGAGTCCGCTTGGCGTGCCAGGATGCTTATCAGCTGTCTTGTGCTTTTCTTCTTAGCTGCTGCTTTTCTCTGGCGGAGCCTGCTTTCCCTTTGTCTCCAGTCCTGCAGTTTTTTACTCTCTCTGGCAGAGTGATCCATAACTGCTTTCAGCATGTCCTCTTTGCTTTTTCACGGCTTCTTCCTGAGGTTTTGTAGCCTCTGCCCAGTAGATGATACGGGCAGTCCAGTAGTCAAGGACACTGTTCGAAAGACAGAAATGGCAACAGTTAAAACAGGACATAGGCTGCATTGTTTATAATCTCACCCAGACAGTTATTCCCACACAGTGAAGGAGTTTACAATCTTCACTTTAGCATACTTTTCCCATACCTAACAGAGTGCACCTAACCCACAGGAGGCAGGAAATGGTGAGTAAGGGGAATGATTGCTTCAGGGATGTGCAAGGTTTTCTGTGCATTGGGGAAAGCAAAATGCTGCCTGGGGCACCTACACCGAACACTTTCCCAACATTTTCCACAGGAGTTAATCCTGGAAGATATCTCGCTGCTGTGGGTCACCTGGGAAGAGCGGGAGGGTCTTCTACAGCAATGCAGATTCCACCCTGGCCCCTATGCAGCTTGCCTGTGTGCAGCCATGGTCCCCCACCCCTCACGGCACAGTGGCGCGGACGCGTTAGCCTGACTGGGACAAGGACCACAGTGGCTCTCCCTATAAACTTGCGCAAGCGCATTGCCCACGCTCTGGCTGAAATTTTTGAAGAGATTACCAAGGCCGATTACCGCAACGTGATAGACCATATCAATGGGCTATTCCACATCTAGGCATGCATGCATGCAGCCCTAACCCCCCCTCCTCTCCCAAAACATTTCCATCCTGAAAATAAAAGCTGCTTACTGGGAACCCGCTCCTCTGCTTCTCCAACTAATTCCAGCTGCTGTGACTGGCTACCTTCCTCCTGGCTTGAGAAGAGCTCCTGGCTGCATGCCTCCTGGGACTCCGGGGTGTCTCCTCCCATCACAGTACCCTCACTCTCGGTTTCCTCCCCCCCTTCCCCGTCCTCTAACCCACCCTTTCCCCCCCACTCTGTCCGTCGTGGTCGTCGGATTGGCAGTGGGGTCACCCCCAAGTATCGCGTCCAGCTCTTTGTAAAAACGGCAGGTCATGGGGGCAGCACCTGAGTGGCAGTTTCCCTCGTGGGCTTTGCAATAGTCACTCCGCAGCTCCTTTACTTTAACCCTGCACCGCACTGCGTCCCGGTCATGGCCCCTTTCCAGCATGGCCCTTGAGATCTGCCCATAGATATTATAATTCCTATGGCTGGAGCGCAGCTTTGACTGCACAGCTTCCTCACCCCAAACACTGATGAGGTCCAGCAACTCGCCATTGCTCCATGCTGGGGCTTGTTTGGCGCGTGGAGGCATGGTCACCTGGAAAGATTCACTGATTGATTGCACTCCACACCTGGCTGAGCAAACAGGAAGGGGATTTTTAAAATTCCCGGGGCATTTAAAGGGCGGGTCACTTGAGGCCAGGGCAATAGAGTGTGAACTGATGAGCAGAGTGGCTGAACAGGCATTCTGGGATACCTCCGAATACCTTGGAGGCCAATTACAGCGCTTTTGATGGCCACACTTGCAGAGCATTGCTCCATCACCAGCGCTGCAATCCTTATACCCCAAGCAGAGCAGGAGTACAGCCAGCGTTGCAATCAGGGAGCTGCAGCGCTGTATGTGCCTTGCAAGTGTGGATGGTGAGTAAGTTGCAGCGCTGGTGGTGGGTTTACAGCGCTGCAACTCTCCAGTGTAGCCAAGGCCTCAGTCTAGTTCTTAGGGCTTGGCTACACTGGCACTTTACAGCGCTGCAACTGGGGTGTGAAAAAACACCCCCCTGAGCGCTGCAAGATACAGCGTTGTAAAGCCTCAGTGTAATCAGTGCCGCAGCGCTGGGAGCACGGCTCCCAGCGCTGCAAGCTACACCCGTAAGGGATGTAGTTTACGTGCAGCGCTGGGAGAGCTCTCTCCCAGCGCTGGCGCTCTGACCACACTCACACTTCAATTTGAAATTTCAAGTGTAGCCATACTCCCAGTAGACAGATATGCCACAATTAGGGTGACCAGATAGCAACTGTAAAAAACCTGGACTGGGTGGGAGGGGTAATAGGTGCCTATATAAGAAAAAGCCTGCCAAATCAGGGCTGTCCCTATAAAATCTGGTCACCCTAGCCACAACTGATTTTATTCATTCCATTTAATAATCATAAATAAAAGATAATGACTTTCTTTTGCTACCCGCCTGAAGGCTTGACTTGTGCCGGCATCCTGGAAGTGAAAACCTTTAGAGGAATGAGAGGATTTTTGGATGTAGACACTGGACTAGAAATCAAGAGATCTGAGTTGTATTCCTGGTTTCCCCCACAGACTGCTTGTGTGACCCAGGGTAAATCACTTTATGGATGCTTCATTCCCTGTCTGTGTAAAATGGGGGCAATAATACTTTCTTCCACCTTTTGTGACTTTTCTCCATATAGACTCTAAGCCCTTCGGGGCAAGGAATGTCTCTTAGCATTGATACATATCTAGCACAATGGGGCATTGACCTTTGTTGGGACCTCTAGGAATTTCCAAAACGTGAATAATAAAAACAATCCATGACCACCCCCTATTTTATCATTTAAATTAATACTACATAAATGGATGTTAGAGTGGAGCAGTTACATAAAGCTGTACAGTCCTAATTCTAGCATGCAGGTATAATGAGTAAAGTTTTAGAGCCAGATCCTCAGCTGATGTAAATGAGCATAGTTTGTTTGACTTTAATGCTAGGGTAGAAAGAGTATTGGTGTGACATGAGCTATTGTGGGTCTTGTAGAAGTAGTGCATCTTTAGGGGGGATTTGAATAAGGAAAAGGTAGGTACCTCATGCACTGGGTGTCCTCTTGTACACAGAGATCAGCAGTGAAGAGGATCAAAAACACAGATAGGAAAGGAAACTAAGGGATTGAAGTTGGCATTTGACTGAAAAAAGCAATGGAGGACACAGTAAGAAAGAGGATCTGAGATGTTGGCAGGAGCAGAGTTGTGCAGGACAGCAATGGTGAAAAGTTGAAACATTATACTGTAGGCAAGAGACAAGTTTGCATGGGTTGGAGAGCAATGTGGGTGTTGGGACGCTCACAGAGGAGAAGGCTGCAGTAATTAAAGCTGGGGATGACTGGGATGTGGACATAGACCGCAGGTGATTGGAAGAGGGGAGACTATTTAGATTAGCAGTGGGCAACTTGCAGCCCATCAGGATAATCTGCTGGCAGGCCACGAGACAGTTTGTTTACGCTGACCATCCGCAGGCATGGCCGCCAGCACATCCCTGCAGCCCACACTGCTTCCCACAGCTCCCATTGGCCAGAAATGGTGAACCACGGCCACTGGGAGCTGCGGGTGGATGGCTATGCCTGTGGACAGTCAATGTAAACAAACTATCTTGCGGCCCGCCAGTGGATTACCCTGACAGGCCGCAGGTTGCCTACCACTGATTTAGATCCATACTGATGCCGGAAAAGCCCTCTTATCTGGACCAGGTGGAGCAGCCCCATCCTGCCACCCGTGGAAAGAGTCAGATACCAGGTAATGCCCACAGCAGCTCATGGCAAAACATGTTGGGGGCTTAGCTGGCGCAAAAATGAAATGGGGGTTAGGCTGCAATGTTGCAACTCTCGACAAAAGCATGGGGCCAAGTCCCGTGCAGGTACTTCATATGGAAGTGATACAGATAAAATGGATTGGCAAAGTATTTAAATGAGGGATTGTTTGGTTTGTTTTTTTTTTTAAATGGGCAGAAATGGAGGGGGGCTTCCTATGGCAGGGAGACAACTCACCTCCTCCTTTACAGCCAATCTAAACCTGCATTCAAAGAGGGGTGGTTAGGTCCTAGCAGCATGTTGGCTGGGGACCAGGATAGGTAAAAGGGGAGGGCTGACTGCAGCCACATCCTGGGTATGTGCTAATGATTATGGAATTATCTGCACCACACATTTACCTTGCAGGTACTCCGACATTTATGAATAAAGTTGAGGCCTAATTAAACCATATCCAGTTTCTCTTGTCCTTCTGGCACAGCCAGACAATTCTGCACTGCTAGTTTTTCCATTATTCCGCCCCTCTCCAAAAAATACTGCTTCTCCTTTCCAACCAGCTGAGAGAAAAGGAATCTCCTTTAAGATTACAATGGCACTATAAATTGGCTGCCAAAAGATGCTGATGTGAAACGTAAGCTACAATTTATCCCAGAGGCTCACAGCATCACCACTGCAACATCTGTTTATTATTTATTATAATTATTTCTTAACTGACATGTAAAGCCTGAAGTAGTGTTCTGTCAGGTCTCCTGGGTGGCAGACAGTGCAGAGTGATCTTGGGCCCAGCCCCTTTTTCCAGTATAAAAATGTTGATTAGTTGATGCTCAAAAAATATTTGGGATTTATGTTTTCTGTTGACAAGCTCACGTTCACCTCTATTACATGGTCAAGGCACAGCAAGAAAATGACTAGAAAAGCCTGTGCATGTTGGAGAGGTAGCTGGGGGGTGGAGGGAGAGAACCAAGAATCTCAGTTTCAGTCATTTACTCTCTCACTTGTATACAGCTACGTTATTTCAGCTGACAAAATCATTAGCCAAACATCTCTCATTCAGTTTATAAGAAGAGAGAATTTATATACTCACAGAAAAAAACCCAGGCTGCATGTCTCTGGATCAATGACTAGCATTACTACAGCCTCTGCTACGGAAAAGCTAAATCCAAGCCAAGGGCTCAAGGCCCATCTCAAACATATTTGCAGAGGCCCTGTGAAGAAAATTGTTCCATGAGGCCCCTGAATGACATACACTGTGGTGAAGTTAATGGGCCAACTCCACTAAGTCCTATTCCTGCACCTTCAGCTCCTGAAGAGAACACAGTAGCAACTAATTCTCGTTGCTATAGTTTGAGAGCATCTTTGGAAGAAATTAGCACAATATAAAAGGAGGATGCAAAAAGCATAATTCAAGCAACATATGTAAATACTATACACGTGTAGCTTACTCCTGCATGCTGTAAACTATACCTGATCTTAGGGCTACCGTTCATTTATTCTTTTTACACATCCAGGCTACTATCAGTCTTTGCGGCTTCTTTGGGTCTATGTCCCCAGGCTGAGCTGGTCTGAAGCTGCAACAGCAAGTCTCTCTAGTTATCTAGCCTTCAAAGGGTCCACATACCTTTACCTACAAGCCAGACAATGGCCCCCACCACTTAAATTGTGATGCAGTCATTTGAATTGGGATGATTCTGAAATCCATTCCCAGGGAAGTGAAACTCCGTTGATTGGTTGACAATCAGGCTGGGATAGGATAGGCAAGAAAAAGCCTCTTGGGTACCCGGGATCCCACTATGTATTATACTTTGTAGTCATCATTTATCCCTACTGGAACATGAAACTAGCCTGTTTCATGTAAATGGGTGGGTAGATGAAGTCTGCTAATTGGAGGACTTCTGGGTTTTATTATTACATGGATTTCCAGTGTATTCTTAAAATCCTTACTTTATCCTCTGTGGAGAAATCAGGAAAATGGAAATTTGAGTGGGTTTATAAATGTACTTTAAAAAAATGAGCTGCAGTAGGTAGGCTTTGTGCTCCAGCATAGTTTCCATCACTTGTATCATGTGCAGTTCTTCTTCTTTCTCTATTTTGCTATCCTTTTTTCCGTACATATGTCAGATTCTTTTTTTAATTATCTGTCAATCTGTCTTCCTAATTGCCTTTTCTTTCATTATGACCTATCCTCTTTTCTTTTGTGTTGAATAGCAGTTCTGAGCTTCTGTACTGAAATACTTAAGCCAATGCAACTGCTACGAGTAAAATAATTGAAGACAGCTTCATACACAGCAGTTACCACAGGCAAAATGCTTCATTGCGTGAGCTTGGCAGCGCTGTTCTTCTCCAGTTGCCAACAGATGTCTAACTGGGAGTATGTGAGAGAGGTAGTCCTAACTCAGCAGTGAATAACTTCCAATATGTGCAGTTCCATTTCTCAAAAGTACTAAGTCACTAGATCTTGCCAAGATCTGCATAAATCAAATTAGGAGAAGTTGTTAGGCCAAATCATGAGACTGCGGAGCAGTGAAGTCAGTTGGAACTATTTGTATTTGGCCCATGCTACAACAATCAAAACAAAACAAAAATACTGATGTGTTGGAAGAACCACAAAAGGACACTTGACCTTTAAAGGTCTTCATTGTACATATAATTATCTTGTGCATAGAGCATTATATAAGTGCTTATTTGTAAATAAGATTTACACACGTTTTTCCACATTCCTCTGACTTCTATTTTATCAGATTTGTCAGAAGAATTTCTCTTCTGTCCATGGAAGCATGCAAACGTTTGAAGTGGAAAAAGTTTTTCAAGAGGGGGTTGGCAAGATCCAGCCTATAGTGGAAAGTTGGTTAAGCCCTTACCAATCATAATGTTTAATGCCACTTTTCAACTTAAGTATTCCTAGAAAAATCTCTGTAAATTATCTAATATTCATCTATAGCTATTTCTAAAATATAAATATTCACTGTCTTAGGTCTACAAATTGCAGGTAGAGCTATCTTTCTTTCTTTTCCCACAGGATAAATGGTTAAGAAAGACATAGACATCTGCAGTTTTACTCTTTTTTTTTCATTCCTAATTCTGTGACATGCAGGCAGGCAAACAGCTATGCCTGCAGAGACCCTTGTTGGCTTCAGTTGGACTCTGTATAGGCACAGGGCCTGTCTGTTCACTCATCTTCCAGGACTGGAGCCTATATTAGGGAAAAGACCATACTCATGTAGCTACCAAATACTCTGTAAAGATTGATGTACTGCAAAAATTTTCAGACAAAGGCCAGCTAGTTATTCTTAATTTAAGACTTCAAATAGCATCAGTTAGGATTTGATTAAATGGATATTTGTAAATATTAAGTTAATAGAGCCTATGGTAAAACATTGGATTTTTTTTTTTTTTGCATGTAGAGTGGAGCCACATTACTGGTGCAGAACGAATGGGGGTGGGATTGACACACCTTCCCTCCTAAGCATTCCAACACAGCAGGTGCATGATCCAGCTTCTGTCGAAGCCAGTGGAAATTGTTCTGCTGACTTGTGTGGAAGCTGGACTGGGCCACAGAATCTGTAGTTCAGCAGCCAAAGCACCACCAAATGCTAGGAGGCCAGTGCTGGGTTCTAAAGGAATATAGTATCTAAAGTCATCGGTGAATTTGCTACTCCTAATGATCCTGGAGACATCTATGCTCCTGCCAGTTTTGGGGTATAATGCTTCCTCCTGACCCCTTCTTCTTGCCCCATAACATGGCTCTAGTTCTGGAACTTTTAAATGAAGCCCTTTCATTTGCTAAATATGCCTGCTTAAATATTAAGGGCTACATCCTACCCAGGACTAGGCCTACCCATTTTGTCAGACAGGAAAATGTTTTCAGTCTTTCCCGACCCACCTCCAGAGGCTGTGGTGTTTTGGTTTGTTTTTTGCCAATCAGTGGAAGGGGTGGGGAGGGGACTGATGGCCAATGAGCAGAGCAAAAACAGCAGACTAATTGGTGTGCAAAAATAGTGGAGTGGTGCAATACTGTGGCACACCCTGGAGGTTGGTGTTCAGGACTGTTACCCAGGGTTTTCTGAACCCAAAGCAGTGGTAACTTAACTGTTTCTCTCTAGGCGGGTCAGGAATAAATCAATGGGGATACAGCTCCTCCATCTGATAAATGCTTGATACAAATCAGAGTGCTTTTACCTAAAACTACTTTGTTAGGTCTCAAGCACACAGAATATATATGCTGTAGCAGTAGGTTCAGAGCACCCCAGACATTAGTTAGCCAAAGTCTGTGATGATTTCAAGTGAACAGTCAGGCTTCCGGGGACCCTCCTTCCAGCCAGCTGATGGGGAGTTTAGGTGTCAGCTCTTGGCCTGAAGGAAAGTTCCCTTGGACTGCTCCGAGATATTTACTTTTACTTAATCATTTATATCTAACTCTCTCAAAACACAACTCATAGTAATCCCTAATGGATCATCAATTCTCCTAGCTTCAACAAATTGCTCATTAGCTCTTATCGGCAAAGCATTTCTAGTCGTAATAATAAAACTTTAATATGTCAGGGGCACTCAAAGCCAAGGTCACTATCCACTCACTCTCTTCCACACTCATTCCAGTCTAACTCTTTTCCCCTCCTCCCATTCTGATTAGAAAAGCTGCAGATGCAGCAATTTGGCTTTGCCTGTGAGAGCCCTGACAATTATTTCTAGCTATGTAGTGTTCTGTTTTTAACCAGTGGTGACTAAATACCCCTAAAATGGCTGCTGTTTAACTTGGTCAAGTTCTGTGGTTACAGGATAACCATCCCACTAGCCCTCACTGAGAACTAGCTATGATCCTGCCTACCTTACTCATGCTAGGGCTCTCATTGCACTCTCACAGAATCTGGTCTTGTACAACTCTACAAAAATTCAGGATTGAGACTGAAATTCAGTACTTCTCTAACATGTCCAGTTACTACATAGTTTGTATATTATACAGCCAATATTTTCAAATTAGGAGACTAAAATTAGTCACCTGTTTTTTATTTCTAAATGTTAATATCGAACAACTCCTACTGAGACCAATAGAAGCTGTTGGGTGCTCAGCATGTTTGAATATTAGATTAGTTTAAATTGATTGCTAATTTTGAAAATCTTGGTCCATGAGATCACCCATTATTAAGAGCCCTGTAATGATGAAGAATTAAATATGGTGTTTTGGACCAGTTTCTAAATTCCCTTTTTCTTTCTGTAACTTTAAATTGGACCATTAACATTTTGTCATGTTTTGTCTGTAAATAGTGATTTAAATTTCAAAGCATAAAATAACCAGTGTGCTTCAAAACTGTCTCATCAGATTGAAGGGAATTGATAACAAGTGTTTCATAACTGACTAATATTAAGCAGTGGATGTCAGTTGATTAAGTATGGCTAACACAAGCCCTTAAAAATTAAGTATCAGAAGGTAGCTGTGTTAGTCTGTATCCTCAGAAACAACAAGGAGCCTGATGGCACCTTAAAGACTAACATTTATTTGAGCATAAACTTTTTGTGGGTAAAAAAACTCATTTGTTGCATCTGAAGTGAGGTTTTTTACCCATGAAAGTTTATACCCAAATAAATCTGTTAGTCTTTAAGGTGCCACTGGACTCCTTGTGTTTTTTTTAAAAAGTTAAATAATTATATATAAAATTTATGTAAAAATTTAAAATAAATACAAAGCTAATTTTATAAATCATATTTTCTACCCATATGAGGTCTTGGTTTGAGTGACAATGATTGTAAGTTACTGGGGCATGGGTGATGTACCCAGTGGATGGAGCAGGACCTTATCTGGTGGCTTTGGTGGCAGTTCAGAGTAGTGAGTGCATTCACATCCAGAACTCAGGTACCAGACTAGGGGTGAAAGTGGAATCAGGGTTGCCAAGCCAAGGGTCAGAACTAGAGTCAGGACTGGGACACCATGCTGAAGGGTGAGCTGAAGTCAGGGTTGAGAAGCCCAGCCAAAGGTTGAAACCAGAGTCAGGATCGGGAGCAGGGCATGGTAGCAAAGACTACATTGGGCTGGGACAAGGGCTGGAGGCAGGAATCGAGCAAATGCAGCTATGGGTATTATACATGTAACCCTTCTGCCCCTCTGAGTTGGCAGCAACAAGGGCCGGGTTCAGTATCCAGGGGTTCCGTTTCAGTAACACAATGCATAACCGGCTCGAGCCCCCACCCAGTGACCTGGGACACTCACATACCACACCCCCCTGGGCGCCTCTAGGAGACAATACTTCCCCTCTCGCAAGCACGGAGTCTGAGTGTAGCAAAATCTTTTTTAATAAAGGAAGGAATCAATGCGGCATCCCATTGGAGAAACACCACAAACAGGGTTATAACACAAACCATAAACAAAAACCCACCTCCAAGTACATTTGGCACTGTCCTTTTTCCGCTTAGGGTTTTAAGTCCAATCACCCCAAAGTCCAACAACCCAAAAGTCTCTGGTCAATGCCACCCCAGAGTTCGAGAGTCTATCTGTAGAGGTCCCTCCCCCCAGCCTGGGTAGAAAGGGGCACCTTACGTGGTTCGGGGCCAACTGCCCTGCCTCTCCGTGGGTTCTGCTTCCGCCTTCTCCACGAACTGCTCCGCTTTACCAGCTGCTCCACTCTGCTCCTCCAGCCGTCCTCAGGAACTGCTCCGCTCCACCAGCTGCTCTGCTCCATGAGCTGCTCTGCAAAACTGCTCGGCTCCGCTCACTCTGTGGGCCGCTCCACCCATCCCACAGCTACTCCGCTCTGCTGCCACCAGCTGTCCCGTGATCTGCTCCAGCTGTCCCCGCTACTGCTCCACTCCGCCAGCTGCTCTGTTCCACAGCATATCTTCAGGCTCCCCCACTAGTTAGCACAGTACTCAGTGCTCTCAGCTCAGTCATTTCAGCTCTTTTGTGATTTCAACTCTTAGTGATCTCAGCTCTTAGTGGGGGAGCCCCAATGCTAGTGCACCATTAGCCCAAAGTGCATTCAGCTCAGTAACCTGTATTTAGATTCTTGAGGGAATAAAAAAATCAACTCTGACATTCCACAGTGGAGAGAGGAGGGGGTGGAACTGGTGCTTCTGGCTCCACAAGGAGACTGCACCACCAGGCACAGATACCTGTCCCCAGCCTCTCTTACTTCACTGGGTTTTGGAACCCATGTCCCTTGTCTAGCAAGTACCACCCAACTGAGGGTGAGTCATTTGTCACCAACCAGTCCCACCGCTCAGCAGTCTGGGATAGGGTAGGCGTGCCTATGCAAATACACTCTCTGACATTCTTTCCACCAGATGTCAGGGTAGAGCTTATCCTGACTCTGCTTACATCCACATTGACCAACTGTTGTGGTCCTGCAAGGCTCAAGTAGTAGGCTGCAGGCTTTCCTGCCCAATCAAGAAGCATCATGACCATTTGGAGACGGCTCATTGGGCCAAGCTGAGCTTGCTGGGTTATCTTGCCCTGCTGGGTTGCTAGCTGTGGTCCTTTATAGTACCTCCTTCCCTAGGGCTCCTTCTAGGGTCCCTTGGTTCTGGTTTGTCTGGGTGTTGCTAGTGAAATTCCTGTTACAGGACCAGGTGTGGATGTTTACTATGAGCTCCAAGGATTGCTCCTCTGGCTCATATCCCCTTCCAGTCTGCTGGGTAATAGAATTTACCTGACCCATCTGGTAATTGAGGATTTGATGGATCTCATACTCTTCCTATCCACCACCACCCATAGTGATCAAGGATGGATCCATTTGGCCAGGGAAGGATTTGTTGACGAATGATTTGAGAAGGTAGACATCTTGAAGGACTTCAGGAATTAGAGTTTGAAGGTCACTGGATTTATTTTCTGGAAGATACGAAAGGGGCCAAAGTACTTGTGGTTAAGTGTGACAGAGGGACAGATTGGCTTCAAGTTCTGGGTGGAGAGCCATACCTTATCTACATTTAAGTCTGGGGTGACTTGACATAGCTTTTGTAAAGCTTCTTGGCAGCTGTCAAATTGTGCCATAACTCCTGATGACTTTCTTGGGAATGGAGGACCAAGGCTGTGGGAAACTGGGGATGAAAACCAAAGTCTGCAAAGAACACGCTTTGCAAGATGAAGGTGTGGGTTGCATTATTGCAAGTGAATTCCGCCAGGCATACTGGGAACCCAATCATGTTGGTGAAAATTCATGAAACAGTAAAGGTAAATTCATGAAACAGTAAAGGTAATGTTCCAGTGTCTGGTCAACCCTTTTGGTTTGCCTGTCAGTCTGGAGGTGGGGTGGGGGCGATTGAAATGGAGGAATTCCTGCCAAATTGGGAGACTAACTGGGCATTCCGATCAGAAACAATGTGTTCTGGCATGCTGTGGTACCAGAAGATGTGCTCCAAGAAATGACACGTTACACATGGTGATGGAAGGGCATGGCAGGGAATGAAATGGGTTACTTTTGTCAGGAGATCCACAACTGTTAGGACCAGTGAGTAGCCTTGGGAGCGGAACAACTCCACAAGGAAGTCCATCAAAAGGTGGATCAAGATCATGATATTGTTAGAAGGATCTGGGGAAGGCCGACTGGTCTCATGCAGTGTTTTCTGGGGTGGGGGAAGAGGCAGAGATCATATGTCCTAACAGTCCTTAACATCTTTTTGTAAGGCTGGCTATGAGAAATATCAGATTCCTGCTCTTAAGCTGGCTGAAATGACAGCATTGTGGCACATCAGTACTTGGATTTGAGGATCTCCTTCAGAGAGGTAAAGGTGATCCCCATGGTGGTGGAGGCCTTGCTGTGGAAGGAAGGGTACCATTACCCAGGGTATAATCTGACTTGTGAACCACTGTGTCCCCTCAATTCTCCAACCTTGAGTGCCTTTTACACACTTCACTGTGAGAGCAACCACTCCTGGTCTGCTGTCTCTCAGCCTCTAGCATGTAAATTACTCCCAGCTATACTGTGTGAGTGCTATGGCTAGCAACAGCAGCAAATTACCAATCCCAGACTTTCTCCCAGAAATGTCTTATACTGTCCAGCACTCTCCTGGATAACACAAATCATATAAAGTTGGTCATTTTTATTTAAAGAAAATGATATGCACAAATCTTGTTATCTCAAATGGAGTTTCCCAAACACTTCACTCCAAGCACACTGGTTTAGATAAAACAATAAAAACAAGTTTATTAACTACAGAAAGAAATATGTTAAGTGATTACAAGTAAGGAGGATAAAAGTCAGAATTTGGTTACAAGAAAATTGATAGTAGTAGTTTTACCTTTTAACTTCCTGTTATTGTAAAGCCCTAAGCCCACAAGGGGTTATGATAGTTCCAGAAGGGACCTCCATGTTGTTAAGCCCATGCCCTCCCTATGTCTGGTCTCTTTGGGTTGCTCAAACTATAATCGGCCAGGGCATGGATGACCTACCCAGTGAGTGGAGCAGGATCTTGTCTGGTGGTTGTGGTGGCAGTTTGGCAAGTATAGATGTAGGATTCAAGTAGTGGACTGAGGGTGAAGCTGGATCAGTGTTGAGGAGCCAAGCCAAGGGTCAAAACTAGAGTCAGGATCAGGACACTAAACCAAAGTCAGGGTCACAGAGCCAAGCCAACGGTTGGAACTGGAGTCAGGATAGGGAGCAGGGCAGGGAGGCAGAGACTAGATAGGAGCAGAAGGAAGTTGAGGCTGGAACAAGGGTTCCTGGGAGCCAGTTGTGCTCCTGATCATGAAGTCATTTTCATAGTTAAATTCACTTAGGAATGGTAACTATTAGTGGTGTTGTATAAAGATTTAGAAGTTTTTGATTAGAGAGAGAAGGAATCATCAATGTTTTTGATAATGGCATAGAGTATACCCTTAAACTTTGTGGAAAAACCAAGGTGGGAGGGGTTTCTAGTGATGTTAAAGTGGTGTAGCTGCATCGGTGCTGCTGTAAGCTGTCTAGTGTAGACAAGCCCTAACTGTCAGGGTGATTAAGCACTGGAATAAATTGCATAGGGATGTTGTGGAATCTCCACCATTGAGATTTTTAAGAGCAGGTTAGAAAAACACCTGTCAAAGATGGTCTGGTAATACTTATTCCTGCCTTGAGTGCCTAGAAGACATTTTGAGGCCCCTTTCAGTCCTATGATTCTATGAAAGAGCCAGGAATATGCAGCAGCATTAAAACCAAATTTTATCCTTCAAGTAGTGAGTATTATAATGCTTTATAGCTTTAGAATAGTGTAACATGAATTTTAGCAATTAATCTAGTATAAATGTTAGTAAATGCATTACTCTATCAGAATATACATTACTCTCAAAAGATCATCTTGTCACAACACAAATATCCAAATAGTCAATGGTTTCATATTTGGGAAGTAGCTTATCTGCCTTTTATTTTGTCCCTGGTTTGCTTTACCCACTTATTGGAACATTTCAAACACATTCATTTGACAATCCCTCTAAGAGCTAAATTTTGACAGTTGCAGTTAACTGTAGAGGTTGCCATGGTTTTTTATAGAAAAGTAACTTTGCTCACATGACTTTCTGTTGGCAAAATGTAGAATTGCCACACTGGAAATCTGAAACTCCATCCTCACTTAGCAGCTGGAGAAAGAGTTTGTAAGTGATCCCTTTGTGGAAAGCATTTTTCAAGTC
This sequence comes from Gopherus flavomarginatus, assembly GCF_025201925.1. NCBI lineage: Eukaryota > Metazoa > Chordata > Testudines > Testudinidae > Gopherus > Gopherus flavomarginatus. The sequence goes on from NC_066619.1 coordinate 183,991,915, forward strand.
AAGAGGATGACAAATGGATTGTAACTTCTTATGGGAACTTTTCTAAGTACTTGCAAAAAAAACCCCTAATTTGGCTAATGAAATGGCTAAATAATCTGCTTTAGTAAATCCAAGTTAAAGATACTGGCGTGTACAATTGCAGGTTTATTTACTGTGCTGCATACTTAAGATTATGAAGTAAACCAGGATACTGTGATGACACATACACCCCACCTCAGAGTTAGATGTGATTGGAGCACTAGCATCATCAATTAAAACAGAAGTGGAAAGCAGCATTGTCACAGATAAGTAGTTGATGAGATGGGTACATTCCAGCTGCTTTTATACAGCCTTGAATTTGCTGCTACTTGTACCTCAGAGCAAATACTTCCCTTTTGAGATATGTGAGTAATAAATTTAGCCAGGTAAATTTTGGAAGAGCAGGATAACGTGTTGCTTTTAGAACTGCCCAGGACTGCTCTGCATTGGTGCAAATCATCTGTAATGCTTTTTGGGGGGCCAGGGAGAAGTAAATATTAATTGTATTAGAAAAGCTGAGAAGTCTTTCCTTTACAATTGTTTGTAGGTGTTCACTGGTAAATCACTTTTTACATCTACTCAGGCAGGGGTGAAAGTAACTTAAAGGACTTACCGGTACTTCAGAGTCCTGCGGAGGGGGAGATGCTTCAACTGTAAGAGGCGTGGCCTCTATCGGAAGAGGTGGGGCCTTTAAATCCTGGGGCTTTTAAATCCGGATTTAAAGGGCTCAGGGATTCGGCTGAAGCTAGGAGCCAGGCCCTTTAAATTAACGCCGGAGCTACCAGCTGCAGAGGTGACTGGGAGCCCTGGGGTTTGGGCAGGGGTGAAAGTAATTTACATTTCTTACCCATATGGTCCAATCGCAAGCAACCCACCCACCTCTCCTATGTACTTCATGGATCCCTCCCATTGCATGACATAGATAGAGAAAATAAAGCTACTATTACTACTACCAGTGCTGTCTGTAATAAAACTTTACTATTGGAATAAGCCAGAAAAAGTGAAAACTCACTGTCACATTTTTCTCTTTGTTTTCCCTCCTCCTCCTCCTCCTCCTCCTCCTCCTCCAGCCAGGCTGCCGATGCTAGGCTCTGTGCTTTCTCCCTGCCTGGTACTCAGCAGCTGCTGCAGAGGCTTCCCTCTAGTTTGCAGCAGGGAGACTGCCTCCTGCATAAGAACAGTTTAAACTGAGGGCTTGGCTATACTCGAAACTTCAAAGCGCTGCCCCGGCAGCGTTTTGAAGTGTGAGTGTGGTCACATCGCCAGCGCTGGGAGAGAGCTCTCCCAGTGCTGCACGTACTCGACCTCCTCATGGGGATTAGCTGGCAGTGCTGGGAGCCGCGCTCCCAGCGTTGCGGCACTGTTTACACTGGTGCTTTACAGCGCTGTATCTTGCAGCGCTCAGGGGGGTGTTTTTTTCACAGCCCTGAGCGAGAAAGTTGCAGCGCTGTAAATGGCCAGTGTAGCCAAGGCCTCAGTTGTTCCCTGATGGTTCAACCCCCAGGGTTAATCTTTGTTAATTTCACTCCCAGTTGTGGGGGGTGGGGAAGCTGTATGTGACCATGGCAGGGGCAGTTCTTTTCTGCCCCCTGGATTAGGGGATCTCCAATACTACTAAAATACAGTAGTAGAGGCCGGTTGCTGGGGTCGGGGCAGTCGGCAGCAGGCTGCAGCTGCATTGTTTATGACACACACATTCATACATACACATACATAATGCATGAATGTGTCACAAACAATGCAGCTGTGCCTGCCACCGACCAGCAGCGACCTCAGCAACCGGCCCCTGTGGGCTGCTGCCTGCAGAGAGCCAGCAGGTGCTGCTGGGCTGGGTCTGCTAAGGAGTAAGTAACCAAGGCAAAAACCACAGCCAGCCAGCCAGCCAGGGAGGGAGCCAGGTGGAGGAGGAGAGGAAGGGAAAGTCAGAGGTGAATGAAGGACAACTGGAATAGCCTTCATGAAATATATATTTAAAGAAAGCTTTATCAATTTCAGCCTCTGCACTATGCAGGCAGGACAAAACAAAAAGAGATCTGAGATTGCACTCCCTGTCCTAAGGACATTTCAAGTGTTTAAATCAATATAGAAAGAGGGTGGATTGGAATTAAAACTACTATTTCTTTCAAAAGAGGCACAATAATTTAGCTGAATATTCAGTTTTCCTCTTCAATCCCTCTGTGGTTTTGTCTATGGGGGCTATTTGCTTTCCCTGTAAATCTTTAGTTGCTTTAGCAAAATTGCTTTGCCCAAAATACACCCTAATCATCATGACACATCTTTCCACCATGTTCTCCGTGTTTTTTGTGTTGGTTTTTTTAAACAGTAACATTTCAAAGAGGATCTGCAAGCAGTTTAGACTTCACAACCATGATCCTCTGCTGGGGAGGGAATGGGATAGATTTGAACTTGGAAATGGTTCCTGATTTTGATTGTGTTTAGGAGATCCCCTCATCCCGGGGGCAGAAAAGAACTGCCCCTGCCATGGTCACACACACACCCAACAACAACTGGGAGTGAAATTAACAAGGATACCAGAAATGGCTCCTAACTCTGGGCACTGAACTGCACAGGGAACAGCTGAGTTTAAACTGTTCTTTCGCAGGCAGCAATAGCAGGCATCTCAGCCAGTCTACTGCAAGCTAGAGCCTAGAGGAAAACCCCTGCTGGAGGGAGGGGGGAATGAGGAGGAATGCAGAGCCTTGTCTGCAGCCTGGCTGGAGGAGGCGGAGAGAGGAAAGGAGAAACCAATGTGACAATGAGTTTTCCCCTTCAATCTGCTTTTATTAGCTTAGGATTTAAGCTGTGCAGCCAAATGCTTGTATTTGTTGTGTATATTAGTAGGAGAGATCCCCTCATCCCTGAGGGGCAGACAGAGACTCCCCTGCCATGGTTAAACACACCCTCCCCTCGACCCCCCCTCCCTCCAGCTACTGTGAGTGAAATTAACAAAGAGACCAGAAACCTAGCCCTGAGGGCTGAACCATCAGGGAACAGCTGAGTTTAAACTATTCTTATGCAGGGAGGAGGCTTCTCTTTTCCTCCCTCAGGGTATGTCTACATCTACAATTTTGCAGCGCTGGTTGTTACAGCTGTATTAGTACAGCTGTATAGGGCCAGCGCTGCAGAGTGGCCACACTTACAGCAACCAGCGCTGCAAGTGGTGTTAGATGTGGCCACACTGCAGCGCTGTTGGGCGGCTTCAAGGGGGGAAGGAGACCAGCTTGCCCGCGGTTTGCTCTCACGTTCCCCGAACCCCCGAGCAAGCAGGTCTCCTTCCCTGCGGTTTGCAGGGGGGTTCGGGGAACGCGAGAGCAAACCGCGGCGAAGCTGGTCTCCTTCCCCGGTTTGCTCTCGCGTTCCCTGAACCCCCCTGCAAACCGCAGGGAAGGAGACCTGCTTGCACGGGGGTTCGGGGAACGCGAGAGCAAACCGGGGAAGGAGACCAGCTTGATTACCAGAGGCTTCCTCAGGTATGCTGGGATACCTGCTTATTCCACGGAGGTCAAGAAAAGCGCTGGTAAGTGTCTACACTTGATTACCAGCGCTGGATCACCAGCGCTGGATCCTCTACACCCGAGACAAAACGGGAGTACGGCTGGCGCTGCAAACAGGGAGTTGCAGCGCTGGTGATGCCCTGCAGATGTGTACACCTCCTAAGTTGCAGCGCTGTAACCCCCTCACCAGCGCTGCAACTTTGTGATGTAGACAAGCCCTCAGTCAGTCTCCTTTTCTTACCGGTCCTCTATACTGGTGCGTACCAGCTTACTTTCACCTCTGTACTCAGGGCATTTGAGGGCCAGGCTGCCAGGCATAAAGCAGCTTGGGCAGTATCTTCAAGGCTATGCCTACACTGAACACCATTGGCGGCAGTGTGTGGGATATGTGTAGCTACACAGCGCAGTGAAAAGCAGGCCTCATCCTCACTGCTTGTGTAGCTACACGTGTTAGTGAAAAATGCTGGCAGCTGGGAAGGCTTTGGCAGATCCCTGCTGCGGGAGCCTTTCACTGTGGTGAGGAATGGCCCTGGCAGCAGGGAAGGAGCTGGAAAATCCTCTTGCTGGAGCCTTTCCCTGCTATAAGGAAAGACTCCAGCAACAGGGAGCTGGTGGAGCTTTTCCTTGCTGTCTTCCTGCTACTGGAGTCTTTTCCTGCAGCAGGGAGCTAGCTGCCTGAGCCTTTCTCCTCTGTCTCCCCACTGCCAGAGCCTTTCTCTGCCACTGGAGTATTTTCCTGTGATGGGAAAAGGCTCTAGCAGCAGTCCACTGTGGCTAAAAATAGCAGTGTAGATGGAGTGAGCGGGGGGGAAGAGCCACAGCTTGGGTGAGTAGAGTGCGTAGGGTATATACTCGCGTATGTACATAGACCATTTAGGCATGTCTTGATTCTACTTACATGGGGATGTTTGTTTAAAACAACACTTTTCATTATTTTTTAATTGTGGAAACAATTGTACAGGTCTTGAGGTTGGTTTTTTTAACACATTATTTTCACAATTTAAACTTTTGGTGCATATTTAATTTGACAGTTCCCCTATAACTTCTTTCTGAAAGACATCAGGAAGCCTAATGAGCCCTTACCAGATGTAACCCAATATTACTTTTCATACATACTTCACACAGCTGTATCTAGGTCATCTCATTAAGTGTATGGTGAATGCTTCCCCAACACTGTTACTCTCCACACTCCCACCTCACCCAAAAGGTAGACAACTGTATTGCAGATTTCTGAAGCTATTTACAAGTAGAATTTTGGTTTAATAATTGACTTAAATGAGAATTGTAATTTTGACACTAATAATAATTCCATTATTAAACACTTCAAATGCCTGTTTATGACTAAACAGGTTTCTGTACCACATGGAAAAGTTGGACCAGTTAAACATTTAAAGTCCATTTTGGGTACTATCCATAAGTGCTGTGAATTGGTTCTTTCCCTCTTTTATGCAAAAATACAATAGGCAAGTGGTGATTCATAAGGATCCATTTCAGTCCCCATAGAGTAAAGCAAACATTTTAGTTTAATCTTACTTTGTTTTTTAAATATTTTTAATTAGTGAATTTTCTACAAACTCTTGTTAAAGCCTACATGAAAATATGACAAACCAGACTAATTCATAATTTTGATATTTAACAGAATAGGTATCAAGAAGATATTCTCCCCCACTCTAAGTGTCCACAGATTTTTAAAATCTCTTAATTGTACACATCTTTCTGTGGTGGCTTGCTAAAAAGAAACCTCAAAGAAAAATCCTATTGGATTGTGGTAAAGAATACATAAAAATGGGCCATAACTTCCATTCCCCTTCCTCACAGGGGAAAAAACCCTAAAAGAAACATTGAGTTTCATGGCCTAATTTTAAGTAGTACCTAGTCCCTTAGAACTGTTTTATTCTTTACTATAGGTTAGTTAAAGGGTACAAGTCAAATATTTCTCATAGTAAACTATTTAAATATTACACAAAGCAAGATCGTGGAATATGTGAACTTCTTAGAACAGTTAAGCAAAGCTTGAACATTTTGGACTAGAACCTCCAATAATGTAGATTGGTGAGGTTCAGTGGATTTATGCCAATTTACATCAATTGAGGATCTGGCCTGTTCAGTAATCGACTCTCAACGTGAATCTGATCATCTGGTCAGTTTTGTTTCTGTGTAATGTCAATTCCATCTAAGTGCTAAGAGCCACAGCTTGCTTGCAGCTGAGGGGTAAGATCAGTGAGTCACTGGCACCAGGGGACTACCCTGCTGAAGTTCCTTTTAGCTTTCTCTGCCTTCCCAGTGGCTGGTGGCTTGGTCAGCTCTCCCTGCTGCAGGACACTTCTGAGGAAAATTAGAAACCTTTTATTGACAATTTTTTGCAATACAGTTTAGCTCAGTGTGTCCATCTAATTCCCAGCTGTGTCCTAGGGCTTTGATGCAAGACTCTCTTATACTATGTCTGTGTAACATAATGAACCCCCTGGCTACTATTGTAATACAAATAATAAATGATCTTAACATATCTCTATAGTGCAGATTCATGCCTTTAATGCCCAAAAGTCTAATGTCTTCTATCCAACAATCTAGATTGAATGTAGGTACTTCTTTACAAGTAAAGTGTAGAAAATATTGATTTTGAAATGTTAGTAAACATTTTACTTAAGGAAATTACATAGAAATTCACATATCGTACGACAAGTTAACTGTGCTGAACTTGAGACTAAATTCAGTCATTAAAGTGTGAAACAAAGGGACTTCTGTCCTACTTTAAATGTGAATGTCCTCTCAACCTTAACTATGACTTCCCCAATACAACCACCATAAATGTTCCTGCTTTTTTAGGAATTTGTGCTGATCTGACCTACAGTAGAAGCATATGTATACATAATAGGTATGCAAGATCCCTTTTATAGGGTTATAGTGCAAGTCTGGTGATAACTATTTAATTTGTGTTTTTATTATGCATTTTCCTTATTAGATTAGAGTCAGAACATTTAATTTTCCATCTCTAATCTCCCTGTAATATGCTACTGTGATGTTGCTCTCCGTATGCTTTATGAAAATATGCTTATGAATGTAACTGTTGTAACTGAAATATGCTTTATGCAGAAGGTCTCTTGTAAGGTATCATTACAAAGCTTATAATCTACTGTGTGTGTTCATTCTATTTGTATGAATGTATCATTCTTATATCTGAAGCTAGAAATATCAAGTATAGCTCTGAGGTCCTCTTGTAATTATGCAAAGTATGGGCCATTAATCATAGAATCATAGACTATTAGGGTTGGAAGGGACCTCAGGAGGTCATCTAGTCCAACCCCCTGCTCCAAGCAGGACCAATCCCCAGATTTTTACCCCAGTTCCCTTAATGGCCCCCTCAGGGATTGAACTCACAACCCTGGGTTTAGTAGGCCAATGCTCAAACCCCTGAGCTATCCCTCCCCCCATTAATGGTGGTTTAGAATCTTGACGGCACCCATTGACTAGGACAGTTGGTTTTGGGTGGTTTATTTACCTGCAAACCTTCCTGTGTACTTGTGGGCCAGCCCCTGGGAAATGAAAAATGAGGTCTTCAGTGGCATGTGACCGTGTCACCTAATAATGAATAAAATCACTTCTGTTTACTAATTAACCCAGAGTGGGTGATTAACCTGGGTGAGTGAGCAGCTGTGCATGTGTCTCTATCAGTGTTATAGAGGGTGAATAATTTGAGTTTACCCTGTATAAGCTTTATGCAGGAAAACGGATTTAGAGGTAACTTCAGCATGTCAGGTGACAGTTCCAAGGGAGGGGTCTCTGTGACTGAACCTGTCACAGTGGTGTAGTTGAGCAGGATTGCTTTGTGACGTGCACAGCTGATTGCTTTGAGACACTAGTAGTGTTTTTAAGTGAGTTTTGAGTGTGGTTGGAGAACAGATGCAGTGGTTACTGTTTTGGGTATTAATACCCCCAGATATTAATCACTTACTCTGGGTTCATTAATAAACAAAGGTGATTTTATTAAGTATAAAAAGTAGGATTTAAGTAGTTTCAAGTAATAAGACAGAACAAAGTAAGTCACCAAGCAAAATAAAGCAAAAACATGCAAGTCTAAGATGAATACATTAAGAAACTGATTACAGGTAATAGCTCACCCTCAGATGTCCAATAAGCTTTCCTCTCAGACTAGACTCCTTCCTAGTCTGTGCTCAATCCTTTCCCTGGTACAGTCCATGTTAGTTCCAGCAGACATCTTAGGTGGAAAACAGGGGCTTTTTCATGACTGTCAGCCACCTTTGTTTTGCTCCAATCCCTTTTATAGCTTTGGCACAAGGCGGGAATCTTCTGTCTCTCTTGATCCCCACCTCTCCTTCTAAATGGAAAAGTACCAGGTTTAAGATGGATTTCATTATCAGGTGACATGGTCACATGTCACTGTAAGACCTCATTCTTCATTACCTATGGGCTGGCCCACACGTACACAGGAAGGCTTGAGGACTAGAGTTATACTCAATATTTCTAGCTTCAGATACAAGAATGATACATGTATACAAATAAGATGAACACACAGTAGATTGTAAGCTTTGTAATGATACGTTACAAGAGACCTTTTGCATAAAGCATATTTCAGTTACATCGTAGTCACATTCGTAAGCATATTTTCATAAAGCATATGGAGAACATCGTCACAGCTACATTCAGGTCTTTGTCCAGCTTAATCTTTGTTAGATGTTAAAATAGCAATGGGTTTGAGAACTGATTTTATCTCTTTGTTCCTAGTCAAATTGCAACTTCAGGCAGAAGAAAGAGGAGTGGTGTCAATCAAAGGCGTATGTGCAAATCGTTTTCTGGCTATGAAGGAAGATGGCAGATTATTGGCATTGGTAAGCAACGCTAAGTCCTTTCTTTACTTCACCTTCCTTCATGTTTAGCAGCTGATGTTTGAGACATAGGAGTTACTCAACTAACCAGTCATATTGAGGAGTTCATGGCCAAATTGTGCCTCCAGCACCCAGCCCGAATAACGGGACTCAGCACTGGGAAGAGGCATCTTTCCCCAACCCTAGGCTGCAGAGCCACACCATAGTGGCTCTTGCCTGCAAAGGGCATAAGACCAAGAGAAAACATGTAGTGATTTTGTTTTAAAAGGGCTTCAGTCAATTTAAAAAAAAAATCCCACTTATTTCCAAAAATGAAATTACTACCATTGTTAGAGTAATCTTAAATGTAAGTGAAAACAATTAGATGGGTGAAAACTGTTTTTAAAGTTTGCTTGATTTTTGTTTTTTGACAGCGGTCTTCCATAGTTTTGTCTTAATAGTGAGTCAGTTTCTTGTTTTGTGTGGCTTTATCCAGACTGAAAAACTAGGAGAGAGACATTTTGAAAATGTGTGTAAAAATACAACAAGTAGTAGGTAAAGTCAAAGAGCAGGTGTAGCACCTGAAACTACTTAACTTTTTTAAAATTAACTGGTTTTCAAGCTGCCAGCACTCCTATATACTGGGTAGTAGTAGCATTACTGTAAACCTTAAGTCGATACATTTGGCATAAATTACACTTTAACATCAACCTGTAAAAGATGATGTTTTTTTTCAATTCTGTTTCAGGACCTACAGTGTTCAGACCCTTTTCATTTCACTTACAACACACACAATGTCTATGTTCTTCTGAAGTTTTATCAGATTTAAGTGTAAACCTATATATTTTTCATATAGATCCATTTAATCCAAACACCCAACGTTAGTAACGATCCATTATATCACTGTAATATTTCCTTCCAGAAATTTTCTACCTACTCTTAAGTGACTCTCTACTACTTCGGTTGTTCTGGAACACAGCAGTGTAAATATTCTGTGAAATTCTCCTTAACTAAAGACACATTGGATTAGTTCTTAACTTCCAGCTGAGCTCCAATTACTGAAGGATCCTAAAGGAGGGCTAAAAGAATTTTCTGTTCTTCTAATCCTCAAGGCAGTTGAGATCCAGTTCAGTCTGCTCTCCCCCTGCCTCTCCATAATTTAGAGCAGCCTTAGGGAAGCTCTAATTTATGTAGGTTAGTAGCAATCCCAAGGGACCGTTGTACCAGCAAGGATCACTGGAGCACAACCTAGCTTGGTACACACCCTCTTCTGTTCCCAGCAGCAGACTCTCTACACCAGGACAAATCCACAGTTGTCCTTTTTAGTCAGTTTTTAATGGTCTCTTTGCACCAGCTGAGCAGCAGGGAGGGAGTGGGGTGTGGGTTGAATCTGGCTCTTGTTTTCCTAGGGAGGTATTGCAAGATAGTCTTCAGCAGTGGTATCTGTAAGGTCATGCAGACAAAATGGAGACGATACCAAGGATTGCTTGTAGGATGGTATCTACATGGGGAGGTTTACCAGTATGACTGTACTGGTATAATGATACTGATACAATTTAACTTCCTGTGTGGGCATTCATATTCTGGAAAGTGTCCACAGTAGGGTGACCCGATTTTATAGGGACAGTCTCAATTTTTGGGTCTTTTATTACTCCCCCACTCCCTGTCCCGATTTTTCACACTTGCTATCTGGTCACCTTAGTCCACAGGAAGAGGTATAGTAATGCTGTAAACTTACCTGTGTAGACAAGCCCTGAGAGAGACACACATTTCCTGGCCTCCATCACATAACTTATCAGGGTTACAAAAGGCTGTGTTTTTATGACATACCAGAGATTATTGGCTGCTACATTTTTTTTCCTCCAACAAAAAATCAAATGTAAATACAATATATCAACTAAAACAGCCACAAACTGCTAGAGCCAATTAATAAAATATACAGAAACATTCAAGGAGGAAAGTCAGGATATGAGACATCTGATAGTAGCTATAATCTGTGAACCTCAATGGCTTTTTGAGCATACAGGTATTTCTTAGGCCTTGGCTACACTGGAGAGTTGCAGCACTGGTGGTGGGTTTACAGTGCTGCAACTTACTCACCTTTCACACTTGCAAGGCACATACAGAGCTGCATCTCCCTGGCTGCAGCGCTGTGTGTACTCCTGCTCTGCCTGGGGTATAAGGATTGCAGCTCTGGTGATGCAGTGCTGCTCCGCAAGTGTGGCCACCAAAAGTGCTGTAATTGGCCTCCAGAGTATTCGGAGGTATCCCAGAATGCCTGTTCAGCCACTCTGCTCATCAGTTCGCACTCTACTGCCCTGGCCTCAGGTGACCCGCCCTTTAAATGCCCCGGGAATTTTAAAAATCCCCTTGCTGTTTGCTCAGCCAGGTGTGGAGTGCAATCAGTGAATCTTTCCAGGTGACCATGCCTCCACGCGCCAAACGAGCCCCAGCATGGAGCAATGGCGAGTTGCTGGACCTCATCAGTGTTTGGGGTGAGGAAGATGTGCAGTCACAGCTGCGCTCCAGCCGTAGGAATTATGATACCTATGGGCAGATCTCAAGGGACATGCTGGAAAGGGGCCATGACCGGGACGCAGTGCAGTGCAGGGTTAAAGTAGGAGCTGCGGAGTGCCTATTGCAAAGCCCGCGAGGGAAACTGCCGCTCAGGTGCTGCCCCCATGACCTGCCGTTTTTACAAGGAGCTGAACGCAATACTTGGGAGTGACCCCACTGCCAATCCGACGACCACGATGGACACTTCAGAGCGGGGCGGGGGGAAGGTGGGGGTGAGGAAGGGGGGGGAGAGGTAACCGATAGTGAGGGTACTATGGTGGGAGGAGACACCCCGGAGTCCCAGAAGGCATGCAGCCAGGAGCTCTTCTTAAGCCAGGAGGAAGGTAGCCAGTTGCAGCAGCTGGAACTTGTTGGTGAAGGACAAGCAGAGGAGCGGGTTCCTGGTAAGCAGCTTTTATTTTCAGGATGGAAATGTTTCGGGAGAGGAGGGGGGGTTATGGCTGTATGCATGCATGCCTAGATGTGGAATAGCCCATTGATGTGGTCTATCACGTTGGGGTAATCGGTCTTGGTAATCTCTTCAAAAATTTCAGCCTGAGCGTGGGCAATGCGCTTGCGCAAGTTTATAGGGAGAGCCGCAGTGGTCCTTATCCCAGTCAGGCTAACGCGTCCATGCCACTGTGACGCGAGGGGTGGGGGACCATGGCTGCACACAGGCAAGCTGCATAGGGGCCAGAGCGGAATCCGCATTGCTGTAGAAGACCCTCCCGCGGTTCCCAGGTGACCCGCAGCAGCGAGATATCTTCCAGGATTAACTCCTGTGGAAGATGTTGGGAGAGTGTTCAGTGTAGATGCCCCCTGCAGTATTTTGCTTTCCCCAACACACAGAAACACCTGCAGATCCCTGAAGCAATCATTTCCCCCTTACTCACCATTTCCTGCCTCCTGTGGGTTAGGTGCGCTCTGTTAGGTATGGGAAAAGTATGCTAAAGTGAAGACTGTAAACTCCTTCACTGTGTGGGAATAACTGTCTGGGTGAGATTATAAACGGTGCAGCCTGTGTTAACTGTTGCCATTTTTGTATTTTGAACAGTATCCTTGACTACTGGACTGGCCGTATCATCCACTGGGCAGAGGCTACAAAACCTCAGGAAGAAGCCGCGAAAAAGCAAAGAAGACCTGCTGAAAGCAGTTATGGATCACTCTGCCAGAGAGAGTGAAAAACTGCAGGATGGGAGGAAAAAACTCCAGGACTGGAGAGAAAGGGAAAGCAGGCTCCGCCAGAGAAACGCAGCAGCTAAAAAGAAAAGCACAAAACAGCTGATAAGCATCCTGGCACGCCAAGCGGACTCTATCCAGTCACTCGTAGCCATGCAGGCAGAGCACTACCATTCTGTCCCCACCCAGGTCCCAAAGCTCTTTCCCTTGTGCCCCAATGTCAGCTCCAAACCCTCTTCCCCAGCATCCAGGTTCTTACCACCACCAGCTACCTCCAACACCTGTACGTTCACCAACCAGCCCAGAGAACTACGACCCTTACCCTCTGCACTCAACCCCCATCACCATGCAGTATTTTCATCCTGAAGTGCAGCAGTCATTGCACAGCACTCCAGACAGGACATATTCAAACCTGTGACTGTACAGTTCACCACCCCACTCCCCTGCCCTTTTAGGTTCCCAAAATGTTGTGTGTCTGTCAAGAAAGTTATTTTCTTTTCAATAAATGAATTCTTGGCTTTGAAAACAGTCTTTATTATTGCAGAAAGTGAAAGATACCGTAGCCCAGGAAAGAAACAGGCAGTGCAAATCATTTTAGGAAAAGCAGATTCCTACTAACATTGTAACCACTGCACTTCATGCCCGTGCAAGGCACCAAACATTTCTGTTGGTTTTCAGCCTAAAATTCCTCCCTCAAGGCATCCCTAATTCTTGTAGCCCTGTGCTGGGCTTCTCTAGTAGCCCTGCTCTCTGGCTGTGCAAATTCAGCGTCCAGGCATTGAACCTCGGAGGTCCATTCCTGACCTGAATGTTTCACCCTTCCCTTCACAAATATTACGGAGGGTACAGCACGTGGATATAACCGCAGGGATGCTTCTTTCCCCCAATTCTAGCTTCCCGTACAGAGATCTCCAGCGCCCTTTAAAACGGCCAAAACCACACTCCCCAGTCATTCTGCACCGGCTCAGCCTGTAGTTGAACCGGTCCTTACTCCTGTCAAGCTTCCCTGGAGGCATTAACGGGTAAGCGGGGTCTCCAAGGATCACAGTGGGGATTTCGACATCCCCTACTGTGATCTTGCGGTCTGGGGAAAAAATCCCAGCCTGCATCTTCCTGAACAGGCCACTGTTCCGAAAGATGCGTGAATCGTGCACCTTTCCAGGCCAGCCTGTGTTAATGTCAATGAAATGCCCACGGTGATCCACAAGCGCCTGGAGAACCATAGAGAAATACCCCTTCCGATTAATATACTCGGATGCCGGGTGGGGTGGTGCCAGAATCGGAATATGCGTCCCATCTATCGCCCCTCCAGAGTTAGGGAAACCCATTTGTGCAAAGCTATCCACAATGTCCTGCACATTCCCCAGAGTCACGGTTCTTCTTAACAGGATGCGATTAGTGGCCCTGCAAACTTGCATTAACACGATTCCAACGGTCAACTTCCCACTCCAAACTGGTTCGCGACCAATCGGTAGCTGTCTGGAGTTGCCAGCTTCCAGATTGCAATAGCCACCCACTTCTCCACCGGCAGGGCAGCTCTCAATCTTGTGTCCTTGTGCTGCAGGGTGGGGGCGAGCTCCTCTCACAGTCCCATGAAAGTGGCTTTTCTCATCCGAAAGTTCTGTAGCCACTGCTCATCATCCCAGACTTCCATGACGATGTGATCCCACCACTCGGTGCTTGTTTCCCGAGCCCAAAAGCGGTGTTCCACGGTGCTCATAGACTCATAGACTCTAGGACTGGAAGGGACCTCGAGAGGTCATTGAGTCCAGTCCCCTGCCCTCATGGCAGGACCAAATACTGTCTAGACCATCCCTAAAAGACATTTATCTAACCTACTCTTAAATATCTCCAGAGATGGAGATTCCACAACTTCCCTAGGCAATCTATTCCAGTGTTTAACTTCCCTGACAGTTAGGAACTTTTTCCTAATGTCCAACCTAAATCTCCCTTGCTGCAGTTTAAGCCCATTGCTGCTTGTTCTATCATTGGAGGCTAAGGTGAACAAGTTTTCTCTCTCCTCCTGATGACACCCTTTTAGATACCTGAAAACTGCTATCATGTCCCCTTTCAGTCTTCTCTTTTCCAAACTAAACAAACCCAATTCCTTCAGCCTTCCTTCATAGGTCATGTTCTCAAGACCTTTAATCATTCTTGTTGCTCTTCTCTGGACCTTCTCCAATTTCTCCACATCTTCCTTGAAATGCGGTGCCCAGAACTGGACACAATACTCCTGTTGAGGCCTAACCAGCGCAGAGTAAAGCGGAAGAATGACTTCTCGTGTCTTGTTTACAACACACCTGTTAATGCATCCCAGAATCACGTTTGCTTTTTTTTGCAACAGTATCACACTGACTCATATTAAGCTTGTGGTCCACTATGACCCCTAGATCTTTCTGCCATACTCCTTCCTAGACAGTCTCTTCGCATTCTGTATGTGTGAAACTGATTGTTCCTTCCTAAGTGGAGCACTTTGCATTTATCTTTATTGAACTTCATCCTGTTTACCTCAGACCATTTCTCCAATTTGTCCAGATCATTTTGAATTTTGACCCTGTCCTCCAAAGCAGTTGCAATCCCTCCCAGTTTGGTATCATCCGCAAACTTAATAAGTGTACTTTCTATGCCAACGTCTAAATCGTTGATGAAGATATTGAATAGAGCCGGTCCCAAAACAGACCCCTGTGGAACCCCACTTGTTATACCTTTCCAGCAGGATTGGGAGCCATTAATAACTACTCTCTGAGTACGGTTATCCAGCCAGTTATGCACCCACCTTATAGTAACCCCATCTAAATTGTACTTTCCTAGTTTATCTATAAGAATATCATGCGAGACCGTATCAAATGCCTTACTAAAGTCTAGGTATATCACATCCACCGCTTCTCCCTTATCCACAAGGCTCGTTATCCTATCAAAGAACGCTATCAGATTAGTTTGACACGATTTGTTCTTTACAAATCCATGCTGGCTATTCCCTATCACCCTACCACCTTCCAGGTGTTTGCAGATGATTTCTTTAATTACCTGCTCCATTATCTTCCCTGGCACAGAAGTTAAACTAACTGGTCTGTAGTTTCCTGGGTTGTTTTTATTTCCCTTTTTATAGATGGGCACTATATTTGCCCTTTTCCAGTCTTCTGGAATCTCCTCCGTCTCCCATGATTTCCCAAAGATAATAGCTAGAGGCTCAGATACCTCCTCTATTAACTCCTTGAGTATTCTAGGATGCATTTCATCAGGCCCTGGTGACTTGCAGGCATCTAACTTTTCTAAGTGATTTTTTACTTGCTCTTTTTTTATTTTATCTTCTAAACCTACCGTCTTCCCGTAAGCATTCACTATATTAGACATTCCTTCAGACTTCTCAGTGAAGACTGAAACAAAGAAGTCATTAAGCATCTCTGCCATTTCCAAGTCTCCCGTTACTGTTTCCCCCTCCTCACTGAGCAGTGGGCCTACCCTGTCCTTGGTCTTCCTCTTGCTTCTAATGTATTGATAAAAAGTCGTCTTGTTTCCCTTTATTCCCATGCTAGTTTGAGCTTATTTTGTGCCTTTGCCTTTCTAATCTTGCCTCTGCATTTCTGTGTTATTTGCCTATATTCGTCCTTTGTAATCTGACCTAGTTTCCATTTTTTATATGACGCCTTTTTATTTTGTAGGTCACGCAAGATCTCGTGGTTAAGCCATGGTGGTCTTTTGCCACATTTTCTATCTACCATCGGAATAGCTTGCTTTTGGGCCCTTAATAGTGTCCCTTTGAAAAACTGCCAACTCTCCTCGGTTGTGTTTCCCCTCAGTCTTGATTCCCGTGGGACCTCACCTATCGGCTCCCTGAGCTTACCAAAATCCGCCTTCCTGAAATCCATTGTCTCTATTTTGCCGTACTCCCTTCTACCCTTCCTTAGAATTGCAAACTCTGATTTCATGATCACTTTCACCCAAGCTTCCTTCTACTTTCAAATTCTCAACGAGTTCCTCCCTATTTGTTAAAATCAAGTCTAGAACCATGAATGTCACAAGCAATTTAGTGTCACACGCGTCAGGCAACTCAATATCATCGTCAGACTCCTCACTGTCACTTTGGAGCTGAAGGAATAGCTAAACTGCCAAACGTGATGTGCTGGCAACAGTCATCAGCGAAGTCCTCAGCAGCTCGGGCTCCATTTCTCACAGAAATCGCGCTGCACAGAAACCGTTGGGAGACTCACAATGGCGCCAAATGTGGACAGAAAAACAGTGACAGCTGGGATGTGAAGTGATGCACCACGGGGCGTTGCGACAGGAAGCGGAATGACCCACACTCTTTCGTGCCCTTCCCACAACCCACAGCGCCAAAATGGGATGAGGTGCTCTGTGGAATAGCTGCCCACAATGCACCACTCCCAACAGCACTGCAAATGCTGCAAATGAGGCCACACTGCAGCGCTGGTAGCTGTCAGTGTGGTCACACTGCAGCGCTTTCCCTACACAGCTGTACGAAGACAGCTGTAACTCCCAGCACTGTACAGCTGTAAGTGTAGCCATGGCCTCATTCTCAGAACCATTCCTTTTGCAATGCACTTATGTGGATCTCTGCCCTGGAGCCTGTGTTGGGTGTTCATGGTGTTTTCTTTTGTCATTGATTAGGTGGACATGTGTTTAATTTTGCAACTGACTTTCTGAATGCCCTCAAGAAATAGAGACCCCAGTGTTGTCCTTAGTTTTGTTTGGCTATCTTCTGTTCCTCCTAGAAGATGGACTTATGACACATAGCTTTGGTGTGGATAGTAAAGCTGTGTTTGTAGCCCCTTTATTTCTTTAATCCTTTTTCAACCATTTGCAATGGAATTAACCATTTGGCATTCTTTTCCTAATTTTTCTTTTCTCCTATTTTACTTTGCATTTGTGTGTGGGTTTTGTAGTTGGTGTTGAAGTGACTTCAGGATTAACTTTTTTTTTTTTTTTTTTTTGGACTTAAGAAGCTTACTGGATGT
Source organism: Gopherus flavomarginatus (assembly GCF_025201925.1). Classification (NCBI taxonomy): domain Eukaryota; kingdom Metazoa; phylum Chordata; order Testudines; family Testudinidae; genus Gopherus; species Gopherus flavomarginatus. The sequence continues at coordinate 184,008,961 of NC_066619.1, forward strand.
TGGCAATAAGGTGAACAAACTGTTTTGTCAAGTAACAATGTTATTAACCTGTGGTGTGCAACAGTTCAATTGAAGAAAATGCAAAGAGTTGTCCTCGGAAAGATAATCCTTCCCATTTAATTCAAATAGATCTAAGCTATTCTTGCAGCAAGGGTGATCAGAAATTTCATTATGTGACTTTTTGGTTCTTTTGCAAGAAACTAATTGCAAATTTCACACTTGGATACTTCATTGGCAACATTCTTGCCTTGCCAAAATAGGACATCCTTGGCCCTATCAATGCCCAAATAGATTACATGTAGCATTTCCAATATCATACTGCATAATTGTTGCAGAAATTGCATCTTGATAGTTCCAGTAAGATGTTACCCTTGGAGAAGTGTGTGCTTTTTCTGTTGTCCATTCATCTAGAATTCTCTCTCAAACTCTGGCGAAGTTGGGTCATTTTGTGTTTCTCATCTGAGCCTGTGAAGTTTTCCAAAAAAAAAGTGATAATATTTACACAACTATTCAAATACCACCTCATCCTGCAGCTCCTTAGTTTTTCTATTTATAAGAGCTCTTGAAAATACTCCATTATAAGATGTATTTTTTTAAACCTAACCAGTATTTCTCTTTTAATGAGTACTCTCACAATTTCATGCTCTATCTGAAGCATAGGTGCAGTGTTTCAAATGATATTGCTATAATATATCTTCTAAATTTGTCACCTATGTATATTGCTACTGATTTCTGCCCATAAACTTTCAGGAAATTAAGAACTGAAAACAACAATTGCTTTGGAAGAGTGTACTGCTGGATAGTTCCCAATTAACATAAATTAGGATGATCTGGAATGTTAGGTTCTTTGTTAATCTCAAAGTTTCAGTACAGTTGCTTCTGGATACCTTTGTTTAATTCCCCAAAATGTCTTTTACAAATCTTAAGTGGTTCTGTGTTTACCTTAAGCTGCATTCTGAATTGAACATTTTATTGTGACACTTTAAAGCGAATTTATCTCTAACATTCCCTTGAATTTTGAAGGCTTCCTTGTTTTGTGGTCTTTCCATTGCCTTAACATTTCTTTGACCTGGTTAATCTCCTTGGTCATTTGGAATGTCTTATATGATTAATCTCATTCAGCCCAAACTGGTACTTGTTTCTGTTTAAGGTTTTTATTTCTTAGCACACTGCAGATGATTAGCGTCTCCTATTACATTGTTTGTTTTCATCCAAAATCAACAGATTGTCCCTTTAAGAGGGAGCAGGGCCAGTGGCTTTGTGATTGATCAGTGGCCTCATAATTGGGCTTAAGTGTGCAGCTGGGCCCTAGGGGGAGAGACTGAGGCAGTGGTAGGGCCAATCGGGGAAAAAGCCGGTAAAAGCTGCCTTGGTCTGCCAACAAAAGGGGCCAGAGAGAGATGAGAACCACCAGAGACCAGGAGACTGAGAGGTCCCAGAGGGAAGCTGTAGGTGGCATCTGGGAGAAGGCTGAAGGCAGGAGAGCAGCACGATGGGTTTGCTGGATTACTTCTTCAAGCAAGAGAACCAAGGCTAGAGAGCTGAAGGCCAGAGAGCAGCAGAGGGAGTTGCCTGCTGACTGTTAAGCTGGAGAGTTGAGGCTAGGGGAGCAGTGGATGTGCTTACCCATTGACATCTTCCAACTGGAGAGCTGGAGCCAGAGGGTGGGAAGAGGGCTTGGGGCCAAGGGGAGTGTGGGATGCTTCCCTGGTGAGGGTGAACTCACAGCAGAAAGGCTTTGAGGGTGCCTGCTGGGACGAGCTGAGTTCCACTCCAGCTGTGCTGGTAAGACAGGGGAAAACCAACAGAGCCCAGTGATGGTGGAAGATGCTGGAGTGTGATAGATTGTATTTTGGGACTCTTTGGATTAGGCTGTTCTAATAAACCAACCCCGAGAAGTGGCGTTCTTGAGGCAAGAAAACTTGTGCAGAGTAACTGGAGACTCTGAAGGAGGGAAACTGAGTTTCCCTGTTCTGCCACTGGTGGGGGCTCCAGGCCAGGTCACCTTATGACAGTAATCCAGTATTATTTCTATTCCATTCAGATCCTCCAAGGTCTGGGATTAGATACTTTGCTGTTGAGGCAATCCAAAAGGAAAATCACTTAAATATAGATATACCAGAAGGGGAACAGATGGTGTACAATTTTGCACGTTCGGTTATGAATCGGACCTGCCAAACCACTTGACTTGCATTAAGACCTGAAAATACTCATGCATTTTGAAGTCTAGGCAAGCCCTTCGCAGTATCTGCCATGAGGCAGTGCTCTCATTTGATGACATAATTGAGATCTTTTTGATCCAAAGAAATCCATTACTTTGGTCACTGTAATAAAACCATACTGTTATCCCTGTCAGTATGAGTCTATATCGAGTGATATTACTGAAAGTATAACACCCAATTTTAGCTTTTGGGCCAATTCAGCTTTTACTTTTATTTTTCAGTGCTAATGAGACACTAGACTGTAAACAGATTTTGGATCACACTGGAATCTATAAGAATTATTGCAATTACAATTACTATACAACTATTACATTATATTATACTTATGTCATTCCAGTCCATCCACCACTTCATCAAATTCTTTTTAAGAGTATCTTTTGCATTATGTAGAATAGACAGTTATTCACTCATTTGACCATCAGCACATATAGATTTCTCTTCAACCCAAGTACACACTGAACTTTTTTTCCCAGTATTTCATGCTATTTTGGTATCTGTCCTTACACAGACCTGCCAGTGTCCTTTCACCCACTCTACAAAACAAGCGTTGTTTTTTATTTTAATATCTGGTGGTATGTAATCATTTTACTTGTCTGCTGTGTTTACATTGATAAGCTCCAGTATCTGTTTTGATGCTCACTTTGGGTTATTTTATTTCCAGGTATCGCATATCAGTTAGAGAACCTCTTTGTAAAATTTATTAAGAGACTCAACCAAAAACTCAGTTTCTGAGTTATCTTCATCCAGAGCTTTTACTTGCTCTGGATAGATGTTCATAAATGTATCTTGTCTTCATATTTCTTTTGTCATTTATGCTGAGTAACTTCTTTTGCAAAATGGCTTATTGTGCATCTGACACTGCACCTCTTGGGCTAAACTCGTGAATTGTGCAGTGATGGATTGTATTTCTTTATAGCTTGGCATGAAGTTTTAAATAGATGTACTTCTGTTTTCTGTAATTGTTAACAGATTAATTTGGGAAACACCATTTTCAATAGCTCTCTCCCTTTCTGCAGGGATCAGTTATCAGAAGAGCTGGTTCAAAAAATTTTAATGGAATGTTTTTCCATCAGAAAATGCTGTTTTGACAAAATCAAGTTAATCAAACATTGATGAGAAATTATCAGACTGATGCATTCACTAAGGCTGAAATACTTCATTTCAACTTTGATATTGTAGTAATAAAATAATAGCCTAAACATTCAACTTTATAAAAAAAAACAACCAAAATGTGTAATATTTTCTTTCACAGGCATTTGAGATTTTTACTTTTCTTCCTGACTTGATGCAAGATGAAACTTCAAAATCTGAGCATTTACAATGGGATGAGAATTCCATTTTTTGACCAGCTTTTATCAGTTTTACTTCAAATAATTTGTCTAATTAGGCCATCTGTTAACTGGGCATAATCATGTGACTTAGCTTTGTCATGTAGGTCTAAAACATAATGGTCAATGGTCTCACCTGGCTGTTGTCTTGTAAAGAAAATGTTCCTTTATAACCAAGTGACATTCTTGTGTTGATCAGAATATCCTTCAAATTTCTGAACGACTGGCTTGTGGTTTGTACCTCCTTTCAGTATATTCTAGTGAAAATGTTAAAATCTCCAGTGTCTCTGAGCTTGCTTCCTGTAGCAATGTGCAGGACTTCAACCTCTCAGGTTTCTTTCCAGTCGTGCTTGCCTTCAGGAAACTTGGGAAGTGCTGCAGTTTCGTCTCCATTTCTCTGACAGATTCTTTTCCATTTCCCAAGACTTATTTACTTAGAAAAAACAACTTATTGTTTGATAAACACCTTGTAATAGGGATGTAACCCAAAGAGTGCTGGTAAGAGATTAATATTTTATTTCCTGGCCCCAGTCACATGATGGTGTTTGCCTTTTGTAACCATGACCTGTTATCACATGACTGTGTCAGTATTCCCTGACTCCAATAGCTACTGTCACAGGTTATCCTTCCAGTTTTAACCAGTTTATAGTCTAATAGACAGCACATTGAACTTTTAGTTTTTAATGCAACTTTTAACTCTTAATATGAATGGTCTAGGATTTCAAATTAGTTCAGTCTGAATTTATCTTCAAGGTGGGTGCAGTTTTCTCTTAGTGAATCAGTGGTGGCAGGCACTGCAGTCTACAGTGGAAGAATTTTGACAGGATGTTACTCTTACCTTCAGTCAGTTCTGTAATCAGAGAATCATGACTATTTCTGTAGAAGCTATGGTTTGGCTTCTGTATGTGTGTGTGTGGGGTGCTGCAAAACAGACTGTTGAACCAGTTTAACTACAGCCAACGCTGTTAATGTTGCCACTTTCCATGTTTTGTTTTTATTTAGTGGTTCAGACTTCTTCTGGCTTGAGAACTAAATTTGGTATTAGACAAAACATTTTACTCAAAAATGGCCAGATTCTACAATCCTTATTCAGGCTGAGTGGAACTCACTCACCTGAGTAGTTCTATCAGCTTCAGTGGAATTACTCATGTGAATGAGTGCCACTTAACATTAGGGTTGCAGAATATGGCCCAGAATTATTTCCTCTGTTTATTCTTTAATAGAGGGACTGTATAGTTTAAGTATTAGAAGTGGACAATGGAGTCTTTCACCTCTAGATCACCATATTGAATCTAGCCCTGATCAATATAATCAAAAATGCACTGTCATCTAAGGGTTGTACAGTGGCCTGTGAAATGAGTCAGTGGTCAGAATCTCATTCCTATTGGACAGGTGTCCACATCCTACATGTCACTCAGAAGAAAGGATGAAGCGTGAATAGATCATATTGAGTGCATCACCGTCTCTTCCCTTGAGGTGGTCCCTTCAAGTCAGAGTAGAACTACATTTTCAGGACAGTATACAAAAGATTGCAGCAGTGCAAGCTTTTCTGTGGATAAAGAGAGGATGACTTGAGTTTCCAAAGCTGTCTGTCTGACACCCTTCACAATTAAGAGCTTGTTTATCTGATGATTTAGAGCATGGCAGGCTAGAGTGCTGCAGATCTACACCACAGCTTGATGTGCACTAAGTGACTATATAGATAAACTCTAAATTCTCAATTTTTTTTTCATTCTAAAATTCTTGAAAGTCTTTTCCAGATATTTTGTTTGTTGTCTCCCCCCTGCATTTTACCTGAGAAGTATCAGGAATGGCAAATCCTGGTTTCGTTGGGGAGCTCACTGAAGGTTCCAGATGTAGATTGTTTGCTTTTATCTGCTGTCAGTTGAAGGAATAGGGGTTGTTGATTTTTAACAGATACCTCCTAAGCATTTCTTAGGCCTTATAGTCAAACTGGGTGTTAACAAAAGTTTTAAGCAGTCTGAGTGAAAAGCACTTCCTCTTTCAATTAATCAAGTTTTACCTGCATAATATCTCTCATGTTATAATCTTATTAGTTTGCTAGTCATGTATAGTTTTTTACAGGGTAGACAAGACCAGAATTCCTAACATTAAAAACTTAAAATCTGAAAGAAAAAAAATCAGACCACCTTGTTGTATCATAAAGAAGGAAAAGCACAAACCCATTTTTCCTTTTTATTGGTGACCTTTACATTTACAATATGAAAAACACAAGTATTTCATACAAATTCGAAGGTTTATAATTTGGATGTTGCTAACTCTCATTAATGTTAACTCCCACGCAGGGATGAAACAGGTGAGACTCCAGATTGTTGTTCTAACTATAGTATCTTTTCAGTTCCCATCATGATGCATCTTAAGTGACCCCTATTTTAGACAGAATATTAATGCTCGCAGCTGTCATCCTTGACTGTACTCTTACCTCACTTCCAAAGCTTAGTGTTGTCTGGTTATTACTTTGATTGCAGACCACCATAGAATTGCAGTACATGAAATTGATATTTCAAGATAAGTTCTGCAACCAATTCCTTAATATGGTATGAGTGGAAATGGTGCTGCTGGAGGTGTCAGCTTTTTGGATAAGATGCATACCAAGATCCTGACCACCTGTGATCGCTTAGGTTATGTCTACACTGCAATTAGACACCCACGTCTGGCTCATGCCAGCTGACTCTGAAATAGGGCTATTTAATTGCAGTGTAGTCATGCAGGCTTGGGCAGGAGCCTGGGCTCTGGGACCCTCCCACCTCACAGAGCCCGAGAGCCCGAATGTCTACACCACTATTAAACCGCCTCTGAGCCCAATTCCTGTGAGCCTGAATCAGCTGGTATAGGGATTGCTTTGTACTTTCTTGCAAAAACCTTAGCTGAATGTCCAATTGGGCAGTTATATTGAATCTGCATAAATTCTGCTTCAAGTCTGAACTGAATTCAGTGCTTTTTATCCTCCTTTCCTTGTGCAATTTTACTGTGTCTTACTAAAGCTATAGAGTTGGCTGCATTTCTGTGGTGGTTGAGACAATTAATGCATATATTTGCACACAACTGAAGTGCTTTGAGATCTTCTGTGGTGAAAGGTGCTCGGTAAATGTTAGATTATGATTTTGTAATCTTTTCTTTTGGAGATAGGACACAAAGCGCGAGACAAGTATTGGTTTTGACTATTTTAAAATTTTTAAATGTTTGTGATTTAGAGGTACATGAGAAGTCAGCACATGGATTCTGTTCAAAGATCTTCACAAATCAAGAGTAGTATATAGAAATGACTGCAAGTATCTATATTCTGCTGCCAAAACCTATATTTGGAGATTGAGGTTTGGTTAGGTCTTTAATACACAGCAGACTCCTTATTCCACACTGTAGTTTTTTTTTATAGATTCATAGACTCTAGGACTGGAAGGGACCTCGAGAGGTCATCGAGTCCAGTCCCCTGCCCTCGTGGCAGGACCAAATACTGTCTAGTACATCCCTGATAGACATTTATCTAACCTACTCTTAAATATCTCCAGAGATGAAGATTCCACAACCTCCCTAGGCAATTTATTCCAGCATTTAACCACCCTGACAGTTAGGAACTTTTTCCTAATGTCCAACCTAAACCTCTGTTGCTGCAGTTTAAGCCCATTGCTTCTTGGTCTATCATTAGAAGCTAAGATGAACAAGTTTTCTCCCTTCTCCTTATGACACCCTTTTAGATACCTGAAAACTGCTATCATGTCCCCTTTCAGTCTTCTCTTTTCCAAACTAAACAAACCCAATTTTTTCAGCCTTCCTTCGTAGGTCATGTTCTCAAGATCTTTAATCATTCTTCTTGCTCTTCTCTGGATTCTCTCCAATTTCTCCACATCTTTCTTGAAATGCAGTGCCCAGAACTGGACACAATACTCCAGTTGAGGCCTGACCAGCGCAGAGTAGAGCAGAAGAATGACTTTTCGTGTCTTGCTCACAACACACCTGTTAATGCATCCCAGATTCATGTTTGCTTTTTTTGCAACAGCATCACACTGTTGACTCATATTTAGCTTGTGGTCCACTATGACCCCTAGATCTCTTTCTGCCATATTCCTTCCTAGACAGTCTCTTCCCATTCTGTATGTGTGAAACTGATTGCTCCTTCCTAAGTGGAGCACTTTGCATTTGTCTTTATTGAACTTCATCCGGTTTACCTCAGACCATTTCTCCAATTTGTCCAGATCATTTTGAATTTTGACCCTGTCCTCCAAAGCAGTCGCAATCCCTCCCAGTTTGGTATCGTCTGCAAACTTAATAAGTGTACTTTCTATGCCAACATCTAAGTCGTTGATGAAGATATTGAACAGGGCTGGTCCCAAAAGACCCCTGCGGAACCCCACTTGTTGTACCTTTCCAGCAGGATTGGGAGCCATTAATAACTACTCTCTGAGTATGGTTATCCAGCCAGTTATGCACCCACCTTATAGTAGCCCCATCTAAATTGTATTTTCCTAGTTTATCGATAAGGATATCGTGCGAGACCGTATCAAATGCCTTACTAAAGTCTAGGTATACCACGTCCACCGCTTCTCCCTTATTCACAAGACTCGTTACCCTATCAAAGAAAGCTATCAGATTGGTTTGACACGATTTGTTCTTTACAAATCCATGCTGGCTATTCCCTGTCATCTTACCACCTTCCAGGTGTTTGCAGATGATTTCTTTAATTACCTGCTCCATTATCTTCCCTGGCACAGAAGTTAAACTAACTGGTCTGTAGTTTCCTGGGTTGTTTTTATTTCCCTTTTTATAGATGGGCACTATATTTGCCCTTTTCCAGTCTTCTGGAATCTCTCCCGTCTCCCATGACTTTCCAAAGATAATAGCTAGAGGCTTGGATACCTCCTCTATTAACTCCTTGAGTATTCTAGGATGCATTTCATCAGGCCCTGGTGACTTGAAGGCATCTACCTTTTCTAAGTGATTTTTAACTTGCTCTTTTTTATTTTATCTTCTAAACCTACCCCCTTCCCATAAGTATTCACTATGTTAGACATTCCTTCAGACTTCTCAGTGAAGACTGAAACAAAAGTCATTAAGCATCTCTGCATTTCCAAGTTTCCTGTTAACTGTTTCTCCCTCCTCACTGAGCAGTGGGCCTACCCTGTCCTTGGTCTTCCTCTTGCTTCTAATGTATTGATAAAGTCTTCTTGTTTCCCTTTATTCCCATAGCTAGTTTGAGCTCATTTTGTGCCTTTGCCTTTCTGATCTTGCCCCTGCATTCCTGTGTTGTTTGCCTATATTCGTCCTTTGTAATCTGACCTAGTTTCCATTTTTTATGAGACTCCTTTTTATTTTGTAGGTCACGCAAGATCTCGTGGTTAAGCCAATATGGTCTTTTGCCACATTTTCTATCTTTCCTACCCATCGGAATAGCTTGCTTTTGGGCTCTTAATAGTGTCCCTTTGAAAAACTGCGAACTCTCCTCAGTTATTTTTCCCCTCAGTCTTGATTCCCATGGGACCTTACCTATCAGGTCTCTGAGCTTACCAAAATCCGCCTTCCTGAAATCCATGGTCTCTATTTTGCTGTACTCCCTTCTACCCTTCCTTGGAATTGCAAACTCTGATTTCATGATCACTTTCACCCAAGCTTCCTTCTACTTTCACATTCTCAATGAGTTCCTCCCTATTTGTTAAAATCAAGTCTAGAACAGCTTCCCCCCAGTAGCTTTTTGAACCTTTTGAAATAAAAAGTTGTCTGCAATGCGGTCCAGGAACTTATTGGATAGTCTGTGCCCCGTGGTGTTATTTTCCCAACATATATCTGGATAGTTGAAGTCCCCCATCACCACCAAATCTTGGGCTTTGGATGATTTTGTTAGTTGTTTAAAAAAAGCCTGTGCATTTAGTTGCTCGTAGCAATAGAAACCTGACACAAATGATAAGATTCAAAATTTTCCCATGTATGTTTGTATGCATAGGCTATGAAGCCTAGTCGTTTTCAGGTTTGGGTTTAGTTGTAGTTAAATACTTTAAATTTTCAATTAATAGTCATAAACCAATACAGCAGTTTTGTTGGTAACTAATGTGGCAGATGGGCTCTCTGTTTAGGATGTATTTTGGTTTATTTGTTTTGATTCCCATCCAAGATTTCAGACACATTTTCCTTTTAATGATTAGCTTATGCTGTCATTTGAAGAACTCTTTTCATAGAGTAAATGTATGTGACTGAATGTGATACGGCTGAGATATGAAAAGGAGGTAGCTCTCTTTCTCTAAAACAATGCTCTGTTCTATTTTAGTTCTTTCTTTTTGAGATCTCCTCCTGCCTCTTTTTAAGGACACAATCCTGCAATCAAATAAACCCCAGCACAATGGCTCTCTGCCTTTGTACAGGGGTCAATGCTAATGGCACCTAAAAGGTTAACCGAGAGGCACAGTGTGGCTGCAGTGCAGGTAAATATTGGAGAAATTAGTGTCCCCGAATAAAATATTTGAGTTTTTCCCCCTCCCTTTGTTGAAGTGGAGAAATATAGTGGTGGTTTTCCTCTTTGAGATCCAGAGGGACACTAAATCTACCAGTTCTCTCTTTATTACCAATAGCCATTAAAACTTACCTAGTCCAGCAGTGGCTAATTTAAAGATCCCAGTGAAACAATTCGAAACATGCAGAATCTAAGGGTTGAAGTCTGATGCCTTTACTCATGTACTCAACTAGATCCTTTGACATCAGTGGGATTATTTGTAGAGTAAGGTACTATTCAACACAAGTGATGGTGTCAGACTCGGGTCCTGAGGGAGCAGGGGCTTCTGCTAGGTGTAAAGCTGTGCAGCAGAAGATGTTTGGGAGTGGATTGGCTGGTACAGGAGTTCAGTGATTTTCTCTTCTGGAGTTTGAAGAAGATGAGGACAATTAATAATTCCAGATGCTAGATAAATATGGAAGTGGGGAAATATTTGGCATCAGAAGATCACTACAAATCACTCTTTGTACTGCAGGGATGGCGTGCATCTTGGTGTCACAGGAAACCCATGCTTTCCTGGAAACGTGAGTCATGGAATCTTTAGCTGCATTTGTTAAACTCTGTCAAGTGAAAGATAAAAACTTACTGGCTCTAAAGAGAGCTTGTAGGTTTTTTTCAAGGCAATCAAGGATGTAATCTCTCTCTCTCTCAACAATAAGCCACTAACTCTTAAGGCTCTTGAAAGAAAAACACATTTCAGGGTGCACTTTGCTTCAATTTGGTGAGCATGATGTACATGTTTAGGAGGGAGTAAAAGACCCACCTATTTCTGTGCTATTTACAGTGAAATTAGTTGATGTGTACATATAGTAGAACCTCAGAGTTACGAACACCAGAGTTATGAACTGACCAGTCAACCACACACCTCATTTGGAACCTAAAGTATGCAATCAGGCAGCAGCGGAGACTCCCAAAAAGCAAATATAGTATAGTACTGTGTTAAACATTAACTACTAAAAAAAAAAAAAAAAAAAAAAATTAAAAAAAATTGACAAGGTAAGGGAACTGTTTCTGTACTGGTTTCATTTAATTTAAGATGGTTAAAAGCAGCATTTTTCTTCTGCATAGTAAAGTTTCAAAGCTGTATTAAGCCAATGTTCAGCTGTAAACTTCTGAAAGAACAACCATAATGTTTTGTTCAGAGTTACAAACAAACTCCATTCCCAAGGTGTTCATAACTGAGGTTGTACTGTACATTGTTCTTTCCTTTTTCTCAGTGTCAGCTAGTCTGTCTCTTCTTAGAGAGGGTACTATCCTTGGGCGCTTGGAATGCGGCTAGCACACAATGGGTAGTACCAAAGATAAATAATATCACCACTTTCAGAAGCTCTATGTGAGGGAGATAGTGGAGACACAATGGGGAAATGGGTTCCTGGGAACAGGCTGGGGAGACAGGGGATTCAATGGGAGTTAATGGGAAGGAAGGACAAAATGGGTGAGTCTATGGGCTCTCCGAAGCGTATTCATTTAACTGAAACAAGTCAATCTAAAGATATTAATGTGTGTATATACTTCAGCATCCTAGTATTTCAGTAATGGTTGGCAAATATGAGCTCTGGTATCTGATTCTCAGTTCCTGTGCTTGAGGCAGGAATTGAAGAAATGGGGGAGGAAAGTGGTTAAACCTACAGCTGCCTTATCTTTGGATCTGTGAGCCTTGAAGGGGGAATAATGCATGTAGCTCTATTTCTTTGCTGTGGGCCTGATTCCGTAAAGAACTAAAACATGAGTAATTCCATTCCTACTCAGGAAAGCACATAAGAATGCTCATCTTTAAAGTCAATTGGACTAATTATATACTTTAAAATGTAAGCACAGATGTTGCTGAATCAGGACCCATATTCAGATCCAGGAACCCACTGCAGGTCCAGAAAAGGTGGGTAGCATGCCACAAAGGTGTTACTGCCACCACCACATGTGGCCCTTTGCCCACAGCTGTGGGAATAATTGGGCCTTCTCTTCCAAAACCAACTGTTCTGTTATATGATTTAATATGTTTTGTTGGCCACTGAGAACATTCACAACATTACTCCTGGGGGAATTCTACACCAAAAAAATAAATTCTGTGCACAATATTTTAAAATTCTGCATATTTTATTTGTCAAAATAACACAATGGTAATTTATTTCAAAATACTTGTTAGCAAGTATGTCTGTTACAGTACAGACAACAAGAAACATCCCGAATTTTTTTTAACATAATTACTTACTAGGCATATTAATACAGAACTCTGAGTAATCATTCATTTAAACTGCAATACAGAAACTTCTTTTCCACACCCCTCAGAAGCAGCCCAAAGGGTTGGGGGAGTCAGGGGTAATGGAGGAGCAGAGGGAGGGGAAGTAATTGCTGGGAAGGAGCCTGGGAGTTAGGAGGAAGGTTGGGTCTGGATGGGAGAAATATGGAACAGGTTTTTTTGGGGGAAGGGATTGTTAGGAGGCTGGGGAGTCTCCTCCATGCAGACTCCATTTCTGACCCTGTCGCTGTGTGTCCCTGAACCCCTACTCCCATTTATCCTCTGGCTCTATCACCTCACTGACTCCTGTGCCCCCCCATCTATCCCCCCCTCCAACTAGCTCTTCTAAACCCGTCTTTGTGATCTCTCCCTAGCAGCCTGTGTTCCCTGCTCTTTTTTCCCTTCTTCCCCCTCTGGCCCCGCAGGCAAGGCATTGAGGAAGGCAGCCTCTGCCACTTTCCTCTCTGCAAGTAGGTAGTTGCTTTGGCTTGTGAGTCAACTGCCCTCTTCTGGGCCCACATCCACCCCCGGTGGGTGAAAAGTGTAATTACAGCATGATCCCTATCACAGCTTCCCTTCTCCTCCTAATTCTGTGCTTGCAAAGTAGTGCAGAATTCCCCCAGGAGTAGACAAAGTTCTTGCCCCAGAGATCTTACAATCTAAAAAGTATTTTTGGTTTTTAAAGTCAAAATTGTCTTAAATTATTCCTTTTAAAGTGAGATGCATTATTCTGACAACAAAATGATTAGCTCTTGCAGAAAAACCTGTAACAAATGTATTGATTGCGTTGTTCTACATCAGTAAAAATGGGTAAAGTGTATGTGTTTGGGAGGGAGGAACAGCAGGGAAGAGGCGTTTGTGTTTGGCATTAGAAAATTACTAGAAATTTGAGGGTTGTATTTTATTTAATTCTAAACAATGTAGGTTGAATTCTAAAGGTGAAAATTGCATCATTTGATGCAAACACTTCTACCATCTGGCTGTAAGGAACAAATAAGGGAGTGGATAGTGGCATGTATTCAAGCTCTTATATGGCATGCATCTGACACCACTGGACTTTAACAAGTTCCCAGTATTTCCTATAACTAATTTCTTTAGAATGAAGTAAAACTGCAGTAATTGGTTTGAAGGTATATGTGTATTTGGGAATTTCTGCTTATGCATTAAAAACTAAAATAACTTGTGTGTGTGTGTGTGTGTGTGTGTGTGTGTAAATCCTTCAGGAAATAAATCAGGCAGGATTTACTGTCAAGTAGGATTTAGCTTTAGATGAGGAAAATGTACTTTAAAGTTTCTCTCTACATAGGTGTTATCAGCTATTGAGGCTGATAATCAGTGTCACAATTGGGAAATATTAATTTCCCTTTATAGAGTTAGAGACTAACTGTATTTTCCTGGATTCTGAAATGCACATTGCAAAGCATATTGTGGAACATAATTGAAATGGAGTAAAATTTTAGTTAACATGACTGTTTTTCCTGGCTTAGGTTCCCCTGTAACAATGGATAGAATAAATACAATTTCCACATGGGATACACTCGTTAAATTTAATTTTTTCTTCGTAAAGAAATCTTACTATTATTGTTATCCTGGTAACAGATTAGGCTCACTACTATTAATATTTTTGTTACTGCACAATAGTACCATAGGAATTGGCTTCAAGAAAATTAAAAGAAACCAGACAAACAGAAAAGTTTGGTCCTAGGCTGGACCGCTAATATTCTATTTCTGACAAGTTGATAAAAAGATTTGGCAGGGCAAATGACCCACTTCATACTTTTTCTCCTGTTGTAACTAGGCAAGAGGGATAGCTGAATTGTTTAGCTTGGAAATCAGGAGCTATCAATAATTGCAGCAGACAGGATTCTTCTATCGTTTTTGATAAATGGTGGAAAGGAACAAAGAAATAGTATGAAGACAGATTACTCTGAGCTTTATCTGGCTCAATGGCTGCTACAAAAAAATCATCCAGTGGTTCACGCCAACCACATCTCCTTTAGGACTTTATTGATAATCACTTGCATGTATTTTTAAACACAAAAGCATGTTTAATATGAATTCATTGAAATCTATGTTCTTCAGAAAATAATATCTTCTGAAAATGTCCCTAATACTTTGATACAAATAACTTTAATCATCAAGAGCAGCAAAGAATCCTGTGGCACCTTAGAGACTAAGAGACGTTTTGGAGCATGAGCTTTCGTGGGTGAATACCCACTTCATCAGATGCTGATGCTCCAAAACGTCTTAGTCTCTAAGGTGCCACAGGATTCTTTGCTGCTTTTACAGATCCAGACTAACACGGCTACCCCTCTGATACTTTAATGAGAGGAGTTAGTTGATGATTAATAGGCACTCCCATGTATTTAAGGGAGGGATTTGTTATGCCAGAGGGGATGAATATGAATAACATTTTTTCTTTCCCTTTCAGAAATGTGTAACTGAAGAATGTTTCTTTTTTGAGCGCTTGGAATCAAACAACTACAACACTTACCGGTCACGGAAATATTCTGATTGGTATGTGGCATTGAAAAGAACTGGACAGTACAAACTTGGACCAAAAACTGGACCAGGGCAGAAAGCTATCCTTTTTCTTCCAATGTCTGCCAAGAGCTGACTTCAGTGGTAGATTCTATAGTCTATGCCACAACACAGTAAATTGGTAGTTTCCTCCACTCCTTCCAAAAGTAGTAAAGTGTGAGCAAGTATTTGATAACTGCTTTTGCAGATGTCTGATTACTAAATATGTTTGTATAATATAACCTTGATGTTACTGTATGTTTTGAAACAATTGTGCCAGTGTCCAGAGGAAAAAGCACCAGGAAAATATATAGAAATTTCAATATCTGTGCTCCATGTATTTTCCTCTAGTTAGAGCTACTATATTAGCCTTATGTTAGCCTTACAGTGTAAAGGAAACTTAAAGATGTGCACACATTTACAAGAATATTTACCTTTTAAAAGAAATAATATATATATATATATAATCTCTATATATCTTACTAGAAAATAAAGTAAATATTGAATTCCAGCAAGAGAAAAGTCCAGGAATATTTTTAATATGGTACAAGTAAGCCCACAATTTAAAACAATCCAATTCTAAATTATGAATTTAATGAAATGTGAAGCTTATTAGAATTCTGTCATGTTTTTATAAGTATCTGGCAGCTCCCTATGGTACAGCTTATAAAATAGGCCTGTGTAAACAGCTGGAAATTCTCTCATGGTTATATCAATCTTATCAAACCCTTCTCTGTATCCATAAAGTAGCAGTTTAGCTACATTGCTGGTGATGGGAGTAGTGTCTTTAGTCTTGGCAAGTTCCTCAAGATCCATCCATTCGCACCTCAAGCATTCCTGCTGGCAGAAGCTGATGTTGAATGAGGAAGGCTGCAGGCGACAGATGATATACATATCTGATATCCCAAAGGCTCCGGGGTGCCTATGTTGCTGCCTTATGCTTAAGAGGGACTTGAACTCTGACTTAATGCCAGTCTCTTCAAAAACCTCTCGAACTGCTGTGTTTCCTAGATGGAGAGAAATATTCCTACAGTACATGCAAGAGGAGACTACGTTTCAAGAACTGTTCATCGTGAAAGATTTCCAACTCATAAAGCATCGCTGATGGTAACACCTTTTTGAGATTGTAGAGGCTATAAATTCAACACTAAAGTTAAGTTCAGTTTTTGGCCCTTTGAACAAAGCTAATGGCAATGGACTATTTTGCTTTTCTTGTGGATAACCTACAAAATGATGAATGTTCCTTAATACTGTACAAGTATGGTAGCTCTGAAACTGATGCACCAATGCAGTATACCCAGCTATTATCTAAAGATATTTCCTAAATATTTTCAGTTCTCTTTGATCCTAATTAATACATTTTTAGGTTTACTTTAAATGGCTGATCTTCTTGTTGCATCTGAGCACTTTCAACTATACCCGATTGTGGGAGCAAATCAATTAGTTTAGTGGCACAAATACACAATTTATCTTACAGATGTAAAAGTGTGCAAACAAACTGGCCTACAGAATGAGGGAGAACCTCGCCCCTTTTGCACATTTAGCCTTAAATGTCTATAATGACATTTCAGTTATATTATTTTGCTAACATACCATGAAATCTATTGATGCATGGGGAATTCATACAGATAATTCCTATTAACTTTGCAGATGTAAATCTTTTGTATACTGACCAAGAGGAGATAAAAACCTCTTACATTTCTCATTATAAAAATCACTAGGAATGGAAGAAAAAAAAATCCGTTAACTTGGGCCCAAGTCCAGGAATGTCCTTGAGCACAGGCATAGTGCTACTGAAAACTCAGTGGGACTACCTGTGCTTAAAGTTAAGCACATCTTTAAGAACTTTGCTGAGTCAGGATCTAAAAACAGCTAATGGCTGGCAGGGTAACTCATTCACTCTTTCAGTACTTAGACCCAGTCTCTCCACTAACTAAAAGTTAGTTACCTCAATCAAAATCAAAGATCCCAGGAGGGCTGTAATATCCTCATTGGCCAAAATTTAGCTGTTCCTAGGCCTTGCAAAACATTACAGACCCACCTGCGTGGAGTATTTTTTTGGATGGGTAAATAGCATTACTAGATTTATTTTTTTTATCCTCATGGCAAGGGAGGTGACTCTGTTTTGTCTGAGGTGTAAAATGCCCATGGCTATTTTGCAAGGCAACTTGCTGCAGTTAATTAGCAATTAGAATGTTGGTTTATATTTAACAGAACTACATTCATTTTAATAAAACTTTTAGTGATTCTCCCTTGCCTGCAAACCACCATCTTGAAAAGTCAGAAGTACAGAAGATATAAATTTTGGATTTATTTTAAAACCATTGAAAATAATTTCAGGACTTACAGTAGCAAACCATAAGCAAAATCTCAAACAGCCTTTCTTGTAGACAATAAACATTTATATAGTAATGGCCCTGATCCTGCAAACACTTCCATGCGTGTTTAAAGTTAAGCACATTAATAACTGCATTGCATTTAATGGGACTAGTTGCATGAGTAAAGCTTGACACATGAGCATGTGTTTGCAGGATTGGGCAGGGGGGCATTAGTATATAAATATGTCTGCAGAGCATTTTATTAGAATATTGACAACACAGTACTTGGGAGGAGGGAGGGGGCACGGAAGCGCTCTGACTCCATGTCTCCGACACAGTTGTAGAGATTACTGACAGGCTGATCCATTACCACGCCTGGCTCCTCTGGGCTGGAATCACTGGAAATCCTAATGGAACGTTCATCCAGTCTTCCTTGGTTAAAGCAGAAGTAGAAAAGAAGCAAACTCCCTGCAGTGTATTTGTGCAGTACTCTTTGGACTTAAAGGGCAGAAAGGATAGAAATCATGGATGCTGAGAGAGCTCATGCTAAGTAAGACAAAATCATTAGACCAGGAATTTCAGTCTAGATTTGAGCTTTGCTTCAAGATAGTGCCTTACTGTAGTTCCCTACATTTAGGGCTTGAGCTTCAAATATCGGCAAGCTCCCAAATGCATACAATTTAGTGCTTAATTTGCTCACATAACTACCCTAGCTGCTTGTGCAAACTGGTACATGTGACTAACACTGATCTGCAAGCATGGTAACTGCACTCCTACATTTTTGAAAGGTAGACCCTTAAATGTTTGAGGCTTAATGTAAATGAAGGAAAAATAAACTTGTTATATTTCATGTTTCATTAATTTATATCTGTTAAAATATAGTAATAAAAACTGTTTGCTGCATCATATTTTAATAGGGTTATGAGGGGAACTTTAATGAGCATATTTTTTCCAAGTTTTTCTGATACCGATTTGCTGTCACCCTAGCAACATCTATAGCCTCACCTATTGTATAGAGGGATGTGTCCCGGGCACTCCTGCGTACAGCACTCCTACAGTGCAGCCATGCTCATGTTGGCCATTCTTTGACTATCAATAAATGTAGAAATTCCTCCAAAGTCCCTTTCTATCTTGGACCCTTCCCTTTCAATCCTTCTCTAACCAGACTCCCTTTTTGGTACAAAGTATACAGCATATATTCATGGCATTATATACTCCTCTCCAAACATAAATGTTTGACATGTAAGCATGTTTCACACAATTATACATGCAACATCAGCTGAAGCTCAATTCTGTAATAAATGTTTGAAGGAACAGCATTAGTTCAAATGAAATATGTTAAAATGGTACATGAAATTGCACATAATGACTGAAAGGCTAGATACACAAAGAGGACTTAGGCATTGCAGTGCTCCGTCTAAACATGTAGGCACCTGGCCATCTAGTGGAAGCCACAGCCCCAAGTCAGGCATCCACTCTCCCTGTACAAGACATGAGGAGTGTTTCCCACCTATGAATGGGACCCACAAAAGCCAGCAAGATGAGTAGGTAGGTGCCTAATGTAGCCAGTAGGAAATGCCAAAGAAAGGAGTATAACCTGTCAGTGGTGGGCAACCGGCTGCACGCAGCCTGTCAGGTTAATCTGCTGGCGGGCCGCTAGACAGTTTTACATTTTGCATGGCCACCTATAGTTCCCCAGTGGTTGTGGTTTGCCATTCCTGGACAAAGGGAGCTGCGGGAAGTGGTGTAGGCCACAGGGAAGTGCTGGCCATGGCTTCCTGCAGCTCCCATTGGCTACGAATGGCGAACCATGGCCACTGGGAGCTGCGGGCATCCGTGCAAATGTAAACAAACTGTCAGGCAGCCTGCTAGTGGATTACCCTGATGGGCTGCGTGTAGCTGGCAGGTTGCCCACCCTGGCCTAAGTCCTGCCCCTTAAAAGGACCTAGGTGCCTGAGTCTGGGCCAGAGGAAGAGTCCTTCTCTGCTCTTGATTGCTCTTTGAACCCTCTCCTGGAGTTAAGGGCATAAATCCTTTGTTGCAACAAAGCAACAACCACAATGAGAAGAAAGATGATGGTCCCATCTCCCCCCTTCTTAGAACCTCATGCTGCTGTATGCATGCTGAGTGGTGGGATTTTAATTGCCTACAGGGTGTAACAGCTGAGCAGGGATTTTGAGGATTTAAAATGTTGAGTTGGGTGCCTAAAGTGGATCTAGCCCAAAGCTGAGATGTATAGTGGGAAACTAATGTCCTATCTGTTGTAACAATTTAACCGTAGAGTTTGTGGCCTTGGACACTGAGGGAGAAAATACATTTGTGGCTAAGATGCAGGACTAGGAGTCAGCACATGTGGGTCCTGTTCCCAGTTCTCCCTGTTTCTATATTACTGCGGCAATGAAGTTAACCTCTTTTTGCCTGATCTTACTCATCAGTATTGTGCAGATGATACTCAAAAATCTGAAATAGTATTGTGAGGAAAAATTTATTAACGTAAGAGCGCAGAATGTAGTACTGCTCAGTGGAGGTAACTTTTGAATCCAAAATCTACATACTGTCTCCTATACACAAGAAAAACCTCCAGCCTATCTTTTTCTTTTTCTTTTTTTTTTTTTTGTTAAAACCTAAGCTTTACATAAACTTCTGTATTGTAAACTCATTGGTCCTGTAACCCTTTAACAATACTACAGTACTGCTGAAGTTCTAACAACCATCTACATCACATTAGTTAAGTATTTCCTCAACTCATAGTGTCAGTTCACCTTTACCTTAAGAGTAATTATTACTATTTGTAATACAATAGTGCTTAGAGTCTCCTGTTGAAAGCGAGGACTCATTGTGCTAGCACTATGTACTTCTACATAGTAAGAGACAATTCCTGCCCCAGAGAGCTTCCAATCTAAACAGCCAAGACAAAGTGTGGGAGAAGACGTAGTTATTCCCATATTACAGATAGGAACAGAGTGTCAGGAATTTTTACTCAGAATATTGCTGAGTTTATCACTTGGTGCTTCAGGCTGTGCTTCAAGTATTTTAATTCATTTATTTCTATGCCATATTCATCTTCCTTACACTTTGGGTTCATATGACACAATGTTGAATAAGCCTAAAAATCAAACACTGCTCTATGTGGAAAATGTAGAAAAACGTGTTAAATGTAGGGCCTTTTTACCCTGAACACGGTGAAGGATCAGGTATCCTCTGCTGAAGTGTCTGTTTTAGGATGCAGGATCAAGTCATCCCACCTCCCAGACATCAATTTTAAACAGATATTGAGCATCACAAGAGTAATCCTGCAAAACTACTTTGGGCTACATACCTCTGTATCAGCCAACTAACAGAGGGCACAACTCAGCAGACTTCAATGGAGTTGTGAGTGCTTATGCCGCTGATGTATTTGAAACATTGTCCAGAGACTTACCAATGTCTTCACCTGGGTCTGACAGGCCTCCTGGAAATTTCCATGCATTTGTAGTCTATAATGGAGCAGAAATATTAGCAAGGTATACAATCTGTTTTGTTCTCCTAATACAAAAGGATAAAATGATTCCTCTAGAATTCCTAATCACCCTAATAGGTACGTGAAGTTTCTAAAGGTGGTGACATGTTAATTATTTCTATAATTATCAGTTAAGATTTAAATAGAACTTCTGTTTTTGCTAATGTGATCAGACAGTTACCTGTCTACATGAAATATTGGAAGAAAACATCTACTGATTGAAAATATAAACTGTCTAACAGTCATTAGACAAAGTTGCTGCTAGTTAACTAGTTAAAAGTAGTAGTTGGACATGAAAGAAGCTGCTATAGATATAGACTGTATAATCTTTAATCACTAATGTATTCTACTTCAGTGTTTTTTTGGCTTTTTAAAAACTGTACATATTTAATCTTCAAATAGATATTATGATTGTAGTATTGTTCTATACTGCACTGGCTTTAAAGTGATTTAGTGTCTGTAATAACCATGTAGTATAACTTGTCATTTGTTTTCATGGAGTAGAAAAATAAAATCAAGACCTTTTTTGTGTGTGATCTCTATACAAAATCATTTATCGAAATTCAGCAGAATCAAGTTGAAAAATTAGCAGCCCTGGCATTGTAACTGCAACTGATAAACATGGACAAGATCCTGCAGCTGTTGTATTAGGCCCTATACATTTTTTAAAAAACTAACTGCAGTTAAAAAATGTTACCAGATGGACAATCTACTGAGATTAACATAGAAAAAATTTAAATTATCCTGGGAGGTGAAAGGGTATTTTTTCTTGGAGGGCAACGCAACTATGTACTTCCCATTGATTATATTGGAAAACAATCTCTCTGGGCTCTCCTTAAAAGCTTGGATAAAAGTTTAGGATAATCATAAAAACTGTAGATGGACAATGCATATACGTCCACTGGTATTCAGATTTTGTTTTCTGTGCCTGGAAATCTTTAACTGTGTAATTGTCCTTATTCATGACACCACACAATGAGCTCTTAAACTATTTTGAGATCGCAGCGTGCAGTACACATCATCACATAAATGTGCTCAGCTGATTTTTCAAACTTTGAAAAATATCAATTTATTTAAGTAAACTGGTCATCTTTGGGAAAATCTCATTTTTCTGGAAGGGGGCAGGGGAACAAAAACAAAAAACCCCCCTAAGAACATAAGCCTGGCCACACTGGGTCAATGTTGCTGTATCCTGTCTTCTGACACTGGCTGGTGCCAGGTGCTTCACAGAGAATGAACAGAACAGTAATTATTCAGTGATCTTGTCATCTCATCCCACCTTCTTGCAGTGTGAGATGGAGACACCCAGAGCCTAGGCTTGTGTCCTAACCATCTTGGTGAACAGCCATTGCTGGACCGGTCCTCCATGAACATGTCTATTTTTTTTTAACCGTTATACTTTTTGGCCTGGCAATAAGTTCCACAGGTTGACTGTGCACTGTGTAAAGTACTTCCTTATGTTTGTTTTTAAGTCTGCTACCTTTTAATTTAATTAGGTGACCCCTGTTTTTTGTGTTAAGTGAAGGGGTAAATAACACTCTTCCCCCCCTCCATGCCATTCATGATTTTATAGATGTCTATCATATCCTTCCTTAGTAGTCTAAGCAGAACCATCCCAGTCTTTTTAATTTCTCCTCCTATGGAAGCTGTTCCATTGCCCTTTCTCTGTACCTTTTCCGATGCTAATTTATCTTCTCTGAGATGGGGTGACCAGAACTGCACACACTATTCAAGGTGTGGGCACACCGTAGATTTATACAGATGTATTATATTTTCTGCTTTATTATATATTCCTTTCCTAATAGTTCCTAACATTGTATTAGCTTTTTTCAGTGCAGCTGCACACTGAGCAGATGTTTTCAGAGAATTATCTGTGATGACTCTAAGATCTCTTTTGAGTGGTAACAGCTAATTTAGACCCCATCATTTTGTATGTCTACTTGGGATTATGCTTTCCAATGTGTATTACTTTGCATTTATCAACACTGAATTTCCTCTGCCATACTGTTGCCCAGTCACCCAGTTTTTTGAGAGCCCTTTGGACTTAGTCAGCTTTGGACTTAACTATCTTGAGTAATTGTGTATCGTCTGCAAACTTTGCCACTTCACTGTTTACCTCATTTTCCAGACAATTTATGAATATTGAACAGCATAGGTCCCAGTACAGATGCTTGGGGGACCCCGCTATTTACCTCTCCACTGTGAAAACTGACCATTTAATCCTACCCTATATTTCCTATCTATCTTTTAACCTTACTTTGCTTAAGAGCCTTTGATGTGGGACCTGATCAAAATCTGTGTGAAAGTCCAAGTGCACTATCTCAGCTAAATCACCCTTCTAAACGTGCTTGTTGACACCCACGAGGAATTCCAATAGATTAGTGAAGCATGAGTTTTCTTTAAAAAAGCTATGTTCCCTATTTGATATAGGGAATCAATTTCTTGATCTAATTTAGTTTTTTTAGATGACTAGTTCAATGAAAATGGACATTATTAACTTCAGCTCCTATATTTAGTGTTATGCTCCTTGTAAAAACTGTTTTTCCCCCTTGCTTCCTCCATTTTTTTCTTCTTCCTCACTGGTTGCATATCATGTCAGTCTTATTCTGGCAAAGAGAGCTGGATGTAGGTGGCCCTGGATTCTGCCAATTCCATGTTGTGTCACCTGAGAATGAGTTGTAGAGTGATACAAAGTTCACCCCTCTCTTTTTAAAGTTCAACATTCTGCCACGATAGAATCCCCTACCTTTTGTTGGGCCAAGGATAGAAGAAAACGACTGTTTTGGTCCCAAGGTTTGACACCATGTGCAGCAATATTTTGTGCAGCCTCCGAGAGGAAGACTAGCTCAAGTTTTTTTTGTATTGAAGGGTGGCTGAGGCAGGAAGCCAAACCTTGAAATGTACAATTTTTTTTTGAGAACTTTCTTTTCCTCTATCACAAATGTAAAGGAGGTATAGGGTGTTTTTTTTGGTTTTTTTTGGAGATTTGATGATTTCCTGAGTCCTCTTAAAATTTAAGCAGGTTATTCTTTATTGTTATACACACATGCTCATGTGCGTGCTCTCTCTAAGGACTAGGACGGGGGTCAGCAACCTTTCAGAAGTGTTGTGCCGAGTCTTCATTTATTCACTTTAATTTAAGGTTTTGTGTGCCAATAATACATTTTCAACCTTTTTAGAAGGTCTCTTTCTATAAGTCTATAATATATAACTAAACTATTGTTGTATGTAAAGTAAATAAGGTTTCAGAATGTTTAAGAAGCTTCATATAAAATTAAATTAAAATGCAGAGCCCCCCCAGACTGGTGGCAGTGTGAGTGCCACTGAAAATCAGCTCGCGTGCCGCCTTCGGCACCCGTGCCATAGGTTGCCTACCCCTGGACTAGGAAAATATTTCTCTGTCTGTATAGAGCCAGTTTGGGATCTTACAGATTGCATGCCAAATTTATGCATTAACTGGCAACTGCTCAAAATGGGCTTGGAGGCCCCACTATACAGAAGTCCTTACAGTTTCACTTTACAGCTAATAAAAATAACAAAGTTAATACTTTACTTCCTGTAGAGTGGTGCCTCTCTTCCCTGAACTCTTGCATTAGCAATTCAACATATTGTATAATTGTGCCTGCCTATGAATATATACTTTCATTTAAGTTCATTAGCTTTGTTGCATGTAACTGTGAATGAAGTAAAACTTAGTTTAGTTACTGAGAACAAATCTATGGCTAGTTATTTCACCATGGGGAAAATGTAGCTGGTAGGATGCTGGCTTAGATCTAATGACTGACAAAATGGAAACTGATGCATCCAATTACACCTAATTTTGTCATTTGCAGAAAATGTCTGATAGCTCCCACCTAATTATAGGTGGCCTATGCTGTTACAGTGGAGAGATTTGAATTACATTTCCAAAAGGTTATTCAGTTGCAAAAGCATTACCTTCAACTAAAACACAAATAACTTTCATTAGTTTTGTTCTTGAATTTAGCACATGAAATGGTGGAATGGCTCAGGAGCCTGGTAAGGAAATAAGAGCCTTTCACCACTTGATGACTGGCTTAAGTGTAGGTAACCTTGGTAGTGACTGGAAGCCATTACTGTGTGATGGATGTTTGGTGGTCTCAGTTCAGTTCCATATCACAAAAACCACCATCACTGGAACTGACACTCATGCTTGGCAGCCTCAGCAGAGAGGCCAAGAATGAAAGTGTATATGAGAAATTAATTAACTTCACATGTGCTTAGTGATGGGTTCCTCTCTATCCTGGTCAAAGCATGTTGTTAATTATGTCATGTCATAACATCTGGCACTTTACAAAACAAACAGAATCCCTGTCCCAAAGAGTTTACTGAGACCTTCTGACTTCACTGGGATTCTGCAAAGGCCTGCATGGATCCAATTGCAGCCTGGTGCTTAAGTTAGGATATGGCGTATATAGGGAGTGATTGGGTGGGGAAGACAAAGAAGAAAATCATATAGTCATGAGGTTGCTTAGGTGAATAGTACATGTGTCTTGAATTACTCTGTGTTTTGGGTTCTTTATTAATGGAGTGCTGAGGGTGTCTGAGCAGACCCATTTTCTAGGGTGGGTGAGTGGAGGGAATTTGCATGGACAGTGCCTGTGCTGTAACTGTTCTGTAGCTTTTAGTCTAATGTCAATCAAGCACTTTCAATAAACATTCCCTGCCCCTAAGCACACTTCGAAGAAAAGAAATACACCAGTGTAATGTTTGAAGGTATGCTATGGCTAGAGGAAAACTTTTTAAATGGAATATTTTTCAGAAAAATATAGCTTATTTGTATATTCTGTAATATTATTCCCTAGCCCATTTTTGTTTGTTGGGGACTTTTGCCTTAAATTTTTTTTTAAACTCTGTCACTTAAGACTCAGCTACACGGGGAGTTATTCTGAAAGAGATGTCCCTGACTAACTCCCTGGGCAGATCCTCTTGTACTCAGGAATAAGAGTGCCTTGTTCTTGTTTAGCTTAACCTGCCTTGGATGTAGATTAAGCTAACTTGGAATAAGACAACTTTATTCCTGAATAAGTGTGCCCACACACCTCTTCCTCTTTAAATTCATGTCCTAATTTCATCCAAATTTATTTCTTAGAGTAGACAAACCCTTGGGTCCAAATCCTGCAAAAATTTATGCACATGCATAATTTTACTCTAGTTCATAGGACTACTGCTGTCAGTCTAGTTATGACTAATATAAAAACTAAATTACTAATAAGTAATATGTTCAATTCTACTATATCAGGACTGTAACTTGGAACTTTCTGATGCCTCAGAGGATTCTCATTTTAAGATGGGCAAAATGAGCATCTATGCCCGATGAACCTATAAGAAACAAAATTGTGTTATGCAAATATCTATCTTAAAAATTAACAAAAGAATGTTTCCCCCTCTCTTTTCTGAAAGTTACAAAGTGGTCTCTAAACAGAATAGTTTTCAAACATTTCCATGAGATGTTGGCAGATATTTATATTTGTGTTCTTTTTAAGCAGTGCAGAGATAAACATTTGCTCTAGATGAAAAACAGGAGCTCTATGAAAAGGTAGTCTGTGCCTTTTTTTAGCAGAAACTGTGTGCATCCTTTTTTAATGGCTTCTCTCATTGGATGTGATAACAGCCTCTCACTTGCCTCAGCAACCCCTGCAAGCTGTACCTGCCATAGGATGGTTCTTGTTTCCTTGAGGCAGCAGTGACAGAGTTGTAACTAGTATGCAACTTTTTCACCTACTGAAGACCACTTTGTGTTCTCTACCTTATTTTTTCCTTTATAGGAGGCATATTCACTACATCCATCTACTAGCTAGGAAGGCAGGCAGCTTCCTATGAGGCAGGAGTATTATTTTTGGGGCAGCTGCTGCTAGATGTGAACTTGTCTATATTGGCACAGTGCTTGGCACAATTCACTAAATAAATTGGCTGCAGTCCTCTCAACAGTTTGATTAAAATGGCTTCTGCCAAACAAATTATTGCTTTAAAGTAAGTATATAAAGGGGCTTTACAATATACATTGGACATGAAACTATATTGAGATAGAGTATTTAATGACAAAAGAATTTTTTTAAAATGTAGTTAATGTCAATTTGGTCACTTAGTGGTAATCTGGATGTTAAAGAATGCAAACATAACAAACAAGGTAATTAACATCAAACTGAGTGTTATGTTTAAAGTGGTAAATATCCAAATGTTTGATTTGTTTTGAGTGGCCTGCACAATTAAACTATCTAAGCAATATTTTCTAGTACTCCTTTCCCATGTCTTATTTTAGATTGAGTCCAGGTGTATTTCTCTAAAAGGCAGCATTCTCCATGTTTTCTTTTAAAGGTAAATATGATCGCTAACATATACATTCAATTATGAGGGCTATGACACTAACAGATGTTAATAGGCAGGATTTCAAAGTTATGTCCAAAATTTCAGCTGTACCTCACAGGACTCTGCTTCCCCATCTCCTCTCCCCTCCCCCCCACCCACCTCCATTTAACAAGAGATGAAATGAAAATATCACAATTCCATTCAGGTTTAGAGTAAGGCAGGTTAGCTTCATCAGTCAAGAGAATTTCCTTGCTTTAGTTTGTGTCACTGCCTTAATGTTTCAGCATGGTTTTCTCCTCTCTGAAATTCCATGTTTTCATAAAGAAGGAATTATGCTCTGTTGTGCAAATCTGTAGTTGGATGATCATTAACCTGCTAGACGGGCTGTTGTGTCCATTTGGCTGTTGTGCAGTTTGTGCTAAAATTCTTAATGAAATTGTATTTGAAAAAGGTCTCTGAAAATGCCCAGTAGGTGCTGAAGGGTATGTTTGTGTTCATTTTAAAGAAAATGTGATTTAGAAGGTACATATGCATAAAGAAGCATGTTGTGGCTCACCACCCTAGGAACATTTTAGAAAAGGCCAAGGGGAGGGAAGTGAGCTCAACATGTGGAGTAGAGAAGAAAAGTATAAGCATGTGATGAACAAATCCATATATGGAAAGGTTACATATGATTGGCTAGAGGTTTGTTATGTAACTGCCATGTGCTATAAAATGGCAACAGGAGGGGCTCCTTGTTAGAGGGACCCTGGCTAATTTTTGCAGCAGGGGCTGTCCCTTTGTGCACATTGAATAAAGTCTTGTTGAACTGAATTGAATGACGTATCAAAGATCCTTGATCCTGCCTGGCATCTGACTCATTTGGTTATTATCGGGAACCACAAAATCCCAACAATGCATTTTAAAATTTCCATCTAGACTGCTTTTTTTCCCTCCCAAAACACCAAGAATGATCAGGTCATACTACAACTAGCAGTTTGCCACATATATGCATAGGACAAGCTGATAGTCTATAGTGCAGCCCTTTATATAGTCATTCCTCAAGTACTTGTCAAGTAGTAGAATATTGAGTTAAGCACAATACTAGTTCATTCAATTTTATCCATTTAAAATTAACAAAACAGAACTGTCTGCAGTACAGCAGCCTTCAAAGTTTAAATTTTTTTACTCCTTTTCAAATACAAAGAGTAGTCTATAGTTAAGCATTCAAAAATACCAGTGGAGAAAAGTAAACTTTCACTATTCTGACATCAGAAATGAAAGCTAAAAGATCTTTGTTTTATGCAATATTCAAAGCCCATTTAGTATTAATTGGTATTTTAGAATCATATAACAAACTTACTTTATTTTTGTCTTGTACAACCAATACTTTTCCAGTGCCTACATCCAATGCAGCACCTATTGGAGACACAATATTTTCTGATAACTTTAGAAAGATATGTCTGGAAAGTATTATAAAATTTTAGAATGACCTAAAAAGAAAGCATGATAAACCTTTCAAGGGATTCATCAGTGCTCAGTGCAAGTTTAGTCTAGGCTTAGTCTAGGTGAATTATCATCAGAAAATTGGATTGTGCTGAATGAAGAAAAGTATTTCAAATTACAGGTATAAAAAAGTTAAAACTTATCAAGATGGGGTGAATGTGCTTTACAAAATTAAGATGTAGATATCATATGTAAAAGAAAAAAAATCTTAAGTTTTATGTAAAATGACTGCTAGTAAGGTTCCAAGGCCAAGAAAACTATTCCAAATAATCTAGCAAAACATACTTGGAAGTCATTTCCTTTCTTCAAGAGAGATCTCATTTAAGACCATGGGACTCTTTGCATTGACTTCCGTAGGCCTTAATCATGCCCCAGCTGAAAACCATCCTCGGTGAATGCCTGACCCTGTTGAATCAAATGATGAAGCTCTCCCTAATTTCAGTGAGGCCAGCAGGGTGGATAAAAATCAACTGAATTTTTTGATTTAAATCAGACTTTTTTGATAAAATGCTTTTTGAGGAAAAAACCTAAGATAGTTTTAATTAAGATACATTATAGTTCAAAGATATATCCTCATGGAATAGGGATTATAAATTCTAATTCTATAGTATGAGACAATATATTTGCATACTGTTTAAGAAAAGTTTTGTAAACGAGTTCCAACAATTTATGGATTAGGGACCCAATCTTATGGGGTTCCAATGACTTATGTATAAATTATTTAGGTTAATCTTTCTATCTACCCAATGGGACTTAGTGCTCAGTCTAGAAGATACCATCAGAGATGCTTAGTTTTGCAGTTCTCAAACTGGATTTGTCTTCAGCAAAAATGTTTTTAATTAAATAAATATATAGAGGTGAGAAATAAGACATCAACCCTATTGTCCCTCTGCAAATTTGTGCACACAGTCAATCCCTTACCTCTCTAAAAGTGCAAAGTTTCAGAAAGTTCAATGAATAGAAGATTGGTGTGTGTGTGTAAGAGATCTGGACAAGGAGAAAGAAGTCTGGAGATAAATGTGAGGAGGGAGGGACAGGCAGTAGAGGCAAAAGTGAAACTGTTTGAGCAGCATATTCCAGAAGTCTTGAGGTCTTTTTGAGCGCAGCCTTCATTGATTTGAGAACTAACATATTCTCTCACTAGAAGGGAAAACCTATAATGGCAGCAGGCCATAAAAGAGACCCAGTTTGGAAATAAGAACCATTCAAGAAATTTATGTTTGCTGCTGCTGTTTTAAAGAAAGTCACACCAGTGAACTGATAGCAGTCACTTAAGCACTTGGATTCAGAGACTGTTGAAGTGATCATCTCACTTTTTACAGCAGTAGCTGCTTCTGCCAGCGTAGGAAGAATATTTTCTTCCTTTGGACTAATTCATTCCAAATTGAGCAATTGTTTGGGACTTAAAAAAGCAGGAAAGCTTGTTTTTTCTTTTCCAGATTATGAACAAATAGGAAAATGAAGATCAAGATAACTGAGTTAGCTGCAGAAGCCAATATTTTAAGTTTATCATGTTGATCTGGCAGACACAGTCGATTTTAATTTTTTTTTAAATTTCATTTAATTATTTTACTTACATTTTTGTTTACAAAAATGAACCTGATTTTAAAAAAACTTGAATGTTTAACTAAGTTCAAAAAATCATATGCTTGTTTTGTTAAAATATTATGTTTGCTGTTGAAGAAAAACATCCAGAATACATAACATTGTTGTTTTAGTTAAATAAAACAATTTAAATGTCTGTCTGATGGTTATCTCCTCCTAATATAGCATGGTAAGAAAATCCTCCAAATATTGATGATTAACCTGTTGAATTGGAAACAGTTCACCTCCCAATGACTTCATAAATATCTGCTTCAATTACATTTGGTAAATGAAATAACCATTCATTTTCTGATATAGCTGTAAAACTAATCTGAAAAGTTTTCAAAATAAATTACTTTAAAAATGTATATGGTGTACCTTCTAAAAATGAAACCTCTACATCGGGGTGGGCAACCTTTCAGAAGTGGTGTGCTGAATATTCATTTATCTAAGTTAAGATTTCGCGTGCCAGTAACACATTTTAACATTTTTAGAAGGTCTCTTTCTCTAAGTCTATAATATATAACTAAACTATTGTTGTATATAAAGTAAATAAGTTTTAAAAAATGTTTAAGAAGCTTCATTTAAAATGAAATTAAAATGCAGAGCCCCCCAGACTGGTGGCCAGGACCCGGGCAGTGTGTGTGCCACTGAAAATCAGCTCATGTGCCACCTTTGGCACGTGTGCCATAGGTTGCCTACCCCTGCTCTACATCTATCTCTGAGTTGTGAAGAATATGTATTAAGGTTATAACAACCAACAAGAATGCACTTTTATGTAGAAATACATTATTAAGTTGAGTCTTTCTAACTAGTGATTTAAATCTATTTGATTTAAATCAAATCCTCCCTGGAGGCCAGGAGTTCCCTCAGCAGATATGGGTACTTTCAGATTAAGAAACAGGCAGAAAATGACATTTGCTTATAACAAACACATTTTGAATTCAGCAGGTTAGTTCTATTGATTGTGAAACTATTCTACCAATTTGCTTATATATTCATTTATAGTCTCTCTAGATAATTGAATTCTTTCTAAACAGCAAGCAGTATTGGAGTCAACCTGTTTATCGAATAGCACTGCTCCCCAAATGGCACAGAGCCACCTTTACTTGGTGGAAAAAAATATGAGTTCAAGGGTCTGACTGAATAATTAAGTCTTGCATGTACTCTGGTGCTCGCAGTTAGCCTGTTACTTTCTTCCTTATTTTTCTTAAAACTCTGTCTGTTTTCAGGTCTAGTCATCCTGTCATACCTAGTAATCATTCTTGAAAGGATTCCAACTTAAAAACAGATGTCCCTTTTAAAATAGACATTTTACTACCCCAACCTCCTTTTTGACAGATTTCAGATTTACGTGCTCTGGTGAGCACAATGAGAACTGTGGGTACATCCTACAGTGCCCTTTTCCACATCAATTTGTGCACTGATTTAAAATTAGTAGATAATTACAGGAAGAACTGTTCCTATCAATTTTGAGCAGATGGAAGCCTATGCGGTTAGCTCTCTGATGATGCATACATCTAGATTACTATGGAAAATATTTTAACATAAGGGAATTATTAAGGAATGAATTGTTAGATTGAAAACATCCTTTTCTACATACTACAGAAATGGGAGTTTTCTGTGTAGGAGAAAGAAATAGCAACCCTGAAGTCAAGCTCTGTGAAAGGACATACTTTAGGGAATTAGTCATATCTGCTTCCTTCACCCTCCCTGTAGATAGTTAGCTGTATATTGGTTAGTGTGGAATCCTGTTCGGGGGGTGGAGAGGAGATGCTGGGTTCAACTTTTATGTACGCTGTGGTTGTAGTGGTTATTTTCTAGAAAAGCTGCTCCTCAGCCATATGGCTTTCTGAAACCAAGAATGGCCACTGGAAATGGCAAACAGCGGTCTCGCTTAACTAGAAAGAAGGGTCAACTGTTTCTCTCCTCTGCTCCCAACAAACTGATATCTGTCAATGTAACTTTGAGCACTGTGAGGTGCCTAGAACCAGTCATAAGTAATGATTAAATTAAAAAGAAGATAGGAAAAAATGCTAGTGGTGGTCTGCTTCTGGTCTCCTTTATCAGAGATCAATAGCAGGCCCGGGAATTTGGACCTGTGGCTTTAGAGCAGAGTTTCTCAAACAGAGGTCGCCGCTTCTGTAGGGAAAGCTCCTGGCAGGCCGGTGTGTTCCAGCAACTCCCACTGGCCCGGAGCCGTGATTGGCCGGACCTGCGGACGGGGCAGGTAAACACACCGGCTCGGCCCACCAGGGGCTTTCCCTACAGAAGCGGGGACCCCTGTTTGAGAAACCCTGCTTTAGAGAGTATTTCAGACCTGATGCTTTGAACCACATTGACTCTCTGGAAAGGTTCAAACCTGTCCTCTCCCAAGGCAATAGTTATTAGAATGCTATTTTGTTCAATCACTTGTCTCCTTTCGGAATGAGATGATAAAATAAAAAAACTCTGCATTGTTAGAGGACAAAAAGCAGATATCTAAAACACTTATAAAACTGTTTTAACTTTGTGCTAGCAACAGATGTTCAGAGTCCAGGTTCATCTGTGGCCCACTTAATGGCTATAATGCATGTGCTATAAACATTAACAGACAGAAATATGAATTATTTTGAGATATGGAAAACTGTTTTTAAAATTCCCAAAACTGCTTTGGAAAGTCCATAACCTATTTAATGTTATCATTTCCTGCAATATCACACGGTCATTTGTAGCAGCTGTTCTCATCACAAACCTCTATAGCATTGGTTCTTAACCTGTGGCTGAATCAGCATACAACTGCGGCCCATGTGACATCCTTAGGGCCATACAGGTAGTATATATATTGTGTGGATGTGGCCCACACAACATATAGAGAGCTGCAGATGCAGCCCACAATGGTAAATAGGTTGAGAACCACTGCTTTATAGCAATGGCCAAGATGGTAGCTTCTGTTCAATTGTGTAAGATAGGGCTAGTCAATAGGCGGACCGCCAGATGCTTTTGAACAGACCCTAAAAAATCTTTTTATTTACTTATTATTATCGTTGTTGTGTTTTTAAATTATTTTCTCTGAAGTCTGGACCTCGACCAAAAGCTTTGGACCTTGACAAAAAATAGTTGACTATGCTGGGTGTAGAAGGACCCGAAGTACTTTCTTTCTTCCCATAACCAGTTCAAAATTTGAAACAATGAAAAAGAATACTCATATTGTCAGGTAGGTACCTAACTAGGGGTGGAAAGATTAGATTCTGTTTCAGGGTTTTGGTCATGTACAGGTATACATAGCCTTAACTCCTAACGTTCTTGGGTTTCATTACATAGTATTTCTTTGTGAACAGAGAATATCTAATTTATATTTGTGTGCTCTTGGGCTTGTAACATGTTCTTCTTTCCTTAAATACTGCATGACAAATTAAAGTATATGGATATTTGAGAAGGAATCTGTCCCTCCCACCTATTCATGGAAGTTAAGCATCACCTTCTATAAATACCTGGAGATATCTGCAACATTTTGGTATTTCAAGAATACCTTAAACATCACCTTTACACAGGCTCTTCCCTACCTATGGTGGTGTCCTACACAGCCCAAGCACCTGCACCTGCCATGTGGGGGGAGCAGCTGCTCTGCTGGGGAGGACTGTGCTTAAGGGCCGTGGGGACAGGAGCTGTGGGAAGCAGCAGCAGGGCAAGGAGGCCCAGGGCAGCACGGGGGATTAGCAGGGGCCCTGGCATGGGCAGCAGGAGTCGCCCCTCCCCCTCCACTGGTGGCAGTGGGAAGCATAGCGACCCGGCCTCAGCCCACTCTGCTCCCCCAGCCCTGTTGCTTGGGGGAGGGGGCTTGGAGGAAGGGGTCAGGCCCGTCCCCATACTCACCAGCAGCGGCAGCAGGAAGCTGAGCAATGCAGCTGGGAACGGGCTGTAGCCTGGTCGCTCTGCTTCCCGCTGCTGGTGAGTGCAGGGCTGGGCCCGACCCCTTCTGCCAGCTCCAGTATCCCCGCTAATCTCACGGGCTGCGTTGCTTGGGGGAAGGGGCTTTGGGGTAGAGCGGGGCCTTGGGGAAAGGGGTCAAATGGGAACAGGGTGGGGGTGGAGCAGGGGGGCTGGCTGCCAGGATGGGGCTGGCTGCTGGATCCAGCGCCGCATACAGTTGCCTAGGGCACCATGAAATTTACTACCCCAAATTACGTGGTGCCCTTCGCAGCTGTGTATTCTGCGTATGCCTAAGGACAGCTCTGCCTTTACATATATGGGAAATAACTGAAAGAACCTTCCCATTCTGTTGAAAAGTAGTTATATGCCTAAAAATCCTATTGCTGCAAACTGATGCAATAAATTCATAATCCATATACAGGGGGAAATACCACCCATTTGTCTACTGTTAAACAATAGTAGATAGCATTTGTGAGTAATACTTTCTCCCATCTCTAGCTGGCTAAGTGACTCTGTACTATCCTGGTGAACAGTGACTTGGCCTCATTTAGTCAAACGTTTGTCATCTCTTGGCTAGTCTACACAACCATTCAATATAGCTGGGCATGAACTCTTCAGCACCTGGGAAACTCCAACTGGTACAGAATGCTGCAGCATGTCACCTCAGCAACAGTGGCTACCACAAACAAATCAGACCTGTTCTGTGCTCTCTATACTGGCTTCCCATAGGATATGGAATCAAGTGGAAGGTCTCAGTTCTTATCTTCAAGATGTTTCATGGCTAGGGCCCAAGGTATCTAAAAGACTCCCTAAAGCTTCAGTATGAATACTGTGGTCAACAATTTTGCTTTTCTGGAACAATGGAATGTTCTAGAATGGGGTGAGCTCATCTGTGAAGGAGACCGCTTTCTCAGGAGCCAATCTGGCACTGGGGAACTCCCACAGGAGCTGAGGATCACCAAAAACCTCACCACCTTCTACCCCCAGTGCACAGTGCATTTCATTCGCCTTGTCTTCTCTAACATGAACACATGGGAATGTGTGAGCAAAAATATATATAATCCAAAAGGAAACCCTCCACTGCACCTATATAGAAGAACTTATATACAAGAGAATAGCACTGCTACTACTTAACTTAAATAAATCAGCTGATTTATTCTCTCATGTCTTCCTGGTCTTCCTTCAATCAAAAACTCCTAACGAAACCTGCTGGATTCAAAAGCACTACCAGAAAATATATATATAAATAGTCCTAGAGTTAATTTTTTTTATTAAATTATTATGCAGCAGTGCTTGAAATCAATATGCCACAATTTCTGGAACTATTTAATTGCTTCTGCCCTTGAAGTTAGTTCTTATGTGTATAAAATACAGGCACAATGTTCACTCACAGTAATAGACAATCAGATGCTAGTATTTAAAAGATATTCTCCATATACATTATTTTGGTTTTGTAGTATATAAAACAGGGTGGTTTTTTAAAGCTATGACTTTTTAAAATTACATTTTGAGTTATGCAAATGCTACTCCAGGAAAATCCCTTTTCAGTTGCTTCTATTTTCTCAAATATGTAAATTGTAACCATAAGGAGTAATACTGTACTTTTGCAAAGGGAATGCATTGTCTGACCTTAGTTTAATGCCACATATTTTAATGATGAGGTTTTCATACCTCTGGAAAACATGTTCAAACATGTCCATTGAAAAAAAACCCAAGGATGATCTTAAGCATTTTCAGCTGTGCTGCCCTCTGCTGATTTGCACTGCAAAATGTGGGACTGGCAACTGAATTTGCAAAGCTGTGTTTATAATGTACATCAGAAAAAATGTTTCTTTATAGTTAGATGTTCTTTTTACAATATAATTATACGTAACCTTATAATCTTCTATCTCACTTGAGTATCTCTTCACTAGAATTTGTATATAACTGTTTACAGGCTCTCAAAATCATGTGGTGATCAGTTAGGGTGACCAGATATCCCAATTTTGGGGTCTCTTTCTTATATAGGATCCTATTACCCCCCACTCCCTGTCCTGATTTTTCACATTTGCTGTCTGGTCACCCTATGATCAGCTAACCTGTACACCATTGCCTAAAACTGATGATTTTTGCCCCTCCTCACTCCCTGATTGGTGGTGACACAGATTTGGAGCTGCTCTGTAGTAAGCACATTTGAGCCATTGGGTGCTATAGGCCAGGACCTAGACTAAGAGTGGGAGAATTGTGTGATTCAACTCCTGGAAAAGTAAAGGCAGGAGGCGTGAGACGAACGGGGCGGCCCCAAGATCAGAGAGTCAGCTAGTCCTATAACCATGACTGGTATTTTAGCATACTTGGATGGACCCAAGAACCGTGTCCACATTTACAGTACATACAATATCTTTAAAAAGACCCTTGTATTTCTTCTAATTTTTGAAAGAAGATACTTATTAGTTCTCATTTTTTAATTATAGTTCTAGAGCCTTAACATTCCATCTCTCCTAGAGGACATTTCTCTGTTTGCAGGGTGAATGCCACGGAGTTCCTGATTTTGTTTAGTTTTTTTTAAATAGAGTCCTATAGAACAGGTGAAATTGTAAAGCTTCAGGACTTCATTCCACTAGACAACACCATTTACAATTTTTTTGATCCTGAAAACTGAAACATCAGCTTACCAGTTTGTTTTCATTCCAACATAACAATATATTTGTTCTATAGGCCACTCATGAATGACAGACTGCACTTCACAAAGTTGTCCTACAGGTTTGTGTAGGGTGGAAGCCTGGCTGACTTATTGCTGAATCAGGTCCTAAACCATCAACTGATTTTCATAAATACAACTGTTTTTAGAACTAACCTGCCACTCCTAACTGATGTGTGGCATACCCTGGTAACCTGCTGTGCCCTTCTCCTAGCCACAGGGTCAGTGTGGATGAGTCTGATTCTGCATGGTGGAAAGTAAAGCCCTCCAAAGCAGCAGTGGCTATAAATTTACTTTGAAGGATAGGAATGTGCAGCCAGACTGCTATTCTGCCTTCTGCTCTCCATTGCTTGACAGACTCTGGGGGAAAAAAAAAAAAAAGGATAACATAAAACTCATTGTATACTTTCAAATCAAGAAAATAATGTGAAAATAAAAGCTGTTGTTCTCTGATGGCCACCCCTCCCCGCCTTTTACTAAATTCTTTAGTTCTGCTGACCATCATAGCAGAGCTTAATGTGGAGTAACAGTAGTCAGAAAAGTGATTGTGAAATTATATTGTGGCATATTCCATATTCATTCTCTTTTAGGGCCTGATTTTTAAAGGTTTTCAAGCTGGCCTAATTTATTGCAAGAGCAAATAACAGGTGAAAAAATGTAGGTGAAATCTGATTGCAAAAAGGGAGTATGGCACTGAAAATCTGACAATTCCTATTCATACAATTTACTCTGTTTACAAATCAAAAACTTTGCTTTCAAGTGTCAATCATGCAAATTGCATCTGGGATCTAAATATTCATCTGTGTCCTTTCTGCTTCTTACATGATCACTAGTAAAAAACAAAACAAAACAAAAAAAAAGATTCTCCAGTTAGGATTTATGTGATGATTTTGTTGAGTAACAATGATAAAGCATAGAATCTAGTTCACTTTTCCACAGCTGCATTAACTTTGGAGAGATAACAGTAGTAACTTATTTTTGTCAGAGAACACAGGCCTCCATCTTGCAAGCACTTAGGCATGGGCTTAACTTTCCATCATACTTACATGGCACTCATCTCCATAACATCTGAACACCTCACAATCTCCAATGTCATTATCCTCACAGCCCCTCTGAGAAGCAGAGTAGTACTATTATCCCCATACTACAGATGGGGAACTGAGGTACAGAGAGGCTAACCGATTTTGCCCATGGAGGCACACAAAGTCCACGGCAGAGCACAGACTTGAATTCAGGTCTTCCAAGTCCTAGGAAGGAGCTCTAACCAGTTGTCCATCCTTTCTCCATTGGGACTACTCCCCGTAGTAAAGTTAATTCCATGCCTTTTTGCTGGCTCAAGATTTTGATGGATCAGACTCATATATACAGAGGCAACTAATAAGTAGAAGAATAAACTGCCTTATTTGCAGTTACTTCTTTGACTATAGGTACAATCCAAGTTTTAATTCAAATAACTGTCATCTCATAACAATTTTGGGTAACTGTGAAAAAACTTTACTTAATTAAGACTAACAATGAAAACACATCTCTAAAGAAGATGGCAACTGGCAGTAAGGATACTCATTTTGAACATGCAAATAATTGAATAGTCTCTTGATCAGTCAAGATATTTGCTACTATCACTGGAAGTTAAAGTACAAGAGAGCTTTATCATTGTCTGAACAGTGGTTCTCCCATATTGTGGTTTATAATATTATGTTGTTTGTAGGTTTTTGGTGGAACTTTATATACATTTTGCTTACAGCTTTACACAATAGATAATGCAGATTCTGCATTTTGCAAGAATTCACTTTTTTTCCTCCAGTAGTAATAGAAGTTAAAAGTTGAATTCTGTGTTGTGCAGCTGTAAACCCAAGGTTACACAATTATGCAATCCCGAGGAAAGAATTAGATTGGACGCTAGTAGGCCAGCTATATAAGTATGCTTTCTCTTCAGAGTAAAGAATGACAGGTAGATGTATACAAGGAGGAATTACAAGGACATTTCAAGGGATTAAAAAATGGGCTACAGAAAAGGAACATTATGACTTAAAATCTGACAAGCAAAATTGGATAATGTACCCTTAACAATTTAGAATTAAAACTTCTTAAAAACACAACTTACTTGTAATCATTAATGTCTTTTCCCCCTCCCCCTGCATTTATATTGGACAATAAAAACAGATTCCTCAGTTACTCTTTCAAATTGGTATCTGATTGCCTAAGGCTGCTACTGTTGGATTGCAGATACCAAAGAGCAATGTTTAAATCTAATTTAAAAAAAAATTAGTTTCAAACTGAAATAAAGGAAGCCATGCAAAATACACTCTGCTGGGTGCTTTATAAAATCTCAGTTGGGGGCATTCAATATACCAAATTTTAAGCACATAATGAATAAATTACTTTATTTGGGCCTGGTGCTGCCAACGTTCTCCCAAGTGAGGAAGTAGTCCCAGTGAAGGCAATAGGAGGTTGGTGTGAGTACAGGGTTACTGGTAGTGTTTGTTGTTATTGTGTGGTTTCTGTATGTTGATATCCTTGCTTTCTCCTGTAAAGATTAGAGAGCCCTGGCTGGGGGAAATCCTGGGAGTTTTGCTACTGGTCCCAATGAGAGGTAGGGAAATCACTTCTTTACACAAGACCTGCTCTTCCCTAGCTGGTGCCCTCCAGCACAGTCCCCTTGTGCCCACGGAGGCAGCGTGGCGCCCTTCAGGCTGCTGCGCGGGCCCCGTGGCCCTGAAATGCACTTGCCCTGTAGCCATCCCTGGAAGGTGACTTGGTCCAGGCTGTCTGGAGCGTGAAGCTGAGCCAGGTGCACGGTTACCCCGCCAAACTTGTCCAGCTGTGGTTGGAGTCCGGCTGCCGCCAGGCTGCGACTCGCTAAGCTCCCCACGTGGCGACCGCACAGAGGGACTCGGGCCGGCTGGGGCCTTGCCCCGTTCGGGGCGCGCCGTGCAGGGAGACCCCAGCGCAGCGCCCAGGCCCCCAGCATCGCCCTGCGCCGGGGGTCAGCGGGCAGGGGCCGAGGGCTGCTGCTGGCAGGCGGGGCGGGGACTAGGGGCGGCGCCGGCCTTTGCACTCTGATTAGGAAGCACTTCCAGGGGCTGCGCACGTGTTCGCTGCCGGGCCGGTTCCTCCTGCCATGTCGGCCTCCAAAAGAAAGAGCAGGGGGCGGCTGCCTCCCGAGAGCGGCTCCCCCAGCGTCCCCCCGGAGCCGGCAGAGCGGCCCCCTGCTCCGCTGACGCTGGCTGCTGCAGACTTCTTGGAAAAAGGTACGGGGCGAGCTGCAGGTGTTGTCTCTCCAACCAAGCGGCTGCGGCTCCCTCGCTGTGCCGGGGGCAGGGGGGGAAAGTTTGCTTGACACACCTGCCCCCAGCAAAATCCTTCCTCCCCTGTGCCTAGGGGAAGAGACTTTAAAGCCTGTAGAATAGGTGTGGGGGAAAGAAGTTTTTCAACAATCCAGTTTGCTTTCCCTGTTTCAACTGTTTACCTTTTTTGTGACTTTCCTGGACCAGTCGATTTTCTTGTTGGGTTACAAGACATCAGCACAACTTTGGGGTTGTAGCATTCTAAACGGACTTAAATTCAAGTAAAACTCTCTCTGTGTGTATTGGGGAAAGGGGGTCATGCAGATTCAAAAATGAGTTTCTTTAAAGTTGGTGCTACATTGCTAGAGTCGACAGTATCCTCTTCAAAAAACAAACACACAAGCAAACAAAAATGTTATGTGCCATCTGAAATGCAGAGTTGCATACAAACATTTACTATTAGTTTGTATTTATAGATCATTTAATAAACATACACAGTGTTATATATCCGGTGAATTATGCAACATAAATAAGACCACAGCGGTTATAATGTAAGGCTGCAATTTAGCCATTGGTGCCCTTCAGGGCTCTGTTTTGATCATATGCTCATGCAAAGGCATGCTGGATAGATCTGATAGGACTGGAACCAAAAGGCACATTTGCTACAATGCAGCACAGTGTATGTAGTATGGAATAAATATAGGCCCTAATCTTGCAGATACTCTCACATGTGAGTATTCCCATTGATTTTAATGGGACTTGTGTGTAAGCATTTGCAGGATTGGAACCATATAACTGTTCTTCAGTGTAAAAACAGGTACTAAAAGGCTTGTATGAGAGCAGGCTACCACCCACTGAGATTGGCCATACCATTAAATGAAGGTTTTGGATTTTTAATTTTTTTTCGTCTTTTCTGTATGCAACCCTATTTATTCAAACATAAATAACTCCACAGAAACTACTAAGTAAAGCTAAAAACTAAAACAACAAGGAGTCCCGTGGCACCTTAAACACCAACAGATTTATTTGGGCATAAGCTTTCGTGGGTAAAAAACCTCACTTCTGTGAAGAAGTGAGATTTTTTTTTACCCACGAAAGCTTATGCCCAAATAAATCTGTTAGTCTCCTCTCCAAGTTAAAAACTAAGTAAGAAAGCAGTAATGTTAAATGATAAAAAAAAAAAGTCATGCTCATTGCTTCTTTAAGAATGAAAGTATACTGTTCTCTGTTTTTGTTTACCCTCTTCTTGCTGCAGCATCTCCCAATTAAACTGAACTATTCATTAGTGGACTCAAGTACTTAAACAAAATATTGCTCTGTTGCAGAAATATTTTCGTAGAGACACGGCTCCTGTGTTGTGCTGTTCTTTTCAGTTGCCACCTGTCCACCACATTAGATATTGAAAGATCGTAGGATTGGTAATGGGACATGCAGACCTTCTCCTCTGTATCACTAGTTCAAATCTGGAGCAAGGTGATAGTGACCAAAAGTTATAATCTGATAGCTGTTCAGAAACCTAGCTGAATAGGACAGAACTGTCTTCCCTGCTCCTCTCCCGCTCCCTCCCCCAAATAAAAAAATAGAGACTGAATGCCGGAAGAAACTGGCTTTCAAGAAAGATAAAGAGGAGTTGTAACCTCTTCCATCTGAGTGGTAGTCAAAAGGCGACACGTACTCAAGCTGCCTTGAAATTAATTGTGGCTATCTGTCCAATTACTCATGTGCTAAAGCCACAAAACCCACCATTATGATTCACTCTCTAGCGTTAGAACTGAATAAGTGTAGATACTGAACAGGCATACTTGTTTTTGTTGTGTTGTGAATCTTACAGCAGGGTAATGACAATGCAACTGTTTCATGTCAGAACAGAGGAGTTTTGTTTCCAGTCTTTTCCCTCTGAGTTGGCACATGTTATAAGCACTAAGTTCACTTATTGTACAACAGAATGACATATTTTCTCTAATATTTTAGCAGATGACAAAGTTCCTACAATGTACAGAAGAGTCCTTGTGCAACTAGGACTCAACAGTATGAAATCAGCAAATATATGCATAGGTCGACCAGTCTTGCTTACCAGTACAGATGGGAAACAAGAGGTGAGATTTCTTTTCCTGTCTGTTAGGCTAATTTTGTGCTTGGCTAAGTGGTGGATTGGAGTTAGGTCACAAGTGGGAGATGAGTTTGGAGATTTCAAAATTCCAGTTTTGAATTCTAGTTCTCCACACAGTTTAGTGCAGTTATGTGTTATACTTCAGGATTGGAGAAGCAGATGAATTGTGCATCAGGCTGTTTTTGCTGCTTGGTGTTGAGATTTATGCACAGCTTCTGATTGCTTGTTGCCTGGATTTAGCTAGTGCCATTAATTGTTTTCAAGAATATTAAGTCACTCCATTTTATTTATTTTTTTTAAATAGTGAAGGGGAATGAACCCCAGACTGTTGACAATGCTCTTCCATTATCTACAGAAAAACTCTACTCTTAGTTATATATTCTCTCTCCACTCACAAAATTTAAGCCTTATATTTTTAGAAAGCAATTTAGTTCAGCCGTTAAGGAGTGCAGTGCTAATTGTTTGTGGAACATTTCATTTTAACACAGTCCTTAATCCCTTGTAGAGTTTGACTCAAAAGGCATGAAGGGTTTTTCACCTTTCACTAGGGAATGACAACCAAAAAAAAGCTCTTAATCATCAAGTGTGTTGTTTTTTTTTAATTTGAAACTCTATATAGGTCTGTACAGCTTGGCCAGTTGCAGGCTTCCCAGGAGGGAAAGTTGGCCTAAGTGGAATCACCCAGAAGAATCTGCGAGTGAAACCTGGTGAGGCAGTCACCGTTCAGCCTGTGGTCGGTGCAGTGGTGCAGGCAGAAGAAGTAGATGTGAAGCTAAGGTTTGGAATTTTTCTGTGCACATTACCTTACCTCCTAATGTGCATTTGTTCTAGAATCTGTGTGTTATAGCTCAAGTTCAGGCCTATTGTAGATGG
Organism: Gopherus flavomarginatus; assembly: GCF_025201925.1. Lineage (NCBI taxonomy): Eukaryota > Metazoa > Chordata > Testudines > Testudinidae > Gopherus > Gopherus flavomarginatus. Next base: position 184,051,841 of record NC_066619.1, read on the forward strand.
ATGCAGGTCCATTTTGCATTTTAATGAGACTACTCATGCTTAAAGTATAGATGGGATTGGGACCTCATATTGTTTTGGGAAGTAGCATAGTACTGCTTCCTGTAACCCCTCCTGGGCTGGAGACCTGTGAGAAATCTGCACTCAGAAGATTTGATGAGTTGCGCTTTAGGTAAATTGACTGACTGAAAAATTTAATGTAGCCTGTATCCGTTTATAAATTGCATATTTGTGTCTCAGTTCTCAGGTTACCGATAGGCACTTCCTGCTGTCTGGGTGCTGCAAAACTGCATTAACAGAAGTCTTGGAGATACTAAACTGAGCGGAATAGTCTGACTGGGTTTGAAGGAGCTCCTGTTCCCTAAGTCCTTTTAGTATAGTCTCAGATTCCCTACCTCCTGGAGAGGTTGAGGAAGCAGCACTGACCACTTAACTGGTTACTCTGGGGCTTTCCAAACCCATCCTGCCTAGCTGGTATATTAAAGTGTGCTGTTGTCTTGTAGGATCTGCGTGTGTCCTTGAGGGCAATTTCCCTGAAGCTTTCCAGGAGTCTCTCTTGGGAGCTATAGAGCTGCTGTCTGCTCTCTCCCAGCAACAGTTTGGAACTTCCTGCTTTAAAACCCTTATGCCACCCTTGGCCAGAGGGACACGGCCAGCCCTGCCCACGTTAGCTCTTCCACCCCTGTGGCACTGGTGTGGGGTTTGTATGCTCCATCACAATTTGTTGTTGATAATCCAAAAGGAAAAATAAAATCACAAAGGGAAGCAAGTCAGGATAATAGAAAATAGGAGCTAGCAGTCATTTTATATATTTATTAGTTTCTTGACCTAATATCTCCTTTAGCAACAGAAGTTGTGCTAAGTTGGTTCAGGCAATTCTTTGACCATAAAATCAAAACAAGTTTATAATTTGGTTTCAGGTTATTTTAAAGGATGAGCATGGTCTCTGCTTGAAAGAGATGCCATCTTGTTGAAAGTCTTATTAGAAAAAGTCGTTACTTGTGTTGTGAATATTGTAATTAAGAGGCTGATGCTGCAAAGTCCTTACTGATAGAGTAGTTGAGGCCAAAAGAAGTACTTACGTGAGTGTGGAGTATTCACATTAGGAAGGGTGAAATAATTTTACAAATCTAACTTCCCTTTAAAAATGTAAATTGTCTCTGGCAATGCTGTTAGTGTAGATTTTGCATTTGCTTAGGTAGAGCAACTAGACTTGAGCCCTGTGATTTTATTTTATTTTTTGTATAATTGTTACAGCTGTCTGTGCTCTCAGAGGACTATAGGATCAAACCTGTGGTCCATCTAGTTCTGTATCCTGTCTTGTACAGTAGCCAGTACCAGATGCTTCAGAGGAAGATGTAGGGAATCCCTGAGTGGACGGCTAAGGTCAAGCTTTTTCTAACTCCATCAGCTAATGCTTTGTTTAAGCCTTGAAGACCCCCTTGCAGACCACTGCTATTATCTCAGGAATCAAACTGGGGTACATGTGTGTAAGTGTGCAGTTATCCATAGGCCACTGTTTGTAGTCCAACCTGGAATGCAGCTTCCACTTGCCCTCATGAGAGCTGCTGCTATCTGTCTTCTGTGGAGCCTGAGTTCCCAGCTCTGCATAGTATGTGGTGTGGGGAAGCAGGAACTGGCCCTGGGGAGCCCCAGGTGGCAGTAGTAGTGTTCCAGCCTTTTTCCACACTCTTGGTATTGGACTGGTAGAATAACCAAAGTTAAGGGGACATAGGAAGGAAAAGAGTGTTCCTGTCTCTACTCCAGTGTTGTTAGCTTTAACAATTTTACCTTGACTCTCTTGGAATGTTTCATATTTTTGTTAAAACTGAACTCCTGGATTTATGAGTTTTTGTGAGAATCTCTGCTTTTTTTTTATTTTTTTTTTATTTAAAGGAGTTTGTAGACCTCGTAGGGTTGCCAATCTTGGTTGGACGTATTATATTTCTGGAGGTTTCATCACATGACATCTTTAATTAAAGATTAATCTTTTAATTCCTGTAGACTCCAGGACAGTCCTATGTGTGGAGAGAAAGTTGAAAATATGAACCCTAAAGACTCATGGCACAAGAAAGCAAATAAAAAGAACCTGACATTGATTATATTTTAAAATGTCATGATTTTCAAGTCAGTCTGATAATTTTGTGAGCACTGACTCGTGGGGGGGAGTGTGTGTGTGCGCGAGAGAGAAAGCAATATTGCTAGCCTGTAGATCAGCGTTTCCCAAACTATGTTCCGTGGAACACTGATGTTCCACACGATGTGAATAGGTGTTCCATGAAAGACTCTTGCACTTGATTTTTGTACTACTTTATATGCACTTTCCAGTTAGAAATTGTTAGTTCAAGTTATTTTAAATTTTTGTTGTTGCTTTGTTTTATAAAATAAACTATATTTGAGCATAAATAATGCAATTTTTTACTTGAAAACCAAACAACTACAAAATAATATTATAAGTATTCTGTAATAGGCTGAAAAGTGTTCCGTGGCCAAAAAAGTTTGGGAAACGCTGCTGTAAATAAACAACTCTTTGAAGAACTGTCTCCTGCCATTGGTTCTGTGTGGGAAGCTGTAGACACAGGATAGGATGATGGGAGCAAGGCTCAGGGGCAGAGGAACAGAGGACAGAAATGGGATAATGGATCTGGGACCAGAATGGGATAATGGGGGAACACAGTGCAGGAGAGATAGGTGCAAGGCAAAGGCCCAGGAGGCCAGGAAAAAAGGCAGGGCGACAGTGCCTTGGGAAGAGATACGACACAGTGTGTTTGGAAGGCTGTTAGGAGGCACCATGCAGTGGTGTTAGGGAGAGAAACAGGAGGAGTTGAGGAGAGCACTCAAGGTGCTTGATAGGGGAAGAACAGTGATGGGATGGAGGAGGGAATTGGGAGGAATGACCTTTCCATCAGACAGGAAGAATAAGGGATGACACTATCATGTTGAGTGCAGTTTTTTTACATTTCACTTTGAATTTTCAACTTGCAACTTAGACAAGGGGGGGAGGAGTAAACCCACCAAAACAAATAGGCTTTAAAATCATGAGGCTGCTTGATTTTTTTTTTAACTTTTATTTTTTAATCTTTTGATCTTTGTTGATCTGTCTCATGATTTTTGATCTTGCAGTATTGACAATACTTCACTGGCACAACATGTGGGTTGGTGGGGAATGTTTCAGTTCAAACTTTTTTTTTTAAAGATTCCTGGAATATTAGTTTTTATTACTGTGTGATATTAATTTTTGTGAACTATATTCCCTATCCCTGCCCAGCCCGTGAATTTCAGGTCTAACCATATGATTGTCCTTATGGAGAGGCTACGCTCATGCAAATTGGCATCCCAGAAATGATGGCAAACACATTTTAATACTCTAGAGGCACACACTGCCAGTGTCAGTAACATAATCAGGCCAGTTGTCCTACTCTAATTGTTGTAGATGGCTTTGCTGTATATTTCACAAACTCCTGTTACTAACTCCATATGGTATGCTTGCTATTCTTTTTTTTCTAATAAGGAGAAAAAATATAACTACCGTTTTAAGCTACAGCACAGCAAAGGTTATAGAAAGCTTGCTTAGTGTTACATGCCCCCCTTAGTTTAGTTAACTAGTGGAAAATGCTCATTTCATTTAAACCCTCCACCAGAAAGGTAGGTGTTTTAAAATAAAGTGAATAAAATAAACTTAGTGACTGTATGTGAATACTATACATCATGCCTTCCTGCGTTTTCAGCTGTAACATTTTTATGAAATAGATTTTCCCTAAAAGAGATCTGCCAATGGAATTCTTCCTAATTTCTAAAATATGTTTGGTTATAATAATCTTTTAGAAACTTTTCCTAAGCAGAGTGCTGAGACTTTTCCGAAACCAAACTTTTCACCTCCATTATGTTTTGTTCCAGTTGCTGGGCTTCTAGAATTATTCTATTAATATGTAAAGAAAGAAATGGTAGGCTGCATCCTAAGGTCACTCTAATTACTACTGGCCCTAACACTATGTTTTCTGGTAAGACTACCAAATTTGTAAAATAAGTATAAATGTAGTCTCTCCTGCTGCAAACAGTTCTATCTTTCTTAATTTTGTGCACACATGTTGTCTAAATCAGTGTTTCTCAACTTTTCCAAACTACTGTACGACTTTCAGGATTCTGATTCGTCTTGCGTACCCCAACTTTCACCTCACTTAAAAAGTACTTGCTTACGTATTGCCTCTCTATCAATCCATGGTACGCCCACATCTTGAATACTGCGTAAAGATGTGGTTGCACTATCTCAAAAGTCTATATTGGAGTTGGAAAAGGTTCAGAAAAGGGCAACAAAAATGGTTATGGGTATGGAACGGCTTCCATGTGAGGAGAGATTACTAAGACTGGGACTCTTCAGCTTGGAAAAGAGATGGCTAAGGGGAGATATGATAGAGGTCTATAAAATTATAACTGGTGTAGAGAAAGTAGATAAGGAAATGTTGTTTACTACTTCTCATAACACAAGAACTAGGGATCACCAAATGAAATAGGCAGCAGGTTTAAAACAAACAAAATGAAGTATTTCTTCATACAACGCACAGTGAACCTGTGGAACTCCTTGCCGGAGGATGTTGTGAAGACCAAGACCATAACAGGGTTCAAAAAAAAACTAGATAAATTCATGGCGGTTAGGTCCATCAATGGCTATTAGCCAGGATGCGCAGGAATGATGTCCCTAGCTTCTGTTTGCCAGAAACTGGGAATGAGCGACAGGGGATGGATCACTTGATGATTACCTGTTCTATTCATTCCCTCTGGGGCACCTGACACTGGCCACTTTCGGAAGACAGGATACTGGGCTAGATGTACCTTTGGTCTGACCCAGTAGGGGCATTCTTATGTTTTTATGTTCTTATGTACAAAATTAGACCTAAAAATACAAGTGTTACAGCACACTACTACTGGAAAATTGCTTCCTCTCCTTTTTACCATATAATTATAAAATCGATTGGAATATAAATATTGTACTTACATTTCAGTGTATAGTATATAGATCACTGTAAAAGTCTTTGTCTTGATGACATTTTAGTTTGTACTGACTTCGCTGATGCTTTTTATGTAGCCTGTTATAAAACTAGGCAAATATCTAGATGAGTTGATATACCCCCTGGATGACATTTGCATATCCCCAGGGGTAGCCTGCTCCTGCTTGAGAACCACTCGTTTAAATGACTGCAAGAGATTTACTTAGATGTGTAAAGGTAATTAAATACATACGTGTTTGCTGCATTAGGGTCATAAAATTGTATGGCGACTTGAAGTTTCTCAAAAATTTGTGATATGTTTCTTGTCCTAGTATGTTCTCCATGATCAGTCAAAAAATTTGGGGAAGAGACTTTGTGATTAGTAGACTTAGGGCTCCCTCTGTTGACCATAATTTTAGTTGCAGTTTCTGTATCTGATATGTTTTCTTTTTAAAAAAAAAAGTTTTGGTTTAATTTATGTCTTTGAGAAGCATCTTTCTTTCTTTTAGTGTAAAGGGAAAAAAGGATAGTGATGATCACCTACATGTATTTCAAGGTTGTAAAATGTAAATGCCAAGGAAGTGGAAGAATTATTTAATATGGTTACAGAACAAGGTAAAATTAGGGAAGAAACAGAGAGAGAGACAATTTAGGCTAACTCTCAGAAAAAAAATCCTGAATGTAATGTATTAGACCGTTGATACTCTTGATAGGTGAATGGTTTAACATCCCTCATTTAAAACTGGATTGCATGAAGTACAGTACTAAAGAATATACTGCAGGGAAAACCTTGTACAGTCGGAGTAAAGGGCTTGGTCCTCAGATCTGCAAATGCTCACATTTGTGCTTACCTTTACAAATGCATGTATTGCCCATAAAATCAATGGACTACTCGTGTATGAAGTATTTGCAGGCCTGTGGTATAAAATTAGTGTTTTTTTCTGAATCATTTACTGATTCAGTAAATGAACTAACCACTCTCACTGTAAGTCAGAACAGTAGTCACTTGGGGGAGATATGTATCTCATGCTTCTCATTTTAAGGAATGATAAATCTTGACTTATATTGTTGTAAATATAGTATTTTATATGAAAAATCCAAAGAAATGTTAACATTTAAACTGGTTGTTAGTTAGCCTTAGAGCAAATATATTTACATTGTATTTATGACTAGACTACAATGAGTCAAATAGAGCAAATTGTAAATTTGCCCGTCAGTTTCTTCTGTTTGCAGAGTTAAATTATATCCTATACTGCAAAACAAAGAATTTATTGTTAATGAGTAAATCGTGGATTATCAATATTATAGACTGATTTCTATTTTTAGACTTACTAGGGGATTGTAAAATTGTTTTTCATCATAACCACAGGGACAAAGACGCCTGTATTAATGTTGAAGACTTGTCTGCCTGTCTTTTGCGAAATCTAGGTAAGTGGTTTGTTTTTTGTTTTACATATGTATTTTAGTAGAGAAGCCATTTTTTGAGAGTAAATATCAGTCACCCACTATCTTCATCAAAGGCTTATTCCAAAATGACTTTTGCCTCTTCAGCACTTCATAAGACTCTAGCTTGTTTTACAAAGTCCTTAAACTTTTTATTGACTTATTCATTCTGAGTGACATCACCTCAGTACGGTGTGAATATCAAATAATATACTTGCATGAAACATAGTTTTCAGTCCATCAAGGCTGCTGTCAGTTCATTCTGAGATGGTTTAAAAGTCTTTCTTGGTCTTCCGCATTATAATGCTATGCACTCCCAACAATTGTGGTTACGAATTTATTTCTGTTATGAGGAGAGGGGATTCAAAACTCTGCCATGAGTTTGAGTATAGTTTTTAGTGTATTCAGCATCTTTGACACCCTGAGCCTCCCATCATGTTGGACAAAACTTACGTTCTTTGTTTTGTAGATAGCCAGGAGTGAGTAAGAAGGGACAGGAAATTATCTTACATAGCTAAAAAAGTTTAGTCCATCTACTCAAACTTTTAATTGCTATGGAGTAGAAGCATTGGATTGTACTTGATCAATAGATTAATAGCGGTATTGCCAACCCCATAAGTTAAAAAATCATGAGATTTGGATTAAAATTATGTGATAAAAAAGAATCCAAAATTTATTTTTAATTTGCCTTTGATTTGGGGCTGTTATGCTGTAGTTGGGTCACATTTTCAAGCTGCTCTCTGCAACCAGGAGGGCTAATTTTTTTTTATTTTATTATTTTTTATTTTTTTAAAGAAAGAGAGAGCTGAGCTTCTCACATAAGCACATGACTCCAGGAGCTGGGATTTAAAGTAAAGCATCCTGTCTCATAAGACTTGTGATAAATCTTGAAACAGTGGAAGACACTAATAAATAGAGAGCTTAAGGAACTGTCTTTTCTTGAAATATAATCTGTAGCTTTTTATGAGCTCCAAAATTTAAAACAACCAGAAATATACCAATGGCCAGTCATTCAGAATATTTATCCTTGTGGAGGCTGGCTATGTTTGAAGGGATAATTTTAGATGAGAATTGTATTTTCCCGTCTTTTTATCACTTTGTCTTTTAGGACAGTTAATTTGTGATATCTGGTTTAGAGGTTTACTGATGAAAAATTGTTCTAATTCATATTTGAAAATTATTGCTGGAAAATAAGATTAATGTTTTTGGTTTTTTTTGTTTACTAAAATTTAATCTTCTTGTAGATGGGAAGATAGTTTTGCCAGGCAACCTTTTGCATCTCACCTTCTATGGCAAACCTTGCAACTTGATGGTGACGAGGGTGAAAGGAACGGATGGGGCGCTGCTGAAAATGCAGAGAAGTACTGTTTTCAGTGAAACACAAGAGCCAGTCCTTGGGAAGACTGACTTGGAGAGCAGTGCTCTAAACTTATCTTTGCAGCTCAGAAAGTTGGACATAGAAGACAACCAGGAAGGAGCATCTACCAACACTCCATGCAAGCCGATGGCTCAAAGTTCACCAGTTACTTCAAATGCTGTGATGATAGGGGGTGAGCAGGATTATGACCAGACAGATGAGTTCTGTGCTGAGGGGAATGTCAGAGACCTTATTGATTGTTCTGAATCAGTCAGAGATGAAGACAGTGTGAGATTGCCACCCACTGGCAACACTGGAGCAAAATGCAATTTGGATACATTTTACTTCATTTCTTCAAGAACTAGAGTCAATTTCATGGAGAATCGGACCATTGCAACAGAAGAACTTTACCTATCTAACCTTACCTATGACATGATAGGTGGTTTAAGGAGCCAGCTACAAACTATTAGAGAAACAATTGAACTGCCCCTGAAGCAGCCTGAATTGTTTAAGTGTTACGGTATGATGTCTAAGAGTTGGTTTTCTTAATCTAAGACAATGTTTTTCTTTAACTTACCACTTCTTTCACCCATATTAACAATTTACTCTACATGAAACACACACTCTCTCTGCATGATACGGATTTGATGTACTTTAGTTCCCAACTAAACTCTGTTATAATGATCTTCTTTACAGCTCCTTTTTAAATAACCAATTGTTTAAGTTGTAAGGATCATGCCTTAGAGAGAAGAGTCTGTGAAGGTGTAGTTACCTGTGGGAACTCATGACAAGCAGCAAGGAGTTATAGACTGAGTCACTTGAAAAATACAGGTACTCTTCTATAACTTCACTGCTTAAAGTCTGTTTTTATAGAGTACCCTTTTTAAAAAAAAAAAAAGGAGGGGGCATTCAATGTAAAGATTGTCTAGCCAATCAAATTCTAGTTTTTACCCTCATCCCCCTCCCCTTTTAATTCCCTCTGTCTGCACATTATAGAAAAGAATATAGTGCAGTTCACCCATGAGTATAGGAAAGGATGCAATGATTTAAACATTAAAATTATTTATTATGATGTTTTCTTAGATTAAATCACAGTGCTTGGGACAATGTAAAACAAGATGGGACAAAGCACTAGAGAGTACTGTAGGGAACAATAATCCTTGATTTGCACAGATGGATTAGATGATCTTAATAGGTGTTTTCTATCCATAATTTCTAGGAAAAGTTAAAGTCCCAGGGAGGTTTTTCTAGAAAGGGAATAGATAGGGGTGGGAGAGTGGTGTGGCTGCTGTTCTTACAGGGTTTTGAAGTAAACCCTGTTGTCTGCTTTGACCCATAAATCACTTTGTGTGGAGGGATTGTGCCCTAGGTGAGACAAATCTGCCAAGGTGAGGGAAATAACCAGATTTTCACCTTCAGAATCATTATGTCAGTAGGGGGATTACTTGTCTCTCTCTGGAATGGCCAAGGTGTTTGACTCCCCGACCCACGTATGTTCTGAGATCCATGTGGTCTTGGGATATGGGCCAGAATTTGGGGAGGGATAGCTCGGTGGTTTGAGCATTGGCCTGCTAAATCAGGGTTGTGAGTTCAATCCTTGAGGGGGCCACTTAGGGATCTGGGGCAAAATCAGTACTTGGTCCTGCTAGTGAAGGCAGGGGGCTGGACTTGATGACCTTTCGGGGTCCCTTCCAGTTCTGTGAGATAAGTATATCTCCATATATTATATTATATTCATTGCAGGGGCCCTATACCTCTCCATTGCTTCTCCTCTGGGAGGATATGGGTTGTTGGAACAGAGGGACAATCCATGTAAGATAATGATGAGTGTGCCAGTTTATATTATTTAAGGCTTCCCTCTGGGTTTCTGTGGGATGATGCAATGGAGAATGCCCATCCATGCTCTGTCCACAGATGCACCAGAGGATTTCATGTGTCAGGGACAAGGAAGGGATGCTGCTGCAAATCCCGTTCCATACCGCAGGTGACATCTGGATAATCAGCATTTCCTCTGCTAATGGCATCAGAGAGATGATCAAGCCCCATATTTACTTCAAGATCATTAGGCTTGAATATATTAACTCCTCATTTAATGTCATCCCGCTTAATGTTGTTTCAATGTTACGTCCCTGCTCAATTAGGGAACATGCTAGTTTAAAGTTGTGCAATGCTGCCTTATAATGTCGTTTGGCTGCCTGTTTGTAAGATTGTGTGGAAGAGCAGCGACTTTACAAGGGAGCATTGCACAAGTTCCGCTTCTCCGCCTCCTCGCCCTCCCTCCCAGCCCTTCCCCCACCGCCAAACAACTGTTTGGAGGCACTTAGGATTTTGGGGGGGAGGGATGTGGCATGCTCCGGAGAGGAGGTGGAGTGGGAGTGGGAAGAAGGGGTGCTGGAGTGGAGCAGGGACAGGAAGAGGCAGATCTGGAGCATTCCAGGCAAAGTCCAAGCCTGTTCTTCTCCGGGGAAGCTGCCGTTGCTGCATGCAAAGGTGCTTCCTAGCATCCTTGCCTGCAGCAGGCTGTGCCTGTGTGGGGTAAACCAGGGGCACTTCCCAACCACAGTACAGTACTGTACAGTATATAATGCCTTTTGTCTGCCCCCAAAAAATTTCCTTGGGACCTAACCCTCCACATTTACATTAAATCTTATGGGAAAATTGGATTCGTTTAACATTGTTTCACTTAACGTTGGAGTTATGTTCCTGAAAAATGCAACTTTAAGTGAGGAGTTATTGTATGTGGTTATCTACAGTACAGTAGCATAGGGATTGTATACTAGACCAGACACTTGGTCTCTTTCCTTCACATTGGCAAGCATCAGATACATCAGAGGAATGTGCAACAATTCCCTCGGTGGACATTAAGGAGTAACCTGGCAATAGAGGAAGTTTCTTCCTAATTCTTGTCAATTAATGTTTAGTTTTTTGTTCTACTTGCATATGTACTCCTAGGGGTTGGGCTTATCCATATAGAATCCATAGTTCTCAGGAAATTTATCTCGTTAGATTTTATTCCATCACCTCTGTAGTATAATTGGTCCTCTTTGTGTAGTTTATTGCCAGGTTTACAATATTTCATTGACCATTTGTCATTCTACCATATTTCAGTAATGCTCATTCTGCCAAGATCCATTGTCAGGAATTCTAGTCCACCTATTTTTGTCTTTTAAACTTTTGTTTTTTAATTTTTGGGTGTGTGCCTGTTTTATTGGACTCTAGGCATAAATCGTTTAATTTTTCCGGAATATACTTATGTTCCGAACCTGTGTCTCCTCCCAGTTTGGCTGTAGTTTCTCTTGTTTTAATTATATGCAGAAACACCTTGTTTTACCGACATTCCTGGCAGATGCCCTTGTTTGACCTTTGTGCTCATCAGTAGCTGTCATCTATCCCCAGTCTAATATTTGCTATTACAGAAGCACATTCATTCTTATATTTGGTATTTCCAGTCATTTTAATATTATTATTTAGGGTGTGTGTACCTGTAATGAAGTGGAGTGGGTTTTGTTGTGCTGGAGGTTTGTACAAACAATATTGTAGGAATCTTGAGTAACATAATAAAGATTTAATTAGTGCTAGGCTTTCAATCAGAAATATTTCAATAGGATTATTGGGAAAAATAGCATTTTTATATAATAGGTTTATTAAAAATTAGTATATACCTATATTTCTTAAATAGAAGCGTGTAGAATATAGAAATCGGTAATGTAGACATGTATATTGTAGAGCGGTGGAGCATGGTGATTTGATTTGTTCACAACTGCCTTAAGCACAAGTAACGCTTTTCTCTCTGTTTGTGTTTAAAGGAATTCCTCCTCCTAGAGGGGTGCTACTGTATGGCCCCCCAGGTACTGGGAAGACCATGATTGCTAGAGCTGTTGCAAATGAAGTGGGAGCCCATGTTTCAGTTATTAATGGTCCTGAAATTATAAGCAAGTAAGTTCATCTAATTTATTACATCAGTAACTTAGAGACATTGGGCCAAATTCTGTACAGACTTATATCCATTGGAGTTCCACAGTGTATAAATATGTAGAATTGGGTCCAGTGTATGTCCCAAGTCTCAGAAGTTCATGGGGAAGGGATTATGCTGCTTATTGTTCTAGAGTGAAAATTATAGTTGTCACCTCCCAGTGAAATGAAGTAACAGGAGGCTGTTTTCATCATTCCTTTGAAGAGGAATCTTATCTAGTACAGTGCAGAGAGGTGTGTATGGCAGAGAATGGGGGGAAAAAGGAAATAATTTGATAAATAATTAGTAAGATAATTAGAACTGCGTCTGCATGCCAGTTGTATATCGAACAAGGAAAAAGGATTGTTTGTTAAAGCACAGTAAAATAAAGGATGAGGCTATAGATGAGAATTTGTCTAGGCAGCATTGGTTTAGTTGTGGAAAAACTAGAATCTCTATGACCTAATGGGGAGAAACTGTTCCCCCTAATTTTTGTTGGCTACAGATGGGTCACATTTTAAAAAATTAGTATAAATTTTGCCTTAGTCTCTTATCCTAGTGGAAATGCAAATTTAAAATAACCTTTGTGACAAGGCACACATTCTCTGGGATGCTTTGAAGGTTTGAAGACCGTCTTGTAGAAACTCAAGGAATAGAGTCCTGCCCCAGCTTGGAAAACTAAAAGTTTTGTTACTAAAATATTGTGTTTGTTTCAGGTTTTATGGTGAGACTGAATCAAGATTACGACAGATATTTGCTGAAGCCTCTCGACGGTACATTCATTGTAGATTGTTCTGATTACATACATGTTCATGTGTGATACTAATTTTAATATTATTGTGTAAAAAAAAGCTTATGAAGTTCTCTGGATTGTAATATTTTTCCTGCAAAGGTTTTTTAAATGTAGATAAGTTTTATTTATTACATCTTGGTGCAAAGGAGAGTAATGATGTTCTAATCTACAAATTTAATGGTTTTGGTCACTTATTAGAAATGCAATGTCATTTGTATATTACTCTAAACCAATTAGCATGTGTCCTAAATAAAACATTACATTCTCCTCCTAGTTGGCGTTAGAACTCAGAATTCTCGTTTGCAGTAGAAAGGAACCCAAGCCGGATAGATTGGATCCAGATCCGAAGTTTGTTTACTTTAGTTCCAAGGATGTTTAGATGCAAAGATTTAATTTGGGCTGATTTCTGATTTCCAGTGGAAATGTTCTGCCACTTGAGCCAAACGAGAGACTCATTTAGTTTAAATCAGAGAAGCCCATCTTCTGTTTTACCCATATTTCGTCATAGAAACAAATGGTAGAAACTTGTCACTGACATCATTGAGCAGAAAAACAAAAATCTTGTTAAAATCTTACAGAATTTTAATATTGTGTTTTTTGAAAAACCTGTTGGCGTGGTCATGAAAGTTGTGATTACTATGGGCAAGTAGTATGTACTTAAGTGTTTTTAATGGCTATCTGAACCATGTGTGACTGTACCTATAGGGCCAGGTTCAGTACTAACATATTTTCACTCAAGTTTAACCAATAGAATTGTAAACTAAATTCATTTGGAGGGCCAAATTCAACTGAGGACAGGAGCAAGGGAGAACCCAGCTTGACTTTTAGGTCCCAGTTTAAATTTGCAGAGACAGCAACTAGAAAAGCCATCTTTTTACTTGTAAGCAGAAATAAGATCAGTATAGAATCTGAGAACAATAAAATTTTGCAGAGTTGTATATTGGAGCAGACACATATTTCAGGCTTGAAAGTTTCAGTCACCTTGGAGGTTTGGATGCCCATTAATTTTAATGGTAATTGAGTGTCCATATCCATTAGTTTTGAAAATTGAAGCCTAAATGTTTTAAATGCTACTATGTACAATTGGCAGATAAGTTGCTTTTATTTATTTTTCTTTCAGTCGTCCGTCAATTATATTTATTGATGAGCTGGATGCACTCTGTCCGAAGAGAGAAGGGGCTCAGAATGAAGTAGAAAAAAGAATTGTAGCTTCATTACTAACGTTGATGGATGGCATTGGCTCAGTAAGTAAAGTATATTGATACAATTAGCGTATTAAGGGGAAGAACTGAATAAATTACGTTAGGTTTTATAGCAATCAGGCCAGCATAAAATGAATCAGAAGAAACTTTTAGACAGCAATCTAATATCCTTATTGAATTTAAGGGAAAAGAAAGAGAAGATGTATGTCCCTTACTAATTATAGATAGGGTTAATACTAATAAGTGATTTCCTTCAGTAAATTACATTTATTTTAAGAGTATAGCACCATATTGTTGTGACACTTCACAGAAATTAAACCTCAAATATAATACGTGTGTATATTTTGACATTCAGAGACATTTTTGAACTGCAAAAGAAAAACGTATAGCTTCTTCCATTTGCTTTTTGTCCTTCCCCATCTCCCACTTTTCTGATTTTTGGCGATTAAATGTAAGACTTCAGAGGCATCTTTTTGTCAGATCAGAACAGATAGCAGATTATTTGGAAATTAAATGAAAATACTGTTGGTAGGGTTTTTTTTTTGTTTTTGTTTTTTCCGTCTGGCCTGGATTACTGAGGGATCCAAAATCCACATTAAGATACCCTTTCAGTTCCCATAATAAATTTTTAGGGCCTTGTTGACTTCAGTGATCTTTCAAAGGATGATAGGAGTGTGAGGTGTGTGTTTTTTTGCATAGAGTTAGAAGCAGTGTGTATAAAAATCTTGTGGATGTTAACTTCAAGTTTCCCTTAATCTCCTGCATAAAGTTTTGGCAGCTCAAATAGCGCTCTATATAAGGCTATAGGGAGGGGATATTTCCTATTGGCAAAGACCGATGGATCTTCTTTCTAAGGATAGAGTCTTTTTGAGGAAATTCTGAACACACTTCCAAATCTCTGTCTTACCTCTTATATAGAGCTCTTCATCTATAGCACCACTTTTCAGATGGGAAAACTAAAGAAAGAAAGGTGGAGAGAATTGAGTAAGGCTGCTCAGCAGGATAATGTGAGTGTGGCTAAAACATAGGTTTTACGATTTCTAGTCCACTACCCTGCTAGTGCATGGTGGTGCCTCTGACTTCATAGACTTGTAGACTTTAAGGTCTGAAGGGACCATCATGATCATCTAGTCCACAGAACTCTCCCAGCCACTCCTGTAATATCTGGCTGAGTTACTGAATTGCCATATATACTCATTCATAAGCTGAATTTTTTTTAGTAAAAAAGGGAAGCCCCAGAGAAGGGGGTTGGCTTATGAATGGGTATAGAGAGGGAGAGGTGGGACACTGCCTCTCCCCCCAATGGAGGGAGCAAGGGGAGGCAACACAGCCAGAAGGGAAGAGGCGGGGCCAGAGTCTGTCCTCTTCTGGCCGTGCTGCTCCCCGCTCAGCCTCCGAAGCAGCTGCAGCTCCGGGGCTGGCAGGGTGCAGTCATGCTACTCGACCCTGGCCCCCAGAGCAGGCTGTGGCTGCACCACCTGGTCTGGCCTGCCAGAGCAGGCTATAGCTGTGCTGCCCAGCCTGCCGGAGCAGCTCTAGCCAGGCCAGAGACATCCTCCCCAGATAAGATGGGAAGGGATGGGATGGGGAGAGTGTGGGGGTCCTGGGCTAGGAGTGGGATCATGTGGGAGGTGGTCACAGGGTTACTCCCCTGACTCCCAGCTTGCCCCCCCCCCGCCCCGCAAAAAAAAAATTCCCCACCAGTTGCTGTCCTGGCGTGCTGGAACACTTTGTTTACTTAGGTTTACCTCAATGCCTGTGGACGCCCGAGGTAAACAAATCATCTCGGCCCACCAGTGGCTTATCCTGATGGTCTGGGAGCCAGAGTTTGCCGACCCCTGAATTATAAGGTTGGCTTATGAACGGATCATAAAATGTTTCCATTTTTACTTATCCATCTTGGGGGTGGGGGTTGGCTTATAAACGAAGCAGCTTATGACCAAGTATATACGGTACTCAAATCATGATTTAAAGACCTTCCCAGTCATCGCCCTAGAACAAATGTTCTGACACATACCACTAAATCAGATCCTCTTCTAAGAGGAAGACCATTTTCACTGTCTGGAAATATGTAGTTAAATACTGAGTGAGCCCCACATTTTTGGAGAGGGTAGCCTTTTCTTTTATAAATCAGAAACCAAATCTCAACCTTTTCATCCCTGTTCCAAAATAGATCACAGTATGTTCTGGTTATCCTAAGGAGTAGTACCATGCTGGAGGAAGATTGTCTGTCTGTCTGTCTGTCTGTCTGTCTGTCTGTCTGTCTTGGCCTAATGGGCATAGAATACCTTGTAAAGAGATGAGTCCTTTCTCTTTTGTCTGGAATTACTTTATGAATTTCTGCTCCATTTCCCCTCCCCCCCCCCCCCCCCCCAAAAAAAAAGTGTCATCTTCGGTTGTTTTTTTTTTTTTGGGTCACTTAAAAAAAAAGGAGGAAAATATTATTTATTATGATTGCTAATGTAATAGTTCCCTTTTTGAAATACTTTAATTTCAAACTCTTAAATTTTTTTAGCTTTAGTGCTTTTAGTTTTTTTCTTATTTCCAGAGAAAAATGTTCTCATAATAAACATTTACGAATAAAAATACTTGAGGAGGGTGAGGTGCTTCTGGGTCTTAATGAGTGAATCAGTTAATGAATTATAAATTCTCTTTGGAAACTTGATTTGCTACTTTACATTGACTAACCTGAAAGATGTATATTTGTATACTCTTTATGGGCTAGTGTAACTAGAGGTTTCTTCTGTTTGCGCTTGACAGTTTGAATTTCTGTATTGCTTCCTTCTCTTTGGTTGTCTGCCTGAGAATATTCATCAGAATAATGGCCACCATCTTGGGTAATTTGAGGTGACAAGGACTGTCATACCACCTGGCTCAGTTGAGCCAGAAAATTAAACCTGACTGAGAGAGAAGCATCCAAGATTTTGTAGAATTTTGACTTCTGGGGATTAGAAAAAGAGTTCCTTCCCCCTTCATTAAGGAGATTAATCCATCTGGGAGTTGTAGTAGGTGTAGTCAAAGGAGGAGATAAATGTTATAGATGTCATCCATATCTCATCTCAGAGGTAACAATCTAGAGGATTACTGGAACCCATTGTAGTCCATTTTGTGATGTTGTCTGTTTAATGGGAACTACCGCTGGTCAGGATTTTTCTGTTGCAATGATTTTCCAAGGGAAAATTCAGTTTTCTGCAAAATTTGAAATTTTTGTGGGAATCCCCTCCCCCAATTTATACATATAATTTTTCTTTTCCCCCTTGGGTCATTTTGATCTGAATCAAAATATTTTGGTTTGTTGAACTGACCTGAAACAATTTTTTGGGGTCAGCTCAATATTAAACTTCATTTCCCTATTATACTGAATTGGGGGTTTATATAGTTCATATTCCCATGTTCTTCTTTGGGCTGTGTTCCCTGATATGATTATATTGCCCAACATGCAGCACTATCTTTCCTGGGACTCAGCAGCATGGTGTCTCATGGTAGTCACATGTATGGAGGTGCATCACGGAAGATGTAGTCTGGAGGCCATGGTGGCATCAGGCCCCTGAACTACAGCTCCCATGAGGCAATGTGCTACTATAGGAAAATGCAGTTTAATGTTGAGCTGACTCAAAAAAAAGTTTCATGTTAGTAGAGCAAACTGAAATAAAGCGTTTATTCATTTCTGAATTGAAAATGTTCAGAACTCTGCCTCCTATGAAAAATTAAGATATTTCAACTGTTTCTCCCAATTTTGGACAAAAACAAATGTTGAAATATAGAAATTTCCTGTGGAACTGAAATTACTTTGCTCAGCTCCAATGGGAACAATGTTATCCTCCACATCTTGATGCCATGGGCTCAATCCCTGTCCCAAACGTTCCAGCACATGAAGATTCCTCATCTTATGAGTTGTAAAGTGCTATGTGTGTATTATTATTACTTACTCTCTTGGGGTTAGAAGAAGGCTCTAGTTTGCTATCTGAACAAATATCTATTTTTCATAAGAATTATGCAAGGGAGGTTATCATTACTGTTGAAGTATGTGTAAATTGTGAGGTCTTTAACATCATTTTAAAATCAAACTTGTTTTTCTGTTTATCTCATTAGGAAGATAGTGCAGGGCAACTTTTGGTACTGGGCGCAACAAACCGTCCGCATGCACTGGATGCAGCACTCCGCAGACCTGGGCGTTTTGATAAAGAGATAGAAATCGGTGTCCCCAATGCCCAGGACCGATTCGACATCCTCAGAAAACTTCTTAATAAGGTTCCTCATCTGTTGACTACAACAGAGTTGGTGCAGCTGGCTGATAGTGCACATGGCTATGTGGGAGCAGACTTGGCAGCCTTGTGCAAAGAAGCAGGTAAGGTATACTACTAGTCCCACTGAGAATTCACTTACTCTAAAAATCCACTTGACTGCTAATGGTACACACAGTACATCTCACAGAGGGACTCAAAACAATGAAATCTTTCCTCTGTTTTCATATTTTTGTAAAACTTTTATAACAAAATCCACAAAGGGCTTCAGAAAGTTAAGAGACTGTTGGGAAACTGGGATAGTTAAGGGGGTTGATAATGGGATCTGGAGCCTCTTGCTTTCCTGCCAACAGTTTGACTTTAGCCCAGGCTGTTTTTGAGACCAAAAGTTGTCATCATCTCATGTGGCTGTTCTCAGCCCCCTTTTCACCATTGGCACTTCTGTTGTCTGGTCAAGGGCTAAGTGGACATGAAGACTGAAATACTCTCTCCCCACTAGAGGGGAGCAGTATGAGGAATATTGGTTGTCTGCTGCCCTAGCCATATTGTTCTATGGACAAAGAGAGAGCCTCCACGCTGCCAGATCTTTAAGAAGCACTTAAAATATTTTTAAAAATAATTAAAAAAAAAAGACAGTGGGAATCCTCATGTCATCTTTAGCTTAGTATATAAAAAGTCTCTTGTAAGCTGTTCGTCAGTGCATTGACCAACCACTGGTGAATGGATTGTGACTGTTTCCAAGTATTCCTAAGAGCTTCTCTGCTCTTTCCTCGGTAAACAAAATTGTGAGGCACTAAGAGAGTTTGTATTACAATAGTAATACAAATAGAAACAATTTACCTATTTTTTTTTTTGTAAAAAATAAACATTGAATTTTTGTTATAAGGATATTCGTAAATTGTTATCCTGGAGTGACCTGTGCTGGAGGAAGATGCAGTTCTGCCCTTGAAGCTGTGTGCTGGCTAGTTTTATTTTTCCTCCTCAAAGAATTTAAAAATAAAAAATAAAAAAAAGACTTTTTAGCTTAGACACTTGTAGAAAATGAATTTTTTTTATTTATATATATATTTAATATATATTTATTTTATATAACAACAGTGTCTGAATTTTATCATTTTTGAATGTGTACTTTGCAAAAAAAGGCTGCTTTCTGCAGCTTGTAAAAATATATGGCATATTCATCTTAGATGCATAAAAATGAGAGATGGAAATGATTTGCCTACATAGTAGATAGCCTGCCCTGTTACCCGTGAAGACTTCTTCTGGTACATTTTCTAATGTTTTCTTTTGTCTTATTTTGAAGGCCCAAGCAATGGGCTTGAACCACTTCTCTTAGGAGACTGTTTCACAGCATGATACATCTCACTGTCCAGGAGTGTGTCCTGATATTCCACCTACGTTTTTATAGATTAGTGTTATCCCATTATTTCTTGTTATGTCTCTGTATGACCCATTAACTCTCCTTCCTTGGTGTTTACACACTTCAGATGTTTGTAGGCTGTTATCATATCCCCCCATCACCTCATTCATTACTTAACCAAACTATAAATATTTAGGTCTTTTAATCTTTTCTCATAAATAAGTCTTTCCAGCCTCCAGATAAGGTTTGTTGTTTGTTCTCTGAACTCCCTCCAATTTGTCAAAAACCTTTTTGGTAATGTGGTGCTCAAAATTGAACTCAATATTTTGTGTATATTACAGCACAAAAAGCTGCATAAACATGTAGTTAAGATTGCTTAATGCCTTCCTAAATAATCCAAGCAATTACAAATCAGAGAATCCTGTGTTAAGGTTTTTTCACAATTTTAGAAATGCCTGCTACTTTCATACAATACACTTGCATATGAGTACAAATAAAAAATGGGAATTCACATGACCACCTTAAGTTTGACCACAAAAAATATAAATTCAATTTATAGTATGTAGTAGTAGTATTTATTATTTGTATTGAGATATTACCAAGAGGTGCCAGTTGAGAATCATGGTCCCAGTGTTCTGGGCGCGCTACACATGCATTTACGATGGAAAGACAGTTCCTGACCTAACAATCTTACATCTAAATATACTTATGTGCTCATAACAAGTTTAAGCTGCTTCTTGAGAACTCTTCATTCTTAACAATTGTACTGAAAACCTACATAATTTTATATGTATGCTATTTTTATGAGCAGAAGGTAATCTGTTTATGATATGGTAACCCAGTGCTATATGGCAACTGCACATATAGTTAAGATTGCCTATGACATTTCATTATATGCCAGGTTTTTCTAATAGTGTGTTTACATGGGGACACTCAGGAAGATTAATCCAAATTAACTAATACTATGAATGAAAAGTGGATTAGTTAAAATGCATTCAACTCTTGTGTGGACACTATCATTTAGAATCAAAGTGGCCTTAGTTCAGTTGACTTTAATTCACTTGAATTATGAGATATTTAAACATAATACATTTTGGGTTCTTTTTATTTGCCCTTCTGATTTTTGACCCTTTCAGATACATGGGGGACACATTTTCAAACTTTGCATCCAAGAAGGCTAGAAATGTACTTTTTGTTTTTAAAAATGAAGCCTGAGATTATCATTAATCTCCAGGGTGGATTGATTTTAAATCAAAGTGATTTATATCATGATTCAAACCTCCAAGGTGAAAGATTTGACTAAAATCAATTATTTAAATAACTGAAATTACACCTGGAAAAGTTTATCGTATATACTCGTTCATAAGCTGAATTTTTTTAGTAAAAAAGGGAAGCACTAGGAAAGGGGGTTGGCTTATGAACGGGTATAGAGAGGGAGAGGTGGGACACAGCCCCTCCCCCAACAGAGGGAGCAAGAAGAGGAAGCACAGCCAGCAAAGCCAGAAGGGAAGAGGTGGGGCCAAAGTGTGTCTGCTTCTGGCCATGCTGCTCTCCCCCTAGCCTCCGAAGCAGCTGCAGCTCTGGCCCTGTCCCCCAGAGCAGACTGTGGCCATGCCGCCCGGGTGCCGGACCATGCTGCAGCCGTGCTGCCCGGCCCAGCCCGCTGGACCGTGCTATGGCCGCACTGCCCGGTCTGGCCTGCTGGAGCAGGCTGTGGCTGTGCTTCCCAGCCTGCTGGAGCAGTTCCAGCGAGGCCAGAGACATCCTCCCCAGATAAGGTGGGAGGGGATGGGATGGGGAGAGTGTGAGGGTCCTGGGCTAGGAGTAATGTCTTGTGGAGGGTGGTCACAGGGGTTACTCCCCTGACTCCCAGCTTCTCCCCACCCCCAAAAATAAATTTCCCCACCAGTTGCTGTCCCAGCCCGTCAGGGTAAGCAGCTGGCATGCCAGGACACTTTGTTTACTTAGGTTTACCTCTGTCTCTGCAGATGCTCGAGGTAAACAAAGCATCTTGGCCCACCAGTGGCTTATCCTGATGGCCCCAGAGCCAAGTTTGGTGACCCCTGAATTATAGGGTTGGCTTATGAATGGGTTATAAAATTTTTCAATTTTTACTTATCCATCTTTGGTCGAGGTTGGCTTATAAACGAAGCAGCTTGTGATCGAGTATATACGGTATTTTCTAAAGAAAGGAGCATTCTCATTGGTTGAGAGAACCACAAAAACATGTTGATTTATAGCTAAATAGAGCCTTTACATGAAATTTCATACATCTTTTTGCTGTTGTGGAGGGTACACTGTAACAGGTATTTAAGTGATTTTAATATTTTCAGATTCTTATTAATTGTAAATGTTTTAATATGTTAGGATATAGTGAATGATATATAGCTTATTTACTAGATAATTAACTTTTTGCTCATGATTTGTGTCAATCTGTATTAGGATGGTGACTAGAATTTAATTAAATACACACAACATATAACATTTATTTGTATTAAACAAAACAAACCCTTAATACACAGTACATGACCTGTTGTGCCCATACTTATAAAGTGTAACCTCAAAAGTTAGATATTTCTCTTCTGATTCTTTCTAAAAGCAGCCTTTAACTCAGTTTTTGGTAATGGCTAATGGATTCAACATATTTATTTTTATTTAAATGCTTAAAGATGATGATGATAAGTTTAGGCCTTAACATATTTTGGATTCAAGTCAGATTTTTTTAGAACAGGTTGATTTTTAAAAAGGAAAAACGTCTTATTAACAAAATTTTAAAAAAAATCTGTTGTTTTTGTTGTTTTTCACAAAAATTGACTTGTATTCATCCTTGCTCCATGTTATGGAAAAACCACCGAATATCCAGGGCTGGTGCAAGGAAGTTTCACGCCCTAGGCAAAACTTCTTTCACCTTGCGCCACCTTCCCACCCAGCTAACCCCCCCCCCCCCCCACACACACCATGGCTGCTAACCCAGCCCCCCGCCCGGGGAGCCCCCCCACTACAGCAGCTGCCGCCCCTCTCCCCTTCCCCCCCTCGCTCCAGCGGCAGCTAACCCCGCCCGGGGAACCCGCCTCAGCTCCCCTCGGCTCCACCTCCTCCGCTGAGCAGGCTGGCACCACTCTAATTCTCCTCCCCTCCCAGGCTTGCGGCCCTGATTGGAAGAGACTTAGAGTGGTGGCTGTGTGCTCAGCGGAGGAGGTAGAGTGGAGGTGATCTGGGATGGGGAGCGGTTCCCCTGTGCGCCCCCCCCCATTACTGCGGGCGGCCCTGCCCACGCCCCCCGCCCCAGCTCACCTCCACTCCACCTCCTTGCCTGAGTGGGCTTTTAGGCGCCCTCAACCACTAGGTGCCCTAGGCGGCTGCCTAGTTCGTCTATTGGTTGCACCGGCCCTGCAAATATCATGAGGTTCACAATAAAATCGTGTAAGCTGGCAACACTACTAAACTGTCGTTGAGTATCTCTGCACTTCTTAGCCCTGATTGTTGAGCATGGCGCATGTTAGGAGGCAGGCAAGTATTATTAATCCATTTTACAGATAAGGTAATTAAGGGCTTGTCTACACTGTCCTGCTGTGCGGACTATGGGGATTTGAATCGCAGAGTGCACCAAAATTTTGCTCTCTAGCTGGCCCATTTGGATGCTGATGGCAAAACTAAAAGGTACCTAGTTTGCATTAACACAGTCTTCTTTCAAACAGGACTGTGTTAATGTGCACTAGGTACTTTTTAGTTCGTACCAGCAGTGTCCACATGGGGAAGTTATAGTGCAACATTTTGGCACGCTCTTCAATTCACACCCCACTGCAGTCTGCGCTGCAGCACAGTGTAGATATCCTGAGAGGTTGCACAAAGTCACTTTTTGGCAGAGCTGGTACTAGAACGGGGTCTATAACATGGCAAGTCTCATTCACTTAGGTCAGCCACATGGCCTTTCATAATAAATATGTGATCTATGTGCTTGGTTGTGTTATCTGTAATCACTAGACACTCTCCCCCGCCCCCCTCCCACACACACCAGACCTGTTAAGAGCCAGAAAGAGAAACCAGGATTCCTGGTTTACTGTTCCTCTGTGTGGCAGTGGTTTTCAACCTCTGGTCTGTGAGCCCCCACTATGCCTATATTTCCAAAGGGGTGTACATCTGCATTCAAAATTTGTTAGGGGTCTGCAAATGGAAAAAGCAAACTTTAGGGGTCCACAAATTGAAAACCACAGCTATACTGTAAAGCAATTAGCTGTGTAAGCCATGGACAAAGTATGCATTGCACCTTCCTGTAATGGCTGATTCACGTATAGTAAACAGTTAATATTGGAAAGACTTGCATTTATTTTTGTTATTGAATCAGGCCCTATGGCCTCAGGCTTGCAAGGAGCTTCAAGTGGCAGGTCCCCATGGACTTCAGTGGGGAGCTCTATATTGTCTCAGGGGTCTATCTGCGCAGAGTTCTTTGCAGGATCTGGGCCTAATTCTGAACCAGTTAACAAAGCCATGGTTTTGGGGCTAGAGGAGGTTTCTTGTCTTCTAAATTGCTTAGTAGACTACCTTTTTAGCATGAACAGCTGTGTTCTGAAGTGTTTTATCTCAAAGAGACATGCTGTTTAGAAGATAGGCTGTGACATATCCTTGCATATAATGTCTGTTTGTATTCCCCTGGGATCATGCTGCCACTCTAATTAATTGGCCACACAGCCTTTTATTAATACTTTAAAAAAATTATAATGGTTTTAAATTAACAACAAAGATAAGCACTGCACTTTTTTGGAAAACATATGAAATGTTAATTATGTAGCAGGGACATGAATGATATAAACTGTGCTGAATGTTAGAAGATGCTTAGCAACAAAAGTTTCCAAATATAGCAATTTATTATAAACTTATCCTTCTATGGTTGCCTGTAGCATTTCAACAGGGTGAATATAAATATAACTTGATTTCTTCAAGAAGTGGATTTAGTCACATTGTTTACAGTGAAAGGAAGTATTTGCTTTGTAATTTTTAAAATTTATCTTGAACATCCTCGTTCATTACGCATAATTTCAGTGTGCTGATATAAAACACGTGGACCTTGATAAGATAGCATCATCAGGAAAGGAAGAACAAATGCCCTTGTTTAAACAGTGGGCTTCTTGCAATAACATCTAATTGGTTGCAATAACTTCTTCTGTAACTCTGAGCCTTTTCTGAGGTAGAAGCACTAATTTTGTTTTACATTTGAGAGATTTATAAATTTGACAGTTTCTTTAATGTAACTGCACAGACAAGTGTCACTTTGCTTTGTGAAGTTGGGGGTAGTATTGGTTCACTTTGGTTGAGCTTGACTGCTATTTTCAGAAATGTTGTAGAAATAAGAAATCAGGTCAGATTCTCAGTGATGTAACTCACATAGCTCTACTGAAGCCATTTGAGTTTACACCATCAGCGGAGGCAGCCTTTCCTCTTTTAAATAAAACATAATTTTCAGAATAATTTAGTTTAGGCTAGGACCCATTGTGCCCAGTCCTCTCATCTATTCTTTAAACTTCCGTGAACAATTCACTTATAATGCAGAATCTCTAGTATTTAATTTACGATCATGAAATGAGCATGCAAGTTGCATTATTTGAGGAGTCTGTCTTTAGCATTTTGCCAGGCCCATGAAACTTTTAGCTGTTCCCTAGCCCAAACTCTGACTTATGTCCCGTGTACCCTTCCTTCATCCCCTCCAAAAAACCTGACTATTGTCTGCCATGCTCATATCCCCTCTACATTAGGGTGAATGAACAATACAATTTCAGTTTTTATAAATAAATAGGAAGATCCTGTGCCCCTGAAACCAAAGAATGTCCCTGTTTACAGGATCTTTTGTTTTGTCTTGGCTTTTGTAACTTGATCAGGTTGGCTATCTGAAGGAGCTGCTGGCTCGCTGAGCTGATGAAATTGACAGCAGCCTGGGTGAGCCTCCCTATATGCACTACAGAGACTATCCCCAGATTTGTCATGCTACAGTACCACCACCATACCCTCCATGAGGCTTCCCAGTGAACATCCCCCTTGAACCAAGCCGCCTTCACACATAAGCCCTATTTATTGTAGGGAGTATTATTATTACAATTTTTTTTAAATTTCCTGCTGTTACCGATGCAAGTTCAACTCTATTGGTGTTAGCCACTCCTGGTGCCCTAATGCAGATGAATGATTGGCTACCAATTCTATTTTCAGCACCATATTGATTAGACCCACTCTTGAGTAGCTTGAGTCTGAGGAGCTACTCCTTTGCTTCCATTTTAGCTCTGCAATCTTGCAGGTAGGTGCTGCACCAACCATTTTAGAGGTGGTGTCAGACTGGATTGGAATCTCTTTTGGGCACATTAGTTCCATCTTGGAGAAGTTATGTTAAAAATGGCATCGTGTGATTCCGCCTTTATTTTCTCTCAGAGAATCCAGATCAAGTGTGCTCAAATGTCCAAGTAAGAATATGCTCCCCTCTCCCTCAGTTGTTAGCCTGCCAATTCAGTATGAGATCTGAAAGCTGAGCTGATTTTTTTTTCTTCTTTGCTCTTCTTTGTCACCTGTAATAAATATTCTACAGTCCAAATAATGATGTGAATGAGAGATGGCCTGAGCCATGAAATTCAGATACAAATCTGAACTTCACTGATGGTGTTTGGGTCTGGTATTGTGTTTTGGCCTCATCGCTAGTATAAATGTTAAAATTATTACAAATATTTTTCCTGGTTTACATTGTTAAATAAATGCAGTATGTATATGAGTTGAGTGCACTTGGAAGCTTAATTTTGTTAATGTGAGTAAATGGCCAGGGTGATGGAGTGTTGTTTTTTTTTAAATAGGTTGCAAAGTTGGATTTTAGAGAGACATCGCCGTTGCCACACTGGCTGGTTTGATCACTTATAAAAATGGAGGGAGCATATTATTTCTGCTTGATGATTTTGTTTTAACACAGCAGCAGATAAACTTTGGGCAGCTGCAAATAAGTTACTGAGTAGCATAGCCACATTCACATACAGAGATGGTCATGTGAGGAGATGGAAATGTTACAAACCTATTTATCTTTACAGGGTCACATACCTTTTTCTGGGGTTATATGGAGTCAGGTCATCAAAAACAACTGAATCTGTATGAAACAGTGGAAGACAAATTTATTCAGAAATGACAGAACATAGAATTCTGAAACTTTAAGTGATGAAATCCAAATATGATGTAGAGGTACAACTACAAATTTATTATTGGATTGTAATGACTTAGGTCCAAAAATTCTCTCTTATCTCTTTTACTCTCCTTCCCCTTCCTCTCCACCCCACTTCCAACCCCTTTATTTGAATGCACATTTCTGCAGCATAGATAGTACTGTTATTGAAAAGAGGATGACTTTTGCTTACATAATACTTTATACATTCATTAATTTACTGGGTAATGGTATCTAGTGAATCTTTCAGGGCTCATGAGTGTTTTAAGTCACTGTATTGTCATGTAATTTCCAAATGAAATCACTAGCGCCAAATCTTTTTTCTAAAGTGAAGCAAATATCATTTGCCCTCCTAACAGGTTATGTACAAATGCTTGCTTGCTTTGCACGCATACACACAAAGCAGAATTACTTTTTGTTGGCTCGGGCTGTAACATATGTTTTTGGGTGGTTTTTAAGAATGCTAATTCAGAGTGATTGCTTTTATGCAGAAATGGTTACATCTGGATGTTAAAATGTGGCTAGAGGGAGCATGTTTAAGACTGGATGGAATGTGTTGACCTTACATTTGTCTGTGGAATCACTTGTGTTCTGTTTTTCTGTTTCTTATTTTAAATTAACATCTTGTGGAACAGAGAAACAGGCAGAATTACTAACTAGTTGAAACTCTTTTTAGTAGTTTTTCCAAGATTTCCTATTTAACCACCCCCTCTCACACATTTTCTTTGTTATGGGCCAGATCCTGACACCTTTACGCCTGATGAAGACTACCTTAAGTAGATTGTAAGGTCTTGACTCAGGAACCTTCTTTTTTGTTCTGTGTATGTGCCGAACCTAGCACAACAGGTAAAGTAAGGCTCTTCTGTGATAAAGTGGCTCCATTGACTTTAGTAGGACCATTCATGGAATAAGATGGCAGCCAACATGGCTAACAGTATCAAAACCTGGCCCACTGTACGTGATGGCAGATTTCTGGATAACAGATACTCTGCTTTAGACAAAATCTGTACTCTTTAAGACAGTGAATGGAGTTTTTATTGGTATACTTGTTGTTTAGAGTGGAGAGGGTATAAAAGCCGAAATGTATTAGTGTATATTTTTGTAGGTTTTTTTTTTTTAAATGTCTGTGTCCGGTTCTAGTTTTGTGCGATACTCTACTCTATGATTTCTGTTCTGTGGATGGTATAGTGCTTATTCCAGCCAGGGCATTGGAACTGACCATTTTTGTAAAACTTCTCTGATAATCATTTAACTTTAAATGTTTGTATCCAAAACTAATTTTCAAGTAGTTGCACATTGGGATTGTAAACTTCTGTGTTGCGTATTGTTGTGGGTTGAATGCTGGAGTAATTTATTTAAATCCTATGCATGTCTCTGTCTTGATCAATTTCTCATTCTTGCCTACTTGTATTTATATGAGCAAAAGATAAAATGTATATGCACAAAATTATAGTTTATATTTTCTTCCAAGTATGACAGACTCCTCTACAAACTTTAATTAAGCATCACAGCGCCCCTTTGAGGCAGGCAAACATTATCATTTTATGTACAGGGAAAATAAGTCATGGAATTTGTAACTTGCCTCGTTTACACATTGGCAGAGCCAGGGAAAAGAACCTATGAGTTTCATCTCAGGGTTTCCTTGCATTAGCCATAAGATATGCTACATGGTCCCTCAGTGTTCAAAGAGCATAAGTAGATATGGAAACTGTCAGCCTGATCCAAAGCTCATTGAAGTCAATGGGAGTCTTTCAATTGACTTAAGTGGATTTGGGATCAGATCCTATATACAAAAGTAAGACTATAAATACGTAACTTAACGTAATGCTAAATTCTCTATATACTTCTCTGTTCTTTTCTGTTTATTCACTTTTTTTTAATAGTAATGCAGTAGTTGAAATTTTGAGTTACTCTTTTGAAAAGCATGTTCCTTAGTGAAGGAATCATGCAGTGCCTGTGCTACAGCGACAGTACTCTTCACAATGTGCTTCAGGCCCTAATTAACCTGCACTGGCTTGGGGGACTATGGTGGCTGTGCCCTGACATGATCCCTGCCCCTCACGGCATATTAGGCTTCTTATCCAGAACAGAATTATTCCCAGAGTCCTTAGAAACATAACTGTGAACAAGTAGTCATTATGTATTATAAATATTATGCCTCTGCTCCTAGATAGCTCCAGGGAGATGTGCTGAGCATTGTTGGGGAAAAATGCTGTAATCCCCACACAGTGTTTTTGGACATAGTGCAATGTGCATCCCCTCTTGTATTAATTTGGATGGACTAGATGGGCTAAAGGTGTTAATGTAACCCAGTCAGTGTCCAGCATTAAACGGTGTTAAACAAGATATGGGTTTGGTTTACAGAGGCCTCAGCTTGCAGTGCAAACACACCATTAAAAATCCTTTTATCCAAAGATAAAAAGAGAGAAAAAGAGTGAAACCATTTGAAATGTAAAGTATTAAGTAAAGCTTTCATTCTGATAACATCCCTTGTTCCCTTTCCCTTTAGCTGGAGAGAGGTTTTCAGAAGGAAAATGCCCCTTGTTTGGCAGTCTCTTAGATGGTATTAAAGATGGTAATAACTGACCTTTTGGGGAAAAGAAAAGTTAGTTGAGATTGGCTGGAGCTGTTGTGCTGTTGTTCTTAAAGTCTGATCCTGTTTCCTCCCAAGTGATGACTGGGATTCAGCTAGAGCTGATAGTGGTGGGGATGTCATCTGACTCCCTTTTCCTGGCCTGATCTGCTCTGGACATATTTGAGGATCAGGATCGCGATGGCCTGGGTTCCCAGGAGACAGTGTGAGTGGCAGCCATGGTGGTGAAGCTTACTCCAGTAGCCAATTATTCTCTTTAAGAACCCACAAAGAGAGTGGTGGGCAGAATAGCCCATCCCCTCATTATTTTTCCCACCTATTCCTGGTTTCCCACCCACCAATTTTGGTTCACTGATTTCTGGTTTACTAGGCATGATGTTAACACAGTCCTTGAGTTATAGCAGGAAGCCTATTTATTTGGACTAGTTCAGTCTTTGTCTCCCTTTCTTACCTTTTCCCATCAACATTCATTGTTAGAGGTTATTGTGACATCTTATCAACGTACACTTTTATTTTTTACAGTTGTGATCACAATAAGGATAAATTGGTAAGCCTAATTGTCACACCCACCCCCCCCAAATAATGTAATGAATGTGGGTGCAATACATCACAGCTTGCATCAGTTCAGTTGCAACCTGATTCACCGAGTCTCTATGCAATGTTGGAGTAAATGAATCTGTCTGTCACTCAATGGTATAGACTGGAGGACATGTGCTACTAATAATAGTAGAGCCCAGGTTTTCCTGGATGTGATAGCTGACAGATTTCTTCAAATAATTGCTGAACCAACAAGAGGAGATGCCATTTTAGACTTGGTATTGGTGAGTAGTGAGGACCTCATAGAAGAACTGGTTGTAGGCGACAACCATGGCTCAAGTGATCATAAGCTAATTCAGTTTAAACTAAATGGAAGGATAAACAAAATAGATCTGCGACTAGGGTCCTTGATTTCAAAAGGGCAAACTTAAAAAATTAAAGAATTAGGGAAGTGGACTGGTCTGAAGAACTCAAGGATCTGAACATGAAGGAGGCTTGGAATTACTTTGTCAAAGTTGCAGAAGCTATCTGTAGCCTGCATCCCAAGCAGGGAGAAATATTTCAGACCAACCTAGAAGAGTAAGCATCTCAAACAGGTGATTAAGAGAAAGCAGAAAGCCTACAAGGAATGGAAGATGGGATGGATCAGCAAAGAAAGCTACCTCTTGGAGCTCAGAAAGTGTAGGGATAAAATGAGAAATGCCAAAAGCTAAGCAGAGTTGAACCTTGCAAAGGAATTTAAAACCAGTAATAAAAGCTTATATAGCCATTTAAATAAAAAGAAAACAAGGAAAGAAGAAGTGGGACCGCTAAGCTTGAGGATGGGCTGGAAACTAAAGATAATTTAGGCATGGCCCAACACCTAAACAAATACTTTGCCTCAGCTTATAATAAGGGTAATGAAGAGCTTGGGGGTAGTGTCACGGTGGCTAATGGGAATGAGTATACAGAAGTAGAAATTACCACATTCGAGGTGGAAGTCAAATTCAGACAGCTTAATGGGACTAACGTGGGGGCCTGGCTAATATCCATCCAAGAATATTAAAGAATATTAAAAGAAACTTGCAGATGAAACTGCAAGCCCAATCACAATGATTTGTAATGAATTTGTAAACTTCGGGGGTTGCACCCTATGACTGGAGAATTGCTAATATGGTTTCTATTTTTAAGAAAGGGGGAGGTGGGGAAAGTGATCCAGGAAACTACAGTCTTGCTAGTTTGACTTCAACTGTATGCAAGTTCTTGGAACAAATTTTGAAAGGGAAAATAAAGGACACAAGGTAAATGGTAATTGGGATAAAATACAACATGGTTTTACAAAAGGTAGATTTTTGTCAGACCAACCTGATCTCCTTCTTTGAGAAGATAACTGTTTTAGAGAAAGGAAAGGCAGTTGATCTAGTCTATCTGGATTTCAGTAATGCATTTGATACAGTTCCACACAGGGAAACTATTAGTTAAATTGGAGAAGATGTGATTAATATGAGAACTGAAAGGTGGATAAGGAACTGGTTAAAGAGGAGACTACAATGGTCATACTGAAAAGTGAACTATCAGGGTTTATGCTTGCCAAGGATTTTCCCATGCTGAAGGAATCCTCAGCAGCCTGTTTTTATGGTAACTTTGAAAGGAGCAAGGAAGGCTTAACCAGGGCTAAGCACCTATCTCCTTGTGGTGACTTCAAAAGGTCTGAGCAGTAATTCACTTTCCTCCCTTAAATCGCTGATGCTCAGGGATAAGCAAATCTCTGCCTTGCTGGGATACAATATTCTGTATAGTGAGCCAGGTTGGCTTGTCCCAATTAGCATCTGTGAAATGTGTATGTATTCTTGCTCCCAGACTATTGCACTGGGCAGCACAGCATGGGAAGGAGGTGACCAGCCCTCTGAGGAGAAGGAAGTGGTTCAGGACTATTTAGAAAAGCTGGACGATCACAAGTCCATGGGGCTGGCTATGCAGCATCCGAGGGTGCTAAAGGAGTTAGCGGATGTGATTTCAAAGATAATGGCCAATGGATCTGCAAACTCATGGGGATCGGGGGAGGTCTTGGATGACTGGAAAAAGGCTAATGTAGTGCCCATCTTTTTAAAAAAAAGGAAGGAGGAGGATCCAGGGAACTACAGGCCAGTCAGCCTCACCTCAGTCCCTGGAAAAATCATGGAGCAGGTTCTCAAGGAATCAATTCTGAAGCACTTAGAGGAGAGGAAAGTGATCAGGAACAGTCAGCATGGATTCACCAAGGGCAAGTCATGCCTGACTAACCTAATTGCCTTCTATGATGAGATAACTGGCTCTGTGGTTGAGAGGAAAGCAGTGGCCGTGTTATTCCTTGACTTTAGCAAAGCTTTTCATGTGGTCTCCCACAGTATTCTTGCCAGCAAGTTAAAGACGTATGGGCTGGATGAGTGGACTATAAGATGGATAGAAAGCTGGCTAGATCTTTGGGCTCAATGGATAGTGATCAATGGCTCCATGTCTAGTTGGCAGCCAGTATCAAACGGAGTGCCCCAAGGGTCGCTCCTGGGCCCGGTTTTGTTCAATATTTTCATTAATGATCTAGAGGATAGCGTGGACTGCACCCTCAGCAAGTTTGTAGATGACACTAAACTGGGAGGAGTGGTAGATATGCTGGAGAGTAGGGATAGGATACAGACTGACCTGGACAAATTAGAGGATTGAGCCAAAAGAGATCTGACAAGGTTCAACAAGGACAAGTGCTGAGTCCTGCACTTAGGACGGAAGAATGCCATTCACTGCTACGGACTAGGGACCAAGTAACTAGGCAGCAGTTCTTTAGAAAAGGATGTAGAGGTTAGAGTGGACGAGAAGCTGGATATGAGTCGACAGTGTGCCCTTGTTGCCAAGAAGGCTAACAGCATTTTGGGCTGTATAAATAGGGGCATTGCCAGCAGATTGAGGGACATGATAATTCCCCTCTATTGGACGTTGGTGAGGCCTCATCTGGAGTACTGTGTCCAGTTTTAGGCGCACACTACAAGAAGGATGTGGAAAAATTGGAAAGAGTCCTGCAGAGGGAACAAAAATGACTAGGGGGCTGGAACACATGACTTATGAGGAGAGGGAACTGGGATTGTTTAGTATGCGGAAGAGAAGACTGAGGGGGAATTTGATAGCTACTTGAACTACCTGAAAGGGGGATCCAAAGAGGATGGCTCTAGATGGTTCTCAGTGGTACCAGATGACAGAACAAGGAGTAATGGTCTCAAGTTGCAATGGGGGAGGTTTATCTTGGATATTAGGAAAAACTTTTTCATAGTAGGGTGGTGAACACTGAAATGGGTTACCTAGGGAGTTGGTGGAATCTCCTTCCTTAAAGGTTTTTATGTTCAGGCTTGACAAAGCCCTGGCTGGAATGATTTAGTTGGGAATTGGTCCTGCTTTGAGCAGGGGGTTGGACTAGGTGACCTACTGAGGTCCCTTCCAACCGTGATAGTCTATGAGATTTACAAGTCTTTTCTCCCCTGCAGTGTGGTGTGTCTGGAGCCCAAGGGATCCTCTCCACTCTCTTGTATTTTCCTTTCTTTGCTCTCTACCCACTTAAGACCTTCATAATGGGATTCAACCTATCCTTCCAGATAAAGTAGGTTAGTCACAGCCACCTTTGGAGCTGCTCAATGTTGCTATTGAGTTACTACAGATATGAATTGAAATCTTGCTTCTTTCAGTGGCTGAGTTGGCCGCATTAGGAGCTCTCTCCCCACCAGCCAGTAACTTACCAAAGATGACAAAGTACCAAATCTCAGATTGGTATCCCTTGTATAGAAGAGTGTGTGTTTTTTTTTACCTCTAGGCTTCTGGGCTGATTCTATTAATGGTTTTGAATTTGCAATCTCAATATATTACATGTTTAAAATGACATTTCACATTTTTGAGAAACCTCTAGTGAAATGTTTTATTTTGTCATGATACTTCCTGCTTTATTTCATTCACCATTTTCCTCTTATGTACCACATATCTGTAATTAGTTTGAAGTCTTTTGTTTTTCAACATTACATTTAATTGCTCACACATTAGTCTAGTTATATTTTTAGATCTAAATCTCTGAATTTTGGCTGACATTTCTGTCTAGTTCTCTTCTAATTCTGTGTCTGCACGTTGGTTTCTCCCTTTACATACTGTAGGTAACAATAATACAGATCCTCACTGAACTGACGTGCACTAACGTCTCTTAAATTAATTTTATTTTGTTAATCTTTCAACTCTGATCCATTGTCCAGTTTCAGATATAACTTACACAAATGCAGAGGTGTGTGTGTATATATGTGTGTGTGTGTGTGTGTGTGTGTGTATATATATATATATATATATATATATATATATATATATATATATATATATATATATATATATATATAATATAAAAAGATTTTTGAGGTGAAATACTGGCCATATTGAACTCAGTGGGAGCTTTGCCATTGGCTTTGGTGGGGCCAGACCATCAGTGTCTGAGATAAGAATGAATTCTTCATTAATTGGCACTGATTTACTCTAAATTAATACCCAGAATTTAAAATGCATCTACTTCTGAAATGTGGTGTGTAAAAAGGGTGCTATGAAGGTTCCATATTTATTTACTCTGTAGGAGTTCCAGATAAAATGTACTCTTGAAAAGTTAAAAAAAAGTCTTTAACTGCCAGCATTGCAAACTCAACCTAAGATTTAAAGGTCAAGCTGGGTTCTCTTTGGCTTAATTCATCTACAGTTAAAAAAAAGCAAAAAAAAAAGCAAAAAAAAAAAAGCAGTTGGAATTTAGTTAAAAATTTTGATGATGCTGAGCCAGAGATGAGTCTGGTTCACACTTCCATGCCGATTAGCTCTGCAGGAGTGAAAAAACTGTAACTCTGTGTACTTGTATGTAAAATAAGCAGGTCTGAATGTGAAGCAGATCTGTCAATAATAATGTGGCATTTTCATACAATCTTTTCTTAACGACTGCATTCTGATTTGCAGAATTTATTAGTAACAGTTACACTAAAGTTTTGCCTCTCCCCTTATCTTTGCCATTAAACTGTCAGAATAATGGGCAACCTTTTTCTTTCTTACTGTGAACATATGGCCAACCTT
This sequence comes from Gopherus flavomarginatus, assembly GCF_025201925.1. Lineage (NCBI taxonomy): Eukaryota > Metazoa > Chordata > Testudines > Testudinidae > Gopherus > Gopherus flavomarginatus. The sequence continues at coordinate 184,086,572 of NC_066619.1, forward strand.
AAGCAAGGTGTCTTAGACTTGAGTGGTTTGGAAATAAAGGAGCTATGGTATCCTATTTTTATTTTAGTTTAGTTTTTAGCTTTACTATAAGTTGTGCGTGTATAGTTTCATCTGGGAGCAAATTATTTCCTGTGTGCTAGAACTTCTGGAAATGCAATTCTTCCTCCCCACCTTCCCCCTCTTGTACCTCCCACCAGCTTCTGCTCAGTTCTGTAGACATGTTCCAGCAAATGTCAGACTATTCATGAAGGACTATAAATTGTGTACACAATCCCTACAGTAGATTAATGCTCAGGTTAGCTGAGTGAACTTGCAATATTATGGTTACAGGGGATTTAAGGGTATTATCATTCCTGTGCAAACAGCACATAAAAGTTCTTCAGAGATTTTTCCATATAACTTTGGAAGTTAATACAGATTATAGAATGTGGTTTCAGAAGTAAAATGTGGCTTGTGCTTTTGTAATGAACACAATTTCTAAATTGGGTGTGCATTTATGATTAGAGTTTAAGTTAAAACCTATTATACTTTCATGTGGATATTTATCTTCCAATGAATTTGTCATCTTAGTTGTCCACATGGTGACATTAATAAAAATTCCTTGGATGATATACTTTTAAAAGATGCAAATTAAAGAATTCATCTAAACTTGTTGATGCTGTGATGGGATAGTCAGTTGTCCCAGCACTGTCATTTTTGGAACACTGGCTGATGGTCATCTAGTGCTGCCTTTCCTCTTTGTTTCCAGCTGCTAAATTGCAGTAAAGACAGCTAAAAATGCATAAAATACTTCTTTGTGTTTGTTATCAGCAGTTGCTGTAGTTTCCATGTGAATGTTATATGATCACAAAATGTAGGGAAGGTGGTTGAGACTGTACAGTATGTTAAGGTTTAGATGTGTGAGAGAGACACACATACAGTGTATGATGGTTTGGTATAAAATATATCTTGGCGTAAGTTTGGTAATCACTTATGAATTATGCTAGTCATCCTTAATGAGTGTTGATAAAATATTTATATCATGTTTGCAACAGAAAAGCTATCTCCACCTGTAAAATCAGGTGTCTTAGTTAATGTGTGCCCATCTGTACAGGTCTCTAAAGGAGTGAAAAATGACTTTATTTCTAAAATAGATTTTCTATACATAAAACTATCAGAATGTTAAAATAGGATAATCTTTCAGCCTTCGGAGAACAGAGGCAAGTGCTCTGTGTGTGCCTTTGCAAACCTGAAAATTTGCCCCTTCAGATGGTATAAGCCTCCAATTTCTAGTCCTCCAAGATAACAAGATGTTGCAGCTGAAACATGTTACAGATGCAAGGCAGAATGGTTTTCTCTTATGTTATGAGCTGTTACAATTTTGTAGGGAAATTTCAAAATGGTAGGGAAAGAAGAAACACTTATTTTGCAAGTTGACTTAAAATTAAAATTACTGTTGTTTGAATCCATTCTTGGATTTGGATTGTTAGAACAAGTCCAGGGGAGATGGGATAATGGAAAAGCTGGAAGTTAGGCAATCAAAGAAGTAAGATAAATATACTTTGTCACATCCATTTCCACATCCATTGTATATTCTCAGCCTGCCAAACCTATAGTGTATATATATGTTGGGTGTTCATGTAGTGCATAATTTCCATTTTCTGTATTAGTGTGTAATAAGCATAGACTGACAAAATTTAGCTACATGGGAGTATTTATTCTTTCACTTGTCTACGTGCAATCGTAATGTAATGTTCTGACATCTAACCATAGCTATGAACCAGAATACCTTAAGGGTAAACAATGCTACTTGCATCATAGTTTATAAGGGACGGAAAAGAAAGCAGCTGTACTATGACAAATTGTACAACACTCTTGTTTCCTCTGTCGTCTTTCCTTCCTCTGTCCTTAGACAGACAGGATGAATTTGTGAGGGATGACACACAATGTTGGGGAGTGGAACAAACTGTTTTTTCCATTATTTTTTATGATAAATATCCTACACTCTTATGTTTTTTGTTTCTTTTAGTTTAGTTTTATTTCAGAATTTTCCATTTATGCCAAGCTTGAGAAGCAGTGTTCCTGTCCATGGATTACACTCTCTTAACTACGTGGACGTAAAGTCCCTACTGTGCACAGAGTATAGTGCTAGAGACCAATCCTGCAACCCATACTCAAATAGGTATCTCTTACTTATGCAAGTAGTTCTATTGACTACCTGGAAAGCTAACTCAATTTTGTTATGTTTTTTGTTGTTTATTTTATTTCAGTGGGACTGTATGAGTAAGGGTTACGGGTCTGTGAGTGGGCTGCAGGAATGGCACCTAATTAGTCAGAATTAATAAAATCATTAATCCACTGAAAGTTGATGTCTGACTAGGGTGAAGTAAAATTGATACATAAATGTGCTCTCAAAGCAAGTTTACAATAAAGGATAAAGACTTTATCTTACTCAAATCAGGTGAGACAAGTGGTTCTCAAACTGTGGGTTGGGACCTCATTTTAATGGGTTCACCAGGGCTGGCTTAGACTTACTGGGGCCAGAGACCAAAGTCAAAGCCCGATCCCCACTGTCTGAGGTCAAAGCGTGAGGGCTTCAGCTGTGGGCAGTGGTGCTGAGATTATAGGCCCCTTGCCTGGGGCTGAAGCCCCTGGGCTTCGGTTTCTCTCCCCTACTCCCCTTCAACATTCCGCCGGGCACAGGGGCTTTGTGCCGCCTCCCCCCCCACACCTGGGTTGGCAGGGCTTGGGCAGGCTCATGCTTCGGTCCTGCTTCCTGGGGTTGTGGAGTAATTTTTTTTGTCAGAATAGAGTCACAGGGCAGTGAAGTTTGAGAACCCCTGGGCTAGACAAATCCTATGAAGAGGCTTATCTGCAGAGACCAAATGGGTCTTTTGGATGAGCAAATATTGAATGTTCACTATTTTCTGGGATACATTATTAAAAATGGCATGGATTAAGAGTTCAAAATTTTATATCTCCATAGCAAGAAACTTGCAGATACCACTGTAGGGGTATTTTGCAAAAAAATTTCTAGCAGTGTATATTGTGTATTACCTTAGATTTCCTACATTGAGCCATGGAAAACATGTTTTTAAAGTTGGGATGTGTTTTTTCCCTCCTGGAAAGCCATTGGCTGTATTCTTCCCTTGTTAATAAGTCTCTTTCTCCCTCTCCCCCCCTTTGGGCAGGAGTCAGTGGGAAGGGCAGGAAAGAATGATTATGATAACAAGAGGAAACAGGAACAATAATGGTCTCATTTTCAATGTTTTATTATTGTTTAAATGTAAAACATTGTTTCAGTTAAATACTGACCTGTGTATTGGCAGGTACACACGCATGCTTTAATGAATTCAGGCTTTGTTTGGAGAACTGTGACCTTTTTATCCCTGTTCTGGATCAGAGCTGCTGCATTGAACACACTACTGATCACTGAAACTTCACTCTGATACAGTTAACAGGACGGGCAGAGGCCGTTTACACTGGCAGTGGCCGTACAGAAGAATGGTGTCCCCTGTGGACATTCTTTTTGTTTTTATGACTAAAAAATGAGTTATCCCTTTAAAAATGAAAAAGATAGCCATGATATAGTTACAAACTTCATCAAATGAGCTTTTGTGGTAAAATGTGTAGCTGATGGAAAGGATATTTATAAATGAAGAACAGAGATCTGGATCAATTATTTCCTTTCTCTTATGACGTAACTTTCTTTAAAGCGGTGATTTATTCATTTATTTTAAATCACTGATACCTTGCGAATAGTAATCATAAATGCTTAGGATCAAATGCAAAACAGGATTAAAAAACTAAAACAAAGACTCATCAATTATATAACTGCAATCACATAGTATGATTAACCTATTTGGTAGTGGTGGTTTTTTGCTTGCGCATGTGGCTGTGAAATTACAAATTCATCTGATTGAAATGATGTCCTGTTATGTAATAATTCTTTTTAAGAATAATAATAGGGGAGAGAAAAAGGAAAAAGAAACAAACAAACAAAAAACCCTTCTGAAATCCTTTTAGTGATGTTGAAGTGAGTCAGTAGCATTTTTCACTTCTCTTCTGGCAACTAGCTTTGCAATTTCCTATTTGACCTCATGGAATGTTTTTATTTATGTATCCTGTTAGTTCTAAATGTTCCACATTTGGGTAAAACCTGAACTACAAACATTTTTTATTGTATTAAAAGGCTTGTGTATTGAATGCAGGTGTTCATGCTCTGTAATAATTGGCAGTTTATGGAGATACACCAGCTGTACTGATCCACAGGGGAGATATTACATCTATTCACACATTGCATATATTGTAGGAAATTTAGAATTCCTGTAATTGTCAGAAATCTTGTATTTCCAAGTTCATAAGTGCTCCCATAGAAAATATTCAGTAATCCTCTGATAGTAAAGCCATTTTTATTTCAGAAACAGCGTATCTCTTATTATTGTGCTTTCTTGCAGCATTAATTGACATTTTGTTCAGTTAAGCATAGAAAAAAAACCCAACAATAAAATATTTGTCTCTGTTTGCATTGCTCATTTATGTCAAACTGCTACCACATATTTTTTGTAAGCTGCATCAGTTAAATTCTATTACATTCAATATTTATTTTAATACAGTAAAATTTATAGTATCAAAAGCAAGTTTGGAAATAGAGGCAGAAAGAACAAAATGGGAGTAAACCTTGAAAGAAACCAACTGAAGGGGAAGGAAAGCTAAGGTGCTTTTGAGCAGCATAGTGTCAGGTATCACTTCACAGGAAAAGGAGTTGACAGTCCCTCTCCATATGGAATGGTGGGATCGCATATAGAATAGTGTTTCGTTTTGCATATGCATATGCATGCCTTAGGTAGCACATGACCAGGATTCATCACCAAATTTAGATCATTGGCTTCCTTAGCCTGGACCAGTTACCGATGGGGAGTGGGACGTGAAGCCTGATCCATGTCCCCCTGGGTGCTTCTGTACCCAGAAAGATATTGATAAATCAGAAAAGGGGGGAAAACAGAGCTTCTGAGGACCTGAGTTATAGGGAAAGACAGTAGAAATTTTGTATGAATCGTTTGGCTAAACAGAGGGGCAGCAGGGAAGATGTAAGTGTTTGTTTGAACGGAATGAACTCAGTGGAGGAGAGGCATTATTCATAGTAGTTCAAGCAGGGGTGTCTGTGTATTTTGCCGCCCCAAGCATGGCAGTCAGGGACCCTTTGGTGGTGTTTCTGCGGGAGGTCTGCCAGTCCTGCGGATTCGGTGTCAGTTCTGCGGGTGATCTGCTGGTCCTGTGGCATCAGCATATCTGCCACTGAATTGCTGCCGAATCCGTGGGACCGGTAGACCTCCTGCAGAAACGCCGCCGAAGGCTCCCTGACTGCCGCCCTAACGACAACTGGCAGGCCGGCTCCCCACCCCCCGGCTTGCTGCCCTAGGCACACGCTTGCTGCACTGGTGCCTGGAGCCGCCCCTGAGTTCAAGACAATACAAAGAGTAATTTGGAAAATGAGTTGAACATGAAGAAAAACCTCCTTTATGCTGAAGGTTTTTTTAGACAGTGAAAGCAGCAAAAATCTCATCACTTCACTTCAAATCCTATTAAAGTAGATTAGTCAAAGAGAGCGCTTGGGGCCCAATTCTGCATTGGCAGGAGACTGGACAAGACTGCCGATCTTGCATTAATTGGTGGTTCCTGTGCTAGATATTTGTATTTTTTTTCCTCATAAAAAAGTGTCTATAAAAATGATCTCAACTAGTTTTTCTTGTCACCTCTCCTATCCGCCCTATAATGGTTTTCCTGGGAATTATGGCTATTTCATTTTCTGTCTTGAAGCTGATCTGTTCTATGTGTATATGTGGTCATAAAATCCCCTTTCCCCTTCATCAGAAATATCTGTTGTGTTCTTTGAACTAGCCAGAGCTTGATGTTGGGACGTTCTGTTTAAAGATCATTTCCTTGCCAATGCTTCAATCTTTTGTGCATGTATGTGTTGTACGTTCTGTATTTGTGGGAAACAGGATGAAGTCAACATGTGTTTGGTTTTCTTTGTAGGTTTGTGTGCTTTGCGGAGAGCACTGGGAGAAAAAGCTAACCTGTTAGACAGTGAGGTGGCTGGGTCAGTGATGATTACTCTCAATGACTTCCTGCAGGGGATGAATGATGTCAGGCCCAGCGCCATGAGGGAGGTGGCTATTGATGTGCCAAAAGTAAGTCATGTTCCACAGAACGCTAGAAACATTGTTAAAGCTAAATGCTGTAAAGTCATAGTGAGACTTTGAAGAGCCCTCTCTGCAAAGGTTCATTTTAGAAAATCGAAGTCTCCAATAAATGTTATGCATCATTATTTTTTTTTGACATGTCCGATTTTTGTTGTTGTTGGCATTTGTTGTTCAGCGTGAAAAGTAGGCACTGCAGGAAGACCTGTGTCTCCTGTTGACTGTATGCTCTGTTCTCAAGATCTGAATAGGTTAATTGATTAAAAGCCTAAAAATATAAGCTTAAAACAGGCACTGAATAGGTCTGTACATCGGAGCCACTAGTGTTCCAGCAACCAGTTCAATTAGAAACAAAGCATTGACATTTGCCACCAAAATATATTGAAACAAGGTTATGAAAAGGTTTTGTGTGGTTATATAAAGCATAGCTGATAAATTGTCTAGGTCAACAAGATATGAATCACTGAAAGCATAGGGACAAATTCTGCCGACAGTCATACTTCTGCAATCTCATTGGCTTCAGCGAGATTGCAGAGATTTAATTAAGAGAAGAATTTGACCTCCTGTGTCAGTCCTTACTGGTTAGCAGTGATCAATTCCAAAGTGATCTCTTTGCCAGCACAAATGTGTGTGAATATGCTACTTGTTCATCTGAAAAATTTAGTTACTTTTTGGAAAAGATATATACATTTACCACCTTCTGTCACAAATTTTTCAACTTACGTTGAAAAGAGAAGATCCTTGGCCTTGAAAGGCTTACAGTCTGCTGAGATAACCAAATAAGTCTATTGTACAATGTTCTAATAAGCCCTGTGTTATTTGAGACAAAGATATATGCCTAAAAAACCAAAACAAAAACCCCCAAACCAACGTACTTAACTCTAATAATCAAAATATTTGTAGGTATTAACTTGTCCACTCGCTTCTAGGGGAAGGTGCTGTGTTAATGAACAGATAAACAGAAGGGGTGTGAGAAGAATTTCTATCTTGTTAATATTGGCAAAATAAATATTTGTGCTTATATTAAGAAAATTCTAGAAAATCACAAAAGGGGGGCATATAAATCAATGCCAAGTCAAAAAATAAAATAGAAGAAAATTATTAAGCATAATTTCACAAAGATGAATCAACAGGGAATTCATTCACATAGTAGGTGGTTATTCCCAAACTGTGGGAATAAGAAATCAGAAGAGTGAATGGTACACTTCATTTAGTAGCCTATTTGTGTATTTTGCACTCTGTGCCAAACCTGTCTTTGTTATGCTATTGAAGTCAGTGGAATTACTCTGGATTTATACTAGAGATATTCAGGATTAATGCGTCTGAAATCAAGAGTAGAATCTGGCTCTGTCTATTTCACTTACATATGCTTAAATAGCTCCTGTTACCATACTAATATCTGAATGCCTCAGACTGCATTTATCTTCATAATACTGTGCAGTCAGGAGATACTATTATCCCCATTTTACAGCTGGATAACTGAAGCGCAGAGACAAAGTGAATGATGTGCCCAGGGTCACATAGGAAGTCAGTAGCATAACAGGGAACTGAACCCAGGTCTTCTGTGTCCCAAGCTAGTGGCCAACAACTAGAGTCTAAATTGTTGTTCTTCTCAGTGCCTTTCTTCTTATGTCTCAGTCCCTTTTTCCACAACCTTAGTAATCAGATTGCTATATAAAAACATTTCTTTATTGAAATGAGTACACTTAAAGTGTTGTCCACAAGCAGGAGTTGGGCTTTTACAGATATAGGCCTCATTCTGTCCAGACTTAAGCACATGCTTAACTTCATTTGACTTTACTGGGACTCCTTGTGCATGCAATATTTTGTAATACTTTTGAAACTTAGGTTCTGAGTTTTAGCTAGATCCCAATCTAATATTGCAAGCACAGTCTTGCTCTTGCGATTAAAGAGGATGAAAAATTACATGTCCAATTAATTGCACTTACACTTGCACCTGTTGGATGGTTAAGTACTTGACTGTGAGTGCAAGCAAGGTAGTTTAGCAGCTAAATGGGTGCACTCACAGAGTCATTTGGGGCCCATGATCTTGTGCCAGCAATATTATAGACTATTTATGCCCTAGCATACTTCACTGTTTGGGGTCATGATGTATGATTGTCCAGTCTTGGAACATCTGTTGGGAAACCTGGAATTATTTGCTTGTCACAAGAACTGGAACCAACATTAGTTATAAATACAATAATAAGTTCTTCTTTTTATTCCCCCTTCACCTCCTTTCAATACAATATTTACAGTTCATGGACTTGGGCCATTTTTCCATCCAGCACTTTATTAGCTGGCTCGAGGCCACAGTGCACTGTGATATGTTACTTATGTGCTCTGCAGTAATTTACACCAGTGGAAAGTGCTTTCTTGCACTAAGCTTATTACATTCATATCATATTGTAAAAATTATGACTTAAACAAAAAACCCCTAACGGAAACCAAATTGGTTTAAAGAGAAGTAGATGATTCCTGCAATTGGAGTCCTGTAACTTCAGTTCTCTTTTTTCTGGCTAGTGCATGTGCTAATGTTGCAGCATGTTTGGTTATCTGAGAGTGATTAATCTTCAGATACTTTCACCTGCTTATTTCTATGAGGATAGGCTTCTTCTCCCCCCCCACCCCCCAAAAAAACCAAAAAACAATCTATATGTATAGACAGGTATTCCTGTGTGTTACTTTTTTGGTAAATAAGAGATTACATTCATTTTTTTGAAAAGCGTTTCAAAGTTTGACTTTAAATCTGTTTTGTCATCTAAAAAACCCTGGCTAAAAATACATTAAAGCATGATATAAATGACCAACCACAGGAAACTTTCCAATAGGAGACAATAGCTTGGGTATGAACTGTATTACTTTATTAACTGTTCATTTTGGGGATGGGGTGGGGGGGAAAGATATATTATTACAAGGGTCAAATACATGCATTGATGCAACTTTTGGGCTATACAGTAAGTTAGCAAAAATCAAATACAGCCTAAAGAAAACTGAGAGATACCTTCATTATGTTAAGTTAATATTTTTCAGTTTAAAATTGGCTGTTTTCCACATTAGGGCTGTTTAAAGTAGCCCTATGTAAAGCAAATGAGAAAGGACAAAGCAAAGATGGGGTATCATATCATATTTTAAACCATGAATAAAGGCAATTTGATAAAAGGCTCATTTCTGCTTTGGTTATGTGCCGATACCATTCTCTCTTTGCTACCCTTGTATTTTTCTGAAAGAGTAACATCCTCTTTCCACCACTTAAGATAGATAAATCTCTGTTTTAGCATGAAATCTGCAGAGAAGTTAGTCAAAATATGCAGGATCTGCACCATTTGAGCAGGCAGTGAGTGGGAGGTTTTTATTGTCCTAATTAGTTCTAAATTTTTTAATCTTAAATTTCAGAGAGAATTGTAGGAGGGTCATTATATATAGTATTCTGTTAAACTTAATTGCTCTGGTTGTGCCTGTGCCATTTTATTTGTTGCACAGTATACAACACATTTACCTTAACTTGCAGGAGCAGTATCAATCAGCTGCATTATTTGAATGATGAAGGCTATCGGATGCAATACTTTAGGTTTTTTTAATTCTAAACATACTCAATTTATTGATGGGGACAGCAGTTAGATTAACTGAGTTTGGAGAGGGACTTAGTGGATAGTGAGCTTGTTTGGAGGACAGTAGAGGAAAGGCTTGTCTAGGTATAGAGGTGACACGTTACGGTCCACTTCCTGGTGTACTATATATTTGCATTCTCTTGGCACTCCATGTATGCATTGAGTGCTATGCAGTGTGTTTGTGAGTGGGGAGAATGCAAAATGTTTGTATGATGACTGCAAGAATCTGTTGAGTGTCCTGTACTCCTTCATTTTAATGGAACTTCTCTTGAACTTCATTACATGTAACCTCTTTGGAAGACAGCTCTTATGTGTCAGGGACTTTGGAGACCGGGGGTGCATGTTATACATCAGGAAGTTAGTTCTGTGCTTCAGTGTTTTGGGGAGTTCTGCTATAGTAGCCATTCCTCCCTCTTCTATGGGTTTTTTAGAATTCTCTGAGGGTTTTCCCTGCCTGTTTTTTGTCGTATTGTAATTCAGCACACTGAGACTTACACCTTTCTTGCCAAAAAGTTCTGGATGAGATGTCCTTCAGTGCATGTCTGCTTTGTTTCTTTATTACTTATTGCTTCATAACTCTCTATGGAGTTACTGTTCTGCATCACGTTCTTAGCCCTGCTGACTTGAAGAGTTAAATATGTAGTGCCAGGAATGAAACCTAGGTGTCCTATATTGCACAGCAGTGCACTATCACTATCCCTCTGAGCTTACTCCTGAGGGTATTCTGCGCGAAAAAATTAAGTGAGTTAGGGTGACGCCCAATCAGATTTTGAAAAGTCTCTGGAAATAAAAAATAGCAAATGGAGCAGTCTCAATGTCATAGACTCTGGTTGATCACAGCTTGCATTATAGAAATTCTAGATAAACAAGTTAGCTAAACATTTAACCCCGCATGCTTTGTTCGTATGAAAACTCATGATACTCCTCTTTCTTCCTACCTACGTACCTTACAGTGCAGTTTCGAGGAATCAAACAGTAGCTTTCCTTCCTAGCACGAGGTTCCAAAAGAGAACTTATCTAGAGTGAGTCTTCAGGTTTTTCCACACCTGTGTTTTTCAAAGGCCACCCTTTACCTCTCTGATTTCTCCTTTTTCATGTGCACCTTGTCTTGATGGTAAATGGCATACCGCAGTGGAACAGACACAGCAGGTTTGAATACTTATTTGAACAGTGGTTCAGGGTACTTTTGTCATAAGTGTCTTTTCTCTCAATTTTTGTAGATATGCAAGGTACCACAAAACTCATTTTGCTTGTTGCTTCTAAAAACTTTAGTAAATTCCTGATAACATATTCCACTGTACAGGTTTATTTGCTCTGTGTGACGCGTATAGATTCCCTTACAATCTCCTGTGTCCAGCTCTCTCCACTAGAAAGAGAACATGTTCCACTGGAACATTACTGCTGGAACAACCAGTCCATCTTTTACATATGTGAATTAATATAATAATAAAATAAGATGGTTTTGAAAATTAAGGCAGTCTATTTGTCTCTTCTCCTTCCCTGGGAAAAGTATACTGCTGTTACTATTCCGTTATCGAGTTAATTTGGAAATTTATAAATTTTGTTTCATGTAATGGATATGGCCTTTAAGAAAAGTGTTTTCCAGCAGTGTTAAGAAGCTACAGAAAACGTCTTTCCTGTCTCTTTACTAAAACATTGTACTGTAGACTATTTTTTATATATTTCTGTTAAAGTTAAGGAGACATACTAAGACTTGGTCTTAAGAATTTGTATCTTTGCTTCATGCTAACTAAGACTCTGTAAATATGTCAGACTCTTATTGCATGGCAATCAATTCCTCAAAATTTCTCAAGTTACTATTTTCTGCTTCATTCACTATCTTCAGTAACAGTTATTCCCCCCAGCCCCCTCCCCAAAATAAGAAGTAACAACACACACAACTGTGTAGCTGTGCGAGCCCATTTACTACTATTTAGCTAATGTTTGTCCATTCAGGCCTGTTTGTATGATGGAAAAAATCAAAAATGCTCTTTCACAGTAGTGCTCTGAAATAGCACATTAGAATATAGCACATTAGAAATAAGTTTTAGCACTGGCAGGTAGCAAAATTTGGGGTAAGGCAATTTAACAAAATTGAAAGGCTGCGTTGGCGGTTCATAAGCCCTAACCACTCATTCCTCCTTAGAATCAGAAACAGCAATCCTCTCTTTTCTCTGAATTGATATTTCTCTTAACTTTTTTTTCCACAGCAAAATTCTGTCATTAGCTAGTTCATCTGTACTCTTCTGAGTGGCAGTTGCTGTCAGTTGTGTGTATTTTTATGCTTCCTTACTCAATCACAGTACTTAATTGATTCAAAAAGTAGAAGCAGTTGATGATTAAAAATAAAAAATTAAAAATAGAATTTTTTTAGGGCTCCTGTAACATTTTCCCGTGGATGTTCTTAGCATGACGGTCTACATGCTCTGGTGGCAGCAGATCCTCAGCTTCTTGCTTTTCCAATTAGCATTTTCAGCTCAGCTCAGTTTTTAGTGGATGACCCGTGTGTGGATATTCTTTGTTTTTTCAGACATATATATTATTTTGTCATATATTAAAATAAGACAGCCAAATAGACAATTTTATTTTATTTGGAATTTGTTCATTTGTTCTAGGTTTGCTTATTCCTCTTAAGCACCCTGCTGATGTTCTCAGGCTACATTGCTTTATCTAGAAGTAACATTACATTTTTAGTTTCCAGTGTTGAGATATCAGACAAATGGCTCTAGGAAGGCAATGAAATTGAGTGAGATTGCCTGATTACAGTAGCCTGGGAGGGGGACAGTTTTCTAGGTCAGGAATAACGCTATATATGCTAGGCCCCCCCCCCCAATGAATTAATCTCTTTCCCCAGCACCCCCAGTCAGCCACCTCTTTCTCCCCCGTCCTTGTTCTTTCTGCTTCCCCATCTTTGTGTCTACCTCCATCAAGCACAGATGAATCTTAAGAAGGGAATCCTGATTTTATAGCCAGTAAATCTGTTGCCTGTCTTTGAAGACTACCTATTTTGGGAGAACGTCATCTCAAAACATAAGGTCATCGGAGTCAATTGTCTCTTATTGTGGAGACTTGATATATTTAATATCTAAAGCAGAGTAGAATGAATGCTGACCGAAAAAAGAAGGGGGCCTAATGGCAGAACACTTATTGCAAACATAGAAAATACAAAGAATTATTTAGGGTAGGGGAAATTATCAGTCATCTTCACAACTCTTTAAGAAAAGATAGGGCTTATTTTACTCACCATTTTGAATAGCCTCCATTATGTTTAGTAGCATACATTTCTTGCTGTCTGTGCTTTTACTCATGATGCACCTGCCTCACATCTTTAGCAGAGAAACTCCAACTGCAGTTAGTCCCTACATTTTAATCTTTAATATGTAAATAGTCATCCAGTATTTTTTAACATACTAGTTTAAATCTCCAGTGCACAGGTCCAGGGTGGAATAAATATGGTTGCAAAGTGATTTAAACCATTTCAATCCTTCAAACACTTATGCATGCTAATAGTCCCTATGCATGCTAATAGTCCCTACTATGTGACTACTTGCTCCTTGTATAAATTTCTTTAGTGTGCTAGATGGAAATAATAATTTCTTACATTTACATAGAATTTTCCCCTAGAAGGATACCAAAGTACTTTACAAATGATATATAAATGCCACACAACAGGAATTGAAATGATGAGAATTATCTAATGATCCTGCAGAGTTTACAGATTATGTGGATAGTAGTATTGAATTATTCATCTTTGAAATAGATGCTCAATATATAAAATTTTATTCCCTCCCCTTTCATTATGTAAATCACCATTTTCTCTGTTTTTTTATTTACTGATAATTTATGAGATGCTGCTTGTTTAATTTAAAAGGCTTTAAAACTTACTGCGCTTTTTAAAAACTTCATGAAATAAACCTATTGAAAAGGAGATATATGCCATGGTTCTATACAACCCTCCATTCTGTGCTAATGTGTGGATTCAGCAAAATATTCTGCTTTGTAGGTAGTCTGGTCAGACATAGGAGGACTGGAAACTGTCAAATTGAAATTGAAGCAGGCAGTGGAATGGCCCCTCAAGCATCCTGAATCCTTCATCCGAATGGGGATTCAGCCACCCAAAGGAGTACTACTTTATGGACCTCCTGGATGCTCAAAAACAATGATAGCGAAAGCTTTGGCCAATGAAAGTGGCCTAAACTTCTTGGCGGTGAAGGTAGGTCATTTATTTTTTATTTTTTCTTAATCCCAGGATAGCGCATGGCTTCAGACAATACAAATGTTTTGTGTTTTGGACCAACTTTCTGCTGCACAGCTTCTCTCCATGTTCATTACTCATGGGCTAGTGCCTTCCAGCTGTGGAATTCGGAGGCAGTCCAATTTTGTTGCTGGAGCTCCAGGACTGGGCTCCACTGTTGGCTTCAGCTTAGGCAGACACCAGATTTTCTGCTTCCAGCGGTGGAACAAGTTGTCAGTTCGGTTTCTCCCGGCCATTTAGTTTGTTTATTTTTTATTCATTTTTGTGTAGTTCTGATTTATAATCTTCCCGGCATTGAGTAAATAGCAGCAAGATAGTTTCAGCCACCTGGATCTGCTGTTGTAGTGCCCTCTTCCAGGCCCCTGTGCTCCCACTCAGGTATGGCAGAGCTGTCCTGCAAACACCTGGCTAAATCTAAGCAGACCTCCTTACATGAGGCAGCACTTTCCAGGTGCAATAGAGGATGAATGATGCCCTCCTTTTGCCAGCCAGCCAAACTTTGTGCTCTTAGGGCATGAGGCTTAGAGTCAGACTGGGATGTTGGCAGACCTATTCTGCCCCAAGGAGCTGTGACTCCAGTGCAGAAAAGCCGAATCAGGAGCTTCTGAACTTTTGGGGAGAGGATCTAAGAATGAGGAGGAGGCTATCTGGCCGGCACAGGGCCCTCAATAGACTTAGGCTGGGAGGAGGAGGAGCCTTGAAGGATCCAGTGTCATCCGCCCCCTGCCCTCAAGATACTAAAGTGGGTCCTCTGCTTCTCTAGGGAAGAAACAGGGCTCCTGCACAGCTCCCCATCCTTCCTTTATGAATTGGGTGGATTCTTATTATACTCTGTGATAAGTACTGTAAAACCCAGAGACTCTCAAAAAGGCAAAAGTAAGTGTTGCCTTCACAAGGCAGTAATTTAATATTGTTAATGAACAACTGAGGTAAAAATCAGAGGTGGAACCCCTTTTCCCTTAAGGGAGATTTTGCTGGGGCTTTCTCCTGTAAAGTGTCTTGCTCAGTGCTCTGGACCATGCTCACTACCCCTTCCACAACCTCCAGCATCTGTGGGTATGCAAAGAAGCCTGTGCAGCCCTGCATCAGGTTTCTCGCTAGTGGAAATTGTGCCTATCTGGCTTTCAGCCCAAGGACCCTTGCTGTGTCAGGGAAAGAGGCTCAGATTTGAGGCAGCATCGGAAAGGAAATTATGCCTTCTAATCATCTGCCATAAACTCTGCTCTGGCGGAGAAAGGGGCTCAGACTCTGAAAGGTGGGAAAGGATCTTTTTCTCCACCGCTCCAAAGGCTGTCTTCACAGTTCTTAAAGCCTTGAGCACTTCAGGGAGCCTATGACCCTGAGGTTTCCACTGCCCACAAAGTTCCTCCACTGTAATTCTACAGAGGTACAACATCCCTGCCCTTGTTCATAATTATCCTGATTTACTGAGTCAAATCCTGAGTGGTACCAGGCTGTGCCTACAGTATGTACTTGGATGCTAGCCATCCTGGAAGAGCAGGCACGCAGCCTTTCAGAGTCCTGGGGACATCTAGCAAGCTACTTCCAAAATTGAGATATGTGTTCCAGTACCCTTCCTCTGTTGTGTGTTCCCCATGCCAAGGTGAGTAATGTGTTACCTCCCCTCATAAACAGCCAGGAAAATAAGTACTGCACATGGAAATGAAGCCCCCTCCCCAACCCCCCCCCCCAGCGCGTGCACACACACACCCCCCTCTGCAGGACTTTTCCAGGACAGGGTGTCATTCAGCAGCTTACCAAGGGACTCATTAATAAAATAATCTCCCCTTTCAAGCATTATTAGATATGTGTTTTCCCATTAATGTCTCCTTTGAGGGCATCATGAGATCCAGATGAGGACATCTGATTAAACCAAATGTTAAAAAGTTTATATAAAAGCAAAGAAATTTCATAAATTTGAGAACCTAAGGTTGGCTCCACCAGTC
The DNA here is from genome assembly GCF_025201925.1 of Gopherus flavomarginatus. NCBI lineage: Eukaryota > Metazoa > Chordata > Testudines > Testudinidae > Gopherus > Gopherus flavomarginatus. The sequence continues at coordinate 184,102,566 of NC_066619.1, forward strand.
AACCTTCAGAAAGGGACTTTCTTCCAAAAGACACCATAGACCAAAGCCTCAGCTATGGCTTTTCAGACCAAAGATTTTTCACACATTTCATAAGTTTGTCTGCTTTGTGGAGGAAAAAGTGGCTCATTGTCAATAGATATGATCCTTGCTTGGAATGAGACATCTCGGGTTCTGTCTTGGTTAATCCTTTGATGTGATTTGTGACAAGCAATAGATTCTGAGTTGATGGCTACCAGAATAGCATCACTGATCTTAATCCGATATCTTGTAAATGCAAAGTTTCAGGTGAGGAGTTATTGAGAGAAGCATTAGATAAATTAGCTGCTGAGATGGCACAGAGGTGTCAGCCATCACTGTCAAAGCCAGCATAGCAACCATTGGTTGCTACCAACATCAAGGGTATCCAGGAAAAGACTATTACTCTGACACATGGAAAAAAATCTAGAGCAGAAGCTTCCAAGGAAATCTAGATGCATTTTCTTCCAGACCAACAAAATCCTCCATGTGACAAAGGTAAAGAGTGTTTGCATACACAAGCTCACAATTCCTGTACAAGACTCTCTCTTCTTTTTGATCTGCCCTCTGCACCCTCTTAAGTGGCTGGTGGCAGTCACAGCCAGGCACAGACTGCACACTGTGCATCTTTACCCGTGAATGGACAACACGCCAATCAGTACCCTGTCCAGAGAAACAGACCCATTCAGAAATGAACAGTTGTTGGAAAGGATTCATAGCCACCAGTTCTTGGAAATCAAGAAGAGCCTTTGATTCCAAAGCAGAGAATTGCTCAGCCAAAGGTAAAACAGACACATATCTGGCTGTAATTGTACCAAAATGATAAACATTTGCAAAGATTCAAAACTTCATTGTATCAGTCATTTCCTGAGGGGTCATCAGTAGCCAATTATGGGTAGAATTGCTGGTGCTGCGCATTGACTTCCTCCACTGAGTGGGTTTCTCAAAATGTACCTGTGGAAGTTCCTTCTGAGGACATAGAATAATGTACTTGATGTAATGCTAAACCAGGTGGTGTTCTCAAATAACATCCAGTTCCCCTTTGTGGGCAGGTAAGTTCAAACAATATGCTGAAGGCCAACTTAACTTTCACTAGACCCTTGCGTACTCACTATAGAAGCAAGCATGCTTGGGAGACAAATTTCCAAAATCTCATAGTACGCATCCTGTTAGTTCATTTCAGCTTCTCTATCAGGGTGTGGCTGGAAGAAAGAAAGAAAGAAAAAAAAAATGTGGAGGGGGGGACCTGCAGACAGGGACACAGGGGATCATCATCTACTCCAGCATCTTGTTTCTGACAGTGACCAGTACCAGCTACTCCAATAGAAGGTGCAAGAAACCATTTTAGTGGGCAATTATGATACTCGCAGAAGTCGTCTCTTCCTAAGGTTGACTTATGATTGAGGCCATAAGTGTTATATCCCTTCCAAAACCAGGGAATAACCAGAGGTCAAAGCTTCTCCTTGGCAGTGGAAATAATGTTCTTGGTAGAGATGACTCTATCTTTCAAGACAGTTTACACAAAGGATACAGGAAAGGAGGAGAGTTGGGGTCTTCCTCCTAGTCTGCACTATCCCAGAAGATGGCATTTTGGACATGCTAGATAGGCAGGGATCCCACATTGTGCCTGCAGAAAACCCCAGAGCTCTTGAAGCAAAAACTCCTTCATTCAGACTGGGCTGTATCCTGTTCATTTCATTCTTTCCAAAATGTCAAGGCTTTAGGGTCTCAAGCTTGCTGTGGCAAGATGTAAAAATCCTGCACGAGTTGGCATGGTAGGCTTTTGGGAAACTATTCACAGAAGTCCCTAGAGGCATTGGGGGAAAGTATATGAGCCTTAACTGACAAAGATTAGCTAAGTTAGTTTCTATTCCTCTACAAAGGCACCCTTTGGTATGAAGTATCAGAGGGGTAGCTGTGTTAGTCTGGATCTGTAAAAGTAGCAAAGAGTCCTGTGGCACCTAATAGACTAATAGATGTATTGGAACATGAGCTTTCGTGGGTGAATACCCACTTGGTTCACTCACGAAAGCTCATGCCCCAATACATCTGTTAGTCTATAAGGTGCTACAGGACTCTCTGCTGCTTTGTTATGAAGATGCTTCTGGGTTGGTTCCCACATTACTCCTTAGTTTTTAAACCTCTTGCTTTATACGGGGGGGAGCTTCCATTCCTGCCTGTTGTTCCACTATAATTAAACTCCGCTTATCCTTTCCCTCCGTATTTCTGGGATTCGCTGCTTCCTATGAGTAATGAATAAGAGAGAAGCTGTGCAACAGAATAAGAAATGTCTTACCTGAATTGTTTTTTTCCTGTTAGCAACTTCTCTCTGATTTCAACCCACCATAATAGTCTGGTGAAATACCAGAATATAAATTTAAAATTTTCTCTAAAAGGAGATTTAAACATATATTGTCTTAAGGTTAATTTAATACATTATATCAAAGTGTCTTAATGCTGATAAAGTTCTACACTGTGGTCTGAGCTGAAGGGTGGAGCCTCGTCCTGGAGCCTCCATCAACAACATTGGAGCACCTCCGAATTCCACAGGTGGGGAGCACTGGCCCAGGAGTAATGAATTCAAAGAGAAGCTGCTAATAGAAAAAATCAGGTAAGAAATTTCTCAATTCCTTTATTACAGTTTGCTGTCCCTTATTGTTCCTGATAATCTTTCATGTATATAAATCTTAAGTAAGCCTTTTTTCCTTTTATTGCTTGAACAGCCAGAGGTTTATTTCGTCTGAGCCTCAATAGTCTGCAACACCTCACTTTAAAAAGACTGAGTTTTGAATCAGGTGGAAAAAAATAAATCTAAGTAAAAAATTGAAATCTTTAATGGACAGTGAGATATATTATAGTAGAGATCAAATGCTGTTTCTTCTTCTTTAAAATCCTAATTTTTTTTTAAGTTTTAAAATTCATACACAGTTAAAGTCTCTTCTCAGAACATTGCTAATGAAATGCTAAGCTTACTGGATAAAGTGTATGTATTTTTATAGTAATGGTACCCCGTTTAAATGGACATATTGCTGCCTCCTCTTTTACTATCTCTTCCCATCTCCCTGAGATGTTCTTGAATGGTATGTGTCACACAAACTTTTTGAGGATGTTTGATTACAGGACTATGTCTCCATTCCATATCTCTGAGTCTTGCCACTATCATTACTTCATCATATTTAGAAGGTGTGCAAAATAAATTGTACCTACAATGTTCTCTCATAAGTGGGATGTTTTCACAGCACTAGGAACCACTGTAAGTAAAATGATACTTTAGAAGGACTTTGCCATTTAATACTATGGTACTAATTAACTAATAATTAATTGTATTTAATTCTGTGGTAATTGATTCATGTGAGAAGTATGGAAAATATATGAAAGGAAATCTTTGATAACTTTCCTGAATGCCAAGGTATGTTAACATAAAGTAGCAGCAATGTGGTTCCAAGACAGGCAAAGTTTACAGCCGTAACAAAAATGCTGATGAAATCAGACAAAATGGAAGAAGAGAGAATCGAACTTTAAGAAACATATTTTTTGAAAAATACACCTACTTACAGCAGCCCATGTGGGCAATGTTGGTACTATAATCTTCTGATGACCATCTCGTTGTCTAACCGTATGGTGCTCTCAACTCCTACACAGCTTCCTTCTCTGCCCATCCTTTTGATCATATTGTAAATGTAATTCTGCGCCCTGTCATCTCCCTGAGACTGAGGCCTTTGGGTTGCATCTGTTCCTGTGAATACCCATCCATTCACTCTGATGGCAGCTAATCCTCTGTATTTACTTTTCAATGGAGGCATGTCCTGGTCCCAATCACACTAACAAGGAGAATCTTGGACACTTCTGCTCTTAGAAGACGTGAGTCTTACTGTCTCCTCCAAAAAGACAAGGGAGCTCTTTGTGCTTCACACTCACTCATAAACAAGGTTAACTTTTCCTTCATACCTTACAAGAAAACATTTTCTTCCTTTTCACCAAAGCATCAGTGCCTGAACAAAAAAGCATGGCATGTGCTAGATGTGAGAAGAGCAGTTAAAATATTCCTTTTAGCACTTGCTTCCTCTGGGGCTAGTGTAGATATTCTGTCGCAGTGTGAAAAGTGGCTTGCGGTGGTGCGGCATGCTCCATTTCAAACATGCATAAGCTGCACCAGTGTGAACCCCTCCTTCCCCCCCCCTTTTTTTTTTTTAAACATAAGACAGGGTGACTACAGATTTCTGCCAATGCAAAAATTCATTGTGTAGACAAGCCCTAAGCAGAAGTGGTCAGCTTTGGAAAACATCTTTTTGTTTCCCTCCACTCTAAATTCATCAACCTGAAACCATAATAAGCCTTCATATCTGGACAGATCAGGTAGTTGTATCCCTGAAACATATTCAGTCGCAGATAAAGCTGACTCCAGAAGATATCAGAGCCCACTTAGCTGGTGCCATATTCACCTCAGGGGCAAAAATGGAACCAGCCACTACAGAGGAGATATGGTAAACCACCTCTTGGTCACCCATCAACACTTTTTAAAGCACCACAGACATGACTTTCCCTTCTCTGCAGAAGCATCTTTTGTCAGGAAAGTGCTCCAGCAGAGATCACCAAATTAATTATATGCCTTGATATGACTTATTTTAGGGAAGGGAGAATGTTTGAATTAATTTTTTTTTTACTTCCTTTCTGCTAACTGTGTCCCAAATGTCCCACCCTGGGAGAAATGTCTGAGTCTAGAACAGAAAATTTGTTACCTGATGATAACTTCCTTTTTGAGACTGCCATCTCCTCCAGCGTCCCCTGTTGGACAAAAGTGCTTTGTATATCTATGCATGGGCCTCTTCAGTGTACATAGCTAACACAGTTAAACAAGGTGTGTCTGATGGGGTATATAAACCCCCCACTGGAGAGCAAGGGGTTAAGGAACAGCCCTGGGTCCAGTTGGCCCTGCCCAGACACCTGCAAAGCCTGCACAAGCTAGAGGCAGGGCTTTAAAAAGGGGAGCAGAGCAGTTCACAGGCAGGTAATGAGAGGGAGCAGACTGCTGCTCTGAACAAGAAGAGCTCCCCAGGAGCTGATTGCCTGAGACCTGACAGCAAAGACCCCTGAGCAACCAGAAAGGAGAGGTATGTGACTGAGCGTGCAGGTCAGAAACTCGATGGGAGTAATCTACTCTGGGAAGCTGAAGGAGACTGAGGTAGAAAGTGGACCTCTCCACCCTAAAAACCCCTCTACTTAAGGGGAGGACTGGAAACCCTTGGAATGTGGGTGCTGAAGGACAGGACTATGCTTCAGTGGGAGAAGACCTGCCTTAGGAGAGGACCTGCCTGCCTGACCACTTAGTGGCTGTGCTGACTGTGGTTGTGCACCTAATACTGCATGTTGTTGCTTGTTATATTTAATCTATTAAAAATAATGTATTGTTTCCATACATCTTTGGAAGTACTTGTGTGGCATGAGGATGGAAGGTTCATAGCCAGATACTGCAGCCGTAAGGATAAGTCTGAGCTGCCTCTGTTAATATTTGAGAGAAGAGGCACCGTTCAAAGATATTTTCCTGGAGTAAGAGTTAAAGGAAATAATATGGTAACAAATTTTCCATTGCACTCTGTCTTCTTTTGTGATCTATTCTGAACTTCAAGGGTTCCTCTTAGGCTGTGTTTGACCCTCTGTGCACTTACTCCTTCAGGTTTATATAAGCCCTTGAATAGCTGTGTTATTACCAGTGTCAGTAACCTTCCTTGTTTTCTAGGGAGAAGCTTCCAACTGTTCTCATTTCCTTGAAGGTTTTTTCAGTGTTTCTGGAATCACTGGTGTGACTTTGCTGCCTTCCTCCCCAGCTTCTTATACAAAGTCATACCTCTTTCCCCTCTCCCTTTGCCCCTTCTCCGCCCCCAGGGAGATTTACTTGAGTGTTTGAACTTCAGTCTTGATTTATCAACTTGCTCTGTGGACTGGTTACTTATTACACTCAACACTGTGTGTAATTTGTCATTCCTTTATTCATGCTCCTCTATTGCAGCCCAAGAGATCAACCAGTGTCCCTTAGAGGCCATGTCTACATTACAATATAAAGTCAACCTAACTTACATCAGCATACAGCTGCTGCAGTAATTATGTTGCTTGTATGTATCTACACTTTGCTCCTTGTGTTGGCTGTGCACGTCCTTACCAGGAGAACTTGTATCTGTTGTGTTGTCAACTGCCTTGTGCAAACCTACCGTTCTGGTGTAGACCAGACCAGAAACTTTTGTTCATTTTTGTTACCGATGGAACAGAATAAATCACAGAAAGGTCACGGGGCCATATGTATTCATAGGACACTGGGATATATAACTTTTGGCTCGTGTCTGCCCAGTGGCAGCTCTTTGTGTGTGTCTGTCTCTGTGACGCCTAGTTTTAGAGGTCACCTAGTTTTCTCAAATTGAACGTGGAGAACGTGAAACCCTTATTCGCTGGGTCTCATCTGTGCTTTGCCTTCATTTTCTATTTTGATAGTTTCTTTGAATGGCTATGTATCTGTCCTGTTCTGACAGCTTATTTTTTTGAGGCACACATTAATCAGATGGTTAAGGCTTTATATGCTGCTCTAGGAACCTGTCTGTAGGAGGCCTGCAGTACTGTGTGTTGTGTTGAAAATATAAAGATAATTATTATACCTGGGTTTATGTTGCATCTGGATTTCTGTAACTCTCCGACTTGGGGTGACGACGTAAATAAGAAGTGTCCCGTAAACATAAACAAACGTGTTTGTCTTAGCAATTGGCTGAACAAGAAGTAGGACTGAGTGGACTTGTAGGCTCTAAAGTTTTGCATTGTTTTGTTTTTAAGTGCAGTTATGTAGCAATCTACATTTGTAAGTTGTACTTACACAATAGACATTGCACTACAGTACTTGTATGAGGTGAACTGAAAAATACTATTTATCATTTTTAGTGCAAATATTTGTAATAAAATAATATGAAGTGAGCAGTGTACACTTTATATTCTGTGTTGTAATTGAAATCAATATATTTGGAAAATGTTGAAAAGTATCCAAAATATTTAATACATTTTAACTGGTATTCTATTGTTTAACAGTGTGATTAAAACTGTGATTAATTATTTGAGTTAATTGTGAGAGTTAACTGTGATTAATCGACAGCCGTAATTTTTTTATAAGTCAATAATGACAAAATAGTGCCTAAACTTTCAGAGAACTCCAGTCATTAAAAAAGTAAACAAGTTACAATTCTGCTCTAAAGTGAGAGACACAGAGTGTAGTAAACAAAACTAGTTATAACAACAGTATTTTAAAAGTTGATAGGAAAAAGTATGTGCACATTAGCAGTGAGCAAAATAAGAATGCAGATGGTGCAGAATATACATCTTAGTAGTTATTTGTATTTAGTTAACCTGCCCAACTAGTGTAAACAATTCTGGTATAAAATGGTCATGACTCCTCTTTTTTTTTTTTTAAAGCTCTAGCTCTTCTTTTTCCAATCATCAGTGGTTACAAAAATATACACTGTACTCAGAGCTCTGACTTCATCTTGGCTTGTGCTGACTTCCTGTATCCCCCTGCAGATGCCTTTGTGCCTCTCTCTGCGTTTGACATGTGCTTAAGTTTAGTTTGTCATCTGGTCAGTTACGTCAAAATATTTTCCAACTGAAATTTCCTCTGTCTTTCTCCTTTGCTCTTGGCTGCAGCAGTTAAAACAGATTAATGAGGTTTGGAAAGGCTGACTGCCTTACTTTATGAAGAACTGTCATTGAAGTTCTGGAAGAAGATCAGTTATCCTTCTGACAGGATTTTCAGCAGGTCCTTCATTAGTTGCCTTTCAGAGCACAAGCATGATATAAGAAAGTTCAGCAGCCATTATTATCTGAGCAAAGGGTATTTAAAAGAAAAAAATTGCAGCAAGTCTTATGAAAAACTGTGTCGCAGACCCATTCATTAAAAATAGTAATAACCCCCCCCCCCACAAGATTTCAAACCTGCCTTACTTAATTAACAAATATTGAAACTATCTAATCTTTATATAAGGTTTTCCAAAGTAGTAACAATTTGAAACATTTGAACTCAGAAATGGAGGAAATGTAGTATACTCTTTTAATTTAAAATTAAAGAGCAGAGGTGAAAGTAAAACATGTCTCCTGTTATATTAATTTAGAGGGAATATATGGGCTAATGGTGTTAACAGACCAAGTCGCTTTCCATCACTGAACAGTTCTAAACAAGGTTTGGGATTTGGCATACAGAGGTTTCAGCCTGCTTAGTGCCATGGCAAATGTAACGGTTAAAAATTTTAACCTTTTTATTAAAGATACAGAAAAGAAGAAAAACCAGTTAAAGCATTTGAAATGTTAAGTATTAAATAAGGCTTTCATTTTAACAACATCCTGTGTTCCATTTCCCCTTAGCTGGAGAGAGATTTTAGAAGGAAAAAAACCCTTTGTTTGACAGTCTCTTCGATGGTATCAACGATCATAAGAACTGTCCTTTTTAGGGAAAAAAGTAGTCGTCAATTAAGATGGGATGGGATGGAGCTGTTGCTGCTGCTGCTGCTGTTGTAAAAGTCTGATGCTGTTTACTAGCAGACAAGAGGCAAATGCACGCAAAAGGGAAGAGAAAACAACAGCAAAGATAGAAAATGAGGCTTCTGTCTCTGGTGTTCACTTTCACTTGCAATTTCGCAGCTGGAGAGAAACAGGCACAGCACATGGTCTTATCAGCCAATCCAAGACCTGGTAGACTTATACCAGTATCAGGCTGTTCAGGGCATTGCTTTTAGTTGCCTTTTTCTGGTCACGAGTTTACAGACTTGTTGCAAAATTACAGTTTTAGCGGGCTAAGCCAGGCTTGTATTTCACAGAAAGAAAAAGGAGAGGGGCAGGAAAGAGAAGAAATAAGATGGGGAAGGAAAAGGAGACTTTGTAGGGGGGAGAGGGGGAAACACTCACTTCCAAGTGGTGGTGGCGGTTGATATGCTCTCTCTGGCTTGGTCTGGTCAGGACATCTCTCAGGATTAGGATGAAGCAGGTCCAGGGTCCCAGGAGACAGTGGGGTTGGCAGCCATGATGTTGAAGCTTGCTCCTTCCCCTTCTTTCAGCAAGCCAGTGTAGCAGTAGCCTCTGTCTTTTGGTCTGTGTTTTGCACCAAAGTCTCTTTCATTGAGAACCCCAGAAGGGAGTGCTGGACAGAATAGCCCATTCCCTAACTATTTTATCCATGGTTAGGCCAAATTTCTGACACACCAATTTTGGCTGATTTAATTTTCAGCCTCACAAAGCTCTTGTTTACCAGGCATGACCTTGGTTAACACAGTCCGGCCGCTTCAGTAGGCCTTTTTGTTTGGATTAATTCTTTCTTTCTGTCTCCCTTTTTCAATTTTTCCCATCAGCGTTTATTATTACAGGTTATTGTGACATTTTATGAGCTTTCACTCACTTTTTACAGTTGAGCTGACAATTAGGGTAAATTTGTAGGCCCAATTATCACAGCACACTCTTCCCACCCCAAAATTTTGAACATATAACTTCAATCTAATAGAAAATGACCGACTAAAAATTAATCTTTTATCTTTGCTTCCATACCCTTTTGCTGTTACCTGTCAAACTCATTCTTACAGACACTTACCCACTCTAGAGAGTATACAGTGTGGGATTTTAAAATTAATAACTACTTAACACGTATTGGTAGATTTAAAACATTGAATAAAGGTGGGTAAGTCCTTGTCCCTGTTTTGCAGATTCATATCTCATTTATAAACAAAAGTTGTATTGTTTTAGTTATACTGGTATAGTTAAAGTAGTACTATGCTCCCTAGCATGGATGCAGTTAAACTGGTGTAAAGGTGCTTATACTGGTATAGCCTACTCCTGAACAGGATGGGGAATAAATTGTACTGTTATAAGACGCATGTATGCTGGTATAACTGTATCCACACTAGAAGTTGCACTAGTATAAGTGTGTTGGATAAAAAAATCACACCCCTTACTAAAATAGTTATTCTGGTACAAAGTCTGTGTAGACCAGGCCTAAGTGACTTGTATTGCAGAGAGGAGAGATTTGAAATGAAGTATAATTTTGTTTTGAGTGATGGTTCCTATTGTATTCAACTGAGGATTATGTGCCATGCACTCGGAGCCGGACCTTTTCAAAGTTGTATTTCTCGATGGTCTGCACATGTGCTCTTGTATTGCCTTGTGGTTTCACCTGAGGCAGTAAAGAGCGGGGCAGCCTGACAGCATCTCCAGTTTCTTCTCGCTGCTGCATGGTCCAAGTTGGCTTCTGCTGACCTCTCATTTTTAGTGATGTGGTTTCTAAAAATGAAAATACAAAACCTGTTCATGCTTTTGCTCATAGTTAGGATTTTATTATTTTTTGTTGTTCTTTGTAATTCCTAGCAATTTTTAAAATTAAAGCTTTGGGATGCCACTTTGGCTGTTTTTCCCACCAAACAATCCTCTCCCTCTCCTGCCCCCCGGCTCCTGGATCTGGGTATTGGATTATTCTGAAGACTCTGGAATTCAAAGTCTGTTCTTTCTGCTCTCGCTTATTTTTCATCAGCCACGAACACCAGTGCTGCTTGTACTCTTTGGGAGAAGCCCACATTGCCTCCAGATGCAGCATGTGTCTTTCTTTCCCTGCCTGTACATGCAAAGGCTGAGCTCTCTGCCTCAAGAAGCACCTCATGGAGGTAGCCAGGGGGCTGAAGTTGGATCCTGACTGAGGAACCCTCCCCTCGCCTCGTACATTGGCCTGAGCAATCCAAGAACGCTTGCCCTACTCAGAGCCTCTGTCTGAATGTGCTGGTACCAATCCTACAGACCCCGTTTCGAGGACAAGCCATGAATCACAAAAGCATGCTCATAAGCATGGCAGTAAGTCTTCCCCTAAATCCAAGAAGGATGCGACATTGTCCACAAGTTCTGGCTGTGGAGGAGCTACGCACGCCAAGTCATACAAGAGTGATAAGAGGCTGCACCGCCAACGGATCCGCTGATTCTGGTGCTGGATCCGTGTACTCCTCCTGCTTCAGCTCCACTGGCATCCTGTGAATTGTCAGTCCTGAGACAGATGCCTTTATCGCTTCCCGTTAATAGACTGGATATCATTGACTTTGGGGAGACTCGGAAATGCTCCCAGCCCTCGTGAACTGTTTGCCTGGGAAAGAGCGAGGTCTCTGTGTGTTCCGGTGCACACACCTCTGTAGAGGGCTCCATCTCCCGCATTACAACCACCTTTTGCTGGCTGTATCTTTCTAACGCATCCCGTTCTGATGGCTCTGTCGGCATTGCCATTCTCACAAGAATCCAACTCCTTTGAATCTGAGGACCCGGACGTTCGGCACAGTCTACCGTGTCTGTTCTGGAAACAGGTCTACCAGAGAGTTCCGATGACTCTGTGGCATTTTCCTCTCTTGCCTTACCCATGAAGCTGATATCTGGTCCTTGGGCACAAGTACAATAGCAGCAGGATCAACCGGGTCAGCCATTTTGGAGCTCATTGCCACAATATTCTCCTTTGGAATAGTCTCATTTGGCTCTGGAGAACTCTCCTGCTTCACCGCTCCACCCTTCATCAGATAGCCATTTGAAAATGGGGTTAGATGATGTGCCGATCAGCCTGGCTCTCATGGTACTGGCGGATCTGGAGAGATTCCTTTTGTCATCTCCAGACACAGCTTTCTCATCATCACCTTCCAGATGACTATCATCAGTTTCAATAACTAAGGCTGCAAGTGTGTCTAGGAGGTCATGGAAGTCACTGATTCTGTGACGTTCTGTTACTTCTGCAGCAGCTAATGCTGTCTTTTGGGCTGCCTGAGCCAGGCAGCCCTTGGGCCAGCAGCAGCAGTTTGGATGTGTGGGAGGGGGCACAGGGTTAGGGGTAGGGGGCAATGGGAGCTGCAGCAGCTGGTACTTGTGGCGGGAGCAGCGGAGCTCCTGCCTTGGCCACTCTGCCACCTAGGAGCTGCAGGGAGCTGGGTAGGAAGCCCCTGCCAACCCCCCATCGCTAGTGGGGGTCCCGGGCCACCTCCCCCAGCACCCGTGGCGGCCCCCTGCCCAAGTTTTAGTCATGGTGGGTATTTTTAGTAAAAGTAGTGGACAGGTGAATTTTTGTTTATGACCTGTGACCTGTCCATGACTTTTTTTACTAAAAAATACCCATGACTAAAATGTAGCATTATCAATAACTCCTATGGAGAATAGCCAGTGCTCTTGAGATCCCACTGAAAGAGGTACAAAATAGTCAGCACCAGTTACTAGACATTCTGCATGCATTAGCAGCAGCAAAGGTGGCCTTATCAATCAACAGTACCATTCTTCAACTGGGATGCATTGTTTGGTATACCCCGGCCATATGTGCACTGACCCTGAAAAGGGCTGAGAAAAGGTACTACGTCCCCCCAAAATGATCAGGATTTTTATTTTCACATACTTCACCTAACTTTGGAAATACAAGCTTTCTTGGAGCAGACCAAACAATGCCACCCATGCTCCATGCCAGCAGACAGGAGAGTAAAAGACTGGACCTCATCCTCATTAGTCGAAAGATCTCCGCAGCTAAACTACAGTTCCAAATCTCTAACTGCTTGGCACTGATGGCCAAGTATGATTTTTATAAACTATGGCCTGCTGGAAGAATTTGCAGATAAGCTACCTCAGCAGGATTGTAGTCAATTCCAAGCAATTTTACAGGAAGGCAGGTGGGTTGCCAGGTCCATACTTCAGGCAGCAGTTGAGTCAGCAGACTCATCCGTGTGTGTATTGGTGACTGGAATTTGTCATGACGAGGGAATCCTGGTTACACTCTTCAGGTTTTCCTAGAGAGGTGCAGAACACAATCCCTTTGACAAATCACACTTCTTCAACCAGAAAACTGATGATTCCTTACACTCACTAAAAGACTCTAGAGCCACCTTACAATCCTTGGGCACATGTATACCAGCGCCAAAGAGAAAATTTTATTATCCACCTCCAGCCCCGTGCTGTAAAACTCCAGACTTCTACCACAAGCAGACCTATGAACCTCCTCAGAAGTGCCCTAAGGTACAAAGAGCTGCCTGCCTGTTCTGGCAACACAGACCTCTGCACAACACACTCAGTCATCATGAAAACACTATTTCTTAATGCACCTAGAGAGCTGTCAATCACTCTGTACACCAGCTCTCCTACCCTCCACCCTTCTTGGGGGGGTAACCTCAAACTCTTTCTACCAGCTTGGAGATCTGTAACAATGGCGAAGTGAGTCTTAGACATGGTTTGAAGCATCTGCACCAGAAGGTTTGACAATGCCTGCTCCATTTCTCCTGCCCTGAACTCCTTCAGAGATCCCTCTCATGAAAATATTCTTACCCTAGAGATGGAGTCTCTCCTCCGGACAGGAGCAGTGGAGCCAGTTCTTGCAGCCTTTCAAGGCACAGGGTTCTATTCCAACTATTTCCTGGTATCCAAGAAGAAAGGGAAAAGGAGACCAGTCGTGGATCTCTGACACCTCAACTGTGCAATTCACAAGCCAGAATTCTGTGTGGTCACACTTGTGGCCATCATTCTTTCATTAGAAAAAAGCATGTGGTTAATGGCTCTCAACATGCAAGATGTCTACTTCCATATGCACATACATCTGACACACAGAAAGTTCCTGGGTTTGAAAGTGGGGCATTGACACTTCCAGTACAGGGTTCTCCCATTCGGACTTACCTCCTCCCTATGACTTTTTACAAAGGTTTTCTCTGTGGTACCGGCTCACCTTCAACATCGGGGAATCCTTGTCTTCCCATAAATGGATAAGTGGCTGCTGGCAGCATGGGTCAAAGAGGGAGCTCGAGCATCGATGTCCCAGCTTCTTCTACTCCTCTCCTCCCTAGGAGTGAGCATCAACATCAAAAAATCAACTATGTCCTACTCAGTCCATGGAATTCATAGGAACTTCCATCATCACAACCTCTGCATGAGCTTCTCTGCCATACAACAGATTACAAAGCCTACTGGACCAAATAGTTCTGATAACCTCCAACCTTTTGGTCTAGGCTGGGACCCTGCCTCTCCATCCTAGGTCACATGGTGGCATGCACATGCGTCATGCCTTTCACCTGCCTGCACCTTCACTGTCTACAGCTATGGCTGCAAAGGGTCTATTCTCCAGGGTACCAACTCATGGACACCATGCTTAATGTTCTGCAGGTCATCTCTTCTCTTTGATGTTGGGCAAACCCGCTACAAGTCTGCTCCAGGATGCCCTTCCTCCCATCCTCACCGACTGTGACTGTCATAATAGACGCATCATTCTCAGACTGGGGTGCTCACTTTGGAGTCCACAAGGCACCTGGACCACGCAAGAGACCAGAATGAACATAAACATACTGAAAGTTCTGGCAGTATGCTAGGCATGGCATATGTTCTTACCAGCTATCCACCTTTGCCACGTCCCCCTCATGTCCAATAACACCACCACACTAAACTCCATAAACAAAGGGGCACATGGTCCCCACACTATGTATAGAGGCAATTAACCTCTGGGAATGGTGCATTACACATCATATCTTTTTGTCAGCAGCCTACCTGCCTGGCACCCAGAATATGATCACAGATTCTCTCAGCAGGAACTTTGCAACCAACCATGAGTAGGAATTGCACATCACGATAATTGTGGACATCTTTGGTCACTGGGGTACACCAATCAGAGACCTCTTTGCATCACACACCACCACCAAGAGCACCCAATATTGCCAGAGGGAGGACTTGGTGCCCAGTTATTGGGTGACGCTCTGGTTGTCAATTGGTCAGACTGGACGAACTATGGCTCCCTTTCCCCACCCCTGCTGCAAGTTCCCTACAAACTCTAGGAGGAGCACAACAGCCATTGTGATTGCTCCGTTCTGGCCTTGCCAATTCTGGTTTCCTCTTTTTCTCTGCATGTCGAAACAATCTCCACTTCTGCTCCAGACATTTCCCAAAATGCTGACACAACAAAACGGAAGACTCAGGCACCCACATCCATGGACACTACACCCGATGGCATGATTTTTTGATGGACACTTGTATTAGCACAAAAATGCTCATTGGCAGTTGAAGACGTCCTCGCTGGTAGCTGAAAGGACCCCATGAGGCGATTCTATCAGGCCAAATTGGCATGTTTCACCTCCTGTGCCTAACAGCAAAGTCTTGCCCTTGGAGCTGTGGGCATCCTCATGCTCTTAGACTATTTCCTCTCTCTGAAAACCTCGGGACTCACTCTCAGCTCTATCAGAATGCATACAGATACCATTAGTACTCTCCATCCTCTGGTGGCAGGACATTTGGCTTTTACCCACCCAATTCTGGAAGGGCCTTTTCTGTAAATATCTGCCCATTCAGCCTGTCACTTCCCAATGGGACCTCAACCTAGTCCTTACCTCTTTAATGAACTCTTCCTTTGAACCACTAGTGTCCTGCCCCTTCTCTCTCCTCTCTCTGAATGGCTTTCCTTGTTGCCATTACCTCAGTGAGGGGGGGTTGGTGACCAGGAAGCCATAATGGCAAACCCTCTTCCCCCTTTCACCTCCTCCTATGTAGAAAAGTAAGCATGCCTATATTTTCATACCTGCTGGGACATTTCTACTTTGAACTGCAAATAAGAAACCATGTATTGAATATTTAGTTTACAGTATTGGTTATTCAACACCAAGTTCTGGTTTTGGAAAAACCTAAAAAGGTGAGAAGTTATTTTTGGTTTTTATTCTACTTGAATACTACCTTTTCCCCTGAAGAAGTGAAACCTTCCCCTTCCCCAGGAAGGCCAAGCCTCACAATTTCAGAAATACTATTCTAGGGACCTCAGTTAGGTTCCTGCATGGAGATCTAGTGTAAATGAGCTCAATGATTCCATTGTGGTACTCATTATATGAACCACACTCCATAGTTGAACACTGTTCAGTGTGGCACTTTGTGTGATTGTTCCCAGAACTACAATGTAAAGATAGAACTGTGTTTTTAGGTCAAGATGGACAGAGTTGTGTGTGGGAGAATTTGGAACAGTGTCCATCTGGCTCTGCAAGTTTTCCTGACTATCAAAATAATAAAGTTAGATATGTTAAAAAGACATTTATTACTAGTAAATTTCATATTAACGTCAAGATAATTAACCCAACACCTTTAGAAGGTAAAATCCTCAAACAGACCATAAAATACTGATTTAAAAAAAAAAAAAACAAAACTACTTGTCTTTGTTTCAAGGATTCCCTATTCAAGATGATGATCTTGCATTTAAAAACGTCTTAAAGCACCCACATCATAACTGCGATACAAGCTTATCTCCTGTTTTAACATGCATGAAGCGGTTTTATCTTTTGTGACATTAATCTCCTTAAGATCTAATCCTGATCATATTTCAAATGCAAGAATGTTTCTTTTTTTTTAATGAAAATGATTGGAGGGTTTTGTGTTGGTGAGAACAGAATATTAATGAAACAAAGCCTACATGGAAACTGTTGTCTATCCTGAGGCTGAATAAACACCACTTCATGGATAATAAGCAGTGAACAGTGTCCTGGAACTGGCAGGATTCATGCTTCGAGGCTGGATAGCAACCTCAAAATGTTTTGCTCACTGGAATGGCTTTGATAGCACTCCTTCTCGTTCCCTGAAAACTGCTTTCTCCAAATCCTTTGCTTATGTTGAAATTCCTGAGGACACTGGTCAGAAGGAGTATGTTCTGTTTCTTCATCTACCGTGATGTGGAAGATCATCCTTCATAGAACAGAACAGAACTATTTGTAGAGTAAGTCACTAAACTCTAACAATTGTTAACAGAACCTTGTGGTCAGTGGTCAAAGTCTGCTGGCCAATTTAAAAGAAATGTCATGGACCCTGCCTGACATAGGTCAGTGGTCAGGAGACCATGAATCAATGAGATTTGTGCAATCTGTGTCAGCCAGGTCTAAAGCAAACCTGAAATGAATAGAAGACATGTAAGAGACTTAAGTAACAGCAGAGTTGTTGCAATATAGTGTTCTTAACCATCTTTCAAGAAAAGGGTGAAAACTGTCAACAGGTGGCTTTGTTGCTGATGGTCTAATGATTATTTTTTGGAGGGAAACTGACTCTCTCCAACAATGAGGTGTTAACAATCTTAGCTGATGAAAGACTCAATACTCCTTCACTTGCATTTACAAAGGGTGAGGGGCAAAGTGCCAGCTTGCATGTCAGAGCTAACCCAAGTCCAGTTTGTATGCCCAGCTTCTTTAATGTCCGGTCTTTGTGGTATGAATTTAGGAATGTGACCTTGGAGTGTGGATAAAATGAAGTTTATGCCAGCAAGTCTCCTTTTTTATGTGTTCTTATTGCTATTCTGGACTCCCCATCACCATATATAATAGTAGAGTTCCATGTTACTTGTAACAAAAACATTGCTCATGAATTGTAATTTTGGTGCCATTGTTAAAAGATGAGTTACACAAGCTTTTTGATCAGCTTGCATGAAAATACTCCATAAAGGATGCATAGACTGTTAATGCAAAGAGAGTTCCCTCCTTTGATTTTTCTCTGTCAACTTGTGTTACTGTTTGATAAATAGAAAAATGGGGGGAAAAGTTGAATGTCAAAGTATACTAAAAAAACACAAATTCAAAAAATTTCTTCCTCTGTGGAAGAAATGTATTGCTTTGCGTGTCTTGATTTTTTTTTTAATACTTAAAACATAATCTTCAAGCATATGAAATGCTATTGTACAGCACAGTTCAGAGGTAGCAATTTTTGTTTTTAATTTCTTTTTCCCAGTCAGAGACTCTGAAAATTTGATATTGTCTGTAATTTTGATGCATATTATAATAGAATCCAGTAATCCCTCTGATGTCTGTAGCCCTCTTGGCTTCAATGAGACTGCCGATGTGAATGAAGATTACTTCTGTGAATGAGTGTTTGATGGACTGCGTTCACCGCTCCAAGGAAGAAGTTATGGAAAAGAAATCTCTAGTTCTGGATAGAATCTGATTAGGTTTTTCAGTGTATCGGCTTGGTTTAAACAAAAAAAAAAAAAAAAAAAAAAAGAGAGAGAGAAAACTGCCTTTCTAGTTATTTAAGGACTTCTTGGACCCACATTAACAGATTCCTCATCTGCAAATGATCATGATGGATAGTTGAGGCCCAGAGCAGCTAGATACTGTCTCCTTGAGCTACAAGCCTGTTCCGCACGGACTGCTGCATGCTTCTTTTTCTTGGCATTTATAATGAATAGGGGAAGGCCCATTTTTGTTCTTCTTTTTCTTCTCTGGGATAGAGGAATCCTGAGCTCTTCATCAGCTATGTGACTGGGAAATTTGAGACTGCTGAATACCTTCATGAAAATATAATTTTTGAAATGGTTGAAATCTTGCAAAGCATCCAGGTGACATTTTGACTTGTGCCTATCACAGCAATCATTTAAAGGGAGCTGAATTGGGCACATGCTACTCTCCTACCAAGATTTTGTGTTTAATGTAGTTAGACCTCTCTAGAACACATTAGGCATTCATCTCACCTTCTACTTTGTGTCATGAACTATTTTCAGAAATTGCACTACCAGAAACTGTTTGTTTTTATTTTTTTTAATTTGTCACAAACAGTATATTGCTTCAGTTTTAAGGCGGTCTGTACCTCTCTCCATAGGCATGCAGTAACTCCCACTGATCTTTTAGAATGGAACCAACTACAATGTGTGTTGAGTTCGGTAGATGCTATCACAAGCCTGAAAGTAAGAGTGGAGGAGAGGATTGGAAGAGTGTCACATGTTCTATTTTAGAGTAGTAAACCCATCTTATATTGATGTGTGTACTAATTCCAGACTGTTCCACTCAGAGAAAGAATGTAACAGCTGCACCATTACTGCAAATATATAAAAACATGTCTTTCAATACAAATTAATGCTAGAAAGACTATTGTTTAAAGCAAGCTGTTCTGTATTGCCCTGCCACTGTGCCTCAAGCGTAACCTGAAGGCACTCGTAACATCTGGGCATGAGAAGGTAGTTCAGTTTCCACACCCATTGGCTTTTCTGTGGAGAGTTGGGAAGAATGCTATTTGTACTGGCGGAATTGCGATGAGAACACCTGTTCACTAGAAACTGGACTGCAGCCATCATCTCATTTCACACAGGACAGCAAGCAGCCATCAGATGGTCATGACTGTAAGTCATTGTTGACATAGACCAGATTTAAATCAATGACTTATTACCAATACCATGAAATGCTTAGTCCCATTAAGAAGTGTTATCTTTAACAGTCTGGTTTACAGTAAATAGCAAGACACAGATGGCATTGAGAGTTCTTCCTTGTTGGTTTGTTTTCATAATTGTAAGTATTTGTTTAAAATACAAACATTGACTTTGCGTTTCAGTTCAGTCCCTAGGGGCCAAGACTCCACATTACGGAAAACACTAGCACATTTGGCAGTTTTAGCAGAGAGGTAAAAGAATGGGCTTGGATTCTGAACTACTTTCTCGCCATAATATATGAAATAGTATCTCCTGGTTATATTTCAGGTGTGTTGGTGGGGCAGTAGGTGGCAATTTCCTCTTCCTGCTCTGGTTCAGCAAACCACTTTAGCATGTATTTAAAGTCAATCCCATGCATAGGAGTTTTGTTAAATAGAGACAATTAGTTAACACACACGCAAGTGCTTTTTTTTAAATGCTTCTATTCCTCATAAAACTGAAATGTAGGAATTATGATGCTAAGCCAAAATCTTCACTCAGCTTCTAAATGAGAATAAATGTCACTATAACCTGACCTACAAACACACAGTCTTCTGTGTACCCAGTAATGGGACTAATGAAGGGAAACTTAGTGTTCAGAGGCGACTCTACAAAGGAATAAAACTTCTGCAATTAGTGATTTAGTGGTTTATGCACAAAATGCTGTGTAAGAAGATATTGATAGTGACATATCAGTAAATGAAGTTAGAATGATAATTTTTTAAAGAACTGTTTTCTTCTCTTTGTGAAGGGACCTGAATTAATGAATAAATATGTTGGTGAATCTGAACGAGCAGTGAGAGAGGTAAGAAGATGTTAGTTGCAAGTCAGGGCCCATTGCGTGTTGTACTGGATCTATGCTCATTTTTCAATCTCTTCAATGTTAATAATACATTGTCTGGTTAACCTTAAGTTTTCAAAAAACCCAAAAAACGCTAACCAAAAAAAAAACAACAAACCCCACCCTCCCTTTGACCAGAGATTTTGAGGGGAAATGAGACTTTTTTGATTTTGGGCTTTTTGTTTGCTTTCTTTGTGTTTTTTATTTGCTTTTAGAAAGTTAGTGGGGTGTGCCAAAATCAGGCTTACAGTGAAAGTTGCTATTGAAGCTACATTGTATAGTATGATGTAACTTAGCTCCAAAGTAAGTCCACTTTTAATAAAATGATCCCAAGATGTTGTTCTTGGCCCGTTAGCTTATGGAGTTAGAACAGGGTGTTTGAATGCATGAATTTTGTCCAGCAAGTCCCCCACATCCCAGTAAACTATTTTATTGTTGTTTCTCTAGATCTTCAGGAAAGCCAGAGCTGTGTCACCTTCCATTCTTTTCTTTGATGAAATAGATGCCTTGGCAGTTGAAAGAGGGAGGTAAGGAATACTTTTACAAAAATACTCAACTTCATTTCTGTTCTGATAAGTGACTTTAGAAATGGATTTATTGAGATCCCAGGTTTCTTTCTATAATTCCATATCATATGTGTACCCTTTTCAAGTAAAACGAGTTCTTTCATCACTGCCAGTCCAGCATACTCAACCTGACATCTGAAGGCAAGGTGGTGGTTTCTTCCTTTCTCACATCATTACCAATAATAAAGGTTCTACAGACCAACTCCATATCCTTCAGTTTCCTTCAATGGCAGGGATCTGGACTACCTGCTGTTTAGTAACAGGTCTTGTCCATTGCTAATCTCTGGGTTCCATTAATTTAATTTTATACTGTTGTAATGCAGTAGCCCTGAGACAAATAAGGCCTCAGTCCAGCAAAACACTTGAACATATGTCTGAATTTAAACAGCGGAGTAATTCCATTGAAGTCCAGTTGAAGTGCTTTGCTGGATTGGGGCCTTGATGGAATGATTTTGAAGCATCTGTGTCCTTAATATGTAAAGTGAAAAAATCCTGTATAGCTGAGCAATAATGCTAACAATCTTTTTTCATAACATCTTTCACTAAACCAAAGCGAGTTCAGAAGTTTGTCCTGTGTGACAAAGTTCCTCCTCTACTTTGGTGGGTCCTGCGCTTATTGGCGGATTTGCTCACCTCGGTGATCTTCCCCTCTGGTGGAACCCACAGTCTGGGTCAACTCCTCCTGTGTCTGATCAGGAGTTGGGAGGTTTGGGGGGAACCCGGGCCCGCCCATTACTCCGGGTTCCAGCCCAGGGCCGTGTGGATCTCAGCTGTCCATAATGCCTCCTGTAACAGCTGCATGACAGCCACAACTCCCTGGGCTACTTCCCCATGGCCTCCTCCAAACACCTTCTTTATCCTCACCACAGGACCTTCCTCCTGGTGTCTGATAATGCTTGTACTCCTCAATCTTCCAGCAGTACACTCTCTCAGGCCTGGTCTACACTACGCGTTTAAACCGATTTTAGCAGTGTTCAACTGATTTAATGCTGCACCCATCCACACAACAAGGACCTTTATATCGATATAAAGGGCTCTTTGAACCAGTTTCTGTACTCCTCCCCTATGAGAGGAGTAGCGCTGAAATCGGTATTACCATATTGGATTAGGGTTAGTGTGGCCGCAAATCGACGATATTGGCCTCTGGGCGGTATCCCACAGTGCACCATTGTGACCGCTCTGGACAGCAATCCGAACTCGGATGCACTGGCCAGGTAAACAGGAAAAGCCCCTTGAACTTTTGAATTTCATTTCCTGTTTGCCCAGCGTGGAGCTCTGATCAGCACGGGTGGCGATGCAGTCCCAAATCCAAAAAGAGCTCCAGCTGGGCCATACGGGACATACTGGATCTGATCGCTGTATGGGGAGACAAATCTGTTCTATCACAGCTCCGTTACAGAAGACGAAATGAGAAAGCATTTGAAAAAATCTCCAGGCTATGATAGACAGAGGCCACAGCACAGTGCTGTGTGACAAGCGTAACGGAAAGCCAAAGAATCAAATGGACGCTCATGGAGGGAGGGAGCGGGTACTGAGGGCTCCAGCTACCCCGCAGTCTCCGAAAAGCATTTGCATTCTTGGCTGAGCTCCCAATGCCTGTAGGGTCAAACACATTGTCCGGGGTGTTTCAGGGTATATGTCGTCAATTTACCCCCCTTCCTCCTCTGTGAAAGAAAAGGGAAAAAAATCGTTTCTTGACTTTTTTCAGTGTCACCCTATGTCTACTGCATGCTGCTGGTAGACGTGGTGCTGCGGCAATGAATAGCAGCATCCTCTCCCCTCCCCTCCCCGGTGGCAGACGGTACAATATGACTGCTATCCATTGTCATCATCAGCCTGTGAGTGCTCCTGGCTGGCCTCAGGTGAGGTCAGCCGGGGGCGCCTGGGTAAAAATAGGAGTGACTCCCGGTCATTGCCGGTAGATGGTACAGAACGGCTGGTAACCGTCCTCCTCATAGCAACTGGGGGCTGAGTTCCATCAGCGCCCCTCCCCCCCCTTTCATGTGTGAAGAAAAGATTCTGTACTGCCTGGACTATCATAGCAGCTGGAGGCTGCCTCCCCCTCATTTTATCTTACTAAAAAGTCAGTGTTTCTTATTCCTGCCTTCTTTATTACTACTTCACACAAATGGGGAACACTGCCACGGTAGCCCAGAAAGGTTGGGGGAGAAGGGAATCAATGGGGGGGATTGTTGCAGGGGCAGCCCCCGTGAATGGCATGCAGCTCATCATTTCTGCGGGATCTGACACGGAGCTACTGTGCTCTCTGGTTCTCTGATATGCTTGCCCCATATTCTAGGCAGGACTGACTCTATTTTTAGATAAACCATAAAGGAGAAGTTGACTCGGGGAGTCATTCCCATTTTTGTCTTTGCGCCCCTGGCCGACCTCAGCTAAGGCCAGCCAGGAGCACCCATGACAGCAGCAGACGATACAGAACGACTGATAACCGTCATCTCATCGCCAATTTACAGTGGCACAGCGGACGGTACAGAACGTCTGGTAACCGTCTCTGCTACCTTGCAATGGCAAATGAATGCTGCTGTGTAGCACTGCAATACCGCCTCTGTCAGCGGTATCCAGTAGACATACAGTGACAGTGACAAAAGGCAAAACGGGCTCCATGGTTGCCATGCTGTGGCGTCTGCCAGGGCAATCCAGGGAAAAAGGGCGCGAAATGATTGTCTGCCGTTGCTTTCACGGAGGAAGGAATGAGTGACGACATTTACCCAGAATCACTCGCGACACTGTTTTTGCCCCATCATGCATTGGGATCTCAACCCAGAATTCCAATGGGCGGGGGAGACTGCGGGAACGATGGGCTAGCTATGGGATAGCTACCCACAGTGCAACGCTCTGAAAATTGACGCTAGCCTTGGTACATGGACGCACACCGCCGAATTAATGTGCTTAGTGTGGCCGCGTGCACTTGACTTTATACAGTCTGTTTTACAAAACCGGTTTATGTAAAATCGGAATAATCCTGTAGTGTAGACATACCCTCACTCTCAGCTCCTTGCGCCTCTTGCTCCCAGCTCCTCACACGTGAATCTCACTGACTTACTGGGAGGCTTTTAACTAGTTCCACCCAGCCCTTGATTGGCTTCAGGTGGCTCAATCAATGTAGCTATCTCCACTGCCTTCTGGAAAGATCTTAATTGGCCCCAGGTGTCTTGATGAACCTGGAACAACTGCCATTTGGTTACCATGGTACTAGGGGTTTGGTTAGCCTGGGGCTAACACCTGTTCCTTACTACTTTACTGTAGCCATCTAGCCTTGCCCCATCACACCTGCTAAAGAAGGGTAGAAGTTTTCAGTTGGTGTAATTTACTTCCTTATTTCAGTAGAAATGTGTTTTTTTTTCAAATGTACCTACTTCCTCTTATAACTTAAGCTTGTGCAGTTAGACTTGCTATAGTTTAAATTTTTTTAAAACAATTTCTTCTCACTAGTAGCTTGTGTGGTACTTGTTGCGTGTTATCTTCCCATTCATGCAAATCCAATCAGTTTACTGGCAGGTACTTTTTTATGGCCATTCTAGCCCCAAGTGTTGCCTATAAGGCCTAGTTTACACTTAAAACTTATAGCAGCACAGCAACGTTGGTCATGAGTGGGGGTGGGGGGAGAAGAAACACCCACCCCTAGTGACATTAGTATCAACAAAGCTCCCAGAGTAGATGCAGCCATGCTGACAGAAGAGGATTTCTGTCAGCATAGGTAACATTGTTCAGGGAGGTGGTGTTCCTGCACCTGCAGAAAAACTCCTTTCTGTTGGCATAAGCTGTATCTACTCAAGGGACTCTGCCAGCATAGCTATACTGGCATAGGCTCTCTAGGTAGATATAACCTAAGAGTTTGACTTTGGTGAGAGAAGTAGCAGGCTCTGTACCAGTTTCTGTAGAGGATACCAGCAAAACGGGAAGACAGGGATAAAAGATGTCAGTGGGACTCTTCATCAGTTTCAATACATTGTTTAGTGTGTGGTGGTAACTTGTGTTGAATACAGCTATATTCTAAAATCATTTACAAATAAATCCTTATTTTCTCCTGAAATTTCAAAAGTTGGCACGTGGTACAAGGCTTCCCCATCAATCTCCCTCTCAATATATTATTTCTGCAACTAGAAAATGTGTAAACTTTCTAGAAATGTTAACAGTATCCTAGTAAATCATTAGAATCACCAACCTGCGTATCACAATAGATGTAGCAAAAATATGTCTTGGAAGAAAGACAAAATAACAAAACTACCCATTATAGAATTGTTAATGTATTTAATGTTTAGAAACTCTACTTCAGCAAGAAGAAACTTTTTTTTTTTTTTTTGACGAATAAAGCACAGTAATTTTTTAACCAGCCTTTTCAGTCTACGCCCTGAGGCTCTGAGGTTTTCTGGTTCTTTTAGGGGGTAAATAACCCAACTTCTCTTACCTGCAGGGGAAAAAATCGCCCTAAGACAGCTTGCTGAAATACATGTTATGACCTGCTGTAGTCATGTTATATTGGAGACATCTGTTTTTAGAGCTTTAAAAAGAACAGGGTGGGACACACAAATATTTCATTGTCAAATCTGAAGCAGATGGGAGGTAAAATATGTAGCCGAGTTCTCATAAAATTCATCTGAAATTAAACAATGTAGGAAACCAGACAAGGCACTTATTAGAAATAGCCTGTTTTCACAGGCTGATTTTGCACAGTAGGAATTTGCAAATGCATTAGAGATGCTAACGATTTGCAGCCTCTGGAGATCCATTTCCTGTAATATTACTAACCATACTGAAGGAAACACCTGTTTATGTTGTCCCCTCTCTCAGTGAGTTGAATTGTTTTTCTCTATCTTGGCAGTACAAAGTACTATGATACAATTTTTATAAGGATTTTTTTCCTCTTTTTAAATTCTGTTTACAAATTGTCTTATTTGTTGACTCCATTTGAACAGAAAATCAGCCAGATCCAAGGAGCTTGGAGGCAGATAACCTTTTCTGGTGCTGGGAGACATCTCTGGCAGAAATATATCTCCATAAACAGACATAGGAAATCATAAACTGTTAAGGTAGTTTTTTGAATAGTTAAAAATACACCTCTACCTCGATGTAACGCTGTCCTTGGGAGCCAAAAAATCTTACCGCGTTATAGGAGAAACCGCATTATACTGGACTTGCTTTGGTCCACCGGAGCACTGCTTTACTGCATTATATCCGAATTTGTGTTATATCGGGTTGCGTTATATCGGGGTAGAGGTGTAGTATCCACAAATGGAATAATACTTATTAAGTTTTTCCAACTAATCCTCACAATACAACTAATTAGTGTTCTCCCCAATTTATAGATGAGAAAATTCAGACGGAATGACTGATGTGACTAAGGCCAAAAAGCAAGAAGCACTATTAGAACCGGGATTAGAATTTAGAAGTTCCTGCCTTCTATCCCTTTGTTGAGACTATTAGACAATGCCTCACACAATATGATTGCCCAAATTAAGATGCATAGTACTGCAGTGTTACTGCATCTCGCTGATTTGCACATTACTAATCCAGAATCCCATAATTTAATACACAATCTAGCATTCTCTCCCTACTGTGGTTCTTGATAATTGTTTAATATTACAGCAGAGTGCTGTAGAATGCTCCTTATTAAGACTGTATTACCTTTACAAAATATACTAATGAACAAATGCAAGAGAAGTAGAGAGAAAAACAAAAAAAATAGGCACTGGAAGGATTGAGATTGAGTTTGAGTTTTAAATATATATCCATAGGCACATATGAAAGGGAGGAGATAAATCTATAAGTACATGAAGGGTGTAAACAACAAGGCTGGGGAGGAATTACTGAGGACATTACAAGGGGTTATGAGTAGAATAATGAAATTAAATTAAGAAAAAGAAAACTTCTGCTGAAAAACATTTTTTTGACAGTGAGATCTTGTATGCTGTAGAACAGTCACGAGAAAGTAGTGGCAGGTTATTTCTTGGCACATTTTAAACAAAACTGGAGAAATCACAAATTTATGTGCAACAAGGGCACTGGCAGAGAGAAGGACTAGATGATATAATAGATGTTTTCCATCATTCCATGGTTCTG
Organism: Gopherus flavomarginatus; assembly: GCF_025201925.1. NCBI lineage: Eukaryota > Metazoa > Chordata > Testudines > Testudinidae > Gopherus > Gopherus flavomarginatus. Next base: position 184,129,249 of record NC_066619.1, read on the forward strand.
ACTAACTCTCGGTTCCATTAGCTAGTTCTGTTTTTCTCTAACTTCTGTAAAATGGTGTTATGACTGTTTGCAGAAAAGACTGCGATGTTAAGGTCAGGAACACATTACTGATCCAGATACAACAGTGAGCAAGGAATGTTTGGTTCCATTAATCCTTTCCCCTTTCAAAGCTTAAAACTCTTAACAAAGTGCGTAGCTGCAGAGAATTATGGGTCCTTGTTATTCCTTGGTATCCGGACTATGTAAAACCTAATTCTTCTGGCCATTAGAGGTTGCCAACAGGAAATGGCTTGGTAATCAGACTTGAAAGTGATGAATGAACATGGCTCTGTGTAAATGCAGCACAGACACTCTGTTCGCTGAATTTAAGAAACCTATGTTCTTTGGAAATGGATTATTGTTTGTATGTGTAAAATTTTAGGATTTTTGGGCAATAGACTTATTTGTTCTTTTTCTTGCTTTTCTGAAGCAAAAAAACTTTTCTCCCCTTAGGTGCAAAATCTTTTAACATAAGACATAAAGCATTATAGGCTGGAGTGAAAGACACTATTAAATTCCTTTAAAAAAAATCAGTGATATGCATTATAAAATCAAAGGCTAAGATAGTTATTAGGCTAGCAGTTTTATTTGGGCAGGGGCGGGGAGTGATGAGGAGGAGACCTCGGTGCTTCCTAAATAGCAGCCCCTCCAAGGAGTAATATAGCAATGATCAGGGCCGGCACCAGCGCTCCAAGCGCGTGCTTGGGGCGGCATGCCGCGAGGGGCGCTCTTTCGGTTGCCAGGAGGGCAGCAGGCGGCTCCGGTGGACCTCCCGCAGGCGTGCCTGCGGAGGGTCCGCTGGTCCCATGGCTCCGGTGGATCATAATGGTCCCTTCTGACCTTAAAGTCTATGAGGTCCACCGGAGCCGTGGGACCGGTGAGCGGCAGAGCGCCCCCCGTGGCGTGCCGCCGTGCATGGGGCAGCGAAATGGCTAGAGCCGGCCCTGGGAATGATATTTGGGGGATGTGTTTCCCCCCCCCCCTCTGTGCATAAACTACATTAAAATGACTAAACCACGGTGGGAAGATAAATCTATAAATTTACAAGCCACAGTTTTCAAACCCTGTATATTTCAATGGGAGCTTGGGTTGCTCAGCATGTATAAAACCATGCACTATTGAAATGCCAAAATATGGGTTTAGAATCCTAAATTTAGGCATCCAGGTTTGAAGGAATTCCTGGAGGAATAGAATCTTCTGTTTACAGGGTGTGGCATCTCTGGTTTAATAAATCTTCTGTCTTTAAACCAAAATTGGCTGTCTTTCTGAAAGACATGCTTTAGCACAAACAAAATTAATAGGCTTGCAGATTTCCCTGAGTGAAATCTATGGCCTGTATTATGCAAGAGGTCAGCTCAAAATACTACCTTCTGGCCTTAAAATGTGTGAGCTGGATGTGCGCAGGGCAAAGTGCCCTAAAATAGGTAAAAGATTCCCAGCAGAGAAGTCTTCCTGTGTAGGGTGAATGTCCACTAGCACACAGTTGCTGGAGATGGTACAGACCCCCTCATCTGCCCCCATGTTGCATTACTGGTGTAAAAGGATGGGAGGAAGCCTAGTAGTGGAGGGGAGAGGAGGCGTGGAAGAGCAGAGCTCAACTACTCTTGAACCTCTGCTGTTGTAAGGGATTTTCTGCCAGCAGCGTAAGTTGCAGCAGGACCTCTCTTGCTCTAACTTATCCTGGGAGTGGGTAGCCCTGAATTGGGAGAACCTCAGCTGATTCACTGCCACTGCCATTCTCCAGCACATCTGAGCTGCATTCGGATGCTGTGGAAAATCAGGGCCTTTGAATTTCTGGCTGTTAGCTTCAATTTAGAAAGAGTGGCTGGAGAAATAGGTTGGCTCCTCTGAACCAGATTTCTAGCAAAACGAAGGTTCCAGGCCTAATGAGGATTTGTAAAGGGCTAAAGTTTTCTGTTTTTTTTGAAAATAACTTCAGAAAACAGGGCAAGAGTTTACTTTGGAATAGCAATATTTACAAGCTGCACTGTCCACATGCTGTTTAAATTTAATGAATATCTGACACCTCTATGTACTCAGTAAAGTTAACTGCTAAAGACTCTTGTCTAGCATAAATACTCCATCATGTATGCCATGTCTTAAATAGTTTTAAATACTCTGTCTGTAAATTTCACTTCTAATTTTAGCAGACTGCATATTTTTAATTTTGTAATTTGAGCTCCCCTTTCTCTTGAAGGCAGTAGGAGTATTATTGACATGAGTGGATCAGACTCCTAGGCCCTGACCCGATAATCATTTAGCCTATGAGTAGTTTAACTGACTTCAGTGGGACTACTCACATGTGAGAGTTAAGCATGTGCTTTAGTGCTTGCAGGTTCAGGGCCTTAGTTCTTATAAATGTATTTCTTTTGGAAGAAAAAGGAGACCTAATTGTATTTAGAACCAATTAAATATTTTAGGCTTAGTTTATAATCCAGCTGGATTGGCATTGTATTTAAATATTGATATAATGCATGGCTCTAAAAGTGAAATCCAGACTCGTTATTCACATTCTAGTCTGTAATACTTCCAGATTAAACTTTAGTTGCTTCCATGGTAGACATGATTGATTACAGTTTTCAACTTGATTAACTTTCAGGAATGCACAGAAGGAGAAATGCTGAGGAAACGGAATGAAAGGAAATGGAAAATGTACTATGCATCAGGTTTCTTCTTTTAAGACAGCTGCAGTGCAGACAGAATAACAGAATTCTAAATGTTAGCATCTTCCTGTTGTGCCTAGGCATTTGCAGCACAGATGGGAGAACAAGGTTTATAGCCTCCCCTCAATACACGTGCAACTACTGTCATGAGTAGACAAGGAGATATAAATGGCCTGGGTAATATCTTTTGGCCAATCACCTAAATAATTATGAATTCAGTGTGTATGTGTTTGGGGTTGATCCGTTGGAGGAAGGTCTGTGGGTATCCTCCTGCAGGAAATTCTAACTATTTGATGTAGTTGGGATCATTTGAAAGGCAAAAACTTTGCTCTGCAGGAATCAGCTATTGCCTTTGTGTATACAACTCCAAAGTAATTCTTAAAAAGGATAGTTTCTGTAAGTGTGCATGTGTATATACAGTGCTATGTACACAGAGACATAATGGGTTTTATATTTTAATGTAACTTTTAGAATTAAACTTTTTTCCATACATGGTGTTCTTTCCCTTACCTTTCCCTCAGTCTTTCTTGTATTCCCTGGCAATTCTCCTCCTCCCTGTTTCTAATCTCCCTTTCCTTCCTCGTGCTGTCACGTTACTTGCCCTTTGTGATCTGTTCTCTGTTCTTCCCTTTTCTTTTTGTTCCTTCAGCCCCTTAGAATGAATGTTTTCTCTCTTCTCATGTACTTTTTCCTTCTCCCCAAACATATCATCTTGACCCATACCCACTCCTCTTTCACATGCATATATGTCCACTAAGCACCACCTCACTTCACTAGCTTTCTTCCCAATCACACACCACTGCAATCCACTCTTTTCCTCATACCACACTTAGTGAACTGCTCCCCGCCAAGACACAAACACACCCCAATCCAGTCTGTTTTCTCCCTCCCTGCCAAATGCATTTGGTATCTTCCCCCCTACTCTTCCCCCACCAAATCCATGCTGTATATTTCCCTCTGCTCTGCTCCCAGCAAAATCAATTCTGTATATGTCTCTTATTTCTTCACTCATTGTCCTTTATAATATCTTTTGTGGTTGAGCTGAGGTGGGGAGAAAGGTCCAGGATGAGAGATGAGTACTGGGAGAAATCTGGTTCCCAGATCTCTCTGGGGCATAGGAAAGCTGTAGGGAGCACGGTCGTTTTCTCCAGGCCACAGAAACGAGGCAAAATTGTTCACAGTCTCTGAGAGAGAGCAAGCAAGCATAGGCAAGACAGCTTCTGTCTAGGAACAGAAGGAGTGAGTGACTGCCAGGTGCTCTTTCCACTTTCTCTTCCCCACATTGAGGTGGGGGGTGCAGGAGAGAGCGAGTGCTTGCAGGGCTCTTAAACTATTTCTCACTAGGAGGAGAATGGATGGAGGGAAGGTTAGCAGCCCATAATGAGAGGGAGCTCTGCCTGCTCGAATCTGAGAGCAGACTGAGCCAGTGGAGAACAGCTCACAGGACCCATTCTGTACCAGCTCACTGAGCAGCGTGGGCCTGCGCAGTTGGGAAAACTCTCAGATATTGAAACACAACACTGAATTAGGGAGGATGTGACTCTTACTTCCCTTTCCTTGGTCAGTTAAATTCTGAAGAGTAACATGCATTTTTGCAAGGCCTTTTTATTTTTCATGATCATATCCTTCTACAACCCCATTTCAAACAGACTCTATTGCATGGTTTCCTTCCTCTTTTCCTGTCTCACTCCTCCAAGTAACTGATGAGAGGTTGGCATAAATGGAGAAGATGCATATGTACACAGATGTTCATAAAGCCAAAAATTTAACCTGAGTCGTGGATTACGTGACTTGCCCAGGTTCTCTCCTTTTGAATGGTCTGCAGTCGTGGGAGAGGGGGAGGACAAGGATGCATTACTATGGGTAGTGCCTCAGTATAGTTGGGTGGAAAACATATGGCAAGTAGTGTCCAAACATAGGATGCAGTGGGTGAGCAGAAGAAGGGTTAGAGTTATGATCCTCTGTAGCTTTGTGTCATTACCAGTACGGCCAAAGCAATTCCCTGCTTTTGAAGGAAGATTTCTTATTTTAACACTTATCATACACCATTTTTTGATTGGCCAAAATTTGAAATAGCTTAACTTGCAATTAACTTTACAAACTATCAGTTTTAGACTTTTCTATAAAGTCCATCACATTAATATAAACAGTGGTCTGACTTCACTGGTGGCCTAATTGACGAACTTGAGTGGAGTTGTGCCTGCATGTGCCAGATATGAATATGGCTCAATATTTCTAAAAGATAATCAGTGTTTCAGTAATAATTACACACATTTTTGCTATCCATCTGCTTTGTGAGATACCGTGTGTGTGTGTGTGTGTGTGTGTGTGTGTGTGTCGGGGTCACTTAACATCTCTGTAGCACAGTTTCCCCATTTCTAAAATGGTAGTAATGTTACCTTGAAGGGATAATGAGTGGATGCATATAAATTATGTTGAAATCCTTGAATGAAAGGTGCTACAGGGAACAGAAGTGTCAGTTATAACCATACTGTATTGCTTGCATGAATTGTTTGCAAGGCCAGTAATTTTTACTCACGATCTGGAGATGTTTCTTGAAGTCATATCAATATTTAAGAAAAAAGGCTCAACTGTAAAATAAGGCTCCTATCCATTTTAAAACCATTTTTCTTGGCAAATATCTTCATTTTCATTATGAAAAATTACTGTTCTCTGGGAAGATATTGCTATTATTACTTATTTATTATTAGCTGCTAATGCTATTGGAGTAGAATTTTCTTTTGATACTGTGGAAAACATGAAACTGCCAAAGCCATATTTCATCAAAATTTGTGAGGGAAGGAAATAAAACAGTGTGACAGTTAATTACGATCATGGCAGTTGGACTGAAAAGACTGACTTGGCAGATGCTTCTTGCTGACAGTTTACCCCTACAAAGCCCTGACAGAAATGTCAGACCCAATAAAATCTTTCAGACTATGTGAGTGGAGTGATTTTTGTGTGGGAGTGTTCTGGCAGGGGGCTTTGGTATTTCAGGAACCCTTTACTTATAGAGAAGTTCAGAATCCTGATCTGCTTGAGCAGATATAAATTTTTTGATACCATCTATTTTGTTATGTCAATGAGTTTCACATTTGTTTCAATGTTAAATTATTTCCTTTTATAGTTCCTGAAAATGACAGAATCTCAAATTACTACTTTTACTGGAAGATTTTTAAAGCTCATACCTTTCGATTTTTATTATAACTTTTTTGGTAAAAAAAAAAAAAACAACAACAAAAAACTAGACCTTTATGTAGGTCTTGTCTATTATAATATGGTGCATACAATGGGCCACATTGTCTCCCTTCCAACCCCACCATGAAAAACTATGGGAAACTTTTCCCATAGAAATCTCAGTGATGATTCCCATGTAGAGATTACTCCTCAGCATGCTATTGGGTGGAGGGGTTCATATGGTGAAGCTGTGGGGTCTGTCCCCTAACCTGTTTATCTCCATAAGTTCAGAGTCATCTGTGCTGAGATGCTACCCTTGCCCATGGCAGCCCTTTCCAACTTCTCCCTGGCTTCCCAGCAGTGCAGTCCCAATGGATCTACCTGAGAGTAACCAAAGCATTACATTCTCCTTGAAATCCATCATAGTCAGTGTTCAAAACCTGGCATGGTCAGCTCACCAGTTGATACTTCGCAGGTAGATAAGTTGAATTCCATGTTTTACTGTGAGACTTGAGTGCCCTGCTTGCTCTGCATAAACATTAAGTTCCATGGTACATCTTGGCAGAGTAGGGGGTTCTCCTGGAGTTCCCTTACACTGTTCTGCAATATCCCAGGTGTCCATTGGGTTGCCACCCTCCTCTCCTTCCAAAAGGCTGACTTTGTGATGCTCCATATTTATTTGGCCAAACCCTGCTCAGTTTACCCCTATTATCTTCAGTAGGACTATTCATGTGAACAAAGCAAGAAGGATTAGGCCCATGGTTTGTGAATTCAAATTAGTCTCTTAAACCTCATTTGATTTGTCAGAGAGGTGTCATCTATGGGTCAGAGCACGGATCCAAGACCAGGAACTGCTGACTTCTAATCTCCGTTCTGACACAGACACTTGTGTATCTTGGGCAAGTCACTTAAATTCTCCCACCACCTGTAAAATGGGCACAGAAATATGTATCTACCTCATGGTTTTATTATGAGGGTTAATTTGTTAATGTTTGTATGGAATTCTTATAAATGCTAGGTGGTGGTATTTATTTTGCTATTACTTAACCATTTTTTTTCTTTTCAGATTTACTTTTTTGTCATGTGAGTGGTGTTATGCTTTCTATTATCAACCTACTGCACATATAATTTACTGTGACCCTAAATCTGTTTTCTTTGAAGTCAGTTGCAGCACTGTTTTCTGTGGGAGCAGCATTGGCCCTTCGTATGCAGAATAGTAAGCAGTCATTGTTCAGTAATTTTTCTGGAAAGTTGAACAGCAGAGTCGCTGTTGCTGAAATCAGTTAAGCATGATATAGTCCTTTTACGGATGTAAAAAAATGTAGTGGAGTTCGGCCTTCAAGTTATGTGGAAGCTTCAGGATACTATATTTAAAACAGATAAGAGGAAACAGGAACTTCATCATTCTTACAGGTATCTTCTTTAGGTGCTTTAAAGCATGTTTTGAGGCAATAAGTAGGTTCTTGGGTTGATTTTTAAGCAGTTAATCCAAAAGACACTGGTGAATCTTTCTTTTGATTTCTTAGAATTTACTTTCATTGAGCAATCCTTGTCTTCCACCTTCTTATCTACTACATTAGAGTTCTGATTCTGCAACTTGACTTTGTTCAGGGCTCCTGCACCAAGCCCCATTGAAGTCGACAGAGTTCTGTGCAGGCGAACTGTGAACCTGATCAATTTCAGGATCAGGGCTTCAATAAGTTTGAGTTAAAATGATACATGCTGTATTCTGCAAAACAACTCATTTTTACATCAGTCCTGCAAACGCCTCTAGGACTAAGGGTCTGTCTGTGTTTTCATTATGAATACTTGTTTACAAATTTCATTCATGAGCTGAATCTTTAACATCTCATTTTGGGGAGATATTTCTTTTTGAATTTAAAAAAATCTGTTCAGCTTTAAGTTTAAGAAGTGAAAAAATAGATTATCTCAAAAATGGCTTCCTTTTTTAAAAACTAGTTATTTAGCCTTGGAGGTGAATGTCTATTTATTTGAGAGGGAGATAAATAATAAGCATATCACGTACACAGTATAATGCCAAATGTCCATGGTGCTGTACAATGAGCTAGATGTGCCAAATAAGTACAGCCTGCAGTGTCTTGGCGGTGGTGGTGGTGAGGAAATGTTGGTGTCCGCAACCTTTTTTCCCCAAAGGTAGTGCTTATAAATATAACAGGGATGTTAAATTTATTTTAAACCATGGTTTTGGGCATCACCTGCACATACCCTATCACATAAAGTAAACTCCTCAGCTTGAGGTTCACCTCACTTATCTGATGCTGGGTATGGAGCCCTACCATCCCAAATGCATTTCTTTCCTTCCCACCGTCACCCAAGCAGCCACTCCTACAGCTCTTTCTTTGGGTATCTGTGCAAAGACGGCCACGTGCAACACCCATTGAAATCAGACTCCCATTAATTTAAACGGGCATTGTATGAGACTCCAGGAGCTGGGAGGAGGAAGGTAAATGGAGGTTAACCCCTTGTTTGTCATGGTACCAGTAGTGCCAGTACACCCTGCCACAGAATCCCATATGTTGAGCAGCATATGTGCTGCTTTGGTTGTCAATCAGTTAGCAGTGGTTAATTTTAAGACCTTGATGCAATATAAAATACATCTGTATTCTAGGAATCTCTCACTTCAGAATGTACATAGGAAATGGATCTTTCACTACTATTGAGGCCTAGAGTCTATCTGCCTGTCTTACACTAAATAGTGCCATTAATATATAAATACACCTCTACCCCGCTATAGTGCGACCCGATAGAACACGGGTTCACGTATAGCGTGGTAGCAGCAGGGCTCTGGTGGTGCTTTAAAGGGTTCGGGGCTCCGGTTGCTGTGGGGAGCCCCGGGCCCTTTAAATGCCACTGGAGCCCTGCCGCCGCTATCCCGTGGATGCGGCAGCGGGGCTCCACCAGCGATTTAAAGGACCATGGCTCCCCGCAGTGGCTGGAGCCCGGGGCTCTTTAAATCACCGCCAGAGCCCTGCTGCCTCTACCCTGATATAACGGGGTTTCAGCTATAATGCGGTAGGGATTTTCGGCTCTCCTCTACCGCATTATGGGGGGGGGGTAGAAGTGTAGTTTCACCTGACATACTTTGGAATTCATGTTATGAGTAAAGACATGCATAGTCATGCTCTCTGAAACCAATGGGCTACCTGCAGAGTTATTTACACTTCAGTGGGAGTAAGGGTGGCAGTATCTGGCTCCAAATTATTTAAAAAATAAGTGCTATACTGTAAGATTATTGTAAATGTGTAGAAAGTGAGTTAAAGAATTTTTGATGAAAAAATTAATCCATACACAGAAAGAATGACACGCAAACTGATAGTAATGCTTAATGCTTAGCTACTGCTTTACATTTTTCAGAGCACTGTACAAACATTAGTCCTATTTCATATATTTAAAAAGAACTGTCATTTTATTTTCCCAACATTACAAATGATTTAAAATTCTCAGGCAGTAATGAAGCTGCCAGATTTCTCTTACCCCCTTTTTTAGTTTGGAGTTCTGGGAATTTGTGGTGAGGGTAAGGCACGCGTGCACTCTCTCTCAAACTCTTAATTTTGACTGCCTTCATTCTCAGTCAGTTTGTTGACAGGAAACGAGTCTGTACCAGTACGTGCCTTTTGAGGACTGTTTCTGTGTAGCTATGATGATGAAATCAATGTGTGGAAGTCTGGTGAGGTGGGGGTGGGGCGCAGTCTGCTTGACTGGCCGTTGGTTTTGGCAATGTGTAAGCAGGATTGGAGGGCTAATCATAATTCTTTTGCTAACTGCCGCATGTATCAGAAGTCCAGGCAGCCTTAATGAGAATTGCCTGCATTAATTTGAAACCCTTGCTGGGAAATCATGGGAAAATGGAAAAATGCATACTTGTATGTCACCCTTCAGATTAACGGTTTAAGCAGCACTGGGGCTCCTTGGAGCACATGGTGATGATGCAGTTCTGGAGCAGCTGGTGGAGAAATCTCTAGCTATAAATGTATGCCTGTCTGCATTTTTATAGGATATCCTGTTAAGCCAAAAGAGTTTATTTACTGTAGAATACAGGCTAAATATGGTGCAATATGACTATCTAGTTCAATGAGTAAATACACGCAAATTCAGCACAGTTGTCTGTGTATCAGGCATTTTATGTTCAGACATTTTATTAATTTTTTTCAGCCACCTGTCTTTACCATACAATATTTTTCTTCTGCCTGTAGCATATTTCCTATCTAATGCCAAATAATAAAAAAAGACCACATTTCTTCATTGGGATTTGGTATCTTGTGCTGTTGGTCTGGTACCAAATACCATTGCCTTCAGTGGGGTTCTGCATGGAGGTAGGAGTTCATGCTGTTGGATTAGCGTACAGCAGGCCTGCACAACTTGTAAAGCGTCGAGGGCCATATTACTCCAAAGAAAACAGCTGAGGGCCAACCCCCACTCGGCCCTGCTGAAACACCCCACAGCATCCTGCAGCCCCCTCCCCCCTGAAACACATCCCCTGCCTCAGTGCGGCCTGGCCCCATGGACCCCCCCCCCCATCCTCCCGTGCCGCCCACCCTGCAGAAACAAACCCTCCTTCTCCTGCACCGCCCCACTGAAACAGCTGTGGGCCGAAAAGGAAGGTATGTGTGGGGGGAAAAGAGACTTTATTAAGAATTTGTCAATTAAAGCAAACAATTTTTTTAATGATTTTTTTTTTTTAAGCATCATCCCCCCATGAAATAAGGGAAGGGGAAAAGGGGGACACTTTGAAGGGATTTTCTGGGGCTATGAACTAAGGGGAGGGGAAAGGAGGGCAGTGTGAAGGTATTGGATGTGACTGTCCAACACACAAACACAGGGGTGGCAGGGAGCTGGGGTGTGGGCAGGGGAGGTCCCTGGACCAGGGAAGGGGGCAGCAGTCGGGGCAGGGCAGGTGACACACCCAGCTACCCCCCTCCCCCGGGGATTTCCTGGCTGCCCACAGACAGTTCAACCCCCTCCCTCGATCACTACGGAGGCTGCCCTGGGACCAACCAGCGCAGTAGCTGCCCTGCCCCCAACTGAAGCGGGGGCTTGAGGGGGGGCCTCAGCCCAGTCCCCCCCCGAGCTGCAGCTTGAGCCCAGGCAGGGCACCCCTCCCCTAGCTTGGCACTTACTGGCTCTGCCTCGTGCCCAGCGCTTCCCACCTCAGCGGGCCCCAGAAGTGATGCACCCGCTGTACGCCAGGTGGGGGGGAGTGGGAGATGGAGACACATGTGGTTTTGGCTGTTAGGGCGGTTGGAGTGCAGCGCGTGCGGGGCTGTGAGGCAGCCACACGCACACCCCCGGGCAGGGGACGACCCCAGCAGCCCCACCCCGCCGCTTGCCTGCGGGCTGCATGTTGTGCAGGCCTGGTGTACGGTATTGTGGGAGTGGGGAGAGTATGTTCTTAAGCCTTATGTACACATAGTATGTAGTTTGTAATTTAACTTTTCTTTTCACTCTTTGAAAACATTTGGGGATTTTGCCATCAATGAGATTAATTTAGATGCTGTTCAGTTACTTTCCAAGTCCACCTTGTCCATAATTTTTATACTTGGGATAAACATTGTCTCCATGCTGGGACTTGCAGCATAGATGTTCATATCAGGAGGGATACAATGTGCCCCCCCCCCACCAAAATAAGCACGTATTCCTGCTATTTTTTAAACCTCCAAACCTCTCCCGGTGACTTCTAGTTTCAGAGCATTTTCATGTGCAGTTTTCATTTAGGCACTGATCTTAGAGACTTTCATGCCTAATTGTATGTCTCTGAGTAAACCCAAGGGTGAGATGTTAAGCCCATGTATAAGTCTTTTCAGGCTGTGGGGGCTTTATTATTAAGATTAGTTTATTTTACAAAAAGTGACGCTAATGTATTTTAAAGATCTATTTCTATGAAAAGTATTTACTAACCTTCTGCAAACAGCTGTAGTATTTTATCACATTCTGCTCCTTTTAAATTGATAGGGCTGTGACCTCTGGGTCTGTTAGAAATGCACTCATTTCACTGAGGAATTTTTAACACTGCTGCAGCACAACAAAAAAGCTGACTAACAAACAAGTCCCTTCTCTAATATTTCCTAACAATCCCCTTGGCCCACCCCATTATTGTGTTAGGCAACATTTATTAAACCAAGAAAGAGATGTCTTCCAGATTCTGAATATCAACAATAAGTTAAAAATCCATTATTTTTCCCTTGAAAATTATAGAAACAGCAATAGCAATAACTGTTCTGTGAGTTATGATCTCTCCGACTCTAAAAGATTTATCAAGTGCTGTTCTCAAATGCATATTGCATCAGCAGTGGTGATGCATTAGTATGCATGCAGCATAAGATTGCAAAAAAATAAAGACATGCAGAAATTAAAAGTTTTATTGTATCTTGAAATCTGATATGATTTTTTTCATGTTAAATTACAATATGGCCAACAAATATTATTTGTGTGTGTGTGTGCGCGCGCATATGTGTACACAATCTAGTTATTTTAAATATTTTTTTTAAATTGTTGTAATGATAAGGCTCCTTCAGCGATATAAGTGGTGCTGGGGACAAAAGAGATGCTTACCAAAAAAAGAGGGATAAAATGAGCATCACTAGGAAGATATAAATAATGGAGAATAACATTTTAAAAAATATATTGGAAACTGTCCCTTTAAGTACAGGGAGACGGAGTGGCATGAAGTTATGAAGAAATGTAAGTTGTCTGTAGGGAGCAATCCTGTTATGGCAAGGGGGCTGATCCTGGATGATTTACTGTGTCTTTTACATCTTTGGTGGGCAAATCCTGTTTGATGATGGTCTGAGTTTTACCGTGTGCAAGAAGCAGGCCTTAATTCTATGATTTAAATTCTGTTATTTGGGGTCAGTAAAATTTTAGTCTCAACACTCTTTGGCTTTACTCTCCACCCTTTCCTCCCCCACCTGTTTAAACTTCTCAACTCTACTTGCAGAAGTTGTTCAGCAGAGGGAGCTTTTGGAATAAGCTGCTGATTTGTCTTTGCCTTCAGGAGACCCAGTATTTTGGCTTAGCTCAATAGAAAATCTCACCCATCTCAAAAAATCAAGAGTTCAGCGTCTGGTCCCAAGCCTGTGAATTTGTAGGCACAGCTTTGCTTCCATGCAGACACGTTAGGGATTTTTAAAAACACACTTTAATAATAACTAAACCTTTATTCTGATTTTGTTTCGGATACTGTTATAGTTGCTGACTTTTCTATTTCTTTTCTTTCAGGAGAGAACTGGCACTTGTTTAGTTTACCTCTTATATCTCTCGTATTATATTTTCATTATATGCAAAGATGATCTGTTGGCTTTGATATTAAGCTTCTTCCTTCTCTCTCTCTCACTCACACTTACACACACAAAATATGTATATGGCCCTAATGTTTCCTAGTTTTTATGTCTTAGTATTTTTTGGTAAAACAACATACCCCTAGTTCTTATAACATTTTTGAAATAAAGTATATTTCATGCTGAATTAATAATTTTACCTAGTATTGATGATGTCTTCAGACCAAAGCATAACATTTCAGAAAGGTTTTGTAAGTGGGATTTAAGTAACCATACAGTTTGTTCCTTTACTTTGCATTATGCAACATCTTTCTCTTCTATGTACATACATTTATTTGGGCAGAAGGCAGTTCGCTGATTGTACTATGAGTTAACCCAAGTGTATTGTAGTTAGCTTAAAAAAATTAGAAGCTGTAAAGAAAATACGAAATTACTTTTTTCTTAACATTTCTTTCATGTGTATTTAAGAGTTTTGGCATTGATTTTAGTGTGACTAGAATCAGTTCCCAAACTTCTTCAAATGCATAAAATGTTTTATGCCTCTGTTTTGGGGTTTAATGTGTTTGGGATTTCAAAACTTGACACTTGTATCTTTCTTTCCTTCTTTTCTCTTCTCTCTTCTCTTCTCCTGGAGAAACAGATGGATGAATTGTAAAGGCAGGAAATGTTTTTATGAGTTAGCTGGCTAGCGCTCAAATTGGTCTCATTTGATGGAGAGTGAAGTGAAAATATAGTGGGACACTGCAAAATGCAAAAGTACTTGTACTTTGTACTGCATAGGGTGGCATAAGTAGTCACCTAGGTAGTGGTAGGAACTGAGGTATTGTCTGTTTAGTTAGGAAGCCATGTGAATCCAGCTACTCCTACCTTAGAAGTATTTACACCAGACTATTTATATTGTGTGAAAACCTTGTCCAGTCCGCCGTGGCAGGGTAGTAAGTGACAAGCCCACATGTTTTTATGAATACTGAGAAATCTTTTGAAGAGCTAATTCTGGAATATAGCCTTAACTAGTTTACATGATTTATGTTATTTTTTCCCTCAACTACTGAAGATGAAAGTGAAGAAATCAGAAAGCTATTCTATAAAGTTGAAAAAGTGTTTGTTTTTTTTATTTTGTTTTTGTTTTGATGGTTTTACAGAAGCGTAAACCCTTTCTCATTTGGTAATTATCTGGGAAGGGAAAACTAATGCTGTGGCATTTTTGTTAATCAGGTCTTCAGGTGCTGGGAATGTAGCAGACCGTGTCTTGGCTCAGCTGTTAACAGAAATGGATGGGATAGAACAGTTAAAGGATGTGACAATTTTGGCAGCTACAAACCGACCAGATATGATAGACAAGGTAAGAATAGTTGCATTGTGGTATATACGGTCTCTTATGAAAACCAGCTTCTGGAATAATTTGATTCTCTTTCAGTGTTTTTCCCTAATTCTCTAATCCAGTTTCTGTTTAAGGGAAGATGTTTGAAAACAGAGACAAAGGAGGAGGAAAGGATTATGTCTGCATTTCCTTTTTTTGTTACATGAGGCTTAGTGAAAACAAAAATATTGTGCAACATCCTTAAGTATCAGTTTCTGAAAAAAAAATCTTTTAAATCAAGCTCACAGGATGTTTGTAATATTTCTGTAGAACCACTTGTGTCTATTTTGCTCTTATAGTGTTTGTTTATGAAGGAGTTTGCTGGACTGCTGGTTTCATTAGTTATTTCCTTTGAAAATATTTAGTAATCAGTGCTGCTAATTCAGCTCATTTCCAGCCATAGCTGTTCCAGGTGTAAAACATTACAATTTCTCTTTAGATACTGATTTGTTTATAGCTGGATAATAATTACACCTCATTTTACATTTTGAGAAACTTAAATCTGTAGCTTACTGCAAAAAAACAAAAACAAATCCCCCCCCCAATCACTTTAAAACAGTCCACAGCCATGTTCTCCTGTCAGAGTAAAACACACTGGAATGGACTAAGTTTGAACTGCTTTCCTCTAAGAAGCATTTCTAAGTGGTGGTCCTTACTCAAGGAAGTCTTTGCTTGCTTGACTTTGGCTCCAAAAAACACAACTCTCTATCACTTGTGTCCAAGAGACCTTCAACTGATGGCGGTTATCATTAAAGCTTTTTTATACAATTTGTGTGTTAGCCTCTAGGGTAGAGCAGGTCAGGAATTTTCCCTCAAATAAATTTCAGTTGAAAATGTCATTTCTAATTGAAATTATCTGTGGGAGTTTTTTGATTCTTGCCAAAAATATTAATTTTCTGTTGAGAAAATTTAAACTAAATATTTCATTTGGCATCAGGTCAACCTGAGTTGAATCTGACAAATCTGAATGTTTGAAGAGAAACATTTCCTTTTGGGTCAGTTTGATGTTATTTTGTGGTCACCTGCACTGCCACAGTGCTTCCTAGAAGTTGAAGCTTTGGGCGCCTCATGCCCCTATTTCTCTCTATGCGCCAGACTCATTGGCTGGACTCCCATTATGCACCATGGTCTCCCCTCTGGTTGGACTATCTGTTCAGCCAAAAATTCTAGTATTCAAGGTTTTGTCCCAATTTGGGAAAATATCAAATTTTGAAATATTGAAATTTCCCCATGGATGGAAATCCCAATTTTTGACCAGATATTCTATAGAATAGTGGTTCTCAACCAGGGATCCGGGGCCCCCTGGGGGGCTTCAAACAGGTTTCAGGGAGGCTGCCAAGCGGGGGCAGTGTTAGACTCACTGTGGCCCAGGCAGAAAGCTGAAGCCCCCACTGCATGGAGCTGAAGCTCGGGCCTCTGAGCCCCGCCACTGGGGGCTGAGGCCAAAGCCTGAGCAGCTTAGCTTTTTGGGGGCCACAGGCAATTGCACTGCTTGTCCTTAAGACCGGCCCTGGGTTTTAGAAGCAGAAAATCAGTTGGGCACCAGTGGGCTGTGGAGTTTTTATAGTATGCGGGGGGTGGGGTGGGGGGGCAGCTCAGAATGAGAAAGGTTGAGAACCCCTGCTCTAGAGCAACATAATCACACTTGAGCAAGACATTCCATTCAGAAGAGGGCAGTACTACACAAACATGCTAACTACTAAATGACAAAAACGAGGAGTCTCTAAGGTGCCACAAGGACTCCTCATTGTTTTTGCTGATAGACTAACACGGCTGCCACTCTGAAACCTACTAAATGACAGTAAGCAAAACTCATCCTTGAAATTAGCCTTCTCTAGCAGCTGGCTGTTAAACCCAACAAGCAGCTACCAAACTGTAATATTAATAACTGCGCAGGACTTCTGTTAGTAGCAATACAGCATTCTGCAGCTACAACCTCTGCTGCAAAAGCAGACCTCTATCGCGTGGACTGAAGGATTTTAAATTTAATTTGGTTTTGTTCTAATGTCACAGTATGTAGTGCTGGTCCATGCACAGATCTGTTTGTACATCCACTTCTTGGGAATAGTTTATTTTAGTTAGCTGCTGCTGCAGAACCAGCAGAGGGAGGAGGAGATATACTGCTGAAGACAGGAACCAATGAAAGGAGACGTAGATCTATTTAGAAATTAGCCAAAAGGTTGAAACTTTACTGAACTTGAACAAAATTTCACCTACAGGCAATAAGGATGGAAGGTGACGAAGCCCTTTACGATCCCAGACTTCCCTCAGTTTTGCCATTTCTGGCAAAGTGCAAAATAAATGGCTCCACTGAACAGAATACTATGTAAATACCTGTAGTAGAAACCCTGGAGTAGCGTTGTAGATGTTCTGGTGGTTGAGAGGAAGAATTCTGTTCCCTTATCTCCATGAAAGTCACATATACAGATCCCATTTAGCTGAGATTGGAATTGGGTGACAAGGATTTTCCTCTTAGTGAGGGAAAGGGTTTTCAGCTTAATATAATTTAAATGGAAGGGTTGCTGTTAACTATTAGCTTTTCTTCTTTTGTCCTGTGTAATTTGGACTGCTACTTCAGTAAGTTCTTACTTTAACTTCAAAATACTAGTTTGTGTATTTGCTGTTACCACTTGTCAGTGAAAATGCCTAGAAGCTCTTGATTTTGCCAACAGATAATGAAGAGGGAACACAGGCCCATTAAGTTATAGTTTGTTCTGAATAGAAAAGTTCCCTGACTGCCTTACAAAATTTAAAATCTATGAGAAATGGATAAGACTAACTTTTTTCTTACATTATTTTTTAAATACAAATTATGCTTCTCCTACCTCCTTTTATTGCTGTTTTTACAGAGCTGTATCGTTGTTATTTATTAATTATTACTGGATTGGACAAAAGGAAAGACAAGGGAGAAAAAATGATAATTTAAATATTTTGAAATGATTTTATTTTCCTAGGTTAAGAAACTCTCTTAAAAGGGCTGTTTTATAGATAGATATAGATTAGAATCTTGCTGGTCTATACTGACTGTGGAGGGGGAGAGAAATCAAGTGCAGCGGAATGAGGTTTGAGAACCAGTGAGTCAGTGTGGCGGTGTTTGTACAGTGGAGCTGGAAATTGCACGTTCCAGCTGCAAAGTAAACATACCCGTACTATCTCTGATCAAGCTAGCACTCTCAAAGTAGCAGTGTAGCTGCAGCCGCACAGGCAATGAGATGCGCTAGCTACCTCACGTACAATCCTATCTGAAATTCTAGGCACACTGGAAGCACAACTGTTAGCCATGCAGCCACAGTTACACAGCTATTTTAGTGCACTAGATGGATCAGAGCACAGATATGCCTACCCAAGTTGGAAATTACACGTCCAGCTCTAGTGTACACATTCCCACAGTGACATCATGCTGCCTACAAGTCAAGTAGGTTGCACCATTATTCTACTCTACCCCAGGAGTTACAGATGCTTACGGTGGTTGCTCTTTCTCTTCTCTGGAAGGGAAAAGAGAGAGCGTGAACACTATACTGAGGCCCAGAATAGTGATGTTCTTAAAGTAACAACTGGAAAATCTTGCAATGTGGATTTGTGGTTTACATTAGGATTAGTCAGTTTCTATATATGCCTTTAAAAACTTTAAAATATGAATTCGTTTTTAAATATTCAATAGTGTAATCACATATTTCTAATCAATAGATGCCTTTCTCAAGCATTCATATGATAACTGTATGTTCATTTTAATGTGTGTTCCTTATATACTGTAAAAAGTCACAAGTACAATGCACATCTGTTCTTTGCTTTGGTGTTTCAGGATTGAGGAATATTGTCAGTTTTACTGGAGGTTCTATTCTTAGCTTTGTGAAGAGAGTAAAGTTTGGAAGGTATTTATGATGTGTCTAAATATATTAACTTAACAAAAGAGTAAACATAAATCCGGCATGTTTCTATTACGTAGTTTCTTCTCTATCTATTAATATACAGTTTATGGTTCTTTCATATAGTTTGAGACAGACTTTTGAGAATATAGAGTGCAAGTAAGTAGAAGAGTATTTTTCCTCAGTCTAATGCAGGCTTTGCTGTCATTGTGAATATGGATATCTGAGCTCTCTTATTTGCACATATTTTTAGCCATCCATTTAACTGTAAATGTGGTTGGTACTTGTGACATACATCTATTAATTATAATAATTTCTTGGACTATCACCATGGTACCTAAGCACTATTGCCAATAACCTCACCGCCACATTTAAGACTGTGTGAGACATTTTAACCAACTTTATTTCTTATTCACTTCTCACATGATGCTAAGGTTGTTCTGGGGTGGTTGCTACTTTCCTCAGAGAAAATGTCTTATTTTACATACCTCTATTGTTCCTGTATTTTTTCCCATCTAATAAAAATTGCTCTTCCTACATTCACACATATGATGGGAACAAGATGTTCAGAGCATTTATTGAAGGTGCTGATGAAACAAAACACTGTTATGAATAAATAATAATAATAAAATCCTTCCTGTTGTGCAACAGATAAGTTTAGTTTTCACCACCTGTGGTGTCTGAGGAACAGCTGTAGGAATAGAACTGATGAGACAGATGTACAAGTATGGGAAATGATTTTAATTCATGCTGACTTCTAGGCTCAGGGAATAATTTTTGGGGCCTAAAACTTTTTAAGACCTTGTGTACTCTTATTCTACCTAAAATTAAATGTTTTAAACAGACTTGTAATTGAGTGTGCACAGTCTTTCCAGCGTGCTCTCTACCAGATTTCCTTGGAAGGTAACCTATGTGTTTTTCCTCTTTGGTATTCGCTAATCTAAACCAACTTGCTTCTGTATCATGGAGTCTCAGCATACCCAGGGTTTTAGTGTAGATCTTAACTCTAGAGATGAGAAGGGTGGATTGCTATTTTTGTCACATGTCCCATGCAAATATCTTCTTCCTCTTGAGCTGTATGTCAATCTCCATTAGCAAGGGAATGCTGAAGCAAGACATTGTTAGATCCCTAGGGAGTTCAGTGAGTGTTTCAGCACAGGAAGTGAGATGTGTGTAGCTGAGAAATCAAATAGTTTTACCTCCTGCTGGGTCAAATTTGAATGTCAAACACATTAGATTTGCTGTAAAACACAAGGCGTTGAATGAAGGGATGGTCTGTGTTCTGGGATGGCACCCTGGGGCTTTTAACAGCCTTACTCTCCCTTATCATGGAGTGCAGAAAAGTTGCATCCTCAAGTGTGTCGTTTGCATAAGAATGACAGGATGTGATGGGACAAATGAAGATTAATGAGATGATGTGATTGATGATGAACTGGATTTCATCAGTGTTGAGAAGCTGGGAATGGACGATAGGATGGATCACTTGATGATTCTGTTCATTCCTTCTGAGGCACCTGGCATTGGCCACTGTTGGAAGACAGGATACTGGGCTAGATGGGCCTTTGGTCTGACCCAGTTTGGCCATTCTTATGTTCTTATGCTTTAGAGCAGTATAAAACTGAAATTGTAATGCTGCACAAATAATGCAATGAATGCCAAAGAACTGGGAGTTTATATGTGCTTTTTTTAAAACTGTAAACAGGCTGGAAGAATATAGGTTCAAATATAAGATTTCTTGCATGCTGCTCATGAATATGCTCTAAATATGCCAGTACAGAGGAACATTTTCCTCCTTTTTGTATTTTTATTTAGCCCTAAAAACTTTTTTACTGAAAACATTGGGACCAAATTATTCTTTGGAGTAGCTTTACCACCCAGGGTTGAATTTATCTCATTTAGTTAAAAAACATGTGTATGCAACCCACTGTTTTGATCATGTGAACAAAATAAAACTGCAGCATGTGTTGTCCCCAAAAACTGCCAACAGTGACGAAATGGAATAAAACTCTTTCCCCACAATCCTGTTTGATCTTGCGTGGTTTTGGAGGGACCTTTTTGGTCAGAGGGTTCATAGAATGGTTTACAAAGTTGGTCTGACCCTCAAAATGTTGATCACTGAGTAGCTATGGGACAGCTCTAATTCAAAGTGGTTTATTTTGATGAAAATAAAAAGTACATTATATGGCGGTTTGGCAGAATCAGTAAAGAAATTTTTAATTTCTGGCCTGTGGCAAAAGAAAATAATCTTTCCTCTTTAGAAACTTCAAAGTTCTGCCTTTCTTGAGGCTTATGGAAGAAATTCAAATATTTAGGTTTGCAGTTTTATGAGTTAAAGGAAATAAAGAATCTTGCATATTTATTAGTTATTGTCTGGAAATATGTGTGTTATTAAAGCAGATGATACTGTAAGCATGTTTACCAGTCAGATTTGCTGGCATAAATTACAATTCCTATCACAGTATACTCATTTATTTGTGTATTTGCCTATTGGTGACTTTAGGGCCTGCCTTGTACTCTTCATCTTGATCACACACAAATGTCTCGTTTATGTAATGGCTTCAACATGATAGGATTACAGTTGCCTTGGGTACAAAGAAAAGTTGAGCTGGGCTTTGTACTTTGTGTATTCTACACACGGCACCCCCTAATTTGATGGGGACAGAATCATAAAGGAGAACTTCAGGTTTCATTTAAAATAAAAATAAATCTTTTAGTCCTAGTCTTTACAGAGACAGCCTTGAAGACATAATGTAAACCGACTGCTAAGGTTGAAACTATGAAGTTATACTTGACTTCTGTAGGATTCTGGGGGAATCTAAATATTCTGCCTAACAATGCCCTTACACACAGGGTTGGATGAAAGGCTCGGCACTATAGCTTAGTGCTCAGGGCCCCAATGCTTACAGTGATATGGCTATATCAGAATGTAAACTTACTTTTTATTTTCTAAAGATAAGCTTCTCGTCTTCATGATCACGATGAAAACCTTGGAAACATGAACCAAGTGTAACGGATGCAGCGAGGCCTACTGTGAGCCTGAAAAATAACTGAGAGCTGCTGCCTTCATTTTACATGACTAGGGCCCTACCAAATTCCATTTTGGTCAATTTCATGGTCAGAGGATTTTAAAAATCATAAATTTCATGACTTCAGCTATTTAAATATGAAATTTCAGGGTATTCTAACTAGAGGTCCTGACCCAAAAAGGAGTTGTGGGGGGCTGCAAGGTTACAGGGGGGGCGGGGAGGGCGTGTGGTACTGCTTTGCTTACTTCTGCACTGCTGTTGGTGGCGGTGCTGCCTTCAGAGCTGGCCAGCCAGAGAGTGTTGGTTGTTGGCCAGGAGCCCAGCTCTGAGGGCAGAGCCGCCGACAGCAGCAGTGCAGAAGTAAGGATGGCATGGTATGTGTGCTGCTGCCTGCAGAGCTGGGCCGTCAGTCTGAGGCCGCCAGTATCAGCCGCCAGCTCTAAAGTCAGCAGTGCACAAGTAAAGGTGGCACGGTATAGTATTGTCACCTTTACTTCTGTGCTGCCTTCAGAGCTGGGCACCTGGCCAAAAGCCACTGCTCTCAGGCCTCCCAGCTTGGAATGCAGTGAAGAAGTACGAATGACAATACTATGACCCTCCCCCTAAAATAACCTTGTGACACCCCCCCACCCCTTGCAACTCCCTTTTGGGTCAGGACCCCCAATTTGAGAAACACTAGTCTCCCCCATGAAATCTGTATAGTATAGGGTAAAAGCACACACAAGACCATATTTCACAGTCTGATTTCATGTGTTTCTCATGGCCATGAATTTGATTAGGCCCTATATATAACCGTAATAAGACCCACTGCTTGGGAATCCCTCAGCACCTTAGAATCATACAATATCAGGGTTGGAAGAGGCCTCAGGAGGTCATCTAGTCCAACCCCCTGCTAAAGCAGGACCAATTCCCAACTAAATCATCCCAACCAGGGCTTTGTCAAGCCTGACTTAAAAACCTCTAAGGAAGGAGATTCCACCACCACCGTAGGTAACCCATTCCAGTGCTTCACCACGCTCCTAGTGAAAAAGTTTTTCCTAATATCCAACCTAAACCTCCCCCACTGCAACTTGAGACCTTTATTCCTTGTTCTGTCATCAGGTGCCACTGAGAACCATCTAGAGCTCCTCATTCTTCTCTTCTGCAGACTAAACAATCCCAGTTCCCTCAGCCTCTCCTCATAAGTCAAGTGCTCCAGCCCCCTAATCATTTTTGTTGCCCCTCTGCTGGACTCTTTCCAATTTTTCCACATCCTTCTTGTAGCGTGGGGCACAAATCTGGACACACTACTCCAGATGAGGCCTCACCAGTGTCGAACAGAGGGGAATGATCACGTCCCTCGATCTGCTGGCAATACCCCTACTTATACAGCCTAAAATGCTGTTAGCCTTCTTGACAACAAGGGCACACTGTTGACTCATATCCAACTTCTCATCCACTGTAACCCCGAGGTCCTTTTCTGCAGAAAGAGAATTCTGTGTGAAGAGAAGGAGATGGGTGTAGCCTCGTCAAGCCCTCATTAAAGCAGATATACTCTGGCTACTGAGATAAGTATTGCAGGCGTGGTCCCCCCTGCTGTTACTCTCTCCCTCTCTTAGGTAAGATAGAATTCCATTTGCCCCCTGTTAATCCTGTATGGCTGTTGCTGTGTGGGTAGGGTCCCTACTGCTGCTTCTGGGAGTTGGCAGTCTGACCTAGTGATCAGAGACACAGTCTGGCCCCAGAGTCAGGAAGCAGGAATCAATCCAAGGGTCAGAGTCAGGGGTCCGAGCTAGAGCCAGTAAGCGTAGCCAAAGGTGAGAGCCAGAGTCAGAAGCTGGGCAAGGGGAGCTGGGCTGGTGTGGGCTAGAACAGGGCAGGAGCAGACTGTGGCAGGATGGGAACGAGGGAGGCACGGGTGATCGCAACTGCCGGATCTAAGCATTGAACAGTCAACAAGCTGTTGCCAAGCCTAAATGTAGACCTGTTGGCTCTTTTCAGCCATTTGTGCAGGCTGGCCTATCAGGCAATTCTGCTGCAGTCCAGTTGGGCTCATTAACATGCCTGAGGGCTGAACTGACAAGGCCCAGGCTCAACTAAGGGAGCTCAACCCAATAGTTTCTGAAACTGAGAAGAGTAGAGAAGCTGCTGTTGCGAGGCCGGCCATTCATGTGGTTTGAAGCAGGACGGTCCTGCTTTTGTGCAGTTAGTGCCCTGTCCGGTACAGGTATAAAACTGGATGTGGTCTTGTCTGGTATGCATGAGGATGCCATGTTGAAGAGTGTGCTACTCAGCCCCTGCTGGTATGACCTCATGAACTCTGCTTGTGATGTCATGCTGGTGGGGACGAGACTGTGTGCTCTTCAAAATGGCATTCTTTGTGGACCATGGCCTTGCATGCACAGTGCGGGTGAGGTCATGCCAGCAGGGGCGGGGTGGCATGCTCTTCTAAATGGCATCTTCCATGTGGAGTGACCTCGCATGCAATCTGGGAGTATTGGTGTCGTGCAGGAAGGGGCAGGCTCATGCCATTCCCAGAAGTACCAGAATGTCTGATATTCCGGGTACGCATCAGTGGCCACTCTAGCTGTCGCCCTTGCCTCTCTGAGAGGGAAACGGACCTCCTGTCACTGTCACAAGGGACCATATTTTGTGGTATGCTTAGGGCCCTGGATTGCCTATTGCCCATTCCTTCACGCAGTTTTTTTTAAATTGTAAAATGAGTCTGAAGTTTGGCATGTATGTCAACCAATCATCTTGTTAACTTTTTTGAGAATATATAGGCTGCCTCTGCCAACTGGTGTGACAGGAATTGGTTACTTTTAGAGGGAGGCAGTGTTGCAAGGCTTAATGGTTGCAGTGTGTTTTCAGATATTTGAATGAAAAGTGGTAGTAAAGTGAAATATGTTTATACCCTAGGTTTGGTCCTGTTAGCTTACTGAAGCAGTCTAGTATGTGTGCTTGCCTTATTTTCAACTTTCTGGGGAATGAAGTTGTTTGTTTGTTTGTTTTTTTAAGTTTGCAAACCGTTTAGACCAACTGATACTGAACAGCTGACACCAGTTTTCACGGGGCTTCATAGGGGTTATGTCACTAGCATATGGCATGCTGGGATGCAATTCAGAATGGAAACCAGCGAGTCTAAACACAAGGACTATACACGCCCACCCCCTCAAATTAACTATTTTTAAAAAAATTGTTTAATGATTTTTTTGCTATTTGGGGACATTTAACTTATTCTAAAATGTCAGGATTAAATACATTTTGTAGGTCACCCTTTCAATCAGACAGCAATGAATGCTTACATCATTTTGCCCAGGTGCAGCATGGTTCTTTGAAATAACTGAAGATATAAAATTTCTTTTGAAGATAAGATTGTTCTGCAGCATATAATAAATTTTAAGAAATTGAAGCTCTCGGGAGAGACATCAAAATACATGCTGTGGAAGAGAGTATCAAATATTAAGAACTTATTTGCTTCAAAATCTTGGCACACTCACAAGTTCCTTTCTCTTCTCTCTATTCCCGTTTGCTTTCTGTGGTATTAGTTTTAGTCAGTCTTGTTGTACATGACATTCTCAGCCGCCATGAGCAGCACTATGCTCTGAGAAGTGGCTATTTCTTAAGAGGTGTTACATTGCCATAGTTAATAGATGTTGATTTATTTAGGTGTTAGAGTGTGTGAAGATTATCTGTAGAATTAAAACTGAAGCAAGAGAAGGATTTAAAGTTGTTTCAGAAAAATGGTCTGCCAAACTTGAAATGAATGTCAATTTGAGGAAATATTGGTTCATCCCATCTACCCATGGGAGCACGTACATGCTGTTTACTGTTTACACAATTAAGCTGCAGTTCTACAGTGGGATTGGCCAGATGGCCTCCTCAGCCCATGCAGAATCCCACTAACCCACATAAGACTATGCGATTGCAGTGACATTTGGTTTCCACAGGAACGTGTGATATTTTTATTTAAATTAGGAATTGTGTGTTGAGATTCACTGAAGCATTTAAGTTGTTACCAGTGGAAACTTTGTTTTCGTACAAGTATGGCTAATAAATATTTCCAGGTGTGCAAAAGTGATTTTTGTTTCTAACTATTTGATTGTCAGAGTGTGGAGAGCTGAGCAGTAAATCAGCCTTAAGGCTGCTAAAATATAACCCTCCCCAAACCTCACTGGTGACAGTTGAAGAGCATGGTGACTTTTTCACTTAAGATTTATTAGTTACCTGAAAAGAGAGGGTGGAGGTAAAACTTGTTGGGCTGCATATTTTCTCTTTTAAGAGAGATAATATAACTCTAGGATAAATTGCTTTATTTTGTCTGTGAAAACATGCATCCAGATAATGCATGTAAAATATACATACAGATAATAGTTTGAATTGATAGAGAATAGAAAAGTAAATATGCATGCTCTTATTCTTTATAACAGATAACATTCCTTACATTGAAGCAGTCATGTATTTTAGCATTGCTAATGCTTTCATAATCTTTTGCACAATACATGGTGGAGAGCTAATTTGAAGTGATCAAATCCTTTCTAGGAGTAGGTACCAAACATATTTATTTCATCAGGATAAGTGCAAAGGAGGAAATTTTCTCTCAGACATACATTTCATCCTGCCAAGTGAAGGGCATAATGTGTGACAAAGACCCAAAATAATTATTCATTCAGGAAATTTAAAATGCTGTGGGATTAATTCCTTCAATGTAAATAACTCTTTCTGCAACCTCAGTTCAGTGATTTATGATGTAAATGGTTTTTCCAACAATAAAATTAAAGGGGACACCAAATTCGTGTGGAACACAAGTAACTTAGAGACTGAAATGAACCATGTTCCTTGAAGTGAGGTGCTCTTGGTGTAAAACTGGAGTTAACTGTGGATTTATTGAGAGTGTTATTTTTTTAAGGAGTTTCGTAATGCTGTAAATGTGCATACTGGGGGGGGGTTAGCTAATTTTTCATTGTGATTATAGTGGCAATAGAAAAGCTTTATTTCAAGTAACTTACGTTTCTTGAACTGAGTTTAACATACCTACAAAGTTAATGGTAAGCAACTACAACCATTTTTCCTGCATGGATATATAATAATTTAGTTTTATACTTTTAATAACTTGGCAACTAAAACACTAGGATACATATATACTTTAGCTTTCTCCTCCTCCCCTCTCCCTCTCACTTCATCATCATTATGGTACCTTTCTTTTAGGGTAAGAGTTCAGATGAACAGTTTTTTTCCAGAACCATATCAGTGTGGTGCCATGGACCAGTTTGTATGGTAGAATGCTGTGTGAATGGTCAGAGCCTTGGTCACATTTAATCTGGGATGTTGAGTTTTATGGCAGAAAGATTCAACTTCAGCCAGGTTTGTTTCACAATCTGTCTATTAGATGGCATAAGTCTTTTTATCTGATAAGCTTCATTGACTAGAGATAACGAGTTGAGCAAGAGTTATGTTCCAGAGAGACTTGTTTTTTTAAGTATTTATTGGAAAATGAAGTTGAAACAAATGTTATCACAGGCCTGGTAGTTCAGAGAAGACATACAAAGAAGGATACAGTAGCTGCAAATTGTGGTAGGTGCGTTATAGCCACAAAGGCACTTAGGGCTCAGTTTTCAGTTGGGCTTTTGCCCAGCTTCCCTTTTTGTGGATGCAAAATATACACTAAGTTTATATTTGCAAACAAAAAAAACTACATTAAAAGAACATTATCAAGTTTGCAAAATCAAGCTCTCAAAAGTTAGGAAATGATTTTTTAGGAACAAAGTTATGAAAGTTAGGAAATGCCTATGTGCAAAAGAGACACATCCCTGATACAAATGCCACCCTCGGCTCTGCCAAGTTTCAAGTCCCTTCTCCAAAGCATGGGGACATGAGAGCTTTTCAAAGAAAAGGTCTCTGCAATTCTTTAGCCTGGACAAAAACAATATATTTTCCATAGCCTTATTCTTGGAAATTGCTAAACCATTTTGGCTTAGAATTTCCAGAAATATTTAGCCTGAGGAAGAAGTCTGACATGAAAAACTTGAGTCCAAAAGATTAAAATTTGGCAAAGTTATAAGCCACTGGAAAGGGTCTTTTTATGGGAAGTGTCAGTGTTGGACAAACTTAATAGGCAGTGTTTCCAGCCCTGCCTGCAATACAGCACTTAAAATAAACTTGGAACTCACAGTGAAACAGAATGTCCTGAATTGTTTCAGTGCCCCCCAGAGTGAATATTTTAATAATAGTTATAACAGATTTCCAGTTACAAAGATGACGACTTATGGGGGTGGGAGGGCAGTGATGAATTCATATAAGGTTTCCCTACATATTAACACAATATAAGGCACTGATTTTAATATTTGTTTATAAAATCCTCCAACCCTAAACAAAATAAATCCAGTATTTCCTTGTCAGTGATGTGAAAGAAAGATCCTGTTTCCTTCACTAATAAACAGTTGTGAAAAGCTATAGGGTCTAGATGACACGATAGTTCTTTCAGCAAGATTAACTTTTAACAAATCAGCTTTTTCCTGAAAGTTAACTAGTGGTTTTGTGTCTTAGTTGATTGTAGTGCCTTTGTAGTTTACAAAATCTTGATAAAGAAAAACCAAAACAATTTTCCATTAGTTCATTTTTCACAATGAAGAATCTCTGGCCTAACATTTTATTTACTTAGCCCGTGATAAAAGCCTTGCATACATAGGATGTCAATTGTTTATGGATGAGACAGAAGTAGAAATACTTTGTTTATAAGATATTTGTGTGTGTGTGAGATCTATCAATATAGATATCTATATCAATATACATTAGTGTGTGTTCAAGAAGAGCAGATTCTTTCTTCAAGGTCTTAATGTTTGTTTTTTAAAGAAAATTAACATGTAAGTGAAGTACAGGAAAACTGATTTGTTGAGTAAAGAGAAAAGGGAACAGTAAAGAGGACATGAAGCCATTTATTTGTAAAGTATCATTTACATAAGTTTTGTAGGGCAGCAACTATAATTGTAAGCAGGAGCCCCAGGTTTAGGCCTTTATTAATGTACTATATAAAGACTTTCAGATAGAACAAGATGACAGTGCCCCATGACAAATGCAGATCAAGAGGTGTTCCACTGAACTCCTTGGAGTGCCTACATATTTATTTACACTTATGTGAGAACAGAATCTGATGCTGTAATTCGGTAACAAAAGCTGATAGAGGTGAATTTATGTGGTTTGCTCTGGATAACTGTGCAACTCAGAGAATTGCAGAGTATCTGGGTTGTTAGGTAAATTTTCAAATAGCTAACCATCAGAAGACTGTCAAAAGCACAGATTAATGAGCATGCAAGGTGAACTGGAAGGTAACTGTTCAAAAGTCCAATGGATGCTTCAGCCCAAAAAAATGGAGAGGCTAAAAAATAGTCAGCAGCTCTTCTTCCTTTGTGAAGAGTCCAGATTGATATTCCTTATCTGGGTTATGTCTAAGGACTCGTCTACACTGGGGAGGGGTGTCAAACTAAGATACGCAACTTCAGCTATGCTATTTGCATAGCTGAAGTTGAAGTATCTTAGTTTGACTTACCTGGCCGTCACAGCAATGAGTCGACTGCTGCGGCACCCCCATCAACTGCGCTTACTCCTCCTGCCAAGGTGGAGTACGGGTGTTGATTAGCGGGTCAATTTATCGCGTCCAGACAAGACGTAATAAATCGATCCCCAGTACATCAAACAGTACCTGCCGATACGGTGGATAGTATAGGCATACCCTAAGACACATTCTTATTTAATTGGACATACTGATTTACACTGAATTACTGTTTTACAGTTACAGTTTGTTTCCTCCATGGTAAATTAAGGCTTGAATTATGAAAACGTATCCCAGGATATTTATTATACCTGTGGGAAAGTATTTATTATCCTGGATTTTGGTTTAACAAAAATTCTTTCCTTTCTTATGAGTTGTTTGTACCTCTAAAGTGCTCTAGAATGTTCTCTTAACTCATTGTTAATGTGCATGGTTCTATGACTAGTGTGTGACCATCAGTTGTACTATTTCTTGGCACTGATGAGTATCTCTCTTGCTAAATATTTAAAATGTTTGCTTGCATTGTATTTCTAAATAATTTAAACCTAAAATTGAATTTCTTCTGCCTCTACCAACCAGTAATTCAAATAAGATATATGTGCAATTTTTCCACTGATATCCACATTTTAATGTATAACTGACATTTTTTAAAGAGCGGTGTTGAAGATTTTCGTTGGCAAAGTGATTTGAAATGAATAGAACTTTCATGCGTCACTACTTAACTTTTTCCCAAAGAGTTGGATAATGGTGTTTAAATAGAGTATGGAAAGCAAACAAATAGGGGAGCTTCCTGCTGGAACACTGTGTTAGCTCTCCAGCAGGCTACAACCTTCGCTGACTTATGCAGACCTACATAGGAATAAAATCCTTCCTTTAATGAAATCTGGTAGCAGGTGTAGTGCCATACATGACATTGCTAAGAGAAACGAAGGCAGTTTCTCCAATCAGCGTGACTCTGAGACAAGTACATTCAGCTAAACGTATGACCTCCTTCATAACTAATGAAGGCCCTTGAATTTCTCCAGGTGATAAGTTGCCTGAGTCTTTGAAGCATTAATACTTCTATGCTTATTATGAAGCCCGCAATCCAAATGCCACCAGTGTTCAGGGTGAAAAGTTAATGTGTTGTAAAAACATATTGTAGCAATCCCCACCCTCTGAAATTCAAACAGAGTAAAACAAACAAGGTATTCCTATACTAAATGAAGGAGAGAAGGGAATGAGGATTGGAATATTCTAGGATTGGAGTAGGTTCTGCGGGAAGATGATGGTGAACACTCATATTGCTGCCACCACTGCTGCCTCCTTTGGCAAACATCAAGAGGAAACTGATCTTTCTTCGAGTGATTGCTCGTGTGTATTCCACGGTAGGTGTGCGTACTGGCCACATGCACTGGTGTCAGAAGTTTTTCCCTTAATAGTACCCGTACTGGGGGAGCACCGCTGCGACCCCTGGAGTGGCGCCTCTATATCACGCTATACGGGGAGCCGCGTGCTCCCTCCATCCGCGGTTCCTTCTTGCTGCCGGTGAAGGTAGTCAGAACATTTTGCTCCAACCTTGCTGCAGCTTCTGTAGTTGACCTTAGTAGTACAGTTACTTTTAGTAGTTTTTCAAAGAGTTAGAGTGGGCTTGGGGCATGCCCCATGCTCCAGCCTTCAAGTCATGCGACTCCTGTTGTCGTTCTGTGCCCAGAAGTGATCCGCACGCTGAGTGTCTCTGCTGCATGGGCGAAACTCACATGAGTGAGCGCTGCAAGATCTGCAGTTCATTCAAGCCATGGACTAAGGAGGAGAGGGACATCAGGCTTTGCTCTCTCCTGATGGAATCAACGCTGGCCCCTACCCTGGCACGCCGAGCGGACCCGGTACCGCGTCTTCAGTGCGTAGCGAAGTCCCCTCCACTAGCCGGCACCGCTTTCCTCCCAAGAAGCAAGGGAAGACTTCCATCTCGCAACGGCGCCAAGAAAAGGAGAGAGGTAAGGTGGGCCCGAGCCAGGCAGCCCTCGATCCCCCTCAGGTCCATAACCAGGTCGTGCAGCTCCGCTGGCTCAGATGTCATGATCAGGCCCCTCAATCTTTCATTGGCAAGGGGCACTGTGGCTGCAGATGCCTGCCCAGACGAGAACCCGCTTGGTGGCCGGAGCGTCCCAGGCGCCTTCAGCGTCCCCTTCCCGGCAGAGGGTCAAGTCAACAGGTCCCAAGTTGGCGTCCCTGCGCCCGGACTGTGACCTGGGGACCGCCCCTCCCTTTCCTCCCCCCTCCCCCATACTGCCTGAGCCTCTCCACTCTGCACCTTTCCCCTCTCCGGCACCGGATGATGCCATCACGGAACTGCCACCCATTCCACAGGAGGACTTCAGGGCACATCAGGACCTCCTTAAGAGGGTGGCATCCAACCTCCAGCTTCAGACTGAGGAGATGGAGGGCCCGACTGACTCCCTTTTCAATGTGCTGTCGTCCTCTGCACTGGGCCATGTAGCCCTGCCTCTCACCAGGAAGTAGCTAACATTTCCATGACCTTGGGGGCCAAGGAAGCAGGAATTTGCCACATTTCCAAAAAGGTGGAGAGGAAGTACTCTGTGCCGGCTAAGGACCATAAGTATTTCTATTCCCACCTGACACCTAACTCTCTGGTGATGGAATCGGTAAACCACTGAGAACGACACGGCCAGCCCGTGCCCACCCCCGAGGGTAAAGATGCCAGGAGACTGGATACTTTTGGCAGGAAAGTTTATTCTTCGGCAAGCTTCCAGCTCAGGGTGGCCAATCATCAGGCCCTACTGAGCCGGTATAACTTTAACTTATGGGGGTCCCTGCCGAAGTTTGAACCTCTCCTCCCGGAGCGGGACAAAAAGTGTCTTCAAGGCTCTGGTAGAGGAAGGGGCATCAGTGGCAAAAGCAACCCTCCAGGTGGCATTGGATGCTGCCGATACAGCAGCCTGCTCGATGGCTTCCACCATTTCCATGTGCAGGGCGTCTTGGCTTCTCCTTTCAGGGCTGTCAGCGGAGGCCCAGTCCCTTATGCAGGACCTACCCTTTGACGGGAAAGCACCGTTTGTGGACTAAATGGATGTCCGTCTGCATGGGATGAAGGATTCCCGTACCACCCTACAAACCTTGGGCCTCTATGTCCCACCGGTTAAGGACAAGCCCAGGCTGCAAACTTTGGCTCCACCTGCACAGGGCAGATATGAGCCCCCATCCAAGAGGCTGAGACACCAGACGCGTTGATCTCAACGTCAGTCCCCCCTGCAACCTGGGCACCAGGCCTGTTGCCAGGGAGACCCCCCGATTAATAAAGTGTGTGTTCTGCAACCAATTGTCTTCCTTCCAAATGGAGTGGTCCCATATAATGTCAGACCAATGGTCCTCAACAGCATTTCCAAGGGCTACATGTTGCAGTTCACTTCACCCTCACCTTACCACTCCCATCCCTAGTGAGCCCCGGGGACCTGGAGCATGCCCGCCTCCTAGGGCAGGAGATGGCATGTCTGCTTCACTTGAGGCCGGTGGAAAGAGTACCAGTAGACTTCCAGGGCAGAGACCTCTACTCCTGGTACTTCCTGATCCCAAAGGCAAAAGGGGGGCTCAGGCCCATCCTGGATCTATGGGATCTCAATCAGTTTGTGGTCTGCTCCAAGTTCCGCATGGTGTTTCTGGCCTCTATCATTCCCTCCCTGGCCCCGGGGGATTGGTACGCAGCCCTGGACCTTCAGGATGCGTATTTCCATATCCCTATATTCGAGGTGCACAGGCGCTTCCTCAGGTTCCTGGTGGGGTTGGATCACTACCAGTTCACGGTCCTCCCTTTTGGTCTATCCACAGCACCCAGGGTTTTCACCAAGCGCATGGCAGTGGTAGTGGCCTACCTCTGGCGGAAAAGGGTGCAGATCTTTCCATACCTGGACGATTGGCTTCTCAAGGGCAGCTCTCGGTTCCAGATGCAGGCCCATATGGAACTGCTGCTGTCCACATGCACAGATCTCAGCCTAGTGGTGAACAAGAACAAATCTGTGTTAGTCCCAGTTCAGCGCATAGAATTCATTGGGGTGCTGCTGGACTCCTTAAGGGCCACACCCTCTTTGCATCCGGGCAGGTTTGAGACCCTCAAAGGCCTCATTGCCTTGGTCATGGCCTTCCCCTTGACAATGGCAAGAGTGTGCCTTCAGATCCTCGGGCACATGGTGGCATGCACACACGTGATCCGCCATGCTAGGCTCAGAATGAGGCCCCTCCAGCCCTGGCTAGCCTCCCAGTACTCCCAGGCCCGAGATGGACTGGACAAAGTTATCACGGTACTGCCCCAGGTAGTTGCCTCCCTACAATGGTGGTCCCTCCCGTGCAACATGCTGCAAGGAGTCCCTTTCTGGGAAGCCTCCCCATCATTAGACCTGGTGTCAGATGCCTCGGATCTGGGATGGGGAGCTCATATAGGGAACATTCATATCCAAGGGAGATGGCCGGCCTCGGACTTGTCCCTCCGTATAAATGCCAGAGAGCTCAGGGCAATACGGTTGGCGTGCGTAGCTTTCAGCATGCATCTTCGCGGGAAGGTGGTCAGAGTCCTTATGGACAACACTGCTGTGATGTACTACATTAACAGGCAAGGTGGGACTCGTTCCTCAGCCTTATGCCTGGAAGCTCTGAGCCTATGGGAATTCTGTATAGCCCACAATATCTCCCTGTGAGCCTTCCACTTACCCGGCGTCCGCAATGTGCGAGCCGATTGCCTCAGCAGGGTTTTCTCCCACCCGTACAAGTGGTCACTCCACTCAGAGATCACTCACCAGCTCTTCCAAGAATGGGGAGTTCCCCGGGTCGACCTCTTTGCAACCGACCAGAACCGGTGCTGTCTCCAGTTCTGCTTCAGGGAAGGAGTCGGGAAGGGGGTGATCTTGGATATCTCCCTCCTGCAGTGGTCAGGCCAGCTTTTCTATGCCTTCCCACCCTTTCACCTGATCGACAAGGTCCTGCAAAAAGTAAAAACAGACAGGACGTGTGTTATTCTCATAGCCCTGGACTGGGCCCAACAACACTGATAGGAGATCCTCTTGCACCTCTTAGTGGCCCCCCCACAGAGCCTACTGCTTTGCACGGACCTCCTCTCCCAAGAAGGAGGCTGCCTCCTCCATCCCAACCTAGCCGTGCTCCACCTGACAGCGTGGTTGCTCAGTGGTTAGATGAGGAGGAGGGGAAGTGTTCAGAGGACGTCAAACGAGTCCTGCTGGAAAGTAGAAAGTCGTCCACACGGCAGACATACCTGGTAAAGTGGTCCAGATTCTCTATGTGGGTGGCGCAGCGGGGAACCTCGCCATCATCCGCACCGCTCCAGATTATCCTTGATTACCTCCTGTCCCTTAGGATCCAAGGACTAGCTCCTGCCTCAGTCAGGGTGCATTTGGTGGCCATATTGGCCTTCGACCCGCCGGTGCAGGGCCAATCGATCTTTTCTCACACTATGACCTTCCACTTTCTAAGAGGCCTGGACCATTCATTCCCATATGCTAGGTCCCCCATTCTGCAATGGGACCTAAACCTAGTGTTATCCCATCTCACGGGACCTCCCTTTGAATCCTTGGCCATGTGTTCCTGGTCTCACCTTCATGGAAGGTAGCATTCCTTGTAGCTATCACGTCAGCCTGACCTGTCTCAGAGCTCAGGGCCTTGAGCTCGGAACCCCCATATACAGTCTTCCACACGGATAAGGTCCAGCTTTGCCCACACCTCTCATTCCTCCCGAAGATGGTCTCCACCTTTCATATGAAACAGGACATTTTCCTCTCGGTGCTCCATCCTAAGCCCCATTCCTCTAATGCCTTCACACGCTTGATGTGCGTAGGGCACTGGCCTTCTACCTGGACCGGACCAAGCTGTTCTGGAGATCCTTGCAGCTGTTCATTGTAGCGGCTGAGCGTATGAGGGGTCAACCAATTTCCACCAGTGCCTTTCCCGTTGGATCACCTCGTGCATATGCATGTGCTATGACCTGGCGAGAGTTCCTCCACCACCAATCGTCAGGGCGCACTCAGTGAGAGCTCAGGCCTCGTCGGCTGCCTGTGTAACCCACGTCTCGATCCAGGACATCTTTAGGGCTGCCACATGGTCCTCTGTCCACACATTTTCTTTGCATTATGTGATCATCTCCCAAGCGAGGGATGACACCGGGTTTGGTAGGGCGGTGCTGCATCCCAGAAACCCTTAAACTCCTACCCACTTCCATCAGATATAGCTTGAAGTCAGCTACTGTGGAATACACACGAGCAATCGCTCAAAGAAGAAAGGACAGTTACCTGTTCTGTAACTGGCGTTCTTCGAGATATGTAGCTCAGGTGTATTCCACATCCCGCCCTCCTTCCCCTCTGTCAGAGTTGTCCGGCAAGAAGGAACTAAGTGTGGGGGGAGCATGTGTCTCCCCTTATAGCACGATATAGAGGCGCCATTCCAGGGGTTGCAGCGGTGCTCCCCCAGTACGAGTACTGCTAAGGGAAAACTTCCGACACCGGTGCATGTGATGAGCACGCACACCTACTATGGAATACACCTGAGCAACACATCTTGAAGAACACCAGTTACGGAACAGGTAACTGTCCTTTGCTAATCGCTGTGCTGTTGAGATTCCTACAAGATCCGTCCCGTGATATTTTCAGAAGGGGAGAGAAAAGTATCTGCCTAGAAAGTAGTAGTTATAAGTAGAGCTAAAATTGTTGCTATTTTTATGTTCAGTTTTACCCAAAAAGGCTGACTGGTGTTCTGATGCAACTATGCAGTTAGTAGATGTTTCTATATTCAGTAGTGCAACACTTTGACTTAGAGTAGATTCTGAACTGAGCATAGACTGAATTTGAGAAAGTTAGTGATACCTATAACTGAAAACTTGGAATTGTTTTGGTTTGAGGTGGGTGGAGAAGAGATGAATTTGAAGGATATTTAATTTCTTGATTTTTATCAAAAACTGAAATCAACAGTATTGTAATTGTATATGTGCTTTCTTGTTTATAAAGCAGTATTCAGTTAAAATAATTAGATACCAAACTTCTCAGCTAGAATAGGCTTCCAGAGTGTGTCAGTGGTCAGTTGCATAAGAGTTTTTAGATGCTGTACTGCCGTGCTAAGGTAAAACTGCAGTCTGTGTTCATTGCTGAACAAAGTTATCCCTATGTTATTTCACAGTAGTGAAAAATAAAGCAATAAATCTGGCTTGCTATTGATCTTATTTTTTTAAGCAACTGGGTGATTCTCTGAACTAACTGTTGAAGAATATGTTCTATTACAGAGCCGAATTTTACAATGTCAATATTAGAAATGCAGTTTTGGCTTATTAATTACATCAACTCTCCATTGTTAAGGATTTAGAAGGACTGATATTTTATAGAGAAAAATAGACAAGACACAAAGGATCTGCATTATGTAACAAGATACAAGTATTATAGAAGACCCTTATATGTATTCGTCTCCCTGCATAAGCCCTGCCAGGACATGCTACTGTCTAGAAGCAGACTGAGACAAGCAGTTGGCCCAACAATACTACAGAAGGCAACATACAGTTTATAATGAACTTTTACAGTTCGGATTGTTTTGCACTGTTGCACTTTGATACAGAAAAATAAAAGGAGCAGAGCAATAAGCATGACAATGGTCACACCATGTCTGAGCATCAGTCATGGCCAGGATAGATGAGCTACAAGTCTAGATATTGGTATCTGCATGAAATTAAGATCTGTGAACAGCTGTAGGAGAAGCTGGAGACTTTCACAAACTGGTTCCCAGTGGACACAGAAACATGTTTCTTTTTTGGTGTGTTATCTACATTTTCCTCTAGAACTTTTAAAAATTTGTAAATGTTTAGGCAAAATAAACACAATTATTTCAAAGAGGAACAAAAAAAATCTTTTATACATAAAAGATAAAAAACAGAATTCCTAGAAGTTAAATCAGGCATCATATTATCAACCTCATCTAATACTCAATGTTGTCTAGAGGGCTTCAAGAGCATGTTTGGCTAATAAAGGAATGTATAGCATTGCTATTTATTATTTATGATTTGCATTACAATAGCACCTTGAATTCCCAGTCAGGAATCAGGGCCCCTTGTATTATGTACTCTACAGACTGGAATAGAAGAAAGGTGTTACCTGCCAAGTTTTTGTTTCATTCATCTATTGCATCTTGCTATAAACCAGTGGGTTAAGGTATCAAGTATCAGAGGGGTAGCCATGTTAGTCTGGA
Source organism: Gopherus flavomarginatus (assembly GCF_025201925.1). Classification (NCBI taxonomy): domain Eukaryota; kingdom Metazoa; phylum Chordata; order Testudines; family Testudinidae; genus Gopherus; species Gopherus flavomarginatus. The sequence goes on from NC_066619.1 coordinate 184,166,429, forward strand.
TCTGTAAAAGCAGCAAAGAATCCTGTAGCACCTTATAGACTAACAAGACTTTTTGGAGATGTTTTCACCCACGAAAGCTCATGCTTCAAAACGTCTGTTAGTCTATAAGGTGCTACAGAATTCTTTGCTGGGTTAAGGTAGTGAGGAGAAAGGTAGCAGTGAATCAAGCAAGTTTTGTACAATAAACTGTAGTTGCAGTACATTGCTTTCCAGCTAGTACTGAAAAGGGGGAATCTGGAAGAAAACTTTTATTGTACTTGATTTCTTTGCTAGTAGATAGCAGAATATGTTGAAAAATGCTGAATGAAACACAAAGAAGATAAATTATAATGATAAAGCAAATGGAGATGCTCACACCTGATAATGATAAAGAAAATGGAGACTTTTTTGAAGGAGGAGAATTAAATCACAAATAGCTCAACTTTATTTCAGGAGTTGTTTTTTTAGTGAATGTTTTCTGCAGAAGCCATAGATCAAGAAGAGACAACATTAGCCAGTCTGCAAGACAAGTCTTATTCCATGACTTAATAAGTGAGCATGTGGCATATGTAAGCAAGAACACATGCCAGGGTGTGTGTTCATCAGTCAACACACAAGGTGTGCGTAATTGGCAAGCATACACCCTGAAACATGTTACTGCACTGATTATATGACCATTTAATTTACTTTTATGAAGGCACGTAGTACTCTGTGCTGGGTTGCACAAAGCTTTCATTTTTTAGAACAGTGTACTGTATTTTCACACATGTAATTTAAATGTGTTAAAGATTTAAATGCCAATTTTTGTTTTTAAGTACTTCTCTTTTCAGGTACCTAAGCTTCTATGCCATCATTCTGTGTTGATGATGCCACTCCCTGAATGGGTGGGAGGAAATACAGATACTGCTTTCATTCAAAATTTCCCCCTACTGTTACCCATTTTTCTCACTTCTCTGAGATACCCCATCCATTTCCGGGGCAAAGAAGCCCAATTCTCAACACACTTTGTGTGTAGACCTGACACTCCACTAGGAAACATTGACATCAGAGGACATGCTCCTTTCACAGTGATATGGCTACGTACCTGCAGCACGACTGTATAACTCTTGTTTCTGGTGATTAACATGTAAGAGAGAACGAACCCAGTTTAACTTTCAGATCCAGGTTACGTTTGCAGGTTTTGTAGTGCAAAAGAACATTTGTTGTGTAAACTGAACAGATTTTAACTGGAAGATGCTGAGATACAAATATAGAAACCCACAGTACCATTTGAACAGTGATATTTCAGAACAGAACCGTATTTTAACAGGCTTTGCCTGCTACTCATCACTTATCTGCTATGGAATGAGAGCAGAAACAGCTGGAGTAGCTAGGAAAAGCTAGATTAGATATTTTAATCTTTCAACAATATTTTTAAATAAAATATAAGTTTTTTTTAAAATAGTACTGTTCTTAAAATGGAGAATTAGGAAAGCATTGCAATTAATAGAAATAGATCTTTTTCCTTCTACCAGTACTGCTACAAAAGAGTTGATCATTCTGGATCTTGGGCAGACTTGGACTGTCTTCAACCCAAGCTCAAGTCTTTTTGCTTTTCTCAAAAACCACTGATTTAATTGGTCTCCAGTCCTGCAAACATTTATATGTGTGCCGAGCTTTAAAGTTAATCGTGTCTAAATGTTTGCAGAATCAGGGCTTTAAGGACCAGAAAACATGACTCATATTAGCATCTGATGCACGATAATCTGCTCTTGTTGCAACCACTAACTGGGCTAAAAACAGTATCTTCTTTTAGAACTTGTAAGCACTTTAGGTTTTAACATAGTTCTCCTGTGTTTGTGTGATGACCCTTTTTCCTTTTCCCCCACCTCCTGGTACTGCCAATGTGAGGAAAGAACTGCGGCTTTGATTAGGAACAGTCTGGTAAGAAAGAAATTTTTAAAAGGAGAGAGATGCTGACTGGCCGTCCTCGAAACAGGTGATGGTGAAAGGAAACCAAATAGAAAAAGCACCCATTCACAACATCAGGGTTTCCTCATCCCGCTTACACTAAACACTGGTCTACACACACAAATTGTACCACTTTAACTATACTGATATAGTTAAAGCAGCTCAGCCCCCTAGTGTGGATAGTTATACCAATATAAAACTGCCTTATACTGATATATAGCTATTCCCCTATGGGGAGGGGAATATACTATTCTATATAGGCATAAGCTATAGTGGTACAAGGCACATTTACACTGCTATAACTGCATCCACCCTAGTGATTAATTGGTATAACTATTTGTGTATAAAATCACATCCTTAAACAAAATAATTATATAGGTATAAAAACTATTCTTAGGTAAGACCAGACCTAAATAGTAGCAGCTTCAGAGGGGCTGGTCAGTATCCATGACTCAGCTGTGTACTTGTGAGTTTATCCCCTTCAGAAAACCTAATTGATCGGGTATCTGTTGTTTGGAGGAAACGGAGTTACAAACATGAGGATTTTGAAAATAATTTGTGACATTTATTTGTTCTAAATACATTATAAAATAAAACCAAGTGGAAAGGAAAACTTAAAATAACATGAAATGTTCTTACAGTATTTCTGCAACAAGTGAATCTGTGTTATTTTTCCATCCAAAGAGTTATAAAGTTAGTCGAAAGCTAATTTTTACTTCCTTGCTTTCAGAGATTTCTTTGGTTATAGTCCTTAGCTGTAATTTTAAATTAAATTTCTTTTTTCTTTCTCTAAGGAGCTGTTGTGCATGTTTTCACTATTTCTTGCCACTGTTTTTGCTGCACACAAAATCTCAAAAATCCTTTCATGAAAACACACAAGATTTGTTTTGTTTACATAGAATCATAAATGTACCTTATCTGAAAAATCACAATAAAGGTAAGTCAGATATCCTAATATTTATTAGTTTGTTGGTCCAAGTTGTTGTGTTTTAATTTGAAGCTTTAATACCTCCATTACAACTCTGTCCCATATCCTATTCTACCAACTACTAAGGAAGGAAACATCAGCATTTCTAAAGCTTTTCAAGCACGTCTCAGTGACTCCTTTAGTTGAAGAAATGCAGGATCAGCAGATGGCAGTCAAACCAAAGTTCCATCGGTTAGCTTGCTTAAGGTTTCAAAAGGTTACACATGTGAGTCTAGAGAGAGACGGCAATGGCTGATGATTAGTGCCAGAGAGGGTGTTCTTACAAAGTGGGAAGAAAATACTGGTTTGTCAAACATTAGAAAAGAAGAGCTTTAATTCCTGCCCATCTGGGATTTGTATTTTAGATCTTCCTAGTTAGGAAGCTCTTGTAGTTTTTGGCTGCAGCTGTGAATGTTTTTTTGAAAAGAACAAAAATTGATGATTAGTTTGTCAAATATGGAGCTCTGTTACCATCCCTCTTTTACCAGACATCTCACTTGTGTACTAAGAATTCTTTAAATGTAAAGATGTCTGCTTTGTCTATAGCTGCTGGGAAGAGGTTTGTGTTTGTGCTGAGGTCTCTTTCACACTTTGGGATAATATGCTATTTTAATCAGTTAATTTTTTTTATGGGAACCATACTTTTCTGCTAATCTCAATGAATAATGAGCATAGTAAAGGACAATTTTTGTTTGTGTTTTATACTTCTAATTATGCTGTTTTGTAGAATCCCAGCTAAGTGGTTAAATAGTTCAGTAGGATATGGTATTTTTATTTGCTTCCTGTCATAAGCTATTGCAACAGTTGCTGCTTTGTATCCCAGACATGGCTACATTTCAGTGGCGGCTGGAGTGATTGCCTATATTTACATCCCTTTTCTATTTCATGCCTGTGGTCAGGCTTAATTAGCCAAAATGTAGACCCATTAACAAAAGGCACTGCAGTATCATTAAATATTAATATTTACTTTATTGTCATTATAAATCCATGTCTTTGAAAAACAGACATGTTAAATTTACTCACCCTTGCCATGCCACATCCTTACCCACACCTTTCTTTCATTTGAAAGCTAGTCTTGATTTTTAAATTACACAGTTTGGTTATTTGGCTTCAGAGGTATAGTCTACTTTAAAAAAAATCAGTGGGAAATACTGTACATTTTATCATGAGTCTATTTTTAGTGCATACTTCAAATCTCATCTTCCCTAAGGGGTTAATTTTGTGCTATTAACTGAAGAGCAGAGTTTACACTAAGCATTATTTAACATGTACTGGTGGTATTACTGTACTTCCTGTTTTGTATTCACAATAATAGGTTTGTAAAGAGGTGCCTTTGTGCAAATTCCTCACTGACGTTCTCGGCAAGTATATTCACGTCTTGAAGTAAGCACGGAAGAATAATGTGTTGGAACACTACTAAAGAAGGAAATCTCTTTGTGTTTCATAAATGATACTCGGAAAGCACTTTAAGAATAATTTTTTAAAATGTCAGCTATGCATTTGTTTTGTTTCCTTGCTCTTATTATTCTGGCTTGAATTGGTTCTGAAGCGCACAGAAAGAAAAATCATTATGATCAACAAGAAACTGTCTCTATGTTTGTAGTGAATTGGATTGTAAGACTGACACTGTTTTGTAATGCATGACCAGATTCACTCAATAACGTGTGTATTGGAGAGTTTGAAAGTTTGAGAATAAATATGTGTACCATAATTGGTATATACTTTCCTGGTATATTTATTAATTCAGTTTAAAGGTGCTGGTTAAGTAAATGGGGTTGGAGTTTTTTACCTCCTAAAACCCAGACTGCCTTTGTTTGAGAGTGTCAGTGCAGATGTAAGTGCCTTGAATGCAGGCCCTAGAGGCATTCTGCCTGTGGAGAAAAAAGGCAAAATATGTGCAAGGGTGCTAGAAAACCGTGCTCATATTAGCCACTTACATCTCCTTTTAAGAGAAGCAATGTGTATCCATCTCCCCTACCCTCAGCACTGGCATCAGCATCTGAGCACTAGCAGTTATGTAGGAGATCCCCTGCCTCATCCCCAAACGACGTAACACCATTCGAGTATAGAACACAGCTGGCCATGTTAGCAACTGCCCCACAACTCCACCTTCAACCCAGGGGTACAAACACTACCATTCTAGCTTCCTCCTGCAAGGGTGGGAAAAGGCTTCCTGAACCTGCCCTCTCCCGCACCGTGTGGTTGTGCAAAAAGCAGCTATAATCTAGCTCTAACTAGAGAGAGATGTCACTACAGCATGGCGAGGGGAGGGGAGAAGGCAAAGCAAAGGAAAAGGAGGAGTGAGCTAGAAAGAACATTATCTTTTTTTTTTTTCCTTTTTCAGTGACGTCTCCATTTTATAACATTGCTTTCTATATCAACACTATATGCATAGATTAGACATGGGAGTGTTTTCAGGAAGTTTCCAAATGAGGGGGTTAATAGAGGAAAGAAACCCAAAAGAATGGGATTTAAAAGAGAAGAAAAAAGTAACATAAGGATTAACAGAATAGTATTGTCACTGCTAGTGTGGGTTATAAGATTTGTGTAGAACTTTATGATGTTACTCCCATTGAATCAGTTCTTTTTTCAAATATTTACTCCAATATTATGTGAATATCAAAGGTTTATAAATGGTTAAATTAGCCCTTTAATAGTTCTTATATTTTGAAGATTACCCAAATTATACTGTGACTGAAAACAAATGCAGTTTGTTTGTTTAAAAAATAATCAACCAACCAACAAGCTAAACAAGTGTACCTGCACTTAACTTTACGTTGGTTTTACTTTTTCTATCCTTTCCGTTCCATGACAAATTTTATGGAGAAAGATAATTTAAGAGCAACTACTGTATAATTAAACTTTTTAAGGCAGAGACATGACACTTCAGCAGCAAAAACTATGCATCTTGTCACGGGTTATATTTTATTGTTTTTTATTAGCTTTTGCCATGTAATATATACACACAAGTGTTCTCCATTATCAGTTCACTGTTTTGTTAGAACAAAGACAAACTAGATGAAAAGCACTGGTGAATCTATAACTACCAGAGCAGTTCAAAGACTATTTCTCCTTCAAATTCAAAATACTAGCTATATTATTGTGCTTTTACCAGTCAGATTTTTTTAGCAAATATAATTTAATTTTGTAAATTGCTTGTAAATACTATGGAAAAGTTAAATACTATAGAAAAGAAGTTTCTGTTCTTTTGCTCTTTGTTTGACTTCAATTTTCAACTGTTCTTTAAATTACATTCTAAGGAAGCAGTATATTTAACCCTTAAAATCATTGTCATCCTGTTCTCTAGTCTGAAAGTGTGTGTGTGGGGAATGTAGGGAATTTCCTCTTCAGATACTCCTAGTTTCCTGCTTTTTCTATAAGATAATGTTTCCTAGAGTAATGTCAACCGGTGAAAGGTTAACAGTAGCAATTTTGTGTGTACATAGTTTGAGAGGAAATCTGAAATCAGTTTATACTTTTGCAAATGTTCCTGTGCCTAGGACAACAGAAATTGACATAATTTTAGAACTAAATAGTTCCTGTACAGGAGTATAAAATAATTCCTTTAATTTTGCTAGTAAAGTAAGTGAGAAGTTGCACAAGGTCACTTCTGGCAAAAATCCAGGTGATCTATCAGATCTCCTCTAATTAGATGCCTGACTTGTTCATTTGTTTTTGTTGTCTGTAACCAGGAGATCCCACTCTCTGCTTAAAAACTAGGAGTAGAAACCAGGATCTCTAATTCTTAATGTTCTTCTATTGTCTAGCAAATAGCTGCGTAAGCCACTAGCATGTTATGGCCCCACGCATGTCTTGTCCTCATAGAGAATAATGGTCTGCTGTTGCCAATTGCTCTTCTTGCTCAAGTGTACGAGGTCAGTGCTGTCGATCTATTATTATTACTACCTGTGTTACCATAGTGTGTAGGCACCCTAGTTATGGACCAGGACCCCATTGGGTTAGATACTATAAAAACACAGACCAAAAAGATGGGTCCCTGCCCCAAAGAACTTGAGGTCTTGGGTTCTCACATGGCTGATGTCCCACTCCAAGGATCAGTATTGTTTCAGATGATGGAATCCCCGTCCACCCCCTTTTCTTTTCAGTTTGATTTTAAAAAGCGTAGAAAATTACATACAAAAATATGCTAAAAAAAGGGTAAGGTTGCGAAGTCCAGTATCAGATGTTAGGAAATGCCTGAATTAAGGCCACCTGTGCAACCTTAATTTGACCCCTTTGTACATATGCATTATGATAGTGTCTTTGATTTCATGATCACATACTATTTGTTCTACAGGATTACTTAAGAATGAATGTTGCTAAATGAAAATACTGACTTCGTGTGCAGCAACAGTCAAAAAGCATATAAAATGTTAATTGAATTAGGAACAGAATAGAAAACAGTTTTACATAAATCAGTAGTATGCCTTCACCTGGAATGCTCTGGTCAGCTCTAGTCACCTCCTCTCAAAAAGAATATTATGGAAATGGAGCAGGTTCAGAGATGAGCAATGAGAGTGATTGGGAAATGGAAGGGAGATTGTAAACACTGAGGCTATTTACTGTGGATAGGTGAGTAAGAGGGGATGAATGTGTACGAAATAATGATTGTTCTACATTAATGGAATAAGAAGGGAGACTGGGAATGTGTATTCATCGTTTCTTCTAATACAATAGCAAGGAGACACCAAATTAAATTGAAAGCTGGCAAATTCAAAACTGGTGAAAGGAAGTACTTTTCCACAGAGGGCACAATTAACTTATAGAAATTATTGCTATGGAATATTGATTAGGCCAGTAGCTTAGCAGGGTTCCACAAATGATTTGACATCTATCTATATGCATAGAAAGACTATTCAGAATTATAATAAAAAATGTAAATAAGTTTTGAAAGTGATATAAATACTTCAGGGCATAAGCCAACCTCTTATAAATAGAACTAGAATGAAACTTTTAAAGACTTATTTATTTCAGAATCATTAAGTAGATCGGATAGGTGCATGCCCATGAGCATACTGTGCCCTGTTTGAAAACAGAGAAAGGTCTGGGATTATCATCAACTAGGAAATGCAAATATTTACAAGTTATCTTTGTCAAAAAGCAGGTGCTAAGTGAGATTTGTAGGTAAGGCTTCATTTTAGTCACAAGTATTTTTAGTAAAAGTCATAGACAGGTCATGGGCGGTAAACAAAAATTCATTGTCCATGACCTATCCATGACTTTTACTAAAAAATACCCATAAATAAAACTTGGGTGGGGGGCTGCGAGTGCTGGGGCATGGTGGGCCAGGGGTGCCACGGGTGCTGGAGGAGGTGGCCCAGGGGACCCTGGTGGGGGGGGGGGCCTGGTCAGCATGGCCGGGACTAGTGCTGTTGCTGGGCAGGGCGGGCTGCAGCATGCTGCTGCTGGGGGTTGGTTGGCAGGGCTCCCTACCCGGCTCCGCATCCCTGAAGCTCCTAGGCAGTGGAGGGGTCAGGGGCCTCAGCAAGCTGCTCCTGCCACAAGCACTGGCCCTGTCACAGCTCCCATTGACCAGGAACCGCAGCTAATGGGAACTGCGGGGGCAGGGGCTGCAGGTGCGAGCAGTATATGATGCGGAGCTCCCCCTCCCCAACCCCGCACCCAGCTCCTTCTGCAGCTTCTAGGCAGTGGGCCATGGGAACCGGGGAGCCCCCTATCCCTAGGTAAGTGCCCCCAGCTCCTGCCCCTTCCCACATCCAAACTGCTGCTGCTGGGTCAGCCCTGAGCCAGCACCAGCGGCTGCAGAAGTCACGGAGGTTACAGAAAGTGACCCCTGTGACAGACTCGCAGCCTTGATTATGGTAGAAGACAGATCAGAACACTTTAAGTAAATATTGAATAATGAGACTGTTCCTGCAGTGTTGAGTGCAGGATTTTCTATTCAGAAGCAATATTTATTTACATAAGCCTATACAAAAATAAGTGCTATAGTGTTGTTCCTACAAAAATATCACAGAATGCATGCACTGACTATAAACGGCAAGGAAGCAAATATCAGTAAGCTAGAGAATATAGTATATTCCATTAATAACGTAGGAATTACAAATGTAAATACAATTTAAACTATATAGGGAAGTGCTTTGTTTCCTAGGATGGGAATTTTCTCTCTTAGAGGAAGGAACTGTAGCTATCTTTTTTTTTTTCTTCATTTTCTGTGTTGAGCTACTGTATAAAGGTGACCATCAAAATGTTTAAAAAAACAAAAACATTTGTGCTCTTTTTTTCTTCTTTATGTTGGGTGCAGATCTGAAAGCAAAAATATTTTTCCTCCTTTCAAGTATCAGAAGCATGTGTCTGACTGACTTGATGTTGCTGGAGGACATCTAAACCATCTCAGATCGTCTATGTTGGGATCTTACTCTCACTCTTAATTAAAGGGAGCTCAGGAGTTGAATTTTAACATAGACATTCTCCAAGATATTCCCTTGGCCATTGCAGTTACATAGCTATTGACAAATCATAATAGTGGAGTTATAAATGGTCTTGCACTGTCATGGCCTGATTTCACAAATTCCTGTCACTATATCAAAATTTCTAATGAGCAGGAAAAGCTCATTAACCACTCCCTCTCTTCATACATACTTGGACATTTTCAAATAGCAATACCAGCAAAATGCAAATAATGAACGCTGAATTATGTACATCTGCTCAATTGCTAGACTGAGATCTAATTCTCAGTGTTTTAGTAATGTAATTTTGTGTCCTAGTGGTACTTATTAACCTTTACCTCAGTTTTAATATTATCTGTTTCACTTTATCTCATCTGTTTCACTTTAGTGTAAGAGAGAAAGGGAAAAGAAAAAAAGACTGCACATATGCAGGGAAAACCTTATGCCTGTGGAGCAGATTACCTCCGGGATATGCAGTTGAAATGTTTGAAATGCCTTATGAGTTTGGCAGCTTTCCGTTTGCTTTCCCTTTTCCTTCCTTTCTTAGTCCTCCAGTAATAGCTCCCTTGTTCCTGAAGAACAAAACCAGCACTTAGTGGTCATTCAGAAAGATTCATTAAAAACAGGAATGGAGTAATTGTAAACAGGCCCAACCCCCTTCCATTCTAGCCTAGGGCCTAGCAGTCTTATGTTGTCTGGCTCCAGACAATTTTTGGGGGAAAACTAACAATAGTCTTTGGAAGTTAAAATCGCTCTTTGACAGTTCCTAACCTTAGAAAACTAAGAAAGTAAACTGAATTTATGTTAAAAAGGACACTCTTCTGCTGATATACTCTTCTCCCTTTTATAGTAAATTCTTTGCAAGTACAAGATCTACAACAGTTGAAGGCCAAATTGTGACTTGAGTTGCCAGTCATCCGGTTTTCGACGGGAATGCTTGGTCAAAAAGGAACCCTGGCTACTTCAGTCAGCACTGCTGACCAGGCCACTAAAAGTCCAGTTGACGGTGCAGCGGGGCTTAGGCAGGCTCCCTGCAGCTCCCGGAAGCAGCCAGCATGTCCAGCTCCTAGGCACAGGGGTGCCCCAGGGGCTCTGCACACTGCCCTCACTCCGAGCACTGGCTGTGCAGCTCCCATTGGGCAGGAACTGCCAATGGGAGCTGCGGGGGTGGCACAGGCAGCGCACAGCGCCTCCTGGCTGCCCCTTCGCCTAGGAGCTGGACATGCTGGCCACTTGCGGGGGCTGCCTGAGGTAAGCACTGCATGGCTGGAGCCTGCATCCCTCAACCCCTCCAGCGCTTCAACCCCCTGCCTCAGTCTTGATCCCACTCCTGAACTCAAACTACCTCCTGGAGCCTGCATCTGCTCCCACACTCCAAACCCCTCTGCCTCAGCCCAGAGCCCCCTCCTGCACCCCAAGCCCCTAATCCCCAGCTCTATCCCGCAACCCACACTCCCAGCTGAAGCCCTCATCCCCTCCCATACCCCAATCCTCTGCCCTAACCATGAGTCCCCTTCCGAGTCCTGCACCCTGAACCCCTCATTTCTGGTTCCACCCTAGAGCCCACACCTCCAGCTAGAGCTGCTCCAGCCCGGTGAAAGTAAGTGAGGGTGGGGAAGAGTGAGTGACAGAAGGAGGGGGGATGGAGTGAGCGGGGTGGGACCTTGGTGAAGGGGCAGGGAAGAGGATGAGGCAAGGATGTTCAATTTTGTGCGACTAGAAAGTTGGCGACCCTAATTGTGACTATTTTCCTATGGATATGGGTAATGGCTATTTAATAAAGCAGTGATTCATTTACTAACAGTTATCATTACTAGCAGGTAATCAATAAGTATTTCAGGCTGATTAACCTGTGTGCAGACCAAGAATTAATCGCAGTGATATAGCTGGCTAAATGATATTTGCTGAGATTATTATAGCAAATCCTTTATTACATACTTATGGAAAGGGTCTTTTGGTCAAATTTTTTTTTTTTTAAATCATTGACTCTCTGTAGCTGAGGAGATCTTGCAAAGAATTTCTAGTTTATCTTTGGTACTGATCTGTAATTACTGGACTAAATTCAGCGCTGATGAAACACCTCTTATTTAAATGAAGTTGCTTGTGTGTGCCTGGACTGAACATGGCATTCTGTATTTTATTTTATTTGTTTCATTGTGCAGTTACTGTCCTCTCATTGACTACCGTGTCTGCTACCACATATATGTCTCTGCCACTAACAAAAACTAAAAGTGAGCATGTGCCCACATCTGCCAAAGCCCGGAAGTAGATTTAAAATTTTTCTATATACCTTAGATGCATGAATATACAAGGGGATAAACAAATGCAGAAGTATTTTAACTGATGAAGCAGATTTAGTGGAAAACTTTATCTTGTACGGGTGATCATCACTGACTGAGTTGCAGCCAATCGTTAGCACTTATTTCTTGCTTTCAATAAATCCATTTAAGGATTTTGCAGAAGAGAACATGTTAGTAATGCCTTTCATATACATATTAATAGCGTCTATACTGGTGCAAAAAAGCACTTCACGACTACAGAAATGTCTGTTTCAAGAGCAACATTAAGGTGCAGGCAGAGATTTTCACTGCTAAAAGATACAAAGCTCAGGTGCAAATGCCACTAGGAACCAATAGCAGTTTTGCGTTGCACCCAAAATGTGTTTGTTTATGGGGAAAACCAGCATTGTTAAAAGCAAACTAAATCCATTCAATTTATTCACTTCAGTAAATTTTTGGTAGGAAATAAAACTGTTAATGTACTGATAACATGAGGAAACCTTTCTTTTCCTTAGTTTCTATTAATCTTCTATTTTAGTAAAATCTTATGGTTAGTGCTTTCGTTTTCAAAAGCTGAGGACGATTGAAGGGGAAGGCATACGGTGGGATAGCATGTACATGTTCTCTTTATATAACAAATCCAATGAGACAATTTTTCTGTGTGTGGAGTGCTGGATTGATAGAATGTGGCATGGCTTCTTTCAACTGCAGCATAACCTCATGGTAGAAGACAATATAAGTAGTCTAAGTGATAGCTGTATCATGGGAAGTCATGCGTATTTATTGACTCAGAGCTTCACACCTGTTCTGTCATAACTACTTCCTCTCAGAATGTAGGGAAAAGAATGAAGTGCTCTACTTTCTTGCAGGATTGCCAGAGGCATTACATCTGTGAATCGGAAAAACTCTTAAGTTAAACATCTATATTAAAATTACAAGCTGATTTCTTTATAGCTTACTCTGTGTGTACTTACATATTTTTAAAATGGCTTAGTAAATGAAATTTCTGTAATGTAATTTATTTTAATACTGTTTTTTTCAAGTGCCATAGTTTTTACAAATTTAACTGTAAATGAAAAAGGGACATTCTGTAAATACGATTTTGTATATATATATATTTTTTTAACCTTTGAGTATGGAAATTTAAGCTTAATTCAACAAACACATCTGGCTTCAGACAGTAACTGTGGAATATGTATATGAATATGTATGTGGTTATATATTCATTATGAAACTGGGGTCAGGTAGGATGAGAGTGGTAATAGTTTAATTTACTTTACAATCTCTTTTTTTTCTTTTTACATAAAACATAGTTTGATGTTTCTGCTAAGCTTGAAATTATGAACAATGGCAGTGTTGCCAACTCTTAATTTCAGTGAGGGTCTCATAATTTTTCTTGAAGCGCCCCATCCTTAAGTTCCATGATTAAGAACCTCAGATTTTTTTTTAAAAGTAAGTTTCTGGGCCTCCTGCCTGTGATTGAGTGCATTCTAGTGGCTCAGCTCATGTTTTTTGAACACTTAGTAATCCTGATATTAATATCATTAGGCTTCAGAGTCAGTGTCCCCAGTGAAATTCTTAAAGTAATTGTTTTTATCTGCAGATCCAAGAAGAGAAGTATGTTTCCATAGTGCTGGAGGGAGGCAAGCAGCAGTAATGCTGTGCAGAGGTAATTAGTATTCCTAGATGTGTTATGATGCAAAGGTCTATGCGTCATAGCAGAAGCACGTGCATTAGATCTGCAAACAGTGGTGGTGAAGTGCTGGGCCAAAAACATTGTATGTGAAGTAATGCAGTAGGATGTGACGCTTTTCCTCAGATTCAGCAATATCATTGACAACCCTCAAACATCAAAGTCAGCTGGACTGGAGAGACTGTCCTTTAACTCCATGATTAAGGGTATATGTACAGAGCAGTTTGGAGGTGTTTTCTGTTGTGGGTAGATTGACACATGCTAGCTCTGCTGGAGCTCGCGCACTAAAAATAGTAGTGTGGCTCTGGCAGGGCCGGTTCCAGGCACTAGCTAAAGAAGCAGGTGCTTGGGGGGGCCAATACCAAGGGGCGGACCTCCAGCCGCTATTGGGGCGGCACATCTGGGTATTCGGCGGCAATTCGGTGATGGGTCCCTCAGTCCCTCTCGGAGTGAAGGACCCGCCACTGAATTGCTGCAGAAGAGTTGAGCGATGCGATCGCGCTGCCACGGCTTTTTTTTTTTTCCCCGTCGCTTGGGGCGGCAGAAAACCTGGAGCCGACCCTGGGCTCTGGCAGCATGGGCAGTGGCTCTGGCTAGGCACTCAAGTACAGTCCCGCCCGAGCTGCCAGCTAGGCTATTTTTAGTGTTTTAGTGCACTAACAGGGAGCAAAAGCAAGTTTGGAGGTTCATGGTCTAACCAATGGTTACATGCACTTGGCAGACGAGAGATTTATGGACAGGAAGAAGGGGAATGGAAGAGCTTGATAAACTAACAATTTACTTTAAAGCACCTAGTATTAAACCAAAATACATTGTTTCAATTTAATTAAAAAATGCATCGAAGTGGGACAATAACAGAACAGAAATTTCCATTTTATGAGTTCCAGTCTATACCCACAATAAAATGCTTAAAGAGCAAGTGGAGTGGTACTTTTCCTTTGTGTTCTAATATTAGCTTGTCTTACAACTAGTTCTCTGTTCTGCCAGCAAAGCTTCTATGTAAATACCTTTGCTTCCTGATCCTCATGAGCCCCAGCAGCTTTGTTGATGTCTGCAAATAACTTCAGTAGAGAAACCTCTGAAATCTTATTGAGGTGAAAGGATGAATTAAATATTATAACACCTCTTAGCTCCCCATGTTCTCCCCAATTAGACAGATTTCTAGGTAGAATTGTATTATAATCTGATGCAAATATGGTCGATTACAAAATGCTAGTGGTTTTAGATTACTGGATGCAGTGTCCACACTGCTATTTTTAGCTTGATTCCTGCTAGTGCAAGTCTGTCTACGGGGGCTGGGTGGCTTTCATAAAATGCAGTTCCTAGTAATTTAAATGTGGGACTAAAAAGAAAAGAGGCCCTGGTTGCTACCAACATCCAAACTGCACTTGGACATAGTGCAAAGGAGGGGCTGCAGAGAGCAGGGCCGACTCCAGGCACCAAGAAGCAGGTGCTTGGGGCGGCCAATGGAAAGGGACGGCACGTCCGGGTCTTCAGCGGCAATTTGGCGGTGGGTCCCTCACTCCCTCCCAGACGGAAGGACCGGCCGCCAAATTGCCGCCAAAGAATGAAGCGACGCGGTACAGCTGCCGCCGAAGTGCTGCTAATTGCGGCTTTATGTCTTCCACCTTTCCTCCCCGACCCCCGCCGCTGCCGCTTGGGGTGGCAAAAAAGCCGAAGCCGGCCCTGGCAGAAAGCCAGCTGTGCCTTTCTGATTCAGGGATGCCTGGCCCTGGTAAAAGTTAGGACTGCACCGGGGCAATAAAGTGGCTTTAGTGGATCAGGTACACTGGCCCAGAATGTCTAAAATAGAAACCACTACACTCTGAAAATATTCCCTTGCAAATTTACAGGTGTGTAAGAAGAAGCCTGAAAATTCATACATTCTTCCATAATTTCTGAAAATGCTATTAAAAGAATCAAGTATCTCATGTATAAAACAAAAATATTGGTACACATTACTGCTAACCCATTGACATACTTCAATTATAATTTGAAGTAAGCAACTTCCCCATGGCCTCTTTAAATAACAAAGCCTGTGAGATGTGATTGAAGTACTGCAGATTAATTCAGAATGTCTTATATTTTATATTTCTATGTTTCAGCACCATCTTATTAGTTTTGACTTCCACAGTTCACAATATTCACAATAGCTTCCATGATAGACAAACACACAGATGATCCTGTCCACTAGAAGTTATTTTCAATCAGGACTCCCACTGAGAAAAAAAATACTAATTTTTTTTAAAAACACAGGCCATGTAAATCATATCAACATGTAGTTACTTTTGAAGTGGTAAATGCTGTAGTGTTACTAAAGCTCCCTTCCTTGCCTTTGTTCTGTCGTTACCTAAAATGAGATTGTTGTTTTATAAACAAATGTTCAGCATTGGGTGCCAGATGAAAGCAAAACCAGGGGATTAGATTACATTATCAAGGGAGAGACAAAGGAAAATGCATTGAGAACAGGTCTGCTCTAAACCACCAGGTAATTGTCAAGCTTCATAATTATAAAGGGGCAGCCTCTCCTTTCTAATGTCTGTTTTATATGTTAGACATGATTAAAAGCAGATAATTTATTTGAGAAGGAAGTTAAATACTTTTGTTTTCTCCAGATTGTTGTTGAAACAAAAAAGCCACGAAGATGTAGCAAGGACACTGGTAGCACACACGTTTCCTTTGGAAATTGTTCCACAATCCTGAGAGGCTTGAATTTCAAATCCCTTGGTGGTGCTGATATAAAAATCATTTTGAAAGTAAAGCAT
Organism: Gopherus flavomarginatus; assembly: GCF_025201925.1. Lineage (NCBI taxonomy): Eukaryota > Metazoa > Chordata > Testudines > Testudinidae > Gopherus > Gopherus flavomarginatus. The sequence goes on from NC_066619.1 coordinate 184,182,472, forward strand.
AGGGCATGCTATAGGGAATATTGCTTTTACCTATGGTCATCATCAGCTTACTCCTGGGAGAATTCTGTACAAAAAAATTCTGTACACGCTGTTTTAAAATTCTGCATATTTTGTTTGTCAAAATAACGCAATATCATCCCTCTGGTTTCAATTATTTTGGTCATTTATTTAAACTACAATACAATGGATGAAGAAGGGGAGTGGGGAGCATTGGAGGAAATCCCCAAACCCCCTTTCCTAATAGTAATTTGACTAGATTTGACCCTTTATTTGTAGTTATTAGTCAATAAATATATGTAGCCATATGCTCAGGGTTACATCATAGGTAAGGCTACGTTTTAGTCACAGGTATTTTTAGTAAAAGTCATGGATAGGTCACGGGCAGTAAACAAAAATTCATGGCCCGTGACCTGTCCATGACTTTTACTATATACCTCTGACTAAAACTTGGGGGGGCATACCACGGGTACTGGAGGGGGGGGCAGTCCAGGGGGTACCACGGGTGCTGTGGGGGAGGGCGTTAGCAGCGCTTGTGTAGGTTCCATACCCAGGTCCTGGGAAGTGGTGACCTCCAGCTCCTAGCTCCACCTGCTGCCTCCGTGCTGCTCCAAGCCCCAGTTTTGCAGCTCCCATTGAGTGGGAACCGCAGCCAATGGGAGCTGCAGGGCAGTGCTTGTGGGCGGAGGCAGCACATGGAGCTAGGAGCTGAAAGAGGGGAGTTCCTATATCTCTTCTGGCGAGACCCACACCCTAATCCCCAGCCCTGAGCCCTCCCACACTCAAACTCCTGCTGCTGGGAGACGGGGGGACCTGAGACTGCCCCAGAAGCAGCTGGCACTACTGGTCCAGGGGTGCCCGAGCTGCTCAGGCACCTCCCTGGCCAGCCACACGGGCCACTGCAGGAGTCACAGAGGTCACGGAAAGTCACTATATCTGTGACCTCTGTGATGAACACGGAGCCTTAATCATAGGCAACTGAAGAACAAGTTAGGGCTGGGGAATCAAACTCACAATTTATATTGGGTACTAACCATCTCCAAGCAAACAGTTCATGGAGCACATTTTGATAGGAAGTTTTTTTTGGTCCAAAAATTTACACCAGTTTTAATCACTGAAGCACCATAAGCATTTATAAGGCCATGCTGTCCTTTAGACCACCCTGGCAACTTAAAGGAGTCTTAACACTTTTACCCCTGCTTTATACTCCTGAGGAATTCACAAAGACAGTTGGAACAATTCACTAAGAAGGCAGGCTGCTACGTTCTGCTCTGCCTGAGGGAACAGATCCCCGTGCACACACCTGCCTCCTCAAAAACACCCGAAAGCCCTGTCCCTCCATGCCAAGCATGCTGTAATAATGAGCAAGAGGGACAGAGTGTCTCTATCTCTCACATGCATGACCGCCTGGCAGTGATTTATGTCTCAAACAGCTGCTCTGGCTCTCGAACCAACCTACCTGTGGCGCTGGGGAGGGGTGCATGACCGCTCTTGCAGCTTTTGCAGGGAAGCAAATCTGCAGGGAACATGAATTCTGCACACACGCAGTGATGCACAATTCCCCCAGGAGTATCAGCTTTTCAAAATAAGAGGCCAGGGGGAGAGAGTGGGTCTGGCTAACATTCAGTGATGTTATTAGTGACACACTGATGTGTAGCTTTATATTTAAGCAGACAAAAATCACTCCTGAGGATGTGACCCTCTAGTGCCTTAATGAATCCACTGACCACCCCTGGCCTCTTTGCGGTAGCCCTCTCTCCAATGTCAACATAGGACATTCATTATAGGTGGAGGAGAGTAAAGGGTGTCCCAAGGACTATGGTTTAAAATGATATGTATCCTATCACCTCTTTGGTGTTTAATGCTAAGTAGTTGGAGGACAGGAGGCCAAGTGAAGGCATGCCTCTGCACCTCCATTGCCATAATCTGGTAGGATAAAGTGATTCGTCTTGTCATTCACTTTAGGTTTTTGCAACTAGTTTTACATTACAGATATCTGTACTACTAAGAACAATATTGCTTTGCTTGTGTTGTGCTTTTCACGTGAGCATTCCCAAGTGCTTTACGAATAGAAATTAAATCCTATGATCTCCCAGTAAGGTAGGTAGGTATAATACATATTTTTAAAACATGTAAGATGAGTTGCTAAGAGGCTCCTGGAACAGAACCTAAGGATCCTGACTCCTAGTGCCTTGCTTCAATCACTCAATCACATTTTCTCTCTGTTTCTCTGTTAATCTGATTGTAATACCAACTTTTCTATTTGTTTCGAAACAGTACTGTCTTCTTCAGCATATGCTGAAGACAAATGCAAAGTGCTCCACTTAGGAAGGAACAATCAGTTTCACACATACAGAATGGGAAGAGACTGTCTAGGGAGGAGTACGGCAGAAAGGGATCTATGGGTTATAGCATCAGAGGGGTAGCCGTGTTAGTCTGGGTCTGTAAAAGCAGCAAAGAATCCTGTGGAACCTTATAGACTAACAGACGTTTTGGAGCATGAGCTTTTGTGGGTGCCAGCTCTGCCCACATATCTACACCAGTGACACCATCACAGGACCTAACCAGATCAGCCATACCATCACCGGTTCATTCACCTGCACGTCCACCAATGTAATATATGCTGTCATATGCCAGCAATGCCCCTCTGCTATGTACATCGGCCAAACTGGACAGTCGCTACGGAAAAGGATAAACGGACACAAATCAGATATTAGGAATGGCAATATACAAAAACCTGTAGGAGAACACTTCAACCTCCCTGGCCACACTATAGCAGACCTTAAGGTGGCCATCCTGCAGCAAAAAAACTTCAGGACCAGACTTCAAAGAGAAACTGCTGAGCTTCAGTTCATCTCCAAATTTGACCCCATCAGCTTAGGATTAAACAAAGACTGTGAATGGCTTGCCAACTACAAAACCAGTTTCTCCTCCCTTGGTTTTCATACCTCAACTGCTACAACAGGGCCTCATCCTTCCTGATTGAACTAACCTCATTATCTCTAGCTTGCCTGCATATATATACCTGCCCCTGGAAATTTCCACTACATGCATCCGACGAAGTGGGTATTCACCCACGAAAGCTCATGCTCCAAAACGTCTGTTAGTTTATAAGGTGCCACAGGATTCTTTGCTACTTCTAGGGGTTATAGTGGACCACAAGCTAAATATGAGTCAACGGTGTGATGCTGTTGCAAAAAAAGCAAACGTGAATCTGGGATGCATTAACAGGTGTGTTGTGAGCAAGACACGAGAAGTCATTCTTCTGCTCTACTCTGCGCTGGTTAGGCCTCAACTGGAGTATTGTGTCCAGTTCTGGGCACCGCATTTCAAGAAAGATGTGGAGAAATTGGAGAGGGTCCAGAGAAGAGCAACAAGAATAATTAAAGATCTTGAGAACATGACCTATGAAGGAAGGCTGAAGGAATTGGGTTTGTTTAGTTTGGAAAAGAGAAGACTGAGAGGGGACATGATAGCAGTTTTCTGGTATCTAAAAGGGTGTCATAAGGAGGAGGGAGAAAACTTGTTCATCTTAGCTTCTAATGATAGACCAAGAAGCAATGGGCTTAAACTGCAGCAACAGAGGTTTAGGTTGGACATTAGGAAAAAGTTTCTAACTGTCAGGGTGGTTAAACACTGGAATAAATTGCCTAGGGAGGTTTTGGAATCTCCATCTCTGGAGATATTTAAGAGTATGTTAGATAAATATCTATCAGGGATGGTCTAGACAGTATTTGGTCCTGCCATGAGGGCAGGGGACTGGACTCGATGACCTCTCGAGGTCCCTTCCAATCCTAGAGTCTATGAATCTATGATCCCTATGTGCATTCCACTGTGGGTACACATATGCTCCATGTGCCCAGAGCCAGAGAATTTTGAAAGCCGTGTCCATTGATCTGCACATGGTGTGCCTTGGCTCACCTCATGCCTCCAACCAAGGAAATAAAGGGTAGGGAGGACTGACTGTCTCTCCAGTTCCTTTTCACTGCTGCATCGTCCAGGTCAGAACTTCCAGTGTCCAAAGCTTTGGCTTTCTTCTTTATCCGTGAAAATATATTTATAGATCTGTAAATTAGTTGTTTTTGTCTGATAGTTTTAGTGTTTTGTAGTTAGTCTCCCCAACCTTGGGAATACTGCTTCCCCCCCTGCATACCTCGTTCGGGTACTGAGCTGTGTCCAGAACTCTGGACTTCAAAGTATGTGCTTCCTCGCACCCTTCTCCTATTTGGGTACTACTGGTCAATCACCCACAGTGGACTACACATAGGGACCAGCACTCAAACAAGTAGTGTTATTTACCTTATAGTAATGGGAGGTTCTTTGAGATGTGTGGTCCCTATCTGTATTTCACTTCCCTCCTTTTCCTCTGCTTTGGATCTTCTCTGATTCTAGGTGGAGTAGAAACTGGAGCAGTGATTGGTTCATCCCACCCATTATCTCCTTAGTTGGAGTCATAAGGTGAGCCAGGGCACATGTGGATCCACGGACATTGCTTCCAAAATTCTCTGGATGCATGGAGCACATGCATATCCATCGTGGAATACAGATAGGGACCACACATCTCAAAGAACCTCCCATTACTATGAGGTAAGTAACATTCTCTTTTTTCCCCCTAAAAGAAATCGTAACAGCAACATTTCCACATACATTGATGACAAGCATAAAAGCAGAAAGCTAATTTAAGCATTTTTTTCCCCTTTCATATGTTGTGCCTTTAGTCCACCCTTATATAAAACTTTTTAGTTTGAATGTAAGCACATTTCATGTCATATCATTGTAAATGGCTTCACTTCATCCCTGTGGCATGGCAGGGTCTCAGAAGTTAACAAAAATGTTTACATTTCGGTTCTCAAGTGCCAACTTCCTAAGTGCTTGCTTCCCTTTTTACATCCTCCACCTTGTAAAGGATTGAACTCCATCTCTTGTTCTGTTTGGTAAAGCCTGAGGAAAATAAAGAGAAAACAGGATAGTCAATTGCTCATTTATAACTCAGTCAGTAGCACTAGTAGGCCAGATGTTTGTGGCTGTTTGTGGCACTTGAACTTAGGCGCCTTTCCAAGTGTTGACTCTGATTTGAAGAGCTGGGAAAGTGTGGAAAGGAAGGGTGAGAAATCTGGATGAGATGTTTGTTAAACCAAAAACCTCTCTGTACTTGATCCAGGCGGAAGTTAAAGCTCCCATGGCAAGAAAGGTGATAAGCCCAGCATTCTCGCCAGCTTCCCCTCTTTCAGTAAAATAGACCTCAATAAAACAAACAAGGCTGTGTGCGAGCCACTGCTGAGTTCTTAACAGCTGCTATCTTTACCTACACAGTACCGGGGCAGTAGATGGTGACATTATTATATAATGCCAGGTCATTCTTTGGATTTGACAGGTATTTTATAAAACTAAGTGTAACCAGTGTGTTCCAGACCATTTTTCAGATGAATTAGGCCTGGTTTTGGCTAGCTGTTATATTAAACGAGCAAAGCTATGAGACTGTAGGTCTAACTGTCTACGCTTATCTATTCATCACAGACAGGGAAGCATATCCTTACTTTATACATAGGACAGGCTGAATTTGATCTGTTTTCCTAACAATTATTTACATTGTGGAAATTACAACTTGATCATAATCTGTGTGTAAAAATTAAACATTAGAAGACACAATATGGTAGACAGCAAGTGCAGATGTTGCAGTTATTCCCATTGACGTCTTTTACTGTCATTGTGTTTCATGTTCTGAGCTATGGTCATACAGTCCTGTTGATCTCAGCCAAACCCCTCATAACACACCTAATTAGGTTAGAAATCTGCGAGTCTTAAGACTACTGTATCTGCAGCAAAAGAAACATTTTGTTCTGCGGAATAATTCACTCTCCTCCCCTCCTCCAATGTTTGCTTTGTTTATCTAGTTCATCAAAACAGAAATTGAAATTTGTCTACAGTAAAACTGCAATGCTGCACATAGGAAGGAAATCCTTTCTGATATCTGAACTGATCACTTTACACCCTGTAACAGTAGATTTTATTACTCTTATCCTTAGCAGGTATACCAAGCTGTTAATATTTAAGGGAAGGGTGGTTCCTTCCAGGTTTGATATCTCTGCTTGGATATGCAGTGGAACAAAATTACTCTCTAGGGCTAGCATGCTGACATGTTCTTTGCTAGTTGTTAAGGATTACTGGGCATCCAGAACATATGTTTGTCCAAGTGCAACAAATTATCTAAAAATGAAAGTCCAGGACCCCATATATAATGTAGTTGTACACCAGAGTTTAAGATGTAATTTTTAGAATACTAAAACTCTAGGTGTTATGTCTGTCTTCAGAATGAGAACTGAATGTAAACCAGTGCAATGATATCTTCCTGAATCAACAGACAGGCTCAAAAAATAGATATTAGGGGTTTAAACTGCTCATTGTCAATTTAATGTTAACCCTGAAACCTAACAATGGAGAGTCAGATGTCAACATTGCTAATTAACTGCTGTCAGTTTTAGCAGAAATACGAGGCTAATGTCCCCTTTTTCTATAGTTGTTGGATATAGTAGCACATATTGGGATGGAAGGAAACCACAGCTAGTTGCAACAGAGTGTTACTGGGAAGAGTATTGAAGATTGTAAACCCTCTTCACTTCAGTTCTAAATCTCCGGTAGGGTGGTAATTACTCTGAACTCACACAAATACTGATGTGTTTCCTACATAGTCACCACACGACCAGCATCCGCTACTTCAGACCCCTACTTAAAGCCTTGCATCAAACCAAATTCTGTTTGAATTGGTTACCAAATTCCATTCTCAATGCGTGGGTGTTTTTTCTTGTTACTCTTTACCTAACCCACACCACGTACTGTGCTGTTTAGAGCAGCTCACGCTAATTTCATAGAAGTTAGCACAGTCTCAGACTTCACAGAATTTTTTTTTCAGTTGCACTTGTTTAACTGCAATATTACTACATTTTTCCAGTACAGCTCATTCAGAGTGTGTTTTTAGAGAGAAACACCACTTGACAAACCATTGTCTCTGGAAATCAGACATGCCCACAAGATATTTTTCCATCAGGAACTATTGAATTAGTTCTCTCCTGCATCTTGATCAGAAAGAGAGATTGTAAAAGTAGGACACTTGCCATGAATAGACTGGTTTTTTGTCAATAGCTTTGTAACTACCTGCTGGAGCTGACATGCTTTGTGCTGTAATTTGTTTATCATCCCTTCCTTCCTATGAAACAAAATCAAAGGGCTGACAAAGAAGCAAAGTACACGTTTGGGTAGGATTTAACAGTTTGAAGGCTGAATGGGTTCATAAGGATAATTTAGTGATATACGTTAGTTTGTTCATACAGTTGGGGGTGGGAAGGTGGAAAGATTGGAACAGTTGTTAGGGTGCCAACTTCCGAAGTTGAAAAAACAGTGGGGCACTCATCTGTGCATTGGATACATTATCATAATTAAAGACGACGACAAAGCTAGGCTTCTGGAACATTTATAGTAAGGCCTATAATGTAGGAAAAAAAGAATCTGGCAATGTGAATTAGCTGTATCTTGTTATGTTAATACAATATCACATGTAGTAAGTTGGTATAAGATTTTTGTTAGAACTACAGTTGCTGTTGGCATTGATACTTTGCATCTTGTAGTAATTGTGGCATTTTCCTGGGGACATTCAGGAATATATAGCTATTACACATAGCAATGGTTGTCATTGTCACATGAAAAAAAATCTTGTCGATTTAGTTGTAAGTTCTTTAAGATGTCAACGCTGAGAACTTTAGTTGTGTGTATTGAGAAAAGGCTTCCTAACACTGCCCTGCTTATGTTCCTCAACCTAGACGGGAAGCAGTTACTTTCAGTAGCTGACAGTATGGCTGAGGTTTTATCTACATGGGAAAGTTGATCGGTAATAACCCCCTGTATGGACAGTCATTCCAATATAAAAATAACTTTTTTTGGTTTTGCTTCAACTCCCTTCTGAGCAACATAAGCTAACCTGAAGAAGCTACACTTAAATTAGATTAAGAATGTCCACATTGGGGGGTTATATTGGTATAGCTATGTCGGTTTACGTTTGTTTTTAGGTTATACAGAAAAAACTGTCCTGTGTAGACATGGCCATTGTCTCCATGCTCATTAAGTCTTGCATCTCTTGTGAGGCAGCTCACAAATGTATCAGTTATAAGTAATAGTTTTAGTGATGGTGTGAATTTCTTCCCACTAGTAAGGGAACCAAGCACCATCACATTTAATTGAACAGCCATCAAATGATAATGACATTTGATTTCTACTGACCTTGGGCAAATTTAGATCAGTGACCCTAGAGGTTAAGGGCTCCATATCCTATTACTAGTCTCTTGAGTTGTCCTGTCCCCAGAAGGAAAAGCGTGGTCACGTGGGTGTTTTCAAATGTTGGACATTCAAAGGGGGAAAAAGTATTTTAGTATGCCGTTTTCTTTTACAAAATAATTTGTTTTTTATATGTAAATGACAGGAATTCTGTGTATTATTACTAGAGTGGCAGAAACAACTCTGATCAACATTTTCATACTCTTAACAAAGATTTTATTAATGAAATATTTTAACTGGGATCTGTTATTATTTATTATTAGTTATTTGTATTGCAGCAGCACTTAAGAGTCACAGAGTTTGGAGTAATTGCCAGTATTGCCTGTCTTTCCCACAGAGACTTGAAATATCTGTTTATATCCCCCTTACTGGCTAAGAAAGTCATAACAACCTCTTCTACTTTCCCAGAGAAGAACACTACTGTATGTTAGTAAGACTGCTTATGACTTGAATAAGCTCTAGTAGGTGACACGAGAGTGACTGGTACACTTACTGCTGTTGTGAGAGACCCTCCTAGAACACACAGTTTCCAGCATCCATAAAACAAGGCAAAGAGGTCCAGGACAGTGAAATATGTTTTCTGTAGCAAGCCTTCGGTGATTATCAGTTGGTGATGAGCTGATATGAAATGATAATGGAAGAGTGGCTGTGGTAATTGTTGCGTTGTCTGTGTCTCAGGAAGAGGTGTGTCTGTTTCTTGCCTGCAGTAAAACTGATGACATGGTCTGATAGACAAGTGCTACGGAAAGACTGAGAGGAATTTATAGACACCTGAAGGCAATACAAGCCGATGATGAAAGGCATTCTCAATGTTAGACACTAATTCATAGTGAAATGAAATCCTCACAAGGGCTTTGTGTCTGCAGTACAGCTTGCAAGGATGAAAGCCCACCTAAAACTTTCAGATGGTTACAGGTTGTAATTCACGTGTTTTTGGTGCCACAGTGAAGTTCACAGAAGAAAATAAGAGTATTAATTAGATCTTAACTACAAACTTCTTATTGTAATTCTTTCGTAAACATATTTTTCAATGCCTGTAGCACTCTGTATTACCTTCTACCCTCATGCTTACCTGGTGACTTGATTTTATCTTTTTGTTTTCTTAAATATAAATCATTTAATACATTTATAACACCAAAGAATACTTCTGAAGTAGTTTAAAAAATATATCTGGTACTAATTAGGTTAGAAATCTGCGAGTCTTAAGACTACTGTATCTGCAGCAAAAGAAACATTTTGTTCTGCGGAATAATTCACTCTCCTCCCCTCCTCCAATGTTTGCTTTGTTTATCTAGTTCATCAAAACGGAAATTGAAATTTGTCTACAGTAAAACTTATTTTAAAAGGACCAGCAAAAATTAAATGCTTGGCAGAGGTGGCAGTCTAAGAAATGTAGAGTAGAACCATTTTCAGTACATTTTGGAATACTTTGGGGAACTTTCTTAAGAAAAGCATTGTCTTGTACAGTTTTTTTTTCTGTTGTTCACAAGTCATTTAGTGGTGTTAAAGGTGTTAGAACTATAGTTATTAAAGTTGGTTTTGATAATAAATCATTGATATTGCTGAAAAATGTCTTAAAAATCAGCTTCAGTTATCAGTCTCCCATTAAATTATTATAAATAGTAGCTAGAGGAGGAGAATCAACTGGCGGTCACAGATTTATAACTGATACATCATCTATAGAGGATTAATATATCTTACACTTGACTCTGGATGGTTTCAACAGTTCTTGTAACTGCACTAAGGATAGTGGAAGTTCTGGTTTGTCTTGTATTTGCCTCTCAAAAACTTCATATCAAATATGTTCAGTGTAAAATGAAAAAAATGCTTTATAATTTTTTTAACTGTCAGTCCTGCAAATTTAGCTTGGGATCTGAAACTCCATCTGTGTGGCATCATGATAGTGTGGATTCTGTAGACCAGGTTTCTTCCTGGACAACCCCACTGTCTTCAAAGTCTACCCTGAGCTACTCGTTTGCAGTCTCAGAGTGGGAGATGAATTTGAACATATACAGTTATGCTGGAATTTAGCCAATACTTTGTGTTGAATTTATATTTCAATAATTGTGTTAATCTCTATCTTTTCTCATGCATTCAAATACTAAGGGTTATTTTCTTTCCGATAAGCTATGTAAGTAAATTGGACTTCTTGCTGAGAATGAAAAGCATTATTTGAGAAACAACGAGAATGGTCACATTTATGGTGATGATATAACAGTAGGTATTTTACCAAAAATATTGGATTACAGTCACTGTAGCTTTGAAAGACAGGTCGGTTTATACATTATGCTTAAGCTACCTGAGGCTGTTCTGCAACCACACAATGCAATTGTACTGTTTTCAAATTCAAAATTCCTCTGCCTTGTGAGTCCTTCTTTTTAACTACCTTGTTTGATCTGTTTTTGGATTAAATCTCTGCATTCACCATTTCGCTCTTTTTGAGCTAGTCTGTGCCAAACACTGTTTTCTTTCAAGTCTTTCTCTATCTCTCTTCCTCTTTTCCATCTCTGCTAACACACTCCTGTCTTGTCACTCATTCCTTTTGGCATTACCAGTCTATTCAACTCTTAAAATTCTCTGTTGCTTTCAGCCTCACCTTTCTTCATGTTGTTGACTGTATGTCTTTTAATAAAAAAATCTTTTTTCTCTACTCTTTACTTCTGCACTTGCCTCTTCCATCGCACTGTCTTCCCCTTTGTCACTAATCTTAGTGCCCCACCACACACATTAGCGACTTCTTGTCCTCTTTTTGTGAAACTGAGCATCATTTGAAGAACATCTTCCACTTTCTGTTCATTCGCTCATTTCTTAATTCTTCCTGCTTCTATTCTAAATGACTGTATTTTCCACCTTGATCAGTTCTTGTACTGTCATTTCTTCTCAAGCACTCTTTTCAGATTCTTTTCTCTGCCTCTTACTGTGCTGAGTATGTTGTCATTTAAAAAAACAACAATAAAATGCACACATTCACACACATCCGACTAACTGGGTATTCACCCACGAAAGCTCATGCTCCAATATGTCTGTTAGTCTATAAGGTGCCACAGGACTCTTTGCTGCTTTTACAGATCCAGACTAACACAGCTACCCCTCTGATACTTAACAATAAAATGGACAATGTCCAGCAAAATTTTTCCTCATCTCTTATCATTCCTCACCATTCCTCCCCCCAGTTTCACCCTTTCTTTTTTCATCCCAATCTCTGATATCTCCATTTTGTTTGCTTATAATCCTTTGACCCAGGTCCTTGTCCCTCTTAGCTCTTCCGTTCATTCACTACCTCATCTTTAACCTTGGCTCCTTTCTGAAGGATTACAACTGCACTGTTGTGTTTTTGTCCTGAAAAATGTTTTCTTTATTTCTTCTGCCTATAAAACCAGTGCCCTACTGGCCTTCTCCTTTGTCTCCAAATCCTGGATCGAGCTGCGTACTCTCACTACTCAATTTGTTGTTCTCCAACTTTTTCTCTGATCCTTCCTCCTTTTCCATTCCAATGAAACTGGACTTGCTCAGGTAACCTGACAACCTTCTAGCTAAGTGAGAAGGAAATTGCTCTGCTCTTAACTATTCTTTGAACTCTTTGCTGCCTTCAGATGCAGTTGATCACTTTTTATCGTTTTATCTATTTCTGTACTCTCCTTGTTCTTGTCCTACTTCACTGATTTCTTTAGTGTCCTCTTTGTTGACTCCTCATCGTCTCCTTTTTATTTGGGCGTCCTGAGGGATCTGTCCTCAGCGCCTTCCTTTTTAAGTGATTATTAATAAGATTAATTTGGAGTGAAATGCTAAACTAAATATTCTTTGATATTTTTATCAGTAAACTAAGATAAATCGTAAATTCAAAAACTGTAAACATTTTTACCCTGAACACAAAATAACTCAGGATAATAAAAGCAACTTCTCTGTTCCTGTTGGATGTAAAAACACACAGATATTGGGAGAGTAAATAGTCTCAGGACAAACTGTTTTGTAAAACATCATGCTGGTGCATGCTGGGAAGCAGTTCAGGGAGGAGGAGGAATGACTTTAGTGTAGACCAACAACTTAAGATTCTTGTAGGGTTTTTTTTTTCTGTCTCTGCTCTTTTTTTCTGAACTCCTCTCTGTCCCCACAATGTTTTTCTTTTCCAGTTGCTTTCCCCCCTAGTGTTTTTTCTGTCCTTTCCTTTCCCCAGGTTTCTTATTTTCAGTTGACATTTGCTGTTGTGTGTGTCAGATTATTCTGTTTTTCTGTAACTTTCTCAGTGAAGTTTGGTCCCTTTCCTCTTAATTGCCACTCTTTGTGACTCCCCTCCCATGATCTACTCAGTTTCTGGGGGGGAGGTATAGCTCAGTGGTTTGAGCATGGGCCTGCTAAACCCAGGGTTGTGAGTTCAGTCCTTGAGGGGGCTACTTAGGGATCTGGGGCAAAATCAGTACTTGGTCCTGATAGTGAAGGCAGGGGGTTGGACTCAGTGACCTTTTTAGGGTCCCTTCCAGTTCTATGCAATAAGTATATCTCCATTTATTTATTTTATTTCTCCTCTTACATAGAACCTCCTCAAGCTTCCTCACCTCTCACTATTGATACTGTTTTGGCAACTAGTGTAAAGCCAATTGCTGGTTGTCTCCAAATCATTGCTTTTTAATACGTCATCAACTATGTCTCTTGATGTGTTCCAGATCCTTTTCTAAAGTGAGTAACTGGTTTCTTTGGTAACCAGAGTAATGCTGCCAGTCCTCTGTCCTTCCTCTCCACTCCCTCCTTCCAGATGCAGTGAATTTAAAAACAACGGTAAAACAAAACAAGAAAGAGCATGTGATGGTAGAAGTGGCTCTGCAGCATTACTCTGATTAATATAAAAGGCTTAATTGTCCATTTTATCATGGAGCATGTATGCATCAAGAGGCTATGCTAATAACATTTATTAAAATAAAATCTAAGGCTGCTGTAAATTGGAAGAAGACCCACGGGATTAGATATTTCTTTTATCCGTTTTCTTATCCTTTCTGGTAGAACTGTTTGCAGAAATGATTTTGTACCCATCCACAGCTTTCCATACACTCCCAACCCAAGTAGTAAAGTTACATTGTTTAATTTGGCAAGTGTTTCCCAAAAATACAAATTGTAAAAATGCACAAAAATCTGTTCTTATTTAATGCATGAGTTTGTGTTTATCGAGGGAAGACGATAAACCTTTTTACATATATCTCACGGAATACATAGTAATTTAAATTGGATTGAGGAAAAGATAAGAAAGATGTATACTAGCATACATACACTATATTGTTAGATTTCGAGGGAATAAAATTAGATTTTTATTAATAAATGTCAGTAAATGTCAATTTCACCATACACCCAGAAACGCAAATAAAATTTCCATCAATAATTACCTAAATTTACAGATAGATAAATTAAGAAAAATGCTGCTTATGAACGTCTCAGTTAAGGATATTTACTTTGTTTTTTGATAATTGATAATTTGTGTTTTAATGGTTTGATAATTTGTGATATTGATAATTTGTGTTTTAATGGTTATAAAGTTTTAACTTATTTAATGACAATAGATGTTGACATTCAAAAATTGTCTGACCCCTCTATTGTCAGACCCACTCCCATAATTTCCCACAGCTGTGAACATCTAAATTGATTAAAAATGGGGGCAGGGGGACGCTTACAACACACAATTTTGCACAACAGTGAAAATTTAAGTAGATAATTGGAAAAAGTACTTAAAGAAAAATAATGATATTATCTGTTGAAGTTATAGGTTTTTTTTTAAATTGGTTTCTGCCAAACATGATTGCAGCTGTCACTAACTTCTGCCCTATCGGATTAACTTTGGAGTAGAGTGAAAAAGACAATTCTCCAGCTACCATACAATGTCTAAATCACAGTAAAAAACTTATGACAAAATCAAACTTGCAATAAGTAAATTATCTTGTTTTTATGATGCTTTTAAAAATCAGATTTGGTGTGCATTCAGTATTTATATTGGTAAACGTAAAAGCTTGTCTCTTTTGTCTTTATAGATGGATACATAAAGTTTTGTCAGTATTTGCAGTGTTCTTCATGCTTCCTTGTAACAACTGTAGGAAATTGGAACTACTTTGGTAATGTAATTTAGTTGTCTAAAATAATTGGCAAGTTTGCAAAGGTGACCACTATAAATCTATTGTGCCAAATTTTGACACATTAGTGCCTGTTGATTTGAGTAGGAGAGACATGCATGCATCTGATGGCAGATTTAGCCTAATTAGCGAGATATGATGCTTTTGCCCTGCCTCATGCCAACACTGTGTGCTTTGTCTCTCTGATTATATATTATGTATTTGTGCTTTTCAATGTCAGTTTTCCAATTAATGAGAAATGTTAAAAAAGGTGACAGGGAGTCCAAGATCTCACTTGGAGCTTCTAGATGTGACCATACTACAAATGATAAATATTACATTACCAGTTCAATCTCTCTTTATACAACTTGAATGCTGTGTTCCTAAGCAAGTATTCTCTGCCTTTGTAAAGGTAGATATGAAGCAGGCACGTTGAACTGTTTATTTCAATATATTTCTATAGTTACAAATCTACTGATGATTTAATTAGGGCATTAAATACATTTTTTATTTAGATGCCTATATTTGAATTTAAGTGCCTACCCGTAGACAGCAAAGTTAGGAAATTTGGGCCCTGATGTTTTAGAGGAGTGCCATAAGATCTAACTTTACATCCATTCCAGAATTTCCATTAGAGAAGACCAAAAGGACCTGGATTTAATATTTGGAACAGTAAAATGTTGAGGTTATCGTTCTCATTTGCATAACTATTTGTTTTTCCCACAATTGCGTGATGGAATTATTTTTGTCAGTTTTGTCCATAAAGATGTTTGAGCATATGTACCTACTCACATTTCCTCTCTTTTTGCACGTGTGCTATCACCACTTTGGAACAACTGAATTGATGATATTTCCGTCAATGTTTCTCTTCTGTGAATGTCTTGCATTTTTCCTTATTAATAAATTGCAAAAAGTGTTGCTACAGTACTATCCTAATCTCCCCTAGCTGAAATCACCCTAATTCCTGACGGAGGGGACCAAGGTGCTCTTGCTGGGGCTAGCTGATGAGGATTACCAGGACCCTCGCAACTGAATCATGTCATGCCTTTGTATTGGGTTGTCTGACTCATCGTTTTAAGTAGCAGGGCTGGACTGTTGCCTCTTCTTTAAAGGAGTGTTGAGGGGATGCAGGGATTCATTTTATCTTCTCTTAACACACGCCATGAACCCTACTGATCCACATATTCACTGGAGTGGAAGGATTAATTGCTTGGGTGGGTTGTGTTAAGTTACTTGAAGTTCATATGCTACTTGTTTTTTCTGCTACCCTCAGGAAGGGATATTGTGGTCTGCAGAGTAATTGTTTTGTACTCACTTAATTTTGGAATATGACATAAGAAGGATGAGACTTGGGCATGAACTTAATGTGAGGGATACAAATTTCTACTGTGTTCACATTTTTTTAAAAAGAAAGTCTCTGTGTTAGTTACTCCAGCGTAACTTCACATCAGGAATGATTTTGACTTTCATATATAAGTAGACTTGAAGACCAGAAAGGACGATCATGATTCTCTAGTCTGACCTCATGCACATTGTAGGCCACAGATCCTCGTCCAGCCACCGACTCCTCCAATAGGCATATAACCTCTTGCTGAGTACCTGAAGTCCTCAAATCTTGATTTAAAGACTTCAAGTTACAAAGAATTCAACATTTACTCTAGTTCAAAGCAGCAAGTGAGCCATGCTACAGAGAAATAACCCACAGGGTCTCCATCAATCTGACTGAGGGGAAATTGTGTTAATAACTTTAAATTATTTTTTGTGGTTCATTGTCACTTAGGCACATATTTGAGTGTACAGTGGAGGTTATACATAGATGAAGGTGGAATATAGGCCCATGTGCATCTCATTGCATATACATCTTTGCCTAACTGAAATACTTTCCAAAACTGGTGGTTAGTGGGTAGGTAATAGAATAGAGCTTTCATGTAACTTTGGTACTAAAGCTTTATAATGTGGGTCTCTCCTTTTTAAATTAGGAACAATTCAAGCCAGGGAAATGACAGCATGCAACCTATACTGTATACCCACCAATGGGTGTTTTTATAATTCCATTTATATACAGATGTAGCATTAAGGGAGTAAACTAATTCTGTCAAAAGGGTGAATATGACCATGATTTGTTTTATGTTGCAGAATGTGTTTTTACCCTTTCTTTATACCTACTACATCATTTAAGGTTTATATCCAATAAATACTGGTGTGCGGTTTCCTGAGTAAATTGTTGAATGAAAGAGATTGTGCCTCAGCTTTATTCTACCTGTTGTAGGTGACTGGATTTTCATTTTTCCTTATGTCATTGCTTAAATTCAGCTTTCTTGACACTTTCTTTCCTAGAGCAGTCTGTTTACAATTCAATACTTCCATTAGTTTAAGGCCTATCTAAGCAGATCCTGTTCTGTGTTAGTAAATGTCGTGCTTCTTGACAGATGTTTCAGTTAGAATCTGATGGATGTGACAACTACAGCATTAATGCTGCGGTGATGAGAAAGAATCCATATCTTGTCTCCTCTTGGGAGAATCAAAGTTCATCTTTCTTTCAGTGGATTAAAACAGTAGCTGCTTCCCACTGCAAGTTCCAAGTATGAATGTTTTGTTAAAAGATAGATAAAAAGCTGTAGACACCTTAACTACCTTTGGAAGTTACTTCCACTGTGTGCTGTGGAGTTGGTAAAGTAAAATGTTGTCTGATTTTTAAATGGACTTTCAGTGCTAACCAAAATTTATCATGCTGGAGGCACTTACTGGTATTTCTACAATACAAAAGGCCAACTTCTGCTCTTTATTTTAACCATGCTACCTTGCTGGCTTTAGTGGGTCTGCACAGTTGTAACTAATGGCAAAATTTGCTCCAGAATGTATGATCTTGTCATACCATGTATAATTATCCCACGAGAAAGGACAGCCGTTTAGTTGTCTAGAAGTTCTTAAGCTGTGGTCCACAGTTCATTGGGGATCTGTGAAAGCTGGTTGGTCTTATGTTGCTGACTCCTCTCTTGTTGCTAATTAACAGAAACAGGACAAGTGGATAGAGGAAATAAAGGGCTGGTCTACACAGAGAAATTTACTGGTATAATTACACTGCTGTAACTATAGTGGTAAAACTTCCTGTTTGGACACACTTTTATTCTGGAATAAGAGAGTCTACATAGATTCGTAGATTTTAGGGCTGGAAGGGACTTTGAGAGGTCATCGAGTCCAGTCTCCGACCCTCGTGGCAGGACCAAATACCGTCTAGACCATCCCTGATAGACATTTATCTAATATACTCTTAAATATCTCCAGAGATGGAGATTCCGCAACCTCCCTAGGCAGTTTATTCCAGTGTTTAACCACCCTGACAGTTAGGAACTTTTTCCTAATGTCCAACCTAAACCTCCGTTGCTGCAGTTTAAGCCCATTGCTTCTTGGTCTATCGTTAGAGGCTAAGATGAACAAGTTTTCTCTCTCCTCCTTATGACACCCTTTTAGATACCTGAAAACTGCTATCATGTCCTCTCTCAGTCTTCTCTTTTCCAAACTAAACAAACCCAATTCTTTCAGCCTTCCTTTATAGGTCATGTTCTCAAGACCTTTAATCATTCTTGTTGCTCTTCTCTGGACCCTCTCCAATTTCTCCACATCTTTCTTGAAATGTGGTGCCCAGAACTGAACACACTATTCCAGTTGAGGCCTAACCAGTGCAGAGTATAGTGAAAGGATGACTTCTCATGTCTTGCTCATAACACACCTGTTAATGCATCCCAGAACCATGTTAGCTTTTTTTGGTAACAGCATCACACTGTTGACTCATATTTAGCTTATGGTCCTCTATAACCCCTAGATACCTTTTTGCCGTACACCTTCCTAGACAGTCTCTTCCCATTCTGTATGTGTGAAATTGATTGTTCCTTCCTAAATGGAGCACTTTGCACTTGTCTTTATTAAACATCATCCTGTTTACATCAGACCATTGCTCCAATTTGTCCAGATCATTTTGAATTATGACCCTGTCCTCCAAAGCAGTTGTAATCCCTCCCAGTTTGGTATCATCTGCAAACTTAGTTTCTATGCCAATATCTAAGTCATTGATGAAGATATTGAACAGAGCCAGTTCCAAAACAGACCCTTGTGGATACCCTTTCCAGCAGGATTGGGAATCATTAATAACTACTCTCTGATTATGGTTATCCAGCCAGTTATGCGCCCACCTTATAGTAGCTCCATCTAAGTTATATTTGCGTAGTTTATTGATAAGAATATCATGTGAGACCATATCAAATGTCTTACTAAAGTCTAGGTATACCACATCCACTGCTTCTCCCTTATCCACAAGACTTGTTATCCTATCAAAGAAAGCTATCAGATTGGTTTGACATGATTTGTTCTTTACAAATTCATGCTGGCTATTCCCTGCCACCCTACCACCTTCCAAGTGTTTTCAGATGATTTCCTTAATTACTTTCTCTATTATCTTCCCTGGCATAGAAGTTAAACTAACTGGTCTGTAGTTTCCTGGGTTGTTTTTATTTCCCTTTTTATAGATAGGCACTATATTTGCCCTTTTCCAGTCTTCTGGAATCTCTCCCATCTCCCATGACTTTCCAGAGATAATAGCTAGAGGCTCAGATACCTCCTCTCTTAGCTCCTTGAGTATTCTAGGATGCATTTCATCAGGCCCTGGTGACTTGCAGGCATCTAACTTTTCTAAGTGATTTTTAACGTTTTCTTTTTTTATTTTATCTTCCAATCCTACCCCCTTCCCATTAGCATTCACTATGTTAGGCATCCCTTCAGACTCCTCGGTGAAGACCGAAACAAAGAAGTCATTGAGCATCTCTGCCCTTTCCAAGTTTCCTGTTACTGTTTCGCCTTCCTCACTGAGCAGTGGGCCTATCCTATCTTTGGTCTTCCTCTTGCTTCTAATGTATTGATAAAAATCTTCGTTTCCCTTTATTCCTAGCTAGTTTGAGCTCATTTTGTGCCTTTGCCTTTCTAATCTTGCTCCTGCATTCCTGTAGTGTTTGCCTATATTCATCCTTTTGTAATTTGTCCTAGTTTCCATTTTTTATATGACTCCTTTTTATTTTTTAGATCATGCAAGATCTCGTAATTTAGCCAAGCTGGTCTTTTGCCACATTTTCTCTCTTTTCTACCCAGTGGAATAGCTTGCTTTTGGGCCCTTAATAGTGTCCTTTTGAAAAACTGCCAACTCTCCTCAGTTGTGTTCCCCCTCAGTCTTGATTCCCATGGGACCTTACCTATCAGGTCTCTGAGCTTACCAAAATCCACCTTCCTGAAATCCATTGTCTCTATTTTGCTGCACTCCCTTCTACCCTTCCTTAGAGTTGTGAACTCTATGATCACTTTCACCCAAGGTGCCTTCCACTTTCAAATTCTCAGTGAGTTCCTCCCTATATGTTAAAATCAAATCTAGAACAGCTTCCGTTTTAGTAGCTTTCTCAACCTTCTGAAATAAAAAGTTGTCTGCAATGCAGTCCAAGAACTTACTGGATAGTCTGTGCCCTGCTGTGTTATTTTCCCAACATATATCTAGATAGTTGAATTCCCCCATCACCACCAAATCTTGGACTTTGGATGATTTTGTTAGTTGTTAAAAATCCTCACCCACCTCTTTCACCTGGTTAGGTGGCCTGTAGTAGACTCCTAGCATGACATCAACCTTGTTTTTCACTCCTTTTAGCCTAACCTAGAGACTCTCCATCTCCACCTCAGTCCAAGTGTGTACGTTATTAATATATAAGGCAACACCTCCTCCCTTTTTCCTGTATCTATCCTTCCTGAGCAAGCTGTACCCAACCTTACCAACATTCCAATCATGTATTATCCCACCTCGTTTTGGTGATGCCAACAATGTTATAGTTGTATTTATTTATTAGCACTTCCAGTTCTTCCTGCTTATTACCCATACTTCTTGCATTTTTATATAGGCATCTAAGATACTAATTTGATTTTGCCTCCCAGTTTTGCCCTGACCCTCCTTTCTCTGTGCCATTATAGCCCATGTTCCCTCCTATTTCTGACCCATCTCCCAGGGCTCCATGTTCTCCACTTACCTGTGGGCTTACCTCACCTGTCCCAATTGAACTTAATTTAAAGCCTTCCTCACTAGGTTAACCACACTGTGTCCAAATAGGGTCTTGATCTGCTCAGCATCACACCTCGCAGTGTCATTTGTGCCCACATGGATGAGTAGCATGGGGTAGTAGTCAGAGGGCTGAGTAATCCTCGACAATGCCTCCGTAACGTCTCGGGTACAGGCCCCCGGCAGGCAGCATACCTCCCGATATGAAATGTCAGAGCGACAGATGGGTGCCTCTGTCCCCCTCAGCAGAGAGTCTCTGACCACCACTACCTTACGTTTCCTATTTGCAGTGGTGGCAGCAGACCTCCCAGCCGTAGGAATACGAGGCTTCTCCTTCTCTGCTGTAGGGGGTGATTCCTTCTCTCCTGGATCAAGAAGAGCATAACGGTTTCCTATTACCACGGTGGGAGGGTTTGGAGCAGGGGTGGAGCATTGCCTGTTGCCAGAAGTAACCAGCTGCCAGTGTCTACCGTGAGCCGTCTCCTCCACTACCAGTGTGTCAGCAGTCCTGTGTACTTGGACAGCTACCTCAGGTGTCTCCACATGGACACTGTCTGGGAATTGCTCGTGGATTCAGATGCTCCTCAACCTAGCCACCTCCTCCTGTAGCTCTCCCACCTGCTGCCTGAGAGATTCCGCCAGCAGGCACCTTTCACATTGGATGTCCCACCAGCCTGGATATCAGAAAGTAGGAATTGCAAGTTACAGTCCCTGCAAGACCGTACCAGGATCTGGGTAGAAGCATCCATGCTCAGGCCCTCTGTCTGGCTACAGGCGCAGGTGGAGAAGACAGAAACAGTGCTGGCACAAGTGTTGCGGGTCTTCCTAACCATCTTAGGCCTCCCTCTGTCAAACTCCCTCTCAAACTTTCCTGTCTGCAGCCTCCTGTCCGCTTTGAAGAGTTATACTGGTATAGCTCTAACAGTGCAATTATACCGATATAAGTATGCCAATAAATTTGCCCATGTAGACAAGACCAAAAATGAAAAGCCAAAACATAGTGTGATAAACTTTGGTTTACAAGGGCAAAATAATTATCAAACCAAAGGCATCAGAAGTATACATATACTTTCCTACTATCACTTTTTCAATTAAGCAGTTACTGTAGTTGTCACAGGGACATTATATGATCATAAATGTAAAAGAAGATGACCCTTGTATCACGAATACAAGGAGAGAAGTCTGAGATGGTATCTCTATTTACAAATGATTGATACTACAGGAAAATGTGAAAACTCTTATCCAACTCAAGATATTGCAGTAAGGGCCCGATTCAAAGCCCACTGAAGTAAGGGGGAATCCAGTTGCCTCCCATTGACTCCAGTTGGAGGCAAATTGGATCCTAAATAACCAGCTGGCTGTGTACTTGTTATGATCACCTTCTCTGGTAGGCAAGAGCATTAAACCTTAGGTGGTGTTGAGTCTGCTGGGAGGATGGAGTTTCCTGAGAAGTGAAGAACACTTAGAGTGTTATAGTATGAGAAATATGATCATTAAGGAATATTTTATTTTATTAGACTCTTCATAATCATCTCTCTCCACTTCTGTTCCCAGTAAAGACCTATTCTTTGATGTAGCCATTGTAATGTACTGAATTAAAGAGAAATTGTCAACAGCTTTTATTCTTTTTAATTTTGTCATTATGTTCCATTGCCTGTAGGACTGTTTTGGAATTAACTAAAATTCCAGAAGCAGTCAGCATTGATGTAACTGTTTCTATTGAAGTCAACAGTTAGGCCAAGCCCAATTAGATCAATGCTGAGCACTTCTGAAAATATCTTAATAATGCTGTCCTTCTCCATTTGGGGAATATTTCTTCTTCCCTTTGTCTTAAATAATTTAAACCTAGAATAACATGTTTGCATTCTTGATTGTTCACTTTCCATAAATAAGGTCAAATCATGTCAGTATTGCTTTGAGGTAAGGTTTGCCTGTTAATTTGTGCTGCTTCTGTTAGCCATATAGCAGCTTTACATAGTCAATATTAATAAAGGCTGTCATGTTTTTTGTTTAATTTTTATATCTCTTGTTCTTAAATGAGTTTTATTAGGACCTACCAATATTTTGGCTTTTTACTTTTATTTTTTTTAAGTGACAAATAAAGTCAGAATTTTGACCATCATGGCAGTATTCTCAATGTTTATATGACAAATTCAGTTATATTTAGGAGATTAATTTTTTGCATGGAGTTTTACTGTTGAAAAAGACTTCTGAAGTTGTTTATATTTGTCATACATACTGTGTGTGGAGTGTTGTCCCTTCTTCTTAATTATACTCTGCAGGTACTGATTACATGTACTTTTGGCTATATTCTTTGGCATCCACAACCCTAAACAAAGCTGCAGACACTAATGGCCTCTCTTTTCTTATCAAAAATCTGATGTGCTTTTGAATTAAATAAGTATTTCAGAGTTCTAATGGGGCTTCCCCATAATTGTAAAGGTGAGTTAAGACCTGAATTAACAAACAAACAGAAAATTCAGCTACATGAGAGCCTGTTTAATATACATATATATAAAAATATAGAGAAACAGTTTTAGAAATACTTTTAATAGTTTGAATTAGTTCCTTTCCATGACAGTGCTAAATTGTCCTGAATTATTGTTGTTCTATGATTAAAGGCTTTGAAGGATACAGCAATCTTATTTTAGTAACTGAGAAAAGGGTTGAATTTAAAAAGAAGCTCCATTAGTTCAGCAGTGGGAACATATAATCTTGGGTGTCAAACTCATTTCATGATGAGGGCTGAGTTATCCATCTGGTCAGAGTCCATGGCTGGGAGTGAAAAGCTCACCAGAAAGAGGCAAATATTACAGTCTTGTCCGACTACAGAATGAGCCTTTTTAGCTAGCAAAGTTGTGTGGCATTTAAAGACCAACACTTTATTAACAAAGAAAATGCATCGCTGAAACCTCCCATCTACTGTCAGTTAATGTACCCACTCTTGTCCCCCCATGCTGTCCTTCCTGCCCTGCCCTGCCCTGCCCACATACACCTTTCTGGGAGATTTTCCTACCTCCACTTTGGGAATCCTCCTCTGTTAACAACACTTTGAGTATTTATCCTTTGTCTTTGTTTCCCCCCTCCCCCTTTTGGGGATTTGTTTCACTTTTCTTAACCTTCCCCCTGGAGAGGGGTCAGTTTAGAAGCAGCCTCTTCCTTCGCTTGATCCCATGGTGCCTGGGGCAGTGGCAACAGCAAAGAGGAGGAAGTTGAAAAGAAGCTGCCTCTGATCCTGGTGGCAGGATCAAGGGGGAGGAAGAAGTGGGGACTGCTTCTGGGGGCTCATCAGAGGTGGGGAGGGAGAGGCTGGAAAGGAGACGACTTTAAGCTCCAGTTCTGTGCCGTTGAGGCAGAGACTGTACAAAAGACCAATGCTCTGAGGAGCCTGGGCCCAATCAGGAGTGAGCTCCAGTCTCAGCTTCTCCCTCTCTTGTAGTGGCTTCTCTTGGCTCTTTGCAGCAGGGAGGCAGTTGTGGGCTGAATCCCTTTGTAAATTACAGAGGAAGCTTCAGGTTGGAGACGAGGATTTGGGACTTCAGGGTCAGATTTGACTTCAAGACTCTGATGCCCTGCTTATAAGTATTTGAGCAACTTCAGCACATTCCATCCAGTAGAGGGCAATTGTGTGCATGTGTACGAGTCACTATGGCATACTGGGGGTTGTACTTCTCAGCCGCTAGTGTTGTGTGTTCTTGTTCGAGAACCAAACCAAATTCCTTTCTCAGTTATTCCCCATCCCTGTTTTAAATGGGATAGCTCAGTGGTTTGAGCATTAGCCTGCTAAACCCAGGGTTGTGAGTTCAATCCTTGAGGGGGCCATTTAGGAATCTGGGGCAAAAATCTGTCTGGGGATTGGTCCTGCTTTGAGTAGGGGGTTGGACTAGATGACCTCCTGAGGTCCCTTCCAACCCTGATACGCTATGAAAATACATAAATTAAAAAGTCAAGGGGAGAGTATAAATGTATTGCACAGCTTGGTCTGCCAGAAAGGGGTCACCAAATGATACAATTATACAAATCACAGAAAGTAAACATAGCTAATTATGTCTTCAGAAGAATGTCACAAGCAGAGTGACGTGGAACCTACAGGTTACAGATTTTATGAATATTTGAGATCCAAAGCCAGAATCCACTAAGTAAGGCTCAAAATCCCAAGTCTAGAAATTCTTCTCCTTATCCCAGATGCAGCAGTAGATTATTAACATATTTATATTGAACACAATATTGCAATAGCACTGAGAAGCCAATCAGATCAGGACCCCACTGTGCTAAGGTCTTTACAAGCATATACTAATGATAATCTGTGTGCCAAAAAGCAAATATAATATACATTTTTAAGTCAGACTTTACCTTCATAAAGTTAACATTTGCCTTCACTGCAGTCCCAGGCATTTTCCATTCCTTTCCTCTGAAATGGAACTGGAATTTTACCCTGTAAAACAGTTATGTAAATTTGCTATCTTCAGTTATCTGAATAATAATGCTTTGTAAACCATTTAATAAGAAGATGGTCTTTATCTTTGAAACTGAGCACTTTAGCACTAAACTTTAGAATAAGAGCAGAAGTCTACTGATGCTGCTGTCCGAATATAGAATAATAAATTATTAACAACTGGAAATAAAGACCTTTGCACTGACTTGCAGTTTCAGATACTAATATTTAAAGCAACCTGATAGTAGAGTCTTATGTTAGAGGTGTTACAGTATACCTTGTAAATGCATACATTTATTATATCTTACCTATCCATGTCTTGATGTATTCGTAGAACAGCATGCTTGATGCTACTGCCACTTAGTGGCAGTTTGCCATGCATTCTCAGTTTTTCTTGGAACATTTGGTTTAGGAAGTGGACTAATTAGTACATAAACATTTTGTAGCAGAAGAACTCCAATTAGCAGTGTTTGGCCTGGCTTCAGTGATAAACAAAGCTAGATGGACGTCAGCGTTTGTCCTAACAGTTTATAAAATCCCTTTTGTAGTCCTAGGGGACAGCGCAAACCAGATGCATTAATTGTAGTAGTCAAGTCAGGAGAAAAAGCTTATTGTGTCAAACTTAATAGGCTGTGCCTGAGATGTTAGCAGACTAGTTTTGAAGGTTTCTAGTAATCTTAATTTTGAAGTACTACATAAGTCCTTTCAAAGTGTATCCCTCTCACTGTTGTAAATGATTCTGCCATTGTCTTATATTATATGAAAAAGTGACAAAAAACCAACAAAAGTTTTTCGGACTAGACTTAAAGTTGTTAATATGAATGTTAATATCATCACCATAATTGTTCATTGTTTTGATAGAGCCCAAAATTGTGTTAGATGCTTTAAAGAGCAAGTAAAGGCAAGGTTTCTGCTCCAGGAAGGTCACAATCCTGATTTAGATATGACAAAATAAATTATAATAAACAGACATGTGGTATGGTAAAACAGGGTTTACAGGAACATTACAAGGCTACTCTATTTAGACATGTACCTTTCATGATAGTTCATGAAGGGAGGGATTATTGCTCATTTTTTGGCTTGGCAGAATTCAATTTTTATTTTTTTTTTTAATAATTTTGGCAGGTAATTCAATGTTTATTTTTAAGCATTTTTCTGATTTTTATTTATTTGAATTTTCACAGTTGTGGGAAATTGTAGGGGAGCCTGACAATAGGAGGGTCAGACCATAAATATTTAACAATGGTACACATTGCGATTCATAAAGGTAGAGCTTAATAACAGTTAAAACACACTTTATCAACATTACATGTCAAAATATCCAAAGTCAATATCTGTAAATCAAACTCTAGTAAGATTTCAAGCAGCATTTTTCTTACTTTAGCCTATCTGTAAATTTTGATTACTTGTGCCCCCCCCGCCCTTTTTTTGTTGTTGTCAGGGTTGTGTATGGTGAAACTGATGTCACCATTTAAAAATCTAGTTCTTCCAAGCATAGTAATTTTTGTGTGGTTATGTTGATGGTTTGTTTTAAATGCATCAGTAACATAAGAAGGGGAAAACTGAATGTTGAAGTGTTACTTTCCTGGATTTTTAATGTTTAACAGCTAAACCAGATTTGTTAAACTCCTGGGCATATTATGAAGCCCATCTTTTTCTCTCTTTACTAAGGGTGTTGAGGAGTGTGTGGGCTGAGATAGGTATATTTAGGGCAGTCCTTTTGTTATAGGCAGCAAGTGCAGTGGTTCA
This sequence comes from Gopherus flavomarginatus, assembly GCF_025201925.1. NCBI lineage: Eukaryota > Metazoa > Chordata > Testudines > Testudinidae > Gopherus > Gopherus flavomarginatus. Next base: position 184,209,152 of record NC_066619.1, read on the forward strand.
AAACTTGTAGTTGTAAATTAAAAAATTGTAATAGACAGTAAGTAATAAAGTAAAATGTGTTTTTAAAAAAATGGAAATTATACAAATGTTTAAAGGAATCTGAATAACCTTAACACTGCTTTTGGAAGGGATGTTTAAAATATCTGGCTTTCCTCTGACAAAGCGTTATCTATTCATAGTTCATAAGTTCATAGAGTGCCTTATTCTTAACTGCAGAGTAGCTGGGAAAATTCCTGTCTTGATGGTGATGGACAGGCCGATGTGGAGAAAGGAGGCTACAGAAAGCCTGATTCAGCTCCTTGTTTCAGGGCCCCCGACTCTGGTGTAAGTTACAGCAGAATGGGTCCTGGTGTAACTTATGCTACTGACTTGACACTCCTTCTGCCAGCAGAAGATTGGATGTAGTTCAGCTCAGCTTTGCCACATACTGACATGTCTCAGCTTCCCCTACACAGGAGGAATAGTCCATTGGGAATCTATAGATAATTTAAGGCCACTCTGCAGAAATCCAGCTCTAACTGCCAGTCTGTGTATTGGAAAAAATCAGGGTAACAAAGGCAAGTATTGTCCCTCTGTTCACAATCTGCCTTATCCAAAGCTCGCAGAAGTCAGTGGGAGTGATTACTGGAGGCTTTGGCTCAGACTCACAGGCTGCATGTGCTGCCACCCATGAGGTGATGTTAAGACAAAGAACTATCATATTTATGTATAAAAACCTCATAGTTAACAGATAAAATTATGCCACTTAAATGGAAAGAACAAAGGTGAGTGTAGTTAAGAAATTCTAAATCACACTCCACTATCACAGATACGTGTGTATAACCATTTCTAAAACCAGTGTTCTGAGGTTCACATTTTTGATAGCCAACTATAAAAGGTGCCTATAGCTGCAAATTTCTCCAAGCACATTGAAAAAGTACTTGATCCAAAAATAAACATAAGAATTTACTGTTGAAACAAAGTTGTGGCTGTGGTTGATGGGAAGTGATTGGTGCGTCTTGGAACACAGTTTGTTATTCAGTGGCTTTAACTGTATCGTTCTGCTCTTTTTAACATTTGTTTTTCCTTTTTTTAAAGTTTCACTATGACCTAATTTTTTATGAGTTATTGATGGGTTTTTTTTACTGTTAAGTATTTTTTTATTGCTCCCCCGTCTGCTTCTGATGCTTCATATATAACAGCCCTGATTCCAGTGTAATGAAATTTTGTGTCAGATAATTTCCTCAAGCATTTGATCAAGTCTCCAAGTGAATATACTAGTACCTCAGCCATACGGAATTTATTTCTTCTCTAGAAGGATGTAAATTAGATTACATTTTAGATCACAGCTTTATTATTTGGAAAATATTGGTCTCCTGCTTGCTAGAACTACTTCATATTACTTCAAAGCTACACCTGTGTACTCCTTAAATTCTTTTAATATGTCTTAGGAGCTCACAGGGAGACCCCATAGGGTTTAGCCACTGAGGATCTTGTAAGAACCTCACCATTGTAAGCTGAGGTTAAAAGGTCCATAGCAAATATCTCCAAATTTAAGCATCCTCATTTTCATAATGTTTGTTTTCACAGAGGACAGTTAAATAAAAAATAAACTGAGTTTATATTTTAAGCTGTTTTTAAGATATGCTTTCCAAGAAATACGTCCTTTTTTCCTAAAAGAAAAATTCAGAGCTTTTTATTGACTTCCACATCTTAAAAACACTATATTTGATTCATTTCAGAATTAGCCCAAATCTGTCACTGTATACAAGAGCGAATATCAGGTAGATTGGTTTAGATATGGAAAAGCTGGAATTGCGAAAATTGGGCTTGTAGTGGACAGTTGGGTTTTTAACTGCTTGTCTTTTTAAAAGTCTGCCTGTTTCCCTCCATTCCTTAGACACTGTTGGGATTTTGAAACCAAACACGTCCTCTAATCCCTGCCATACTTTCCAATTAAAAGTACTTTCCCCAAGAGTTGTCACGAAATTTCTCTTCATTGCAGAAAGGCTGTTGCAACCTTAACAGTGGAGAAGCTGCTTTCTTTCAATATTACTGGCATATATCTTTATACCAAAGTGAATCTGGGTTACTTGTATATATTAGCTGAATACAAGCAATTGATAGAAAACATGTAATGGGACATAACAATAACATAGAACCCATTGAAGTCTGTCTAGTTAGGCACCTATATAGCCCTCATTGCCTAGCATTTGAGGGCCCCACAGTCATTAGTGGTTTTATCCTCTTAACACTCCTGTGAGGTAGCAAAGTGTTAATAGGGAACTGAGGCACAGGGTAGATTAAATGACATGTCCAAAGTCATACAGGAAGCAGGTGACTGAACCAGAGATTGAACCCAGTTCTTTATCCACATCCAGTGTCCCGTCTGCCGGACTGTCCATCCTCACTTCTTTCCATTGACTTTTCAGTGGACTTTGGAAAGACCTATAGGGAAGAAAACAGCAGCTCCCATCTTCTGCTATAGTCAAGAAGCACACAGAGCAGTTAACTGTGTGCCAATAGGATGTTGTTTGTGCTTCACTATTTTTGGTACAGCTGTGTGGCCGTTTAATTTAGAGCAGTCTTTAAACTGTTCTAAGTTGTTTGTTGCAAGCCGTTTCCAAGGGAACAGTATGACAGATGGATGGAGAAGCCCCTGCCATGGTACCTTCCCCCATGCACAGGTAGTGCAGGGTAATGAGTGACATAAATACCACAAGGCGGGCTCTATGCCACCAGAAGTTTCTCCTTCACTAGAGTAATGCTCCAGGGGCCAGGTATACCAGTTCTAGGATCATATTTTGCCAGCATGACAGTGTAAAGTTGCTATGCCATAACCCATAGTCTCAGAGAATGGATTCAGTTCTTTCTTGTCAGTGAATATTGTAGATATGCCTATTTGGAAAACAAGTGTATGGGTACACACTATGAAAGAGCAAATCTAAAGAGTGTGATTTTGTCAGTTTACAGATGCTAAAATTACTCCATTTGATGTTGCAGAATTCCAGCTTAAAGGCAACTGAAATTAATGGCATTACCATAATTTTTTTGCTTTCTTAACAGGGATGGTTGAACATTTTCCAGTGTAATGTTTTTCCATCAGAAAACGCTGATTTGTAGAAACTGAAATTCTCCTTGGGAATTCATCGATTTAGATGACAGTTCTGCCTGCCTGGTTCCCAAGTTCCTCTGCAGCCCATCTGGTGGGCTCTCATGGAACAGGGGCTCCCAGGGCTTCCAAGCTGCCAGCTCTTGAGCAACCCACTTAGGGGAGTACTGCAGAATGGTGGCTTCCAGGATTCTTGGTTTCATATTTGCCTGAAAGGATGGAAATTCCAGTTCTCGCCCAGCTCTGTTGTCTAGCTTAGGGATGGAATAAAGCAGCCAGCTACCACCTTCTTCACTGTATAGCTGAATATTACCTTAGTTCCAAAACTACACATCTAAATATTTCTTACTAGTTCCAAAGTTCACAATACATATAATTTACTGTATAGTATAGCTTAAAAAATGGAAAGGGATGGAAGAAAGAGTACTGTTTGGTGTTTGTAGGCTAACCTTGAATGCATAATCCTATTAAGGCTGCTTTTTCTTTCAAATCTTGACCTAAAAATGTAGCATTTCCCCCAGGAGAACAAGCTACTGTGATTATAGCATGTTGCAGCTTGTTGAAATAAAACATGCCCACCAGTGTAAAAGGAGAACATTAATATTTCATGTGGGAACATGACTTTCGCTTCAAACTGACACAAGAGCTTTGCTAGTAAAAACAACCTAAAACTCCAGCTAGCTCCAGAAAATGCAATTTTATATTGTTTAAGTAAAAATATTGTTTATTGAGAGCAGCTTTTAAAAAAATTAGAATCTCTTTTCAACCACTTACTTCTTGGTTGGTAGGATATATCTGAACACTAAAGCTAATTACCTTGTGCCAGGAGAAAAATCTTAATTAGCCATTCCCAGTAGTATTAGATTCTTTCCTTCATTACGGATTTATTCAATTTGAAACAAATTGAATCTCATGCCTCTTTTTATATTTAATAGATATTTTGCCCTGAACTTTTGATTCCTTTCATCTGTCATTCAGAACTCATCCCCTCTCTCTCTCTCTCTCTCTCTCTCTCTCTCGGAAGCTTACTTTTCAGAGAGTTGAAACAGGTGGTCAATTTATTCAGAAAAGATGTCTTCCTTACTTCTGGAGTCTTCTTGGTTCTTTCTCTCCTCTCCTTTTTTACTTTCCCTTTTCCCTTGCAATGCCCATGTTGCATCACTTTCACTACAGGAGAAATATGAACCCCGTCCTAAGTTCATAGGTATATAGTATTGTTCTGAATATTCGGACTACTCAGTTTTCTTCGACTACAGTGTTGTAGAGGCAGCGTGATCCGAAAGAATGATTAAAGAGCCCTAGGAGTCAGGAAGTCCTAAGTAGTATTGAGGTTCTGCCACAGACTTGCTTTGCAGCCTTCAGCAAGTCATTTAATCTTTCTTTCTGTTTCACCGTCTATGAAACGGAGATGGTGATTTGCCCACCTACCTCAAGTAGATGTGTTTACAGTCTTTTACACATATAAACTGCTGTTTAAATGCTAAAAATTGTTGGTCAAGATCCTTAGGTGGTGTAAATGGCATAGTTCAATTGAATGAAATGTAGCTATGCCGACTTACACTCTGTGAAATTCTAGCTCATAATTGTTATGTTATGGCCTTGCACAAGTGTATGTTTTATATATTTCTTCAAATTTTAAAGCATAATTTAATGTCTTTTTCTGGACTCAGGTTTTAAATTGATACGACCAAAGATTTAACCAGCTTCCAAAAAGTCATATTTTATACTTAGGTTATTAAAAAATAAGTTTCATGTCTGCAAATGTGTAGTCATCTAAAAATTGCAGCTGTGAAATTCTTTTTGAACATTGTAAAATGAACAGGAACTTTTTTTTTTTAGAATAATTACCATTAATAGTGCTGTCATTTCATATGTGGCAGGTTCCAAAACCTTCCTGTACCAATTATAGTATCCAGCTAGGATTTTCTTTTAAAAAGGAGAAAACCCACTGTCTGTTTCTGAAGCTTTTAAAGCTTCTATACACTCAGAAAGGAATAATTGAACATAAATAATGCTAATTTATTTTTACCAATAAAAACTTGGCTTTTAAATCTTCAGAAATGACAACAGGAAATTCTAAATAGAACAACCAAGTTAATTTCCCTTTTGAAGCTTCTAAAAGGGTTTAGCTACAAAAATTCTATTCCGGTGAATTAGAAATTATTGCATAAAATAAAATAAATAGAAATATTTATACGTGTTGATAAAGTATTTCCATGCTAATGTACAGGACTTACATTAGTTTATAAAAATATCACTAGTCTGTTGGATACAAAGAACATAACACAGGGAAACTGATATGTAAGTCTATATAGACATCTTAAAGGGCTGACGATGTCATACACTGATAAAGGCGTATTCTTGAGGTTGCATTTGTGTCATTGGAACACCTGATTTCTTTACAGTCTTTTAATTCAGAGAGTAAGCGAGACAGAGCATGTTATATCCATACACACGTAGTAAATGTCAGTCTGGTTTATTCTTTTAAAATTGACATCAATGAGATTGGACTTTCTGAAAAATGCATTAACTTGAATAAATATTCTTGCCAGCGCAAACTTAACATAACTGATGAAAGGTGTCTTGGTCATGAGAGTCTTTGAGGAATTGTATATGAATAGCAGAGTCATTTATAATACTTGCTCTGTCAGGGATTTTACAGGTAAATTACGGAATTAACTGGAATTTTAAAAATATCTTTTTGACTGTTTTGATAAGAGCTGACACATTTTCTTTTCATGAGTTTGGGTCAGGCCGAACATATGTTGGTGTTGGAAATAGGCTGTACTTGTCTTGGTGGCAGGAAGTACGGAGGGATTTGCTATTGACATTTCTGATGTTTCTATCAACTGTGAGGCCAAAGTACGATTTTTTTTAATCTGTGTAAAATGAACTGAATGAACTGTACATTTGGCAAAAAAGCTGGAAATACTGTATTCTGGTTCTGATGCTCCTGACAATCCCACACATAAATCCCAGCCCCTGAAATCCTCTGATCAGAGTACTACTTCTTCATGTAGATGGTTAAATCCTGAACTTAGTTGTTCCCCCAAAGCCATAGGTTTGTTCTCCACCATCTCAGCAGTTGAATTGGAGGGTTTCTGTTTCAGTTATCCTTGCTAAAGAAAGTCTCCCTCTGCATCATTTTGTATGCTTTGTAATGCTAATTTATAAAAGAAAAGAGGCTAGAAAACAAAGCTAGTTTGTCTAAAAATACTGAAATGAATTACCATCTTAGCACAATTTGTCTGTTTATCTATAAATCCAGGTATGATGGGAGTTTTCATGCTCACCCTTACTTTGCAGAGATTTCTGCTGGAGAGATGTTAGAAACATAAGTCAACTATTTTCCGTGTACAACAGTATAAAGTCTGTGTCTGGTAGAATATCAAATACAGTGGGTCACTGAGTGTTGGATTTTTTTATTATTATTATTATTTTTTTTTTAATAAGCCTATTCTGTGCTAGTGGTGTTGTTTCCTTCAAGTTTTTTTTTTGCGATTCTGCCAGGTCCCTGGAGGTGCTCCTTTACTTCAGTTTTGGCTAGATTCTAATACCATTAGTCATGTTGAAAAGTATCTTACTCCACAGAAAGTAATGGGACTTCTTATGGAGTAAGATATTATTCACTAAGAATAAATGCCTCCAGCACTTTGCAGTACTGAGTCTCATATAAAGGAAGTTATTGAACAACAAAGACAAAGAAAGATGTATCCAGAGGTAACAATTAATTTCACCCTTGCATGTTGGTAATTTAAGTAGATATTTGTTTTTCCAACTGGATAGGTTTAGATATTTTGAAGACAGTTTATTATAATTTCATTCTAAAAATCTAATATTCTTTAAACCGTAGGGGGCAAATTCAACCTTCATGTAAGCCTTTTAGTGGAGTTAAACCCATTTACCCTGGCACTGAATTTGCACATAGAACTCCGATGCTATTAAATGTTGTTGTTGTCTTAATTTGGGACATTGTTCCCTTCTGAAGGTTAATTATATTGTAAAGTACTATGCATTTATGTGCGCTAGAGCCATAATCTGTATGCTAGCACCCTACTTTATTCAGTCAATCAAGATTGAAATAAGTCCCTTGTTTTCATTGGTGTTGGTTGTTGGTGGTTAAGCCACTACTGGTTTTCTTTCTCCATTTCAGTCTTCTAATATACCAGCTGCATTTTTTCTAGATGATGCTGGTCTCACCGCCTTAGCCACAACTTCCTTGGTTTGATGCCAGAATACTCAAAGAGTTGGAAATACCCAAAATATATGAATAATATTTCCGTTTGAATGAGTACTTGCCAGCCCTGGGGTGGTGGTGTGCAGTGGGGACTAAATGAGTGATATAAGGGAGTAGTTTGCAGCTAACATTATGAATAAGAAAAACATATTTATTACTTTTATTTCTCCCTAGGTGCTTCTTTCCAATTCCCTCCCCTACGCCCCCACCAGCAACCTGTACATTCTGTTTTGAAAAGAATGTGCATGTGTATATATAAATACAAATCTATTATTGGTATACTGTGAGTATGTGTGGTGTGTGCATTTCCTTACAAGTCACTAAGATTGTTTGTTTTTTCCTCAGGCATGACAGGTGTCCTGGAGCGGGGCTAAGGAACAAAGCATTTGTTCATATAAAAGCCAACATCAGCCAGAGAAGGCAGCTTACTAACTAAGGATTCAGGTGGAGATTCGTGAGGGTGATTTGTAGATATAAAGTGGAAAGAAGATTGGCTCTGTTTTAAAGCATGGCTGGAAATGTTCATTATAAAATGTAAATAATTAAAAATGCTAGGAATGCTACTATTGGAACACAATATCGCTCTTTTCCCCCTCACACACACAAATATTTCTAATTTTAATTTAGTCCTATTAAGCAAATAAAGCCCTTTCCTGATGAGTCTGGTAAGGAGATCAGATATGCATTAGTATCTTCAGCATTGTAGGGTGTTAGGATTCCTCCTTCCAGCACAGAAGGAATTACTAATAATGAGCATAAGGAGGAAAGATATGACTGTTTGCACTTCCACCTGTCTGTGTACGGTGTACAAGCTCACATGGTAACCTAGACATGTTGATCCTGTCGTTTTTAGACCTTCTGAGTCCAGTTCACTATATGGGGTTTCTTTTTACATCTCTTCTCTTTATATAAACAAAGCTGACTTTTCTGTAACGAAGCTAAAACCAGACCATTCTAAATCATAATAGCACCACTAATATTGACGTACTAGTTCTCTTCCATCTGCACAGAAATTGGGACGTGCTAAAAACTTGGCACCGAGCAACCATATCCACTTGGCTGTGCCGCTGCTACTTGCTTCTCAGATATTTTGCCACTAGTGACAAAAGCAAGGACTGCCACTTTCCAAAGCATTATCCCCACTTTCTCTATAGCTTGTGGAATTTCTCTACCCTCTAAGAGTATTTTTGAGGTATGGAGCTCTCCTACTCAACTGCACCTCAAAAGTGTAGTTGTGTAAACCATAGGGAACTTCCTCAAATTAAGGAAGTGAGGCTATCCTTCTCCTTCAGAGAGGCTGAATTATGCCAGGCCTACTCATATACCTTACAATCTTTGCAATGCACAGGACGAGGGTCTCTTTCTGCCCAACCGCTACAGTGTGTCAGCAGAGAACAAGAAATTATCTGTACAGTCACCTGACAGATTATAGTTCTGCTTGTGGGGCAAAGCACTTGAGAATCACACTTACAGAGATGTCTGTGGTTAGTACAAACTGGGGTCTATGTGGTCTACTGCAGTGGTTCTCAACCAGGGGCATGTGTACCCTTGGGGGTATGCAGAGGTCTTCCAGGGGTACATCAACTCATCTAGATATTTGCCTAGTTTTACCACAGGCTACATAAAAAGCACTAGCGAAATCAGTACAAACTAAAATTCCATAGAGACAATGACTTGTTTATACTGCTCTAAATACTAAATCAGTGTTTTGCAACCCGGTGTGTGTGTGTGTCATGATTTATTTTATAATTATATGGTAAAAATGAGAAAGTAAGCAATTTTTCAGTAATAGCGTTCTGTGATACTTTTGTATTTTTGTGCCTGATTTGGAAGCAGGTAGTTTTTAAGTGAGGTGTAACTTGGGGGTACGCAAGACAAATCAGATTCCTGAAATGAGTACAGTAGTCTGGAAAGATTGAGGATGATGGAAGACTTAATTTGGCCCCTGTACCTGAGTTAAGGTCTGAAGAAGAGTAATGCAGCTTGACATTGTAAATGTAATTAGAAGGTTCTTTTAACATTGCTGTAGATGATATTGAATCAGCAGCTCATTAAGTTTCATCACTATGGGAAAATTCCTCATTTTTAGAGACAGTATCATGTTAAACAATATTTCCACTACCCTGGGCAGTACTCTAAATTGTTGATGATTGAAGGTAAGGTAAATACACACACACACACACACACGGAAAATCTGAAGAATTGAAAGTATGTATGTAAATGTGTGTGTTGTTAAAATCTTGGGTGTTTGGTAATTCTGGTACTCTTGAAGAATATAAAAAGTTTATAGAGAATAATCTGATTTTAAAGCAGAAATATATATGCAGTGAGAGATGAAGTAATTTGATGTGTAGTGATAATCACTGTGCTGTATTTTACATAGTGTCCCATTCCTGAGAACAATTGCTTGTAGCACGTCTCCATGACACTTACATTGACATTCTAAGTTTGTAGATTTATGGTCTTGTGTGAAACTAAGATACTCATAGTAAGAATCAGATATTAAATAGAAGAGGAAAAGCAGCTCAGGACAAGAACCCATGTTAGTGAATTAAATTTCAGAATACATATTGCAGCTTTATTGATGGTACCATTGTGTTGCTGTTAAATACTCAAGCATTCATGAAGCACAACTTAGCATAAATATCTCCTCCTCTCCCCCCAATATATTGCTACATCGTGCTTCACCACGCAGAAAGATAACAGAAGCTTTGCTATCTTTCTTTCTCTTCTTTTTTAAAATTTTTACATCACTATACCATAAAGGCCAAATTCTACTCTTTAATACAGGGAGACTGCTGTTCCAAAATTTTTACCATGACTACATCAAAATATCAAGAATTCACTCAGGCCTTCTTGGGTGAACCAAGTTTCCCAAAGACAAAGAGTCAAACTCTTGGCCAGAATGCGCAGGGATCCTCCCAGTGATTGATTTTAGTAAACTTACTGCTCCATGATGTTTATCTGATCTTAGCACCAAAGGTGAAGCATCACCAATCTTGAATTATTATTTTGTGGTCTTTTTGCAGTCCTAAATACTGCATCATTCTCTTCCTGTTGCTTTAGCACCTGGGAGTTCAGTCTCAAATGACATTTTCCAGCAGATGTGACTATCACCGCTTGTTTATTTTTAGCAGGGGATTGTGCACCTTGATCTCGGTGGGAAGCTTCCTGTCTGCATTGTCTTTTACAGCCGGTTGTAAAGGCAAGTGGCTCATAATGACCTGCCCTTATTTCCTCTCGTTAGTTCCAAGAGACACAGGAATGTCATCATCAAATGTTATAATTTACTCAGGGACTTTCCAGCAAGGACCTCACAGGGTTAGTCTTTCCAAAAGCTGTGTTTATTCAACAGAATAATAGTGTTGATAGCTTGGATTTTAGGGCCAGGGAGTCACAGGATCATCTCATATCTTGGTTAGTTTTATCCAGTGAACAGCTTTCTCTCCTGTGTTAGAGAAAGAGGTGATCCCACATTTTTTGCTATAGCTTACATGTTACTACTGAACAGCAATAATTTAACTCTGATAATTCTGTGGAATATAACAACATAAAAAAAAAGCTGTTTTTCATGCTTGGCTCTACTTTTAAGATTTCTAAAAAAATTTGCTACTTTAAGAAATGTTAAGAAGTCATACAAGTTTTCCTTTTTTTAAACTACATATCTGTTGCACTTAAACTGTTTCTAAATTCTTGTATGATGCTATATGTAATAGACTTTTAAAAAATATTTCCTCTGTGGCTGTATGTATATATATTATATTTGTTCATATGTGCACCTGCGTAAGTATGTTGTGTGTTAGTTTAAAAAAAGCTTGATAGGGCTTTGTAATATCCTTGAGCTGAGACCCTATGTACCGAGTTGGGGTTGTTTATATCATCTTAAATTTCTAAACCCCTAAAAACAAATGATCATAATAGAAATGCAGGCAATTGGTAACTGTACTGTTAATGAACATGGCACTGTTTCCGTTTTCTGTTAAAGAAAAAACATGATCAACAAAAGAATTTGATTTCAGTACTAGTACTTTCTCTGACCTCAGTCTGATATTTTTTTCTATTGTTACATGAAAAACAATAGGCAGATTCCCATCTATTCTGGGTTTTAGAAGCTAGGTAAAATAATCCATATGACTGTTAGGTTCAATGGATATGATTTTTGGAAAACCAGCAATAGCTGGGGAATCATTTCAACTGGCTTATATGGCTCATTTTATCAGGATGATGGGAAAGGATTCCAGTTTTTCAAAAACTCCATGTGGGAAATGCTGGGGTAATTGCATGCAGACAGCCCTCGAGAGGGTCACTGCTGAGGCCACCTGTACCAGTGACCTACAGATTATACTTCATTTACATCAGCATTCTAGAATTTTGGAAAAGAGCAATTTGTGAGGGTCACATTTTTAATTCTCCTTTTGTTGATGTGAAAAAGAACATTAGCATCGTTCAATCTTTTTTTTACCTCTGATTGCCTCAAACAATCAAAAGGTGAGTGGTATGGGAGTGGTATTGGATAAATATTTTGATATCTGATGAAGTCACTTGCAAGTATTGGACCTTTCATTTTTTGAGATTTTTGCTAATAATTTCACCATATAAGAGAAACTGATAATTTTCTCGGAAGGAGTTGCCAGAGAACATTAGTGGCATCCTTTTTGGCCAGGCTGAAAACTTGTTTGCCCTTAACTTGAGGGAAAGTTCATCGATTTTTGTTTGGATGGTGGGATTTGCAGATGGGGGAATTTTTCTGATGGTCCTGGAATTTGTTTTGCTCTTGGGCTAAATTGTATATTCAAAATTCCTTTTTTAGTTACTTTTATGTTAAACACTTTGCAGCTTTTAGGTGCCTTCAGCACCGTAGAAACAAACAAAAAATTGTTTCTAATATCCGCTCACAAACTTAGGTACTTATATCGCCCCTATTATCTAATATCTAAATACCTCATAACAGCCCTGTAAGGTACTATTATTCCCATTTCATAGATGGGGAACTGAGGCACAAAGAGACTGTGACTTGCCCAACATCATACAGGAATATTTTGTCTGAGCAGGTTCTCCCAATTCCCAGGCTATCATAACCACTGGACCATTTTCCCACTTCCTGAATTCTATCTGATACACTGTAGGCCAGTGGTTCTCAGACTAGGGCCGCTGCTTGTTCAGGGAAAGCCCCTGGTGGGCCAGGCCGGTTTGTTTACCAGCCACGTTCACAGGTTCGGCCGATTGCGGCTCCCACTGTCCGCTGTTCGCCACTGCAGGCCAATAGGGGCCGCAGGAATGGCGGCCAGCACGTCCCTCGGCCCTCGCCGTTTCCTACAGCCCCCATTAGCCTGGGAGTGGTGAACCATGGCCAGTGGGAGCTGCAATTGGCTGAACCTGTGGTCGCGTCAGGTAAACAAACTAGCCCGGCCTGCCAAGGACTTTCGCTGAACAAGCAGTGGCCCTAGTTTGAGAACAACTGCTCTAGGCAACATGGTCAGAACATCAAAGCTAACTTTATATTCTTTCCAATAACTAGTTAAATAAATGAGACTTTGTTATACCATGAAAGAGAATGACAGCACTTTACCAGTACTGTGAATTCGTCAAAATCTGTTTTTCATTCAATGTGTGTTTCAGGAATTTGATGCTTTTTACATTTCAGCCAGTTTTAAGGGCTAAATGCTGCCCTTGCATGCACATGCATGGCTCCCATTGACTTAATTTGGAGCTATGCAAGCTTCAAGGACAGAATTATATACCCCTGAGATTTAATCTCTAAATCCCCTTAATTTCACTAGATATTTACTTTTAACAACCAATAGCTAAATGGAATAATTTGGTGTTTAAACTAATCTTAAGTCGTTTAAACTACAAGTTTTATTGTTTAGCATCCTAAGCCTATGGAAATCTGTGTAGTGTTTATCCCTCTGTGACACTGGGTTTTTTTACTCTAGAATAGCAGCTCACCTGGCATTTTTCATGCATAGAACTCTAAACACTTGACAAAGTAGGGGAAGTAGCATTATCCCTATTTTGCACATAAGGAAACTGAAGCAGAGAGATGGGTGAAGGGACTTGCCCATAGCTATATAGCAGGAGAGTCACAGAGCCAGGAATTTTTCCCTGATCCAGTTAATTGCACTTCACAGTGGTGTAATGCCTTTTCCCAAAATATGATCATGTCTTCCTTTCAATGCAGAGGATTTATGGAGTGTGTATGCTGGGCTGGCTGGACTTTTCTTTTCCTCTAACATTGACAACATGAACTTTTATTGACTTCTCATATTAATTACTTAAGTTTTTAAGTTTGTTGTATGACCTAAACTCTTCCATTTAAAATAACCTTCTTGGTGCATTACATGTGTATTCTAAGGTCTCTTGTATTAAATGTTGGTAAACAGTACTGTAAAAAGTAAGTGTGTGTGTGTGTGTGTCTGTCTGTCAGTCTGTCTGTAGTATGTATGAAAACAGCTCCATACGCACTTAACAAAATGGTCTTGGGGAGCTGCTAGCCTGGTAAAGAGAACTTCCTCACTTTTACTTAGACTAGTGGTTCTCAAACTGTGGGTCGGCACTCCGAGGTGGGTCATGATCCCATTTTAATGGGGTTGCCAGGCTCATTTAGACTTGCTGGGGCCAGGGGCTGAAGCCAAAGCCCGAGCCCCATGTCTGGGGCTGAAGCCTGAGGGCTTCAGCCTTGGGGAACTGGGGCTGAGATTACAGGCCCCCTGCCTTGGGCTGAAGCCTTTGGACTTTGACTTTGCCCCGCCCCCGCTGCAGGGCAGCAGAGCTTTGGCCCCCCATGCAGGGTGGCAGGGATAGGGCAGGCTAAGGCTTTGGCCCCCTTCCTGAGGTCATGTAGTAATTTCTGTTGTCAGAACGGGGTCGCAGTGTAATGAAGTTTGAGAACCCCTGACTTATGCCATTTGTGTGTATTTATGGTACAGAGTCTGAAAAAACCTTGTACCTGCAAAGCTGTGTTGAATGGCACAACTGGCATGGAGACATGGTGAGACTGAGCTACCTTAGGCCAGGTCCAGACTAGAGCTTTAAATCGATTTTAAGAGCTCTAAATCGATTTAAAGCTGTAACCGTCCACACTACAGAGTGCATAAAATCGATTTTAAGGGTCCCTAAAATCGATTTTGGAACTCCATCAAAACGAGAGGAGTAACCCCAAAATCGATTTTTTAAAATCGATTTTATGATAGTGTGGACGGCCATCGAAGTTAATGGCCTCCGGGACGTATCCCACAGTGCTCTAGTGGCCGCTCTACACAGGTAAAGGTACTCTTCTGCTGGCCAGGTAAACAGGAAAAGCCCCGGGAAGTTTGAAATTCCATTTCCTGCTTGCACAGCGTGGAGCTCTCAGCAGCAGAGAGAAGAATGCAGTCTCCTGAAAATAGGAAAAGAGCTCCAGCATGGAGCACACAGGAGTTACTCGATCTGATAGCTGTATGGGGAGAAGAGTCAGTGCTTTCAGAACTGCGCTCGAGCAGATGAAATGAGAAAACCTTTGAAAAAATTTCTAATGCCATGCGGGAGAGGGGACATACCAGGGACTCGTTACAGTGCCGAGTGAAAGTGAAAGAGCTCAGACAGGCGTATCAGAAGACCAAAGCAGCAAAGGGCAGGTCAGGCTCTGCCCCCAAAACATGCCGGTTCTACGACGAGCTTAACGCAATATTGGGGAACAGCGCAACGACGAACCCCCCTTTGTCTGTTGATTCAGAGGTGGGTGTCGTGATTCCTGCAACTACGGAAGATTTATTTGATGGCGATGATCAGTATGATGAGGACCAAGAGGAGGAGGCTCCAGCAGAGAGCACAGAGCATTTTATCCCCCCAAACAGCCAGGATCTTTTCCTCACCCTTACTGAGGTTCCCTGCCAGCCATCTCAAGGCAGTACTCCAGAAAATGAAGCTGAGGGACCGTCCTCTGGTGAGTGTAATTTTTTTTACTAAAAGCTTTGGTTTAATGTAAGCCTTTTTTACTGGGTGCTTCAAATCAGTACCTGTACTTAGAGTCACTGACCAAGTAGATTAAAAACCTTTCCTAAAACAGTGACCCATGAGGTGGTTTTTAGAAAAGTCTCCATTGTAACAGGGCGGATTCATCCTGCTTGTTCGGGGACCGCGAGAGCAAACCGGGGAAGGAGAGTAGCTTCGCCGCGGTTTGCTCTCCCGTTCCCCGAACCACCGAGCAAACCGCAGGCAAGGAGACCTGCTTGTTCGGGGACCGCGAGAGCAAACCGGGGAAGGAGAGTAGCTTCGCCGCGGTTTGCTCTCCCGTTCCCCGAACCACCCAGCAAACCGCAGGCAAGGAGACCTGCTTGTTCGGGGACCGCGAGAGCAAACCGGGGAAGGAGAGTAGCTTCGCCGCGGTTTGCTCTCCCGTTCCCCGAACCACCCAGCAAACCGCAGGCAAGGAGACCTGCTTGTTCGGGGACCGCGAGAGCAAACCGGGGAAGGAGAGTAGCTTCGCCGCGGTTTGCTCTCCCGTTCCCCGAACCACCGAGCAAACCGCAGGCAAGGAGACCTGCTTGTTCGGGGACCGCGAGAGCAAACCGGGGAAGGAGAGTAGCTTCGCCGCGGTTTGCTCTCCCGTTCCCCGAACCACCGAGCAAACCGCAGGCAAGGAGACCTGCTTGTTCGGGGAACGCGAGAGCAAAGCAGGGAAGGAGAGTAGCTTGATTACCAGTACAATCTACTACAGGGATTACTAGCCATTATTAACTTACCATTTTCTCCGGGCACGGTCTGTGTGCTCCCCTGACCTGCGTCTGAGCAGAACTCTCTGTCCTCAGCCACAAGCAATAAGTATTAAAGGAATCCTAAGGTGACCTTGTGGTAAAGTAAAATGTTCAAGGTTCGGTAACAGGCACAGGTCAGTGAGGAGAAAGACTGTATGCATGGTTGTGTGAAATGTGTCTCTTATGATTCTTTTATCACTCTTTCCAAACCCCACCCCCCCACACACAGCTGCACATTTCTCCAGCCTCCCTCTCGCTTCTCATCTACGTGGGGGGGGGGTATCATAAGAAGACTGAGGAAAAGGAGGACGCGTGAGGACATGTTCACCGAAATTATGGCAGTAACCCGTACAGAGAGAGCTCTGCAGGGAGACTGGAAGCAACTGGTCGCAAAGTACAGGGAGGCTGCCAGTCAACGCGAAGACAGGAGGGACCAACGCGAAGACAGGAGGGACGCCAAAAATGATGTCAGGTGGCAGGAAGATCAGCGCTGGCGAGCAGCAACTCTGGATCTTCTTCGTGATCAGACTGACATCCTCCGCGATATGCTGCAAGAGCTCCGTGGTTTCAGAATGCCCCTACAGCCCGTGTATAACCTCCCTCAGTACTCACCCTGTCCCACACCTTCCAGAACCAGGCGTGTAAGAACGCGTGGGGGAAGGCTCTCTGCACCAGCCCCCTCCACTGCTGCGGACACTCCAACCAGAAGGCTTTCATTAGATTGAAAAGCCCTTTGTGTCCTGTTTTTTCCCTCCTCTAATGATCCAAACTTCTCCCATGGCACCTTTGCCTATTTTTACTCTCAGGTCATGCTATTAAGGCAGTGTGACTGTAGTTTGGTAATGAACTAAAGCAAGCAGCTTTGGAAAGCTGCACGGAAGCTAGTTATCAGCATCAGGATTTGACAATTGGGGATATGGGTAATAAAGGGAAAACAAAGAAAGCAGCCATACCGTAACCTGGTCCATGAGAATTCTTGTTCTGTCTTCTCTGATGCACTTTCTTCTTTCAAACCTCCCTCCCCCTTCCTCCAAACCTCCCTCGCTCCGTCCCCCATAGAACGCTGAGTTATGAAATTTCATGCACAGTATTGTAACAACAAGCATGATGCTTGATTGATGAAAGGGTCTGATTTTAAATAAAGAACACAATTCTTGTAACAAATAGTAGTAACTTTATTTTCAATAAAAAAGCAGTTAAGGAAGGTTGCAGGTACTGTGCCTAGCAGCAGACGGAAGCAGCTAATGGTGGAGGTAGGTAATAATTGGGAAATACAGAATTATATGTTTTCCAATGGACAGCTCTCGCAAGTAACCTAAGCAAGCAATTGAGGAATGCTGCAGGCAAAGTATCTTGCAGCAGCAACACCGCATAGACGGGGAGGGCAGCAATCAATTGAAAGGAAAATCAGCATTCAAACTGTACCCTGGCCCATGAGGAAGCTACTTTTCAGTGCTTCTCTGATGCGCACAGCATCCTGGTGAGATCTTCTAATTGCCCTGGTGTCCGGCTGCGCATAATCAGCGGCCAGGTGGTTTACCTCAGTCTCCCACCCCGCTATAAAGGCCTCCCCCTTGCTCTCACAGAGATTGTGGAGCACACAGCAAGCAGCAATGACAAAGGGGATATTGGTTTGGCTAAGATCTGAGCGAGTAAGAAGCGTTCGCCATCTCGCCTTAAGCCTGCCAAATGCACATTCTACCACCATTCTGCACTTGCTCAGCCTGTAATTAAACAACTCCTGAGCACTGTCAAGGCTGCCTGTGTATGGCTTCATTAGCCAGGGCATCAAGGGGTAGGCTGGGTCCCCAAGGATAACTATAGGCATTTGGACATCTCCAACTGTTATTCTCTGATCAGGGAAGTAGGTCCCTTGCTGCAGCCGTTTAAACAGTGTAGTGCTCCTGAAGACACGTGCGTCGTGAACCCTTCCTGGCCATCCCACGTGGATGTTGGTGAAACGTCCCTTGTGATCCACCAGGGCTTGCAGAACCATCGAAAAGTACCCCTTGCGGTTAATGTACTGGGCACCCTGGTGTTCCGGTGCCAAAATAGGGATGTGGGTTCCATCTATGGCCCCCCCACAGTTAGGGAATCCCATTGCAGCAAAGCCATCCACAATGGCCTGCACGTTTCCCAGAGTCACAACCTTTCGAAGCAGCAGCTTAATGATTGCTTTGGATACTTCCAGCACAGCAGCCCCCACAGTAGATTTGCCCACTCCAAATTGATTCCCGACTGACCGGTAGCTGTCTGGCGTTGCAAGCTTCCATATGGCTATTGCCACTCGCTTTTCCACTGTGAGGGCTGGTCTCATCCTGGTATTATGCCGCTTCAGGACAGGAGAAAGCGAGTCACAAAGTTCAAAGAAAGTGCTCTTACGCATGCGAAAGTTCCGCAGCCACTGCGAATCGTCCCACACCTGCAGGACTATGCGGTCCCACCAGTCAGTGCTTGTTTCCCGTGCCCAAAAGCGGCGCGGAACGGGTAGAACCTCACCCATAACCGTCAGGAGCTCCAACGTGCAGGGGCCCGGGGAGTCAGAAAACTCGTTCTCCAGTTCGTCATCGCTGTCGTCCCCGCATTCAAGCATTCTCTCTTGCATTTCTGCATCATGGGTCAGCAGTGATAGAACGAGAATGCGTGAATTATTTACAGCGTTCGCGATCAAGGACAAGAGCAGACCTGGATCCATGCTTGCTGCAAAATGGCGTTTCCCTCACTGCAGCCAGTAAAAACAGCGCGAACTGACTGTGTGCCGTTTACAGGAAGGGGGGGGGGGCTGTACCCAGAACCACCCAGGACGGGGACTTTGATCCCATCATGCACTGGGCTAGTAACCCATAATTCCAAAGGGCAGGGACCCGTGCAGGAACTGTGGGATAGGTACCCAGAGTGCAACGCTCAGGGAAAAGATGGACGCCAGGGAACATGGACGCTCAACATCGATGTAAGTAGCCCTAGTGTGGACGCGCAAAATCGATTTTATAAAGCCTGCTTTATAAAATCGATTTTAATAACATCGATTTTACCCTGTAGTGTGGACGTGGGCTCAGAGAAGGGTTCAGCATTCTGGTGGATGAGGCACTGCTTTTGAGGAAAGAAAAGAGAAGGCAGGGGAGGAGCGTGGAAGCTGATTGTGGTGGGGGGAAGGCTTGAACAGAGACCACATCCGTGTTTTTCCAGGTGTCTCTTTTGTAATCTTTGCGTTTTAGAAGAAAAGAAGCAGCAAATCCAGTCGTTCAGAAAGATAAGTGACGACAAAAGAGAGAAGATAGGTTTGTGCTGTGCTTTCATTTACTGTTTCACTGTAGTTATTGCAATCTGCACTTTCTTTTATAATACTTACGCCATTACAGTACATCTCCCACACTTTCATTCTCTGTTATTTCTTCACAGTTACTTTCTTACTCTATTTAATTTTTTAATTTTTTAAAATATATATTGCCCAGCCCTAAAGTCACTTGCAAAGTTCATACTGCTGTTGTGAAATTTTACACAACGGGTCCAGTGAGACAAAATCTTCCTTGGAAAATCAGCTGATGAGAAGTAAACTGGCAGAACCCATTGTGTCAATGTCTGCATTAAGTCTAAAATGTTAGATAGAACCCCACGATACTTGAAACAAATATTTTAATTATTTATACATAAAAGTGTATGTATTTTACAATATTTAAATTAACAAGATAAACTGGTTTATGTCCTGCATTTTTGTAGTTGCCCATCTTTCTGTGTACTAGCAGTAGACTTCAAACTCAGTCAAAGTGCTCTTTAAGGACTTGACATCAGAATTAAAACAAAACTATATAAATAATTGCTCATATCTTTCCCTTTAATTTGTCTACATGATTGTTACATAAGAAAATCAATCTACAAAATCTTGATGGCCCTTTTAGTTACAAATATTTAATGCACATATTTCCATTGAAGGATGTCCTTCAAAACAAAGTTCTGTGGAGTGAAAAATATTCAGTGCATGATTAATGAAAAATCTGTGAATTTCTCTGTTTGAATACGTCTTAAAATACATGTTTAATGTCAGTTGTCCTAAAAGTAATAAATCTGTGTGGAACTCTGCATAGGTACCTCTTTATGACTAATTGTTATAGTTGGTTTTGACTATTGTCTTGCTACATTTCTTTTCACTCTGCTGCCTCCTACTTAAAATGAAACTTGCAGGCATGCAGTCTGCAGTAGGGCAATCAAGTGCCAATTTCAGGTAGATACATACCCAGTAGAGAAGGCTGATTTGGGCTTCGCCTTTGTGAAACCAAATTAGAATGCTGTTACAGGCTGGTTCATTTACAAGTCAGTGTATTACTTAAATTAGTTTGAGAAAGGAGAGTAATCTAGCTTTGTGTAGCTGTTTTCTCTGGGATTTGGGAAAGGTGAAGAAATCCACTCAGCAGCCCATGGATCTGGTGGGTTTTTTATTGTTTTGCTTACTAATTTGCTAATCATTTATGCTAATCCAAATTATTAATGCAAATTGGCAAATTTCTACTGAACCTTTTAACATTTAAGGAAAAACAGTGAAGGAAGAGCAGCTCTGGGTTTCAGAGGTGTAGCTGTTAGCTGCATCTGATATTACATGCATTTCACTTTTTCAATAATAGCAGTACTGGCAAGGTACCAAAGTAAGAATTAACCCCAAAATATGCTATGTTTTATATTATCATCTTTCCACCCCAGCCATAATTATCATGAAAAATATGCTCTTCTGATTGCAGAGTTGTGGCTAGATTGCACTAAAATGAATAGAGTACTTTAAAGTATCACTTTTCTAGATGATTTGCATCTTTCCTGTGTATATTTAGTAGTCAGCATAAAGGGAGAGGGTTTGAAGGGTACCAATATCATCTTCCTCTTCCTTCCCAGTGAAATAACTTCCTATATTAGATTACTGTAATGGGCTTGTACTACCTTCATTCATAGAAGTTAAAGGGGGAATCCATTACAGCTGAAACGATTCAGGTGTTAAGTGAGGGCATGTAAGGTGTCAGAACAACACCTATATAGCACCATACTAGCAATCCTATTTTTTCATCTTTTTTTTTCATAAAACACCATACTAGCATCATAGCATGCCATGTGAAAATAATAAAGGTGAGGAGACAGTAGAGCAAGAATGAGAGGGAGCATGTTGATATCGGCTTCCATGTGTAAATTATGCTGTGTCCTTCCTTAGCTTGTTTTTTGGCTTTTAATGGTTTAATAGTTCAATGAAAGATTGAGAATCCACTTCTACAGAAAAGCTTCATCTGCTTTAGAAATGTTAATGTATTATTAAACTACAAAAAAGCCCACCATCCCCAACAAAAAAACATCTTTGTATTCAGAAAACAAACTGAAATCCAGAAATTCCTCTGGCTAACACCAGAAAGTATTGGAACCACTTAATACTGTAATATTTTACTCAGAGTTTAAAATACAGCTGTGGTACAATATATATTTTAATTGTCAGATACAGAATCAAAGTTTAATTCAACACACCCATAAAAGGAGGGGGAATTTGATTGAAAATGCTAGTAGGCTAATAATTATATTTGTGGAATCCTGATTTCTATGTTCCCTCTTCTTCACAACCCTGTACGCTTTTGCCTGAGAATAGGGGAAATATTCTGTCATGCCTATACAATGAAAATATCTTATTTTAAGGATCAGAAATTTCAAAATTCCCTTCTGAAATTATTTGCTGCCTTTTATCACCATAAGCATAAAGCTCCGTGTGAGTTACAAAATAGAACCAAAGTAGTATGTATATTAAGAGATTACCATTTCTGGGTTTTATACCTGACAGCGTAGTACAATGCTCAAGAGTAATTTAAAATATGTAGTTCTTCTTCGAGTGCTTGCTCATATCCATTCCTGTTAGGTATGTGCGCGCCGCGTGCACGTTCATCGGAAGATTTTTACCCTAGCAACACTCTGTGGGCTGGCAGGGCGCCCCCTGGAGTGGCGCCGCTATGGTGCTGGATATATACCCCTGCCGGCCCAACCACCCCTCAGTTCCTTCTTACCGCCCGTGTCCGTCATTGGAACAGTGGAGTGCGGCTTAGCTGATCTCCACCTCCCTAGCTATTCGCTCGTTTCTAATCGTTATTGTGTATATAGTTCGATATTCTATATTTCTAGTTAGTTTTCTAGTTTTATTAGTTTTTTGTAGTAGTTATTGTATATAGTTAAGAGGGATAGGGGATTAACCCCTTTCCCTCACCCGGCACTGGGGCCCATGCCCGGTTCACCGGGCTTCAAACCGTGCTCAGCCTGTCATAGGCCGATGCCCACAGGAGACCGTCACGACTCCTTTCTCAAGTGCTTGGGCGAATCCCACCTCACAAACAAGTGCCACATCTGCAAGGCTTTCAAGCCCCGGACGAAAAAAGAGCGGGACATTCGTCTAAAACAACTCTTGATGGAGGCAGCTCTAACTCCCCTATCTTCGGCACCGACTGCGGCACCGGTGACAAGTGCCTCCTCTGCACTGGAGTGCACAGGTACAGTGAAGGCTCCTTGACACCAGCCTTCACTGGCCCAAACTCCTGCCCAGCACCGCTCTCTCTCCCCAAGGAGCAAGAAACATAAGACTCCTGCGGCTCCCGTATCTATGCCGCAGTCAGAGCGCTTAACAGTAGGACCGCCCGGCACCGTCAACTGCCACGGCACCGACATCTTCTGCACCATTGATTCCGGTCTTGCAAGAGCCGTCAAGTCCAGTGCCTACCAGCTCCCTGGCACACGCCGTGGTTGAGCTTATCGTGCCCTCCACGCCGGAGACGTTGTCCACGGCACGGGAGTTGATTGCCTTGACGGAGCCCGAGCTGCCTCAACCTCCGGCACCGCCGGCGCAGGTTGTTCAATCATTAGGCAAGCCCGCCCTGATGAGACCATCCTCGCCTGGTATCACCGAACGTCACGGTCCAGGTCCCCCAGGCGCTCTCGGTCCCGTCATCGATCCCGGTCCCGACGCCACTCACAGTCCCGGTACCGCTATCCATCTGGGTACCGGTCGTACTCGCGGCACCGCTTGAGATCCCGGTCGCCGACCTGATATTCTCAGCACCGATCCAGGTCCCGGCACCGCTTGCGGCACTGTACCTCTCGCAGCTGATCTTGACACGGGGATTCAAGGCATCAGTCGAACTCCCGGCACCGCGCCGGTCACAGGTCCTGGTCTCACTCCCGGCACCGGTACGACTCCTGGTACCGTTCTCCGGTGCCGCTTGGAGATGGATCCAATGGACGCAGAGACCATCCCCAATCGGTCTCAGCTTCTCCGTGGCCTTCTCATCATCCATCCATCTCATCCCATGCGGACAGTGCTTCCTGTGGGGATTTGGATACTCACAGCAGGTTCACCCAAGGTTCCCATGGCCCGGACCAGGGACCTCATCAGTGGACACCTTGGGCTTATCACCAAGCCCAAGATGAACCCGCTGTACCATCACTCTCCTGTCCCTCAGAACACCGCGTGCCACCGTTAGCAGACCTCCCCCGGGTGGTACGGAGGAAGCTCCTGCCCACGCACCGGACCCACACAATCTTCCAGCTCCGGAGGTCCCCCAGGATCAGGAGTCAGTACAGGACCCACTTGTCTTGGGGCTTTCATCCTCCTTTTCTCTGGATGAAGCTGTAGCGGGGACGTCATCATCGGGCCTGCCTCCAATCAACCTCAGGTCACACCAGGACCTTCTGCGGCATGTCGCCCATAATGTCAACTTGCCAGTAGAGGAAATTCCAGAGGTGGAAGACCCGGTGATAAGTATATTGTCGGCGGAGGCACCAACGAGGGTGGCCCTCCCCTTCATCCGTTCGATCCAGGCTAGGGCACACACCATCTGGCAATCCCCGGCATCCATCCCACTCACAGCCAGAGGAGTCGAACGGAATACATGGTGCCCTCCAAAGGATATGATTACCTATATGTGCACCCCCTTCCCTGTTCATTGGTTGTACAGTCCGTCAGTGGACGGGAGTGCCACAGCCAACAAGCCTCTGCACCTAAATCAAGGGAGGCTAGGTGAACGGATTTGTTGGGACGCAAAATCTATTCTGCAGGTGGCCTCCAACTCAGGGTAGCGAACCAACAAGCTCTCCTGAGCAGGTACAACTACAACACCTGGGAGGCCGTAGGGAAGTTTACCGAGCTGGTCCCGCAGGACTCCCGCCAGGAATTTACAGAACTCCTGGAGGAAGGAAAGAAAATAGCGCGGACCTCCCTACAGGCCTCACTGGATGCCACCGATTCGGCAGCTAGAACGGTCGCCTCTGGAATCGCCATGTGACGTATATCATGGCTGCAAGTGTCAGGCCTGCCACCTGAACTTCAGCATACTATACAAAACTTACCATTTGATGGCCAGGGCCTATTCTCACAGAAGACAGACCCTAGGCTACAGAGTCTAAATGACAATCATGTAATTATGCGTTCGCTAGGAATGCATATGCCACAGACTCAAAGACGTTCCTTCCGCTCCCAACCTCAGCGCCCTTACCGCCCGCCTAGGCCAAGGCAAGACTTTACCAGAAGGCGAGGTTGTACCAACTGCAGACGTCAGTCTGGACCTCAAGGGGGTAACAATTCCGGTCCCACCAAGCCAACAGCGGGACCCAAATCAAACTTTTGAGAGTGCGCCCGAGAGCAGTGTATCAATTGTCTCCCAGGATCCTTTTCAGTTCTACAACCAGCTTTCCCCATTCCTCCCTGCATGGTCCCAATTAACCTCGGATCTTTGGGTCCTACGCAAGGTGGCGCTTGGATACCATCTTCAGTTTCTTTCCCCCCCTCCCTCCTAATCCCCCTCCTTGTCCCTCTTCAGGGACCCTTCTCATGAGCAACTCCTCCTGCAGGAGGTTCGGAGGCTCCTTACAATCGGAGCTATAGAGGAAGTACTGGAGGAATTAAGGGGCAAGGGGTTTTATTCCCGATATTTCCTAATCCCCAAGGCGAATGGGGGCCTCCGGCCTATCCTAGACCTGCGAGGACTGAACAAATTCATGAAAAAGTTGAGCTTTGTGGTGAATCATCAACATTATCAGTTTAGGGTCCTTCCCTTTGGCTTCTCCTCGGCCCCTCGAGTATTCATGAAGTGTATGGCGGTAGTCACCGCTTCCCTCCATCGTCGTCGAATACGTCTTCCCATACCTCGACGACTGGCTTATTCGAGGGACCTCTGAGGCACAAGTCACCAGTCATGTGAACATCATCAAGGACCTATTCACGCGTCTAGGCCTGATAATCAACTTGGAAAAATCCACTCTGGTGCCTACGCAGAGGATAGAGTTCATCGGGGCCACGATGGACTCCAATCTTGCAACGGCCATTTTGCCTCTACCTCGTTTTCAGGCTATAGTCTCCCTTGTACAAAGACTTCAAAGCTTTCCGACAACCTCTGCCCGCACTTGCCTTGGCCTCCTCGGTCACATGGCTGCATGCACATTCGTCACAAAGCATGCCAGACTGCGCATGCGTCTTCTTCAAACTTGGCTCGCTTCAGCCTATCGTCCAGGCAGAGACGCCATAGACATTATACTCACAATTCCACCGAGCATTCTGGGCTCCCTTGACTGGTGGCTGACGCCATCCCTGGTGTGTGCAGGTCTGCCGTTCCATCCACCGCAGCCCTCCATGTCCCTAACAACGGACGCGTCATCTCTCGGCTGGAGTGCTCACCTAGGGCAGCTTCGCACTCAAGGCCTTTGGTCATCTCGGGAGTTGGCATTACACGTAAATGTCTGAGAACTGAGAGCGGTCCAACTGGCGTGCCAAGCGTTCCAGTGTCATCTATAGAGCCATTGTGTTGCAGTGTTCACAGACAACACAACGACCATGTATTACAAAAACAGGGAGGGACACGATCCTCCCCCCTTTGTCTGGAGGCGATTCAACTGTGGGACTTCTGCATAGCCCACTCAATAGACCTGGTAGCCTCCTTTCTTCCAGGAGTCCGGAACACTCTCGCAGATCAACTGAGCAGATCCTTCCTGTCTCACGAGTGGTCTATCCGTCCGGACATTCTCCATTCTGTATTCCGGAAGTGGGGCTTTTCCCACATAGACCTCTTTGCCTCCTGAGAGAACAGGAAATGCCAGGTGTTCTGCTCCCTACAAGGTCGCTCCCCGGGCTCCCTCTCGGACGCGTTCCTAATTCTGTGGAAAGGTCACCTATTTTATGCCTTCCCACCATTTCCTCTCGTCCACAGAGTTCTACTCAAGCTCCTCAGGGACAGAGCCCAACTAATACTGATCGCTCCGGCATGGCCAAGACAGCACTGGTATACCCTGCTGCTCAACCTCTCTCTGTCAGACCCGATCCCCCTGCCACTCTGCCCAGACCTCATAACGCAGGACGTCGGCAGGCTTCACCACTCGGACCTGCAGTCCCTTCATCTGACAGCATGGCTGCTGTCTGGTTGAGCCAATCTGAGTTGCGTTGTTCCACCTCAGTGCAACAGGTGGTGCTGGGAAGCAGAAAGCCTTCCATGCGGACGACATATCTCGCCAAGTGGAAGCGCTTTTCCCACTGGTGCGCCCAGCATGACTTTATCCCTGAAGGTGTATCGGTCCCCATTATCTTGGACTATTTATGGTCCCTCAAGGAGCAGGGCCTGGCGATCTCTTCTATAAGGGTACATCTTGCAGCTATTTCCACCTTCCATCCTGGGGAAACTGGCAGTTCAATCTTTTCTCACCCCATAGTTTCCAGATTTCTCAAAGGCTTGGAGCGGCTCTACCCTCAGGCGCCCAACCCCTACCTGGGATCTAAACCTCGTATTAGCTAGGCTCCTGGGTCCCCCCTTTGAGCCTTTAGCCACATACTCGCTGCTATACCTGTCCTGGAAGACAGCCTTCCTCATCGCTATCACCTCGGCTAGGTGAGTCTCAGAACATCGAGCTTTGATTGTGGATCCCCCGTATACGGTATTCCGCAAGGACAAGGTACAGCTGCAACCGCACCCAGCATTCCTCCCTAAGGTGATCTCTGCCTTCCACATTAATCAAGACATCTTTCTACCAGTCTTTTTTCCGAAGCTGCACTCATCGCGTTGGGAACAACAGCTGCATACTCCGAATGTCCGCAGGGCTCTCGCCTTTTACATCGAGAGGACCAAACCCTTCTGACGTTTGCCTCAGCTCTTTGTATCTGTCGCAGAGTGCACGAAGGACATGCCAATCTCTTCCCAATGGATTTCATCTTGGGTGACATCCTGTATCCAGACATGCTATGACTTGGCTCGCATTCCGACTGGCCATCTCACCGCCCATTCTACTCGGGCTCAAGCCTCATCTGCCGCTTTCCTGGCCCTTGTTCCCATCCAGAAAATATGTCACGCAGCTACCTGGTCTTCCATCCACACCTTTGCATCACACTATGCATTGGTCCAGCATTCCAAAGACGATGCCGCCTTTGGCTCAGCGGTCTTACATTCCGCAACGTCTCGCTCCGACCCCACCGCCTAGGTAAGGCTTGGGAATCACCTAACTGGAATGGATATGAGCAAGCACTCGAAGAAGAAAAGACGGTTACTCACCTTTGTAACTGTTGTTCTTCAAGATGTGTTGCTCATATCCATTCCAAACCCGCCCTCCTTCCCCACTGTCAGAGTAGCCGACAAGAAGGAACTGAGGGGCAGTTGGGCTGGCAGGGGTATATATCCGGCACCATAGTGGCACCACTCCAGGGGGCGCCCTGCCAGCCCACCGAGTGTTGCTAGAGTAAAAATCTTCCGATGAACGTGCACGTAGCGTGCGCACACCTAACTGGAATGGATATGAGCAACACATCTCGAAGAACAACAGTTATGAAGGTGAGTAACGGTCTTTTTTTTGGAGGCAAAGTGGTTTTAAAGAGAGAGGAGGTAGTATTATTTGGGCGGGGGGAGGGCGTTAAGAAACTCAGAATGTGAAATTATCTACATATATGTGCATGACATTCCCATCTGGAGCATGTGAAATCTTACATGACTAAATTTAGTATTAATTGCCAAGAGTTTACAGTGTATTTTCTCTCTTTTACTGTAAAGTAATCAGTGCAGTCAGCTAATAATATAAATATCTTAGAGCCTCATCTAAACACCTTTGGATCAAGTCCTTGGGAAATTTGAAGCATGCACAAAAGAGGAATTTATTATTTTCTACTCACATAATCAATTTTGAGGTACAGTACAGAGGAGCTCTTCATAATTTATTTGATTATTCTATTAAATCTTAGCTTTACCGACAGCTGGTGCTGTACCCTGAGTATAGAAGAGTTGTCTAATATGAAAGTTATATTGAGTCATAATATAAATGCTTCCATATTAAAGTTTAAAATAATGCCCACATTAATGACATATAATTATTTCAAAATAAATAGCTATTTCAAACAATAAACATACATTTTAGATATGAAACAGTTCCATGGACTTACCATCTTTAATGTTTTTTTAATTGCAAGATCAAATTACTACATAAAATTCAAATTAAATGATAAAGAACACTAGCCTATTTATTATAGATATCACCTGCAGTGGTTTAACTTTGGTGTGTATACAGGTAGTACTACAATTGTGTAAAAACAAATAGTATTACCTCAAGTAATTAATGCTGCTGGCCCATATTTTCACTATGGCTATTTAAAATGATACATAATGCATATATTATACATAAATCATGTTGATACACTTAGAATAGTTTTGAGCAGGTAGCTACAGAATCTTTTGTCATGACTGTCGGTTCTTGGTTTAAAATGATCACTGATAGTCCTGCTCTCATTATAAATATCCTGCTTTGCAGTTGTGTTTCAAATGTATTCAGATGAATTGTCTTAGTAAAGGAGCGTTTAAGGATGTATGCAGTTGTTAGATGGCGTGTTGGGTACTATTCCAGCGCTAAATAAGAAATTATTATTTGTTGTTGTTTTTAATGTAGCAGTAACAAGTTTTAAAATGTAAAGCACTGTGGTATCTGGTGCCTACAGGAAAGGGATATAATATTCACTTAGCAGCTAGTGAATGGATGATTAAAATCTTAAAAGTATTTAATAAGATTGAAACAGCAGGGCTGTTCTCTGGTGTGATGTTACAGAAAAAGTTCATTGGGTCAGAGAAAGAGTACTGGAGATTGAACTTTCAGTTGCAAAAGCAATGTACCTCTTTG
The DNA here is from genome assembly GCF_025201925.1 of Gopherus flavomarginatus. Taxonomy (NCBI): domain Eukaryota; kingdom Metazoa; phylum Chordata; order Testudines; family Testudinidae; genus Gopherus; species Gopherus flavomarginatus. The sequence goes on from NC_066619.1 coordinate 184,238,352, forward strand.
CTTACGTCAAGGAACTCTGGAAACTCTAGAAATATAGTGATATATTTTTTAACATAAAAGCAGCATATAAAATGCCTAAAAGAATTTTTTTTAAAATAGAAATGTCATCAGATGTGCTAATAAGAGAAACTATGTAGACTATCTGCCTTAGCTATTCGTTAAAGTAGACCACACACACACACTGAGCCATATACTCAGAAAACTTTACAATTAAAAAGAAGTCTTGATGTTGGAAGCTGATGTCCCAAGTGTTTTGAAAGGAAAGGTACAATGCAATAGGGCAATACTGCTCCCATCAGTCTCTTAGTTTACTTCACCTGTTTCCTTGTGTGAGATGGTAATTAATTCTCCTTAGTCGTTGCATCCTGAGGCTATATTAACCGATTGCCAGTATTGACTTGTATAAGGTAGCTGGTCATGTGGAGTGCAGTCTCTTAGAGGCTAACTTCTGCTCATCACTTTTATTTTGATAAGGTATCTTAAACTGATTCTGAGTCAAGGTGGCCTTGGTTTAACAAATTACTCAAGCAAGTGCCTAATTTTACTGCATACGAGTAATTGCATCAAGGCTGATAGCTTCAGTGTACCTTGATGAATTGTGATCTAACTTCTCAGTGGTCCTGTTTTCTGTTACAAACTTCATATTCCTTAAGTATTGCAGTATTTGGTGAAAAATTCTTACCATCTGGCACCTTTCTTCTATGGACAAGATAAAACTAAGCTTGTGGGCTGATTTAAGAAAACTGTACATATCCAGATGAGCAGAGATCTTTGTTTTAACACATACTTTTTGGTACAAAATACATTTAGTGAGAGGAAATATATTTTGCTGATTTTCTATCTTGCATCACCAAAAACCTTCAATTTAAATTTCTAAAAATAGTTTTAGTTTTGTTTTAAAAAACATAGATGCTTTTAAATGTGTGGTTGTGGGCCGTAGGATATAGGATACAGGGTAGCAAAAATGATAAAACTATGGCTGACACTTATGTTGCTCCTCGGAAGATTCTGCATCACTGATAATGCAGTGAGTCATGCATATTTTTAATTGTTTGTGCAGAAAAGAGCTTCTGCAGTTCTTTTGCCCACCAGAGGGTGCTGTGGTGATAGGACAGAGCAGCAGCTTCTGGACAGTTAGGGAAGAGAAAGAGCCTGCCTTCTTCACAGTGCCTGTCGGGCCAGGTCAGGAGACAGGGGCTATGGAGAGATAAACAGGGTAGAGCTGCTAGGGGCTCAGACAGTCTCATAAAGGCTAGTGTGGGAGGATAGACTGGAGCAGGGGCTGAATGGGAGTGGATGCATAGGGCCACAGTGGGGAGAGAGGTGCAGGGCCATATAGGGAAAGGGAGGTGGCTGAGTGGGGGCACAGAGACACATAGGGACAGAGGGAGGGGATGCAGGGTCACATGGAGATGTGGGAGTGGGTGTCTGAGAGGGCTGGAGGGACACATGGACAGGGGATGCAGGGACACATGGGGTCGGGGTAGGTGTGCCTGACTGAATGGGAGAGGCTGGGGTCAGTCAGGGTCTGCATGGGGGAAGCTCCTTAAGAGTCCCCTCCCTACCCCCCTCCAAAAAAAACAACCTTTTCCCTACTTTTCCCACCCATACCCAAAAACCCTCCAAGTTCACACGCAGGCTCCTTCCCAGTAATTACTTCTTTTTCCCTCAGGTCCTCCTTTACCTCTGACTCCCACAAACCTTTGCACCGCTTCTGGAGGGTGCAGGAAAGACGGTTCTGTAAGGTAGTTTAAATGAATTATTACTCAGACCATAGGATGTGCATGTGTACATACTCTCTTCATTGGAGATTTTTGCTAGCTGTGTCCACAGGTCCATATTTGCACATTACACCTCTTTGTGCTCCTGTGCAAAGGCAAATAGGCAGGTATGAATCTGCCGCCACTCTAGTTCCTTTTCAATCACCCTGGGATCAAGATGGCTCAGAGTGGTCTGCACTGCATTTGTAACTGTTGTTCTTTTAGTGTTACTTATTCTGATTTTAATTTCATTTTATTCCCTTTTATTTGTTCAGTTTCACTTCCTAAGCACGCTTGTGCTTTTTGGTGGATTCCCTTCCTCAGACTTCTTTTCTGTGGCCAGGAGCTTTTGCCCTCAGCTATTCTATCTCCAGCTTTTTTGCTTGGGTTATGCCAAGGATTTGGGGCTTCAAGCCTTGTCAGACCTGCCAAATTTCTTCCCCCTTGGCAATGGGCATTTCAGCTGCCTCAGAGAGTCCCATCTGTGTGCAAGGTCTGCAGATCTTACAATCTGAGGGAGGATAGGGGAAGCTAAAACTTAAAGTACTTGCTGAGACCCACGAGGGCCAAATTCTCTCTCTCACTCACACACACGTCGGCTCAGCTTCTCAGGTTATGCCGGTAACTTCAACCTTGGCACGTAATGACCATGGGGTTGCTTCAGAATTGAAGTATTCTAAGAGAAAGAGACCTCATTCCCTGTAGACAGACTATGCAAAGAAGGGAAAGTCCCCCTCATGCCCTAGCATGGCTTCTGCAGCCACGGATACCAATACACTGGTACCCATCAAGAGGTACCAAGGGGTTGTCTAGCAAACACCCGTTAGCTTCAAAGTCTGTACCTAAAGAGCATCTCCCTAGATGCAAGGAGGACTGTAAAGACGAGGACTCCTCTAAGAAGTCCATGTTGACCACTGTATCTTCCTCCTCTGGTCACAGCCACAAGGACCATTCCAGACGTACCTCGGCTCAGTGCCTGGTACCATCCTCCATGGCCTACATGCATACAGGGTGCACAAACTGCACCTCTGTACTGTCTCTGATGTCTTTCCAGGTTCCCTGTGTCTGTTCCTCTCTCCTACATTCTGGTACAGGTCAAACACTGGGGAAATCAGGGCTGTGCTGTTTAAAGTGGTGACGAAAAAAGGTTTTAAAGTACCATATTCTTCATCTGAAACAGGTTTTGTAGTAGCAGTCACATTTCTTTGTAAAGAACTTGTGAACTAAATATTAACTTGAAGTAAAATGCAATGCTAAACACACAATTTAAGGGGGGAGGAGAATTGGTTTGGTGTATTTAAAAACATCCTGGAAACAGAATTTAGAACTTGTGAAAATGGCAGATTTCCTGCTCCATCAACCAATGTTTACTTCCCCACAGTATAAATAACCTGGTCTTTGTAGCTTCTTATCTGGCAGGTTTAAGTCAGTAATCTGCATCTGCTAGATTTTCAAAAGTACATGCTTTTTAATATAATTTTTTTTAATTTCACTAGACTGCAAAATGAATATTAATCTTCAAGGTTAAGAGAACAGCTTATTAAGATAAGAATTTTAATCCTTTAAACAAAACAACAACAAAAAGCTGGGATAACAGGTTTCTTTAACACAGAAGTCTACGGTATTACAAATATGTTTTTCCTTCTTTCTCTTTCACTGTGGCCCTCACTCGTCATACATAGAGCATCATGATGCTCACTTTCCCTGACAGTATTAGTGGCGGCAGCCAGTCTGACCTGGAAAGAAGCCGACACTCTGGAGTTCTCCTTTCAAATACGGAAATGTCTGTAATTCACTTCACTCCTTCAGTCAGCTCTGTTTATCTAAGGCACTGAAGTGCCTGTTTCACCTGACTGCACGGTCAGAAAGTAGCCTAAGGCTTGTGTAGTAGTACCTGCAGCTGACTGGGTTTATAGGTTTTATTTTGGCAAACTCTAGGTACCATGTATGTTTTTTTCCAGGGAAAACTTTGAGATTCTCTTTTCTAGGATAGCACAATTTCTGTTTTAATTTTTTTGTTTTTTTAAAGCTCACTTAGTTCTTGTGAAAGGTGCCAGATTGATGGCTGGAATCCTCTCTTTAGTCACAGTTGCCACTCTACCCTAGAAGATTGATATCCTCTTGGGTTGAGAAGGTTGCTCACTCTCGACTCCTACATAAACGTAAGATTTGGAGTAGTTGTTAATGCTGTGCAAACTCTACCGAGTTATTGTTTGTTTTGGTTATGTGAACTGAACCCCTTGGATTCAGTAAACTGAACCTAGTGGGTTTAGTTTGTATAGGCTGGCAGTGAACCAAACCCTGCTGATTCACTTACAAGTTCAGGTTCTATAAACTCAAATCTCTCATAAACTCCCTCTCCCCTTTTCCTCAAGCTATGGTCCCTCTCTTACCATTAGATTCCTAGGGGAGTGGGGATTTAGGAAGCAGCCCAGTCATGGGATTCTCTGCTCCCTTAGTAAAACCTACACAACTTAAGATGGGGACCAGAGTGGCTGCTCTTTCTCACCCCATGGTCACTAGCAACCCCAGGCCTAGAAGGCTCTTTGACAAGTGACTGAATGTTTCATTGACACATTATATTAGCCTTCACTTCCTATTGTAGACCGTTTGTAATCTGCTTGCGCTACCTTTACCCCTGAGGTAACTGTGATTTAGTGGTGAATAAAATATCTGGAGAGGGAAGTAAACAAAGTGAGAGGGGATACCCTTGCGGACCAAAGAATTGATCCAAGGAGGAATAGTGGAGTAGAAACCAGAGTAACGGGTGATGCTGGTGGTAGAAGGTCTGTGCACGACGGGGGAAAGAATGTCACTGACGCCAAACACCAAAAATTAAAATGTCTGTACACTAATGCGAGGAGCCTAGGTAACAAGATGGAGGAACTGGAGCTACTGGTGCAGGAAGTGAAACCGGATATTATAGGGATAACGGAAACCTGGTGGAATAGTACTCATGACTGGAGTACAGGTATTGAAGGCTATGTGCTGTTTAGAAAAGACAGGAAGAAAGGCAAAGGTGGTGGAGTAGCCTTGTACATCAATGATGAGATTAACTGTAATAAAATAAGAAGCGATGGAATGGATAAGACAGAGTCTGTCTGGGCAAAAATCACACTGGGTAAAAAAGCAACTAGAGCTTCCCCTGAGATAGTGCTTGGGGTGTGCTATAGACCACCGGGATCTGATTTGGATATGGATAGAGACCTCTTTAATGTCTTTAATGAAGTAAACACAAAGGGGAAATGTGTGATTATGGGAGACTTCAACTTCCCGGATATAGACTGGAGGACGAGTGCTTGCAAGAATAATAGGGGTCAGATTTTTCTGGATGTGATAGCGGATGGATTTCTTCATCAAGTAGTTGAAGTACCTACGAGAGGGGATGCCATTTTAGATTTGGTTTTGGTGAGCAGTGAGGACCTCGTAGAAGAAATGGTGGTAGGGGGCAACCTTGGTTCGAGTGATCATGAGCTGATTCAGTTCAAACTAGATGGAAGGATAAACAAATGTAGATCTGGGATTAGGGTTTTCGACTTCTCGAGGGCTAATTTTAAAGAGTTAAGGAAATTAGTTAGGGAAGTGGATTGGACGGAGGAACTTGTGGATTTAAATGCGGAGGAGGCTTGGAATTACTTTAAGTCGCAGCTGCGGAAATTGTCGGAAGCCTGCATCCCAAGAAAGGGGAAAAAAACCATGGGCAGGAGTTGTAGGCCAAGCTGGATCAGCAAGCAACTCAGAGAGGGGATTAGAAAAAAGCAGAAAGCTTACAGGGAGTGGAAGAAAGGTGGGATTAGCAAGGGAAGCTACCTTGGTGAGGTCAGAACATGTAGGGATAAAGTGAGGAAGGCTAAAAGCCGCATTGAACTGGACCTTGCAAAGGGAATCAAAACCAATAGTAAAAGGTTCTACAGCCACATAAATAAGAAGAAAACAAAGAAAGAAGAAGTGGGGCCACTATACACTGAGGATGGAATGGAAGTTAAGGATAACCTAGGCATGGCCCAATATCTAAATAAGTACTTTGCCTCAGTTTTTAATAAGTCTAGTGAGGAGTTTAGCGATGATGGAGGGATGATAAACGGGAAATGTGGATATGGAGGTGGATATTACCGCAACTGAGGTAGAGGCCAAACTTGAACAGCTTAATGGGACAAAATCGGAGGGCCCGGACAATCTCCATCCGAGGATATTAAAGGAACTGGCGCATGAAATTGCGAGCCTGTTAGCGAGAATTTTTAAGCAATCGATAAACTCGGGGGTTGTGCCGTACGACTGGAGGATTGCTAACGTAGTTCCTATTTTTAAGAAAGGGAATAAAAGTGATCCGAGTAATTATAGGCCTGTTAGCTTGACGTCTGTAGTATGTAAGGTCTTAGAAAAAATTTTAAGGGAGAAAGTAGTTAAGGACATAGAGGTCAATGGTAATTGGGACGAATTGCAACATGGATTTACTAAAGGTAGATCGTGCCAAACCAATCTGATCTCCTTCTTTGAGAAGGTGACAGATTACTTAGATAAAGGAAATGCAGTAGATATAATTTACCTCGATTTCAGTAAGGCGTTTGACACGGTTCCACATGGGGAACTGTTAGTTAAATTGGAAAAGATGGGGATGAATATGAAAGTTGTAAGGTGGATAAGGAACTGGTTAAAGGGGAGACTCCAGCGGGTCGTATTGAAGGGTGAACTGTCAGGCTGGAAGGAGGTCACTAGTGGAGTCCCTCAAGGATCGGTTTTGGGACCGATCTTATTTAACCTTTTTATTACTGACCTTGGCACAAAGAGCGGGAATGTGCTAATAAAGTTTGTGGATGACACAAAGCTGGGGGGTATTGCTAACACGGAGAAGGACAGGGATACTATTCAGGAAGATCTGGACCACCTTGTAAACTGCAGTAATAGTAATAGGATGAAATACAATAGTGAAAAGTGCAAGGTCATGCACTTAGGGATTAATAATAAGAATTTTAGATATACGTTGGGGACGCATCAGTTGGAAGCGACAGAGGAGGAGAAGGACCTTGGGGTATTGGTTGATAGCAGGATGACTATGAGCCGCCAATGCGATACGGGTGTTAAAAAAGCAAATGCGATTTTAGGATGCATCAGGCGAGGTATTTCCAGCAAGGATAAGGAGGTGTTAGTACCGTTATATAAGGCGCTGGTGAGACCCCATCTGGAATATTGTGTGCAGTTCTGGTGTCCCATGTTCAAGAAGGATGAATTCAAACTGGAACAGGTCCAGAGACGGGCTACTAGGATGATCCGAGGAATGGAAAACCTGCCTTATGAAAGGAGACTCAAAGAGCTTGGCTTGTTTAGCCTGGCCAAAAGAAGGCTGCGGGGGGATATGCTTGCTCTATATAAATATATCAGGGGGGTTAACGTTAGGGAGGGAGAGGAATTATTTAAGTTTAGTACTAATGTAGGCACGAGGACGAATGGGTACAAACTGGATATAAGGAAGTTTAGACTTGAAATTAGACGAAGGTTTCTAACCATTAGGGGAGTGAAGTTCTGGAACAGCCTTCCGAGGGAGGTAGTGGGGGCAAAAGACTTTTCTGGCTTTAAGACTAAGCTTGATAAGTATATGGAGGGGATGTTATGATAGGATAGTTTAATTTGGGCAATTGATCTTGGATTATCACCAGATAAGTCTGTTCAATGGTCTGTGGGGAGATGTTGGATGGGATGGGAACGGAGTTACTGCAGAGAATTCCTTCTTGGGTGCTGGCTGGTGAGTCTTGCCCACATGCTCAGGGTTTAGCTGATCGCCATATTTGGGGTCGGGAAGGAATTTTCTTCTAGGGTGGATTGGCAGGGGCCCTGGAGGTTTTTCGCCTTCCCCTGCAGCGTGGGGCATGGGTCGCTTGCTGGTGGATTCTCTGCAGCTTGAGGTCTTCAAACCAATTTTGAGGATTTCAATAACTCGGTCCTGGGTTAGGGGTTGTTATAAAAGTGGATGGGTAGGGTTCTGTGGCCTGCCTTGTGCAGGAGGTCAGACTAGATGATCATATTGGTCCCTTCTGACCTATGAGTCTATGAGAATTAAACAAGGTGACACAAACATGTTGCTGTTTTGTCCTGTAGCCATGTACCTGGATACATGAGTAAACTGCATGAGGTGTTATGGGCTACAGTGGAGGAATCAGTATTTCTTGTTTACTGTTGGTTTGGAAAGCACGGCTTATGATTATACACTCAACTTTTGCTCCTGACTTGACATGTTTATCAGTAAAACCGTTCTGTGATTTAACAACAGAATCAACACGCTGTTCCAAATTAGTCATTCTCCGTGAAGCAGCATCTAACTTATAATCAAATGAGTCATACTTTGTTTTTCAAAGATCGGGTTACATTATATATTGTATCTAAGGACCTTCGAAGAAGCACCAGTAGCTGCACATTTAGAGGGTAATTCTTTTTCCTGATTGTACAATCTCTCTAAAAGAAGGAAAGAGAGATGGTGTTCTGATGAGAGCCAAAGGCCTTTTTCACAAAATTTTGTATTTCTTTTTACATCACTGAAGACTTAACTGTTGCACATTTTTCTATCACAATTCTTTCTTTGCTCTATCCCCTTTTTAGAGGAAGTAACGGGGGAAGAGGCCACCTTAAAAATCCCAAATATACCTCTACCCCAATATAACGTGACCCGATATAACATGAATTCGGATATAACGCGGTAAAGCAGTGCTTCGGGGGAGCGGCGCTGCACATTCCGGCAGATCAAAGCAAGTTCAATATAGCACGGTTTCACCTATAATGCAGAAAGATTTTTTTGGCTCCCAAGGATAGTGTTATATTGAGGGTAGAGGTGTACTGCTAGAAGTTTTTAAATTGCCCATGGAGAGAAAAACAAGAAAAAATGTTGAGAACAAAATAAATACTCAAAACAGAACACAAAGCTTTAATGGCCATGCCGAATTGAACCCAGAAAATTTTCTCTCTCACATGCATGCTCACACATTTCACATGTACGTATACACACACACACGCACACATTGCAGTAGTAACAAGATAGAAAGGGGATGCTACTGTCTCTCAGGAATCCAAGTGCAGTTTTAAACCTTTAGCTGTGTGTCAGTTTCCTGAAACAGTTACCTTTGCTCTTTTGTTTTCAGCAGTAATATTTTTAAACTAAATGCAAATATACTGAAAAAACTGGATTTAAAATTTAAAAGTTTTAAAAAGATTTGGATTTTACTTGACAAATGATAAAACTCCTATGGTAGAACAAGTTCTCAGAAATAGGTGCTGTATACTTTTGCCTGGCTCTCCCAAACTCAAGAAGGATTGCATATACCTCAGAATATTCTGAAAAATGGACATACTGATGTAACAACTGTGATTAAGGTCACTATATATGCTGTACACTTGGTATTATATGTCTTAATACTGTTGTACTACATACAGTATGAAGTTACCAATTATTCATATTCTTTCTCTCCCTTTTGATATGAAATTAAAAATATCGTGTCCAGATTTTCAGAGGTGCTTTTTCTGAAAACAAAAAGAGCTATGAATGATCAGCGTTTCTGAAAACTATGCTATCCATGTCTATAGACCTCAAATAATTCCAAAAATAGTTACCACCAGGTTTTTACCATTTTTCAGATTAAGGTATATCTAATAATGTCAAGAGTGTGAGGCTTTTGTTAAAAGACAAAACAAGCATACATGGACATTTTTTTTCTGCTACATAACTTCTTTCTGTTAGTCATATACAAAGAGAGTTTTTATATTCCAGTATGCTATGTGTAGTAGATCACTTACTTAATCAAATTAATCAGTAGATTAATCAAAATAATCGTTGTTCTGTCTGAATCAGGTATACCTGTTCTATCCCTTCACTCTTGAATATTAATGGTCAAGAAAAGATTTGATGAACTGTCCAATGTTTGATATAGAAATGGCATGAGTGGAAGTGACACCAGGACTACTCCTATAAAAACTCATCTAAGAGGACTGTGTCAACACCTTCCTTGAAGGTGTCCATGGATAACTTTTTTTATTTCTTTGAAGCATTTTTTAAAAATAAAAGGAAACTGCAATACAAAACAAAATCTTTTGATTCAACCTTAAAGTTTTACTGCAACTAAGAAAAGCAAGGATTTCCATCCAAAATTGTGGATGGAATTTAATCTTTAACCTCTTTCATAATGCACTGATATGCCAAAGAATAGACTGCAACCTAAAGTCCATGAAAACTAGGACTTTGTTGTACTTCAGTATAAGTTACCTACTACATTAAACAGTTGGGTGGAGAGGGTTGTTTGTTAGGAGAGCTAGGGACAGAGTATCATTCCTAACTCTGTATTCCCTGTTTTTACATGGTTTATGTCACTGAGATCTTCTGAGAAGAGAATGTGACTTTATCTGCGTATGTTGTTGTTTCAGTATAATCTTTTTCTGTGAATTCTTAAAATACCTCTCTCAGGATACTTGGTTCTGTTTTGTTTTGAAGGTAAACCTTTCTGTTCATTATCAAATGTAATTTAAAATGTTGGTTGGGAAAAGCTGATAGAAACTAGTTTGCAATCCTAAATTCCTTATAAACCAAAGTCTATAATTTATACAAAAAGAAAAAAAACTCATGACATCTTGTTATTGTTACCTTTACTACAGAGATTAAAGCCAACAGCTGTCCAAATTCCAGACAGCATAGAAACAGCCACACTTCATGCTGCCAGTATACAGCATGTTAGGACAAGAGTATGTTTTAATAAGACAACATGCTTGGGTTTCTTTCAGAGCAACAAATTTTTAAACAATGAATCAACACACTCCAGCTATATTCACTGACAAACTGATAACCAAGCTTCTGGCACACAACCTGAATGTTCCCAACTGGACAAACATCTGCTTCCTCGCTCCTGCGCTATGGAGCATCTTTGGCAGAAATCCCATGAGCAGGCTGACTTCCTCTACTTGAAATTTGTTCTCTCCTCCTTCAGTTCTGCCATATTCCTGGATAAACAGCTCTACTGCTCCACTGTAATTGAATCCCACACCTGCATTCACCAGCTGGCTTTTTGCCATCATTGACTCCCTTCTGAAATCCTCCCTTCCTCCACTTCTCTCTCTGCACAGGATCTCGCCAAAACATTCCAAGAGAAAACTGACAAACTACACCGTGACCTTCTCCCTCCCCTCTGCTCACCTTCCCTTCCCCCTGCTGCAACTCTCAACTCCTTCTCTCAGTCACAGACCGCCTACTCTTATTCTCTAACCCCCCCATTTGCTCCAATGACCCCATCCCATCCCTTCACATCCTTCATACCCACTCTCATCCCCTCCCTGACTCTTCTTCCTCATTCTCCTCTGGTTCTTTTCCTTCACAATACAAGCATGCTTGAGTCTCTCCCATCTTAAAAAACCCCTCTGCCCTACCTGCCTCTCCAACTACTGCCCTATCTTCTTTCTGTCTCTAAGATCACTATATGCACCATCTACAATCAGTGGCTGAGTTCCTCTCCGTCTTAGCTTCTACCCCTTGCACGCCTCTCAAACGGCTCTCTCACTAAAATCTGTAATGACCTCTTTCTAGCCAAAGCTCAGAAAACAGTATTCCACCCTCATCCTCCTTGATCTGTAACATACTTTCAATACAGTCAATGATACTCTTCTTGAAATCTTGCCCATTCTTGACTTCTGTGGCTCTGTCCTCTTCTGGGTCTCCTCCTACCACTTTCATTGCTCCTTCAGTGTGTCCTCTGCAGGATCTTCCTCATTCCCCCTCCAACTTTCTGTGGGGATTCCACAAGGCTCTGTCCTTGGTTCCCCTTCTCCCTCTATATCTTATCTCTGGATAATCAGAAATTCAGATACCATCTTTATGCTGCTGACTCTCTCTACTCCAGATGTGTCCTGTTCTGTCTGAATTACAATCTCAGACTCTCTCTCTGACACCTCTTTGTGGATGTCTAGCTGTTACCTCAAGCACATTATGACTAAAACAGAGCTCTTAATATTTTCCCCAAAACTATCCCCACAACCTTCTTTATTAATAACTAAGGACAACACTGTCCTGTTTGTCATTCAGGCCCATAACCTGGGAGATATCTTCAACTCAGCCCTCAGTCCTCAGATCCAAAATATGGCTAAATCTTGCAGATTCTTTTTGCATAATGTATCTAAGGGTACGTCTTCACTACCCGCCGTATCGGCAGGTTACAATCGATTGCTCGGGGATCGATATATCACGTCTCATCTAGACGCGATATATCGATCCCTGAATGCGCTTATATCGATTCCATAACTCCACCAACCCGAACGGAGTTGCGGAATCGACAGGCGGAGCCACGGACATCGATCCCGCACTGTGAGGGCGGTGAATAATTCGATCTTAGATACTTCGACTTCAGCTACGTTATTCACGTAGCTGAAGTTGCATATCTAAGATCGATTTTCCCCTGTAGTGTAGACCAGCCCCCAGATATGGCCTTTCCTATTCATCTATACAGCTAAAACTCTCACCATCTCAGTTCTTGATTATTGCAACATCCTTTTCTCTTCCTTGACAAATGCAATCTTGTTCTCCGCATATTCATTCAGAGTTCTGCTGCAAAGAATGTTCCTAGCCATAGCTTTGACTATGTCACCCCCCTCTTTGAATCCTTCTATTGACTCCTCCTTCCCTAGATGATCAAACATAAGCTGCTTGTCTTCACTTTCAAAACCCTCCTTGAGCTATCCTGATGCAACTCACTGTGATGTTGGGGACTCTGCCTTTAAGGGCTGAGCTTCCCAGACAGAGAGTTTGGTCAGGGTGCTGTGGTGCTCTTGTTATAGTTATGCACAGCCACTAGGAACCAGATACAGAACAAAACAAATCTCATGCAAGCATCTTAAGCATTTAGTGATCACTGAACACCACATATCAGTAGGAGTAAAAAGGAACTAAGAAATAACCTGAATGGTAGAGCATAGCAGTTAAAACCTCCACCAGGAGTTGAAACACTCTGGAAATGTGGGAAACAACTGGAGAACATTTAAAGAATGCTTTACTCTGTGACTGCAAGCAACAGGTGCCAATAAAATGGAAGACAGAAGGTAGCTTTATTTCTGACAATAGCTGGTACTGAAGCATTTCATGAGTTTAACAGTTTTCAATTAACTAAGGCAGAAGAGGCTAAGTATGAAACTATATTATTGAAATATGAAGATTACTGCACTCCACATAAAATTGAAACACAGGAGAAAGAGGTTTTCAGAGTACAAAAAGATGGTGAAACCACAGATTTTGTGATTCATCTAGGACTGAAGGCTCACTCTTGCAGTTTTTTGGGGGGATGGGGGGGAGTAGGGCAAGAGAGGGGCTAACTGAATCCCTGATAAGAGACCAGATCACGACTGGGACCTGAAACAAAGATCAGAGTGAGAGACAGACTGACTACTGGAAGACCCAGAATTAACCCTTGATAAAGTATTTAGAATTTGCCAAGCAGTAGAAATTACCCAGAATGAAGCTGGGTGGGCAGTGCTCTGACACTATGGACATGATAGAGAATCCAAAATACTGTGAGAAAAGAGAACCAAAGCAAAAAGGCACATGGTGCTCCAAGCAGGAGTCCAAGTAGGAGCTGCACAAACTGTGGCAACTGACACAAACCAAGACAGCACCCAGCATATAGAAAAAGATACAAGAAATGAAATGGATTACATCACTTTGCAAGAGTTTGCAAGCACTTAGGGGAGGGATAGCTCAGTGGTTTGAGCATTGGCCTTCTAAACTCAGGGTTGAGAGTTCAATCCTTGAGGGGGCGTATTAGGGATCCAGGGCAAAATCAGTACTTGGTCCTGCTAGTGGAGGCAGGGGGCTGGACTCAATGACCTTTTGGGGTCCCTTCCAACTCTATGAGATAGATATATCTCTCAACTAACAGGGTATACACAATGTGGGACAAGGAGAATGATGACAGGACCACTAGCTCAGATGAATTCTTCATAAGCGCAATTGATAACCTTGCAATAGAAGATGATGGGACTATCAACTTGAAAGCAAATTGGACTTTTATTCATTTTAAGTTGGACACTTGTGCACAAGCCAATGTGCTGCCAAAAACAGTCATTAGCACTAAAGAAAGGCATTGGATATTGGAGGGTATATGAGTAAAACTCAGGGCTTACAGAAGTGAGCTTATCCCCACTAAAGGTGTATGTGAACTAAATGTATGGGTAAATAAATTCGAAAAGATACAATTTGTAATAGCACCAAGGAGAAGCACACCCGTTACTGGGTTAAAAGCATGTCACACTCTTGGTCTCATCAAGAGGCTATAGCGATTGGAGTGGTAAGGGACCAAAATATTTACTGCAGAAGAACTTGAGGACTTCTTCCAGGGGATGAGGAAGCTCTCAACAGAATACAACAGAAAGCACCCAACCACCCCACAATTCATGTCCCTAGGAAAGGTCCCGTCAGTCTAAGGAAGAAGCTAAAAGAGGAGCTGGATAGAGTCATTGCTGGTACACCTGCTGATACACCTGCTGTTTTAGGCTTTGTAGAGGAGGATACCGAATCCGCCACAGGCAATGGTACTACCGCCAAAGGTGGCCGCGGTTTGGGGCAATATATGGGGGAAATATCCTCCCAACAATTAGCTTTGTGAGGGGCAGAGGCTTTTGGGAATAGAGGGGCCTGAATGTGCACTTTTTTTAAGCGACGATGAGCCTCATTGTCCCATAAAAACCAATAATTTATTTGACCTGGCGCTTGATTTTTTAATATTAGGCGCAAAGGGGTTAAATGAGTTGGAATATTAAAGGAGCTAAACTTGGGCTATGCAGTTTTTAGGACTGGCCAATTTTTGGTGCAAAGTTGTAAAAAGCGCTTTTTTGTTATTCCTTTTTGAACACCGGGTAGAGGCCATTTACTTAACATATAATTTAAAGGACTATTTTTAGAGGGTTTCTTCAGAGACCCATCTGTCTGCTGACACTTAAACAGAAAAGAGAATTACACAGAGAGCAGAAGGAATTACAGTTTAATTCAGGTTTTTTTACATTTATTACACTGACTGCTACAAGGGACGGGACAGAAGGATTTTAATACAACCTCAGAGCTTTTTTGCACGCATGGCTTTCACTCCGAGGAATTACGAATGAGAGGTTCAGTTTCACCCACACTCCTAATGCCCAAATGTATACAGAGCAGAAAAACAACGGTAACCGGTTAAACAGAACCAGAACCAGATAGTATTTCCTTATCCTATTAGGGCTCACCTTATCGGAGCACGAACCCCAGGAGCTGCGGAGAAGTGAGGAAGAGGGGTTAAGCACCCCAGTGGCGCCGCTCCTAGTTCGCCGCAGCCGTCTGGAGTCCAGTGTCCGAGCTAGGAGAGTCCCATCTGGGTCGCCAGAAACTGTTACCGAAATATTGGGTTTGCCTAGCTGAGAGCCAATTAACAGCCTGACAGGGATAAGGAAAAAATGCTTTATTTTGCAGAAAAAGGAGAGCCTGTACCTTGGTATAAAAGACTCTGTCTTACACAAATTTTACAAACCTTTTATACATATTTAGACAAAGACCCGTGCGTGTTAATACTTGATTGATAAGTGTAAAATTTTATGTTTTCCTTATTTAAGTAGAACTAACTGGTTTAGAGCAGGATTTTCCTGCCTTGAGGCAGAGGAAAAGAGAGAGTGCAAAAATGCAGGCTGCTGTGTTTATGAGCAGTATTTACTCCCCCCCCTCACCTACTGGCCGCTTGTAATTTATTAAGGGAGGTTAGCCAATTTTTACAAAAGCATGTCACACTCTTGGTCTCATCAAGAGGCTATAGCGATTGGAGTGGTAAGGGACCAAAATATTTACTGCAGAAGAACTTGAGGACTTCTTCCAGGGGATGAGGAAGCTCTCAACAGAATACAACCGAAAGCACCCAACCACCCCACAATTCATGTCCCTAGGAAAGGTCCCCTCAGTCTAAGGAAGAAGCTAAAAGAGGAGCTGGATAGAGTCATTGCTCTGGAAATCACAGAGTGAGTAGATTCACCAGTCAAGTGGGTAACTTCATACTGTATGTACTACAACAATAGTATCCATACATATAATACCAAAGGAAACATCATTTTCCACTACCTACAAGGTGAGAAATTTTGGGGGAGATACCAAACATTTTTCTACACTCAATGCATCAGCAGGGTTCTGGTAGGTGCCCTTAAAAAAACAGAGCCCACATTTGTACACATTCAACACCCTCTTTGAGAAACATGTTTCTGGAGCCTGCCATTCAGGTTCTATTCAGTACCTGAGGTGTTTCACCAGAAAATACAAAAATTGTTTGATGGTATAAAGGGTATTAAGGTTTATGCTAATGATGGTTTGATCTTGGGGAAAACCAGTAGAGAAGCATGACCTGTGTCTCCAAGCAGTTTTGGAAACAACTAGAGCTGCTGGGCTAAAACTAAACAAAAGGTAAATTCCATGTAATGAAAAGAACATACCTGGAGAGAAATAAACATAGCAAGATGTAACAAGTAAATTACAGTTGAGGCTACCACCAACATGCCTGTCCCAACAGACAAGGAAGAGATACAAAGATTCCTGGGAAAGGTGAACTATTTAGGAAAACTGGTACCTAATCTGGCTGCCCGAACCAGCAATCTGTGAATGCTATTGTGCAAAGGCATCCAGTGACCAGGGGATGCAAATCTTGATAAAGAGTTTGAGAAACTGAAGAAGTTAATTAAAGAAGTCTCAACCCTGAAATGCTATAACAATAAGCACAAAACTAAGTTCTTTGGTGATGTTCATGAGTCACTTAGGTATATCTACTTTCATGAAAAAGATACTTCAATATGTATTTACATTATATACAATTTATACAGTAAATGTCAATGACTGCTTCAGAATTCTTGGAAGCAGTAAATACTTTAAAACAAGAACAAAATAAGGATTCTTAAAGGAAACAATAAAATCTCCTAAATTTGTAAAACTTCTTTGGAGCCCAATTAAACCAAGACTAGCACATACTGTGGAGATGCAGAAGCTACTTGTGTTTCTTGGAGAGAGATTTGGTGCTTTAGATAACTTCATTTTCTAAATGGAAACTCTGTTCTTGAGAAAATGATGCTCAGGGCATCCACTGTCAGTCAGGAATCAATCAGCTGTCGTAGACCTTTAAAGAGGTCACGGTCAGAAGTGTTACTGTTTTGCTCTTTCTTTGCCTCTTAAGATCACTCAGTGAGTCCTGTCTGTAGCAGCCATTTCCTTCTATTTCTCTGGCATTGATAGGATGGCAAAAGCAGATGATTGAGACTCTCCATGACTGACTCTGAAATGGAGCTACCATTTAGCAACGAGTAATAACATACATGGATAGTATTTGACATTGGTGGTGTCTGAGATACCTTGGTTATTTCCTATTTTAAGTAAGGGGGAAAGCTGCTTGCTCTAGTATCATTGTGTGGTAAGAGTGGGTACAAGTTGATTTTCAAATGGACATTTTATTATACAATATAATCAAAATATTTAACTGGCTATTTGTATTGTAAAACCACTCACCGAGTCTTACTGTTACCTATCAAGGCTCCAACACAGAGCTGGAGTGACTTCTGCTTACTTTGTGTCAGTGGCTTAGGAGTGTATAGGAACACAGAAATTAGCTTTGTGTGGTGGTGGAGGATGAGAACATCAAGGCAACATGTGTGGAACCAGAAGCCAGAAACTATTGATTACTGTTCCCAGTTTTACCACTGACTTTCTACAACACTTTCAGCAAATCATTGAGACACACTGTTCCTCAGTTTCCCCATTTGTAAAATTGGGATACTGCCTGTATTGCAATGGTGTTATATAGATTAACTACTGTAGCTAATATTTATAAAAGGCTTTGAAGATGCAGAGTGCTGTGTTAATATTATAACTATTATCATCAATCTGATTATGATTGGCCCTATTTCTCACTATCCCTTATAAATGCTTTTAGTCATGTGATGGCCTTTAGCTGAGAGCAACAGGATTACAACAGGTTCGACAGAAAAAAAGGAGAATTTATTTTGTTCCATCTGTTCATAGACCTGACTGCAATACTTACACCTTCTAATTATGTTTCACTTGCTGGGTAGCTTGCCTGACAGGAAAGTCTGCTTCACAAGGGCAGTTTGAAGCTAGCAGACTCCATCTGCAAGTCATCTTCACTCCTAGGGCTTTGAAACAATGATCCATTTAATAGCTGGGTTATGGGATAGGATGGGACAGAGAAGGACATCAGGTGGAGTATTAAAGCAGTCTTTAACCAGTTTATAAAGAAACAAACTCATGCAGGCCTGCTGATGGGGGGAGCTCTGCAGCCACCATTTTTTTTCCAGCCCCGGAGCACCCATAGAGTTGGACTTAGGCACTTCAGAATCTGTGTCTTATTGAAAGTCAGTGAGATTTAGGCCCTTTGGCAATGGGACTTAAGTTCCTAAATCACTTAGGTGCTTTTTGAAAATGTGACTCCTAATCTATTTGTGCCTTCCTGAGCTGTGCAGAGGGATGATTATTGTCCATCCCTCCAAAGTGCTTTGAAGTGCTGTGGTATTAACTTAGATTCAGAAGACACAGACCTTTCTGTGCTAGACCTGGTGCCAAGTTTGTTCTTCCAAGACAGTGCTCCAGAGTGAAGAGTGCAGGCTTTTTACAATGCCCTTGACTGTGCTTCCTGGCTGTCATGTTAATATTTTTTGCATTCCTTGAGATCAGAATTCCATTTTCTGTGACTGCTGGCATATGTAACATTTCCCAGATATGACAATCAAAGAAGTTCAATTTCAATTAAACAAAAGTAGTATTTATTGTCTACTAACAGAATTGAAAGAAAAGAAGTTAAAACTTAGGGCTAGTTTACACTGGTGCTTTACAGCGCTGCAACTTGCTGTGCTCGGGGGAGGGGGGTGTTTTTTCACGCCCCTGAGCCAAAAAGTTGCAGCGCTATTAATTGCCAGTGTAAACAAGCCCTTATCTACATTAACTTGCATGCTACCCAGAGACAATGGAAGCTAGACTGATTTGATAGATTCAGGTTAAATTCACAACACCTAATTCGTTCATGCCTGGGATAAGGAGATGTACTTCTATGGAAGTTATAGATTTACATCCATTTATACTAACTCTGAATTTGACCAATAGAAATTGCAGATGAAAATGCCTTGTTAGGTCATCTCCCTGCCAGTGCAGAACTGCTCTCTGTAGTTACAACAGATTGAAATATTACCTCGTTTGCACTAATGCAGAAATTTTCCTGGCTTCTAATAGCCATCAGAGATTTAGCCTGTTTGGGATTGGCACCTCTTCAGAGAAATTGCATGTAGCAGGTACGGATAATTGTTCTAGGTCACACCTTGCTCCAAGCAAATCTCTACTAACAACATGTAATTTACGGTTTCATACTAGTGTCCTTCTTTTGCTCTGGAATGAAATATGTTTTTGGATGAGAGATTGATAGAGAAATACAAACACGTAGAAAACCATAAATGCAAACAGGCAAAATACTAGGCAGGTGTACTATAATGTCTGTACAAATGCAGTTATCATCATCACATAGTGAAAATTAGCTCTCCACTGGTAAAAGTGACTGGCTTTCCATTATAATCCTCGCTCTCCCCACTAGCACTCTCTAAGTTTATAAAAACTCAGCCAATTCAATTGGCATTTTTCATATGCTTCCCTTTGCCAGAAAATTATTTTAACTCTTTTTTTGGAGGGGAGTGGGATGGTTGGGGGTTGGAGGGAGTTTGTAAAACTGATGGTGTATCTGAGAGATGACATCATTAAATTGTTCTTATTTTGGAGGCCTGGAATCTCCAAATACACTTTCTTTTACTGAGCTCAACAAGTAGGAGAGGAATAAAATCCTACTGGATTCTTTTTGTATTGTGTATTCTTTTTCACCTGTGACTTAACGGCACATTTATTCAATAATCTCAAAGTGCTCTACAGACACATATCCTCCTTTGCAGTTTGGAAAGCTGTGACTCATGCAGTTTAAGTGAGGTTGCCAGAAGTCACACAGCAAGTTAGAAACAAAGCTGGTATTAGAACCTATTCTTCTGACTCTTTTCTCCTACCTAGGCCACTAGACCACACTGCTTCCTGAGCAAGTCACTTTTACCTCTGTTTCTTTTCCCCAGACAATACTACTAACTTACCTACTGCACAGCAGTGTGGAGAGGGTATTTAGAGGAATTTGACTTAATTTCCAGGCATAAACAGTTTAGAATGTAAATTAATCATCAGATTTTCATGAACGAAAATTGTCTCTACTTCACATTGTGTTAATCAAGAGAGATATAAATCCCCAATTTAATCTAAGACAATGACTATAGCTTTGGTCTAAGGTACTAGAAGAAGCCTTTTGATCTACCTAGACTGTTCCAGACCCACCCTTCTCAGATTCTTTGGGAGCTGCTCTTTTAACCAAAGAGAGAGAGACTGAGCACATGATTTCCAACACTTGCCTGTGGAATTACACACCCAGTTCTTTCATTTCACTTACCAGTTCGAAGTTAGACAACAGTACTCCAATACAAAATTGAACAGCAGTACAAAGCTCTCTGTAATATATCTATCTATAGTATAATACAAATTCCTAGATAAGCAATAGATTATAGACCAAATAGCAGTACTTCAATATATTCATAGCCAGAAATCTTTGTTAAACTGGAGTTGATTGGAAAAAATGTATCCATAATTTAGAGGATAACAACCTTAATAAATACTGTACTTAAAAAGAAAGAGAGCCAGAAAATTCTATGCTAAGGCTATATTTAAAAACACTCCTAAACATTGGAAACTATACAGCAAACAACCTTAACTGTGCCTGCTATTCTTGCCTCCATGTGAATTCTCTCCTCTCCCTAAAATGCTACCGCTTGCCTCAATGGGTGGGGAAACTTGATTGGGCTGGGGCAAAAGGGAGCAGTCCCAGCAGTTTGGGAGGGAGACACTCACCGAGGGACACCAGGTAGCTCCTCCCCTATCCACTGGTGTCTCTGGTGCCCATTGGTCAGGTGGGGGAGAAAAAGGGGGCTGATTGGCCAGCATTCCCAGCTCTCAGGATTTAACTTGGAACAGGGGCAACATAGAGCCTCTCTCGACTCCATTCCAGCAGCCCCACCCTATCCACCCTGAACCAGCAATGGGAATCTGGCCTAACAGGAGTTAATGGGTTATATGGCAAGACCTGTAACCCCTGCACTGGAGATGATTAAATGCCTGGTATAGGAGAGTATGGGTGATGGGTGGGTAGCACCTCTCCCCTGCATTTAAAGTTTAATACAAGTTGTGGCCTACCACTTAAAATCCATCCATGTGTCTGATCTCATTTCGCAGCTGTGTCTCCATCAGTCTTCCCATACCCCTCTTGTAAAGCACCACAGCTTGACGTTGTCCATATCTATGTAAGCCTGTTCTCTCCAATTTTCCTATTGTTTCATATGCTGCTGACAAATGGCCCACTTCTTTGCTTCTAGACCGGTGCTAGTATCTGTCATGGCTTCTCCTGATTCTGCTTCACCATTGGAGCAATGAGTCAAGAGTGGCTAGCAAGAGAGGTGGACCATTTTGAAGCAACACTAGAGATTAAAGAAGGTTTCAGCATGGGCGGATGGGCTGAGGTGAAGCAGAGTTGCTCCAGACCAGTGTCCTAAATCACTCTACCAACCATCTGCAAGAAACCTTTCCTTCCCTTTTCCCCCTCAAAATTCTTAGAAAATAGTTAATTTCCAGGCATATAGTCTCCACTCATCACGTTCATTTTAGAGTAACTTTGCTTGTTGGGTAGGCTTTATTCTTGCGATCATCAACTAATTATATCATTCTATGTTATTTTTAAGTTAAAAAATAATGAAACCGTATTTTTTTTCTCTTTGGAATATAGTATGATCCAAAATGTTGAAAAATAAATAGTATTTTTCACTAATATTGAAGAAATTTTTTTTAAAAATGCATTTTACTAAGTTGGTCCTGATTCACCTGTGCACTTTACTCCAGTTTTACAAGCTACTGAATCAGGTCTGTTATATCAGGCGGTGATGGAGAATACATGTGCCTCTTTACTGATGAGATTTGATACTTTGTAGGTTTTGGTTTTGAATGCTGGTTTCTCTCTTTTTCAAAAATTAATGCCTACAGTTAGGATCCTAAATCATTATTTTGGTCCCAATTCAGCAAGGCGTTTAAAAATATGCTCAATTATAAGCATGGAAGTAGTCCATTGATTTTAATATGACTTCTTACATACTTAAATTTAGCTGAATCAGATGATGTAAATAAATGGCTTGGTTTTAAGCGATGAGCACCCAGCAGCTCACATTAATTTCAATGATAGCTACAGGGTTCTCAGTTTGTTTGTTTTTTTTAAATCAGAACACTTATTTAGGAGCTTAGTTGTAGACATGTCCTTTTGCATACCTTGTCCATTATTATGAAACAAAGCAGTTGAAAAATAAAAAGTAGTTCTTTTTTCTGAGCATCTTCTTGTTTGGTAAATAAACTGAAGAATCTCCTGTAGAGCTCAGAGATTAAATTGTTAAAATAAAAAAAAATGAGTGCCAAGGGTATGTATTTAAGAGTTGTTAATTGTATTTACAAAGTAGAACTTGTTCTCTGTCCTTTGTAATCGGCATAATATTTAAAGCAGAGCCAAATGGTTTGCCAAACTTCTGTGGCTTCCAGGCACCTTAGGATGACTGTTCTCTCATATATATATATATAGAGAGAGAGAGAGAGAGAGAGAGAGAGAGAGGTTACAGAGGCTCTCCATAGTGTATAAAAAAGAAGCAACTGAAAAAGACTTCAGTTACTTTAGAGAGTGAAAACAGATGTTTTAACAGGCCCAGAAGTAACCGTGTGTGTGTATGTGAGACCATGTATGCATTGTATATATCTTACCAGAGATATTTCAGTTGATACACAGTGCCCTCCTAGCTGCGGCCATGTTTTGTACAATGACATGGAAGGACAGCATTTCTCTGATCACTTGAAAATATTCCTACTGTCAGTAATGGAGTACAAATTCAGTTTTCAAAGGGTTTTGAAGACATCTGAGAGGATTTGGCAAGCAAGGAAGCACATACGTGATGTGTATTGAAGATTAGTTGTGTCTCCAGGCAGTGGCTCATTGGAGCTGGATATCATTATGATTTGTACTGCAAGGAAAACTACGGGCCTCCAGTTAGAGATTAGGGTCCTGTTGTTCTAGGTGCTGAACAAACACATAATGTAGAGATAGTCCCTGCCCTGAAGTATCTAAGTTTGAGGGAAGGGACAACAGATGGATACAACAAACAGAAGAGGAGCACAAGGTAACAATGAGATGATTAATGGACAACATTGTGGGATAAGGACTGTACAAAATGCTGTTTTTTTTTAATGTATCTCTTCCCAGTAATTCTAGATCTTGGATAATTTTCAGAAAATACCTGTATCTGATCATATTTCCCTTTTGGCATATGATAAAGACATGTTCCATGTACATTTCTTCTGCTGTGGGGATATATTGTAGTATATCTCTGCAAATTTTTGTCTCCTCTTTGTTCTTTTTTTTTTTTTTAACCCCACCTACACCTACCTGCTAAACCCAGGGTTGTGAGTTCAATCCTTGAGGGGGCCATTTAGGGACCTGGGGTAAAAATCTGGGGATTGGTCCTGCTTTGAGCAGGGGTTTGGACTAGATGACCTCTTGAGGTCCCTTCCAACCCTAGGATTCTATGACTGTCTAAAGATGATTATTTAAGAAGATAGCTTTAAAATCTTTGTTATAGACACAGATTTAATATGTAGGAGTGATTGTCATTTTGTACTGTATATTGCTTCTGTCTACCAGGGTTTCTACCAATCAGCTGGAGAAGACATTTTTGGATCTTTTCTCTTGGGGAATTTATAAACTGTTGATCTTCTTCGAGTGCTTGTTCATGTCTGTTCCACATTAGGTGTGTGCGCGCCGCGTGCATGAGTGTTGGAAACTTTTTTCCTTAGCAGCTCCCGGCAGGGCCCTGCCAGAGTGGCGCCACTGCGCCATGCGTATATACTCCTGCTGGCCCGACCCCCTCCAGTTCCTTCTTACGATCTGTGGTGGCGTTGAAACAACCTCTTGCTGTCGTAAGAGAAGCAATCCCTTAGCCTTAGAGTTGCATAGCTGTTATCAGTTAGTTATCAGATAGTTAGCATTTCATTGTTGTTGGACACTTAATAGATTAGGTGCTTGGAGGATTCCAGCACCCGCCCTGGGCCGCAGGGCATGCTGCAGGCCCAAGGATTTAAGGCTTGTGCCACGTGCCGCAAGCCTATGCCGTTTAGTGACCCCCACGATTCCTCTCTACATTGCCTGGGGGAAGCACACCAAACAGAAGTGTAAGATTTGCAAGGCTTTTACGCCGAGAACAAAGACAGAGAGAGACTTTCACTTAAAGCAGTTGTTGATGGATGCTGTGATGCAGCCTTTGGGCCTGGAACGCCCAATGCTGGCCTCAGCCTCCTCGGTGTGGAGCGCCCCAGAGTTGTCAAGAGACCCAGTACCAGCCAAGCCGCTGGCCTTGGAATGCCAAAGTAGGCCCCAGCACCGCTTATCCTCCCCGGTGCAGCCAAAGGCAAAACCAAAGGAGAGGCACGGGCACTCCCCACAAAGGAGACTGGCTCCATATCAGGCCCCAGGTGCAGGGAAGAGTGGGATGGACACTGCACCAATTTCAGCACCGTCACCAAAAGTCCCACCGAGTCCAGCCATAAGTGAACTCAGTGCGGACGAAGGGCTCGAGGGCATAATAGATCAGCCCTCCACGCCTCACACCTTTGAGGCTGCAAAAGATCTCATCAGATTGTCAGCGGTGAGCCCCCTCACTGCCAGAGAGAAGCCTCCGGCACCCGGACCCAGGATGCCGTCGAAGGGAAAGCTGCCAATGGTGTGCCATTCGAGGACACCATCCCGGCACTGCTCCCGGCGTTGGTCCCTTTCGAGCTCCGAGTCTGTGGACTCCCAGTTACCCTTGACTCATAGGGAAGTCTCGGTACTGGAAGCGAGTCAATGCATGGGGTTAGTGCAAGACACACAGCGCTCCCCGGTGCCCCTCCCTTGCCCCCAAACTGGCACCAGGAGGAGACGAGCCGGGAGTCACCGAGGGCTTCCAGAAGGCCCCGGTCCTGGTCTCGGGAGCATCAGTACCAGTACCAGTCCAGAGAGCAGCGGTACCAGTCGCACTCCTGATCAGCAAGAAGTCAATCATCAACTTCCCGCCAGCACAAATCGATAACACCACTGTGGCCCTCGCGCTCAGCATCGCCGGAGTTCAGCGCAGACTCAGGCCGATACAGCTACCCGCAGTGGGCTCTGTACAGCAGGGAACAACAAACTGGTTGGCAACCACAATGGGGACCGCCAGGACACTGGCCCTTCTGCACCCCTTGGGCCTACTACCAGCAACAAGGTATGCCCTCTAGGGTCAGCTACTTGGTACAGTGGCCCTGGTCCCCGCACCTATGCCCTTCCGTAAGGGAAGCTATGGTGTCCAAGCCACCTGCAGTCTCGCCGAGCAAAAGAGCGGAGAGTCCAGCACTGTACCCAGTGCTGACACAAGGCCACCAACCCCATGCGGACCTCCACCAATAGACCACAAAGCCTACCAAGAGCTGCTATGTAAGGTGCCCATAACTTGGGGTTGCAAACTGAGGAGATGGTTGAGCAGGAGGACCCCATTGTGGACATTCTGAGCCCAGAAGGTCCATCCAGAATAGCGCTCCCGGTCATTAAAACCATTTAGTCTAATTACGTGACTATATGGTAGACCCCGACATCCAGCGTACCAACAGCCAAAGGTGTGGAGTGCAAGTACTTCGCCCCATCAAAAGAATACGACTTCTTGTTCTGCCACCCAAGCCCATGTTCCCTGGTAGTCTCGATGGTAAATGAGAGAGAGTGCCGTGGGCAACAGGCCCCAACCCCTAAGGCCAAGGAAGCAAAACGCCTAGACCTGTGTTCATCAGGGGCCCTCCAGATGAGGATTGCTAACCAGCAGGCCATCCTCAACAGGCGTAACTTCAACTCCTCGGTGGCAGTGGGGAAGTTTAAGGACAATCTCCCACAGGGCTCCCAGCAGGAGTTCACAGCCCTGGTGGAGGAAGGCAAGGCCGTAGCGAAAACCTCCCTCCAAGCATTCTTGGACTCAGAGGACGCAGCAGCCAGGACAGTCATGTCGGGCTTGGTCATGCGACTCTCGGCATGGCTTTAGGAGTCAGGTCTGCTTCCTGAGGTCCAGAATTCACTCCAGGACCTCCCTTTTGAAGGGTCCGGACTCTTCTCGGACCAGACGGACACAAAGCTGTATACCCTCAAGGACTCTAGAGCTATACTCCAGTCACTGGGTATGCACATCTCGGCAACTCAGAGGAAGCCCTTTAAGCTGCATCCTCCTCCCAGCGCCAATACCAGCCTCGTCCTCGATAGGACCCTTACCGCAGGCGAGGCGGAGACAATAGGAAGCGGCGCAATAATAACAACTCCAGTAGGCCAGGCCAGAACCAAGGCCAACATAAATCTCAGCCGGGCCCTAAGCCAGGCTTTTGAAGGTGCGCTCGAGGACAGCATACCAGATCAACTAGTGGATCCATCCTCTTGTTTCCTCAACCGCCTGTCTCATTTCTCCTGTGCATGGTCCAGCATTACATCGGACCATAGGGTGTTATGCACGATGCGAAGCGGGTTCATGCTACAGTTTTCCTGCCTGCCTACCCCCCACTTCTCTTCCCCGTCCCTCTTCAGGGACCCTTCTCATGAGCATCTCCTGGAAAAGGAGGTTCACTCGCTTCTAGAGGCGGGGGCGGTACAGATAGTACCCTTAGACCTAAGGGGGAAAGGGTTCTACTCCCACTACTTCCTCATCCCCAAGGCCAAAGAGGGCCTTCGTCCCATTCTAGAACTGTGCAGGCTCAATGAGTTCCTGGTCAAGGCCCGGTTCCGCATGGTCTCTCTGGGCATCATCATCCCTTCCCTGGATCTGAGAGACTGGTACACTGCCCTTGACATGAAGGACGCATACTTTCATATCACCATCCACCCAGTGCATTGCCAATTTCTGCACTTCACTGTGAACCAGGAACATTACCAGTTCGTGGTTTTACTGTTTGGCCTAGCTGCAGCCCCATGGGTATTCACAAAATGTATGGTGGTAGTGGCGGCATTCTTGTGTAGGCAGAGGATTCGAGTTTCCCCGTACCTCGACGACTGGCTCCTGGCGGGTTGGTCTGAAGAAGAGGTTCGGTCCCACGTGCAGAGGCATAGAGTCTATTCCACAAGCAGGGGATCCTGGTCAGCGTTCCCAAGTCCACTCTTGTTCCAGTGCAGATAGTGGAATTCATAGGGGCGGTCCTAGACGCGGTACAGGCAAGGGTGAGCCTTCTGGAGTTACGATTCCTGGCCATCCAGCAAGCAGTGAACTCCCTGTGCCAGTTTCCCACTACAACAGCCAGATGTTGCCTGCGGCTGCTAGGCCACATGCCAGCTTGCACACATGTGGTCAAGCATGCCAGACTGAGACTCAGGACTCTGCAGGCTTGGCTCGCCCAGGAAGGGACCCCCTAGACTTGATAGTGACAGCCCTGGGGGACGTGCTGGACTTCTTGATGTGCTGACAGTCCCAGACAGTGGTTTGTGAAGGCATCCCCTTTGCCGCACAAGAGCTGGACTTGACGCTGGTAACAGACGTGTCAGACCTCGGCTGGGGAGCTTACCTGGGGGATCTCAGGGCTTGTGGTCGGGGACAGAGCGATCACTCCATATCAACGTGAAGGAGCTCAGGGTGGTTCATTTAGCCTGCCAGACCTTTCACGCCACTCTGAGTGGTCACAGCCTGACAACTATGACAGACAACATGACCGCCATGTTTTACATAAACAAGCAGGGCGGAGCCCATTCCTCCCCACTCTGTCATGAGGCTCCCCTCTTCTGGAACTTTTGCATCGCCCATGCCATTCATCTGGAGGAGGTGTATCTCCCAGGAGAGCAAAACGAACTGGCGGACCACCTCAGCAGGTCCTACTGCATGCAAAAGCAGATGCTCAGAGTGGATGTCATGCTTTTGTTCTTCCGAAAGTGGGGGTTTCCCCGAGTGGACCTGTTCACTACTGAAGGCAATGCCCAATGCCCTCAATTCTGCTTATTCCAGGGTCGCAGCCTGGGCTCAATAGCCGACGCCTTTGCGATCCCATGGAGAAGGGAATTGAAATACACCTTTCCCTCAGATACCCCTGGTGCACAAGGTACTGCTCAAGGTGCACAGGGACAGGGCGTTGATCATTCTTATCACCCCAGCCTGGCCCCGCCAGCACTGGTTCACCACGCTCCTGGAGCTGTTGGTGGAGGCCCTGATAACCCTACACCAGAGCCTCATTATGCAGGACAGAGGGCAGCTTCTCCACCCCCACCTGCAATCGCTGTATCTGACGGCGTGGAAGCTATGTGGTTAAATGCGTTGGAGAGCCAGTGCTCCTTCCCTGTGCAGCAGGTTCTACTTGGTAGCAGGAAGCCCTCTACCAGGGCAACTTACTTAGCCAAGTGGAAGAGGTTCTCATCCTGGTGTGGGCCACAGCAGGTGCAGCCACACCAGGCCTCAGTCCTTGCCATTCTAGAATACGTACTACACCTCAAGCAGCAAGGGCTGGCCCCGTCCTCGATTATGGTGCACCTGGCAGCTATCTCTGCCTTCCACCCAGAGTTTTCAGGTAGCTCGTTTTTTTCCCACCCAATGGTGGGGCAATTCCTCGAAAGTCTGGAAAGGGTGTTTTCTTACTCACACTCCCCAGTCCCTCCATGGAATCTCAGCTTAGTCCTTTCTAAGCTCATAGGGCCTCCATTTGAGCCCCTGGCTACCTGCTCCCTTCTCCACCTTTCCTGGAAGGTGGCATTCCTGTTGGCTGTCACCTCAGTCAGAAGGATATCTGAGCTGAGGGCCACCATACACTGTATTTCACAAAAACAAGGTGCAGCTCCGCCCACACCTTAAGTTCCACCCAAAGGTGGTCTCACAATTCCATCTGGGCCAGGACATTTGTCTGCCGGTTTTTCTTCTCAAACCCCATGTGGACCCGAGTCACCACAGCCTGCCCACCCTAGATATCCACCGAGTGTTGGCATTCTACTTGGAGCGCACCAAGCCCTTTTGTAAATACACGGAGCTGTTCATGGCCGTAGCTGAGAGGATGCGAGGCTTTGTGGTGTCGGCGCAACGAATCTCGTCATGGATTACGGACTGCATTCGGGCATGTTATGACCTCGCAGGTGTCCTGGCTCCGATGGTCACAGCCCACTCAACCAGAGCACAGGCAGCTTCTGCAGCCTTCCTGGCACAGGTCCTGATCCAGGAGACCTGCAGGGCAACCACTTTGTCAGCGGTGCACACCTTCACGCCCCACTACGCAGTCAACCAGCAATCACGTGAGGACGCGGCAGTTGGCAGGGTGGTCCTCCGATCAATTGTTTCGTGACTCCTACACTCCTCCAAAGATAAGCTTGTGATTCACCTAATGTGGAATGGATGTGAACAAGCACTTGAAGAAAAAACGGTTACTTACCTTTTCGTAACTGTTGTTCTTCAAGATGTGGTGTTCACGTCCATTCCACCACCTACCCTCCTACCCCTCTGTTGAAGTCGCTGGCAAGAAGGAACTAGAGGAGGTCAGGCCAGCGGGGGTATTTTAGCATGGCTCAGTGGCGCCACTCTGGTGTGGGGCCCACTGGCCCACTGGGAGCCACTAAGGGAAAAAGTTTCCTACGCTTGTGCACGTGGCACGTGCACATCTAATGTGGAATGGACGCGAACAACATAACATGCCCCATTTTTTATAGTGGCTGGAGGGGTCTAACTTAAATGTACCTGATGCTACATTTCTGCTAGACTCTAAATTCTTGTTGAGGGCAAGTGGAGTTTTGGTAGTTCAAGGAATACGAAATTGGGCCCCAAGAGCGAGTTAAGTTAGAATGGCATATAATGACGAAGGGCCTGGTTCTGATCTCATTAATGTCAATTTGACACCTGTGTGACTGATGGAGTTGCTCACTTACTCAGACATAAGTGAGAACAGAATCAGGCCTTGATCTTTAAATACTTGAAGTATGATGGTTTTAGTAATTTCTAATTATTTTAATGTCTTCATGTAGTCTTTTCAATGTGCTATTCAATATATGCTTATCTGTGAACACAACACACAAGATATTGTATACATCTTACCAGACCTATTTAACACTTACTAAAAAATCAAATTCTGCTAATGCTGTCTTGTCCCAAGCCCTTATCCAGTTGTTTTCCTTTGAAGTTTCTCATGTTGTTATCTTTTGATCAGTCCATGTCATTGCTTCAGGAGGAAGCTCTTAGCATTCTAAGCCAATTGACAAATAAGACGTGCCAGTGCTGCTAACAGAAAGAGGGTTGGGCCTCACATAGCCAGTGGTGCGTGAGTATACGTGTAACTGGAAACATTTGTTTTTCTTCTGTTTGTGAAATTGAGGAAGGCCCATTGCCTGGAGAGACGCATGAAACAGTGTTATAATGCTGTTTGATGTTTCTTATTGGGGCATAAATCTTGCTGTAGTGTTAATTTTTTTTTGTTGTTAAATCCTATAATAATCCAACTATGCAAAATCATTTATTTGCATGCATCAAAACGTGAGTAGATGCTACATGAGGTTACAGAGGTGATATTAAAGTAAAGTCTTCTACAAGGGGTCAGTAATAGATCTCCCATTTGCTGTTGCTATAGATTTCTCCAGTAATTGCATCGCCCAGTAAAGCCTGGGAGGTAATGGGTGTCTTCAACTCCCACTTACATCAATGGCTGATGAAGGGGCTTAGTACGTTAGTGAGCCAAAACCTTAAGCAGGATAGACTGTTAAACAGTGTGGTGCCTCGTAAACTATTTTATTCCTGAACAAATCAAGACCTTTAAAATCTTTAGAGTTAACAGCTAGCATCTATTTTAATAAGTATTTTATATTCAGAACTTTTCCAATATTACTATCTTGACATAATTTTTCTTTCTTTTGTAATGTGCTTGGCATTTTGATTGCAGAGTTTTAGGTCTTTCTCATCCTGTGTTTAGTGTTTGTTGTCAGTAGAATTTTCCTAATGATGCCACAGTGTTGAATGGTCTGTTAACCAGTTGAATGGTCTGTTAACAGTGTTGAATGGTCTGTTAACAGCAAAGCCGCTGTTTCATTTAAGAAAAGAGGCCTTTCAAAACAAAACAAAATCTTGCTAGGACATGACAATATACAAAATAATTTAATGAATAAAAATACAAATCATAGTCACCACATAGCTTCAGTGTTAAAAAGATGAAAAAATAAAGATATCTAATAGATTGGACACTTATTTGCTATCTGATGATGTCCTATTTAACATCTTGCCACTGGCCAAATGCTTCCTCTCAGTAGGATTTATGCCTATTTTGTCCATATTAACTATTACACATTATCATTCACTGTCTTGAGGCTAAATTGTCTTGAGAGAAGTCTTAAGGGATATACAAATAGGATGACTACTTTATTAAGGGAAGTCTACTGTTCCTTTTACACATGATCAAATTTGATATTGTCATAAAGCAGTGAAAATATTTTGTTTTTATTATCTATTGGAAGAGAGAGTATTAATTTTTCTGTTGGTCTGAGTCAAGCATTGGGAGCCAGAAATTCTCAAGTTCTGTTCTTTGCTCTAACATTTATTCTTTTTGTAGTTACATGTTGACTCAGTTTCCCCATATGTAAATAGAGGATTATAATTAGAGATGTCAATTCCAAGGTAACATTAACAATCCAGGAAGTTTTTGGAAAGTGTAGGGGATAATTTCCTGGTGCAAATGCTGCAGGAACCAACTAGAGGCAGAGCTCTTCTTAACCTGCTGTTGACAAACCCGGAAAAATTAGTAGGAGAAGTAAAAGTGGATGGGAACCTGAGAGACAGTGACCATGAGATGGTCGAGTTCAGGATCCTGACACAAGGAAGAAAGGAGAGCAGCAGAATACTGACCGTGGATTTCAGAAAAGCATACTTTGACTCCTTCAGGAAACTGATAGGCAGGATCCCCTGGGAGAATAACATGAGGGGGAAAGGAGTCCAGGAGAGCTGGCTGTATTTTAAAGAATCTTTATTGAGGTTCCAGGAACAAAGCATCCCGATGTGTAGAAAGAATGGTAAATATGGCAGGCCAAGACCAACTTGGCTTAACAGTGAAATCCTTGCTGATCTTAAATGCAAAAAAGAAGCTTACAAGAA
Source organism: Gopherus flavomarginatus (assembly GCF_025201925.1). Taxonomy (NCBI): domain Eukaryota; kingdom Metazoa; phylum Chordata; order Testudines; family Testudinidae; genus Gopherus; species Gopherus flavomarginatus. The sequence goes on from NC_066619.1 coordinate 184,270,361, forward strand.
GTAGAAGATTGGACAAATGACCAGGGAGGAGTATAACAATATTGCTCAGGCATGCAGGAGTGAAATCAGGAAGGCCAAATCACACTTGGAGTTGCAGCTAGCAAGAGATGTTAAGAGTGACAAGAAGGGTTTCTTCAGGTATGTTAGCAACAAGAAGAAAGTCCAGGAAAATGTGGGCCCCTTCCTGAATGAAGGAGGCAACCTAGTGACCAAGGATGTGGAAAAAGCTAATGTACTCAATGCTTTTTTTTGCCTCTGTCTTCACGAACAAGGTCAGCTCCCAAACTATTGCACGGGGCAGCACAGCATGGGGAGGAGGTGACCAGCCCTCTGTGGAGAAAGAAGTGGTTCGAAACTATTTAGAAAAGCTGAACGAGCACAAGTCCATGGGGCCGGACGTGCTGCATCTGAGGGTGCTAAAGGAGTTGGTGGATGTGATTGCAGAGCCATTGGCCGTTATCTTTGAAAATTCATGGCGATCGGGGAAGGTCCCAGGTGACTGGAAAAAGGCTAATGTGGTCCCCATCTCTAAAAAAGGGAAGAAGGAAGATCCAGGGAACTACAGGCCAGTCAGCCTCACCTCAGTCCCTGGAAAAATCATGGAGCAGGTCCTCAAGGAATCAATTCTGAAGTACTTAGAGGAGAGGAAAGTGATCAGGAACAGTCAGCATGGATCCACCAAGGGCAAGTCATGCCTGGCTAACCTAATTGCCTTCTGTGACGAGATAACTGGCTCTGTGGATGAGGGGGAAGCAGTGGATATGTTATTCCTTGACTTTAGCAAAGCTTTGGATATGGTCTCCCACAGTATTCTTGCCAGCAAGTTAAAAAAGTATGGGTTGGATGGATGGACTATAAGGTGGCTAGAAAGCTGGCTAGATCGTCGAGTTCAACGGGTAGTGATCAACGGCTCCATGTCTAGTTGGCAGCCGGTATCAAACGGAGTGCCCCAAGAAACGGTCCTGTGGCCGGTTTTGTTCAATATCTTCATTAATGATCTGGAGGATGGCATGGTTTGCACTCTCAGGAAGTTTGTAGATGACACTAAACTGGGAGGAGTGGTAAATACGCTGGAGGGTAGGAATACCATACAGAGGGACCTAGACAAGTTAGAGGATTGGGCCAAAAGAAATCTGATGAGGTTCAACAAGGACAAGTGCCGAGTCCTGCACTTAGGACGGAAGAATCCCATGCACTGTTACAGACTAGGGACCCAATGACTAGGCAGCAGTTCCTTAGAAAAGGACGTAGGGGTTACAGTGGACGAGAAGCTGAATATGAGTCGACAGTGTGCTCTTGTTGCCAAGAAGGCTAATGGCATTTTGGGCTGTATACGTAGGGGCATTGCCAGCCGATCGAGGGATGTGATCATTCCCCTCTATTCGACTTTGGTGAGGCCTCATCTGGAGTACTGTATCCAGTTTTGGCCCCCACACTACAAGAAGAATGTGGAAAAATGGGAGAGAGTCCAGCGGAGGGCAACAAAAATGATTAAGTGGCTGGGGCACAGGATTTATGAGGAGAGGCTGAGGGAACTGCGCTTATTTAGTCTGCAGAACAGAAGAGTGAGGCGGGATTTGATAGCTGCTTTCAACTACCTGAAAGGGGGTTCCAAAGAGAATGAATCTAGACTGTTCTCAGTGGTACCAGATGACAGAACAAGGAGTAATGGTCTCAAGTTTCGGTGGGGGAGGTTTAGGTTGGATATTAGGAAAAACTTTTTCATGAGGAGAGTGGTGAAGCACTGGAATGGGTTACCTAGGGAGGTGGTGGAATCTCCTTCCTTAGAGGTTTTTAAGGTCAGGCTTGACAAAGCCCTGGCTGGGATGATTTAGTTGGGGATTGGTCCTGCTTTGAGCAGGGGTTTGGACTAGATCCCTCCTGAGGTCCCTTCCAACCCTGATATTCTATGATTCTATGATTAAACAGCATTATCGTTGGCCCCTGGACACATGCACTCCCTCTCTTACCCTCTGTGACCTGGGAGCCCTGACTTAAAAAGAACACCTTCCTGAACTTTTCCTCTAAACCAGTAAATCTCTGGCAAAGGATTTGTCTTTGACTAAACAGCATATTTTTGACAACATGAAATTTTGTCAAAAATGTTCAGACCAGTTCTAATTATAATACCTGTGTATCATACAAAACTATTACAAAGCTTGATTAATTAGTTCAATGTTACAAAATCCTTTGATTATGAAAAGTGTAGTATAAATGCTTACTATTATTAGTATGATATCTTCCCCAGGTGGTGTAATTTTAGGTATTTATTTTCATGAAACCGTTAAAAAGTTTTACCTGTACAGCTCCTGAATGCAAAATGTGAATGATTTGTAATCAGTGCATTGAAGGTAAAAAGAGTAAGAGAACTGTTTTACAGCATGGCTAATTTTTAATATAGCTCATCAAAGGCTAACACTTTTACTTGAGGTTAGTGTATGACTCACAATGATTATCCACACCCACTACCTCTCCTTTCACTTATACATTAAAAAAAAAAGGTTAAAGCTATATATAAGTAAAGATAATTGAAAGTTGACACACTTCCAATGCTCCCAGCTAAAGAATATTGAACTATAGAACTGCAGTGCATCAGAATAAAATTTGGACACAAAACTCTCATCAAAACACATGCATTGTTGTTTTTATTTTGTGTTGCTCCTTTAACTCACCAAGTAGAATTGTGAGTTTTATCCATAATACTGCACATGGGCAGTAGGCCAATATTTCTGTACGAACTATAATTAATAGTCTCAAGAGACAGTGGTGTCCTCTGGGGTGGTGGTCTTTCCAAGATACAGTTTAAACGGAGAGGCATTTATGGCTGTATTGGGTCTTCAGTCTTTCTCTGGACTAGACCTGGTTGGGATTTTTCTGATGAAGTTGTTTTTAATTGGAAAACATCAATTTGTCCAAACTGAAATATTTCATAGAAATGCTCCGGTGTTGATTAATATTTTACAGAAATACATGCTCATTTCCTTGCCTGACCGGCTTCTGGGAAGCAAGAGCTTCCAGGGTCCATGGCTCTGGTCCGTCCCACCATGAGGACCTCTCAGAGTTGTAGACTCCAGATTTCTAGGACTTCTCAGAGCCAGGAGCTTGGGAACCCTGGCTCGATGGAGTTTTTAGGGCTTCTAGGCTTCCCAGTCTATGGTGGGAGTCTTCACTAACTCCCAGGGACTCCCTGGACTGCCAGTGAGTCCCTGGGAGCAGCCCAGGGAGTCCCCTGGAGGCATTACAGATGGCTGCTCTATTTCTTTTTTTAAAAAAACCAATGAACTGAAACAGTTTGATTTTTCTGAAATTTTTTTTTATTTCCTTTCTGTATGAAATTTCTTAATTTCAAGTTTTTGTTCCAAATCAGAATGAAAACTTTTTTGAAATGTTGAAATTTCCTATGGAACGGAAATTCCAAGATTTGACTGCTGGCATTGTAACACGGGTTTACATAGCTTAGCACAACCCAAATTTAAAAGGACACCTTTTTTCCTGGTGAGAGCACAGCTGTAAAATGGAGTTTGGAATTATTATAGGCGGCAATGATAGCCTCGACAATAGTTATGGTTGCCCAAGTTTCAGTTATAAGATCTAGTTTTCAGTTGCTTATAACGTTGCCAAACTTTAACCGTTTGGGCTGAATTTTCATGCTGGGTGTCTGCTGCAGGTTATTTTGTGGAAAATGTCATCTGAAATGGTTGAGTCACCTCCCAGAACAAGATTAGGAAAAAATAAATTGTTTTGTCCAAAGTATGTTTTGACCATGTTATAAATTTTCTTACAACCATTTGGTTGAGAAACTTTAGCATCTCCATTCTTTGGAGCAGAGAGTTGAGCTTTGGCAGGTGTGTTGCTCCTTTCTGAGGTATGTGCCTTTTGACATCCTAGTGCAAATCTACCCACATTTGATCAAATTATGAGTCTCTGAAAATCTTAATTCACACATGCTCAGTAAAAAGTTGTTAGAGTTTGGTAACTAAGTTTTCCAAAGATTCTGCTGTAATGAGTTCTCAGCATTCCTGTGCTATCTGCAAATAGCTGTGATATCTACTGGCATAATGTGGGTTCTATTTACTTCTAGTGGGTGGCCAATATAGTGGATGAGAGCCTACTACAGCTGTCCGTATATCTGTTAGTTCAACTGTACTGTGAAGGCTCCAACCCTACTGATGACCCCTGTGGGAGTCAATATGATTCCACATGATGGAATTTTTTTTCATTTTTAAATACCTAGGTAATTACACATACCAAATTTATGAGAGAAAAGTTTTCCCTAGTTTTCTATCTATGCTGTTTATATACTAAGTTATAGCAACTTGGGCATTGCTATAAAGAACCCATGTAGTCATGAATTTTATCCCATTTGCTTAAAAACAAAAAAAGACCAAGAAAGAAGAGAAAGCACAGACATTAACAACATAGTTAAATCCATATGGATATGTTTTAAAAAAATGTATATGAAAGTGGTGGCGTAGGCAATAGCAAATACAACTTCAGTGTGCTAGGGATTTAGCCTCAGGTGTTTGGCTGGTATCCCAAGCTATGTCAAACTATGCAAGGATAACCTATCGTGTGTTATGTGTAAAAGATACTGAAGTCTTGAGGGTGACATGTTTAGACAATGGGAATGGTTGGGCATGTTCCCCAGAGCAGATTTAAAATGTGCTTATCAAAGGAATTTAAAGAATATCCATTGTTCCACAGTTCATCTTTCAGATGAATTTTCCATTTCTGTTTAGAGCAGGTCTTATCTATCAGACTGTGTATGTATCACTGTGACTGTGTATGTATCATTGTTAATATCTCTCCAGCTCTACTTGCAAGCTTAAGTGTTACACTTCCTTTTAGGAACTTCTGTGCTAAGAGGAAAGCTATGCTAGTCAGAAACACTTTTAAACAAGAGACATTCTAACACAGTTTCGAAATGGTTTCTGTAGCCAATGTAAAGATGCCTAGACAACAATTTGTAAACCGTTTTGTAACGTGGAGTCCCTGGTCTGTACCAGCCAGGGGAACCATTTTGAAACCACCTTAGCATCTCTCTGTAAGCAGAAGTGTTAAAACTTCTGGCTAACAGTTTCCTTTTAACGCGGATGGGACCTAATGAAACTTTCTCTGCCTCTTCGAAAATTGCTTAAATACTGTCATTAGGCATCTTGCTGAAGAAAAGTCATCCTCCTTCCTTGGTATTGTACGTAACGTTGCCGAAGGAGTTTCTAGTCTATCAGTCCAGAATAAGATTGGGAAACTGTTACTAGGAATGGTCAAACTTTTTCCACTGAAATGTTTTTTTTGATGGAAAATTAGATTTTTGATGAAGTTTTTCATAACGTGTCTAGTTTCCAAAGAGAAAAATGACTTTTCGTTGAAAAACATGAAACTTTAAAACCAAACCATTTTCAGTTTTTTGGCTGAACCAAAAAAAATATCTATTTGGAAAGACGTAGTGCCCCCTGGGAGTAGTAATTCAGGCATCTCATGCCTCCACTCTTCCTTATGGTCTGTGTTCTCCCAGTGGACTATACCTCTCATGATGCACTGGAGTCAATGACTCCCATGATGCACCACTGCCACTCAGCAAGAGGAGCAATTATGGTGCATCACAGGAGATATGCTCTAGTAGGGAGCTCTGTCTGTAGAGGAGAATAGTGATGTAAGGCACCCAAACAAAAACTCCTATGAGACACCATGGCAGCATTTCTGAATCAAATATTTTGTTTTTTAGGCCCAAAGATTTTGGGTTTTTTATTTTGATATTTTTTCCTAAAAAGTGGAAAAAATTTCACAAAGGGGAAAAAAAACCATACATTTTTCAGCTATATCAAGCTGACAGAACTCCTAAAGGAAGTGCAGAGGAATTTGAAAATATCAAGGTTATATGAACTTCGCTGACATATGCTACAGGGAAGCCACTTGCCACCATTTAAGATTTAGGGCCACATCCTCAGCTAGTGTAAATTAGCATAGTGTCATTGAAGGCCATGCTAATGCTACACAGATTTATAACAGATGAGAATATGGCCATTGCATCTTCACAGGCATGTGCATATACATAGTAACCATGACTTGTTATATATAGCTAAGAATTAGATTTCATTAAAGTTGAGAGGGCTACCAGTGGAGTACGGTACTATTCAGCACAAGTAAAGGTGTGTAAGAATTTGATAATGGGATTATTCATTTGCTTAAAGTTAGGCAATGTGCTTAAGAACCTTTCTGAAGTGGGGCCAGTGTTTATAGGACCAGAGTTATTCCCACGGAAATCCATCAAAAGGGAAAACTCTGGTGGCCATGAACTCTCTTCTGTTAGAGTGTACATAGCAAGCCATCATAGTCCCAAAAGAGCCCAATGTTGAGGAGGAAGCCTGGCAAGGCGTTGTGCTGATTCACTGCATTCCTCACACAGCCATTGCTGGACAAGGTTCTAACTGATCCTAGATCACAAGTCAAAGATGCCTTCTCCTGGCGGAGTGCTCAAGTTTGGACTTATGGCAGTAACTCTGTATGTCCTCCCTTGGATGAATCCACTGTGGGACACAAAGGGATCAACTACACCTCTACCCAGATATAACGCTGTCCTCAGGAGCCAAAAAATCTTACTGCGTTATAGGTGAAACCACATTATATCAAACGTGCTTTGATCCACTGGAGTGTGCCACCCTGCCCTTTCGGAGCGCTGCTTTACTGCGTTATATCCGAATTTGTATTGTATTGCATCGTGTTATATTGGGGTAGAGGTGTAGTACTGATTCAGTACACTGTGTAAGGTTGGATATATTCAGCCCATTCTCTGCTTAAAAATAACACTTGGTAAAACTAATGCACTTCAATACAGTTTTCATCAGATAAGACTGTCACTAATAGAACGTAATTTACTACCTGACTTAGTGCCACTGCTCTAATGGTTCTAGTGCTTTTATTCCATTACTGTTGTGTCACTGTGATACTCAGAATGGAATCTGGGGATGGTAATGGAAGGGATATGTTAAGCATTGTAAATAGTAATACAAAGCAGATCCTGAAGCAAATTCACCAAAATTCACAATGGATACCTAAAATTATGCACCTAAATCCCTACTTTAGACACTCAAATATAAAATAGCCTGATATTTTTTTTAGAGGGGATGAGCAGACCTAGCTCCCATTTAAATAAAATATTTATGATACACACCAACGTGTAAAATAAAAAAATCATATTTAAAAATGTTGGCCTTTATGTAGAAGTGCACTAGGTGAATAATCGCCTGGGAAAAGAGCTACACCTCATCTTTGAGGGAATGTACACATGATCCTATCCCTTACAGCTGGACAGTGAAAAACAGAAAGTGACTTACTGGATGGAAAATGCAGTTTATTTCCCATTGTGCATGCACACAAATGCTTTCTAGCCATTATAATTCTTCCATTGATTACCACTGGAACTTACTTGGAATGCTTGAATTGTATCAGTGACCATTTAATTTTTTCTTCTAGATTTTTGGATATGGCAATGTTAAATCAAAAATATTGTAGCGTTGTTTTAAAAGTTAACACAAACTTACTGATTTTACAAAAAAGAAAAAGTAAAAATAGACAATCAGATTACACCTTCAATTCCATGAACTTTGTACAGATATTCTGGATCTGTTTATAGATTAACGTAACAGACTTTCATATGTTTCACAGCTCTAATTCATTCCTGCAAGGTAGATGCCATTGAGGAATTAATTCAGTGTATGTGTGATGCAACATTTGGCACATATGAAGAGCCTATGTAATAGTTTAGTCATGTTCTCTATTTAAGTCCAGTTCTCTGATATTATGCCTGGTAGTATTACTTATTAAACTATTTTAGAAGCACCGTGGAATAAGTTGCATCTCCTTTACCTTTCAAATAACAGACTATAATTAATGTGAAATGACTCAGATAGAACCATTCTCCTTGAATAAACATATCATTATTTAACAATAATTCCTATGGGTTTGCTTTTAAGCTACTTTGTGTTAGGGCTATATGTGCCAGGAGATACTATTTAAAAGCTAGTTTGGTTAAACACTTTTACTATCTTTATTACCTCTTATAAAATTGTTTCACTGAAATTCACTGAAGTAGAGTGTAGAAAACAAGGAAAAAGTGTAGGAAATGTGTAATGCAAACATTTATTTGGAACTATTACATGTAAATCTTAATTTTTTTTAAAAATAGGAAGTCAAAGCAACATCTTCTGACATAATGTATAGTGTAAGAAGGTGAGTGAGGTAAACAGAAGTTGGTCCAATAACATATTACCTCACCCATCTTGTCTCTCTAATATCCTGGGACCAACACAGCTACAGCAATATTGCAAATAACTTAGTATGTCAATATCAGATTCAGAAATAAAGATATTAAAATCAGCTGTATTATAGTAATTAGTTTGAGCCAACCATTTACATACAGTAGGTTTAAAATAATGTGAAAAGTATTTTTCATTGCTTTCTAGTTTATCAAGTTTATAATTAAATAAAAAAGAATCAAGTGAGCATTTGTCTTCAGTACATGAGATCATAAGAATGGCCATACTTGGTCACACGAATGGTCTGTCTAGTCCTGTATCCTGTCTTCTAACAGTGGCCAGGGCCAGACACTTCGAAGGGAATGCACAGAACAGGGCATTTATGAAGTGATCTGACTCCTGTTGTCCAGTTCCACCTTCTGGCAGTCGAGGTTTAGGAACACCGAGACCATGGGGTTGCGTCCCTCACCAATCTAATTCTTTTTTAAACCCAGTTATACGTTTGAGTTCTGCAACATCCCCTGGCAATTAGTTCCACAGGCTGACGGCATTGTGTGAAGAAGTACTTTCTCATGTTTGTTTTAAACCTGCTACCTATTAGTCACTTATCAGGTGACTCCTGGTTCTTTTGTTAAGTTAACAGATAAATAACATTTCCCTATGGACTTTCTCCACACCATTCATGATTTTATAGATCTCCATCATATCCCCACTTAGTCATCTCTTTTCTAAGCAGAACAGTCCCAGTCTTTTTAATCTCTACTCTTACGGAAGTTGTTCCATACTCCTAATCATTTCTGCTACCCTTCTCTGTACCTTTTCCAATTCTAATATATCTTTTTTTTAGATGGATCAATCAGAACTGCATGCAGCATTCAAGGTGGGGGCATATTGTGGATTTATTTCAGAGAGTGTCAGTAGTGTATTTCTTTAAACAAACGTTGATAAAAGACTTTTTGTGATTATTAGAGAGAGAGAGGGGTCTTTTCTTACATTTTTACTTTGTAATGGAGATTGTGATATATGGTCAGAATCTTCTACCCTTACTCACTTTCAGTAGAACATTGTTCTCTGTTGTTCACTTTCAACAATCATACTGGTATAATGTAAAATTAACAGGTATCATTAACTTAAATCAAATTTTCTTTAAGGTGTGCATGGTTTGCAAAGCATTTGGAGACTGGATCTAGGAGAGATGAAAGTAAAAGAAGGCTCAAATCTCATTTTAGAACTCGGAGAGCTATATATTGGCATGGTCTTAGTTCAAATTAAAATTATTTTCATTTTAATTCACTATGGAGACCTTAAAAAAATCAGATTTTCAGGGCTTGTGTTATCTATATCCAATATATGATTTAGATTAAACTGACCCTCTTTGTAAGTGAAACATCACACACATTGCCCAGATCCATACTAACAAATAATAAAATCTAATGGAAAAGTCTTTATCACTCAGCTACTAGCCATTCTGTTGTTCTGCCCAGTAAACGTTTTTTGTTAAATCTGTTATGTGCAAGTCCTATTGCCATACTTCACCTAAAGGAACATGTCAAATGCATAAATACAAAAAAAGATGCAAAGAATCCTGTGGCACCTTTTAGACTAACAGACGTTTTGGAGCATGAGCTTTCGTGGGTGAATACTCACTTCGTCGGATACATGTAGTGGAAATTTCCAGGGGCAGGTATATATATGCAAGCAGGAAACAAGCTAGAGATAACGAGGTTAGTTCAATCAGGGAGGATGAGGCCCTGTTCTAGCAGTTGAGGTGTGAAAACCAAGGGAGGAGAAACTGGTTTTGTAGTTGGCAAGCCGTTCAGTCTTTGTTTAATCCTGAGCTGATGGTGTCAAATTTGCAGATGAACTGAAGCTCAGCAGTTTCCCTTTGAAGTCTGGTCCTGAAGTTTTTTTGCTGCAGTATGGCCACCTTAAGATCCGCTATTGTGTGGCCAGGGAGGTTGAAGTGTTCTCCTACAGGTTTTTGTATATTGCCATTCCTAATATCTGATTTGTGTCCATTTATCCTTTTCCGTAGAGACTGTCCAGTTTGGCCTATGTACATAGCAGAGGGCATTGCTGGTATATGATGGCGTATATTACATTGGTGGATGTGCAGGTGAATGAACCGTTGAAGGTGTGGCTGATCTGGTTAGGTCCTGTGATGGTGTCGCTAGTGTAGATATGTGGGTAGAGATGGCATCGAGGTTTGTTGCGTGGATTGGTTCCTGAGCTAGAGTTACTATGGTGCGGTGTGCAGTTACTGGTGAGAATATGCTTCAGGTTGGCAGGTTGTCTGTGGACGAGGACTGGCCTGCCACCCGAGGCCTATGAAAGTGTGGGATCATTGTCCAGGATGGGTTGTAGATCCCTGATGATGCATTGGAGGGGTTTTAGCTGGGGACTGTATGTGATGGCCAGTGGAGTCTTGTTGGTTTCTTTCTTGGGTTTATCTTGCAGTAGGAGGCTTCTGGGTACACGTCTGGCTCTGTTGATCGGTTTCCTTATTTCCTCGTGCCGGTATTGTAGTTTTGAGAATGCTTCCATACCTTCCATACAAACGGACTTCACTAAAATAAGAGAGGAGATCTACATTACTCACTTCACCTCTCTACAAAGGAAAAAGGATTGTAAGCTGTCTAAACTCCTACCTGCCACATGGGGTCACAACCATGGTACTCCTAACCCACCCAGCAATATCATCAATCTATCAAACCACACACTCAGCCCAGAAGAAAAGTCTGTCCTATCTCAGGGACTCTCTTTCTGCCCTGCCACCCCCACTGACATGATACAGTTCTGCGGCAATCTGGAAGCCTACTTTCGCTGTCTCCGACTCAAAGAATACTTTCAGGACAACACTGAACAGCACACTGATACACAGTTACCCTCCCACCAACAGCACAAGAAGAAGAACTCCACATGGACTCCTCCTGAGGGTCGAAATGACAGTCTGGACCTATACATTGAATGCTTCCGCCAATGTACACAGGCAGAAATTGTGGAAAACAACATCGCTTGCCTCATAACCTAAGTCGTGCAGAACGCAATGCCATCCACAGTCTCAGAAACCACCCTGACATTATAATCAAAGAGGCCGATAAAGGAGGTGCTGTTGTCATCATGAACAGGTCTGACTACCAAAAGGAGGCCACCAGACAACTCTCCAATACCAAATTCTACAGGCCACTTCCCTCAGATCCCACTGAGGAATACACTGAGAAACTGCACCATCTACACAGGACACTGCCTACACTAACACCGGAACAAATCAACATACCCTTAGATCCCCGACCAGGGTTATTCTATCTACTACCCAAGATCCACAAACCCGGAAATCCTGGACGCCCCATCATCTCGAGCACTGGCACTCTCACTGAAGGACTGTCTGGATATGTGGACTCTCTACTCAGACCCTATGCCACCAGCACTCCCAGCTATCTCCGTGACACCACTGATTTCCTGAGGAAACTACAATGCATTGGTGGCCTTCCAGAAAACACCATCCTAGCCACTATGGATGTAGAGGCTCTCTACACAAACATCCCACACATAGATGGAATACAAGCTGTCAGGAACAGTATCCCTGATGATACCACAGCACAACTGGTTGCTGAGCTCTGTGCCTTTATCCTCACACACAACTATCTCAAATTAGATGACAATATATATCTCCAGATCAGTGGCACCGCTATGGGCACCCGCATGGCCCCACAATATGCCAATATTTTTATGGCCGACCTCGAACAAGGCTTCCTCAGCTCTTGTCCACTCACACCCCTTCCCTACCTACGCTATATTGATGACGACATCATCATCTGGACCCATGGGAAGGAGACTCTGGAAAAATTCCACCACAATTTCAACAGCTTCCACTCCACCATCAACCTCAGCCTGGACCAATCTACACGGGAGGTCCACTTCCTAGACACCACGGTGCAAATAAGCGATGGTCACATTAACACCACCCTGTACCAAAAACCTACTGACCACTATGCCTACCTTCATGCCTCCAGCTTCCATCCCGGGCACACCACACGATCCATTGTCTACAGCCAAGCACTGAGGTACAACCGCATCTGCTCCAACCCCTCAGACAGAGACCAACACCTACAAGATCTCCACCAAGCATTCTCAAAACTACAATACTCGCACGAGGAAATAAGGAAACAGATCAACAGAAAGCTCATGCTCCAAAACGTCTGTTAGTCTATAATGTGCCACAGGATTCTTTGCTGCTTTTACAGATCCAGACTAACATGGCTACCCCTCTGATACTTGACAAAAAAAGGTGTTAAACAATGTTAGAGATCTGAAATAAACCAACAGAAACAAATGAACTATGGAGTTAAAATTCCCATTCCAAGATTAGGCCCTGGACCTTCCATGCATTGTACACAGGTATAAGCTGTGCCAATCCACAGCAGGATTAGAAATTTAAATCATCCATGATTTCAATTCTGCAGGGCACTAAATTACTTGGATATGTTCCTAGTACAGAACCCCTGTTCTATAAAAATATTTATAGAACAGAACCCCTGTTCTATAAAAATATTTACCTACCTCACAGGGACTTGAATTTCTGTTTGTGAAGTGCTCTGAGATCATTAGATGCTGCAAAGTGTCACAACTTGTTTTTTATACTGTATGTTGCTTTGAATTTAGAATTATGCCTTTTGCAGTCCCTGGATAGGTGCAATACATAGTTTAAAAAACAGATTTTAATCAGATGTACATTTTTTTATTTACATTTAAAGTTATAGTATCCATCACAATACCTATGCAGATCTGACCCTTTGTGTTGCACCAACTTTGTCTCAGCTGTGTTAGGGGCTCAGTAAATGTACAGTACTGTAAATAATCTAAATATCCTTCCTTTCCCAATGATTTCTCTGTCTCTTTCAGAGAAGGATGAAAGACTGGATTGTGGATTGTTTCCATTCAGTCTGGTTGAACATATTTATGGGTATGAAACTGAGAAGAGTGTTCGCATAGGCAAAAAAGAAGGAAATAGCAATCCACAGCTGCAGATGGGATGTGTGTGTGCGCGCGCGCGCAAGTGTAATGCTTTGTGTATAATTATGTATCCTACATCCATCCCAAATATCTCATCTAGCAACGGAATGGTTTCTAGCTGAGCTAGAGAGAGAATTTTCTTAGAGCTTCAATGGGTGCTTAAAGATAAAATCTGAGCAGTTAAAAAACAGATGAAGCCTAGTGTTCTGGAGTACACTGTGGAACTCCATATACTTGAACATATAAATATTATCCCCTGTTTGGTTAACATGAATCCTAGGCAGTGGGCCAGGTCCAGAATTACTCACAAGGCAGAACTCAATAATTATGCACAGCTGTAGCTGAATAGGCCTTCATCAGTTTCTTCAGTCTTGGGATCAAATTGAGTTGATATCATCAGACTTCCACTCATAAAATAAAATATTAAGTACTGTGTGACAGGAGAAGGCTATACATTGTGTGCAGGGACTTGGAGAGTTTACTGAATGTATTTCCTATGCTCAGAGAGAGAAGAAAAAACTATGACTTTGGGGGGAAAAATCAGTTCTGGGTTTCTTTATCTCAGGAATTTCTGAGCCCTCAAAGTGTCCAGTGGCTGTCAAGTTGGATAATAAATCTTCCAGAAAGTCTGAAACAATCTGAATTGTGGCACGCTAATACTGTTTATACTTAATTGTGTGCAGGTCTGCTGGGAATGAATATCAAAACCTGAGATCTCAGTATTGCAGATGCAGGAGAATATTACTGCAGAGGTGTTCTTCAGCACTGATCCTAGTACCCATCTGTGGGGATAAAAGTAGTTAGATGAATTCTGTTTCTTTTTTTTGCTAGGATAATGGTCATTTTGTAATTTGATTTTAAGAATTAAATATTTAAAGGCTGTGTTTTGAAACTTGTGTTTTGTACAAGAGTTTTTCCCAAAGCTTTGACCTGCAAAGCAGAAGGACTGATACTTAAGTAGAGTATTGTGACAAAGTTCCTCCTTTACCTTGGTGGGTCCTGCGCTTATTGGCGGATTTGCTCACCTCAGTGATCTCCCTCTCTGGTGGAACTCACAGTCTGAGTCAACTCTTCCTGTGTCTGATCAGGAGTTGCAAGGTTTGGGGGGAACCCAGGCCCGCCCTCTACTCCGGGTTCCAGCCCAGGGCCCTGTGGATTGCAGCTGTGTATAGTGCCTCCTGTAACAGCTGCATGACAGCTACAAACTCCCTGGGCTACTTCCCCATGGCCTCCTCTAAACACTTTCTTTAGCCTCACCACAGGACCTTCCTCCTGGTGTCTGATGATGCTTGATTGTCTGATAATTCCTCAATCCTCAAGCAGCACACCCTCTCAGTCTCAGCCCCTTACGCCTCTTGCTCCCAGCTCCTCACACGCACTTCCTCTCCTCTGGCTCCTCCCCGCCTGACTGGCGTGAGCTCCTTTTTAAACCCAGGTGCCTTGATTAGCCTGCCTTGATTGGCTGCAGGTGTTCTAATCAATGTAGCTATCTCCACTGCCTTCTAGAAAGATCTTAATTGGCCCCAGGTGCCTTGATTAACCTGGAGCAACTGCCATTTGGTTACCATGGGACTAGGGATTTGTTTAGCCTGGGGCTAACATACCTGTTCCTCAGTACTTTACTGTAGCCATCTGGCCTTGCCCAATCACAGTATGTATGTCGTGGAAGCTTGAAGGGGAATATTCAAAACTGAGTTTTGACTTATCTGAAGTAGAAATTCCTTAAAATCTGACATTAATCCAGAATGCTGTTTGGACTATAACATATCCAAACATATTTTAGTTGTCTTGTCTTTTTAAGGGAACTTCTCTTTTTTAAAAGAATCTTTCTATTCACTATCAATATACATGGTCATATTATCATGTAAATTACAGGCAGAAAAAAACCTGTAATAATTTCCTTTGTAAAGTCATAGAGTAATATGAATCAGAGGGTATTTCCTGGATTTACTATAGAAAAGAATTGTAGAATTTAGATATCTTTTCATGGTAACTGTTGGAAAACGATGACTTCTTAATTGCTTTAGGTCTTCTAATCAGTCACTCTGCATATACAGAAAATGTTCCTTAAAGTCCAATTTCTAGTGTGTTGTCCAGTTTAGTTTTCAGATTTTAAGCAATGGGGTTTCTACCACTTAATCCAGAAAACTGTTCCACAACTGAATTAGTCTCATTGCCTGGAAATCTTGTAAAATAGTGTCTTTACCAGCCCAAGTTCCAGTAGTACGTTGCTTGTTCTTTTCATATGTCAGAAGCAAAAGCCAAATCTTTTCAAAGCCAGAGAAAACTCAATAAAAGAATCAGAAATGTAGGACTGGACGGGACCTCAGTAGGTCATCTAGTCCAGTCCCCTGCATTGAGGCAGGACTAAGTATGATCTAGACCATCCCTGACAGGTATTTGGCTAACCTATTCTTAAAAATCTCCAATGATGGGGATTGCAAAATGTCCTTAGGTAATTTGTTCGTGTGCTTAACCACCCTGTCAGTTAGGAAGACTGTTCACTTTCTTCATTTGAGTGAGGGGTCTTGTGGAGGATCTCAGTATTCCCAGACCAAGCCAGAGATTACCTCAGATTCCTGGGTCCTTTCCACGGTCATAGAATCCTTCTGCCCCTTCCCCCCGACCCCATCTCATCTGGTTCTTTCTCTCCCCTTCCATCTCACCCTCTCAAGAAACATAATGTCCTATTCACACTCCATCATCTAATAGACTGCAAGGCCATCAGTTGGGGATGAGGAGGTTTAGTCAAGGTATTCTGTGGTTATTTAAAAATCTGGGTGTCTAAGGCTTAACCGAAACAAAGATGGCTCACTCAATACATGATGTATTCTGTGGTAGTTGCCATTGGCAAAGGTGACTTGCATATTCTGGTCGTTCCTTCAGATTTGAGGCTCTCACTTACCTTGCTATCGCTAGGCACTCTTACTTGGTCTAGACTCCACACAGAGTACCTTCACAAAGATTACACTTGTGATTGCAGCAGCCTTTTATCAGAACTGGATATGTATGAATTCTTATCTAGATAGCTGGTGCATCTCCACAGAATCCCTTAAGAAAGTATGTAGAGCAGTCACCAGGCCTCCAATAGTTCTGGACTTCAGAACACATCATGAAAGGTGCTGAATTCTTTGACACCCTGCCAGAAACTCTCATCCCTGGGTTCAGGTATCATTGCTACAGAGGAGAAAGTTTTTCCGTCACCAGAAAGAATATTGGAACTTTGATTTTTACCATCAAAGTAGTCCTGGGTGATGACCGTATCTCTGATGGATCCTGAATGTGTTTGATGGAAAAGTTTAAGATTTTGTCCCGGTTATTTTTAGTAGAAGTCACGGACAGGTTGTGGGCAATAAACAAATATTCACAGAAGCCTACAACCTTTCTGTGTCTTTTACTAAAAATAATGGGGGAGGAGCCTGACGGGAGGAGGACTGAAACCCAAGCCCTGTATGGGATGGGAGGGGGGGACTGAGAGCTTGAGCCACGCCGGCAGTGGGGAGGGATTCCAGCCTCCACTTCAGTGGCTGACAGCTGCAGAGCCCCTGCCACAGCCTTCACAGTATTTCCATAGAAACGTAAGAACTCCATTTTACAGGTGGAGTAATGTGCATAGAAAAGTCAAGCCACTTGTTCAAAACTATACAGCAAGTCCCTGTCAGACCAAGTATTAGAACCCATGGTATATCTTCTGTGCAGGGGTCTCAAACACGCGGCCCGTGGGGCTCTTGGTGTGTGGCCTGCCAAGCTCCCCGCCCCTCTGCCTACCTGTGGGATTGCCCCCTGTGGCACTGCGAGCCCCGCACCATTCTCTGAATCAGCTGGCAGCACGTCCCTTCGGTCCAGGAAGGAAGGGGGAGGAGGCAGAGGGCTCCTGCATTGTCTCCTTCTAGGCACCGCCCCCTGCAGCTCCCATTGGCCGGGAACAGGGAACCGCGGCCAATGGGAGCTTCGTGGGAGGTACCTGGAGGAGTGGCAAGAGCAGCAGACATATGGAACCCTGAGCCCCCCGCCCCTCTCCCAGGGGCTGCAGGGACACAGTTCCAGCGGCTTCCTGGAACGGAGCAGTACAGGGTCGGGGGCCAGGGCAGGCAGGCAGGGAGCCTGCCCTGGTCCCAGTGCGCACCGCTGCCATCCCGGAGCTGCACTAGCTAAGCGGCGCTGGGCTGGAGCTTGCACCCTGAACCCCTCCTGCACCCCAACTCCCTGCCTTGAGCCCCTGCCGCACCCCCTGGGGCAGCGTTGGGGTGGGGACTTCAGGGAAGGGTTGGAATGGGCAGGGAAGGGGTGAGAAGAGGCGAGGGCCTAATGGAAGGAGTGGATTGGGGGCGGGGCCAGAGGCAGCAAGGGGTGTGTGTCAGTGATGCAGCCCTCGGGCCAATGCACTAATCCGTATGTAGCCCTCGTGGTCATTTGAGTTTGACACACCTCTTCTAGTGCATAGTGCCTCACAGGCAAGTCACTTAATACCTTTTCAGGATAATATCTAGCTAAAGTCTGAGAAGCTATTTAAGAACCATGCTTCTGTGGACATTGTAAGTATTTCCTGCATCCACTTTTCAAAGGAACAGCAAGTCCCCAGTGAGATTAAGTTGGAAAAACACTGGGCTGGGGCGGAGGGAGAGGATGAAGTCTTCTGTTTACTACATTTAACAGATCCATTGTAGCTCTTTGTGAACTGGGAACTGGAAACTGTTTGTGACATGAATAGCAGACTAGGACATAAATAGTCTCTCAGACTTAGCTTGGAGAAAGTTCCATATAAATGATTATATTAACATCTCTCTGGTTTTGAAGCTATTGAAGTTTTGCATAATTAGCATTCAATAACAAAACATGTCTAAAACATATAAAGTAAGTGACACCAGTTTATTTGTGGCTACACTAAAGATCAAACTTAAGAAAAACAACCTGATCCCCTCCTCCCGAAAAAAAGCACAAAGAAAATTGACAGCAAAAGGCTAGCAGAAGAGATATTGCAGCAGCCGTTTCAATTGAACTAAGGAACAGATTTCAGGTTCTTAAAAGACAGATCCATCACAAGACATCGTCATTGACATATTATGGTCCTTTTTGTGTCATAGTGTCATGGATACTGCAATAACTGTAGTTGGTTTCCAGGAGAGCATACATAAAATCTGAGTAAGTGAGAACACACCAAACCGTTGAAAGAAGAGCCCAAGCAAATTTGAACTCAAAAACACCTCCTGGAAAAAAACAGAGAAAAGTCCGTATAAAATGAAGGACAAAGCACTAAAAAGTGTTGCGAGAAGAGGCAAGAGGAAATACGTGGATAATGTCACCAAAGAAGCTGAAGCAGCTGCTGAAAGAAGTAATAGTAAAAGACGTCATGAACTCCACAAACTTATATCAGCTGGAGGGCCTGTTAAGGATAAACAAAACCTTAACAACAGAAAGAAAACAAAAAGAGTGATAGAGCTCTTTCAAGAAGTGTGTGAGAGGCCACACCCTTACCCTGTTAAGGAGGAAGTTAACGAGCTTTTTTTGGGCTTGGCCAGCACTAACTAGATGCACCTGCAATACTTGCTCTGCCTGAAGGGAAGAAGCTTAAAAAGGCCTGCCACAAGAAGGGGCGGTAACTAGGGAATACTGCTGTGCCTCAGAAATAGCTGATTACAGGGCTAGATAGATAACAAAGAGGGAGACAGTGGTTGCTCCAGCTACCCCTAAAACTGCCTGGACCACGTACAGTCCAGGTATTGCTAAAAGGGAGGCTGTGGTGGTGTAAGGAAGGAGTCTAACCTGATCAGGACAATAAAAAGCCTACAAACAAGCTGGGGCCCAAAGAGGTGATGACAGGTAGACTACTGAAGAGTCTGAGCACCTTTCCTTTCTTTTTCCTTTCTTTACTTTGTTTCTCCTTGCCCTCAGCAAGGAGGAAAGGAGCAGGGGAAGGACTCAATCCAAACCACTGTGCAGTTGGACATTCAAGGGGCACTCACCCTTCACCAGGCGCTAAACAGACCAAACCCACAAACAAACTGTTGACTTTTAATAAATAAACACCCAGAACTAGACGACATAACATCTCAAAGCACAGTCAAAAAAGTTAAAGTCTCAATAAAAACTGAAAACGTGGGAAAGCTGCAGGTGAAGACCAAGGCAAGGGGGAAATGTTGAAAGCTTGTGATGAGAAGACCATTAGTAAAATCACCTAACTTTTCAACAAAATGTGGAATCAGAAAAAGCCTCCAGAGCAATGGAGAAAAGTCATTATGGTCAAAATACCAAAGAAAAGTTATTGAAGCAACTGCAGTAACAGAAAAGGTGTTACACTCCTTTCAGTTATGGTCTTCTGCAGTGTTATCTTAAGCAGGATAAAGGAAATAGTTGAGGCAAAGCTAAGGGAAGAGCAGGCTGGATTTTGACACAGAAGATCATATGTTGACCAGATTTGAATCCTAAAAGTAATCATTGAAGAGAGCACTGAATGGCAAAACCCACTTATCATAAACTTCATAAGAAAGCATTTGACAGCCTCCATTGCAATTCACTCTGGATCATCTTGAAGTGCTATGGTATGCCAACAGAAATAATTACCAACATCAAGGCTTTATATTAAGGTGCAGCATGCACAGGTAAGTAAATTAAGACTTGAGGGAATGGTTTAACAGACACAGGTGTCAAACAGGGATGCATTCTCACTTTTCCTGGTTGGTGCTGCCGTTGTCTTTATTATGGGAATAGTGTAGAAAGACAACAGAGGCAGCACATGGTTTAAACGCGCGCTAGAATGTTTAGATTTTGCTGATGATGTAGCTCTTCTCAGAGACAGCGCAACTAACATGAAAGCAAAACCAAAAGTCTGTCCAGCAAAAAAGACTCAGTTAGTAATCATTTATGAAAAAACAAGTCTATGAAGAACCCCAGGAATTCCCAACTCAAGCCTTATGTTAGAAAGCAAAAGAATAAAAGAGATAAGTCCGTTCACATATATTGGCAGTAACATGCAAGCCAATGATGGTACCCCAAAGGAAATAATGCCACAAATTGGCAAGGTGACAGCTGCATTTGCCAGCTTAATGTCCAAACTATGACTCTTCAGCTCAAATATTATTTCCACCTTAACATATGGATGTGAAAGTTGGAAGTCTACCAAAGTTATCAACAGACATCTAAATACCTTCTAAAGCAAATACCTCAGGAAAATGTTAGATATTAAAGTGAATCAATTTATAACAAACACTGAGATTTGTCAGTGATTTCAACAACTCTTTATCTCCGAAGTTATCCAGAAAAGAAGATAGAAATATCTGGGATGTGTTAAGAATGAAACCAGAATGTCTGTTCTGGCAAGCATGCCAGTAGGCAGCTATAGGGACATGTAAAAGGGACTGACTGAAGGGATCTTTCCATCAAACAATATTTAGAAAGGGAAAACTTGTGGGACTTAGCAACATGGAGGACATGCAAAGAGTAGCCCAGATAGATAGGATGGCAAAGCCTTGTTCACGCCCTAAGTGATATATAATGGCACAGGAAGGATTCCAATTCTGGTGGCTCCATTTTTTTTTTTTTAAGGTCCAATATATCATGTCTTACTAAGGTCTGGCTGAGCTTGCACTTCTTTTGTACTAACCACACATTTTCAATTTTTGGCACCATGTCACCTGCACGCTTATGTCAATGTACTTCCTCATCAACAAGTCTGGCTATTTCTTTCCTTGAATATTCTTTCCTTGAAGGCGGAAGGCTGGCACACTGGCCAAAACAAGGCTTCTTAACTGTATGGCCATGTTTAAAAGCATGTGTAGCATGGCTTCCATTTCTATAACAAATAATGCTCTTAAGAAAACACAATCTTTTGTGGATAATAAAGGGTTTCCTTTCTACCATTCCTCCTTCTTCTATTTTTTTCCTCTTTCTTATGTTAGAATAATACTAGCTAGATAGTCAGGTGAAGTGTCATCTGTGAGAGTGGGTTCATTTGTACTCTTTGTTAAAAGCCTACACCACGTCTTGTGATTATTCGTATTTGTACTGGTTCTGGAGAAAGGTTGCACCTTTAGAGGATGAGAGATTTAAATCAAGGTTTTCCTATTTCTGGTACCCGAACAATTAGATAAGTCCCTTTTTTTTTTTTTTTTTTTTTTTTGGACAAGAGGAAGGAATCACCTTGGTGTCCTGAACAGCCCTCCTATTCCATTATCAATATTTTTGATTGCCCAGGCTGTGGGCTTACTCTCTCCATGTACCTGTCTATTCCATTAGCCTGCAGTTACTCCACTAACAGTATCTAATTCTTTGCTTTATAATGTTCTTTCAGATCCCTTGATTAAGAAAAGAGCTCTTTAAAAACAGATTCACTTTTATTGAATTTTGCCCTGTATAACTGAAACTTACTATTTAATTCTACACTGCTTCTGGAAACCAGTCCTATGATAGTACCTCTTTACACTTCTTCAGCAAGCTATTTCTGATGAGGATGAACATGTCTGTTGTGTTCTATGAACATTTCATGTAGCTGTGATTTGATAGCCAGGTCTGTAAAGTTTGGTCGCAGGCCAGGTAAGCTCTGCAGAATTTTTGTTATAGGATACTCACAGAAGTAACTATGTATAAGAAATACAGAAATTGATACAACTAAAAGTTATATAAAACATATCATGTGGGTTTTCAAATATGTCTTCCTTTCATGAAAAACATTTTCACTGCTGTTTGTCATGCCCTAAAATATTTAGATCTTGAGAAGAGCTTAAAGCACATTTAGTTAGCAGAGCTTCTTCTGAAGGTGTTATTAAGCAGGCACAGTCATAACTGACCTGCTATGTAGTTTGTCATGTGAGGATGACTGCTTTTCTGAAAAGAATCTTATCCAGTGCTGGTAATTGAATCACTTGAGGCAATGGTAATCCAAAAGCATAGGATATGTATGAAAAATACTGTATTATGTGGTAGATTTTTGTTATAGCTTTCAAAAGCTTTTGAAGAGACTTGTAATATTTTGGCTGGAGTTCAATATTCTCTTTCTTTTCCTACAAGGAACAGTGTTTTTTCCTTCTCTCTAACATGTCATTTTGAGGTTATACAGTAACATCTGTCAGAGCTATGCTAACCTCTGTCATCCAGCTGTTAAGCTGTGGTATTTTCCTTCCTTTTCCTTCTCCCTTTCTTTCTACTCCCTCAGAAGGGGTGGGGGGACCCTCTCTCCTTTTATACTGAAACTTCAGGTGGAATGAAGTGGTTATAAAAGCATCTATCAACATAGCAATAGCTTGCCAAGCCAAGTATTTGGGTTGGAAGTCATGCCTTCCCAACTGCTTGAAAACAGGAAGTATCTCTGTTAAGTGATGGATAGCTCTACTTTGCTGAGAAGAGGAGAAGGCTTTTTTCACCTCTGGGTCAATAAATGAGTTCTGCATTTGTTCCATGTATGTAAAGAAATAATTTTATATGACGCATGCATGCGTGTGTGTGTGTGTGTGTGTGTGTGTCAATCTCTGACTAGATATATAAAACTTACAAACAAAAAGAAAACCAAAAAGCCCTTTATACATGAGCAGTCCCTGTGAGAAGCCAGCCCAGGCACATCTTATCCCAGTGATTCCTGTAAAGAACTCAAAATCTGTCAGAAACAGCCTGCAGGATTGCAACGGCTCTTGCGTGATTAATTGCCAAGAGAGTCTGGTTCCAGGTTCCATTACACATAATTGTTATCTTTTCTAAAGGGGTTCTTTTATTAAAACCCCCACCCCAAAATGAGTGGAGGGGGGGAAGTAGCTAACATTCCTGAGGTTTAGCACTTCTTAGTTAGGAGTACTGAAGAGTTGCTTAAGTGAGCAGGTAATAAAGTGTGTTATGTTGTTTATTAGCTGATAGATTTGTATTTTTTTAATTAATTTTAACTTTACTGAAAATCATTTTACTACAAATCAAGGAGGAAGTGCTATCTACAATTAAAGCAGAGGACTAGGAGTCAGGATTCCTGTTCTCTGTCAAAAGCTGACTGTGCAGCCTAGCAAGTCACAAAGGACTAGGTTGTACCTAGACCATATGTGGCTATATGCAGGAAAGTAGTGGGAAGTAAAGACACCATTACCTCCTACTCTGAGTGTGGCTGAACTAGGGCTGCATATCTGAAACTTCCATCACAAACTAAGATGAAGAGAGTGATCAGAACCACGAGTCTGCTCCCCTCCACAACCTTGGCCAGTCGCAGGTGAGAGAGAGTCAGCTGTACCCTGAAAAGTGACTACTTCTCCCCTCCTCTCATCTTACTTTGAGGAGGTATTAGTGATTGTGAGCTCATCCTGTGGTGTGGAGGCTTAGGGTTTGTCTACACTACCGGCCGGATCAACAGGCAGCAATCGATCCAGCAGTGGTCTAGTGTTTATTGTGTCTAGTATAGACACAATAAATCGACCGCCGATCGCTCTAGAGTCGACTCTGGTATTCCATCTCAATGAGAAGCACAGGGGAATTAATGGGCGAGCGTCTCCCATCAACACACCACAGAGAAGACACTGCAGTAGTTGGATCTAAGTACGTCGACTTCAGTTGTGTTATTCACGTAGCTGAATTTGCATAACTTAGATTGATCCTTCCCCGTAGTGTAGACCAGCCCTGAATTTCTTCATCTGTTTGTTCATCTGTAACGTGGATGTCCACAGATGTTAAGGCCAGAAGAGACCATTAGGGTCACTAGGTCTGACTACCTGCGCCATGCAGGCCATGGAGTTTCTCCCAGTAATTCTTGCATCATGCCCATAACTTGTAGGATATTTACCTATCCTCAAAAGATAATAGGACTTCGTTTATTAGCTTCCCAATTACTTCCATGGGAGTTTTAAGTGTACAAGGAACACACAGTAGGACCTGGAAGCATAAGAATCATATACTGTACAGAACTTGGAACAAAAGTTGATACAGATGTATAAATTATTATTATTCATTCATTTTATTGTGTTCCATTGCTTTATAATAGTCCCTTATGGTTAATTAATCTAAAAATATGTGTATGCAAGTGTCTGTTTTGCAAGCAGAGATGCAGTAGGTGTGCAGAAATTAACATTGACCTCCTGCTTCTCCTTGCAGCAGATTCTACCATCCTTTCTCAGGATACCTAATGCTGTATAAGCAGAGACAACATCTGAAACACACTAAGTCAGAGACTATGTGAAATTAGTCTTGAATTACTCTCAGGATCTGGGTTTTTTGGAACTTATTAAGGTGAAAAAAATTAAAAATACTGAGCTGAAGTTATTGAATAATTTCAGTCTTAGATACAAGATGTTAGACTCCCCCCTGAGAAATGTATACTTAAGCCTCTGGCTACTGATAAATCCTCATAAATCTATTGGTTGATCCAAACAGAATCATCAAGAAATATTGAGCTGGATTTTCAGCCAGTGGTTTCTACTTCTGTTCGTGCAGACTTGCACTTGTTCAAATGTGCACCTGCACAACGCAGGTTCAGACAGCTGTACGTTCATGAATACTTGTTCATGGTCTTTAAGTAGACTAAGGCTACTTAAAATAAGATAGATTCACTGTTTCTGAAACAGTTTTTATGGTGGGGGTGCTGAAGGCAGAAACCATGCATTTGGGTTATTTCCTTTAGCCAGAGGGTGTGGCAACAGCCTCCTGCACCTGTAGTTCCAGCACCTATGACTAGATTCTGAACTCAGTTACCATGGTGTAAATGTGGAACAGCTGCATTCACTTCAGAGGAATAGTCTCAGATTTGTAATGAAGTTATAGAGTTCACAGTCTGGTCCACTATTTATAGGGGTTAAACTATTCACAAGTGGAGGCAAGGTAGAGCTTGGCTTCAAATGTGTGTCACACTGTTTTTGGTTTTTTTTAAATCAACTTACTGATTACATTGTTTAAAGTAGCTAAAGTATCATGGACACCTACCAATTCTACAGTTGCAAATTAACTACTGGGAAAGCTGTCTGCCAAGGAATATGGTTGAAGCCCCAGTTCTTGAGATATTTAAAACTAGTCTAAGCAAAACACTTGTAAATGTACTTTAATGACCAATCCTGTACTGGCAGGGAACTGGATAGGATGCCCTAATTTGTCCATTCCATCTGCATTTGCTCATTTCAAGAAATTAGACACTGTGGAGTAAGTGAGAATGATGGAGTTTGTGAGGTACTAAATCAGGATTCTTAAACTGAGGAGTAAGAAAATTCCTCAGGATATTAATTGCCCCACCGCTGCATCTGTGTTCCCAGGGCTCCATTCATTACAGTTACAGGAGACCATAACCATGGCAGCCAGCTCTGAGATGTGAAGAAGATAAGCTGGCACTCAGCTTCACCTTTCCTATTCCTCCTCTGAAGGACAAGGTGAGAGAATGGAACTGTGAAGTAGGCCCAGTTCCACCCTCTCTTCTTGTCATTCCAGTGCGGTGAGTGAGGAATCAGAGCCCAGTGCTACCATCTCCCTCACAGTACAGAGTAAGCACCTGTGTTTACATGGTCTCGTTGCTGCAATGAACTGTATCTCTGAGGGAGGCAAGTCTTCCTTCTCCATGTTATATCAGTCTTGAATTTGTTAGATAAATTCTGACACAGGAAGCCTGTAAGAGGAGGACCAGGTCCTCAGTCCACAGTCACTCAGACATGTGAGGAAGAAGACAAAATCCATTAACAAGATATGCTGCAAGCTGTATGAGGAGCAAGAGGATAAAATGGACAGCTTTGATGCAATCCCTAAACTAGATGCCCTTCTTTCATAGCTAATTGAGAAGTCTACAGTATTCCTGTATTTTCCAGTTTTGGCTGGTCAGGAAATATTTTGCCCTTTCTCATGATATTTCAGTCCTATTTCTATCTCTGACTTCAACCAGGAAAAATGAAGGGGTACAAACTCATTTAAATACTGTAGTACTCTTCTCTCAGAGCAGTTTCAAGTTTGATTTCTGTTTTGCCCAAAGACATTCAGGACAGTTTTACTTTCTTCAAGCAATTTTGGCAATCCCTATTATGATTCACTTTTATTTGTCGCCTACACTTCTGTTCTAGTTCACAAAAGTTGCTGGATCTGACTCTAATTTGTAGTAAAACCAAGGGAGCTCAACAGTGCTCTGTTTATGCCAGTGGCAGTCCCCATTGGCCTGGGACGGTGAACCGCAGCCAGTGGGAGCCACAATCGGCCGAACCTGCAGATGCGGCAGATAAACAAATTGGACTGGCCCGCCAGGGTGCTTACCCTGGCGAGCCTCATGCCAAAGGTTGCCGATCCCTGTCTTAAGCCAATGATATTGTGTGTTTTATTCCTTATTGCTACAAAAAGAGAGTCTCACTTTGCGCTGTACTATGAGTTATGTGAAGGATTTCACTCTATTAACATGATGCATTGCAGCAGAGTACAACTCAAAACAGTGCTGAAGAAAACATTATGTAAAAATACTGATATATGCCTGTCTCTTTTGTACCTACCAGGTATTTAAGAACAATGCGAAGGATAAGTTACATGTAGGGTTTTTTAGGTGTTTTTCTGCTCCATCCTTTTGTTGTTTTCCCTGCTGACTCTTTTGAAATAAACATTCTCACTGTTTGAGTTGTGTTACATCTCGCTGGCAGATCAAGCCATCTGTTTCCTTGCTTTTATTATTACATTTTGTTAATAACCATGTAAAATGTTCCTGCCCTGTTCACTGCTCTTCACAAAGTACTGCCACTTGATATTGCACATTCTTCCTGAACACCTGCTGTCAAATGCATCAAGTCTTTTCTTGTCAGCTTGCACAATGCTCCAGGTCTTGAGCAAGACTGATGTGACAGAAATGTTGTGCAGCCTGATTTTTATATAATGTGAAGTCCTTGTGTAAGAACTGATAATAGAAGAATTAAAACATTTTGGAGAAATTAGTTCTCTGTGTCCCAAAAAATTTTATAAAATTCTCATTTATTAATGAAATAGTTAAAATAATTGTTCTTAAATAGTTTTAAAAATCATATTATCCCACCCTGAGTGCAAATTTAGATGTTGTTTAACAAGAACAGAGAATAATCTGCATAAATCTTGGGAGAGTCAGGAGGGTAGTGGCTGGGGATTAGGTCTTCCAGGAAGAGAACTGGTAAGAGGTGTTGGATGAGCTGAAAGTGGTGGAAGCTTTCCCTCCTGCCGCCATCAGGCAATCTGAGAAATCTGCAAAAAGAGTCTCCAGTACCACCTCGGAACTTCAAGTACACTGGATCCTCTTATTAGGGTGAGGGCACAGCATCGAGATAGCACTTCTTACTGTGGTTGATGACTCCTCCTATCTGAAGACAAAGGAAGTATATTCATATGTGTCCTGCTTGACCTCTCCTTGGCATTTGATACCATTGATCATTAAATAAACTGCAGGGATGAATGGAAATACCCTGAAATAGTCAGGTCCTTTTCTGATTAAACTGCGAGGGGCATTATGGACCCTCTTCTGAGAGCTGAGACCCCCCAGAAACTAGTGCTGACCTCTGATTCCCCCATAGCTTAAGAACACCCCTTCCAAAACTCCAGCTGTCTGGGTGCTGTGGGTTTACACTTCAACTCTTGAGGGGTATGTGACAGTGGAAGTGAACAGACACACAGACCGGCTTTGCACAGGATTCTAAACACCATTATGCTTTATTTAATGCAAGAGATACACAGGTCTAGACAAAAAAATAAACACATCTATGTGGTTTCACTGTCTCAGTTTCCTCCCCACTCTGGAGAGTTCTTTGAGCTTTGGCAGAGTCCTCTGGGTGTCCAGGATCCTCCAACTGCAGTTCATGGCTTTCCTTCAGAATCATCGAGTCCCTCTTCCTCTCTGTGTCAACTAGCTTTCTTTTGCCCTTGGTAAGTTAGACAGGACAACTCTGCCATGAAAGCGTGTCCCTCTCTCCTTTGCAAAACTTTCTCTGTCTTGCTCTGTGAGTTTGTTGAGTTTATGTATCCTACAAACAATGTCTTCTGAATCCTTTGTTCTCCTGCTAGGGATTGTCCACTCCCTGTCTCTGCAGAGCGCGTGGAGGAACTAGCTAGCTTCAGCCTACCCATTGTTCCAAGGTGTTGCCATCTGATTAAGCAACCATATAAGATCTAATGACAACCATTGTACCTGATCCAGAAGATACGTTCTGCAGCCCCTGTCAGTAAATGATGGGTTCTATATCTACTGAGACAGTCCATGTTCAGCAATTTCCTAACATTAACCAGAGTTTGTAAGTTCTGTATTGGACTAATGCCCCATATCATCACATCCTGATATTCAAAGAACATCATGGATTGTTCCTTCATGATCATGGCCAGCTGTGGTCCAGTGTACCCATGAAAATGTCAGCCAATAGGGGGAAAACTATTGAGTATGGGCAAAGCACTTCTATAGGAGCTGGATTTATACTATGGAACTCACTCCTACAAGATATAAAAATGGCCATGAAACAAACCTCTTTCTTAGCAGTTAAAGAATTCACATCTCCAATTTAGCTTTTCCTTGATAAATTTGTCACACACAATACGCTGCCCCCCACACGCAAACAAACAGGAAGTCCCACAAACTATAAAGTAATCAAGCTCTTTCTCATACAAGCTAGGAAGAAAGAGATTTATTTTTAAATGCTTTGCGGGTGCTCAGATACTGTGGTGATAGACGTTAATAATTGAATTGCTGGATTATGTTACAAGATTTAAAACACCTCCATTCTCAAGGAGCATTTTTTCAGTAGGGCTCACAAGAAATCAGGTTCATATAAGGAGTCTTTTAGTTTAGGTTAGAAGGACTTAGTTAAAAAGAACACAGATTGTTCTGCTCTTTCCAATTCTCCAGTTGCAGTGTAGTTATAGACATGTTGGTCCCAGGATATTAGAAAGAAAAGATGAGTGAGGTAATATCTTTTATTGGGCCAACATCTGTTGATGAGAGAAACAAGCTTGAAAGCTTGTCTCTTTCACCAACAGAAGTTGATCCAATAAAAGATATACCTTATCCACCTTCCAGGGCCAGCTCCAGGCACTAGCTAAGGAAGCAGGTGCTTAGGGTGGCCAATGCAAAGGGGTGGCACTCCGTCCACTGTTGAGGTGACACATATGTGTCTTTGGCAGGAATTTGGTGGCAGATCCCTCAGTCCTGATTTGAGCTGCCACCAAAGAATGTAGCAGCGCAATTGCGCTGCCGCCGAAGTGCTGCCGCATGGCTTTTTCTTCCCCTGCCGCTTGGGGCAGCGGAAAACCTGGATCCGGCCCTGCCACCTTGTTTCTCAGTTCTCTAACTCTCATTTCAGGTCTGATCCCAATGGATTCTAAGGTTGGACCGAACTACTTTCGTAATGCGGTATATAGATTCTGTAGGAAAGGTCATTTAAAGGAAAATTGTCCTAATTTAATATAAGAACCCATTTATGGAGATTCATTACAATGGGGAATGTTCAACACACTAACCCTCCAACTTAAATTCAGTTACTCCCTGAACTTAATACTCCTTCATGTTCAATGTAATCTGTGCAATTTTCATTTTGCTAGTGGAAAAACATTTTTTCATGAAACTTCACTGGACTTCAAGTATTACATTGTTCTTTCAAATCTCAAGTTGCTTTCTCGGGCCATATAGAGGAAGTAGATTGCTGTAGGATGAAATCAGAAAGATGTTAATGAGATTAGACATGAATGTAGAAGTATGTCAGAGGCTATGGGATTTTCTTCAATCCTAGCTGAAAAACCTAGAGAAATCTATGCCTGCTTTATCTACTCGCTATAATATTTGGCAGTGTCTTTTTAGTTCTGCGTTGCATGACAACGTAGTTCTTGCTGTGGCTAAATATCTGTCTAATAAGCTAACTAATGACCTGCTTTAAAAAAAATTAGCGAAGCCCTAAGGTTAATTCTAGTTTAAGAATTGGTATTTCTGTTCTCAACAGGAACCACAAATAGTTTACCTGGGCTATACAGACTTAAGATTTTCTTTCCTGAATAATTATCTACAATAATAACGCACACAAATACCCTTGTTTTAGAAGGTAGGTAAGCTTTCCATACATCTGCCTCAAATAACACTTCTCAAATTAAAACATTTGAGAGATTAAGGAACATTTTTTTTATAAACAATAGTATTTTCATTTTCATTTTAAATGAAAATGTTATGTTATTTGTGATGGTACGTGTTACTTGATTATCATTTCACTCTTCTGAACCCTTGTACCTCTCTGCATATAGTGTTCCATAGCCCGCAACCAGTAACGTATGGCTTATGTGCAATCAGGCCTCCATTCGACACCTGCCAACATCTTATGACAAAAATAAACATATTTGCATAAGGATTGCTTGATGATACATAGGGTTTCTACCCAAACTCCAATTAATTAATTCTATGCCGTTATAACTCCACATTTTGTATCCTAGCACCTCACCATAAATGAATTATGTGCCTCCTAGCCTTGCATCAATTCATTCTGGCCCCATCAACCCCCCTAGTTACTTGTGTGCATCTAGCCCCAAATCAATTTTTCACATTTCAGCAGCAAACAGTTAATTCTGTGCTCCTCACAATTCACATCAGCCTCTTCATCGTGCACTCCCCTTTGTTCCTGCTGCAGCTGTGGCAGAAGCTCCAGGGATTCTTCATTCCCACAAACCTCAGAATCGATCAACTCCCTTCCCACCATTTGTCTGGTCCCACGTAGAGCTTGAATGTAGGAAGTTTGTCTCTTAATCTCTCTGTATCCCATTTCCCAATCTGTAAACTAGCTATACTTCCTCTCTGCCCTTTGTCTTATCGATTTTAGATGGTAAGCTCTTAAGTGCTGGTATTGGTTCTTCTTATGTATATACAGCAGCTTGCACAGGGTGTCCCTAACTTGACTGGGGACTCCAAACACGTGCATAACTCAAATTTAATAAAAATTCTGTGTTTTAAGAAGAAGATATAGTAAAGTCAGAGACAAAATATAACCATATCTTTTATTTGGGCCACCAATTAGAGGCTACATAAAACATGAAGCAGTCTGAAAAGACATTGAAGTGAAAAGTAGTGCTAAAAAACTGCACAAAAATAAATATGATATTCACTGCATTTCATCTTTATTTCTTCTGCTTTTTGAATTTCATTGGATAACTACATAGATCTTAGAATTTAATACTAATACTTTTTAAAACTTGTTAAACAGCAGTCATTGTCATTCACTATTATCAGGCTAATTGTCTCCATAGAATCATAGCTTGTTAGGGACCTCAGGAGGTCATCTAGTCCAACCCCCTGCTCAAAGCAGGGCCACTCCCCAAATGGCCCCCTCAAAGATTGAACTCACAACCCTGGGTTTTGCAGGCCAATGCACGAATCACTGAGCTATCCCTTCCCCCTCCTGATTAAAGCAACCCTAAATTAAGTGAAGTTCACCATTGTACTCATGAACATTTCAGGTTTTCTGTATGTGATAAGATTAGCTATAAGCATTTCCTTAGGAGCAAGTGGGATGCAATATAATACCGAATACCATACCTTTTATAGTGGTTGGCTCACTATAAAAGCAATTTTCCCTCTCTTGATATTTACACCTCTTTATCAATTATAGGGAGTGGACCACGTACACCCTGACCTAATTGGCCTTCAACATTGGTTCTCCACTTGTAAAGTAACTCCCTTCTCTTCATGTGCCAATATATAATTATCCCTGTTCCTATAATTTTCACTCCATGCATCTGAAGAAGTGGGTTTTTTACCCATGAAAGCTTTTGCCCAAATAGATCTTTAAGGTTTCACCAGACTTTTCATTGTTTTTGTGGATACAGACTAACACGGCTACTTCTCTGATACTTGCTACCTTCCCAGGCCATTCTTGAAACTTGCAAATTCCTCTAACAAAAATGTTGACGAAAAAATGGCTGTTTCCTGATATAAACATGATGTAGACATTGAATTACAAACTTGTTGCATCGTCTCTTTAGTGTGTCATGTTCCTGAGTAAGCACACCAATGCTGCTGTGGATAGCTAGTTGGAATTCATTTTATATAGTACAGTTTCTCTAGTTGAGAATTGTCGTGTTTTTGTTTTAAAAATAACAGGACATCTCTTAACATTCAGGATACAAATTTCCACCCTGAAGCACCACAGCAGTCTTTTTAAAGCAACTCTAGGAAGGGTGTTAACTTGATCAATGCTGAGTAGGAAGGAAGGCTCTTTCCTACTATTTTTTCAGCATGACTTTCACTGACATGATCAGGCTGGGAAAAGAGTTATTGGCTGACAGCCCAGGACAACTATGCAATATCTCAAGTCAACTGGAACTCAAACTACCCTGCCCAAGGGAGAACTGTAACATAAAAAGAATTTAGGTTATAGGCTGGATCTTATAAACATTGTCCAGTTTAAAGTGTATTTTAAATATTATTTATGTGCATTCAACATGTACATTTCTCTCAGATGCTCTATCAGCAAATGAAACATTAACAAAATTAAAAAATTTCTAGACTTTTTCAAAAATATCAAAATGACTCACTTTGATCTCACAAATTAGGTAACTGACTCCTTATAAATATTTATGTTTACTTAGGAATTAGCCCTTAAGTCCTTAGACAAAATTCCCATCGCATTCCATGGGAATTTTGCCTGAGTAAAAAGACTTCAGAATTTGTCCAATAATTCAGCTTAGAAATTTTACATATAGAATTCAGTGACAGTTCCATCGGAGTGGAAAAAAATAATGGCGTTCTTAAATCAGAGAGGCATTTACTATTATTATTATTTTCCAAGTTGTGATTTGAGGTATATATTTATTCTGGTTCGCAATGGAGTAGATTTTATTTTCTTTCTGCTTCGTTTGTATTTTATCTTTGATGCACTTTTAGTGCTGCTGACATTGCTTTAGTTTTTACTGCCATTGCTCTACTTTAAGTTGTGCTCTTGGAAAGACTTGAGCACATACTTAACATACATACTGGGAGTAGTCCTACTGAAGCCAAAGTGACTACTGACTTTGCCAGATTGGGGCCTTAGATTGTTGCTCTTTTCATTTGTTTAATTAAGTGTCCTGTGGCACAGGAGAAGAAAAAAACTGCTCCCCTGAGATCAGACTATACTGATGATCTGCGTTATTAAGCTGCAGAGTTCTTGAAACATCATGTTTTTCGTTATTGAAACTGAAAGTCATTGGTTGCTGCCTACCATTACCATTTCTGTATTAAAAAAGAATGGGGGTGAAAGGATAACCTTTCCTTCTCTTGTAAAGACTGACAAGATGTTAGATGAGAGTAAAATAACAAGTATGTGTAACATTTATATTTGTTTATATAGCTTTATTACTATAGTTATATACTATAGCTTATATAGCTTTATTACTATAGTTTTAATTGAGGATCATAACTTGTAGAGAGAATAGCCATTTATCCGTCTACCAGGTTCCAATACTCCTTGAAACAAGTCTTAAATTATTTTTAGGAAAATGTCTTTTATACTTTGTTTAGAATGGTTTCAATACATGGCTCTATTGGAATCTTAGAAGTAGCATTGGTTTCTCTTCATTTGTTGAAAAATCCTAATATATAAGCATAATGCTATATATTCATGGCCTAACTGTTAGTATAATTAGAGAGGAAAATCCTCCATGTGTGATTTTTATTATTGAGTTGCTTCATTTTTTTTTTAACTGGTTTTGTGTAACGTTTTCCTTGCAGGCTTTAATGAGACCTGGAAGAATTGACAGAATCATCTATGTGCCCTTGCCAGATGCCAAAACTCGTAGAGAAATCTTTAAACTTCAGTTTCGCTCAATGCCCATCAGTGATGAAGTCTGCTTAGAGGAGCTCGTCCTGCAGACACAGAAGTATTCAGGAGCAGAGGTAAAACATTCTATACTCTGCTAATGGCTGGGGAGTGAAAATGCAGAACTATCCTGGTGAAAAATCTAACACAAATACCATCAACTTACTTGAGTGAGGAGAATTCTAAAGGCAAAAAAATGTGTGTGTATGTATGTGTGTATATATATATATATATATAATATATATATATACACACACACATACTTGAGAATACAATATGCTTTCCTTATTTGTCAGGTTCCTTGGAGGTTGCCCAGAAAAAATAATACAGTCTTAGGCTGAGTTATCTTTAACATGAAGTTCCTACTACACTAGTGGTTCCAAAAGAAGCCATGGTCACAGGGATGGGATGGACGGATGGTCCTTGGGAAAATGGCTGTATTGGAATCATGCTAACAGGAACTTTGGATTGTGGGGATGGGCGCAAAGTTAGTGTGAAGGCACAGGTCCCCTGGATAATTGGATCTGGCCTCTCACAGATCTATGGGCATCTTTCTTATTTGAGAGTTGTGCTCCATAGCCTATTCTGTATGGAGGGAGAACAGCCATGGAATATTATGAGGGAATCTCTGTGAGGAGTTAGTTTGAGAGAATTTCTTCCCACGCACCCCCTTATAGGTTTCTCTGTGAGAGAGAGCAAAGTAGTCTCATTTTCCAGCTTACAGAAGTCCTTATGCAAAAGTCAGCTTTTGTCTGCAGATGTCACAGAGTTACCACCATTCTTTCTTATTCTAATAATAGGGGGACACTCATAGTTCAGATACTGTTCTGTGGTAGTTGTTGATAAATATTGGCATTTTAATGTCACCCATGTAGTCCTTGATTACTAATTCATTCAGTTTCTCTATAGAACCTGTGAGCCTTTTCTCATTTTATTTAGTTCAATTAAATGTTAAAAAAAAGAAATGTTAAAAGAACACTATTACGGTTGTAAAGTCAAACACTCAAAAATTAGGAAATGCCAGAATTAAAGATGCCCAGGCCACCTTCATTTGGTCCTCTTGTGCATGTGCATCATGACCTGGGTTTTAATTATGTAATCACTTACTATTTTTTCCACAGGACCCCTGCTTCATTCAGTGTGTAGGATGGACAGTGTTCTAAAAATGAATAAAGGCTGTGTAGTGAATGAGCTTCTTGTGTATAGGACCTATGTTGTATTTGTTGCAGAAGAACTGAAAAAAGGGTCTTATAATGGGAAATGTTGGGCAAGCTTAAATATTGGCAGGTTACCTGCGCTGCCTATACTTAGATTCTACTAGCACAATTATTGTAGATGGAGCTGGTAGGAGCTGCCTGTAGGTAAGGTTGCCCAACACTTTCTATTGTAAGAACCTGTTTTCAGTTGCTTATAAACTTGCCAGTCTTAAACTATTTAGGTTGAAATTTTCCATGTTGGCTGTCTGCCTCAGAACAGAGATAGGAAAAACATGTTGTTTCCCACATTAGGAAAAAAAAAAAAAAGAAAAACTCTCTTACAACCATAATGTTGAGAAGCGCTAGCTCCTCCATGCTTTGGAACAAGGACTTGAAATTTAGCATGATGCCTGGTATCCCTTGTGAAAATTCACCCAAATTTGGCCAAGTTATAAGCCTCTGGGAAGATAAAACAGAATTTTTGAAAAGTGTCCTCTCGCCAGAGTACAACTGCTGTGCATGATACCATACAGTCAGAATATTTGGGGGATCCTATTGAACTTGACTCAGCTAACACACAAGTGGTGAGTTCTTGTAATTTAACTGATGCTCACAGAGAAGCATCTGCCCCTTGACTGTAGCTTTGTGCAGAATCAAGAGCAAAATAAGCTAACTTGTCATTGATTGCGTCTGCTGAAAAAACTGTTCTTGGAATAGCATCTATTGTAATTTTGTTTATGATGGTATTAATATTTTTGTTTTTGTTGATCAATAAAGTATAGTAATAGTGACAGAGAAAACCAGCACAAAGAGAACTTCTAAAGTGAGTATTCTTTGGAAGTGTATGTAAAAAGTCTGACAGTTGGCACTGACAGTGCACTGTTTCACTTAAGGCCTTTTCTTCCTAGTGTCTCCAGTTTCCAGCTTTACAAATAATTTCTGCTGTTGAATGGCAAGTTCCCATATCCACTGTTCTACCCTTTTGTATACCAAAGAAATAGGAAACTCTTGGTTTTGTGTCTATAAGATGCTGTATAAATAGGGAGCTTCTTATAGAGATGTGTTGAACTATTGCAAAATGAGCTGAATAGACAGTGAGTAATACAGATTAATCTGAGTAAAAATAGCACAGTGAGTAATAACAGCATTCATCTGGCCCGCCGTGCATGGCATTTTTTCAGATCAGATATTTGTATCTTTTCCTATCATCACTTATGACCCTCAGACATATCTCTGTTCATCTGCTGGGTGTGCGTGTTTCCTTTCTCTTAATGAACATATTTATTGTTACATCCTTCTTGTGCCATGGTTAGTGCACAGGGCGGAAACCCATCACTCCTTGTCATTAGCTAAAGAACATATACATAAATGATGTATGAAGATAGTCTGCTAAATAATGTATGCTACTCTCCCATCTATCCAAATGGCCTGAGGGACATCTGAAACTTTTGGATAACCAAGCATGCAGATAAACGGAAGTCCTATTTTGAGCTACATTTCCACTGATACAGAAGTAGGGAAAATGAAGGAAGTAATGCAGATGTTTGCTTAATACTTTGTACTTCATTAAAGAGTAAATAAACAACTTCATTGAGTTTATTAAAATGTCAAAATTGTATTATAATCACAGTGGACATAATTTAATTATGAATTATTTATCTTTTTTATGAAAATGATTAATCACAGTCTGTCACCTGTCATCATTGTGTCAATGGCTGCAGCAAATCTATGCAGCTTGTCCTTTGCCTTCCAGATATCACAGGTGGTGGAGTTACCAACGTTGCAATGGTGCATGACATCAACAACTTTTTCTCTCCTTTCTAAGACCTTGAGAATCTGTAGTTTCTGCTTTAGATCTGTCACAATGGTTTTCTTCTTGACATTTCCCTGCTAAACTGCTCTTGCAGCTGAAACAGGATTACTAGGACTCAGTAGCTGGAGGTAACAGCTCAGAACTGCTGTACAAATTCAAAGCTGTTGATTAGTGCTAACAAGCACTAAGAAACTGATTGACACGGTATTGGTGGGTGATTAACCATTTTGGGGCTGCATTGAGGACACACTGTGCATTCGGATAATTAGGATTTTCTGATCAAGGGAATTGGGATAACTGGAATGTTATTGTATTTATTTTTTCAGCATTTCATTTGTGAGAAGAGCAGACATAAATAATGAGAGGAAGAGTTTCAAGTAAATTGTAAAGTCCCCTCCTTCCCTTATAAGTGTAATGCTAAAATCAAAAAGTACATATGATTTAACTGTGAGTTTGTCATTTGTCAGTCTGTATTACACTATGGATATTGGACCAAACAAACCCCTATAACTGAACACCCCCAAACTCTGGAGAGGTTTGGTTTCAGATCTAATCTTAACATCTCAGGCCCTTGTCTAGTTACACAGATGCCGGTAAAGAATCCTGTGGCACCTTATAGACTAACAGACGTTTTGGAGCATGAGCTTTCGTGGGTGAATACCCACTTCCTCAGATGCATCAGAGGAAGTGGGTATTCACCCACGAAAGCTCATGCTCCAAAACGTCTGTTAGTCTATAAGGTGCCACAGGATTCTTTGCTGCTTTTACAGATCCAGACTAACACGGCTACCCCTTTGATACTTGACAGATGCTGGTGTATGTTCAGCATATATGCTTATGACTCCTAAAATGTCTAAAGTAAACTTAAAGGTTATTTGAATGGCTTAAAGTGGAAGTGACATGAGGTTGTTTTTAGAAAGTTTTGAATACTGTGATTGGATTCGCCTCCTGTGCCAAGTGATGGAGTGAGGAAGAATAAAGCCTTCTAGGAGCCAGGATCCAAATCTTTGCTGAATTGCGTGCCCTCCCTCCCCAGACAGACTTCTCTGGCTACAGCCCCCCTAAAAACATTTCCCTTTTTCTAAGAATTGCATGCAAATTTTTCCTGCAGTTGCCAGGACCAAGCCATTCACATGGTAGGTCTGTCTGCAGCCATGCCGGGTCTGGCTTAACCAGATGTCTGTTTTGCCCCTGCTTTTAGGCTGGATTACAGTCTCTCTAAAAGGTTTCATATTTCTTGAAGGCAGTCAGTCCCTTCCTGTATTTCCAGATCCCTTCTAGGAAATTCTGCCAACAGTCCTCAGAGCTGCTGCCTCCTGATGTAGCAAAACCACTAAAAGGAAGCTGTGTGACTCTGCTCTATTGTTACCTTCATCCTCCTCTCTCTCAGTATGGTAGTTTGCAAGTTTTTGGCAGTGCCATGTTTTAGTGTCCATACAGTGGGGGTTTTTTTGTAGAGTCTGAATTTCAAGACCCTGACGTCAAAGAAACTGCCTGATGATGCCTTGTATGAGAGGGATAGCCATGTTAGTCTGTATCCACAAAAACAACGAGGTGTCCAGTGGCACCTTAAAGACTAACAGATTTGGGCATAAGCTTTCATGGGTAAAAATCCCACTTCTTCAGACGCAACTGGACACTACAGTTTTTTTTGATAACACCTTGTCACTGTTGAGTATTTTGAAATATGAACACTTACTACCATTTCCCTCCTGATTTACACACCAGGTGACAGTGAAATCACTTTCATTGAATTTCAGTTATTTTGTAATGAAAACTTCACACACAGTCAGCTGTTTTCTTCATGCACCAGGAATAGGGAATGGTGGTATATGGAGTGACAGGTACATTGAAACTGAGGTATGGCCACGGCTATCGTGACATCATTGCGATCACACCGAAACCAGAGACTTTCAGGACTTGAGCTCTTAGCTTCTACATATGAAGCTGGCTGGCGGAAGACATTGCAAATCTAAATAACACCAAAGAGGGACAAATACAAGAGATCTACTGAAGAAATGAAGTCAAACATTGCCGCAGATGCAAGGGACAGGGAAGCCATTAGGAAGAAGCAAGATCCATGCATCAATCCATGAGACCCCATTCAGCACCCAAGAACAATAACAAAGGATGTCAGTTGTAAAAACACCCAGAGGCAGTACTAAACATTGTCAGTGACAGTGTGACACCATCATCAGTCAGTGCAGATAGCGCAGTTACAACTGGAATTTGCCAAATGCAAGAATTTGAATGTAGCTGGCCCACAGGGTTCTATGATACAATACCAACGATAGCAGA
This sequence comes from Gopherus flavomarginatus, assembly GCF_025201925.1. Lineage (NCBI taxonomy): Eukaryota > Metazoa > Chordata > Testudines > Testudinidae > Gopherus > Gopherus flavomarginatus. The sequence goes on from NC_066619.1 coordinate 184,309,629, forward strand.
GATGCAGTGGCAAAAAAAGCACAGACAGGTTAGGCCAACAAAGGTATTTGACACTAACCTTATCTATTCAAGAATGATAGGCTAACAAGCAATTTCACAAGAGATTGAGAGCAAGAATATTTTGTCACATGAGTTGGTTCCTCTACCTGTGTCAATGTTTACTGACTCTGCTGACATGAGGATTGCCAGGGATAAATCTAAGTCAAAGAAGCAGCTGCACACAGAGATGTCAACTAAACATATTTCACAAGAAGTCACCGGCACAGTCATTGATGGTTCCACAGTTCTTTGGGCAGTACACAGGCCAGCAAGTGGAATCGTCAAGGACTTTGTGACCAGTTTGAGTCTACACTGAATACAAGCTAGGCCCAAATGATGTATACCTTATCTTTGACAGGTACAAAGTCTTCAGTATGAGGAGTGTCACAAGATCTGGCAGTGCTTCAGAAGCAAGCAGAGTACATCAGTTGAATACAAATACACAGTTGCCTTGACGCTTACAGAAAATAAGAAACATTTGATTAACATAATTGATTCATTCAAGATGAGATGTTTCAGCAGTGGCACACAATAAAGCACAAGTTAGTCATCACAGGCAGAGACAACACCCCATCTGAAATACACCGAGGAGGTGAGGTGATGAACAGGGAAAGATATATGTCCATCTCACATTACAAAGCTGACAACATTCTTGTACAACAAATGATGATGGCTGCAAAAGACAGGTGGGAATATCAGTATTATGAGATGATGCTGACATATTTATCATACTCTTGCACAATTTCTTTAAACAGAGTCTAACAGAAACCCTCAGTCCAAGAGAGCTGTAATAGATATCCATGCTACTGCAGAGCAACACTGGAAAACTGTATCAGGATTGTTAGCTGCCCATGGACTCTCAGGCTGTGATGCCGTAACATCCTATTTTGGCCTCAGCCAAGGCACTGTGTTGAAGATTCTGCCAACTCTCTCTTTCTCTGATGGGTGACATCATGGCTGCATGCTATGTACAATCACAGTGTGCCACCATGTTGGAAGCATGGCAGAAATCATAGGCAGTCCTATCAAAATCTTCATGCTTATGGATGCTAAACAGGCAAGGTACCTCCTCCTGCAACCGCCAAAGAAGAACTAGCAGTGGTGTTGGTGACATGCCATTTTCCTCCCATTGAGGATTCTTCTTTGTAGAGTATCCAGAAGTTAAGAGTTCAGGGGGAACTCTCACTGTATCAAATGAAAATTGAGGTCCATGCTATACCCCCAATTCCTTTCCTCATATACTCCTATTATCCAAATATGTAATGTTATTGATTGATATTGCAAATGTTAAATACAGGCATTTCATGCATTAGAACTCTTCTACCTTGATTTTGTACACCTTCAAATCAGGCAAACTCTTACTTGTTGTAGGAGTCATGGTGGCAACCATGGGATGAAATGTTGATATTTTAAAATGCTGAGCAGTGATAGTGTCATCAGGCAGATTCTTAAGACAGTCTCATGATCTTGAGAGACAAAATTCTCACACACACACACACACACACACACACACACACACACACACACACACACACACACACACACACACACACACACACACACACACACACACACACACACACACACACACAAATTGGTAAGGACCCTAAAGCAAGGTTGACCAGAATAGCTGCTGGATTCTCTGAAACAAGAAGAAGCGGTAGAGGAAGGGTTGAGAAAGACAGTAAGTAAGCATATATTGTTGTAAAAAGATTAAAAATAACAACAAAGACCTTGGCATAAATAATTCTTTTGCAAAGTTATTTTTAGTGTTCCTGCCCTTTAATTAGTACAAATAGGACAGCATATCTAGCTGCAAAAGAGCTTGTCTTTATAAAACTGAAATCATTTTGGAGTGCTTCTTTGTCAATGTGATACCTGCAAACAGAAATTTTAGGCATACTTCCTGGACCCCAGAACTTCTGGAGAAGTTTATACTACATTTATTTTAAAAAAGAGAGAGAAATAATATTTTACATGACTCTTTATGTTATCTGTCTAACCTCCAGTTTTTCCCCAGGGTGCTTTTCACTTTAATATCTAATACTAGGAAGTTCTAGGGACAAGTTTCAGTAGCCTATATGATCTATTTCTAATGGCTTCCTGTAAATAAACAATTTGAATGGCTGAAAATCAGAGCAAATAAGTATTTTTTAAAAATATTTGCCAGCTAATGCAAGTTCCTTAAATCTTATTCCTTGGACCCCATAAATTTCCTGCAATGTAGCAGTCCTTTATTATAGCAGCCTTGAGTTATAATACATGCTTTAATAAAAGCTCGGACACACTATCCTTTTCTTATAGGGGTCAAAATTAGGTTTTCTCAATCATTTGATGTTCTTTCATAGTCACAAATACTAACCATCCAAAGCCCCAAAGCACTTTCTAGTGCAAGTAAAAACAAAATCATATGGACAATATCTGAGCGAATTGCTTGTTCTCTAATGTTGAAATTATATATTGTCTGAATCAGAAAAGAAGAGAGGTGGTAGCTGGAACATGTCTTGGCACAGAGGAAGAGGGACACCTGCCTTTTTAAATACAAATTTTGATCTTTGTAGTAGGTTTGACTTACAATCTCTCTTTTTTTCTTTAGTTTTTTATCATCTTCCTTTACAAACTGAATAGGGAGGAGTGGGGCAGGAAATGTAGTTTCCACAGTTAAAATATTTAATTCAAGAATTTAGCTGAATAAAAAAAAGGAAAAACAGAAGGGCAAGAGGGCTGCCATTCACTACCTGCGCCCCTGACTCAAAAGAATGTTGTGATTAAAATCCAAAAGGCAACAACAAGGAAGGAGATAGAGAGTGGCAATTTAAGTGGTATATGGAGTGTTTTTGAGTTTAGATCTGGTTAGAAATCCTAAAAATTGAAACACTTTGGATAGTACTAATATCTCCTTAGGACAAATATGTTTATGAAAATTTAGCTTTGGGATTGTCTATTTTAAAATTTATGGAAGGCAGTTTGTGGTGTGAGTGCAATGGCTGGCATATTTATAGTATATCGGTTTCCATGCTTACAGGAAATAACAGTAATGAGAGGGACCCATAAATCTTTCATTTTTCCTTAGTCGAAGTAAAAGAGTTGATGTAAATGTATCTTTCTCACTTTGCAGTAACTCACAGAAGGAACATAGAGAATGCAAAACAAAATGCCAACCAAGTTTCATTCTGGCTCAAATGAAAGCCTGTTTGGTGCCAGAAAAGAATCTTCGCAGCAACACACTAACTGTAATAGAAAGCTCTTTATCTTAGAGTGCTCATTCCAAAATGCAGGGGATAGTTCGCTAGTATTTAAAATCTGAACTTCTAAAAATCTTTATATCACTACTAGTAATATGAGAGAAGCCTCCATGCTAATAAAAAGTGATTGTATATTGCATTATGAATTCCTTACATGATGTCGGTGTATAAATAAGAGTTCCTTTCCTAAAGAGCATACATTCTAAAGGTATGAGAGGTTGGGATAAAGAACAAAATGATATAGAGCAAATGAGAACGGGATGCAGTCTTTATACTTTCAGTTCTTCATGCAATAGGATCTTCAGAAGTTTTTATTAAAGGACGGTGAGGGATGTTTGACTAATGTTAACCTGGAGACTGAATCAAGCATGAATGTTGGCCTAAGAAAGGCACAATATTGGGATTGGCTGAAGGAGACAAAGAGAACGGTCAGGGAAGAAATGTGAATGGGGCACAGGAAATGTGACTGCACTCTTGCATTTTATATCATGCAACACACGTTTCTGGATATGAGAAAAAAAAACACTGCATTGTTCATTTTGGTTATTATTGCCACCTATTGTGAAAATCTTGCTTCCACAATCATCTTAGCATCTGAGTCTGTGTGTTCATTTTTAAACATGAGCACATGTTGTTTTGCCTTTCAGGACCCAGTTTTTCAAGATGCTGAATCCCCACAACTTCCATTAAAGTCAGTGGGAATTGAAGCTGCTCAACATCTCACAGATGTTCAGCTCCTCACAAGACTGGGACCTAAATTTGAACTTTTCAGATATCATGGCTGATGTTTCTGTCTCAAACTAAGTGTATAGTAGGAGAATGTACTTTGTGGAAAATATCCACAGTTTGTCCATGACCAGAATTACTCTTCTGGCAGATGTAGTATTTGCAGAAGGTACATTTTGCTCAACATAAAGTATTATTGAGCAATGAATATTTTTATGTGGTGAGCTGCATGAGACCAACAAGTGGCAAGATTAAGGTGCCCATCCCCTCAAACGTACCTCTTAAGTTTTTTTGTGGAGCAATGCATTGAAACTGTTTGTTTCAATCATTGTGAATTGAAAATGTTTGGGTGGGTGAGGGGAAATAACTAAGACTCCCATCCAGCAAAGGTGAAGTGGGATCATCGCCTTCCTACTCACTTTTATCAGCTCTGAGGATGTGTGTTTGGCACAAGTGGATAGAAGATGAGGAAACAGCTGGCATTCAAAATGTTTTCACAATGTCGGTGTTCAGAATAAATGAGGTGAATCACTGTAAGGATTTGTGGGTTTTTTTAAGAAAGTAACTAGTTTCACAGGACTTCCCATGAGACCATTGCTTGCTACTGTTCTCATGAGAATCCTGCACGTGTAGAAGACATGTAATTAGTGGGGTTGCTCAGCACACCAAACCCCTGGGGTGCCAATAGAGTGCCAGGTGTACCACAACTCGGAGGCAAGCACTGTAAGTTTGTCAACAGCTAGTCCTTGTAGGCGGTAGCCCTGTTGGGTCGCAATAACCACTCGGACTAAGTGAAAAGGTATTTTACCAGGGCTGGCAGGAAGGGAAAGATTGCAAATACCCCACACACAGCCAGTTTAGTTAGTTAGTTTCAAGTGAGGATTAGTTGTTCTGGTTTTGTCCACTAGGGCAGTCCAACTGAGAGTCAGGACTTCTCAGGGGTGTCCTCTCCAGGCCAGTCTCTGTTCCAAGCAAACAGGGTGCTGTCATGTTTCCAGGCAAGGCTTAGTGTCTCTCATTGGGGCCCCTCTGCACTGGCTCACTGCCCAGCCATCGCTGCTCCCTCATAGGTCCCACGCATACCTGTACTCAGCTGTACCATCCAGCAGTGACAGCCTGTTCCACACACCACTTATCATACAGTTCCTGGGGATTCAGCTCTGAATTCAACTTCTCTCAAGTTCCAAACTTGCCACCTGGATGCTCTTTCAGCTTCCGTGAATCTCCTTGCTTGCCATGTGGCCACCACTTCCAAAAAGAGCCTGGATACTTCCTGGTTCAGGACCTTTCCCCTTACCTGGGTAGAAGAAGGAGATGTGCAGTGAGGAGTGGACTGATGGGAGCTGTAACCCCCTGCTTAGCAGAACCAATACAAGTGCTTGGATAGCACAGAATTTAATGCATCACAAATACCTTGAAATATTTGCACACCAGGATAATAGCTCCAGCAAGATTATCAAGAAGTCTAATTACTTCACTTCCCTCCATATTTACCATGTTAGATACTTTTGGAGGATTAAGTTCATAATTGTTGTAGCACTGGCAGCATTAGGTATTTTGCTGTTGTGCATCTTCCAGTAGACGATCCTGGTTCATTCCTGAGCAATATTCCGATGCTAGAGCCATTTGAATTTGGCCCTTGAGCTCCCTCTGGGGAGTGGGGTCTGGGGCTTGCTCCGCTTCAGCCGGGGAAGCAGAGTCAGAGGTCACTCCACGCGGCTTCTGGAAGCAGAGGCATAGCCCCCCTCTGGCTCTACGTGTAGGGGCAGCCAGGGGGCTCCGCTCTGCACGCTGCCCTGGCCCCAAGCACCACCTCTACAGCTCTCATTGGCTGGGAACCCCAGCCAATGGAAGCTGCAGGGGTGGTGCCTGTGGATGGGGCAGTGTGCAGAGCCACCTGGCCATGCCTCCACATAGGATCCGGAGAAGGGACAAGGCACTGCTGCTGGGAGCCACTTGAGGTAAGTGCTGCCTGGAGCCTGTACCCCTGAGCTTCCTCCCATGCCCCAACCCATTGCCCCAGCCCTTATCCCCCTCTCACCCTCCAAACTCCTTGATCCCAGCCTGGAGCACCCTCCTGCACTCCCAGCCTCTCATCCCCAGCCCTACTTCAGAGCCCGCACCACCAGCCGGAGCCCACAAACCCATGACCCCAGCCCTGATCTCCCTCCAAATCCCTCCATCCCAGCGAATCCTCCTGCGCCCTAAGCCCCTCCTCCCTAGCCCCAACCCAGAGCCTGCACCCCCTCCGGCACCACAACCGCAATTTCTATTCTCAGATGTGGTCCTCGGGCCAAAAAGTTTGCCCACCCTGGTATAGAGCATAACAGAAGAAAGTGTGTCACCAGCGCAATGGGGGATGCTGTCACTAAGCTGGGGCTATAGAAAAAGTGACTGAAACTAGCAATCTATTATCTGCCTTTGCTGCCCTCTGCTCTTCCTTGTGGCCATGCTGCTTTATTGTCCTGTACTTGGCTGTGGTTCTGAGTAATGGAAAAACATGTTTAAAAGCAGATGGGACTTCATTCCGGGGAGGAAATAATGGGTTGCTGCTATTGTTTTCATTTGTTTTTATTTTTTGCCTGTGAGTTATTTGTTGCAGATTTTTTTTTAATTATTTATTCTTTTTGTCAAACCATCCTGGTCTGTTTTGAAAAATCTTGTCTCCACATTCAGGAGACAAATCGTCATATATGGAGGCACATGAAACTCAGAGACAAACTGATTTTGTGATGAACCATGTGTATGGCAGAGTAGACAATAAATAGTCCGATATTTTGATTAGATGCCTCTTTTTAAAGTATTTTACTGATGTAATCTAAACGTATAAGTATAGTCTGGTTGAATTTACGTTTTGTAAAGAAACTTTTCTCCCAGCAGTAATTTACTTTCATGATTTAGAGTGGTGGAATTGGCAGCTGTTCTTATGGGCAAAAACTATATATAGCATAATAGCAAACAGTTGAGATTTACTTTCATCCAGTACAATAGCATGGATTTAATTTGACTGAGTTTGGTTATTTCTGGCTTTTTTTCTTGATCTGATACTTTGAGTTTAATGCAAAACCTGAACATTTTAAGAAGTCATCAGATAAGTCATTGCATTTGATAGAGAATGAAGTGCTGATCCTAGACAGTGACACTGAAACTGTAGGAGCCAGATCCTCAACTTGTATAAATTGTTCTAGCTCTGTTGAAATCAATGGAGCTATAATAAAGTATGCTAGCTGAGAATCCTACTCATACTTTTTTGATTAACATTTCATAGGTCCATTGATTTTTACCTGTGTGCATATTCATTAAAAAAACACTGAATGTTTTTAAATGTTCATTACATTTTCTTTTATGCCCTGGACAAAGATATGACTAGAAGGTTTACTAAAGTGTCCATTATGACTACGAATGCTATTTCTTGTCATTGAACAACAAGATTTCAGTGTTTAGCTTTCTCAAACTCTTGATGTCTAGGTACACAAACGCTCAGTACTACTCTTTCCTTAATAGACCCATCCACTGTCACCCTCTCATCCCCAAAATAAAGCTTCAAATGTTTACCTTATTGGCATTGAGAACATTTAAATTACAATTACCTGAAGGCTAATTCAGATAGGATGTTTATACAAACTATAAGCCATACTCAGGAACACCTTGTGCTGCCCTACTTGTATTTCTGGTACTGTGCCAATTATTTTCAGTTGCTGTCAGGCTGCAAGGAGCTGTAGCTCAGGAGCTGAGGATATGTAGGAGCAGGAGGAAGGGTTATAATTGATTGGTTTAATGCACTTAAGTACTGTTGCTGTGAGCAAAGATAGCATATTTTAATCAGATAGCTTCCTGTTTGCACTTCATTGAACTGTGGGGTGTATATATAGTTGTGTGTTTGTGTACATATAATTTTGAATGTTTGCAATTCATAATCATCAGTGGAATCCTTGTTCTGTTGTGCACGTTCCATACCCATTAATCTTTGTAGCTGACAAAATCAACAATTCTGCTATCTGACTAGGAGTATCTTGTTTGTGTATTGCACTGAATATCAAACTCACAGTCTTTTGTTATGAATGCTGTGTCTGTACGTAATTCTAATGAGCTACTTTAGTGGCAGTCAGTTTATCTTTTAATTTGAAATGCATTTATTTTTTTCTAATTTTCCCACATTTTTTCTAAAATAAATATTCAGTTCACTTTGTGGAGGTCTAATAACTGTTCAGATAATTTCTAGAGTGGAGGTTTTTCATTTTAACTATAATATGCTAATTTTTCTCTGAAAGGTAACCCCGAGGCTCTGAATTTCCTTGTAATGTGGGTAGAATATGACTCCTATCTGGATGGTGTTCTCATGTCTATGTCTAGTTAAATTATTTGGGATTCCAAGTGCCCTATATCTTTTTATTTTTAGGGGTGTTGTTAAACTTAGTATAACTTAATTTCATTAAGCTTTTTTTCCTTTTTCTAACGGAATAGTTGCATGAAATACTCTCACTTTCTTCCATTAATCTTTCTCATTTGGCCAACGTATAGCAATCTACCTAATACCTGTGAAGACACTACTGAAGTTTCTGACTTCTTGGTTAGATCATGGCTATGCAGCAGTATTTCTTAAATAATTTGAGAAGCAGGTTTGTAATTCATAGATATTCATCTGACACTAAGTATAGAAATAAGCAAAACTTTCCAGCACTCTTACTGTACTGTACCAACCCTCTTTGTTTCATGAAATTCGTAGTGACGTTTATGTAAGACTATGCAAGGGGTGAATTATTTTCAAATTACATTACATTAGCAAATAAATAGATTCCCAGCTGCTTTTTTGAAATTGCTTACGTAATAAAACCAAAAGAAATAGAACGTTGGTTAGGGCTCATCATTACTCTTTGGACCTTCAACTAGGGCAATGTAGAAAAAATCACAAAAATATCAAAATTTAACTTTTTGCTTCTTTCATAGGAACCCACAAAGTTGGTTTTTCACAAGAATGCTGAACGCAATTCTTCTTGGTTTCATTAAATAAAAGGTTTAAATCTGAAGTAAGCGAACGGGGGAGGGGGGGATTTCAAATCAATGCTGATTTGATATTACACAAGCAATGGCTTCTGTAGCTTAGAGAACCCAGCCATCTCCACTGATAAGACTCAGTGTTTACACTGCTCTTGTCTCCTTTATATAAGAACTCCACCTTTAAGGCTCACATGTTTTCTAAGCACAATTAATGTTGTGAATCCATTGATGAGTTTCAGGCTGACACATGAGGCTACTGATAAACTTCCATTTCTCAAGTGCCTGTTTTCAGGAGGGAAGTCTCAATCACAGCAAAGATTCCAAATCATTCATTACAGAGAAGACGCTCCAGCCTCTTACTGATCTTGCTTCTTTAAGTTACTTTTCTCTGTAAATTCCACGATCTTAAATTGATTTTCATGTCATTTCCACTAAGTAAGTAGTGGTTGATACATAATCAACCATTCCAAATCTTTGACTAGGACATGGAATAGGTGGGGGCTAATGGATTAATTTTAAAAATTGTATTTTTGAAGTACAAATATAAATTTATTTTGGGATCCGAATAAGGGCCTTTTATTTGTATAAGAGCTTTTCCGTTGCTCTTTCAGCTGTAAACTGAAGTAGAAGCTCTTAAGTAATGTATCACAGTAGTACTCACTACAAAGTCGCAAACACTACAGTAGCTCAGATTTCTAGATGGGAAGTTGGCATAATTTCCAAATGATCATTTACTGCTTCCAGAAAATTTTATAACATTGTAACGCTTAAATTGATTTTTGTCAGCTGGATTAAACAATTACTGGCAGATAGAAGTATTAGTGATAACCCCCAGCAAATTACTAGTTCCACTGAAGATAATTCTTGTGTGGTGTTTTTGTTTCTTTTTAATAAAGGGTTTTTAATTGTTCACCTAGCCCTTAGCCCATCTTTTCTGTCTTCCCTTCTTTCATTAGTGAGAAGGTCAAGGATTGAATTGTAAATTTAACAAAAATCTTAAGGGCTTTGTTGGTACATTTAAGAAATTATAGAGGCCTAGCACATAGCCTGCTTTTATTGGAGAAACTCAGTCCAAAAGATGATCAGATGAATATTGCAATAGTGCTTGGCTCAGACAGCTACATTGTCAGCCAAAAAAAATGCACTTTGCTCAGTATGAATGCAACATTAAAGTCAGAGCTGCTGATTTTTCCTTCTTATTTAGGGAAGGGGGGTTCACCTATGATTTCAGATTAATCTTCTATCTATAGCTATGGCATTATATTGTTAAATCTTTTGTGTGCACATTGTCCTGGAGATTTGTCCTAGCAAGCAAAGTAGGTTTGCAACATAGCAAGATTTTTGATAAAAGCAGCAAAGAATCCTGTGGCACCTTATAGACTAACAGACGTTTTGGAGCATGAGCTTTCGTGGGCGAATACCCTTTTCATCGGATGCACGTAGAGGAAATTTCCAGGGGCAGGTATATATATGCAAGCAAGAAGCAGGCTGGAGATAGCGAGGTTAGTTCAATCAGGGAGGATGAGGCCCTGTTCTAGCAGTTGAGGTGTGAAACCCAAGGGAGGAGAAACTGGTTTTGTAGTTGGCAAGCCATTCACAGTCTTTGTTTAATCCTGAGCTGATGGTGTCAAATTTGCAGATGAACTGAAGCTCAGCAGTTTCTCTTTGAAGTCTGGTCCTGAAGTCTTTTTGCTGCAGGATGGCCACCTTAAGATCTACTATTGTGTGGCCAGGGAGGTTGAAGTGTTCTCCTACAGGTTTTTGTATATTGCCATTCCTAATATCTGATTTGTGTCCATTTATCCTTTTCCGTAGTTTGGTCGATGTACATAGCAGAGGGGCATTGCTGGCATATGATGGCGTATATTACATTGGTGGATGTGCAGGTGAATGAACCGTTGGTGTGGCTGATCTGGTTAGGTCCTGTGATGGTGTCGCTGGTGTAGATATGTGGGCAGAGTTGGCATCGAGGTTTGTTGCGTGGATTGGTTCCTGAACTAGAGTTACTGTGGTGCGGTGTGCAGTTACTGGTGAGAATATGTTTCAGGTTGGCAGGTTGTCTGTGGACGAGGACTGGCCTGCCACCCAAGGCCTGTGAAAGTGTGGGATCATTGTCCAGGATGGGTTGTAGATCCCTGATGATGCGTTGGAGGGTTTTTAGCTGAGGACCGTATGTGATGGCCAGTGGAGTCTTGTTGGTTTCTTTCTTGGGTTTGTCTTGCAGTAGGAGGCTTCTGGGTACACGTCTGGCTCTGTTGATCTGTTTCCTTATTTCCTCGTGCGGGTATTGTAGTTTTGAGTATGCTTGGTGGAGATTTTGTAGGTGTTGGTCTCTGTCTGAGGGGTTAGAGCAGATGCGGTTGTACCTCAGTGCTTGGCTGTAGACAATGGATCGTGTGGTGTGCCTGGGATGGAAGCTGGAGGCATGAAGGTAGGCATAGCGGTCGGTAGGTTTTCGGTATGAGGTGGTGTTAATGTGACCATCACTTATTTGCACCGTGGTGTCTAAGAAATGGACCTCCCTTGTAGATTGGTCCAGGCTGAGGTTGATGGTGGGGTGAAAGCTGTTGAAATTGTGGTGGAATTTTTCCAGAGTCTCCTTCCCATGGGTCCAGATGATGAAGATGTCATCAATATAGCGTAGGTAGAGAAAGGGCGTGAGTGGACGAGAGCTGAGGAAGCGTTGTTCGATGTCGGCCATAAAAATATTGGCATATTGTGGGGCCATGTGGGTGCCCATAGAGGTGCCACTGATCTGGAGATATATATTGTCATCAAATTTGAAATAGTTGTGTGTGAGGATATAGGCACAGAGCTCAGCAACCGGTTGTGCTGTGGCATCATCAGGGATACTGTTCCTGACAGCTTGTATTCCATCTATGTGTGGGATGTTTGTGTAGAGAGCCTCTACATCCATTGTGACTAGGATGGTGTTTTCTGGAAGGTCACCAATGCATTGTAGTTTCCTTAGGAAATCACTGGTGTCACGGAGATAGCTGGGAGTGCTGGTGGCATAGGGTCTGAGTAGAGAGTGCATATATCCAGACAGTCCTTCACTGAGATTGCCAATGCCCGAGATGATGGGGTGTCCAGGATTTCCGGGTTTGTGGATCTTGAGTAGTAGAGAGAATAACCCTGGTCGGGGATCTAAGGGTATGTTGATTTGTTCCAGTGTTAGTGTAGGGAGTGTCCTGAGTAGATGGTGCAGTTTCTCAGTGTATTCCTCAGTGGGATCTGAGGGAAGTGGCCTGTAGAATTTGGTATTGGAGAGTTGTCTGGTGGCCTCCTTTTGGTAGTCAGACCTGTTCATGATGACAACAGCACCTCCTTTATCAGCCTCTTTGTTTATAATGTCATGGTGGTTTCTGAGACTGTGGATGGCATTGTGTTCTGCACGACTTAGGTTATGAGGCAAGCGATGTTGTTTTTCCACAATTTCTGCCTGTGCACATCGGCGGAAGCATTCAATGTATAGGTTCAGACTGTCATTTCGACTCTCAGGAGGAGTCCATGTGGAGTTCTTCTTCTTGTGCTATTGGTGGGAGGGTAACTGTGCATCAGTGCGCTGTTCAGTGTTATCCTGAAAATATTCTTTGAGTCGGAGACGGCGAAAGTAGGCTTCCAGATTGCCGCAGAACTGTATCATGTTGGTAGGGGTGGCAGGGCAGAAAGAGTCCCCGAGATAGGACAGACTTTTCTTCTGGGCTGAGTGTGTGGTTGGATAGGTTGACGATATTGCTGGGTGGGTTAGGGGTACCACGGTTGTGGTCTCATGTGGCAGGTAGGAGTTTAAACAGCTTACAGTCCTTTTTCCTTTGTAGAGAGGTGAAGTGAGTAATGTAGGTCTCCTGTCTGATTTTAGTGAAGTCCGTTTGTATGGAAGTTTGGTTATTAATGAGAGTCTCCAGGTTGGAGAGCTCTTTTTTGATGTTTTCCTGTTTGCTGTATAGGATGCTGATCAGGTGGTTCCTCAGTTTCTTTGATAGAGTATGGCATAATCTCTCACTGTGGTCTGTGTAGTATGTAGATAGCAGTGGATTTTTTACCGTTAGTCCATTTGGTATGATGTCCATCCGTTTGCATTTGGAAAGGAAGATGATATCTGTCTGTATTTGTGCAAGTTTCTTCATGAGGTTGATGGATTTCCAAGATTTTTGATGTAAATTATATTTGTTGAGTGATCAGAATTTTTTTCCCTTGGGTGGAGGGGAGAAGAGTGGGTGCAGGGCACCAATCTAGGTGTCTTCCAATATCTCCTGAATGCCTTAGTCATGTCTTGCCTTGCGCAGTGCAAAGCCACCTTTTCCCCATTCCAGAACCTTTCTAGTGCATTCCTCTAGCTGAGAAACTGGAGAGGGCCAAAATAAAATTGATAAATGGAGCCCTTATGAGTGAGCAGGTCTGTAATGCCCTCATCTGTAGCAGTCTCTTGAGTCAGGAATACTGCCTCTCCCCTCAGTCACAGCTTTCACTGATAAGGAGCAGTTCATCTTCAAGTAGTGTCCCTGTGGGGGCTCCACATCAGGATATGAGCACACTCAAGTGTTCTTGATCAGAGATTTTTCTCAGCTGTGTCTTTGGGTCTGCATCTGCACCCTAAACACCTTTGAGTAGCAGCCGTGTTAGTCTGTATCTACAAAAAGAACAGGAATACTTGTGGCACCTTACATACTAACACATTTATTTGAGCATAAGCTTTCGTGGGCTACAGCCCACTTCATCAGATGTACGCAGTGGAAAATACTGTCCCATTCCCCCGATCTGAGCCTTTGTTGTTTTCTCAGGCCTTGATCCACAGCCTCGAGTATGAGTTATGCCCGAGGCCCCAGGCTTCAATACAAGAACTAGGGGTCACCAAATGAAATTAATAGGCAGCAGGTTTAAAACAAATAAAAGGAAGTTCTTCTTAACGCAGCGCACAGTCAACCTGTGGAGCTCCTTACCTAAGGAGGTTGTGAAGGCTAAAACTATAACAGCGTTTTAAAGAGAACTGGATAAATTGATGGAGATTAAGTCCATTAATGGCTATAGCCAGGATAGGGTAAGGAATGGTGTCCCGAGACTGTCAGAGGGTGGAGATAAATGGCAGGAGAGAGATCACTTGATCATTACCTGTTAGATTCACTCCCTCTGGGGCACCTGGCATTGTCCACTGTTGGTAGACAGGATACTGAGCTAGATGGACCTTTGGTCTGACCCAGTACAGTCGTTCTTATGTTGTTCTTATGTTCTTAATCCCTGTCAGACCTACCACAGGTCTTTCCCCCACAGCAATGGACATTCAGGCTGCCTTCAGGAAACCCATATTCCCTCCAAATGCAAGATCTGCTCATAATTTAAGAGCAAATATAAGAAATTCAAGGAGGTCAAACTTCAACTCCTATTCATGGAAGGTCTCTGGTGACCAGGGGTCCAAGAAACTCTCCCCTCCATCAGAACAGCCTCACTTGCCTTCTTCAGCAAGCAAAGACTACAGGGCCCTTATGGTACTACCCAACCCCTAAAAGAAAAAAGACCCCACTGCCCACAACGGCTCAAGAGAAAGGGAAAGTCACTCCTGTAGTCTGGATCTCAGGAAACCTCACATCCCAGTAAAGGTGCAGCTGATGCTTCTATTCCTTTTGGTACTGACACTGCACTTACAAGAAGCTGTGTACCAAGAAGTCATCTAGAGCAATGCTGTCTTCGGCACCAGACTCAGTGCCCTCAAATCATAGAGATTCTAGAACCGACAGCCATCAGGTAACAACCCAGCATTGGCAAGGAATTGATTAGGTGATATGTCGAGATGATCCCAACAGGTGAGCAACTCCCCATGATGCAAAGGAAGTGGAAAAACCCCAAATCCCTGCCAGTCTGACCTGGGAGGAAATTCCTTCCCAACCCCCACCTCTGTTTGATCATTTTGACCCTGAGCACGTGACCAATATATACCAGTCAGGCAGCTAGAATGAGATGTTTTCTGTGTAGCATGTCAGAACACTGGTCAGTCCTGTCTGGTGTCCTGTCTCTAGCTGTGGCCAGTCTCTGATGCTTCAGAAGAAGAGGTAAAAAAATAAAAATCCATATTGTAGCCAGTTGTGCATCAGAAGGGGGGAAATCCTTTATGACCCCTGAAGGAGACCAGTTGAAACCATGAAACATAAGATTTGAGTATAGTCATTATGGAATTAAATAACGCAGGCTATTGACAGTATTTTTCACCGGTAGGTTACAGACTAGTGCTATCTGTTTTTTTCACAAGGATGTGCAGAAATATTGCCACGCTGCAAAAATACATGCCCCTCATTCTACCTGGATGCTCCTTCAGTCCCATTTGTGGCTGCACATACTCAGAAGGAGTTCCGTAGAGTTCCCTCGTATGAAGGTACAGAAACCTTAATGTAAGATGTTAAGAATGGCCATACTGGGTCAGACCAATGGTCTATCCAGCCCAATGTTCTGTCTTCCAATAGTGGCTGGTGCCAGATGCTTCAGAAGGAATGAACAGAACAGGGAAATTAGTAAGTGATCCATCCCCCTGTCCCAGTTTGGGACCCCAGAGCGTGGGATTGTGTCCCTGACCATCTTGACTCATAGCTATTGATGTATCTTCCATGACTTTATCTAATTCTTTTTTGAACGCAGTTATACTTTTGGCCTTCACAACGTGCCCTGGCAACAAGTTCCACAGGCTGACTGTGTGCTGTGTGAAGAAATACTTCCTTATGTTTGTTTTAAGTGTGCTGTCTATTAATTTCATTGTGCGACCCCTGGTTCTTGTGTTACGTGAAGGGGGTAGAGAACACTTCCTTATTCACTTTCTCCGTGGTCATGATTTTATAGACCTCTATCATATCTCCCCTTAATTTTCTTTTTTCTAAGATGAACAGTCCCAGTCTTTTTAATCTCTCCTCATATGAAAACTATTCCATACTACTAATCATATTTGTTGCCCTTCTCTGTACTTTTTCCAATTATAATGTAATGTTTTGAGATGGGGAGACCAGGCCTGCATGCAGTATTCAAGGTGTGGATGGATTTATGTAGTGGCATTATATTTTCTGTCTTATTAGCTATCCCTTTCCTAATGGTTCAGAACATTCTGTAAGCTTTTTTGACTGCTGCTGCACCCAGAGGTATTTTAAGAGAACTATCAACAATGACTCCAAGATCTCTATCTTGAGTGGTAACAGCTAATTTGGACCCCATAATTTTCTATGTATCCTTGGGATTATGTTTTCCAATGTGCATTACTTCCACTGTATAGTACCTAGAAAAGGACGCAGGTTCTAGGATGCTGTTGCTTCATGGCATTTTCCAGTTTCGTTGGTCACTTGTGCTTATTTAGGTAGAGTGTGGTAGGAAACAGATAAAAAGTAATGAACTTCACTTTTTCATTGGAGATTCAGAATGTGGCACTAAAAAAATTTTCAGTAATTTAATAAAAACTGGATATAGAACAAAATTATTATTCTAATTTTCTCTCCTATAAATTCCAAACCTTAAAAATCTTGCATAAACCCTGGTGATAGTGCTTTACAAACAGTTAAAAATGAGCTCTGATCATAAGAAAATGCAATTACTTTTATCACTGTACTACAGTATTTATACTAGTACAGTGTGTCAAGTAGGGTATTATACAGTGCTTAGCACAATGAGATGCTGATCAATGACTAAAGCTCGTAGGTGATACCGTAATATTACTGCTACTGCTATTACTAATACACCTCTACCCTGATATAACGTTGTCCTCAGGAGTCAAAAAATCTTACCGCATTATAGGTGAAACCGTGTTATATTGAACTTGCTTTGATCCTCCAGAGCATGCAACCCCGCTCCCCCCCACCCCGGAACACTGCTTTACTGCATTATATCCAAATTCGTGTTATATCGGATCACGTTATATTGGGGTAGAGGTGTAATAATAATAATAATAAAATGTTGAAAATTTAAACTTCTCTCCTGCAACTGACTTGTTGAAGCAAAGCTTGCATAAAATAATTCATGTAAAGTTAATAAAATAAACTTTAGGTGCCAAAAATTATATTTAAGGATTTGGAGGCTACTTCATTTCTCCCCTTTGGTTTATGGAAAAAATAGAACAGTTATATTAACATCTTAATATTGCTATTTGAAGATATGACAGTGTAAGAATGATCTTCCCTTTATTATTTAATAACCACATGATTTATTTATAAGTATAAATTACAGTAGATATTCAAATATATTCTACACACCCCATCTAGGTTGCCCAATTCAGTTCATGTTGTACCTCATTCTGCATCCCTGTGAGTTAACAATGCACAAAAATGCATTGATACGCTTTAAAACTCAAAGCCATCTTTATTTTGGAAGACCTATATTTTATTCCTGTTTATATGTATATAATCAATACTCTCATCCTGGACTTGCAGCTAAATTTTAAAAAAAAGATGATGTCTTTTGACAGCTGTTGGAGATTGGGGGAAGATAGTAAGACGGATTCGGACAATCCTTTTCTAGGGACTCATTGTTTACAGTTGAAATGACGAGTTGAATGTATAAGGGAGTGTTATGTTTTGGTCTTTTTTTTCCCTTGTATCTCATCCATCTTGGTTATATAAATGTTCAGTCATTAATTACGAGTTTCAAATTAATACACTTCCTGACTGGACTTGGTTGTTTCTGCATGTATCAGTGCTCGACGCAAAGCTTAATATTTTAGCAGAGCTGGTCAACCATGTGATATGGAAATATGTTGTTTATCATCGAGTGCTAATGAAGGAAGGGGGAGCCTTTTGTTACTAATGTATACAGGAAGCATGATTGTGAAGTGAAAATGCCTTCTGAATATTTTAATTACATCTGTTACTTTAAAAAATAGCAGAAAAGCTACTTTATGTTGATAAATGTTAGTCCCAAATACAAATATTTTCCTTTCTTTCATTATTTTAGAGTAAATAAAGATCTGTTTTTGCAATTAAAGTAAGTCTGTTTGGATATAACCTATCTAAAAAGTTTATCTAATGTGATAAAAATAGATTGTAGCTCTTGTCTGTTAGTCTCTTTAAAAAATTGCGTGGTTGATATAACAAGGGTTATTATTTTAATACATATTTTTTAATACTTTGGGTGGTTATGACTGCACAGATTCCCCTTACCCAAAAGGCCAGGGCAGCAGAGAGCAGACTGGGTTTTTTTTGTTTTTTTTTAAACCTACTGCTCTTCATGTGTTTTTGAAGTGGCAAGTGGTTTATTTTGCCCTACGTAGGACTAATGTTCCAATTTATAGTTGAGCAAATTCTTTTAAAGTACTTTTGTGTGTAGAAATCAACTACAGAAACAGAAATCTCAAGATGTGCAGGTAATGAGTTATCCACTGATTCAAGCACTTTACGGTAATTCAGATTAACTGTCAGGATGTGTGATATGGGTGAAGTCACATTGCATTGTTTCATTAGTGCTGTCAGATCAGAGAGCCATGGAACACAATGTAATATGACATGTCTCTCACTTAATTTCTGATGGGATGTCAGAGTCATTTTGGATAATGGCTGTGTGATGTGCATGGACATTGGTAAATGTCTATGTTTATAGTAAACACAGTGGTCCACTGACTTCCTCAAATTATTTGAAATAAACTGCTATTAGTTAAAAGAAGCAAAAGAAATCAACAGTAGCCTCTTGCACTGTATATCTTGATGACAAGTGCATTACACGTTTAAACTAGACTTGTTTAAAAGTTCCATGAAGAACCCCTGTAGGCGGTTTATTAATTTTAAATTATAGAATTAAAAAAGGAATGTGATAAATCTTTCTCCCCACCTCCTTCCCCCACCAATCCATGCTCCATAGGTAGAGCCCTACCAAATTCACAGTGCATTTTAGTCAATTTCATGGTCATGAGATTTTAAAAATCCTAAATTTCATGATTTCAGAGATTTAAATCTGAAATTTCCCAGTGTTGTGACTGTAAGGGTCCTGACACAAAAAGGAGTAATGGTGGGGGCTTGCAAGGTTTTCTAATGGGAGTTGTGGTATTTCTACCCTTACTTCTGCGTTGCTGCTGGCAGTGGCGCTGCCTTCAGAGCTGGGCAACCAGAGAGAGACAGCTGCTGGCTGGGAACCCAGATCACAAGGCAGCACCACCGCCATCAGCAGTGCAGAAGTAAGGATGGCATGATATGGTATTGCTACCCTTACTTCTGTGCTGCTGCCTTCAGAGCTGGGCCGTCAGCCAGCAGCCACCATTCTCCAGCCATCCTGATCTGAAAGCAGCACAAAAGAAAAAGTGCCCTCCCCCCAATATGACCTCTCTACACTAACCTTGAACCACCACCACCACCCCGCAACCCATTTTTGGGTTGGGACCCCCAGTTTCAGAAATGCTGGTTTCCCCTATGAAATCTGTATAGTAAAGGGTAAAAGTACACACAAGACCAGATTTCACAATTCATGATGCGTTTCCCACAGCCATGAATTTGGTAGGGAACAATCCAGCACTTGTTGGGGAATGGATTGGATTATCTAATAGATCTTTTCCATCTCTGATAGTTCTGTGATATGGCACATATTCATGTGATAAATAATTTTATATGACATATTAGGTAATAAATACAATTGATTTCAAAACTAGAAAAGATGCAGGTATAATTTCTTTTATTATTTGAGACCTTGTGACCGGGTTGGGGAAAACCCTGTCCTGTGCAGGATGAGTGTGCTCACTGCTTTTAGGGAAAAAACGGGGGGGGGAGGCAGGGAGAAGGAATACGTATCTTACGTCTACGTCCCTCCCAGCCCAAGTCCATACATGCACCCTTATCAGCAGAGCAGTATGGTCTAGTGCCGGAATCCATAAATTCGCCCTTGTCACTAGGCAGTAAGGCCTAGGGGCCAGTGTCCATCAATCCACCTCTTTTTGCAGGGCAATAAGGCCCAGTGGCACAAGTCAATAACTTCACTCCTTTTTGCAGAGTAGTAAGGTCTAATGGCCACAGTCAGGAAATTTGCCCTTTCTCACAGGGCCATAGGGCCTAGTGGCCCAAGTCAATAATCTAGTCTCTTCTTGCAGAGAAGTAAGGCCCAATGGCCAGAGTCGAAAAATCTGCCCCTGATCGCAGGGCAGCAAGGTCTAGCAGCCAATGTCGGACACAGAGGGAGGGGTTGGGCCCCCCAGCAGAGGGGTCTGGGCTATCCCTCTCCACCAGACCCCAACCCAAGACCCTGGTAGTGGTCATAGCATGGGCCACTGAGTCAGCGGGAAAAGGCTCCTACTGAAATATGCTGACTCAAGGCTTTGGCTCACTCACCGGTCCATTGTCAGATTCCTCTAGACTGCGTCCTGCCATCATCCTTGCTGCCGTGGTCTGGGCCTCCCTGTTACCTCTAGGTTCTCTGGTCTGCCCTTTATCCGAACTCTGCGAGGCCTCCGGGGTTGCCTTGGCGTCCGCTTGAGCTACGGCATCTCCAGCTCCTAAGGTCGCAGGCTTGCGCTGAGCCTTGGCTACTTCAACTAAACATAGCAGAGTGACAGAAGGAATCTAGTATCTCCTCCCCATACAAAAAACAAACAAGAAGTAAGAAACAAGACAAAAAGACAGCATGGTTAGATGGCAGAACTCAATAGATTATTCAGGCCAAACAAATATCCTTCAAAAAATGGAAATCCAGCCATAGTGGAGGAAAAAAATAGAAAGAAACATAAACCATGACAGGTAAATGTCACATGGAAATTAGGAGAGATTTTGTAGCGCAAAGACATAAAAAACAAATCCATTATTAAGAATATCAGAAGTAGTCAGCCTATGAGAGAATCATTGCATCTATTGAACTACTAAGGAATTAAAAGACTAATTGAGGAGGATAAGGATACTGTGGAAAAAATTATTTATTTTTTGGTATCAGTTTTCATTACACCGGATGTTGGAAAGATACCTATCCAGATCTGTTCTTTACTGATTATAAAGATGAGGCATTATCTATCAGAGATTAAAGTATGACGGGTATGTGCTGGAACAAGCTGATAAATTTAAGATTAACAAATCTACAGGACCAGATGCTAATCAACCCAAAGGTCTGAAGGACTTTAAAAATGAAGTAGCGATGTGCAATCTCATTTAAATAAACTGCTGTACCAGTGGGTGAACTATACTTGTGCTCCCATCATCGATAGCACTGCTGAAACTGCACTGGTGGTAGACCAATGGTGGGAGATTTTAAGAAAAATGTCATTGGAGACATAGCCAGGATTCATTTATGTGGATACATTAGAAAATTTAGAGTTATATTAGTTAAGATTAATAGACCCTGAGGATATAAACCAACCATTAGTTTACTGAGGTAAGGAGGAAACTTCCCCAAGGGAGATTGTTCTGTAATTCCTTTTAAGCATCTAATACTGGCCACTGTTGTCATTGACAGCATGTTGAACTAGATGGACCGCTGGAACAATCCAGCATGGCAATTCCTACATTCCTAATTCTTTGCCTGAGACCCAGCACAAAGATAGACCCATGTGAAAACTAAACCAAACAGGTGTGTATCATGCCTCAAATAATATTATAACCTGAGGCGTTCTGAGATGTCTGTTTCTCATGCTAACATTAACTTGCTCATTCGGATTAATCACCACGTCCTCCTGCTCACCCTCTAGTGAAGATGGAATGTAAGACTTATCAGAAACTTAAGTATACAAAGTATTCTCAAATGATCATTGTTCACATTGTGGTTACTCAAGGTGAACAAAACAACCTTGAGTGTCAAAAAGATAAACTAGAGCCATTTCCTATCCAGACAGAATCCATGTAGAACAGGTTGTTCCCTTCATGTCAGAACAACGCTGATAATATTTGGCAGCAGAAGCAAATACACACACATTAATATCTGAGCTTTGATAACAGACAGGCTTTTATTTTGAGTTTTATATGTGGTAGTAATCATTTATCTTTCTCTTTGTTAATCCTAAATAAAGTATTTCTTTCTTGAAATACCTTATTTAGCATAAAATAATAGTTTATTCACTAGTGTTAGAGAACACAGAAAGAAAGAATCATTTCAAATATATTTACTGTCCATAATTTTTTTGCTGGTGTTATTTTCTGTATTTTAATGTCCTACAAGAGTGCACTCTACTTTCAAACAGCAAGCATGTTTTGCCTACTTAAAACCCTTGGTTTTCATCTGTCAAGCTGTCTGGAGTGGCTCACAACCATGATTGCCAACCTCGGGGCAGATTGTCAAGAAGCAGGACATACAACCAATTTGGGGTTTATGTTCTATAAGTAGATTTAACCAACCAAGTACCAAGTATGAACTCCTCAAGCACTGTAACAGCCTTAACATTTAGTCACACACAGTTCCTTTGGAAACTCCTGTCTATCTTGCCACTGGGGCAAACTGGCCTTTGTGATAAATGGTCCATTATGCCAAAAATCACATCAGTATTCAGGTTACTCCCAGTCCCAGAGGACCAATCACTTATCTCAGGTCAAGTGCATCCTAGATCCTGTGGCGTAGCTAGCAGGGTGCAGGGGAAGCAGCCGCTTCCCCTCAGCACATTTTTCAAAAGCAGCACCTGAGCAGGGTGTCTGGGAGCTACTGGAGCTCTGGGTCCGTGCGCAGTGCAGAATGGCTTGGCTCGGCTCGGCTCAGTGGCGGGAGTGGGGAAGCTGCTGTGGTGGCAGCTCAAGACATTCTGGCACTAGGCAGAGTGCCAGCGACTTCGTGGCGTGCAGAGGCTGCAGCAGGGTGCCTGGGTCGGAGTGCGAGAGAAGAAAGTGAGGGACGGGAGGAGGCGCTGCCGCTGCCCAGGCGCAGGTGCTGCTGCTCCAGCTCTCCAGGCGGTGGGGTGCAAAGTGCCCCCTGAGCAGCGCCGCCCGCAGGGGGATGTACCAGCTGCTTTGTGGGTGCAGGGGCCAGCAGCAGCGAGGGCTGCAGCGACCTCTGTGGTGGGTGGGTGAGGGAGCGCGGGGCTCCAGCCTCCTCCCCCTCTCCCCAGCAGCCCTAATGTGTGCACACGGGTGGTGGTGTGCGAGCAGTGAGTCTCCCTCCCAGCCCCTCTCCATGGGCACAGTCAGAGCCGCGCGTTGCAGGACTCCAGTGCAGCGGCCTGCGCCTGGCCAGAAGGGCTGCATGCTGCAACGCAGGGCAAACGCACCCCACACGGCTGTTGCGGGAAGCCTGGCCACAAACAGGAGATTGGCTGCAGTTGCCTCCCTCTCCTCCCCATTTCTGCTCTTCCGCCAGCACTGGTCAGCCGGAGCGCAGGCACCTCAAAGTAAAGACGCGCTTTGGTGTTGTTTGCCGCCCTTGTAAACGGGTGGCATGTGGGACGTTGCATTTTGCCCCTGGCAAGCGGGCGGGGCTTGGTCTCCATTCCCCGTGGGGAGCCGGCTCCTAGGTCACGCCGGACTCAGCGGGAATCAGCAGGAGCTGGGCGCCCTGGTGTTGTAGGGGAGAAGGTAGCTCATCAGGGGCACCTGGTCAGCCAGGTAAGCACGGACCCAATGAGCGGGGTGTCGGGGGAGGGGGGCCGGGGCAAAGCATGGCCGCAGAAAAAGAACACTTGTAGCTAATCCTCTAATAAACTAACTAGAGGTTTATTAACTAGGAAAAAGAAATGAGTTATTTACATGCTTAACACAGGCAAATATATACACAGACACATAAGATATAGTCTTAGGTTCCAAAAGATTATAGTAGCTGCTATAATATACAAGCTTTATATGTCTTTTAGGGCTAACGCAAGCTAACAGCTGGAGAGCTCTTGCATATACTTAGAAATCTTCGCCCTTCCACATTCAAACAGCACAGGAATAACAATTTCTCCTTAACAGGGATTTTTATTTCCTTCCCTCAGCATTCAACTGTGATGGGATGAGGGCTTGTGCATGTACTCTCTTCAGTGTGTGGGGGAAGGAAACAACAAAGCCTTTTTTGTCCACTGTTGTTCCACAATGGCTTGTCTGGTATCTATCGGTCGTCTTTTGCTGGGGAGGAGATAACAATACCTCTTGTGGTAAAACTAGTATTTCACACCTATTAATTCTTTTCCCCTGACTGGGGGGTTTTTACAGTCTTAGCAAACATTTTTGTAGTTACAGAGCAAACACTTAAATATTCCCTTATAACATGGGATACAGACATTATAAGGAAGATTAATACATGTGAGGTCCTGCAAGTATTTCATAGTCTAGACATTATTTTAACAGTATTACAGGTGAGGTAGACTGGTTTCCAGCTATTTGTCAGTGTTCAGTGAGGCCCGCGGGAGTTAGCATGAGCTGGCACCTGCTGTACCAGCATCACATCACCAATAGAACCCAAGAGTTTTATTATATTAGAGATTCAGTATGCCAGTACTTTTTAGCTACCAGGCATTTTTTCACTTAAATGAGCCATTAGAGTGAGGGAGTTATTGTTTTTTCTTGTAGGTCACTTACACTAGAAATAGCATTTAATAGCAAAAATTTAATTAAGACCAGCATGAGAAAAAAATAACCCTAGTTTTCAGAGAGAGAGAATTTATTGAGCAGTATTTAGACAGGAGTTAATTACAGAGGCTGTTTGTGATTTGGAAGTAGCCCAAAGAAAATTATTTTTTTAGTTTGTGAAGAAACATGAATGAATATAGATAATTCCATGGATATGGCAACATAGGAATCCAACTGCATTAGGCAGAGACCAATTAAATATCCCTTAAGTAGTTAACCAAAATTCTGTTGTCCCAGCCACACAGGAAGCAGGACAAGATTTCAGTAGGTGTGGTTTAACTAGGCCACAGCTTTATTCACTAAAAATATATGTGAATACCCGACAATACGTCATAAGGTGCAAGTCATCATTCTTTCCTTAATTGTTTCCCCCTCTTTGGGAAGGCTTCCATCAACTCTCCCAACCTGTCCCAGGCTGTTGCTGGGATCCTGTCACCCTCCACCCCCCTTTGAAATTTAAGGGAGAGGCTGGAAAAACAAGGGGACTGTCTCCCCTCTGAACCAGACATCAAGAGCCTCAATTCCAGCCTCCCCATCTGCGTTAGCAGATGCATTTCCCCTAAGTCCCCTTCCAACTCCTGTTTGTCAGGGAACCATATCTCCTCCTGCAATGACTATCTGCCCTGGACACCTGACGCAGAATGCTACCAGCTACCTACTATGTTGCAAAAGCTTGACATAACCTTCTTTCTTATCCCAATGGGTCCCTGACATGGAGTAAGCAAAAATAACCCACCCCCTCTTGGGCAAACTGTCAGTAAGCAAACAATTCCTTCTCCGCCCCAAAAGGAAAAAAGGCAACTAGCACAATGCCTTCAGCGATCATACAAACCTAGTCCTACTCTGATCCCGTGGATGGAAGGATGGGTGCTGCTGATCCATGACTGATGAGAGAGGGGCTTCCTTCTGAGATGCACCAGGTGTAAATGCCCACACCTTTCCAGTGGTGCTCATGGTGGATCAGTGCCCAAAAGTCTGGCCACTTCCTGTTCGCTCCTTTGGTTCCACTCAGGTAAGTCCCCTTTTCCCCTCCCTTATAACCCAACTGTAGTCAGGACCCTTAAAGGAGCCCCCACCCATGCACTTCCTGCCAGCCAAAGACCCACTGCAGTCAGTTGCAGTGAGAATTTTCTAGCTTGTAAGAATCTTTGATGGTGATTGGGCTTGGCGCTGATCTAGAAAGCTTTCAGACCATGCAAAAGTCCTGTGCTCTTGGGAGCCCGTCCTTGAAGTGAAGCAGTAGAAAAGGACTGACATGGGGAATGGCAAGCCTCAAATGCCCTGTTCTCTGAGTCCATCCCCAGGATCTTCTTTAATATAATGTTTTGTAACTCTGGGTGCCAACTGATCCAGGCAATAGTCAGTTTATGCTATCTTTATGTGCCCGTTGAGTTTGAATATTTTCAACTCTAAATGGTTTTTTAAATATTCATTCTCCATCATTAAACAAGATCCCCTCAAGAGTAGTATGTTCCATGTGTACATATATGTATGTTAATATAAAATAACCATACATTTAAATTTTTGTTTTATGTTCCTTTTCTGCACCTAATGCCTCCATTTTCCCACCTCAGCCTGTCTAAACGAAATTGTTGAAAAGTGATTTGTAGTTTTAAATAATTTTCCAGATACCGCGTATGTGGAGTTCAAATGAAACTGGAAAATGAAAAGGCCTATGGGCAGACTGATTACTTACTATTCAAAGAATGTCTTGACTTTTGCACTGTTATCAATACTGGGGGAGGGAGTGAAAGGGGGAAGGGAGAAATACTTATAGGTCCTGATTCAACAAAGCACTTAACCAAGTGCTTTAAGTTAAAATATCTGCATAAGACCCTCCCTGTTCAGCAGGTTATTTAAACATATTTTTTGCTGAATAGTGATAGACTTATTCATTTGCTTTTCTGAATCATGTTGCCATGGTGAGGAAGATAACTTGTTAGTATGACACAGAGACTCTCGCATGCCATCTCAGCAACATATGGTGAAAACATATTTTTGTAAGAATTTTATTTTACTTCATTTAGACAGGTTTACAGTATTATTCTAAAATGTATTTGTAGATGCAATATCCAGGAATGCCTTTTTAAAAATATAAATAACTGCAGTTACTAGTTTTTAAAAACAAACTTCTACTTAATAAAAATAACTATGAAAGCTAAGGCAGTTTATGCAGTCTTGTACTTTTTTATTTTGTATGTATGACTAACAAAACATTTAGATTATCTTAAGTTTTGGTAAAGTCTCATAACATAGTAGAATTGGTTGAACTCTTGACTAACTAAAATGCATACAACAATTGTGCTATAGAGTAGATCATATGTTCCTCATGGGTGGTGTGCAATAGTGAGGCAAGAGGAAGAAAGGCTAACAACATACCTAGTTCCTGGCAGTTGTGCACAAATATGCAAGAAAACTGTAAACTTGTTGGGAAGATGCCCATAAACCGGAATAAATCAGATTTGTTTTGAACAGATTGCATTCCAAGTGGCAAACCAAACATAAAGAATTTCTCAGCAAATTCAGGAAGAGTGGGATGCAGCAGTTGCTTATTTATTTTCATTATTTGTTTTATCGTAGCATCTATGAGCCCGTGGTGGTTCATAGGCAGCAATGACTTCTAGTTAGTTTTTGGGTGCATCATTTTTCCATTACTAAATAAACTGTTTGATCAGAACAGATATCATGAACACAATGCTATCATAAACTGCCCTTTCAGACCATTGTGTTGCTTTATCCATACTAGCTTTCATGTTGGTAAGTTTCTGAAGATATTTCCTCACCTGTAGTTTCCAGAGAAGCTACAGTCCCTTGTACTGAAGACAAAGCTTTCTGCCGCTGGAGGAAAGGATAGGGGTATAGGAAATAGGTGCTAGTCTGATTAAGAAGGAACGTTTAGTTTCTCTGTAGTTTAAATTAATATTTTTCTATTGAAAACTTAGTTAAATGATGTATAGTTAGACATTTTTGTGGGTGACTAATCTAATTTATTGAACAGACCATGGGAGTAGTCATAAAAAGCATTCATTCTGAACATAAACCCAGATGCTCCTCTTCTGCTAACCATTCTCCATATGTTCTGCAAGTAAATAATCGAAAAAAGTTGAGGAAAGAAAAGAAGCAGGCAAATAAATTCTGCAGTGTTACAATTGTACCCATATGGTTTGATGATATAGTTTTTCTTTTTTTTTTTTTTAAATGACTCTATGTTCCATGGACCTAAGAACACTTAGAAAGATGCAGCAGGAAAAAATAAATAAAAGCAGTGTTAAATATCTTACCAGAAAAATGAACTAGTGGAATAAAGAGAAAATTATTTGTACTCACAAGATTTTTGTTTTAGAGATAAGAGAGAGCTATCAGGTCATCCAGTCCAGTGGTTCTCAACGAGGGGCATGTGTACCTCTGGAGGTACCCAGAGTGTACATCAAGTCATCTAGATATTTGCTTGATTTTGCAATAGGCTACGTAAAAGCACTAGCGAAGTCAGTACGAGCTAAAATTTCATACAGACAATTACTTGTTTATGCTGCTCTATATATTGAAATGTAAGTACAGAGGGATAGCTCAGTGGTTTGAGCATTGGCCTGTGAAACCCAGGGTTGTGAGTTCAATCCTTGAGGGGGCCATTTGGGGATTGGTCCTGCTTTGAGCAGGGAGTTGGACTAAATGATCTCCTGAGGTCCCTTCCAACCCTAATAATCTATGATTCTACAGTGTTTATATTCCAATTGATCTATTTTAGAATTATATGGTAAAAATGAGAAAGTGAGCAATTTTCAGTAATGATGTGCTCTGACACTTTTGTATTTTTATGTCTGATTTGTAAGGAAGTAGCTTTTAAACGAGGAGTAAGCAAGACAAAAGGGGTACAGTAGTCTGGAAAGGTTGAGAGCCACTGATTTGGTACATTTCTGCCATGGCAGGATTGTTTCCTACAGGATTCTGTATTTACCAATTATTTTTCCACTCTAGATTTATTGTTTTATTTAGTTTCAATAACAAATAGTAACAAAAGTAATGAAAAATTGCTTTGGTGTACTACAGTATATTAATTAGAGTCAAGTGTCCTTTGCTACCAATTGATCTTGGAAGCTGAGCCCTATAGCTTCAGTGGCACCACTCAAGTCTTTCCAATGTTCACCATGTGTGGTCTTTTGCACAAGACTGATGATCTGAAGGATTTGCTGATCCCCTGAGACAGCTTCTTTTTCTGAGTCATTTGCCTCATCCATTAGTTTAGTAGTTCAGAGACCACAAGTGCCAAAATATCCTCCATCTGACAAGCTCATCTTCTGTTTTGAACTCATTGTCTGTGTCAAACAATATATTGAACCTGTCATCCTGACATGTTCTGGAGAAACTGGGGCATTATAGATGGTCTTCATGGAATATGATTCAGAATCTGATCTGGTCTAATCTGAGAAGACCTTAAATACTCCTTTTGTGAAGCAATTAACCATTGTGCTAATGGAAACTGTAACCCAGGATTCATGAACAAGATAAAATGCCATCCAGCTTGGTTATTTCCTGAACAGTATTCAGTGCATGGTGTTTACTATCTGCATCAGATGACTAGTAATCACCCTTGAAACTATATGAACGCTGAATCTGAGGTAGCTGATAGAAATTGTGTTTTGCACAAGGACCACCAACTTGATATTGGTCACTATGACAGATGCTATGGAATCTTTGAGTGCTCAGAGACTATTGTGTTAATGTTACTAATGTGTATTTACATGGGCTTGCTAGTGATTGTATTCCTGGCTAAATGAGTGAGCTAAAGCAGCGTTTCTCAACCTTTTTCTTTCTGAGGCCCCCCAACATTTTATAAAAATTCCATGGTCCACCTGTATCACAGCCAGTTTTTCTGCATGTAAAAGCCTGGACCAGCATTAGGGAGTAGCAAGCAGGACAACTGCCTGGGGCCCCACACTACAAAGGCTCCACAGAGCTAAGTTGCTTAGGCTTAGGCTTCAGCCCCAGATGACAGGGCTTGGGGCTCCGGACTTCAGCCCCACATAGTGAGGCTTTGGCTTTCTGCCGTGCGCCACACTGCATCTAACATTGGTCCTGCTTGGTGGACCCCCTGAAACCTGCTTACAACCCCTCAGGGGCCTCCGGACCCTTGGTTGAGAACCACTGAGCTAAAGAATGCTTCCTGCAGGGACTAAAGTCAGTTGGGTGGGGAGGGGTGTAAATTAATGCAAATCCCCAGTGCTGAAACAATGTAACAAGCCTTTTGAAGTTTCACTCTCTGGGGAAACAGCACACAGATTGGTCTGACGTGGTTCAAACACCTAAGATTACAAACTATATAAAATAATAGCCGTGACCGGTGGTTCACTCAGACCATTTGAGAACTGACGGGCATGAGACTGTGACCAAAAGCACCAAGTTCCTGTGGGAGGACCTGAAGTATTTTAGACTTGCTGTGGTTTCCAGGTTGAGGATGGGTTTTCTCTTTAGTGCTTTTGTTTTGAATAGATCGTTCTTTGCTTTGTGAAAGCTGGCTCCACAAGTCCAAACCCTCCTCCACGTGGTGGGATGGTGGAAACGGGGCAAATAGAGGATTGCGTTGTAGGTTGATGTATGGTTGGTGAGCTATTCTGTCTGGGCTGCTATGGTAGCCATGAAAGCCTACAAAGCTCAATTCAAAAATAACCAGGCTAACAGAGATCTGGCCGAGCAGACCAGGCTCGTTAGCCTGGCAATTTTGCAACTGGTCTAAGAGATGATCACTCCGAAAACAACCCTGCAGCTAACAAGTCCTTCAGTTGTCTCAGCTTTACGCTGCCACTGAAAGCAGTCTGGCTGGCCAAGAGAGTGTGTGAATCAGTGCAACATTGCTCAACCATTTTAAACAAATTCCCAGGCAGTCTTCAACAATCCAATAAGTCCTGCAGTGATGGGGCAATGTGAAAGTGACAAGCATTTGTCCATTGTTGGGAATCATAGTTGTGAACCTACACATGGGCAGGTGAAGACTTTTGTCACTCTGTGTTGACTTGGGGTGAAACTGTAGTTTGGTGATGCTTTCGTGCTCAGCAGACCACTGTTGACATGATTTTCATGATCAAATATTATGAATAGCATCAACCTTTCCACTTTGTGTTTCTAGATCTAACCAAAGCTTTCAACACAGTCAACTGCACTGCCTCTGGAAATTGCTCACTAAATTTGGATGTCCAGTCAAATTATTAACATTGTTCAGCAATTCCACAAAGGCATGGTTGGAAGAGTTAGTGTTGATAGTGATCTAACAGACTCATTTCCTACCACAAGTGGAGTGAAGCATGGATGTGTCCTTGCTCTTAGCCTTTTTGATCTATCTTTTGCTGCAGTGTTAGAGGAAGCTCTCCATGGCTCTTCAAATAGCATCTTTATATGCTTTTGCACTGGCGAGCTTTTAATCTCTCTCATATACGTGCAAATGCCAAGGTGATCAAAGTGTTGATCCAGGAACTGCTCTAGGCCAATGATTGCTACTTGATGACACGCTCTAAAGCTGCACTACAAGATCTTAAAATTAGCAAAGAGTCCTGTGGCACCTTATAGACTAAAAGACGTATTGGAGCATGAGCTTTCGTGGGTGAATACCCACTTCATCAGATGCATGTAGTGGCTTGTAAATTACAAACTGCTTTGCTGCTGTGCCTTGTATCTTTAGTCTTAGCGCTAGTCGAATGAAAACTTAGACTATGTACCTGTCAGCTCCTCATCACCTTTGCCAAAATCTGCACAAGACGAATATTTCTGACTCAGTCTTTGAGTAATTATCAGTTGACTGCATTGCATGGTACCACACCATAAGGGTGGGTATCCATGACTTTGAGAAGAACTGCATTGTGCATCTGGAAACACAGCATCAGGTACAGAAATAACATGCAGCTCTGTCAGCACAACCAGGCAAATGGCTTTGTGGTTAGTGTGGTAGACATTATTCCTCCTGAATTGGTCTATGGAGCCATGGGAAGACCCATTCATACAAACTGAGATTGTTGATATCTCCTTTGAACTTGGAGTGACTAGTATTATATGAAAGTTGGATGGTTTCTTGTTCACCTTGCCAGTGCCTCTGAGAAAATAGAACTGTAGGTACTGAACTGAAGTCATACCTGCTGAGCACTCAAGTGAATTCCAGGGATCTGCAGCCTCAGGCCTCAGTCTGGAGGGAAACAATTACAGGATTCTGCCCAAAGAAAGGTGGTTGCTGAAGCTCTGAGTCCTAAGTGGGATGTCGTCAAAGAGGCCATGAGAGTGTCAGAGGGGAAGTTAATTTAGAAACAGTTGTCTGCCCTTGCTCTGACGGAGGGAGGGGCAACTGACAACATGGCTTACAGCGAATTAAAATCAACAAAAGGGACGGCTTTGCATCAAGGAGAAACGCAAACAACTGTCACACAGAATGGCCCCCTCAAGGATTGAACTCAAAACCCTGGGTTTAGCAGACCGTTGAGTTCACAAAACAAATTGTGTCAATTTCTTGTTTTGATCCACTCCATCTATCTTTTACATCTTAGGCTGGCAGCAGACGGTGCAGTACGACTGCCAGCCATCATCATCTCCTGGGTGCTCGTCAGAAGATGCTGCATTACGATTGCTAGCCATCATCATCTCCTGGCTGCTCGCCAGAAGACCGTACAGTACGATTGCTAGCCATCGTCATCTCCTGGGTGCTCGGCAGAAGATGGGAATGCCCTGGATGAGTCACTCCCATGTCTGCCCAAGCACCCCTGACCGACCTCACCGAGTTTGGCTAAAAGAGCACCCAGGAATACGATGATGATGGCTACCAATCGTAATGCACCGTCTGCTGCTGTGGAGCAATGCAGTCCCACATCTGCCAGCACCCAGGAGATGTACGGTGACGGTGAGCTTAACGGGCTCCATGCTTGCCATGGTATGGCATCTGCTCAGGTAACCCAGGAAAAAAGGTGTAAAACGATTGTCTGCCATTGCTTTCATGGAGGGAAGGAGGGAGAGGGGGGCCTGACAACATATACCCAGAACCACCCGCGACACTGTTTTTGCCCCATCAGGCATTGGGATCTCAATTCAGAATTCCAATGGGCAGCAGAGACTGTGGGATAGCTACCCACAGTGCAATGCTCCAGAGGTCGATGCTAGCCTCAGTACTGTGGACGCAGTTCACCGACTTAATGCACTTAGAGCATTTTGTGTGGGGACACACACAAATGACTGTATAAAAACGATTTCTAAAAAATACTTTTATAAATTTGACCTAATTTCGTAGTGTAGACAGACCCTTACACAGGTGAAGAGAGGGTAGCTTATACCATTATTATGTTTGTGGGGTCACTGTGATATATTTTGTGCCCATAATATGTAATGCAAGTGTTCTCTATTTTTTATGGTCTGCTGACAATTATCATTTGTTTTTCAATTTTTTTAATTAAATGGAGATTTAATTAGTCCATCTGGGGAGCATAGTACATTTTTCTGCTATAACTTTCCATTATTTCAGAAACACATTACCAGATGCAGATTCCATAAACAAGCACATATGGCTGTCATGCATAAATCATCTGCAGGATAAATTACTGCCGATCCCAACTGATTGCATTACTTTGTCTTCCATTACATTATTTAACCCTGGAGTTTTTTAGGAACTAATGTTTTTTGTGTTTTTTTTAAAGCATACAGCCCAGTGTTTGATTTTCACATTTGTTAAGCATATTTTATCCTGCTTGTTTTCATTCAGTTTTCATTGTCTGCTTTTGTTCATTCTCCAAGAACTGTTGCAAGAGGAATCTTCTTGCACAATTAATATTTCTGAGGTACAGTACTTAGCAGGATACACAGGGTAAACTATTTTCCAAACACCAAAACAGCTTTTTACTACAGGAATAAATTTTAAAATAATAATAAGCCAAATTCTCTGCTGTCATTGATTTTCAGTAGTGTTATGCCAGGAGAGAAATTGGCCTAATGGTGAATAAGATATAAACCTAATGAAAGAAAGTAGTTACTAATATAGGACCTAGACCTGTGTGGTGCTGAACTCTTTCAAATATTGTTACAGTCATTGGGCCTGTTCCTGGTAGAGCACTCGCACCTGAGGCCAGATTCATAGTTGCCCCTTGAGCGATCAGTGCTGGTGGAAAAGGGCACAGGGCTGGTGTAAGGCTGCTTTGGTGATTAGTGCTGATGAAGACCACCAATACACCATGTACAGAGCCTTCTTTCTGCCTTTTTCATAGCATTCCTAGTTGCAAGGTATGTTCTACTGTGTACAGAGGATGTAGTGGAGGCAGAGCAGGGGCAGGCTGAAGGAGGCATGGCCAGGGTAGGCTTATACCCAATGATTCTGCATCCCTACAGTGGCTGATAGGGGAGCAGGTGCAAGTTTATTAAAATACATTTTATTATATGACTGACAATCTCTCTTTCTTGGGAGCCTACAACCATGTATTATATAGATGAGTGTTTTCATCATAAATACACATACTACAATATATTGCCCTTAATGTGTTCAGTGGGTCAGTGTATTTTTGGCTGCAGGCCCCGGCCCAGTTTTAGCTGCATCCCACAAATTATGCACCAACCTGACTGCATCTACACGGTCTTCCAGTCGCAGCCTCCTCCAAGCATGGCTTTCTGGCTCCTGCCACAGCCTGTTCCCCTCCTCGCCACATCCACTGGCTTCCCCAGAGAGAGATTGCTTCCTGAGTGAGGTTCTTTCAAAGAATTTCCCACCTCCTCCTCCCTCTGTTGGCCAGGACATGGGATATTTCTGCTTGTCCATCCTGGAGAGTCATAGTTCTGCTGGGAATGGTAATTTCCCATTTATCAGATTCATCACACTACCTTCTAATGGTTAACTGTTCATAAGAAGTTAACTTGAGTTTATTAAGTGCTATTCTGTAAACAAGGACAATGTGCTCATCAGGCAGTACATAAACAGTTTTCTATTTTTATACAGAAGTGCATGGTTGAACACCGGATAATAGCTGCACTTGAACATGTGTTTATCAAATTGTCAAGTAGGTTTTTATCTTTGCTTAGAGGACAGAGCATAGTATTACAGAGAGCAGTTTATTCATTCAGACATCCTGCATATTGTGCCTTGGATTTCTCACTCCTGTACAAAAGTCAGTACTGAGACAAAAACCTTCTCATGATTTGTGATTGGATATTTCTGTTTCATTTCTGTCAAAGTGATTTTCAGACTCCTATTAGGTATGGAATACCGTAGAGCAGATTAGCGAACTGGACAGCAAATATCTCAGTAAGATTATTTTACTTTAATAGGTCAGTATTTAGCACCTACAGAATTTAGAACTTTCAGTCTTCAGAATGCTATATTAACATTAACTAAATAATCTTCACAATTCACCTGTGTGTTGGATAGATATATAGATAGGTAAGTATCACTGACATCCCTATTTTACAGGTGGGGGGAACTAAAACAGAGGAGTTAGGGGCAGATTTTGTAAAGTATTTAAGCACCTAAGTTGCAGACTGGTGCTTAATGGGATTTGCAGAAGCTCCTAGATGCCCATGAAAATCCCACTAGGTGCCTGTTTGCATCTTTATGTGCCTAAATACCTTTAAAATTCTTGCCCTAAGTCACTTGTTAAAGGCCAAAGAGGGCATTATTACTGGAGTCAAGGATAAGAGCCAGGAATTTTGACTTCCAGTTCTGTAATCAGGCCACTAGATCCTCATGTTTACTCCATATTTCCCTTTATTAGTGTCTGAAAAGAGGTGATTGATATTTAACTGTTTAATATTTTAATGACTCATACAGTATGCAATAATATGAGAATTATTACTATATTTATTTATATTGTAAGAGTACCAGGAGGCCCTTGACCCATTGTGTTAGCATTGTATAAACATATGCAAAAAAACAGCCACTGCCTCAAACAGCTTACAACTCAGGGATGTCACGCAATCACAAATGGGAGGAGGTGGTCCATGCAATTGTGAAAGGGAGGAAAGGCGGTTAAAGAGAATCTTTGTTAAAATGTGTTCCACGTGAGTGTTCTAGGGAATCCATGATACAGAATGCTACTGATGTTGTGCTTCATTCAGAGTAATATCCTATAAGAAGTAACAATTGATATTTATACTATGCTTAAGATATAAAGCACTATGTAAGTGCTTTATTATGGTTTATTAATGAAGATTATTTTACCAGTCCTCTGAGCCATCAATACTAGTACAAATATTTTGGCATTAGTTATTTAATCAGACTATGAATACTTGGGATTCCACATACAGTCTCTATGGTATGTGGGAGATATCTAGCTTATCAGAGAAATGGGGCCTAAAGATTTAAAATCCAGGGGTGCCTTCCTTTTCAAAAGAAAACAGTAGTTCTGTGATGTGGAACTTTATGAAAAGTCATTTT
Organism: Gopherus flavomarginatus; assembly: GCF_025201925.1. Classification (NCBI taxonomy): domain Eukaryota; kingdom Metazoa; phylum Chordata; order Testudines; family Testudinidae; genus Gopherus; species Gopherus flavomarginatus. The sequence goes on from NC_066619.1 coordinate 184,345,469, forward strand.
CTTTTAAGAGATGAGCAGATATTGGGGAGGTGGGGAGAGAATTACTCGGAGGTGGTTGTTTTTTTGGGTGGAGGGAATTGTCACCTACTCTTTAATAGAAATAGTCCTATTGTTGAGCTGAAATCTTGCAGAACAATTAAATATCTTAAAGTACCAAGAATAATTTGTTTGTTAGTTGAACACATGCATAGTAAATTTCTCTGTGGGACTTTGCCTAGGCTACAAATCAGAAAAGCACTTAAGCATCCCTGTTCAGGAAAGTGCTTAATTTCATGCTTAACTTTAATCATGTGCTTAAGGCTTAGTGACTCCAATGGAACTTAAAGGTAAGCATATGTTTAAGTGCTTTCCTGAATAAGAATGCTTTCTCGAAGCAGGGCCTGAAAGAGAGAAAGGTACCTCTCCCCTTTTTAGGTTCCCCTTCTCGTTTCGTGTGTGAGCAACATAGTTTCCATTTAAATTTAAAAAATGGCAAACAACCACATTCTGTGAAAACTTACTTATTCTCTAATTCCATCTTCATGTTCAGTGTTTTTTTGTTATTGGAATTTGGTGCCTTACAAAGACAAAGTGATGAGAAATCCTAGAGGTCTGACAGATGAGTTGACTAGTCATGTTTATATAAAGTCCTGTGGTCATACTAAAGACTTTGTTTCCTTGTTTGTTTGTTTTTAAATACTCCCTTAACTACAAATGTTTAATTAGCATAGAATCTTTGTGGTGAAGGGTGATGAGGATAAGAAAATCCTAAAGATAATGACTTACTGAATTGCCAGTTTAAATCTAAATGTTGTTTATGCTGTTACTCTGATACTTATAAAATGTATGAAGAAAGTCAATGTTTGGTTCCTCCTGGTTAATCGAGATTCTTTTTAAATAAAGATGTCTAACATTAGGATGAACTATAAACTGTGATTTAAATAGTTTTAGCAGTTAGTCAAGATCCTCTGAATATTAACAAATAAACACAATGGGATGTACATATAAACGCTGTACTTTAAAATAATTTATGAATATTTACTTGCTTCATTGTTTGTTTCCCCCACATGCTTGTAACAGTCAAAGTAAGTTCCACTGAAATTCATATTTGTACATAATAACCATAAACTGGCAAATCTCATGTTTTTGCCAGCAGCCCAGTTTATTTTTTGGTTAGTTGAATAAATGATGTGCTGAAAATCAGTCTTCATGTTGCTTACTAGATTAAGCCAGAGACTTTGAAATCTTCTGTTGTGATTTGTTTCTCTGGCAAGTGATTGTTCCATGAAGCCAAATGGTCAGTTATGTTGTATCTAAAATTATTTAGATTGTAGCTTTCTAGAGATAAGGCAACTAAGATGTTATTAGTTAATAGTAGTGGTGGAATTGATTAAGTGCAGACTTCCTATCTGGATTTCATCTACCTTTCTCTCTGCCACTCCACCAAAGTTTGGGTTATATTTAGGGTTTTGGTTAAGCCTAATTATACAGATGAAGATCAACTCTGAAATTCAGAGCTGGGTTCAGATAATTAACTTTCCCCACTCCCATTCACACGGAATCAAAATTCTGAGGGTGTTCAGATCCACTGTAGACTTTCATTAAAAGCTTTCAGATGATGTGGACCTCATTTTAAGAGAGAGAATCATCTCATGGAATATCTCTCCCCTCATTAGTCCTATAAAGCCCTCTGGTAATTACAGCAGTTACATGGCAAATAATATTAGGACAGTATTTAGCACATTTTTTGTTTCCTTTGTTTCCCAGCTGATATATTTCATTAAAAGGGAGGAACCAGCCCCATGTTACAAGCCAGTTGTTTGTAGATAACAGCAAGTGCTTTGCGGTCCACCAGTTTGCGAAGGATAGCTAGAGCGCTGGGTTAGACACAACTAGAAAATTGTTTTAATAAAGAAATAAAATGATGTAAATGATGTAAATAAAATAAAGAAATAAAATAAAGAAATAAAACTTGAGGACAAGCCAGCTATGTAGCTAGTGTTTCAGTGAAACACTAGCTACATAGCTGGCTTGTCCTCAAGTTGTGTGACTGAACTTATTCCTAAATAGTGGAAGCTCAAAAATGGCAAGATTACCATGACCTGACAATTGTCAGCTATAAATAGATCTCTCACTTCCTGTTTGTTGTCTCCTCTTCTTCCTGCCTTTTGTAGCCCACTCCAAGCTTATCCCTTTCACCAACAGAAGTTGGTCTAATAAAAGCTATTACCTCACCCACCTTGTCCCTCTAATATCTTGGGACCAGCACAACTATAACACTACAAAATATGTTAGAAATATGTCACTTCCCAAGGTAGAGATCAGCTCTTGATACATTTCTGACTTCCATGTATAGTTCTCCTGTTAGTATGTGGTCCCATTTTTAACCTATTTGCAGATTCCCTCGATTATCCCAAATTGCTTTCACATGGAGCTGAGGTTAAGCTTTATTTCTCTTGGCTTGTCCCTTCTGCAGCAGACACTTCCTCTTCACTTTGAAAGGACAAAGCAATGTTCAGCTGCCTGGGCCTGAGCCCAGGATTTGATTTATACATTATTTAATTTCCTTTAGAAAATTGGAAGCAGGACTTTTAGGAATGGAAGTCAGTACTTTTCATTTGTTTAAGGACTCTTTTAGGGCTAATATAATCATCAGTAGTAGATGTGAGCATGATTAGGGTGACTTAAGGTAAAATAAAGAAAATTGAATAGAAGGAAAGAGTCGTTCATAATGGAGAAGGTGCAAAGATTTATAGCCATCTGCAGCCTATGTGAGTTGTGAAATTAGAAAAAAATCAAAACAGAAAATCATCAGATTTTGTGTGACATGTTTAAGACACCTGTATCCCTTTATGCAGAGCCCATTATATTACATTTGTAATCATTTTTTGAATTTCAGTGGTTTCTGGAACTTAATTTAACCATCTAACTTATTTTGCAGAAATCGTTCAGTTAGTCTGGAGGTTTCCATTAGGGCTGACTCTGCATTCACTCCAGCAATTAGGTCCCTGCATGCTGTGAAGTGGGTGCCAAGACTATTTGAAAATTTCTCATGCAACTTAGTCAGGAAATTAAAAATTAACTTTGGGAAGGACGTGTTATAATGTTTGGCAGTGAAATTTGAATACTGTGTCCATTTGGGGGTGGAAGGTCTTTGTTTCCCCAAAAAAGCAGCATAAATATTTAAATATTTGTTACATAGGATTTTGAATGATCTATAGCAAAGTATCCTGTTGGGGAAACTAGTGGTATACATGTGCATAGCTTTACAATATAACGTGCTTATTGCAGACTTTATTTTAGTGAAACACCATTTAATGAAGGCAAATAAAAGTCTCAAATTGTTTTAGTGCATTGCAATGTGACAATTGCAATTTCAGTAATGGTTTTGTGAAATAATTTACTTCACCATTAGAAGATTTCACTGTGCTTACACGTACATATTTATTGCCAGAACTATCATAGTTATAATGTAGATATTGCCAATCACAAACACCTGCTAAATAGAAAATGATGTTCATTATATTATGGGCCAGATTTTTCAAATTTGAAATTTCATTGTATTCCATAAGTTGCACACTCAAAGGCAGCATTTGAACACACATATCAGATATTTCGTACACACATGATCAGCTTAGACAATTTTGTATGCCTGACGTTAAAAAATTTGGGCATATATGTAAATAAAGGAAATGTTGGGTGATGCAAACCAACAGAAACCATGAAATCCCAACCTGACATTGACACTTCATCCTTTAAAACATTGCCTTATAGAACGAAAAATGTTCATGATTGCCCTGAAGTCTTATGGTGAGCATGGTATGTATTGCAACTTGATATTGGTGGTGGGGATGTGGAGACTTTTTTTTTTAATCCTTCCTTTTTTTATTAAAAAAAAAAAAAAAGTGGGGGGGAGGAGGCAGGCAGACAGAAAACATATAATTGATTCCAGGTTCTATATACAAACCAATGCTTGTACAGGATCTGCTATCAGACTTGCAGCGCATTGTTTGTAAGTCTGGGAATTTTCTTTCTTTTATTTTGTAATTACCTGGGAATTGTAATAAAGATTATATTCATTATTTGCTAAACCCTACACACACACCTACCTGCAGGAGCATACACCTCAAAAGCAGTAGTACTAATCTGCTTCAACTTCCTGATAAGGGAGTAGCAAGCCAAAGTGAGTCTGTTTAGAGGGGTCCACTCCCTGCTACATGCTGTGTTCCGTATGGCTTCCATTCACAAAAGAGTGGGGGAAATGTGTGCGGGCAGGATGAGGGAAGTCCAGCGTTCATGGCCAGTTGGTCCATAACTAGGTGTCACCCCCATCTAAAACCCTCATATGGGAGTAGTGATTAAACAGTTGAGTCTTGTGCAACCCATAGACTTTAGTATTGTTACAGAGCAATTCATGTGGATAAGACACAGGAAAGGGAGTCAGGAAACTTAGGTTCAATTCTGGGCTCTGTCACTGATCTGGCACTTGGGCAAGACATGTCATGTCTGTCTTTGGTTCCCTTACCACTTTTTGTCTGTCTTGTCTCTTTAAGTTGTTTGCTCTTTGTGGCAGGGACTGTCTCTTACTGTGTATTTATATGACCTATCATAATCAGGGGGTCCCGATCTTGGTCAGGACCTCTGGGCACCTACTTCAATACAAATAGTAATTATAATAATCTAGAATTTGGGTAGGTCTCCATTTCCCTCACATTTACACAGAGAATCCCTGTGCAAATTTCATTACTCGGGCCTCATGAGAAGAGTCTGAAATAATATCAATGGACAAAAAGATACTAGAAAGACAGTGTGAGATAAAGATGTCATTAGCTTTAACTGACAAGTAAGAAGTTATGGAACTGAGATTACATTGAAACAATAGTAAATAATCTGCATATTCTGGTTAAGTAATGTAGTTTCTCATCAGCTTCCTCTGAGTTGCACCAATCTGATAACTACATTTGATAGGATGGCACTGAGGGCAACAAATCTGCTTTATTGTGTAATGGTATAATTTGACTGCATGTTCAATGTATTTATCAACGTTCATGAAAAATGTACTACAAATGTGCAGTGCAAGCTGCCTGAAGGAGACTGTTTCCACACAATTATAGATTTTACAGACAGGTAATACTTAGTGCCAGCATAAGTCACTCAGTCCCCCAGAAAAATACTGATTATTTTAAAGTGCCTGCCTAACTTATATTTGCCTGTTACTAGTGAAGGAACTTCCACTACAGACTTCTATATTCTCACTGTTCTGGCCATAAAATCATGTTTAGGATTGGCTAGGATTTGAGTTATTCCGCAGGGGCTCCCATCTCTTCAGTTTCTCCTTCCACACCCAAATCCTATTTATCTCTTCTCTCCTTCGCCTTCCCTTTCCTCATCTCACTTTACTTTCTCCTCACCCATAGCTGTGAGGACAGAGGCACTTGATTTTACTTACACAAGTGATGGTAGGTGAGAAAGGGAAAGGTCAATTGGGTCTTCCCTCAGAGCAGGTAGGTAAAGTCATCAAAGCACTGATCAGCACACACACGTAGTGGACTTTACAATGCTGTATTCAATTTATGACTGTTCCCCAAATATGGCTCCCTCCTAGGCTATGGATTACACAAGTCCCAAAAGCTAGCTCTGCTGTTGTTTGTAATATTTCTTTTTGGGTTTTATTTTTGTTCATTTTTTTGTTGTTGGTTGGTACTCTGCATAATTCTGTAGCATTTCACCTTTTTCAGCTCTTTCTCCACACATTCCCTGTCATCTAAGGCAGTTGCAGCTTCTTCAAGCAGCCATTTCTCTCCAACTTGCTTTCATCCCTATGATGGTGTAGGAGTTTACCCTGGCAGGGATTCTGTTCGCAGTCAGGAAGAAAGGGAGTCTCTCGGCACTGCCACAATGAAAATAAAAATAATACCCATGCATGAGAATGTCCACAGAGAGTAATGAAGAACACTGGACATCACAGGGTTCTTGCAGGGTCTGGTGGTTGAACACTAAGCTCAATAGTATGGCAAACCCTAGCATTCTGTTTGCCCAAAGGGAAATGACTCCCTTCCTGCAGGTTTTCCCCAGGGAAGTTCCCTGGACATTTAGACACGGGGGAATGTCATATACAAAGGCAAGAGAATTTCTGTTATGGACTATACAACATTTACATTAAGGACCCTATCTAACTAACCTTTTGCTAACATCCCTCCTCTCCACATATGTGTGTATAAATGGTTAAACAAAAAAGTAAATCGCTGGTATATCATCATTCTCTCATCTATCTATTGGTTTTGTACAGCTGACCATCATCATAGTATCTGTGCCGTCCTTGTTAAATCAATAGCAATAGTAAAGTTTCTAGTGGATTTAACTGCATTTCTTGCTCCTCCCTTTATTCAAGATAAATACTCTGCTAGTTTTTTGTTTGTTTGAGGGGCTTTCTGTGCAGCATCGATGGTAGACAGCCATGGTCACTATTCAGGAAAACAGCCTGCTGCGAAGAATCCAAAACCAGTTTAGACCACTCCCTACTGGGAGTTGTGAGGCTAGTCAGGTGGAAAGGGGAGAAGAGTTTGATCATCTTTATGCCACAGACTTTTCTGTGTTTCTTTTACTGGCTGTAGCAACCCATAGAAATTACTAGAGTACTAGCAGTATCTCGCTCTGTGACACTGTTAGGAGTGAAGGCAGTGAAGAGTCCTATGGCACCTTATAGACTAACAGACGTATTGGAGCATTAGATTTCGTGGGTGAATACCCACTTCTTCAGATGCATACTCCAATACGTCTGTTAGTCTATAAGGTGCCACAGGACTCTTTGCTGCTTTTACAAATCCAGCCTAACACGGCTACCCCTCTGATACTTAGGAGTGAAGGACTAGTCTAAAGTGTTCTTTGGTTGTTAAGGAAGAAAACAGAGAGAGGGAGAAATCTCTTACTCTTGACCTACTAAAGAGAGGGCTGCTGTCCCAGTTCCCACAGACAAGTAGGGCATGAGGAACCTTACAAAATTCCTTCTCTTTCTTTGCATGCCTTGTTTGGACAGGAGCCCAAAAGGTCTCAATTTCTTCACCCAGCTGAATTTAAAAAAGGAGTAATCAGACTAGGAGAAGTGAGGCCCAGCTGACTAAACATCAGGCAGCTGCAGAATATTCTGTCTTCCCATACTACATTATTATATACACTCAGTGTGTCATCTGACATCATGTCAAAGCAAGATGCTCTCCCTATCTCTGCTCCTGAGAAGAGAGCAGTCATAACCAGCTGTTTAATGCCATAACTATAATGCCTTTTGTAAGCCAGCAGCTGCAAAGGTTGTTTTGTTCTACATAGGTCCCTAAGATAGCACTACCTACAGCTATGACATGTCTTGCAAGTCTCGGAAGATTTTTATTTAGCATAATTCAATCCATCTTGCTGGGGGCATTCAGCATACTAATAGTGGCTCCATGCACATGTTTTCTGCAGTACTACTGTAAGTGAAAACACTACATTGTTAATCACTTTTAATTAAAAAGTGTTTGTATGTGTATGTATAAGTAAAAAAAAAACTATTTTATAAGCCAAGCCTCTAGAAAATCAGAAAGAGTGTGTGTGTGTGTGTGTGTGTGTGTGTGTGTGTGTGTGTGTGTGTGTGTGTGTGTGTGTAATATAAAAAAGTAAAATATGGCTTCCTGCTCCACCTCTAAGGGAGGAAGTTAAACTTTCTCACTTAAATATTTATATGAAAATGAAATAATTCTGAGTTTAACTTAATTTTGTATGGAAACACGTGGAGGGTTTTTTGTTTTGTTTTGTTTTTAGGTTGCACAAATATAGCCAAAACTAGAAGTTGGCAGAGAATGCTGTTTAAAAATATTTTGTCCCAGCATGTAAAAACTCATCATGTTACAGAATTCTTTTGTTAAAGGTTCAACTATGCCATGTCTCTGCCAGAATGATGGGATCTATATCAACTTTGTAAGTTTTGGAAAGGAACCGGCATTTTGGGCTTGTAGTTACAAAGGTTAAATTGGAATTTACACGTTTAATATATTGCTTGGAAAGATACCATGTCTAGTAATTTTTTAAAGAGACAGTGGAAAAAATAAAGCTTACAACTACATTCAAAAATTCACTCGGGCTGTTAAATCATGCCAGAATGAATAGAAATATATGCAAAGACACTTTTGCATCTACCGTTGAAGATCTTGATTTATTCCATGAAGACTTCATCATACAAACATTATGCTGTAGTTCCTGAATAGTCCTTGTGGTTTATTCTAGGCATCTATCTCTTCTGTTCTCTGTGTGTATGTGTGTATATATGTATGTAAGCGTCGTAGAATAAGCATGACAGATACATATATATATGTCTATGTAGATGTACATGTCTAGCTCTCTGTGATGTTTACCCACATAAAGACAAAGGACCCTAGGTTTTGCAGTGTCAAATAAGCAATTGTATGGGCCAGGCATGTCAAGCTCATTCTCTACCTATAACATTACCCCCACCTCTGTATTTTCATAATGACTGCCCAGTTGCCCATGATCACTCCCTCCCTCACTTGTTTGTAGCAACAAAGAGTCTTGTGGCACCTTATAGACTAACAGACGTATTGGAGCATGAGCTTTCATGGGTGAATACCCACTTCGTCTGAATACTGCATCTGACGAAGTGGTTATTCACCCACGAAAGCTCATGCTCCAATATGTCTGTTAGTCTATAAGGTGCCACAGAACTCTTTGTCACTTTTTACAGATCCAGACTAACACGACTACCCCTCTGACACTTGTCACCTGTTTGTGAGGTTCTGTGGGCCTGGTGATAACAATACTTAGACCAGGAAGCCAGGAGACAGATCTGAAGCACAGCTTCCCCAACTGAGAGTAGGGGATGACAGTTGGAGGCACCACAGGCATGGAACTCTCATTGTCAGATTGTGTGTACAGATGGTGTGAACACTTGCAAAACCTATGCTACGGATTTGTCACATAGGCCTTTCCTCTCTGTGTGTATAAATAGTTAAACAAAAAAGTGAAGCATTGATTTTATACTAAATATAGAAGCAGGCTTGTAGTAATACAGGGGAAAGCTTTGCGATTCATGATTGAGATTTTTCTCCTCAAGCATGGCATGTTTTTTATCCTGAAGCTCATATTTTGTCCTCCTTTTCTAAACACCAACTTCCAAGTCCTTTACTGATCTTATCTAATAAAAACTGTAGAGGTGACAGGTTTTGTTTCTTACATTTCTTCAATCTGCTCTTCTGAACCTGTGTCTGGCTAGCAGAGACTGGTCGGCCAATCTTTTGGATCATGGATGGAGGATATACATAAATTATACTGTCTGTCCTCTCTCATGTTGACAGGAAATCCTCATCAATCATGAATTGCAAAGTTCCGTCGTCTTTCCTACAAGTCTGGTTTTTCTTTAATAAACTATTCAATGTTATGACTTTTACTGAACTCTTGTTTTTACTAACCAGAAAGAGGAAAGAAGCACCCTGATTTATATAAATAATATTTTATTTAAGCACATTATTGTAGAGGAGAGTATCAGAATAAAAGACCATATGTCTCAAGATGTTGCTCATGTATTTAGGATGCTATAGGCTTTATCTTATCTATGAACTTTTACTTGAAGTAGTTAATAACATTTCAAATGCATATTATTAAAAACTGAAATGAAAACTATGTGTTGGTCTTAGATACATATGGTCTCTATTACCATAGTATCTGAGAACCTCAGAATCTTTAATGTATTTATCATCAAAACACCCCTGTGACATAGGAAAGTAATCTAAAATAGTGATTACTGGTCAAGATCTGTGTGAATTAGTTGTGGCTCTAATTAAGTATTCAGGTATTGACTGTAGGTACTCTGATGCTACTGTGATGGGCATAGTATAAGAATTTGTAGAATGGATAGCTAGATTCTTTACAGAATGTGAACTGTATTGTGAGTGGACTTTTACTTCACTATGTTTGTGATATATTAGTTCTTTTTCCAAATTGCCAAAAATAGAACACAGCCTTTAAAAAGGAACTGTATTCAGCATAATGAAGAGATTGAAGATTGTTTATTTCTTGCCAAAGGTTTGATGTGTCTTTTGAATAATTGATCTAAGTAACATTTCTGGTTTTGTATCAGTGGGGACATTTTGCAGCATAATCAGAGTTATTCCATCCCTTTTGGAGTTATCCTTTTCCTAAAGGAATAAAAATATTATAATAACCTAAGAGAAGATAAAAAATTCAGGCACAGCATTCATTATCATCCCTGAGGTTCTTTTACAGACAAAATAGGATTATTTACAGTAAGATGCAAATACTGACTTAAAATCTTTAATTTTCAAATACGATACCCATTTCTAGCTACTTTAAAGCATTTTGGTTCAGTCATGTTTTAAAGAAAATTTAGTTTGCATGGCACCTTGATGTACTTTTATCCACTTTTGTATGAAAAGCCCAAATCTAGGAATACCTAGTTATTGTTTTGTTCTCACTGAATCAGTGGGAAGCAAAGTTCGATTTTAGCACACTATTAGCACTCTCTCTGTCTCCTGTCTGCTGTGCCTGCAACAGTTCATCCTCCAGGCTGCTCCCTACTCTGTGATTTTTTAAGAGTCTTCCATGACAAACTTCATGGGCCTGATTCTCTTCTCACGTAGGGCTTGTCTACATGGTGCATTAATCTGCACTAGCGGGGTGTGGATTCCAGTGTACGCCAGATCGTTGTATGCAGGGGCGGCTCTAGGTATTTTGCCACCCCAAGCGCGGCACACAGGCTGCCTTTGGCGGCTTACCTGCGGGAGGTCCCCAGTCCCTCAGATTCGGCGGCACACCTGCGAGAGTTCCGCCGAAGCCGCAGGACCAGCAGATCCTCCACAGGCAAGCCGCCAAAGGCAGCCTGCCTGCTGCCCTCGCGGCGACCAGCAGAACGCCCCCGTGGCTTGGCGCCTCAGGCACGCACTTGGCGTGCTGGTGCCTGGAGCCACCCTGGTTGTATGCTTACTGACCTGTGTGGACCCTGCTGGTGTGCACTAGAAGTTCCCTAGTGCACATTAATGTAGAACTGTTTCAACTGAGAATTACTATACTATTCAAACAGTAGTACATTAACGCACACTAGGGAACTTTTAGTGCATGCCAGCAGGATCCGCCTGGGCCAGTCTGGGTGCAATATGCTAGTGCACACAGACCTCTAGTGCAAACTAATTCTCTAGATAGTCATTACTCTGCTTTTACCCAGTGGAGTCACTTCTTGTTTACACTACGAGAGAGGAGAATCAGACATCCTGACTTTGATGGGAGTTTGCATGAGAAAAGACTGAGTAAAAACAGACATTTTGGCCCTCAGGGTTTGGCTCTTGGATTATTCATGTCTTTTTAAAATGTCATTTATGAGTCTTTTTCACTCTTCTGAATGCTGAGTTGGAAAATTGGCACTCCAGATCCATAATCTTCCTTCTAGAGCGCCTCGTTAGGTGCACTCCATGCAGAAACAGTCTTTCAGGTAGTCTTCATCCAGGAAGCCCCACAATTTGCACTATTCACAAACCACAGGATACCATTCTGGTTTAAGTTCCTAATCCCTCTTACACACAACCCCTTACAACATCTATTTGGGGGGTGCGGGGGAAAAAGCTAGAAAAGAAGGAAAAAAGAAAAGTGAAACACAGTGTGCAGCCAACCAATCAGTATGACAGTTACCCACATACAATCAGCACCAGCTGCAGCCCAATTAAACTCAACATTCACAGGTGTTCCCAGCAGCCTGTGTGTTAACAAAACCACTTTCTTGAAAATACCTCAGACTTTAACACAAAAACTCATTCCTTTTTAACGTTCTTGAAAGCTATTTAGAGCACTTTAAATACAAAGAAGCTGAAAAGGACTTTCAGCCTGCTGGAAAGAGTTGGTACTTAATACAAAAATGAGTGGGAGTCAGCCAAGTTGAATCAGCCAGTTTAACCATTGGTTTGGGGGGAGGAAGGGTTACCCTGAGTGATGCTTATTTAGGAACAGTAACTGGTGCTCATTTTATTTTTAAGATTTAAATTTCTCTATTTTAATATTCATCATATTTGTAATACAGCTGTGAGGTCCTGGGTGGCTTTGAGGGGGGTATCACTTCAGATGGGAAGTGACGTTTTTTCTTGTTTCATATAGTCATTTCATAAACTAGCTTCCTGGGCTTGCATAGTAAGATTTGTAAATTAGTTATTTTTTCTCCTGAGCTTAGAGTTCCCTGTGGGTGGTTCAGCTTCTTTGTTAATACCTCATGTTTTTGTTAATCTGCTTTATTAATGTGATTAGAAAGTGAAAGATATTCTGAGATATGATCCAAGCAGTCAGACTAATGTGTAATGTAGTTCTCTATCATCCCATATAGAAAAAAAAACCCCATATGTGTAAATATTGTTTTAGTTTTAGTTTATAATAGCACTAATAATTTAAGTACTTTTCTGTGTTCCATATGGGATTAACAACTTTCGGCTGCACCTCAAACCTTCAACTCCTCCTAGCTGGCTTCTAATCCCCAGGAAATGTCCTGCACCTCTACAATAATTTCTTAAATATATATTGCCTGATCTGTTGCTAACGGTTAGGGTTGCCAGGTGTCCTGTTTTTGACTGGAACACCCGATCGAAAAGAGATCCTAGCGGCTCCAGTTAGCACCGTTGACTAGGCTATTAAAAGTCCAGTTGGCATGGGGCTGGCAGGCTCCCAACCTGGCTCTGCGCAGCTCCCCAGAAACGGCGATGTGTCTCTTGGGTCCTAGGTGGAGAGATGGCCACAGGAGCTTCGTGCGCTGCCCCAAGCTAAGCGCCAGCTCCGCAGCTCCCATTGGCCAGAAACCATGCCAATGGGAGCTGCGGGGGTGGTGCCTGTGGGCAGAGGCAGAATGCAGAACCACCTGGCTGAGCCTCCTCCTAGGAGCCGAGGGACATGTTGCCACTTGTGGGGAGTCAACCAAAGTGAGTGCCACCTAGAGCCCACACCCTGAAACTCTACCAGGACCCCAACTCCCTCCCAGAGCCTGCACCCCCTTCTGTGCCCCAACCCATACCCCAGCCCTGAGCTGCCTCTGGTATCCAAACTCTCTCCTAGAACCCTTACCCCCTCCTGTGCCCCAACCCCCTGCCACAGCTTGGAACCCCCTTCCACACTCCAAACCCCTCGGACTCAGCCTGGAGCCCCCTCCTGCATCGCAAACCCCTCGTCCCCTACTGCACACCTAGCTGACACCTTCCCGCACACCAACCACCTGCCCCAGTCCGGTGAAAATGAGTGAGGGTGGGGGGAGAACGAGCAACAGAGGGAGAGGGAATGGAGTGAGCGGGGGCGAAGCCTTGGAGAACGGGCGGGACAAGGGTGTTCAGTTTTGTGTAATTTGAAAGTTGGCAACTCTAGCAAGGCTTCAGATTTCTATACTGCTCAGCAGAAGTGCAACACTGATTTCAGAAAGGGAAACTAGTGCCTGAAGAAGGGGCAACAATATTATTCAGGGTAGGAAAGAAATGTAATAAAACAATGAATGCCTTTGTGGGCCATTTCCTGCAAGGTACATAGAAGGCATGGGGGGGCGGAAATAATGCTCTGTCAGCCGCATTGATTTCCACCAGATTTCCTGGTGTGTTTCTGCCAGGTTTGGAGAGAAGCTTGCTTCCTGGCTCCTCAACTGTCTTTCAAAAATTCCTCCATCCCTCTAATCCTGCAACTGTAGAGTTTCTGTGGCCTCCTGATATAAGGGGAGAGCATGCTGTTGAGCCCTCTCTTCCCTTCTACTGGTTCTGGGATCTTTCTCTTCCCTGTTCTCTTTGTCTCACTCCATTCTGCTTCATGCAATCTAATACTAATTGTTCTGGTAGGCAGAGGAACTGGAGAAACTGTAATAATATGTACTTAAACAGTAGAGCTGGGCAAATAATGCAAGTAAATTTATCAAACCAAATTCAAATTCAAATCACTTTTGTGTTCTCTTTCCAGAAGTGTACATAGGGTTGAATTTTACTAGCGAGAATGCTTGTGGGAAGAATATTTTAAGCTTGCACACTTAAAACTTACTTCAAATTTGCTTTCCTTAATCTTTCACTTCACCTACCTGATATTCTAAGTCAGCAATGGACTATAAATCATACCATGTAATTTACATGACCAATCACAATGGCCCAAATTTTGAATATTGAGCAACAGAAAGCCTTGGAGTACATTAATGTATTACAGATTTAGTCAAACACTTCTGAATAATAAAAAGTTTGAGTTTTGAATGTAACTAGAAGAAAAGGCAAAATTAATAATAACTATTTTTGTGAATTATTTGCTTTTCTCATCTGAGCAATTATAATAGTCCTGAAAACCAAACAAAATTTATTGATTTAGTGGGATATGTTTATATCCTATAATTTTCAAATACTTTGGAGCTTTCTTGCACTGTCCTTAAGAGTAAAACTAGAAATAAAAGAACTTAGTGGCCTTTGGAAGTTAATTATGGTCACTGTTGCTGATAGTCTTGGCAGGAGCCTAGAGGCAACATAAAAGCCATTGAAAGTATTGGCTGGTAGGCAAATTCCTCCTCTGTGTAGCAGTATATCAGTGAAACAGAGGGAGATAAAGTAATAATGTTTGCTTCCTCTTTTTCTAAAGTCTTATTACATCTGCCAAACCAGGGCTCCTCCTCACTCTGCCCTATATTGGAGCTTCCAGCAGTAAAAAAATACACAAGCCATTCACCATTGCATTTCTGCTGGTTGAGTGATATTTTGCTTCAGTAGCTCTAATGTTCTAGATGATTAATGATCATTGTAGGCAGATTTGTCCAAGAAAATTTGTTCTTTCTTTTTCCATTGGTGGATCTGAAAAGACTTTAGAAAACAAATTACCAACATGTAAAAAGGAGTTATTCCATTTGGTATAATGAAAAACTAATGCCGTGGCATACTATGTATTAGGGAGAAAAGGGCTGAACTTCAAAGATCCACATTATTTCAAAGTTCAGAGTGGGTTTTTTGGATGTTGTTTTGGTTTAGGCCTATTTTTAGTCTACAATTTCACAATAGTTTGCTCTCCTTCTAAAGGTTTTATTTAATTTGAAGTAGCTTTATAACTGTGATAGATAGGAATTGGGAAGTATTCCTCTTCTTCTTCTAGAAAATATGAGTGTAATAGTCAGGATGTTTACATTAGTTTCTAGAACTTTGCATCTCTGTAAGAAGTTGATGCATTAAATCTCAGCAATCCTTCAACAATTCAGTGTCTCTGTACTATTGAAAAGCATTAAAATACATAACAGCAGTGTTTTAGCTTCACTGCTCATTAGAGCAGCACAGAACTAATAGTAATATTGTTGTAACTTGACAAAGCCATCTAAATCCATGCGTGTTTTTTTGTGAAAGCTTCCTAAACATGCTGCTAAATCCTCTAAAAAGCTACTGACAGCTTTGGCAACAATTAGCACAGCATAAGCAGTGGAACTCTTTTCAGTAAGTGAACAAACTGAGAAAATATGCTGAATGGCTGGACAAATGCATTTCAGCTGGCTCTTTCATTTACAGATATAAGGGTGCAGTCAATATCAATCACTGTTTTCCCTGTTGCACTGGAAATCACAATATCTCTTTTCATTCCACAAGCTTTTTTCACCACAGTAATGTGTCTTTAGAGTGACACTGGCATCAGTCTGTTTCCGCTGTCTGAAGTCCAGAGAGCTTAAAAACACATATCAGAGTATGAGACCATAACCCTCTTCCCCCTCTACACTCCTCTCTCTCTTTTCTTCCTTCCTTCTCCCAGCTTTCCTCTCTGAATTAATTGTATTTACTTCTTTCTCAGCTTAGGGTTTAAAGAAGAAAGTAGTCACAGGGATTTGGAGTATCTGTTCTTCTGGTTTAGCGACAGAGACATGTGTCAGATTGTTTGTCACTAATCACTGGATTTTTAATATATCAGGTGTTGCAGAGAGTTTAAAAACACTGAAGCGGCATATGGTAATTAAATTAGAAATAATTGTGACGTTATGATGTAATGGACTGAGGTTTTTAGTTCGATCTATTATAGTTTGATTTTTCAGAGGTGCTGAGCACCCACGACTCCCATTCAATAGAAATCAAGTATTAGAAGCTGGGCCACTGTAAAAACCAGGCCATCAGCATATACTAATGTTCTTTTGTGATGACTTCATTTTTCGCTTCAGATCAGGTTTGATCTGGAAACAAAGGTGAATTTTCAGATTGAAAAAAGAGTGTGTAAATTATTTTTGTTTTTCATTTATAGATAACAGCAGTCTGCAGAGAAGCAGCCCTTCTAGCCCTTCAGGAAGATATACAGGCCAAATGTATTATGGGACGACATTTTCAACATGCATTGAGTATTGTGACCCCTAGAATTCCTGAGTCGCTAAGACAGTTTTATGAAGATTATCAGCGGCAGAGTGGACTACATACACTTTGAGAAATTAACGTGTGCATTTTCACACTCATTGTATGTGTGTGTGTGTGTGTGTGTGTATGTGTGTGTATATATATATATAATATACACACACACTCATTTCACCTGTATACAGCAAATTTTCTTTACATTCTTGAGAGCTTAGGAATTTCTCATTGTAAATGGAATGTCTGAAATGAACTCCATTGCAGAAATTTCATAGTAGAAGTCTTTTGTGTTGATTGTGAACTATGTGAATGCAATGGAAATGGTTGAAAATTTTGTACTTTATAATAAAATGGTATAATCTGCATTATTATCATTCAGATTGCTGGTTTAAATCAGTTTTATCTGCAAATCATATCATACAGTCTGGAAAAAAAAGAACTCTCGATTCAGTAATTTTTAGACTGATCCTTGATCATCTCCTTGAAAACATTTGCAGCAGCAGCAAATGTCCCTGCAGTCTTAATCTCTGTGTGTCTGGTTGTCAGTTCTGCACCAGGGAGCAACACAGAGACTGGAAGTGGCATGGAATACATGCTGAAAAATATTCTGAAATCTTTGATTTATGACATTCAAAGAAGTTGCCAAACAAGCCTGCCAAACATTCAGCTTTCCTCTCTTCCCCTTTCGCCCCCCACAAAAAAGTTAAGGTGTTCCTCATTGATCACAGCACAATGTTTAACTTCAAGTCTTGTACATCTTCCCTTTGCTTATATTATAAGGTAGGAATATAAATTAGAAGGGTTCATTAGGCTTGTTATAAAGATTGGGAAAATAGACTATTTCTAATTCATGGTTAATTTAGAACTATTTCCAGATGTCAGAGAGAGAGTTTTTTAATTAAAAAGAAAATCTGAATATCTTGTTGATTGGGAAAATTGTGTATTTCTTACAGATCCATGTACAATTTTTTCTCTTTATAATATATACATAGTGACAAAGTTCCTCCTTTGCCTTGGTGCGTCCTGTGCTTATAGGTGGATTTGCTTGCCTCAGCAGCCCTCAGTTTGACCACTTTTGCTAATGGCTCAAACCTGCCATCCACTCAGCTAACCTCATCACTGGCCAACATGAGGCAAACGGAGAACAATCTCCACAGTCTCTGCGTCCCACCTTATGGGTCAGGGACAGGCCAGATCCCTTTCCAATTTAGACCTTCCCTTCTGGTGTTCTCACAGCCCAGGTCAACTCCTCCTTTGTCCAATCAGAAGTTGGGCGGATGGGAGGAACCTGGGCGCACCCTCTACACCGGTTTCCAGCCCAGGGCCTTGTGAATAGCAGCTGTCTACAGTGTTCCCTGTATTAGCTGCATGACAGCTACAACTCCCTGGGCTACTTCCCCATGGCCTTCCCCAGCACCTTCTTTATCTTCACTGCAGGATCTTCCTCCTGAAGCCTGATCACACTTGAACTCTTCACTCCTCCAGCAGCACACATATCACTCCCTGCTCTTCGCACACCCACCTACTAACTGATGGAAGGTCCTTTTTAAACCAGGTGTCCTGATTAGCCTGCCTGCCATAATTGATTCTAGAAAGCTCTTAATTGGCTCCAGGTGTCTTGATTAGCTTGCCTGTCTTAATTGGTTCCATCAGGTTCCTGATTGCTCAAGGACAGCCCCTGCTCTGGTCAGGGAACAGAAAATTGTTCATCCAGTGGCCAGTATATTTGCCTTCTACCAGACTCCTGTACCCCACAGTCTGAGTCTGTTACAACATATATGTTGATATTGGTATTTTATCTGATATTTAGTCTACCAAGCACTGTACCTTGATCTGTAGAGGACATATTGTAAAACATAATGGAAAAAGTTGAGAGATGTTTATTACTTCTTGATACGGTGCATGTGAGTAAAACTTGAAAAAATGTGCATTTAAACTGGACCACTAAAAACCTTTGAAATTTCCTAGAAAATCCAGTGAGTAAAAATACTTAGTTGATAGAACTGATGCAAGTGGCCACAAAAGTGTGGGGGTACAGATACAGATTTTTAAACCTATTTCATGACTGATTTGTTTACTGAAACCATGGCAGGTTGTTTCTTGGACATGTATTCTTGTACCTTCAGTAAACAAGCTGATCAGGTAAAATTACTTGCAAGTTAATGAGCTATTGTATACCAGATATGATTAGAAAGGCAGATCGATCGAAAGCAATAATTAAAAGGGGGGGGAGCCAAAAGGTGATAAAAACTGAAAGGATCTGACTTTATTTCAACAGGTAATTGCATGGTTTGGCTAATGTTTCTTTCAGCTAAGCGGAAGACCCTTCGGGGTCAAAGCATTAGCCAAATCACGCTGTTACCTGTTCATGTAAAATAGTTTCAGATTTTATCACCTTTTGGCTTATTTTTTGGATTTAGTGTTGATTTTGAAGAATTTGGCTTCTTATGGTAGTTCGATATTTGTTTATGCAAGAGTTTTATGTCTATGTCCACACCTTCTGTACTTTTTAAAGAAATAAGCTTTTGATTTTGTTCAGACGATTTCTTTGTTCCGTTCAGTTTCTCTCGTTAAACATAGTCTTTAAGGGGCTACTGTTACCTTAAAAATCACACATCTGCCTGCTTTGTAACTTACTTTAACTGAGAGAGATTAGAGGAGGAAAAAAGTAGTTGTGTACTTTTTGTGTTTGATGGTTAGAACTTAGTCCTAACCTAACACAGTTCACAAATCTGGCCCCTAAATATCTACATGTTGATCTGGATGAGAGAAATCATTGTTGTCATTTCTTGGGAAGTGCTCAGATGTCATGGTAACAGGGACCAAAATGAGAACCGGACTTGGAGAAATAAACATGATGACAAGAGCTTGCAGCCCATTCCATAAGTGAGATTCACATTTATATCAGTGTGATTTCCACTTGTTGTGAAGGCTGCAGAATTGGAATATCAGGCATTGGGGAAAGGGATGGGATCTGGCACCCAGCCACCAATTGTTCCTGTGAAAATTTTCCCTTAGAATTCTTCATTAAATGTACCATCTTTCACTTCCCTCACTTGATATAGAGCTGTGTGAATTAATAAATGTTAAACTGGAGATATTTTCTCTTTTTGCTGGGCTTGTGGAATAGAAAAGGCAGTTTAAGTTTTATTGCAACTTGATTTTTTTTTAAATATGGCAGATTGGTGAAATTCGTCAAATATTTCTGTTTTGCAACTAAATATTTGTTGTGAAAAACTCAGGTAAATTTATGCCAATTGAAAATTAGCTTAGTCCTGATAGTAGATAGTTTGAGGAATAAAGAAATGTATATTGTGCATACCCAGTTGTTTATGAAAGGTACAGTCCAATATTATAATTGAACAGCAACATTGTACCATTTAATCAGAATGCGGGGAAAATAACAGGCACTCTGTGTTGGAAACAATTTTGACAAAAGCTCATCGGCAACAAAAGAGCTTCACAACCATTTTGAAAGTACTTTGGAAAATACTTTGCCAAAACAGCTACTGTGCGTGGCTTGAATTTACATGCCAAAGTACACGATCCTGTAGCATGCACAGTGCCCGCAACTGTTGGAGTTAATAGATGAGGACACAATAGGGCAGAGCATTCCAAGGGTATTCTGTTAATGAATTATTTTTTAATTATCATTTTTAACACATGATATTGAGATCTAAACTTTTCATATCATGCTTCACTCAATATACAGTATCATTTATTGGCATTGCACTAATCTCTTAATTGTAGGAGACCATATAAACCTCAGTATCTCCACACCAAACGGAAAGTTAAAGATGGAATTTTACCCGTAACTGTGAACGTCCTTGCTTCTAGCGAGTTATTCCCCTTCATATTGTTTTGGTACTTTTGTATGATTTAATTTTCATAATTATAGGTTTGGTGAACAAGAAAAATCCACCATGTAAAAATTCATATCCCCCTTCTCCAGAAGTAGTTTCAGTACTTATTTCCTGACATTCTTTAGGGATAAGGCTTTTCTGTCTGTCCCCCCGCCCCAATTATCTTTTGGAGCTTATCTTTGGCTCAGACACTGTTTGAGTTGTGGAATTGTTAACATTAAATCGGCTTTTCAATGTTTCAGGCAAACTTCGTTTAAATACAAAATTTAGCTTCATCTTCCAATAACAACATCTTGTGAATGGTGTAAAATGTCTTTCAGCTAGTTTGCCAAAAATGAACAAAATGCTAAAATGTGTTTACTTAATTTGAAAAAAGTCCAATCTTGTATTTTCCCTAATGCATGGAACAGATTTTCAGTGCAGCTACAATGTGCAGTTTTTTAACTCTGTGGAAAAAGAATGTAGTATATTAACATGATTTTCCTTGAATCTCTAAATGAGAATAGAACATAATAGTTGGTTCAAATGTTAAGGGAGAAATTTTGGGATAGATTAGAGATTATTTTTGAAGATTATTTAAGAATATATAACATGTCTGTCCTACTGAATTTTTAATCCTTTGAAGTTGATTTTTCTGGCCTATATATTCTGGGTCTCATCTCTTGGTTTCTCTATTCATTTTAGATGTCAAACTGCAGTTCTGCTTCAGAAACCTAGCCTATATCAAGCAAAGCACTCCCTTAAGTAAGCATATTTTGTTTAGAGCTATTGAAGAACTATAGGAAAATACATTTTTTTATGGGGCATGCTTCAGACTCAATGTTTAAGGAGTGTAGATGAGGGTCATGAGAGAGCAGTGCTGCTGAGTGTGGTTCTGTAAAAAGAACTAGGCTGAGGGAAGTGAGCACTGCAAGTTGATAGGAAAAACCCCTCAGCTCAGTACCACTGAGGCACTGACAATTGGCCTGGTAGACATATTGATTTATTAGAACTAATGGACACATTTGTGTCTGGCCCTCAAGGAACAGGAGGTGATTCAGTGGGTGAAACAATATTGAATTTAAAAAACTGGATTTGCAAAAGTATTCAATGATTTGGAGTGGCTCAGGTTTTTTTGATGCCTACCATGAGACATCTCAGAGGAACTTGACTTTCAGAGGTTGGGTACTCAGCTCTTTCTGAAAATCTAAGCCTCTTTTAGGTGTCTCAGTTTGGGCAGCCAAAAATTGAGACTCAACAAAATCACTCATCGCTTTTGAAAATCTTAGCCAAAGTTTCCCAAACAAATTGGCCAAGCTAATGATGGACAAATGTAAAAGGTTTGGCTCATTTAATATAAACAGCAAATTTGGACACATAACTGAATTTCTCTAAAGCTTCTGAAGGATCCCCTTAATCCAGCCTGCTATATAGTCTGAGCAATTACATGCCAACTTCTATAAAATACTGTTTTTACCAAATAGTGACTAAATAATTGGTTTCTGATTAATCTCAAAAAAATTACATTTTATGTAAATGCAGCAAATTTCTAAAAGGATTTCCTAATATTGCTATTTTTCCCACCACATGGAATCACAGTCTAAAATAGTCTCCTTTCTTATTCAACTCTCAGATCATTGTATTTCTTTACATTGTCATTATACTTCCTTCACAACATTGTAGCCAAAGGAATTGCACCATGGATGAATTTGGCCAGGTGCTTGAAGTACACTGAGTTCCTCAGATGAAAGGTTCTACATAATTGCAAAGTTTTATTATTATGCACGTTTTGAAAATCTGTCTCAAGTATATTGTGCTTTTAGTTCTCACATTTTAGAACCCGAGCTTGAGTGCATAAACCTAAGCTAAGAATCTCTTCTTCTGATGGTGTGAAAGGGCCAGAAAACCAGCCAACCTCCTTAGCTGACATAGCCCGTTCCTACAGCACCACCATTCCATGCAACCTCAGCATTGGTGACGTGTAAAGGGCAAGAAGGGAAGGCGCCTCAAGTACTCTCAGCTGGCATACTGGCCCCTCGGCAGCATAACCAAATGTCATACCTTAAAGCACCCCGAAGTTGGTTCAAATACAAAACTATGCTGAGGTCAGGTTCAGCATGGAATCTGCCTCTGGGGAAATGCAGCTGGTTTCTTTCTGACCACGTCGGCTTCTGAGCTGTACACAGAAGATACTGTGTGCAATGGAAAATCTGGGCCTTCATTCTAAAATATGAGTTTTATATTTGTAGTTAGTCACTAGACTTTTTTAATATTTGTATATATCATACATAAATCTGTTAATGGCTATCCCTTTTTTCCACTTTTGATATAGAAGAAACTATTGGAAGTAAAGAATAGCAAAACATTTTAAATGTTAAGGTAAAGTAAGGACCATTTCTTAAAGTGCTCTATCTGGTGTATAAATCCGGATAAAGAACATTTTTGATTTCTGATGTGTATGTGGCAGAGACATGCGGAGTTGCAGTTGTTTTAAGTAGGTTCAGTTTTGATTTTGTTAACATCAGGAAGACAAATAATGCTTATTAGTGTTAAACTGAAAACAAGTTTTAACCTTGGATTTGTGTCTGCTGTCTCTGCAACTTCCATTTATTCATTTATTAATCTTCAATTTAGGAAACCTAACCATGCATTTTCTGCAGGGCTTTATCCAGTTTCTGTGCACAATATTAAACTAGGTCATTTTTTCCTACAGGTTTTAATAAATTGACTCCAATGTTCTGCAAAAAACTGGAGGAGATGTTTTTCAAATAAACCTTTCTGCCACTATTGCAGACTGTGATTTCAGTGGTTTTACAATTGAAGTAGGGACAGTCCTAGTCCGTGTTTGGATGACAGCTCTCCAATGAAAATGGAAGTGTTGTACGAGATGGTACTGGGGATTTAGTGGCAGTCATCCTTTTGGACTAGTATTGAGCCATGATGTTACGGTGTACGATGCTGTTAGGGGGCCCTTCAAATGAAATATGAAAAACAAGATACTGACCACTTGCACTC
Source organism: Gopherus flavomarginatus (assembly GCF_025201925.1). Classification (NCBI taxonomy): domain Eukaryota; kingdom Metazoa; phylum Chordata; order Testudines; family Testudinidae; genus Gopherus; species Gopherus flavomarginatus. The sequence goes on from NC_066619.1 coordinate 184,368,654, forward strand.
AATTAGAAGCTGTGCACGAAGACATTAGGGGCATTAACCTTAGTGTTTTCCCCAAATTGTGTAATTATATCCTATCCATCTGAGCATTTTTGGAAAGCTACTGTATTCTTCTCTTCCAGTCAGAAACCATGTCTAGCAGTTTCTACCTTCCACCTTATCACATTTTTATTTCACTTTTGGGGAAGTGATCTCTGTGTGTAGCTTTGTATATCAGTTGTGTGTGTAAAAGAGCTCTGGTACCATTTGAGATTAAAGAAGCTATCTGTGAATTTAAGATGCAAGTACAGAACTGGGATCTGCAGCACTGGGACATCCCAATGCTACTGCAGAGGCGGTTGTGGTAGGTCCATTGAGGTTCTCCCATTCTCTGTTGTGAGGAATTCTAAAATGGGGTTTGGAAGGAGAATGGAATAAATTGCTAAAACATTTTTTGGGAGAGGAATTACAGTGCTGTCTCGAAAGCTTATGCCCAAATAAATCGGTTAGTCTTTAAGGTGCTGCCAGACTCCTTGTTGTTTTTGTGGATACAAACTAACCCGGGTACCCCCTGATACTATTCTAATTCTATGCACTGTGCATTTACATGGAAATATATTGATTATAGCCATCACGAGTAAAAAAGATTCTTAAAATATAGTGTGTGTTGTAAAGGCCTATGGATTCTGAAGTAGATTAGCAAACAAACAAATCCTTTAATGTCATGGAATGCTTCCCCCAGCATGAATGGGGATTAATCTGCCAAAGCAGCAAGTTCTGCGTTTATTATACAGCAGAGATAATAAGCAGTTTCCTTTAAAAATAATGTTGCAAAAGCATTTTGGTGGTTTTTATTGTTTTTGGTTTTGATAAACTGATCCTGTTAATATGGTTTGCTTTAAGGTAGTGTGGTCCCTGCACATTCACCCATAGCCTATACAATTTAAGCTAACTGAATGTTGTCACTAATGTTTGGTTTAAGGAGCTCACTAACACTTAATCCACATATGTATAACACATCTAGCATTTTCTTCACGTTGGTGCAATCTTGCTTAAGCTATCTGCTTTCCATCTGAAAAGTGTAGAAACAACTGGTTACCTCAATCTGATTCCACTTCCATGCTTTCAGCATATGAAATTCTGTAAAAAGCTACTTTGTGAACATTAACATATGGTAGTAACCAGTTACATTTTCATTGCAAAGGGGTGTTTATTTTCCTTTGGGGATGAATGGTAATCAAGAATCAGCTGGTAGTGCCTAGTGCCCAGTGCCTTGATAACACAATTGAGCACATACAGCTTTGTTAGGCCTCTTCTTGCACTTTATACAGAGAATTAAAACATCTAACTGATGGAGATGTGCTCTTTCCAAACTTAATTGGTCTGGGGCTGATTTTTCAAATAACTTATCTAATAGGTGATGGAAAGGTAAGCATCAGAATCAGGAGTGCATTAATATTAAACTCTTACTTTAAAAAAAGAAGGGGGAAGGGGAATGGTGGGCAAATGAGCATAAGAATCAAGAGGATTATCCTAATGTTAAACACTTTGTGATTTAAACATTAAAAAGGAAGGGGGAAAACACCAGATGGAGTAAAATGGAGACTAGTTTGTTGTTGCACTAGAAGTGTGATTCATCATTCCAGTTTCATGGTGGTATAAGTGCACTGATTTCAGTGGGGTTTCACTGGCATTAACTTGAGTAAGGCAGTGGTCATTCAGGCTCTGTGTTAGGAAGTGTGATTCTCTGCTAGCTCCAAACTGATTAGAATTCTATTTCTCCCCTATTGGCCCAATCACTGCTGGATTAGCAGATGTGTGTTGCTTGATTCTTTTAAATACTTGTATTCAGGTAAATATCCAATGGCAAACATTATAATATTCGGTTCTTTCAGATTTAGGAGCTAACTTCACCCAGGCTGACACTGGCTTCTGGGCACTGACCTCACTGGGCCTTTTTTCCCCCAAAGACAGAAAATCCACTGTCACAATCTCCCCTTTGTAGGGAGGCTGCACAGCCCCTAAAAATGGGTGGTGCTGGTTGGAGAATGGTGCTGCTAAAGGCAACTGGATGCACTGATTTAGCACAATCTCACTGCCACTCTGGTGGTGAGACTTCTGTGAAGACCCCAGTGAATTTTAAACTTGCCCCAGCATGATGTTTGAGAGATAGCAATAATGGATATATTGCCTGCCTTTGCTTATGCGTGCATTCCTCAGAGGATAGAGTGGGTCTCACTAGTGCAGAGAAATGAAATAAGCACACACAGACCAACAAATGTACATATCCTAGTGGGGCTATATCTGACCCCTGGATTCTTAATGTCACCCCCACCTTGGATTTTACTTTGTTGTTGTTGTTACTGTCTTTCCCAAGAAAATCCCATACCACTGTAGCATATGTGGTTTAATCTGTTATGAGAGCTGGCTGACCTTTTTTGACAAACCAGTTTTTTCATTAACAAAAGGGATTTTAATGAAGACAAAATTTCTCTCAGAAAAAATGTCAGAAAAATTATTTCAAACTTTTTAAACAAAATTCTTTTTTTGAAAATTTCAATTTTTTTTGTTCAAAATGCTGGGAGAAGAGTTCCATTTTCTCTAACAATTTTACTTTTTTGCTTTTTTTTTCCATTTAGGAAAAAGAGGGAAGGTAGTAAAAAAAAAAAGGGGGGGGATTTTTACAGCCCCCCAAACAAGCAAACAAAAACTTAGACCAGTTTATATTTTCCACTACGGAGGAGAGTTTCAAAATAGCCTAAGAGACTTGATCTCCTAAATCCCTTAGACAACTTTTGAAAATCTTCTAATCTTCTAATTTTTGAAAGGCATTTTTAAAAAAATAAATAAATAAAATATATGGGTGTAAGCTAAAGCAAAACACCTCTTAGGTTTTTATCTACTATTGCACCTATCAACATGGTATCTAAGCACTGCACAAAATGAAAGTGCATAGAGAGCTCAGAAATGTTTTTGTAAGTCTGTTCCTCCAGGGCAAAGGAGCCTGACTTTTAAAAAAAAATCCTACACATACACACATATAAATATATTTGTTTGTTTATTAGTAGGAGGAGCATTTTGGAGAAGGATTTGCATGGAAGTGTTCTGTATACCCTGAAATTAACATGTTCAGGCTTGGGCTCAGTCTGACCTTTTATATCAAGGAGTTCCACAGCCAGGATTCTGCCCCTGAGAATATTCTGTTTCTAGTGCCTCATAATGATCCTATGCGTCATCCCAATGGAACTGGTTTGTCTCAGAGGACTATGAAATGTAAAGCGGTGTCTAAATCTCTAGGTCCAGGTATATGAAGAGCTTTGTAAATCGGGCCCCATCAGGACTTTGAACTCTGCACTGAAATTAATAAAGAGCTTAGTGAAGTTTGCAAAGCATGAGCTTGGTATGTTCAAGTTGGCTTTTGTAATGAGGCATGTTGATACATACTGCACCAACTTCAGGCTTTTTGCAGCAGTTGGATCCAACCCCATTGAGCATGAGATGCAGTGTTGCTCTCTGAAGGAGATGAAACCATGGCTCACTGCAGATAGGTCCTCATTGGAGAGGAATGAGCAAGGCCTCTTAATTAGGCCAAAGAGGAAGAAGTCTTTTCTCACCATTGTGACAATGCGTGTGTCCAGGAGTAGTAAGGAATCTACCGAGACACAGAATTCACACCATCTGTAATCTGATGCACTTGATCATTGTCAAATTCCTGAGTTTCCTACTTTGTACAAGCATAATTTCTGTCTTTCCTGAGTTGATCTCAAGCCAACCGCTGTTTTCCAGGTGAATTAAAACACATCCATGCATATAAAATGTAAGTAAAATTAGGTTCCCAATGGCACCTGAGGCACCTGAAAATTTTATCCAGCATCTAATTACTCACGTGATTTAAAAAATATTCTTTACTGAGATAAAAATAAAATAACTATGTTTGGGCAGGTTTCCTTCCTTTGTGAATGCTTTTAAATGATGAAACAACTTCAAAATTTCCTTCTAGGCTACTTTTCCCACTGGCTAAAAAGCCTACAGAGCTGGGAGTCAGGAGACCTGTGCTGTATTCTACTCTGTCACTGACAGTGGTGATCTGGAGCCGGTTCCCACTGGTTCCCAAGAACCGGGTGCTAAAATTAGACCTCCGTGGAGAGCCAGTTGTTAAAGGGCCAAAGAGTGGGCAAAGAACTCCAGTTCATGGGCCGGACCATCCTGTTGCTCCCAGGATTCCCAGCTGGGGAGGCTGAGGCTCCCGGGCCCCACCCCCGCTTCCCCCCAGCTGCAGCGTGGCCAGCCGCCGGCACCAGCTGGGCAGCTCAGCTGAGCTCGTGAGTCATCCTGCTGCTGCTTTTTGAGTGGCCCGGCAAGGTGGTGGTGGGGGGAGGTGCTGCAAACTCCATGGCTGGCCAGAGGGGAGGGGAGAGGGCAAGTGGGGCAATTGGCCCAGGTCCTGCAGGGACCCCCAGCCCCACGAGTATGTCTGCCCCTCGCCCCGGCCCCCACTTAAATAAGAACTTTGTATAGGGAACCGGTTTTTAAGATTTTGGCAGCTCATCACTGGTCACTGACCGTCATCTTGGGAAAGTCACTTTACCTCTTTGAAACTGTTTCCCTTTCTGTGAATGTGGGATAATTATACTTACCCTTCATGGTAAAGTACTTTGAGATCTCTGGTTGAAAGTACTGTATCAACATAAAGTTACACTATAATTACACTGCTCTACAGCCAAAATGCTTCTGAAATAAATGTAGTCCAACTTTACTAATTCTGGGTCACTGAGAACGAAAATGATGCTTAAAATTGTTGATTGGCTCTAGTTTTCAAGATATGCTATTGGGTCAGTATATACGACCCTTGACTTGGGAATGGCGGAGGATAAGTGAGTTATAAAGGGAAGGGATCTCAATTTAAAGCAGAAATGACTAAAATACATCTTTGACTGGATCTATGAATAAATCTATGACTGGGTTTGGACAGTACTTGCTTTTTAGGCAAAACAATGAATGATGCAATCTGAAGCTAGTATTGCATCATACATGATATGAATTGCATTATGTTATTCCTAGAAGTCATGGATGATGCAATCGTAACGAAGCTTACATCACTCTGCTGAACAAATTGCACTATATCAGCTCTAGAAATCATACAGTGTGGTGCTCTCTTATTTGTCAGTGTTTGATTTTGCAAAGGGACACATTTCTGTTTAGCCAAAGTGAGCAAAGATGCCTCATACTTGTGTGAATAGTGCAGATAACTTCTGCTATGTTTGTGGTGAAGTGACTTTTGCATCACAAAAGCGCAGTATAACCACTATGGTTAAGAAAGCCTATCACCTTTATTTTGGCTGCAAAATTGGAGATCAGGACAAGAGGTGGGCCCCACACATATGCTGCAACACTTGTGCAACAAATCTTCGCCAGTGGTTGAACAGGAAAAGGAAATCTACACCTTTTGCAGTGCCAATGATTTGGAGAGAGCCAAGAGATCATACCAGCAATTGTTACTTCTGCATGGTGCCTCCAGTTGGGAAAGGTGTGTCAAAGAAGAAAAAGTGGACTGTGCATTATCCAAACATTCCATCAGCTATACGCCCAGTACCCCATGGAGAAGGACTGTCGGTTCCTGATGCACCAGAATTATTCTCACTTGAGTCAGACGAGGAAGAGGATGAAACTTCTGGTCCTGAACCATCAATGTCACAGGACCCACGTTTTCTCCCATCCTTCTCCTCTGAACCACACCTCATAACACAAGGTGAACTGAATGACCTTGTCAGGGATTTGGAACTACCCAAGAGTAAGGCAGAGCTGTTGGGCTCCAGACTACAGCAGTGGAATCTCCTGGCAGGCTATCAGGGCAAATGGAGCCCATCAATGCTTGCAGACTATTGCTGGACAGTGACAAGAGATGCTCCATTTAATGAATACAAGAGACAAGCCAAGAAGCGCCAAGCAGACACTGAATAGGACTAAACTATGTACATAATAGTTTTTTGCCTTTTGTTTCATAATAAATTTTATTTATATAACCCTTTTGCTGATTTTAAAAGTGTTACATAAACAGGACAGGTGAAATATTATCATGTAAAGCAACCATAAACACAAGAAAAGACCTAGGTTTACGATTTATGATTAAAACTCTACTATCTACACAATATACCTAGACATAAAATGTAAAAACTTAAATATCTTAGAAACAGTAGCCAATCAGTTGTTTTAATTGTCATATTTGAATTCAGCACATCAAAATACATAATAATTATCACATTTTATCTCTGAAGCAGACGACTTCTCAAAAATTGTAGACCAGTGTTATTAAAACCTGTGTATGTTAGAGAGAAGATATACCTAGAAACTTGTTTTTGTCTTGGTTTAGCACATCCAGATTCTTCCTACAGACTTATCTGCGGTACATGTAACAGGAAACCAATGATCATTATGATTTCCAAAGGTAGAATCCGACTGTGCTGACATCTTTGTCCTAGGGTGCATTAGGTCTGAAAAAATAGTGCTCCAAGCAAAATCAATTGGTTTTTAATTTCTTAAAAATGTAATTTGTCATTTGTTTATTTAGCAGAAAGGATAGAGGGTGGATGGCGGTTAAGAGGAATAAACTAATAGTGTAATACACTCGATGAAAAAGGGACAGAGACTAACAGTGATTATATAACAAGTTAAAACTTCCTCTGGGAAATTCTCCATGTCAGTCTCGGTTTCATACAAGTCTGTACATAGCCTTTATAAGAATTTGTATAAAGTTGGGTGGGGAAATAGAGGGAGTTGGAACGGAATTTAGTTTCAGACTAAAGTCTAGTTACGATTAAGTGTTTTCTTTTTATTAAAAAAAGACGGGGGTGGGGGCTTGCGCCTTACCAGGTAATTTCAGCAAAATAATCCTTTTGTGTTGACTATTTCTGGCACCTGATTCTTCTTTGAGTTATTGTTCCTATGGGTGCTCCATGTGAGGGTGTGTGTGTATCCATGCACTCTTGAATGGAGATTTTTCTGCTAGTAGTGCCTGCGAGTCCATGCCTGAGCGATACATCTCCTTGTGCTCTGGTACAAATGTACTTCAATTCCTTCTCAGCCGCCTGCCTCAAGACAGAATTCTTCGAGTGCTTGCTCATGTTTATTCCACAGTAGGTGCGCATGCTCGCCTCGTGCGCCGGTGCCGGAAGTTTTTCCCTTAACAGTACCCATAGGGGGAGCGCTGCAGCGACCCCTGGAGTGGTGCCTCCATAGCACACTATAAGGGGAGCCGTGTGCTCCCCCCACCCTCATTTCCTTCTTGCTGCCTGTGAGGGTGCGTCGGAACTACTACTCCAGCTTAGCTACGCTGCAGCTCATCCCAGAACTCCTTCGTTGTTAGTGGAACATATCTTCATTAGTTCAACAATTTTCAGTTCAGTTAGTTAGCATTCGGGCCGAGGCATGCCCCGTGCCCCAGGGTTTAAATTGTGCGACTCTTGCAGGCGTTTGATGCCCAGAAGTGACCCACATGCCAACTGTCTCTGCTGCTTGGGTGAATCCCACTTTAGTGACTGCTGTAAGATCTGCAAATCCTTTAAACATAGAACTAAAAAAGAAAGAGACATTAGACTTGGGGCCCTCTCATGGATCGGCACTGGCCCCAACCGCGGTGCACCGAGCAGATTCAGCACTGGGCACATCGTCTTCAGTGTGCAGTGATCCCCTGGCACTTTCCGGTAGCCGGCACTGCTCCCCATCTAAGAAACAGAGAAAGGCCCCGCCTTCTCAGCAGCATCGAGAGAAAGCAGGGGGAGATACTAGACCCTCGTTGGGCAGCCCGGGTTCCTCCCTGGGCCCCCAGAGCTCTGACTCAAGTCAAGCAGAGCAGCCCGGTTACTTTGACTCAGGCCTCTCCGGATGTCCGGATACCTTCAACGCTGGAGGCTCTGCAGGCAGCCCGAGACATTATGACTCTGCAGGTACCCAGGGCACCTGGGACCCGGGCTCTGCTCTAGAGGCAAGCCACTGCTGGGCTCTGTAGAGTCGACCTCCATCCGATTCAGATCCCGGTCAGGAGACTGCTCTTGGACCTGCTCGCCACTCAGCGTCCTGTCAGGACACAGCCTTCAGCCTCTGCTTTCATCACCCACTAGGTTGTCTGGTCGGGTGCCATCAGTTTGGAGTTCCAGACACCACACAGAGCAAAGAGTATCGACAGGACAGGCACAGGCGCCATAGGCACTCCCCTTCTCATCAGAACTACTGTAGCCGCTCCCGACGTTGGCACCATCGCCGTTAGCACTCCAGCTCTCTCTCCTCGAGGCACCGTGCCCATGACTCCCACCGGGGATCGCCAGCTCCATGTCATCACGGATATAGGGGTCGCAGCGTCTCAAGAAGTAGTAGCTCGAGGCAGCACCATTCCTCGACGTTGGAGTCCCAGTCCCGTGGCAGATGTCATTCTCGGCACCATCAATCGTACTGCTCCCATGGTACTGATAGGTCATTGGTAACCCTGACCTTGACCCCCACGCGGCCCCCTATGTCTCAGCCCGGCCAACCCGACCAGCGGGTGCTGCTGGTGCCACAGCATAGTCAGTGGCAAGGGCCCCCATGGCAGGGCCAGTGGTGCCAGTGGGCCCCTTGGTCCCCCATGCGTGCCCAGCCAGGGGCTCATTTGGTAGCAGGGGTGTCGGAGGCTCCCTCTGCCTCACCATCCAGGCCTCCAAGGGATAGATCGGCAGGTCACGGATCCTCGGCACTGCACGTGGAGTCCTACCAGGGGTGGATCCCGCGGTGCCGGACGACATGCAGAGCTGCATACCAGCTTCCTGCCCCAAGCCTAAAGACAAGGTTGCAGCCCAACCCCTCTCTGCACCACAGGAGGACTTCAGGGCTCACCAGGAGCTACTGAAGCGAGTAGCGTCGAGCCTCCAACTCCAAGCTGAGCTGATGGAGGGATCCTCAGACTCGCTCTTCAATGTCCTCTCTCACCTTCAGCACCGGGCAGAGTGGCCCTGCCACTGCACAAAGGGCTGACTAACATTTCCAATGCCCTCTGGCAAATGCCAGCCTCCCTTGTGCTAATATTGAAGAAGGCAGAGCGCAAATATTTTGGGCCCATGAAAGGGCACGAGTATCTCTATACCCACCCAGCCCCCAACTCCCTAGTGGTGGAGTCTTTAAATCATAAGGAGAGACAGGGTCAACCAGGTCCTACACCCAAAAACAAGGACTCTAGAAGTCTGGACTCGTTTGGTAGGAAACTTCATTTGTTGTCCAGTTTCCAGCTCTGAGTGGCCAACCACCAAGCCCTCCTCAGCCATTATGAGTTTAACTTGTGGGGGTCACTTCTGAACCCTCCCTTCTGGATTGTGAAAGGAAGGAATGTAATGCTCTCATGAAGGAGGGTGCCACTGCTGCGAAGGCTGCTCTGCAGGCAGCATCATATGCAGCTGACACGGCTGCTCGGTCCATGGCTTCGGCGGTGTCCATGTGCAGGGCGTCGTGGCTACTGCTGTCCGGGCTCTCCACGGAAGCGCAGTCTGTGATGCAGGATCTTCCCTTTGATGTGCAGAAAATGTTTCGGAAACTCATATTCTACATGCACTAGAAATTCACATACACATACAGCTTCTAATTTCTTACATTTTCCAGCAGCAGCAGTTTGGAAAAGAAAAAAGACAAATAAAAATAAGATTTTTCAGATAAGAAGCCTATAAAGATAGATCAATATTTAAGCCTATCATCCCTAATAGTGACTCTCCCAGGAGTTAAAAAGTGATCATGTCCACAAGGAAGCTATTTCACTTTCTTAGGGTATCTGCACATAAATACCAGTTGAATACAGTAATAAAACATAATTTACGCTCAAGCTAGGCAAGAGATTTGTGGCTATTCCTTAGGTTCTTATCTTCTGTGCAAAGAAGACTATGAAAGACTAATAAAACTGACTTGTTTTTTAAACAAACAGGCAAGACAGGAAATAAGTACAAATACTGAATTAATTCTGGCAGTAAAATCTATGCTAGGCGCCTAGCATAAAAAGCCCAACCATTTTATAAGGCAGCAAACATCGAGCAACATGTTCTGTTTGGTGCTGCTCCTTGTCTTACATGTTAGAGCATTTACCAAAAAGAAAAAAAAAAAACAGAGTAAGGAATGAAAAATACAAAACCTAGGGCCTGATCCAGCACCCAAAAACTCCTATTGACTTTGATAGTCATTGGATTAAGCCCTTAATCTCCAAACTGTATGCATACTTATTTATTCTCTATTTAAGTGGATTTTTTTGGCCCAGATTTCACTTCTGTAAATATATGCAAACAACGCTAGGCAAAGGTACAGTATTAACCTCATACAAAACACTACAATATTCTATGGTAATGGCCCACAAACACAGTATAGCTTATAGCGGTGTTACCACTTCTTTTGGAACATTAATATTTGTACTTTAAAAAAAAAGATTATTTTGGTATAATTTAAAAAACAACTCAGTTTCAATTTGCCAGGCTGGGGAAGAAATGGATACAACCTCATACTGTACCTTGAGGTATTATAAATAAAATACAAGTTTTACCAATAGACAAAGATTTATGCATTAAAGTTTCCTTGGCAGCTCAGAAGTAGCAGGTTTAATGCAACAGAGAAACAAACAAATATAATAGAAGAGTTTTCAAAGTACTAAGTTGTCAACAGAATCTAAGAGAAGCAAACATTCCCCCACGTAACCTCCGGCATCATAACATAAATGAGTTAGCATAGTATCAGAGGTAAATCTATGCACTGTCACTTGATAAAGTATTTATGTTCATTGTCAGCAAGAGCTTCTACTATCGTTTGCCATCTTTTCTTCTTTTTCACTTACTGCTTCACCTACAACTTCATTTTTTTTCTTTGCAGTAGATGCTCAGTAGCTGTTGGCAGGTGCATGATTTTTGAGAAGAGAAATAAGGTAGGATTTGATCTTTGTAGCTAATTCTGATCCATATATTCTCCTCATTGCTGGAAAGCTGCATGATCCATAAACAGTTTTAGTCAGAGAGTTGCCTTCATTTGAACTGTAACACAGGGAAAGGAGAGCTTCTCGAAGTGTATCTGGGTAAAGTGTGTGTGTGTATTGTATTGAATTTTGGTGAGAGAATTCTTCCCCTTGCACATTAAAAGCTTTTAAGGGATAATCTCAGTCAAATCAAAAATATATTTGAAACTTCAGGACAGTTTTCCTATCTTCGAAGCTTCCAGAGGAGACCAGGTTACATGCTTGAATTTGGACCTGGTTGAGAATATCACAGAGTTCCAGTCCACCTCCCATGGAAGTTACTGGAAGTTTTGCTATTGCCTTCAGTGGAAGCAGGATTGGGCCTTTACTCTCTTAATCTCTGCGAGAGATAATTGCTGTTAAACAAAGAGCACCAGTTCAAGATGTGACTAGCATACTGTCATATGGTATTACTGAAAGCAAAGTACACCAAACCACATCAAACATGTAAGCAATATTTCAGCACTTAATACTTCCATTGCCAGAACACTAAATAAAATATTTAGGAGGATTAAAACCCAGAGAAAAAGTAGTAAGAAAATATGGATTAATAGCAAAAGTACATATGATCTTCTCATATGAGTATACAGCAAACTGTTACTGGGAACTGTAATAAGAATGGAACACATAGGAATACTGGTAAGAGACTGGTCTTCGACACCTCGCTTCAGCTACATGGGTTAGTTAAACAAGGTTATACCCTTGATAAGTCAGTATCCATAAGTTTATAAATCAAAGGGTCAGACCTAACAGTCAGATATAGGTGTGACAGGTCTGACGCCTTGGGCTGCCGCCTGATGTGCTGAGATACCACTGAGTCTACCTGTTCTGCCAGAATGGGTCCCCTTTAACCTGTCTTGCTGAGCCAGCCTATTAAAGCCTGCTCCAGCACACACACAGGCAGGGCCACACCCAGCTGCAGATCAGCTCTGGGAAGGCTCAGTTTAAGGGACTTGCTTCAGCACTCAGGTGTCCACTTCCTTTGGAGTGCAGACCCAAAGATATATTATGAAATCTGTCTGCTTCCTCAATGTGGAAGACGTTTTGCACAACTTCTCACCCTCCCCCCCAGTTAGAAATTACAGAAACTGGATTATTATAAACAAAACAAATTTTATTAACTACAAAAGGCAGATTTTACGTGGTAAAAGGGGTAGCAAACAGAACAAAGCAAATTACTAAACAAGTGAAACCAAACACGCAAACTAAGCTAAAGCAGCAAAGAGTCCTGTGGCACCTTATAGACTAACAGACGTTTTGGAGCATGAGCTTTTGTGGGTGAATACCCACTTCCTCAGATGCATCTGACGAAGTGGGTGTTCACCCACAAAAGCTCATGCTCCAAAACATCTGTTAGTCTATAAGGTGCCACAGGACTCTTTGCTGCTTTTACAGATCCAGACTAACACGGCTACCCCTCTGATACTTGAAACTAAGCTAGTTTCAGTAAAGAAATTGGTTACAAATTGTATTTCTCACCCATGATATTGTTGCAGGCAGATTACAGAAAGTCTTGAAAGGCTGCTGCACCGGTCTCCTTCTTGAGACCTCAGGTATTATTACTAACAAGCTAGACACCCTCCCAGCTTGGGTTCAGCCCTTCTCCCCTCAGTTCAGTTTTTGCTTCTAGGTCTTTTTCAATGTCTCTTTGAGTGGGGAGGCAGAGGAGACCCCTGATGATGTCACTCCCCTGCCTTATATAGCTCTTATGTAAGGCGGGAACCCTTTGTCTTCTAGTGGAATACCACTGACATTCCAAAAGGGGAAAAGGGATATCTAGCACCAGGTGACTCAGACCCTGGTCTCTGCATGGCTGTGGCAGCCATTGCTTGTAGGCTATCTCCAGCATCCGCAGGAAGACAAAGCTCTTTCACAATCCATTGTTTCTGCTAATGGCCCATTAGTCCTGTCTGGATTTTCCATTGTTGTACCTGAAGGGCCGATTGGGGTTGATACCCAAAGTAACACATTTGAAATACAGATACATAGTTAATATTCCTAACTTCAGATACAGAAATGATACATGCATACAAATTGAATAATCACATTCAGTAAATCATAACCCTTCCAATGATATCTTACATGAGACATCTTGCATAAAGTACATCTCAGTTACGTCATATTCATATTATAAGCGTATTTTCACAAGGAATATGGAATGGAACATGTCAATACGCATCTCTGCTATCAGAATATGTCCCAGCATGTCTATTTGATTTGGGCCAAATCTAGGTCCCAATTATATCAATGACAAAATTCACATTTATTTTAGGGTTTGGTCCCTAGACTGTTGTCTTTTGTGAGCTTTTTCATTTAGGTCTATGGGCCACATCAGCTGATATATTCATGCCATTACATTTCATGTTCACCTATATTATGCAATGAAAGGGAGCCCGATAATCACCATTTTTGGTACAAGCTTCATGGAAAGGGGTTAAGAGCCAGAGAAACTTCCTCCCTGCTCCCCTACCTAAGTTACAAGATCATGCCTAAAGGTCTTGCTGAACCTCTCTTTGAATCAATAAATCAGAATCGAGAATTAGTTCTGTCTGTGACATGGACATCACTTTTATCTTCCCTATGGTAGCTGTTACTGCTGCAAAAACAATATGGGAGCCTCGGGTCTTAGTTATTGACACACCATTCTTGAGAACAACAAAGGAGATTGTATTCATTAGGCCCGACTTGTCATTCTTACTAAAAGCAGTCTTGGGTTTCCATGTATATTTTCAAATCAAATTAGCAACGCTATGCCCAAGACTTCATTGATCTGACAATGACAGATTACACCTCCTAGTGAATGGTAGGCATTCCACAAAGATGCAAAACACATTATAAAAGTCAACAGTTTCATTTCAGCCAGCCAGGTTAGAAGAACTCCTAATACCCAGGTCTTCGGTAGTGGATGGACAATATAAACATACATGTAGTAATTTATTTAAATTAGCGCAGAGCTTTCCCACTTCCCTTGATAATGTATTCCAAACTCAGGGAGTGGCTGCTGCTTCAACAGAAAAGGGAAAGGTTTGCATCTCAGTTGCTTTGAAGTGCTATGCTATTTATCAGTTATGGTAGATTTCCTCTGGCTAGTTTTTATCCACTATAATTAAAATGGCTACCTTCTTTCACCCAGCTCTCAGCACATACTTATACAACTAATTTTACAGTACTTAACCCCACTATGAGCATTTCTGCAGCTCCAGCAGTGTGTTACTTAACTGTGCTGCAGAAGAAAGCAAGAGAAAATGAAAAACAGGTGTACTGGCTTTAAAAGGGCCCTCATTTCTATTCACAGGCATAAGGATATATACCAGTCATGCTCCACCTATTGAATCAGCACATAATTTAAATGAATGTTATGTTTTTTTTCTTTACCATGTGTAACAGGGGCTGGATGTCATCCGAGCACCTGCTTATGGCCAGGGAGTGCCTCTGCAGTGCCCTGCCCCTCTTTTCCCCTTCTTCAGGCTCCTTCAACAATTTCCACACATCTTTTGATCTCAGCCCTTCTTGGGGTCTGAGTCTTTTTATTAAATTAACAAAGTTTTCAAAAGAAACAGAAAACAATCTTCCCCACAGGCTGGGCACAGCCGCTTCTTCTTAGGAACTGTCCCTCCCTTGGGGCCACTGCAGGAGACCCTCTCTCCCTGCAGCCTCATTCTGCAGCTTCCTACTATCTTTACTCTGGGATCACTGGATTTTACCCAGGTGTGGCTTGTTCTGTAATCAGGGTTGGCTTAGCCCCAAGATCTCCAGACTAGGGGCAAGTCACCCTGTTACACAACTTTATTATGTCATGCTAAAGAAAAAAGTGCAGCCAAAGGAGCCAATGCAATTTGGGGTTGGATATCATGGCTTATAGGGGACAAGATCTAGCATATTTTTTAAACTTCCACAGACGTAGTCATATGTGATAAAGGATCTGCTGTAGGAAGGGAAACAGGAACTACTTCACAGTGCGTAATCCCACATTGTGCCCTTTGCCATAGAAATGAGATTTCACATTGAAATGGCTCAGTTATACTGCTTCCTTTCTCATAAGGAAAACATCTGGGAGCTGGGAGCTCCTTAGCCACCTGCCCCTACATGTGATAAGTCACGAGCTAGAAACTGGACAAAGAATGGGTGTTGGGTCAGACAGCAGATACTGAATAAGAGGTAGAGCAAGGGAAGCAACTGGGCAACTATTGTGGCATTAAAAGACCAATAGATTGTTTATGTGGCTTTCCATCAATTTGTCTTTTTATTTCCTGTCTCTGGCCCCCATCTCAATTAATAACAGTAACGTTTATCACCACTATAGCACTTTCCATCTTCAATGAGCTTTAAAAACATTAACTATTTAATTCTTACAATCCCTTGTGAAACAGGAAAGTATTATCTCCTTATTATAAAGATGGAAAACTGAGAAAGGTTAAAAGGGATAGTCCATGTTAAAAATCATAGATTTAAAAAATTCCCACTTCTGTCACTAACAATTCCTCTGAAAACATTTTTAAAATTATAATTAATTTTCCACTGTTGATGCTGTTTGTTTAATAGTGGCATTTCTCTCATCATGAGGCAATGTCTACACTATGAGTGCTTTGCTAGTATATCTATACCGGTAAACTATATCAGCAAAGTGCTCCTAGTATGGACACAGCGTATACTGGCAAAACTACTCTTCAAGGAGCCAGTCCTCGAGGTGCAGTCTGCTAACAAGAAGGCCCTAGTCCTTTTCTACTCCCCAGTCCTTCATCTCAATATAGAGAGATCAACTTTGACACCTGTGCAATGCACCAGGGCCACCCTAGATTCTGTGGTAACCAAAGCAGCGTAGTACAGGGATGAGGTAACCAGCCCTCCATGGAAAAAGAAGTGGTTCAGGACTATTTAGAAAAGCTGATGAGCACAAGTCCATGGGGCCAGACGTGCTGCATCCCAGGCTCCTAAAGGAGTTGGCGAATGTGATTGCAGAGCCATTAGCCATTATCTTTGAAAACTCATGGTGATCCAAGGAGATCCCAGATTACTGGAAAAAGGCTAATGTAGTGCCCATCTCTAAAAAAGGGAAGCAGGAGGATCCAGGGAACTACAGGCCAGTCAGCCTTACCTCAGTCCCTGGAAAAATCATGGAGCAGGTCCTCAAGGAATCAATTCTGAAGCACTTAGAGGAGAGGAAAGTGTTCGGGAACAAGCAGCATGGATTCACCAAGGGAAAGTCATGCCTGACTAACCTAATCGCCTTCTATGATGAGATAACTGGCTCTATGGATGAGGGAAAAGCAGTGGATGTGTTATTCCTTGACTTTAGCAAAGCTTTTGATACGGTCTCCCACAGTATTCTTGCTAGCAAGTTAAAGACGTATGGGCTGGATGAATGGACTAGAAGGTAGGTAGAAAGCTGGCTAGATCGTCGAGCTCAATGGATAGTGATCAATGGCTCCATGTCTAGTTGGCAGCCGGTATCAAACGGAGTGCCCCAAGGATCGGTCCTGGTGCTAGTTTTGTTTAATATCTTCATTAATGATGTAGAGGATGGCGTGGACTGCACCCTCAGCAAGTTTGCAGATGACACTAAACTGGGAGGAGTGGTAGATAAGCTGGAGGGTAGGGATAGCGTACAGAAGGACCTAGACAAATTAGAGGATTAGGCCAAAAGAAATCTGAGGTTCAATGAGGACAAGTGCTGAGTCCTGCACTTAGGATGGAAGAATCCCATTCACTGCTACGGACTAGGGACCGAGCGGCTAAGGAGAAGTTCTTTAGAAAAGGACGTAGGGGTTACAGTGGACGAGAAGGTGAATATGAGTCGACAGTGTGCCCTTGTTGCCAAGAAGGCTAATGGCATTTTGGGTTGTATACATAGGGGCATTACCAGCAGATCAAGGGATGTGATCATTCCCCTCTACTCGGCATTGGTGAGGCCTCATTTGGAGTACTGTGTCCAGTTTTGGGCCCCACACTACAGGAAGGATGTGGAAAAATTGGAAAAAGAGTCCAGCGGAGGGCAACAAAAATGATTAGGGGGCCAGGGCCACCTGGGGGCGGGCATGTGGGGCAATTTGCCCCAGGTCCCGCAGGGGCCCCATGAGAGTTTTTCGGGGCCCCTGGAGGGAGGGTGCTTCACTCACTCCGGGGGCCCCTGAAAACTCTCGCAGGACCTGGACCCCCCGGAGCTTCTTCCACTCCTGGTCTTCGGCAGCAATTCAGCGGCAGGGGGTCCTTCCACTCCAGGACCCGCCGCCGAAGTGCCCTGAAGACCCACGGCAGGGAGTCCTTCCGCCCCGGGACCCGCCGCCGAAGTGCCAGGTCTTCGGTGGCAATTCGGTAGCAGGGCCCCCCTCCGCCAAAGACCCCACAACCCCTGAATCTTATGGGCGGCCCTGTAGGGGGCTGGAGCACATGACTTATGAGGAGAGGCTGAGGGAATTGAGATTGTTTAGTCTACAGAAGAGAAGAATGAGGGGGGATTTGATAGCTGCTTTCAACTACTTGAAAGGGGATTCCAAAGAGGATGGATCTAGACTGTTATCAGTGGTACCAGATGACAGAACAAGGAGTAAAGGTCTTAAGTTGCAGTGGGGGTGGTTTTGGTTGGATATTAGTGTTAGTGCCCATGTTAGTGCCACAGCCCTATGCAGTTTTTGCCCTGGCCTCCATGTTCAGGAAACGAGCATACACGTACTCTCAGACAAGAAGCATTTCCCCGAAAGTAACCGCTGGGGCTAGGCAAATTTTGTGGTCAGCCAGTTCCTGACAGCCCCCACCCATGAGGGTGGTAACGAGACATCTGTAAATCTCCTAATTAGGAGAAACCTGGCCAAAAAGCTGAACACGTCATTACCCTTATAAATTGCCCACCGTGCAAGCGGTGGGCAGGGAGAAACGCAGAAACCCGTACCCGTAACCGAGCCTGATCAACTCGAGGTCTCCCTCGGCTCCGTGTTCTCAGAAGCCTACCCGTTTGCCGGTGGTGATGAAACTTTTGTGGTTTGTGTGTGTAAGTATGCCTAGCTGCTAATTCTGCTAACTAACTGAGCCTGTAATCATCTGTTGTAAGCCGGAGACAAAAGCCGATTCTAGCCGCCCCAAGGCTCCTGCGAGGGGAAACCCACTAATCAGGAAACCTTGAATGCAAGGGGGATTGGCCGGAGTCTCACGGCAATCTTTAACTGTCTTACTGCATTTTTTTACTTAGACGAGTAATTGCATTTATGCTTAATAATAGCACCAATAGCACCTTTACTACCCCTTGGAAGGACCTGAATAACTACTGGGACCTAGAGCGGTACCAGGGTCAGGTTCTGTTTGTAATTGCAGTATTCTTATTATTTGTTCTAGTATTGTATTGTACGCCCAAGTTGTAACTAGTATTAAGTTGCTCCTTATCCGCACCTGTGACCCATTCAATAAACCCTCAATTTTAACTCCACGACTCATTGTTTGCGTTATCCCAATCGCTCCCTTCGGGGTACTTGTCACCCCTCCTGAGGACATCCAATGATCGAGCCTCCGCCCTATCCCAGCGCTCATTACCTGGTAGATAACAGGCACCTTGTGACCATTTCGGTGGAGCGAGGGGCTAGAGTAATTAGAGATCAACAATTAGGAAAACTTTTTCACGAGGAAGGTGGTGAAGCACTGGAATGGGTTACCTAGGGAGGTGGTGGAATCTCCTTCCTTAGAGGCTTTTAAGGCCGGGCTTGACAAAGCCCTGGCTGGGATAATTTAGTTGGGGATTGTTCCTGCTTTGAGCAGGGGTTTGGACTAGATGACCTACTGAGGTCCCTTCCAACCCTGATATTCTGTGATTCATATCTACCTGCAGACAAGTTCACCATGGTGACCAGCGTAATCACCATGCTTGAACAAAGCCCACAAATCACAGTGAAGGCTTGCCTACGACTCCCAGGACATGTTTTGGCCTGTGCTTTCATAACTCCCCAATGCAAGGCTGTACTCTTGATGCTTTCTAGTATTGCTCAAGCCTGCTCACACGCTCAGTGAAAACAAACTGTGCAGAGGGATATCAGTATATGGATGGCACTTGATTCCTTCAGCTGGTGGAAATACCTTCAGAAAGTCAGTGTGGGAATCCCCTTATCACTGCCTCCTCCCCTGCATGTTATCACCACGAATGTCTCAATGTTAGGCTGGGGCACTCACCTCCGGGATCATACAGCTCAAGGCAGGTGGATACCTTGGCTGTTGTTACTTCACATCAACGTCCTCAAACTCGGAGGGATCCGTTATGCCTGTCTTCACTTCCTACCTACTCTCAGGGCCAATTTGTCAGGGTGATGTTTGACAACTGAGTGGCTATGTATTATATAAACCATCAAGGAGGAGCAAAATCTCCATCTTTTTGAAAAGTATCAGCAAACCTATGGAATTATGAAGAGTTGGCATAAATCATTAAATAGATATTTCAGTGATTTATCGCCAGGGCTTCAGAACACCATTGCAGATTCATTGATCAGAGTCATCCATTAAGAGCATGAGTGGGAACTGAACAATTCCGTCTTTTCAGATCTCAGCCTTACCTGTAATGAAGTGAGTTAGCATAGAACCACTGGGGGAGGTTATCTTGAGCCAAAGTCTGTCCTTCCACCTTCTCATAGCTTTAGGGATTTCACAAAGTCAGGGCAGAATATAGCCACATAAGCACCACTTTGCTTAATCCTTGCTGAGAGGGAAAGTGTGAGTGAAGCATCACTGGTAATTTAGCAGTGCAATAAATATAGATAAATACTGTAGTTTTTTGTATTAGCAAATGTGAACAATAAATATTTAGTAATTGTTCATTTTCCACAATTATATGCAGGCAGTATAGCAGTGGGAAGTGAAATAATTAACATTTATTTGCTAATGACTAGTAAAGGAGAAAGGAATGATTGAATTTACAGTAGCGAAGATGTCATCCAACAGTTTAATACAGCAGCTAGTGTAAAGCAAGCAGTGTAGTGCAGTAGTTAAACATGAAGACACACTAGGCAATGTACTTTGGGGAGAAATAAACCTGACTAGATGAAAAAGAAAACACCACTCTGAGGAAGAAAAGTGAATGTGGCACTTGCCAGTGGGTCAAGTGAGCAATGAACACTCTCCCTGCGATGCTCTTAGCAGAGTGAACAGAAACCACAGGCAGTTCCACTTGTGCAGAATTGTCACTGCAGTGGGAGGGCCTACACACTGGAACATAGCATACAAACACATCTTTTCTTCAACACAATTTATCCTATGACATCAGTAGTTCTACTCTGTTCTCCCCTGTGACAGCAAGAAAGCATAAAACCTTATGACTTGTAAGACACAAGGTTGTATGACACAGCCTTATTAATTTGACCTCCATTTATCAAATAGTAGCCTTCTGTGATTCTTTCAGAACATAACCCCTTTGCAGAAAATTGAACGGTCAGTGATTTGCAAATATCTAAAGTAGTCAAATTGAAACAAAATTCAGCACCTGTAGCCAATGAGAGTGCTTGGGTGAATGCCCAGAGAATACCCTGGTTCCTGTTCGTTAAGTGCTTGAGAGGGTGAAGGGGAGCGAGGTCCCACATCTTGAACTGAACAGAAACCTTGCATCATTTTCCTTTGGCTTTTGATTTTGGTTGGGCCTGAACCAAAGCCCTAACTCTTGAACATCCCTGTGCTTGGGGGAAGTTTGACTCCAGATCCAAACTTCATGGTTGCATCAAGTTTTGCTTTCAGCTCTTCATTCTTGAAAGTGTGCTGTGCTGCTTTCCTATCTGTTCTGCTTCTAAGAAAAACAATGCTATCTTGAAAAAAAAGTCAAGATTACCTTGCAACTGAGAATTTCCCATGTGTGTACCCACAGCCTGTGCCCTAACAGCAAGTTGTTGTATGCTCATGCTGCTGCATTTCTTCATAGAGCTTCAAGAATGCTCTTTGCACAGAAGCAGAAGAAATCCCCAGCCACTTGTCCTTTTGATCTCAAATAAAGGTCAATCTGTCTGCCGGAAAGTGTGACTGGAAACTCCACCTCACAAGATCCTTCACTTTCCCTCACTTGCACTAAAATGTTTCACTATGACTTCAATGCTCTGCTTCCTCCCCTCCCCCACAGTGTTTGTTTTATGATTTTTTTTACTTCAGCTCTGCATGATAGCTTTATTTCACCTCATGCTCCACCATCAATTTTAGCCAAGCCCTGCCTGCCACAATCTCTCATTTTTCTAATTAGGAAAATGTGTTTCCCTGCTGTTGCTATTAGTAATAAATAAATAATATTGTAATGATATGTAAAAAGCTCATCCTTTTTTTTTTAAATCCACAATCTCAAGCCACATGCAATACATATAATAATACTTTGCACCCTTGCACTTGTCACCGAAGGATCTCAAAGCATTTTACAAATGTTGGCCCTGATTCTGCAAACAGATATACACGAGTAATCCCACTGAGTTCAAAGTTAAAGTTACTTGTGTGCACACTTGTATAGGATCAGGGTTCCAGTTAATCCTCATTACTCCCCAAAAGTGTACACTTACACTGGACTTTTATTATTACATCATGAGAGGTAAGTAGTAGTCTATCCATTTTACAGGGAAGAAAACTGGCACAGAGAAGATAAATTCCTTCCCTGAGAATAATTTTTTAAAATACCAATATTGTAAAATATTAATAATGTATCCTATTATCAGGACTAATGCTGTTTTTAAAAGCGAATGTTTAAGCACTTTGTAGCTATAGGAACTGTAAAGAAAATATTGTTACTGTTGTGCAGACCTGTTATTAACTTTATTGTAACACTTCCTCCTTCTCTCTACTGATTTTCTTCAGGTTTGTATTGGCTCAAGATATCTATCACTGGGGAAGAAGACTCACTAAGGGGGGGGGAGGCAGATTTTTTCATGCATCAGGTGATTTTCACCTGTTTCGCCTGCCATGTTGCAATGGGATTTTTACCCACATTTCACAAACTATGCCACCTTAGACTGGTTAGAACTTGGATGAAAAAAAATCCAGGCTGTTATGTCGGAAGGAGTGCTGCTGATTCAGTAGGTGGCACTCTTCCCATTGAGTCATTTCTGAACCATGCCTCACCACATGGAAGTGCCATCTTTCAGAGGTTCAGTAAAACTTACGCCCTGACTGCTCATAGTTAATAATGGCAAGATCATGGCTTGTCTTATGCGCCCTTGGGAGGGTATAGTGCACCCCTCTAAATCCCCTCTGTGGGCTACTATTATTGCAGTTCACAGTCCGGGGTGAGAATAGACTCTGGCTGTAGGGGGATGGAATGGATAGAAATGTGACTTTACACCCACCCTTTGCAACATGTTGCAGATTACTTCCTGTCTACCACCTCCAATCTAAAGGGGGAACTAGCACTGTCAGTCCCAGTTCAGTCTTTGGATTGCTCCTGGTGTAGTGAAATTGAACGCAGGGATCAATTAGGCTGATGTGCAGTGGTAAGGTGTACCAGCATCATATTGCTTAGTGTAAGATTTTTACTATTTTAGTAATAAACCAAAGCTGTTCTGCTTGGCAAAAATTCTAAGCACAAGTGCCCACTTTTGAGCTAGTGAGATGAAAGGTGCTATAAAAGGGTGTGATTCTGCTCCCATTTAAGTCAATAACAAACTCTTATTGACTTCAATGCGACCAGAGTCAGTTTCTAAGTGCAAAGTACTCCTAGTTTATTTAAACAGTGTTTTGTTTATAACACATTCTTTTTCAGCTTGAAGTGAACCAGAGGTAATAAGGGTGAGAGATCATATTTCCTCATTTCCCTTAGCAATATTAAATTTATTTTTATGATGACAAGACTTTTTCATTCCTTTCTTTGTTACTGAGATTTTGGTACCTTCCAGAATTAGGAGATTGTATTTATCACTTGTCAGTGACAGTACCACGCTAACTCCAGCCTCAGAAACATTAACCTTCATTAGACATGTTGGTTGGATATCCGTGCACCAATGAAGTGTATGATGATGATGTTCCATAAGGTCAGAGTTAAGGTTTTCCATTGTAGCATTACAGTAAGAAATGTAGTGTGTATATTGTGTTGCTGGGTATGTTGAAGTTGCATGGAATATATTTGTAGTGCATCAGTGAAGGTGATGAATATGATGTATGATGGTTAGGGTATGTTAAAAGAAGACACCTTAAATTGATATTTCCTTGCTTTTAAGGGTGTATATGGGCTGGATATTCCTCTTATGCAACCTTAACTGTTTTTAATCAGTTTCTTCTTTGGGGGCATATGATTTTCCTGAGAGAGGTGAAAAAAATAATTGTAGAGAAATTATCAGCTTTTTAAGATTAAAGGTATACCAGGGACCTCAGAAATGTGTAACAAAATACTAAAGAGCATAATAGTCCTTATTCATCATGCCTTATTATGGTTTAATAGAAATTGTCAAAATGTTAATTACTATTGTGATTTGTTTCTTTGTTCTTTTAGTTTAAAGTAAGCTTTTTGAAAACAATTTTAATAATTTGAAGATAACATGCCTTACAGAAATAATGAATGACCATAACAATTTGTGGTAGCCTTTGAAAACTTTGTTTAATGATTTTCTTGAAATTCTTGTAGAAATATGTGGCAGAGCTCAGGATAGAATCCAGTTTTCATGGGTTCTAATTTACTGTCTTAATGGCAAGTTCATCCTGTAGAACAAATGGGGTGAGATCATGAAATTAAAGACCTCAGCCTTCATCTGAGTTTCTCCCAGTATGTGGTAAAATGGGGCATGCAAAAGTAGTCTTATTTTGTGGAGAATATATTCAAGCATGCAAATTTGACCTAATTTTTCTGAGAAAACATAGTTCAGTTCCCAGTTCTGTCAGAAAGGGATTTGTGAAATAGACCTGGTCAGAAATTTTCAGATGAAACATTTTTCTGTTGGAAAATGCTGGTGTGTCAAAATCAAAATGTTCTGTGGGAACATGGTAATTTTGATGAAACTTCTGACAGAACCAGGGAGGTTTCCGAAGAAAATCTGTTTAATGTCTTGCCTGCTCCCCATCTACCTATGTACCTCACCAGCCCCTCTGTAGCCCATCTGCCGGGAGCCCAGAAAGCATATTTCATTTTGGAAATACTAAAACATTCTCTCAGTGGGAATGTTTTGGTGGTTCCAAAATGAAATATTGTGGAATTCACTTCCAATATGGGATTAAAAATTTTCCAAAACCTCAATTTTTTTTGGCAGAAGTGAAAATAAGTTTCCTAGCCAGCTCAGTTGTGAAATCTTTCACATCCTCCATTAACTCACCTATAAATAGGAGGAATGATACTTTCCTGCCTTCTGATGTCTTGCTCAATAAAGAGGGCTGTGTGAAGCACACAGAATTAACATATCAGTGGAAGAGATGAGATTTGAAGTCCTGGGGTAAAATCCTGACCACATCAAAGTAAAAACTCCATTACTTCTCCCTTTTCATTTCTCTGTTGAGCCTGTGTTGATCAATAGGTATGAAACCTTCCCTGTATGTATTGGATCATAAGATTCTTTTCTAACCATGCTTTCAGAAGAACTTCTGAATGTGTCAAATCAAACCCTTTTCATGTAAAATGCCTTAGAAATCTGAGGCTATGCCTGTGCAGCTGTAACACAAGCATGTTTTCCGCTTGCTAGGTCAGTGTGGTTGCTTTAAAACTAGCATTTTGATACCAGCATGAGTGCAGAGTGTCCATTGAAGGGGGGAAATGGGTATCATTTCATATGTAGGCAAAGGAAGGGTTCAATGTGCTTGTAGGTAAATTGAAAAATAAGCATAGAATGTTTTTTTCTTTGGGCAAATCCCTCCTACCCAAACCAGGACAATTCCATGAGGACAGGGCCTTTAAAAACCAACCAGAAGAAATTCACACCAGGAAAGACAGTCTAGTAGATAAGGTACTAGTCTGCAATTCAGGACACCAGATTGAATTCTCTGGTCTGCCACAGATACCCTGTGTGACCTTGGGAAAGTTATACAGGGCTTATTTACACAGAATTTACTATGCACTCAGTTGTAGTACACTGGCTGGTAGGCAGTACATAAACTGCAGTGATAGCATACACATAGACAGCCTTTTCAATCCATATCATTGCATACACATGACAGGGCTTTGTGCCAAATGAGCATGCAGCATTATGGGTGGATATCCCATGGTCCTTTGCTTCACAGCTGGGCTGCGCACGTTCTGGGATTAGGCTCTCTGTGCCTCAGCTGTAAAATGGGGATAATAGTCCTTCACTACTTCACAGGGCTGTTGTGAGGATAAACCCATTAAAGATTGCAAGTGCTCAGATACTACTGTGATGGGAAGGTCCTATAAGTACCTTAGATAAACAGACAGATGATAGATAGATATCCCCTATCTCTTGGTCCTATTTAAAAGATTATTTTGTCAAAACACACATAAAACCCACTCATGCTGGGACAGGCTCAACAGCACTCTAACCTGTCAGGAGAACATAGTGGGACTCAAGCCCACCAAAAATAATCTTCTATCAGATGAGATCTAGGAGGAAGTGTATATTTTTTTTCTAAATTTTTTTCATCTCCAGATGTGTCATACTTTTTTGCCATTTAGGGGCCAGAGACTATTTTGATAAAGGCTGAAGGGAATGATCAGGGGAAATATGTTAATAAGCACAAGCATTTTAAGCTCAATATTTGATGTAGTTTAAAAAATGTTTTATAGTATGTTGGAGAAATCCCTTTGTGTTCTCTCTGTTTTGCTTTAGTTCACACACAGACCAGAAGCTGAAACAAATGAATAGCAATGATTTTTTGTGGGACCTATGAAAACCCAGTATTTTGCACTGTCTCTGCAGGCTCAATAATTGCAGTGAAATAACACATTGTCCCAATAACTGTTATGGCAATTATCATAGAATCATAGAAATGCAGGGCCGGTGCTTCCATTTAGGCAACCTAGGCGGTTGCCTAGGGCACCAAGATTTGGGGGGTGGCATTTTGCTGCCCTAGACGGCAATTCGGCGGCAGAGGGTCCTTCCGTGCTCCGGGTCTTCGGCGGCAATTCTGCGGCGGGTCCTTCGCTCGCTCTGGGACCCGCCGCCAAAGTGCCTAGAAGACCAGGAGTGCGGAAGGACCCCCGCCTAGGGCGCCAAAAACCCTGGCGCCATTCCTGTAGAAATGTAGGGCTGAAATGTACCTTGATAGGTCATCACTTCCAAACCGCTGCATTGTGGCAGGATCAAGTAAACCTAGACCATCTGTGACAGGTTTTCGTCCAATCTGTTCTTGAAAAGCTCCCGTGATGGGGATTCCACAATCTCCCTTGGAAGCCTATTCCAGAGCTTAACTACCCTTGTAGTAGGAAGTTTTTCCTAAAATCTAATCTAAATCTCCCTTGCTGCAGATTAAGGCCATTACTATTTGTCCTACCTTCAGGGGACATGGAAAATAATTGATCACCATCCTCTCTGTCACAGCCCTTAACATATTTGAAGATTATTATCAGGTCCCTCCTCAGTCTTCTTTTCTCAAGATTAACATGACCTTTTTTTTTTTTTAAACTGTTCCTCATAGGTCAGATTTCTATACCGTTTATTATTTTTGTTGAGCTTCTCTGGACTCCCTCAAATTTGTCCCCATCTTTCCTTAAGTGTGGAGCTCAGAATTGGACATAGTACTCCAGCTGAGGCCTCACCAATGCCGAGTAGAGAGTGAAAATTACCTCCCACATTTTACATATGACACTTCTGTTAATACCCCCTAGAATGATATTAGCCTTTTTTGCAGCTGCATCACATTGTTGACTCATATTCAGTTTGTGATCCCCTATAACCTCCAGATCCTTTTCAGCAGTATCACCACCTAGCCAATTATTCCCCATTTTGTATGTTGTGCATTTGATTTTTCCTTTCAAAGTGAAGTAATTTGCACTTTTCTTTATGAATTTCATTTTGTTGAATTCAAACTAGTTCTCCAATTTGTCAAGTTCGTTTTAAATTCTACTCCTGTCCTCCAAAATATGTATAGACCTCACAGCTTGTTGTCATTTACAAATCTTATAAGCATACTCCCACTCTATTAACTAAGTCACTAATGAATATATTGTATAGTACTGGACCCAGAACTGACTGCTGCTGGACCTCAGTTACATCCTCCCAGTTTGACAACAAACCATTGATAACTACTCTTTGAATATGCTCTTTCAACCAATTGTGCACACACCTTGTCAGGGCCACCCAGAGGATTCAGGAGGCCTGGGGTCTTCAGCGGCTGTTGGAAGGACCCCCCGCTGCGGGTCTTTGGGGCACTTCGGTGGTGGGTCCCGGAGTGGAAGGACCCTCGACTGCCAAATTGCTGCCAAAGACCTGGCACTTCAGCATCGGGTCCCGGGGTGGAAGGACCCCCCGCTGTGGGTCTTCGGGGAGATGACTGGGGGACAAGTGGACAGATCCGCATGTGGTAATTTTTTTGTGGGGATATTATTTGTGGGGGTATGAGGGGAAGAAGGATGAGTAGGTTTTGTGCCTAGGCTAGTGTGTGTTTGACAGTATTACAGGTAGGGTGACCAGACAGCAAATGTGAAAAATCGGGATGCTGGTGGGGGGTAATAGGAGCCTATATAAGAAAGAGACCCAAAAATCGGGACTGTTCCTATAAAATCAGGACATCTGGTTACCTTAATTACAGGGCAGTGGTCTTAAAGACATGCTTATCTTTTAAGAATGAATGGTCCAACTTAGTTCTGTGGGACCATGTAAGTGTTTGCAAGATCATGACCTAGACCTGCTAAAGTTGGTGAGATATTGGTATGGATAATAAATGTATGTGTGTGAGAGTCAGTCTTATATTACTTTCCATAATGTTAACATATTTTTATAGGATAGCACAGGGGTCAGCAACCTTTCAGAAGTGGTATGCCGAGTCTTCATTTATTCACTTTGATTTAAGGTTTTGTGTGCCACTAATACATTTTAACGTTTTTAGAAGGTGTCTTTCTATAAGTCTATAATATATAACTAAACTATTGTTGTATGTAAAGTCAATAAGGTTTTTAAAATGTTTAAGAAGCTTCATTTAAAATTAAATTAAAATGCAGAGACCCTCGGACTGGTGGCCAGGACCTGGGCAGTGTGAGTGCCACTGAAAATCAGCTTGTGTGCCGCCTCCGGCACCCGTGCCATAGGTTGCCTACCCCTGGGATAGCAAGTAAACCTTGAAATTTGCACGTGCAACTGAATGAAGAAATGACTGCCCGGTTATAGAAGACTCCATTCCAGGATTTCAGGAAAGCTTTCTGAGTGACACATTGACATCATTGGAGGCGTGACTGAGGGTAGAGGCGGGGGCTCAGCGGTGAAATGCTGCTATGCAGAACTGGAATTACTCTGTAGCAGCAACAGTAAAGCCATAGCAGATTGCAAAGTGATAGCAGCAGACAACAGTCAGCAACTGCTGTCTACACTGGTTGCGTTCGAATTAGCTCCAGTTACTTCAAATGTGCTTTGGGAAGCAGTTTTTAATCTTTGTATTAGGTAAGCATAAGCAATGTTTTTTCCTCTCCTTTTTGAAGACATTTAGGAACAGATCAGGTGCTTAATGTTTGTTTTTGTACTGAAGGGGTCTCTTTATACTCTTGTTTTAAGGTCTAAGCTTAATAGTTGCTTTGCTAGATGCAAATAACATTTGTATTATGAAATGAAATGCTGTTTTACTGCTAATACTTTCATGGAGAGCATAGTGATGCACTTTTATTAGCCTCTTTGCAGTTTAAGTGTGCAACAGGTCAACTTCATGAAATGCGTATATACGTACTATTCTGATTTATAGGCAAACATTCTCTTGAATTATCTAGTAAAATACGTTAAGCCAGTTACAATTTGCAGGCAATTATACAACTTCCAGTTAAGTAATTGTGCTATCCTTGTATTGTCGGTCTTGCTTAATGCAGATTTCTTTCTTGGGTGCTGGAACGTTGTTTGCTCCACTTAAAATGCCAGGGAGTTTTAAAAGCACTTCATGCAAGAAGTTTGTGTCTAGAGTTGCATTATATTTTAGTTTTCTCACTGACATGCTGTCTGTGCTCCAAGCCTGTCAATCAGTCTGCAACAGCAACAGCAAGCACATGGCAGTTTGCAGAGAGCTCTGAGACAGAGCCATTGCTTTCTGCCTCTCGCTTGGTTGGAAGTAGCTCCAGTTATTGTAGATGTGGCTTGAAAATAAGTGTCTCTTCGTTATTATCTTTTCTTTAAAAAGTTCTTTTTTCGCTCTATTCAGTCTCTTTGCACTTTGGCTGCACGGAGGTCGGAGAGTTTGCAGCAGGACCATGAGGTGAAGCAGAGCTGGATCCTCGACGTTGTGAACCACGCCAGTTCAGTGTGGAAGGCTCCTGGACTATCCCAATCAGAGAAGGGAAATAAAAGTCGAAGGAAGAAAAGAGGACTCCTGTATCCCTTGCTCTGCTGTATCTTCTTGGAGACTTCAACGTTGCTGCTATTGCAAGTGACTCTGTTGCTGCTTCTTCAGGCAGCAGTTGTGCCTACATCTTGCAATTTTTATCTTCCACTAGTTTGAGATGAATTATTTGCAGCAAGGGCTTGATTGTCGTCACCTATAACAGGAGGGAGAGAAAGACAGACTTGCAGCCAGAGAAATTGCTTCCTTCGGAATCCCATCACCGAGTGATTTACTTCTCTCAAGAGAATTGTGCCCACTCAATGAACAAGTGAGTTAGGGTAACGGAACCACTGAATGTTTGTTTCTTTGAGCGGGGAGGTGGGGGGTAGAAGTGGATTTCCCTCCGCTCGGTGAATAGGATCTCGTGATCTCTGTATGCTTTGCAGAGAAGAGAAATACGGAAGAATTGTCCTCTCCAAGCAAAAGAGGGCTGGAAAAAACGAGTGAGGGGCCACAGTCACCGCTGAGGGGGAAACGAAACCCACCCTTCTCCAACCTTTAACGTTTAACAGTTGCGCTGCCCCGTGGATCTTAAGTGTGGTGGTTTAAAATGGATTTGCTATTAGTGACTTCTTGGAAATAAGTAAATCCTTAATTACGTTCACATTCTTACTGAGCTGGGTTAAAACTATGGATTCTGCCTGCAGCCGCCGCCTTTTGCACGTGTCGAGTTGGAGGAGTTAGCAGGTGCCGTTGCATTTCCCCCCTTAATCTCGTGGGCAGGAGAAGGGGAGATCAGGCTGCTCCCAGCCAATGTGCTGGTGCTGAGGTCCAACTTAGGCTCGTGTGTGCGCCTGTTCCTTTTTTTTAAACTGCCGTTCAGGGTTACGTTTTAATCCCAGGGCGCTGAACTTGCTCTGGCCGAGGAGCAGGCTTGAGTGTGCAAAGGGGCGGGACGGCTAGAATCGGTGGTTTAGGAATCAGGGCAAACCTGGGCTGTGCATTGCTAATGGCTCGGGGTGGGGGGGGGGGGCGGCGGCTGAAAACCTTGTGCCCCAGTTAGTCCCCAGCGATTCCGGGAGAAGAGTGGTGGGAAGCCGTGGTGAAGGAACTACACTGGAGGTTGGTTTTGATCTGTGCTTAGAAGGACATTCTCCCAAGGATCGAGGCTAAACGCAGGGTGTGCGGAGGGAAAAGGGGTCCTTTCAATGTCAGAGCCTGACAGTCATGGATGGGGGAGGAGAGTGGTAATGTTTAAAGTGAGACCTTAAATGCTTCATTGAAACACCTAGCAAAATCCCCCATCCTAGCAGAGAGAACTAAAACCTGCATTCATTAATCCGAAGGGAGAGAGCTTTCCTCCAGTTCTGGGTCAGGTCTGGCAGGGGTGGAGAGGCTGAAATGATGGGATAAGAGGAGAGAAACGTT
Organism: Gopherus flavomarginatus; assembly: GCF_025201925.1. Classification (NCBI taxonomy): domain Eukaryota; kingdom Metazoa; phylum Chordata; order Testudines; family Testudinidae; genus Gopherus; species Gopherus flavomarginatus. The sequence goes on from NC_066619.1 coordinate 184,399,384, forward strand.
CCCCTCCCCCTCTTTTCCTCCTCCCTTAGAAAGCCCACAAGAAAAAAAAATCCCCTGTGCACATAGTAGCACACCCAGACCTTTCAGTGCTGTGCTTGAAAGGCACAGGGAGGGGGAGCGCGAGGGAGGGCGGACGCTACCGCTTTAAGTATTGGAAAGTCCGCCCTCCTGAGGTAATGGTAACCTCAGCCTCTTCCCCTCCTCCTGCAAAAGGGGGGAAAGAGCCCTTGTTTTCATTCATAACTTTTTCCTCTTCCTTCCTCTCCGTCAACTATTTATTCATCGCTTCACTCAGCTCAGATTGCAGAGGGCGCAGCTCCACCACCGTAACTTGACGTGTGGCGATACTCTGCTTCCTTCCCCCCACACCTTTCTGTGTAGCAAAGGAGCAAGTTAAAACGCAGCATGCCGATTATTGTAGCATTTATTCGGATGGCGATGCTGCTTTTTCGAAGCTGATCTGGGAGGAGAAAAAGTGGGGCAGTCGGGGGAACCCTGGAGAACTGGTTTGGAAGAAATGCTGACATGCTGTAAATTGTGTTCAAATCTGCAATGGTTCTGACCTTCTGCACAAAAAATGGTATCTTACAATTTTGTTCGCTTTACCTCTTGGAAAAAGTAATTTTTTGATCTTATTTGCAGTGGGAGTATTTGGTTCTTTCCATCAGAAACTATGATGCGGTATGCAGCTAGCTTTTTTTGTCTTTCTTTTTTGTGATTTGAATGGTCAGTCTGCATGTTTTATAATATTGCATTTTTTTCAGAGATGGCACATGTTGTGCTCTTTTAGGGATACTATAATCATTCTTCCTCTGCAAGTCCCACTGCTGGCCTCTGCAGCTGTATGTCTTTCCTCTTCTGTGTTCATTCATCCCTAGCATTTTGTGTGCTCATATTAAGACTTATGAAAAGGAGAGCCTTATTATGTGGGATGAATAAAGACTGACTGAATAGGGGTGAGGTTTTGTAATCTTAAAACCCTAGGTCCTTCACAGGTGATATTTAAGAATGAAAGGAGACCTTTGGCCTCTGGTTTGTTTAATGCTTTCTATGCCCCAGTGTAAATTTGAGATAAGTAGTTCTTAGATTTTTTTTCCCCCCAAATTCTACAACTGCCTATTGAAGCAGTATCTCTTAACAGGATTTCAGAGTACTTTTGCTCTTCTCCTCCCCTGTGTATTCATCCTCTCCCTCCTTTTTCTTTCTTGAATTGGAAATAGCTCCATGTCAAATATGCTCTGGATATGCAAGAAAAACGTACTTTTTCTAGGGTTATTGGATAAATTGATTTGGCACTATTCCACCCTGAAAAAGGAAAAACATGACTGTATGCAATTTTATTATTTTGTGAGGCTGGGGGAAGTAAATCTTCCATTAGCTGTTGGTGCAGGAAAACAAATGTTTGTTTTCCCATGATGCTTTGTGATCACTACAATGATGTATAAATAATCTGCCCTCCTTGCCTCCACCCCCCCCCATGACATTTTATATAGGTACAGAATTGCCCCTCTGCAGAATTTTCCAAATCAACGTTGTAATAATCTGTGTCAGTAATTTGAGACAAGAAGATGTAAAAATGAATAAATAGCTCAAATTACATTTTTTATTTTTATCTGTCTTCCAAAATTAGTTTGAAGAGCTTATTAATCAAAATTTTTCTCCCTAGAATAACTTGTGAAAACTGAGATGTATTTTTTAATTTATTTTTTTCATGAGGAAAGGTACTTGAGAAGTCAGCAATATCTGAAAACTGTGTTCCAGTTTTATTTTACTACCTCATCTGCTCACACACCCTGCCCTGTAGTCTCAAAACACTTGAGAGCTGTTGTATAACACATTGTTGTTTACATCTGGTGTCTTACTTTAATAATGAGTTTGTTACATTATTTGGAACCTGTGAGCTTTCTACTGGGAAGTATCCTTCAGTTTTAGACTTTTTTTTGTAGGATTTACTTTGGGATTTCTTAATGGATGCATGTTTCATTTTAAAGGTAGATCATAAGCTTAAAACAAGGGTAGGTACTGGAGTACATTTATGAAAATGTAAGAAAATTTAAGAAAAGCAAGAGTTTGTGCAAATTTCATTATGCAGAATATGAATCTGATACTGGTCATTCAGGTATCTAACTTGATTTGAAGTACTCAGTGTTGCTGATCTGCGCAAGTAACACGAGAGAGGCATTTATTTCCCATGCCTTGTCAGCTAGACATACAGGTTAAAACTTCCTTTATTTGTTTTTAATGGAAAAAGCTCTGATTTTAAGTGGCACAGGGTCTCCTCTTACATTCCTCGTCTGTAATGCCAGACTCAGACTCCTCACCCTCTTCCCAACCCCCTCCAACTGGCCTTTGGCCAGGTCTTCAGCATCATCATAATCCACTGCTGAAGAAGATCATTACCAAGTGGTTAGGGCAATTTGTGGCTTGCCATGACATTTTTATTTTTAAAAGCTTCCTGTGACTTATTCCTCTTTCACCTTTGATCTCTCTTTCTCTTTTTTTATTTTTATTTTTTTCCTTAGGATTTCAGATGCATGCCAGGTTCACACTGAATGCCAGAAGTAGAGATCCCTACAGATGGAGCCCCAAAGTCAACATGGCAGTGGCGGTTCATTAGTTGTGATCCAGCAGCCTTCCTTGGACAGCAGGCAAAGGTTGGACTATGAAAGAGAAATTCAGCCGACTGCTATCTTGTCATTGGACCAGATCAAAGCCATAAGGGGCAGCAATGAGTATACCGAAGGCCCATCTGTGGTGAAAAAGTCTGGTCCACGAACAGCACCAAGACAAGAAAAGCATGAAAGGACTCATGAAATCATACCAATTAATGTGAATAATAATTATGAGCACAGATCCAGCCACTTGGGACCCGTGGCTCACCAACATAACGTAAGGGCTCCTGTGCTGAGCAGATCAACTAGCACTGGAAGTGCAGCTAGTTCTGGAAGCAACAGCAGTGCTTCTTCAGAGCAGGGGTTGTTGGGAAGATCGCCCCTGTCTAGGCCAGGTTCAAGTCACAGATCTGAAAGGACAATCCGGACACAGCCCAAGCAGTCATCTTTGATGGTAGATGATCTGAAGGGTCCCTTGAAAGAGGACTTGACGCAGCACAAGTTTATCTGTGAACAGTGTGGGAAGTGCAAATGTGGTGAGTGCACAGACCCAAGGGCCTTACCTTCTTGTCTGGCCTGCAACAGGAAGTGCTTGTGCTCTGCAGAGAGCATGGTGGAGTACAGTACCTGCATGTGCCTGATCAAAGGGATCTTCTACCACTGTTCCAATGACGATGAAGGGGACTCGTATGCGGATAATCCCTGCTCTTGTTCCCAGGCACATTGCTGTTCTAGGTACCTGTGCATGGGAGCAATGTCCTTGTTTTTGCCTTGCTTGCTCTGCTATCCTCCTGCTAAGGGATGCCTGAAGCTGTGTCGCGGGTGTTATGACCGGATCAATCGTCCTGGTTGCCGATGTAAAAACTCCAACACTGTTTATTGTAAACTGGAGAGCTGCCCATCACGGAGTCAGGGGAAGCCCTCATAATTTTGGAGGGAGATTTCACTTCTTCAAACACTTGCTTTTAGGTTGTGGCTAATTTTCTGTTTGTGTGGGGATTTACCCCTGCTTTCATTCCCTTCCTTCTCCACTTTTACATACCCAAGTTTTTTCCTTTGCATCCTCCATAACCCCTCTCTCAACTCAGATAGGTGTGGAGTATTTTGCTCAGTCATGTTTATTTCAGTCTTTGGTAAGCATGGACTGTGTGCCTGCATTTGGCACCACAGCTTGACAGAGCCTCTTAGGTTTGTAAGTAACCCACACATGAAAGAGACAGTGAGGGCTAATGGGCTTTTCTGCAGCCTCTTGCTCTGCAAAAAACTTCCCCAGTGTGTCCTTTTGTTCTCTGCAACTGTGTCTTTTTGGTTCCAAGAAATAATTCTACCTTATTTCATGAGCAAGCTGGATTAATCTTGAGGGGGTTGGAACCGTAGAAAATATAAGGCTGGCTTTTACTCCACAGTGCAAAGAACCTGCTTTTCCCTCTGTTCCCCAACCCTTCTTGAACTTGTCTCAGTCCAGAGACTTGCCTGGCTGGTACATTTTTTTTTCTTTCTTTTAAATGTAGTTTTGGTTTTTGCTTCACTATATAGATCTTCACATTGGAGACATTATGACTGCAATTCATTCATTTGTTTCTCTTGCTTTCAAATCTGTGAAGGACATCACCCACTCCACCCCTTCCCCCATGTTTCTGTGGTCATTGAGAGCCTGTTGATACTGATGTTAAAGTTGACCGTGTTTGCATATCTGAATAATCGTCAGGTGTCATTGAATTAAGTTACCTAAATGTTCCTGGATCTTTAACTCTTCTCTTATTCCCTTGGTTAGTGAATTTAGCTCTGCCTTGTGCTTCATAACTTTAACCTGTTCCATGTTTTATTGCCTTAGCCACAAATTGTGGTCTTTTTTTGTATATTTTATGTATAAAACACAAAGTTGAATCCTGACTATTTTTAAGACAAAAGTCTGTTTAAAACTTTTTTTATTGTAAAGAATATTTATTATTTGAATCTCTATTATTTTATGATATTTATTACAAAGGACTTTTTGAAAAATGTACTCATGTCTAAATATAACAAAATATCAATACTTAACAAAAATAAGGGTGACACAAAGAAAGTACGTATGTTAACTATAATGCAGAAAATATATTAATTAATGAAAATGTCTCTTGAGTTTTTCATTTTACTGTACTGGTAGGTTGTGTTATGATTTCCATGTCCATATTGCAAAGTGTCTTGCTATTTTTTTTTTCTCCCTGTGCACTGCCAGGGCAGTTGAATAACCAATACTGTGAAGACACTAGTATGTGTCTTGTTTGTCTTATTTTGGTGTTGAAAATTCATTATCAAATGAGTTTTCACTGCGATATTTAATAAAATTTAATATGTGTAATTTGCTTGATGTTGCCAAGAAGTTTAGGCCACATGTATTTATCAGAGCATTCTGGAAATGCAACTGTAGACAAGGACCCCTAACTTCAATAATTTGTTTTGTTTTCTATAGACTATCAAATTAACATGCACAAAAAGCAAGAGTACAAGGGTAAAAATAGACCTGGTGTTGCTGAAGGTCTTTAGCTCAGGAAACCTAGGTTGTGGGGGTTTTTGGTCCACCCCCTACCCCCACCCCCCCGTGGGAACTGTGACTTTCCCAACCACAACTGAACTCACCTGTTCCTTCTAATTTAAACTCTCTTGAGAAGAAATATAGGTGTCGCAGCTATTTGCTGAATTCATTCACATTTAAATGGTCAGAAATAGGCTTTGCATTAGGATTAGTGGAGAATCTCCCACTTCCATTGGTGTGATTCAAGTCCTCCCTAATAGCAGAATCTAAGTAGCAGTGTCAAGTATCAGAGGGTAGCCGTGTTAGTCTGTATCCACAAAAACAACGAGGAGTCCGATGGCACCTTAAAGACTAACAGATTTATTTGGGCATAAACTTTCGTGGGTAAAAAAACCCACTTTGGGGAAAAGCTTTTGTGGGTACAAAACCTCACTTATCTGAAGAAATCTGTTAGTCTTTAAGGTGCCACTGGACTCCTCGTTGTTTAAGTAGCCGTGTATTGACTTGGTATACTTTAAGTTGCGTTCATAATGTAGAAGGCTAGAGAAATGGCACATTTAAGAAAACATAATTTCAGATTTGGGAGACTACATCAGACTCTGCAAATGAGTTCTCAAATGTTGTTGCTTTGGCCTCTAATTAAATTGTTTTTTCAGTATCTCCTCAGAATATAGAAAATTTGATTAGACTGGGCTCTTGTAATTAAGTGTATCAGCACTGACTCCCTCAGTGTCTTTTGTTGTTGGAGCCCTGGGTACAATGAGAAGTTTGTGTAAAAGCTCTAAGTCATTAAAATGTTGTTAGGAGCTGCACCTCTTGTTGAAAGAAGTGTGCAGCTTTTATGACAATACGGTATATGGAATTATAACTTCTGGTTGACACACAAGAATATGCTCTTCTTTTAGTATAAAAGTGATAGTCCACTCTTGAGTGCACCAGTGTAACCTCAGCACCGTACTGAGAAGATCAGATTTCTTAACTGACATTTATCTGGTGGCAATGTAGAAATACTTACCAATATTTTCTTTCTTTTTTTTTGCATGGAGCAAAGCTGATACTAAGTTCCTCCCCAAAAATATTTATCTTTTTTATCCTTTTTCATTGGTAATTTGGTCAGACAATGAGCTGCACAATTCTTAAAAGACACTGAAATCCTTGTCAAACAACTGCCATTGGTCAGATACAGCTGCTTTCCCAATAATGTGCCAGCATTCAAAATCAAAAGACTGAACAGCTTCATTCTCATAATTGTGTGACAATCTAATGTATGTTGAACAGTTTTATTCTCATATTTGCTATTCTTATGTGATCCTATTTATTTCACTAATCTGTATCGGAATCCTTCGTTTTCCATAGCTGTGGACTTCCAAAAAACAAAATATACAGCCTGCTTGAAAACAAAGGAACCATGTACATTGTGTCTCAATTCATCATGCTTTTCAAGTTGCAGAACACAATCCATGATAACTATTTTGCCTTTTGGTTTCTTGAGATTGATTAACGCTCTTAGTACTAAAAAGAATGAGGAGTACTTGTGGCACCTTAGAGACTAACAAATGTATTTGAGCATAAGCTTTCATGGGCTAAAATGGTTTTTAGCCCACGAAAGCTTATGCCCAGATACATTTGTTGGTCTCTAAGGTGCCACAAGTACTCCTCATTCTTTTTGCTGATACAGACTAACACGGCTACCACTCCGGAGCTCTTCTTACTGACTAATTCTGGGAAAATGGCAAGGAAAATTCTCTCTCAAAACATTCAGTTCTTCCATATAATTAAGCTTTCTAAGTTCAATATGTATAGTTGTGGTGCACTGTTAAATAGTTGCCACATTTCATGTCAGAGGTGGCTATATTTAAGCAATTGGAGTGGTATCTTTTTGTCTAATTGGTATATTTTATATCCTTAATGTATGTTTGACTTTTGTAATGCACTGTGGGATCCTTCAGAGTGCAAGGTTTTTCATATGTAACAAATCTGCAACACCTCACAGTCTGAGAACTTCTGTGCTTTGGGCCAATTAGTTGATATGGGGCTGAGGAAATGCCTTTTTAGTAGAAAAAAATGAGCAAGTAGACAAAAGTGTTAAATCCTGCACCTGAGAAGCTCCACAATTTGAATAACCTCTTGCTGTTAAATCTTATTTTAAATCAGTCTACACCATTTGAGGTTATTTCCCCTTTGCTAATTAGTTAATATTTTTGTTTCATTCGAAGTATACTCTCATATATTGTCATTGTACACCGTATAACTCTCTCTTCAAAGTTCTTTTCAACTTTCCCTTACGGTACTTGTTGACTATCGGTCTCGTGCGAGTATTTAGCCTTAGATGGAGTTTACCACCTGCTTTGGGCTGCATTCCCAAGCAACCCGACTCCGAGAAGACCCGGTCCCAGCACGCCGGGGGCCGCAACCGGCCTCACACCGTCCACAGGCACCTCTTAACGGTTTCACACCCTCTTGAACTCTCTCTTCAAAGTTCTTTTCAACTTTCCCTTACGGTACTTGTTGACTATCGGTCTCGTGCCAGTATTTGGCCTTAGATGGAGTTTACCACTCGCTTTAGGCTGCATTCCCAAACAACCCAACTCCGAACTGTTGAAAGTGAGCCCAGGTTTGCTGATGCTAAATGCACCAAGGATCTTAATGATAAGATTAGAATAGCAATAGATGTCAGGCCAGACTTTGATTCAGTAAGTTGTTTGGGGCAGGAACTGCCACTTTCTATATGTTTGTGCAGCACCTAGCACAGTGGGGCCCAGCCATTTGGTCTCTAGATGCTATCACAGTATGAATAAGTGGTACTGTTCCCTTAATTAGAAAATCCAAGTTTCTTCAGTTAATTTTACTTTGAAATTTTATACTTAGGCATATTAGAGAGACAAAGTGGGTGAGGTGATCTATTTTTATTGGATCAACTTCTTTTGGGGAAAGAGACAAGTCTTTGAGCTTAACTAGAGCTCTTCTTACCCAGAGCTGAAGAAGAACTCTATGATGCTTGAAGAACGACAAGCTTTATCAGCAGAAATTAGTCCAGTAAAAGATATTATCTCACTCACCCACCTTGCCTCTCTAATATCCTGGGACCATCACAGCTATAACACTGCACATGTAGTTAGGCTTGGCAGAATTGAATTTTTATTTTTTAAATAATTTTGAGGGATAGTATCTATTTTTAAGCATTTTTTCTATTTGTTTAAATTTTCACCATTGTTGGAAAGGATGGCGAGGGTCAGATGACAATTTTTTCATGACAGTAGATGTTGGGATTCAAAAAGTTAGTTTTTTAACTATTAAAACACAATTTTTCACCATCATACCAAAATGTGAAAATTAAATACCCTTAAATCAACTTTAAATTTCAAGCAGCATTTTTTTTTTATTTTGCCTATCTGTAAATTTCAGTTACCAATAGGAATATTTTTTCATCAGCGTGTGTGTGTATAGCAATATCAATGTTTACCAAGAGTTACTGATAAAAATGTAATTCTTTCAAGGCTAATTATGAAGGATATTCTTGCAGTATATGACAGTGAGATTTCAATTTGTAAAATAAATTCTGTTATAAAACAACAATTCTATCATAAACTGATATAAAATAAGTAGGCATGAAGTTCAGCTGAGTGACTATCCCAGTCATGTTAGCTTGGCTATAGTCAAACTAAGCAACCATCTGCTTGGCATGGCAGGTTCTAAAATACACTACACAAGGTTTGGGAGGAAGAGATGGAAGGAGACTTTTGTAACTAAGAATTCCAGCCTTGATGAATTTGAAAATGTCTTGAAAATCTTATGATGAGAGAGACTTTAAAAAGCTTTGCAGTCAGATGGTAAATGAAGAGCAAAGTACCCTGCTGGAGAGAGAGAGAGAGAGAGAGAGAGGGATAGTATTTGGAGGTGGTGGTGGTGGTGCTATTAAAGCAATCTCATAACAATAATTTTAACATTGTCCAGTCAGACATTAGCCAAACGTGATGATTCTTAACAAAGCCACTTGCTCTCGAATTTGTGTATACATAGTAGTGAAGGGTGGAAGAGGTTTAGCTCTGTTGGATATAATAAGGAGAAAGGGTTAAGAGGGTTTCAGTTTGTTTTACATTGATGGGGATGATGTAAACCAAGTATCTGATTTCTTCTGGAGTATTCAGGATTCCCCTGAATCCATTATTTTGCTAAGTTTGTTGCCTCAGAACATTGAGGAATCCCAACTAGTTAATGTTTGATTTCTTCTAACTGGAATATTATGTTGTGGTAATTGTCTGTCTCTCTCAAGAAACAGGAGTAAAACCCAGCCTGGTATCACATGACTACAGTTAGCATGCATTACAGGATCATGGGTTTGGCAAGTGTTTTTCCAATGAACCTTCCTCTTTGGAAGTCCCCTTTAAGCAGCCTTCCTTGTTTGTGAGGAATAAATTTAAAACTTTTCTCCTTACTAGGTGTGGTAGCTTCTCACCTTATTTCCTGTGCCAGAGCAGAGGTTACAAAGGCATGGGTTTTTCCACTGAGGTTGGGTAGTGGTTGTCTGTCGTTGTCTGTATTTTCAAGAGCTCTTGTTATCATTTGTTGGAGAGGGATTCTCCTGTAAAACAGCAGTTCGCTTGCAGCTACTTCAGAGGCCCCTCCAACCCTGCCTGGAGTATGTACTTTTTGGACTATCAGTACTGCTGTCCGACGTGGGTCCTTCATCTGGAAAATGAATTCATTAGGCTGCTAAAAGAACATCTGTGAATGATGCATAGAAGTGAGATGAAGCTACGTTTAATGTTTTCTGCCCTGATTGGGACAGTGTGTGGATGTATTAATAGCAGAACTATTACTGGAGAGATTTTTGGCACGATTTCAATGTATATTTTATCAAAATCACAAGCGCAAACCGAGAGCTTTCCATTTCCATACTTTCCATTTTCCCAAATCCATTGTGCACCATTAAATTGAAAATATTCTCTGCAATAAGCTTGCTGTAAGATTAGGGTTTGTGCAAAACAAACAAAAAGCCAAAAAAAACCCACCCCATCCTTGCACAAAAACCAAGGATGACATGGGTTCCTTGCATCTTCTATTTAATGCTAATCATAAAAAATTTAAATTGTGTCTTTTTGTGTATTTTTACTGGAGTGTATAAGACAAAGATAATTTTGGAATACAGGTAAAGTTTTTTGAAAATTGACTTGGTAACTGTTGCTGCTTTAACTTGCGTCCAAGAACACGATGCTACTTTTATACAGATTATTTCTTGGGATTCATTCATTAGTATTATTGTAGCATCTAGAGGCTCTAATCAGGACCCACTTGTACTAGGTGCTGAACAGACACATAGTGACAATCCCTGTCCCAAAGAATGCAAGAGCCAATTAAATATTAAATGCAAGATTTGAATATCTAGGCTGGAATCCCGTTCCTATTGAAGTCTGTGGCAAAACGAAGTACCAGAAGGGTAGCTGTGTTAGTCTGTATCCACAAAAACAAAACTATTGCCCTCACCGGGCCCTGGATTTCACCCCTTGTCTGTAATCCTCCTGATTTATGCCCGTATTTGGAATTAAACTTCAGCCAGTATTGTCTGACTGAAATAAACTGTATGCTTTCAAGTAAATAAAAAAATGCCATTATATTCCACAATGTTACCTATCTCAACTTTTGAAAAAGTCAGATTATTTTAAATACCTATAGTTTCTAAGAGAAGAAACCAGATATTTGCACTCAAAATGCATGTGCACTTTTGTAAGGTATGTTTTTGTAACCACCCTGCCTTACATTGTAAGCTCTTTGGAGGTACTCCGTTTTGTAAAGCATCAGTATGGTGTTACATGAATTATTAAAACAAACATTCAACCCTTTTGACAGTATATTGTGTGGAAGCATTTGAGGTTAGCTCTTCATGGAGTCCTTCTCTTTGTGTTTCCACAGCATCTGGCACAGTGGAACTCTAGTCCTGACAGCTCTTTGGGCACTGCAGTTGTATTAACTGTTTTTACAACCACTTACAGAATTCATCTGGGTGATGGGTCAAATTCATCCCTGGTATAACGCCACTGCAGTAGCTGGATTTACACCAGGGATGAATTTGGCCCTATAACACTGAACTTGTATGTTACGCTAGTGTCTAGTTCAATCACATGCAGCTCTGAGTGGACTGTAGAATGGTGGTTTTTACTAAGTGTGATGCTCAAATACAATGTACTGCATGGGATGTATGTATATCCTTAAGATGTTTTTTCTTGGTTATAATATTGAGTACCTGTGACACAATGGAAAATAACTATTAGCAGCCAAGGATTGAATAGCTGGAATACGTTGAATATAAACTTGGGAAAAATGTTAACTTATGCTAACTGTATACAATGCCACTTCATAATCAATGGCTCTAATCTCAGGCATTTTAATTTAAATAACCCTTTTTCCAGGAAATCCCTCCACTAATCTTTCCAGTGCCTGGAAGATTTCCTCTTCCAGCCTTTAAGTTCTCATTTGCAAGGCAAGTTGTAGTTACCTCCTACTTGAGGACTGAGTAAGTCCCCCTTCAAAGTGCCATCACTTCTAATTTGTCCAGAAGGGTTGATGTCATCTTCTCCTTATGCCATTGTATCTGCCAGCTCTGGAACAACACAGTGAAAATTGAGCCCAGAAGAGCCACACAGTTTACTATATAGGTTCCTTTTAGAAGAGACTAAAGTCTGATGTCTTCTATGAAATCTAGATATTGGAAAATCTCAAGATACTTTATTTTTAATAGTGAAGTTCGTTAGCTGTCTGTCAAAATCCACCCACTCCTGCTTCCTTGTTCTGTACCTGTTGCCTGACCTCTCCAGTCTGAGGGTTAACTATATTTCAGTGTTATATAATCCTTTGGATTAAAGGCACTATTGAAGCATAAATAATTATTATCTTTGTGTGGCAGTGCAGCTTGTTGCCTTAAGGACACCTGTTCTTTTAATTCTAAATGTTTATATCATTTTTGTTTAATCACAATAAAGATGAGCCTGCACCGCCCCAAAGCCTTGGAGAAGTTTGGATCTAGGGTTTTGCTTTGGCCCATTTATCAAGATAGGGCGAGGTGTAAAGTTTATCAGATCTGGATATGAACTTTGCCTAAATTCAGGAGCACTTGGATTTTGGGGTTTAGTGACAAGCAAGGTTATGTAAGGGAATGTCTTTATAGTTTAATATCATTCTCCTACTCTTCCAAGAGTCAAAGGACCTCTCTAAAAGCAAGTGCCGGAGTTCAAAGAAGAAAACCGAAGACCCAAAAGGGACTTTTCATGTGTGTGTTTTTCCAGTTTTAAAGTGTTTTTTTTTCATGCTGGAGTGAAAGCACACTCAAAGGCAATTGCACAGACATCTATCACTATTAACAGGTGCAGGTAACATTCCATGTAAAAGTTGAACTGGTTTGCAGTTCCAGCTGACAAGTTTTTACCTGATTATGGATAATTTTACCCTTGAGGTTACTAGAATGCTACTCTAACAGCTACTCTACAATGCTGAAAATACAATGCTATTCTAACAGCTTCCAACTCCTGACAATCTTAAAGCACTTTATGGATTCATTTCTTAATTAACTAAGCTTCATAACACTCCTGTGAGGTATAGATTTCCCTTTTACTGATGGGAAAACTGAAGCTCAAGTAATTTAAGTGACTTGCCTGAAGTCATGTAACAACTCTGTAGCAGGAACCGCCTATTCTGTCTTGCAGCCCTGTGTTTTAAACACTGTTAGGTTATTCTTCCAAAACTACAGGTGAAAGAATGGGAACCTGCTAAACCCTAAAATTTGAGTGTTTCATCTAAAGTCTTAATAAGTTGTGTATATAATTAAACGTAGTCATATTTTATGGCAGTTGATTATTGTGAATTAGAATTAATATTAGGGCTTTTAATTAGAAAATCAGTAATCCAAACATACTGAGTTCTAATCACATGGCACGTTTGTACAATATGATCCATCTAAACCATCTGTAATGGACAGTTGGCCTTATTAATTTATTAAATACTATTTGAAAATGGCTATGATCCTGATCATTTGGCTTCTACCTAGTCTTATCAGATACTCAAAGCAGAACTATAAATAATACATGTTACTTTCAGGGCCAGGAAAGAAAAGCCAGATCCCATAATGGTCTTCTAATTAAAAAAAAAAACAACCCTTGTATTTCTACAGATTTATTCTGTGGTCCTTACTAAACAGATCTGCCTTGGATTTCTAATGGTGAATATTTTAGCAGGAATGTAGCCTTTGTTACTATGAATAGTTTAGTACAGATTAGCGGTATGCCAATTTCCTGTTGCCTTTCAGAGCTGCAATTTGAGCTCTATTTGCTCCTGGCTGTTGCACAATTGAAAACAATGGGTGGCTTCTTTTAGGTTTCACTTCAGAGATCTTAAAAACAGGGGAAGTGACTAAAGCCCTACTTTACAGGTAATTAACAATAGATAATGTTTGCTCTGCACTTATTTATTTATTTTATTTTAGAGCTGATGAAGGTAGAAATACACATAGACCTCCCAGTTTAGAGACTATGCTGTAGTTTTCTGGGTGCAATCACTGACTTAATCTCAGCAAGGTGGCACTGAATGTCTGGGTCAAACATATGCCTGATTGAGTAACCCAACAGATGATTAAAAAAACAGACCAGTCAATACATTTTGTTATTCATAGAGTCATAGACTTCAAGGTGAGCAGGGACCAATATGATCGTCTAGTCCAGGGGTCCCCAATGCGGTGCCTGCGGGCACCATGGCGCTCGCGTACTGGCCGGCGGACAAGCATCTGGCGAAATGCTGCCGACAAGCTGTGTCATCCAGAGGCGTCGCTGCCAAAATGGCACCAACTAGATGCCTCTGAATGACACTGGTTGTCAGCGGAATTTTTGCGGATGCCCGTCCGCTGCCATGGTCCTCCGTAGCTCGTCATCTGGCACCCGCCAGACAAAAAAGGTTAGGGACCACTGCTCTAGTCTGACCTGTACAATGCATGCTGCAGAATCTCACCCACCCACTCCTGCAACCTATGTCTGAGCCACTGAAGTCCTCAAATCATGGTTAAAGACTTTAAAGGTGAAGAGATTCCTCCAGCAAGTGACCTGTGTCCCACGCTGCAGGGGAAGGCGAAACCCCCACAGGGCCTCTGCCAATCTGCCCTGGAGGAAAATTCCTTCCCGACCCCAAATATGGCAATCAGCTGAACCCTGAGCATGTGAGCAAGACTCACCAGCCAGACACCCAGGAAAGAATTCTCTGTAGTAACTCAGATCCCACCCCATCTAACATCCCATCACAGGCCATTGGGCATATTTACCACTAATAGTCAAAGATCAATTAATTGCCAAAATTAGGCTATCCCATCATACCATCTCCTCCATAAACTTATCAAGCGTAGTCTTGAAGACAGATATGTCTTTTGCCCCCACTGCTCCCTTTGGAAGGCTGTTCCAGAACTTCGCTCCTCTGATGGCTAGAAACCTTCATCTAATTTCAAGTCTAAACTTCCTGGTGGCCAGTTTATATCCATTCAAAATGCTGATGCCCAGGCAAACATGGTCTATTTCTTCATTTCGGTACAGTATTTCAACATGCAATGTGCAGAGCCATGCTTTTTTGATGTAGGGACCATTTTTAATGTCTTCTATATCTGTTTTATGAGGTGCTCACTTTTCATACTATGTTGATGTTTAAGACAATTAAGTATTTTCTTATGTATATTCAGTATGAGAGGACCACTGGTCCTTTAAAGATTTATTTTTATGTGGAAAGATTTATTTATATTTGCCACGTTATATTTGCCATCGTTAGGGTAATTTCACTAAAAATATAAATGCAGAAAAAATGTTGAGTTTTGGATGCCAGGGCTCCTTATAAACAAATCTGGGAAGACTTAGACATCTTTCTGATGTTCACCCTCAGTCCAAACACAGAAATGAATTCTGTCCTTATATATTACAGGCCATAAGCAGACATGTTGGCAAGTTTGGCTTCCTACTACAGAAAAAAATGAAGATCATTAAACAGTGATGCAGGGAAGACTGCCTACATTTGGTGCTAACTTGTCATTTGGTCTCTGACTTGGTCTGTTTCAGATAGTGTGCAACTTTCTGAGCAAATGGGTATTTGTGTGCACATACTGAGTAGTTATTAGCTTGCATGCCAAAAGCACATTCTATGCTTGTGAACTTTGCACATGCACAAATTGAAGGCCAGATGAAAAACTGAGGTCTATTCTAGTAAACTCTCTCTTACATGAGTAGCCTCACTGAAGTGTTCACTATAGATGGAGCTTTGTTTGGAAAACCACATTCAAATTCTGCTCCCATCTCCTCCTTTTGCCCCCAAACTAGTTTTAAACACTGTTGGATGACAAGGCTAAGCTGTTCAAATCTAGTTTAAAAACAAAACAAAACTTGAGACTGTAGTGTAGATGGCAACCTTAGAGTGCAGCACAGATTTCTTTTGGAGGATTGAATATGTACATTAATTTGCTCTTGCCTGTTACTCACCCACCCAGGAGCAGCTCCAGGCCCCAGCACGCCAAGCGCGTGCTTGGGATGGCAAGCCGCAGGGGGTGCTCTGCCAGCGCTGCGAGGGCAGCAGGCAGGCTGCCTCTGGCGGCTTGCCTGCAGAGGGTCTGCTGTTGCCGCGGCTTCGGTGGACTTCCCACAGGCATAGGACCAACGTATTCTGCGCAGGCTATCCGCCAGAGGCAGCCTGCCTGTCGTGCTTGGGGCGGCAAAATCCCTAGATCTGCCCTTGCACCCACCTGAAGTCATATTTCTATTTATATGAGTACAGTACTGATTACTGTGGAGAGTGTAATGATGTGACAAACACAGCTATGATTTCAAGGGGGGAGTTAGTAGCAGAAACATGAAATCAAAACGTCTTCTCATGCAAACTTTCTAAGTAGTGGTGGTGGGGGAGGGGAAATTGACAGGAACAATGTGTCAGAAACACCCATGTTTTATATTTTCAGTATTTCCAAGTTTTTTTATAACGCTTAATACGCTTTGTAATATTTCATTAGAGTGAGACCTTCCACTATGAGCATTACTACTTCCTGCTCTTAAAATCTAAAGGGCAAGTGGAAAATTGTCTAACTCAACAAACTGCTCTCATTTCTCTTCCTTCCTGCTCTAACCAACCCTCCTGCCACGATAACCTGATAGACATGTTTGAGGGTTTGCAGTAAAATACACCAAAAAGACAAACAAGTATGCAAAGGGTCTTTTTTAAATTTGGGGGGCTTACTCAGTGTGAACAGCTGGTGGAGGCGTGGGATTTAGACTTGCACTGATGGTTCTTGTTAGCAAACCTGAGAGAGGGGAGTGGTCTTAGCTAGAGGCTGAGTTCTAAAGCTGCCTAGGTCACTGATTTTGCTGTGTGATTATTTTCCTTAGTTTTCCCACCTATAAAATAGGAATAATATTACATGTGTATCTGACCTCCCTTTTGGAAAACTCCAATACAATTTAATATGGTTTGAACAATTGAATTATTCAGAAATTTGATACAATTGAATAGAGACATGTATTCTGCTGTAGAACTCTAAGGTTAGTTTAAACAGATAATAATTCTCTATTAAATGCTCTAGTGTTGTAGAGAAAGTTCTATAGATTATTAGTTTCATGCTTATTAAATTCTGTAAAAGTTTTCCATCTGGTTGAACAGGGTCATCTCTAAGTATGTATTGCTGTGCAGCTGCACAGATCCCTGCTCTCTGTTAGCATCCATTCCTAAGATGCACCCATGACCTTCCCCACCTGTGGACCTGCAATAACTCTTCCACTTAACATTATGAAAGCCATACCCTTCCCCCAGGCTCCCTAATGTTCTATGTATTTTGCAGATATCTTCCTTAGAACCAAGCATTTTACTTCACCCTGTCAGGGTAAATGCTAAATATTGTCTCCTGGAACCTGCAAAAAAAAAAATCCTATTATTTCTGAGAAATATATGATCTCACCATTGGTGAACAGGGAACTGAGAGTTACTTTTCTCTTAGGAGATTCGAATATACAAACATTAATTCTCACGACACCTCAATGAGGCAGATAAGTATTATTATATTATCCTAATTTTACAGATAGGGAAACAGACCCTCTGGGTCACATTCAGCCATAGCATAAGTGAGTACAGCTCCTATTAATTTTATTAGGAGGTGCACCCACCCACAAAATGGAATTTGATTCTGAGAATAAATTACTTGCCCAAGGCTACATATTACTTTGATGTTGCATCTAGTTTTCAAATCCAGGAGTTCCTGAATTCCAATCTTGCTTTTAGTCCACTAGACCATACTGTCTCTCAGAAGACCTTATGTCAAGGATATGTAGAATTGTATTGTAGGCATTAGAAAATGAAAAGGCGAGATACTACGTGTTGCTCTTCAGTTTTTGGGCTGCAGAGATATAGAAAAATGGGACCCTAAAATGAGGCTCTGAAATACATATATAGGCACCTAATTAAATGGTCCAATTTTCAAGATGCTAGGAGAGCATCACTTATTAAAAAAAAATAAAATAGGCCATTTATTTAGGCCCAATGGATCCTATGGATTTAGGAGTTTAACTTTAGACTGCTGTTTTTTTTTAAATCTTGGCCCTAAATGTAACAACAAAACCAAAAAATCTCTTCTGAAAATCAGAAGTTAACTGACCCAATTCATATAGTCTGATGAGATCAAGATAAAGGCAGGTTGTTCACATTAACAGACAGGTTCAATGGAAAACAGGGCTTAGGGAAATGACAACTATTAGTGGAACTGCAGAGAGAGTGAATCTTTCCATAATGTTTGGTAAGAATGCTCACAAATCCAGGAGTTCTGGTCAATTGCATCTTTTGGATTGCTCTTATTTCTAATGGACCTTCTGTTTGGGATCCCTTACATTTTTCCCTCTTAATAAATGTAACTTTAAAGGACATGAAATCCTAACCTCCTGTTAAATACATAAATTCTGAACTCTTTTCCTACACTTACTCCAAATTCAGTTTCCTGTTCTGAAATCCTTTTCTGCCAGTTCCTGAAGTACTGTTCTTCAAAGACGGGGCCGCGGGGGGGGGGGGGGGGGCCAATTGGGGCAATTTGCCCCAGGCCCCACAGGGGCCCCCAAGAGAGTTTTTTGGGGCCCCTGGAGCGGGATCCTTCACTTGCTCAGGGGGCCCCAGAAAACTCTCCTGGGGCCCGGGCCCCCGGAGCTTCTTCCGCTCCAGGTTGTCGTCGCCAATTCGGTAGCGGGGATCCTTGCGCTCCAGGGCTAAAGCGCCAGGTCTTTGGCAGTAAGTAGGTGGCGGGGGGTCCCCGCCTTGGGTCTTTGGGGTACTTCGGCGGCGGGTCCTGGAGCGGAAGGACCCCCCGCCTCCGAATTACCGCTGAAGCGTGGGGCCCCCTGCCACTGAAGACTCCAGGCCCCCTGAATCCTCTGGGCGGTCCTGTTCAAAGGAGCTGCAGGGACTTGTTTCACAGTAACTTATGAGGTGCTCTTGGCATCTGAAGAACAATGGTTGCAAATTGTTGCAAACCAGCTCCCCATTCCCTATTGCTGGATTTGCTCAACTCCCAGGCAAAGATCCTCATGTTTGATTTTTAAAAGTGGAGGATTGCTGAAATGACTGTATTGGCCTAAATGAGAAGACACACTGGTGAGAATTTGGACATGTTAGTATGCCCTCCTCTTGGCTACAGAAAGGACAAAACTTCAGTGGTACATGTAAAAGTCTATGCTACTTTTTAAAAATGTATTAATGTGTTAATTCTTTGTGCTTGCACAGACAGTTCTACATGTACCATCAAGAATAGTTACATAAAATTAATTCTTGTATCATATTTACTTGAATGCGGCGGTGTTGGGCATGGAAGATGTAGTCATAAATCATAGGTTACCAGAAACTCTGTGTGTGTGCGTGTGTGTGCGCGAGCGCGCGCACGCACGTGCTTGTTTGTTTGTTTAGAATGTGGAACGTGCCCAGAATGAATCTGAAATAAAATTGAATATTTTCTTTTCTTTTGAAATCTGAGTTGAGCCAATGTAAACTACTAAAGATAAGCATCTTTACATTTTTGTATAAGTAAAGCTCAAGGATATATTTTTCTGTACTGCTCTCAACTAGTCAAGCTGGAGCATGCCATACGGCTTGAGAATTTCCATAAAGTGGCTGAGTGTTTAACTTTTGTACAAGTTTTCTTCTGTACATGTGTCTATAAACCATCTTCTTTCAAATAACTTCTTTCATACATTCTTCCTTGAGGATGATACTGCTTCTTAGCACTTTTCACCACAGCAGCTGATTCTGAATTGCAGAACAAAATTACATTAATGGAACGTTCATTGCAAATAACATATTTTTCTTTAGATCATTTAGCAAACTGTAATTTGGTTAATATTGTTAAGAATCACTAAGCTAGCTATCATCATTCTGTGTATCCGTATATGTATCATTTGTAGAAAAGTCTGTGGGATGCTTTGCAAGGATAGAGAACTATGATTATCTAGTTTGGCTCTCACCTGAATGCATCACTTCGCTATGATTTTATGAATCAATAACCACTTTGTTACTTCAGACATTATCAGGCTTTTCCCTATATTTTCTGCTCCTGTTGTTCCTCCTCTTAACTTTGATTGTAACACCTTTCTGTCTCTGTAAAGTGTCATGCCCATCAATGGTGTGTATATATAAATAATTGCTACAGCAATCAGTTACTCCTATTTTTATGCACTAGGTATATACAAACACACACACATATACCTAAAACATTCAGTCAGCCATTTTATATCCAAAATTTCCATAGTAATCCAGAAAACTTGTTCATCTTGCAAGCGGCAGTGCTAATTGGTATATGACATTCTTTTGTAAAAATGATGCCTCTTTCCTGGTTTCCAATGAAAGTCTTCATTTGCCAAAACAAGTGTTGCACATAGGAATATTTGACGGCCTTGTTTTGATTTTATGTAACTTTCTCAGTATCATTTTACAATGACTCTTAGATAGGTAAATGTCATGCCAAAAATAGAATATTTAAAAACTGTAATGATCTCATCTGATTTTTCTATTTTAAACAAGGTGCTTTTTGATGGTTTACTAGACATGACATAAACAGTTTCCTGTTTCATATTTTAGCTACGCTAGAGAGAGTCAGTTGTCCTGGATCTGCAACTACAGGGGCTAACATCCCTCAGCAGTAAAATAGTCGCTGTTTAATTAGTGGCAGAGGATGGGTAAGTAAAAGAAACAGTGGATGAGGTGGGCAAGGATGTGCCATATCGGAGCTAGAGGGGTACATTGTTTTCTAATAGCACCAACTCGCCTAAAAATTGTTGATGTGCCAAAATTGTTTTTGGCTTAGCTGGGGGAAAAGCAAAGTTTAAAAGGATGGTGGCAAACTTTTAGGCCCCAAGGTTCTTCCACCAAAATAGCTTTCTTTTTTTAAATATAAATCTACGTTCTGTCTGGAGAGTTCATGTTCTTGCCTTTGGTGCGAAGGGGCTGTGCGCTAGCCTCATAAACGTGCTATTTTCTGTAGAGACGTGCGGGACAGCAAGACTGAGCACAGGATTGGAACTCCTGAGTTCAAGTTTTAGTTCTGTTATTGATTTGCTGTGTAGCCTTAAGCAAATCACTGTCCCTCTTTGCCTCAGTTTCCCCAACAATACAGTGGAGATAATACCTACTTCACAGGCATGTTGTGATGGTTCACTACTTAATGTTTATACAGTACTTTAAACATATAACTCCACTTTCTTTTGAATATTGCAAAATATTACTCAAAATATGCTACATGTTTTTTTCTCTGCTTGCTGGAGAAATCAGATGAGAGATTATTGAAAGTTTATATCACTATTAAAAAAAACAGGTAAAAGGTAAAAGAACTTCAGGACTTAAAAGGTTGACTGTCACTTTAAAAGTTAATATATCCTATTTGAGTGTTCAGCAGACACTGAGAAATTGCCTCCTGTTGCTTATGGACACAGCTGCCCTTGGCATTTTTGGACGGGCCTGTATAACTTTTGTTTTTTCCCTTTTTCCCACCACACCCCCATACCTAAGCATAACGTGTTTCTGTCCTTTCTTATCACAGTGCTTTGCACAAGGTCAGGCTAAGGATTCTGTAGAGAGTTGGCCAGATGTTTCTTCGGGAATCACCTTAATCTTAATTCATTTTACATTTTAAAAAAACTAAAACAAACTTATGTCATGTATCTTTAGATCATTCTCTTTCTGCAGAAATG
Source organism: Gopherus flavomarginatus (assembly GCF_025201925.1). NCBI lineage: Eukaryota > Metazoa > Chordata > Testudines > Testudinidae > Gopherus > Gopherus flavomarginatus. The sequence continues at coordinate 184,420,728 of NC_066619.1, forward strand.
AAGCCAAGGTGTTATTCCTGGTGCTCCTTGCTATTGGTTTGCATCTGTGTATACTGCTTTATATTTGCAAGGCCATCTTTGCAGGGAGAAGGGCTAGAAGTCCAAAATTATCAAAGTTGGGTGCCAAATATTAGGCACTTACATGAGGGAAGTCAACGAGAGCCAGAGCTCTTAAATGTATGGCCATATGGGGTATGTTCTGCACTGCTATAGACTTTGCCTCCCTCTCCCAGTGCACCACAAATTCAAGCAGTGCCCAAACAATATAGAGAGTGCAGGCGTGGGACAGGAGCCCTGCTTCTCTCTCTACAAGATAGGTAGCTCTGGGCCTTTGCTTCTCTCAGCCTTTCTGCCTCAATATCCAGAGAGAAGGTCTCAGTGAGGCAGCCCACGAACCAATGGGTTTTTTTGGATATGGGGAGGGATGAGGAGGGAGCAAGCTGATTGGGCTGCTACATTATTGAGGGAGGGAGAATGGAGTAGAGCAGGCTATGAGATGTTGAGCTCTTCACAGGCTGGGAGGCTCTAGTCTCTCTCCTCCAATAGTCCTGTGTTTAAAAAAAAAAAAAAAAAAAAGGTAGCAGTCCAGATGCTGCCCCCAAAAAACCACTCTGGAAAACAACTGTCAGCTCCTGGGCAGCAGGTCCTTGGAAGGGAGAGGGAGCGAGGAGCAGGGGCATCCAGAGATGTTCAAAGAGTAGCAGTGAGAACCTCCTTGAGGGCAGCAGCTGTCAAGTCATGAAAAGTGGCAAGGCTTCTCTAGATTAATGTATTGGGCATGGATCATCCCACTTTTCCCTGGCACCACCAGTAACCTGAGCAGTTTACACAACCTCTTGCTAGCCCGCTCCTCCTGTGGAACAGATTGCAAAGGTCTCTCAATTCATGCAGAGAGGAAATATCCTTAAAAAACAGGGTTGATACTTCAGAAACTTGGGTGAGGGAGAGAGCTCCTTTCTGCCTTTCATGGCTATGCTGTTCCTGCTTCATTGTCTTCTGCAGATCCAAGCCAAAGGAATCCCCCCACTGGAAGGGGGGGGGATCCAGAAATGATCACTCAGTGTCAATAATTCACAAACTATCCTATCTCTAATCTCTCTTTCTGAGGGAAGTTTACTGAGAAGGTGGTATCAGGTCAGGTAAGGCAGCACTTGGCTTCTCTAGTTATTCATATTCCTTCCAATCAGGCTTCAGACTTGGATATGTCACAGAGATGGCACTGGTGGTTTTGACAGATGATCTGCTCTATACTATGAACAGAGACCAAATGTGCATGCTAAAACTATTTGTCTTAGAAGTAATCATTGACACTAGGGGAGTCAAAATTTTATGCTAGCAGGTACTGCAGGGGATGTGGGATTGACGCTATTCTATGATAACTTTATTCTTTCCCGTCCAACAGAGGATGATGATAAACAGCTTCCTCTCCTCAGAATCCTGAATCCTGACACAGTTCCCATCTCACATCTGTGTCAGACTTCCAGGGGAGACCATCAGACACTATGGCATATGATACCAATAATATGCTGACGATAAATCCAGATCTATGTTGTCTATTCTCTGTGTGGGGACAGTGCTGTCTCCCAGATGTCATACTGTCTGGGTGTAGTAGGGACATAGATGAGAAACAATTGGCTTAAGTTCAGGCAAGGAAACAGACATGCTAGTTGGCAGGGAGAAACAATTTAAGGAGCTTAAGAAGTCTGTGACCACCTCCTCAGCTGATGGCATCTGTCTGACTATTGTCAAGCTGATGCACAGATTAGGAGTCTAGGACTTCCAGAGTGATCAAAATCCCTTCTTTATCTAGACCTGGCCAACAGACTTCATTCTTTATTATTGGGTAAGGAATGGTGATCCCACACCTTTGTCACCTCCAGGCTAGACTACTGCAATGTATTCTCCCTGGGTCTGACCATAGAAGACCCCAATTAAAGCCAGGGCGGTATGTGTCAGCTTGCTTGCTAAGCAAAACAGAACTTTGAGAACTCCGAGCTTTACGCTCTGGGATGGTTACCTGTCTGGGTCAGGGTCAAATTCAAAGTCCTGTTCAAGTTCTATGCAATCAGGGACTCGTGTATATCGGGAACCACCTCTGCCTCCAAACCCAGAGCAGCTGTACGCCACTGGGAACGCCTGACAGAGCAGGGACAGACTTTTCTCAGTGAGGAAAAAGCTTCTGCCGGTGATTAGGCAGAGGTAACATTTTACTACTTTCAAAGCATACTACAAGACCCACAATTTTGCAAAGGCCTTTCCTTAATAGATTGGGGGTTCCCACTCTTCACCTGAAGTTAGATGTCTGATGAGAAGCTTTGCGGGAGAGAGCAGGAGAGCTGCTGTTAAGCAGTATTCCATGTATTGGATTAATCTATGTAAGGTCAGACAGGTACTGAGGCACCAGACATGTTAGAAATGCATGTTGATAACAGTCAAAATGTTGCAATGGAAATCAGTTTCTCACCTGCTTCAGTTTACAGAAGCAAACTGTCGTACCAAGGATGTAAACAAAACGCTGACATTTTACACATAGATATGTTTCTAATTACTTGGATTGTAAAATCCTTGGGGGAGGAACTTTTAGTTCTGTTTGTACAGTGCCTACCACAGTGGAGTCTTAGTTTGCGACTAGGGATCCCAAGCACCACCGGAATACAAATAAATAATAAATTGTTAAACCAGAGTTAAAGCCTGGTGACTATAGTTTTGTGGGTGGGTGGGGAGTGGTTTATTTGGGAGTATTTACTGTATCTGACAACCTGTATTATGTATATCACAAATGATGGCAACTTCAGGAAGGTGGCTACTAGCAGCAGGAGGACAGATGCCAATCGTATTTAAAACCTGTATTTTCAAAAGTGTGTCATGGTTTGTTCATGCTGAGAAGTGCTTCCTACCTGTTAAATTTTTGGGTTGCTGAGTTCAGCTGAATGGGTTAGATTGTCCCTTAAATTGCAAAGCTGCCAAGTCATCCCAACATCTAGTTGAACTGGAAGCCAGGCTGGCTACTGAGTGCTTTTCCTGGAATAAATGGGGCAATTTCTCATCTCAGGAACACTGGTGTAAATCCAGAGTAATGTCACAAAAGTCATTGGTGTTACTCTGGATTTATACCAGTGTAATTGAGAGCAGAGTTTGGCCCAGAGAGTCTTAGTGAGGCTTTAATGTCTCTCTTTGTTCTGATAATTATTGAGAATTATGCCTTTCAGTGGTATTACTGAAGTGGGTGGCATGAGGCAAGGCTGTATAAGCTCCCCTTTTGTTTGATTTATCAAGGCAACCAAAGTGTTTATGAGCTGGAATTGGTCCTTTAAAAGCTATTTGTAGTTTCATACTGTAGGTTGTGAACCAGGAGCTTGGCCACTATTGCCTCTCTCATAGCCCCCCAATATAATAGTGTAAAATCTAGATTTCATCCATAAATAGTTTTGGAACAGCCATTATATTCCTCCACCCCTCATAAAAGAAAATGTCACTATCCATGGTTTATGGCATCTTTCATTCAACACTTTGTTTCTTAAAGAACACCAAGACTGGCAACATTTTACCCGGATTTTCCCTTGCTTTAAATTTGTGTACTTCACTTTCCCTCCACATTAGTGTTCTATGGCAGAGGTTGTGTAAGTCATGGAAGGCAGGTTCCATCTTTAATTGCCTATTAAGTAGGGCCTGTTGTTTGAGGCAGGCCAATCTGTAATATGTCAGTGCTCTCTTTGCATCTTAAGGAAATGTCTGAAAGTGGAAATATACCTCTCTGCATATGCTTCGCCAGCATTCTTTGGGATATTCTTCTCTGGCATGGTGTCCTATTAATATCTTATGTAATAATCTAGCTAGGGCAGTGTTCACCAAACCGTATGGAATAGACTCTACCTATGTAAGAAAATGAATACAAATCTGTGTGGAGTGGTAAGAGAAGGAGCATGCCATGCATGGTGTTTTGCCAGATTTGATTGCTTTGTTACTTTTTGTAATGGTCTATTTTAACATCGGAATTTCCCTTTCTTGGCTTCTTTTCTCCAAAATGCCAAATTATCTCCTATATATTCTCATATAGGTTTGCTAAGCTATCTAAACCCCCAGCAAAATTATGTAGCAGTCCTAGATTTGTGACATCTTACAGGGTAAATTCATTTTGCAAATGTTACAGTACTTTTTTGCCCATCTAGGCTGATTGATCAAAGTGGGTCTTTTCTGGTGTACACCTTGTAGTGTATAGTGTGGGTTCTGTCATGCTTCATATTTCTAGCTACTTTTTTAAGTAGAAAAAGCATAAGTGTGCAAGTGAAAGTCCAAAAAACAAACAAACAAACGAAGCTGGATTAGTTAGTGGACATTTTCTCAGATCCCTATCCTTGAGTTTGCTGGGACAAAAATTAAAGATGTTGATATTTAGAAACCAATGACTGTCAAGCTCAGCCTCTGAACTTAACTTTCTCTGAGATCAGCCTTTGTGACTGGCAGTGAGTTGCAAACAGCACAGCAATGCCCCCTGCCAATACCCCCAGAAAAAGAAAAATTGCCCAAAGCACCAGGGACACTCCTAGCTTCCTATTCTGTGAATTTTGGATTAGTTTGATTTAGACTGAATGACTTCACTAGTGAACTGAGGATGTGTCTAGGTGCTTGAATAGCTGCCCTGATTCAGTTCCTAGCTGTGTCGTGCCAAATGCATCCAGTGCAAATCACGTATTGAGGGAAAGTAAGGACATGTACTACTACTACTGGGGAGGTCGTCGCATTTGTACAGTATTTGTACTGAAATGTTTGTAATTCTGCTCTTCCACAGGCCATGGCAACTGGACTGAATGTATTCTGGCTCTTTTATTTTCTTGCTTCCATTCAAATAAGGCCTTATAACAAGGAAAGAGAGAGAGAGAGAGAGAGAGAGAGAGAGAGAGAGTGTGTGTGTGTGTGTGTGTGTGTGTGTGTAAGAAACAAAGTATGAATAATAAAGAAGACATTTGCCAAAGAATTAAAACTGATCTTTTTTAAAATTTATTTTTGCTTAGGAAAGGTTCTGAGCGGATATAAATTTAATTCAAGGAGGTTGAATTTAAATATTTTTTTAAAATCATCTATTTAAAATAAATTAAATAAATTAATTAATTAAAACTGCCTAGTTCTCCATGAGGCCTTGTTCACTGATAAGAGCCATCTATCATTATTGAATTAAAATAAGGGATGTCTCTTGTAGTTGGCATTCGATAAGACGTGATGTCCCTCTGTTGGGAAAGTTCTCTTTTTTTCTGTTTCTTGGTGCCTGGGAAAGCTGCTTTTAAATTACAAAAAGTTTGAATCATTGCACAGAGTCACTGGCCCCTCTGAGGCGGCTTTCTCTCTCTTCTTAAGAACAGACCACGCACAGAGCCAGATGGTTCCCGTCTGCTGGCTTTATTCAATGCACTTCCTCCCACAGACGGGAGCCCTTTTGCCCTCCTTCCAGCCTCCCTCCCCTCCCTTTCAACCATCCACCACTGGGCCTTTCTGTTCTGCGGCTGGAAATAATCTTTTATTGCCCAGTTGTTCGGAAGTGACCTTTTGCCCTTGATTAGATAGCACCAGGCTCTATCACCGGATTGCTTTTGAGCTGGCAGTTGCTTTTTTGTGTTCACTGATCCGGTGTCAGGGAGAACAATGCAAGTCTTTGCAAAATTTTAGTACAGCTAAGGCCTCATGTGGGATAACTGGGGGAGAGGAGGAATGGGGTTGTATAAAGCAGCCTCACAGACCATGATTAATTGTAAAAAAAACATTTCCTTTAATAAACTGCAAAACAAATTCTGTGTTTTTATACCCATCTTACATGTATTTACAAATCACCTTTCCCTCCTTTCCAGCCAGCTTGAGGTTACAGTCAAAGCTAATGAAGAGAAACAGGGAACAGATTCCCTTACAGGGTATTATACATGTATGTACAGGCATGTAAGTTTAAAGTGTGCTGAGAGTCTGTGGCAGACTTGGAGTGTAAAAGGCTGTCCCAGTTGATGTTAGAGTTCAAATCCCAGTCTCTCACTGCTTCAGGATTTGAAGAAGAGCTCTGTGTGGCTCGAAAGCTTGTTTCTCTCACCAACAGAAGTTGGTCCAATAAAAGATATTGTCTCTCTAATATCCTAGGACTGACATGGCTACAACTACACTCATATTATACCACAATTCACTCATTGACTAAAAAGCTATAGTCAAGGAAGTTTGAACTGGGTTTTCAAAATGTATTCAATATGACTTAATCTATAGCATAGTAAAAAAAAATACATCTGGCTTCCATTCCTATAGGAGTTAATAAAGAAAGGTCACCTTTCTATAGAATCTTTGTGCTAGCCTATAGGATTCTCGAGCAGGGATGAAATTTTCTATTAAATGTTATGGAATGTTTAGACTAATTTTTATAGACTCCTGTTGCTTCCATTGCTACCAAATTTGATTGGACTTTTATATATGGGATATTTTGGCAATCCAGTCAACCCCTTCACAATTAGCTTACACTGTAGTACACAGCTCAGAAGCCAGTTTTTTTATTTTGAACTGTGCCCAAAATAAGTATTTTAAATGTTCTTTTATATATCACGTCTTTGTGAGTCAGACTGACTCGTACATAATTTGTCTTAGATTTTTAATTCAGAACGCCAAGACACTTTATTATTTGTATTACAATGATACTCAGAGGCCCCAGTGGTGTGGTGACCCATTTTACAAGACTCTGTACACCCAGTAAAAAACAGTCCCTACTCAAAAGAGCTTGCTATCTAAATAGGGACAAGATGTGACAAGTAGACGCAACACAGCAGGAGATGAAGGAAGGTGAAAAGTAGACTTAATGATGGAAGTAACAGGAGCACAAGGTTGCATATAATTGCCAAGTATCCAATTTGGAGGCTTCATAGTTTTGTCTTTGTCATTGTTTTATATGTGTTTGTTTTGAGAGATAAAATGATGAAGAGACTCAGGTATAATGAATCACTATCAACCACCTGCCTAGTCAGTATCATATGAGGCAGTTAATCAGGGAAATCACAGTAAAGATGAGTACACTAAAGGGTTGGGAAGGAATAAAGGATAGTGGCTCTGCACATCAATCAAGGAGGCTGCTCCATGCATAAGGGTAAGCCTAGAAGAAGGCAAAGATACTTGAGAGAGAAGCAGGCCAGTGTGTGGTTGAGGCTGCCATTGGTAGCAGAGCAAAGGAAGTGGGTTGCAATGCTATGAAATAGGAGATTGGCTGAATAGGAGGAGATGAAGATCAGAAAATTATGTTGCAATGATGAAGGAAGAGGCAAAGGACCCAAAAGAGGTCAGATTTAAATTGATGAGCTAGGAAGATGATTTCTTTACTTAATTGTGTGTGCATGTATGTTAATTTATTAGGTTTATAGAAGGGCACCTATCTTAAATTGCAGGCACTGTCATATAATGGAAAGTACACAAAGTCTCAGAAAAGAACAGCTCAGTCCAGCAACACAGTCCACACTCACTTAATGGGAAAAAACTTAACAAATATTACAGTTTCTAATATATATTAGAAACCCTGGAAATTTAACCGAAGGTAATATGAGTATGATTGCTGTCCCTTTTCTCCTATGACACTCAAATTGTATTAAAAAAAAAAGTGAGTGGTAGTAAGGATCACTTAATACCCAAATTGCCCATTCCATAAGGGGCATCGCCCTGGTCCCTTCAGGGAAAGATCTGGAGAAAACTATGCAGGAAACTTTTTGGAGTTTTCCTTCTGCCCCCTTCCATATTCTTTTTTCTTTTCTCAGAAAGAGGCAAACTAGCTGTATGTGTTTACAGCTTTAACTCTGGTGTAACACATCTTTTGTCTCGTGTATATATATATATAGTATGTATTTATATGTGTATATATCAATATAATGTACACATACACTAGGGTGGTGGTGTAAGAGTCTGGACCCAAGGGGGCAGGGGAAGTAGATTGGGACAAGAAGCTTGGTAGGGATGTGGAGAGGTGGAAATGCGACTGGTGACTGGAAGGGGGAAGAGATGACTGGAACTTTGGGTGATGGGGAGACTGGGATATGAGTGAGGGAACTGAGTCTGGGAACAATGGTGGAGATTGGGACTGAGAGTTGGATGCAGGGGGACTATGACTAGCTGGGCAAGGAGACTGAGACTGGGAGCCAGTACGTAGGGGCAAGACTGAAACTGGGACAGGACATTGGGACTGAGATCCTGAGAGGCAGAGGGAAGGAGGCAAGGTGAGAGGGGAGACAAGGAGTCAGAGTGCCAGAACAGACACTGGGTTTCCAAAGAGACTGGGACAAGGAGCCAGTGGGGGAAGAGGGTCAGCAAGATAGGGGACACTGAAGTGAGAGAAGGAATCTGGGGAGGAAAACTGGAACTTGGAGCCAGTGAGAATAGGAATGTGGGAGGGAAACTGAGACCAGAGTGCGAGGGGAGAGAGAGATAAGATGAGGAGCTGGGAGGGTGGGAACTGTCCATACAAGGATACTGGGACCGGAAGTGGAGAGAAAAGAAGAAGGATGGGGAGTTCTGAGGGGCAAGGCTAGGACTTTATGAGCAAGGAGACTGGGACTGGTATGGGAAGCTAGAGGACTGGAGATAGGGACTGGCTAGGTGAGGAGAATTGGATGGGGATGAGGAGCTAAGGGCGCAGAAGAGACAGGACTGGGACATGGACGGGCTGGAAGGAGCAGGACCGAAGGGGTTAAGTTTGAGGGGGAGCTTGGAATGGAACCCAAGATTCCTGAGTCTCTGAGCCATTCCGCTTCTGACAGCAAATATCTATGAAACCCTCTGTACCTGGTGGGAACTCTCCCACACTGGGGGATGTTCCTAGCAGGGGACTTATGGGAAGTTTCCATGATCTTCATGCTGTCTGATCCAAACTCAATTCAAATCAGTGACCGTTTTTCCATTTATTTCAGTGAGCTTTGGATCAGGCCATAGGTGCTGGAAATAGGGGTGCTGGGAGTGCTGCCGCACCCCCGGCTTTAAGTGGTTTCATATACCGGGTTTACAGTTTGGTTCAATGGCTCCCAGCCATTGTACCAGCATCCCTGAATCAGGCACTTGGCAAGGGGGTGCTACAATGCTGATTGGTAAGATCACGTGGTTTAATTTGCATGTAAAACATCTTGTACGGTGTATATGGTAAGATGTTGCTAAATATGCTTGTAAGACAAAATGAAGCTGGAGAAGAAATTTAAGACAGTTTTGGCTGGGTTAGGCTGATGTGTCTGCTGAAATTCACTGTAAAGTAATGAGAAAGGGCCACTGAATTCACATATCTGCTAGGAAAAATGGTTGGAGTTCTGGATATTGCTCTGAATTCATCTGCACAATGATTGGCAGTAGTGCAAAAGGCAAATAAGATTTTGGGGGATGCATAGATTTATCAAACATGGCTTTACAGAAGTTATTTTAGTACCAAGAGCAGTACAGTACGAGGCACTAGCAGCAGAAAAAAAATTATTTAAATTGCTGTGTACAATTCTTGTCATAGTACCATAAAGTTGTTGAGATTTGACTGGTGAGGCAAATGGCAACATAAAATTGATCCAGGGCTTTTGGGTTCTGCGTTATGAAGAAAGTTTAGTCAGACTTGGTTTTAATTGCTTAGGAGAAAAAGATAGAATTTCATGCAGATCTAGAATTGGTGGAGATCAGAGGACAATACAGTTTCCTTTGTTAAAATAACATTTCCAATATATAAAGGGGTGGGAGACCAAGTAAGGATGCTCCAACCATTTTCTCTTGTCTACGCAACATTTAGAAATGATGTCAATAGAATGTTTGAAAGGATAACTTTATTTGAAAACATGACAACATGGACCGAAGGTGAGAGAGTTGCATTCCCATTCGTTATCTGTAAGCAATTCAGGGAAACGTTCTTTACTTGAAATTACTGAAATATGGGAAGAAAACAAAGAAAGTCATATCTTGTGGTTAAAGAAGTAGTTGTAATTGTTTTCCCCCCTTCTGGAATTACTGTTATTACAAGTATTTAAATGACTTAATAACATTGCCTTTTGTAATTTTTCTGTATTTTGGCATGGCTCTGATAGCCCAGAGCTTGGAACACTCCTGGATGACCTGCACAGGAAAATTCTTGCTAATGAATTATTTTTATTTCTTTCAATTTGTCAGATCTCTTATATGAGATTGATACTAGCTATATGATAGTCAGTAGTCACTCAAGAACAACATAGAATTTGATACCTGTGGAAGAAATGGTATTAACAGTAAATGATGACATTTATACAGTGGAAAAATGTTTCCCTGAATCACACAGCAAACTGTCTATTTCTCATCATCAGATATAAGAACCCCCAGATGTGTATTTTAAGGCTATTTCCACCTACCAACAACCTTGTCATCATTAGCAACTAATAAGACATGATGACATCATTTTTAATTATTTGTGACATAGTGTACTCATCCTACACTGGACAAGGGGGTTAATCCCATTTTCTGGGCAGAGGAAGGCACACCCCCTCATCCTGCTGAACTGAAGGGTCAGTATAAGAGGGCGCAGCCCAGCTCAGTCAGGGAGAGAGGATGCACATTTCAGGCTCCTGCTTGGGAGCCTTTGGAGCCCCAGATCGCAGAAGCCAGCCACAGCAAGACCCATGCGGATACCAGAACTGTCATGAGCTTCACAGGCTGGAGACCCAGGTGTCCCATGGACCACGCCACTGGGAGACAGGATAGGAAGTAGCCCAGGGGAGACTAGCAATTGATCTGATTGTAGAACCGAGCAATAAGTCAGCATGTTACAGTCGGATCCCCGCTGACCCAGAGGTGAATACACTTGCTGATGCCAGGGCTTTAGGCTGGGGCAGGGAGTGTCCAGCTCCCCCTTACGCTTGCCACCCCACTGGGTGATGACCCAGCCTGCTCTGGCCACCAGGCCGCACAGCCCTGCTAAGGAGGGCAACTGCATTGATTCCAGACTTTAAGCTACACCGACCTCCCTAAGGAGGGCTGCCCTGTGAGGGAGGGCAGCCATATTGACTCTGGCCACTAGGCCACATAACCCTGCAAGGGTGGACCACCATATTGACTCTGGTACCTAGGCCATACAGCCCTGTGAGGAAGGGAAGCCATATTGACTCTGTCCATTAGGCCACACAGCCATGCTAAGGAAGGCAACTGTATTGACTCTGGCCACTAAGCTATACTGCCCTGAGGCTAAGGGCAATCAGTTGGACTCAGCCACAGGACTGTAACGCCCTTTTCCCCACCTCAAAGGAGGATGGGGTGTACTTGCCCTGTGAAATTATGTGCGTACGTTTTCAGATTTTTCCATTGATATGACAATTTTTTTACCCATTAAGTACACTTCACAAAGGCAGACCCAAGACATAAACAACTATGGAATAACACAGTGAGGTTTTTTGTCACTTGGTTAAATTGTACAACATGGTAAACCTCTTCCTGTTCTTGCAGTTGCCTCTGAGAGGTATTTTCCTTTTGATTTCCTGCTTGATTATTGATTTATGCATCATGTGTGCAGTTCAGTGTCTGTGTCCGCTACAATTTATTAAGAACAAACATCAGGGAAATCTTAAACATCACGTTTATTTTGCAAGATAAAATTAGCAACAAAACTCTCCTTTCATGGATACCTGAAATCATGAAAAACTCATTTGTTAAAAATGCAAAATTCAGACCAAGTTTGCCAGCAGATTCTAAGGTCCACAAATCATTTGAACCCACTGACTTAATACATAGGTTGCATCTAAACCATGTGAAGCATATGATGTAAACTGGTGCTTCCAGTTGAGTGTTGCCTTGAGATTTTTGGGTTCATCTTAATCCAAAATTCAGAACAAAAAAAATACTGTACATAGATCAAAACCTAATACACTCTAATAAATGTAAATTCTGCTGAAGGCATAAATCATTAGTATTTTGCAATGGTTGATTCTTAGACCAGTAAATATATCTTTTATGGATCATTCCCATTAAGGCTGAAGATTTTATACAAATAACTTTATGGTACAATTTGCATATTTTATAACTGTATTATTTAAAATTGTATATTGTATAAACTCATTTAAATAAACAGCAATGTCCTGTTTCCCAGAACTTATGCCTGACAAAGCTGCAGCATGGAACAAACTTTAGGAACACATGAATTACCTCACAGTACTAGACCATCTATCCATCTAGTCCAGTATCCTGTCTCTGGCAGGGGCCAGTACCAGATGCATCTGAGGAAGGTACAAGTAACCCTATAGTAAACAAGTCAGATAATGTACTCTCAGTTTTACTCCATGTTATGTCAGTAAGAGATTGATCTATCCCCTGGATCAGCAGGGGATATGTCCCATATTAAAAAAATAAAATAAAATAAAAAATCCTTCTTCCAAGCATTGATGCCAGTTTACAGAGTTACCATTCCTGCTCCCTCTGACCTGACCCATGCACCATGGCATTGTCCACCTGTTTGTTTTGTCTCATACTTAAAATATTCTTGTTCTGGCTTCTGTTGCAACAATTGCTTTGTGGATTGTGCAATTTAAGGCCTGAGTCTAACTGCTTCTGCTGGACCCTGGGAATATGTCTACACTGCCTCTGGGAGTGAGACTCCAAGCCTGGGTCCTCAGACTTGTGTTAATGGGGCTTGTGATAGTGCTTATAAATAGTGTTGTAGACACTGTGGTTTGGACTTTAAAGCCCGGGGGTGGTGGCAGGCTTCAAAGCTTGAGCTCCATCCTGAGCCATGACATCAAAGTGATGTCTAGGCAGCTATTTTTGACATGCTATCTTGAGCCCCACTAACACAAGTCTGTGGACCCAGGCTGGGAGGCTTGCTCCCAGATGCAGTATAGACACACTATTATTAGGTCTGCTGTAGGTTAAACACCTAGCCAGGAGGACTGTCATCATAGGGTATGTCTGCACTATAATCACGAGGTGTGGTTGCATCTCATATAGACATATCCATGCTAACTTTCATCTAGCTATACAGGCCCACCTGGAACCCTGAGTGATTACTTGTGGGCTAGCCCTCACTGAAGCATATGCTGCCGTGGCTTCATGCTCTTGGACCCAAGCTAGCTAGATTACAGCTAGCTCAGGTATGTCTGTATAAAATACAGTCACATCCTGTATGATGGGGATCCTCCTAGCCTGGAGCAGACTTAATCACAGTGATGCCACCTAGAAGATCTGCTATCCAGAATGGGAGACTGAAGCTCCTGACCAGGAGCTATGTAGAAAGTACCCAAAAAAACAAACAAACAAGAAAAGAGAACTTCCTTGCCTAACTGGAAGTCTTAAGAGAGTGGTCGAATATTTATAATATAATCATCAGTGCAGAACACAGGCACTGTTTTCCTTGATTTTTCATTATTTAGCTTAACATCATCAGTTTAGAAGGTGTTGAATACGAGGCAGAGTGTTCTTTCCTTGTCTGAACATTTTCTCCTAATATCTTTCTAATTGTTTTGATAAAGAGAACATGTCTGAATAAATTACATTGAAGACATTACACAATATAAATGACATTTAAAAGTGTGTGAAAATAGATTATAAATACAAATACAAAAAGAACAGTACTGAAATCATTTCACGTTTCAGGATATAAGCACATACATCAGACAAAATGTCATTCTCTAAATTTCTAACCTAGTTCTTTCCTATGTAATGCTACTTTCTTGAGGAATAATGTATTTCTTTTGGGTTTTTTGTACACTTTCAAGGAACTGAAAATCAGTCAATGGGACTACACACATGCAATAAATTTGACTATCTGCATAAGTGCTTGTAGGATCATGGCCTTACTTTTTATATTTCTGAAACCTCACTAATATTTTCCAGTTTTAGATGAACTTGTCATTTAAAATCTGTTAAAAATACTCAAGCAAAATCTAGTCATTGCAGGCAGATAACAAGCCTTAGATAATTTTCTTAGCATTCATTTTAATTAATTAAATATAATGCGACATGTAGCACTTTTTCTCTGCTTTAACAACATGCTGTGGTTTAGTAAATATATTGAAATACACTAAAATTAGAAGCAAAATTCTTCTCTTAGTTCCACTAATGTAAATCTTGAGTAACTCCACTGAAGTCAAAGAAAATTATTCTAGTGGGTAAATATTGTTCACAAAGCAGGCTTGTAGGACTGTACCCTTACACTGCTGAATCTTAGATCATAATTTTGCTGTGGATATTTACTATGTGCAGTTGTTATATTTACAATGTTGTTTGCCCTGTCTCCTATTCTGAATATAGAGAACAATGCAAGTACCTCAGTAAAGGCAAATACCGCAGTACAGTACAAATCCATTTTTAATGATTCATGGTATACACTTTAGTCCACTATGAAAAAAACACCTCAGGTCATCCTAGTATTTTCCATTTTCTTCCAGATCAACCACACCATGTTATGTTCTATCTATTTCTGTGATAGTGATTATGAAAAGGAAACAGTTTTAACAGGAAACTTTCACTTAGCAAGATGGGGAATGATTTAGAAATTGCTGTAATCATATGTCCGCTTTATAGCAGTATTTGAGTGCAGTGAGACATGGCTTATTGCTCTTGTTAAAGCTTCTCAGTATAGAGAAGATTTTGTCTCAGTATAATGATTTTCCATTTTAATTTGGAGTGCTTACATTTTAAAAGTTCTGCCTTAACTTAAAAGATACCGACTGCTCGAAGAGAGTCAGACTTTCCCCAAATATACTTGCAGTTGGTTTTATAACAGGAAAAGGTGACCATTCAAGTCTAAGATATTGTTTTGTTGTAATCCTAACAGATCATTTGCAGAAGACCTCAATTAAGGTCCGAAAGTAGCTTCTTTTCCCCAATCCTCTAAAAAGATCCATTCTGTTTAGATTCTAAATTCTTTATTAGAAGCAAGGACTACATCTCCTATATCTTGTGCAGTGCTGAATACTTTTCCAGAACTAAACAACCAACAATCCAATCAAAATAAACCAACTCTCAAATGGTAGTAAACAAAAGAGAAGAATACTATATAATATGGTGTCTTTTGACTGAGAACATTTCTATGACGCAAGCCCTTAATGTTATTGGCTTATGAGATTTACATAAATTAGTCATCATGTTTTATCATTTTCCTTTTACATATGTATGACTATTAGATGTGTGTGAAAAAATGTCAGCAGTATCAGAGCTCTATTTGCATTAGAATTTCCAGTGGAAATGTCAAGTGTGACCTTTTTCTGGTTGGGGTGGCTAATCCCATTTGAAATTCTTGCCATGCTCCAACAGAGGGTCAGTGCACTTATGAATCAAACCACTGCACCTGCTGGAACTCCCCACTCCTCCTCTTCCTCTCTCATATTATGACTGGAGGAACTTACAGCTTGCAAACAATGGCGGTATGCTGTCTGGGTGTCTTGAACGGCCACATTTCACAACATTTCATCCCTGGGAATTTTGTACTAAATCATTTTGTTTTTAATGTTACTCGTGGAAGCCAAAAATTAAAGGAAAAATATTATATGAAAAGATTGAGATTTGTGGCTTTGTATATTCAAAATGGAGGAATAACTATTTGCAACTGAAGCTTTAAAAAGGAATAATAAATGCCTTGCCACCTTGAAAGGAAGCCTGGGGGTTGATAGACCCTCTTGTATGTGTGAGATGGGAAGTATCTCTTCAAGATATAGTAGACTGACTACTTTGGCTGAGTCCTCCACCCTGGCAAATCAATACAGACAATATAAACAGGTGCAAATGGGCAGGATATCCACACACACTTACTGCTACTTAAAGACAATGCTAAACTAAACTGAACCTGTTTTCCCAGTGCTTGGCTATGTTGACAACTTCCCATTATAGGAAATGCTGGGGTATTAACAGGAAAACTGGCTTTAAGAGTATAATGCTCTACTCCTGCATTCGTATTATAATAACTTGTTATACTAATGTGGAATGAAGGAGCTTAGTTAGAAAATAAAAGATCCTGTAACAGATAAGAAAGCAACTTTTATAAATCTGCTTATCCCCAATTACATTTTGTTGTTGTTTTTTAAAATGTCACATTGTTTAAATATTTACACTGGGAAATAATCATCAGAGATTAAATTCTTGTTTCCTGTAGTAACTTGGATATTATCAGTTTATGGATCTTTTCTGAAACAGATCTCAGTCAAAGCTTTTCTGTCAAACTGCTGCTGTATTTTCAGGGTTATACACTGAGCCAGAATGAGGGTGACTTTGAAATGAGTCCCTGATATTAAAAAGGGGAAAAGGCAACTTCTGAGCCTCAGTGGTTTAACACATAACATGATTAAAACACAGGATAAATGAAGATAAAAGGTGCCATGGAAATATTTCATAGCAGCTTGCATTATACTTGGAATAAAATACTACAGCCTATTTAGTAATATAGTATGTCCTATGTTAACATGCATGCTCTTATATTGAGCATTATAGGAGCAGTAAAGAGAATGTATTATTATAGTTCTGACCTATATGTGTGTTGTCTGTAGCTCAGAATAATTTGACATTGTAACACTTGAACAGTTCTGCACTTTCCAGTTAATTTTCCATCTATAATCTTTTTTACTGGTTATAGTGGGGAAGAAGGTTTCACAAAAGATGTGCAGAGCCAGAAGGGTCATGTGAACTGAAAAATATTAATGGTTTAAGCACTTAGCTGAGATAAAGTACAACAGTCTTTGGAGAGTGTAATGAGGCAATCAACACTGGAGATAGCAAACCACTGACAGCCTCTGACACTCCATATATATCCTGCAACAAAGCAGTGAACTCTACAGATGTGCAATGTGCCTGGCAGACTCCATCCCTTTCTTCCATTTATTTTTTTAGAGAACCTCCCAACATCAAATTAAAATAGGCCTTGTGTGCCTTCCACTAACTCCAGGTTTGCAGTGCAGAGATTAACATTTGTTTGCTGACTCCTACAATGGTGCATTTTGGTGGAACTGATGACATTCTCTGTTAAAGAATGGCCGCTGCAACTCTTCCTGAGGAAGTGAACTGTGCTGACAAATTAAACCTGTTTATCTAGTTAGACAAAATAAACAAGTAAATAGGAAACGTGTTACACTGGAAAATGACTCGGTATGTGATAGGATATTTGCATGTTACAGGCTTTTTTGTGTTTTATTTGTAAGTGTGAGGAAAACGCGCAGTCACACTAGGGCTGCTCACGCAGGTGCCATGACTCACCCCTCAACAGAGCCTGCAGTGACTCATGGCTCAAACATGTTGCAGCAACTGAGCTGCATTGATTCAGCCCTCCTGCATGCTGCAGCTACCTATCCCTCAGCAGGAGCTGGGTCAGATGACCACCAGGCACAGGTGTTTCACCGACTCTCCCAAAGCAGCAAGTTAGTCTGTGCTACAGCACTGCTCAGCCAGGAACATGCCTATTTTATTATAGATGCCCTAGATGTTCAGCCTGCCTTTGCCTTGTTCCAGCCCACTTCAGTCTTGTCAATAGCCTACTCTGACCTTACTCTAGCCCTGCCTTTGCAGCCTGACCCCCAGACCACTGGACTAACTCAAGCCTGGCTTTGATATTCAGGCTGCATTTGCATTGTCTATGTCCTCTGATCTCAGTTCTGACCCACGGCTTGTCCCCAAACCCCGGTTTCAGCAGTGTCCCTTGGCCTAGGTCCAACTCTGCAGCTTGCTCCCGCCATCAGGCATGACTGCCTGGAACCACAACCAAACAGTAAGGAACGATATAAGATGACAGGAACGTATCTGCCATGACTTGAATTAAGGGGCTTGGTGTGTGGGTGTGTATGTTGGGAATGTAACTCAATTTTACAAATATGTAAGATCTAGGCTTTTTTAATTCCATGGTCAAAATCTGTTTCCTACTGTTTATTGAGGCTAATTGTTTACCATTATCTTCGAGACCGTTTTTTAAGGCAACCTCTCTTTTAATAGATTTCATAAGTGACCCCATTGGGCACCAATAGAGTTATTCTTGATTTACATCAGGTGAAGTGAGATCAGAATCAAGCTCTTTGGGTGCAATGCTGCTCTGCTATTGCTAGAAATAACCCAGCTTTTTCAAGCAACTGGTTTTGTATATTGCGCTGTGTTTTGAAAACAGACTATTTTTGACAAAGATTATTTACTTAGTATTGTAACTTTGATATTATGCACTCTTCCCTCTGAAGCAATAGAGCCTGATGCTCATGGAGCGCCCATTCAAAGTTTTCTGCAGGGGTAGGGGAAGACCATGTAGCTAACACTTCGATTTGTCTCTCTGTCTGACCTTACTGTGTTAGAATTTGCTAATGAGCAACCTAAACATCCTCCTGTGTGGGCTGTAGGGAAATGGCAGACCTCTTAGCTGAGGGTTGGTATGTGACCTCAGTCCCACTGAGAACCGGAGGTTATGGTGGCCCTTTTGTTGATGGGTTATCCTTGGTAAATGACTTTGCAGTGGGGTATTTATTTGCCAGCTTTTGCAGACTTGTATTTTTTTTTTTTACTTCCATTTGCTCTTCATAATTACCATTAGACTATTTTAAAAATATTTTATCCAAGAAGTTTCTAGCGTGGATGTGTGAAGTTTCTCCCATTAGGCTCCCTAATGATTGCATATAGGCTCTCTTGGGTTGAAGACCACTCCTTTTTGGGGTTTGGTTTCTTAAAATAACATCCCAATTCAAAACGAACCAAACTTTACCCCACTGTATAGTTCCTTTAACCCTTGGCTGGGCTCAATAGTTCAGTCCCAAAACCCAGGTCCAGCTGCATAGTGATTCCAAAAACCTCTTCCTCTTAAGAATCCCTCTCCCCCTCCCCATAGCTCCAGCCAGGCTTTTTAATTTGGTTAGTATGGACAGCCTGGTCCAAGGTCCTCTCTGACCCTGGGTCTTCTGCAGGTGCCTTCCATCTCCTTGCAGGACTTCCTATAAGAGGGAGCCTGTTCAGTCAAAGGAAGGAAGTTCCATTGTCATAATAAAACCTTTCCATCTTTTATTAAGGACTGCATGTGGGCCCCTTCCAGCAGACTATGACACAAGCAGAGAGCAATCCCTCTTAGGGCATGTCTACACTTGCAATTTAAAGTGGAAAAAGTTCCTTTTTTATGCAAAAACCACAGGAGCGTCTACACTTGCCAATGACTTTTTGCAGTGAAACTCAGAAGTTTCACAGCAAAAAGAAAACCACCCGCATGAGAGGCATACAGCTCTTACCGGTGATACTTTTGCAGTGAAGTGCAGGTGAAGACACGTTCTTCTTGTTTACAGAGCTTTTAACCTCTGCAGGATATCCCACAGTGCCTAGGTGACCACTCTGGCCAGCAGCTCTGCTGTTCTGTTGCCAGGTAAACAGACATCCACCCCACCCCCTGTAAAGCCCAGGAAACTTTGAAACTCCCCTTCCTGTTTTCTTGCTCACTTATCATCTGGCCAGGTAACAATGCCTGCTCCACAGAGCAAAGGATTCCCCTGCTTGGAGCAATGCTGAGCTACTGGAGATGATCAGTGTTTGGGGACAGGAGGCTGTGCAGGGACTTTGGATGCCCCGTGATCAACCTCCCCCACTTTCCACAAGACCAATAATCAAAATAGAGAGAGCTGCACTGTGGTATAGCTGCCCTCAGTGCGCTGCTCTCATTGGCAATGCACGTGCTACAAATGTAAAGGCTCTCTGATGCCTCTGGAAGTCAGTGAGCACACAAACCAGTGCTTTTGTTTCACTGCTTCACTATCCCCATTGAAACTGACAGTGCAAAAACTCTGCAAGTATAGACATAGCATTAGCGAACCCATTACCAATAGCTAAAGCTTGAGTAGTTCAAGTCAAAGTTAAAATGTCTTCAAAGCTTCGTCTGAAAATAATTTACTAATAACAGCTTTACAGCAAGTTAGTAAAACTGAATGGTAAGAGCATTACACAATGTAAGTATATTAAACATACTGGGTAGACCAGAATCATAAACAATCTTCATTTGCTGTATTATGACAAGCAAGAGAGAAGTTTTCAAAGGTGTACTGTAATAGTTGGCAAGATTCTAGCTGATTCTTGGACCTGCTGAGTCTGCTCTGCTCCTACGGTGCAAAGTAGAGTTAAAACATATTTTAAATGGTCAGGTAAAGGTTCTCCAGATGTAAGGAGGGGGGCTCCACTCCTGTTACAGAGATGGGGTAGTCAACCCTATACTGCTTCCCTACTCATAGCTGCTGCCAAGGAGAGTCTGGGACATAAGGGGCATGGCTAGAGGTGCTAAAAATCAGTGGCTGCTAAAATAGTCCCTTGGAAGCTGTTGGAGCTTAGTGCAAACAAGACCCTTGCTGAGGCTGCTGTAAGTTATGGTGGGGGGCTGAGACAGGACTGTGAGGTGTAAAAAAGTGGCATTGGCAGTGCCCTCCCCCAGGTAGTCTGCCCAGCAGAGTTGGCCAAACTCAGGGTTAGAGCCCATCATTTTCAAATTACTATTTGTACATGAGCTAATTAATCCTCACACCAGCCCTGTGAGATCACTACTAGGCACTGTACAAACATAAAATAATAAAGACTGTACCTGTGTTGGGATTTCCCAAGAACTCAGTTCAGCTCCAGTCTTGTTACAGGGGTTTCTTTATTGGTTAACAGTCAAACTACACTTGTTGATTAGGCTCAGGTGTAAGGGTAAATGCAGAGTATACCGCACATCCAAAGTTTAATTAGGAGTCCTTGGTTTTACTCACTTATTTATTTTTGCTGCTGTCTTCTGTTGAAATACTTAATAATAAAGACAGTCCCTGCCCCAAAGAACTAAGACTCTAATCAGTTCTTCCCATTTTACAGATCGTGAAACTAAGACAGAGGTTAAGGGACTTGCCTGATGATACGGCAAATAGTCAAGATCAGAGCTTTGATTAAACTTGAGGTCCTGTCTTCCAGTACTTTCCTTACTCGACTAGAGACAATAAATCATTCTGGCCCTGATTCAGCATAATGCTTAAACACATGCATAACTTTAACGATGCGAGTAGTTCCCCTAACTCCAGTGAGACTGCTCACATGATTAAATACCTTCCTGAATTGGGACCTCTATGATGTCTTGTAAAAGTCTTCCTATTCAGGATAACAAGCACTCACAAGTTTTCCAAATTTAGATATAAAATTTCCTAAAACACAAAATATCTGACAAATGCCACTAAGCACTGGATAAAATAAACATTAGATTGCTTGACAAGTAGATTTTTTTCTAAGTTTCTGTATTTTATATTATAATGATTTCAAACATATGTGGTTATAAGCTTATCAGATTTCCAAAAATGAACTTTCTATAAAAATCACACAGGGCCCCTCAGCTGTGTTTTCCTCCATTATTTATAGACAAATTGAAAACAAATGTCCTTTTTTTTTTTTTTTTTTTTTTTTTTTTTTTTAAAAGCACAATGAACTGGAAACAGCTGTCAGAATGTGCCTTTCCTCCAAAATACATCTGCAGTGTGAACCTATATTAAAGCAAAATTATTTCCTTTTATCTGAAGTGTTATCTCATTTTATGGTGGTTTCAGGGACAATTTGAATGAAAAGTAGAGAAGTCTGATTATTGCAACAAGAATTAAATGATTTTTTTTTGTAAGCACCAAGAGAGAACTTTCCATAAAAGAGGAGAAAAGTTTTTCTGCAGCTGGGATGTGTTTATTTCTTATTAGAGTTAACATTTGCATGAAATTTTTGGGTCAGAATCTGCAGCCCTTACTCAAAGTTACTGGGTTTCCTCTCAAGAGTAAGAGTTGCTGCAGGATTATGGCTACTGTGAGCATATATCGTACCCTGGTCTGCTCCAGTGTAGCAATACAGTGGTCTTTCTAATCTAGTATACTTTTTTCTGAGTGTGCCCATTGCCAGATGCTTCACAGGAAAGCATAAAACCACCTAACTGCATTACCTTAACTTTACAGTATGAGAGGAAGTGTGGGGAGGATTCCCTATTGAGGTTTACTGGTTATTAGCTTATGCCCAGAAGCACATAGTATGATTTTATAGCACATCTGCATTTATGGGAATTGCTTTTCATGAGTAGGGCCCTGGGTACACTGCAGTCTTGGATGCTTAAAAATCCACACATGCCGCTGGGGATTTCTGCTCTGCAGGGTGAATTCAACTGAAAAACACTGAGTTTCTGTTGTGAGTCTATCCTACATCTGTAATATAATTTTATAAAAAGAATGAACATATGGGATTAGGGATCAGCATTTCTTGGGCCAAATTAATCCCTGTGGTAATATGCCACTGATACCAACAAAATTAACCCAGGTATGAATTTGGCCTTTTTTTGTCTTTATGAAACATGTTACTGAGGTGCATATCTAGCTGTGTGATTATCAGGGAGAAGCTTTATATGTCTGTTCTGTGGGCTGCACCTTGCTGGGAGCTTCCTTACATGTCCTCTCTGATGGCAACCAGTTTGATTAGTCAGTTCTAGATGGCTGTTACAAGGTGAGGCACACTGTTCTCTATGTGTCATGGAAATGTTGTTATATCTGTTGTTGCTTGTTTCCCTTATTCTGGAATCAGGAGAGGCTGATGTTCTCTGCTCACAGAACGTGGGCTTTTCTGTCTTGCACCACTACCAGTGTGTCTCAGGCAACATGGAGGGGCCAACTCAGGGTATTTGGTCCTGTGTTGATACACTACAGACAGACCAAGGATTGTGTGCCAGCAAGGGTGTGCAAAGAAGAGATAAGTAATGAAGAGGACAGGCCAGTCACACACAGCAACCTGGATGGCTTGATAAGCTGGCAGCATTCAAACAAAATGCATTTTAGTACAGCCAAAAGCAAAGTTATACATCTAGGAACAAGGATTGTAGGCAATCCTATAGAATGGGGAACTATAGTCTGGAAAGCAAATACTTTGAAAAGGGACTGGGGGGTCATAGAGAACAAGCAACGCAACATGAGTTCCCAGTGCGATGCTTTCACAAAAAGGGCTAACACAATCCTTGAGGTATAAACAGAGGGATTGTGAGTAGGACAGGGAGGTGTATGCTGTGTATACAGTATTGGGGAGATGATCCTGGAATTCTGCATACTGTTCTAGTATCCACATTTTTAAAAGGATGTTGAAATTTTGGAGTAAGTGCAGAAAAGAGCCATAAAACTGAATTGAGGGCTGGAGAAAAGACCTGATAGTGAGAGACTTATAAGCTAAACTGGATGAGCTCTTTCAAAAAAGAGACTGAGATGAATTGATTACTGGCAGATAAGCACCTTCACAGGGAGAAAATAAAGGTCTTTCCAATGTAGCAGAAAAAGGCATAATAAGAACCAATGGCTATAAGCTGAAGCCAGGTAAATTCAAATTAGAAATTTAGGTACAACAATTTAAAAGTGAGGGTGATTAACCACTGGAACTAACTACCAGGAGAAGTGGTAGATTCTCCATTTCTTAATGTCTTTATATTCAGACTGGATGTATTTCTGGAAGATACTCTTCAGTCAAACACAAGTTATTGGGAGCACTACAAATGTAACCAGGTGAAATGTAATGGCCTGTGATATACAGGAAGTCAGGCTAGGTGATCTAATAGTTCATTCTGGCCTTAAACTTAATGAAAGAGGATAACTTCTATGCTGTGAACATCTGTCCAATAGATACAGGACTGGGAGTCTAAGCAACAGCTCATTTCACACAGGCCTTGGAGCAGTTTGTGAAATCATTTAAAAATAGTTCTAAAGGAGAGCAGTTGTTGTATAACTTCTTGCTATATCACAAGACCAGAGTAATTCTTCCGGTTTTAGGTCCTGTTGGACCAGGTCCAGTTTGAATGTCGTTCATTTCTATAGTGACTCTAAATCTGCATGTTAAAACTGTCAGATAACAACTTTCCCTCTCATATACACACTATAAAGGAAGCTTCCTATTTTTATTGATTAGCCCTTTACAAAATATATAAAATCCACAATAGCAAACGAATATATTGCTCATGTTGCTGTTCTTTCTGCCTAGCTGCCTGCAGACAATCTTTTGTAAACCTACCTGAGAACGGCAACAGTTCACAAGTTTGCAAAAGCCAGTAAGAACAGTCTTTACAATGGGAGGGGCTAAAAATGAACATAGTGAATAAAGGCTTTGATACTGTAGAATGATATAAACTTTCTGATAGCTGAGACAGGGGTAATAAGAGAAAATAACCTTTTAATCTTTGGTTTAAACTAAAGGGTGTGTCCCCTGCAAGGTAGTTCAAATTCTGAGTTTCAGACCTTGGAAAGATCTGACTATAAATGTTGTTCTTGGTAAGATCACATGTGAAAATGCTTTATGCTCAACTCCAGCATCTCTGTCCTAGCTACCTAGTTCCCACTCCCCCCCCAAACCACTTCCTCATTCCTTATATTCCAGGTGGAGGTATGCACCGGTCACAATGAACTAACAGAACTTCAGCAGCCTTATCAAGGGTTCTGCCACCTGATGGGAGGTGGGTCAGCGTAAGAACCCGGCTACTCTCTGATACAGACAGTAATGCCAGCGGCCACTTGACTCTCTGTATACTTCATTTATTGGATGTGCAATGTTTGAGACACCTTGGTCTGTTTCTCAGAGCTTCTGAGAAGGATTTTTTGACCTTTTTAGAGATGGAGAAACTGAACCAGAGTGGATAAGAGACTTCTCCAAGCCAATCACCAACGTCTTGAAATTAGAAAATTCTTTTCTAGGCATGATACTGCAAAATTGCCCATTACTTTGTGGGATTTATTTATATCTTCCCAAGCATCTACTTCAGGCTACTACTGGATAAGAAGGATTATTATTTTGATGCAATATGGAAAATTCCTGTGTTCCGCAGAAGAAGCAGAATCAGGACTAGTGAGGACTCCCTGATTCTTAAGCATGTGTATCTATGCACTTGCATGTATTTATGGGCAGATAGGGGTGTGTGTATGTATTACATAAAAAGTATAATGTGTATCACAGTACATCACTTGTTAAAATATTTAATTGATTTTAAATGTCTTGTCTTGGTGTACTTGGTCCATTGGTCTCTAGAAAGAAAGATTGCATCCTTTATTGTGTTATACTCATCCTTTTCCATCCTTCTGACTTGCTGTTTCATAAATGCTAGAATTATGTTCTCTTTTTTTCATTTCTTGCATTTTACAAACATTGAACTAATCAAGCAAGGAACTGATATCTGACAAGTGAAGAAAGCTGAGAATTGCTTTTGTTTTTGATTCTCAGCTGCAGAAAACACTCTCAGTAACTGGGAATGATTGAAGTACAATATCCATTAGAGCTGGGTTACAGCCTGTAACACACTATTTAGTCATTGTTTTCAGAAATCACTGAGTTCAAGGAACTCCCTTGCCTCCCCTCCAAGACACCCCATTAACAATGCTCTTTGTCTCGTATTGTATTGCAACCGATGATAAACAGATGGATCTTTAGTCACAGAATGAATTCTAGAGAGCCATTTGGGCACAGTATGGTTCATATTCCCACCCAGTTGCCTCCTGTTTCTGTCCTCTTGAAACCTGCTGAAAATTGAGGGCTGCTTATTACAATCTAGGTGAGATTAAAAGTCTTTTTTTCTATGGCTGTAAACCATTTTCCTACTCATGATTTACGTAGCATCTTTAAAAAGAATACTCTAGTCTAGAAAAGAAAAAAAAAGTAAGTTTGTGAAATCAGCAAAAGCTAGGAATTGGTATCTGTCAAGTGAAGAAAGCTGAGAATCATATGAAATTTAATTTTCGCATCTGTTGGGGGTAGGGGGAAGGAGGGAAGAACTTTGCCCACTAAAATATAGGCAATCCCTGTTATGCTAACCATTCAGTCTCATGTTTAGATTTGATAGCCACACTGAAAATGACGCATACCAACTGTTACACAAAATTAATCTAAATATGTCAGTTCAGATGGTTTAGGCCCCCACATCAGACATTTATATAAAATAGATTATTATCTGATAAGGAATGTGCTCTGGATAATTGCTACGTATTTTCAAAGGGGAATCTACTCAGATTCAAATATGACATGCACAGTCTTTTGTGGGTGCATTTCCATACACACAATCTGTCTGAGCAAATGACTGCACGCAAAATTAGAAGTCTTGGGCCTGATTCCAACTCCATTGAAATCAACAGGAAGTAATTTGGTTTGGACCTATAGCTTTAAATATATGGAGTGAAATTCTTGCCCCATGGAATTCAGTGGCAAAACCTCCCCTGACTTCAATGAAGCAGGATTTCACCCTTAATTCTTAATTACTTAATTAAAAAAAAAAGAGGAAAAAAGAAAATGAGTATTTTTTTTTCTGAGCACATGAAACACTATGTAAGCTGACTCCTCAGCTGGACATACTGGTGTTCAGATTGCCGAATTAGTAATCTTCATCCCAGAGGTGGCTGCATTTTACTAATTGTCTATGTATCGAACTTGTAGAGTGGTTTTGAATGAAATCACAATAGAAATGTAAAATCTGGCTTTTTTTTTTTTGTAGTGCAAAGCTCCAACTAAATCAATTGGAGTTTGGCCTTAGTAAGAGCTGCATTACAATTGAATAAGGATGTGATGATCTGACACTTAATAAAGTACCTTCCTCACAGACCAACTCTGGTGTCCCATTGATTTCAAATGGAGTTTTGTGTGGGCAAGAAATGCAGGCTTGAGTTTTGGGAGTGATCCATTGTATTGTCCTTTGCATGAGCTTGAAAGAGTGAGTGGCTGTGTAAAATAGGGTGTGTACCATGTCCTATTTTGTACTCAAGAGATGGTCTGAACTTACACTGTTGCATTTAAAAATGAAATTAAGAGTGAAGTATGGTTTGAATTCCACATCATTTTGAGATTCTGTTTTCCTTGTAATTGAGAGTACATTTATTTCCCTTCCCCTCCCCCCCCCAAAAAAACAACCCTGATGATTAATTTCCTTGCTATAATGGCCAGCCAAGAAAGACTGCAGCAATTCTCTCAGGAAATAATTATTTTTATGACAGTAGCACTCCTGAGTGACGCCTCATGATGCTTGATGCTGTACAAACATAAAGTAAAAGACAAGCTCTGCCCCAGAGAGATTACAATCTGAATGTTACAGTGGTGGAGACTATGGGTCCCAAGGCAAACATACACTGATTCTGTTTTAGGAGCATCAACCCATGCCCCAGGCTCACCTGCCACTGACTGTGCAAAGCCTTCACCTCCATCCTATGGACCAGATTCTGTCATACGTATTCACAAGAAGAGGTTGCGTATTCAGGGAGTGGTTCTACTGATGTCCGTGAAATTACTCAGAGTACGGTACTACTCACAGTGAATGTTGCCAGGAACAGGATTAATCTATATGTATGTATGCACCTATGCGCTTCTGGGGCCATGAGCACAGAAACACCTGGAACAATGACCTGTCTTATAGTGAGAGGGGAAGGCAAGAATAGAAAGACCACAATGGCTTCTGGTCTTTTTTTGGCCCTAAGCTTTTTTAGTGCATGCAATTGGTAGTCAGGCATTGCTTGGATGGCCCATATTTTTAACTTAGGTGCCTAATTATGACTTTAGGGTCCCATATTTGAAAATTGGGTGTGTGGGAAGAGATGTATAAACAATGAACAAATATCCTTTTTTTCTTTAAGAGCAAGGTTAAAGTTGAAAAATGATAATTAGTACAACTCATATAATACAGATCCCAACAAAACAATACAAACAAGAAAACACTGGGCTACAAAAAGACGCATGCCACTTTACTGCTATAGCGTGCGCTGTTTCCCAAGTATAGATTTAAAAAAATATCAGGACAAAGAAATCATAAGGAAATTTAAACTCATTATTGGGCTGGCTTCATTTAGAGAGATTGGCCTTAATTTTGAGAGAGTCCAGTGCCCTACGTATTCAGCGTTTGGAAGCTGTATTTGCTGTTGGAGAGGTTTGAGGGGCTTTGATGTATTTGAAGAGGGAGCTGAGGGGGAGACTGATTTGTCTCTTCTCTTCCCGTTTCCCCACGTTCAATAACAGGCTTTGAAGGACATTTCAGCTTCTGACTAATGGTGCTTTCAAAGGACCCGAGCGCTTGACAACCCGAAGGGTAACGATGATGATGATCGTTAATAATGTGTGTAGCAGTGGTGATGAACGCCGCTGCGGCCAGTCGGTAAAGCTAGCACGCCCTGTTAGCCCGGCGACTTATTAGGGCAGCTTGCAGACCGGTTGCTGGCGGTGGGGGTTGAAAAGTTAAGGACACTGGCGATGCTGTTGAGTACATGGCCGTATTTGCATTTCAATGCGACCTGCTTGTTGACTCAGTGCCCGGCGCTTCGGCAGCTCCCACCAGAATCTGCCTTTGTTGGTTTTAGCTCCGGTCAAGTCCACTTGCTGCACCAGGGGAGTTGGGCGCATTGAGTTTGTTTAGTCAGGCAGAACACTCAACAGGAAGGAAGGAAGAAGGGGCTTCTCTGCTTTGCCATTGTCTGGGCAACGGGACTTAAGCAGCCCAAATGAGTATTTAGTCTATAAGGTGCACTTGAATCCCTCACAAATCCTCTCAGTGTGGAGCAAGAGAGAGCCCAGACAGGGACAGATGGTGCAAGCCCCCTTTGTTTAAAATATGGAAATAGTCTCTCTCTCTCTCTCGCTCTCTTTTTTCGTTTGCTTAAGGTAGCCTGCTCTTTTCACTGTCTCTGTCCGCCCCGCCTCCCCTTGCACGTCCCAGAGATCAGAAGATAATTCATGGCTGTGCTGATCCTTGCAAAGCTCCTCTCGTTTTATTGCTGCAGTGGTTTTACAGTATCGACATCGCTGGTGTCCCTGGGACTAGGCTAACACCGGAGATGGGCTTTGCCTTTTATCCTCCCGCAGAGCAGCCGGGACAGACAATGGCCTCTCTGCTGCTTGTGGTCTGCGGTTAAACCCTGCTTATGCCGTCAGGGTTGTGCATCGAACACTTAGCTTTATGGGGCTGAGGATGCTTCCCCTGGTAGAAGGGGGCAGGAAGGCTGATTCAGAAGCAGCACAGACGAGCTCCGAGGGTTGTCCCATGCAGGCTTCCTCGATCGGAAGGCTGGTCTCCTTGCTAATAAGCTCTCGTGTAAGTTTCCAATAGGAGAAATGTAACTTAGGGTTTGTTCAATGTTAGTTTGTGGAATGTTTAAAAATGTTGTCTGCATGCCCTCTGGTATCATCACAGAAGGGGAAAAAGACTGGAGGGCACCTCAGGCTCCTTAAACATGTTTAGTATTTCACACATCAAAAGGAGGGGAAATGTTATGGCCTGCACTGAGAAATTGCCCTTCCCCGAAGAATGCATTGTAAGTTATTCAGACACCCCTCCGCACACAAGAGAAACAAACAAACAAACAAACCCCATTCTAGAACCATTGGGGCACATCCTGCATTCTATCTGAAATGGGGTCAGTCAACTGTCAGCTAGTGACCCATTTTTCCAGCTGGTGCCGAATGCATTTAGCCATGACCATGCCTGAACTCTAACTACATTACTCAAAAGAAATGTTAACAAATTAAAAGAAAAATAGGGATTAAAATGAGTCTGTATTTAGCAAACAGATGAACTTCTAGCTTTATCAGACAGTTAAAAAAAAACCCACCTTCACTCTCTGAAAAGGAGAAGTGTATTTCAATAGCATTTATAAAACAAAAGGTTTGTCTAATTATAGAATGTAACCACAGAAATTTAGTAGTGGAAGAGAGGAATCAGATACCCTTGTTGGTTTCTCTTCTAAGACTGTTCCCTATTGTAAATTTGCTAGTGTTTTAACAAGCCTAGTATTAAATATCTAAAGATTTTAAAAATATTTTTAGACATCTAGGTCTTGACAATCTTAAAACTATTTAGGGGGTGGTTTTCACAGATGCTGAGTACCTATGGTCACATCTGAAATCAGGTTTGCACAGCACCTCTGAAAACCAGAACCTTTCTCTTTGACTCTCTTTACCGTGTTTGGATATTAACAAATGCTATTTGTATATTAAAGAATTATATAAATAAAACAAAAACATAATGTATGTAGTAAGTAGCCATGCTGTCCTTCTCATTTACTGTCTGCCCATTACTTTATCTCACACAAGACTATTTTTAACATTATAGTTTTCTGAACTGCTTCTGAACAGTCATGATTTTTTTTAAAAAAAAGCCAAACAACCTGTTTTCTTTTCTCACCTTAAAGTTGACTATCTCTTAAAAAACACTACTGGTACATAGTTTGGGATTGAACATTTTCAGTCCTGTACCCCAGATATATTTGTGATCCAATATCTCCTCAAGCAACCAACTAGAAATACTGTATCTGCTTTATTTCACTGGGAAATCTGATATCACTGGAAAGGAATAATTGTATTTAGTTAAATTAGACTTTTTAACATTGTGACTAAGGCAGTCTGTCATTACAGGTGGAGACACAACAAAATATCACCAATAAAAATGTATTTAATGCTCAATTTTTTTCTAAAAAAAAAAATTGCTCTGTAAAACGTGGCATAAAAATAGATGATGTTATGGTGTAAAGGTCTTAATGGCATGCCTTGTGTATGGCTTTGCCAATTGTGAATAACATGGCAATCCCAGACAAGGACTAATAACATTGTTATTGTATGTTACTGTGCATCAGGTATTGACATAACTTGCCCATGAAAGTGGTTAACAAAAGGGTTCTGAGTGGAAATCTTAGTGAAAGTCCGTCATAACCAAGCTGGGAATTGGAGGGAGGAGGGGGCGGATGTGTGATCACAAGTGTGGCAAAGAAGAATGAAATTGACCTAGGGAGGGGAGTAATAAGGAGGGCTAGGGATTCGTGGTGTGGTCGCAGGAAGTGGGCTGAAGGCACCACCATGAGTTTCCCAAATACACACTTAGGACTTTTATTATTATAATTTAGATCATTTACGCTTTTAAAACCTTTACACATGTGGAATATAAAGGCTACAACAAAAACAAGGAAACTCAAAGCGAAGGCTAGCAATCCATCCTTGGCTGCTCTCATTGTGTCCATAGGATTTTCAGATCACTGAAGGATGTTAGCAATTACGTGGTGAAATAACTAGGTACAATGGGATAAGCAAAGGAAAGAGTTGCAGCCCTGAATGTGAATTCCTTTGCTTTTCTGAGTTCATGCCACAACTTCAGTGATGCTAAAATGTCTGTGTGTGCACTATATATTGTTCAGGACTGGAAGACTTGGGGACAGAATTTCAAAAATTGGTGCCTAAGTTTCACTTGTGAATGGCACATGCGCACTACCCAATTTAATGCAGTTTCACTGATGCCGTAGAGTGCCTATTGTGTGGACACAGCATTGGTCCCTGTCTTTTGACAAAGTTGCTTTCAGTGTATTATTTGTAGGCTCATAGACATCATAATTATCTAATCTGCCCTTAAGCAAAATTCAAACCATAGAATTTCATGAAGTAATTCCTGAATTAAGCCTAATATTAAATATTCTCCCCTTGGTCTACAGCAATTGCAGAGTGAAATAGTGTAATGCCTTAAGGACCAAATCCAGAGCCCTATGCCTGTCCTGAGTAGTCAGGCCATGGAGCAGCCTCACCATGGAGGTCCTCCTTTCAACCTTGTGGCATTAGCCCAGTAGTGGATATAACTTCCAGTGATCCTTATACTGCTTCCCCGTGAGGTTATCTGTTTTCTGCCCCGTCCCCCCACCCCACATGCAACAGAATTGTGTCAGTTGCATAACTTTGCATACTTCTGTAGCTGCAGAAGAGTGGACTAAGTTAGCTCATGGTGACAGCCACAGAAAACCCCATTATAGACATCCTTTCTGAAAACCTAAAACACACTCTGAGTCTGGAGTCTAACTCTTAGTCAAAATAGTTAATCAAAACGTTAGCTATGTATTGTACGAGCTCTTTTACAGTTGATGAATATATCTTTTAAACAGCTGCAAAACAGCATGGGTTGGATAAGTTTCCATTGCTACTCTGAGGCTTCATTGGTTCTTCAGAATGAGTGAAGAGGAGCCAGACAACATAAAGGGCAAACAATCAAAGCTTTCAACTCTTAGATCGTTGCAGATGGACTTTCTGATGAAATGACTAACGACTGTTGCCAGATCAGCAACTACAAAGCACCTGTATTTATTTAACGCTTCTAAATTTGCATTTCATCAGATAACCTGTCTTTATTCAGAATATAACTCTCAGGGCCTCTTTCTTCTCTCATTAACACAAGTGTAAATCAGGAGTGTCTCCACTGAACTCAATAGAGCTATGAGATCAGAATCAGGCACACAGCCTCTATAAAAAGAGCCCCTTGCACACTTAATCTGAAACATCTTTGGCTACATATTCCAGAATGGAGTTGATTGAGAGTACATATCAATAATTTAAGAGTAAAAATCTTAAGGATGCTCTGGTTATTGTTAAAAACAAAATAAATAACTATCAGAAGGCTATTAGAGAGACAAGGTGGGTGAGGTAATATCTTTTATTGGACCAACTTCTGTTGGTGAGAGAGAAGCTTTCAAGTTGCGCAGAGTTGCTCTTCAGGTCTGGGAAAGGAACTAAGTGTCACAGCTAAATACAAGATCAAGCAGATTGGTTAGTATAACTAGTTAGCACATATTCAAAGGGCCTGTTCAAGATGAATAACTTTGCTAGACACTAAAAATCATGGTCTTAAACCCTTCAGTATCACAACAATCTGTAACCCCTGTTTTGTCTTATGAATACAGAGTGTTAACAGGCCACTTCACCTTGAAAGGTCCCTTAGAATATGTGCTAACTACTTATAATAGAATCATAGGACTGGAAGGAACCTCAAGAGGTCATCTAGTCCAGTCCCCTTCACTTATGGCCAGGCTATGTATTATTCTAGACCACCCCTGATGGGTGTTTATCTAACTTGCTCTTAAAAATCTCCAGTGATGGAGATTCTGCACCCTCCCTAGACAATTTATTCCAGTGCTTAACCACTCTAACAGTTACAAAGTTTTTCCTAATGTCCAACCTAGACCGCCCTTACTGCAATTTAAACCTATTGCTTCTTGTCCCACCCTTAGAGGTTAAAAAGAACAATTTTTCTCCCTCGTCCTTGCAACAACCTTTTATGTACTTGAAAATTATGTCCCTTCTCAGTTTGCTCTTTTCCAGACTAAACAAACGCAGTTTTTTTCAATCTTCCCTCATAGATCATGTTTTCTAAACCTTTAATCATTTTTGTTACTCTTCTCTGGACTTTCTCCAATTTGTCCACATCTTTCCTGAAACGTGGCACCCAGAACTGGACACAATACTCCCACTGAGGCCTAACCAGCACTGAGTAGAGCGGAAGAATTACTTCTCATGTCTTGTTTACAATATTCCTGCTAATACATCCCAGAATGATGTTTGCTTTTTTTGCAATAGTGTTACACTGTTGACTGATATTTAGCCTGTGATCCACTCTGACCCCCCAGATACCTTTCTGCAGTACTTCTTCCTAGGCAGTCATTTCCCCATTTTGTATGTGTGCAACTGATTGTTCCTTCCTAAGTGGAGTACTTTGCACATGTCCTAATTGAATTTCATCCCATTAACTTCAGACCATTTCTCCAGTTTGTTCAGATCATTTTGAATTTTTAATCCTATCCTCCAAAGCACTTGCAGCCCCTCCCATCTTGGTATCATCCACAAACTTTATAAGTGTACTCTCTGCCATTATCTAAATCACTGATGAAGATATTGAACAGAGTTAAACCCAGAACTGATCCCTGAGGGACCCCACTTGATATGCCCCTCCAGCTTGACTGAACCACTGAACTACTCTTTCCAACCAATTATGCATCCACCTCATATCATCTCCATCTAGTTTGTATTTCCCTAGTTTGTCTGAGAAGGTCATGCGAGACAGTATCAAAAGACTTACTGAAGTCAAGAGAGACCACATCTACCTCTTCCCCTCTAGCCACAAGGCTTGATATCCTATCAAAGAAAGCCATTAGGATGATTTGATATGATTTTTTAGTGACAAATCCAAGCTGACTGTTTCTTATCACCTTGTAGGTGTTTGCAAATTGATTGCTTAATTATTTTCTCCATTATCTTTCCCTGTACTGAAGTTAAATTGACTTGTCTGTAATACCCTGTTTTGTCTTTATTTCCATTTTTATGGATTGGCTATAATCATGGGGATGTTCTCCTCATTAAGGTCCAACCTTGTTAGTAGACTACTCCAGTGCCCTTTCAAGCAACCAAAGGCACATTCAACCACCATTCTGCACTTGCTGAGCCTATAGTTGAACTGTTCCTTACTGCTGTCCAGACAGCTGGAGTATGGCTTCATAAGCCATGCGAGCAAGGGGTAGGCTGGGTCGCCCAGGATAACTATAGGCATGTCAACGTCGTCAATGTTCATTTTGTGGTCTGCGAAGAAAGTCTTGGATTGCAGCTTTTTAAACGGACCCAAGTTCCTAAAGATGCGTTCGTTGTGAACTTTTTCTGATCATCCTACACTGATGTCAGTGAAACGCCCCCTGTGATCCACCATCACTTGCAACACCATTGAAAAGTATCCTTTTCAGTTTACGTACTCTTTGCAAGGGATCTGGTGCCAAGATAAGGATATGCGTGCCATCCATCACCTCACCACTATTAGGGAACCCCATCGCGATGAAACCATCCACTATATCCTGCACATTTCCCAGACTCACTACCCTTCGTAGCAGAAGTCCATTAATGGCCCTGAACACTTGGAGCACAGCAGCTCCCACGGTTGATTTACCTACTCCAAATTGATTCTCCATTGACGGGTAACTGTCTGGTGTTGCAAGCTTCCAAATAGTGATCTCCACTCGCTTCTCCACTGTCGGAGCAAATCTCATTTTTGTGTTACTGAACTGCAGGGCAGGGGAAATCTCTGCACAAAGTTCCTGGAGGGTGGCCTTCCACATTCGAAAATTCTTCTGCCACTGTTTGTCATCCCATACCTGAAAAATGATACTGTCCCACCAGTCAGTGCCCATTTCATGGGACCAGAAACAGCGCTCAGAATGCAGCTGCTCTGTGACTGTCTGCAGCAACTGTGAATTGTTTTTTAAAATGGCTTGCAGCAGGGCTGCTTGCAGAACATCGCTATGTTCCACATGGTGGACCCTACTTCGGCTCTGGAAATACTGAATGAGACGGCGCAAGGTGTGTTTGAGATGCTCACAGCCAAAGTGCACAGCTGAGCAGGCTCCATGCTTCTGGGGTTATGGCATTTGCATGGCGGTTTTAAGGTGCAAAAACCACCGGGGTGTTTGCCATTGATATCAGGGAGGGAGCACAGTGCATCATGAGATGTTGACACAATGTTTCCATTCTCCCCGGCGACAATGTTTTGGTCCCATGAGGCATTGCACAAACTTCCCAAAACACCCTGCAGCAAGTTGAACTTTGGGATAGCTACCCATGATGCACTGCTTTGTGCATCGATGCAGGCACTGCTAGTGAGAATGCACTCCATTGAGACAATGAGCATGGTGTGGTCATGCATAATTGACTTAATTAATTTGGAGGCTCGAGGTCAAATTAGATGAAGTCGACTTAATTTTGTAGCATAGACAAGCTGTAATATTCTGGGACTGATATAGCTATCACAACACTGCATATTAGAAGGCTAGAAAGTTCAAAGTTACAGTTAAACTCATAAGTGTAGAAATTCACAGTTAAGGTCCACAAATTAATTTTAGACTGCCCTTATTGAGACCCTAG
Source organism: Gopherus flavomarginatus (assembly GCF_025201925.1). NCBI lineage: Eukaryota > Metazoa > Chordata > Testudines > Testudinidae > Gopherus > Gopherus flavomarginatus. Next base: position 184,456,320 of record NC_066619.1, read on the forward strand.
CCTGCCATTTCCCCTTCTTAGCAGGTGAAGTGTACCACAGAAGGCAGCCATTTTCTCAGATGTGACATGTGATTTTGATTGCTTCTGTTTTTGGGTGTCCAAATTGAGACTACTTAAATGAGACTGGTTTTTGAAGGTGTCATGGTATAATTCCCCACTCTGAACCTTAGCATCCAAAAGATGGGGTACCAGCATGAATTCCTCTAAGCTCAATAACCAGCTTAGTACTTGTAGCGCTGCCACCAACCAGGAATTCCAGTGCCTGGTACACTCTGGTCCCCCCAAAACCTTGCCTGGGGACCCCCAAGACCCAGTCCCTCTGGATCTTAACACAAGGAAAGTAAACCCTTTCCCTCACCGTTGCCTTTCCCGGGCTTCCCCTCCCTGGGTTACTCTGGAAGATCACTGTGATTCAAACTCCTTGAATCTTAACACAGAGAGGAAAATCCACCTTCCCCCCTTCCTTCTCTCTCCCTCTCCCAGACTCTCCCTGAGAGAGAAAGTAATCCTAGCACAGAGAGAAAATTAACCTTTCTCTCCCCCTTCCCTCCTTTCTCCCCACCAATTCCCTGGTGGATCCAGACCCAGTCCCCTGGGGTCTCACCAGAATAAAGAAACAATCAGGTTCTTAAACAAGAAAAACTTTTAATTAAAGAATGAAAAAACAATAAAAATTATCTTTGTAAATTTAAAATGGAATATGTTGCAGGGTCTGTCAGCTATAGACACTGGGAATACCCTCCCAGCCTAAGTATACAAGTACAAATTAAAAGCCTTTTAGCAAAATACAAATTTGAACTCCTTCCAGCCAAATACACATTTGAACTCCTCCTAGCCAAATACACATTTGGAAATAAAGAAAACAAACATAAGCCTAACTCACTTTATCTACCCGGTACTCACTATTCTGAAGTTATAAGAGCCTGTATCGGAGAGATTGGAGAGAAACCTGGTTGCACGTCTGGTCCCTCTGAGCCCCCAGAGTGAACAACAACCAAAAACTAACAGCACACACACAAACTTCCCTCCCTCAAGATTTGAAAGTATCCTGTCCCCTGATTGGTCCTCCGGTCAGGTGACAGCCAGGCTCACTGATCTTGTTAACCCTTTACAGGCAAAAAAGATATGAAGTACTTCTGTTCTATTAACTCTTAACTATCCGTTTATGATAGGAGGGTGGATGCTTGGCACTTTCTGAAAGTCAGACACCTTTTAGGTACCCCAAAGTTGGAAACTCCCAAAATCATGAGTCACTTTAGTATACCGGAACCATTGGTTTATAATTGATACCTCACATACATGTTCTTGATACCATGATACTTTTTTACCACACTCAAGGGATAAGGGATAATATTATAAACTGGGAATTGCACAGTTGTATATAGAGCAGAGGTGGGAAAACTTTTTGGCTCCAGGGCCACATCTGGGAATAGGAATTGTACGGTGGGCCACGAATCCTCAGAAAATTGGAGTTGGGGTCAAGAGGGGGTGAGTGCTCTGGTTGGGGTGTGGGCTCTGGGGTGGGGCCAGAAATGAGGAGTTCAGGGTGCTGGAAGGGGCTGTGGGCTGGGGAGTGGGGTGAGGTGGGGGGTGCATGCTCCGGCTGAGGGTGCAGGCTCTTGGATGGGGCTGGGATTCGGGGGGTTTGGAATGCAGGAGGGGGGATTGGGCTATGGCAGAGAGTTGGGGCATGGGGAGAGGCTCAGATGCAGGCTCTGGGCGGTGCTTACCTCAAGCGGCTCCTGGAAGTAGTGGCATGTCCCTTCTCTGGTTCCTACTCAGGCACTGCCCCTGCAGCTCTGATTGGAGCACCAGAGTGGGGCCATGTTGCTGCTTCTGGGAGCTGTGTGGAGTTGCTCCCGCCGCTGCTCCTCAGCTGGAGTGGGGCAAGCCCCAGACTCCACTTCGCAATGAGAACTCAAGGGCTGGCTTAAAACAGCTGGCGGGCCGTAGTTTGCCCACCTCTGTTATAAAGGCACATGAGCTCTGTGACTGACACTCATCTTGTTGACAATTATAGAACAATCATGTGGCTTTGTCCCGTAGATCTTTGGCAAGGAGTATCCAGTACACTAAACTTCATTTCTCTCTCTTCTTCTTTGCTGCAGCATGGGAGGAAAAAAAACTTAAAAGCTTTCTTGGATGTTGGTGAATACCTCCTTGGTTGAGCTGTTACTATTTAGACTTCCCTTTACAATTCTCTTCAGATTGTTGGCATGGAAGTTTTCATTCATCCCCAAACTTCTGGACTTCAGAATATCTGTTATGTTATATTTGTAGGGGAATTCTCCCACACATTGTGCCTCTGTACTCAAGCTGAGCAGAATTTTCCTCCAAAACTATTTCCAATGAAATCAAAAGGTGCCTGGGCAAGTTAGCCAGCGTGATTTCCATTCTTGCAGAAGACTTGTGCTCTGTCTTCCCACAGGTTGCCAGCTTTTTGGGATGGCTGACTATGGGGAGAGGTCTGCAATCTTTTTTCCCAAAGCCATCTGCCACTAGTATTATCTACCTTGACTTTATAACCAGATACACTTATCAAGCAGCATTTTGCATTTTGGAGACTTTTGTGTGATCATGAAATGAAAATGCTTGTTCCATTCAAAGGATGTGGAACTAAGGTTAACTCTGAATTTCTCACCTTTTTTGGTTTAAAATGTCAAACTTACCTTTGTGTTAGTATCATGTTTTAAAATTGAACTTCCTTGTCTGTTTATAAAACAAAAGGAAACTGGAAATAGGATTTGCTTTCTCTGGCAAAAGATGGTCATGCCAGTTTTTAATTCAACTTTATTAAAATAAGCACACAAAATCCCTCTCTTTGGTTATAAACAGTGTACAGTTTCAACCAGAAAGGATATTTTTTGGAAGTATAGGTCAGATTTAAACACAAGCCTTATCACAATGTTATACTCACTGTATAAGATTGCAAGTGTACAGCAGATAGTTTTCAGATACTTAAGCAGTAACAATATTGTCTCAGGCCATTTCCTAGGGATTAATGATTTTCTGCAAGGAGTTGATGGCCCAAGTTGTGCCTGGGGGGCCAATAACACCAGACAGACATTAGTCCCCAGGAAATGGCCTACTTTGAGGCTGTTCTGTTGACATCATGGCTGAAAATGAAAATAAGCCATAGGCATATGATTTTGTTTTTATGGATGTCGCAGTTTCCAGTTGTCTGTACAGGACATGCCTAGAAAACTAATGATCTGTACATCAACCAGTCAGATTGAACGAATCCTCTTTCATCATCCCATTTGCTGTCTAGAATGCTATACTCAGTTATATGAAAGGTAACAAACAAAATTATGATTTAAAGCCATTAGGTCAGATTGTGGCTGGTCTCTGCTTGGGTCACCAAGGAAGGGAAGAGGTCTCAAGGAATTTTCTTCTTTCCTATGGATGAGCTAGCCACAGCTATTGCAAGAGAGAGGTCCTGGGAATTAGTTTAGTGCCAATGGCAGCTCTGAACTTCCCATAGGGCAGAAGTTCTTAGATTTTGGTCTGCAGATTATTTGCTGGTGGTTTGTGGAGAGCTGACTGGTCACATGTGGCTGGTGGTACTCTTTGTTTCCAGCACATGCATTACATTAAAGTACACCAGATATGTCCCTAAAGTTACTTTTCTATCTTGCTATTGCTGCAGTTGTCAGATAGATGTTAGGGAATGGTTAATAAGAAGGAGAAATGATCTGCTTGATCATGAATGAATGGAAAGAGAGGTGCCTATGATAAACTCTCACTATTAAAATGTCGTTCACACTATAAAGAAGCATGGGGAACCCTGCCATGGGATATGGAATGGGGGTGAGACTGTGGTCCCAACTCTCTTCCTCACCAGCTAGTAGAGAAATGGTGGCAGGGGTGAGACCCCACGTTGATATAACTCCTTCAGCACACTCCCCACCCCCTTGGCAGCAGGGCGCATTGTTGCTGACTCAGTGAGAATGCCTGGAATAACTCACAGTGCTGCACATGACCCTTACCACATGTGACTTAAAAGCTACGGTATTATAGCCCTTTAAGTTATATTGGATGCAAGAGCATGGTGCTATGAACTTATGCACTGGAGGTTTTCAGCTCATATTCTGATATCGCTGAAATGTTGCTATTGTTCACTGGTTTATATGGAGTTATGTGAACTTTGTGGCCCCCTTTCTTTGCTGATTACACAACACCATTTCCTTTACTTTGCCACAAATTGTTGTTGCCTTGGGCGGCATGTTAAAGAAGTGGCTACCCATTCTTCCCCTTTCCATGTCAGGGACAGTTACTGGCTCTACACAATGTTTTACATTTGTCAAGCAACTCAGGCTGGAAATATTTTGCCTGTTTCAAATCTGTTTTTTTTTTTTTTTCCTGAAGGGGACCTTCCCCCTCTGAGGACTTGTTACTAGGTAACAGGGTTCCATTTGCCAATTGCTACCATTTCCTTCTCACCATACTCCAGGCCTTATTATTAACATTTAGTTCAGAGAAATTGCTGTCATTATGTGAAGTAACTTCCTTCAGAGGTTACTCATTAACCTTAGGTATTTTACTGTGTGATTATAATTGCCAAATGCCATAGGCATGGAAAACCTTTGAACTCCTCCAGGTATTAGAGTATGAGAGAAAAAAAAATCAGTTGTGACTTTTATATGCTTAAGTGTATCCTTGTTCCACCTCCTCCAAGGGTCCCTGATCAAATAACCAAATGATTGTGAATTGCTGGATGTGAACGTACTGCGTGCTAACAGGGACCATAGCTGCCATTGGTTACCTTTGGTAAATCTGAAGTAACTCTACTACACTCAGTGGAGTTATGGTATATTGTGTTTACGTTGCTGTGTAAATGAGGACAGTGTCGTTGTACCAAATCTGCATAATTGGGAAGCCAATAACCTAGCGTGTTATGGTTCAGAATAACTTATTACATGTTATCGACATGCTGTTCGGTATCTAGAGTAGCATCCTTAATAAAATGGCTCTTCTGGGGTGTGTGTGTGTGCGTGTGTGTGTTTTTTTTCTTCCCCTATTAGGGCAGACTCACAATCAACCGTAATCTGACTGGTATTCAGTGCAAGGCTCAGAAGGCTTCAGGCAGGAACACAATTTCTTTTGTTTTTCTTATTAGTTTTTTAAATCTCCATTTTCCATGTAAAGAGAATAGACTTTAATTTGCTCTTTACCTCAGGGTTTGTCTCAGTGCCGCATGTGCTCTCTGGAAAAATCTTACAAAACATATTTGTCCTACTTCCCCACCCCACTTCTCCTTTAGAAATGCATCAACATTCTTGGTAACTTGATTCCCCTGACAGGATGGAGCAGGCTGCTGTAGCTGTAGTGTAGCCTGGACTGCCACATGACTTCAGTAGGGAAATGTATATCAAATTCAGGAAATTAAGGGACAAGTGAGATATATGCATCGTATTTAAACTGAATAAAGAAAAAGGGGATGCAGTCTATAAGCACATTTAACATGTATCCAGTCCTAACTTTGATGATAGGAAATGAAAAGTTGTGATGGGCAGAAGAATCTTTATCTCTATAATCTTCTAAAACACAAAGGCAAAATGAGTGCTCTAAGCGAAAGGAAAAAAGTGGGGGACCTCATTGTCACACTGCAAGTCTGAACTAGGTAGAAGAGCACAGTAGGGAAAGTACAAGTGAGCCCTGACTGTTCTGATCAAGCCCTTGATTTAAAACTATTTTTTTCTTTTCTCCATCTCTTTTTATTTCCTTTAGCTTTCTATGCCCTTTAAATCTTTGCATCATTTAGAAAATTCAGTTGAAGAAGGGAAAAAAACCCACCTTTATTTGGTATTCAGTGTCTAGCACAACTGGGCTCTGATCCTTGACTGGGTCCCAAGGCACTACCACAATTCTACTACTACTAATTAATTATTACCTGCAATGTAGTGTATTGACTACTATGGGAAAAGAGTTTTTCGTAATATGGGGCTAAATCCTGTGATCCATTCTAGGTGAAAGTTCCATGGATTTCAGTGGATTTTCCAGTTTGCTGAAGATGTCCCAGAATGCATATTTTGTGATATCAAACATACCATGAGTTGACCAATGGTATATATACCATATATCATGATGCCATATAGTAATGTATTCTGAGGTAACTTAAATGAGCCAGGAAGTCCAAGCAGGATTTCAGGGAAAATGGTGGGTAGTGATTTTTTTTTTTTTATTTTTTTAGTTTAGTTAAAACTAGTGCTTTGCTCCATTTTTGCCTGCCCCATCCCTTTAGCCCTCATCTTCCTCCAAATCTGGCAAGCGAGGGCATTATTTAGCACAGAAGTGTGGGATTAACTCAATTTTCATTTTAGCTTTGCAGTTGACCTTCAATAAACAAACCAAACATAATTCATTGTAAATTGCTAAAATAGGTAAAAAGCCAACATTTCATTTTACTCTTGTAGAACACCCTATTTGATAGAACACTGGTAAGTGGAAATTGCTTATACAAAATTAGAATGGTATTAGCAGACATACTGGTTGGTGAAATGAAAAGTATGTCAGATGACATATGCCAGCTGTGACTTGTCTTTCACTTCAGACATGCATGCTACTTACTCAAGGAAGGAACTTTTTGTCTTTTTGTTTTGTGTGTGTACTGCACCTAGCATGCGTGGAGCCATGTAGCCATAGCTAGGGCTCCTAGGTGCTATGACAGCATAAATAACAAAGCTTACAATAAAATGCCACAAAACTTACAGCTTTCTTGACTAATCTAACCTTTTGGTACCAGTAATGACATGACACATATGTTACATAATATTTGGCCTTATCATGATATACAGCATTTAATATATTTTTGCCTTGGGTGATTTATCATGGAATAATATTTTATACTGTTCACTGGTGATCTTGGGCATTCTGCAAAAGCATAATTGGTGCTTCGGATAATGCTCGTTCCATTTGCTGTACATGCAAGGGCAGATGAAGTTTTAGACTGATAGTTGGAGGAAGAGAAGAATTAGGGGATTTGTACACGGAAAGGTGTGCACAAAGTAAATAGTCTAGCGAAAGATATATGTAGAGCACTGACTACATATGGATAATATCATATGGGAAAAAACCTGTATAGCAGCCTATGCGACACATATACTGAAGACAGGCCCAGAGTGTGGTACAAATTCTGTTATCTTTATAGCACACTGTAATAGTCTGAAATTGTCATGTGCACATTTTATTTTTAGGGTTTGTGTCTGAGTAAGACTTATTAGAAATCTGATTGATTAATCTTGAGCCTCCACCAAAAATCCATCGTTTAGTTTTCTTTCTTTCTTTTCTTACAAAACACATATCTATTGTGCACAAAGATTAAAACACAGGTGTACAATTCATTTCAAATATACTACTACTGGTGGCTATTACAGGGTGATGAATTTTTTTTGTCTGCTACAATTTTGAGGCCATTACTGGTTTATTAATCTTATTGTGCTTTTTCTCCCCTCCTGACATGCTATCAAACTGCACACATTGTTTGTCTTCAGTAGTGTCACTGTACTTGTATTTAACAGCCACAAATCTGACTAATGATATTGCCTACCAGTCTGGAATTTGCAGGGAACACAGTTAGGTATAATTGTGCACGTTTCAGAATATTATAGTGGAATAAATATGGATTGTTCAGGGCAGAGGTTGACATCCATCAGAAAAAAGAATTTCATCAGGCCAATGTGAGCAGATATAGAGTGAACTAAATATGCTGTAAAAGTTAATGATTGGGTATTTCTTGCCTTTCCCACACTTCTATCCATGCACCTTTTTCTTGCTTTCCCTTCCTCATCGCCCCCAAAATGTAGAAATCTGTCTGGAATAATTCCTGTAATCAAAAAATCATTTAACTGAGGAACACATAAATAATATTTGGCCCTTGAGAAGATTTGAGAAATAGCAGAGAAAAACAGCTGTGGAATCTAGTTTATTGGACTGCTGACCACAGCATTTGGTTTTGTATTTGACTAATTTTGTGAAAATGAAAATCAGGATCCATCATTTCCAAGAAAATATCTGGTGAGCTGCATGCTCTGAAAGTGTATGCAATATTTCTTCCCCCTGTCTCCCTGATTCCCCATCCCCCAGTGTAGAAGCTGTGGGGATTTACCACTTCCTTCTAGAATCACCTGTGCTGTAGCTTTAATAAAAGTTTGTTTCTTCAGCTGTCTAACTTTTGGGTTTATCTGACTCAGGTTGACCCTTGGTTTTATAATGAGACAATGTATTTACTTGTGCAAATTTGGGGTTTTCTTAGACCTGTAAAGAAGCCAATCTCTTGATCATTTCCCCTTCTGAAGAGGGGAGATCTACAGTATCTTTCTGCACTCACTGGGCACCCTATTGGTGCTAATAAAATTAAATCGTTGCTCCTACACATTTACTGGTTTTTTTTGAATACCATCTTATAAAGTCTGGTACATAGAAAAATGTTGTTTCTTCTGTCTGTGATAGAAATATTGACATGTTTTACAAGCTAATTACTCTTCTATTCGCAGGAAATCCAGAGTCTTTGCTTAGCAACCAGGCTAATCATTTCTAATTCTTCTTTAAATATACCTTTATATTGCACCTACAGCCCTGCTGACTAGGAGTTCTAACCACTTATCAAAATCCTTGGGAGAAAACAAGAAGTAAACATTTTGTGAAAACGGTGCCGGTTTTTTCCTCGATGGGACCTGAGCATGTAATGTAGTCCAACAAAGCAGGGCATGGTGTGCCAAAAAAATCTTTTTAATAAACAACACAGGCAGTAGGAAATAATGTTGGTCGGGGCTTGTTTGTCTGGCTCAGGGCCTCATTCCAACCTGTTGTAACCAGCTATAGAACATCTATAGGGACACCCCCGTACAGGAGGCCCCATAGAGGAAAGGAACTTTTACATTTCTGTTTGACTGGGATCCTTGCCAGTGGCTAAGTTCAAAGTGCAGTTTCCAGTAATTTGCTGTTACTACTCTGTGCGTTTGATAGGCCAGGACAGAAGCATGCAACCCGAAGTAATATTTCCTGATTTCTGTCATTTCTCAAGATGTGAATGAAGGCTTCTGTGGGACTGAGATTTGGAAAAGTTTTCTTGGCTCCAAAGCCTTTAATGCTTTCCCCTTGCCCAGCCCCCATTTCTTCCCTTCGGATCAGATCCCATGCCATTGTTAGTCCTGTACTTGGATGAAATTCATGCTGATTGTGTCCCTATGCAAACATTGTGAGCCTATTCTTATGCAACCAGCAAAAGTCCTATTGATTTACCGAGTATGAGGATTATTTGGATTTATAAATTTTGTAGTGATAACACTTCCTCTCCTCCTCAGAATTACAATTAACCTTTTACACACCTTTTTTTTAGGGGGGGAAGAGAGGGACTACTTTCCCTTCAGCCCATTAGATTTGGGTGTTCAGTTTGTAAAGAGATTAGAAACAACACTAAAGGAAAAGACCAATGTAATAGCTATTGTTTTTTCATATACATCTTTCTAGGCACGTGTATACTATTAAGGCTGTGGTAGAAGCATCCTCTAAAGTTAAGGTTATATAACCATGTATATTCTAATCCTTTTGTATTCAGTCACTTAGTGTTCTACAATGTTTACCTTTCAGGCTGATATTTTTCAGGCTTGGTCTCTGTCATATGGTGAATTTTTGTTTTTTAAAGGTGAAACACAAATATTTCAGATATTTTTGAGCATAATAAGTGGAGAGGAAGCACATTGTCCCTCATTTTACAAAGATTTGTTAATTTTTTTTTATTTCAAACATGTCCAAAGTCAAAATAGATCTGGATAAAAAGTTGGAATTCCGCATGGAGATAGCCCTCAAAGCAGAAAAGCACCTTTGAATTCTTTGGTGAAAATAGATTTTGATTTGACAGTTATTCCACAATTCAAATGATTGATATTGTACTATTAAGTTAACAGGTTTCAGAGTAGCGGCTGTGTTAGTCTGTATCTGCAAAAAGAACGGGAGTACTTGTGGCACCTTAGAAACTAACAAATTTATTTGAGCATAAGCTTTCGTGGGCTACAGCCCACTTCATTGAGTAGTGGAAAATACAGTAGGATGATATATATAGACACGCAGAGTATGTGATGATAAGAAAAAAAACACTGTAATGTGGGGATTGAATTAAGATTATGAGTGAAAACATAATGCTTTCATTTCCTAATTTTTCAGTGCTAAATTGTGCAGATTTAACACACACATGCACAGAATGTGTGTGTGGTGTGCACACATACTCAGTGTGCACATAAGTAGAAATATATAAATGTCTGGAGTATGGGAAAGAGCTGTAAGTATTTGTACGTGAGCTAAATTATGACTCAGCTGGTGTCACAGGACTTAGTTGGTGGGCTAAGTTTCATGACTAGAATAGGCAGGATGAAAAGGGATGAAGTGTTACATTATACATCAGGAACATACCACCTTCTGGACCTTGGAACAAGTGTGTAAGAGGCAGAACAGTTGAAAGTCTCTGGGTAAAGATAAAAGGGGCTTAAAGTAAGGGTGATGTCATGGTAGGGGTCTACTACAGATTACAAAGTCAGCTAGAGGAGATGGATGAGGCATTTCTAAAGCAAATAACAGAAATATCCAAAACACAAGACCTGGTAGTAATGGAGGAGTTTAACTACCCAGACATCTGTTGGAAAAGTAATATAGCAAAAGACAAAATGTTCAATGAGTTCTTAGAATGTACTGGGGACAACTTTCCTTTTCAGAAAGTGGAAGAAGTAACCCAGGGGACAGTCATTTTAGTTTTGATTCTAACTAACAGTGAGGAATTGGTAGTTAATCTGAAGCTGGAAGGTAATTTGAGTGAAAGTGATCATGAAATGATAGATTTCATGATTCTAAGGAAAGAAAGGAGTGAGAGCAAAAGAATAAACATAATGGACTTCAAAAGAGCAGACTTTAACAAACTCAGAGAACTGGTACATAAAGTTCCCCAAGAGGAAAATCTAAGGGCAAAAGGAGTTCAGATGAGCTGGCAGTTTCTCAATGAGACAATATTAAGGTACAACTGCAAACTATCCTGATGTGAAGGAAAGATAGAAAGAATAGTAAAAGGCCAGTTTGGCTGCTTCAGGAGCTCATGAGTTGAACATCAAAAAGAATCCTACAAAAACGTGGAAACATGGATGAATTGTTAAGGAGGAGTATAAAAGAATAGCACAAGCATGTAGACACAAAATAAGAAAGGATAAGGCACAAACTGAGTTACAACTAGCAAGTGCCATCATAGGCAATAAAAATGGTTCTTAAATACACAAGGAGTAAAAAAAAGAGAAATAAAGTGTTCTTTTCTTAGTGGGGAAGGAAAGCTAATAACTGATGACATTAAAATGGCTGAGGTATTTAGTCCAGAAACCAAATCAAAAGTTCGCATATGTCAGCTTTCTGCTGCTTGGGAGATCCTCTGGGGTTGAGTATGTGGGTCCCTGTAGCCTCCCTCCCTTGTGTTCTTAGGCGTCTGGGTGAGGAGGCTATGGAACTTGGGGAGGAGGAAGGCGGTTATACAGGGGCTGCAGAGGCAGTCTGTCTTGCTGCCTTTCCCGCATTAGATCCACCATATAGTGCAGCATGTAGTTTGCTCCCCCGTGAGCTTGACCACATAGTGTCCTGCCTGCTCTCATTGCTCTCATTCCTTCTCTCTTCATGTTCCTGTAATGCTTTATGGGACACCGCAATTGTTTGCCTCCATGCATTCAGCTGGGCCCTATCAGTGTGGGAGGACTGCATGAGTTTGGCAAACATGTCGTCCCAAGTTTGTTTTTTCCACCACCTAATCTAGACCAGCCTCTGGGATGGAGTAGATAGGGGCCACGTTGAAACATTTGCACCTGCGGGAGGAGAAAAAGGGAAAGTAGTATTTTAAAAGATACATTTCAGAGAACAAAGGGGACACCCTTTCTCAGTGAAACAGTCAATTCATAGTACACAATACATGTTCTTTCTGTACAAGTTAGCGTTTTGCCTCTTATACTGAAGTGCCTACCACTTTGGTGTGAGTAAGCCATCACACACAGCCAGGCAACAGAATTCAGCTTGCAGGCAGCCTAGGGGCAAGCAGGTTCTGCTTCTTCTACATTCATTTCAATGTCTTCAAACTGCTGGGGCCCCTTTCCCATAGCAAGCAATGCCTGGTGGGCTTGCCATATAAAAGGAGGGCCTGCGGGCTCTCTGGGATAATTGCTTCACAGAACACCCTCCCCCCAAGCCAACACCCACCGTGTAGCTCTAATGAGGCTCTGAGCAGGGATGAGCCCTTTAAACTAAACGCGAACAGCCCAGCGCGGGTGGGTTTCCCCCTTGACCCCCACCACGTGGCTCCGATCAGGCTCTCACTCACCAGAAGTACCTTCTCCAGGGTCATGATCTGGGAGCCTGCCTTGAGAATGGTGGGGAGGCTATTGGCTCCAGCATTAAGAATAGTTCCTGGCAAGGGGGGGAAAATGGATTTCCCACTTGCTGCCTGTGCACTGTCTTCGTCCTCCTCCTCTTCATCCTCCAATGACTCTTCGTCCTCGCTCCGTGTAACTCCCACCTTGCAGGTGTCCACAGACAGTGATGGGATAGTGGTGACATCATCCCCCATAATAGCATGCAGCTCACAGTGAAGCAGAATGTATGGGGCTGTGACCCAGAGCGCTCGTTTGCCTCCCTGGCTTTTTGGTACGCTTGCCTGAGCTCCTTGATTTTTTGCACAATGCTGCTCTGGAGTAGCCTCTTTCCGTCATGGCCCTGGAGACTTTAGCATATGTATTTGCATTCCTTTTTTTGGAATGTAGTTCTGCCATAACAGATTCATCTCCCCAACATGTGATCAGATCCAGGACCTCCCGTTTGGACCATGCTGGAGCTCATCTGCGAATCCGGGACTGTGTGATCTCTTGTGATGGTGGACTCTACATGGTTGCCTGTGATGGTGGACTGTGCTGATGGTCACCTGTGCTGACGGTAACCAAATAGGAAATGAAATTCAAAAGTTCCTGGGCCTTTTCCTGCTTGCCTGGATAGTGCATCGGAGTTGAGAGTGTTGTCCAGAGCGGTCACAAGGGAGCATTCTGGGATAGCTCTCGGAGGCCAATAACGTCGAATTGCATCCACAATACCTTTAACCTGGGATTGCAATCTCGATTTAAGCGCTACTCCACTTGCTGAAGTGGAGTACAGAAATTGGATTAAGAGCCCTTTAAATTGAAAAAAAACGGTTTAGTTGTGTGGACGGAATCATTTTTTTTCCGAATTAACTTGGCTAATTTTGAAATAACCAACTAGTGTAGACCAAGCCAAAGACTTGATAGTGTGATGCTTATTGAAGCATAATGAGATGAGTACTTGAATGAACAAAGTTTTAATCCTAAAATTATAGTCTCTGATATATTAAGCTCCTCTTTTCTCTTCCCCTGAAAGCCTTCCCTGACTCTCTTCAAAAACAGAATTCAAATTCATTTGAATCAAATTTGTACTTAATGAGTTCAAACCAATATTTTGTGTTCAGAATATCAAGACAGGGGTTCATGTAATTTTAGGCTTTCATTATTAATCATTGAAGTCGTTTCCTCGAAGCATTGGGATTTGTTAATTCTGCTTTCTGATTACACTGATTCACTTCACATTCAAGACAGTGTATTTGTTATCTCATATACCTGTACACCAGGTAATCAAAGAAGTTGGAGAGAGGTGGTTGTCCCCGAAGAAAGCAGAGAGACCAAAGAGAAAAGTGCAGCAGGCCTGAAGAGTTAGTAGCGTGCTAACTTCATTCTCTGACCCTGCACCTTATGTCTGCACTAGCTGTGGCCAGGACTGTTACTCAAGAATTGGACTTCTTAGCCACTCACGATGCTGTAGTATGACACAGTACCTGAACTGTTTTGGCGCTTACACCATCATTTTTCAAGATGGGCTGTTGGCATGTATACATCCATATAGGCTGAAGGTAGTAGGAAAAACATATTTTGTGGAGTGGATATTCGGTATGTTTCAAGTATTCTAATTGTATTTGCATTATACATGATTAATGCCATTTCCCCAGTGTTTGTACTTGGTCAGTAATACTCTTGGCAGAGGGAAAAAACCATGAATACCAAATGAGCACAGAATTAATCTTATTTGTCCTTGGCAACTAATTTGTTGTGCATCATTAACATGATAGCGTCTGTCATGTGGCATGCAGGTGTGTTCAGTGAACAGCACTTAAATCCAACCAATTACACTGCATTCAGTGGGAGGCCCCCATTTTGGATTTTGACTAGAAGGATATGGTGGAGGAGAGAAACTCACAACCTGGTCTGAATTTTTTATTGTGTGCAAGAACAATTCTGCAAAGGCTGACTGGACAATTTGTTAAAACCATAATCTCCTGTGATAACAAAACCTCTGGCTAGATTTCAACTGCTGTGATGAACAATGTGCAATTCAAGAATGTTGGGTTGTACCATGAGACCAAACAGCAGGTAAACAAAAGAAGCACGCCATGTTCAAACTGAAATTACGCCTCATAAAACCAGAGGATTCCAGCAAGCTTTGAACAGCTGTGTTGCTAAGAAGAGGGCCTGAACTGTGGAAGCACCCAAGGTCATTAGATTAAAACTTTTAGTGAGATGTTAGGATGAAATATGCAACCTGAATCTATTGAGAAGGACACAGAACTTGCTAGACTCCTCAGGAAGTTTATAAAATGTAATCATGATGGTTTTTTGCTTAGTCATGCCTGATGTGCCAACAAACATAAATAGCAATGATGATTGTGTTATCTATGTTCTCCAGTGCTGATATGTGGAACCAAAGTAGCATTACACAGTCCTTTTTAAAGTCCTGAACTTTAAATACTGGATTGACGATGGGTTTAACAGAGGAATTTTGGTTCTGCATCAAGACACTTTCTATAGAAACTGGATTTCAAATAACTGAAAATACTAGAAAATAGGAGATAATGAAAGATAGCTGCCATCTTATTGTTTATCACGATGTAAGCATTAAAAAGCCTTTAATGATTCTATGTTTATAGCTTGGATGTTTCATTCATATGTTATAGTTTGTGATATAAGATAGTAAATCCAGTAGAATTTGAGTTTTCAGACGTCAAAATCACACCCTGAAAATGTCCTCAAGTGATTGTTGTCCCATGCTTTAATTTGCATCATCTCTGTTCTGATATCACAGCTGTGATGCCAAAACAGCCACTTACAAGCATTGCTAAAGAATGCTAATATTTGTGGCAGTTAATGAAATATCAGGAGAAGGGGACAGACTACCTTCCATCAAGAAATCATGGGTGGGTGCTAAAAGTCTGCAATTAGTTTATTCAGTATAGCTACAAAGATGTTCTCTCTCTGAACTCTGTACGCCATGGACCAGGCACTCTTTTGTACAGTGGAAGTATAATGGTGTTCATCCTCAAAATCTTGCTGTTTCCTTAAGGTTATTCCTATGGGTAGATGTAGAATTATTTATTTATTTTTTTATTTATTTTTTGCCTATGAATGCAGTGTGCCTGGTTTCTTTTTAAACAGAATTTGCCAGCGATAAATGGGGAGATACTGATTACCCTCAACTTGTCTTCAAAAAGTCATGGAATATGGGACAGATTCCAGAGGACTGGAAAAGGCCAAATATGGTGCCAATCTATAAAAAGGGAAATAAGGACAACCTGGGGAATTACAGCTCAGTCAGCTTAACTTCAGTATCTGAAAAGATAATGGAGAAAATAATGAAGCAACCAATTTGCAAACACCTAGAAGATGTTTAAGTGATAAGTAACAGTCAGCATGGATTTGTCAAAAACAGATCATCTCAAACCAGCCTAATAGCTTTCTTTTGATAGGGTAACAATGCCTTATGGATTGGGGGTTGTGGGGAGTGGAAGTGGTAGATGTGGTATATCTTGACTTTAGTAAAACTTTTGATACTGTCTTGCATGACCTTCTCATAAACAAACCAGGGAAATACAACATTGATGGAGCTACGATAAGGTGAGTGCATAACTGGTTGGAAAAACGTTTTCAGAGAGTAGTTATCAGTGGCTCACAGTCATTCTGGAAGGCATATCGAGAGGGGTCCTGCAGGAATCAGTTCTGGCTCCAGTTCTGTTCAATATCTTCCTTGATTTAGATAATGGCACAGAGAGTATACACACAAAGTTTGCGGATGATACCAAGCTGGGAGGGGTTGCAAGTGCTTTGGAGGATAGGATTAAAAATTCAAAATGATCTGAACAAACTGAAGAAATGGTCTGAAGTTAATGGGATGAAATTCAATTAGGACAAATGCAAAGTACTCCACTTAGGAAGGAACAATCAGTTGCACACATACAAAATGGAGAAATGACTGCCTAAGAAGGAGTACTGCAGAAAGGGATCCTGGAGGTCAGAGTGGATCACAAGCTAAATACCAGTCAACAATGTAACACTGTTGCAAAAACAGCAAATATAGTTCTGGGATATATTAGCAGGAATGTTGTAAGCAAGCCACGAGAAGTAATTCTTCCCCTCTACTCTGTGCTGATTAGGCCTCAGCTAGAGTATTGTTGTCAGTTCTGGGCACCACATTTCAGGATGTGGACAAATTGTAAAAAGTCCAGAAAAGAGCAACAAAAATGATTGAAAGTCTAGAAAACATGACCTATGAAGGAAGATTGAAAAAAATGGGTTGGTTTTGTCTGGAGAAGAGAAGACTGAGGGGGACATAACAGTTTAAAAGTACATAAAAGGTTGTTACAAGGACGAGGGAGAAAAATTGTTCTCCTTAACCTCTGACAATAGCACAAGAAGCAATGGGCTTAAATTGCAGCAAGGGTGGTTTAGGATGGATATTAGGAAAAAATTTCTAGCTGTCAAGGTGGTCTAGATAATACCCTTGAAGCACTGGAACAAATTGCTTATGGAGGTTATGGAATCTTTATCACTGGAGATTTTTAAGAGCAGGTTAGACAAATACCTGTCAGGGATGGTCTAAATAATATGTAGTCCTGCCGTGAGTGCAGGGGACTGGACTAGATGATCTCTCGAGGTCCCTTCCAGTTCTATGATTGTATGATTCCATTGAGTTCAGTGAGACTTATGGCCCTTGGCACCTTATTAAAAGTGCTCAGCACCTCCCAGGATATGGACTAAAATATGTAATCTAACAAAAAAATTGTTTTGCTCCAAGGCAATTATTACTTAGTTAGATTGTGGCCTTGTCCTTCTCCACCAAGCAGAGGAGCAAGGGGAGTAAGCTTCCCCTCCCCTGGCATACTCTAGCTGAGTGGTGGACAAAGCCAGATGGGACTATTGCGATCATCTAGTCTGACCTTCTGTATAACCCAAGCCATAAAATTTCCTCACAATAATTCCTATCTGTTAGAAAAAAAATCTTGATTTAAAAATTGTCAGTGCAGGAGAATCCACCATGACCCTGGGTTCATTATTCCAATGATTTATTACTCACCATAGACATTCATGCTTTATTTCCAGATCTCATAGCTCCAACTCTCCAGAATAATTTCCTGCGAGTAGCTGGCCAGGTGAAAGGCTTAGGGGACTTTCAGGGGCTCTATTACCTTATTCACTTGCCACATGAATGAGAGGGGAAAAATTGTGACAATTCCTTCCTAGAACTAATCCTGAGGTAGAGCCCTTAAGCCCCATCAATTCTCAGGGCTAAGCCTAGGGACTTAATTAGTATCTAGAATTTTGTAACCATTTCAACTCAGATTTGTATGAACAGTCGCTGTTAATTTAAAATCAAACCATTGCACCTTTAAAAATAGACTGCCTTTCAAATTGGAGCCAACTTTTCCACTCACAGTTTTGTGTGTGAGACAATCAATAGCAAACCCAAAACTAGCATCTTGCCAAAAGCCTTGTGTATTTTAGTCCATGATTGCTAACAGAAGTTTGACTATTCAGCTAATAATTCATACTCTGAAAATAGTGAAGTTATACTATTTTAAGTTAATTTGGAGCTTTAATACATATTTATACTGGTCTAACTGTGTCATAATTTTGATAGCTATGCTAATAATTATCAATTTGACATCTGTGGGAGTTCTCTATGCAGTGGGCTTACAAGTGTGGCCCTTTATTGCACTGATAAAATGAAAGATATGCAGAAATTTGTTGGGGTAAATTTTAAAAATATCTTTGCATTTATATTTATCTGAATTTTCCGATATTTGTTATAACCTTATTTAGCTAAGTAGCAAATGTGCAATTCAGCACTACTGGATTTAGACCAGTTCAACTTCATTCCCTCACTGCATATGACATGGTGCAGAGAAAAACAGCGTTAGATGGGTGTAAACAAAATCCCTCTATACACTAGTAATTATGTTGAAGAGATGTGTGGGGATGGGAGGAGTGATGTACGAAGGGAGAAAAATGGCTGTCTGAATTAAGGGATAGACTAGAGCATTTATCTCTCCTCTCTCATGGTGCCAGTCCAGCCTGAGGACTTGCATGAAGCAGCTTTGATGCTCTTACTTTACAGAAGTCCATAAACACAATTTGGTGCAACCCAAGCAGGACTGAACTAGTTTGGAAACTAAATTACCTTGTGCGCCCTGATAGTGTTCCCTTCCAGCTCAGGTTGAATATCCTTGCTTTTTACATCACAGAGACTGCATTGCAGCTGGCTGTACAAAGAAGATAGATGAATTCATTTTTCCAACACTGCCTGTCCTTTATGCTTTAACTTTTTACAAAGAAAATTATTTGTTCTGGTCTTACTTTGGCCAGCGGATTCCCAAATGAAAGAGAAAGCAGCAGATTGTTTCATAACTACGAGGCCTGAGAAAAATGAAAAGCAATGGGTGTAACCCATTTAATAGCTATTAAGCTGTTTAGTACATGGATGCAAGGAAAGCTCCAGCTATCACTGGTGGCTTTTTGGCTGATGTACAACTACAAAGACAAGTAGAACAGCTGTAGAAACATGTTGGAAGCTGATAATCAATTAAACAAAATTAATGACCAGCAGGGAAGGCAGTTAGTGACCAGTTGGAGAAGGTGAGGCTCTAAGGTGAAATATCTTAATAGTGAAACTGCACTGTCTTGAAGTGTGAAAATACCCAGAGGGAACTTTTCACATCACTTTAATGAATAGGACTGCAATATGCAAAATAATGAAAGAGAACTGTATGATGACTGGCTGTGATACCTTTGATGTCACAATCCCATTCATTCTCTGACAATAATACATTAATATATAACTGCATGGACATCAAACTGTAAATTTTAAAGAATTCTGAATGTTTTTATTTTTTTTTATTTTTCAGTATTTGTAATGTTATGCTAACTGTCTCTGCAGAAGAGTAGAGGAACATTTTAGTAATGTATATAATTTGACATAATATTATTTGAAATATAGAAGAGTAATTATTAGGGGCTGAATCCTGAAGATTTTAATTTGTAGACTGGAGTCAGAAGTGTTGAAAATCTGTGGGTATTTGAACTCCTGTTTTTCTCATCTCCTCAACCTCAACAGTAATAAGCTCCTCCTGCCCCCAAATCTGTTACTGCTTCTAACAATGTCATATAAATGTATTAGCTTCATATATATCTGCTAAAGTGATCTGCAGTAAAATAATTAATAATGGTGACATTTGTACTGCAATCTGTAGGCTCCAGATTCAACACCACATTAAGATAAATGGGGCAGATCTGATGCCATAGAGCGATTGTATCAGGCTGCCAGTCTGCAGTTTCAGGAAGATGACATTGTATTGGTTTACATTCACATTTGAAAGATTATCCTCTCAATTGTTCATGGGTGAAAGGTTTTCTACAGAACCATAAGGACTGGAAACTTAGTCGTTTTTTTCAGTGAAATCTTAGATTCTGCATGGTATATTCTGAAGTAAATTCCATGGGCCACAGACTTACAGAGCACACAGGGCTCTGACTGTACAGTGTACAATAAAGGTTTCAGAAAGCGCACACAGCAGTCAACCACGTGCAGGAGTTGCAACAATAGATATATGCCTAGTCTTTGCTACATCTCTCTAACAGTTTTCTCACACAGATTGTGGTACTAGTGGGATATAGGTTGATGCTTCCATAGTTAAGCTATGGGCATTGATTCTGTGTTTCCCTTCAGAACCAGTTTTTAAACTGTGGCTTGTCAGGAAGAAAAAAAAATATTTATTTTCTGTCTGACTCTTCTCACCTGATACAATGTGACACATCACACTGGGTTGAATCAGTCCTGTCATATTACACTGTGGGATGTGACATAACGTGAGCTGACTCTCCCAGCCTGTATTAGCTACAGGAAGCCTGAAACGGTGGTTTCCTGAAAGGGTTTAAAGTACGTACTTTTCTTTTTGAAGAGAGTATTATTGGAAACTCCATGAACACTCATGTCTAAATATCTACAAAGTTGTCATTTACTCATAAGACACCTGGGCCTAAATTCAACAAGGGACTTATGCACTCAGTGGTGCTGGAACAATTTTTATAGTGGGGGTGCTGAAGGTGGAAACCATGTAGTGTATTTGGTTTGTTATTACTATTTCAAACCAGGGGGTGAGGCAGCACCCCCAGCACTTCTAGTTCTACCACCTATGTATGCCCTTGGCTATCTTTTTGTACCTTGACTCAGCAGGACTACACGTATATGTATTAGACACAGAGTGATCACCTAAGCTATGTCTACACTACCATGGTAAATTGACCTAGGCTATGCAACTCCTGCTAGATGAATAACATAGCTGGAATCGACGTACCTTAGGTCAAGTTACCATTGGATCTAAATGGAGGGGTGTCGGTGGGAGAAACTCTCCCATTGACTTACCTTACTCGTCTTGTTGGGGGTAGAGTACAGGGCTCGACTGGAGAGCGATCTGCTGTCGATTTGGCAGGTCTTCACTAGACCCGCTAAATTGACCACTTGTGGATCGATCTCAGAGCATTGATCCCGGCTGTAGTGTAGACCTGCCCGTATAAAGACATGCACTGTACTTTGTCTTTGTTTTAATCAGAATACATTATGTATGTTTTGAAATCCAACATCAGCTATTTAGTATAGCTGGTCTAATAAATTATGGCCACATCAGCTCTTGCACTTGAATAGCACATGCAACGCAATTTTCTGCTTACAAAGTGTATTTTTTTTGGTGAGGTAAAAATAGTGTGATAGTTTTTAAGTTGGTATAAAGTGGCATATGCTTGAATTATTCCAGACGATGATCTGGTTCAGTAACATTAGGGTAGTGAGCAGCTTATATGAAAAATGCACTTCGCAGAATGTATAAGAATATGGTGTTAGTGACACCACATTCAAGTTGCTAAATGGATGGCTGTGATGCTGTCTTTAATTTTATCCAGACCAGTAAAGTGAAGGTGGTAGAGCATAAAGCTATAAATTTCAGTGCCATGGGTTTGAGGCCTACATTGCACCAGTGTAATTTTAGGTGCTGAGATACCATAGTATATGTGTGTGATACAAAACCAGAATACAATAGAATTTGTCTCTTCAGTCTGTGTATGTTGTTTTAAATATTCTTCTGATTGATTCACTTGTAATTTTTTCATTATTTTCATGGTGCTTCAATACTGTATTTTGTATCTTCAGCTATCAGATAAAAATGTGTTTGCATTTAAGGACAACTCATGGTTCTTGTTTCTCCATTATGTGGGGCCTGGATGAAGCGTTAAGGCTCAGCTCTGCTCTGAAAAATACGAAACTTTACTCGTTTCTTCTGTATGGTGTCTCCATCTCGCCAAGGGAGACTGTAACTGCCACCTGGCCACGAAAACTTACATCCAGCCCAGGATATAAGACAGGGCTCCACCACAAGGGGCCTGTCACAGAAGAACTTAAAGATGACTGAAGACGCAGCTGCTGGCTGACAGTTGAGGCCTGGCTTAGGCCTGGCTTATGTACAAAGCTGAATTAGTTTAAATGAAGTTGTGATTCTTTTTGTACTGTTTTAGTTAAACTACTGCAACTTTGTGCGTGGATGACGTTCTTAAATCCGTTGAAATGTATAGGTGCAAACTCAACTGAAATAATCATTTTTTTAAATCAATATGAGAGTTTTAACACAGTTCTACCAGTTTAACAAAATTGGTTGTTTACTCTAATTCAAGCTAAAATGGTGCAACTTGTGTGTGTAGACAAGCCCTTAGAAATAGAAATATCAGCCATTAGAAATCAGGGTAAAGATCACCACGGGCAGTTAGAAGAGTGAGAGAAGAAAAATCCCACACAACAGTCTGTCTATTGTAAAAGTATTAACTATTCTAGGGATGCACCTCTTCAGAGACCTGCTGCCTCCTTCGTGCACTGCCAGGGGATTTTTCTCAGCCCAGGGCTGCATTAAGTCTGCTTGATTTATGTGGGAAAAAGCGAATGGAAGAATGCAGGGAGGGCGATCCAGTTTGCAGGGAGCTAATTTGCAGTAGCAGCACCTTCCCACTCTAAGGCTTGGTCTACACTACACGTTTAAACCGATTTTAGCAGCGTTAAACCGATTTAATGCTGTACCCATCCACACTATGAGGCCCTTTATTTTGATATAAAGGGATCTTTAAACCAATTTCTGTACTCCTCCCTGACGAGAGGAGTAGCGCTAAAATCGGTATTACCAGATCGGATTAGGATTAGTGTGGCTGCAAATCGGCGGTATTGGCCTCCGGGCGGTATCTCACAGTGCACCACTGTGACCGCTCTGGACAGTAATTTGAACTCGGATGCAGTGGCCAGGTAAACAAGAAAAGCCCCATGAAATTTTGATTTTCATTTCCTGTTTGCCCAGCGTGGAGCTCTGATCAGCACGGGTGGCAATGCAGTCCCAAATCCAAAAAGAGCTCCAGTATGGACCGTACGGGAGATACTGGATCTGATTGCTGTATGGGGAAACAAATCTGTTCTATCAAAGCTCCGTTACAGAAGATGAATTGCCAAAGCGTTTGAAAAAAAAATCTCCAGGCTACACAGTGCTGCGTGACAAGCGTAACGGGAAGCCAGAGACTCAAATGGACGCTCATGGAGGGAGGGAGGGGGTACTGAGGACTCCAGCTATCCCACAGTCCCCAGCAGTCTCCGAAAAGTATTTGCATTCTTGTCTGAGCTCCCAATGCCTGTAGGTTCAAACACATTGTCCGGCGTGGTTCAGGGAATAGATCATCGATTTACTCCCCCCCACGTGAAAGAAAAGAGAGAGAAATTGTTTCTTGACTTCTTTCAATGTCACCCTATGTCTACTGAATGCTGCTGGTAGACGCGATGCTGCAGCAGCGAAGAGCAGTATCCACTCCTTTCCCCTGCCCGGTGGCAGATGGTGCAGTAGGACTGGTAACCGTCCTTATTATCAACCCGTGAGTGCTCCTGGCTGGCTTCAGGTGAGGCTGGTCGGGGGCGCCAGGGTGAAAATAGGAATGATTCTCGGTCATTCCCAGTAGATGGTACAGAATGGCTGGTAACCATCCTCATCATAGCAACTGGGGGCTGAGCTCCATCAGCCCCCTCCCTTTCCTGTGTAAAGAAAAGATTCTGTCCTGCCTGGACTATCATAGCAGCGGCATGCTGGGCTCCTCTCCCCCGCACCGCTTTATGTCCTGCCTGGACTGTCATAGCACTGGGAGGCTGCCTCCCCCTCATTTTATCTCACTAACAAGTCATTGTTTCGTATTCCTGCATTCTGTATAACTTCATGACACAAATGGGGGAGACACTGCCACGGTAGCCCAAGAAGGTTGGGGGAGGAGGGAAGCAACGGGTGGGGTTGTTGCAGAGGCACCCCCCGTGAATCGCATGTAGCTCATCATTTCTGCAGGATCTGACAGAGCAGCTGTGCTCTCTGATACACTGGTTCTTTAGTACACTTGCCCCATATTCTAGGCAGGACTGACTCTATTTTTAGAAATCATAAAGGAGGGATTGACTCGGGGAGTCATTCCCAGTTTTGCCTTTGCGCCCCTGGCCGATCTCAGCCAGGGGCACCCATGATAGCAGCAGACAGCACAGAAGGACAGATAACCGTCATCTCATTGCCAATTTACACTGGCAGCAGACGGTACAGAACGACTGATAACCATCTCTGCTATCATGCAAAAGCAAATGAATGCTGCTGTGTAGCGCTGGAGTATCACCTCTGTCCGCGGCATCCAGTACACACACAGTGACTGTAAAAAAAAAAAAAAAAAAAAAAAAAAAAAGCTGAACGGGCTCCATGGTTGCCGTGCTATGGCGTCTGCCAGGGCAATCCAGGGAAAAAGGGCGCGAAATGATTGTCTGCCGTTGCTTTCCCGGAGGAAAGAATGACTGATGACATTTACCCAGAACCACCCGCGACAATGATGATTTTTGCCCCATCAGCCACTGGGCTCTCAACCCAGAATTCTAAGGGGCGGGGGAGACTGTGGGAACTATGGGATAGCTACAGAATAGCTACCCACAGCGCAAGGCTCCGGAAATTGACACTAGCCTCGGACCATGGACGCACACCGCCGAATTAATGTGCTTAGTGTGGCCGCGTGCACTCGACTTTATACAATCTGTTTTATAAAACCGGTTTATGTAAAATCGGAATAATCCCGTAGTGTAGACGTACCCTAAGTTGTTCTGCACCACCCTTCCTGCGGGAGTTCTTCGTACTTGATTCCAACCTGTAAAAGCAGTCAGCGCACTGCATAGCAAAAGTACCGTGGCTCCTAGGTAAACATGGGCAGGCACTGGGCCTTCATTAAATCTTGAAATTTGGGTTCCCTAGTAAACTGAGTCTATGAGTGTGTATAAGATAAGAAAATATTTTCTTACACAATTCAGCCCTTCGTGTGTAACTTAAACATAGTCATGCAATATGGGTAGGGAAGAGCCACACTGCCCCTGGGGGAGCTCAGACATGCATTTTGCATCAGGGGGGCAGAATTTCTCCTGGAATTCCCTGGCTCACAAGTGGCGCATGGCCACTATTACTTCTCCCACAAATTTGTCATTTTTGGTGACTGCCTGGAAAATGTTGAGCATTTCCCTTACCTTAGTAGGCACCTCTCCCAGATCTTAATTTGGAGATCAAACAGAATCCATTGTGCCAGTGCATCCTTCGGAAAGTTGCTTTGTCATATCTTTATTGACAGAGATCTGTGGATGGAAACAAAGATCCCGGTCTACAAAGCAGTGTAGTCATCCCCACTCTTTTTTATGGGTGCGAGACATGGGTGACATACCAAAGCCATCTTAAGAGTCTGGAGTGGTACCACCAGTGCTGCCTTAGGAAGATTCTCCATATCAGATGGGAAGATTGTCACACCAATGCCAGAATTCTCTCTGCAGCTAACATCACCAGTGTTGAGGCAAAGTTTAAATATCAACTTTGCTGGTTTGGCCATTGTGTGCGGATGGCTGATACTCATTTTCCGAAGCAAATCCTCTTTTTCATAGCTTATTCATGGCGAGGGACAGAGGAAATGCTACAAAGACACCCTGAAAGTATATCTTAAGAAGGGAGGCATTGACCTCACAAATTCGGAAGAGATGACTGGCAATAGAAGGCAATGGCATTGCATCGTACATCAAGCCTCAGCCCGTTTTCAAGAGAAATGCTTTGCTCAAGAGGCTGAGAAACAGCAGAGGAGGAAGGAAAATACAGCATCCTGACTAGCAATTGTGCTCTCTCCAAGCTACCACCTGTCGTACATGTGGAAAATCCTGTAGCGCATGGTCTGGACTCCTCAGCCATCTTAAGTCTCATCAATGACTTTTTTCCTCCGGCAGACATCACCCGCATATCGAGGGATAGCCAACAATAACACCTTCTACAATGCTTATGCATATGAATAGCTTCACTTCATGTGAACAGACCCACTTGAATCACTGTTGCATTTGCAGGATCAAGCCCTTAAAAACAATGCAATTTTTGTGAATGTGTGTTGGTGAGTATCTTATAGTTCTTCTCTTGGAGGATTGTTGACCTTCACAAATGCAATATACATATATGCGTTTATGTAAATGCATATGTGTTGTGGAAAAAATACACAAACATACAGGGCTAAGCATTCATTTTAGTGCACTAATACATATGTATATTAAATTTCACTACATACTTTGTGTGAGAATCCTATATGAGCAGAATGAATGAGAAAATTTCACCTGCAAAAAGACATTCCTCCACAGACAAGCAACAGACACATGAAGCACAAAATTAACGTTGACAGTTGAACACTTTATTATAGGGCAAAATATTTTCTTAGGAAGGGAAGGTCAACAATCCTCTGAGATGAAGAATTTCTTAGGCACACCAACATCCCAGTGTTTGATGTCAAATCCTTTCATATGATTTTTGTGGACTAATTTCAGCAGGAATTCAGAGGCAGGTTTTCAGTAGCAGAACAGCTTGCTAGATAAGAACTTACTTAAGATATGTATTCAAAAGTGACCCTGTTCTAACTCTTTTAATTTTGTAGTGATGTCATGGGCCAAATTCTGTAGCCCTATCCAGTTTTTACTTCTCTTTACTCAGACAAACTCTTGTTGACCTCAATGAGTGTTTTGTCAGAATAAAGATTTTAAAGATGTGACCTCATAAATTGACTTTCAATTCTTTGCAATTCTTTTGGTGCAGATGACTTTAAATGCTTTCTGTTTATGGCATCACACTTTGATGCATGTGACTTTGCTATTAAGACTTCTACAGAAACATTTGAGGAAAGTAAGGCCCTTCTGCAAAATTTCCTTATAGTACAATTTACTTCTCCTTCAGATAAGAAGGAAGGGGAAATCCTAACCACTCTGTCATTAAATATCCCATATTTTCCTTCAAGTGTGGTGTCAGTCTCATTCAATTACTCTCTGTGTATATTCTTCTTGGCTATCCCATAAGTTATTCTTTTTATTTTATTTCTTACATTGATTTGTACTGTAGCTGGGAGCTATTAAAAGGCTGACTCTTCTCTCTCCAATTGGTTGCATTTCAGTACTGGATGAAGTTTACTTGACCGTTTATTAAAGTGATTTGGGGAATACTTTATAATAAAAGGTACTATTCACAAGTAAATTTGCAATTTTATTGTTGAGTGGCTAAATATATTTGTAAACATCTGCAGAAGATTCCTTTTTCTTGTCCATATTTTGTTTAGAAAACCATAGTACTAAATCTTTATACATCAAATACAACATTCCAAATAGTTTACTTTCTTCAGAGGTTACTTTTTCTTCCTTTCTGAACTTGTGCATTCCTTACACATCAAATGAAAAATGCCCATTCCAGAATCAGCAACTGAGGAGTGCACAGTTATGAAAAGAATCTTCATTGTCAAAATGTATATGTGTATATATGAAGAAATTGATACTGACATTCACTGTTGTTTCTGTTCCTTGGTATACACTTTCAATATCAGGCAGACGTGGACTTGCTCTCCATTCAAGACTTCTCTTTTGATGTTGTCTTTATGGGTAGATATCTAGTGAGAATACAGACCTTCCAGAATGTTATAGAGAGAGACATCCATTAAGGGATGTGTTCAATTTAATCAGTTTTTCCAAGTTTCACTGTGATGTGAGCTTCATGGTCTTTTTTTATATATCTTTGCAAATACTTTCATGCTTTAGAGGAAAGTGGTTATATTAGCCTGTGGAAATGGCCTCTAATGGTTTCATTCCTGGTATGGCATTGGTGAAAAGTGCTTTTTAAGACCTTTTCATAAACTAAAATGTGCTTTATTTGCTTTTGATGTGAAATTTTCCATGCAATATTTCTAGCCCTGAGTTACATGGGCTTTTGGAAATCCGAACCTGCTTTATTCCAGTTTTTTCTTCAGGTGAGAATACCTCAAAAGGCAATATAATATTGAAATTAAAGTTGTTAGAGACATTTAAAACCAGATTAGAGAAAGCACTAGGTAACACAATAAGCTGTAGGGAGCAATCACAAACCAGAACACTTCACAGGTCTTTTCCCTCCCTGATTTCCATGGGTATCTAAAACACAATTAAACATATTTGGGATCTGTTCATATAATCATAGGGGAAGGATTAATGCTGCATTGAGAAAATTATTCTTTGATCCAGCGAAGGAAAAATGTATTTGCAGAACTTTCCATGATACATCTTTATTAGCACCTGCAGTAACAGGAGTCCTTGAGGCCTGTGCAACTCAGCAGTGAAAGGGTTATCTGCCCTCTTGAGTATGAGAGCACACCCTGCACTAGCCGGGAGGCACAGAGATAATAATAGCATAGGAGGGTGGCAGCCTGCACTCTGGAATAGTTTATGAGGAGGAAGTCTGCAATTACATATTTCTGGACAAACATTAACCAAGACTGAAGCCCAGCTTCGAAGAAGAAAAACAGACTGGAACCTCCAGTAATATAGCTGCTATGTGGACTGAAAACAGCAGTCAAACACTCACATGGGTGGAGGTAAAAGCAAAGGTAAAAATGCCCAAGGAACAATGTACAAGGCTTGATAACATTTAACAACCTTGCAGAAGACATCCCTTACATGTCTCTGCTCCACAGTGGATGTTGCAGAGAACTAGGTGATTTTTGAAGTATTGTCTGACTGCGTAACAGACCAAAGCCACAGCAATGAAACTATTGTTTGCCACATTCATGGCCTAATCCATTTATATCTGTGGTTTCAGAGCTTGCCACCAAGCATTGATACGTCTCCCTTTAAACACAAGTTACTATGGGCATCTCTTAATCACTGTGGTTACCACACTGGGAACAATTGCTATTCTGTGCTGTGGTTTTGTAAAGCAATATTGTTATTTAGGGCTTTGTGTGCTAAACTTATATGTACACATTTTATCATTGACTCTGCGTACCTAAAAGTGGAACTGTTACACTAAAATTAGGTAGGCATCTGAATGATACACATTTCCTTTCCTTTGTTTTTATGGTAGACCACAATCCTTGTAAAGAAATTGTCCACTCATTACTGTATGCCTTGGGGAAAGGGAGGAGTGGCAGAATATAGACCAATAAAGGAGGTAGAGTTATCCAAAAAGAAACACTTGCTGCAGCAAGCACAGTATGTAAATTCCAAAGTTAAATGCTTTGAAAAATGTCCAGGCAATGAGGAGACATAAATTACATATGGGAGGAATGGAGGGAGCAGGAGGAGGAGTGGAAAGGAAGAGAACTGTAAACATTTCTGTAAGGAATATTTGCTTCACCATTACTTCTAAGTGAATAGATGACATTTCTCTAGGGAAATAATGGCAAGACAGTTGAAAATGAGAAGTCCAAACTTGGATTAAACTGTTAAAACCAAGCAAAATTATTAAAATTACCACATTTTGGCAATTCAATTTTTGATAGTTTTAGCTAGGGTAAGGTTGTCACTTCTAGGTCATCTATCTCATCCTGGCCTGCTAGTGACCTGGAAACTCAGTCATTAACATCTGATAGCTCTTAGGTGGCATATATGAAACAAAGGTACTGTCTCAACTGGGAAAGATGTGAAAAGATGTTCCTATCAAAATACACCCTCACAATTAATACTAATTAGTACTCAAGTTGTTAGACTCAGAAAAGAGATTGAGTGGGAATGCAGTCTGAACTCACCCCCAAACATTGTCTGTATTTGAACAAGATTATGTTGGAAAGATTCCACTGACTCTACTCTGCCTTTTCCAAGGATGAACAGAGATTTTCAGTCTTCGGGGCTTTTATTAACACTATTTTTTTTTAAATAGTCAAGCAAAAGTATGCGGTGGTAGCCAGCTAAAATACAGTGTGTTTTAATGAAATACATAAAGTGGATTATGATCACTGCAGAAGAATGAACTGTGCCATGTCATATGTTTGCATTTACGTATACATGTACATACAAAACTGGTGGGGAAATAGGAGGAAACTAACAAGAAGCTTTACTTTCCATTGAAAAGAGAATTTGAGTCTGAGCTTGTTGAATGCACTTTCTTTTGGGGATGAAAAGGCTTGAGGCTGAGATGTGCACAATCTTTCAGATCTTTGTATTTGCATCTTTAGATTTCCAATGACTTCTTGAAAGGGCAGACTCTGAGCTTGTTGTTAATCCTAAAACACTAGTGGCAGCACTGAAAAGACAGGTCCAGTTTTTGACTGGCAGCTGAACTTCATGTTGAAAAGTGTGTCTTTCACAAGTGTATATACTTAAGTTATACATCCTGCTGTCGGACAATCTTAACTTCATTTTAATACAGATTTAAGAGTATATATTTATATATGAAGAGTAAAATTATTTGAGAATGTTGAAATTACATTTTTTTTAAAAGCTACGAGTTAGGAGGTTCATCAGGCCACCATTAGCCTTCGTAGACTCATCAATGGTCACCTCAAGTTCCAAATGAGCCAAAACTGGCTTTCACAGGGTCCAGGGAGCCAAAATATTTGGTTAACTCCCGAAGAGTCAAAGAATGCTCCCTGGGGACTAAGAAACCTTCTTAGGCTTGTACGGAATCAGGAGTTGTATGAATTTGGCAAATACAGTAATGTCAAGGTGGTTAATGGTATTCCTTTTCTCTCTTTCTTGCACTTTTCAATTTCCCTGCCCTGTAACTGTGCTGGGAAGGAAGGTTTGGACTCAGCACTGCCAGGGCTGGCTTTAGGAAGTGTGGGGCCCAATTTGAACAGTTTAGATGGGGCCCCAGCAGGGATGACTTAAAAAAAAAAAACAAAAAACCACACACACACGTAAAACACGTGGGGCTTGTACTCACCGGGTGGTACTCCGAGACTTCGGCGGTGGGTCCTTCACTCACTCCAGGTCTTCAGCGGCACTGAAGGACCCGCCGCCGAAGTGCCGCCGAAGACCCAGAGTAAGCGAAGGACCTGCTGCCAAAGTGCCCCTGAAGACCCGGAGCACTGCCAGGTGAGTAAAAATTAAAAAGGCGCCTCTAGCCAGGGAAGGGATTCTCTCAGGGAAGTGCGCGGGGCCCTCTTAGGCACACCATGTCATGCATTTTTATTAATAATGTTACTAAGTAAAAGTCTTAAAAGGACACTCCCGTATTCCCAACCTCAAAGCAGCCTACTGTCAGGAAAAGACTACTCTAACTACTGAGAATCTGGTGGACCACATTAGCACATACCATGTCTGTGAGGATTGCCACAGAAAGATTCCTGTACCCAACAACACATTGAATAGAATAAAGTGACTAATAACAATTACATGAAACGTAAGTATCTTGCTCTTGTAAATAAACCCTGTTATAAACTCTTCTGATATGAGCGAGAACATTCTGACTTCTTAACTCTAGTGCTTCAGATTGTAAAACTCAGCAATAATTAATGTGAGAGGAAAAAAGCCCTATGAAGACAGAGCAGTGTTGACAAGAGGCTTGTACCATCTGCCTTCTTCCTCCACAAATCCATCAGCACCCACCCAGCAGCTTGACCTCCATAAGAACATGGAAAGAAGATGTTCTTGGGATTAATCATTAGCAAATGTCCCTTAACTCTTTCTCCATTGCCCATCTGAGTTTAATTCCAACAGAAGAGAACCCTGATGTATTCCTGCCTTCAGGTATAATTACTTCAAGACAGACTGACCATTTAAGTACAGATGACACTGCTTAGCTTTAATTAGAATAAACTGGCAGAATTTATATGACCGGTAGTTTTGGGGACTGTCAGATGCATGAAAGCATATTTTGCATATCATTTCCTGCTAAGGCTAAGACCCTGGTCCTAGCTGAGAGGCTTGCAATGAGGGTTAAATTTCCTTAGTGATTTATTCTATCATGGCTATGAAAGTGAAGTAACACGCCTGGAGAACTAGTGATGCTGAGGCAAAAAACAAACAAACACACTCCCCTCCCAACTAACATACACAATGTGAAGCAAGGACTTAATGAGGGTTCTTCTCTAAAGAATTATTGGGGTTTCTAGCAGAAACTTCACATCCACACATCTAGATTTATTTTTTTAGAGAGGTGATTTGACACAGGTAATAAGAGAATGTGTGCAATACTAAGACACACACCCATTTCTAACTCAGTCCCAAAACATCTGTAGATAATCTATTACAAATAGTGCAGAGAGGTGTGTGTGTGTGAGGGAGAGACTGAGTGAGTGACGGTGAAGTGTGTGTGGGTAGATCCACAAAATGATTTAGGCACCTAATTGCCACATTGGATGCCTGAATCCAAATACTACAAAGTGTGAAGGAGAAATGTTTTTTTTGCTTTTGTTTTACTCTGCTGTAAACATATCTTTCTTTTCTAAATCAACCTCCTAAACTAGTACAGGCATTTGGCATGTTATGCAGCAATACGAGCACTGATGGATGCTATCCATATCTGGGATGCAGGTGTTACAATAGATAGTTGTTAGCTTGCCAGCAAGTGAGACTATATTTTATGATTGTGAAAGATAAGTAGTCCCCAGCAATTTGTAAGAAAGAGATGGTAAGAGCAAAGGGGTAAGCTGATGCATGAAATTAAGTTTTCTGTGTGTGTGTGTGTGCATGCGTGTGTATAAAAAAGCAAGTGTAGCTGATATTGAATTCACTAACCAGAGTACCCTGAGTAGAAGCTGGATGAACAACTCTTGCCAAGAACAGCAATTTCTGCCAGAGCTGTGCAAAACTATTAGGTCCCGGTATAGTAAATAAAACTGTTTGATGCCTGCATCACAACATTACATTCACTGATAAAAATACAGATTGAGCCTACGATAGTTTTTGAGAAAGCAATCCCGATCCCTTTCAATGACTAGAGTTGTCAGGGTATGCTTAGGGAAGGTTGCAGATGTAGTGGTGTTAGAGCAATGGTGTTACCTTCTCTTTTGCATTTTCTATTGTCCCTGGCCTGCATGGGGAAGCTGGGGAGAAGGACTTAGTCATGTGGCTAAATTGGTCAAAACAACCTGAAATCTGCCTGAGATTGGAATGTGATATTAACTCTGCCATGGAGACTTGGACATAGCAATGCTGTAAGCACATGCCAAATATTCCAATGAGTTTAGGATTTAATGAATGCTTAATATTCCTCTAGGGTCTAATGACACAGTTTAAAGCTGTTCTTTAGGTAGTGGGACTGAAGCAATACTGGCACTTAAATACAATGGAGATTGGCACCATTTAAATACAAAGATGAATGGATATAGGTAGATGGTTCATACTGACCCGTAGTAGAGGCAGCTAGTCTGGCTCATCCTTATTTCTAGCTGCTTTCACAGACTTCCTGACTCTTCTTTCCAATTAAAAACCTGGATGCCTGTATAATCAGTTGAAATCAAGAGCAAGCACCA
Source organism: Gopherus flavomarginatus (assembly GCF_025201925.1). Classification (NCBI taxonomy): domain Eukaryota; kingdom Metazoa; phylum Chordata; order Testudines; family Testudinidae; genus Gopherus; species Gopherus flavomarginatus. Next base: position 184,489,475 of record NC_066619.1, read on the forward strand.
TATAACTACTGTCAAAAACCATATCTTGAATTACAAAATACTACATAATCTACATGATTACAGTGATGATACTATTTTGCAATTCTATAGTGGCCTTCATCCAATAATTTAAAAGTGCTTTACAAATACTGATAAGTTAAGAACTTTGTATTTAAAAAGTCTCTTGGGAAGTCACTGGTATCTTTACTGTAGAACCTCAACAATTCAAACCTCAATTACCCTAACTTCTCTGTTTTCCAAAAAGGGGTTTTGCTGCCCCACAGTCTATTAGTTCTTTGAAAATTTGTTAAGGTTTTGGATAATCAAACTCTCATACTATATTCATAGAATCAAGGATGGGCTAAATTACTGAGACAAGGTCACACAAGAAGTAAGTAGAAGAGCTAGAATAAGAGCTTGAGACTTAACTTCTAATCTTCTCTAACCACTCTTTCTCCTTTAATGTAAACTCTGCCGGTGCAATTTGCGCTAGCAAGCTGTTTACCTGCTCTTTTGTGCCTAGAATATTTAATTGTAGGGGCAAAAATGTGGTATCAAATTCTGGGGGTATCATTTTTGGCCGCAGAAGAAAGAACTTACCTCCGAATGGTTATTTTTCGTAACTGTTATTTTTAGTATAACTTCTAAAAAAGGAGAATAAATATTAGATAGTGTAACAGTGCAGTTTGTACTGTGACTAATCGATTAATTTTTCAGAAGATTTTCCTACAGAGATTTTCACAAGAGAAACCATAGAATTGTATTTTTCACGGAGATGTCACAAATTGGGAGCTTGGTTCATGACTACTAATAATTGCCCAAATTCTACCCTTCAGGGAGTCTTTCTTCAGGAGAGCCGTTAGTGCTAATCTGGTTAAATCTGAATGTTTCCCTTATGTTGTTTATTTTTCTTTGAGGTAGTTACGGTTCATTTATGTCCACTGAAGTAACAAGTGGTATTTGCTACAGTTTCTTGCAAGGATTCATGGGAAACTCATTTACATATTCTTGTTACAAAGGCAGACCACATCCTGGCTAAGACAAAGTGCTGTGTGATCAACAAACTTCATATACCAGTGTCTGCCTGGAGGAAAGCCAGGATGTGGTCAGCCTTTGTAACAAGGTGCTGTTTATTCTGTGTGGAAGTCCAGGGAAGGGACAAACTAACTAAAACTTTCTTTTCATTCTCAGGCAGAATTTTCATCAGTCAGAAAGTATGTATGATTCACTTTAGGCAATGCTATAGATAAGCTTGGAAGAATAAGATATTTTTTATTTTTGTATAGTTTTGATGTATAATATTTATTCATTTTTCAATGTTTATTGACTTTAATTTTGTTGCAGAAAGCTATGGGGGAGGTCAGACAATAATTATTTAATGACAGTAGATGTTGAGATTCAAAAAGTTTTTTATAACAGTTAAAAACCCAAATTGTGGACATCACATGTCAAAATACAAAAAATAAATATCCTTAAATCAAACTCCAAGTTCTCAAGCAGCATTTTTATTTCTTTACCTGTCCGTAAAATTCAATTATCAGTGGAAATATATTTTTGTCAGTTTGTGTATACATTATGATACGGTCTTATTATATGAGCTGATTTTTTTTTCCTGCTTCATTCACACAGGTTGTGTAGTTAACTGGTCTGGGGCCCAGATGACCTTTCCCGTTTATTGCATAAATTCTACAGTGCATAGTGTTTAAGGTACAGGTCTGCTGGAAAGGTGATGCCTTCTTCCGTGGTTGAGACATTGGCTCAGGGACCTAAGAAATCTGGGTTCTTTTCTGGTCCACAAGCTTCTTATATGACACTGAGTAAGTTACTTAGGGCTAGATTCACAAAGAGACTTACACATCCAAAGCCAACATTTGGTTGCCACTGAGATCCACGAAACTTCAGTTCAACTGCTGCCTAACACAACAAGCAACCATATTTGTCAAAGATGCCTAAGTTTCTGTTGGTGGCATGCACAAAACCGCGTAAGCCCTGATGCTGCCGAACTGATTGATGCCCTAGATCATACCTAAGCCCCAGTGGGATTTACAGATTAGACATTCACAGAGCCTGCCTTGCATATTGGGCCTCTCCTAAGACATCCAGCACCATTTGGATCCAGAATTCTTGAGGATCAGATCATTTGGGGGGGTGGAGGAGAGGAGAAGGAGTGTGACTCTAGTCTGGTGGTTAGAGTGCTCCCGGGGATGTGAGGATGTGGGAGAGCCATGTTCATACCCCTATTCCAAACAGAGTAGAACAGGTAACTACCCTAACCTTGGGCTGTTAGTTATAATGGGGGAGGAGGAGAAGGGAGCACGTGAGTCTCTGGTTTTGGTGTGTTTTTTTTATTTTGGTGAGAAAGGGCTCACCTGGCTTAGGCACCTAACTTCAGGAGTACATTCTTAGCTGGGAGATCCAGGTAACTTTGAGGGGGCAGGGATTAGGTATGACCTCTCTCCCTGGTATTTTCTGCTGGCTAGTTTAAGTAGCTCCCTGCTCAGTTTGCTGGCTTCTGTGAGTTCCATTCTTAAGTGTCTTATTCTCCTCTTGCATTGTGGGCACCTAACTCAGGGCTGTGGATTCCATTCAACAGCCTGGCGTCTACGGTTAGACAATGCAATGCTGAGCATTGCAACACTGAAGTCCCTTTGTGGGTTTAGTGCTTAATCTTGCTGCTTCAGTTCTGACTCTGTAAAATGGGGCTAATAATCCTTTCTGATCTCACAGGAATGTTGTGAGGGCTAATTCACTAATGTATAGGAGGCACTCAGGTAATACACTGAGTATCACAGAAAAGTCTCCAGAGAAAGTAAAACATCCTATTGAGTTCAGGTTTTGGATAATTTATAGCAATGGATGATGACGCAATGAACAGCTATTTCACTGACCAGCAAATATCTTGTGCACAGATGGTGAAATACATCTATGTGAATAGGATCTGCACAAATGCGCTGCATCACTTAAACCCTATTTCACAACTGAAGTAGGACTTGAGTGGTGCAGATCTCTGCTGGCACTCTGTCCCACTGTCTTTTTATAGAGACTTTTTCTTATAGTTTTACTGTTACAGTATTATCTTCAAGTAGCAATGGACCTGTGCCACAAAATTCAGATGTGGATTTTCCAAACTGCTTTCCCCTGTGATAGTTGAGGATGTTTGGATTTAACCCATCTAGATACAGGGACCAGCTGCAAAATTTGGATTCATATCTGGTTTAAGACTCCAAAGCATTCTGTCCCACAAAGTTGGAGCATTCAGATCTGGGATTTTTGAACTGTCCTATCTATCACTTCAAGTGATTATCATATCTTTCATTCCACCAATATGCCCACAGGTGCTGGAACTCGGGGTGATGAAGGTGCTTCAGCACCCCCTAGCTTGAAGTGGTTTCCATCATATACAAAGCTTACAGTTTGGATCAATGGCTCTGAGCACCTCACAATAAAAATTGTCCAGCACCTCTGAATATGCCCCCTTGTTTGCACTCCCTCTTTATGGAGCCAATGTATTTATGAATTGTTCTGCTTACAGCTTTTCTCAGGCTTGGCAAACAAAGACTGATTTTAATAATAGAATCATAGACGATTAGGGTTGGAGGAGACCTCAGGAGGTCATCTAGTCCAACCCCCTGCTTAAAGCAGGACCAACACCAACTAAATCATCCCAGCCAGGGCTTTGTCAAGCTGGGCCTTAAAACCTTTAAGGATGGAGATTCCACCACCTCCCTAGGTAACCCATTCCAGGGCTTCACCACCCTTGTAGTGAAATAGTGTTTTCTAATATCCAACCTAGACCTCTCCCACTGCTACTTGAGACCATTGCTCCTTGTTCTGCCATCTGCCACCACTGAGAATAGCCCAGCTCCATCATCTGTGGAAACCCCACTTCAGGTAGTTGAAGTCTGCTATCAAATCCACCTTCACTCTTATCTTCTGCAGACTTAACAAGCCCAGTTCCCTCAGCTGCTTGTCGTAAGTCATGTGTCCCAGCCCCCTGATCATTTTCATTGCCCTCTCTTCAATTTGTCCAAATCCTTTCTGAAATCGGGGGCCCAAAACTGGACGCAGTACTCCAGATGTGGCCTCACCAGTGCTGAATAGAGGTGATAATCACTTCTCTCGATCTGCTGGCAATGCTCCTACTAATGCAGGCCAATATGCCATTTGCAGTTTCCTTCTAACAACTGCAATATAATGTTGCCAGCCTGCATATCAATCACTGAGCTAGTGATGCCTAGCCTCTTATTTTTCAAGCCACTTTTCAGGGACTGGATAGTGTGCCTAGTGCACCACCATCTTTTCCAAAATGGAAAATACTGGCACCAATTCATGTCAATTGCTTCCTAGCTTGCTACATTGGTAATACTGCAAACCTGAAGGCAAACCATCTGGAGGAAGGGGGAGCAATCCTGAAAGTTTCTAGGTCAGTATCAGTAGTGATGTCAAAAATGGTGTCAGTTGCACAGTGGGGTGAATGAGTCATAAACTAGGTGTAACATGCACTGACATGACCTTCCCAGGGTGGGTGAAATGAATGTAATTTAGATAATGAGGAGGTGAAAAAGTGGTGTGTACCCAAGAAAAGTGCCAAAAATGAGGCTGTTGGACTAATTGGTTCCCTCTCTCACTGCTCTTAAATCTTCACTTCCAGGACCACATTGTATTGAGGCACAAGTCCTTTTGATTCTAATGGGATTTGTAACCTTCTATGCCAGGGCTGAATTTGGCTCCTGCAGAATTCTAGATTGGTTTGTTATACTCATTGTGCACATCCACTGAATGCACATGCCTGGAAACCAAAAGAGTTGCTACAGATTTACACTGGTGTAACTGAGATCAGAATCTGGCTAAATGTGTCATAACTACATTAAAATGGTCTCCTTTTTTTTTAAAATAGAGTACTTACTGATTGGTATTATTCTGTTGTAGGTCTGTGGTGATCAGTATTCACACAGTGTTAGGAACCAAATAAAAATCTAAGTTACAACCTTTAGATGTGATTTAAAAAAAAATGTATATTCAATCCAATTATAATATAATTTGCTTTGCCCCTAATGCATGGGTCCAGGTTCGTCTCTTCCTTACATATACAGCAGTTCATTTTATATGGATAAATATTGAAGATGCTTCTGTGGTGTTACTGAAAATTAGATCCTCCTATGCTGTCTGTCTGTAATGGCAATGACAACATTAACATTTTAAATCTTGATTAGGGGGTGTGGAGCAAGTCAGACAAACTTTCCAAACTATGGGCTTAAAAGTTTTTGGAGGCATTTACCCCTGGCTTACTTCAGTTGTCTACTATGACTGGAAAGTCAAAAAGCACACAGCAAGTTTGTTAATATATACTGTCTCTGTAAATCCTGTCAAATCTATCTGGTCTACCATCATCACCATAAGAAATGTGCATTTGACCAGCAAAACTTACAAAAACTTAAGTACAACTCGTAGCTTGGAAAATAAGGGCTGTTGTATGATTATTAGAGTTCATTATACTTCTGAGAAAAAGTTTTGCAACTCAGTTAATGAAGCCTGCAGCAGAGTCAGCAAATCTGGCAGCTTGACTGGCAATATTTTTTAAAACTCTACCAAATAGTACTGAACTGAGTTATTGCAGTTACCATCAGCATCTATAAAACGAGCGAGTAGAATACAGAGTCTGGGATTATGTTGTTATGGCGTTACGTTAATTATGCAGCAGGATCTTCAAAGCACATCCCAATGCATATAACATGTAATCCTTCAAAGACTTAAATATATGGTCCTGATTCTGATCTTGCCTCACACCAATTTTACATTGGTGTAATTCCATAGTCTTCAGTGGAAGTACGCTGAGCCAGATTCTCTAGAATAGTCTGGACTTAAGGTTGCCAACTTTGTTTGGATGAATTCCTGGAGGTTTCATCACATTACATTATCTTTAATTAAAGATTAATCTTTAATTTAATCTTTATTTCCTGAAGACTCCAGGACAATCCTGGAGAGTTGGCAACCTTGTCTTCACCATTCTGACCATCTGGCAATCCCCCTTACAACAGGGGGCATTCTGCTGGCATAAAGCTAACTGAGGCAGCCACCATTTCCATCCCCACATATGGGTTGTATTTGGGGGAAGCATGGGGCAGGGTCAATTGCAGCTCTGCTATACAAATTCTCCGTGGCCTAGTGTGTACAAAACAAGTGTGTGTTGGGGGTGTGGGGGACAAGAGAAAGGGGCGAGCCATAGTCAGTGGAGCAAAAATGGCCTGTCAATCTGGGCAGAACTCCCTACCTGCCTCGAAAGCCAAGCAGCACAGTGATTAAGCACCACCTAGAAGCTGGTGTCCAGGGTCATCGGCTCTGACAGCAGATGTGGAGCTACTCTAAACACGAGGGCTGGAAGGCACAGAATTGCAGAGTTGCAGCTGGCTGCCTGATGATTCTGTCCCCCATTGCTTAACTGAATTGAGCTGAGTTTTGGGGTGTAGGAGATCTTGAGCCCCCTGGCTGTACATGGGTTTAACTCCATTGAAGGCAATGGAATTTCTGATTCTCACCGTTGTAAAATCAGAACCAGAACCTACATTTCAGGAAAACATATTTCTAGGCTGGTATCAGAACTTCATGAACGAAATCAATCTGGGTGAAATTTACCTTCATGTAGAGGGCCAGCGCTAAGACCAATTCCCTTCTCAAATCTCATGTAAATCCCTCAGAGTATTTATGTGCTACGTAGGCCTTGTGCTAGCCCTCTGCACATGGATGAATATCACTGGCATGAATAGGTATAGTAGAATCTGGCTTTACAACACTCTTGTGAAATAGGTACAGATAGGGTTGACTTAATCCACTGCTAAAATGCAGCCACAGCAAACAAATGTCCACGTCCAAAAAAAAGTAAAGAGGAATACTTTAACAGTTTCAAGTGGCAAGCATAATTTAAGTAGGCAGAATATAATTACTGGTGGTGGAATTTCAGCCAGGACACTTTCTTACAAAAAGTGCCATGGAAATGTAGGGCTGGAAGGGACCTCGAGACATCATCTAGAACAGTCCCTTTATTGAGGCAGGTCCAAGTATACCTAGACCATCCCGGACAGGTCTTTGTCTAACCTGTTTTTAAAAACCTCCAGTGGCATGGATTTTACAACTTTTCTTTGTGGCCTATGCCACTGTTCCACTATCCTTACAGTTAGGAAGCTTTTGCTCATATAAAACCTAAATCCCTGCTGCAGATTAAGCCCCATTACTACTTGTCCTACCTTAAAAGGACAAGAATTGATCACTGTCCTCTTCATAACAGCTCTTAACATATTTCAAGACTGTTATCAGTTTTCCCCCTCAGTCTTCTATTTTCAAAACTAAACATGCCTAGTTTTTTAACCTTTCCTTTATAGGTCAGGGTTTATAAACCTATTTGTAGCTCCCTTCTGGACTCTCTCCCGCTTTTCTACATTTTTCCTAAAGTGCAGTGCACAGAATTGGACAGAGAACTCTAGCTCAGACCTCAACACTGCTGAGTAGAATTACCTCCCATGTCTTCATAGGACATTCCTGTTAATACACCCTAGAAAGATAGTAGCTTTTTAGTGACTGCATCACATTATTGACTCACATTCAATTTGTGATCCATTATAACACCAAGATTATCTTCAGCAGTATTGCCACCTAGCCAGTTATTCCCCATTTGGTATTTGTGTATTTGATTATTTTCTTTCTTAAGTGTAGTGCTTTTTTGAATTTCATCTTGTTGATTTTTAAACCTATTTCCAATGGTCAAGGTTATTTTGAATTATAATCTTATCCTCCACAGTGCTTGCAACTCTCCTGACCCCCGCAACTTAGAGTCATCTGCAAACTTTATAAGCATACTCTCCACCACATTATCCTAGTCATTAATGAAAATATTGAGTAGTACTGGACCCATATCAAACCTCTGTAGGACCCCACCAGATACACTGGATATACTCTCCCAGTTTGATAACAAACCATTGATATATACATTTTGAGTACATCTTTTCAACCAGTTACACACCCACCTACCCACCCACCCACTTCATCTAGATTGTTTTTCCTACTTTGCTTATGAGAAAGTCTTATAGGACTGTCTCAAAAGCCTTACTAAAATGTACTGCTATTGGTGTTGTGAATGTGTAATTACATTTTTTAAAAAATCCACAGAGGAGGGTAGCAAGACCATATGTGCCTGGGATGTGAAGTCTTTATCTTTTCACAGTGATACTCAATAGCAGAATTGCAATGCTGATGTGGGGTGGGGACTTTTGAAAGGTGTGACCTTTTGTATCCAGTTTAGTTCGAAAACGCTAAATTAATGGAACTCAGCGATTGTACTAAGGCTGAGGAAGAGGACAAAAGTGCAAAATGTGCACAGGCTGTTGAAATAGAAAAATCTGCCAATGCTATTTTTGCTGAAGAAGATATGTACAATCCAGCAAATTGGCCAGATTTACTCAACAACAAGACAATAGACATTTTAGTGGTGGGCCTGTGAAAATAACTGGTAATGACTATGTTTTTCAAAAGAATGATGGCAATCAATGCTTTTCAGAAGACTTGTACACCTGGAGTTTGCCAAATGGAGAAAGGGTTGAAAGAAATTGGTTGGAATACTCGAAGAATGCTGATGCAGTTTTTGATTCTGCTGCAAATTGTATGGCTCAAAAATGGCAGGCAAATTAGTAAATTTGAGTTTATTTCCAATGGTTGTGTGGTATGACATCATGTTTGCCATACACACTGTGAGCAAGACACTTCAATCCAGGGAAATTCAGCTTGATCTGGCTATCGCACACATCAAAGGACTAATTGACTTTCTGCGGAAATACAGGAACACTGGATTTACCTCAGCCAAGAGCACAGCGACAGAAATAGCACCTGAAATCGACGTTGAACATAAATTCAGAGAATGACATGTGAAACAAAAGAGAGGTGAGGAGGAGATGAAGAATTCGCCAGAGAAAGTATTTGAAACCAATTACTTTCTGGTCATCCTGGATCAGGCTCTCGTGTCACTGATCACAGGATTCGAACAAATTCAAGGGTACGTTTGGTTTCCTGTATGATGTGAAAATGACATGAGAAAGTGGTGCATGTATTTGGGCACTGCATTGTCTGATGGAGAATCTCATGGTATCTACAGTGTGGACCTATTCTCAGAGCTTAGGGTACTACAAGAATTCATCCCTGAAGGAACAAGTACTGCACTTCAAGCCCTTCAGTTTCTTAAATCACTTGACGGTGCCTTCCCAAACACAGCAATAGCATACAGGATTTTGCTGACATTCTCAGTCACAGCGGCTTCAGGGAGTGAAGTTTTTCCAAATTTATAAATGATTAAGAACTACCTAAGGACAACTATGTCTCAAGAGAGGCTGGGTGGACATGCCATTCTGTCAATTGAGAAGGAAGTAGCATCAAACCTGGATTACCACGATCTGATAGCAGAATTTGCTGCAGGGAAGTCCAGGTGGATGGATTTCAGAATGTAAGCGGCATGACACTAATAGTGATCGGTGAGTTTTTTTTTAATTATATGAACTTCATTATAATTATAAAAAAGAACTAGAATATAATATAATATTATAATTATTCAGCTGGTGCTATCAATATATAACTTGCAGCCAGCAGCTGCCCTTGGAGTTCACTGTAACCAGATTTCACCTGTATAAAAAATGTTAAGGGAGGCCCCATACAGACTGATTTGCCCACTCCCGCCAAAGGATGGCCCTGGTCACAATAACTGGTTTTCTGCGTATAAAAGCCAGGGTCCGTGTTAGGGAGTAGCAAACAGGGCAATTGTCTGGGCCTCATGTCACAGGGGCCCCTGCAAACAGGGCCGTCCTTACCCATATGCAAAGTACACAGCTGTGTAGGGCATCAGGAAATTTGGTGCCCCAAATTTCCTGGTGCCCTGCACAGCTGCGTGCTGCTCCAGCCCCTGCTCTGACTCTTCCCCATGGCCGCACCTCTGCTCCACCCCAGCCCTGCCTCTTCTCGCCCCTGCTCCACCCCAGCCCTGCCCCCACTCCCTTGAGCTCTGCAACAGGGCTGGGGCTACACTCACCAGTGGCAGGAAGTGCAGATCTGGCCCCAGCCGCTCTGCCGGTGAGCGCTGAGGGGTGGTTCCCCCCTGCCCCCCAATCCAGTCCCACCCCCCCATGAAGGCCTGCTCCCCCCTGTGGAGGCCTGGGCTCCATCCCAACCCCCCATGGGGGGCTGCGTAGGGCCCCAGAATAGCTAGAGATGGCCCTGCCTGCAAAGCTACATTGCTCAGGCTTTGGCTTCAGCCTCAGGTAGCGGGGCTTGGTGCTCAGGGCCTGGGCTTCAACCTCATGTGGCAGGGCTTTGGCTTTCTGCCTTGGGCCCCAATGAGTCTAATGCTGGCCCTGCCTGGCAACCCCCCTGAAACTTGCTCACAGTCCCCCAGGACCCCTGGTTGAGAACCACTGGTCTAGTGAATAGTCTTGGGTTATATGCCTCTTTCGGCTGCTACTGATTCATTGGATGATCTTGGACGAATCCTCTAAACTCTTTGTGCCTCATTTTAACCATCTGTAAAACAGATATAATAATACATACCTCAGATAGGGAGAGTGAGAACTAGAATAAACACAGTAAGATCACAATGCTACTCAGTAAGGCAAGTACATATGTTTGTCCTACCCCATCACTACTGTCTTGCAGGAAGACAGAAATGAATTTTTTAGGAGGGATGTCAATGGGGCAAGGGAGGTAGCTTATCGGATAGATGTGGGGTGGGTTCTCCAAACTTGAGAAACATTTATCTCCAAATAAGTATACAGGCTTGCTCAGTGCGGCTGCTTTGTGATGGTGGTGATGGTGATTTTGATTATTGCCCCAAAATGGGCTAGGTGCCTCACAAAGACAAGTGAAGAGGCAGTTCCTATCCCAAAGAGCCCACAACCTAAATTTGAACTGACACAATAAGCAAGAGCCAAACACCGATGGAAAAGGGAGAGGGCAGAGGAGAGAGCTGTTTGTGACAAGAATAAGCTCACATGGTTACGTAGGAAGGTGTGTACAAATCTTGATGGTTCAGATGAAACATAAACACCTGTCACCATTCCTCTCTCACGCTTCTTGTTAGGTAGAATGGTAGTCATGGGAGATTTGAATAAGGGGAGGGAGATGACTTGTTTTTAAAGTATTTTGGCCCACGGGGTTGTGATTAGGTGTACTAGTGTATCTTCAAGGGAATCCTTTTGGTTTTGTTGTTGTTTAGAAAGACCAAGTCTTGAAAACAGCTGCCTACTGGACAATCAAGTACTGAGCATGACAGGTTTGGGAACAAAAAGGAGTCTTGTGAAACTAAATATGAACAATCCTTCACTGAAGGCAAGAAAGGGAGAGTGAGTGTTGTGGAAATACTAACCCAGATGATGAACCTCTCGTCTAGTCATGCATTAGCTTTTTATTTTTTAATTTATTAATATATAATATTTGTTGGATTTTTTTGGTCTTGTTTCATTTTTGTTTTTCAATAGGCAGAGAACAAAAATAAATGAGAAGCATTAACAGCTTTGCAAGGTCACTAGAACCTGAGCAGAATTACTAACTCGTTCCCTCTTGCTCAATCTCAAGCACTCTGTATTCACTGTATCACAAGCTTGAAGCCAGACCTTTATTTTACTGAGCAAAAAATGGTCCTTTTATTGCTGTTTTTCCTTCTAGTGTCATCTCTCATGGTTGCCAAGGAAACCAGTGTGTATCCTTTCAGCATAGGTTATTGGGCCTCAGGAAGGAAGTGCTCCAGTGCTGGCCTGCTATTTTTATAGAACTGTTACATAATACAATCTATTAGAGCTTCCTCTTGGTGTTTTATTGCACAAAGGGGAAATTAAGTTTGATGACTCCTAAATGTTTGATGGAGGATATCAATTGACTTCTGGATTGTTTTGTGCTGGCTGCATAGCAACAATATTTCTGTATGCAATTTAAGAAGAACAAATACATTAATGCCATTGGCAATATTTGTCAGTATGTAAATAGCCAGAGGAAACTGAATTCTAAGCAAGAACAAACACTGTGAAGGCACACAGCACTATCAATCTGGCAGGATGGGATGGCAAAGGAGGTTGACATTTCATTGACAGAATGGGATAAAGGAGTTTTAAAGGGAAAGCACTGGTCCATGTTTCAGAGCAGTGGAATATTGAATAATGGAATTGAGAAGCATTGTAGTAAAACTGTAGCCACCTATGCCATAATGGCTGTCTCTGTGGTGACATCATGGATACTTAGAACTTTAGATTTTTCCTTCTCCAAAGGCATAGGCCTCTAGCACTTAAGAGAATGGCAAACCTCCTGACGGAGTTAGCAGTTTTGGCTGTATGGTATAGTTGAACGGTTCTGTTCTCATCCTAATGAGGGCATTATTTTACACACATCCCAATACATTAGCCATTCATTTTGAAAATGTACCATAAACCTAAAAGAGCAAGGTAAAGGCATGTGACTTGACTGTAATGGGTCTTTCTGATTCTCTACAGTCAGCTCTCTATGTATACTGTGCCCTCCAATGTTGTATGTCAGCAATTTAGAGGAATAGGTAGGGCTTCAAGTAGTCTAATCGGTGTTCCATTGGTTCTCCCCTCTTCTTTTGGAGGGAAGGATCAGAATTTAAAGGTACTACTTCCATTTACATTCTTGTAGGAAAGCATTTTATTTGTTTATACTGAAGATAGCGAGTTTTGAGGCTGTTGTGATTTCTTGTGGAAGGGAGTTCCAGATCCATGGTCCAGCTGCTAAAAATGCTTCATATCTATAATAAGGGAAATGCCATTGATTCTATGGAACATAACTACCATGGGGAGGTCTTGGTTACAGAAAGTGGAAATTTTTGAGGTAGCCTAGGTCATTGTAGGCTTTGAAGATAAGGATCAGAATCTTTCATTTGGTGTGTGTTTGAGAGAAAGATGGACAACTGGTGTATTACATGGTGCATAGAGGAGATGCTTAGTAGCTGGGCTGCAGCCTTTCAACCATCTGTAGTGTTTTAGAGCTGCGGTGGTTCTTTCTAGGTGAGGCCTGGAGGTGAGAAGTATGTGGATCACTGTGACCAAGTCAGCATCCAATAGGATGGGGAACAGTCTCCAGGCTAATGCTGTAATTGAAAGAACACATTTCTGACTTGTATCCAATAACATTTGATACCCCAGCAGAATGTTGGTCTTCAGACTGTATTGATGAATAGAAGATAGACCACAGTGATTGATTAGAATCTTGCCATCCTTATTAAAGATTATCCCTCATAATCGCTTCTGCATAGGTTGGACTTAGCTTCAATCACTTTTATTCCTGATCTTGCCATGGCACTCTGTAAAAAGAGATGGTACAGTTGAGTGGTACAGTTGAGGGTAACTGATGTCATGCTTTTCACGATCTGTACTAGTGATTTTATGCAGAGGCTTGTGGTGCTCCAGAGAAGGAGCAGGTGCTTCTAACAATTCTTTAGAATTGTTATGAGGAGAAGGGACTGAACCAACATGCCATACTGCTCACCCATGACAGATCAATAGGGCAAGTCAGCTATATCTCAAGATTGTGGTGAATGCAGATGACAGATCCAGTATTGCAGATATAAATATCTGTCCCTCATCTGTAGCCTGGCAGAGATCAATTACCAGCTTAACTAACTAGTGCCATCTGTGTGTCCTGTTGTATAAAAAGAATTCAGGGTATGGATGAAGATCAGATATATTTGGAAGTAGGTCTTTGCTAGCTTCTAGATAAGTTTACTTGAGAAAGGGAAATTAGAGGTGGTATGTGGTAATGTCTGTTGTACTACTGTATACTTTAGGACAGGTAGGAAACTGCCTTCCTCAAATGATGACTAAAAAAACATTTTCCATTCCTTAGTATTGATGTAAAAAAAGAATCCTTTACTTCTGATATCAAAAACAGCCAAGGCAAAATAACTTCATTTCTATGCAGACAAATACTAGAAAGTTGGGAGTTAAAACTTTGATATTTGAAGCTTTGGAAGAAGTTTTGTGGATATTGTGCCCATTGTATTGTATCCGGTAAGATTCATCCTTGGTCCAGCTGCATTAGCTTCTTCAGGGGATGTCTGTGATGTCTGTTTTTGTAATAGTTAGGACCAAAAAGAGTGAATTCTTTTGCTGTGACTATTCATTAGGTACAAAAACCTCTGAACCTTGTGAGATCTGTGGGACACTGTTTTGAGAGACAATCTGACTGAAATAAGCTTGGTGGAACTTCGTACATACAAACATGAGACTTATGCAGCTTCTGCTTATGTGCTTCACTGCTATCCTGCAAACTACCAGAAACCTGATTCATATGCTTCATTTTTGACCAGGAGGTTATGTGAGACCCGAGGATGTAAAAATTTCTAGTCCCGAAAGGAGTGGTGGGGGAAGAAATAGAACTTAGGGTATGTCTTCGCTACCCGCCGTATCGGCGGGTAGCAATCGATTGCTCTGGGATCGATATATCGCGTCTCATCTTGACACGATATATCGATCCCCGAACTCGCTTATATCTATTCCGTAACTCCACCAACCCGAACAGAGTTGCGGAATTGACAGGGGGAGCTGCGGACATCGATCCCGTGCCGTGAGGACGGTGAGTAATTCCATCTTAGATACTTCCACTTCAGCTACGTTATTCATGTAGCTGAAGTTGCGTATCTAAGATCGATTTTCCCCCGTAGTGTAGACCAGCCCTTAGACAATTCTACTGGACTGTAGTTAGCAAGCGTGCAACAAAGTGCTGTGTATTTATTTGTGCCCTGAGTTAGCACGATGATGTGTTTCAACACAATGGCCCAAATCCTATCTTATACCAAGTCTCCTTAGCAGACAATGAAGTGGCAGTTTGAACGGTTAGAGGTGTGTGTGAAACACTGGCAGGGATGCTTCTTGTATTTGCTTTGAAAGCCCCTGTGTATAAAAATCCCCTGTCTGCTTTTAGAAGGAGCTTCTGGATGAAAACAACTGAGGGCAGGAAAGTGCAATATGTACAGCTGGAATTATCTGATTTTTGTCCTGTCAAATGTTAAACTAACCAGGAAGCAGGGAGGGTTTTTCTTTTTTCTGGCAAAT
This sequence comes from Gopherus flavomarginatus, assembly GCF_025201925.1. NCBI lineage: Eukaryota > Metazoa > Chordata > Testudines > Testudinidae > Gopherus > Gopherus flavomarginatus. Next base: position 184,504,540 of record NC_066619.1, read on the forward strand.
ACTCTCCCAAGCTTCCTATGGGGTAAAAAGGGCAATAAATAACAGGGTATTTAATGGCATCATTCCAGGCCTCCCAGCTACTGGTGTTGGCATGGTCCTTTTCTTTCTTCTTGTTTTTAGAGCGCTGAGTTTTCAGGGGGTAGAGGGAGGTGGATTATCAGTGAGAGAGTCAAACTACAGTGGTTGGCTTCCGCAGCCCTCTTACCTCCTTGCCAAACTAGAGGAAGTTGAGCCATATTATTCACACCACTAGTAGTTTTGTCTTTCAGATGAGACTTCCTTTAAATTAAAACATGTGCATGCACATATAATAAAACAGAACTGTGTGTCCTTCTCAAAAGCTCTATTTTAAATATATCTACATCTTCCTCTTCAAGCCTCCCACTGTCTACCCAATTTAAAAATGCTCCCTTGAAAGTTTAATCACTGGCACTACCAGTATTGCTCTTGGAAAAAGATGCTGAAAACAGAAGCTTCTGAGGACAAGAGAATAAAAATCTTCCTTATGTTTTAATAAACACCATAAAAAGTGATCTTTGTGAAAGCTGCATTCTGGGCACAGTACATCTACAGGTTTCTCTCTGGTCTGTGCAGTCATACCTATAGTAGAAACTACAATCAGATCTGTGCAAAATTAAGTGGTTTTGCTTCTCAAGGGTTTGTGTAAACACTCTGGGTTCACATCAAAACCACACTTTTTGCACATTTTCAATATAATCCCACAAACCAGCCCTATTTCATTCAAAACTGGAACCAGATTTATGTGACAGGTTTGCATTTAATATTTGAACATGGAACAAATCTTTAAACCAGAGACATTGTTTGTTTTTCGCTTTTGATGTAAACATTTCATGCAGTTCTATTGGCCATTTGATTTCAGATCCACGCAAGCCCATCATATCTGCTGATTGTTTGCTGTATGGCATGTTCCTCAGGCAAACCAATCCAAGCCAATCTTCAGTGGTTTTAAAAAAATAAGATTTTCTTCCTGACTTCCTTTTCCAGCTGTTGGTCTCAATGGTGACGCTAATATTCAACTTGTGGTAGGTGATGGTACAAAGATGCATTAAAATGATGCCGTCCTGCTAGCGTACCTCAGGCAGACATGTTGCCTCTGGGAGCACATGGGGAGCATAATCCTGACTCTCACAAGTAGTCTGAACTTCAGCAAAAGTACTTGTCAAAGTAGATATTATAGGGCGGAAGGGAAAAGAGCTGGACTAAGAGTGGGAGAAGGTGGGAAGAACAGGCTTGAACAAGAAGCCCAGTGAGAGATTTGAACCGGAGTCTGGTGCTGAGGAGAAAGGAAACTGGGATTTTTGTGAGAGAGACTGGTGCATAAGGAGACCATAATTGGGAGGGGAATCAGTGAGTGAAGCAGAGACTGAAATTGGATGAGGAGTTAGTGAGAAGGACTGCCTGGGGAAGGACACAGATTGGGAATCAGTGGGTTGGAGTTAGATTTGAAAGGAGATTTGAAAGGGCAGGAGGCTAACTGGACTGCCTGGGCCAGGAGTTGAGGGGGTGTATACTGGGGAATTGTGGTGTAATATGACCGGGAATGGGGGTAGTTGGTGTGATTGGTGTGTCTGGAGGGGTGAGACTAGTACTTGCTGGGCAGGAAGAGCAGACTGGTACAGAAGAGATGGGGCTGGGACAGGTTGGAAGGGATAGAGCAGAAGGGATCAAGCTTGTGGGGGGCGGGTATGGGCAAAAGACTGTGTGCCCACTGAAGCATGCTCCCCTCCAGAGCCAGAATGGAACCCAACATTCCTGAGTCTCACCTTTCCTCTGCCGTCTGCTAGAGGGTTTCACAGATATTCGTTAAGTCTTTCATCTTCCTATAGTGCTGGCCTACATAAAGGATTACAACTGACTGCTATCACTTATTCTGCTACCTCAAATAACAGAGGCGTATGTGATGGATCTACAGCTTACAGCCCCACTAATGACTCATGTGGGTGTCAAGATGATGCTACATGATGGAATTTCAGTTTTTTTCATTTTTTTTAAACAAGGAAATTACACAAAAAACTATTAAAAGTCAAGTGCTCAAAAGTTAGCAAACACCAGAATTAGGAAATGCCAGAATCATCTCTGTACCAGTGATGAATCAAGGTTATGTAGTAAAGGAGGCTGATATTGTAGGACCCCTACTTCATTTTTAAAAGTAGAAATTGGGAACGTGTGCAGTGCATGAAACAAGGGATTGCAGACAGATAAAGTGTGGCTTCAAGGTTAATGCACTTGGATGCTGCCACAGAGTTTCTATGTGGTGATATTCAAGCCACTTAAACCAAACTTTTCAGAGGTGGTCACTCTTTGTATGTTCCTCATTTGCATGTGCCTGATTTGAGCCCCTTAGGTCTGATTTGCAGAAGTCCTGAGCACTCATGGCAATAACTGAAGTCAATGAAAGCTGTGATTTGAACGTATAAGGTGCTGTATAATGCTAAATACTCTGAAAAATCAGATCCTAAGCATCTCAGACAGGGTATCCAAAATTAGTGGATACTTTTGCCCTTAATCTCTCTTCACCTCAGTTCCCCATCTATAAAATGAAAGTAATACCTCATCATCTTATAGGGATGATATGAAGATAAATATGTGTGAAACATTCAATGCTATAGTGATAAGCGCCATAGGAAAGCCCATAAGGAAATGAATAATTCTATTTTAAGAGCAGAGTTTGGATAGTATGCAGTAAATAAGCCATTGGACAATGATCATAAAACAAAATATTGAATAGTTGCTCTTTAAGTGAGTACCATCCAGTCTGTGCACTGAATGAGGCAAGAGTACTATGGAAAAAAAGTGATCATGTCATTAAAGAAATAGAGATGGTTGGAAAAATTCTGACAAAATGTTTTTTCATCAGAATTTACTGATTCACCGAAACTGAAATGTTCCATGGAGGCAGTTTGATTTTGATGAAGGTCTGACAGAACTCTGCCTGCCAGGCAAGTTTCTGTCGGAAACCTGCTTGGTTTTCTGTCAGTTCAGCTACCTGGCTTCTTGACAGCTTGTCAGGTAGACTGCTTCAGAGGTGGGGGCTCCAGGTCTTCCAGGGTTTTTGGTGCCATTCTCTTTGATAGAAAATATTGGATTTTATTCTGAAGTGGAATGAAACCAAATTTCAAAATATTGAAATCCTTGGCAAAATGGGATTACCTTTCCTAGCACTGTTCTAATCATAATGTGCAAATGCAAAGGGGGCAAATTATGGTTGCACAGGCAATCATAGGAGTGCGTAGGGGGTGTGCCGGGTGTTCCCAGGCACATTCTAATGCCCTGAGCAGTACTGGTGGGTTTACAATAGTGCCACAGGCACCCTGGAACTGGGCCCATGCTCAATAGGGGCCTGTTAGTTGGCCAGGCGCTGCACTTCACTTGTGCTGCCAGCTGAGGAGCCACCGCAGGCTGGCTCCTCTAGTTTCCAGCCCCTCCCCTGTCCTCTGCTCAACTGTCCAGCCAGCCCAGGAATCTCAGCCCGTCCCCTTCACCAACGTGCTCCTTTGCTGTCTGGGAGGCTCTCGAGAGTCACATCCCACGGGAGTCTGCCTGCCCCGCTCCCTGCGCGACTCCGGCTTGTCTTGCTCGGCCTGCCACCTCCCAGGCCTGAGCCGCCTGGGACCAGTGCAGGGGCCAGGTCATTCTTGGCCAGTATGGGGGAGGAAATGGAGCTGTGGGAAAGAGGCATTGGATGGGGAAGAGAAGAGAATAGGGGAAGTGGAGGCGGGGGGAAAGAGGCAGTTTGGGAGGGAAGGGAGTGGGATGCGGAGGAGATGGAGTGGTGGAGAAGGGGTATGGGATGGGGAAGAGAAGAGTATAGGGGAAGTGGGTGCCCATTGTGCAGATCCCCTTGGCAGTGGTTGGGGCTGTCCTGTTAAGCAGGCCCATCAAACTCTCACTCTGACAAGCCCCACCTCCCCTGCATCTGTACCACCCCAATGAGCTCCCCCAGACATCCTTCTCACTGAGCCCCACCTCCCCTGCACCCAGAACCCCCTCCCCTGCTGAGTTCCAACCACTTTCACTTGGTCCACCCTGCAGACTCCCATTGCCCCTGCATCTGGAATCTCTCTATACAGATCTCCCACTGAGCTGCCTACACCCAGACTGCCCCCACGCAGAACTCTCTTACCCCCACCCACCCGGGCCTGCCCAGCCAATCACCGCCTCTCCAGCGCTACACGTGACCTTTGTTGACTTATGTCAATCATAGCGCTCTTCCACCACTGCGCTCCAGCTTGGTTGGTGCTCTCTGCTCCCGCCCTGTAAGTGCCATCACGTCGTTGGTCAAGGGGATGTCCAGAGGGTGGGATTTGGTGGGGACTCTGTTCTGAGAGGCGTGGTAAAGGGGCCGGGCTGGGCTGGGCTGGTTGGATATAGGCCAGAGGGTCTAGAGGGCAGTCAGGGGACAGGGAATGGGGGCATTGGATAGGGCGTGGGAATCCCAGGGGGCCTGTCAGGGGTTGGGGTGTGAGTAGGGATCGGGGCAGTCAGGGGACATGGGGGTTGGATAGTTGGTGGAATCCTGGGGGTGATTGGGGGGGGTCTCTGGAGGGGGCAGTCGGGGACAAGGAGCAGGGGGGTTTGATGGGTTGGGGGTTTGGGAGGGTCCTGTCGGGAGGTAGGGTTGTGAAGAGGAGTCCGGGCAGTCAGGGAACAGGGAGCAGGGGGGATTGGATGGGTCGGGAGGTTCTGGGGGAGCCTTTTGGGTGGGGGTGTGAAGAGGGGTCAGGGCAGGCAGGGAGTAGGGGGAGTTGGATGGGTCAGGAGTTCTGGGGGTCCTGTCAGGGGTGGAGTGATTGGATGGGGTGTGGGAGTCTCAGGGGTCTGTCTGGGGGCGGGGGTGTGGATAAGGGGGGTTGGGGCAGTCAGGGGACAGGTAGGGGGTAGGGTCCTAGAGAGGCAGTTACAGTAGGGGGGAAGTCTCAGGAGGGGAAAGTCAGGGGACAAGTGGAGGGGTTGGAGGTTCTGAGGGGAGCAGTCAGGGGGCAGGAATTGGGAGGGAGTGGATTGGGCTGGGGCTAGGGCGGGACTCCCTGGGTGCACACCCTAATGAAATGTGCTTTGCACGCCTATGAAGGCAATATTAATTCTGGCATTACCTAATTTTTGAATGTTTGATGTTGCTACTTACTCTTTTAATGTATGGTTTGTGTGTACTTCTTACAGGAATCCCTAGAGGCCTCAGTCTGATCTGGGCCTCATTGTGGAAATATATAATTGAAGACAGTTTCTGACCTGAAAAATTTGCAGTCTAAGCTAGATTATGACTTTACCTGGAGCCCAGAGCAAGGGGAAGCACCTGGCTGTGTGACCCCAACAGCAGTCTAAGGAAGGAATTGTGACCACATCCACTTGCTCTCACAAATTCAAATCCTGGGAAATACAAACCTAGATTATGCCCCATGATGCAGTCTCATTATATATGTTTGGTTTGTGTACTTTTTGAGAAATACACCATTCATGCCATCTGAGCATTTAAATAGCCCTTGAAGAATATCTTGGGAAGAGAGGAGTTCTCCAACTGGCCTAACAGGTCTAAGCTGGTTTTACTTAACACTGCCAAATTAAGTGTAAAAATGTAATAAGAAAAATCAAAAAGGAGTTTGAAGAATAGCTAGCCGAAAACTGAAAAGGTAATAACAAAACGTTTTTTAAATACATCAGAAGCAGGAAGCCTGCTAACCAACCAGTGGGGCCCCCAGACAATCGAGATGAAAAAGGATCACTGAAAGAAGATGAAGTCATTGCGGAGAACCTAAATGAATTCTTTGCTTCAGGCTTCACAGCTGAGGATGTTAGGAAGATTCCCAAACCTGAGCCATCCTTTGTAGGTGACAAATCAGAGGAGTTGTCACAGATGGAAGTGTCATTAGAGGAGGTTTTGGAATTAATTGATAAACTTAATAGTAACAAGTCACCGGGACCAGATGGCATTCACCCAAGAGTTCTGAAAGAACTCAAATGTGAAATTGCAGAACTATTAACTATCGTTTGTAACCTGTCCTTTAAATCAGCTTCTGTACCCAATGACTGGAATATAGCTAAAGTAACGCCAATATTTAAAAAGGGCTCTAGAGGTGATCCCGGCAACTACAGACCGGTAAGTCTAATGTCAGTACCAGACAAATTAGCTGAAACAATAATAAAGAACAAAATTGTCAGACACATAGAAGAACATAAATTGTTGGGCAAAAGTTAACATGGTTTCTGTAAAGGGAAATCATGTCTTACTAATCTATTAGAGTTCTTTGAAGGGGTCAACAAACATGTGGATAAGAGGGATCCAGTGGATATAGTGTACTTAGATTTCCAGAAAGGTCCCTCACCAAAGGCTGTTACATAAATTAAGTTGTCATGGGATAAGAGGGAAGATCCTTTCATAGATTGAGAACTGGTTAAAAGACAGGGAACAAATGGTAGGAATAAATGGTAAATTTTCAGAATGGAGAGGGGTAACTAGTGGTGTTCCCTGAGAGTCAGTCCTCGGACCAATCCTATTCAACTTATTCATAAATGATCTGGAGAAAGGGGTAAACAGTGAGGTGGCAAAGTTTGCAGATGATACTAAACTGCTCAAGGTAGTTAAGACCAAAGCAGACTGTGATGAACTTCAAAAAGATCTCACAGAACTAAGTGCTTGGGCAACAAAATGGCAAATGAAATTTAATGTGGATAAATGTAAAGTAATGCACACTGGAAAAAATAACCCCAATATACATTCAATATGATGGGGGCTAATTTAGCTACAACTAATTAGGAAAGAGCTCTTGGAGTCATCGTGGATAGTTCTCTGAAGACATCCACACAGTGTGCAGTGGCAGTCAAAAAAGCAAACAGGGTGTTAGGAATCATTAAAAAAGGGATAGAGAATAAGATGGAGAATATCTTATTGCCCTTATGTAAATCCATGGTACGCCCACATCTTGAATACTGAGTAGAGATGTGGTCTCCTCATCTCAAAAAAGATATACTGGCATTAGAAAAGGTTCAGAGAAGGACAACTCAAATGATTAGGGGTTTGGAATGGGTCCCATATGAGGAGAGATTAAAGAGTTAGGACTTTTCAGCTTGGAAAAGAGGAGACTAAGGGGGGGATATGAAAATATGTATTCAAAATCATGAGTGGTATGAAGAAAGTGAATAAGGAAAAATTATTTACTTGTTCCCATAATATAAGAACTAGGGGCCACTAAATGAAATTAATGGGCAGCAGGTTTAAAACAAATTAAAGGAAGTTCTTGACACAGTGCAGTCACCCTGTGGAACTCTGTGCCTGAGGAGGTTGTGAAGGCTAGGACTATAACAGGGTTTAAAAGAGAACTAGATAAATGCATGGAGATTAAATCCATCAATGACTATTAGCCAGAATGGTGTCCCTAGCCTCTGTTTGTCAGAGGGTGGAGATGGATGGCAGGACAGAGATCACTTGATCACTACCTGTTAGGTTCACTCCCTCTGGGGCACCTGGCATTGGCCACTGTTGGCAGACAGGATACTGGGCTGGATGGACCTTTGGTCTGACCCGTATGGCCAATCTTATGTTCTTACGTACTTCCTTGACCTATAATGTACATGGCAGGTTGGGACTGGGAAAGGAAAAAGAGATAGTTGCCAGATTGCACTGTGCTCCAGCCATACTCTGCTGGCATAATGGTCCATAGAAGGCTGCCCAGAATGGTGCCTAGGTCGGTGCCTAGAGCTTCTTTGCATTGTATATGGGGCTGGGTAGGTAGGAATGGCCCAGTTTGAAGAGGCACAAAGGCAATTTAAGGCCAGTTCCCCTCCATTTGCATTTGGTGCAGGAATGGGGGACTGCAGTGTCTAGGTCATGATGTTTAAATTGGCTCAGCATTTGGCCCTGATCTTCATTCTTCTCTTGAATTTAGTGATGTTTGCACTCTTCTTATGTGGCATTACTTTTGTATTAAGCCCCACTGCTGTGCATCAAGTAAAGTATTTGCTAAACAAAAGCCTCAGCAGTGAATGAATAGGGATGTGTCTCATGATTATTTTATCCATTGAAAATAACTGAAAGACTCTAGAACAATAGACTCAAGAATTCAATAGGTATGTTTATTACTAAATCATGATACGGAAACCTGCGTGCGCACACACTCTCCATTGTCTGTCTAGACAGCAAAATATCATGTGAATTTAAGTGAGAGGGTATAAATGTGCCTCTTTATTGTGGAGAGAATTTGTTTTAATTAGTATCTGTTTTAAAACTAAATGCATTTTGTTCTTTGGATCCCCCAGGTTTCAGATACATATTCTCTCATAACAGTTTGCTACTGTAAAATTATATCATTGAATTCAAACTGCTCATATATTGGCACTTAACTACAATGCGCCTCATTATACACTTGGTTTACATTTCACTTAAAGTGCTCTGCTCTTTAGACGACATTAAGGACAGGGTTTAATAGCCTTCTATACTTAATTATCACCCTTATCTGCTGTATAATAGTCTTTTGGAGTGTGTAAATTGCTTGTTATAACAAAGTGTGCAGTGTATTTCCTGAAATATCATTTCTATCAAAGGCCTATTTATGACTGCAAGTTGCTTGATTATGAGATTTGTGTCAAATATCTGGAAATCCTTTTTTAGATTTATAAGAACCCAGTCTGCAGCAGACTAAGGCATGACATTTTCTGAGCTGTAACACACACTTATGTATCTCCAGTTGGTTCACATTAATCAGTCCTATCATACAGCAGCATTTCCTGAAGTGTCTAATAAATCTCTATTCTGACCATGGGTGCTGAAGTGGATAACTCAGACTAAATCACATTTTACATTATATATATGCCTGACTACATATCTTTGGCATCAATGGATTTCATGATATAGGACCTTTCTGAGATAGGGAACATATGTTAAGTGACTACCTGGCTTTTTGCGTGCATGTATTTTTGCATAAATATCTTTTAATGTGAGCTGAATCTTCACAATCCTTTAGTGAAAGGGATATTATACTTCTTAAAAGACATCATAGTTAGAGGATAAAGCATGGCACATTTGATTTGAATACCTCTAAGTGTTTTGGGGTTTTTAAGGTTTTCTTGATCTTTGGGCTGAAACATTTTCCTCCTAGAAAATCATGATGAATGTTTTTCATTCCTATTTTGCATGTGTGTTTGTGTTTGAAAACTGGTTGAATTACTAGCTATGAATAATTTCAAACAAATGTAGCCCTTTCCTCTGTCATGCACAAACCACTTGTGAACAGAGTTTGATTTTTACAAACTTATTTGCCTCTTGTAGTAACTCAATAAATAGTTTATACAAACAAATTGCAGCCCATAGGTTGTTCTTGTTCACTTCAGCTATTTGCTACTTGTAGTGTGGGAGTGATCTTCTAAGACACAGGATATGGTTTTCAAGACTGGGAGGAAAATACCTGAAACTGAAGTTGGCTAGCATGTAATGACAAAGAAGGAAATGATTACTCTTTTAATTGACCTGAATATGATATAAGTAAAAATGGTACATTAGAAGGTGAATCTCAAAGTACTGATGAGGAAGTAGAGGAGGAGCAAGTGATAAATGACTTTCCAGATAAACCTCTTTGGCTATAATGTCAATGTAGAGGTTATACTCTCAGACTGGCAGCTGTTTTAAACTGGAGCATTTTATTAAAACCTTTTTGTCAGAATCCAACGGACACACAGCTTGCAAAGCCCCACATCTGGACAGTCCTTCCAGAAGCTCTACACTGTTCTGTGATCACATGCACCTCACCAGAATTGTCCCCCTGATTGTTTCAATACTTAAAGGGACAGGACACAGGAAAATAGAGCTCTGGCATTCCAGCCAAACACCTTAAGCCAAAACATAGTCTACATTTATACTGACCTACATATATATTATAACTTTAGTGCTACAGTGATATTTTACAGGAGTGTGTGTGTGTGTGTGCTAACAGGGCAGGAAAGTGATACTTTTTTTTTCAGCGTACTGGATCTTTAGTTTGCTTAGAACTCTCCCTGTGTACAGCAACCATATTTATTTTCATAGTCCATTGCAGAAGAGAGACAGGCGCTGCCCTGTCATAGAGACTTTGTTTTTGTTCTTTCTTGTCTTTTTCTTTTAATCCTAAAATGAAACATTCAAGATGAAAGCTCATTTTTTGCCATGTAATGTTTCTACGTGTATACATATTATAATTTCTCAGCCTAGAGCTTGTGACTCCAAGGTGGTTTCACAAGGCACAGTCATGCTACGGGATGAGTGGGAGAGGAAACATCTGGAGTGAAAATACAACAAAGAAAGGTGTTTCCTTTCTGAACATGTATACTGATAAACTGCTGCTCTATGCATGGCTACTGCAGTTTGGTGGTGCACCAGCTAAATAGTGCATGCGATCACACACTTCCGTTATGATGTACACACTGAAGTGTGTCTGAGCTGGTTAGATCACATCCTTTCTAGCTGCCTCCTTGCTGTTCCTGTGAGGAGCTTGCCAATCAGGCCATGTCTACATCTAAAACTTTGCAGCGCTGGTTGTTATAGCTGTATTAGGACAGCTGTATAGGGCCAGCGCTGCAGAGTGTCCACACTTACTGCTAGCAGCGCTGCAAGTGCTGTTAGATGTGGCCACACTGCAGCGCTGTTGGGAGTGATGCATTGTGGGCTGCTATCCCACAGGGCACCTCGTCCCACAGCGGCGCTGGGGCTTGTGGGAAGGGGAAGGAAGTGTGATTGTCCTTCTGCTTCCTGTTCCTGTTCCAACGGCCAGCGTTGCTTTGGTACACATGCGGAGCACTGTGGCAGCATTGTGACTCTAAAGCGGTTTTTCTGCATTATCTTTCAAGAATGGATCCTCAGGTACTGAATACCTTACTAATGACTATTGCCAGCACATCTCGCCTTACTGTGGATCTAATCCTTAGGCTGCTAACTGTGCGTGTGACTGACATTGAGGAGTCGGACGATGGTACTGAATCGCATCAATATGCAGACAGTACAATGCTAGTGGCAATAACAGACGTGCTCTGCTCCGTGGACCGGCGCGTTTGGGCTCGGGAAACCAGCACTGAGTGGTGGGATCACATCGTCCTGCAATCATGGGATGACGAGCAGTGGCTGCAGAACTTTCATATGAGGAAAGCCACTTTCATGGGACTTTGTGATGATCTCGCCCCCAACCTGCGGCGCATGAACACGAGATTTAGAGATGCCCTTTCTGTGGAGAAGCGGGTGGCTATTGCAATCTGGAAGCTGGCAACTCCAGACTGTTTCCGATCTGTGGCGAACCAGTTCGGAGTGGGAAAGTCCACCGTTGGAATGGTGCTGATGCAAGTTTGCAGGGCCATTAATCGAACACTGACAAGAAGAACCGTGACTCTTGGTAACGTGCGGGACATTTTAGATGGCTTTGCAGAAATGGGCTTCCCTAACTGTGGAGGGGCAGTAGATGGGACGCATATTCCTATTATCTCTCCACCCCACCTGGCATCGGAGTATATTAATCGCAAGGGGTACTTCTCTGTGGTTCTGCAAGCGCTTGTGGATCACCATGGGCATTTCACTGACATTTACTCTGGATGGCCTGGAAAGGTGCACGATGCACGCATATTTAGGAACAGTGCCCTGTTCAGGAGGCTTAGGGCCGGGACCTTTTTCCCAGATCACAAAATAACAGTAGGGGACGTGGAAATGCCCATCGTGATTCTGGGAGACCCCGCTTACCCATTAATGCCATGGCTCATGAAACCATATACTGGGAAGCTTGACAGGAGCAAGGAACGTTTCAACTACAGGTTGAGCCGCTGTAGAATGACTGTGGAGCGTGCTTTTGGCCGTTTGAAAGCTCGCTGGCGCAGTCTGTTCGGGAAGCTAGATTTGATGGAAAGCAGCATTACCGCAGTTATATCCGCGTGCTGCACCCTCCATAATATTTGTGAAGGGAAGGGTGAAAGGTTCAGTGAGGAATGGACCTCCGAGGTTATACGTTTGGAGAATGAGTTTGCTCAGCCAGAGAGCAGGGCTAATAGGGAGGCCCAGGAAAGGGCTTCAAGGATTAGGGATGCTATAAGGGAGCAATTTGATGCTGAGAGCCAGCAGTAATGTTTGGTGCATGTGTTGTGCTTTGCTTTACCTTGCTGTGTATAATTAACCATTTCTATCACCAATAAAACATATGGAAAGAAATACAAACCAAAACCTTTTATTTGTCATACAGTAAAAAACAGGTAAGGGGGTATGGGTGGTTCACAGTACATTCAGAGGTTTTACTATTTCCTATTTTACTCAATTGTAACCGTCTGATGCAACTCACCATTACTTTGCTGCAGAATGATGGGGGTGGAGTGCACTGGGTAAGAATTAAACATATCTTGGTTACTAGGTGATGTTATAGGTGTTGGGGGCAGCTGATGATAATAAGGAACTGGGTGCTGCATAAAGCTATTTTGAGGATACACAGGGGGACAAGGAACATTGCTTTTGGAAGCCTGTGGGTTATCACGGTATATATTTGCCTGCATGGCTACAAGAGACTCAAAAGACTTGGTTTGGCGAGACAGGAGTCTCATCATCTGCCTGGCTATTCTTTTGGCAGACAATTCCTGTCTCCTGCTTTCAGTCAGCCTCCATTCCTGTACACTTTTTCTCCACTCCTCAGTCTTCCTACTTTCCCTGTTGTAGTGGTTCAGAACGGTCTTGATCAGCTCCTCTTTTGATTTCCTAGGATTGCGCCTCAAATTCTGCAATCTACGTGAGGCCGGTGACACAGCCGCATTACTCGAGTTGTCTAGAAAAAATAGAGATAGAGACATGTAATACACAGGGGCATCATTGTTTATTATCAACTTTTGAAGGACATTGGAAACTGTAGGTAGCATCCCTCTCACATACCTCACATAACACTGTAGAGTTCAAGAAAGCTAAGACATGTCTAGCAATGGGGTGAGTACTTTTGCTTAAAATTCTCCCATGTTAGTGGGATGCCTTGGTTCCTGCTTGGAAGGGGGGATCGGTGAGGAAGAAGCACCCCGCAGGACACGGTTCCCGCTTGGAAGGGGGGGTGGGGGACGGACAGAGCACACCGCAGGGCAGGTTTCACGCTTGGAAGGGGGGGTGGGGGACGGACAGAGCATTGCAATCTACTTACCACGAGCACGATCCTCAGCTTCCTCATCAACGTCCGCTTCCAGCTGCTGTGACTGGCTAGTCTCCTCAGGGCTGGAGAAGAGCTCCTGGCTGCCTGTGTCCTGAGACTCTGGGGTGTCCCCCTCAACGCCAGTAGCATCACTGTATTCATCCTCTACACCATTGATTAATTGCACTCCACACCTGACTGAGCAAACAGGAAGGTGATTTTTTAAATTTCCCGGGGGATTTAAAGGAGGGGTCAGGTGAGCACAGGGCAGAGGAGTTTTCTTGATTACCAGAGAGGTATCCTCAGGTATGCTGGGATACCTGCTTATTCCACGGAGGTCAAGAAAAGCGCTGGTAAGTGTCTACATTGCATTACCAGCGCTGGATCACCAGCGCTGGATCCTCTACACCTGAGACAAAACGGGAGTACGGCCAGCGCTGCAAACAGGGAGTTGCAGCGCTGGTGATGCCCTGCAGATGTGTACACCTTCAAAGTTGCAGCGCTGTAACTCCCTCACCAGCGCTGCAACTTTCTGATGTAGACAAGCCCTCAGTCTATTATCTATAATCACACTTCTCCTTTTTCCAAGGACAACCGTTTTAGCATGTGGGTTGCAGCTGCTGTTGCCGCCTGTTTCTTCTTTTTAACAGGACAGGCGAAGGGAGGCAGAAGCTTGAGAGAAGGCAACTATGGGGAATGGATAGTTGAAACCTGCAGCATTAGGCCAAATTCATCTTTGATGTAGCTCCACTAAAGTCAATGGAATCACCTGAAGTTCATGTCCAAAATTCTTATGATCTAAAGACCCCATCCAATTCTCACTAAAGTCAATGAGTGTTTGCATTGACTTCAGTGGAGGATGGATCAGGCCCTAAATACAAAAGGAAGGGAAAGTGTGAAGCAATGAGCAGTGTGTTTGAATGCTGGAGTGAAGCAAACCTCTTGTTTGTACAACTTTTGCCCCCTCCTCCCTCCCCTCTTTTCCTTGTTTCAGTTTGGTTTTGATTTTCAGTGGTGGTTAGTATAATGTAGGTAAGGAAATGCTAGGAAATTGTGGATTGATTACTTGCATCCTAGGCTTTTAAGATGAGTAGCTTCTAAACAAACATAGCCAGGGATGTTATCTTTGAATAGTTGTGGACAACAAGGGAAGTTTCTGACAACTGGAGAAAAAGCAAATGTGATTTTCAGACAGAAAAGTGAGCTGGTAATTACTCTACTTCTACGTCTAACTTCTATTTCTAGTAAAATAATAGAACAAATATTCAAACAAAATGCACTTAAAAAAGCAAACAAAAATATTAAACTTTTTTGAACTTTGATGGTTGCAGGGGTAGTTCAAATTTAGGAGAAAATTTTAGATCAGTTCTGCTCTTACTCAACACATCTTTTCATCTCCAACTATCTTCTCCATCCCTCCTCCACCACCAAGTATAGAACTAATTAAACTTTGCTGTATACTAAATTGAAAATTTTCAAGTATTTGGAAACTGCTACAAGCATGCAGCTTTATAAAGCTATTTATTAATGTATTGACTGAGGAAGGCAGAAAACCATTATGTCTAAGGTGCTGCTTCATATCTTAGTGTGCTGAATAGTAAAGGATTTACTTTGTGGTAATTTTTTTGAAGCCTTGTCGTCTGCCTCTAATTTTTCAGTGGGATGCTAATCTCATTAGATTTTGTGCACTGAGTGTTTGCACTTGCACAAAAGCTGTTCAAACAAAGCCAAAATGTTGACACCACTATACTCAGACAACGTTTACAATGAATATTAAACACATTTAGACTGGTTTTGAATAAATTTTAGAAATAGATTTCAGACTCTACAATTAGTGCTAAAAAGGTTGGGATTTTGGCTTTTTTTAAAAAAACTTTATTGTTGAGCAACTTGGAATGGCATTGTGTATGCAATGGTTATATAAGAAGGTACAGATACTTTAAAAATCGAGCTGTTGAATTTTTTGTCAACTTTAAAAAAACAAAAAAACCCCAACTTTTTGACAAAATGGAGACTTACATGAGAATTTTCATTTACCTCAAATGTTTGGGTTTTAGTCAAAAACATTATTTTTTTTCAGGTTTAAACTGCTCCTTTTTAGTTGCCAAAAATATACAAGTTTAACTTTTTTTAAACCTAAAAAATTTCAGTGAAAACCCTTACGTCCTCAAAGTTTTTCATAGGAAACAAAAACTTCCCAACTAGCTCTAATAAAAAATAGTTCAAGAATTTTTCTTCTTATTACCTCTATGCAGGCAAACAGATGACCAGAGGGATTCTTTGGTACTGCTAGATCTCTGAGCCAGTATAGGATGGCAGTCTTTCTTGAACGTATCAGGTCAATTTTAAGAGTGAGATCAATGCGAAATTGAAGGTGGATAGAGGAAAAGGGAAGAGATAAGGTTCAGTTCACCCTTTTTCTCTGTTGTATACGGGTGCATCCAAATGCCTCTTCTCCTTTAGAAGTCGTGGTGAATCCATTACTGCTGTAACAGATGTGGTGACTAGTCAGTGACTGCCAAATTTGAATCTCAGTTACACAGGTAAGAAACTGTAACTCTGTGAATGTTGCTGGATGCCAAGGCCAGCTGCATATCTGGGGTGATCTGATGTTGAACAGCTTTGTCCATGACCCCTCAACATTCATGGATCCTAACCCCTGCAAGAACTTTTTTACACAGGGGCATCTGTTGGAATTAGGAAAGGGAGTGATGCAAAAGAAACCACTTCCTCGCTCCCCACTGCAGCTTCCCCGACCCCCATTCATCAAGTCTGGTTTTCTTATACCCATAAGTGGAAGGGATTAGTTGACCCATAAAAGCTAAAAATCATGACATTTCAGTTCATATGAAGATTTTAATTTATATATAGAATATATACTTAAAAATCCTAATAGATTAATATCTAGCTATAATTTAACTGAACCTAAATTTTGGGGCTTAACTATTTACTAATGTCTCTTTTTAATGTTTGATACACTATTTCTTTCAAGAAGGAGCAAGTCTTTCTTTAATATAACTTAAAATTATTTCCTTTTTCAAAGATTTCTGTGTTTAAAAGTTATTCTCACCTTTTAAAAAAAGGTGTTCACTTGGCCAGATATAATAGAATGATGGAGAATTTCAGTGCAGAGCTACCAAGTGAGAGTGGTAACAGTGGTCATGAATGACTGGGTTCCAGCCTGGTGGACTTCAGTAACTGGGACTGAGGCAAATGGAGTGAGTGTGGTTTGAGGGTGTGGGGGTAAACCTGGGTCATGATCATTGGTCTCCTTTAGCACCAGCCTGGAACCTTTTCAACGGTTGGAATGATTGAAGCTCCAAAACAATCTTTCCTTGGATTTCTATTAAGCTGCTGAAGTACTCCATCAACAACAATGCATTGTCCAGAAAAAACAGCTTGCCCTAGTGAGTGAAGGAGGAAGATTTTACATCTGTGTGATCTAGTTCTTATTGCTTTATCTCCCTTACTGATGTGGTTACTTTGTTACATTATGCTTTGCTTTTTTATTCATGAGCATTAGGAATAGCTGAGCCTGAGAAATGTGTGTTATACATCCTGGTAGCAGCAGGGCTGGATAAATGACTTTCACAGCAACAGAGAAGCAAAAATGCCTCTGTCTCTCTCTCCCTTGAATGGGGTGAGAGAGAAGGGCTCAATTCTGGGAGATGCTGAGTGCTCTCTATTCAAAGTGAAATCCTCACAGGATTTGGGTCCCAAATGACTTTCCTAAACACATTTTGCTTCAGCTTTGCAAAAGTAGGATACTCAAAATAGGCTGTTTCTCATGCTGCATTCATTCTGTCAGCTTTTACTTTTGAAGACTAGTCTCAGGAGTGAGGTACAGATCTGTCACCATCCTGCTTCATTGCTGTTCATATTCCACTTCTCTTTCTATGACTCATTCCGAGCACATCTAGTTCATTCACAATGGTAATCTTCTATTTTCACTTCTCATCCTCTGCCTCTCCCTCTCCCTGTTCCAGATCTAAAATGTCCTGTCAGCTGCTGTTTATCTGATGTTTCAAACGTCCTGGCTCGGTTTCTTTTTCCCTTTCATTACATTTTCTCTCTTGGTCCAGAAAGTGGTTTTAGTTTGTCATTTTTATTCCCCTGTCAGCAGCATTCTTTGTCATGTCTGCATGGTTTTCTTTATCGTTGTTTTTGTTCTGAATTAGTGCCTCCTAGGAAGCCCAATGTAGCATAACATAATTAAGTGACAATATATGAGGTGCCAGTCCTTTACCCAGCAGTTAATGAATGGCTAGAAGATTTACAGGCATGAGGTGAAATCAAAGGGAATTTGACACTCAAACTACTAATTAAGTGATAGGTAGAGAACTGGCATCAAATATTTTTAAAGCTCCTATATATTGGACACAGTATTTTTAATTTTAATTGTATCTAACTTGTTTAAAAAAATAGAATGGTTTTAAAACAAAGATGTACCATGCAGTGTCTCCTTTCAACTCTGTCCCTTTTCTCTTTCTCCTCCTCAAAACAAACAACCTCCTTTCGCTCCCGCACCCCAAAACAAAATATAACCAAAGTAAAACATGCCAGGTCTCCAGGAGGCAATCTTTCAGATGAGGCTGAGAGGATTCAAGTCACTAATTTTAGACTGAGGTTATGGGATAAATTCTGCCATCCCTTATAGAAGACATGGGTGCAATGGAGAGCTGCATCAGGCCACACATTCTTTCATCTTTCTCAAATATCTACATGCACGCTGAGATGTGAATATAGCCCCAAGGGTAGGACTTTGGGGGTGAACTTGCAGTCCAATGTAATGTGCACCTACTGTCTCCCCAAGTGATATAATATCTTGGATATTTCTCAGCCCTGGTGTCTGTGCACCCCACTGAAGCCTAGTCTACACTAGGGCGCATGAGTGGGCAGGGATCGATCTAAGTTATTCAACTTCAGCTATGTGAATAACATAGTTGAAGTCAACGTACTTAGATCTACTTAAGCGGTGTCTTCACTGCTTTAAGTTGACAGCTGATGCTCTCCCATCGACTCTACCTGTGCCTCTCGCCCTGGTGGAGTACCGGAGTGAACATGAGAGTGCTCGGCAGTCCATTTATCACTTCTAAACTGCTCATCGATCCAACGGGTAATGTAGACCAGCCCTAAGTGTTGACTTTAGCAATGTACTTCAGGAATTGGGTCCTGAAGCATAAGGCACAAATTATGAGGCCCTGAGCAGGAATATTGAGAGGTTCTCAAGCAAGCCCTGTGGCATGCTTCACGCATGCCTAAGTCTTATTCTGAACCCACCTTTTCTATTCATAAATGGCTAGCTTCACTCTTTAGTCGTCACTACTGTAATTTATAAAAATGAAGCAGTAAAATGTCTAAAATACTATAAAATGTTGAAATTCCAAGTTTTTTCGCTGAGTGTAGGTGGAGGGATTTTTGTTAATTAACAGCAAAAACTTTTTTTATAGGCTTTTGCTTTTGTTTTTTGAGGGGAATTTTTTATTCTTTTATGTTTACTCTGGCTTAATATTTGTTTCTTTGAAATATTTTCTATTTTTAAATGCATATTTAGTGTGTATTTTGAAGGGTTTGAAAAACTACAAGCTAGCAGCACTTATGATGCGTGTGAGAGGCACACATGGTAGAATGGGTTTTGCTTTGCCAATTCAAAAGCACCTCAAATGATGATGTGGGGGCGGGGGAAGAGTCACTCCAAATCACCAGTTCCTCATGGGTTACTCCATTTTGGCTACTAGAGTTTTCTCCTTCCACTTTACTTGTCCCTTACTTTAGTGAGCTAAAATAAAGTGTCCTCCAATTGCTACCTATTTGTTCTTAACAGATTACTTTGGCCCCCAAGAGTTTCTGTTGATACAGCTCTACTTACCACACTCTAGATATTGAAACCAGTATAGTTTATTAATATCCTCACTGCATAGTTGCATTGCTCTTTCTTTCCAATCCCTTTTTTAAAAAGTGGGTTTCTTTGATCAGATAACCAATCACACACACATGTAATGTTTAATGCACCGACTTAATATGCATGTGTATTATAAAATGTATAGGCCAGCATTTTCAAATTTGGTGCATAATATTAGGCACCTAAATAAATTTGATTTGAATTTCAGAGCTGAAAGCATCCTGAATATCTGACCACTTTTAATATTTTTATTATTTATATTACAGTGGCATCCAGAAGCCCTGAAGATGTTAGAGGGAATCACACTAGAACCACACTATACACACATGTATGAAAACCAGCTCACTTTACTGAAGAACTTGCAATTTAATTTAGGTGCCTAAGACTATGTCTACGCTAGCACTTTTGTAGGTAAAACTTATGTCGTTCAGGGGTGTGAAAAAATAACCCCCCTGACTGACATAAGTTACACTGACAGAAGCTATATCGCTATATAGGTGGGAAGTGCTCTCCCATGCTCATAGCTCCCGCTGCTCATTGGGTGTGGTTTAATTTTGCTGACTGGAGACCTCTCTCCTGTCGGCATAGAGTAGCTACACGGGAGACCTTACTGTGGCTCTGCTACATCAATGCTGCTGTAAGATCTCTAGTGTAGACATAGCCTTAGGAAGGATTTAAAAATGAGATTTTTCAAAAGCACCTGAGTGATTTGGGACCACAAGTTCCTTTGAAAAACAATGGGACTTGTGCTTCTAAGTCACTTAGATACTTCAGAACAAAACACACAAAAAACAAAACAAAACAAAAAAACCCAAACTAACCAAACAAAAAAACACACCTAAGGTGCCTAACTTTAAACCCAAGTTTGAACATTTTGGCCTTTGTGATGAACTGATTAGTGTATGTTTATCACTGCCCATACCTGGGCAGAATCAGTACTGCTAACTTGTGTCCTAGGCCTTTGACAGCTTGCCACAGATCAGTTGCTTTCTATCTCAAGTGGCAGGTCTGCTTCTGAAGTAGAAATATCTGGGTTCAATTTGTGTCACCAGGAAGTTTTAACTCACTACAGTGTGCAGCATAGTGATGTGAGGTGACCCTGGAGTTTTTATTGCTCCAATGTCAATGACATTTGAACTTCCATGAAACCTACTTGCTCAACCATCGAGCTTTGTCCAACTGCCAGTGTGTTTAATTCACTGTTCATATATACATACCACTGCCCTCTAC
Source organism: Gopherus flavomarginatus (assembly GCF_025201925.1). Lineage (NCBI taxonomy): Eukaryota > Metazoa > Chordata > Testudines > Testudinidae > Gopherus > Gopherus flavomarginatus. The sequence continues at coordinate 184,524,790 of NC_066619.1, forward strand.
TGCATGAGATCAGAACTGTTATGTGTGTCTCAGGCCCTTTGTTGAGCCGCTGACAGAAAAACTTCTTCAGCTCACATGGGAGAGGATTGTGCTTTTGGAGCAGCAGAATCCGAGTTCTATCACTGTTGTTCTGTGAATCTCAGAGTGGCTGTGGTGTGCAGGATAGTGACAATCTGACTAAATTTTTCAAGTAATCTGTAACACAGTGAGGAAGACAGAAAGAAAAAGAGGCATTTTTAGAGTTAAGAGATGAAACTGTAAGTCACTAGCTCATCCTATAGTGCAACATTTTAGAGCATGGTTCTTCAAGTAGTTTGGTAATTTAACCCCAAATACTTATCAAATGATGCATCTTTAGTGATCTTTTGAATGAGCATTGTACAGTTTTCCAATGAAGAATACTAATGGGAATTCATGGAGTGACTTGAACAGAACTTGCAGGTTCCTTCTAGTTGTCCATTTGAAACTGGGCCAAGTGGCCCAAGCCACAAAGTTTGGATCTGAACCCCAAATTTCCCAAACTCTGATGTGTTTGGATTTGAGATTTTGATATGGACCAGCAGAGATAGCATGATACAGTGTGAAATTCAGAAGCCAATGTAAGTTTTCACCATGTTCAGGGGTCTTTTGAATTGAGCTCACTCCTAACTGATCTGAAAAGGAAACTTGTGAGTTTATCTGAGTTCTTGATATTACTTTTTGAAAGATTACAATGTATTATAATTAAAGCATATAGTACTTTTTATGTGTTTGTCTACTAAATGAAAGACATACCAGCTAACAAAGTAAAGAGTAATTAGAGAAGAAGTAAAAAAAATTTTAGCCTTAAAACTGAACACAACAACTGCATGAATGCCACAGGGTAGGGCCAACAAGATAGAACCAAGTGGGGGACTAGATGGCTCATGTGATTGGAAATGTGATATGAAGCCATTTGCCTCTGGGTTATCAATTCAAATGTAGCTCATGACTGTAGTGGCTGAAACTCATGATTATCTAATAGCCTTTAGCAGCTTTGTGGTCCAGATCCTAGAGAACTACTCTCCTAAAAGCCAGACTTTCAAAAGAGGTCAACATATTTGGTGCTTAGAATCTCTGTAAATCTGACCACCTACTTTGGGGCCTAAATGGAAGCTGGGCTCTTTAAAAATCCAAATTATAATTGCTGAGCACTTGCAAATCTGCCTTTGAGATTTCTTGAAAATTTGGCCCCACTTGGCTCCTTTGACAGCTTCAGCAAAGAGACCAAGATCTGAATGGGCACAGAGACTGTATTTCAACCTTAGAGGTGATCTTTCTTCCAGGACAGGGATGGGTTGTGGGCGAAAGGTAGGGGGAAAAAGGAACGTGACCTACCTTTTGTGTGGATAAACTAAAGGTGCTGTGTTTTTTTTTAAATTGCTTTTCCCTATACAAATGGAATAGAAAGCAGAATCAAAGATAGTGCAGGAGCTGATTATAGAGTCCGTATTGTAGTAAACTTAGAAATAAACTCTCATATGTAAAAGGATCTTAAATTTGTGAGAATCTAAAATACCAGCATTAAAATGTTGGCTTTCTCTTGCACAGGTCATCATTACAAACATGTAGTAACTGTGTAACAGATAGGCAGTAGTAACAAGAACACCAGGAGATGAAATGTGAAGTGTAAGTTTGAACAGATGGTAAACAGTTTCTAGAATAAGTCAGAAGGCCATTACATTAATTTAGATGAAAAAGACTAGGAAATGCACTGGGTTTTTCATAGCAAAGTGTGGTTAAATTATTACAAAAAAAAAAAAAAAAAGGGGCAGGAGATGGGTTTGGGAGCGCCTCCAAGGAAAAATGAGAAGTACAGCAAGTTTGAGTAAACTCAAAGGTATGAGGGCAGTACAAGAAATCCTAAAGGACAGTCCATTGCAACTCTAGGTTACTATATTTGGTGAAAACGCCGATCCACTTCTCAGGGTTGAATTCCAGACATGTAAACCTGTGAAAAAAATCCACAGAAATTGGGCTTGTTTTTGGCTTAATTGGCTTGTGAGTTGCTTGCTGGCTAGTTTTTGTCTTGTAGCTTGTTTGGCGTGTAGCTTGTTGCCTTTTTTTTTTTTTGATTGTCTCCCGGCAAGCAGGGGCAAGGGAAGGAGAGAGTCAGGGGTGCACGGCGGGCCCACCACAGTCCCAGACTGCGTGCCGGAGGGATCTAGTCACATAGAGTTTTGGGGCTCTTAGGAACTGTCTTGTTTTGGGCTTGTTTTGAAATGGCATTAGCTTGATTTTTGGCTTATTGTGAAAGTTGGGGTGCTTATTTACCACATGAAAGTTGGCAACTGTGTTGTATTGCTGGTGAACTTGTATAATAAATCATTAATATCCTTCTATCAGGGCAGATAGAATACAAAGAAACATTACGGTTGCATGCATTTATTTTTTGTATATGGAAATATTGCATGTACTTATTAGACCCTAAGGTTCCTGGCAAGTTAACAATGTGTCACTGTTGCAAAGTTAGATCAACTCTTCCTAATAGCCGATCTTGACCAAAAGGCATACTGTAGTGAGTGCACAGCTAGCTAAGAGCTCCTACTGCTTCCTGGTTGTAGAACAAAACCACCATTTGAAGGACAAATTAGCCCCAAACTGATGGATATATGCATTTCCTCACCTGTGCTGCTAGGATCACCTATTGACTTCAATGGAAGTTACTCATATCTCAGTGTTGAGGAGTGGAGCACACAGAATCCAAGCAACCACTAAAGCTATTACCATATGCTTAGCATTTAGCCTGAAGTACCAACCCCTATGAACCAATGGAAAAGATGTAGGTTTATCTTTGCACATACATAGAGCTTACCTCACTTTGCCAGTGCGTAGCACCTTTTGCCCATGAAGACTGGAGCTGGGGGAAGGAGATATCAACCTTCTGAGGCTATATGGTGAGATATGGAGGAGGAAGGAATACAAAGTTATAGATTTTGTGGATTTCTGTAGCTCTAGTGGGTTCAGAAATGCAAATCAGGGTTTTGATTTGGGCTCATCACTGCAGTTTACCTTTAAGAAGTTGTATTGCAGGGACATTTCCTTTAGTAGCTGCAAGTGGTGTGGTCCATTGCTAAGCAGTTTGTCCTGTCAGGGACTGGAGGACAAAAGGCTGACAGGTGATAGTTAAGAGGAAGGATGACAATGTGATAGTGAATGACCCACCTGCCTCAAACTGCCCTGTGCACTTTTAACTATACAAAAGTGGTGCTTCCCCAATGATTCTTTTAAATATCTATTAAATTTGTATTTTCTCTACCAGCCAGATGTTGAGGTTTGTAATGATGAACCGTGCGATAGGTCTGCACATCCTGTATCTAAAGTACTTTGCTAACCAAGCATGACTAGTCTGTTCATCAGTTACTCATCTATCCATATTTTTTTCTTTATTTTGTTGCTTTGGGCTTGCTTTCCACATTCCTGAGCTCAGCCTGGCTGGGAGCAGTCATTTCTCCACCTGCTGGAGCTGTGCAGCTACAGTACTTGCTGTAGCACTAAGAACAAGTATAATGAGAGAAAAAATCAAGAGTTGTTTTGAGACTTAGTGATAATGAACTCCAAGCACTTTTTCCATTTGAAATATTTTTCAGTTTTCATTGAGAGGAGCTTGAATATTAGTTTTGCATCACAGATTAACCTGGACATTCCAAAAGTGCTTTAATAATTTTTTTTTAAATATGGTCAGCTAGTTGAAATAAAATCACTCAGTGGCTCGTGCTGAATTCTAAAAAGGTAAATCAAGACACTCTATAAGGCCTGCTGAACAAGCTCGGTAACAGGTGAACACATGATAATAAATTGGACAAACACCTTGTTCTGTATCATATACTTTTATGAAATTTTACTTATCTGGGCAATAATAAAGACAATTGTCCACATTTTGCCTTTAACTACACCTATATAATATCCTTGACTTGGCTTAATTGGCCTACTTCCTTTACAAGCAATATGGAAATATGGCTTACAATGTCATTTCCCGCATCTTTGGATGTGGCTGTTGACAGGATTATAGCATAGAAACTAGTCAGAAAATAAAGAATTCTGTACAGACTGAGCTCAGTACTTCAGAGACTCTAGCCATGACTGATAATCACAACGTGATGAAGCTGTAGGATATGGAAGTGCTGAATAGGAACAGAACAGAAACAAAACTCATTTCGCTTGTGCCAATTTGCAAAATTCTGCACTGGGCTTAAAGACAAGTGCAGCAGAATCCCAAATAGTTTTGCTTCTTTGCTAATTTGAAAATGAAAGTCAGACTTTTAATTTTAGCTTGTTATCTATTATTACAAGCCACTGTGCCCATGTGTTTGTGAGTTCTATTGGGGTATGTTTACATATTTTTTCTTTGGTTTTATAAGAGAGTGATTCTCATTCCTAGACTTCACTGGAAGTTTTGAGTGCATCAGGAATGCAGGTTTGGGCCCACAGAAACTAAAGACAATTTGAGCATATTAGAAAGGGTTAACAGGTACTTATATGACCGAGTGTAATTGCCTTTCTTATGTCAGAGAAACCCAGCAAATTTCCTTTGAATAACGAATTTCACCCTGTGATAATTCGGTGAGCCACCATCAAAATGTTTGCTATTTATAAATCTTGTTTAACTTGAACTGAAAACATAATTGCATTGTCTGAACATAGACGCAACAAATAGAGACGTGTTTTTCTTGTTACACTTGGACTTTTTGAAAAGAGGAATGCCAAAAATATTGTGGCACTGTATTTGGGCATGGCCAGTAAATTAGTAGATGGTAGATATACCTTTGGAATGTTACAGTAAGTTATGGACCTGGACTTAAGCCAGGGTTTACTTTCTTGATGCAAATCTTAAATAATACAAAAAAGGCCATGTTACAGGCTACCACGAGATACGGTTTCTCATGAATAAAGACAGCTCACAAGTAACCTAGCCACAAGAGGGCAATGGGTCTTTCATACAAGCTGGATAAAATAAAAATGATATTTCAAACAGTTAATACTTTCTGACAATGGGAGATGGTGATTTAAATCAATCTAGTCTGGGAAAAAATCAGAGCAATGTGACCCTAAGATGCACATTTTTGGCTTGCAGCCTCTCGCTCATGAACAGTGATTGTGTGTGTGTTTATTTGCTTAGTGGTTATGTTCTTACAATTTACTTATTAATGGAACAAGTCTCAGTTCCTGCATGTAGTTTTTACTCTGTTGTGTTAGATTTATTATCAAGTTCAGTATGCAATTGGTGCTCAGAGCAGATCTGGATGTATTCAGATCCAGATGGGAGCTACTTATTCTGATTTCCATTGGTTTATCCACCTCCCCCCTTGTGCTCTTCATTCATTGTTCTTCAAGATGTGAATTATGCGTTTGAAAAAGATTGAAAAACACATTCTCTCTACCAGCTGAAGTCTTGCCTCTGATTAGCTAGGAAAAATTCTTGAGGTTTTGAAGAAATGCACAGGCGTTAAACATTTGAGGCTTTCTTCCCATGGAATACTCCATCAGTCTCTACATATTCATTGTGTTAGATACCAGTATGCATAAATGCTTATATTGGCTTTTGGGCTAAATTATACCTTTCACAGAAGGAGATGGTGCATAAACCTTACCATAAAAGTGAGAGTAGCCCTGGAATGGATTGTGCCTCAGAGACCCTGTTGTGTTTCTTCACTTCTCTCCCTCTGTGAGAGGAGGTTAAATAACTGCAGTCCTTGAAGAGGTGCAGCTTATTTCAGCCTTTGCATCTGACCAGGTACTTTGACCAATGAAGAGGAGGTGGCTCTGCCATGCTCCTGCCCCTATCTCAAATGGGCAAGTATTTGGGGAATGAAGGCTGTACCTTAGACTCAAAGCCATCTTCTCAGCAGGTGTTACTTGGCCAGGCAGAGGTGAGAAGTCAGAACCCTTACTTCTCAGTTCCACTGAGTAAGAAAAGGGAGGAGTCTAGCCCTACAAGTGCAGTAGAAGGCCATGTCTATGCTATGGGGACTATACTGGCATAGCTAGATTGCTGTACCTATGTCAGGATAAACCTCATAGACTTTAAGGCTAGAAGGGCCCATCATAATCATCTAGTCTGACCTCTTGCACACTGCAGGCCACAGAACCTCACTCATCCACTCCTGTAACAGACCCTTTACCTCTGGCTGAGTTACTGAAGTCCTCAAATGATGATTCAAAGACTTCAAGTTACAGAGAATCCACCATTTACACTAGTTTAAACCTGCAAGTGACCCATGCCCCATACTGCATAGGAAGGCAAGCCCCCTCCCCATGGGCTCTGGCAATCTGACCCAGGGGGAAATTTCTTCCTGACCCCAAATATGGTGATCAGTTATACCCTGAGCATGTGGGCAAGACCAACCAGCCAGATACCTGGGAAAATATTCTCTGTAGTAACTCACAGCCCTCCTCATCTAGTGTCCCGTCACTAGCCATTGGAGATATTATGACTAGCTGTCATAAATTGGCTACATGCCATTGCAGGAAGCCACTGCATACTATAAACCTATCAAGCTTAGTCTTGAAGCTAGTTAAGTTATTTTTGCCCCCACTACTCCTGTTGGAAGGCTGTTGCAGAACTTTACTCCTCTGATGGTTAGAAACCTTTGTCTAATTTCAAGCTTAAACTTGTTGATAGCCAGTTTTTAGTCATTTGTTCTTGTGTCCACATTGGCATTAACTCCTCTCCTTCCCTGGTATTTATCCCTTTTATGTATTTACAGAGAGCTATCATATCTCCCCATAGCCTTCTTTTGGTAAGGCTAAACAGGCCAAACTCTTTGAGTCTCCTCTCATTAGGAAGGTTTTCCATTCCTCTGATCATCCTAGTAGCTCTTCTCTGCACCTGTTCCAGTTTGAATTCATCTTTCTTAAACATGGGAGACCAGAACTGCACACAGTATTCTAGATGAGGTCTCACCTGTGCCCTGTATAATAGTACTAATACTTCCCTGTCTTTACTGGAAATACCTCACCTGATGCATCCTAGGACTGCATTAACCTTTTGTTCATGGTTGCATCACATTGGCAGCTCATAGTCACCCTGTGTTTAATCAAAACACCAAGTTCTTTCTCCTCCTCTGTCACTTCCAACTGATAAATCCCTAGTTTATAGCAAAACTGCTTGTCGTTAATCCCTAAGTGCATGACCTTGCACTTTGCCCTATTAAATTTCATCCCAATTTTATTACTCCAGTTTTCAAGGTCATCCAGATCTTCGTGAATGATATTTTAGTCTTCCTCCATATTGGCAATACCTACCAACTTTGTGTCATCTGCAAATGTTATTAGTTCACTCCCATTTTGTGCGCCAAGGTCATTTAATAAAAAACTTTAAATAAGATTGGTCTCAAGATCGATCCCTGAAGAACTCCACTAGTAACCTCCCTCCAGCCTGACAATTCACCTTTCAGTATGACTCATTGTATTCTCCCCTTTAACCAGTTTCTTATCCACTTTTCAGTTCTCATATTAATGCCTGTCTTCTCCAATTTAACTAATAATTTCCCATGTGGAACTGTATCAAATGCGTTGCTGAAATCCAGGGAGATCTACTGCATTTCCTTTGTCTAAAAAAGTCTGTTATCTTCTCATAGAAAGATATCAGGTTGGTCCAGCACAAGCTACCTTTTATTAAAGCATGTTGTATTTTATCCCAATTACCACTCACCTCTATGTCCTTAACTACTTTCTCTTTCAAAATTTGTTCCAAGACCTTGCATATAGTTGAGGTCAAATGAACAGGCCTTTAGTTTTCCAGCTCACTTTCCCCCTCTTTCTTAAAAAATAGGAACCATGTTAGCAATTCTCCAGTCATAGGGTGCACCCCCGTGAGTTTACAGATTCACTAAAAATCTTTGCTATTGGGCTTGCAATTTCATGTGCCAATTCCTTTAATATTCTTGGATGGAGATAATTTAAGATCCTCAATTCGGTCCCATTAAACTGTTTGACTTCACCTCAGATTTGGCAATTTCTACTTCCATATCCTCATTCCCATTAGCCACCTTGTCACTACCCCCAAGCTCTTCATGAACCTTACTAAAAACTCAGGCAATGTGTTTGTTTAGGTGTTGGCCATGCCTAGAATATATTTATCTTTAATCTACACCCTATCCTCAGTGCTTAGCAGTCCCACTTCTTCTTTCCTTGTTTTCCTTTTATTTATGTGGCTATAGAACCTTTGACTATTGATTTTAATTTCCTTTGCAAGGTTGAACTCTGCTTGGCTTTTGGAAGTTCTCACTTTATCCCCATACTTTCTGAGCTCCAAGAAGTAACTTTCCTTGCTGATCCATCCCATCTTCAATTCTTTGTAGGCCTCTGCTTTCTCTTACTCACCTGTTTGAGATGCTTACTCATCCAGCTTGGTCTGCAATCCTTCCCTACAATATTTCCCCCCTGCTTGGGATGCAGGCTACAGATAGCTTCTGCAACTTTGACTTAAAGTAATTCCAAGCCTCCTGCACATTGAGATCATTGAGTTCTTCAGTCCAATCCATAATTCCCTTAATTTTTTAAAGTTTGACCTTTTGAAATCCAGGACCCTAGTTGCAGATGTATTTTTGTTTATCCTTCCATTTAGTTTAAACAGAATTAACTCATGATCACTAGAACCAAGGTTGTCCCCAACAGCCAGTTCTTCTATGATGTCCTCACTATTCACCAATAACAAATCTAAAATGACATCACCTCTTGTTGGTTCAGTGACTGTTTGTTTGGTGAAGAAATCTGTCGGCGACCCCATCCGGGGAAATCTAGAACCTATTATTAGTAGCACTTGTCCTCCAATCTATGTCTGGGAAATTAGTCTTCTATAATCACACAATTCCCAGTAGTATTTATTTACTTAAAACATTAATGAGGGGTCTATCCAGATCAGATCCTGAAGGTCTGCAACATACCCCAAACACTATTCCAGGGAGAATCTCTAGTAGCTTTCTTCCACAAAGTGATTTTGGCCCAAACAGACTATCTTGTCCATTCCATCACTTCTAATTTTTTTACAGTCTCCCTCATCATTAATATACAATGCTGCTCCACCACCTTTATCTTTATATCTGTCTTTCCGGAACAGCACATACCCTTCAATACCTGCACGTCTGTCATGACTACCATTACACCATAAAAACAACAAAGAATCTGGTGGCACCTTAAAGACTAACAGATTTATTTGGGCATAAGCTTTTGTGGGTAAAACACCTCACTTCTTCAGATGCTATGTTGACCTAAATTTTAATGGCAGACCAGGCCTCAGTGTCTTTACATATGCAAGTACAATGCAGACATAGATGGAAGCAAGAGCATCATATATAGAGTTTTGGTTATTCTATTGGGCTCTTCTGCATAAGACATATACCCTGTGTATGTTAAGGGTACACATAGCACACTTATAATACCTGACTTGTTTCTGAAGGGTTGGTAAAATGAAAAGATTTTAAAGGCCTTTCCCTATTTGTTGATAACCCTTATGTATTGTTACTCATTCTTTCAGATTCCATTCTGGATGTGCTATTCTTTAGAATGAGAACCCTCTTTAAACCTTGAGACTCTGCCTCTCAACTTACAGATAAGTAGAATAATTTTGGTCTTCATCTTTACTAGATAAATATCTCTTTTTTTAATTTACATTCAATGAAAAATTCTAGTGATTTTCTGATTGTAAGTATTTGCTGTAGAAAGCAACATTTAATATGTTAAATGCCATGATATTTGCATGTGTACATGGTACCTATTTTCTTTTTAAAGGAGAAATGGCCAAAGTAAGTGCAGTGGTTAAAAAGGAGATTGGCACAAAAGTCTGCATTCCAGAACTGAGCAATTAGAAAAAATTGAAAACTGAGTTTTGTTGTTAACTCAGAGTTGCAACAGTCCACATTGAATATCCAAATCACATTATCAATCAGAACCCAAATGCCATTACAACTTGTCATTTATATTTATATATATAATTTTTTTTCAGAAAAATGGGCTTTTGCCAAATGATTTTTTTTTGGCTGAAACACTGTTTTTTCATTTTTTCTTTTTAATCTTGAAATAACATTTGAAAACAAATTACATTTTTGGGAGATTTTTTTTTGTTTTTAAATGGTGTGGAAATTCCCATTTTTCTCAGGTTCTTTTTCCCTTCCAAGATATAATTAGCAAATAAGGATTCTAAAAACATTATTTATATAGACATCATAGACTCAGTGCTGCCCACTCTGTCTACCTTTGGGTTCAGGAGAAGCAGACAGCAAACAAAGTGAGATCCACTCTAAAAGAACCACTTTTCCCTAAGTTTGAGGATTTGATTGGTCAATATGAATTTCCCTTACCATCTGCTACGAGGCCCCATGAAATGTTTCTAGAGATGTGCAAAGCAACTTTAAAAAAAAAAATCAGCACAAACCTTTTCCTCAGGTGTTGGTGAGTTCTGGAAGTGGAAGTACAACAATGCTGCCATGGATACTATTTAATGATATTGCTGACTTGGTGGTAGCTAAGTAGTGTTGGAAATCTTGCAAGAAAACCGAGTCTTGCGTTATTGCCTGTCCAATTTCTGCACCCATGAAATTGGTAGGTTCAGATAAATATCAGATAAGCTCCTGGACTAAATGGAACTTCTGAATCTTTTTGAACTTCATCCATTAGTAATTATTTCCAGATGCAAGTGTTGGTAAGATTTTAGAACCAAATCTCCTTCCAAGCAAAGCATAGGTGTTATAGTGACACCCCACACAGCGAGCCAGCACTAAGTTTACTGTGTCTATTGAACTATAGAGAATGGTTAAATTAGGTGTAAAAATGTGCAGGATGCTCTCAATTACTTTTTTTTAAAGGGCTCCTTGTGTAACCAATGAGGAACTTTAAGTGAGCCTCATTTTGTTCAAAAAACATTTTCAAACTGAAGTCCTTGGGTGGCTGTGCAGGGCTTGGGGAGTGGGGGAAGAAGGAAATTAGCCATTTGAGTGTTAAATTCTTCTTAAAGATTCATCTCAGCCTAATCTGCTTTATGATTGTGCCTTTAAACCAGAGACTTCTAAAAAAAGAACTAGTATAATGGAATTCTCTTAGCGCCCCTTCCCCCGCCCCCGCTCTGTTTAAATACTGGTTATGTAGACACTATAGTCTTGCATCCATACGTGCCCTCGCACATACCACAAGCCCCGTGCTCCATTTTATTGTGATGCAGTGATGTAAAATCTGCAGTCTGGCCTGTCAGAACATGATAGCTCTCTAAATATTGTTCTCCTTGTTGCCATAACACCGTGAAAAATAATATGGGATACTGCATATAAATATAGCTGAGGGCTTGGGGAATGGGAGCATTTCTAAATGGCTTGAAGCTATGTCACAGCACTTATAAATGTGAACATAATTGCTGAATGCTAACCGGATTTCTGCCTGCTCTGGTGCTCAGCCTTTCTAGACCATACTTATGCTGCAGGATTATCCTTTAACATAGTGCAGTTATCTGTTCTGTTTGTTTTCTTATTTCATTATTCACATAAGCCAAGGGAAATGAAAAGCATTTTAATTCCAGCAAAACCAACCAACCAAATAAAAGCCTGTGAATGATTAGGGATTTTATGTAGCAACCCCTCAGCTTGCAACTAGAAAAATATTAAGGGTGAAAAGAAGACTCAGAAGGTCTGTTTTACAAAGCTGTCCAAAATTAAGGTATGAAATGGGAAAAGAATAGACATCACATTAGATTGCTGTATAAGCCACACCACACAGTTTATGGGAACCAAAACATGTCCTTTGGTTACTGTATAATGAAATGCTGGTAGCAAATATCAGGTGGCACCCTCAAGCTTTATATTTCCCCCCATTTAAACATATTTTAAAATAAAATATAGTTTAAAAGATATTTTTAAAATAATTAAATCTCATGCCTATTAGACACAAGCCACATTTCCAAAAGACCTGATTTCGTACATTTGTAAAACCTACAGAGAGTTGAGGGTACTCAGCATCTCTTAAAAAAAAAGAGACTATTTTTAGTTTGATGCTTAAATATGGATTTAAGAGCTTCATTTTAAATACCCAAGTTTGAAAATGGTGGTTCTAATTATCTGAACCAAAATGGTCTCCTTTGATCATTTGGCTCAGACAACTCTGAGAAACATCTTGAACAGTGTTTCTCAAACTGGGGTCACAGCTTGTGTAGGGAAATCCCCTGGCGAGCCAGACTGGTTTGTTTACCTGCCCTGTCCACAGGTCCAGCTGATCGCTGCTCCCACTGGCCGTGGTTCACCGCTGCAGGCCAATGGGCGCTGCTGGAAGTGGTGGCCAGTAAGTCTCTTGACCCGCGCCGCTTCCAGCAGCTCCCATTGGCCTGGAGCAGTGAACCGTGGCCAGTGGGAGCCACGATCGGCTGGATCTGCCGACGTGGCAGGTAAACAAACCGGCCCGGCCTGCCAGGGGCTTTCCTTACACAAGCGGCGACCCCAGTTTGAGAAACCCTGATCTTGAAGAAATCTTACAAAAATAAAAATAAAACTAAAAATAAAAATGCAGACACTTTCAAACTGCAAATCAAACCCACATGCTCTCTTTGTATGAGCCAGATATTGAAATATTCATTAATGGTGACAAAGAGTCCTGTGGCACCTTATAGACTAACAGACGTATTGAAGCATAAACTTTCGTGGGTGAATACCCACTTCGTCGGATGTATTCACCCATGAAAGCTCATGCTCCAATACGTCTGTTAGTCTATAAGATGCCACAGGACTCTTTGCTGCTTTTACAGATCCAGACTAACATGGCTACCCCTCTGATACTTGACATCATTAATGGTGATGGGCTTTGGTTCTTCATCAAAATATGAATCATTAGTGGTTCCACTACAAAGATTAAAAGTAAACTCATGTGCTTTTTGTTTCCAAGGGCACCAAACGGTTTGTTTACATTTTCCTGACAGCGCAGTAAGCCATTATTGGCTCAAAACTACGAGCCATATCATGCTCAGGCAAAACTCCCATTGATTGATTCTCTGGGTTAGAACTGCAGGCTTAATTTTTGCACAAAATCTAAAAAAACTGGTATCTCTTGGAAAATATTGGAGAAATGTCATGTTCTGAGAGAACTCACTGGATGTATATTAGTTGGATTTCTCTTCACACTCATACTTAAATAAAGAACATCTGGCTGAAAATAGGATCTCTGCTTCCTCACCTGAAGTCATAATCTTCTGTTAGTCCTTTCCCCAGCAATCAATAGTGATGTTCTAAACCAAGGATTATGACTTCAGATGAGGAATAAGAAACAGGAAAAGCAATAGGCTTTGAAGGGTCCCGTGCAAAGATGTGTGGAGCAATAGGCACCACAAGCCACATCGGGGAAAGATTAGCAGCTGATGCGTGCTTCCCAGGAGGAGGACTACAAGAAGGATTTTAATTATTTAGATTGCTGTGGTGCACCAAATGTGGCAGGCACTTTTTAAAAACAAAACAAAAAGTCAGTCTCTGCCTCAAAGAATGTACAAATAGATGATTGTGGAAGAAAGTGTTTGTGCCAGGGAAAACCCAAAGCAATCCAAAATGCGCATGCACTGTAAAAGTGGGCTAGAGAATCAAATACCATCTGGGTTAAACTTCTTTTGTTGTTGGCTTTGTGTTATTGTAAGTCACTTGGATACCACACTGATGAGTGATGTGATTAGATTAGATAGACCTCTTAGAAATAATTGCAAGAGGAATTTAGCATCTAGAGGAGGAAAGAGTGTTTGTTGTTACCAAGGGAATGATTTCATCATATAGGAGGAAAGCAGAGATGGTTTTGGCAATCACCATTGTAAGTTTGACCCATATCTACTGTCCTGCCCAGAGATCTGCTTTCCTCCACTATGACTCCCACTTGGACCTCAGTGAGGCTTCCCATGTTCCCTTTCCAGAGCAACTAGATATGTAATAATGTACATGTAAGCAGTTCCAGTATTCCATCCAGTAGAGGGCAGTGGTATGTTCACTCTAGCAAAATAAATACATTTTATATAGTACTGATGACATCAAAGACTGGCAACTACTATGACGTACTTGCTCTAGGAAACAAAGAAAGCAAACATTTCCCTTCGACTTTAAAGAGGTACTTACATGTAACCCCTCCTCAAGACTGCGCTGCTCTGCTGTATTCTCTTATTCTGTATGTCCCATATCCTCTCATCATCCTGTTTATCTTTTATTTAAAAATTAACTAAAAAGTGTGAAACGAAATGATAAAGTTGAATTTTTTTTAATTATTAAAAATCGAACAGGCTAGAACTGAAGATTGCTAATAGAAAGCTGTAAATTAACAAACCATTCAGAATCTGTATTTGTACTGAGACATTTGATGACCTACAGTCTGAAAAATAGTTTAAAAATATGTATTTGCATATATTTTCAAAATAACTCCCCTCTGAACTCAGACTCATGAGTCTGTTTCTGCTTTCAGTTACACTGGTGCATAAATCAGGAACAACTCTCTTAACACTCGTGGAATTACACCAGTGAGATGATGGTGAAAATGAAATCAGAACCAGGTCCCAAATTTCATATGCTTATTTACACTTGGATAGGAACAGGATTGCCATTTCCAGTAGACCCCATTTTTTCTAGAGCTGTGCAATTGACTAATTTTTTTTCTGTTCTCTCATGGTACCAAAAAAGTAAAATTTAAAATAAAATAAAAAAGGTTCAGATTAACCCAAAACAATTTTTATTTTTATTTTTATTTATCTTTATTTTGGTGAAATGAAAATTAAAAAAATAGTTTTGGATCAAATGAGACACTTTGTTTTTGATTTTTTAAAAATTATTCATTTTTATAAATGTGAAGTAAATTTCAAAAAGAACAGTTGTGTTGAGCTGAGAAATCAAAATATTTCATTTAGAAAATATTGAAATGAAACTTTTTTTTTGCTTAAAACTATTTAGAGAAATCAATATGAATTTACAAATTGTCAACCTGAATCTGCTTTTTGGTCAGGCAAAAGAGAGAAAAGGTTTGGGGATTTTTTTGTAGCCTAACTTTAATATCAACTCCATTCCAGAATGAGCTCTCAGCAGCTTTGATTGTAAATAACATCTCATTGGTGTTGATCAATCAATAGGACGTAGAGAGGAAAATAAATGAAATATAATGACTTATGTCTCCTCTGGGCCTCATGTTCTTCTGCAGTCCCACTGCTGCCATAAATGAAATCTGGCTTTTGAAGGAAGCAGCATTATCCTTCTACTCCCAGCCTCTCCCGCCACAGCTTGCAGACAGAACAGCTGCAAATAATATTAATCCTATCTACTGACTAACACTCTAGTGCTAAAAAAATACAACTTGATTTTACATAGTGTCTTTCATGTGAACTGTATTTGCAAATGCTTTGTAAGAGTCAAATAATCTTAAAAAAACTTTTCATGGTATGAATTCCATAAAACAGTGGGGTAAAAATAAGATATCATACATCTCCTAAGTGGAAGCAAGGAAGAAAAAAGATGTTTAGAGATGAGAATAGAAAATAAATGGAGAATCACTAAGATGCAGGAAAGGGTAACATAGCTAGTAGGAATTGTAGAGAAGACAATTTTTGTCACCACAGTTGAGAGGCTGTGTCAATTGGGCTGATGCCAAAAGAATAGAGCAAGTGAGAAAGAGACAAAATCTATGAAATAGATTTGATGCAAATATATGCAGTTGTTTTTGAAATGAAGAAGGCAATTTTGACCTGAATCGTGAAGCGAGTAAGTGAGCCAGGGGAATTGCTGAAGGATGAGGTGGTTATATGGTTGTGGTTTTGTGTCCATCACATGCAAGAGTATAGAGATCTGGGATTTGGAATGCCTTATAGGAGGGTGTTGAAATAATAAAGACAGTAGGAACTGAAGGCATGGATGAACATATCAGCACAGGTGAAATCAAGGCAGTGGAAAATGCAGATAAAATGGAAGATGGTGACCGAATGTTATGCAAATATAAGCATGCACACAAGAACAATGCTTTAAAAAGACATTTTATTGCCCCAGCGGCTTTGCAACCTGGATGGTTGTCCTGCCAGCCCTCCCCTAGTTACGCCCTGTACAAGCATGTAAGGAGAAAGGTTTAATTCCTGTATTTTAGTGAAATTCCACTTTGATAGTTAGATTCTGCTTTCCTAAATGCCCCCTTAAGTTTCAATTAGAAAAATTGTATTCTTTACTTATGTAGTCTTATGTAGTGTTGCTGTGCACTGTTAAACATTTCACCCTACAGATGGCTGCATATATTGATTTGGCCCTGAACCTACAGTGGACCCTGTGTGGATAGTCAGAAGCTGAGAATCCTGCTGACTTAAGTGGACTCCACCATGGGAGGCAAGTTTGTAGAAATTTTGGTGGTGCCCAGAACCCCCCCCCGCAACTCTGCCTCCACCTGCCTGAGGCTCTGGGTGGGGTTTCAGGGGGGAGGTCTGGGGTGCAGGTCCTGGGCTGGGTATTGGGGTGCAGGAGGGGTGCAGGCTTTGGGAAACAGTTTGGGTGCTGGGTGCAAGCTCTGGGCCAGGGCAGGGGGTGGATGTGCAGAAGGGGGTGAGGGCTGCAGGCTTTGGGATGGAGTTTGGGGGCAGGCTCTGGGCTGGTGGTGGGGGTGTAGGAAGGGGTGAGAGGTGCTGGCTCTGGGAGGGAGTTTGGGTGCAGGCTCGGCTGGGGGTGGGGGTGTAGGAAGGGGGAGGTGGTGCACGCTGGGGCAGAGGATCAGGCTGCAGGGGAATGAGGGTTGGGGCTGAGGATGAAGGGTTCATGATGCGGGATGGCTCAGAGCTGGGGCAGAGGCTCTGGGTGCGGGGGGATGAGGGCTCTGGCTGAGGCTGAGGATTAGGGTGCAGGGGGATGAGGGTTCTGGCTGGGGATGAGGATAAGGGTGCGGGGGGATGAGGGTTGGGGCTGAGGATGAGGGTTTGGGGCGTTGGAGAGGCTCAGGGCTAGGGCAGCATAAGGGCAGCCTGCCTTGTCATTAGTGGATGGCAGGCGCTAGGACGCTGGGGCAGCAGACAGCAGTTTTTCCAGGAGCCGATCTCTGGCAGTGCAAGGAGCAGGCAGAGACGCTGTGGAGGGGGGGCACAGGGGGAAGGGTGGAAGGTGGAGGCCGGGACCCGCTCCAGGCAGGGATGCGGCGGGGCGGGGCGGTGGGGGGAGACCAGGGGGCCAGGGCCGGGGCTTGGCCGGGGCCTAATCCAGGCAGGGCCAGGGAAGAGACCCAGCTCCAAATATTGCTGGAGCAGGGCACCTGGCCTTGAATATTCCTGGAGCCCGGGCACCTCGAGCCCATATAACCCGCTGCCTATGGACTTCACATGAGGGGAGCTAGTTGTAGGATTAGGGCCTTGTATGAGAATCACTTTGGAACTGTTTAGGATGGAAGGTGCTACATACACCAAAGATCATTACAAGCACCCCTGAAACTACTGAAAGTAATCTTTTGTTGAAAACTGTGGATTATAGCTTTTTTATGACACCAGAGTGATGGATGATGGCGTTCACCTCACCTTTAGTTCCCTGGACAACACAGCCTCCCTGGAAATAGGTTATTTAGAAACTATATCCTGTAATATGATTCATGTATTGCTTCATACAACTGAAAATGGATCACAGACTTGCTCTTGGAATGATGAGGGGATTTTATCCTTTTCTTCTCTAGATGTGCAATAAGTAGGAGATTCCATCAAGCAGTATAATAATAATATAATTCTTCTACAGTCAGCAAGGACTTTTAACCTTGTTTTATTTCCCTTCTCTGGGGGAAAAAACCTTTTTTAAGATACTTGAATCCTTGAGTCTGGTAACACACAGTTCAGTTGGGTTCTGTGATCATTGTTCTGAACAGACTGTTGAGCATCCATTTCAGAACCTCTAGTGAAAGAGACACATTTATGGGCTTCATGAATAACACTGTTGCCAAGGTAGGAGTTTACAGTGTGAGATGCTATGTTAATATTGGAATGAAGTAATAGATTTACAGGATCCAATATAAGATATATCATTTAATACCGTAACACTATTTTACCCATAGATACAAATTGTTCCTGATTTTATTTTTAGGAGGAGGAAGGGTAATGAGATGGGGTAGGGGTGAGGATAGGAGAAATCTTTGTTCCTAGAATTGGAACAACTGAAGAGAACACTTCCCTCACAGAATCCTTCTAGGTTTTACACTGAATCAAGCGAATGCATAGGAATTTAGAGGTTAAATTGTATGTTGGTATAAACTGATACAACACCAGCGGAGGTGCATCAGTTTACACGCACCAGAGAATTTGGCCCCTGGAGTCTGGTGAGCACTGTCTGAGGCTACCCAGGAATTGTGTTGTTATTCAGGAATTGCAGAACACATTAATAAAGTACTTTACTGTCAAACCCCGATCATTTGATTTAGGAGCTCCAAGTAACTTGGAACACAGCCGGAAGTAATAAGTAATTTGTACTGATTTATACAAATCCCAGAGCTTCCTGGATGACACCAAACAGGGACTGGAACACATGAACTGGAGCAGCTGTAGTGCTGCAGGTGGCGGCGTTCCACTACATAGGTGGGTAAGCAAGGAGTTCCACCACTACTTCCCTATCATTTTTTCTCAGCCTGGAATTCATGTGACATCTCTTCCCTGTTACAAAATACTCAGCAGAGAGGTGTCAGGTATGTGCATCCAACTCAGAAAATGGTGGTAGGGAAGGAGCTTCTTGAATCACCATGCAGCTCTGGTTTGAGGGGCAGGACTTTTTATACCAACTTCTGCCCTCTCTTGGGAGAGGAAGCTTCTTGGTCTTGATCACAAGCCTAACTAGGAGGAAGGAGCTTCTTTGCTTAACAGTTGTCCTTATTGGAGGAAGAGGGACCTTGTCAATCCATCATGGTCTTAACTGTAGTTAGAGAGGGATGGAGGGGAGAAAGAATTGAAAAGGAAGGTAAAAAGTACAGAATGGACAGACGAAAAGAGAGCTGTTCATGACTTCTAGTTCTCACTGTGAGGGTTAAGGGTTGAGATGCAAGGAAACTGAATAGTAGTTGAAGAGAGACTATAATTCAAATGGTATTTATGCACTGAGGATAAGAGCTTGTGATGATATGGAGATTTACAGTCATAAGTCAGTATGGAAAAGAGGAAACATTTGTAGCATTTCCTATTCTGAAAGCTTTAATTTTAAGTACAAAGGTTGGCTTAATTTTATGCATGCAAAACACAAGTTCCTATTCAAGGGCTATTTGACTGGTAAAATCAGATGCTGATGAACAGGCTATGCTGGTTGGTGTGAGGAGGCACTTCAGCCTGCTCTATAGAGGGAAAACAGAGAAGCAGATCATTCAGCAGTGGAGACAGTGAGGACCCACCGAGCTCATAAAGAACAGCAGGGAGGAGTGGCCTAATCGGATTTGAGTTAGGAGCAGAGTGGTGGAAGCTCAACAAGACATGTTTTAGAAAGCGTTTGACTACCGAGTAGCACTTTTTGCCTTGTGATTTATAATGCAAATCACAGTCTCTCAGCTCTTGAAAGCATGCAATTATTTTGGTTTGCTTCCTGTTGTGCTCTGCAGCCTTTGTCATAAGAATGAAGCAACGGAATTTCAGTAGCTAATATGTTCTGTGAATGGTAGCATTGTGCTGTAGAACTCTGACCTTTTCAATATTTTTTCATTTGAACACTGGTTGCCTCTTCATAGCCTCAACAGCTTGTGAGCAGGGCAAGGCTGTAAGAAAATGCAAATACAGAAGAGAGAAACTAGTATGATTCATTGTCCTGAGCTGCAAAATATGATTATCATTCTGATGTTTCTCTCTAGTGATGAGTAAGATGAGAGTTGGATAGAACAAATCAAGAGCAAGCAGCTCTATGCACATGGGTGTTGGAGGCTTTTTAAAGTCCCCTTTCAATAATCCTTGGCTCAAACTGGTACATACAATAAAGGAAAAAGGCTTTCTGTCTGTAGTTGTAACCCAACACACATAAGGAAAAGTTCTTTCTGCATCTCTGATACTGAGAATTAGTTTCATACTGCAAGTATTAAAACATTCTTGGAATTTCTAAACATTATAGATGACAATTTTCTAACTCAAAAAGAATTGCAGCCAACATGGGGGAATTCTTTGTTAGGCTTCGTCTTAACAGATAAAGAGGAACTGATCACAGACCTAAAAAATATTGGTAGATCATGTAGAAATGATCATGACTTGACCACATTTATAATGTGCAAGCAGAGTAAACTCCAGATGAGTAATGTGTATGTGTGGTGCTTTAATAGGGCCACAAAGCTGAAAACAATTATGAGCCAAATCGGCTGGGAGGAAGAAAGTAATCAGAAAGATGTGAATGATAATTGGGAATCAT
The DNA here is from genome assembly GCF_025201925.1 of Gopherus flavomarginatus. Taxonomy (NCBI): domain Eukaryota; kingdom Metazoa; phylum Chordata; order Testudines; family Testudinidae; genus Gopherus; species Gopherus flavomarginatus. Next base: position 184,545,111 of record NC_066619.1, read on the forward strand.
TTTAAGCACACCTTACTAGATGCCCCAAAAGCCACAATCCCACCATTGAGGAGGGGAATGGTGAATAATGAAGAGGACAGGTTACCAATTCTGAGCAATCTGGATTGCTTGGTAAATTGAGTGTAAGGAAACAATATACATTTTAACACCTCTAAATGTAAATGTATCATCTAAGAACAAAAAAAATAGAGCATACTTACAGGATGCGGGACTCTCTCCTGGGAAGCAGTGACTCTGAACAAGATTGGAGGTGAGGATGGATAATCAGCTGAACATGAGTTCCAAGTGTGTTAGTGTGGCCCAAACAGCTAATGCAATCCTTGGAGGCATAAACACCAGGGGAATCTTAAGTAGAAGTAGAGAGGTTATTTTTATCTCTATATTTGGCACTGATGTGACCACTGCAGGACTACCTTGTCCAGTTTTGGTACCCAAAATTCGAGAAAGATGTTGATAAATTGGAAAGGGTTCAGAGAAGAGCCACGAGAATGATTAAAAGATTAAAAAAAAAAGCCTTATAGCAGTCATGCCCAAACTTTTCCTATTCTCCCACCCACACACTGCACAGTTGGCTCAGCAGAGAAGCTTGGGTTGAAGATGGAGCTGGGGGCAGACCTGGGGATCGGGGAGGAACTGGGGCTAGAGGCAGAGCTGGCCTGGGGGAAGAGAGGGAATGATGGTAGAGTTGGGCTGGGGGCTGAGCAGGGATGGTATGAAGCAGTGGCTGAGGCAGGAACTGGACTGGCAGCATAGCAGAGCTATGGTTGGGAATGGAGCTGGGGTGGGGGTGGATCAGGGCTGGGGGCACTCCCCCCAACTTCTGTGGGGGCTGGCCTGGGCCCTACCATGCATCCTGCCAATGTTAGTGGGGCACACCCCACAGTTTGGGGACCATTGCCTTATAGTGCTAGACTCAAAGAGCTCAATCTATTTAGCTTAACAAAGAGAAGGCTGTGATGTGACTTGATTAGTGTTTTAAAATATCTACACAATGAACAAATACTTAACAATGGGCTCTTCAGTCTAGCAACGAAAGGTGTAACATGATCCAATGGCTGGAAATCGAAGTCAGACCAATTCAGACTGGAAAGAAGGCATACATTTTTTATGGTAAGACCAACTAACCATAGGAAAAAAATTAAGTGTTGTGGTGGATTCTCAATCACTGATAATTTTTAAATACAGACTGGATGTTTTTCTAGAAGATATACTCTAGGAATTACTTTGGAGATGTTCTATGGCCTGTTTTATATGTAGGTCTGAATAGAGATATTCCCTTCTGGCCTTGGAATACATGCATCTAGGAGAGATCATGCATGCCTGTTCTCCCTGAGCCCACAGCTTTTCTGTCCATACCCCACTTCTGTTTATTTTTCTTCCTCTTACCAGGGAACCATATGCTTTCTTCCTACTAAGCTTATCAGCATGTCTCTTCCTCCCCCATCCGCGTTAACTAATTAGAATGTATTGCCTGATTGCTGCTGCATGTCCCCTGCAATTTATGGCCATATGGAGCAGGACAGGTTAATCCCTGCATACCAGATGTGCTACACAGCCTATACATTTAGTACAATTGGATATTTGACCTGCCTACAAACCAATGGGCACTGCCAACGTCTGGGATGTCAGTACTACTGGAAGTAATGGGGTGCATCTGCTAATGACATTGCAACGTTTCCACAGTCATATTAAAATAGCATCCTTTGCAACATCTTATGATGCAATACAGTTAAACCCGATAGAATTGTCAAATTGAAAAAAGCTATAATAAACATTTCTTTAGTCTGTCCTTTAATGGCTAACTGAAAAGCAGTGCATTCTATTGTTGGGGTGTATAGTTACAAAATACTCTGGCTTCCACTGATTACAATTTGTGACTGAGACAAACTAAATAACCCGATTATTCTGACCATTGTATTTGCCTGGAAATATAAAGAGATAGAAACAGAGAGGATATTAGCTAGAATGGATGGCTAGCAGCCATTTAGAACAGTGAATGTGAATAAAAGGATCATACAGGCCAATACATACGTAATTTTAATAACCAATACAAAGATTTTAAAAAGGAATAATATAGAGACACATAAAGGCCTACAAGGATGTGAACTTTGGCATTTTGGATAAACTATGTCATACATGTAATGTTAACAAGGGCTCCTAAAAAGAAAGTAATTAATTTATGGCATTGGTTATACATTGAACTAGTTAGAAAATGTATTTTGTGTGAGGAATATTGAAATAAATTAGACATTTCTTCTAAAAATTTCACTGCTTTTTTTTCCCTTCCATTTTTCCAGTGGGAAAGCTGAAAAATTTGGGTCTTTGACTAATCAGAAAATGTAGGAGGGGGGAAAAAATCACAATTTTCCTCAAGGATTTTCACTTTAAAGAAATTTTGTCATGCAAAATGTCACCCTGATGTAGTCATGTAATGATTCCTGATATTCCAGAATTTCAGAAAGATACTTTTAGGAGTGATAATACAAAGGTAGCAGTGAAGTGCCTGAGTATTGGCTGGGATTACTTCCAAACCACATCCATGAGAGGATGATCATGAGACTAAAGCTCAACACAGAGGGCCTGATTCTCATTGCATTCCACCTTAAGCATTTGTCTTCTGCCATATCCATTTACATCTGTGCAGAATGGCTATGAGATACTGCTAAATCAGAAGGTACGTGGTACAGGTGTATAAAGTGCGGGATAGTAGACAATCAGACTTGAGTCAAAAGACCTGGGTTCTATCCCTGACACTCTCAGGATTTCTCTGTGACCTCAGGCAAGTTACTTCACCTCTCTGTTTCAATTTCCTTCTCTGTAGAGTGGGGATAATAATGTGCGCCTTATTGTGAAATGTAACCAATCAGTGTTTGTAAAAGTGCTTTGATATGTGCAGATGGATGGAGCCATATGCATGCAAAATATTAATATTCTTATTTGATTAACCTCTCTAATCACTTACATTTGCAAGATGAAAATAGTACCTATCCGAATTATAATCTTGCAATTCTTGAAATGCTGAAAGCTACAGATAGGACAGAATGAAATTATCTGTGACCCCTAATTGCCTTCCTTCCCAACAAAACCTCCCCCAAATGCACAGGTAAGTGGGGAATTGAAGAAATGTAGGTCATAGCCTTTGTAGTCAAATGTTTTCTTTTAAAGAAATTATTGAAGCAGGGGAGGTATATGCTAATGCTGATCTTTATCAAGTCAGATCCAGTTATACTGTAATGTTCACTGTCTCTTTGCTCTGCCCCTTGAACCGTCTTATCTTTTGCTCTTTTAGGCCTATATTCCAGCCATGTACACACAAATGTGTCTAAAGAACATGAAGCTGTTCATTATTTTGTTTTCCCCTTGTCGTTCAGTGTGTGGCCCCATGCCTTATTTACTGCACAGTCTTGAAACCCTGCTTTGAATACAAAATTATTAATTTCCTCATTGTTTTTTTTCATGGCACTCATCACTAGAGCTGGTCAAAGCCCAGAATTACTATTCTGGGAGAAATTCCCAGATGAAGAACCCCCTTCATTCTGAACTGGAATGAAAAATCAAAATTTCCCATGGAACAAATTCAGAAATTGTATTTTGGACAATTTGAAACATTTTCTTCTGATTTTATTAGAACACTTCATTTGACTTTAGCAACTTTTATGTTGTAATGTTAGATTATATTATAAATTAAAGTGAATGTTTCAATTTTTGTTTTAGTCACGTCCTATTAAGTTTGTATGACATGATGTTAAATTGAAAAATTTTGACTATTATATATTATACTTGGTACTTGATAATTAATAATTTTCTATTGTAATTGATATCATACACAAAATATAAAAATAAGTGACAAATAATAATATAAAGCCAGCCAGCCCAGGGATATGTGGGATCCTGGGGATCCCAGGAGCTTGGCTGGCTGGCAGAAATGGATGGAGGTAGCTAGCCTGCCTGATTTCTATTGAAAGTTTTCAGGGAATTGACACATTCCTGTGGAACTTCTCTATTCTGTAGAATCAGCATTTTCAGACTGAAAACTGTTCCACTGAATTTTTTTCAACTAGCTCAACTCATCACTATAGTATCTGAGTGTTTCACAAACATCAATGATTTTATTTCCATAGCATCCTGTCAGGTGGAGCAGCATTATTATCCCGGTTTTACAGTTGGGAGAACGGAGGTATGGAGAGATTAAGGTAAAAATCACTGAAAATTATGGGTGATCAATTTGACAGTGTTTTTCAGAGGATTTAGAGACTTACAGACAGCCCCACAACCTGAATCAAATACTCACCAGCAACTATACACCACACAATGGAAACACTGACCTAGGAACCAATCCCTGCAACAAACCCTGTTGCTAACTCTGTCTGCATATATATTCAAGAGACACCATCAAAGGACCCAGCCACATCAGCTACTCCATCAGAGGCTCGTTCATCTGCACATCTACCAATGTGATATATGCCATCATGTGCCAGCAGTGCCCCTTTGCCATGTACATTGGCCAAACAGGACAGTATCTATGCAAAAGAACAAATGGACACAAATTAGACATCCAGAACTGTAACATTCAAAAACCAGTAGGAGAGCGCTTCAATCTCCCTGGACACTCAGTAATAGACTTAGAAGTCTCCATTCTTCACGAAAAAACTTCAAAAACAGACTTCAGTGAGAAACTGCAGAACTGGAATTAATTTGCAAACTGACTCCATCAAATTAGGCCTGAATAAAGACTGGGAGTGGCTGGGTCACCTACAAAAAAATATTTCCCCTCTGTTGATACTCATACCTTCTTGTCAACTGTTGGGAATGGGCCACATCCACCCTGACTGAATTGGCCTCGTTAGCACTGACCCCCCACTTGGTAAGGCAACTCCCATCTTTTCATGTGCTGTATATTTATACCTGCTCACTGTATTTTCCACTCCATGCATCCGATGAAGTGGGTTATAGCCCATGAAAGCTTATGGTGATATACATTTATTAGTCTCTAAGGGGCAACAAGGACTTCTTGTTGTTTTTACTTATAGAGACTAACATGGCTACCTCTGAAATCTGTCAGAGTATTTAGTGTTAGTGGGGTATCTGGCCTCCTTCTCTTTAGTGGGATAGGATTGTGCACACATTCAGAAAATACTTGTGCTGCCTTCAGTGTCAGTGAAATACAATTTTATATAAGACAAGTGTTTTCTTAAATAATTGAAATGATTGTCCACTGTCCCTGTTCCTGCTGCTTTGCATTGCACAGCATAAAGCATATGGAGTGCAGCCATAAAGGGCTAAGTGAGGATTCTTCCTGACACAGGGGAGTCCTTAGATGGTATAGAGCTGGTGTAGCCACCAGCTTTGTCCTCCATGTACAGGACACATTAGACTGGGGAGGAGGAAGAGGCAGAGTGGAATATATAGTGCTCTGCCTGATACTCAGCCAATGCAGAAAGCAGCCTTAAGGCTGCTCTATGTTATATCAGGGGCTTTTGGGCAGAGTAGAAAAATAGCTTAGAGGCACTGTGTTCCCCCTCTCCTCAGTCAACTGTCCTCACCTGCAAATTGTAAAATCTGTCTATTTGAGGACTGAGCCTCTCAGGAAAATTTGCTTTAATATGCAATTCCAAAGCTAATTCTTTATCTTGAAATATGTTGTTTCTTTTTTCTAAACAGAAGCACGCAAGGGGAATTTTTCGGTCTCCAGTTTCGCACAGGGCTTAGTGGCTTTCGTTGGCAAAATTCCCCATGTATTTTGCTTTTTAGTAAAGGTAACTTCATCTTTTCTTTGTGCTTAGTGTAGGAGTCTTCAGAAATCTACATTCCTTAAACTTCCAGTACACCTTGTTCAACTTTAACTGGTTGAAGAGATCCCAACTCTAATAATAACAGTGAATGTAATGCATTGTTCTCAGTGGATTTGGGTCCACCTCCACCAGGTCTGAATTTTATCTGGTTGAGTTTACTTCTGTGTAAAATTGGAATAAGTGAGACTGGAATCTAGCCTCATAACTTAAGTAGCACAAAAGAGGGTACTCCACCTGGTAAGCTATGTATTTTCAATTCATTATTTTAGAAATGCAGATTTAATAGATATTTTTACTAGATGGAGGAAAGGCTTAAGTGACTGTTTGAAAGGTGAACTTCAGTAGGATTTGCATGTTTCATGATATATCTTGTGCTACTCAGGTGCAGAGTCATAAATTAAATACTTTACAAGTGGTGTTTGCCCAAACTGGAGCAGAGGTAGCTATTTTGTATCCTGCCAAACTGTGTTTGATCTTGGAAGGAATAGAATATTTGTTTTATGATAAATAAGGATGCCAAGAAATTCTTTAGAGCACAATCTGTAACCTCTAAGGGTGAGATGGAATAGGATGAAACAGGAAAGTTACTGGAAGATGATGTTGTGAAAAACAAAAAACAACCCCCCCCTTCCCCGCAGTTTTAATTATATTGCTTGTCATGAGTCTAATCCTTTAAATTAATTCTGTTATCTATGATATGAGGTCTGGAATAGCCTTTTCAATATAAAATATGTTGTATTGTACCTAAGTAATTGAAATACAGAGGTCTGAAATCTAAGAGTCGCTGAGATATTAGTTAATGTTTTCCAGTCTGAACTTTCATTTTTAATTTTTATCTGTATTTTTATTGCTCTGAGCATGGTTGTATGCAGAGTAATAGTCCCAGAGAGACACAATGCAGATTATAGGCCTACTCAACATTTTCCTTTTTCCGGTTTCAATGTTAAAATGTATTAAGCATTGTACCACAATCTTAAATGACCATTTATTCATACAGAATAGGATCAGGGAATAGTATTAAGTAATGCTTTTTCTTTTTCAAAGTGATTTAACTTTATTCCTATAATTAACAGCCTTATGTGCCAAAATCTGCTATTTGTGTCTAGAACTATTATAAGATAGACAATGACAGTGCAAGTTCATCATCAGTATGTCACAATACTGAACTGGAGGCACAGCCTCTAAGGTTTATGTCTACATAGGAGGTATGATTGCAGCTCATGTAGGCATACCTGAGCTTGCTCTGATCTAGCTAGACCAAAGCCAGCTTGAGTAACAATAGCAATGTAGCCGGGGCAGTGGCACAGACCAGCTACCCATAGGCCTGGGTGGTGGTGTACTCCATCAATTTCAACTTTCAGTTGGAAGATACTAGGGCCCCAAAATTTGACTAGCTGTTTAGGCTGAAAAGGGGCAGCAATATTTAAGAATCTAAGACTAACTCTAGTGGTTGGTTTAAATTTTTAAGGCTATCTCTGCAACAAGAAAGGCTTGAGACTTGCACTTAAAAATATCTATCTGTGCACTAAGACTAGCTTTGGCACGTAGTGTGTCAGAAATTGGGGGACCTGAAGCTGTTGGCCCCTAAATTTTTCTGTTTACTGAAGTTTTCTCCTCTCCTAAAGTTGCTCACACTGTTCTCTTTGTGCCATTGCAATTAGTTGTTGTGAAGATTATGATGTTGTCACAATGAATTATAGCTTCATGTGAAGACGTTTTTCATGAGGCATGAGCAGCTCTTTAGAGACAGTATGTGTAATGCAGGGACATGCTTAATGGAATGCCTTTACCACTGCTCTTTCCCTTTGGCTTTTTCTGTATTTGTTTTGCTGTAGAGTCAACTGCACAATACTATTTTGAACACTGAGCACGATAGCTTTGTTTTTGGTAAATGGGGGGTTGATGTTTCTATGTTGCTGTCTTGTGATTGGAAAATGCTTAGCATCTCCCATGTTTGGGCCAGTAATGCTCATATGACTTCCTAAGCAGCCTCTTGAGGGTTTTGTAACCCATCCCAATTCATGACCCAGAGGAGGAGCCTGTTATCTAACTCTGCCCCTATTAAGCGTGCCCAAGGGATCTCTCCCTCAGGAGTGTTCTGCCCAGGGAACCTGCAGGTTTAAAAACTGAATATCCACTTGTTCCATGGAAAGAAACATTAAAATGTTATGCAAATACTCCATCTAACCTAGAGAATCAAAGTGAGACACAAATGCCCTTTCTTTATTCCTCATCCTCCTTTTTGTATATTTTGTAAGGCTTTAGGCCCATCAGGCCCTAACAGAATTCAACTCTTCTTCTGTGCTCTTTGGAAAAGCCTTTTGGCACTCTTGGCATGAATTCTGAGCCATAGTGCTAGTCTCCTTTAAAATTAGTAAAGTAAATATAAAATTAACCGGGATAGGAAAAGAAAATAAAATAAACCTCTCTGCTTCCTAAAGCTAGAAGATGAGTGAAAAAGCTCTTCTGTTCCCAGTGGTCTTAAAGGCCCTAATGGAGTCTCCAAGACCACTGTGTTTAATTCACAGCATGCTCTGAGCCAGGTATGGGATATACTTGTGAACAACTTGCCTACCGAAAGTCCAAAGATTATAGGTTAGGCTAGAATCTTGGCAAGCTTTCTAAAAAGGAAAATTTGAGCCACATTTCAAGCTGGCAAGGGCCAACATGCAGTTTTGGGTGGGACCTGTGCAAAACTGTGTTTTCATACTGTTAATTCTAAGCCATCGAATAGTGGTTTCATCTGATTTATATTGAGTTTCCGGTTTCTCTTGACCCTGAAACTGGAAGTAGAGCTCAGAAAATATGAAAACAAATCAAAACTGTTTCACCTGAATGTCTGGGAATTGAAACCAGTTAGAAAATCTTATGGCTTAACTGACTATAGAGTCCCAGAGACTGGGTCTGATTCACTACTGTAGTATTTTACTCTGATGTCAGTGTAACCAGTATAGCACTGACTAAAGTAAAACAATATTTAATGAACCTCTGGCTAATAAATAGTCATTGATGCCCCCTCACAGCAATCAAAATGCACTATTTGTTCCTCTCCAGTTATCCCAAGCCCTGTGTGATTGACTTGAGTGGCTCTGTAATAACTGATGACTACTGTATGTATGTTGAGGTGGTTATTGAGATGTTTTCTCTATAACTACATTGGTTTAAATCAAAAGGTGACCATCTGTCTGACAAAACAGGCAGGAAAGGGAAGAACGGCTATCTGTCTGCAACCACTTGAATTGTTACGAGACAATGCTAAGATTATTAGCTTTGAAGATTTTGCTTCCTCTCCAGCCAACCTTCAAAACTATTTTGAATCAGGACAGGAAAATACTTGTGAATGCAGGAGATCAAAAGACTCCTGGCAGATTTAACAAGGAACATACTATCAAGAGGGCAGGTACTTGGCTGGGGGATCTAGATTGAGGAACAGGGACCCAATGGAGCTGTCTGAAATTAGGTCTGCCTAGGCTGTCATCAGAGGGATGATAAGCATTTAGGTAAGACAGACAGGCATGCATGTAGTGATTCTTGTTTTAAACCCCTTTTTCTTTAAATGCTTTATTCCTATTGTTTAAAATAAACAACTTCCCACAAAAATCAATGGACAGCAAGGTGGAAAGATGCCAATGTCTTGAATAAACACATCAAGGACAGAAAGTGTGGTCCACTTTGAATAACATCTGTTCATCACTCAGCTGCACCTACCTTCTTCAGAAATGGGCTCTGATACGCCATCCTATTTGTGACTGTGGAAATGGACTTCAAACCATGGAGCACCTTATCAATCAGTGACCCAAATGGTATCAGGTGGTTTCGCTGCCATCCACTCCCCATCACTTGGTGAAATCTATTGGATTCCCAACGTAGATTAGTATCAGAGGGGTAGCCGTGTTAGTCTGGATCTGTAAAAGCAGCAAAGAATCCTGTGGCACCTTATAGACTAACAGACGTTTTGGAGCATGAGCTTTCGTGGGTGATTAGGACATTTTAGGATTACTGTTTTTAAGTCAAATGAAAGAAGAAGAAATAAACAATACTTTGGTTTAAGAAAGCTGTCTGATCACTATACTGCACTCTTACAGGCTCCTAAAAGGAAGAACTGCAGGTCCACAAACTCAGTGGGACCTGCTGGGTAAGCACTGTTGATGCACAGGGCATGATAGCCCAAGACCTGGTCTAAGAGTGGAACTGTGGAATTCCATACTGGGTAGAGGCATGAGGCCTGACACCTGAGGGGGTGCACTCAGAGAAGCAAGAAAGGGAACAGAATTGTAATTATCTCTGGAACCATGACAGCCTGATTTTTCTGAAGGCTTTGAATGTCATGGAAACCTCATAGAAAATCAGTATGTAATGTATACTTTAGTAATTAATAGCTTTGCAAAATACAAAAGCATCTAGAATTTTTTCAAAACTTCCAGCCATGTTACCACCTCCTCCTAATATGATGCAGGGACCTGGTGTTTCCACCTGCATTTTCTTATTTTGGAAATAAGAAAAAATACAATTTGAATTTTGACTGTGGGAAAATGCTCTGTTTCTGGCAAATCAAGCATGAAGGATTTCAGCTAGCTTTCTGTGGGTAACTGCAAGCTTTACATGAGAATTTTCTGCCAATTTTCAAGCAGAAGCAGAGGAAACTTCACAAGTGATTCTGCCAGCGCTTATAGGTCATAAATACAGTATCAATAAATAACTAGAGGTAGCAAGTAAAGGTCTTTATGTGCGGAGATCAGTAATTGACAATGAACTTAATTGAAAACTATTATAAAAAATTAAGGCAAGAATGAAAGGTTTTTCATATGATGATTATGGGAACATTATCTAACTGAAATACATGGCAAATCTGGGTGGTAGATTCTCCTCAGTGCACCAATGAAAATGCAAAATATCATTTCCCAGAGAAATCTGGCCTGAAATCAACCTGTTTTATGGCTATTATGGGCTTTGTTATGAGAACATAGCTGGAGAACTCTAGAAAGATTGGATGAGTGATTATGTTCAACCTTTTTAAATAGGAAACACATGAAATGATTTGTATAAAGTAAAAACCAGAACGGGGAATTTAAAAAAAAAATCCTTCCTATGAGTCTTTGTTAATAGTGTGGAATTCACATCAGATAGTGATGTGATCTATTCAGAACAATAGGAAGATAATCTGCCAAAGGACTTCCAAATACACTTGAAAGTTGTGAAAAAGTAATATAGTATAATGCTAGTTATCTGAATTCCCTTTATCCAGAAACTCCAGTTTTCTGAATCTACAGTGGGCCCCCATGTAGCCCATCAGCTCTCAGTAGTGTTTCCATGTATCCACATATTCAGTTATCCAAAATTTTGGATCTAGTGCCCCTTCTACCTTTCTACCTTTGCACAGGCTTCCCCAAACAAAGGGAAGACTTTGGAGGCTTCCAATAAAGTGGAGCATGGACTCTCACTTTAAGGAGCCAGCTCTGTAAAAGTCTAGATCCCTGGTGAGATCTACAGTCTCCAAAAACTCATCCTCTTGACTCACTACCATTGAGTCAAAGATCTCCTCCTTTGGTACTGGGAGGGTCATAAAGTCCTGGAGCACAAAGGATACAGGCAGCTCTGATAGGGCCTTGGTACTTTCTACCTGCAAGGAAGGCAAGGAAAGACACTCAGGACTGGCACTGTCCAGGACAGTTGCATCCATATTTAATGGGGACCCCATCTTGAAAGAAATCTTTCCTGAACCCCCTTTTCTGCATTCAAACTACTCTCTATCCTCTCCAAGCTTATCTTCAGAAGCAAGCTCCCCACAGTCCAGGACACACCGACTCAAAGCAGCATCAGACCCTGCCAGAACAACAGATGCAAAACCTGCAGACATATCTCCACTGCTATAATGATCAACATCCTGCACAACACAACTTTCAAGATCCATGGGTCCCACACATGCCTAGCACAATGTGTTCTACCTTATCCAGTGCACTAAATGCCCCAATACTATGTAGGTGAAATGAATCACTATGCTCTTGAATGAACTCATACAGGAAAATCATAAGAGACAAAAACACCATATCACCTGTGGGTGAATACTTTTCACAAATGATTAGTTCTCATACTCAAAGGAAACTTGCACAACACTTTCAAAAGATGAGCCTCGGAAATTAAATTCATACCTTTTTGCTAGACACTAAAAATCATGTCTTCATAAAGATACTGGATTTATGGCTTATTACAACAATCTGTAACCTACTAACCCCCCTTTTTGTCCTATGACAACAAGGGTATTAATGGGCCACTTTACTTTGCATTGTCTCTTAGCATGTATGCTAATCGCTTATGCTAAACTATCTGTTCGATCTTGTATTTAGCTGACACCTTTCCCAGACCTGAAGAACTCTGTGTAGCTCAAAAGTATGTCTCTCTCTCCAACAGAAGATGGTCCAATAAAAGATATTATCTTACTTAGAAAATAGGGATCAATTCCAGTCTATCATCTCAGAGGACAAATTTGTGGCCAGGACTGCTCTTCAGGCATCCTCAGATGCTATGGATACTGCTGCCAGGTCCATCTCCAAGGCAGTGGTTATGCGCAAAGCATCATGGCTCCATCTTTTGCGGTTTCCAAGAGAGGTACAGAACACCATGTTGGCCCTCCACTTTGACAGTTATAAACTGGTTTTGGAAGCCATGTAAGAGTCTTTGCATGCTCTAAAGGACTCTGCTTTACAATCTTTGGGCATATATACACCTACAAATAAGAAAAGGTTTAGTGGGTCACAGACTGCCCAGAGATCACATCCTGCTCAGTTTTCTGGGTTACAGGAATCCCTCAAACCTCCCAGAAAGAGACAGATTTCAGAGAAAGAAGACCACCTGACTGCCCTCCCTGATCACACAGCTATCTTTGAAGCAACAGTTTTGATGGGTTGGTCAAGGGTTCAAATCCTCCTGCACTTCTGGATTTACAGCTATGCCAATTAGCCCACCTTCCTCCCTTTGGAGACCACCTTGCCTATTTCCAATATGACTGGAGGCGGATCATTACAGACAGGTGGGTCATGGAGGTCATAACATTTTTCTGTCCCTCTCTTCCTCCGACCTCTTTTCCCTATCTCTCTTCAGGGACCCATCTTATGACCTTTCATGGAGACAATAAGTGAATTCTCTCCTTTGATTTGGAACAATAGAACCAGTTCCTCCTTGCAAGGGTGAGGATTTTATTGAAAGTATTTCCTGTACCAACAAGGATGGAGGGTGGAGACTGGTCTTAGATCTAAGACTCCTGAATAAGTAAAGTCTCAAAAGCTCAGGATGGTGACCCTGGCAGCTATAATTCCTTCACTTGAGAAAGGAGATTGGTTTTTGGCCTTCCACCTACAAGATGCCTATTTCCATATAATGATACACCCATCATGCAAGAAATAGCTATGCTTCACTAAAAGCCAGGATAATTTCCAGTACAAATGCGTCACCCTTTAATTGGCTCCAAAGGTATTCTCCAAAGTCCTGGAAGCAGTGGCTGCTTATCTTTGGCACTAATCAATCTAGTCTTTCCTCAATGACTGGCTACTCGAGGGCTGTTCCTATGAAGCACTCCTGTCTTCCACCCAGGTGGTCCTTTCTCTGTTCTGGGAGTTGGGTCAGCAGCTGAATGTAAAATAGTCCACATTAAGCCCTGTACAGAAGATACAGCTTTTAGGGTCATATCTGGACTCATTAATAGCCAAAGCCTACTTTCCTGAGACAGATTTGTAACCTTGTCAGGTCTGGCATGGGCAATTAAGGGTAACCCTTAAATTACAATAAGGAACTGTCTTCAGATCCTGGGACACACAGCTGCTTGCATCGTTGTGATTGATCACACAAAGCTAGGTCTCCGCTGCTTCCAGGATTGGTTGAGAATAACTTATTCTCCAATCAGACACACCTTGGAGTTCCTTAGGCGGAGTTCCTTAGGCTGTGGAAGGATCAACTTGGTGTCTGTGCAGCAGTTTTTCTGTTGTCCAGCCCCACAAGTGGCTTTAACAACAGATGCATCACTTTTGGAATGGGGAGCCCACCTCAACACCTTCATGACTCAGGGTAGATGAGCAATTCAAGAAACCAGGCTCCAGTCCATCTGTTGGAGTTTAGGGCTCTTAGGAATGCTTGCCTTCATTTCCTATCCCTCATTAGGGGCACATCAATTAGGGTCACTGTTGCGTGCCTGGATGCTCTGCAAGGACGAGGCCCACACACACAGGTGAATTAATTGGCTTTAATGAAGGTTAAGTGACACACCCGCAACGGGAACTCCACGCGTTGCTGCCACTGGCTTGGGGAGTCCAACGTCCGAACAGCTCGGTCAGGTGCAAAGTTCAATGCGCAAGCTCTAGCCCTCAGCAATTATAGCATCATGCTAATAGCATGCAAACTAGCCTTTACATATGCAATAAGGGACTTTCCATCAGCAATGGCCGCCTCCCCTGGCCTCGGGCCAGGGACTTTCTGCAGACAATCTGCAGTTCCCCAAAACACCGAGGCTTCCCACACAGAGCAGTTTTATCCGGTTAAAAGCAGCAGCTGCTAGCAACTTCTGTCCGCTAATAACCTCTCCTTGAGAAAGCGCAAGCCCTGGCCTACACCGTGACAATATCTTCTGGGGTCCCCTACAGTCACGATGGACCATGCATTCAGCATGTTTCCTATTGACAGGTAGGGAGGAGCGAGGTCCACCTCCCTGAGCACTGAAGCAATGAAACTATAGAATTGGAGCACAGCTCATCAGATTCAATTTTTAGCCGCCTACCTTCCAAGTATTCAGAACACCACAACTGATGTCCTCAGCAGACACCTCTCACAAGATTACAAATGGGAGCTATAAAAGCAGCAAAGAGTCCTGTGGCACCTGATAGACTAACAGACGTATTGGAGCATGAGCTTTCGTGATGCATCCGACGAAGTGGTTATTCACCTACGAAAGCTCATGCTCCAATACGTCTGTTAGTCTATAAGGTGCCATAGGACTGTTTGCTGCTTTTACAGATCCAGACTAACACGGCTACCCCTCTGATAAATGGGAGCTAGACACCCAGGTTCTCCACAGCATGGAAATGGAAGAGATTCTTCCACTGGTGGTGTTGTGGCTGCCTCTTGTTTGATTTGGTGCTACTTTCAGTCACCCTGGATTATCTGCTGGATCTAAATAAATTGGGGCTATCAATTAGTTCAATTTAAGTCCATTTGGGCTTGGTATCAGTCTTTATTCCTTTGGTAGGACTCCATATTTGCTCATCTGGTATTGTCTAGATTTATTAAGAGTTTGGGGAATCACTTTCCACCAATTAGAAACCCTACCCTGACCTGGGACCTCAACCTGCTCTTTAATTACCTTATGAGACAAATGCAACAGAGAACAGGTCACCACTGATCTATGAAAATGGCTTTTTGTTGTAGCCATCACATCAGCCTGTAGAGTCGGAAGGACTGGAGTCTTGATGGCAGATCCCCCTCCTTTATGGTGTTTTTCAGGACAAGGTCTCTCTATGTCCACACCCTAAATTCTTACCTAAGGTTCTATTGGCATTCCACCTTAATCAATCCATTCATCTACCAGTGTTTCTTCATCCTGAAGCCCCATAGTTGTGTACAGGAATCCTGTTTATATACCCTTGATGTTAGAAGGGCATTAGCCTTCTATTAGATAGCACTAAGTGTCATGCCTGCAGGATGTGGTGCTCTGTCTCCCTCTAGTGGCACCTAGACTACTTAGAGATAAATGAGTCTGCAACAGCCTTAGCTAAGAGGCATGCGGCTTTTAGCTCATGAAGTAGCGGTTCATTCACTAAGCTTGAGAGTTTCAGATTCAATCCCACCTGCTGACGACCAGGGTCTGTCAGCATTACACAAACTGTTTAGGAAGTCACCTAGGTTCTTAATTTCCTTTGCAGATATTTCCATGGATTCTCAATCTCTTCTTGGAGACTATAGAAACGAATATTTGGAAGTATTATCCCTTGTTATGATGCTGCAGGCATTCATTCCCTCCTGAAGGTTGTTCACACATTCAACCAGATCACAGGCAACATCTATGGTATTACTGAAGAATGTGCCAGTATCTGAAATATGTAGGGCTGCTACATGGGCTTTAATACATATGTTTTTGAAATATTATCCCCTGATCCATGCTGTTAGATCTGATGAGACTCTTGGTTGTGCAATTCTATCTTCCGATCTGGACTCTATTCCAAAGTTCCTCTCTCCATCTGGGGTTACTGCTTGGAAGTCACCTGGAGCAGAGTACCTATAGGAACACTACAAGAAGAAGACAGTTACTCACTTTTTGCAGTAACTGTGGCTCTTTGAGATTTGTGTCCCTATAGATGCTCCACTACCCACCCTCCTTCCCCTCTGCTTCAGACTTCTCCTTAGGGGACATTAGGATAGAGAAGGCACTGAAGACGGTTTGCTTGTATAATCCTGCATAGATGCAGTATCTGGCATGAGGAGGCATAGGGTGCATGCATGGGCTGAATGGACACTTACTGAAAATCTCCAAGCAAGGTTTCGAGAGGTGCATATGCACATGTAGTGGAGCATCCACAAGGGAACACAAGTTGACGAACCACAGTTGCTGCCCAAAATGAGTAACCTCCTCTTCATGAGAAGAGGTTAAAAAGAGCAGAGATGATGCTAATAAAAAATAACATGATAGAAGTGTGCAAAATAATGAAGAACATTGAGATCACTCAAATGTTCCTATTTACACATCCATCCACAACAGAGAAACAAGAGGACACCCAATTAAATGAAAACAACCTACAACTGATAAAAGGATTGATTTTTTCCTTCCCACCATGAATAATTTATGAAACTGCCACAAGATGTTGAGATACAGGACCAAATTCTCTGCTGATGAAAATGGGAGCAGCTACATTGATTTCAGTGGAGTTTTGCCAAATACACCGGTATAGAGTTTGGGCCCTTAAAGAGTTTAGTAGGATTCAGAAAAGGATTAGAACTTTTTGTGCGAATGACCTCCACCAAACCACTAAGATAGAAATGTGATAGGGATTCCAATCCTCATGCTTCAGGACAGAAATCAACCACTAACTACTGGGCATTAGGAGAACACTTGCCCAAAAGGCATGCTGGTGCTTAACTGTTCATTATAGAGGCTGCGCAGAAACTAAAAGATAATGATGGAATTTTGCTGGTTCTTCAAACACTGAGATTCTAACTGTAATAGTACGTCTTCAAATATCGCCAGTCACCGAGTCTATATCCTATTTTCCTTGAGAAAGAAATCACATTATGCACTGAAGTTTGCATTTGATCATTTTTCAGCTGGCCTTGGTTTGATCCTTGACTGCCTGAACATGCCATTTATGTGTTATCATAAATGTAACTACTAATGACGCACTTTTAATTTATTGGCACAAAACCACAAAAGTCTATGAATATTTTGAAAAATAACAAATAATATTTTAACTAAAACAAAATATCTATTAAAATACCCTAGGAGCCAGTGAACTAAACAAATATAAAATAGATGAAACCCCAAACTATCTTTTTGGTGCATTTCTCTTCTTCTTCTGCTTAGATCCTTGAATGTATAGTATGGCTAAGTGGAGACTCATTGAGTGTTTACTCAGTTTTCTTTTGCCGTGACTAAGCCATTCATAGTCAAGCGCTTGTCTATCTTTGATTTCAATGGCACTATGACAATTTATATCAGCTGAAGATCTGCCTCTTGTTGTTCTTCAGTTTGTCTTCTGACTTAGGATGCATGCAGATATTCTACTCCAAGGTTGAAGCCAATGTAATTCTTCCATGAGGGAATGTATGCATGTAGTTTCAATATTAAAAACTGAGATGAGTTTACAATACTGAAGCAAATAGTGGGTGAATCCGTTAGCATGACTTCTTGAGTAACTTTACAACAATGGAACATGCAATTCAAGAGGATTGTACTGAAGCACTTTGAAATGTTCATAAAACTATAAGCTATTCCAATGTCAGTGAAGCAGCCATTATCTCCTCATAGCTATAAAACACCAACCAGTCCAGTTACATAATAGCATCTCTTCTGTGCTATGCTGAAGTTTAGGGAGAATTATAGGTGGAGCACTGTGAACAAATGGAGCCATCAGAGTAAATGAAGAGTAAAGATGTAGGAGGATTCAGAAGTATGAAAAGCCTTGATAAATTTAGAGGGTTAAATTAATAAAATTATTAGCAAATAATTTATTTTACCAGCTCTACAGTTTACTAACCACTTCCACATGGCAGCATCAGTGCAGTCAATTGCAAAAGAAGACTTAAAAATATCCAGGTTTGATAACATTGCTCAGCTTTCCTGGAGCAGTCACTTTTGCATAGCATCGTTAAATACCATAGCATATACTGCAGATTAACACAATGCAGTATGTTAAAGGTCAGTTTATTAATGTCCTCATATTACAGATGCTATATGTAATGTATGATTTGGGTACTTGTCTCCTGGGACATGTTTTGATAATTTTTTATTTCCATTAGCCATTCCCGCTAAGTTTTAATTTTTTTTTTTATTCTTCGCAATTCTCTTTATATTTACTGGGGATTCAGAGGTTGAATTTTTTTCTTCAGAAATATAGACTCTGAAAAATATGAATTAGCGGCAAGTTAAACAGGACTCTCAAATGAAGGATGCCATTTGACATTAACTGTTTATACTTTGCATTCTGATTATAATTTGGCATGATGGTATTTTTTTAACTTTGTTTTGACTTATTGTCAGTCCCTAAAAACGTTAGTGAATGGTGCCCACACTTATTAATAATAATAATTATGAAAAAAACTCCTAGATTTGTTTGCAGTTTCTCTAATCTGTTGTTAATAAACTTGAAAGAACACAGCCCTGTCTAATAAACACATCAAACTAATGGGGAGTAAAGTAGTTCAGAAGAGTGTTTGTTGTTTGGTGTTTAGATTTCAGTCAAAATTAATCAACAATGGATGGGGCCTGCTGTATTTATTAGCAACACAAATCCCTGTGATTCAATGCCAGATCCTTTGACTCATTCCAGTGCATGCTGGCAGGGGTACAGGACTGATAAATACTTACATCCTTATGACTGAAAAAGACGGGGGAGGTAGGGGGAAGGGAATACAGCCGAGAAAACAGACCACACGACTGGCATGAATTCCCTGAGAGCCATTTTGAATTTCTCTCTATACAGCCAGACTGTGAATGGGAAGTAATTGATTCAGGAACAGTAGAGGCTTTTTGCTTTGTGAAACCTTCAGCTTCGCAGATGGCTAGCTTGAATAATCCAGCATGGTTTTGTTCTCTCTTCACCTTTAGGCTACTCCGTTCCCAGCTTTAACTTTCGCTCCTCACCCCCCTTGGTTTTTTAAAGATCTTGGTTGTAGCAGTGAGGACTGCTGCAAACAATGCATGTATAACATATGCCTTCATGGGCACCAGTAGAAATGCATCTGCGGCTTTCTAACAAGTTCTATTCCAAGGGAACTAAAGTGAAGAAATTTTAAAGCTTGGTGTTTAATTATAGATCTAGAATTTAAGGTTTAAGGCTCATTTTTGGGGGGAGAAAAAAAATCCAGTTATTAGTATTAAAAGTGTTTCCCTTGAATTAACTGAATGTCCCCCTCTGAAGTGCTGTGACTAGAGCTGGTAGAAATTTCTGTTCAATGGGACATTAAAAAATAAAAAGGTTAAGAAGTAATAGAAATGTTTTGTTTTCAAAATTTCAAAACAAAATTGAGCCTGGGAAGCCCAAGTTCTGATGCTTCCAAATCAGCCATGGCTCCCAAGGATTCTAGGTCCCAGCTCCCTGTTAGCCCTAGCAGACTGATACTGGAGTTGGGTGTCTAAAAGCCCTGGGAGCCAGTGCTGAGTCAGGAGACTCAGAGCTTGGGAATCAAGGTGTTCAGGCTCCTGGCTCTGCAGCAATGTGACTGGAAACCTCAAGAGTCCCAGCTTGAGCCTCCTATGCTGCAGCCTACTAATTGAGAGCTGCCAACTTAACACTGAATTAAAAAGAAAAGTGAGAACACTTTTGAGAGAAACAGTGAGTGTGATTTGGACTCTAGCAACTGTGTCTTTGTGTGCGAGGAGACTAGAGTGAGCAGAGCACCAAACAAACCATAACCAAGTATTGTTTTAAAGGATTTTTTTTGGATATGTTGTTGTTAAACCATTCTTTCTACACAAACCCGTGTTTCTCAATATGTTTCACTGATAAACTGCATGCTTGGGAAGGGTAATTATTTCAATGTAGGAAGTGTAAAAATGAAGTGGTTATTCAGAAAACAAGTAAAGAACCCAACAACCCTGCCATTACAAACTCCCACAATTATTTGTGAATCTTTTTAAAGAAAGATTTTCCTCGTATACTTATGAAAACACTCACTACCCACACAGAAACCTATAAAGGAGGTTAGTGGGTAGAATTACTCACAGGAGTAATTTTGTCCTGCACTTGTCATGGGGGAGAGAGGAACAGACTTCTGCAGTGCAGCATTTTTCTAGTTTTGGTAATTCTTCCTCTCCCTGCGTAGTTCTGCTGCGTCTACTACTGCCTGTTTTTCCATAGAGAGGTAAGGTGGGTGAAGTAATATCTTTTATTGGACCAACTTCTGTTTGGTGAGAGAGACAATCTTTCAAGCTTACACAGAGCTCTTCCTTTCTCCTATGTTGCTTTGACAGTAGAGCTGAGGGAATGACATGTGATGGATAACTTATTCAATGTATCAACCTTCTCTTTCTATTTGTGACTTGTTAAGCAATTAATAGCTTTCTCAAATGTATTTGTTCAACATTATTCAGCAAATAATCTTGATGAGTAATTCTTGATATATATGTTGCTCAAGAGTTCTATGTTGTGAGTAATTGCATTCATAAGCTGAAGTTTCAGCTGACTTTGATAAAACAAATAGGCCAAAATGTTCATATGCAAGTGCCAGACCTTAGCCACTCTGTTTCATATGGTATTATTTGTTTCTTGATTAGCTGAGTATAACTAGCAGAATCAGGATTCTAATGTGAACGTTTGAGTTCAGAGCTAACTTTTGGCTAATATACTCGAATATTTTCTTAAAGTTTGCTGTTTCCACCACTCTTTCTGTCAGTAACTTGTTTGCTAGAAAAGTGATCATACAGGGGTCTGGAGAATGACCACAAGTGAAGAGAATTTTTTTACCAAGTGATTTTTTTTCCCTGTGTCACTCTTAGCTAAAGTACAACCAACCAGCTACATATTTTGCCACACTAGTAATAGGGGCATTGATCATATCCCTGAATCACCTGTTAGCAAGACAGCCAGACACAGCCCCTTATAATATTGTACTTATAATATTGACACACACATTAAGTTGGGTTTGACGAGGATTTCTGAAGTTCCACATTCAATATGCACAACAGTTTAAAAATCTAATCTGGTGTCTAGGCTCCTAAAAAAATGAGCAGTTTTTCATTACCATTCCTTACCCCAACTGTCATGGAACCTTCTGGAATGTTACCCACAGCCTAAAAGCCCCTGAGTTGAGTTTCACAGTCTTTTAACTGGAGCTGTGGGGGCATGTGAAGTGTTCCATGAATTCCTGACTCCACTGAAGTCAATAGAAGTTTTGCCATTAACTTCAGTGGAGCTAGGATTCTATCTCAGAGTTATAACTTCTATGAAAAAACAGTGAAGAAAATAAAATGGTAAAGACTGAACAGCAGAAACAGAAATTGCAGTTACACACAGATGTGTGTGGTAAACCAAATTATGGGTGACTTTCTCCCCTGCTAAACCACAGACATCCTGATGATGAGAGTAGACCAACCTTTATTTTGCTTTTGTTGAACAATTAGGTCAAATAACTTAGCAACTATTTTGAATTTGGAGGCCATTCAGAGAAACTGAGCACCCACACATTCACGGAAGAAGAATTCTAAATAATTCAACAAGCTAGAGCTGGTCAGAAAAACTTTGATGGAACAGTTTTCTGTTGGAAAATGCAGTGCCATTGAAATAAAAATACTTTGTGAAAGTGTCAGTTTTGCCAAAACTTTATTTCAGAGGGGAAAAAGGGAAAAAAAAATTATTGCAATGTTGAAAAGTTCCATTTTGACATTTTCAGAACAAACTCTTCAATTTTTCCTTTCCAAATGCTTTTAGTTTTGAAATTAATTTTATATTGTATTATATACCATATGAAAAAAACTGATTTGATATTTGGACTGATTAAAAACAATTTTTTGGAATTTTATTTGGACAATATTGAAGTTTTGGACTTTTGTATTGAATTGGAATTAAATCATTTTCAAAATCTCAAAGTCCTCCTGAAATGAATTTTCCATCCTCAGCCCAGCTCTATAACATGCTTTTCAGAACAATAAATATAGTTTAAACCTAGCAGTTGCATGGCAGGTGGTGCTGCCCTTATGGCAAGTTCCTGTTTATATAGATAAAATATTCAGAACCACCAGCTATGTTGTCTGTCTTCCTTGTGATATCTTTTTCTTGACTTTCCTAATTCCTGGGGAGAAGGCGATCTTATCTTTTCTTAGAAGGAGCCATAGATCTGTTTGAGGAAAAATATATCATCACCAATTCAAGCCAAATTCTTTAGAGGTGTGGCATCCACTTATGCCAGTGGCAAACTTGGCCTACTCTTTCCAGCTGTGGACACAAAAAACTACACCATATACATCATTGTGCTAATTCTGTATATCACATATTTAAAATGAATTTGCAAAGGTGAGTCAGCCTGGCCTAATCATATCCATGCAGAGACATACTGGTGAAGGATTATTTTTATAGTATTAGGATTACATAGTAAAATGTTCCTCCTAGATGCTTCTTCCCTGAAATATTTACAGTAAGTACATGAGGTAGGGCCCCAGGTAGGTGAAAGAGTAGTGAATATTAATTTATATATAGCTTCGGTATTTTTAATTATTTTGCATACAGTACGGAAAATTGCAGCAGGCTCCCTTCTTTCTAAAATCAAACAGCAAAGGTGCCAAGGATAAGTAGATGGTAGTATGCTAAAGAAAATGCAAGTTAGATCTGTTTCTCAGACAATCCCTCTGTCCAAGCTAGACCTCCTTTATTTATTTCAGAGACAACATTTTATTGTCCTGGTAAGAATCAGTAGGTGAAAACCACCATGGAATGAGATGGACAACCTTAGCCTAGTAAGACGAAACGGTTGAATGTCACCCACTACAGTAAGTGGTTCAAGAGGCAGCACAAATACCTAAAATGGAATGGTTACTCTTTCACTGACAATGAGACATAGTAGTTTAGTGGGTTAGGAGCTAAGAGTTCTTTCATCTCGTTCCTGGTTCTGTCGCTGATTTGCCAAGAGATTTTAAGGGCTTACGTAACATGCCTAATTTTACGATCTGAAGAATAGGAATAATATTTTTACCTCCTTCCCTTTCTTACAGGGAAGTGATGAAAATTACATGAAGCACTACTGAATTGATCTTGTGGGGCGCTGTGAGCAACCCTGCGAGGTGCTGAGCATCCTCCACTTCATATGAGAATTAAGACCCTTCAGCACCTTGCAGGACTGAGCTCTGTACAAATTCTAAGTTACCTTACAGTTAAGGAACTGGCTCACAGCAATATAACATCAGTTATGAGCTTTCAATTAGGGAAATCATAGCTATTTTTAATAACATCAAGCTGTAACTATGGTACTTAAAGCAATTTAAAAACTACACAAAGTTCCATATTTCTTCTGAAACAGAGTATTCCATCACAAACTTTTAATACAAGCTTATGAAGCAACATTCTCTAGATTCCTGGTGCTCCCTTGGGTATTATATCAGCTGTGGCAGGGGAAAACAGAACTCTGGATTATAGGTTCTGGCAGTTGAGTAGCAAAGATACTTAAAATACATGTTTGAAGTGAATTTGATGGACATGCACACACTAATTTATATCAAGGGCACCTAGTTGTATGCATGGAAAAGTAACACTTCTAAACATGTGAAAACTAACATCCCAACATAAAATGTGAAATGCATTTCTACATAACCCATCTCCAGCAAATCAGGCAACTTAAGAGCTCAAATGTAAATGATAATCGTGTGTGTGGTATATTCTGTTAATAATGTGGATTGAAGGAAAGGAATGATATTTAGAGGTTAGATCAACCTAAAAAAATTGCCCTGAAAATTTACCAGCCTGGACACACAACCCACTCACCTGCTTTTTAGTTTATTCATGATCAGACAACAACATAGTAAAGATACTTCCTTGGGCTGTCAAAATAAATCACTTGTCTTGGGTAAGAGGAGCAGTAGAATGCTCCAAGGCTGGGAATGATTATTATAGGACTGGAAGTCAGGACTTCTGGGTTCCTTTCGCAGTTTTTCTAATGAGTTATCATGTGATGGTGGGCAAGTCACTAACCTCTTTGTGCCTCAGTTTCCTCTTCTATAAAATTGGGACAATACTGCTTCACAGTAATGTTGGGACCCTCAAATAAAAGTCACCATATAAATACACTGGTCTATTTCCACAAACCATTTTTATTTCAAAAACACCTTTAAGAAATACAAAATGTCTTTTCATGAGTACCATGCATACCTGTTATCTATGTCTGAAACAAAATAGAAGTACAGTTTTATACAAAATCAGTACCGTGCTATAGACTCTGACACTGATTGAAGGGGTGGGTGTGTGTGTGTGTGTGTGTGTATTAGAGCTCTTAATGGCATTTGGAAGGAATTTAACTAAGTGTGTTGTCTGCAGGTGGGTGGTCTCCCTGAAGATATTTTCCTTTTCTAGTCATCTTGCTACTGTGTGACCTCCTTTTCTGCTGCTTAATAATTAAACTAGCAACAGAATCTCCTCCTACTTCACTTTGATGTGTCACCATCTTGACCCTTTTAAAAGGTGTTTCCAGTCAGGTTACGTTTTTTCCTCTTCATGTTTATTTCAGGTGTGATAAAGGAAAAAAGAAATACTGCTCTTAAAAGAAACTGGCAAAGTTTGGCTTTTGGCCAAAGCAAGTTGTTGCCATGGGGAAATTCCATAATGGTATATGCGAAGGAAATACTTTACAAGAGGAGATTAGAGAGAATTTTGTATAGTGACCCCAAATAAACAGTGAAGGAAAAATGATAACCACAGAACTAAACTAAAGAGAGAAACTGTTATTTAGAGATATGGCCCTCTCACCTTAATTTCATATGTTTAAATGAAGACAGATTGATAGGGATCAAAAGTTGTGACCATCTGCTGTTTATTCAGTGGCCTGCCTGAAATGAGTTTGAAAGTTTCAATACACTTCCCACTGAACAGGTGTCTGTGACAGAAACCACCACTATATGTAGCTCCAATGGCACGCTTGTCAGCAGTCTCACTAGCGAGGCCAAGGATTGAATGGAACAACCGTGTCTGCTAGAGTCAGTCCTTCCAGGCATATGGTTAGGGCAGAATGGGAGAATCTGCAGTGTTGCTGCCCATGCTATGCCTATTCTGTGGAGAAGTCTGACTTCCAGTATGAATCTGAGCTTGCTGCCCCTCCCCCTGGTACTTTCTCTACTGCCTTCCCTCACCTGTTGCTCCCTTCCTTGTATACTTTCCTCTTCTTCTTAAGCACTTTTCCTGGGTTGTACTATGATGTAGCCCCTGAAGGATTTACCTGTATGGGAATGGAGTCCACTAACTTTTATTTCCCCAGCACTTGAAGGAGAGAGGAAGGAGCTGAACATCCTGGCTAAGTATTCAGTCCCACTCCAGCTCAGCCTCTGAAGTCTGTAGAACATCGTGTGTATTCAATTCCCACCTCCCCAGTCAGTTTCAACAAAATGGTGGAGCGGGAGGATGTACAGGCTGTTTAGTAGGAATTTAATCGTGTCTGCTCTTGTTTTTAGCCAAGTGGGTGCGCTGGGTTCTGAGCTTCATAGAGTCAGTTAACTCGGCCAAAGCATTGCACAGGAGTATAGCGGAGAGCCTGATCAGCTCTCTCTGTAGACACTCAGGAGTCTCTGCTGTGGACAGCAAGATTTCAGCCAGGACATTACACCACCCTCACCACATCTCCTCATTCAGGCCTTGCCAACCTCTCACAATCCCTTTAATTCCCTGGGTCTTTTCACCTTGACTGCATTCCCTTTATATCATTTGGAAAGCTCCTTGATGGGTCCAGAATGTCTGGAACTGTCTCCTTTGCGATCTAATTAATATTAATGCAAATGTCAGAGTTGTCTGGCTGTGCAATGCACTCTGAAGCATATATATTTCAAGAATCAATTACAAGAATCAAAATTAAGGGTGAACAGGATCTACAGTAATGAGAGAGTGTGTTGAATGTGCTTGGCCCAGCAGCTCTAAGACTGGGAGCTCTCGGCAGAGAGTGTGACTCATTCAGTCCTTCACCTAGGCTTTTGGTTGTGTCTGAGAATGAGAGAGAAAAGGGCCTTTGGTTGTTCCAGGAGAACAAATAAAAATGGATTTTGCAGGCTGCCAGATCTTCCATTAAGGAAGTTAGCGTGGCTATAGGACAAAGTTTGTTAGGAGACTTGTAATGGAAGGAAGAGAGTGAGGCCTAAAAGGTAATTTGTGTAAGCATATTGGGCTTGAGAGCATATGAGAACCAAGCCTTTTTGCCTATTACAATTAACCATTGTATTCCCTCTGAGCCCACCCTCAGAATGTTCAGATGGAAAGGGCCGGGAAAGTGAAGTATGAGTCAAGAATGGAATGATTTACATATTTCTATGCACAAATCAAGAAGACTAATTTTATTTTTAAAGTGGGAGGAATGAGTACAAGCAAGATGGCAAAAGGGGTCTGACTCATGGTGAGCAAGTCATGCACCACTTTAAAGGATTCTATGGTGTTTACTCAGTACTCAGTGCATTCAGTACAAATGAATTCCATGGTATATGAATTTCCCAGAGTCTCTTCCCATGTCTACAGATGACTTTGCATGACACACACAGGAGCAGTACAAGAGCAGCTATACTAAAATATAGGTGGCATGTGACTATTTTTGGTCATGTTCCTATAAACTGTTGTAGTTAAAATTTGATTTTTAGAATAATTTGTTCTGCAAAACAAAAGCCTATTTTTCTGCTATTGATATACAGCAGAGGTAGGTGAATGATGATCTGAAGTGATAATAACTTACTTTATAGGGATGTTGCTAAGATACTTTTTATCTTAAAACCAAACATCCTTGCCTGAATATCTTTGAATATTAACACAGAAAGAATATTCTCTAATTTCCTTTTCCCAATGCAAGCTGTTTATTTCTCTTTTCATTTTTTACTTGCCAGAGAAGGTGAAACTAGACTGGTCAGATTTACTTTCTGGATCTCATGCATTAATAGAACACAGTTGTGTTTAGGTTTTCAGTGCTGCAGTACAAGTACTAAAATTTCAAATTTTATAATAAAATTGTATTTTGTCTATATGGACCCAAAAAGTTTGGCACTTAAATTTTACTTGAGGTCTTTTTTAAGTCTCTAGAACATAAATCAATTTCACATTTCACATTTTTTTCAAATAATTCTAATGTACCCTTAATTAGTCATAAAAATAATTTTCCTATGCAGTTTTCAGGAGAGTGAACCCAAATTTCAACCTTAAAGGTTGAACTTTCAACCACGTCAATTAAAAAAAAATTACCCCTGCCCTCCATCCCTGCTCTCTTTTTACCTCTTTGCCATGACATTGTTGTGTCTTTTGCTCTTTACACAGTAAGTATAATATGAAGGAACCATGTGGGCATGGTGGGGTAAAAATAACCCTATTTACTAAACACATGTTATATGCAAGTCCTAGCTGCATACACACATTGCTGCTTTGACAGTGTAACAGTGGCTTCTGAAACACTGTAGACCATGAGGCCTACATAGGCCATGACTCATACATTATTTAAAGGGATCCTACCCAATTCCTCTACACTACACAGTCATGTGGTACTGATCCTGCAACTGCACCCTCAGTGAGTTCAGTGGGTCTCTGCACAGGCTCATGGATCTACTCGGATGGATTCAGTGGCAGGACTGAACCCTAATACCAGATAAGTCAACACTGTGAGACTACTCCTGTGCTTGAAGTTAAGCTTTTCAGAACTGAGGCCTTGCTTTGAAAAGACCCTAGGATAGGATGATTTGTTTTGGGAGATGCTTAGCACACTTTTAGGTGGTGATAGAAAAATATCATGACCCTAATAACTTTCAGAACCTGCTACCCCACTGCAAAACCAAAAAATTACTACTGTTCTCCATGTTCTTCAACACACTGAGTGTAAAAATATTCATGGAGTTTGAGGTCAGCTATTTGTATCGCAGTAAATGCATATTTCCCCTTAATTTTCATATAGCTCCATTCCCAAACCCAGTCCACAGGCATTACTCTAGAGCAGTGTTTCCCAAACTTGGGATGCCGCTCGTTTAGGGAAAGCCCCTGGCAGGCCAGGCTGGTTTGTTTACCTGCCGTGTCCGCCAGTCCGGCTGATCGTGGCTCCCATGGGCTGTGGTTCGCTGCTCCAGGCCAATGGAAGTGGCGGCCAGTACGTCCCTCTGCCCGTGCCGCTTCCAGCAGCTCCCATTGGCCTGAAGCAGTGAACCGCAGCCAGTGGGAGCAGTGATTGGCCAGACCTGCAGATGCGGCAGGTAAACAAACTGGCCCAGCCTGCCAGAGGCTTTCCCTACACAAATGGCATCCCAAGTTTGGGAAACATTTCTCTAGAGAGTTGTGCCATTGACGTCTATTAGGACTGCAGGATTAAGAGTTTATTTTATCTTTCTCTACATATTTTTCTTTTAAAATCAATATTAAAATGCTCTTAAAGAACAAAGGAAATATTACTTGTTGCTAGGGTGATGAGAGGAAAAGGAATTGTGGGTTCAAGCAACAGCTGGGACATATGTGATGTGGCAGTCAACTGCGTTGTGCTGCTGCAGGGGGAATGTAACTAAACAATGACTTCTAGAATTTAATTGGTTAAGGAAATATTTAACTTCCAGATGTTCAGACCCTGCTCTCTGTTGTGAAAATCTGTTTTCTCTCCACAGTCATCATAGCTAAATCCATGCTCTGCTGCTCCATGCCCACGTGGGCTGGGCTGTGTTTGGACATTCAGTTTCAAGGTATGTACCTGCTTTACTCAGACATCAAATATTTACATAAATGTACATGATATAATTGGGGCCTCTGCTGTAGATTCTTTCTGATGGTGCAATAAGCATGTCTCTTGCTGAATGAATTGGCAGCCTGTTCTAAAGCTGTTAATGCTAATGTATCTCAGTGCTATATTTCCTAGTAATTTCATTTTCTACATTCATGTTCTGGCTAATGATGTTATAAGTGCTAGCTTCAATTTCCTCTGATCTATAACTACCTCTGATCAATCCTTAGCTCCTTGGGCCTCATTCATCATTACTGTGTCCCTTTAAGACAGCTAGACTGTAGCGAAGCCCCTTCTTATCCACTTGAGGAATTCCTCCAATGCAGGGAAACCCCTATATTAGAGGGTATAGAAAGGGCTGGATCTGCCAGGTCTGGGCTATCTTTGCAGGAGCTGTGGGTATGGGAAGCATGACAGGCTGTACCTGGGCCAGAAGAAAGAGTGGTCATGATAGAGGCAGACCTTTGTCCTGGCAATTGTGCATCCTTGCAAAGCTCCTTGGGAGCCACTGAAGCAAGGACACAAGTTGGAGTAGTTTCCAGGGCTGTCCAAGCCTATGCCAGGGACCACACAGCCCTTGAAGAGGCAAAGTGAAAACTAACTCTCAGACCTCACTTTATCCAACTGCTCTTATTTCTGTCCTAACACAGGTTTCCAGCCTCTCCCCTAACTCCCACCCAAACACCTTTCCCCATTGACCGTTCATACCCTTTCTGCCTAGCTTCAGGGATATCACATGGCAAATAAGGAAAAAAGTGAAGGACCGCCAGGCTTTGTACATTTTGTGCTGAGCTCTGGCCAGCTACACTCTCAAACTCATATGTGGTGGCTTCCCAGAATGCTTTTCTCCTATTCCCAAGGAAGTTCTGGAAGTTATAGGCGGTCTCTATACCTGTATAAGCCCTGAAATGTGGTAAATATTGGGGAGAGGCATGAGATGACTTAACTTATATTTATAGTGGAGGCGAAGTTCCATACCTGGGGGGCAATTATATACAAACCAGTCCATCCATCCCTAAACTGAATGAATGTATTTTTCACATCATTTATTAATATCACTCTAAGGAAAGGGAAATTACTGAGACCGAAACAAGGATCCAGTCTGGCCTTCAATACATATTAAAATTTAAACAGATCTTAAAAATAAAATAGATGCTTAAAAAGTCCTGACAAAAAACAGAAACCACCATCTTTCCATTGGAATTATGTCAAGGTTTCTTAGGTGCTTATGAAAATCTCTTCCACAGTTATTTTTTCAAAATCTTTGTGTGTTAGTGTACACTGCATTGAAATTGCGTCAGATCCCAAGAACAATTTTTGTTCAGCGCAAGCATGCAGTTCTCTTCTGATACTGGATATCTATTTTAGTTTCATGTGAATGTGGTGTAAAGGTCTGTAACCTGATACAGTGGGCCAACCTAGTCCAGCAACAAGAACAAATCCTTCACAATGGAGAATTTTGTTTCAAGGCTGTTTTGAAAGCTCACAGATTGTAACAAAAACAAAAAACAAGCAACAAAAGGCTCTTACACAAACCAAATAAAAGGTTCAGCTCAGGGTATAGTGACTGGAGATACAGCTCATCGTACTTTGTCTGACAGAGTGACCTCATTTACCTCTGAACACCTGATGGGGCTTCACAAGTTGGTCACCATCACCAACCCCATTTGACTGCCTGCAGGGCTATTAACTCCCCATCTGTGTTTGCTCAGATAGATATGATGCACCATTTCATTAAGACCAATATCTCTAGCTAAGACAAGCCATTATGTGGGCTGATGCAGTAGACACGCCCCACAATCTATTTAGCTGTCTAGGCATTTGTCCCTCATTCATTATGGTGGTAGCAGCAGGGCCGCCCAGAGGATTCAGGGGGCCTGGGGCAAAGCGGGGGAGCTGTGACCCTTGTACTCACCCAGCAGTGGTCTGGGTCTTCGGCAGCATTTCGGCAGCGGTGGGTCCTTCAGTCGCTCTGCATCTTCAGCAGCACTGAAGGGCCCGCCCGTCGCCAAAATGCCACTGAAGACCCCGACTGCTGCTGGGCCAGGGCTCGTGGGGCCCCTGTGGGGCCCGGGGCAAATTGCCCCACTTGCCCCCCCCTGGGTGACCTTGAGCACTATGCCAATGTTCCTCATTCTTCATCTGTGTCCAGAGCTCTTTCAGTGCTCAGGATCTCTTGAGCAGAAAGGGCCAATCACAAAAATCCTGTGCTTGGTTTCAGGAGATGGATGAATACTCAGAGTTGACTGGGATGACTGCCAATCTTTATTACGTACTTCAGTGAGCAGAGCAATGACAGTCCAGAAGCATGTTTGGTGTGATCTGCCAGAATAGTGAAGCCTTGTAGAAGAGAGACATTGCTCTGAATAAAATGTGCAGGATTCTGTTGTGCAGAGAAAACTGGACATTTGATTAGCATGCTAAGTGTTTCAGCTAAATCAATTTCTTCATTGTACTTTAAAAAGCCAAGCACCCTCACCTGTCATGAATTAACCTTCCTGATTAGAATGTAAGAAACCGTGTGAATTGCAGACCAGCTTTGTGTCAGGCTGTGGAATTCAGTGTGGCATAAACCTTCAGAATTCTGATCCTTGTGGGACTTGGCTACAATCAGTCAAACATTCTATCAATCAGCAGGACCCCTGCATAGTATGGCATTAACCTTTACAATTCAGACTTGTGTGGGACTCTGCTATACTCAATCAGTCAAGTCTGTCTGCACAGTTACTCCATAGGGGGTACATCAACCTTTCTAATGCCATTGACAAGCTGAATTGTGATCAGTCAATCAGTCCTATCATGCTGCACTGCTGTAAAATAACGCAACCCAGAGCTCTTCTCCCCCCTGCCCTGAAAAAAAAATCACCTCGCAATCAGCGTTATTTACAAATAGCTTGAAAATGACATTCTCCCTTTTTCTATCAATTAATTAGCTCTATCTATTTCTTTTTTTTATCGGAAGACTGATGAATGTTTTTAATCACTGTGTTTTTTGGGTGTGATTACCTAACGATTTGGCACAAATAGCTGTCTGCTATCAGGCCCAGCTCTGGAGTAACAAAATTACTACAGGTCAGGATGCAATAAGATGGTTTGGCAGAGCAAATTTGTTTACATCATACCTGGCTCTAGTTAGATTCATAGTAGATTTGGCCCCATTTACTGTACCCTTATGGTACTTACTCTAATGGTAAAGTATTTTCTATGCAACCAGAATGACATACTGCATAAAAATCATTGCAGACAGACAAAGCTGAAACCAAACTAAAAGCATGTTTGAGACAATATTGCATGTTGGCATGCACTGTAGATTGAAGGAGGACATGTTAATATTTGTGCATTGTTAGATCTGTTAATATCTACCTAAAATGTAAGAAGCAAACATCTGGCTTTGTGTGCTTGCATTTTCTAGCTATCGTTTATATTGCTGGAATGTTTCCCTTTCAGAGTGTCTTTATGGGCAAGACTTTTGTAATTGAGAAAATGTAATAATAATATGAAACAAGCTCCCTTTCTAAAATTTTTGTAACACTTTTTTTATATGACTTAAAAGATAACCCTTCCTTCTCTACTGTTCCCGTTCCTTAGTAGCTATGGAATAACCCATGTCTGTGATTGTCAGGGCTGATTCCCCACTCTGGCACTTTGAACACAGAAGGTGGGGGCCCGCAAAATTCTAAAAATTAATACTAGCCACTCCAGGCTTGTATTAAACTCCCAAGGTTACAGCTTTTCTCTGACCTTGGATGAGTAGATGCTGCCACCACTCAAGTGCAAAAACTCCTTTGAGAACCCAGGAAGCGACACTTGGGAAATCCTTCCTGTTGGGTACCCTCAAGCCCTTTCACCCCCACTCCAGGGAAGAGCGGAGAAAGAAAACAAAGGAAATCAGCTGTTGCCACCAGCTAATTAAACAACATGTGCACAAGCCTCTTAAGACACAAAATCCAGCCTGTTTTTTAAAAAGGTAAATTTTATTAAAACAAAAAGAAAGAAAATATATTGAAAACTCAGGCTATGCTATATTTAAAAAACCCGCTAACAAAAATTCAGCATCAAGAATAACCTTTTTGAGGTCCAGTTTAAAGGTTACAAGCAAAACAAAAGCATTTGGGGTTGGCACAGAGGAGTCCACAAGCCATAAAGAAATAAGGAGAGATAAACCTAACCACGTCTTCTTAGACATTTCCTGATCTACTTACATACTTGGAGTTTCAAATGAGTAGTTTCTAGGTATGATTTGATGAGTTTTCATATCTAGCCCCAAGCTCTTACAGCATAGCTGCAGCCCTGTCTCTGCTTTCCCCCCGAGAACAACAGACAGACAAAGGGGAAGTTTTTTTTCCCAATTTTAAAAAGTTCTAGCCTTCCCACTGGCTCTTTTGGTCAGATGCCCACTTCCTTTCTTTTACGTATGCAGGGAGACTTTTTAACCCTTTACAGGTAAAGCAAGCAGAGAACAGCTATTAAGAGGGATTTTATAGCTAACTGGCTGGCTGGGTGTCCATAAAAGGGTGTTACCACACCCTTTCATTTATCACAGTGATGATGTCTCTTTTCCATAAAGGGAGCCAGAAGTTTGGCTAATGAAGCAATCCAATTGGACAGTATTCTGGGTTATCATATGCTTACTGCTCAAAATAAATAGATACAGAAAATAAAAATTCAGTATGGTTTGATACACTTCATGTTTTCAAATCCCTTTAGGCTGATACTCCTTACCTTACTTTACTGTGTGTTGGAACTTGAAATGGCATGATGGATGCATTCTGATGTGGGATAATGGGATTTTCCCAGTGGAGGAAGATAGGTAAAGCTTTACTTTTTTCCCCAAAGGGTAGATTTGCTGTTCTTGAAGATGCTGGCCACACTACAATTACAAAAACATGATAAAGTTGGTTTGAGACAAGGTCACTTTAATTGTACTCAGATAATTTTTTTTGGTTTGTTTCCCCACAGCTTTTTTGCCATAACTGCCATGTTTGTGTGTCTGCACCTACCATGCTGCCCATTCAGCGATGCACTCTGAGAATATCTCAGCAGCTATACATTCTGGGTGGGAGATGGAGTGCCCAGAGGGTGGGCACACACATACTAGCTTCAGCAGAACATGGGACAGTCTGCTCTGGGAGGTCCAGGGAACTTGAAGGAAAGAGGACAGGCCAAGCCACTAACGAACACAGTCAGGGAGTTCTGTGTGCATTGGACTGTGTTGAACTGCTTACAGGAAGACTATTACATCCCAAGCTAGTCCTCTGGTAGGGGCCCAAACACTGTTAACTGATCACACTAAGCTTTAACTACACTGTGTAAAGAGACAAACTATGTTCAGAGACAGCAGTAAATTATTACAAACTATTAAAAATTGTAGTATGGGCAAGGTTGATAGGACTGATTCTGCTCCCATTGAAACAATGAGAATTTCACTCTTGGCTTCAATAGGAACAGGACTGAGCACTAAGGGCTAGATTTACAAAGATAATTGCTTGGTGGGATTTATAGAAGTACTTCACTGAGTTAGGTGCCTAACTCACATTGACTTCCTTAGGCATATTTGTAAATCCCACAAGGTGCCTAAAATATATATCTTTTGTAAATCTAGTGATGAAAGCTGAGAGAGGCTTTTTCGTAGCAACCATACTTACAGGTTTTACTACATCAAGGTACTTTGTGCAGAGTTGCTGGTGCTACAAAATTTCTGTAGAAGGAAATTCACTGTTATCAATGCAATGGTAGAGAACACATTGGAGATTTTCACCTTTGAAGGGGTGGGGAGAATGCATTATTTAAAGGCCTAATCCTGCAAGCACTTCAGCATGTGAGTAACTTTATGCATGTGAACAAAGTTACCCCATGTGCTTACCTATTTGCAGATTTGGACCCTAAATGTATATCTGGAGGGGGGTGATGATGGCGATGCATCTCTCTCATCTTGGCAGGGGGTGAAGGTCTGAGCAAACGAATCCACATATTGTAGAAGCAAGCCCTGTCAATGAGTGAAAGCTGGTAGAGTTGCTTGAGGTCTGTGGTGTCCTAAATAAAGTATTCAGTGAATTTACTGATTTCAGCCTGACAGGAGATGGAAGTCACTGTTCATATCAGACACGGACTGAAACAAATGTAGGGAGAGAGAATTAAGCTTTACCTTGACCACTGAGAACATACTAGATAAAACACATACTCCTGGATCATGTGTGAAAGATTCCAGGGAGAAATGGAATGTTGTACTCACTCTCTCTCCTTCCTCCTCCATTCTGCCAAAACTGCTATTTCGTTTTTAATTTTATTTGTCCACATTGTTTTTCATTATTCTAAGGCACTGCTAAAGCACAGATGTAAAACATCAGTACAATACACAGAGGTGTGGACCACACAGACATGCAGTTCCCTTTCAAAATGCACAACAGAGGAAACAGTTTAATTACAAAAACTTCCTTATTTATTTTGGTTAAGAACAACTTGTGCAACTTCTATGAAAAGAGGAGGATAACTTAAAACATCGTATTAGCACTAAAAATTGGCAGGGGGTGAACGTACTGATTAGATGAAGGACCCCTCCCCTTCCCATCAACCTGAAAGAAAGGTTGGGGAAAGGAAACTAGTTTCCTCAGTGGTTGCCATTTCTCTACCTCTGTGTGCTTTGCTGTGCTCTGTAGACACACAATAATAACCCCAGTGGGTCTGTGGATCAAATGACTAGCTGCTGAAGGATTAAGAGCAATTCTATCCTCTTGGCATGGGCTTTGGAATTTTCATTAAACTGACCTTGGGTGTGGTGAGAAAGGAATTCAGGCTGCGCTGATCAGGAGTTAAACATCCTACCTGGGAAAACAACAAAAGAGCCCCTTTAAAATGCTCCTTACTGGGCCTCAAGCAGAGTCGTTGTACTTTTTAAACCTTGAGATGGTTGTACACAGATTAGCCCAGAGATATGTGGAGATTCAAAATTAAAGGATCTTGGAGGGAAAAGGAGTGGGCAAGAGCATTCATTTCCTAGAATTGCTTACAAATACTTACTGTTAGACAGTTTGTTCATTTGCTAGAGAGTGAATGGACTTTCAGGTTGATGTATCATGCTGCCTATAGCAGTAGAAAATTAAAAGTTATGTGCCAGATTGTGCAAAGCTTCTTCAGGTACATAAGTGTTCATTCACAACTTCCCCATCTCCACCTTTTTGTCCAGCCTGACATCTCCAACTCACTCTTGATTATTTCTACTTGGATATAGTGCAGTCTTACATCTCAAACTCAATCTGTCCAAAACTGAATTTATTCTTTATCTTAATCTCGCACTAGTTCCTCCCCTCACTAGCAGCATAGACAACCCCACTATCTTGTCTGTCTCCCAGGCTTGTCAGCTTGCTATTACCTTCAGCTGCTCCCTACTTTCCCCTAAAATATGCAGTATCTGAACAATCCCTC
Organism: Gopherus flavomarginatus; assembly: GCF_025201925.1. Lineage (NCBI taxonomy): Eukaryota > Metazoa > Chordata > Testudines > Testudinidae > Gopherus > Gopherus flavomarginatus. The sequence continues at coordinate 184,581,431 of NC_066619.1, forward strand.
CTTTTTACGATAGCCAAATTCTGCTTTTTCCCTAAACCTCTTGATAAAACGCTTTATTCACATAAGAGTCATCTTTTGCCTTGACTATTATAAACTTAGGTTTCCATCATCTTACCTCCCAGCCTACCTGATAATGTCACTGCTAAAGCAATATTGACTTTTTCTCTTTCGGTGTCTAGAGTGATTCCCTCCTGGGCTTTCTTCAAGGCTTACATAATCATTTCCCACTTTCACTTCTGCTTTCATTTCCTCAGTCCCTCAATTAATATTTCTCCTGGTAAGTAATCCTCTTTCTTTTTCCCACTCTTGACTTCACATGATCCTTCATCCTGCTTCCCATCCGTGGAATAATTTCCCATTTGTTGTCCTCCAAAGGCCCTCTTTCTCCACCTTCACTTCACTCTTTAAAATCCGCTTCTGTATATTGTATTTACCCCTTTAATATTCTCACCAGTGATCTCTTCCATTCTCCCTTCCTTGGACAGCTGTAGTTTGTTTTGTTTTGCTATGTTCAGCTGTAAAATCTTTGGTAAAACTAAGTTTTATTTTATTTGGGTTATTTATATGTCATTTTGGAAGACTGGTTCTAACATGCATTCTTCTGCCTAGGTGGCTCTTAAGAATAGTTTTGTACTGGAAAAAATGAAAATGCATCACTTGTCACTGTTGGTAGTTGTTATGGATTGACATCTGATTTGCAGTCTGGTTGATATCAGGATCCCCAAGAGTCCCACGCTGGCCTCTGAGGGGTTAATAGAGCAATAGGGAGACTGCACAGGAGGCAGAGGGGCTGAGAGAAGTAGCCAATTGGGGCCTGGCAGGCCCATATAAAAAGAGATGCAGGGCAGAGCAGGGTCAGTTACTCCCTGGTTCTCATGGAGGGAGAGCTGGGTGCTAGCATTCTGGACAGAGCAGTGCTGCTAGCAGAGATTGGGGGAGCTAGAAGGAGCTCTTGGCTGGCTGCTGGGATTTGCAGGCTGACACCCTAAGACAAGGGCAAAGACAATGCTGGGCCCATGGGGAAGTGGCTGGACAATTGGCTGCAGACACCCCTGGGGAAGTGGCAGGACAGTTGGACTGAAGCACTCGACTACAGAAAGGGGAGCGCAGATTGTGTCATGGTGGAGGGCTATGACGTGAAGAGGATACCGCAGTCCTTGGAGTGATGTGGGTCCAGAAGCAGAAGTGGCAGTGGGCAAGGCATCACTAGGAGAGGGCATACTGACCTGTGGAACTAATTTTCCAAGACAGCCAGCAGGATGCACCAGCGTGGTGAGTGGAGCCCCGTCACAGTACCCAAAAAATTACCAATCCTTATTCCCTCTACTGTGTGCCTGGAAGAAAAACAATGCATCATTAACATACCAGATTGTAAACAAAGAGCACACCAAAAACTAGCTTCACCATAACAAAACTGTAAAAACATGCTGTCAATTAGCTTCACCGTAGCTAAGCAGTCTACAAATCCAGTGACAGTCCATTAAAGTCAATGGAACAAAGGCAATTGATATCAGCTGAGGATCTGCCCCCAAAAGTTTAGATACTTTGCCTCCATAAACTCTGTTAGTTCAGACATCATGTCTTGTGAATCTGTCTCCACCCAATCCCTCTCCACTGAACAGTTTCTGTAAGAGATCGTCCCTGCCTACATCTAGTGTTCTTGCAGTAATGGACTAGTGTCCTGCTACTCCTCTGTCATGGTGGCTTTGTTAATGGATCACTCTCTCCTTATTATCTTTGGGGCCCACCAGGCAGTGTGCCAAATGGTTCAGCTCCCTCAGATTCTCAATGCAAAACATGTAGTCATGCTGTATCAGAGAATGAGCTAAAATGGCTTCTGCTAACCCTCCTGACCCCATCAGACAGACTGGCTGTGAGGGAACTAGTACCATGTGACTTCTGTGAGCAATCACAACCAACCCAGATTGGGTGAGGAGGTAAAAATTCCCATAAAATTTCAACTTGTATTTATTTAATTTTATCTTATTACTGCAAAAGCATCCTAATCTCATTGTGATATGAACTGTGATAACAAACAAAAGATATGGTCCCTGCTCCCAAAAGCTTACAAACTAACTTGAGAGAAGTTAGGTCAACTAACCATAAGAGAAAAATGGAGAGAGAGGACGTGGTTACACAGGTTAGTTATGTTCACAACCTGACTGCTCTGAATTATTTGTAAGGTGTTTTGTGTTTTGCAGATGGATAAATGTTAGCTATCTGCACTGGCCACTCTTGGTGGTCATGAGCTGGTTGATTTCTTGGAGATGTCACAGCAGAAATAAAGAGAGATTATTGGCTTTACAGATGTATTCAAGGAGGGTGTTTCATGTGTAAGGGGCAAGAAGCAAATGGCAGAGGCCTGCGCAGGACTGGTGTAGAACCCTGTAGCGGGACTGGGATCAGGCGGGTCCCACGGGACTGCTGCCATAATAGTGGAAGTGGGTGGGAGTGGGATTAAAAAAATAGTCCTGCATAGGGCTCTAACACATGGAGACTTCTGAAGGAGAATTGGACAAATAGGTGTTCAAGGCTAATGGTAGAAAACATTCTTCTGGGAGGGTGCAGCTCTACCTAGTGCCCTACTATGGAGTATGTGGAATTTGCGGTCTTGCTCATGAGGATATGTTTTGTTAATCATCAGATCATGTGAAGCTTATTTTTGTTCTACAAAATTGCCAGTTTCTGTCAGTAATATTAACAATGCTGGCATAGAAATAAATCAGCAGATTGCTGGCATCTAAGGATGGGCAGGGAAATTGTGAATTAGCATCAGGTATATGTTTTTTATATAATAAAATGTGTGAAATATGGCAGCTAATCACAAGAAATCAATCAACTAACGATGACAGCTATGGAGGCTGAGTTTTTCTTTCATACGGGTTAAAAGCATAGAACGTATGAATATTGCAACCAAGTATTTTGCCTGGAAGAGCCAAGTAGAAGTATTAGTTAAGTTAAAACATGTTAAGGAAGAAATACACTCCTCAAAGCTGGCAGCAGGAGCTAGTATGCTACAGACTGCAGAGAGCAGATGACTTTGCATCACCTACATTGCTCCTGCCTTGTATTATAATTAATTTAGTATCTGTGCCACTCAGCATTCCTCAAAATCTCCCAGGTATAGCATGTAAGAAATACACTAAGCGCCTGCTCCTGCTCCCATTGAAGTCAAAGACAAAATACCCATTAATTTCAATTGGAGCAGGAGCAGGCTTCAGATCCTGGGCTAATTTCAATACTAAAGTTCCAAATGAGTTTTTGCTTCCCAGCAACGGATGCTCCCATTGTTCTTGACCCAAGTGGCCATTATTATGTTCCTTGAGAACATAGTTCCTTTCAGAGTAGTTATGTTCCTTGAGAAATTATTTAGTGCTTTGGGACATCTTGTGTACTGTATAATTTCAAGATAATATCAGGACAGTTGGTTGAAGAAAAATTAGGCTATTCATCCTGTTTATCTTGGTTACGGATATTAGGCTGTTGCCATATGCTGTTTATATGTCTTTGCCAGTAATATTGATTCTTTTGAAAAGACCTTTATTAGCACAGCATGTGAAGGAGATTTGTGGTTAGAGTAGGAGCTTGAGAGCCAGAACTTCTAAATTCTGTTCCTATCTCTGCCACTGATTCATTGTGTGATTTTTCTCTTGCTGACTGTGTACCTACATATGGATTACTTTTTCAGGGAATGGTAGTGTGCAGTATGGGTTTGAATATTTCTGTGTGGTTTAGAGCACAGTATTCCCTGGAATGCACTTATCAACTCAGTGATGGAAGACACAGTATTCAAATCTCTGGGTAAAATTTTCAAAAGCTCCTAAATAACTTAGGAGCCCAAATCCAACTGTCTTCCAGTAGAAGTTACACTTTTACATGACTTAAGCACTTTCAAATATTTTACCCTTCATTACCAGACGTTCAAGAAGTAACTTTCAATTTGTTCATATATGTTAAAATTGTATTACAAACCGCTTACCAGCAGTTTTTAGTGATTTTTATTTTTCTTACTAATTAGATAAAGTGATTGAACTACATTTTATAATACATTACAGATCTTTAGCACTAATGAATCTTGCACCAAGCTTTTTCAGCAAGAGTTTTATGACACAATTTTGCAGACTTCCATAGAAATTTTGTCTACATAAAAAACATTGTGCCTTGATTATTAGCAAATCTTGTAGCAGTTGCTATTGGTGTGTGTGTGTTAGTTAATGGGGAATTGGGGGTGGGACTTATATAACTTTAAACATAATTAAATTAGTACAGATGCTTCCCAACTTATGCAAGCATTCTGCTCTGGAATGCCTTGCATAACTCAAATTTTGCTTAAGTCAGAAACGTGTCTCCGACCATTGCACAAAAAAATTCCAAATAACCCAAAAAATCCCCAAAGAACCAAAACTCCTATTTCTAGCTCATGGAACTTTTTCTGATTTGTGTATGTTGGGTTTATGTAATTTGGGGAATGTCCATACTACATCTCCATACTGATTCTGTATTATGAAACCACATGTAAATGCTATCTGACTAATTAATTAAATAGTCTTATTGAAACCTCCCTGATAATGCCTGGTCTTCAAAGTTACTTTTCTGTTCTTTGTGGGAAATAAACAACCATAGACCCAACCAAAAACTGAGTATTTTTATTGTGGTATCACCCAGAGCCTTCTGTCAGGATGATGGCTCCACTGTGCTCGGTGCTGTACAACCTGCTAGTAAGAAACAATCTCTATTCTGAGGAGTTTACACTTAGAAAAAAAGCAGGGGAAAAGGGTACAGTGGTGTCTTGTTTATTTCATATCCCTTCCCTGCCCCCCTGGAAGCTACATATGAAGGGTGATGGGAAGAGCATAATCAAAATATGTATAATTTTATATCCATTATAGAATTGATGAGTGTTTTGAATAAAGCACGCTTTATCGCCTCTCAGTATATCCCTTATTAGTTGACCAATTTTTTGGAGGCCTTGAGAGGTAGGTTGGTCCAGTCATTAGGCTGAGAACTTGGGTTAAATTTCCTGCTCAAGCACAAATTTCCTGTGTGCCCTTGGCAAGTCATTTAGTCTCTTTGTTACTCTTTGTAAAATGGGGGTAATAGTACTTCACTATCTCACAGAGGTGTTGTGAAGATAAATATATTAGAGATGGTGAGGCACTCAGTTACTATGGTAACAAGGGCCATATTAATATGTGAGCAAAACTATGGAAGAACTGGGCCGTGAAGATGAGAAGCTTAAAATTTATGTAAAGAAACACAGGGACAGTAGTTTAGTTGATCTATCTGAATGGCCTGTCTGACTTCTGCATTTGCATAAAATGTACAGTAGTTTTTTCGCAGTTATCTGAGAAATAAAAATCTATTTTAATCTGCACTGAAATAATAGATTAAATCACTCAACAGGAGTGGCATGTTAGTTGCATTTTATAAAATGCATGAACTGTATCACCCAGTTGCAAATTTCTGATTTAATGGATGCTTTTTCTTTTTTCTTATATTACTATTTTAAACTTCAGCTAAACTCTGATGCTTGCTTAACCTGGGACTGTGATATGTTTGAAGTGATCCCTCAACCCTTCACATTGGTGCACTACATGTCATGGGAGGCAGTGGGAGTCTGTAGCAGGGACAAGATTTCATAGCACAGCTCCAAAAGGAGTCAGGAGCAGAGCTTTGGCATTATCACCACAAAACTCAGCTTGCATGGTTCTTGTTTCTTTGGCAACAAGAGCTCACTGTTCTAGGCTGCTCCTTTCTAAGCCTGCAGAAACACAATCCATTACTTCATATTGAAAGAAAGTTTATTTCAGCATGGTTACATTATGAGAAGGTCCTGGAATAAGTTCAGATGAGAGTTGCAGAAACCTGTCACATTGAAAACAGGTTGTCAGTGTAACAAGTTTGTTCCCCTCAAGCTACTAGCTGGAGGCAGAAAAGGGTAGTGGTGGGGGAAATGTGAGAGGCACTGAAATATTAATACTAATCAAAGCTGTAATCTCCTGCAAAGACACATGTAGGCATTGCTTCTGAGGATTGTTATTCTCGACCCCTTATTTTGATCACATGACTCTTGGTTACACATTTTTGCCCCTCACAGAGCTCTGTAAATGTGACCAGATCAGTAAATTGCTTTCATGTGAGTATAAGATGAGGAATTCTTAGCATTTACATAGGGCCCATGTAGGTGGCATGGTCTCCTTTTCACTTAAATCCCTTGAAGTGCTTTCACTGCTTCCCATACCCACAGGACAAGTTTGTACTACTTAATAGAGTTTGGGGGCTATCCTAATATGTACTGCTTCTCATTCTGCAGAAAACCTCTTTCCAAAATGAGAGCAAAGTGCAGTTATGATCATGGGAGCCATTGGAAGTATGGCTTCTTTAAGAGCCGTGATCCACAGGGTCCAGTAGGAATTGATAGAGCTGGATTATAGAGCAGATACTCCCTTTTTCCAGCAACAAATCTTAAAAATAGAAATAGATTTCAGGGTATCCACAGTTTAAGGGATACTTTTTTATGGGGCTGGCAAGCCTGATTCCTCCAGTGGCGGATTAATGATTTTGCCACCCCTAGACCCCGAAATAAGTGCCGCCCCCGGCCCCATATGAACTTGTTTTAGTTTTTTTTACAAATTCTCACGAGTATGTTTGTTTACTAAATGGCGTTGCGCCATCATTGGTGGTTTCAATCATAGGCACTGACTCCGTGGGTGCTCTGGGACTGGAGCACCCATGGGGAAAAATTAGTGCGTGCTCTGCACCCACTAGCAACTTCCTAGCCCCTCATTCCAGCTCCCCTCCGCTCCGCCTCCTCCCCTGAGCATGCTGCGTCCTCGTTTCTCTCCCAGCTCCCAGTGCCAGCTTCACAAAACAGCGGCTTTGCGGTGGCAAGTGGTGGGAAGGAGCGGGAGAAGGGGAAACACAGCGCACTCTGGGAAGAGGTGGGGTTAGGGCAAGGATTTGGCGAAGGAGTCCAATAGGGGCAGAGAGGGGGCAGCGTTGGGGCAGGAACTTTGGGGAAGGAGTTGGAATGGGGGCAGTGGCGAGCACCCACCGGTGCTGGGAAAAGTTGGCGCCTGTGCATGGTAGAATTGCAGCATCACTGATGCCATGATTACAAAAATGCTGCTATTATAAATTTGCCACCCCTGCAAATTTGCTGCCCTAGCGTAGGCCTTGTCGGCTTAGGTGATAATAGGCTGCTGGCTTCCTCTTGGAAAAATGAATAGGACGATTTGCAGCATTGGTTATTCCCATATAGGGAAAAATGGAGTCCAAAGCACTGTACAGCTATTACCCCAAAGAAGAGTAGTGTGGGTTAGTTAGGTAAATTACTGCTCTATGCTCATTTTGCAGATAGGGTAACTGAAACACAGGGAGGCTAATCAGCTGTGCTCAATAGATGCAATGCCTATTAGGTTAGGTAGGTAAAACTGATGTGCATGAAGTTAATATGCTAGTCTAAAAGCACTAGTGTGTAATACCCCTATGTACCTGTCCTAGTCAAGAACTCTTGAGGAATGGGCCTGATAACTATTTATGGGTATGGAGGGAGTATAAACACCAATGAGGGAGAGGATTTATTTAGAATATTATGCAGCCAATGCTTTCAAAAGTGACTAGTGACTTTTTGGGGCTTCATTTTGTTTATTAGCTTGAGATGTCCTACAGAGCCTGATTGTCAGAGGGTGGGTACTCAATGCTCTCTAGAAATGGGGCCTCTAAGGCATTGTGACTTGGGTAACAAAAAACTGGAGCACACTTATTAGAATCTTGGTCTATATGGTATATAAAATGATGGAATAAAATTAGGAATGAGAAAATTGTGTACTAAATATCTGGAAAAGCTTTTACTTGTGAGATCCATTAGTCTGACATCCACCAGTCCCTTGGGGGGATGATGTAGGTCTTAAAAACTGAATTGGGCAGAACACTAGAAACTGTTCTGAATGGAGCAGCCCAGATCTGACAGGAGGTTGGAAGAGATGACAGAATCCCACAGGGCTCTTCCATCTTTAAGCTGAGTTGCACACAGATGCGGTACTAACTTTTTAAAATTAAGGCTGCATTGACATTTGAAATGCTGACCATAGTCAATCCCTCCATGAATTTTTTTTAAAGGAGCCAGGTTGTGGGGCCTGGTCTTGTTCCCTATTTCTGTGACATTAGGCTAAACCCCACCCATGTGACTCCATATAACCCATGTACAGTGTGACTGATATTTCTTTGTTAGGAACATCTGTACCTCAGTTAGAAAGTTAAAAAAAAAAAACAAACCAAAACAAACAGAAAGCATTATTAAAACAATTCATCTCACACTGTAAGTAAAACGTCATGAATCAGACTTTCAGTCACTGCTGAGTTCTGTTGTCCCTTGGAGTACGTATGTGCTAAGCAGTAACTCAAAGCAAGCATGAAAAAATGATTTCTGAAATGGTTGGGCAAATAAGGAGAATCATTTTGAACAGGGACTAAATTGGTTTGAAACATATGCTAGCTCATGCAGCCAAAGTACATAATCAGATTTAGCAAAACAAAGCCTGATACTGAACTTGCCAGGAAAAATTGTTTTGTCATTCTGAAATCTCCTCAGTTTTTAAGCAGACCTTTCCAGAACAGAAAACAATATATGCTTCATACCCTACTGCATCTGCCATAATTGTATTTTCCTATGAAGATATGTAGGGAGATGCTAGAATATGTGGGAGAATATATAATTCCTTTGTACAGATTCATAATTTAAAAGCCTGCTATTATTGAACTGCATTTTCAATCAGGATTTAGATTTGTTAACCAACTATATATATTGTGTAAGACAACTACATATCCAGACATTACTAATCACATGAAATATTGTGGGCTTTTAAAAAATAATTTGACATTCTATAAAAGAATACATGATTGATAACATTGTGGGCAGCTTGAAAATTAACCCAGCTGATCAGTTACATAATCAGCTGAGTAAGCCAAGGGAAAAGAAAAGAGCACATTAGACTAAGAATGCAACAGCTTTTTGTACCATTGTCTGGCTTTTCCTGTCCTCGAGGTTAGTTCAGTACAAACATTGTCATTCCAAACCAAATTATATTCACAGAAGGTTGCTGTGTCCAGCCCTCACCTCCCAGCTCTACAAATTTTTCCAACCACCATTTGTATTTTTCCCCTCTCCCCTTAGCCACTTCCAGGCAGTGTTTTCTGTTGTCTAGAGCAATTTCTGGAGTAGGTGGTGTTTTGGCTGATCCCTTTCTTCAGACAATATCTGTCCATGTCCTCCTCCCCTACCAAAGGTCAGTTGCTCATGTCAAAATCCAACTGTGGACAGTCATTCTGTGTCCAAACTAAACATACCGTGTATGAGTACCTTATCTCCCAAAATAAATGATAATTAGCATAACCAACACACACACCCCCCTCTTCCCAGAAAAATTCCTCCATCTGAGCCAATCAAGATGCTTTGTCTTACCCAGTTTCGTGTTGAAAGGACAGGAACTGAGTTCTTGTTCCAAGTCAGATTTTATTTATTACCTGTTTTTAACAAAAGCCTCTAGATTAACATGCCCTCAGAATGTTTCCTTGCTCCTCTCTCTACTCACATACACTCTCTCTGTTTATAGGATGCCAACTGAAAGGCATTTGAACACTGAACAGAAATGTAATTCAAAGTATTAAATATAGAAAAAGAAACCAACCAGCCAAGTATAAAACCCTCCTAGAGAACACTACAAATGCATACTCCATTCCCCAAAGAAGAATCTTCCAGTTAGTTGGAGGAATGAGGATAGCAAAAGGGGCAGAAGATGCTAAAACAAAGAGAGGGTACATCTAAATAGAGAGACTGGCCAAATATACCTTTGAAAGGAGACAAGGGTTTCTGCTATGCCTTCTCCTGGGGATAGTTCAACAAACAAAGACTGTCAACAGAGAGAGACCCGTAACAAATTCTATAACTTAACGTTGTTGTTTATGTTGCTGGGTGAAACCTTTTTATAGAGTTGAGATTGACAGGTGTGAAGTCACCCTTCAATTAACATAAGTGTAAGCCTAAACTCCATCTAAGACAAAAGGTGTATGTCAACCTGGCCTGGAGCTTTTGCTGAGTATTGCTTTGTGTGCGTACTTGCACACATGCGTGTGTATGTTTTTTGGGTTGGGGAGTTAGAACACAAAGGAACTGAGAACAGATTGTGTGTATGTGAGAGAGAGAGCCTAAAGAAGCAGCTGAATGCACCATGGCTGACCCTGAAAAAAAGCAGGGAGCATGGGTGGCACATGAGCCCCCACTTTGGGGAGGCTAGCCACTCACTCATGCCCTTTCTGCTTCTGCAGGAATTAATGGTTGAGGTGCTTTTGGTCTGAGTTATGCAGGAGGGCAGCCTAAATTATTATGGTCCCTTCTGGCCTTAAAATCTATGATTTTGTGAAAATGCTGAAACTTTCATGAATTTTAGTAGAAATATTTATTCATTTGAATATACTTTTAAATGTACCATCCAAGCAAACAGGGAACAGAAGACAATGCATTGTGTCTGAGATCACCAGGCATACAGCACAAATAATGTGAAACATCTGATTTTTTTTGTACTGTTTTCATCCAAAACTATAGATGTCTTCTCAGTTCCTGAGGCTATTCCCAGGTGTGCTGAAATGTTCAGAAAACTTGGCAAAAGCTTCAGGAAACCTGACTCTAGCTTTGGATTTTGAAGGGGTGGGGGAATGGGGAAGTTTCACCTGGTTTCAGGTTTCATTATAGAACTTTTGCAGAGCTCTATCTCCTTCCAGATTCAGAATCTGGGACAAAATTAAAGCCAAGAATCCAAAAATGGTATACCTTGTGAGAGAGGAAAGCTTTACTGTCAAGCAAAGTGTGAGATTTTTAAGACCGAAACCAAGAAAGACTATTTGCTTATTTTCAACATGCATTACCTGGTTTGGTGAAAGCCTATGGGAAACATCTTTGTTAATTACATAGCTTGGGTTCACCTTCTGCCTCTCTTGGTGGAAAGAATTACTCATCAGGGCAATGTAGAGGTGGTTGTTTCCACCATTTTTGAAAGAAGAGAATCATCTAGGATGTAATGCATAGTCTGGCTGCAGGCTGTGTTTCCCTGGAGTTCAGCTGGTTGCAGCTGTCCTTGAGGATCCTGAGAACTGCCAGTTTGCACAGAGGTGGTTTAGAAGATGTTCAAGAATGGCGTAGATTGTGGGCTGCATGCCAAACTCAGCTCACAGCAGAGGGTTAACTTAGTAAAGGAATTATATTGATCACTGGGTGTAGCTAAAATGTGTCTGTAGTGATGAGATGACTCACTGGTGTGGTGCCTCCTGCTGGTTGTTTTGGGAATTAGCTCTTCAGCATACGGAGCTCCTCCTCCTGGCTGGTGTCTCACCTGCCACTGGCCCCTGTGTCTCTCCTGGAACCCAGTGCCCCTCTTTCCTTAGGGTTTTGCCCCAGCAGTAACCCACCATCTGGGTCTCCTCTCCCAGGGGAACCCCCAACCCTCTATCCCCACCTTGCCTCAGTAGCTACTATCAGTCATCATCTAGCCCCCCTGCCCACTGAGGCAGACTGTAGTCTGTAAACCATTCATCACTGGCAAGGTGGGTTTGGACCTGCTGCCTCTGCCTAACCCCAGGCTACACCTTTGCAGACCCAGTACATCTGTAGGCCTTGCACAAGTCCTGCAGCCTGGGGAGTTGCCAGGCTGGAGCTCCCCAGCTCCTCTTGCCTTTCCCCAATCAGCCTAGCCTTTTCTCTCCCAAGCAGGGTAACTGCCCCGCTACAGTGCCCTCAATTGAAAAATGGTGCATGAATTAAGTTGATGGTCTGTTTAGTTTGTAACCCCAGCAGCAGAGCCCCAACCTCTCGGTGATCAAATAGATTTACGTAATGTAATGAAAGGCCATACCCTTTCCATTTCCTTCTTTCAAAGCCTTGTCACCACAAACTGTTCTGGTAAGACTACTTATCAGTGACAGCATATTTATCATTACCATTGGAGAATAGGTTCAATGAAATCTTGAAATATTTTTTTCATTGTCAACCCCACAGAGGGCAGGCTGCATATTGACCAGCTGGAAATCAATAGTTATCTTTGAAGGACTCTTCATTTCTGTCACATCTATTTTAGACACAACCTCTTACCCCCAAACTTGTTTGGATAAAGTAAGAACTTTGACCCTCAAATAGAACCTTGATCTTCTCTGAAGTTAATAAAATATTTGTTCGATTTTATTTATCATGAAAATAATGTTACTGTTGTATACCTCTGTGGTTCTGTCTGAACTAGAAGAAAAATAGTCTACAAGAAAGCAGTCTCTAAAGATGAGCCTAACTTTGATGCCAAGAAGTGCCCCATGAGAAAACTTGTGGTCATGAAAGCCCCTCATTTCTTAGGTGGAATAAATGTTAGCAAACAGAATGATTAATTTACTTCATGTTTGTGCATTCAAATTGACCCACCTCATTCATTCTGTAGGTGAGTTCAGACAGTGAGGGGAGATTCAGAGTTAGGGGAAAGACCTGGGAGGATGAGATGTGCAGCAATCAGAAAGAAGTTACCCGTGAAGGGCAGAAGAAGCAGCCACAACTGGTAAAAGCTTAAGAAAAGAAAGGGTTTTGGAGCAGTACTGTAGAGCCTAGGAAAGAGGGCTGAAAAATTGATATTTGAGTTGACATTGAACTGTTATGTTCTATCTTTCTGATGGTTGTACACTGCCGCTCATCTCTCTGTTTGAATGCATTCTAGGTAAAACCAATAACAATAGTGAAGTCCCTAGTAGGTTGCATGGAGTCTCTGACACTTCTCTCTTTTGTAGGGAGAAGTATCAGAGACCCCATAAGGGTTATGGTTTTATGGGGTTTTTATTTATTTTAAATTAGATTGTATTAATTTTCTTACTGTCTCAGTTGTTTGGGATTTATTTGGTAGCAGTGGGTGTCAGTACTGTGAGTGTCCTGATGGAAAGGCTTTTTTGAGGAAAAAGGTTTTGAAGTATTTCCTAAAGACAGCTGCTCTTTTCAGGAAAGCTCTTCTATAGTCAGATCCTCTCAACCGAGAATGCTTTATACCTAGTTCTTATATGTTTTGTCTGGCTTTGAGCTCTGCTTCCTCCCCAGAGGAACTCTATTGTTCCAGTGGTGTCTAGGTCAAAATTCTGTCCTGTAGCTAGGGTTTGATCCATTAGTTCATTTGAAAATTAGGACCAAAGTCTTAAACTGGCATCAAAAGTTGACTGGGAGCCTGTTGAGGGACTTGAGTGCATCAGGCCCATGCTCCTGATTGCCTAAGTCATGGAGAAAGGGGCAATCACATTCTGTACCAACTGGAATCTATGCATTGTCTTCACATTGGTTTCAGAGACAATGAATTATGGTAATCCAACATGGAGGTGACAAATACATGTATCACTGTGGCCCGGCCTTCATCTGGAAGGAAGGGTTAAGTTTCCTAGCAAGTTGGACATGAAAGAAGGCATCTTTAGGTATCGCTACTGCCTGACTATTCGAGCTTAATGAGGAGTCAAACAGGATTCTGAGGCTTCACACAACTTTGACCAATGTCCACCTTTTATGTAGAAGATAGAGGCAAACATCTCTGCTGTTTTTTCAAAGCATTTCACCTTTTTGACTAGCATCACTTCAGTCTTGCCAGCTGCTTTCCATTGAAGAGCTAATTTCTTGGAGGCATTCTGTTACCTTATTAGGGGCAGTGATTTTGTTAAGAATCCAGACCCCAAGAAGGCGATGTTACTTGAGCCATGTGAGTCTATGTGCATTTATTGGGGAACTCAAGAAGGTGAAATATGAGGCAGGAGACATTTGACTGGACAGGGTAGGCTGACCTTCCCCTGTTCCTATAGGCAGGTATTGAAACAACTAAAACTTCAACAGTTTGGTCATCCTGTTGCATTTTGTCTCTAGCCCTGACTGCCATTGCTGTTCTCAGCTTTGTTTCAGGCTGCTGACGTAACAGGCTCCTGTTGCTAATGACTAGCATGTATAGTTATCATTATGATAATAATTAGAGTATGCCATGAAAGCTGAAACTGGCAACTAGAGACCTAATGAATGAGAACAGCTGAGGACAGCAGGGAGCTACAATAGCACACAGAGCAGAACTTGCTTTGGGGTTCTGACTCTGTGTTTAGAAAGTGCTGTGCTCTCTCAAGCTTTCTTTCTTTCTCTCTGCTCTTTACTAGGAGCTAACGAGAAACCAAGGTGATTCTCTGATCTTGCTTTACAAGTCTCTTACATCTTTACAATTGGAGATGAAGAGTAGGGATGGGCAAATCAATTGGCATGCAGTTAGAACCTGCTCAAGCTTCCCTTGAATATTGAACCAACCCAAATCTTTATTTTTTAGATTCTAACAACTCTTACCCTCAAACCCCTAGTCAGAAATTGGGAAATATTGGAGGTCTTCCCAGAAAATCCTGTTCTCAGAAGATTGCTATGTTTCTTTTCTGTGTGTCTATTGCAGCCTGCTATTTCAGGAGAGGACTCACAGTGAGAGGCTAATTCTCAAATGTGCCTGTGGTCACATCCCTTATATTTGAACAGCTTGCAAAACTTTGGAATATTAAACATAAATATATAACCTTTTATTGCTGAGAGAACATAGTTGAGAACGGTGCCATACCAGCACTAGCTGCTGAAGAGTTTATCAGGCCCAGGCATCTGTAAACCTGCCATACTTTCCTCTTGAAAAGAAATATCTTTCCACGGCATTTAAAATGTTTTTAATTTTTTTATTAATATTTGTGTAGGCTTTTTATTTATAAAACACATACCCATAGTATTTGAACACCTTACAAACGTGATCAATTTAGCTTATTGAAATGAAGGTTAAGTGGCGACTTGATCATGTCTATTAAGTAACTATACAGAGAAGATATCTGATAGTAGAGCATTCTTTAATGCAGCAAAAACAAACAGAATCTAATGACTGAACTATCTTTGACTTCCAGTTCGGAAATAAGGCACACATTTTTAACATTAAAGATAATTAACAGTTGGAACAACTTACCAGGAGATGTCATGGATTCTCCATTATTTAAATCCTTAAATCAGAATTATGTCTTCCTAAAATATATGGTTTAACTCAATAGTAAGTTTGGGGTTGGTGTGATAGGCTATGCCCCCATCCCATTGATGGCAAGCATAATGAGTGTCCTTGCAGTGGCAGTGTCAATTAGGTGCATCTGTAGAGCATGCTCTACTTGGAGAAGGGGAGCTTAAAAAAGTTAAGCTGGCCACCTGCCCAAGTAGAGAGGCTGCTAGGGATGGCAAATAAAATATTCTACCTCAGTTCATGTATCAGTAAAAATCAGGATACCATAAGATACAAGAATGCTATGGGGACTGACTGATGTTTCTTAAGCTCTTTGAGATCCTGAGAAGACAGATGCTATTATACAGTAAGTGAAAGTGTTATTGTAAGATTGAACCAAGGACAACCAGAAAAGAGATTACTAGACCAAATGGCACAGACATTTGATTTGATGATTCTTTTCAGAAGAGCAACATTAGTCTACAAGATGGTGGGTTTATTTTTCTAAGAAAATATTCTGGTCCCACCTGGCAGAAAGGACAAATATGGAATTAAAAACACGAAATGTGTTTTCCCTTCTGAAAAAATGTGACTGTGCTGTGAATCGGGTTTGATCCAGCCAAACAGTACTTCTGAAATTGAATTCATTTTAAAAACACCGATACTTTGCTGACACATTTATTGAATGTTTATGCATAACAATCTATGTACTCCATTTTGCTCCTAACGTTATACTTTGCCCACAAAATCATTAAAATCATGTCTTGTATAATTAAATGTTATTTGACTATGTTTAACAAGAAACTTCACAAGTGTAGTTCTATGATAAAGGTAACTGTGACAGTCTATCTAGAAAATGTCCTTTGCAGCGGATGCTGCTTCTGTAGAGTGTGAATGATCAAATTAACACTGCAGCCATTGCAGAGTAGGATTAAATTCTGTTTATGAAAGGATCCCCTTCTTCTTGCATATCATCAAAGTTTTGAGCAACCTTTTCTTCTGAAATGATACAAAGGTCTGAGCTGTATTTAAATATTCAAATGAGCTTTCTACTGCCTGAACATTCTGCATCAGAGTATCTACCACAATAGCAACTAAAGGTGAACAATTTTTGATGTTTCTCCTCAACATAAACCAGGGGCTACTTAACCATTTCTTTTACATTAACCCAAGTTAAATATGTTTCCTCTTGGCCCACTCCACCTAAGCTGGGAGGTAAAAATTTGCCCTCCACTGTTTGCGAGCTATACTACTGGTATAAAATTCAGCAACCAACATTTCAAGTACAAATTAGAACTGAAACTGTGTGACATGCAGTAAAATTAAAAGTTTATACATTTCATTGTGAAGATTTGAAAATGTTTTGCAAACTTATTTTGTAGTTACTATTTCATATTCCCAGACACAAACTACATTAAAATTGAGTTACACAAACATGAAAAACCCAAGACGTTCAGAGAGGTTAAACTTAAAAGAACTCCAAACAATTTAAATGTGTAAAGCACAGTTAGGGCACCTAAACCATAATTCTTCCCTATAGTGACAACATGCAATAACGGTAATTATGGTAAAGGCATTTTAGTGTGTTTTTGTCCCAGGTTAGATTAAACTGATTTTTGAACATGAATGACTTTTTTTACTTCATGGTGTCACTAAAGGACTCTATTTTTAATTTATAAACTAGTTAATTTTAAAAAAATGCTCACATTCATTCTATACATAAAGAACAAATTTTGTACTTGGAGAGGCTCTGATGTATTCTAGAGAAATTGAATCTCTACTTTAACTGAAACTCAAATTAACTATAGGGCTATGATCAGCACCTTGATAATTAAAATACAAACATCTTGTATTTTCAACAATTCTGTTTTCTCACACTAGTATTATCACTCTCTGCCACACAATAGCAGATTACTAGTGCCTGGGTATTTTCTTAGTTTATATACACCAGTTCTGGTACAGAAGTGGTCAAACACCAGCCATTTCCATGCCCTTCCCTGCCCCTTCTCCCCCAAATGAATCTCAGGTATAGCACCAATGCCCAGTTTTAAGGTAATAACTCTGCCTCAAGACTTAACTTTAGTTGCTGAAATTAAGGCAGAGAACAAAATCCCATTGCTGCTTGCCACAGTGCCCACCAAAAGAACCAAAAGAGCCTGAACCAGAAAACTAGTACAAGCATTCAGGGCTGGCTCCAGGTTTTTGCCATCCCAAGCAAAAAAAAAAAAGCAAAACAACAAAACAAACAACAAAAAACCCCACAACTGGAGTGCCACCCTTTGAAAAGTGCCACCCCAAGCACATACTTGGAATGCTGGTGCCTAGAACTGGCCCTGCAAGCATTTCTTCAAAGACCAAACAGTATGCAGGTTAAAAAAAAAAACAATAACCCAACCCACCCAAGCCAACCCCTCCCCCCGCCAAACTGAACTAAGCAGTAGTTCTGCTCCGTTCTGGATGGACCAGCAAATCCAGTGCTGACTGATTAAAGGCAGTTTGACCAGAACACAATTCCATAGGAATTCTGGCTGTGTCGATGGTGGCAAGAGATGCTGACAATGCACATGTCCAGATAGCAGCATCATTGCTGTGAGGTCTGATGTACTGAACAACATCACCTGGTGATTCTCCCCATACCATATTAAAATTGAGGGTGTAAGGTACAGGCATAGGATATAGGGGACTACAGAATATGAGTCTCAGTAAGTATGCTTATTAAAAGTTATATCTCTGAGTTTTTTAATCAGTGCATCCCACTTTGTCCAACTTCCTTTAATAGTTCATCTGTTGATCTAATACAAGCACTAAATCATTCCATTTATCTTAATTCTTTCATTCTTGTCAACCAGATTTCTGTAGTTGATGTTTGCTTTTGCAACCATAGGACCTAATTATGAACCCTTGGCTTTTGTCATATGAATTCTAAACAGGCATCTGGTTTTAATTCATTTTAAAAAATCAGGTCGTTCTCTTAAAAGATGATGAAAATAATTTTGGGGAAATATCTGAAATAACTCTTGCAACTGTTGTCTAATCTAAAGACAGAAGCCTTCCATTTACATTCCCTGGAGATATGACGATTGTCTATACCATGGCATACCCTCCAGTTTCTTTGTTCTGAATGACATGTTTGTTTGTTCTCTGAGACTGAGACATGGAAACGTCTAATAATATTTTCTAGTGGTATTCTCTCCATATGGGGAAACTTCTAGGATAGAATCTTAGCTCAATTAAATTCTGTGGCAAAACTCCAATGGACTTCAGTGGGGCCAGGATTTCACTTCAGTCTTCACAGTAGCTAACATTATGGGCCTAATCCAAAACCCACTGAAGTCAGCACTGGAGGCTCTCTTTCTTTAGAATTGTTAGATTAGTGTGGGGGAAACTTGAAGAGTGCCTGCCTAGACTATAGAGTGCGTGCCTAGACTGTAAACAATTTGAGCAAGTGCTAACAGTCTGGATTTGTTTTCATAAGTGCCAAAAGTGCATGCACGTGTGCTCTCTCTAGTCAAATCTCTCAATTTCTTTTTTAAATATCAGAAAAATCGCATCAGACTGAAGGACTTCTATTAAGAAACTTAATGGCCGGTATGTGGAAAAATGTGATGGTAAGGGAGATATTTTAGGAATCTGTATGAGGAAAACAGCTGTGATTCTGAGCACCAGACAATAAATTATTGATTGGTAGTGCTCCGGCTTCTAATGTTACTATAGGGTGTCACACTGCAGGCATTACAAAGCAAATGGTTCTCTTTAATCCAGGCTTCTAAATTCAAATCACCTTTTCCCATCAATTTCCATTTTCTCCCGTGGTGCTTGGAGATCTCTTCTCTTTTCTGAACTGGTAAACCATGAAAAGAAGTGCTGTCAAGAGTAATGGCAGAGTATATGAACTTGTCAGCATTTCTATCGCTGCTATGCTGTTAGCAGAAATGGCAACTCTGGAACTAATGGAGAAAAAGTATATAATTTTGGAACAAAAGAAATACCCATTTGTGTAACATAGTTAATCTCTGTAATTCACTACTTAAAGAATTTGAGCTGAATGCTGTCTGGATTTACAGCAGGGCCGGTGCTTCCATTTAGGCAACCTAGGTGGTCGCCTAGGGCGCCAGGATTTAGGGGGGCGGCATTTTGCCACTGTTGGCGGCAATTCGGCAGCGGGAGGTCCTTCCGTGCTCTGGGTCTTCGGCGACAATTCTGCGGCGGGTCCTTCACTCGCTCCGGGACCTGCCGCCGAAGTGCCCCGAAGACTGGGAGCACGGAAGGACCCCCCGCCGCAGAATTGCCTCCAATGACTGGGAGTGTGGAAGGACCCCCGCCTAGGGTGCCAAAAATCCTAGCGCTGCTCCTGATTTACAGTACAATAGGATTGGATATATTTATAACACTTGTATTCCAACTAGAATTGAGGATAATCATGCAGTATGAATAATCAAATCTCCTGCTCCATGAAAGTCAGGAATTAATTTTTCTTTGTGCACTTTATTGCACAGTTGGCTAAATTTTCACCTTCCTCTTAAGTATCAAGGACCTAATCCAACTTCCACAGAAATTAAGTCTCCCATGAGTGATGCTGTTCTAAAAAAACCCAACTTTGGTTACTTCCTACCACAAAATCTTTCTCAGTATCTCCCCACCCACACACACACATGAACTGTTCTCCTGTGGTATTCTGATACTGCTCGGGCATTTTAAAAAATATTGTACTATAGACTAAACATAGACTCCAATCTTCCAAACATCTACATTGGAGGAGGGGGGTTTCGAACTAAGATATGCAACTTCAGCTACGCTATTTGCATAGCTGAAGTCGAAGTATCTTAGTTCGAATTACCTGGCTGTCTTCACGGCAACGAGTTGACTCCTGCGGCAACCCCATCGACTGCGTTTACTCCTCCTGCCGAGGTGGAGTATGGGCGTTGATTAGCGGATTGATTTATTGTGTCCAGATGAGACGCAATAAATTGATCCCTGATACATCAAACACTACCCGCCGATCCAGCGGGTAGTATAGACATACCCAGACACACATGCTTAATTGGCTCATGGTCATATTAAGCAGTCAGGTCTTTTTCTGAAGAATCATATCTACAAATTTGTCAAAATTTCAAATCTTGCTGCTTAAGTTTCTGTCATAAAAGAATATTGCTTAATATGTACATACCACATGAATATGAAATACAATAAAGCCATGTGTTGGGGCTTACTCCCCATCACCTGCAAGTCCAGGGAAAGAACCCTAACTAATTATGTTCTGCATCTAGGAAGTGATTGATTGCCTGATGGCCAATGAAGGCAAAGTGAGGCCTTACAAGTAGACTGAAGGAGCTCAGTTTGGGATTGGGATTGGGATTGGGATAGGGATGGGGGAGGGGAAAGGGAACACTGCATCTGAAACAGGTCTCTCTGGTGGAGAGAAACTCTGGGTTAGGGTTTCACAGGCAGGAAACAATGGAAGAAGAATTCTACAGGTGCAGGTTAGGCCC
This sequence comes from Gopherus flavomarginatus, assembly GCF_025201925.1. NCBI lineage: Eukaryota > Metazoa > Chordata > Testudines > Testudinidae > Gopherus > Gopherus flavomarginatus. Next base: position 184,601,970 of record NC_066619.1, read on the forward strand.
CTGCAGGGGAAACCTTGTGGTAGGGCCAACAAGGGAACTACAGTGGAGTTTGAGACAAGTGGAAGGGTTATTAGTTTGAAGATTTGTTTGGACTTTCATTTGGACTTGTTGATGTTACCCCGGAAGGGATTCAGACTTTCCTGTGACTTGGCTGCAGGGCCAAACCATAGAACATCCAAGGGGGAGTTGGGAGAAGATGAAGGCTGTGAAAGACCACTGTGTGTCCCTCTCCTGGCCAGCCCTAGTGTGGATAACAGCCTGCTGCTTCTCACATCTGAAATAATTACTCCTTCAGTTTGGATTGCAAGGGCTTGTGGTGGTGGTGGTGGTGGTGCTGAAGGCTCCAAGTCTGAAGTAGGTTGGTGCCTGTATGAATGTAACCGTACAGTTCATTATTCCTACATGCATGTGGAATTTGGGTTTTTACAGTCAAGGCTAGATATGTGCACATGTGGAAAAACTGAACTCTGGCTTACCACATGCTTATGGGACTAGCCCAATATATATAAAATTGTTTTTAAAAGCTGTCTATTTTGCTGATTCAAATTCATTTTTATTTCTTTTTGGACTGGCATTGGCACTGGCACTTGCAAACAGTGCTGACTAATGTAAGCCATACACTTTGGAAATGTATGTTATTTCATATTGTGACCCAGGGACCTCTTTGTATTGGCAGAGGGCATGGGGCTACATAGAGTATCTCTATAATTCTTTGATCTGCTGTCTACATATTTGTCCACTAAAGAATGTCATGTAAGGTCTCCAATGAAAGCCTATGTCACACAGGTTCATCATAATAATTGTGAGATATATGTGTGGGTAATATGTAAGGAGGGGTAAGTGTGTGTGCGTGCATGCAGCTATATTCTTCAGGCCTTGTAGTTAAAGGCACGTCATTCAAAGGTAGTGTGTCTTGAGACAAACTTCTCCAGAAAGGAGGTGGCAAACATTTATTTTCCTAGCTAATCATTGGGTACTGTGTCTCTTACAGCAGAAGTCTATCAGCATACTAAGTCAATCCTAGTAATGAGCCTGTGGGAACTTCAAAAGAAAATCAAGAGGGAGAGGTACACAGCGGGTGGGACAGGCCCCTGTTTTCAGGTGAAGATCAAAGGTCTGATCTATTATGTCTGGGTGTGGAAAAAGATGCCCTGCTATACTCCATTAAGAAAGCAAACTGACTGGCTTTGTTTCATGAAAAACGGATCTCAGGTAGGCTTGGCTAAGAATGCTGGGAAGAACTTTGAATGAAATAAATTTCTTTAGCCAGGAGAATAACTTATTAGTTAAGTTTAGGCCTTAGAAAGCATGTTATGATTTTGTTTTATGACTTTGTCTTAAATATTTGCTATCATATGAATCTATTTCTTTCATTCTTTCTATTTCATAAACATGTACCTACTTTCTCTATAAACAAATTTGTGATGTACTCTTCCTTTGGGAGCAATGGGCTTGGTACTTCTGAGAGTGTCCTGTGGATAAGGGGCTGGATATGAAAGGGGGATGCTGGGTGGATTCAAGGGTTGGAGTGTGTCTATTGTTAGCCTGCATGAGGGACAGCGGAGCCTGTGTAGACTGAGAGGGGAGTGCTTGTGTTGTCTGTGTCTGGGAGAGTCGGGGATCTGAACTAGGCAGGTAGATAAAGCTCCCTCATGCTAAGGGCACGCTGTAGCAAGGTGCCTCATGACCCTGGGTACCCCTTGAAATGCTACACGTAGTCTGAACTGTGTAACTATATATCTGTGATGGAGAAACAACTGAACGCAGTGTAGAATTACGGACATGGTTTTGCTTTCAGGATCTGTGACAGCCTATCAGGTAATAGGAGCCTGGACAAAGATGCATTATTTCTGCCAACTCCTCAGACCAAGTGAGTCTTATTAACTCCAGTACCAGGGTATGAAAGTTTGAACCTCTGAAGCAGTGGTGCCAGTTCAGATATTTAGGTGTGTGTGTGGGAGGGGGATGCAAATGACAGTCCCCAGCCCATACCCTGGCAGAGATTCTGCTCCACTCCCCACTTGTCCTTCCCCTCCTCCAGCAAGGACTCCATGTCTCCCTAGACTGTGGAGTCTGTCCTCTCTCTTACCCACATAATGCAGAGCTGTTTTCACCAGGGGCTGAGTTCTTGCTGAACTCCCCTGAGCCGTACAGGAACAGGCCCTCATGAGCCAGGTCCTAACACCATTTTGCCCAGCCATCCCTCCAAATGGATGAAGGAGCAGCCGGGACAAATTTGAGTGGTGTTAAGAAGCCACGTGTCAGGTTACAATGCCACTCACTGAAATTTGGCCCAGCTGCCCCTCTGCCTGTATGGAGAGGTTTCTGAGTCTGCAATGGCGTTGTGACCATGCAGTCGGAATGATGGTCCAGAATGCTCCTGCAGTAGACTTAGTGCAGGAGCACTTAGTTGGGCTGTAGCACTCTGGCTCTCTGCAAGTATAACACACTGGGAGTGAGTCCTCTCTCCGTAACTGGTGCCACTGCTCTGAGGCGGTGGGAACTAGCTGAAGAGACACAGAGTACATGGAGGAAAAATAATCCATGCCTTTGACTATTTGCCTATCCTTTTCATTGTAATTCATATCTTGCACCACGCTGTGCCAGGCCCAATTACTCCCTCTGTCTCTAATAGGACTGTACGTGATTGCTCAGTTAATATGCTCTGGACTAGCTAGTGTACTGTTGTCAGTACATGTAAAAAAATCCTAAACTGTTTAATAGACAGTAACATTTCTGTAAGTTCTTTGAACTTTCCTAGAATATAATAGAAAATTATATTCTTGATCTAGGATTTAAATAAAAAATCCCTGTAGAAAGAATATCACTCTTTTTATTACATTCTATAGGGTTTTAACTAATTTCTGTAGAGCCTATTTAATTTTTTATCAAACCCAGTTGGTTTCATCCACATTAAATTCTATAGGACTATTCCATAATGGCTACAGATCAACTGTATTTGATTAGGGAATCATTTTCCCAGGGAAGGGATGGAAGCTTGTATATTTGAGACATTTAGCAAAACACTAAAAAAACCCCGCAACCTCGTCATGCCCATTCTAGATTAATAAGAAAAGGGACTGAATGACCTAGGTCTTTTTCCTCTCTAACTTCTAGGAATCACTGAACAGCCCCCCAAACTTCAGGCAAATCAAACTTATTTTTTTTTGAGTTTCAACACAATTATCCAGTATAAACTGGAGTCTCTCCAATGAAGTAGAGTGACACCTATTTGTACCAGCTCAGGTCTGGCCCAGTATGTGTAATTTTTTTGCCAATATTTTTAATTTTTATTCACCTTCAAAGTTCAGGGTTCTGCCCAGAATGGGAAGAGGAAGTGCCCTGAGAGATACAGCTCTAATGATATTTTACCAGAAATCTACTGAGAGCCTGCTTGAGAGAATTCCACTCAGTTTTGAAGACCATGTATAAACATCCAAACCTTTGTGTACTTGAGCTTTCAAACTTTCTAAAATTTGGGTCTATAGTAAACATCATAGAAAAGAAGCAGTTCATTCTTATCTATCTGTTGTCTTGTCTCATACTTAGATTGTAAGCCCTTTGAGGCAGGGACTGTCTTTTTGTTCTGTGTTTGTACAGCACCTAGCAGAATGGGGTCTGTGAATGGAGCTCCTAGGCACTACTGCAATACACATAATAATGAATCCTGAAGTTCCATTATATTTTTAAGTTCTTCATGGAACAAATGCCTGTACAGGGTTATGACATTACTGTTTTAGCCAACTAGAAATTAGTGCTGAGTTACTGTTTTGAAAATATTGATTTTGTGGACAGTACTGCAGAAATTATGTAATTACTAGTGATGCTAGTATCAAAGAGTATGTCTACACTGCAGTCAGATACCTGTGGCTGGCCTGTGCCAGCTAACTCTGGCTGTGGGGCTGTTTAATTGTGAAGCCTAAACATCTACACTGCAGTTAATAAGCCCCTTAGTCTGAGCCCCTTAGTCTGAGTCAGTTGACCAGCTGTGGGTTTTTAACTGCAGTGTAGACATACTCAAAGGGGCTCTGAGATAAGTTACGTAATCAAAATGCCGAAGTACAGTATACCTGAAAGGCATCCCAATATTTTTTTTTCAAGAGATGTTATCTCAAGTTATTTTTCACAGGTCTTACAGGTCTCCATGGAAGGTCTCACTCTATAACTTCATGATGCTAACTTGCTGAATGGCCACTGATTTCAAATCAAACAGAGATAATTACATATGAGTGCCGTGGGTCTGATCCTATTCCTTCTGAAGTTATTGAGAGATTGGTCCATTGGTTTCAATGGGGAGGGACTTGGTACGAATGAGTAGTTGCTGGCCATCATTTAAAATCTTAACCACATTATTACAGTTTCAAAATTGGGAGTGATATGGCAGAAAACAGACAAAATATTAGAAGGTAAGTGGATAAGAAAGAAGAAGCAACAAATGTTGTCAATCGAAGCCTCCATGGGATATAGCACGGTTTATAGGTCTGTGATTTCAGAATGGTATTCATGCTCAACCTACAATGTAGGGTGAGGAAGGAGGATGATTACTTCCCATATTTCAGCTCAGCCATAGCTAATGCTACATTATCCTCTGCAAAAAATAAATCACATCACATACTAATGGCTTTTTGTTATATAATCAGAGAATATAATAGGCTTATTGTAGCAGTTCTATGCCAATTTTTTTGAGGGTTATCAATCTATTTTTTGTTCCTAAAGGACTAACCCTGAGGAGATTAGTCAGATCCCATTGATAATTTGATGTGTGTCTAGCATGTATCAGCCAACAAGAAAACCATGAAACACGCCTCTCAGTTGCAGAGAAGATTCCTCGAGTTTGCAGTTTTGGCTCACTGCACCAGTTGCGTGAGACAGTGTACAAGATCACATAATAGAAAGGATTGAGAGACAAAAACATTCTTTGCTTTATTTATAGAATCATTGTGGCAAGATGAAAAGCTGTAAATCAGCTTCAGTTGGGTGTGGACTTGCAGTAATCCACTCAAAACTTTGATTGTTCACTCGACTTTGCCTCGTAAAAGCTTCTGTGGCTCCTGTGGATTATTGCTTCATAATGCTTGGACAAACATCAATTAGCATACAGCAAAACTTTTCCATTAGTGTCCCCTGTGAATGGAGGAGGCCCAAAAGACACAATCAGACTGAAAACAGTGCACATGCAGATTACAACCGGCCAGCCAGTCAGTCTTTGTAGATGACATGATTTTGCTGATACAGATTTGCTGGAAATATTGTTTCTTTCAGAGACAGGAATGATTATAAAACCAGAGCTTTAGAAAGTGACTTCTTGGAAACCTAAACCACAGTGAATAATAAGTATTTTTTTACCTAGGGAAGTCTGCCGTTTGCAAATTGCCCAGGGCTTGCAAACCTTGCTTCTGTATTATTCTAGAGTTGCACTGGATGTTCCGTTTGTCCTATAGTGTAATATTTTCACTTTCTCCAAGCCACATCTTTTCAATATTCCTTTATGAGCCTCCAGTGGCGTGCGTTCCAGGATGGTGTATTTGTTAACAGGAATGCATCCAATACAATGTTGTATCAATTGCACCCACTTTATCTATCTCCTTTTACCCATAAATAATAGATCATATAAACAGATCCATGGAGTGTATTGTGTGTAGACAGAACATGGTAGGAAAAAAATATATGCATGCTATTGCTGATCTTGGCTGGCTTCTAGGAACAGTAAACTCAGTGGCTTTAACAATGAAGTCTATACTTGGGTTTTACCCAGTCCTTACTTAGACAAAATTTTATGAGTTAAGGAATAAAGACCTGAGAATATGGCCCAATGGGAGTTTTGCCTCAACAAATGCTGAGACAATGCTGCACTGGGGCAATGAGGAGCCAGGACACTCAAGGAGGTCCAAGGAGGAATGTGTCTCAGGGTTCCCTCCCAGAATGCAGGGAGTGCAGAGGGAAAGTGTCAGCTGTACCATCCTTCAATCTTGCTCTTCCTATGCCCCAGCACGGGTGAGTAAATGGAGGGACAATCAAGCTCTTAGTATGCTTAAAGTATATTTGAGGTGTACTAGTGCTATATTCCTTTTGTCACAAGTTAAAATGCTAATGCTATAAAATGCTAATGTAACCTAAAATCAAAATACAAACATTAAGACACATTTTAAAATTATGGTATAATCCACAGGGTTTTGTATTCTCAGGGCCTGGTTCATTTAGCCTTATTAACACTTGGTCTGATTGAAGCACACTGAAATTGATGGAAATACTCCCATTGGCTTCAGTGGACTTTGGATCAGACTTTTTGAGCAGTACTTTACTTATGAATTGTCCCTTTCAAATCAATAGGACTATCTGGGTGGCAAGATACTACATGTAGTTAGGCTGGCAGAGTTGGGTCTAAAGAAAGAACATTTAATGAAATACAAACATTAAATCAGGGTAATTGGTTGTATTTTGTTCTATTTTGTCTTAGTTAAGTTGGTAATATTAGAGAATTAACTTTCAGAGTCTGCTTCATGAATCATTTTCAAGGGCTTCTTTTGTGCATTAAATTCCTCTATGGTCGTGTAGCAAGAAGAAGGTATTTATCAGAGGCTGCTCCTCTTGGGGGAAATAAACAACAGCAGTCACCCGAACAGGCAAATATAGCACTTAGGTATGTGAACAATTCATAGGACTTGATGGAACAAGATAATCATCCCATGTAAATATTAGGATAGGCCGAATGGAAGTTTTATCTGTTGTGTTATGAAGAGAACTTTTAGATTCAGATATTAGACTTTCAAGTACTTTTTCCACTCACTTGCTGTTTTGCTTGCATAGCATGCGGCCTCTGTCATTTTCAGACACCAAATGAAAAGCATGTGTAGCAGAGCACTGAAATGTTCTTCCCTTTCATGCAGTTGGGGTAACCTCCAATATGAAAAATGGGTTTCCGTAAAGTGGAACACACTACTTGAATTATTACATGCAGTTTGGAAACAGATAATTTATGTAAAGATTTTCAAGTATCTGATTGTATAAATATTTTTCTACTTGTGCTTTAGAGATAAGTTTAAAAAACAAAACAAAGAAAACCTAAATACAGACTAGGAGATGGATATTGAGAGAGCTTTGGAATCATCGTGGCAGAAGTAATATGTTGAACATTTGCATCACATATCAACTAATTCTGAGTTACCCATTCTTTCTTTGCAGTTACATCTTGTGTTTCATATAACAGAAGGTGTTAAAAAGTAAATTAATTTACAAAAGAATGGCTAGCCTTGCCATAGAGTATAATAGCCTCTTCTTAGTTAGGCATGAAGTTAACTTTCCATTATGGGCCTGCACCAAATCTCTTTGAAATCAATTGAAGTCTTCTGATTCTGTGTTCATTTTGCTTCTTTTGCTTCTTTCTTTTTATTGAACACCCGACAAACTGACTTCTATTCTGCGTCAGAATTGTAAAACCACTAGGGACCTATTTCATTCACGTGTACGTTGTCTGTGAGAGTGAATGCTAACAGTTTTTTCTCTTTTATTATGTTGCAAACAATCCAGGCAAGATTCTAGTATCAGTGATAGTCTAGATTACTCAATGAACTTTAGTGAAGCAAAACTAAATAAATTCAGTTACTCTGGATTTACATTGAGCACTGAATCTGGCTCAACAACATTGTAGAAAGAGCCAGTGACAACACCAGAAATCCCCTGTTGTTTGTTAAGGTTCTAAAAAGAAAGCTAATCCTTATGAATTCTCTGCATGTTTAGTATAAATTGTTGATTAAGATGTATTGAAATTTTTTTGAACGTAGAAGCAAATCAACTGTGACTGCAGAAGAGGTAGGTTGATTTAGTAAATAAAATTTAGCATGTCTTCAGACTTCCAGGATTTTCAGTAGCTATAATTTTAGAAACCGACTGTTTTGAAGTGAGATAATATGTTCATAATGCAACTCCTCCTTCACATTAAGCTCTGCATGCACTTGACAGAACAGGGGCCAGAGAGTTAGCACAAGTCAGAGAGTGGGTGAAATCTTGGCCCAGTCAAAATCAATGACAAGACTTCCATTGATTTCAATAGTCATTTGTAATAATGTAGACTGACTAATACATCTGTTGACAAGTTGTGGTTGGTTTTACCACACTGAAAAGCAATGTTACCACCTTTAGTGTACAGCCACCTCCCTTATTTAAAAATATTATGGTATATTAATAATCCAAAGCATTACAGCTCTCAATAGTGTTACTTGTAATGCTTTGGGCTATTTCTGTAGGTTACTGTTTTCTGTGTCCTGTAACAATGATTAGAGGTTTTGGATACATACTAGTGTATGAAGTGGCAAGCATTCTTAATTTTGTTCGGTAACCTTACTACCTGTGCAAACCAAATCACTGTTGGTTGCTCCATGTTGATCATACTGATTGCAGAATTCATCTTATCCCTGGTGTTCTCTTGGTATATGCCTCAGAGAATCATACATTGCATCACTGAAACAAAGAAAGACTTAAATTTTTGAATGGGACAACAGTCAGTCCCTCCTTCCTTCTAAGGAGGATTCTGTCCTCCAGTGTGATAAAGGCTTCCCAGATTGATGATCTGGTAGTTCTTTGTACAAAGCCAAATGAAGGAAATCTGGGAATAGATTCAGCAGTGCTGGTGCATTTGTTCACTGGCTAAGCATTTGCTAACAAAACTTAAGAAATCTAAAGCATATGCAGTTACACAGAAAATCATGTCACTTTAGAGTGCTCCTCTTAAGAAACAGGAAATGAGACCACTGCTCAGCAATATTACAGTCTAGGTTTTTTGGTTTCCATTCTGCCTCCAGACTGTGTGTTTGTGTAGAGAGGGAGGACGGAGATATCCAAATGTGTCAAGGCTCACTGAACCCGCAGAGCACCCCCTTGCAGCAGTACAGGATGTTGTAGCTATCTTTTGCTCCAGCACCTCCTGTCTCTTTTTATCTACTATATGCTGTATCTCAGGGCTTCCCTTGCAAGAGCCCTTGTTTCCATTCTCTGTATGCTCTAACCCTGGGCTACTCTCAGCCAGAGAGACCTGTCTCTTCTACTATTTCTTTTCCAACTGAGCTCCTCTGGTCTACCTATTGTGGCTTATCTCCGCCTCCTCTGTGAGCCAATTAGTTACTTATCTCTCCTGGTGCAAAGATTAATTGGGTCCATATACTAGCCTTGCAGGTGATGGTGGTGAAGCTCCATCACACACATCACCTTCTCAAGGCAGTAGCCTCAGGGTACTCTCTCCCCATCACTGTGCGTTGCCCAAGCTCGTTCTCTTGGGAAAACAAATGATTTTTATCATCTAACCCAGCTTTAGAACATTCCTTCTAGTCCTCTCTATCCTGGATGTGCCTTTGCAGGGTGACTTCACTGCAGTAGTTAATCTCTCTTGACGTCCCTGGGTCAGTTTACTCTCCAGGGATGGTCTAGGCTCCTGCAGTTGCCTAGGCAGGTCAGAGTCCATGATCAAGGCAGCTTCTTCGGTCTCCTCATTCAGGCTGTTCATTGCCCACAAACTCATCTAATCCATTTCCTTTTCTGAAAGGACCTGTTCTTGGCTTCTAGAGACCAGGGCCCTCTTGTCATGTGTTTCCATGGTTCACAGTGCGTCCAGTGCCTGTTCTAGCTGTTGCTGACAATTCTTTTCATATCCCACGTTTAGACTTGTCCCAATCAGTTCTTGCTCTTGTTTTGTGACTTCCTTTACTTTTTTCTGTCCTGAAGTTTCACCTCCTCCAATGCTTGGTTTGCTTTATGTAATTTTGTCTCTGGGGACTGTAGTTGGCCTTGGTTTCTCTTGTTGAACTCTCTCAACTAACATCCCCCAGCCTGATGAGTCCCTGCACCTTGGCCTCACCACTGGGGTTTCTGGTCAAAGAGCCTCTGTCTGGGTGAGGGTTGCCTTACAGTTAACTCATTCACATGGTACTTTTACTATTAACAGAGCTGGGAAACTAGGCCAGTCTCTCCTACAGTTATGGGCCGGGGAGGTCTCCTATTATACCAACTCTCAGCTTGTTCCGGTGACCTTGTATAGCAGGGTGGTCATCTTGCTCCAGCCCTGAAGAGGATAAAGAGGCCTGGGAGAGGGCTGTGGCTGGTAAAGCTAGGCTGATTGGGGGAAGCAGCCACAGGTGGGGCCACGCCCCAATCAGGCCATAGCTGGCCTTATAAGAGGGCTGAGGGCCAGAGGCTGGAAGACATTCTCTCTCTAGCTTTTTGGAGAGAGAAGGACATGGCTTCCTGAGAAGCTGAGGAGGGTACCTAGAGTGAAGCAGTGGTGGGGAAGGACAGAGGAAGCTGGGGAGCTCCAGCCTAGCAAAACCCCAGGCTGCAGGCCAAGTTAAGGGCCCACAAAAGGGTACTAAGGCTGCCGAGGGGCAACCCAGGAATAGGCAGCTGGTCCAACTCCTCTTGCCGATGATGGGTGGTTTACAGACTTCAGTCTACTGCAGTGAGTGGGGGCTAGATGGAGACTGGCAGTAGCCACTGAGGCAAGGTGGGGATAAGGAGTTGGGGTTTCCCTGGTGGGGGCACCCAGATTGTGGGTTATTGCAGGAGCATAACCCTGATACAGAAGGGCACTCAGGTCTGGGAGGGACACGGGGGCCAGCAGCAGGCAAGATACCAGCCTGCAGAGAGCGCTCCGGGCTGGAAGAGCTAATTCCCAGGATGACCAGCAGGAGGCGCCACGCTGGTGAGTCGACACCCTACCACACCTTGCATTTCTAGCTCTACCTCTGCTGTTGGGCAGACTTCTGTTTCTCCATGCACACACGAGATGTGCATCAGCCAATGCCTATCTATTTTCACAGACGAGAGACTATTCCCTCAAACCAGTGTTTGCCCACAGCTGGAGTCAATCAGTCCTGTAATTTCACATCCAGCCACATTAGCAGTTATTTGGTAGCCTGGAGAGCCCTCCTCATGTGGCTGTAGTAACAAGCCAAATAGCCACACTCCATAACTGGGCAGTACTTTCTTATATGACCTGGGTGACCACTCCAGGAACCATCACTGCATTCTCCTGACCAGTTTCCAGGTGTCTGTCCCAGGTGCCCATTGATAACTGAAACACTACTCCTTTTTTTGGTTTCTTAAATACCATATTGCCTAAGAACTTCTCTTGTATGTCCCCCTTGCTGTCCCAGGATTAGAGTGCTCTGTCACCTTGCTTCCCTCAGAATAGTCCTCTTAAGCTAACCCCTTGTTTGGGTGGTTCAGAATTTTCTGCTTCCATGCAGGCCTCTGACCTCTCCATGGCCTCATCAGTAGAAATCTGTTGAAATCTCCAAACCCAACCTTGGACTTCAGTAGTCAAGGTCTTAGAAATTGTTCTAATATTACAAGAACCACCACTTTGCCTAAGGATTTGATGCTGGGCTGTAACCATCATGTTGCCAGGTCCTGTAAATGCTGTGCAGCCACTTTAGGGTGCATCTGCCTTGCGGGGAAAAGGCTCTGTCTAAACCAGTGTCAGTATATTTCTGGGGTCAGTCCCAATCTATCCAGAATAGCTTCTTTTATAATTCTGTAGGATCATGCTAGTTGGACAAAGTTCAGTAGGCCGCTTGAGCTTCTCCAGAGAGGAACAGGGCGATGCCAGCTGCCCAAGAGGATTCAGCCCACTCTGCTGTGGTTGCTGCCCTCTCAAAAGTGCCCAAGAATGTCACCTGGGCCCAATTTTGTCAGGCTGGGTACTGGTCTGGCAGAATTTTCTTCTCCCAAGATTATCCAGGGCCCAGGGTCCACTTCTCAAGACATTGCAGGAAACATTCTTGCTGAGCCTGTTGAATCTCTTGTTGTTGCTGGCATTGTAGTAGATGCAAAAGAAGAACATGTGTCTGCTCCTGTTGGGCTGCCAGCATGTGGACTACCTCCCCCATAGGGGTCTTAGTCTGTCTATCTGCCCCTCACCTTAAGGCAGTTGGTATCTCCTCCGTTCTTGGAGGAGGGCCCTCACAATCCCACTGTTGATACCAATGGGACTTACTTATCCTGCCTTTGTGTCAATGTGGGATGTTGCTGCTATCTTCATCTCCTGCTGGTCACCTGCCTCTGACTCCAGGTCTTTCTGTAGCTCAGCCCTCCAGCAAGTCACCTCAGTTCAAACACCGTCAGGGTAACATAAACAAGTCCAAACAAAACTGAATAACTCTCCTATCTCCTTGGGCTACTGAAGTCTCTTTTTCTCCACATATACACTGTGTCTCGGGGCTTCCCTTGCAGAAGCCTGTGCTGTCCCCACTGTCTGTGTGTGTACCTTAACCCTGGGCTTCTCTCAACCAGAAAGACCTGTTTCCTCTGCCTTGGTCTCCCAACTGAGCTCCTTCAGTCTACTTATTGTGACATATCTCCCCGCTCCCAGCCAGGAGTCAATTAGCTACTCACCTCTCTAGGTACAAAGTATGACTAATTGGGTGGCTTCACTAGCCTTGCAGGTGATGGGGATTAAGCCCCATCACACTGTACGATTTCAGAAGTTGTCTTTTTCCTTGGTGTACATAAATTCCTCCTATTCACGTATTCATGTTACCTGAATAAAACCAAGTGCTGCAAACATGGTTCTTCAAAATACACATTCATAGCAAAAAACCCAAGAGACTATATTCCTAATTTCTGTTAATGGCTGATTACATTGCAACCTGAATTGTTCACTAGCTGAACTGCTGATGTTAATGTAGGTGAATTTAATAGTTAAACTGTCTGAAGCATATTCCAAGAGATATGTGGTCACAGTGGCATGGTCAATATTTAATAGATACTAACTTTAGAAAATGTACTATATACTTATGAATGTAGATGTTGACAGCCTATTTTACATACTATAAAGTACAGTGTGATGAAGTGAATCTCTTGTAGAGCCAGGAGTGAGAGAAAGAGATAATTGGTCGGATTCATGGTCAATCACCCAGAGAGATAATGGAGGGATTTCCTTTCCCCACAAAGGGTTTTGGGTAAGTAAGCTCTCTATTGAACTCCCTGGTTTCCTGCTGGGAGTCAGAGTTGCAGGAGGAATGGCCATGTGGAGGAATTCGGGCCTGTTTAGTTATGCTATGGAAGGCACTCCTTGTTGCTTGCTTGCTCCTCTGTTTTTTTCCAAAATTTTATTTTTAAAATAAATGGGTATTTTTTTTTAAAACCCTGCTGAACTGGGTCTTGCTGATTTATTGGACAAACTTGCTGCCACATATTGGCACATGTGCCATTTATAATACTTATCTAAAGGAAAACATGGTATTATATCCTTTTTGGTGTGCTTAGATAAAAGAACTCCTTCTATTTGTTGGAAACAAATTTCTCCACTGTCAGATTGGCAGTGACTTTGGTGGTTTTCATCTTCCTTTGTAGCATGGGACATGGGTCACTTGCTAGAATCATCTGGGTATGTCTCATCATATCAATTTGTTTCCATTGCAGGTGTCATAACCTAGTCCCAGATTTGGACCTTAGCGTCCAAAATATGGGGGTTAGCATGAAAACCTCCGAGCTTAGTTACCAGCTTGGACCTGGTAAAGCTGCCACCACCCAAAAAATTAGTGTGTTTTGGGGCACTCTGGTCCCCCCCAAACCTTCCCTGGGGACCCCAAGACCCAAATCCCTTGAGTCTCACAACAAAGGGAAATAAACCTTTTCCCTTCCCCCCTCCATGTGTTCCTGGAGAGATGCACAGAAGCAAGCTCCGTGAATCTAAACAGAGGGATTCCACCCTCCCCATTTCCAGCCTTGGAAAACAGAAGTACCGAGAGCTAATCTCTCTTCCCCCCTCACCCAGAGGGAATGCAAAGTCAGGCTAGTAAATCTAACACACACAGATTTCCCCCTGACTTCTTCCTCCCACCAATTCCCTGGTGAGCACAGACTCAATTCCCTGGAGTTCCCCACTAAAGAAAAACTCCAACAGGTCTTAAAAAGAAAGAAAAATACATAAAAAATGGTCTCTCTGTATTAAAGTGACAAATACAGGGTCAATTGCTTAAAAGAAATATGAATAAATAGCCTTATTAAAAAAGAATACAATTCAAAACATTTCAGCAACTATACCCATGTAAATACAAAAGAAAAACAATAGAAACCTTACTGCCTTACTATATTTGTACTTACAACTTGGAAACAGAAGATTAGAAAGCAAGAGACAGAAATCCTCCCATAGCCGAGAGAGAGACAGGCAGAAGACCAAAGAACAAAGGACTCACACACAAACTTCCCTCCACCCAGATTTGAAAAAGTCTTGTTTCCTGATTGGTCCTCTGGTCAGGTGTTTCAGATTACTTCTTTCCAGGTGAAAGAGACGTTAACCCTTAGCTATCTGTTTATGACACGCCCCCCAAATTGCAGACAGTGGGGAAGCTCACTGGCGGCGATTTCCTCCTAGAACTTTAAAATAAACAGATTAATACAACACAAGCACCTTTACATATACCAACAAGTATATAACTAACAGACTTCTACATTTTAAGAACACTTTTTAACTACTGGATTCTGGGAAACTCTCACGGGAGAGTGCATCAGCTACTTTGTTAGAAGCTCCTGAGATGTGCTGAATTTCAAAATCAAAATCTTGGAGAGCTAAACTCCGATGAAGAAGTTTCTTGTTGTTCTCCTTGGCAATATGAAGCCACTTTAGTGCAGCATGGTCAGTTTGTAGCTGGAACCGCCGTCCCCAAACATATGGGCGTAGCATTCCTTTTCACTGACTGACCAGTGACTTTCCCTCTCAGACAGTTTCTTGCTGAGAAACACGACAGGATGGAATTTGTTATCCGTTGCTTCCTGCATGAGAACTGCTCCTATACCACGCTCAGATGCATCCGTGGTTACTAGGAATGGCTTGTCAAAGTCCGGGGCCCTGAGCACAGGGTCAGACATGAGCATTGCCTTAAGTTGGGTAAAGGCCTTTTGACACTCATCAGTCCACTTAACTGCATTTGGCTGGGTCTTTTTGGTCAGGTCGGTCAGTGGGGCAGCGATTTGGCTGTAGTGTGGTACAAATCGCCTGTAGTACCCGGCCAAGCCTAAGAAGGATTGGACCTGTTTCTCTGACTTTGGGACAGGCCACTTTTGGATAGCATCCACCTTGGCCTGTAGGGGGTTTATAGTTCCACGACCCACCTGGTGCCCCAGGTAAGTCACTCTGTTTTGGCCTATTTGACACTTTTTGGCCTTAACAGTTAGTCCGGCCTGCCTGATGCGCTCAAAGACCTTTTCCAGGTGTAGTAGGTGTTCGGGCCAGGAGTCCGAAAAAATGGCCACATCATCGAGGTAGGCAACTGCATATTCTCCCAGTCCTGCTAGTAGACCATCTACCAGCCTCTGGAAGGTGGTGGGTGCATTTCGAAGGCCGAAAGGAAGGACATTAAATTCATACACCCCCGCATGGGTGACGAATGCTGACCTCTCCTTGGTTAAGTCTATTGTAGAGATGAACTGGGCACGTCCCAACTTCTCCAATAGCTCATCGGTGCGTGGCATTGGATAGTTGTCCGGACGAGTTACCGCATTTAGCTTAGGGTAGTCCACACAAAAGCGTATTTCCCCATCTGGTTTGGGTACCAGAACCACTGGAGATGCCCATGCACTGGTAGATGAGCGGATTATACCCATCTGTAGCATGTTCTGGATCTCCCGTTCTATAGCAGCTTGGGCATGAGGAGACACCCGGTAGGGTGGGGTTCTGATTGGGTGAGCATTACCTGTGTCAATGGAGTGGTATGCCCGTTCAGTCCATCCTGGGAGGCTGAGAACAATGGGGTGAAGCTAGTGCACAGCTCCTTGATTTGTCGCCGCTGCAGACGTTCCAGGGTGGTTGAGAGGTTCACCTCTTCCACGCCACCATCTTTTTTCCCGTCGTAGTAGACACCGACAGGCCACTCAGCATCATCTCCCTGGACTGTAAACTGACAAACCTGTAAGTCTCTGGAATAGAAAGGCTTGAGAGAATTAACATGGTACACTCTAGGCTTTAGTGAGGAATTGGGAAATGCTATGAGGTAGTTCACAGTTCCCAGGCGCTCTTGGACCGTGAATGGCCCTTCCCATGATGCTTCCATCTTATGGGCCTGTTGCGCCTTCAAGACCATAACCTGGTCTCCTACTTTGAAGGAACGTTCTCTGGCATGTCTGTCATACCAGGCCTTTTGCTCTTCCTGAGCATCCTTTAGGTTCTCTTTAGCAAGGGCTAAGGAGTGTCGGAGGGTGCTTTGTAGGTTGCTTACAAAGTCCAGAATGTTAGTTCCTGGAGAGATGCACAGAAGCAAGCTCCGTGAATCTAAACAGAGGGATTCCACCCTCCCCGTTTCCAGCCTTGGAAAACAAAAGTACCGAGAGCTAATCTCTCTTCCCCCCTCACCCAGAGGGAATGCAAAGTCAGGCTAGTAAATCTAACACACACAGATTTCCCCCTGACTTCTTCCTCCCACCAATTCCCTGGTGAGCACAGACTCAATTCCCTGGAGTTCCCCTCTAAAGAAAAACTCCAACAGGTCTTAAAAAGAAAGCTTTATGTAAAAAGAAAGAAAAATACATAAAAAATGGTCTCTCTGTATTAAGGTGACAAATACAGGGTCAATTGCTTAAAAGAAATATGAATAAACAGCCTTATTAAAAAAGAATACAATTCAAAACATTTCAGCAACTATACCCATGTAAATACAAAAGAAAAACAATAGAAACCTTACTACCTTACTATATTTGTACTTACAACTTGGAAACAGAAGATTAGAAAGCAAGAGACAGAAATCCTCCCATAGCCGAGAGAGAGACAGGCAGAAGACCAAAGAACAAAGGACTCACACACAAACTTCCCTCCACCCAGATTTGAAAAAGTCTTGTTTCCTGATTGGTCCTCTGGTCAGGTGTTTCAGATTACTTCTTTCCAGGTGAAAGAGACGTTAACCCTTAGCTATCTGTTTATGACAGCAGGGTCCCTGGGCATTCATGCACCTCAGTAACTCCTGTTCTCTGCCTGTGCTACACAATAGTTTAGTGTCCCGAAGGCTCTGATTCCTTGGTTTAATTCTGGTTATTGGCTTGATGTGGAGGTAGCTAGATGGTGTTTAGTGGCCTGTGACACACAGGTCAAACTAGATGATACAGTAGGCACTTCTATGACCGTAAACTCTTATTCTATTCTGAATTTCCAGAATTGTACCTTATGTGATCCTTCACACCTGTGCATAGTGGGTGTGAAACAATACCAACTCATAATGGTAGCATTTTGAACCGATTTTACACAAAGGTAAAGGACTGAACAAGATGCAATGGAGCAGAGAATTGGGCATTCACCTGCAAAATTGCAGGGTATTGGATGGCTGCTTCAGGTTATTCATCTCAGAAAATAATACAAATTATAAATAGAAAATAATTATTAATATTAATTGATGTGATGTACCCAGTGCAAGATGGACTGCATCAGTAAGAACCTGGACAAGAGAGTTCTAGGGAAAATACAGAACTTTCAAGAAGTAGTAGTGACTTGATAAGTAGCATTCTTCCAGATGAGTCCATATTGAGCCGAAGTCCCCGTAGGCTGTTAAAGGGTGGGGCCGGGGTTAAATTGCACACTGTGGTCCTAACCACCAATGGTCATTGCAAAAGTATAAACATAATATCCTTGCCAAATCCAAGTATATGTAATTCCATTAGACTGCAAGCTCCCAGGGGCAGAGACTGAGTCATTATGTACGTACACTATAAAGATGATTTTCAATAGCTAGCAAATCTACCTAAGTTTACTGATGCAGTTTTAATTAATATATAACGGTATATCCTTCATTTGTTGTCCTAAATAGCTGTTGCAATTCATCAGAGCAGTACCTGCATTTCAGAGCTGTCTTATATCATAAACCAATCTTTTCAACTGCCTTTTCATCTGTCCAGGAAATTATTTTCCCCCAAAGAATATTTTTGACAAAAATCATTTTTAATTTCTGTCAATTTTTCTTTTGTAATTTTTTTTTTTACAAAAATGAGAGAATTTTTCAACAAAATGGAAAATTTCAGAACTCGGTTTTCCATCAAAGACAACCTTTTGGCTAATAGTTTTAGAATAGCTGTACTTTTAATCACTTGTAAGGGACCATGGAATGTTGACATATTTTGCTGTTTACAATTTTTAAGCTTCTAATTTCTGAAACAATAACCTTTGTACATCATGTCTCAAAAATGAAAGCCCTGCACATATCAAGCCCTTCATATACTTCCTGTTGGCTTTCTTAGTACCTAATTCATATCCTTTGGAATCTAGAAACAGCATTTTCAGAAGCTTTTTCTTTATCAAGGGGGATTGGATCCTGGGGATCCTCAAGCATTATAGAATCTTTATTTTTACTTGATTTTTATTAATAATAACTATAGTTATTTTCTAGTTTAAAAATCAGTGGCTATTGCTCAGATTACATTCAAAACAGGTCCTTGACAGATTTTTAGTGTAAATAATGTTTATTACATGCATATGGTTTACTTCAGGGTAAATAACAATATAATGAAGGTTCTAAAGGACACAATGTGAAGCATTAGTAGTCAAGTATGTGGAGAAGTTTCTCGTTTTAGAAATATGATGCCTCCACAAACTTTTCCCCAGTGTTGTGATCATTCCTTAACTTGAGCTGCGGTACAAATTTTGAGTTAAATTAAAGCTATAAGCTACAGACTGTAATAGGGGAGTCTGGAGACACCTAGCAAAGGCATTGGGGCTGATCCTCCACTGCCTTCATCTTGATTAGTTAATAAATATGCACATTTTGGAACTGTGCCAACTTATATCAGCTGAGGTTCTGGCCCATAAGAGGTGAGGCAATAGAGAACTAAGTCCACTGTGCCTGAGGAAGGCTTAGGAGTACAGAGGAAATGTATACAACAGTAGTTGCTGCTACTTTATCCTCTGAGTGGGTGATACAGAGAGCAAGTGGGGCCATGTCCCTGCCCTCTCTAGATTTGGCTCCTGTTGTCAGAATTGTTTGGGTTTAGGAGAACATGGTCCAAGATTGTGCTGGCCTCTGCAAGACTAGGGAGGATCCTTTTGACCTTTTCACTGTTTGTTTCTAGCTCTGTGTGGACATACAATCTAGTTCTTAGCTGTTTTTTTCCTTAGCTCCTCACTACTTCATGTAAACATGGCTGAATTACTCAATTTCCTTTTCTCCTGACTTACTGAAATCCTTTTTCTTCTTTTTGTGCATACCTATATTTTTCTGTGCTGGATGTTATCCACGACACTCAGTCATAAAGAATGCATGACAGCCATAACGATAGAACTGTGATACAGCTTTGCTGTGTGAAATGGAGAGTGGGGAAGAGACCAATGGTACACGCTGAATGTACAGTCATTCCCTCCTTTCCTAGTCTGAATAGCTTCCAAATCTCATACATTCACAGGCAGAACCCAGCCAAAGCCCACAGCTGTCATGCATTTTCAACAGATTCCACAGGGCCTAGATGAGGTTTGAAGACATTCCTTTGCTCTTACACATTAGCTAAAAGGAATTACCGTAACATCTGATATTGTGGAAGTGGGAAATTTGCCATCCTGACCTTGCCCAAAGCATTCCGGAACTGGGGGTCCAAGGATTTATTATCTCAGATGGCCTCCAAAGGTCATTGAGGGCCTGTCTAGTAGCGTTCCAGCAAGACTCAAGAAACCAATGTGCTATTCATTTGGAGAAACTGTGCAGTTTTGTACGGATAAAATAATGGCCAGACACATGTTACTGTTGCTCTCTGGATCTTTGTCATAGGAAAGGCATGTTCCACTGGAGTAATTCCCAGCTGTCAGTAATGTGCTGATACACCACAGCCAATCATCAGAGAACAGGCCAAATAAACAGGATGTTCACAATGTGTATAATTGCATGAGTGTGTAACAAACTTTCTGCGCATTTCACAGTCTCATAATGAGATTGACATGCATTGCTTAATCTGCATCTGTCTGTTTTGGGTAGAAACACAAACACCATGGAGACAATGTGTAAGAAAGCTCAATTTCTTGGCTGCATGACTCTTGATATGGTAGGATGAAATCTGGTATAAATTGGAAATGAGCAGTACTTTAGAGCTATTCATTTACTTGCTGAGAAGTGCCTTAGAGTCAGCCAAGCATAGAGTGGAGGGAGTGTTCAGGTAATCAGAGTGGTTATTATAACAAAAGATGACAAAAACATAGAAATACGTACACAGGATTATTTTAAGAAAATATCTGAAGTAACCATATTTGTTTCTATTTCGATTTTACAATTTTTATTGCTTTATGTGTTAAAAAAAAGCCACAAACTATGTGTTATAGATATATAAGGTACACATAAGTAAACCAATAAGAAACAAAGGAAAATCACAATAAACCTATATAATTTATACTTGATGTTGCATGGAAACTTTTTATAGATGCCATAATAGAGGCTCAACTTAAATGTATACCCCCAAATTAAAAAAACATAGTAAGAGAACCAAAAAAGCGCCACCATGGCTAAACAACAAAGTAAAAGAAGCAGTGAGAGGCAAAAAGGCATCCTTTAAAAAGGGGAAATTAAATCCTAGTGAGGAAAATAGAAAAGAGCAGAAACACTGGCAAATGAAATGTAAAAATACAATTAGAAAGGCCAAAAAAGAATTTGAGGTACAATTAGCAAAAGACTCAAAAAGTAATAGCAATTTTTTTTTAAGTACATCAGAAGCAGGAAGCTTGTTAAACAATTAGTGGGGCCACTGGACAATCGAGATGCTAAGGGAGCACTGAAGGACAATAAGGCCATTGTGGAGAAACTAAATTAATTCTTTGCATCAGTCTTCACGGCTGAGGATATGAGGGAGATTCCCAAACCTGAGCTATTCTTTTTAGGTGGCAGATCTGAGGAACTGTCCCAGATAGAGGTATCATTAGAGGAGGTTTTGGAACAAATTGATAAATTAAACAGCAATAAGTCACCAGGACCAGATGGTATTCAACCAAGAGTTCTGAAGGAACTTACATGTAAAATTGCAGAACTACTAACAGGTTACAGACTACAATTATTTAAATCAGTTTCTGTACCAGATGACTGGAGGATAGCTAATGCAATGTCAATTTTTAAAAAGGGTTCCAGAGGTGATCCTGGCAATTACAGGCCTGTAAGCCTGACTTCAGTACCAGGTAAACTGGTTGAAACTATAATAAAGAACAATATTGTCAGATACGTAGATGAACATTATTTGTTGAGGAAGAGTCAACATGGTTTTAGTAAAGGGAAATCATGCCTCACCAATCTACTAGAATTCTTTGATGGGGTCAACAAGCATGTGGACCAATGGGATCCAGTGGATATAGTGTACTAAGATTTTCAGAAAGCCTTTGACAATATCCTTCACCAAAGGCTCTTATGCAAAGTAAGCTGCCACAGGATAAGAGGGAAGGTGCTCTTATGTATTGGTAACTGGTTAAAAGATAGGAAACAAAGAGTAGCTATAAATGGTGGGTTTTCAGAATGGAGAGAGGTAAATAGTAGTATCCTCCAGGTGTCTGTTCTCAGAGCAGTCCTATTCAACATATTCATAAATGACCTGGAAAAAGGGGAAAACAACGAGATGGCAAAATTTGAAGATGATACAAAATTACTAAATTTAGTTAAGACCCAGGCAGATTGCGAAGAGCTACAAAAGAATCTCTCAAAATTGGGTGACTGGGCAGCAAAATGGCAGATGAAATTTAATGTTGATAAATGCACATTAGAAAGCATAATCCCAACTATACATAAAAAGGATGGGGTCTAAACTAGTAGTTACCACTCAAGAATGAGATCTTGGAGTCATTGTGGATAGTTCTCTGAAAACTCAATGTGCAGAGGCAGTCAAAAAAGCGAACAGAAGTATTTCTTCACACAACACAGTCAATCTGTGGAACTCCTTGCCAGAGGATATTGTGAAGGCCAACACCATAACAGGGTTCAAACAAGAACTAGATAAATTTATGGAGGATAGGTCCATCAATGGCTATTAGCCAGGATTGGCAGGAATGGTGTTCCTAGCCTCTGTTTACCAGAAGCTATATAATGAGTACATGCATCACACCTGGGTATTGGCCATTGTCTGTGACAAGCTCCAAGAAAGGATTTGCAAAAGTGATCCTTAATGGAAAGGATGAGACTGGCTGGTCTTGTGATAATCAGCAGTAGGAAAAAGTTTTTAATGCCAGATGAGCAGCCTACCTGCCTATGGGAGAAAATTGGAGTTGATTTATTTACTGTCAAGGAAAGATAGAATCTCATGACAGAATTCTCTTACACCTTTGGAGAGTGTATATCATATATTATGAGAGTCAGAGAAGTGACTAGCAAAACAGAGGAGCATTTTGCAAGGTACAATATTTTGAACACTGGATTCATTGATAATGGACCTCAATTTGTCTCTGAAGAATTCAGGGGATTTTTTCAGACTGGGGAATTTGACCCCTTCTCAGTATATCTGCAAAGCAATGAGAAAGTGGAGTCAATAGTGAAAAGAGCAAAGAGACTAGATACAAAGAGGAAAGACATACAAGGCAATAACTTCAGGGTCCAGATCCCTATTTAGCACTTGTGGTGCACAGAAATAATCCATCATAGATATGCCAGTGAAGACCAATGAGGAACTGCTACAGGCAGAAGTATGGGGGAAATGCAAAATGGAAATGGCCAACAATCAGAAGTTGTAACAAATGTTATACAGAAGCTCGGACAGCTTTGGAAGAGAGCACTTGGCCTGGAAAGACACAGGCAAGTGTGGATTAAAGGAGCTATGAGTATTGCATCTGCTTGCAGGTCATATTAAATGTTCCTTCTGGATAGTCATGTCTACTGCAAAACTGCAGGCATCTATTAGCCAACAGACAGTGAAGAGTAGTTATAAACCATTGAGATGCCTTAGAGAGCATTGACACAGAATAATCTAGAGACTAACCTTACCAAGGTGGAAGAGAGTGTGCTGTAGAGTGAGTCCTCCAGCAAGTGCAGAGATGCCACATTTTATGTACACTCTAGATCAGAGATCGGCAACCTTTGTTATGTGGCTCACCAGGGTAAGCCCCCTGGCAGGCCAAGCCGGTTTGTTTACTTGCCGCGTCCACAGGTTCGGCCAATTGTTGCTCCCACTGGCTGTGGGAATGAGGGCTGCGGGAAGCGGCGGCCAGCACATCTCTTGTACCGCACCATTTTCCGCCGCCTCCATTGGCCTGGGATGGCAAACCACGGCCAGTGGGAGCTGCGATCAGCCAAACCTGCGGACGTGGCAAGTAAACAAACTGGCCGATCTCTGCTCTAGATGTAGCCTTTGGTTTCCTGTGACTTGCTTCCTCCTGGGGCTAGAAACAAAGCAACCCAGACAGGGCAGTCACAGGCTACAGTTACACAGAGTGGTAGGACATTTGTTACCTCATTTATGTACATAGTTCTGTTTATGATAAAGGGTTTATCTTGACACTGGCTTGATCATCAGGCAGATATTACATGATACCAGGAGAGGATGGCACAGCATGTGGATGACCTAGTGACAGAGATAACATTGCAATGGCTGCTCTACAACTGCTAGAAACTCCCCCACCATCCTTCAGAATTGGAGGAAATCCTGTGTATGACTGGATAAGGTTCAAACAGCTATCCAAGCAATATATGAAAGCCACTAGTGCAAAGAAACTGGAGAATGATCAAAAGATTGTTTTTAACTGTAGCAGGCACAGAAGCCTGGAATAGCTGAAATGCATTCAGTACACATGGTGGTGGAGTAAAAGAGAGGAAGACTTTGCAAAAGTAATGAAAATGATTGAGGATCATTGTGTCCTTATGTCACGGGGCAGGACTCACCAGCGTGGTGGCTCCTGACTGTTGTCCAGGGAATTAACTTTTCCAGCTCCGGAGCACCCTCTTCTGGCCAAAGACCCACTTGCCGCGGGCCCCCGTGTCCCTCTTGGACCCTGGTGCCCCTTTACATTGGGTGCTGGCCCCTGGCAGTACCCTCACAGATCTTGGTCTCCCCTCCCTGGGGAACCCCCAACTCCCTATCCCCACCTAGCCTCAGTGGCTACTGCCAGTCACCACCTAGACACTGGTCACTGGGGCAGACTGCAGTCTGTAAAGACCACTCATCATTGGCAAGGGGGGTTTGGACCTGCTACCTGGGCTGCACCTCTACAACCCCAGTACTTTTCCTGGACTTTCACTAAAGGCCTGCAGCCTGGGAGTTTTCCAGTCTGGAGCTCCCCGAGCTCCTCTAGCCTTCCCCCAGTCCTACTCAATTCTAGGTACTTTGCTCTGCTTCCAAGCAGCCAGGGCCATCTCTCCCTACTGCCAGAGAGAGACTCTCTCTGAGCTCCTGGCCCACAGCCTTTTATAGGGCCAGCTGTGGCCATATTGGGGCGTGGCCCCAGATGAGGCTGCTTCCCCAGTCAGCCTAGGTTTTTCTCTTCCTGAAGCAATCCTCTCCTCGGTCTGTTTTAACCCCTCTGGGCAGAAGCGGGGTGACTACCCTGCTACACCCTAGGAAAAATGTTGCTTGTGAGAGAGAGAGAGAGCGCGATGTGCAGGATGAGAACATAGAATGAAGGGAAAACAGTGGAGGATTTTATCATAACTTAAAACTGAAAAGTCAGTTCTATAAATATGTAATATTAAAAGACTCTCTAATTAAAGACCAGATTGTCCTGAATGAAAATTAATGAAAAGTATCTGAACGATTATCATGAGAGATTGCATATGACACTAGAAATGGCAATTTGTATATGCCAATCAGCAGAACAAGCAAACACAAATGAGAAAGGTATAGTACATGACTGTGGTCTATAGATAAATTATCAAGGGTAAAGTTCACAGTAATTAAATGTGCCTGGAACAGAAAAATGGAAAGCAAGAAACCATGCCAATGATGTGGCAACCAGCATGAATATCAGCAATGGCCAACATTCAGGCAAATATGTAGAACTATAATAAACACAACTATTATGCTAAAATGTGCAGAGAAAGCAGGAAAGAGCTTTCTTAAGCACAACAATGGAGAAGGCTGAAAAAAAATCAAAAGATTGACTAATTAAATGCCATGTGTGAATATTTTATGTGACGTACCCTACAGACACGGAACCACAAGTAAATGTAATAACAGAAACTGAAATAGAGAAATGTAAAGAGCACATAAAAGTAGATGAGTCAAAAGTATCTGTGAAAGACTGTAACGGAGGGACAATTCCAGAGGTAGGAGAGTGTACACTGACACTGGAAAACAAGATTTTGTGGGTATAGAAGCAAGCAACCAGTCTTGAGCCTACATACATGTGATGTCTGTGGTCTTAAGAGGATGTATGCTATAGCAAGACAGAGACAATATACAACCAGATGTGAAAGTAGTAATAGTGTCATGTGAAGAGGTATTCACAGGAATGGGTTCCTCCTAGTAACGTACAAGTTATGGTTAAGAGAAGATGCAGAACCTGTGGTTCCTGCTACACAAAAAAGTTTCACAAGGGTTAAGAAAAAAGCTAGAAGAAGAGCTACAAAACATGACCGCAAATGGTAGCGTTCAGACAGCAGCAGAACCAACAGATTGGGTTCACTCCTTAATAACTGTAGAGAAAAAAGGAGGGGGGGGGGACCATGGCTGTATGTGGATACGAAGGAGAAAAGAAAAGCATACAAACACTTCCACTTGCCCATAAGAAATGAACTGTTGTCTATGATAGCAGGAATCGAATTCTTCAGCAAATTAGATGTAACAGCTGGATTTTGGCAACTCCTCTTCGACACTGAGAGCTACTAGATCAGCATTAGGCAGATATGACTTCCTGAGATTGACTTTCAGAATATGTTTGACTCCAGAAGTATTTTACTGTGCAATGAGCCACATGAAGAGTATCTAGCAGGTGTGACAGTGTACATTGACATTAATTTGGAGCAGCACTGCCACTGAACATCAGGAATGACTGAAGAGATTACTGGAAATTGTGAAAGCTAATAATCTTACATTGAAAATTGTAAATTTTAAACAACGGAAATAAGATTCTTGGAAGAGAGATTGACCTCAAAGGGAATCTTTCCCAGTGAATGAAAGATTGAGGCAATAGTGAAAGTGCTGAGACCTGAAGATTAAAGAGGAATTCAAAGGCAGCTAGGCATGTTGAATTATGTCAGCAACTTCTTACCTAACTGCAGCTCACACAACTCAGTGAAAGCCTCTCTTCCACGAAGTCAGTGAATGGTCATACCATAGCATGAAAGAGAGTTCAGTGATTTAGAGCATATTCAGACATCATCTCCAGTGCTGCAAATGTTGACCCACTGAAAGACATCAAACTCTCCTCACATGGCTCAAAAGGAGAGCTGGGAGCAGTACTATTATTGTGTCATGTAATTGATTGGTTGCCTATCTCATATGCATTTAGGGCTATGGCAACTGCAGAGAAGATGTATGTAGAAATTGAAAAAAAGACACTAGGTCTGGTGTATGGATGTACAAGATTTCATGACTTTCACTATGGTTATAGCTTCAAAGAAGAAACTGATAGTAAAGCATTGGTTGTAATATACTTGGAGACGCACCACCAAGGATACAGTGACTACTTCTGAAAATTCAGAAGCATGATGTGACCTGGAGTTCCAACCTGGATACCACTTAGGAATGGTAGAAACATTTGTAAGAGCATATACTTAATCTGACAATACACAGTTTGATGATCTGGAACAAGCAATAAACATACATGTGGACATAAGTGTCATGTATCTACAGGCATATGGGATGAATTTGAGACAGAAACAGCTGAAGATGAAATGCTGCAAGCAGTGATACAAGAGATAAGCAAGGGAGGAAAAAAACAACACTTCCAATTTGCATATCATAGAATCATAGAACTGTAAAGGACCTCAAGAGGTCCATCTAGTCCAGTCCCCTGCACTCAAGGCAGGACTAAGTATTGTCTAGACCATCCCTGACAAGTGTTTGTCCAACCTGTTCTTAAAAATTCCCAAAGAATGGAGATTCCACAAGCTTCCTAGGTAATTTATTCCAGTGCTTAACGACTCTGACAGTTAGGAACTTTTTCCTAATGTCTAACCTAAACTGCCCTTGCTGCAATTTAAGCCCATTGCTTCTTGTCCTATCCTAAGAGGTTAAGAAGAATTTTTCTCCCTCTCCTTGTAACAACCTTTTATGTACTTGAAAACCTTTATCATGTCCCCTCTCAGTCTTCTCTTCTCCAGACTGAACAAACCCAATTTTTTCAATCTTCCTCATAGGTCATGTTTTCTAGATCTTTAAACATTTTTGTTGCTCTTCTCTGGTCTTTCTCCAATTTGTCCAAATCTTTCCTGAAATGTGACACCCAGAACTGGACACAGTACTTCAGTTGAGGCCTAATCAGCACGGAGTAGAGCAGAAGAATCACTTCTTGAGTCTTGCTTACAATACTCCTGCTAATACATCCCAAAATGATATTTGCTTTTTTTGGCAACAGTGTTATACTGTTGACTCATATTTAGCTTTTGATCATTATGACCCCCAGATCTCTTTCCGCAGTACTCCTTTCTAGGCAGTCATTTCTCATTTTGCATATATGCAATTGATTGTTCCTTCTTAAGTGGAGTACTTTGCATTTGTCCTTATTGAATTTCATCCTATTTTCTTCAGACCATTTCTCCAGTTTGTTCAGATCATTTTGAATTTTAATCCTATCCTCCAAAGCACTTGCAACCCCTCCCATCTTGGTATCATCAGCAAACTTTATAAGTGTGCTGTCTATGCCATTATCTAAATCATTGATGAAGATATTGAACAGAAGTGGACCCATAACCAATCTCTGTGGGACCCCACTTGTTATGCCCTTCAAGCGTGACTGTGAACCCCTGATAACTACTCTCTGGTAATGATTTTCCAACCAGTTATGCACCCACCTTATAGTAGTTCCATCTAGGTTGTATTTCCCTAGTTTGTTTATGAGACGGTCATGCGAGACAGTATTAAAAGCAGTATCTACAGCTTTCCCTGCCCCCATCTACAAGGCTTATTACCCTGTTAATGAAAGCTATCAGGTTGGTTTGACATGATTTGTTCTTGACAAATCCATCCCCACTATAAAAAAACGAAACAAAACAACCCACCACCAACTACTGTCAGTGATCTCAGGAGTGGAACGTGTCCAATGTATAGGGATTCCCAGCAGAAAGAAACGATACTATATGAATAACTTGCAATTCCATAGGACAGAGGTGGAACTGACATCGTCAACTTGGGAAGACATGATCACCTGGACTGAAGATACCACAGCAGCTACAGTTATCAGGAACATTACGTCTGTATTTGCACATAATGGAATTTCAAGAACAGCAATAACTGACAATGGACCACAATTCAAGAATTCCTGGACTTTGCTAAAAATGTCTGACTTTTTCATCATGAGACATCTAATTTTGGCTGTCCTCAAGCCAGTGTATTAGCTGAATGGAGTTTGTATAGTGAAGAACTTGCTCAAAAAAAAAAAGGCACTGGATGAAAGAGAAGATCCATATTTAGAACTATGCAATTATAGAGCTAATCCACTGAAATTTGGAGAGTTGCCTGCTGAAGTCCTCTAAAATCGATGTATAAATACTTCTTTACCTGATATTAGACAAAAACAAAGAATGGCTAAGGAGTCTGTGCTAGTGAGAAAAAGACTGATGTGTACAGACAGACAAAATAATGCAATAAAGGAGCAAGCCTCTTTCACAGTTTAAAAAAGATTCTGTGAGAATTTGACAAGATGGTCACTGGCCAGTCAAAGCTAGACTGATCATTCATACTCAATGATCAGAGGTGCAGACAAACTCTTATGAAGGAATTGTGGCTGAGTATAGTTCTGGAGTTATTCTGTGAAATATAATGCAAAACTTGTAGGATTTTTATTTTCCCAATTTCTTTAAATTATGTAATGTCAAAATGGATGGATTTTGGCAAAAGCATAAGTAAATTAGGATAATTGCAGTATAGTGCTTGAATTTTATAGGTGTAATATAAGACTAAAACATTACAGTGTGGCAACCCAGATGTGTTTACTCTTACCGCAGATACTTATTAGCAAGGACATCCTATATTTCTTACAAAAGCCACAAGCATGAGAATTAAATGTATCTGCTAAAAGAAATGATTAACAGAAAAATAACCTACTCCAAAATCACCCCACAAAAGAAAAGCATAGCTCTCATTCCTACACAAGTTCCTCTTCTCTAGTTCTTGTTTTTGTTTTGTTGTTGCTGCTCAAAATTTAATCAGATCCTCTTTGTGTTCTTTTGATTTAGTTTGTGTAACTGCTTGCAGTTGCTCCTCCAAAGAACGTGCTCAACAATGCAAGTAAATTAAAGAATCAGTGTGGAATAGTAAGAAGACAAGTGGAGAGCAGTAACTGTCCAATACCAACATTCAACATATCACCAAGGCCTTGGCTACATTTGCGAGTTACAGCACAATAAAGGAGCCCTGGGTGCACTAGCTCACTACCTGTCCACACTGGCAAGGTACGTAGAGCGCTCTACAGTGGCTGCTGGTACTCCACCTCAGCGAGTGGAATAACGCTTGCTGCTCCCCCACTGGAGTGCCATGGTGCCAGTGTGGACGCCCTGGTCCTATAGTGCAC
Organism: Gopherus flavomarginatus; assembly: GCF_025201925.1. NCBI lineage: Eukaryota > Metazoa > Chordata > Testudines > Testudinidae > Gopherus > Gopherus flavomarginatus. The sequence goes on from NC_066619.1 coordinate 184,631,548, forward strand.
TCTAGTTGGCCTCCAAAAGTGTCCCACAATGCCTGTGCTAACCACTCTGGTCATCACTTTGAAATCTACTGCTCTGTCCTCAGGCGACCAACCATCAGACCCACCCTTTAAATTCTCTGGGAATTTTGAAAAATGCCTTCCTGTTAGCACTCCATGCCTGGCTGAGCAATCAGCAAATCTTTCCAGGTGACCATGCCTCCTCGCACCAGGTGAGCCCCAGTATGGAGCAATAGCGAGTTGCTGGACCTCATCAGTGTTTGGAGGAAGGAAGCTGTCCAATCCCAGCTGCGCTCCAGCCGTAGGAATTATGATACTTTCTGGCAGATATCAAGGGACATGATAGAAAGGGGCCATGACTGGGACACACTGCAGTACACTTTAATCCTACCATAAAGTACACTTTAATCGAAGAGGAAGGTAGCCAGTTGTGGCGGCCAGTGCGTGGGGAAGGACAAACATCAGAGGATGTTCCCAGTAAGCAGCTTTTATTTTGGGAAGGAAGTTATTCGGTGCGGGCTCTTGGGGCGAGGAGGGTTAGGGCTGTATGCATGCCTCGATGTGGAATAGGGCATTGATGTGCTCTCTTACATTGCAGTAATTGGCCTCAGTGATCTCTTCAAAGGTCTCATCCAGAACTTAGGCAATGCGCTTGCGCAGGTTTCTCGGGAGAGACACTGTGGTCTTTGTCCCAGTCAGGCTAACTTGTCCGCACCACTGTGCCATGAGGGGAGGGGAGACCATTGCTGCACATAGGCAAGCTGCATATGGGCCAGGGTGGAAACCGCATCGCAGTAGAAGACCCTCGCTTGCTTCCCAGGTCACCCTCAGCAGTGAGATATCTTCCAGGATGAACTTCTGTGGAAAATGTGGGGACTGTGTTCAGTTTAGGGCCCCCCTGCTGCAGTTGGCTCTCCCCAAGGCACAGAAACCCAGAGGACAGTACAGCTGTGAAACAATTAGTCAAGCTTGACCCTGTGTATACTCACCATTTTGGGGCTCTCGTGGGTTATGTGCACTCACATTGGGGTGGGCAAATTATGCTATTGTGTAGACTGTGCTTGCCCTTAAGCATGGGGGAATCATTGCTCTGTCTGGTGTGAACAACACTGCCTCTGTTAAGTGTTGCATTTTGCTTTACAGATGCAACCTTGAGATCTCAGCCATCCTTGTTAGCCCTCAGCTACCAAAAGACTCTAAAGAATCAGAAAGAGGCCACGTAGAAGTGAGGAAGACATGTTGCATGAAGTAATGAAGCATTCAAGTAATGAAAATCAAAAAGTGCAGGAGTGGCGGGAAAATGAAAGGAAGGTCCACCAGCAGAATTTGGATCACCGGCACCGAAGTGCGGAGCGGCTGCTAAGCACCATGGAGTGCCAAGCGGACTCAATACAGGCGCTCGTAGCAATGCAGGTGGAGCACTACCACACCCACCCCCCCTGCAGCCCTTGTCCCAAAACTCTTCCTCTTGTGCCCCCATGTCACCTCCAACCTACTTTCCCCAACATCAGGGTTCTTACTGCCACCAGCTGCCTCCAACACCTGTCACCACCCAGCCCTGACAACTATGACCCTTACCCACTGCACTCAACCCCCATCAGCAGGCAGTATGGCCATCCTGAAGTGAAGCACTCATTGCACAGCACTCCAGACAGGACCTACGCAAATCTGTGATTGTACCGTTCCCCAACCCCTTGCCCTTTCTGTTTCCCAAGCAATTGTCTTTTTTCAATAAATTAATTTTCTTTTCAATAAATGGATGTTTTTTGGCTTTGAAAACATTCTTTATTATTGCATAAAGTAAAAGATACCTTAGCCCAGGAAAGCAACAGGCTCTGCAAGTCAGCATAGCAAACACAGTTTCCTACTAACATTGGAACCACTGCACTTCACTCCTGTGCAGGGCACCAGACATTACTGGTGGCTTTCAGCCTCAAATTGCTCCCTCAAGGCATCCCTAATCCTTGCAGCCCTGCGCTGGGCCCCTTTAATAGCCCTGCTGTCTGGCTGTTCAAATTCAGCCTCCAGGTGTTGAACCTCCGACTTCCACGCCTGAGTGAATCTTTTACCTTTCCCTTCCCAAATGTTATGGAGGATGCAGCACGTGGATATAACCACGGGGATGCTGTCATCGGCCAGGTCCAGCTTCCCCTACAAAGAGCGCCAGCGGCCCTTTAAACGGCCAAAACCACACTCCACAGTCAATCTGCACCAGCTCAGGCTATTGTTGAACCGCTCCTTGCTGCTGTCAAGGCTCCCTGTGTAGGGTTTCATGAGCCATGGCATTACAGGGTAAGCGGGGTCTCCAAGGATCAGGATGGGCATTTTGACTTCCCCTATGGTGATCTTCTGGCCTGGGAAAAAAGTCCCGGCTTGCAGCTTCCTGAACAGGCCAGTGTTCCGAAAGATGCGTGCATCATACACCTTTCCAGGCCAGCCTGCATTAATGTCAATGAAACGCCCAAGGTGATCCACAAGCACTTGGAGAACCATCAAGAAATACCCCTTTCGATTAACGTACTCGGAGGCTAGGTGGGCTGGTGCTAGAATTGGCATATGTGTGCCATCTATCACCCCTCTGCAGTTAGGGAAACCCATTTGTGCAAAGCCAGCTATAATGTCATGCACGTTACCCAGAGTCACAGTTCTTCTGAGCAGGATGTGATTAATGGCCCTGCAAACTTGCATCAACATGATTCCAATAGTAGAATTTCCCGCTCCAAACTGGTTAGAGACCAATAGGAAGCTGTCTGGAGTTTCCAGCTTCCAGATTGCAATAGCCACCCACTTCTCCACTGTCAGAGCAGCTCTCAATCTCGTGTCCTCACGCTGCAGGGTGGGGGTGAGCTCCTCACACAGTACCATGAAAGTGGCTTTTCTCATCTGAAAGTTCTGGAGCCACTGCTCGTCGTCCCAGACTTGCATGATGATGTGATCCCACCACTCAGTGCTTGTTTCCTGAGCCCAAAAGCACCGTTCCATGGTGGTGAGCATTTCCATGAATACCACAAGCAAACTTGTCTCATATGCATTACTCGAGTTGATATCATCAGAGCACTCACTTTGAATAATAAGGAATAACTCGACGGCCAAACATGACGTGCTGACGAGACTTGTCAGCATAATCCTTAGCGGTTTGGGCTCCATTCCCACAGACCGAAAGAAAAGACAGAGCGTGCAGTACAAAAAACGTTGAAAGATGGTGCCAAATGTGGACGGAAGCAAAGGGAATGCTGGGATGCGAACCGATGCATCATGGGGCATTGGGACAGGACCCAGAATGCCCTGCACTCCACGCCCCCTTCCCACAAGCCATAGTGCCAGAATGGGAAGATGTGCTCTGTGGGATAGCTGCCCATAATGCATTGCTTCCAATCTCGCTGCAAGTGCTGCAAATGTGGCCACGCCAGTGCCCTTGCAGCTGTCAGTGTGGACAGACTGCAGCACTTTCCCTACTGCGCTCTCTGAAGGTGGGTTTAACTCACAGCGCTCTATATTTGCAAGTGTAGCCATGCCCTAAGACTTTATAATTGCTTGAACAGATATGATACAATTGTTACTATTACTATTATTATTATTTATTATTTATTGCCTCTAGGTACATATATGTTTTAAAATCTTTATTGCACACTTCTTTCTCCTAGAATATCTCAGATTATTTTTTTCTAATGACATTCATCCATGTACAAAATTATGTAGCACATAGAAAACTACATAGACATTTACCGTGTAAGGGAAGACAGACAGACTTTAGGGGAAGAACAATAATAGGCAATTTTATATACTGTAGCGGGGTGGTTGCCCGCTCCTGCCCTGAAGGGCATGAAGTCAGTCCTGGGAGAGGGCTGAGGCTGCGTGAGGACTGCGGCTAGTAAGAGCCACAAGCTTCGGCTGATTGGGGAAGGCAGCCACAACTGGGGCCACGCCCTATCAGACTGTAGCTGGCCTTATAAAGGCCAGGGAAGCCAGAAGCTAAGATAGTCTCCTCTAGCTGCGGAGGAAGACAGGCTTGGCTGCTGGGGAGCATACCAGGGTACCTGAGATGGAGCAGGGCTGGGGAAAGGCGAGAGGAGCTGGGAGCTCTTGCCTGGTAACTCCCCAGGCTGCTGGCCTTGTGCAAGGCCAAACAGGTACTGAGGTTGCAAGGGGCATCCCAAGGGTAGGCGAAGGCAGCAGGTCCAAACCTCCTTGCCAGTGATGAGTGGCATTTACACTGCTGTCTGCCTCAGTGAACGGGGGCTAGATCGAGACTGGTAGTAGCCATATTCTGAGGTGAGGTGAGGATAGAGAGTGGGGGTTCCCCAGGATGGGGAGATCCAGGTCTGTGGGGATACTGCCAGGGGGCAGCACTCCAGCCTGAAAGGGGCACTTGGGTCCAGTAGGGACTCGGGGACAGTGGGACACCAGCCTGCGGAGGGCGCTCCAGAGACTGAAAATGCTAATTCCCGAGATGACCAGCAGGAGGCGCTGCAATGGTGAGTCCTGCCCTGTGACATTGTTACATATACAAGTTAAAATGATTGATTCATAATAAACAGCATGGTAGAAGAAGGCTTTTAAGAGGCTCATAAATATGGACAGGGTAGGGACCTTGCAGATGGACTCAAGGAAGTTATATTATCTGTAAGAGGCCATGTGGGAGAAGACACGTCTTCTGTACTCTTTTTATTTATTTATTTAGGTGGTTAACAAGCCCTACGAATAGAAGAAGGGTGAGAAACACAACTGTAAAATTTGTTTCATTACTGTTGAAAATCCTTCCCTTCTCCAGTCACAACTGCACATATTTGCTATTTTGAGGAATGCCAACATTTTTCTTTCTTGTTTTTTATTTGTGCAGTTATCATGCTTTTCAGTTGTATTGTTTATCTTCCACTCTGATTCATAGGTTGTTTTTTTTAACATAAATAGGACTCACATGTAAGTCTCCAGTTGACTAATGCACATCTTGTAAGTTTAGAAATAAAATTTTGAGCCAAACATCAAGGATAGTATAGAGTCAATAAAATACCAAATATTAGCCATTTCCATGGGCTTCAACTTGGTAATCAGTGGCAGCAGCAGGATTGTGCAAATGACAAAACGTCAGCTCACTTTGTTACGTTTGACTGGAATATAAGTTTGCCAGTATAAAGAGATAACTCTATGCAGCTAAAAATGAACAAAACATATTATTTTTGATTAATTTATATTGATTTTTATAAACAGGAAATGAAAGAATAGTTTATAACTATAGAGAGCAATGATATGAATCAGAAGAAATGTGGTCCCTGTTTCGCTAGACATTTGGACAGAAAATGTTGAGATGGTTTAAAGAATGCCAGATCTTCATTCGTCCTTGGAGTATACTATTTGCGGATGCCATTTTTATATTTAATCAGACATAGAGCCAGATCCTCAGATGGCATAAATTGCCATTGAAATCTATAACTACTTCCCTTTAAACCAGCTGAGATCCCCAGACCTAACAGTGAGAAACACATGCAGGTGCAGTCTGGCATTTTTTAAAACAAATTTTCATGTCAAATCTCTCAAACTGTGATTTTATGCCTCTGTGACTACTGCATCATCCACTTCTCTGGCCTCCCAAAAATGAACATACCCCCACCCACTTTCAATTAATAAAGAAATGCAGCTGCTTATCTCCTTTTCCCTGGCCATCAATTTGATTATGTAACTCCTCTTTCTGTATCCTCCAGTGACTCTCCATCTACTATCGTATCACATTTAACATCGTCACCACCTTAAAAGTTCTATAAAATTGCCCCCTGCTTTTTCTCCCCACCAGACTTCCCATTGTCACTCTAGCCCCTCTGCTCCAGCAATATTCCCAACTCTGTCCATTTCTCACACAATTACTCCATGTTTTTTTTCCATGTGCTGCCCTCTTTCCATCCCCTTGAGCAGTGCCACCTCCCCGAGCTTATCTGCAAGGCCCTTACTTATGTCTATATAAACGTCCTTCTTAGAGCCTGCTGTCCTACTTACAGTAAATCTTTTATCTAAAAAAATCCATTTGTTATTGCCCATTCCAGGAGTGAGGGGGAAATTTGGCCTTCAGTGTTGCACAAAATGTAAGTCATGGCATAATGTGGCTTTATATGCCAACAGCCCAAATGAATTATAGCCATCTCTGGGATGGAGAGCAGTAGTGATTCTCAGGAGAAGTTCAGTAGGAGCTTTAATGCTCATGAAGAGAAGACAGGATGTTTCATTGAAAGAGAAGTACACCATAAAAGGCCTAATTTTTTCTACATTGTCATGATGTGGAGCAGAGTCAGCCCTGCTGGGATTCAAACCATGACTCCAGGGAGTCTAGGTAGTTCAAACCTGATGCTTAAGTCACTTAACTCTTTCCCATGGCTGTAATAGTCTTGTTAACATTTTCTTTAATTCCTTAATTGAGTTTAAGGGCAGATGAGACCATTAGATCATCTAATCTGACTTCCTGATAACACAGGCCCTTACATTTCATCCAGTTATACCTATATTGAGCTCAATAACTTGCATTTGCTGAAATCATATCTTTCAGAAAGGTGCATCCAGTCTTGCTTTGAAGACATCATTACTGCTCTCCATCCCACCATTTCCTTCGGTGGTTTTGCTCACTGCTAAAACATTGAGCCTTATTTCCAATTGTCTGACTTCAGCTTCTAGCCCCTGGTGGCTCCTATACTTTTATCCTTTACATTAAAAAACCAGGTATTTTCTCCCTGTGAAGCTACTTAGATAGTGTGATCAAGTCACCTCTGAACCTTCTTTTTGATAAATTAATCTCTTTGAGCTCCTTGTCTCTCTCTGCAAGACTCTTTTCTGCATGCTTTCCAATTTTTTTCAACATCCATTTTAAAATGTACATACCAGAACTGTTTGCAGTGTTCCAATACTGGTCTCACCAATGCCATAAACAAGGTAAAATCACCCTCCAGTATCTGTCTCACTGATCCTTTCTTCATACCACCAAGGAGTCCATTAGCCCTTTTTGCAACAGCATCACACTGGGAGCTCAGGTTGAGTTGCTTGTTTGCTATGACCCCTAAATCCTTTTCAGAATCACTGCATCTAGGATGCAGGACCTCATTTAGTAGGTATGGTCTGCATTCCTTGCTCCTGAAGGTATAACTTTTGCTTTTGGCTGTATTAAAATGCCAAAAGTGGGTGCAGCTTACCAGTGCTCCAGCTTGCCCTGTCTGGCTGTCCTGTCCTTCTCATTATTTACTATTTTGCTAATCTTTGTGTTATCCTCACAATTTTTTTTAGCAGTGCTTTTATGTTTACTTTGAGATTGTTGATGAAAATTTTGAATAGTGTCTATTGATACCTGTGGAATCCCACTAGAAACACCTTCATTTCATGACTCCCAATTGATAACTGGCAGCTCTCAAAAATAAGTCATCTAGTACTTAATCAATTTAATGTGTTCTTTATTGATATTGTATAGTGCTAATTTTTTAATCAGATGTCATGTGGTACTAAGACAAATGCCTTACAAAAGTCTAAGCATAATACATCTACCATCTTTATTAACCAATGTGTAATCTCAGAGAATGAAATCAAGTTTACCGGACACAATCTGTTTTCCATAAAATAATGTTTAATTGCATTAATTATATTCATATCCTTTAATTCTTTACCAATTGATTCCCATATCAGCTTTTCCATTATTTTGCCCAGGATCAATGTCATGCTAACTGGACTGTTGTTACCTGGGTCATCCTGCTTGCCCTTTTTGAATATTGACAGCACTTTTCCTATATTCTGGAAACTCTCAGGTATTCTAAGATTTATTAAAAATTAACATCAGTTGTCCAGAGTCCTGAGATACCCTTCCTCAGACAGCTTTTTTAGGACTCTTTGGTACAAGTTATCTGAGCCTGCTGATTTTAAAAAGTTTATCCCTTGTAGATGTTTAACACATTCCTCAGTTATTAATGTAGTTTTAAGTATTTCATCATCTTCATGTGATACAAGCACTTCTTTCCAAATAGAGAACAGAATTATTTATTGAACATGTTCAGCCTTTTCTGAATCACTGTTAACAGTTTTACCCTCTACATCTAGTTTTAGGTCTATATCATTACTAGGATTCATTTTGTTCCTGATTTACTTCTTGTCCTTAGCCTTACCAGCCATGGATGTTTCCATGTTGTCTTCAGATTCCCTGATCAAATTTCTACACTTCGTAACTCCTAATTTATATTGATTATTATCTATTTCCCCCTTTTAATTGTTATATATTGCTTTTTTATTTTTAATAACTGTCTTCACTTCATCACCGAATAGGGAGGGACTTTTAACCAAAGTTATACTCTTTCTTGATTGCGTGATGGTGGCTTTTCGGCCATCCAATAAATTCTTAGAAAACTCCCAATTTTCGTTCACATTTTTCTGTCTTCATTTTTCCATCCAGTCAATTTCACTCATAATTTTCCTCAGCTGTAGGAAATTAGCCCATTTGATGCACCAAATATTTAACTTTCACATGTTATTCCAAGTACTTTACCCATGAGGGCTAAACTCTGTAATGGGTCAGCTCAGCGTGTCAAAAATGATTCTGGACAAACTGATAACTTTCATGTACTATAAGTGGAGAGGTACTTGTTAGACAGTGTCCCGAGCTGATTGGTTTTGATCCATTGTTTATCTCTGACAGTTGTTTATTTTGCTGCTGCTGGTGTTGGTAGTGTGGTAGTCTTTTAGAGAGCCATATTTTTTAGCAGCACATCGTGCCACACTCATTAGTGCTGCTAAAGCGCAGGGTCTGTTACCCAGCTCTCCATTATCATTACAGACTCTTTTAATGAATTCATGACTCACGCGCACACATTTGAACTGGAATAAATCTTGCTGTTAAAAGACCCAATCTAGGAGTGACTTTAAGAAAAAAAAATCATGTTAAGTTGTTTTTTATATTTTGGATAGAAGCCTCTCAAACAAAAATCTAAAGTAAGAGCCTTTCTCTACTTAAAAATCAAGATATTGACATCTTTTAAAATGGCTATACTATAATTTCTATTTTTGAGTTTCCAGAATACAGAATGTATTTGTTGCATTAGGGCTATATGAAGTACTAGATGAATAATACCTGGGTTGTTCAAATAGGGGTACTTCTAATGATATTTAAGTAGGTTTTTGTAATGATCTCGTTCATTTTTTAGTGCTACTTTGAAGCATCTTGCTGTCTATCAACAGCAAATCCCAACTATCTTCATCTACCCTCTATCATTAATGTATTATACAAACACTTTTGTAATAAACCTGAATAACCTAATAAATAGCTTCCAGAGGACGGAGAGCTCTTTTGTTTATCAGTTTGGTTAATGAAATAAAATTGACAAAGGAAAGAAAAGATTTATTGCTCCATAAATCTTAGGTATATTTTGTACATCCTTGGAACAACAACATTTTAGACATTAGCTTTGAAGAGATTTACAAGAGTCAAAGGTCATAGTTCCTGAAAACAGAGGAAACTACACATAGAGATTTTGTTTATTTTCTGTCTTTTAAAAAAATGAAATGAAGCCATTCAGTGTATAAAGCAGAAGCACTTTGTTATGAGTATTAGAAGCAAGGACTGTAGATATTTTGGTCTCCCTGGTTACTATGTGTAACAAAAACAGATGTAAAAAAACGTGTGGCTTTTCAGTATCACTGCTTGCTTTAACAGAGTTTTTATTACACGTTATTTAAATACATACAGTAATTTTTATGGAACATCTGCCCATAGAATACACAACAGTGCAGTCTACAGCAGATTAGAAGAATCGACAATATGCAGTACTCCTGCGTGAAGCTGTCTGGTAACAGACATGTACTGTCTTCAAGTTCAAGTGGCAGCTGAATAACTTGGTTTTCTGGTTGGGGGAAACCAAGGCACAGCAGAGGTTTTATTTTCCTCCACAGTGCTAACTGTTAAGATTTAGATAATGTTCCTCTATTTTGGCACATGATAGAGTATCATTATATAAAGACTCAGGAATAGAGTTGCTAAAGCTGGCACAAGGAGATCCCCTTATTGACCAGTATCTTTTATATTATGTATGGCATTGGGTCCTCTTTGGCCAGTCCATTGAAGAGAGGTTGGGCCATTTTGAACCACCACAACTCACTACAAGTAGATCTGGTACCTTGATGTGCATCTGTAAGGGTCTATCTAGGAGAATCAATCCCTCATTCTCTTTTTAGTTTAATCAAGGAAAATTTTGAGGGCTTTCTAGGCTTCTCGTAATGGATTGAAGTCCAACATGAGTACAATGACCCACTTAAACTCCATTCTTAAGCCTTATTTTGAGGGCTTCAAATGGTGCTTGGACTTAGATCTGGCCTTCTGGTACTCAGTGTGCCTTACGGTCTGTTCTTTGTAGTGCACGACTCAACCATTTTTTAGAATACTTACGGAACAAAATTACCATTCACTTCAATTTCTTTTGCTGTATACTGATTGTTACTGATATCACTAATAATTCACTGAATTGTCTGTAAATGTCTATCTTTGGATGTCAGAAAGCTTTAAACATTCTAATTCCTAATCTGATTGACTGAGAAATTGACAAGTTATATTTTAGTGTCAATTATGATATCTGTGGTTCATCAATTTGAAAGGTAATGTCTGGGTTTCTTTTACTGGATGTCAAGTATCAGAGGGGTAGCCGTGTTAGTCTGGATCTGTAAAAGCAGCAAAGAATCCTGTGGCACCTTATAGACTAACAGACATTTTGGAGCATGAGCTTTCGTGGGTGAATACCCACTTCGTCAGATGCATGTAGTGGAAATTTCCAGGGACAGGTATATATATGCAGGCAAGCTAGAGATAATGAGGTAGTTCAATCAGGGAGGATGAGGCCCTGTTCTAGTAGTTGAGGTGTGAAAACCAAGGGAGGAGAAACTGGTTTTGTAATTGGCAAGCCATTCACAGTCTTTGTTTAATCCTGAGCTGATGGTGTCAAATTTGCAGATGAACTGAAGCTCAGCAGTTTCTCTTTGAAGTCTGGTCCTGAAGTTTTTTTGCTGCAGGATGGCCACCTTAAGGTCTGCTATAGTGTGGCCAGGGAGGTTGAAGTGTTCTCCTACAGGTTTTTGTATATTGCCATTCCTAATATCTGATTTGTGTCCGTTTATCCTTTTCCGTAGCGACTGTCCAGTTTGGCCGATGTACATAGCAGAGGGGCATTGCTGGTATATGATGGCGTATATTACATTGGTGGACGTGCAGGTGAATGAACCGGTGATGGTGTGGCTGATCTGGTTAGGTCCTGTGATAGTGTCGCTGGTGTAGATATGTGGGCAGAGTTGGCATCGAGGTTTGTTGCATGGATTGGTTCCTGAGCTAGAGTTACTATGGTGCGGTGTGCAGTTACTGGTGAGAATATGTTTCAGGTTGGCAGGTTGCCTGTGGGCGAGGACTGGCCTGCCACCCAAGGCCTGTGAAAGTGTGGGATCATTGTCCAGGATGGGTTGTAGATCCCTGATGATGCACTGGAGAGGTTTTAGCTGGGGACTGTATGTCATGGCCAGTGGAGTCCTGTTGGTTTCTTTCTTGGGTTTGTCTTGCAGTAGGAGGCTTCTGGGTACACGTCTGGCTCTGTTGATCTGTTTCCTTATTTCCTCGTGCGGGTATTGTAATTTTGAGAATACTTGGTGGAGATTTTGTAGGTGTTGGTCTCTGTCTGAGGGGTTAGAGCAGATGCGGTTGTACCTCAGTGCTTGGCTGTAGACAATGAATCGTGTGATGTGCCCGGGATGGAAGCTGGAGGCATGAAGGTAGGCATAGCGGTCAGTAGGTTTTCGGTATAGGGTGGTGGTAATGTGACCATCACTTATTTGTACCGTGGTGTCTAGGAAGTGGACCTCCCTTGTAGATTGGTCCAGGCTGAGGTTGATGGTGGGATGGAAGCAGTTGAAATCGTGGTGGAATTTTTCCAGAGACTCCTTCCCATGGGTCCAGATGATGAAGATGTCACCCTGGTCGGGGATCTGTAGTAGATAGAATAACCCTGTTTGTGGATCTTGGGTAGTAGATAGAATAAACCTGTTGGAAAAACAAGATCGCTTGCCTCATAACCTAAGTCGTGCAGAACACAATGCCATCCACAGACTCAGAAATCACCCAGACATTATCATCAAAGAAGCTGATAAAGGAGGTGCTGTTGTCATCATGAACAGGTCTGACTACCAAAAGGAGGCTGCCAGACAACTCTCCAACACCAAATTCTACAGGCCACTTCCCTCAGATCCCACTGAGGAATACACTAAGAAACTGCAACATCTGCTCAGGACACTCTCTACACCGGAACAAATCAACAAACCCTTAGAACCTCGACCAGGGTTATTCTATCTACTACCCAAGATCCACAAACCCGGAAATCCTGGACACCCCATCATCTTGGGCATTTGCACTCTCACTGAAGGACTGTCTGGATATGTGGACTCTCTACTCAGGCCCTATGCCACCAGCACTCCCAGCTATCTTCGTGACACCACTGATTTCCTGAGGAAACTACAATGCATTGGTGACCATCCAGAAAACACCATGCTAGCCACCATGGATGTAGAGGCTCTCTACACGAACATCCCACACACAGATTGAATACAAGCTGTCAGGAACAGTATCCCTGATGATGCCACAGCACAACTGGCTGCTGAGCTCTGTGCCTTTATCCTCACACACAACTATTTCAAATTTGATGACAATATATATCTCCAGATCAGTGGCACCGCTATGGGCACCCGCATGGCCCCACAATATGCCAATATTTTTATGGCCGACCTGGAACAACACTTCCTCAGCTCTTGTCCACTCACACTTCTTCTCTACCTACGCTACATTGATGACATCTTCATCATCTGGACCCATGGGAAGGAGTCTCTGGAAAAATTCCACCACGATTTCAACTGCTTCCACCCCACCATCAACCTCAGCCTGGACCAATCTACAAGGGAGGTCCACTTCCTAGACACCACGGTACAAATAAGTGATGGTCACATTACCACCACCCTATACCGAAAACCTACTGACCGCTATGCCTACCTTCATGCCTCCAGCTTCCATCCCGGGCACATCACACGATTCATTGTCTACAGCCAAGCACTGAGGTACAACCGCATCTGCTCTAACCCCTCAGACAGAGACCAACACCTACAAAATCTCCACCAAGTATTCTCAAAATTACAATACCCGCACAAGGAAATAAGGAAACAGATCAACAGAGCCAGACGTGTACCCAGAAGCCTCCTACTGCAAGACAAACCCAAGAAAGAAACCAACAGGACTCCACTGGCCATGACATACAGTCCCCAGCTAAAACCTCTCCAGTGCATCATCAGGGATCTACAACCCATCCTGGACAATGATCCCACACTTTCACAGGCCTTGGGTGGCAGGCCAGTCCTCGCCCACAGGCAACCTGCCAACCTGAAACATATTCTCACCAGTAACTGCACACCGCACCATAGTAACTCTAGCTCAGGAACCAATCCATGCAACAAACCTCGATGCCAACTCTGCCCACATATCTACACCAGCGACACCATCACAGGACCTAACCAGATCAGCCACACCATCACCGGTTCATTCACCTGCACGTCCACCAATGTAATATACGCCATCATATACCAGCAATGCCCCTCTGCTATGTACATCGGCCAAACTGGACAGTCGCTACGGAAAAGGATAAACGGACACAAATCAGATATTAGGAATGGCAATATACAAAAACCTGTAGGAGAACACTTCAACCTCCCTGGCCACACTATAGCAGACCTTAAGGTGGCCATCCTGCAGCAAAAAAACTTCAGGACCAGACTTCAAAGAGAAACTGCTGAGCTTCAGTTCATCTGCAAATTTGACACCATCAGCTCAGGATTAAACAAAGACTGTGAATGGCTTGCCAATTACAAAACCAGTTTCTCCTCCCTTGGTTTTCACACCTCAACTGCTAGAACAGGGCCTCATCCTCCCTGATTGAACTACCTCATTATCTCTAGCTTGCCTGCATATATATACCTGTCCCTGGAAATTTCCACTACATGCATCTGACGAAGTGGGTATTCACCCACGAAAGCTCATGCTCCAAAACGTCTGTTAGTCTATAAGGTGCCACAGGATTCTTTGGTGCTTTTACTGGATGGTTACTCCCTCAGTATATTGATGCACAACCTAATATACTAATGTACTTCATTTGTAGAGTGCTTATGAGGATAGCAGCTAGGTGCTTATTTACAAAGTTAAGCATAAATTGAATTGTAATTTGGTGGGGAACACAGTTATCTATGAAATAAGTTGGACCAAATACATACTTATTTGTTACTTCACTGTCATTTAAGGGCTGACATTTAGTTTCTGCCAATTTTTCCATTTTATAGCTAAAGTTTCCCCATTTCCTAGAGTATTTGCCTGCAGTTTTGATTAGAGCAGTTTAAATGTGTTTGAGCAATATAGCAGCAGCTAAATATGCTGGATGGATCCATTGTTTTCCTTATCCAGCTGACATTTAGGATCAAAATCTTTCAGTAAAATTAGTCTCTGAGTAACATGTTCTATATTACCTCATCCTGTTCTGCTCTCTGTTCTGCTTCCTGAAATCCTGCATAAGATACTTGTCTGTCAGTACAGGATTTCTTCACTGCCTGAAGAAGTTAGTCATATATTTTCTTTTGACTGGAGGCTTCCTGAAATGGTTAACTCAGGATTGCTCCAAGGTAAACTCATAGGCTCCATTGAAATGTAAGTTCTTTTCTCCCATTGTGATTATATAGGAAAGTTTCACTTCCAAATAAAATCTGTAGGTTGCATTCCCAGGATCTGTGGCACAGCTCTTCTACATGTAGGCAATGGTGGTAATATTCAAAGAGGCTTATACTCATCTCCTCACGCTGTGGGGTGTGTTATGCATGCACACAAGGTTTTAACAGCTCTCAGAAAACTCAGGTAACAGCGTTTCCCAATCTGAAGGAAAGTGAGGGTGGGATTAGGCTCTGGATATTGTGGATAATTTTAAAAGCACTGCACACAGCCATATTTAACTGTTCTCAAATTAATCCAGGTTGAGCGGGGTTATATGCATAAGGAACAAAGGTCAAAGTCAAAGACTCAGAACAACCAGCAGCAAAAGTAATGTTAAAAAAAATAATCTTTTTTTTTTCTTTTTTGGCTGACTGAATATTTACCACAGAGCTGCAGGCATAAGAAATTCCAGCATGGGGTGTATTCACTGTGGGAACATTGGGATACTTTCTCTTGTAGCTGCCAAATTACAATGATGGTGATATAATATTGTCAGCAGTATTTTCAATAAAAAAAACTAGTTTGGACATGACTCTTTCTAGATTGTGTAGAGAAATGCAGGCTTCCAATAAATGGGATGCCCTTCCTCCAAAACTATGCTCTTAGAGTAGTCAGAATAAACTGACAAAAAGGAAAGAAAATCTTGGTTCCAATGGCAAACCTAGTGAGTAATAAAATGATAAATATGTAAAGTCTTACATGGATTAGTTACAGTTTTGGAAGGCAATGAAATTCATGAAGAGTCTGAAGCAGTGATGGGTAAATTCCAAACTTTTGTATGAATTAAAAAATGAAGATGTTAGAGCTGTTCCTT
Organism: Gopherus flavomarginatus; assembly: GCF_025201925.1. Classification (NCBI taxonomy): domain Eukaryota; kingdom Metazoa; phylum Chordata; order Testudines; family Testudinidae; genus Gopherus; species Gopherus flavomarginatus. The sequence continues at coordinate 184,647,141 of NC_066619.1, forward strand.
AACAAGCAGTGAAATTTAATCAAGTCCAGTATATAGAAGACATCAGACCTAAAATGTCAAGTAGACCTTGGGTTTCTAGGAGGCCTTCAGATACACTAAAGATGAAATAGAAAAGAAATTGGTGTGAGTTTATCATCTTCTTCTTAAATTGCATTTTCAGAATTTTTTGTTGGGAGGATGGGGGAAAAGGACTTCCAGAAAATGTTCCATATGCTTCTGCAAACTTGTTTGGTAACTGTGCCCTCCTCTTGGGATCACTGAGCAAGTATGAAATTTCGTTCTGATATTATGCCATGAAGGCCACATTTTCAGTGGATGGGACCCCACTTGTACATGCATTTTGTGTATAGATCCTGGGTCCCTTTCTTTAAAAAGTTGTCCCATAATGCTGGTATCTTTATATGCTAGAGCTTTGGTGAGCAGGGGCTTGGGGAAACAATTTCATACTGATGCTAGCAAGAGTAGAGGACTGTACAGCTCATGGATTGAGTATACTTCATAATTTATAAATCCTGCTGGTTTCCAAATGTTCTGCATGTTCTAGTCTAGCCCTCTAATATCACTCTGAATAGAAGGTCAGATTGAATGTCAGGTGTTGACAAAGTACTGATTGTTTCCACTTTGCAAGCACCATAAATGTCAAGAGAAAAGCATTTCGCTGCCTTTCCTTATTAGGAAAAACAAATAGTGAATTTAATGCTTCTGAAAGGTATTGGCTTGACAGCATGGGAAACAGAAGGCTTCAGTATACTTACAAACCAGGTACATAATGGGCAGAAGCAATACAGCTTCCCCATGCTGCATTGACACTGTGTATCCAGCCTGACCTCGGGGGACCACCTGCAGGGTTGAGAAGATGGTTCTTTTTCTCAGTGCCAGTTCAGATCCTTGGCTTGTCTGCAGATACTTCCAACAAAGAACTTTTGTGGTTTCTCTCTCCCGCACGCCCCATCGTTCTATATTGTTTCATTTGCCAATCAGAATTAGCCCCCTTGAGCTTTAACTTCATCAAGCAAACTAATATTAATGCAATAATTGTTGTGTATTGCAACCTGTTATTTCCTCATTAATAGCTGATGTGTATGATTCAAACCCCATATGTTATTGAAACACAGTACATGTTCCCAATTAAGAATATCCTGCAGCGTTCTTGATCATCCTTAGCAATTAGCATATTGTTAGAGTTCATCCACAGGGTAAATGCTGTAACCTGACTGTGAGCTCTTGGTCATCAAGTGCTTTTAATTTGTAGCTGTATCTTGTGCATGTAGCTGAAGAGATTTAGAGGAAAGCAAAATAAGAGTGGTGATAGAGCAATTGTCCTGAAAGACTGTGACTTTTAATTTGGGTTACTGGCATACAATTGTTTCCTTGACTTAATCAAAGGTAGAAAAAGGTTTCCACTGTTCCATGGGCATATGCATAGCAATTAAATTTGTTAAGATTTGAAACAGAGATAAAATGCCTGCTCCCACCTTCATCTCCTCCCTCCCCCTCCTCCAAAACAAGTACCTACATTTAAATACCCAGGAGATGACTACAAAGTAGCTGCATCAAGTTTTGTCTCGTTAGTGTTCAGCAAAACTGCGGTAGTGAGAAGGGAAATGAAGCAAAGAAATAATATGGAGCAGACTCAATGGTGGCCCAAGTTTTGCACCATTGAGGGCTATACTGGAAACCTCCCAAAAGCCCGAAGCTATGCTAAATTTGTGTAAATATTTACATAGAATTTTAATCTGTGATAAATAGGCATTTATTACTTTTTCTTTATGGAGCAGTGTGTGCTTTAAAATTACTTTAAAATACAGATGAAATATGCTTTGAGGGCTGCAGAAAAAGCAGTCTGAATGGAAAGGCTGGTGCAGCTTCTCTGAAACCAACTTCTTGCTAGCCAGCTTTATCTTTTAGATGGTCACACACATTAAGAAATGCAGATTTGAATCTTTTGTGAGCATGATCTGATTTTCTCAGGCACATAATAGAAAAAGTCCGTTCACAAATATAAATGCTTCCCAAGAAGCTTGCACAAATAGCTGATGTCTTTTGTAACTCTGGTTATCTGTCACTCAATAGGCATTATCCAATATTTAGTGTTTTTCTTTATGGAGCCTTCAGTTGAAAATGGGCTGCAAACAGCTGGAATTTTTTTTTTAATCCATTTGAAAGTGTCTGAACCATTGGTTGAACAAATCTTGAATCATCTTGGTCTAGTCAGCACAGGGAAGACTGTCACACTCATTCTTTGAGTATTTGTTGGCAAGTCTGAATGTGGGAAAGATTGCCGCTGACACTTTCCATGAAAATATTTCCAGCTGCAAGCAAACGTCTCCTCTTCCCTTGGTTCTCAAACTCCTCTGGGCAGTTTTTCTCCACAAGCAGCTGCAAACAAAGTTGTCCATGCCTCTCTGCTCTGAAGGCCCTTCCACTGCTTTGCAGCTTTATATGATAAGTACCCCACAATTTTTTTCTTGGCTGATGAGATTCAAGCAGTGTTTTCAGATGTACTGAGTGAAGTTCTGCACAAAGTGGCGAAGCTTGCTGAACTAGCTGAAGAATGACCCTTCTATTAACTTTCACAGCTGATTCTATGAACTCTGATCTTCTCAGCCTCTTCTCTCCCTCCCATACTTGTGCCAGTACGTTACTCCCTCAGAAAGATGAAGCTGGAGCAGCTCAGGAACTAATAGGTGTTTACCATCTCTCCATAAAATTCTGTTACATTCAGTGATGGTAGATAAACAAGTTAGCTGGATTTTTCTGTTAAATAGCTCACAATCTTGACATGTTAAGGGTCTTACTAAAGTCTCATGGTAAACACTCCACCAAGCTAAGAGAAGGTTCACCTCAGAGCACTCTTGTCCCAGAATGTCTGCCTACAGTCCCAGGAAAACAACACTACATTGGTTCATGTCTGCAGGATTTTTCTCCCAGTGATAACAGGTACAAATTATTTTTAGAATTAAAGCTTAGTTTCTGCAGAAATTAAGTGACTGCTGCTAGTCTGAGGGAAACACTTGGGGTTCATGTGGCTGGTGACTATGAAGTGCCACTATGAATGACAATGAAGTTGTAGCATCAGGGAACAACTGAGAATAACTCTATGGCCCAAGATATGGAAAAACCCGACTTCTAGTCCTGGCCCTATTGACTATTTATTTATACTTGCTGGAACAGCTCCAGCAGGACAGATTGAGAGACATGTGTTAGAATTTCCCAAAGACCAGTGGCTAGGGCACTCTCCTGTACTATGGGAGATCTATGTTCAAATCCCTTCTCCACATTAAGGCAGCAAGAGGAATTAAACATGAGTCTACCATGTCCCAGGTAAGTACAGGGCTAAAAGTGATAAGGGAGCTGTCATCCTTCTCTGCTACTGCTACCAGTACTGGTGGGAAAAATCTATTTCAGGTCAATTCACTCACCCCCAAACATTTTTTTTTCAGTTTGCTGAATTTTTTCCACAGTTCTTTGATTCAGTTCAGCTTGAACCAGGTTTCTTAATTATTTATGAAATGGCCAGTGAACCATAAAAATCAGTTATTTTCCCAGCTTTAACCAATAGCCATCCACCAAAACTGCCTCAGTGTTCCCAGCCCAAGCCTCACCAGCACTTGCAACACTGTCTCTGATGCCATGCTATCATTGGTGGTGCAGGCTTTGGTGGCCAGATTCTTCTTCCTGTCAAAGTCTTCAAAAATTTGCTCCTGAAATCTGTGTGCAGTGTTATATTCTCATGATTTTTATCATGATTCTTATGATACATTTTTAATCCGTCCCACCCCAGTTCGTTCGTTAGTTCTCTTTCTTTCTTTTTTTCTTTCTTTCTTTCTTAATGAATCCTAGAAGCTCAAACACCAGAAGGCGAATAGAAAGAAACTAACATTTTATTTTTTAAAATATTGTATCATTTTAGAGCCAATCTCGTAATTTTGGGGGGACCTCACTCTTGATTTTTGGATGTTTGGCATTGACACTACTGTGTGTGCCATTCCTGTAAAAGTCCATCAAAGTTGTACACATATCTGAGGACAGAATTTGTTTCATAGTGTTTAATGCTTCCTTTTCTGACTCTATACTATTAGTTGACTAACACACGTTATTCCAAAACTATACTGACAGCAGTTACGAACAGAGGATTTAGCAGCATGACTTGGTTCTATAGCTGAAGTAATCAATAATGAAGCAGCCAAACAATTTGTTTTATTAAGAACTTGGTCACACAGAATATTGGGAACAACAAAGTTAGTAGGTACTTAAAAAAATTCTAGGAATTTTAACAGAAAGTTGAAAATAATTAACACGAAACAATATCTTTTAAAATAAGTTGCTGTATAAGAAACGAATCCTGCAACATTTAAGCACATGAGCAACTTTAATCACCTGCGTAGTCTCATTTAAGTCAATGGGACTCTTCAGGAGACTAAAGTTACTTGTGTGTATGCAGGATTAGCCTTAAAGCTACCATTTCTATCATAAAAAAAAAAAGCCCTTTTAAAAAAAAATAGTAGTAGGATCAGAATCTAAGGCCAGTTGCACTAGTGTAAATCTAGAATAATTTTGACTTCAGTTTATTTTACTCACTGCCTGCCTCTCTCTTTAAATCTTAAACATATAAGAGTAGACGAAATATTATCTACTGGCAATAAACATTAGCTGCACTTCAAACAAATACATTGAAAACAGCCATTTATAACTGCTATATTTTATACATCTGTATGGTGTCTTTTTTTCTAATGTGACATCTTCATATATCCCAGTACAATATGACACAAAAATGCGTGTTAAACCCAGGAATGGATGGTATAATCTGCTCTTGATCTTGGAAACTGATAGTTGCCTAGAACACTGAGAGGAGGTTTTTTCTGTGCCACTTGGGAGACTACAAAAGACATTAATTTTAAAAGTAGACTAGGGTAATTACCATTACATTTATGTTAGAGGTTAACATTAGTGTTGTTTCCTCTATTGCCTTGTTTTACAGAATGTTATGCCCCACTGCTTTTATTAGATCCAAGCAATGGCTGAAATAACAGTGTTATTAACCTCTAACACTGCTGAAAAATTAGGCTTAGGAAAAACATAGGTACAGAGTAGGGAAGCTATGTTTCTTTTCTAGCTGTATGAAATGTAATAGGACTTTGTAAATTTAATAGTCACTTCCATCATATTGATTATTATAAAATTCGAAACAGATTTTGAAGCCCAGCCTTGAAGTCTTTACCCAAGCAAAACTTGCAATGAAGTTTCTAGAGGTTTAGCTAGAGTAAGGGACTACCAGAGAAGGCCTTATATTTTTACTGAACATGGGTAAAGTAATTTGACTAAAATAAACACTGACTTGAGCCTTCCCCTAAAACTTCAACCAAATTTAACTTGAACAATTTTTGAGGTCCAAAAAAATTTAGGTTATCCTTGGCTGTTTTTTTATATTTCTGTGCCGCTCTTCACTTCCTGGTTTCATACAAGACCTAGAGTAAAAAGTACTGAAATAGTTCAAGAAAAGTTGTTCATGTCGTAACTTGGGTCTGGCCAAAACCAAAATGGGAGTCTAGCCAAAATGTCACCAAAAATGGATCTTTTGAGACTTCCATAGCTGTAGTTTTGATTAAGAGACATATCCTATAATCCTTACTGAAAGAAAATTCCCAAGGATGTAATGAAAGGAAGGAAATCTGGGTTAAATTCAAGACTTCCTTTGTGACCACGGCCATGTTACTGGCCGCTCTCTGTGCTCCAGTTCCTGAAATGTGGCTAATAATGCTTTCCTATCCCACAGTGACATTGTGAAGATAAATTCACTGATTGTGTGGCACTCAGATACTAAGCTGATTGAGCCATATAAGCACCTATATAAATGGATTTGTTTGAGTAAGGACTGCAGTAAGCCTCTATGTAATATCAGTGAAAAGGTGCATAATCACATGATTAAGTTTGCAGATGACAAAAATTGGGAGAATGGTAAATAATGAAGATGACAGGTCAGGTCACTGATTCAGAGCAAACCAGATTGCTCAGTAAACTGAGTGCAAGCAAACAATATGTGGCTTAATACAGCTAAATGTAAATATATACATCTAGGAACAAAGAGCATAGGCCATACTTGCAGGATGGGGGAGTCTATCTTGAGAAATAATTACTCTAAAAAAGATTTGGAGGTCATGGCAAATAATCAGCTGAACAGGAGCTCCAAGTGGAGAAACTGGAGAGGGTCCAGAGAAGAGCAACGAGAATGATTAAAGGTCTTGAGAACATGACCTATGAAGGAAGACTGAAGGAATTGGGTTTGTTTAGTTTGGAAAAGAGAAGACTGAGAGGGGACATGATAGCAGTTTTCAGGTATCTAAAAGGGTGTCATCAGGAGGAGGAAGAAAACTTGTTCACCTTAGCCTCCAATGATAGAACAAGAAGCAATGGGCTTAAACTGCAGCAAGGGAGATTTAGGTTGGACATTAGGAAAAAGTTCCTAACTGTCAGGGTAGTTAAACACTGGAATAGATTGCCTAGAGAAGTTGTGGAATCTCCATCTCTGGAGATATTTAAGAGTAGGTTAGATAAATGTCTATTAGGGATGGTCTAGACAGTATTTGGTCCTGCCATGAGGGCAGGAGACTGGACTCGATGACCTCTCGAGGTCCCTTCCAGTCCTAGAGTCTATGAGTCTATGAGCTGTGGCCAAAAGAGTTAATGTAATCCTGGAATGCAGAAAAAGGGAATGTTGATTAGGAATAGAGAGGTTAATTAACCTCTATATTTGGCACTGGTGTGACTGTTGCCGGAATACTGTGTCCAATTCTGGTGCCAACAATTCAAGAAAGATGTTGATAAATTGGAGAGGATTTAGAGAAGAGCCACAAGAATGATTAAGGGATTAGAAGACATGACTAGAGTGATAGCCTCCAAGAGTTCAATTTATTTAGCTTAACAAAGAGGAGGTTAAGGGGTGACTTGATTACAGTTTATAAGTATCTATATGGGGAACAAATATTTAATAATGGGCTATTCCAGGGTTCCTCAAACTTTATTGCACCACAACTCCCTTCTGACAACAAAAAATACTAGAGGACCCCAGGAAGGGGGAAGAAAGCCTGAATCCTGATGCCCTGGTGGAAAAGGGGGAACTGAAGATTGAGGGCTTCGGCTCTGGGGGACGGGGATGGTTGTAACCTGAGCCCCACTGCCGAGGGCTGGAGCTGAAGCCTGAGCCCCACCGCCCAGGGCTGGAGCCCTCAGGCTTTGGCTTCAGTCTAACGCCAGCCTTGGTGACCAGGGGTGGCTCCAGGCCCCAGCATGCCAAGCGCATGCTTGAGGCGGCATGCCACAGAGGGCGCTCTGCCAGTCGCCGGGAGGGCGGCAGGCAGCTCCGGTGGACCTCTTGCAGGCGTGTCTGTGGAGGATCCACTGGTCCCACGTCTTAGGTGGCGCATCTGCAGGCAAGCCTGCGGGAGGTCCATTGGAGCCGCGGGACCAGCGGACCATCCGCAGGCACGTCTGCGGGAGGTCCACCAGAGCTGCAGGACCAGCGACTGGCAGAGTGCCCCCCATGGAGTGCCACCATGCTTGGGGCGGCAAAATGGCTAGAGCCGCCCCTGCTGGTAACCCCATTAAAACAGGGTCCCAACTCACAGTTTGAGAACTGCTGAGATATTCAATCTACCAGAGAGAGGTATAAGACAATCCAATGGCTGGAAGTTGAAGCTAGACCAATGCAGACTGGAAAGAAGGTGTATATTTTTCATTCTGAGAGTAATTCATTCTGAGAGTAATTAATCTTTGGAACAACTTATGAACTATTTATGGTGGATTCTCCATCACTGATTATTTTAAAATAAAGATTGGATTTTTTTCTAAAAGATATGCTGCTCTAGGAATTATTTTGGAGGAAGTTCTATGGCCTGTGTTATACAGGAGGTCAGACAAGATGATCACAATGATCCCTTTTAGCCTTGAAATCTATGAATCTGTGGAATCTATGGAAACTTAGAAACACATCAGTCTAATTTTTTACCAGCTTTTAAGCTTTTTTTTTTTTAACCCAATTACAATTGAGATTATTGTAACTGGGCGATGAAAAATTATTTTCTTTGTTAGTTTTTACTTTGTACATTTGAAGGTACTCAGATTCATTGTTTTCCTTATACCCAGTTCAGGAAAGCACTTAAGCATATGCTTAACTTTAAGCATGTGCATAAATCCCATTTACTTCAGTGGGAATTAAGTATGTGCTTGAGTAATGATGCTTTCTTGAATTGGAGCCTCACTGAGTTTCTCCTTTTCTCAATGAGTTTTTACCCAGCAACAAGGGGTGTGGGTGTGGAGGAGAAAACATTTTTAAAATGTGTTTGAAAAACCACAGCTGCTGGCAAGGAGACTTAGGTGCAGGTGTACATGAAACTATTTTAGTTGATTTAAAAAAACTCAATGATCAGCCTGGTGTCCCTGTATTATGATACCATCTCTTTCAAGGGATAGAATCTACATTTGCAGGGGAATTGAAATGATACTCTGATGAGGTCTTTCCTATCTCTAATGACTACGAGTTTTTTTTTTCCTTTTTCCTTGTAGGAACATTTTGAAAGATTATAACTAACTACTGCTGATAAGAGTATGTGTCGTATGAATGAAAAATGTATTCTATATCCAGAATGCTTTTAAGGGAGACATTAAAGGGTTCTTTAAGGCTCTGATACTATAATTTATTTGGGTAGCAATTGTATTTAGGATTTTCTTGAAATGTCATTTGTATGAACACATTTTATTGCTGTGCTTTCTTTAATATAGGAGAAATAAAAGAATAAACACTGACAGTCTTTAAGCAGATAAAATATTCAAAGTGAACCAACTAATCCACTTTCAGAATATTCATTCATTCTTAACTACATCTTCAATGCTTCATTGAGTATTTTTCCGCCAATAAATTACCCTTCAACATTACTGCCTGAAAGCGTAGTCAGTATCCAAAACAAGTCTGTCATTAACGCACACTTTTTCGAACAAAAGAAAAGGAAGGCAGCAAATCTGAATTGTGGAAGTTGCTTGGTTCCCTTATTCTAAACACATTAGTACACTGTATTTCCCCACTTATATAGGCTTCTGTGTGGTGAGCATGTGACTGTTTAAATGCCCCAGCAGGGTATCCAGAGACTGCAAAAAAAGGAAAAATTGTTTGGAACAATTTGCATTAGTTCAAGGGCAATGTTAAGCATTTTACAGCTGGTTTATTGCTATTCTTGTGCTGTTTAAGCTGTCTTTTCATGTCAAAAGTCTTTTCCTGCTTACAAATCATCAGGAAGAATTCCGGCCACCATGCTGTTCGCCTAAGCTCCTCCAGAGATTCTGGCCCTTTGATCACAGATATCGTTTGCAATCGAGTTAAAAATAGGGGGCTGCTGAGATAAGCTGGGGTTCTGACAGAACAGCCTTCCTTTTTCTTTCTGACTTTGTTTTCTTCTTTTCTAGTATGGGAACACATAATCTCAGCACAGAAGGAGTAGTGTTGAGGGACAAGAGATGTGTTTAAAGGGATGGGGAGGTCATTAAAAGAATCCAGCTTCTTAAAAGTGTTGTTCATCTTTCCAAGAACCTGAAGTTCAAAAGAAGACTGCAGATCAGAAAACAGAATTAACAAGTAGTTAGCTTTCTCAGTCTTCAGATAGATTATAGTTACTGCATAGTTTCAGCATCCCCTGCTATTAAATGAAAAATAACTTTGTTTTCTATCAGTTCTTCAATAACTCCATTAAAACTAAGGGCTCAATCCAATGCTCACTGAATTCAATTGAAGATTTTCATTGACTTCAGTGGGCATAGGATCAGGCCCTAAGTGAGCGGTTGTGTTCAGAGGGGAATGAATCTCCATAATAACACACTAACTTTTCTGCAGAGAATGCAGCATAGGCAAATTCATTTAAGTAGTCTTGGTGGGTGTCTACTGTATATAGCCATCACAATCATGTAAAACAGATTATTATGCTGCAAGTGAGGGAAGCGAATGTCATGAAAGACAAAGAATGTATTGTTTTCTGTTTGTTTCTATACTTCTCCCTGGAGATGCTGCACAATGTAGGTTTTCAAATTACAATAGTAGACTGACATGGAGAGGTACGCATAAACTGAGGCTAATCAAAATATGGAATGAATAATGAAGTATTGTATTTTAAACAGTATACAAAATGTCCAAAATTATATAGCATATTGTTACTGTATTTAAATGTTATTTTAGAGAAGCACTGCAGAATTCTACTCTACAATTTGCAGGCCTTTTGAGAATATATAAATATACAACAAGACTATGAATACACTGACATAGTCAGGGTCTTATGATACTTTGAGATTCAAATAGCAGGTGATTGAAATTTGGCTTTATTTATGCATTTATGTACCTGAGAGTAGTTACTGTATTTCCTGATTAAGGATTCCCTGGGTTGTGCTCATCCTCCAAAAGAGGCAATTTCTAAATCCGTCTCTTGTGTTTGGAATCATAATACGTGTAGTTACTCCATTAGTAAATTCCTTATTTCAGTTAATTAAAAAGGCCCAATGTATATTAACACTTCTCCAGATATATTACATGTAGAGAAAACAAAGCATTTATGCCAAATGTATGTAAAACAAGTACTATAATATAATTAACAAGGAGAGAATAATATGTATTACAACTTAATATAAAACATAATACAGTAAATGCTAATAACAAGTACTCATAAATCTATATTGTATGTGATGTCAGACTACTCATCAAATTCAGTCCTTATATGGTTAATAACAATTATACTGTTCTTTTTCTAATTAGGCTTGAGTCACTTCTGTAACTCGCAATTGCTGGGCTATTAAATATGTGTGAGGAAGCATCCTAACTGCTTGATGTTAAAACTTTATTTATGGCAAAGTAGACTGCTCTTGAAGCAAAGTTTTGAAATACCTTTCACACATCTGTATTCCAACCAGGTGCTGACAACACACTGGAAAAACTACTTCATGTAATATCCTTTTCAGTAAGGAAGAAGAACAGTCTAATTAAAAAAAAAAAATGAAGGATTGCGTTATGTCTTGGGAAGTCATAATCTGTCACCTGAATAAAGTAAATTACTAAATCTGGCTAGAGGTCTGCAACTACTGAGGACATCATTACCATCCTAAATCCCAGTCCTGCAAACACTTATGCATTTGCTTAACTTCAAAGCTTGTTTTGTGGTTAAATACATGCTTACTTGCAGATCTGAGACAGTGGAAGTAATGTTTTAGATGTAATTATCTACTATTTCAGGTGAGACCCAGAACTCTGAATTCAAACTGCTGGCAAGTTATCAAGCCTTACAGTTCACCTTTGAAAACAGGACAAGCAATGGATTATTAATTATTACAAAATAATTCTTCTGTATGGTAATTTTAAAAGCGGTTACTTAAATTGGACTAGCTTATACATTACTGACTAGAAGTTTAAATGGTTTTCTAGCATCGGCACTCTCAGTACTGGTTGATGCATAGAAAGAACATGGATACTCCTAGCAGGACAGAAGATTCTCCTTATAGAAAACCTTTCTTCTACTTCGAGTTAGATTTTTTTTTGGTATGTTTAAAAAAAAAAAGTAAAATATTTTCCTGTGTTTTCTTCCTTAAGTTTTTATCCTAATCTCCTCCATATTGCAAAGCTATATCTAGTGACATCCATAGCAGTACTGCCATTATTCCTTTTAATATACTGGAAAAAATAAAGACACATGCAAAACTGTACTAAATTTCCTACTGATTTCTCCCCCAAGGATGGAAGATACAGGAAGGGACGGGAAAACCTCTGAAGAGAATGAACTATTCTTTTGCACAGATGTCTGGAAAATCAGTTTCCTCGCAAGCTATGATAAGACTTCTGAAGAAATCATTATATTACTTTTTAGTCTCTTGGTCCCAAGAGTTGCAGGTGCAACCATACATTGCTAGCCATGGGTTTTGTATCTTAAATCTCTTCTTAGTGTCCAGGTGTTTATTAGATCCATTTCTGTGAAGAAACACACAGATGCATACACGTAAGAATTTTTGTGTTTTCAATTTTTTTACAGTGATTAAGAAATGCAGGTATTAATGGGAGCTGTCAAATAATATGAAACACAATTTACTTTTCTTCTGGCATCAAATATAGCCTGTTTCTACAGTAAGGAAGTGCAACTAGCGGGGGGGAAAAAGAGTTGGCATCTGTGTCCAACAGCCCAGACCCTGAGAAAATGGGATACTTAGTCTTCTCTTCTTTCCTTTTTCAGGAGAAATGTAAATCAGATCCCAAGCTATTAAAGCTCTAATACTGTTTTAAAATCTGTTTTTTTCAAAATGCATCTTAGAAACCTATTACATAGAAAACAGTCACATGGAATTTTTGTTCCTTTAATGGGGCTTATTTCAAGGATGTAGGTGTTTAAAGATTAAAAATATAGTTAACAGCACTTTATTATTTGGCCTTTAAATTTCTATCTTTTTATTTGTTGTCATATCTTATCGGTAATGTGTATTTCCTGTCTACTTGCATGATGCTCAATAGATTTGAGGAAAATAAAATTGATTTTTTTGTACATTTTTAATTATGTGGATTAATGGCAAACAGATGGCAAAAATCTTTTTCAATATTAGAAATACAAATTGTATTAGGTTTGATTGGTCAAGGTAAGTCACATGAAATTGCCTGATACAAATTAAGACGGAATAAGAGCTGGACCCGAGGAGAACATATAGGGAGAGTAGATTGGGACAAAGAGCCTGAGGGTGGGTGGAGGGATAGAAACTGTCCTTGGAGGCTGGTGAGGAGGAGTGAAACTGGAAGTGGGAGCTGGGAATGGGGAAGATGCAAGAGAACTGGGACAGGAACCCAGGAGACAGCTCTTATAAGTAAATGAGTGAGGGGAGAAAATTGGGACTAGTTGGTTAAGCAGACTGGAACAGGGACTCTGATTTTGGACAAGGATCTCAGGGGTGGAGAGCAGGGTTGAGAGCGCCAAGAAGGATAGTGAATGTGAGATGGGTGTTTGGAAACCATATCGGGGGGAGAAAGACAAATCAGGCAAGGTGCTGGAGGGGAAGGGGACTGAGGCTAACTGTGCAAGGGGTGGGACAAGCAGCTTGGGGTGGGAGAGGTTGAGACTGTAAAAGGAGTTGGACGTGGGGGGGGGGGGTGAAACTAGGATTTGTTGGGCAAGGAGAGGGACAGGTCTGAGAAGCCAGAGGAGTTGAGACTGGGACTGGCTAGGTGAGGAGAATGAGACTGAGACAAGGAGCCAAAGGAAGAGAACAGACACTTCTGGGACAGGGACATGTTGGAGGAGATGGGGCAAAGAGAGTCTAGCTTGGGGAAAATGGGCAATCTTTGCCAACTTCAGCACTCCATCTTCAGAGCTTTGAATGGAACACAATTCTTGAGTCTCACCATTACTCTGTTTTCAGCAGATAGCTGTGAAACCCTTTGGCAAAGTGCCCCATCTCGCTCTAATGCTGGTCTACACAGAGGACTTGTCTAAATTTGTGGCGACATGTAGGGTATGGGTAGCTACATGCTACAATGAAAAGCAGGCTGCGTCCACACTGTGGTGTGTAGCTACACGTGGGAGTGAAAAGCTCGGACTGGAGGATGCAGCGAGGAAAGGCTTCAGCGGGTGGGGAACTGCCAGGACCCTTTCCCCACTGCCAGAGCCTTTCACTGCCACATGGAAAGTCTCTAGTAGTGGAGAATCAGTGGAACATTACATCCCCAAGTTTCTGGTATGTCTGTACTCTGCTTGTCTAAGCAGTGTCTCTCTGTCTATGCTGCTATTTATACCCATGCTAGTTGGGCATGCAGTAATTTTACACATTGCTTAAGTGTAGATGTATGCAGAGAATGACAACATAGTTCTATCATGGCTTACTCTATTAGGTCAAGTGGCAGAGGTCTGTGTGGTAGATTTTAATAATTCCAACTCTGTTGATGAACCATATGGGTGTCATGTGATGACATTGCGCTGAGTGAGTCAGGGGTCCTGTAAAAAAAATAGTATGTGATCATGTAATTAAAGACTGTATGATAATGCATACACACATGAGGGCTGCATTCAGGTTGTACCTTAATTCTGGCATTTCCTAACTTTTGCATTCTTTATTTTGCAACCTTAATGTCCTCTTAACATAGTTTTTGTTTGATATATTTTGTATATTGCACAGAGACTTGGGCAGTGTGTATTTATGTTAATACTTGTTTATATAACACAGACACACCTAGGTAGGGCTCATAATTGGTTTTTTTTTCCTTTGCTTTTTTCATCTGTGTAGGACCTGAACATGCTTTGAAAACAATGGCTGTTTTAGGTGCACAAAGAATGCAGGACTGGACTCATATTTTGTAACAACTTTTGTTATACCAGTTATATTAGACCAGTAAAAACCAGCAGGATCTTATTAAAGGGGACAAGACAAAGATGCCACATTTATTATGATAACAATTTGATTTATGACTAATAACTAATATCTTAATTCTTATACACACACATTATACCTAATGCCTATACACACACACACACACATTCACACACACACACATCCATCAGATGTTCTGCAGCTGCTGCATAGTTACCAGTCCTGAAGATAGCTTAAGTTCATAGCTTGATTTTGTAGCTTGGGTTCGTAGCTTGTGGCGGCTAACTGGCCAGGAAAACCAGGCACAAGGACAAGCTGGATCTCTGTTGGGCAGCAGAACGTTACCCAGAGTCTCTCATCTCACCCTTCTTTTTTATAGGCTTTTAGTTTGGATTCAAAGTCTATAGGTCTTGCTGTGTCACGCTGCCTCTGGGTTTAGATTGATCACCCATCAATTGCAGGCGTGACTTTCAGCCTTGAACCTGGCTTTGATCTTCCTTCTGTTGTCCTTTTCTTTTTAGGGTGGATGCTTCTTACTTTGTTTAGGGCTGTTGTCTAGGTCTTCAGCCGTTGGTATTTGAACTTTATCTCATCAGGACAGGCTGGGGCTGGAGGTTGATTCCGTCATTCATACATACCTCATTCACACATCTAAACTAAACTAATAAGATTACAGCAGGGTTTGCAAAAATGAAGGTTGGAGGAAGCTTTTACAAAATGGAGTGAGTGTTTTAAAATGGGGTTTGAATTACAATATGGAACAGAAGTTACAGTGTAGGCAAGTGTAGTGAATGGTGAACAGAAGTTACATTAATAAAGTGAACAATTAAAAACAATTTCATTTATCAGTTCTACACTTTTCTTTGCTGATCTAGAAGATGAATTTTGAGGATCAGTTATTTGTTTATTTCATGATATAAAATGCCCCAATCAGTCATTTAAGGCTAAGTCTGCTTGCCTTGCTCACACAAGTAGTCTTACTGAAGTCAAGGGAGCTTACTCACTTGAGTAAGGTGAAAAAGATTTAGGCCTTAGTGTGTGGATAATTATTAAATGTGCATGCTTACTAATGTAGTAAATATTAGTGTGGTTAACATGATATCCCGGGTAAACAATACAGTCTTTATTATCTTGATACTGGCATATAAAAATGCACACAACTCCCTCCAGTAACAAAGGTGTGTTTTAATTGAGAACAAAATCTGGAAAAGTTCTTGTTGAGGATATGTCTTCATATAAAATGTTTTATTGGGCACCCTTGGGTAGGAAGTCCTGAGCCGTACGGATTGCTTAAACCTCAGCCTCTGAAATCATAACTGGGTGTGTGGGTGAGCCTGTGATTAGAATGAGAGAGAGAGCTCATTCTGATTTTAAAGTAATTTTGCTGCTTCAATGAGCTTTGACCTGTGCTAGGTGAGACGATTTGCCAATTTACACTCGTGGTGATGGTCAGAATATTTTTGGAAAATTAGGTCTTTTTAGAAGTGACCCCGATGTTATTTTAGTGAAGTTTGTCCTGGAGTAGACAGAGATAGTGTGCCCAAAGTCAACTAAATAACCCACTTAAACATGTTATCTCTGAGACGTGAGCAGAGACAAAGTCATTGTTTTTTTCCTGGTACTGAGTATAGTTATGTTAAATATGGGCCTGAGGGGAGCCCACTGTTTTGGGCTGAAGTTTATTATTAGGTGAGGAAATTAGTGGACACCTCCAGCTGCCATTAATCAGCCATGGAGTCTGGCTGGAGCCAAGTGAGAGGTCTGTGGGTGGATTCCGCCGAATGGTAGGGAAATACAACGAGACAGAGACAAATGTTTTCCAGCCTAGCAGCACTAAACTCTGCCCTTTCACAGTCCTTAACATGCATGTTCAAATTGATTTAGTCTGTTTACCCCCTCAGCTTAACCATCTATTTCCCTTGAAGACTGACAGTTTTATGTGTCGCTACCATGTTATGATGTGTTGCTGTTCTGCCAGTAGCTATAGATTTCAGAAACGTTTACTTGCAGACATAAAGAGGGTAGGGGGTAGGGGAAGGTTAGGCCATTTAATTCTTTTTTACAGGGGGCAAAACATGTTGAGCATAGCACCAATTCTTTCTTTCTTTCTCTCTCTCTCTCCTTTGTCAACACATTCCATGTAAAGACCTTAAATAAACTTGCATGTTTGAGAAACACATTTGTCAGGTGATGTAAGTGTCTGGCTTATTCCTCTTCCTGTTTGGTTTACAAACATGACATTCCTTCACGGTTCTGGAATGCCGACTGAAAGTCTGCTGTAGATGTGTGCCACTCAAGCAAAAATGAATACAGGTAGAAAATCGTAGGGTTGGGCTGACTTGTAAACACACTTTAAGTGCATCGTCTCTTCTCAGCAGTAGGAACAATACATCTAGGATGTGAAAGAAACTGAACTATTTTATTTTTAAATATTACACTAACTCACAAAATGGAGATCAACTAGAAAAATCAGACATCCTTCATCAGTTTCTATGACATCAGTCAGACACCAGTCCATACCAAGAAACCTTTATTTAAAGGGCTAAATTCCAGTACCCTATTCACACTGAATAGCACCATGTTCATGTACATGTCGCATAAGGTGGTATTCTGTGTCAATGGAGTGTCAGAATCTGTCCCAAGTCAGGGAGAGATCAGATCTTTTGTCTAGGATGATCTCAGTCTCTGCACTCAGGGGAGGCTCTAGGCACCATCAAAACAAGCAGGTGTTTGGGCCTGCAAATTACCAGGTGGCAGCATAATGCTGGGGCCCCAGCTCCAGCCTGAGACAATGCCAGGGCTGGATTCTTACCGCCCTGTTATTCTCTGACTGGGTGCCTTTGAGCCTGTGCAGCGGGGCAGGGGGAGCCAGCTCAATTGGGAGCATGTCCCTGCCGCTCACCCACGGGCAGTGACCAGCCCCTCTCAGGCAGGAGCTGGTAGCACGGCTCTGTCCTGGTAGCGGAGCGCAGGGGGTGGCGGCGGAACATTGGGGCTGGGCGGGCCACTCCTCCAGCGCTGGCTGTGGGCTCCTCCTCGGTTTGTCTCTGGCTCCGCCACCTCCTCCCCCCTGCGCTGCCTCCTGCCTGGGGAGGGGAGGGAAGGGGTGTGGCAGCCCAGGCTGAGCTGAACTTATGCCGTTGCGCAGGTCGAGCCCGCGGCTGGCTCACGGGGGTCCCGGGGAGTGGGAGGACTGGGCACGCTGCCCTGCAATCACCAGTCGACGACTGCTCTGCCCCTGGCCCTGGCAGCCAAACCTTGCAGCCGCTCCAGCTTGCTCTGTGTGAGAGCTACAGGTGGTGCCCCCCACCCGGCTGGATCTGTCCCCGGCCACGCCGCAGGGTGACCACCCGGGACTCTGGGGTGTTGCTGAGGCTGCCCCAAACCAGGCCTTCAGGGTCCGCTGCCCCTCCAGCCACGGGGGCCCTAGGCCAGTGTGGGAGCCGGCCACAGCCCTGTTCTGAGCCTCTTCCCCTCCCTGTGCTGCATAGCAAAACATGGGACCATGGGCACGGCTGCTACAGCCATTTCAGACTGGGATTGGTGCCGGGGGAATGGAGGTGATTGTGCCCTGGCTGGAGGGACTGGCAGCCTCCTCTCCGCACCCCCAATGCCCGCTGCTTGCTCCTGCTGGCACAGGGCTGCGATGCCCAGCTCTGGAGGTCAGCGCCAAGCCCTCGGATACCTTCATGGGGAAGGAGAGACAGGAGGCAGAACTGTTTGGTGTCTCTCATGCAGCTCCAGGCCCCCCGGGTACTCGGCAGTGACAGCCAGGCTGGGTAGCCTGCCAGCAGCATGACTTGGTCTGACCCACACGGACCACATGAGCTCTGGGGTTGGTGCTGACATCTTGCCTATGCCAAGGCCTCTGGTGCAGGGGCAGCCCTAGCTCTGCTCAGGCAGACACAGCCCAGCTCACTCCTTGGCTGGCCCAGGGAGTAAATGAGCACACTAGTGGGAAATTGTTTTACTTCGCTAACTACAAATTCTCTGTTTCATTTTTTTAAAATTTTAAACAGTCAAAAACAAGACAAAACAAACAAAAAACATTGAAAAGTGCAAATCTGTAAAAGCCAAAAAAAGGGGGGGGGCGGCCAAATTTTTTTTTGGTTGGGGCGGCAAAAAACCTAAAGCTGGCCCTGTCTGCACTTGTTTTGTATTGAAATTAAAAAGCTGCTTCTTGTTTCACTTGAATATAAAAAGCTACAAAGTCAAAAATAATGAAAGTAAATGTTTTTTTTAAAGAGTAACCTGAAAGAGATGAAACAGAAATAGAACAGCTAATTTGAGCAGTCTGATAATTAGACTAGAACTACAGGGCTCACTCATAGTCCAGCTGCTTAATTCTCAAGTTCAGAGCTGAGTTATGGAGTATCCTGTTTTACCCCTTTTCCCCATCACACTTTGAGCACCGGCTAAAGCTGCTATCAGCTGATTCTGATTTTGGAGGCTGTTGCTGCTGGTCTGAACTCTGTGCATTCTGTAAAACCACATGAAGACTGATTCATATGGTTTCAAAAAGAGTCTAAAATTATCGATCATATTTTGTTTTGCCTTGTGTACATGTAGAATATGGCATAGTTCTATGGAGCAGTCACATCAAAGTTACATAGCAATGGTAACAACACTCTCCAGCAAAGGATTGCCAATTCATAATGGGGTTTGGTTTGGCTGCTTCTTGCATTGCATAACTTCATTGCTATCAAATCATAACATGCTTAGAGATAGAAATTTGAGCAAAAAAGTACATATGTCTGCAAAATTCAGACTGCTATACCTAAGCTGGTATGCTAACACAGCAGTGTGCTCAAGGTCCCAGGTGCACTGTGGCAAGCAAATCCCAACTCTTCTGCAATGTAGTGGAGCAGATAACTGGAAATCCTGCAGTACCTTAGGGAAATTGTACATAACTGAATGTTTTTAATTATTTAAATGGATAATTGAATAATACAAGCAGTAGAGTAGCTATGGACCAAAGAGCTGTGGAGATAGATTGGCATCCTTAGAGATATTTCCTGCCTCCATAGCATAGGGGCTCTCTCTTAAGATTCCCCAAATCTACAGGGCTTGCAGACAGAGTCTCAGCACTCTGTGTGTCCCCCAAATCCACTGTCATCTAAGAGGATAATCATTTACAAACTCTGTAAGGTGAGTCTCACAGGTTTCCTTGGCATCTCTTCTTGTGGGAGTCTCCAAATGAGAGGACCATATTACAATCTCTATGAATTCCATATTCAGTAGTATCACAGAAAGCTAGGGCACTAATTATTTTCTATATGATTTCATTTACCCACTCAGATCTCTGGAAAGTCAATAAGGAATTAAGGTGTCTACAGGCATGTTTAAATAAGAAATCTCTAAAGCACTCTAACAATTAAGTTTTGGAGGCCTCTTTATTATTCCAGAAAAACTGAAAGTGTGCACTTGTACATTGTGTAAAAAATTAGCTGTCTTATAAAGATTCCAGTTATTAAGAGTGTAGTGGAATCATTTCATACAAAATGTTACACAGAATACTATTACAGGGTGTTTTCAGCATGGCAGATGGTCTGCTTTTTTAAAAAATTTACTTATGTGTGTGTGTGTGTGTATATATATATACACACATATTTATATATATATATATATATAAAATGTATAAAGCCAGTGGCACAACTGAGCAGCATTAATGGTCACATTTCCAAAAACTAGCACCTAAATTTGCTCCTAATTTTTTCCATGAACCATTCCCCGCTGCAAAAAAGTGTGCATGCAAATACTACTGCAAATTTAGACGGTTGATTAAAGCCCCTTTGAAAATTTGATATTAAGTGACTAAAATATTATACTCAGAGCCTGAGGGTTAGTCAGGCTTAAACTCTGCCTCTTTTATGCCACCTGAGTATGGGCATAGTTGATGTAATTTGTACATCTAAATAACTGCACCCAGAAATTCAGCATGTAGATGTCTAGTGATATCAGTTAAACCTGGTATTGCACAAAGAGAATGATGCCTTTTTTGAAATCTGTCCACATGTATGTGCAATGTGACATTGTAAAATAGACATATGCAAGCCCTCTAGAAAAGCAGATGTAAGGATTCAGGATCACATCTATACCATATGAACCATACACCAGTTCCTCCTCCTTGCAAGGAGAAGAAGAAAACAAGATAATGTCCTAAAGGAGATTACAGATGTCAGAATTTCTGATGCTCAGATATTTGATCATAGTTCAGCCTAATTTGAATTCCCCAAATCCCCAGTCCCTTTCCTTTTCCCGTTTTTCTGTTGCCAGTGATTGTGGGGAAACTAATAGTCTCCATAAAACAGTTCTTGCTTTCAGACAAAATAATAGTAAGACTCAAATTTCATTTCAAAGAGACCACAGTGCTCACGTAGTGGCACCAGTTTCTAAGGCAAATCCTTCATGTGGAACAGGATTCTCTATACCAGTGCTCTTCACTATTTTTGAAGTGGGGACCACTTTGGCAAAAAACCTTCAAGAGCCACATCAACCCCACACAGATGGTTGAACACATACCTGACAAGATGGGTGAACACTCCAAGTTCTTTGTTGGTTAATATGGTAATATTACCATTAATGGTAATATTGCTTGAGGTGCAGGAGAGGGTATGGGGGACTGGCTCTGGTAGGGGGCTGGGGCTTGGGGTACAGGAGGTGGTGTAGGGTGTGGACTCTGGGAGGGAGTTTGGGTGCAGGAGCAGACTCCAGGCTGGGGAAGAGTGTTTGGGTGCAGGAGGGGGTATGGTGTGCTGGCTCCAGGAGGGGGTATGGGGTGCAGGAAGGGTTATGGGTTGTGGGCTCTGGGAGGGGGCTTAGGACTGGGGCAGGGGCTTGAGGTTCAGGAGGGAGTATTGGGGGCTGGCTCTGAGAGGGGGCTCAGGGCTGGGGCAGGTGCTTAGGGAGCAGGAAGGGGGCTGGCTCCGGGAGGCTGCAGGTTGGGAGGTGGAAGAGCTATTCAGAACCTGCCCATTGAAGGGGGCAACACTTACTTCAGATAGCCCAGGCCCCATGCCGCTTCTGGAAGGGCACACCCCTGGTAGGGGGCATGGCTCTGCGTGCTGCCCCTCTCTGCAGGCACCACTCCCGCAACTCCCATTGTTCACAGTTCCCTGTTCCTGGCCAATGGGAGCTGCAGGGGTGGTGCTTGCAGGCAGGAGAAGCGCACGGAGATCACTGCTCCCACCTTACCCCCAGGGCTGCGGGGGCATGCTGGCAGTTCCAGGAGCAGCGTGGGACTGGGGTAGGCAGGGAGCCTGCCTTAGCTGCAGCCCCACTGTGCCACCAGACAGCGCAATTGACAGGGAGTCGCACTTAGGGCTTGCGGGCCTTGCAGTGAAGAACTCTGCTCTATATGATGTGATAGGACACAACAAGCACAATGTATGGAGAGGGAGAAAGGAACCAGTGCCTTGCAATGCTATTGTATCTGATTCCTTTCTGCAAAAAGTTACTGCCACTTCCTTTTGTACTGGCACACGTGATTTCAGAATTTTAATAATACATGGTGCGTATTTTACTGCAAATGGAATTGTTTCCTTTGCTGTTTTATTCTGTTGTCTCCTTTTTTTAAATATTGCCTCAGTTACACTGATTATATTATCCTGAGAATGCCCTTTCTATTTCTAAACCAATGTTGAGAAGGAAAAATAAATCTCCTCTATCCAACTCCTTGTGAATTTGCAAGCTATTTAAGTTATATGTAAGAAACTGTAACTAAAATCAAACACCTTAATTACAGGGATTAAATTGGGTTGTTTTAATTTTAGAGCAATATCCTGTCCTCATTCAGTGGTTGCAACTATTATTAGAGTATAATAATAATACTTAATTAGGATGGGTGAGCAGACCGATAATTGTAATACTTATTTTTGAGGCTCCTAATACTCAGCTGCTATTTACACACTTGAATCTGAATAACATCCAACATAAATATCAGCTTGAGTGACACGCTACATTTTTTTCTCCTCTCTTTAATGGAAACCCCATCTATTTCCCTTTGTGTGACAGTTTTCATTTACTCAGCAGCAGAAGTTACACCCAGAATTGGAGTTAATTCTGTCTTTTTACTAATAAAGTAGACAGGCAGCTTTCTATCTTGAAGATTCTGTAGATCTGGGTGATGTTTTGATTCTTCTTTTTGAAATGTCTTCATTTTGATTTTTTTTGTATTTGTATATATTATAATTTTAAAAGTTCAAATCACAATGAAAATATTTTTGTCAAAACAAAACATTTTGATCGATAAACAATTTTTTCCCCAGAATTTTATTTTTCAGGGAACTTTTGAAAAAAAAATGTTTTCTGAATTGGAATGAAAAGAAATTTTGAAATCTCAAAATTGTTCATGAAGCAGAATGTAGTTTATTCAGGCTTTATGGCTTAGTGTGGGTTTTGGCCAAAACCATTCACTTTCAGTTAGATCCTACCCTCCATTTGGGACTCTCACAACACCAGTGTGGATGATGTGTGATTCTGGAGAACTGTATTTGAGGAGATGGTAACATACCAGACAAATATCCTGTAGAAGCTGCTGTCAGACCCTTTAGTGCCACTGACACTGAAGAAATATGTCAGGAACAGTTCAGTGGTCAAACGGTTACAGGTCTCTTTGTGCTGCAACCTTTTCTTTCTGCAGATCCATCTTTTCTCAATTGGCACTGCAGCTCCTCTGCCAGCCAGACAACACTGTGTGTGATTAGCCATCAACTGCAGTTCCTTCCCTAGGCCAGCAAGCATAAATGAGCCATCCACTCTGGAGTATCTTTCAGGCCACCTGGTTATTCTCAGCCCAGTCATTTGTCTGCTTCTTTTTCCCTACTTACCTCTCCTGTTCCATGTTATAACAATACTTAAGCTTCCTCCTCCTGACTGTTCAGGACTGCCTTCTCCCACCATTGTCCCTGCTTATGAGACCCACCAGCTTGGCATGACAAGAAGTATCCATGTGGAACTACTGATTGACTCTTTTTCCCTTCCAGACCTCCCCCCCAATTTTTTTAAGAAGTCAGGAATGAAAGGGTTAAATACCATCAACTGTCACCATTTTGCTGTGCTGAACTGTCAATGCTATTGTATCTGATTCCTTTCTGGAACTACCTTTCCTTTTCAAACCTGTGTCCACTGAATTTTCTATGACATGACTCAATCTAAAAAACAAAACAAAAAGGTGACACAAGCAAGTTACAAAAGAAGTGTTTCTGGCTAGAAATACCAAGGTAAGGAATTGCGGCTTTATAGACAAAGCTGTGTGACTGATTAAGGCAGAGTATAAAAGTCAATGGGATTTGGCCGTCTAAATTCCTTAGATGTTTTAGAAACATCTTCCCCCTTTGTTAAGTTTCAGTAAATATAGTCACTGTTTAATATCAGAGCCCCTGCTAGAAAAAGAGAATAGTTTTCAGTGTAGCTTTATAAAGAAGTGTCTGACATATACTTTTAACTTCCACATGAAGGATGTGAAAAAGTGAAAAAGGCCAGGATCTATTGATGAATGAATTTTTATACAAACACAATAACACTCAATCTCCATACGGTTTTATGGTTTCTCTCTGATTTTGTGAGACATTATTTCCAGGGGAACAAGTCCTTGGAGATCTGCCAGCTGATCTTTTAATTGTAAGATAATGTTTGGATTTCTAGCAAATAATCAAGTGCCTTGCAGCTATCAGCAAAGCTATATATGGGTATCTAGTTTTATATTTATTCATTGTCCCATCAAATCCATATACATGGGGAGGGGGAATTCTGTGCATGAAGCGCTCCCGCATGTGGCATTATTCCCAACCTGTACTCCTTGGAGGTGTCTTCATAAATCCAGGTCTATGCTGAGGATGGGAGTAAGGGGGAATGCTGGCCATACTGGGGGCAGAAGTCAGGGAACTGAATTATTTTACAAGTATTCATGTTGATCTGCAATATAAAATGATAGGGTATTCCCGTTACAGCATGTATGTGTTGTAGAGTATGCAGAGCAGGGAAATATAAGCTTTGAAGACCATCATGCTATGCTTGGTTCTACCACTGACTTTATCTTTAGCTTGGGCAAGTCATTTATTGTACAGGGCTACTGTAAGACTTAATCGTGTGAACCAACTTTGGCAACCTCATAAAAGCAATAAAAGAATTATACTGAGTAAATTCTCCTAGCTGGAAATACAACATTCAAAACATAGGGCTCTAGTCTCCATTTGGTTAAACTAGTTTTACACCTTTGACCTGAATGAAGTCTCACAAACCAAAGTACACAAGTGATGTAAAACAGCTGAGACTCAGGCCCTACTCCAATCACTTATTTAATGGTGCCCATTATTACTGTGTTTTGAAAATGGTTGTGTGATGTGTAACTGTTTCCAATAAAACAATGGCCTTGTATTCAGTTAAACTACATATTTATTTAGTTTTTATTTATTGGGTTGTGAATTTAAATGGGTTATATATTGAGCAGAGTAAATTATTGATTTGTTTCAGTTTAGGGGCTGAACTTCCCCTCCCGCTCAAAATTTCTCTTTGGTTTAAGCTGAAATTGAAAGTATTCATTTTTTTCTCTCTGCAAAAAATGTGTTTGGATTGAACAAAGTGTTTTGTTCGATCCAAAAGAAAATTTTGTTTTTCATTTCATTTAGTTTTTGGGTGTGTGTTACCTTTTTTTAATAGCTAAATTTTGAAACAGAGATGTTTTTAAATGAAAAGCGAAAACATTTTGAAATGGTCCAAATTAACTGTTTCAACTTCTTGGAAAAATAATATTGAATCTATTAGCTGAATTTGACCTGAATTTATGGTTTTGGTGCCCCAGAAACTGCACTTTCAGCATATTTAGTATTCACAGCTCTCTCCTTCTCTCTGTGCCTCTCTCTCATTCTTTCTCATGTGCGCATGCACACTTCTTCCAGCTATAGTTATATAGAAGTATTCTGGGTATTCTGGGTATTCCCATAGGTCCAGTATTAACTCTCAAGTTCTTATTTAATTAAAAATAAACAGGTATTTAGTTTTCAGCTTTTTTGGTGACTGCAGTCAAATTGGAAACATCATGCATATTGCTGTGTAGGATGCAGTCTATGAGAGAGTGGGTGTGAATAATGAGTGGTGTGTGTCTTGTATCTGAGCAGACTATATACTATTAGTGATTGTCATTCCACTTGGCCTAATATCCATAACCTTTTCATCATTAAATATGGGGAGGGGGGGAGGGAGAAGAGTGAGGAAAAAAATCTGTAAACAAAAACAGCTGTTTAAAAAATGATATGCCTGTCTGAATGACTAGCTATGCTACCTAAAGAAGCCGGCAGATATTGTTGAAATGTCAAAGGATATTAGATTTATATAGTGTCTTTCATTCAAAAGGATTCCAAAATACTTTACAAACATAGGTCTGGATCCAGCAAACACTTAGTCACATGCTGAACTTTAAGCATATTAGTAGTCTCACTGCATTCACTGAGACCTTGTCTCCCTGGAGACTTAGTGTGTGGCAAGCCAGGATGTGAATCTACAACTTGCTATGCACTAACTGGCTATGGGAACCCTGTTATCATGCTCTAAAAGTTCCATAGTGTATTCTGACATAATGCTGTCAGATCAGGCCCTTAGAGGTGACTGCATTTTGGTGGTAGAAGTAATGTGTCTCTAGTGTGTTAGGATGCTGTAGGATAAAAATCAGTATAGTCACGTAAGAAATTATTATTATTGCTCTAAATGGTCTAATGAAGTTTATTTAATTTTTGATGATTTGCCTGCACAGGACTTTCTTGCACTCCTGGAGAAATCCTTTGAAGTGGGATTTTGGAAAGCTGGGCCATGCACCTCCTCAATTGAGCTGTTTTTCCTTCTGGAGATATTTAAATAATAACATGAGGGTGTTTCCTCTTAATGAGGTAATATCCATATCCTGGGCTAAATAAACTTGAGGCCAATGACCTATGTGTTTATTAGTCGAGGATGTTGTAATTAACAAATTTACCAGGAAACACCCTTGAGTTATTTTACTGACATTCCTAATAATTATGTATTTGAGAAATGATTGGATGAAAAGTAATGTTTATTTTTCTAAATGTGGAGGTGGAGAGGCAGAAAATTTAGGGAAACCATGTTTGTTGTGAGCATACCTGCATAGATGGTGCATTCTGAAGCAGCAGTGAAACCTGAGACTGATAGAGCGGTGCCCCATCATCATTTCCTGCCCTTAGGTAGTTTAGGACAGCAAATTGATTCCATGCATACAGGAATGTTGATGCCAAGTTTTAGTTTTGAATTAAATCCCAGTTAAACTAGTAGACTTCTTTTAAGCTATTATAGTTTTATTTCCGTATTGATATATTGTTTTCTAGATAGTGTAGGTAGTATTTTAATGAGAAAAGAATTTCAACACTTACAACAGGTTAACTATAATAAATGAGAATTGGGGTCCTGATTATTTATACTTGATTCTGAGTAACAGGGAGGAATTGGTTGCAAATCTGAAGGCAATTTGCGTGGAAGTAATCATGAAATGATAGATTCCATGATTCTAAGGAAAGGAAGGCATGATAACAGCAGCATCAGGCAATGGACTTTCACAGACCTAGAGAACAGGTAGGGAAGGTCCCATTGGAAGAAAATCTAACGGAAAAGGAATTCAGGAATGCTGGCAGTTTCTCAGAGACAATAGTAAAGGTACAACGGCAAACTATCTTGATGCAAAGGAAATTTAGGAACTATAGTAACAGGCAATATGGCTTCATCAGAAGCTCTCTAGTGACTTGAAAATCTAAAAGGAATCCTAAAAAAAAGTGTAAAGTAGCGAAGAATCAGGCCCATTGACTTCAGTGAGACTACTCACAGGCTCAACAAATTAAGCACACGCATAAGAATTTGCAGGATGCAGTCTAAGTGAGACCAGAATGATGCCCAATAGTTTCACTCAAATATAACCAAAAAAAAATAAAAAAAATCCCAGCACATGCCCTTAATGAGACAATCTTAGGACATGATCTTGTCAAAGAGAAGGGAATTGGTTGAACTGAGATGTTAACTAGGGTAAATCTGCACATGCATTCCTTACTCCAGCACTGAGATAGAAGCAAAGCATTTTCACAGATTAACTAGCTCCAGCTAGTCCTAACTTTTGCCAAATGACCATACCTGCTACTGCTGTTAAAATATGACATTGACTAATTGCTGTGCTGACAGCTTGCTCAAGTTGAATATACAATGTTAGGCTCCTGATGCAGGAACAAAAACGAAAATACCAAAGGGTAGCCATGTTATGCCTACAATTACCAGAATAAACATCTTAATAGGCATAGAGAACACAAACAGATGTTCTAATTGCTCGTCTGTGAGAAACTGATATTGACTAGTTCCATTCTAGCTTGACCTCTGCCCCTCGGGAAGTTTCAGTCCCCAGGGGGATTTAAATGATTTATTGATTTGGGCACAATGAATATTGCAGAAACAGGTGTATTTCTAAGAGGTTAAATACATCCTTAGCTAGCGTAGCATTAATTCATGTTTGAAAGGAATCCACACTCCACTTTAATCAAAACATAGATAGCTACAGCATTTACCACATTCCTAAGCAAGAGGGAGGAAAGATGAGTTATGCAGAGGATGTGATATTGGGAAGCGTGGGGAAGATGGAAACTTGGGAATAGTTTCTAGTAATTAAAACTTTCTCTCTTTATACTATAAAAAGTTTCAAGTGATCTGGGCCAAAGGGGAGAAAAAAAACCTCTGCAAAGAACTTTTATGTGGTGAGTACAAAACTTTCTGAAGATTCATTGAAGGTTTCAGCCAAATGCGCTATCAGAGGGCAGTGAGCCAAAAGCTAGATTGAGCTTCAGAAAAATAGCACATTATTAACCTCTCTGGAAAGTTAAACAAGATTTCAGTTCAGGGGTTTTCATGATAAATCTCCAAACATAATAAATAGTGAATGTGACTTCTCAAAATCAAATTAGATTAACAAATGCAATATATGTGGCTGTGATATGATGTTCATGTTTTCTTCAACCTGGAAAACTGATCAAGGCAGGTTTTTTTTTAATAAACATTATGCCCATTTTCATTTTTATCTGAGAATATCAGCTTGGATTGTCCTTGGTAACAGTGATTGAACCTGAAAACATTTACATGTGCTTAATTTTAATCACATAAGTAGTCCTATTTGATGTCACTGGGTCTACTCGTGCTTATTCTGATGCATTTGCCCAAATTTATGAAGGACTGAGGTGCAAATCTATAGACTGCATCATGGTGTGTACTACATATCTTTCCCATTTAAAATGATTCGGCTATGTGGAGTTAAAGCTTAACAAAAACATAATTTAGCAGACTTGAAAGCAATACATTAGTTTCACAATCATACCTTGTGTAATAAATACAGAGGACAGCTTGACCTCTTTTATATCATAGAATATCAGGACCTCATCCAGTCCAACCCCTTGCTCAAAGCAGGACTAATCTCTAGACAGATTTTTGCCCCAGATCCCTAAATATCCCCCTCAAGGATTGAGCTCACAATCCTGGGTTTAGTAGGTCAATGCTCAAACCACTGAGTTATCCCCCTCTCCCAAAAAACATGGCCCAGTAGATATAACTGTGAATAGGTATTAACTTTAAAAACAAACCAAAGTTTTATTTTAGCAAAAGAAAATAACAAAGTAAGGAACAAATAAATAAGTTACAAAAGTCCATTGAAAAGAAATGGAATACTAAATGGATAAAAAAATGCCCCCCCCCAAAGGAAAAATAATTGTAACCAATATGATTATATTCCAAACGTATGTCTCTGGACCCAATTCTGCTTTCAGTTGCACAGGTAAAATTTCCATTTCAGTGTGTTAATTATTGAAATCTGGTGGTTTCAAATAAGAAAGTGGCAGAATGAAAGTAGAGTGGCAAGAGAGGAGAGCACCATGGAAGGATAATGGAAGAGAGAGAAGGAGAGAGTGACGAGAAGGGAAAAGTGGATAAGCAGAGGTATGGTAGGGATCTGCGGGAAGAAAGCTGACACAGATACACCTTGGCAGGTGAGATTAGGGTCTAAAATACATCTAGTGGAAGGTTCCAAGGAAAAAAAAATCCTTGTTGTTGTTTCTTGGTGGGCAATAATCTGAATAATGAGGGCTAAGCGTGGTTCCCAATTTTATTAATTTGTTCTAAAGAGGATCGTTCAAGTTAAGACTCTTTTCTAAATAAGGGTATCTTGAAGTAAACCTAATAAGTAAAAATTTAGCCAGTAGTATGTTGGGGAAGATTACAAACTTATTACCAAAGGAGATTAATTCTTCACAGCATCAGAGTATATGTGATAGGAATTAAAATAATCATTGATAACATCAATACTTTCCAGACTCTAGTACTTTACCTATGTAGAATCTTGCTGGAGTTTGATAATTTATTTAAGATTTTATTTTGGTTTAGGCAGAGAATGGACAATAGTGTGTTTCACTATTAGCCAGGAAGGGTAAAGAATGGTAAAGGGTAAAGGAGGTGTCCCTAGCCTCTGTTCACCAGAGGATGGAGATGGATGGCAGGAGAGAGATCACTTGATCATTGCCTGTTAGCTTCACTCTCTCTGGGGCATCTGGCATTGGCCACTGCTGGTAGACAGATACTGGGCTAGATGGACCTTTGGTCTGATCCAGTACGGCTGTTCTTATGTTATGTTCTTACCGCTCTGACTGTGCAAATAAAATAATAGTCATCCTTTGGAATGCACTTCTACACTTAGCATCTGTAAATTTGATCTTAAAGGGACTAAATAACTTTATGACTAATAAAAACATTGGTAATTATGCATGTAAGAAAAGGCTAATCAAATCTCATACTTCATGTTATAAGGTAATCATCACAAGCTTCACTTAGGAATTCTTCATGCCCTACTCAAATAAAGTATGGAGAAAAATGCATAATCAACTCCATGCAACATGAGATAAGCCACTGGTGGAAGCAAAATACTGACATTATAGGCCATTGTTCTGATCCAGAAAAGCAGATCCTGTGCTTAGTTTGGCATGACTATACAGGAACAAGTTGTTCCGTGTGTCTAGGGTCTCTTTCAAGCCCCAACAGGTTTCCTTGATTCATTGCTCCAAAATAAGATGTAGACTGGTCTCATTCATCCACTCCAGAAAAGATTATTTCAAGAGTGAGGAGATAGTTGAACTATAGGCAACAACCCTGCCCTCTTTTGTACTACTGGTACAAGGATGAAACTCATGGAGCACTGCTCTCCAAAACCCAGTGGGGAGAGGCCCACTGTCAGCAGGTCCTCCTCAGACTGCTTCCACCCTCCAGGCATTGAAACCGAACCAGTTCCTGTTCAACTTTCATAGCCTCTCCTCTTAATCAGGACAGTGACCTAATTAGTTGTAACACTATGCTCCCCCAATTAAGAGGCAGCTAATGCACAAGAAAAAAAATTCTGCTTTGAACAAGTGACACCCTTATGTAGACAAAAATGTTGTTAAAAATATTGACAGTTTTGCAAAATACCAGCTTAGAAACATACAGCATGGTGTAACCCAGGGACAGACTACCTTGGCCATAGGAAGAAAGTACTGGGCTAAATTGTGATTTAATGCCAGAATTCACAGTGCAAAGGTGTTCTGCCTTTGTGGGAGCTCCCATGAGTAGTTTACGTGGGACAGGTGCAACACCAGCACAAGGAGAGCACAGCCACTCCACACTGAATGGACTGCCCTTCCCTGTACACCAGATCTGGAGCCCTGTAAAGGGGTTCACTCACCACAGGATTGTGTCCTTGCATTCAGGTGTGGCTTAGTGACTCTCTCCCCATATGACTTGCTCTCCTGATGGACGTGCCATTGCTGTGGTAGTCTCCCTTCCTGCAACTTGGCTCTCCATCAAGATCACGCTTTGATTCACCCCTTTCAGAGTTCTCTTCGCCTAGCAGTCCAAAGCTCGCTCTTTGTTCAGGGCATACCATGAGAGGCTGTTCTATCCCAGTGGTTGCTTTATGCATCCCAAGCTCCTCTAGTCATTCTCCCATCTGGGCTTCTGCTCCGCCAACTTTCTATTCCGAGAGTGATTGCAGACTCTCTCTCTTCCTTGGCAGACCCTTCTACTCTCAGCTTTCTGACTTTATAATCACTACCCAGCATCCACCACCCAGTTGGGCTTCATCATCTTTTAAGCTTGACTTTCTTGCTCTTACAGGTGCTGCGGGGTATGTTAACTGGCCTCTCAGGCCTACATTAATTCATTCAGGACATGTGGGCAAAATGCTTCGATGCTTGTGACTCCTCAGCAACCCCACTCCTAAGGCTTCAACAGTCTCTTCCTCTGGGGTGGCCCACCAGGCAGGCTTCCTTGAAGTCGGACTCCAGGGTTTCTGGGGTTCATGGCTCCAAGGCAACCTGCCATTGGAATGTCTTGACATATGGGGTACCCTAGGGCTTCCAGGGACCATGGACTACCCCAGAGCCAGGGATCTCTTCCCTTTTGCAGTTTCTTTCAAACTGCTGTAATTTTGTTCCAGAACAAAACTAAATTTCAAAATATTGAAACTCTCTGTGAAATAGAATTATCTTTCTCCACACAGCTCTAATCACAAAGCTATCTTCAAAAGGAAAAGAGCTACAAATTTACTTTAAAATGTTAAGGTTTAAGGGATTCTTAGGTGACAAAGAGTTGCAAAAAAAACTCACAAAAACTATTTCACCCAATTCTAGTACAAGCCAAATCCTCTTTGCCTTACACATGCAACCAGTCTTGCTGACTTGTGTGCAGGATTTAACCCTATATACCACACTTTGTGTGTGTGTGTGTATATATACACACACATACACTCCTCTATATCTTTGTCTTGAGAAATAAAAAGCTGTTAACCAGATGGAAAGGGATATAATAAAACAAGGCAGACTCACATCTTTTACTTTTGACCAGGGATGTCTTCAAAGACAAGTTAAAACAAGGAAACTGACCTAATAACTATTCAATCACTAAGCAAATTTGTCTAGAAAATATCCAGATAGATAAGAAAGTTTCACCACAATTTCTGTGTTGCTATGAAAAGAGCGCGCCTGGGGGAAGGAGAGGAAGAGCAAGCAAAATATGAAAAGTACTAAAAGATATTTAATTTAGACTCTTCAAAGCTATAGTATTGTTCCTCCTCCCTCACATTCCTGAAAGTCTTTCAGAAAGTAAAGTAGATCGAGCACTGGAATGTGCCTGCCTGGATAACAGCAATCTTTATTATAAGACACTACAAATTCATTTCAAAATAATTTTCTTCCGGCTAACCAGCTGTGGCTACTCAAGACAGATTAACCAGAAACTGAATGATTTCCACCCCCATTCAGCAATGCCAACTAACTGCCATAATTATACAGGATGCCTGCACAGATAATGTCAACGGAGTACTTAGTGATATTCCTAGATAAGTCCAACTGTCAGATCTCTGGGCCGAGCTTTTCAAATGTACAAGTGCAATGTAATTGAGGAGAGGCAGGCAGGAAGAACGATGCACCATTTGAGTCGGTGGTATGTTAGATAGCATTGACTAATACAAACAAACAAATTCTATGCAGTTCAAGTGTTTGGTTCTCAACCCCTCCAATGGCAGTGACTTCTTTGTCATCTGTACATGTAATACTTGTTCGCAGTCATCATTTGTGCTTCAAGTATGCCTGATATTATCCACCTGGCAGTTTGCATGGCACATAACTGAAATGTATCCAAAATTAAAAAAACAACAACCAAAAAGACCAGTTCTTGTCATTCTTCATCCTTCCAAATCAGGCAGATTTGTTTAATAAGCATACTGCTTTATTTCCTTTGTGAATTTTACATCAGGAACACACAAATAAAGGTCTGCTACTAACACAGGGGGAAAGTTTCAGTCTCTATTATATCTTTTTAATCAAGGAATCATCCTGATTTAAAGGTTGATTTCGATTGTCCCTCTGCTGTAAAAATCATAATTTGTTTAATGTCAAAAAGCATTGTTGACACTGTAATCTAATCCTTCTACCTTTTAAAAACAGATTATTGTTGTTATAGCTCCATTCTGCTAGGCATTATACGCACACAGTAAATGATACTCTCCGCTCCACAGAGCTGACAATCTAAAAGACAGGATGTGATCAGCACTTGACAGGACTGAGCCTGTGTCCTACTGGTTTTAAATACAGTATCTGCCAATTAGCTTTAAGGGCGAAATAAACAAACAATCCCCCCTCACAGCACCATAAAGACATTTTCTGCTTTCTCCCAAACGTGGAATATTCCCCTCAAATGGTGTGCAGATTCAGTTCTAGATCCATGACAGGCTTACATCATGGGTCATCAGCATGGCTGGCTAAAAATGGGGAAATAAGGCTTCTGCAAAGGGGAAATTCCCAGGTTTGCATGGGGATTCAGAAGAGTTGCTTCTAGCCCTGTGAGGTTCTGAAAGTCAGATATTAAAATCATGACACGATGTACAGAAAATATATCAGGTCAAGCAATTTCTAGATGTTTTTGACATATCTATATTTTTTCCTCAAAGGCTTAGATTGTTGGACTCAGGGTATTCACCACTTGTGAATAATGTGACCATATGAGGATCATACTTCCTATCCCCATCTGTGGTTGTTTAGCCTGTGTTGCTGATGCACAAAAGTACCATCTAGACAACAAGAATGAGTTCACATTCTGAGGAATAAAGTGTTCTAATTATAAGTCATACACAACATGGACATCCAAACTTCTTTCAAGTTTTCTTCCAGCAAAATAACAGGAACAGGAGGGCAGAGATAAGGGAAGGAGAGTTTTAAGTAAGTACTGCCAGACTTTCTGACTTTTTAACTTTCCTTTAACCACAATCTTTTAATTTCCTGGCTTTGAAATATTTGTTTTAAAAAAATTAACTTTAACTTTCTTGACATTAAAATATTATTTTTTTATTTTAAGTACAGTGTTGTGATAATGTAGTTTTAAATGGAGAGATATCTAGGTATAACCTTAATCTTTCATAACGTTTTGAATGAACAGTGCATTCACTTTTGCATTAAAATGAAGAAGAAGAAATCAAGCATACTTTGATTTGAAATTTGTCTCTGAAATCAGTAATTACCTGGTATATTGATCACACAAAAAGGCTAAGAAAATTCATATGAATCAATAAGTCCCAATACAGTAGTATTTATTCTTGAACTCTTCAAATAAGAGAACTCACATTGGGCTCCGCATGACATAGAAGGCTAAGAAGGAAGGCTCAAGTTATTCCATGCATGGAAGGTTCATGTTTTTCTGTCACATCTTGGGAAATAGGAGCATCATTGACTTGAGCATGTATAATTTCTAGCCACATTTTAAAGCATGAAAAGGTTTCTGCTGGATTGCTGTAGCTTAAAATGACTCACTTGAGTTACCATGATTTCTTGTGTCTGAACAGAATCTACAAACTCTGCAATTTACTGCTTCTTGAAGCAGTCTGACATAGTCCCCTGTAGGGGGGAAAAACGTTAAACAGAGAACTTTGTTCCCCTTCAGGAATTACTGTCTATTGATATTGCAGATGCTGAGTTGACTCATTGTGTTTTTCCCAACAGTACTTGGCTACAGATCTATCTAAGAGTTAACATAAGAGCACTATCATCTCATTTTCCCCTTAAATCTAGGCATTCTGGGCTGTGCCAGTAACTGAAATGCAGTTGTTTCCTTTTAAAGCTGATATTGTAGTAGTATTTAAACAGCTCTTCATGTTAACTAAATACTGCCTCATAACTTCCCAGCTATCACTATTTCACTCCTCCCCCAAATTCCCAGACTGAATTTCAAGTGCAATCTATGTAAAATGTAAATATTGAAATATAGGATATGGGGAGTAAATACTATGCTGTTATTCACAGGAATAACAGTTATTCTCTGCTTGTTTCAAAAACCACAAGAGTGTAACTTAAGTGGCACTCTCCAAAGAGCAAATTCTGCATGTGTCTACTCCTACGTCCTCTTACTATTTAAGGGCTAGTTTGTGGTCCTGAATAGGGGAAAGAGCTGACCTGTACACATTAGGAAAGAGCACCAGAAAGATTGTGCCTTACTTAGAATGGAGCAGATTGCTCTCCCTGGTATGCCTCCCCTCTCTTCCCCACCACATTCCTCTCCCACAGCTTTCAGCCTCCTGTTCTCTGGCATGGTGGTAGGAAAGCAGGAGTGAGCAGTCCCTGTACTCCCTGGAGTTCACAGAATATAGGGACTGCTATGTTGCTCTTTTTATGAAGGCAAGGAGAAACTGTGTTTGCCAACTCAATTACTTTTATTTAAACATTCCATAACACACCAATGAGAGTCTGCTGTAAGCCTCAGCCTGCCACAGTTTGTTCCATGCCTGCATTTTAGAACAAAATGTACGATAGCCTGTGGTCTCTGCAGCTTCACCTACCTTCCGTACACAATGATACCCACTCTACCCAGCTGCTCTTGCAAAGTCATACAAGGTGGGGGAACCCCTTGTGTGCCCCTGCAGGCAATGCAGGTCTCCTCATGTTTGAGTCCAAAACATCTAGGGAACAATGAAGATTTGACCCAGAACTAAAACCCAATGATGCAGAATAATAATATTCCCATAGGTTTCTCGTTTGCCTCTGCACTTCCACCTCTGATCCTGGCCAAATAAGGGATTACTAAAATGTGACTGAGGATCTCCTCAGTTTAGCAGTCAGCTATACAGTCTCATGATTACACAGGTTCAGGAAGAAAGTGTACTTCTAAGCCCCTGGTTTTTGAGGAATGTTTCCAAATGAATTAAACATTTCAGTTAGCCAAGGCTGCACACTGCTCTTTATCCATGGCAAAACTCACTTGGGTACCAATGGGGAATGCATTAATGCATATAATACATATTCCAAAATGTTTACATTTTGGGATTATTTTCTGAATTTGAATTGTATGTTTTCTAGAAATCAACAGTTTTGCTCTTCCTTTTAAATTACGTTTTTATTTATGCACAGGACAACTGCAAAGCAACAAAAAGAATTAATTTACACATAACTCGTAGTAAACCTGTGGAACTCATTGCTACAAGACATATTGAAGCCAAGTGTTGATGATTCAGCAAAAGGATTCAGAAGAATATCTACAGGTATATTAGACCAAGATAGGATACAGAATTTTTAGTAAGAATATAAATGCTCATGCTTAAGTACATTCCACACCATTAAATGATGGGGGTAGTCAGTAGAAAGAAATGGGCAGACAACTCCATAATTGTCCACTGCTGGGTTTGTTGCCCCATCCTCTGAAACATCTGATAATGGCTCAACCACTGTCCAAGATACTATACTTGGGTGAATGGGTCACTGGGAATAATCTGGTATGATAATTCCTATAGACCTATAAATTAAAACATATAACTCTCACTAGTTTAATGAAATGGCATTATTGGTTTATGTCCTGACATCATTCAGCGTAGGAGACTAGAAAATATGTATCATATATACAATATGCCCTTCTACAGAGTTAATGTGACTTTGAATCGTGAGAAAAAATTAAATAGTGGATGAATTGTGGGAAAAATATTCAAACATATTTCAATAGCTGGATCATAAATTGAACCATCCATGTTTGTGCCCTTTTTTGTTTGCTTTTCCTTGACCATTCTTTAAACTTTGTTTTATTAGTATGGTTGCTGGGTAAGAAGTTTCTATTCAGGCACAAATTACTGTATTCACAGTGTAAGTGCTCATCTCAGGTCATCTAGTCAGGAAAAAAAGAAACCACAACACGTGACTTAGGCGATTAATCAGGATGCTTGAATTGTGCATAGCAAATACTAGTAAGAGCGTTTCCTCTAAATAGTTTGTGAATAGTCCATGGGTTTATAAAAATATTTGTTAAAATGATAAATAATTCAGGAAATTTGTCTGTTCCCAGTTTGCAAACAGAAAAAAGGGCCAGAGCCAATGAATAAATAGTTTGCAATGAAGAGTTTTACTAGCCCACAAGAAATTATTGTTGGTTTGGCTTTATGTGTATTGCAGTAGCTCCTAGAGGCTGCATGCAGAGATCAAGGCCCTAGTGTGCTAGGCCATGTAAATACATGTAATAAAGACAGTCCTTGCCCCAAAGACCTTACAATATTAGCACATGATGAAAGTCAAAAAGTGGACTCAACATACAGATGTGGAATGGGGGTGGGGAGGATAAACTAATAGTGAAACAATCATGTCTAGTATAATGAGCAGAAGTCATAGTATGTATAACATGCAGCTTGAAGGCAAAATGTAAAGCTGTGATGCTCATTTTGCAGCTGTGTGGGCTGTTTACCATCTAGAGCTGTCCTCTTAATCCTCTAATTGATTACTTTATTCAGCATTCTTTCACAGAAGTGCCAAGATGATTTCATTCTATTGACAGCACTGCAATTCAAATAACCTTTGCCTTTCATTTTGCAGAGTTCATCTGGCTGACAGAAAATGGCCCTGACATACAAGTGTTATATTTCCAGAATGAAAGAGGCTATCTCTAGAGCTAGAGGTTTTCATTTCCCTTCATAAATAAAGGAAATATCTTAATCATTAATGCTATATTTTATGGGCATCTGATATAAAAATTCCATTGGAAATAGCTTCCTGACTAATGACTAAGAAAGTAAAAATACCCTTGCAAAACAGCTATGAAATTCACCAAAACGCATACAGAGGTATTATAGGTAAACTCTAGCCAACACTCGTGT
Source organism: Gopherus flavomarginatus (assembly GCF_025201925.1). NCBI lineage: Eukaryota > Metazoa > Chordata > Testudines > Testudinidae > Gopherus > Gopherus flavomarginatus. The sequence goes on from NC_066619.1 coordinate 184,685,179, forward strand.
GTGTGTCTAAAATACCTGCTGGTCTATACATCATAATTCCCTATAAAATTGGGTTACTGTGAGCATTTTCACTTCCTTTACAGTACATGAGGAAGATGGTACTTATGAGAATTCCAGTCCTTAAAATGGTCGTTGGCATAATATATAACTAATCAGCGATATTTTTTCTTTTGGATTGAGCAAACTGCAGATGGTCATTGGGCATTAGTGTGATATGCAAGAATAATTGGTAGTTCTTGGCTACATCTAATTTTAACAATGGGACATTCTTATGGATATATTGTGCCTGGACCATGTTTGGGTGCCCTGGAGGTGCAACAAACCAGTCCCTCTCTTGTGCCCCTATGCAGGGACCTGGAACAATTGCAGTCCCTGCATTCTCATGACTGTTCCAGCCTACTACTGCTTTGGGTGCTGCCCACCGTGAAGAGGACAGGGATATGCAGAAAGTAGAGGAAGCCCAAGGCGTGGGTTCACTCTTGCACTTCCTCTGCGCCCTGGGGAACTCTGGGAGGAACTGGGCTTTCCAAAGCTCCCTCTAGGATGTTGTAGCTCTGCACCACAGTCCTGTGCCTTAAAGGCACAATCAAGTCCATAATGTAAAATACAAGGTAACAAACTCTGAGCCTTTAGTTCTGTACATATGGTTTCCATAGAGGGTTTTTTTTGTTTTGTTTTTGTTTTACCACAGTCTTTCTTCACTGCTTCTGCCAGAGGTATTCACTAGAGACTACACTGCTGCTGTTTTCATTGTACTCCTTCAGGGAAAGCTGCATGCTGGCTTTTCCATGCCAGGGTCTAATCTGATGTGAAGAAGCACCATCGTACTTTGGAAAGAAAATAGAGCTGCTGAATTCATAGTTTATTAAATATGGGTCACAGAAAACAAATCTCATGACAAAGCCTTTATGTGCTTGTCCTTTGAAAGCTTAGGAGAGAGGTGGGGGTCATGTGGTCTCTACTCCCACCTCTCTGCAAAACAAAACCACACATTTTGAAGCATCACTTACCCTATTGCTGTGTATGCTGCGAATTGAGTGATGGGAAAAGAGGAGAGAGAAGCATAGCACACCCTCATCACCTTCAGCCAATGTTACTCAGCACTCAAAACTAGCTGCACTTTCCCAGGAGCCTAACTGGCCACAAAGGATTATAGGATATTGTATGATGGCAAGTAATTGCAGTTACTTTTTGAGTTCCATGTGGAAAAAGGTTGGCAACCACTGCTCTGACTACTTATACTCACTCTGTTAATGGTCATATTTGGTTAAATTAACTCCTGATGTAATGCCACTGAATAATCCAGGGATTAATTTGGCCAATTATTCAATGAATATGGAGCTGGACTGACCTGGGATGGTGGTCCCTTTAATGTAGGAGAATGAAGGACTCACTAAATTGTGAGGAGAAATGCCTTTTTGGGGAAGTTGCTTGGCGGAAGATCGAATATCTTGAGAGTGGGGGATCCTTGGGGTTGAGTGGAGTTGAGGTCTAAGATATCCTTTGTTTTGTTTTCTTTGTGAGGAAGCGTTAGGATAGATCTGGAAACTGGGTGAATGCTTGTACTTTAGCTAGTGTTTACAGCTTTCCCTAGGAATTCTAATCTGGATGTTGTGCTGTGACAGCTCAGACTTTTCATTGGCCCTGGTTGGCAGGGCGTGGACTCCTGGATCCCTGCGAGAGTCGGCAGGAGAAGACTTGGTGCAAGGTTTAAAATGCAGTTGGAATATTTAGGCCAGATCTTGTGTAAACTGTGGCACTTGGGATGAGGGTAGAACAAATGCTTTAAATCACCTTTGCTGTCTCCCAAGCATAGAGCAGGGGTCTCTGGACACTAGTCAGGTCCCTTTGGGTTATGTAGAGCAACCTCGAGATGCTGGTGGGAAGCAATTGCTTGCTGGAATTGATATTATTGAGTTACAACCAATTAGACTCTTCCTATAATGCTTCATCATTTTACTTGTCAACATTTACTTTTCAACAATTAATTTCATGATATTAGAATAAAGCGGTGAAACAGTGAGTGAGAACAAAAGCCTCTCAATTCCACAGCAAACTTTACAATGATTCTGTACAGGAATGGGATTGCTGATATGTTTCATTGATGAACCAGGATTCAATATTTGTACATCAAAGTGTAACATCATGGTGTGCCATTGCTGCTGATTTTGGGATACAAGTTGGAAAGGAAACAAAGAGACATTATTGGTTTAAGGTGCTGTGGTTTCCTAGTGTACGTGCAGTGCCAGTTGGTGCCAGGAATAGTAGAAGACCTTTCATTGGCATTAAGCATGTAATGACTTAATGAGCCTGTTGTACTGAATCAGCCAAAAAAAACACTGAGTAAATGTTGCAAAAAACCACACTGACTTCCGATAAGTGTTTGTTATCTTTATTCTCAGATTATATATGAGTAGATAATTATCACAATTCCAGTAGAACAGACATCTCTTTATGTTCTGGAGAGACTTGATGTGTGTGTGTGTGCATGTGTAGTAAATGATGATTCATTTTCATGTGTTCCCTCAAGAATTCTCAAAAACCTAGGGACTTATACCCCCAGAGTGTTCTCACACTTGGAATTTATTTCACAAATTTATAGCACTCTTTTTAGCTGTTCCACTATGGACTATACTACTCAGGAGAGAGGGTTAACAACCATAACTACAAGAGAAATTATTCTTTGTACTTAGCCTTAGGGGAGACAGTGTGTTTATTAGTTGGAGGGGATTGGAATGTTTGGGATGTATTTCTGCCCCTGATACTAACTCATAGAAGGACAAAATATTATTTTTACTTTTCACATGTCATATGTCTGAATAATATTGTATCTTTGAAGGACAGATCATATTAATCCATGTTTAACTGGGAAGAAATGTGGTCTAATTGTTTAAGAATGGCAATGGAGATAGAAGACTTTCATCTTATTTGTGATTTTGCCAATGATTTCTTGCAAATGACCTACGAGTCACTTAACCTCTCTGTTCTTCAGTTTCCCTACTGGAAAATGCATAGAATAATGCTTACCTGCATCATAAAGGTTCTACTCATTGATGCCAATAATGTACTTTGAGTTCTTTGATTGAAAGGCTTTATATGAGCTTAAGATATTGTTGTTATAATAAGCTTTCTGCAATGACACTATATAGAAATTAAAGTGTACTGTACAACTATATTTTGGATGATCTCTAAGTAAGTAGAACACCTGTTTTGAGATAGCCCAAATATATTGTGGGTTCCAATGGCCTAATAAATGAGCTATCAATAATATAGCCATTATTAGACCTTCCTTTCTTCACTAGCTTTAGTACTCTACTGTATTTTATTTCCAAAAAATATATTGTTTAGCAAGGCTGCAAGATATTTTCTGACATAAAATACAGGCCCCTCATTTTTCAAACCGTGGTGCCTAAAGTTAGACTCCTAAATTCATATTTAGTCACCTTAATAAAAGAACAGATCCAGTCCAGAGTTGACCCCTGCATGCACAAAATATGCATGATTCACATTAACTGTATACATAATTACCTAATGGACGTCTGTATGAATGGAGAGTTTTGTGTATTTTGAGCGCACAACTGCATTTTGTGTGCATGCTTGTTGTGCCAACATGCTTGTCATTTGTGCATGCAGACCTGTTTGGACCCAGAGTATTGAAAGCTCAGAAAACTCCCTGGATCCCAGTCCATTTAAGGGAAATTTTCCCAATATTCATTGTTACCAGTAGTTGATCTTTTAACATTACAAACCATATGGTGATTTCTCTTTGAAGAAAGTTAAAAATGATTGTCGCTATCTGAAATAAACTGTCTGTGGGCCAGATTCTTGGTTCAGTACCATAGCCTTTGTACAACTCTTGCATGAAGGAATTCCTCAGTCATGTAGAACCAAGATAGTCAGGTATATACCAACCTCTGTTATGGTGTCCAACTTGGAAGGTTTGTCTAGTTCATGGCTGAGGGAAGAGGGTATAGGTAGATCATTGCTGCACTCTGGCAATTCCCAGCTTCTGAAACAGCTTCTGAAACAGCCTTCGGGTGGGGTGGGAATATTGCAGCCAGGTGTGACTTAGAAATGTTGTGAGGCTGTCTTATGTTGCTGTGGGCTAAACTGGTTTCCAGGTAGGCTCAGGATGAAATGAAAAGTGTTGTAATGCTATCTTTGTCAACCACGCGAGTCCTGCACCAAGAGCAACTTAGTCAAACGTGAAGATCGGGGCCTGAATGCTTTATTGGATAAATTCAAAAAAGAATGGCAATTTCTAGCTAAATGATCTGGAAAGTAAATACCCTTGCTTACAAGTAAAACAAATGTTCATTTTGTAAATGAAGACTTAGTGATGTGCTAAAAGTAAGAATTATTGCTTGACAGGATTAAAGTGAGAATGGAACTTGGGTGGTATATTCCACCTGGATCTGTGAGATCCTTGAGGCTATTGATAAAGATTTCTTGACCTGAAGTTATAAACTTTTTTGGGGATGTGCCCACCACTTGGATAATCAAGTATGAATATGATTATTAGTATTTGATGAAGAGTCAAATAAACTAAAGGGAGATAAATATCCCATATAGATAAATTTCTTTTTCTGATGGAAGTGAAATGAAGCGCTTGGTTTATTTCTTATTACTATGTATTTTGCAACAGTCCATGTGTCTTTAGAGATAAACTTTCATAAACTGTAAACATGTATAAATTTAGCAAGGACTGCAGTTCTCACTCCCATGCCAATCCTTTACCATCCCCTAATCTAGAATTTCCCAAGAAAGGTATGGGATTGCAGAAAAGTTGCAAACACAGCAATACAGTTAGACACCGCAATCTAGCAATACGTTAATAGAAGTCCTAATGAAGAACACAAAAAACCAGAAAGTCCCACCAGACATGTTACCCACAAGAAATGAAAAAATTCTACAATATTAGCATATTATACACCTTGTACGCCTCCTTGCTCCCATGTGTTGTGATACCTAAACTTACTGGATAATATTAAAATGTAATTACACTGTACACATTTGGGAAAACTTTCCCTCACTTGTAAAGCATAGATACTTTGTTAATATTGACATTCAGTTGCAATTTAAATTCTACAGAGAAAGTTATTGCAGAACCTACCCAGGAAGGTTAAAACTTCCCTTGAAAGCATTGATACTGCCTTTTGTTCATTCTTATGTATTTGATTACAAATTACTATATCCTTCTGCTATTTGAGCACTTCTAGATTCTAATCAGTACTTGGATGAATGCACAACACATAATTCAGATGAGTGATGTCACCTTTTATGCATACCACAGCATGCATGAAACACAATGCAGAAAAACCATTCAGAAGTTGTAAGAAAGCATGTTATTTCTCTCCCGTTGTAATCAATACTTACTGTAAATTGTCTAGCCTTAACAAAATTAAAACACAGCAAAACGTTCTGTCTAAAGTATGAAGAGTAGACTTTATGCTAGTCAAATAGGAAGACATTCTGAGGCAAATTCTGGGCTGAGTTACACTGAGCTAAACAATTATTTCAGAAATACTTAAATATACCGTATATATTAGTTCTTTAGCCTGTTCATTTATAAGCCGACCCCCCAAAATGGATAGGTAACAAGAGCAAAAACGGTATGACCCTTTCATAAGCCGACTTTGGCTCCCGGCCTGTCAGAGCAAGCCACTGGCAGATTGGAACATTTTGTTTCTTCTTCGAGTGATTGCTCATATGCATTCCAGTTAGGTGTGTGCGTGCTGCGTGCACGTTCATCGGAGAAACTATTACCCTAGCAACACTATCGGGTCGGCTGGGCGCCCCCTGGAGTGGCGCCGCTATGGCGCCCAATATATACCCCAGCCGACCCGGCCACCCTTTAGTTCCTTCTTACCGCCCATGTCGGTCGTTGGAACTGTGGAGCGCGGCTTCGCTGACCTCCACACTCCCTAGCAGCCTTCTCTCCTTATCGTTGTTATACTGTAGTTGTAGTTAATTGTTGTGTATATATATATATATATATATATATATATATTTAGTTATACAGTCAGTTAGTTACTTAGTGTTAATAGTGTAGTTGTTAGTTATTGTTTGAGGGGATCGGGGATCACCTCCCGTCAGCTAAGGGAGTGGAACATGGTACCCTCTAGAGGATACGAGTACCTGTACGTCCGCCCTCCTCCCTCCTCCCTAGTTGTCCAGTCTGTCAATGACAGGGAACGACATGGCCAGCAGGCACTGGCCCCCACATCCAAGGAGGCTAGGCGGATGGACCTTATGGGTCGCGAGGTGTACTCAGCTGGAGCCTTGCAACTCTGTGTGGCCAACCAACAGGCCCTATTGGGTCGATATAACTATAATGCATTCCTGGAGGAGAATAAGAAGGTGGCCAGGACCTCTCTACTGGCCTCCCTCGACGCAGCCGACTCGGCAGCCAGAACCTTGGCCTCGGGAATCACCATGAGGCGCATTTCCTGGCTTCAGGCCTCCACCCTGCCCCCAGAACTGCAATATACCGTCCAGGACTTACCCTTTGACGGGAAGGGTTTGTTCTCCCACAAGATGGACTCCAAACTGCAAAACCTGAAGGACAATCGAATCACCATACGCTCGCTGGGGATACATACCCCCTCCACTCAGCGTAGACCCTTCAGACCCCAAGCACGCCGCCCATACTTCCCACCCCGCCAGAGGCAGGACTTTGGTAGACGGCGTGGCTGAGGAGGCCGCAAGCGCCAGTCCAGCTCCCAAGGAGGCCAAAACCAAGGGCCCTCCAAGGTACCACCGGGCCCCAAGTCCGGATTTTGAAGGTGCGCCCGGGGACAGCGTACCAGCCTCAAGACAGGATCCTTCCCCTACCTTTTCCAAACGCCTCTCCCACTTCCTCCTGGCGTGGTCCCAGTTAACATCAGACCGTTGGGTGCTGCGCACGGTGAAGCAAGGATACCACCTACAATTTGCTTCCTCACCCCCTTCCCGCCCCCCTTCCCAGTCCCTCTTCAGGGACCCCTCTCACGAGCAAACCCTCCTGCAGGAGATCCGATCTCTCCTTGCAGCAGGAGCTATAGAGGAGGTACCTCTAGACGAGAGAGGAAAGGGGTTCTACTCCCGATATTTCCTGATACCCAAGTCCAAGGGAGGTCTCAGACCCATCCTAGACCTGCGGGGCCTCAACAAATGGATGCTCAAGTTGAAGTTCCGCATGATCTCCCTGGGAACCATTATCCCATCCCTGGATCCTGGAGACTGGTACGCCGCCCTCGACATGAAGGATGCGTACTTCCATATTGCCATCTTTCCACCGCACAGGAAGTACCTTCGCTTCACGGTCAGACACCAGCACTTCCAATTCGCAGTCCTATCCTTCGGCCTCTCCACGGCCCCGAGGGTGTTTACCAAGTGCATGGCCGTCGTGGCCGCCCACCTCCGTAGACAGAAAATCCACGTGTTTCCGTACCTTGACGACTGGCTCCTAAAGGGGTCCTCCCAGTCGCAGGTGCGGCAGCATGTCGAGGTGGTTACGGACCTCTTCTCTCAATTAGGCCTGCTTCTCAATGCCGAGAAATCCACCCTGGTCCCCACACAGAGGTTGGACTTCATAGGGGCGACCGTGGACTCTACTCAAGCCAGGGCTTACTTACTTCAGCCCCGTCTCCAGACTATCGTCTCGATCATACGGAGCTTGCAGGCCTCCACAATCACTCAGCTCGCACCTGTCTCGCACTACTCGGGCATATGGCCACATGTACTTATGTGACAAAATATGCCAGGCTCCGAATGAGACCCTTCCAAACGTGGCTTCATTCGGTATTCCGCCCGGGCAAGGACCACCTAGACATATTGGTGACAGTCCCCTCCGGCCCCCTCCGCTCCCTCGACTGGTGGCTGACCCCATCCCTAGTATGCGCGGGGATGCCGTTTCACCCACAGCCACCATCGATGACTCTGACAACCGATGCATCATCCCTGGGTTGGGGGGCCCACCTAGGGCACCTACATACCCAGGACCTCTGGTCATCCCAAGAGCTGTCACTCCACATAAATGTCCGGGAGTTGAAGGCAGTCCGCCTTGCCTGCCAGGCGTTCCAACAACACCTGCACGCCGTTGTGTTTCCGTATTCACGGACAACACAATGGCCATGTACTACATCAACAAACAAGGGGGAACTCGCTCGTCTCCCCTATGTCAGGAAGCCATTCGACTCTGGGACTTCTGCATAGCCCAGTCGATAGATCTGGTGGCATCCTTCCTCCCAGGGGTCAGGAACGCACTGGCGGACAGACTCAGTCGATCCTTCCTATGCCACGAATGGTCGATCAGACCGGATGTCATCCATTCCCTCTTCCAGAAGTGGGGATTTCCCCGCATAGACCTATTCGCGACCAGGTCCAACAAGAAGTGCCAGGAGTTTTGCTCCTTTCAAGGTCTCTCTCCCGGGTCGATCATGGACGCATTCCTCCTGCCATGGACCCACCACCTGTTGTATGCCTTCCCTCTGTTTCCTCTGGTGCACAGAGTCCTGTTGAAACTACGCAGGGACAAAGCACGTCTAATCCTGATCGCACCTGCATGGCCCAGACAACATTGGTTCACTGCTTTGCTGGATCTGTCTGTAGACCCTCCAATCTCCCTCCCTCTCCACCCGGACCTGATCACACAGGATCACGGCAAGCTCTGTCACCCGGACCTACGAGCCCTCCACCTCACGGCCTGGCTCCTGCATGGCTGAACGCGGCGGAGCTGAGCTCCTCCGCACCGGTTCAGCATATCCTCCTTAGCAGCAGGAAGCCTCAACGTACTCAGCCAAGTGGAAGCGCTTCTCTTGCTGGTGTGCTACTCAGGGCGTAACCCCCTCGGAGGCTCCAATTCCCACGGTCCTAGACTATCTCTGGTACCTTAAGCAGCAGGGCCTAGCGACATCCTCCTTAAAGGTACACTTAGCGGCCATATCTGCCTTCCAACCAGGGGAAGGTGGCCGCTCCGTATTCTCCCATCCCTTAGTCGCTAGATTCATTAAAGGTCTGGAGCGTCTCTACCCCCCCGTACGCCGCCCTGCACCTACCTGGGATCTTAATTTGTTCCTAAACAGACTCACGCTTCCACCATTTGAGCCACTGGCGACTTGCTCGCTCCTGTACCTGTCATGGAAGATGGCCTTCCTGGTGGCCATTACATCGGCCAGGCTGGTCTCCGAGCTGAGAGCTCTTACAGTGGACCCACCCTACACTGTTTTCCATAAAGACAAGGTACATCTGCGACCCCACCCGGCGTTCCTCCCTAAGGTTGTGTCTGCCTTCCATACCAACCAGGACATCTTCCTCCCGGTCTTCTTCCTGAAGCCCCACTCTTCTCGGAGGGAGCAGCGGCTACACTCCTTAGATGTACGCAGAGCACTAGCTTTCTACATTGAGCGAACAAAGCCGTTCCGAAAGTCTCCTCAACTGTTTGTGGCGGTCGCAGAACGGATGAAGGGTCTTCCGATCTCCTCTCAGAGGATTTCCTCCTGAGTGACTGCATGCATTCGCGCATGCTACGATCTAGCTCGTATCCCATTTGGCCACCTCACGGCACATTCCACGAGAGCTCAGGCGTTGTCGGCAGCCTTCCTGGCGCACGTGCCTATCCAGGAGATATGCCGTGCAGTGACCTGGTCATCGGTCCACACATTCACCGCGCACTATGCACTAGTCCAGCAATCAAGAGATGATGCGGCTTTCAGCGTAGCAGTCCTAAACACCGCCACATCTCACTCCGACCCCACCGCCTTGTCATAAACAGATAGCTAAGGGTTAATGTCTCTTTCACCTGAAGCACCTGACCAGAGGACCAATCAGGAAACCGGATTTTTTCAACTTTGGGTGGAGGGAAGTTTGTGTCTGAGTCTTTTGTCTGCCTGCCTGCTTTCTCTGAGCTTTGGAGAAGTAGTTTCTACTTTCTAGTCTTCTGTTTCTAAGTGTAAGGACAAAGAGATCAGATAGTAAGTTCTATGGTTTCTTTTCTTTGGTATTTGCATGAATATAAGTGCTGGAGTGCTTTGATTTGTATTCTTTTTGAATAAGGCTGTTTATTCAATATTCTTTTAAGCAATTAACCCTGTATTGTATCATCTTAATACAGAGAGCACATTTGTATGTATTTTTCTTTCTTTTTATATAAAGCTTTCTTTTAAGACCTGTTGAAGTTTTTCTTTACTTCAGGGAAATTGAGTCTGTACTCACCAGGGAATTGGTGGGAGGAAGAAATCAAGGGGAGATCTGTGTGTTGGATTGCTGGCCTGATTTTGCATTCCCTCTGGGGGAATAGGAAAGTACTATTTGTTTCCAGGATTGGAAACAGAGAGGGGGAGTCCCTCTGTGTAGTTTCACAGAGCTTGTGTCTGTGTATCTCTTCAGGAGCACCTGGAGGGGGGAAGGGAAAAAGGATTATTTCCCTTTGTTGTGAGACTCAAGGGATTTGGGTCTTGGGGTCCCAGGGAAGGTTTTTCAGGGGGACCAGAGTGCCCCAAAACACTCTAATTTTTTGGGTGGTGGCAGCAGGTACCAGGTCCAAGCTGGTAACTAAGCTTGGAGGTTATCATACTAACCCCCATATTTTGGACGCTAAGGTCCAAATCTGGGACTAAGGATACGATATGGTGTGCAGCTGGTGGGATATAGACGGAATCCAGAAGCCAGTAGGAATATTATATTTTTCTCTTCTCTGCTAAGGGCTTTTTAGCAGAGAGAAACAGTTGGTTTTAAAAGGGAACCAGAGAGAATTTTTTTTTCTGCTCTCTCTGGCAGTTTGTGGCTTGCATGTTAAGCGAGAAGCCATTACCAGACTGTTAAGGGTCTTTTGTCATGCAATAGCCCTCCCATTAGGAGGCAAGTACCAGCACTTATATGCATGCAAATAAAGTGGTTTTTCTGGTTTCCTTTCATTGAACATTAGCTAGAGAGAGAAAAGGAAAAAAGCACTGTTGCTAGGCAGACTTCAGGAGGCAACAGAACCTGCAGTTCAGAAGATAAACACCGGAGGGCACCCCAACACAAGAAAACAGGAATCATGACTTCTAAGGCAAAAATTGAGGCCGAAGAGCAACTCAAAGAAGCTGAACACAGGCGAGAGATGGAGATGAAAGAAAAGGAAGAAAGCATGAAACTGGCAGCCTTCCAAAGAGAACAGGCAGCCCAAGAGGCAGCACACAAAAGAAAACTAGAAGAAGAAGAGGTGGCCTACCGAAGGAAACAAGCAGAAGAAGAGTTGGCCCACCGCCGAGAAATGGAAAAGCACCAAAAAGAAATGGAAAAACAACAAAAAGAGAATGAAGAGAAGGAAAAACAGAGAAAACATGAACTGGAGTTGGCAAAAGCTGGGCTGCATGTGCCAGCCAACCCTAACAACCCGGCGCCCATTATTGCTCCACAGCACAGGAAATTTCCCACCTACAAGGCAGGTGATGACACCGAGGCCTTCTTGGAAAATTTTGAAAGAGCCTGTCTTGGGTACAGCATTCCCGAAGACCAGTACATGGTAGAATTGAGGTCACAGCTCAGTGGACCTTTAGCAGAGGTGGCAGCTGAAATGCCTAAGCAGCAAATGAATGACTATAAACTTTTTCAAACCAAGGCCAGATACAGAATGGGGATAACCCCAGATCATGCCCGTCGGCGCTTCAGAACCCAAAAGTGGAAACCAGAGGTGTCATTTCCCAAACACGCCTACTACATTGCAAAAAACTATGAGGCCTGGATAACAGGAAACAACATTCAAACCTTGGAAGAACTGAACCTCCTCATACAAATGGAGCAGTTCTTGGATGGTGTTCCTGAAGACATCACACGGTACATACAAGATGGAAATCCCAAAGATATCGCTGAGGCGGGGGAAATTGGAGCCAAATGGATGGAACTGGCAGAAAGCAAGAAAGCTACTGTCAAGGGGAACGATTACCCCAGGGGGCACACAGACCATAAACCCTACAACCGAGGACAGCCAAAGACCCCACATACAACCCAAGTCAAGCCACAGACGCCCTACTCTTCCACCTCACCAGTCTCCAGTAACTCACTTCGGCCCAGTGACCCATCAGATGGAAGATGCTTTAAGTGTAATGAACTGGGACATATCAAGGCCAACTGTCCCAAGAACACCATGCGAGTGCAATTCATTACACCACCATCACACCAAAGATCCCCAGGCCCGGATGCCTCTCAAATACCCTTGGAGCGAAGGGAAAATTTGAGAGTGGGCGGAAAGAAGGTTACTGCATGGAGAGACACGGGGGCAAGTGTCAGCTATCCACCAATCCTTCGTTGACCCCAAATTCATCAACCCAAAGGCCAAAGTTACAATTTACCCCTTCATGTCACAAGCTGTAGACTTGCCTACAGCTCAACTGCCTGTCCAGTACAAAGGCTGGTCAGGAATGTGGACTTTTGCAGTCTATGACAATTATCCTATCCCCATGCTACTGGGGGAAGACTTGGCCAACCAGGTGAGGCGGGCCAAGAGAGTGGGAATGGTTACACGTAGCCAAACCAGGCAAGCTTCCAGACCCATTCCTGTTCCTGAGCCGTCCACAGAGGCCCCGTCTGTGTTACCAGAGACCCAGACAGAGGTAGTGGACCCGGATTCCATGCCTACCACTGAAACAGCCACAGCATCTCCAGTCCCAGGCCCGGAACTGGAACAGCAACCAGCACCAGCAAGTGCAACCACATCTTCAAACTCAACGCCAGAGGGCGCCAGCGAGCCAGAACTGGCAGAAGCAAAAGACAGCCATACCCAAAAGGCTCAGCCAGAGCCTGAAATACCCTCAGGTGCACCAGCGGAGAGCGGTTCACCAGCAACGGAAACAACCCCATCACCTACATCGCTTCCAGAGGGACCAAGCCCAAGTCCACAGTCTGAGGAAGAACTGGTGACCCCAGCCTCAAGGGAACAGTTCCAGGCTGAGCAGGAAGCAGATGACAGCCTTCAGAAAGCTTGGGCGGCGACACGGAGCACCCCACCGCCTCTCAGCTCTTCTAATCGATCCCGGTTTGTTATAGACCAAGGACTTTTATACAAGGAAATTCTTTCTGGTGGACACCGGGAAGAATGGCAGCCGCAAAAACAGTTGGTGGTTCCAACTAAGTACCGGGGGAAGCTCTTAAGCTTAGCCCATGATCATCCCAGTGGCCATGCTGGGGTGAACAGAACCAAGGACCGGTTGGGGAAGTCCTTCCACTGGGAGGGGATGGGCAAGGACGTTGCCAAGTATGTCCGGTCTTGTGAGGTATGCCAAAGAGTGGGAAAGCCTCAAGACCAGGTCAAGGCCCCTCTCCAGCCACTCCCCATAATTGAGGTCCCATTTCAGCGAGTAGCTGTGGATATTCTGGGCCCTTTCCCAAAAAAGACGCCCAGAGGAAAGCAGTACGTACTGACTTTAGTGGACTTTGCTACCCGATGGCCAGAAGCAGTAGCTCTAGGCAACACCCGGGCTAACACTGTGTGCCTGGCCCTAACAGACATCTTTGCCAGGGTAGGTTGGCCCTCCGACATCCTTACAGATTCAGGGTCTAATTTCCTGGCAGGGACCATGGAAAAACTGTGGGAAACTCATGGGGTGAATCACTTGGTTGCCACCCCGTACCACCATCAAACCAATGGCCTGGTGGAAAGGTTCAATGGAACTTTGGGGGCCATGATACGAAAATTCATCAACGAATTCTCCAATAATTGGGACCTAGTGTTGCAGCAGTTGCTGTTTGCCTACAGGGCTGTACCACATCCCAGTTTAGGGTTTTCACCATTTGAACTTGTGTATGGTCACGAGGTTAAGGGGCCATTACAGTTGGTGAAGCAGCAATGGGAGGGGTTTATGCCTTCTCCAGGAACTAACATTCTGGACTTTGTAAGCAACCTACAAAGCACCCTCCGACACTCTTTAGCCCTTGCTAGAGAGAACCTAAAGGATGCTCAAGAAGAGCAAAAGGCCTGGTATGACAGACATGCCAGAGAACGTTCCTTCAAGGTAGGAGACCAGGTTATGGTCTTGAAGGCGCAACAGGCCCATAAGATGGAAGCATCATGGGAAGGGCCCTTCACGGTCCAAGAGCGCCTGGGAGCTGTAAACTACCTCATAGCATTTCCCAATTCCTCACTAAAGCCTAAAGTGTACCATGTTAATTCTCTCAAGCCTTTCTATTCCAGAGACTTACAGGTTTGTCAGTTTACAGTCCAGGGAGATGATGCTGAGTGGCCTGACGGTGTCTACTACGACGGAAAAAAAGACGGTGGCGTGGAAGAGGTGAACCTCTCAACCACCCTGGAACGTCTGCAGCGGCAACAAATCAAGGAGCTGTGCACTAGCTTCGCCCCATTGTTCTCAGCCACCCCAGGACGGACTGAACGGGCATACCACTCCATTGATACAGGTAATGCTCACCCAATCAGAACCCCACCCTACCGAGTGTCTCCTCATGCCCAAGCTGCTATAGAACGGGAGATCCAGAACATGCTACAGATGGGTATAATCCACTCATCTACCAGTGCATGGGCATCTCCAGTGGTTCTGGTACCCAAACCAGATGGGGAAATACGCTTTTGCGTGGACTACCGTAAGCTAAATGCTGTAACTCGTCCGGACAACTATCCAATGCCACGCACCGATGAGCTATTGGAGAAGTTGGGACGTGCCCAGTTCATCTCTACAATAGACTTAACCAAGGGGTACTGGCAAGTACCGCTAGATGAACCTGCCAAGGAGAGGTCAGCATTCGTCACCCATGCGGGGGTGTATGAATTCAATGTCCTTCCTTTCGGCCTTCGAAATGCACCCGCCACCTTCCAGAGGCTGGTAGATGGTCTACTAGCTGGACTGGGAGAATTTGCAGTTGCCTACCTTGATGATGTGGCCATTTTTTCAGACTCCTGGCCCGAACACCTACTACACCTGGGAAAGGTCTTTAAGCGCATCAGGCAGGCCGGACTAACTGTTAAGGCCAAAAAGTGTCAAATAGGCCAAAACAGAGTGACTTACCTGGGGCACCAGGTGGGTCGAGGAACCATAAACCCCCTACAGGCCAAGGTGGATGCTATCCAAAAGTGGCCTGTCCCAAGGTCAAAAAACAGGTCCAATCCTTCTTAGGCTTGGCCGGATACTACAGGCGATTTGTACCACACTACAGCCAAATCGCTGCCCCACTGACCGACCTGACCAAAAAGACCCAGCCAAATGCAGTTAAGTGGACTGATGAGTGTCAAAAGGCCTTTACCCAACTTAAGGCAACGCTCATGTCTGACCCTGTGCTCAGGGCCCCGGACTTTGACAAGCCATTCCTAGTAACCACAGATGCATCTGAGCGTGGTATAGGAGCGGTGCTCATGCAGGAAGCAACAGATCACAACTTCCATCCTGTCGTGTTTCTCAGCAAGAAACTGTCTGAGAGGGAAAGTCACTGGTCAGTCAGTGAAAAGGAATGCTATGCCATTGTGTACGCCCTGGAAAAGCTACGCCCATATGTTTGGGGACGGCGGTTCCAACTACAAACTGACCATGCTGCACTAAAGTGGCTTCATACTGCCAAGGGGAACAACAAGAAACTTCTTCGTTGGAGTTTAGCTCTCCAAGATTTTGATTTTGAAATTCAACACATCACAGGAGCTTCTAACAAAGTAGCTGATGCACTCTCCCGTGAGAGTTTCCCAGAATTCAGTAGTTAAAAAGTGTTCTTAAAATGTAGAAGTCTGTTAGTTATATACTTAGGAGTATATGTAAAGGTGTATGTGTTGTATTAATCTGTTTATTTTCAAGTTCTAGAAGGAAATCGCCGCCAGTGAGCTTCCCCACTGTCTGCAATTTGGGGGGCGTGTCATAAACAGATAGCTAAGGGTTAATGTCTCTTTCACCTGAAGCACCTGACCAGAGGACCAATCAGGAAACCGGATTTTTTCAACTTTGGGTGGAGGGAAGTTTGTGTCTGAGTCTTTTGTCTGCCTGCCTGCTTTCTCTGAGCTTTGGAGAAGTAGTTTCTACTTTCTAGTCTTCTGTTTCTAAGTGTAAGGACAAAGAGATCAGATAGTAAGTTCTATGGTTTCTTTTCTTTGGTATTTGCATGAATATAAGTGCTGGAGTGCTTTGATTTGTATTCTTTTTGAATAAGGCTGTTTATTCAATATTCTTTTAAGCAATTAACCCTGTATTGTATCATCTTAATACAGAGAGCACATTTGTATGTATTTTTCTTTCTTTTTATATAAAGCTTTCTTTTAAGACCTGTTGAAGTTTTTCTTTACTTCAGGGAAATTGAGTCTGTACTCACCAGGGAATTGGTGGGAGGAAGAAATCAAGGGGAGATCTGTGTGTTGGATTGCTGGCCTGATTTTGCATTCCCTCTGGGGGAATAGGAAAGTACTATTTGTTTCCAGGATTGGAAACAGAGAGGGGGAGTCCCTCTGTGTAGTTTCACAGAGCTTGTGTCTGTGTATCTCTTCAGGAGCACCTGGAGGGGGGAAGGGAAAAAGGATTATTTCCCTTTGTTGTGAGACTCAAGGGATTTGGGTCTTGGGGTCCCAGGGAAGGTTTTTCAGGGGGACCAGAGTGCCCCAAAACACTCTAATTTTTTGGGTGGTGGCAGCAGGTACCAGGTCCAAGCTGGTAACTAAGCTTGGAGGTTATCATACTAACCCCCATATTTTGGACGCTAAGGTCCAAATCTGGGACTAAGGTTATGATACGCCTAGGTAAGGAATGGGAATCACCTAACTGGAATGCATATGAGCAATCACTCGAAGAAGAAAAGATGGTTACTCACCTTAGTAACTGTTGTTCTTCGAGATGTGTTGCTCATATCCATTCCAAACCCACCCTCCTTCCCCACTCTCGGAGTAGCTGGCAAGAAGGAACTGAAGGGTGGCCGGGTCGGCTGGGGTATATATTGGGCGCCATAGCGGCGCCACTCCAGGGGGCACCCAGCCGACCCGACAGTGTTGCTAGGGTAAAAGTTTCTCCGACGAACGTGCACGCGGTGCGCACACACCTATCTGGAATGGATATGAGCAACACATCTCGAAGAACAACAGTTACAAAGGTGAGTAACCGTCTTTTACCTGGAGCGTCTGCAGGCATGGAGCCCCCCAGTTCCCTGTGGCCGCGGTTCACTGTTCCCAGCTGCCACTTCCCGCAGCTCCCATTGGCTGAGAACGGCGAACCACAGCCACAGGAACTGATGGGCTCTATGTCTGCAGATGCTGCAGGTAAACAAAAAGACATTGTATTAGATATTCAATTCAGTGATTCCATAGAGTTAAAACCATCAAAATTTGGTGTAGACCCATTTATAAACCGACCCCCACTCTTTGATGTATCACTTTTTTACCAAAAAGATTTGTCTTATGAATGAGTATATATGGTAAATAAGATCAAAATCTGTTTAATTGTCAGCAGTACTAGGAATATTTGAGGTTTCTTCTCAGTTAGGATTTGGGAATTGGGTAACTTCAACTGCACCTCATACTTCAGAGGCTTAATTCAGAAGGAATTTTATAGAATGAAATCTATGTAAGCATCACACCCTTTTTCACATTGAATGAAAGAAAAAGAGTATTCACATGTGTTAATGAGTGTGCAAACCAGAAATAAACTTAGCTAGATAATGGATATCCACAGGAGACCATGAAATCAATTTCCTGAGTAAAAAAATCTTTATATAAACATTTGTACCATGGTTTGATTCTTGTTGAACTTTTAATTAATTATTTATGCCTTTTTTCTTGCCAGTGAAGGATTTCTTTCTTTCTTCCTCCCTCCCTTCCCAAAATCTGGTTCACACATTTATATTCAATATTTGCATTGGCTATTTCATCCACTTCTCCGAAGATAATTAAACTATTCATCCAACTAAAACTACACTGATAAGTGCTAAGGTTGTGACATAAACCCACAAAAGAGAGGAAATTTATGCTTAAGGATTAACTCTCGTCTACCTAGACATGATTGGGTAGGGTACCAATGATCATGGTGTATTGCTGTGACTATGAAATACTTATATATAAATGTCCTTGCTTTTGTAGGGTTTTTGTTACCACATTGGTTTCTTTTAATGTAGTTTATGTTGAAGGAATGCCTTTTTTTTTTAAACCCAGTTAAACCAGAATAATTAGAGGGATTGCTTGCAAGATGAGAGAAGTCATTGTAACACTTTACATTGTGGTATCTGGAATACTATGCCCAGTTCTGGTGATCCTACTTTTAAAATTATATTTATATAGAAAAGAGAAAATAATCAAAGGAGAACAAGCAAAATTAAGAGGGATTTGAGATAATTTTTGTCTGCAGCATTATACTAATATAAAAAAGGGAGAAGTTTCTGGAACCCAGAAAAGGAGCCAAGTCTTCTATGACTACTTTTGTTCTTACGTCCTCTGAAAGTCAAAGCCTGTGCTACTGATACTTTAACTGTGGTCCTGTGCTGGGTAGAAAGAAGAGATTGCCTCTTTAGATAGTGCTGCTGCTTAATCCTCCCTCCTTTCTGTCACCAGATATTACTTGATTGAAACTTTGCCTCAGCAGACATTATTTATTTTTATTATTGTAGTGGGAGCCCCAATCATGGACCAGAACCACATTCTGTACAAACAAATAATATAAAGACAGCCCTTAAAGAGCTTACAATCTAAGTAGAAATGACCTTTGGTTGTTGGGAGTTGAGAGCAATCATCTCTGAGTAACCCGCCTTCCCGGGCTGAGGGTGTGGACATACTTTTGCCATTTGCACCATCTGGCTGTGCAAGCATCCAGCTGAGAGACTTGAATCCAGAAGTTCTTTATGTGTGGACAGCAGCCTTATCAATGGAGCATCCCCTTCTATTCAGCTGTCGGGAGGCTGCACAAACCTTTTCTGAGATGGGACAATGCAGTGGGTACGCTTTTAAAGGAAGGGCCCATAACTACTTTTATGCTACCCTGAGTGCCCCGTTGGAACTCAATAAGAATGATTGTAAGCCACTGTTTCTGTGTTACCCTATTAACACCACAGACGGCCTTCCACTGAATTGCTTTCTGATTTGTGATGAGGCAGAATGGATTCACTTTTATGCCGAGTATCTGCTTCAACCTACAGCAGTGAATCTAGTGATGCAGTTATGAACCAAAAGAGTACAAGAAATATGCTCACAAATAGGGTTAGGCTTTCTTTGAGAATGGATTCACAAGTGTTTTTTGTCAAGAACACAGAAAGGCCAAAATGCCTGATATGTCACATGATGTTATCTACCGAAAGCATGAAGTATCATAAACTTAAATGACACTTGGAAACCCTTTACAAGGAACACATAGGAAAACCAAAGTCATTTTTCCAGCTCCAGAAAGAACTTTTGCTTCAACAAGAGCAATTCAAGAGAGCCATTTCTGTCTCTTACTAAGCTCAAAAGACCTCCTTGGAGACTTTGATTTTGCTAGCTGCAATTGATATGGTGAAGATAATATGTAGGGAAACTGAGGTGAACTCAAAGCCGTTCCACTGTCCAACAACATAATGAAGCACAGGAGTGAAGAGACAGCAGCAAATCAAGAAATACACTGGTGGAGCATATGGAAAACACAAATACTGTTGCACTTCAAGCTGATGTGAGCACTGAGGGTCATGATGCACATTTTTTGGCTTTTATGAAATATATAGGGAGGGTGCAATTCTCAAAGATATTCAACCATCTCCCTCTTCCTGGACACAAGACAGTACAAGGAATGTGCTTCATGCGAGACAAAAATATTTGGATGATCACATGGTGGGCTTTTGCATCGATGGAACTCTGTCTGGCAGGCCACAAAGCAGCTCTGCATGCCTCAGTAAAGAAAATTGCTCCATTTGCTGTGTGGACTCATTGCATGATTCACAGAGAACAACCGGCATTTAAGCTCTGAGTCCAGAGCTAGGTGAAGTTTTGCAGCAAGCTACATAAGTCTACTGTAAACTACATAAACTTTAAACTACAGAAAGACCTGGCCTCTTCAGGCCTCTTTGTTTGCAAAACTATGTGAAAACATGGAGTCCAGTCATGACGTGTTGTTGTTCCATACTGAAATTCATTGGCTCTCGAGAGGAAAAGTGCTGGGATGATTTTTTGAACTGAGACATGAGCTATGTGTCTATGGAGCGGACTGCAAAAAGAGTGAATTTGTTGATTTTTCTATGTGATCAAAGGAAGATGTGCCATTTCTCAGACATATCTTGGGAACTGAATGACTTGAATACAGGTCTGCAAGGAAAGAACACCCACATCCTTCAGAAAATGAGTGACTGAATCACAGGAGCCATGAAGAAAATTGTTTTCTGGAAGAATAATATATTGAAGTTAAATTATTAATCGTTCCCACGGTTTTTGTGGCTGCCAATGAAATTATTCAGCTTCCCACACAGATGGTGGCTGAGCAGTTCAGCCAGATGGAGGAACAGTTTGCATCCTTTTCCCCCAACCTGGACATAACAAAGTATGACTAGGTGCAAAACCTCTTTTAGTGCAAGCCTCATGCAGTGGGTTTGCCAACAACTGAAATCTAATAGTTCATCGAAATTCCATGCTTTCGATTCTTGCAAGGAACATCATATGCCCAATTTTCTCTCCTGGAGTTCTGGTTCACTGTTAAAAACACACGTACCTTAAAACTGATGGTGCTGTTCATGAGCATGTACTTGTGTGAAGCTGGATTCAGCACACTTATGCCCATCAAGTGTCAGCATCAATCTACTGTTGGTGTCACAATAGAGATTAGACATGCAATTTCTACCATGCCGACAGATTTTGAAAAGCTATGTCAGAACACATAAGTCACATGAGTGAGCACTAAATAATGAACTTAATGTGTAAATTCCTTGGTTGCTATGTTGCTGTCTGGGATCACAGGAAACAGTAAGTTTAAGTAAGGTTTAAGAATCTGAAGTGCCATCCGAAATCTGAGAGGAATAAGGTGTGGAGCATGCTGGCTACAACAATGCCATGCAAATGCCTGTTCTCACTTTCAGGTGACATTGTAAACAAGACGCAGGAAGCATTAGCTCCTGCAAATGTAAACAAACTTGTTTGTCTGAGCGATTGGCTGAACAAGAAGTAGGACTGAGTGGGCTTGCAGGCCTTAAAGTTTTACACTGTTCGATTTTTTGAATAATTTTTGTACATAATTCTATATTAGTAAGTTCATCTTTCACGATAAAGAGATTGCACTACGGTATTTGTATGAGGTGGATTAAAAATACTATTTCCTTTGTTTTTTACAGTGAAAATATTTGTAATAAAAATAATATAAAGTGAGCAATGTACACTTTGTATTCTGTGTTGTAATTGAAATCAATATATTTGAGAATGTAGAAAACATCCCAAAATATTTAAATAAATGGTTCTCTATTATTGTTTAACAGTGCAATTAATTGCAATTAATTTTTTGAATTGCTTGACGGCGTAATATTCATACCATTCTAGTTATCTCTGCTGTTTTATCTGGGAAGACCATTATATAAACTAATGACTTTCTGAGCTGAAAATAGGTACTCTTTGCACTGTCACTTTACATTATCATGAGGGAACTCTCTTTTCAACACTCAAGCATGCCATGTCATCACATGTTTAACATTTAAAGCAGTAGAGCAATGGTCAAAGTCACTATTACTTATGTAGTTGGTTTCTCTGTTGATGATAATATGGCAAGTCATCACATTCCAAATTGGGCAAATTTCTTTCAAGTGGTGTTGAAATAAACATGAGTAATAACAGGAGAACATCAATTCATTCCTTTGCTGCTATAGCAAGGTACCTTAAAAAGACCTAGAGCACAAGGTAAGATGTCAGAAGTCTCATGAATTTTTTCAAAAGACAGAAAAGCATCTCAGACTCATTTACAGCACCTGAAAGGGTCATCATGACCTCTAAGAATATTAAAAAAAAACAGGCATGGTAGGTCAGATGGTCTTAATATTTCATATGTAGTAAAACAGGGGGAGAGCATTAGCTTGAAGAGCTTCCATTTTTATGATCAAGAGCAGAAGAAAAGGATTTACAGTTGGTGTTAATACACTGAGTTTTTAGTCATTTATATTTACAGTAATTGCTTTGGGGTGGGGTGGGGAACCTTTTCCTGACAGTTTCTAGGAAAAAGTCTGCTTGAATTAAGGCTCAGAACTCATTTGATTAGAAACTGAAACAAATCTCCTGGGAATGCAGAAACTTATTTGGCTTGTGGCATTCCTTCTATGTCCTAATGTATTCTAATGAATGATACTGACTGATACGAAATGTTGGTTTCTGAAAACAGCTGGTGTGGGTTTGGTTGTCTGGAACTACACTTTGAGAGCTGGATCTAAACCATAAATGAATGTGACTACTTTCAAGTCAGCTTAGTCCTTTTGATATAAATTGACCCAGTTTATTTAGAAGTAGCTAATTAGAGGGACTGTAACAGTACTTTTTTCCGGCATTCTCTAAAGCAAGAGAGAGAATAAATACCAACACTATTGCAGGGAATTAGAATATACAAAGGGACCCAGCAGCTTGATCCACATTCCCTCCCTGCTGATATGGTTGCTTCTTCTAGCTTGCTGAGCTTCTTCCCATTCACCACAATACTAGCACTGTTCCTCAGTGCATGAGGAGGGTTGCCGATTTTCGTTGGATGTATTCCTGGAGGTTTCATCACACAACATAATCTTTAATGAAAGATTAATCTTTAATTCCTGGAGATTCCAGAACAATCCTGGAGGACTGGCAATCCTATGAGGCCCTTCCCTACACAGCACATAGTGTTCAACTACAGGGCAGGATTCTGCTTCTCAATATCTTGAAGAGTCATGGCCCGACAACTAAGCGCTGTGAAGGTAGAGGGAGGCACCTTCAGTCAACTTGCAGGAGTGCCAACACCCCTGCATCTCATAAGACCCTCCCCACAACTGTCTGAAGAGCTGTCCCATGACAAAAATTCCACAGTCTTATTATGTGGTCACAAAGGATTGTGGGATTTGGGTGTTGGGGTATTTTTTGCCCACTTTGTGATCTTTAGACAAAAAGTCAAGAGTCATTGTATTGGAGATCGGAGTTATATGTGCTAGCCAGGGAAAGAAAAGAGAAGCACTTTCAGCATGCATTGGTGAAACACAGCTGGGAAAGGAATCTGTCTTATACCAGACCTTGGAAACAGAAAGATGGTGCTTTTGCACATTTTATTTGCCTAAGGAAATGAAGGCTTTTTCCATGCATTGGTGATTCTAGAGACATGTAATTAAATAAAATTGTGTAATGCTAAATAAATTTTGCACACAGTTCAACCTTCCAAATACCCTTTGAAAATGCTAAATTAACAATGATTATAGCTCTATACAATGTATAATTACCTATTATTTACAGAATAAAGAGAGAACAGTGAAAGTACAAGGTCATGCCATAACACGCACTAAATATAGAGCAAGAGAAGAATGCACCACTGTTTTTTATGCAGCCTTCTCTTTTGTCATTTGGGAGCAGTGGGAAAATACTTCTAAAATAAAACTTTAATAGGCATTATAGTCTGAACTGGATTTCAGTGGAGAAGCTTAGCATAGTAACAACTTAAGTCTGACTCCATATTTTAAATGCAAACTCATCTGTGGCCTTGATGTCAGCTAATCATAGTAGAATCCTGTAAAGCAAAACTGTTTACTGTGTTTACTGTTGCATTCAACAAATTATAAAATGCACAATAGATAGAACTGATATATGGAAATTCATTTTACAGCCATAAGAAAGATTTGTACCATCTTGGACATTTATAATGGAATAAGACTTTTAATCCTGATTTTAAAAAAATGTATGTGCCACTGCACGTGCAGTTACAGAAAACTATGACAAAAGTTGGTTATTTCCACATGCAAGTGGCCAGTAAGATGCACATGGGCAAATGTGGAAAAAAAATAAAAAATTCAATCCTGTGCAAAGGAGCAGCAGGCCTATCAATCATGTAAGCCCTATTTCAGTGACTTGAGTGATATGTAGGCCTTGTGAAAGGCATCACAATGCTGGTATGTTCATTCTTAAAGAAAATAATAGAAATATAGGACTGGAAGGGACCTTGAGAAGTTGCCAAGCCCAGCTCCCTGCGCTGATGGCAGGACCAAATAAATCTGCCAGATTTGCTCATCTTATTTATTTTATTTTAGAGAATTTCTGGGTATTAAGCCAGGCAAAATGTCAAACTGGTGTATCATTCTGAATCTGGCAAGTCTGTTGTTTATGTAAGAATAAATTACACTATTTATGCTTAATTTGGTTTTATTATGGAACACTTTGTTTCAAATGAAGGGGTTTCCGTTTGGGTATTTGGCATAAATAAATCTTCAATTCCTTGTGTTCTGTGATTACTTACTTATTGTTGCCCATTAAAAGCACATAGCAGTTGCCATGCTACAGATTTTTCCTGTTCTGTACTGTGGAATACTGTGGAAATACAGTGGCAGTATAGAGCTGTATTGGAGGAACGTACCACTGATGGAATTGAATATACTACTGTGGTAAATACAGCATCCACAGGAATCCCACTGCATGGTAATTGTAAGCAGATGTTGACTTTTTATAGTGATCCTTGTAAATTGCTTTGAACTTTACATTGTCTCATGGTTGTCTCCTGAGTGCTTTCCCAAACTGCTTAGGAAGTATCTTCTGAATTAGAAATAGAGGTGAGTTTGCAGCAACAGAAATTATAAGGGCTCCCTCTAAATTTGGCATTATCCATCTATTGTATGTATGTTAAAATGATATGAATAAGCAATATAGTGAGTAGCCAAAGTGGGGCAGAAAAGAACAGTAATGGCATGCTCCCTATGAAACTGATGGTGTCTTCCAATGTTCATCTTTATCATTCAGCAGCAGTAAGAAAATGGCATAATCACTATTATAATTTGGTGGCTAATTCAATCATCAAAAATGTTCCTTTATAATAGCCACCATAGAACTCCTGGCGAACCCTAGGAAATGCTCACTTGATAGTGTGTTGAGAACAACAGATTTAGAAAACTGAATGGTTCGTTTTGCTGTGCACAGATGCATTTTGCTGGTTTTGCAAAAGGAACAACTTACACAGGCAAGATGCTTTTTCATGAGTTACTCCCCATTTATTAGAAGAGAAGGCTGATCCTTAAAAAATTGTTGTTAACTTCTTGTGAGCTCTATTTCCCTTTATAGCCAACTGTTCTAAACTTGCAGGTTTTGTAATTTAACAAATGCATACATGTTTAATGTTTAAATTAGATTTTTTTTTAAATAAGTTACACATTTATATGCATGAAATAAGTTCAATAGAAAACTATGGCTATTTCACAGATTGAGATGGAGGCTGTGTTGTATTGACCATAGGTTTTCAGGACCAAAACCTGGGTGAACAGTAAATGCAGAACAATATACAGCAGTTCAGAGCATAGGAGAGGAAGTGGTTTTCATTTGACTTGGTTGTGTGCATTTGATTAGGGCTGACTGGATGGCTCCTTGCTCACTTGGATGCTGAATCCAAGGCATTCTTGAACATACTTGATATATCTGTTTGCTAAATCCTGATAAGTCTCACATACAATCTAAATGGGTACTGACAGTTTTACTGGGTTGGGGGAAAATACTGGGAAACAGTCAAGGGTAATTGGCAAGAGAGTAGGTGCAGGGGAGGAGAAGTCAGATGCAAAGAAGCAGCAGGAGGCTGAATGGGCAGAATGGCACCAAGAAAGGAGTGTTGTAGCTATGTTAGTCCCAGGATATTAGAGAGGTGGGTGAGGTAACCTATTTTATTGGACCAGCTTCTGTTGGGGGTTGGGGGGAGGAGAGACAAGCTTTTGAGCTTAGACAGAGCTCTGTCTACCCAACAGAAGTTGGTCCAATGCATCTGAGAAAGTGGGTATTCACCCACGAAAGCTCATGCTCCAAAACATCTGTTAGTCTATAAGGTGCCACAGGATTCTTTGCTGCTTTTACAGATCCAGACTAACATGGCTACCCCTCTGATACTTGGTCCAATAAAGATATTATCTCAACCACCTTGTCTTTCTAAGTGAGCGGTTCTCAAACTGTGGATCGGGACCCCAAAGTGTTTCACGATCCCATTTTAATGGGGTCATCAGGGCTGGTGTTAGACTTGCCAGGGCCAGAGGCTGAAGCCCAAGACCAAGCCCCACCAACCAGGGCCAAAGATCAAGCCTCATTGCCCATGGCCAGAGCTGAAACCTAAGTCTCACTGTCTGGGTCCGAAGCCCCTTAGTGGTGGGGCTCAAGTCACAGGGCCCCTGCCTGGGGCTGAAGCTTTTGGGCTTTGGCCTTGGTCCCTCCACCCAGAGCAGTGGAGCTCAGGCTTTAGTCCTGCTCCCCCCCCAACCTAGGGCAGCTGGGCTTGAGCGGGCTCAGGCTTTGATACCCCGTCCTGGGATTGTGTAGCAAGTTTTGTTGTCAGAAGGGGGTCGCAATGCAATGAAGTTTGAGAACCACTGATCTAAGAAGACAGGAGGCAGAGATGAGAGAGATCGTCAGGTGTGGAGGTGTAAAATGAGAGAAGTCGGTGGAAGCAATAAATGGTACTAAGAAACCAAACAGTTGGTTCTTTGCTATTACACACCTACAAACATAACAAGCTATGTAGAAGGCAATTATACCATTGGGCACCTTTGTTTAATTTCTTAATATAACTAGAACTTTGTGCTCTGTAGCTTATAGTATCAACAGAACCTTTGAAAAGATTATTAAGGGATAAACATAATTCTGTATGTAACTTAGAGAAAAAAGCAGATAAGTAGTCATGTTGTAATAGAGGAGAAAACACAGAAATAATAGGCAAGGAGAGATTACAGAAGATATGTTTTTTCCTTCTCCTGCTGGATATTATTTATGGTATTATTATTCTCATTATTACTTTTGTTAATGTTACCATATCGGTTATGACAGAAAACCAAGGCTTGGAGCCAGGATACTAGACAAAATAGTCCAATGTTTGTGGTAGCTTCTTCCTTTGTTGATTATTAAAGCACTGCAATGAATGAAAATAGTGATATAAGGAGAAATGTGGACCATGCTGTGAACAATTTCCTGCTACTCCATGAGTGATCTACCTAAATAACCCCTTACAGCTGTAATTATGTACTTTGATAGAAAAAGTTTGAATGCAGACTTTATGAGCTTAGCTGAAGTGACCTTCTGAAGTGCAGAGTTCATGCAGAAAAGTCAGATGCTTTATTTAGTACTGCAGACTTCACAGATTTCCAAGTACTGTTGGTAAAAGTAAGAATACAAGAAAATGGCTATGGAAGGGATGTTTGATGTTTAAACTGAGTACAAATATTGATATTTTCCTTGTATACCAGTTTTGTGATGGAGCTGTAAACTTATATGCTTCTTCACATACATTTTGCTGTCTCTTTTCTTTTCTTTTTTTTTTGTGATGGTGAAAGGTGCCAGTTTAATAGATAATGACAATGAAGTCCTTTATTTTCACAATGAATGAGTACAAGTAAATAGTTTTATATGGTAATTTTATGGACAGCCTTGTTATGTAGAATTAGTCAGATTTCTTTATCGCCATCTTAGGCAGACTTTGGTATTACATGAATCAATAACAATGTTTTTTGGAAAATCAGAGCTAAGGAAAGCTTCCCATTGGGATCATACCCAGTCTTATTTCTGCCATTCTATCATTTGTGTGGGGCCCCTTGGTTCTTACTGGAAGGTTCTGCTGGTTTTTGGAACTGTGACAGCAGATTGTATCCTGTGGTCTTTGAAGATTATGCTGAAAGCATCATGCTTATTAGCATTTCAACTTTAATCCAATAGCAGTGAATGTGAAAGAAAGAGGAACGAAAAGATAGAAGGGGAAAAACCTTGGGATGGGTGAGGAGGAGGAGAAAGGAATAAAATAATAGAAAAGAGAGTGCAGGAGTGAAAATTAGTTTTCCATAAGATAGGAGAATGATTGTGTTTGCCATAGTGTAGCTTATGGGACTGATGCTTGTGTCCTTTTGATCAAACTTTAATAGTAAGCTAGCATGAAACTGCTTAGCAATTCTTTGATGGAATTAAATCACTTTTGGACTGTAAATCAGCAATTTAGCAAAGATTTAGAGCCACGTTCTGATCTCATTTACATTAGTGTAACCCAAAGTACTCCATTTAAGTCAATCACCATCTGACTGAATTTTGTATTCCCAAGGGGCTACAAATATACACAGTGTCCCATTTCACTAGCCCGGTGTACATTTCTGTTTACAGTGAAAATACTGTAAAAGCAAAGTCCACATTGCCAGAATAAAAAACCTTCAATATAAATATAATAATATTAATAAAAGCTAAAAGTTCAGAGAGGCTAACCATCCTACCTCACAGTTATCTATGAATTGATGACATATGGCAATTTTTGGCAAATGGCCTGATTTTTTTTAGCTGGAATGTACCTTACATTTAATGTTTCTGATCTGACAATAAGCTTTGTGTTAGTAATAACTAATAAGTAAGTGCTTTCCATCTTCAATCAGAGATGTCAACTACATAATTCTCACACTACCCTTGTGACAAAGGTAAGTAAGTATTAATAACCATCTTTTGCAGAGAGAGTCAAAGAGACTCCCAGTGTAAGGTGGAATAGAACTTAGGTGATCGTAGCTCCCAACGTAGCTCCCAAGCAGCAGTGTGGTCGATTTCTAACACAGGTAGATGTGCATATGCTAGTCTGATTGGGCTAGCATCTAAAGATAGCAGTGTGATGGTTGATTTGATGATTGGCTGGCTGTGTGGCTCACAGCTGGGGGTGAGGTGGGGATGTTTTCTTTCCTGGCCAGCAAAATGGCTACAGCTGCTTCTGGTAGAGCGGATTTGTGTCATAAAACATCAGTCTGATGACATTTTCTGCATAGGCTTTATTTTCTGCTTACACATGATACTGGACCTTTTTAACTTTTGCTGATTCCTTCATTTTCCAGGTTGCTGCCATCTTTACCTTGCCTTTTCTGAAAGAACAGCTACTGGAAAGAGACATATGGTTCCTATAAAACTGATGTCCTTTCATCAGGCTGTCTGCCAAATAAGAAGACAATTGTAATGTCCCTGTCCTCAAGAGTTATTCTCCTCATACTCCAGATGATTGTCTGAGTAGCAAATGCTAAGGATCCACATAGCCTTAACTTCTGGAGCTTAAGTGCCTAAAGTTAGATTCCCAAAACCACAGTTGGACACTTAAATAAGTGGCCTATTTGTGAGGCCCAAGACTCCGATGGGTGCTCTGGAAAAATAGGCCACTTATTTTGGTACCTAACTTTAGGCATCTAAGTCTGAAAGGGACTATATTTCTAGATTGGAAGATGATTCTAATTGCCTGAAACAACTGTATGGTTATTACTTCCACAACAACATAGACTTTTTCACTGGAAAGATGAACAGAGTGTACTAAAGTGACTATTTGCATAACAAGCCTGTCAATGATTTATAAACTGTGGGGATCCAGTACCAAAGGATGTCTCACACAGAACAATTGGTTACTCATCACTATGTTGCTTCAGTGAGCTTCTCATCTTACCTCACATGCTGTATAAGAGGAAGGAGTTTCCCCTTTTTAGTGCATGTTAGTTGTCAGACAGATCTATTGCCTTTTTTCTAAATCAACTTCAATTTTTAAAAGATGTAGGAGATTGTCTGCTGAAGTAAGATGCCCATTTAATTTGCATGTTACACAGGAAACTCTTTAGATAGCATCCACTTTAGGTAAAGGGAATTGGATCAAAGCTGGGCTGAGCTTTAGAGGTTTTATAGACCATGGTGGGAAGGGAGAGGGACATTAAACTTTTTTGCCTTAAAAATAACTAATAAACGCAGATGCATTATCTCTTGAATTCAATAATATCCAGTTCAGTGGAGTATCCTTTTGTATTTTCATTGCATAGTAGGCTATTAGACTCCGAATGATCCTAAGACTTTGGATCAGGCTCTTGATGAACTAATTAAGCTACTGTATGACATAGATGTTAAAAGATCATATATATTTGGGGAAGTGGTTTGTTCTATAAATAACCAGAATTCTGATACTTGCCTCCTTGTAAATTAGAGATGTGCTTGAATCAAATCTCTGGATCCAAGAGCCCTGGAACGAGAGTTAAGCTATATTGTATAACAGTAGTTTTGGGGCCACTCACAACAGAATAGGTGAACCAATAGCTGTTCAAGCTATTTTGGACTAAAGAAAGGAGCAAATTTCAAGGGTAAGGTCCCTCTGCCAGCTTCTCTCCTTTTCAAACTAGTGAGCTCCTGTATGAGTATGTCTTTGGATCACAAATGGGACTACCGTATTGCACCGGGACAGAGAGAGCCTAACAAAAAGGAAGGTCTCAGGCCATGTAGATAGGGCCTTATAGTCAACACCCAACATCTTGTGCTCTATCAGGAAACAGCACATGTCTTAGATCATGGAGCACTGGTGATCATGTGGTTGTTCTGGAAACAACCACTTAACATGCAATTTGTTGCATTCTGCACTAGCCCGAGTTTCTGCATGAATTTGAAATGTAGCTCCACGTGTGGACTACACAGCAGTAGTCTAACCTTGAGGTGACAAAGCAGTGAGTCATGCAGTTGCATTCTACATGTGACCAAAAAGGGTCACAGTTGCCTGGTAAGACACAAGCAGAAAAAAGAAAGTTGTCTCGGCGGCTGCTGCTGCTTCCACCGCCTGTCCAATGAGCAGCAGCTGAGGACCTAACTTGATCCACAAATTGTGAACTCAAGTGACATAGCAGACACACTTTCTCAGTCAAAGGGGCAGATATAATCCTTGCTATTATGTTTTCCTAACTCATCAGCACCACCTCAGCCTTACTTGGATTCAGCCTAGGCTAAACATTAGACAAGCCACTAGACTGCACTAGCTGGGTTAGAAGTAATAGAGACATAGCTCTGGGCTTTATTAACATACAGAAAGCATCAATGCCCAGAACTCCGAATTGATATTCCTAGTGGCCCCATATACACATTTAACAACCTTGTAGAATAACACATGGGATTGAAGAAATAAATATTTTGTCCTTTCCTGGTGATTACATCCTTTAGGACTTTTTTCAACTTAGAAATAATTCAGTTGGCATTGAAAGTATAAGGTTAATGGCAATACTGCACAACAAAAGGAGAAGATAATGACATGCAACTAAGTTTGAAAAGAAGGGTGGTAGAAAATTTTCTGTTGAAACACTGAAAATGAAACATGGAAAAACTGAATTTGACAAATTCAATTGTTTTGCCTAAAGTGTCTTTTTTTTCCTTAAAAAAAAAAGTCTAATTTGTGGGTATGGGGGTTTGGTGTTTCTTTTTCAGAAGTTTCAGCCAAGTTTTTTTGTTTGTTTTTTAGCTTTGGGGTGGTTTTTTGTTTGTTTTGTTTTTTAATGAAAAGTTGAAATTTCTTCAGGGAAACAAAAATTCCAATCAGCTTTATTTGAAAACATGCAAATCTTCTACTATGGATCATGGACTGTGATGATTTGTAGCATCTTTCTGTGCAATTTATTAATTCTGTTTTGAGATTATGAACTTTCTGTATATATCATTATCCATAGCAGGGGAGAGGTTACCTAACACCAAAGTCACCTAGCAGGACTCTGTGGTCATCTTTTGAGACTGAGCAGGGAGACAGCTGACAGAAGGGACTGGACAGTTCTAACAGGAAGATGCTGCTCTGTGTCATTTTTTGACCAGCATAAGATGGGAGGAAGTTGCTGCAGGAGCCGAATGAGGTGAGACTCTGCCTACCAAAACACAAATGATTTCCCCAGGGAAGGGTGAGCTAGAATGAGGGAAAATGCATGTAGGATTTATGATGTTTGTGTGGATCTGTGTATTCCTCAGGTTTCTGAGTAAAGAACCACAGTGTTGTAGAACTCTGGGCAAAAGGTCTGTATGTGTTATTTACTACGCCTACCACACGTCTCCTGGGAGTTAAACTGTAACCCATAAAAGCTCACATCTTTAGTGATATTCTGCGAAAGGGTGAGTTTAAGCTACGGGGATACATCGGAGTCAATTGGGGATGTAGGCAAGTGGGCTGAGGGGCTCCATTTTCATGCAGGTGTAACAGACTGAAAGTCAGTTCCCAGGAAATGTGACAGAGAAGCCAAAGGAGGAAGAAACAGTGCTGCAGCCTGTGAGACCCAGGGAGGTTTAAAACATCCAGGCGGCCAGAGGCTGGAGTCTTTCAGAGCAATCTGATGAGTGGCCAACAGAGGGGCATGACCAAAGCTGTGTCATGGACACAACTGGGTTTTGAACAGAACCAAATTGTGAAGAATTTTAGAAGTCCTAGTATGTATTAAAAGTTGATTATGAAAACTTTTTAAAGCTAAGAAATTAGTTAATTGGGAAGGGGGGGTGGAGGAGGAAGGGGGAGAACAGAATAGATGACCTTTCAAGGTCCCTTCAAGGCCTATGATTTTATGCTTGTCTGGGAGTTGGGAGATCTGGGCTGTACTCAGTTCTGAGTTGTGCTCTCTTTGAACTTGGGCAGCTCACTTAACTGTTCTTACTCTCTTAGGTAATAATACTTACCTTCTTCACAGAGGTGTTGTGAACATTAATTAACTAATGCACTGTTTTTAAAATGCTTTGAGATCCCTGGATGGAACACTATATATACCATAGGTACAATGTGCAATATTATTATTAAACTTTATTCTCAAACTTGTGTACCTAAAGTTAGGCATCTACTCACACATTTAGCTATTTAAAACAGGCATTTAGATGCATAAATACATATTTGGCCCCTAACCTTAGGAACCCACCTTAAAAAAATGGGCACATGTATTTTTCTATGTATTTGGATGTCTCTTATAGTTAAGAATATTCTGAGAAACACAGACCAAATACAGATGGTTGGTGCTGAATGTAACTACAGGAATCCATAAATATACATAAATAGAGGAGAGAGAAGGATTCTAGTATTTCCCTTTTTAGTGGAACTGCATTATATAAAGAAAGAGAACAAAATAGACTGTAACTATAATACGTGCCTTATCAAAAACTGTCTGGCTTTTGCATTCCGCTTCCTTGTGATAAGGCTTTTATGCTGAGCTGGGCTTCGGAAGTGAGCCCAAAGGGCTGACTGATAAGTTTACATAAGGAAGGAAATAATCAATTTAGGGCTGTTACTAAATGAGCCCTTATCGTGCTCATTTCCTCACTCTTGCTTCACAAGCTAAATATTACATGTTCAGGAGCAACTTCAAAAGATGCACCGCTCTGCTCTCTGGGTTTTATTAAGGAAAATTGCTTCAAGGGCACCAACCATTTGCCTGTACCAGAACGGTAATACAAATCACAGACTGACAAACATGCACTGTAAAACTACTCCCACTTATGCTGAAGGAGCTAATAGATTCTTGCAGGCTGGCTTCATCTTTCTACCCTAATAGTTAACACCTAGATTTTTAAAAGGTAATAAATGGTTTTTATAATGTGCCTTTTCACCATAGCAGATTTGCCTCTCCTCGGTGAGATACTGAGGTGTACTTTGTTGTTTTGGAAAGGGACTCTAACCCTGAGTCATATTTTTTTCAAAGCAATATACTGGAAGTTCCTGATTGGGACCCTGAAGACAATAAGAGGACTTGTTTGTGTACATGTCTTGTCATGCTACACTTTAAAATGTGCGTGTCAGTTTGAACCTACTTTAGGGTACATTGTGCCCAATCGCTGGCCCCACTGTCTTCAGTGAAGTTACTCTAGTTGTATATCAATGTCACTGACAGCAGAATTTGACCCACAGGATCAAAACTCAATCCAGTCACTAGATAAAAAGTCAACATAAAAACCAAGCTACGGATTAATTGGCCTTAGCATACTGTTTCTACCACAAACAGTTTGTCTGGCCAGACTTATGGTGCATGCTGTCATCCAGGAGCATGTCCCAGTTAGACCACATCTAGGGATGTTTTTCCACAAACACCGGCCATCTTGATGTAAGCAGAGTCAGGATAAGCTCTACCCTGACATCTGGTGGAAAGAATTTCAGAGAGTGTATTTGCATAGGCACGCCTACCCTATCCCAGACTGCCGAGCTGTGGGACTGCTTGGTGACAAATGACTCACCCTCAGTTGGGTGGTACTTGCTAGACAAGGGACATGGGTTCCAAAACCCAGTGAATGGAGAGAGGTTGGGGATAGGTATCTGTGCCTGGTGGTGCAGTCTCCTTGTGGAGCCAGAAGCACCAGTTCCACCCCCTCCTCTCCCCACTGTGGAATGTCAGAGTTGATTTTTTTTTATTCTCTCAAGAATCTAAATACAGGTTACTGAGCTGAACTCACTTTGGGCTAATGGTGCACTAGCACTGGGGCTCCCCCACTAAGAGCTGAGATCACTAAGAGCTGAAATCACTAAAGAGCTGAAATTACTGAGCTGAGAGCACTGAGTACTGTGCTAACTAGTGGGGGAGCCTGAAGCTATACTGTGGAACAGAGCAGCTGGCGGAGTGGAGCAGTTGTGGGGACGGCTGGTGGCAGCGGAGCGGCTGGCAGAGCGGAGTAGCTGTGGGACGGGTGGAGCAGCCCACAGAGCGAGCGGAGCGAGCAGTTTGCAGAGAGAACTGGAGCAGCTCATGGAGCAGAGCAGCTGGTGGAGCGGAGCAGTTTCTGAGGACGGCTGGAGGAGCAGCGTGGAGCGGCTGGTAAAGCGGAGCAGTTTGTGGAGAAGGCGGAAGCAGAACCCATGGAGAGGCAGGGCAGTTGGCCCCGGACCACGTAAGGTGCCCCTTTCTACCCAGGCTGGGGGGAGGGACCTCTACAGATAAACTCTCAAACTCTGGGGTGGCATTGACCAGAGTCTTTTAGGTTGTTGGACTTTGGGGTGATTGGACTTTAAAAAACCCTAAGGGGAAAAAGGACAGGGCCAAACGTACTTGGAGGTGGGTTTTTGTTTATGGTTTGTGTTATAACCCTGTTTGTGGTGTTTCTCCAATGGGATGCCGCATTGATTCCTTCCTTTATTAAAAAGACATTGCTACACTCAGACTCCGTGCTTGCAAGAGGGGAAGTATGCCTCCTAGAGGCGCCCAGGGGGGTGTGGTATGTGAGTGTCCCAGGTGTCAATAACCTAGTCCCAGATTTGGACCTTAGCGTCCAAAATATGGGGGTTAGCATGAAAAACCTCCAAGCTTAGTTACCAGCTTGGACCTGGTACTGCTGTCACCACCCAAAAAATTAGAGTGTTTTGGGGCACTCTGGTCCCCACAAAAACCTTCCCTGGGGAACCCAAGACCCAAATCCCTTGAGTCTCACAACAAAGGGAAATACCTCTTTTCCCTTCCCCCCTCCAGGTGCTCCTGGAGAGATACACAGAAGCAACCTCCGTGAATCTAAGCAGAGGGAGTCCACCCTCTCTAATTCCAGTCCTGGAAACAAAAGCCCTTCCCTCTTCACCCAGAGGGAATGCAAAGTCAGGCTAGTAAATCTAACACACACAGATTTTCCTGTGACTTCTTCCTCCCACCAATTCCCTGGTGAGTACAGACTCAATTTCCCTGAAGTTCCTCACTAAAGGAAAACTCCAACAGGTCTTATAAGAAAGCTTTATATAAAAAAAGAAAGAAAAAATACATACAAATGGTCTCTCTGTATTAAGGTGACAAATACAGGGTCAATTGCTTAAAAGAAATATGAATAAACAGCCTTATTCAAAAAGAATACAATTTAAAGCACTCCAGCAACTATAGACATGTAAATACAAAACAACAAACCATTTTGTACTCACAACTTGGAAACAGAAGATTAGAAAGCAGGAAATAGAAAAATCCTTCTCTAGCTGAGAGAGATTCAGGCAGAAGACAAAGAACTCAGACACAAACTTCCCTCCACCCAGAGTTGAAAAAATCCGGTTTCCTGATTGGTCCTCTGGTCAGGTGCTTCAGCTTACTTTTTTTTCAGGTGAAAGAGACATTAACCCTTAGCTATCTGTTTATGACACCAGGTCACTGGGTGGGGGCTCGAGCCGGTTATATATTGCGTTACTGAAACGGAACCCCTGGATACTGAACCCGGCCCTTGTTGCTGCCAACTCAGAGGGGCAGAAGGGTTACATTTTTATCATAAAATGGTCATTGTTGGATCATTTCCCATGCCCAACACAAACTGCTTCCGTTCTGTAAAACTGCCACGGCCACAAAAGTATTCCACTGTCATTGAATAAGTCAAGCAAATTCCAGCAAAACTATGGAACATGAGAGCTGTGGTCAGTCTTTAATGCCAGTGGATTTTACAATGCTACTACAAACTAGCTACCCCTGAAGAAAAGGACAGAAGCTGGTGCTCAGAATCAGGGTTTCAGACACAAAGATGGAATTTGGCCAATCACTGAAAAAAGTTAGCAGAAAAAAATGTGAAAATCCTGGAAATATAGTTAGCTGTTGTGGATTGTTTTTCTGTGTTAACAGATTAATTCTGGGTTTGCTTGGTATTTTAAACATTTTAGGAGTATGGAGAGATTGATTACATTTATCTAAATTAAAATGATCAGTCTGTCAACCTCAACTATTGCCTCTGCCTCAGTATGAACTACTAATCAGTTTCTCATTTTCAGGGTTGTAGGAAAAGGCTAAAAGGTGTGTTTAGAAGGTAGGGGTAAGATAGGGGCCAGATATACCTCTCAAATTGCATAGAACCCTTACAAAATATTGTACAGATCTCTAAGGTGGTCCCTGAAAAGTATCTTAAAATAAAGATTGCCTCCTAATCACACATTTTCCCCTGAATAGTATAGATTAAACCAGCATAGATTACTTAATGGTGATCTCCTGACATTAATATTGGACACCAGTAACAGCAATGGGGTTGCTCTGGGTTTGTAACATTTACCCTGGCTCCTGTTTCATCAAGCATTTGCCTATTATGGCAAGAAGTGTCTGACATGATTTGTATTCATGATGGTGAATCAATTTTTATGTATTAACACTTGTTAGGTAATGGGTGTTTGTAAAATCTATGTGCAGACAGAGACGGTGCTGATGGGCACAGTTTAGAAAGGGCTAAAAATGACAGTAATGATCTGCATCCAACCCTACTGAATTTTAGAAATGCATTAATGGAAGATTAGCGTCTCCAACTCCAATGCCAATGAGCAAAGACATTAATTCTTACAAGATCTAAATTACTCAAATCAAATCAAATAATATGTTCACTTAGTACAATTAGGAGAAAGAAAGAATAAACAAAGTGTTACTATGATAGATAGAAAGAAACATTGTCCAGACTGACAGCCAGGCAAAACAATATATTTGAGACCAGGGAGTTACAGCTGAAAGCCAGCAAGTGTTCTATGCCCTATAGTAGAACCACAATCATATACTATATTTTGGAAATGTACAGTTAGAAAACCTGTTAGCAATAGTGTCCTGAGAGAGCCAACCACATATATGCAACACCAGAATAAAGTATTATTAAATTACTGTGACTAATACTTTGAAAATAATTCTGTTGACCAGTTATATCATACATGCCATTTCAAAGTGCTATCTTATAAGAACTAATGTAGCCTAAAAGGATGCTGATGAATGTGACCCTGTTAATAGCTCTCTGAAAATACACAGTGTGAATTTCCAGAATCTCAAAGAGACTTGGATTATTCTGAGTAATCATGCAGTTAGTAGAGTCTTGTTCCTTTTCTCCAAGCTACTTAACATCTGAGTTCAGAAATCTTCATTGGCTCCCTGTTCACTTCAGGGTGAAACTGAAGGTCTTGATGATTACCTATAAACCCCTTAATGACCAAAGATTGATTTTTTCTGAGACTTCCTCTCTCTATATGCCCCATTGTAATTGGTATGGTTGAATGGAATAATATCCCTATCTTCCCCGAAGAAGAACTTTGGGCAAAGGCAGCAAGACATTTGCAATAGAGGTGCTCTCTATCTGTATAATTTGCTCCTATATTGAGTCCACTAAAGTCCAGATTTGGTGACTTTAAGATGCAATGTAAAATGCTCTGTGTAACCTGATTTTTACTGGAAAAGCAGGATTTCATATTTTCAAATGATTCTTTCATCTTTGGCCAAAAAAAAAAAATCCCTCAAAAGGCAATTTAGTGCCACACAAAATAATAAATCACCCACAATGATAAACATACTTATTTAATTTCTACTTACATTAGTGATCAGCAATGTCCCTATTTAAACTTTTTTCTTTATTGACATTCCAAAAGAAAACTCTTTCAGTTGCTGTATGAATCCTGAAATACCATCTGCTCCTCTCAGACCAAAACCAGGATTTTGCTCGGTCAGAGGATTTTCCTCCCAGCAGTTGTAAGAGACTATCCAGCTGACTATTCAGGTTAAAGAAGGTTCCAAGAGATAGGGACTGGTAGTTCACAGCAACATCTGTACAGTTACAGGATATAAAAGAAGCTCTCATGCAATATAAATACAATTTTAGTTAGATGTTCTGGAATTTTCAGTTAGAAAGTTGGGGGAGCAATCTAGCATGGGTAACTATGTTAGTTGGATGTTAATAATGTTTGTTTAACCATCTTTATGCCTTAATACCTGTCCGAAGGTATAGTACGCTATAAACATTTATATACTGTAGAGTATTGTGTATATATGTTTAATTTATATGTACAAAAATAAAGCTTATTGTAACTATTTATACATTGCTATTTAAAAGATAATTGAATAATGAAGATATATATTACATATATCTCTTAAAGCTTTCAGAAATCTGGCAAATTTAACTCCAACCAATCCCACCAGCAGTGTAATAATTTAACAGTCTATACAACAAGTTTTGTGGTTCAGTGCATACCAGGACAGCGGAGCCTGATAAAAGAGCTCAAATGACAGG
Source organism: Gopherus flavomarginatus (assembly GCF_025201925.1). Taxonomy (NCBI): domain Eukaryota; kingdom Metazoa; phylum Chordata; order Testudines; family Testudinidae; genus Gopherus; species Gopherus flavomarginatus. The sequence goes on from NC_066619.1 coordinate 184,723,955, forward strand.
ACTGTTATTGTTTGGAACGTGATGACATGTTCCATAAGCAAATGTTGCAGGTAGCAAATCTGTGACCCAGTAAAATACACTCCAAACCATCAAAGTAGTTCTACAGCTTGATGAAATCCACTTGTCTGCAGCAAGAATGACCTAAAACTCTTTGCTTAAAAAAACATTCTTTCGGAATTCCAAAGCATTTTTTTTCCTAAACAGCTACATACCAAAGCTGAATGCAACTTTCACAGTGAAACCTCAAATGAAGAGAAACTCACCTGATTTTACAGAAACTGAAATCGAGAGTCAAGTTTCACCCAAACTGAGACCAAACCTTGAGTGAAACTGGACTGAGGTACAATTTTGATTGGACACTAAGCACAAGCTTATGGTTCTATCAAATATCTTCCAAACCAAAACCAGACAAAACTGTCCAAATAACAATAAAATGAGAAGTAAACGCTTAGCCCTATTAATGTCAGTGGCAAAACTCTCATTGACTTCAGTAGTACCAGTATTTCATCCACGATTTGCATTACTCACTACACAGTGAAATCATCCCGTTTTCCACACAGCTCTTCTCAATGCTTACCTTTGAAAAAAGGGTCTAGTAGGCTGATGACAGTGGACCAGAGTTTATTATGAAAGAACTTGTTATCTCTAGTGAATCATTAAGACTATTGCTCAGCTTTGGTCATTACATTAAATTTCATTCATTTATATGTTGCTTTGGCCCCCATGGCCTTTACACGTCTACCTATTCAATGCCATATTCCCCCATACCTACATTGAGCCTATGATAGTGCAGGGGCAAAAGAATCAGAATGAGAAAGAGAATGAATTTTGCAGGGTGTACCTTACGTGCTGATTGATAGCAGAGTGTGCAATTAACATTGCAGCAGTGTTACATGGAGTCTATTGTTTGGAATCTGAGCAGTGGTGTACCCTTGGAAATGACTTTCAGCAAGATATATTGTCTTTCTCTTTACAATACAATGCTATTTTAAAACATGGAACACAGAGGTATTTCATTACTGTTAGTAATGATTTTCTTTTATTACATAAGCTGATACGGTATCCTGCACCATGGTACCTGGATGGTTTTACATAGTTTAAAATGAAACGGTACTGATTTTAGTAAGAGACAAAAAATCAGTCTACTCTCTTGACCATAGCCTTTAATTTGATCAGCCAACTATGAGCTTAGTCTGGTGGGAAGAAATTATGCTTGCTCAACTTACTAAAAAGTGATCTGTTCTATGTGTAAGTGTATTTCCCTAGTGAGCAAATTCCAGAGTGCAAACCCACTAGTTAGGTTGTGATATCAAGTTAAAGCACTGGGGAGGAATGAAAAACAACTTGTTATCCCTTAAGGTAACTTAGGCCTAGTTCATTTAGGGTTCTGTGAATGGTAACTAGTACAATACTCTGAATTTCAGCTGGCAAACAATGTGCAGTCAGAGCGGAGAACAGAATTCAGATGGCTTGCAGAGACAGTCCCAGGTGAAGCCAGATGCAGCAGGTTACAATGGTGCAGATGGTTGAGATACTGAGGGTATATCTACACTGCAGCTGGGAGCATGGTTCCTGGGGTGGGCAGGCAGACACACACACACTAGCTCTGCTTGAGCTAGCATGCTAAAAATAAGTGTGGCCACAGAGGCATGGCTGGCAGCCTGGGCTACACTGCCCCCGCACCCCAAAGTATAAGTCTGTCTTACCCTATGGGTATATACTCAAGTGTTTAGCCCAAGCTGCTGCCCATGTTGCTGTGGCCACACTATTTTTTAGCATGCTAGTGCAAGCACGGCTAGTGCATTTGTCTGTTCATGCTGGGAAGAACATTCCCAGCAGCTGTGTAGGCATATCCTAAGGGTCTGATTCTGCATCCCTTACACAAATGGAGTAGTACTTTGCCATGAAAGTAGACCCATTAAAAGTGCTTCTTATCATGAGTAAGGATGACAGAATTGGATCCTTATTTAGATGAAGCAAACTAATGTAGCTGGAGTCCTGAAGAACTTATGTAATGCACTGGCTAAGCATGTGTGACACTTGCAAAATACAAGAGAGTTACATTCTGCATGATTGAGGAAAGGCACGGAAAGGCATAAGTGCATATTCCTGATTAGATGTTTGGAAAAATGTCAAGGCAATTGAAAAATCATTTTGTGGCCAGAAACCTTTTAATTTTAAAATCTGCAGAGTATCAAATGGAAATAATAAAGGAGTCATAAAAAGAGACAAAAGAAGGGGAAAAAAGGATTACTTTCACATCCTGTGCTTGTTAATGACAAGCATTTGGAAGCACATGGAGATCACCATGTACCCAGCCCAAGCTTCAGGCTTCATGAGTGCTTTGAAAAAGTTTGGGCTGAATTCAGGTTTCAGGTATTTTAAAGTATACTAGTCGCTATTTTATTGTTTTGAAACTTGCGTTAACTCTTTTAGGGAATAATACTTTTCAATATAGAGCAGCACAAAATTCTTCAGGTTTATTTTACCAGCAGCAAACACACTTCCTTCCGTTTTGCTAACCTATCACACACTATTCATTTTCCTATGCCAGGACTTCAGCAGGTAATTGATATTTGATATTGTGGTAGAAATTAGATATGATATAGCTGGCAAGTGGCTGGATTTAGTTTTTTTTTTCTGAGAAGGTTTTTATTATTATACATTGTTAATTTTAGAGTTATATTTTCCCACCTGTTGTATTTGCTATCCATCACTGATCTGTTTTCTGCTGTATTTTCAGTGCTAATTTAAGTTACTAACAAAAATATGAAGCCCAAAATCTGAATTGGTTGCTTTTGTTTGCTGTAGCCCCTATGCTAATTACATATTTATTAGTGATTCGTGGTTGCATTGTAAATTAAGTAAGCTGAATTTCCAAGTAAGAGAGTCAGTGTTACTGAAATCGTGTGAGCAACACATACAGTTGCATAATTCAGAAGACTTGGAGTGGGAGTGATGTAACACAGCAACTAGCAAGCTATGTTTCACCTTACTGTGATAGACCACAAAGTGATATGTATATTTAGTACTCCGCACCTGACTGTTCAGATGAGGGGCTTGAGGGTACCACAAGGACACAGTCTATAGTAAGAGGAAGAAAATTGCTATATGCTACAATACTATCCAAGGGAAAGATTTGTGGGTCTGGCAGGCACCACAGTTACCTCCCTGCTGGCCACTTTCTCTGGGGGTAAGAATTTGCTGCCTGTCTATACCAGTGGCAAATTATAGCACTACGCTGTGTGAGCTCACCTGTGCTGGCTGGAGCACTGGGGCTTGGCAGAAAATGCAGAACCAAGGCTGAAACCATTCCCTGCCTCTGTCCACTCAGCCCCACCCTGATTTGGGTGCACTGTTGTGCACCCAAATCAGAGGTCCACACAGGTGTGTAAAGAGTTTGTTGTTGAATAGGCCTTTATGTGGACATGTGGTCCAAATCACAATCTCACTCCAATTAATTACTAATGGCATGGACAGTGGGTGTAGCTTGCAACCAGTCAGACATTTTGCAAAAGTCAAATGGTTGGCTGTTTCAAATGGCATCACGTGATGTGCCAAAGATTCTGTCCACCTGCATCATCAATCAGCAGCATCACTTCTTTTTAACAGGTAATCCAGCCTGTAAGAGGATGCTGCTTAACCTACCACTTCCTTTTTCCCCTGTAGCTATGTGATTCACAGGAAATTTCTTGTTTCTGGAATTTATTTTGCTACAAACCTTGCCACACCCTCTTGTTGTCTAATCAAGTCCTGCTCCATGGTATGTTCTCCGCTTTTTGAACACCACTCACAGGTAGTAGAAATGCTCTTCTTTGAAAGCAATCCTTGCAAGCAGTGTACTTTTTCTCACCTCCTTAAAGAAGAAAGTGCTCCTTGAAAACAGCTCTTGTCCCCTAGTGCGCCTCCTCTATTTGCACTGCATTGATGACATCATCATCATATGGACCCCTGGGAAGGAGGCCCTTGAAGAATTCTGCCTGGATTTCGACAATTTCCACCCCATCAGCCTTAGCCTGGACGAGTCCACACAAGAGATCCACTTCCTGGACACTACAGTGCAAATAAGTGATGGTCACATAAACACCACCCTATACCGGAAACCTACTGACAGCTATGCTTACTTACATGCCTCCAACTTCCATCCAGTACACATCATACGATCCATTGTCTACAGCCAAGCCCTAAGATACAATGCATTTGCTCCAATCCCTCAGACAGAGATAAACACCTACAAGATCTTTATCAAGCATTCTTAAAACTACAGTACCCACCTGGGGAAGTGAGGAAACAGATTAACAGAGCAAGATGGGTACCCAGAAGTCACCTAGTACAGGACAGGCTCAACAAGGAAAATAACAGAACATTGGCCATCATGTACAGCCCCCAACTAAAACCTCTCCAGCACATCATCAATGATCTACAGCCTATCCTGGAAAATGATCCCTCACTCTTACAGACCTTGGGAGGCAGGCCAGTCCTCGCTTACAACAGCCCCCTGAACCTGAAGCAAATACATCACACCACAGAAACACTAGCCCAGGAACCAATCCCTGTAACAAACCCTGTTGCCAACTCTGTTCCCATATCTACTCTAGTGACACCATCAGAGGACCCAACCACACCAGCCACACCATCAGGGGCTCATTCACCAGCACATCTGCTAATGTGATATATGCCATCATATGCCAGCAATGCTCCTCTGCCATGTACGTTGGCCAAACCGGACAGTCTCTACATAAAAGAATAAATAGACACAAATCGGACATCAGGAATGGTAACATACAAAAGCCAGTAGGAGAAAACTTCAATCTCCCTAGGCATTCAATAACAGATTTAAAAGTAGCCATCCTTCAACAAAAAAACTTCAAAAACAGACTTCAAAGAGAAACTGCAGAGCTACAATTCATTTGCAAACATAACACCATTAATTTGGGCTTGAATAGGGACTGGGAGTGGCTGGCTCACTACAAAAGCAATTTTCCCTCTCATGGTATTGACACCTCCTCATCAGTTACTGGGAGTGGACCACATCCACCGTGACTGAATTGGCCTTGTCAACACAGGTTCTCCACTTGTAAGGTAACTCCCTTCCCTTCTCTTCATGTGCCAGTACATTTATGCCTGTATCTGTAATTTTCACTCCTTGCATCTGAAGAAAGGGTGCGGGGGGGGAGTTACCCACGAAAGCTTATGCCCAAATACATCTGTTAGTCTGTAAGATGCCACCGGACTCCTCATTATATTCAGGATATTTCTCTTGTGTGATCATAGCCCAATAGCATCCAAAGGTAATATTATAAATCTAGGGCCTATATTACATCCTTTGTTATAGGGAAAAGTAGCCTAAAAACCAAGTTAAGTGGATAAAATTCTCAGATATCTTCCATCACGATCTGTTAAGTCACTTGTGCTACTATGGAAATCAGTTTTAATGGCTCAGGAATATGAGTCAATTCTGTGAAATACATTTCTTTCAAATATCCATTATCTGAAAGAATCTCCATTCCTGCAGATACTGGATTCCCCGTTGGTGATGGAAATTACACCTTTCTTCCTCTAAACATGCAGTCAGAATAGCTATAATCTACGCTCTTTACTGGAAATGGTTTATGTAAACTTGGAAGCAAGTCTAACCAAGTCCAAGGTATTTCTTCTCATTGCTTTGGTAAAATGGAAATAGAATGAATATTTGAAGTAAATTGACCAAGCAGTCTCACCCTACTGTAGCCCTATAGTCTTGAACTGCCGCTTCCTCACATCTCAGAACCAGTGTGAGTTAGTGTGATTGTCTGTTTTTGTTCAGCCAGAAATAGCAGAAACTGTTAATTAGAGCTGAGCAAATGATTTACTTAGTGAATTTATCTCTTTCTGTTAAAATGTCTGTGGGGAGATGATTTTGTTGTCACATCATAAACCACTGAGGCCCAGACTGTGTCCCTTAGAATCATGAATGGAGAGGACCCTTCACACATAGAACTTTGTCATCCTACATGGAAGGGGATCGTCAGCTGCCTCTTTGACACCATCCTTCTCTGGTTCCCAGAGAAGCTTCTCCATATGTTTGGGGATCAGCAAAGAGCAGAAACTAAGTGGAGCAGCTAAGTAGAGATAAGGAGGTCAGGGCCCGTTTGGGTTGAGCCAGCATTATCTTTTCTGAGGCACTCCTGAATACTGGGACCATGGCTGCTGTCATAGTGTGGGGTTCTTAGTATCATGTTACTGATGGAACTGTGCTGCTAGGGACAGGAGGGCAGAGGGGAGTGGACCTGAAGGTTAAGGGTTTGGGATGGGCTCTCTGAGCTTTTCCATATACAGCGAGTAGGCAAATCACACCTTCCAGAAAAGTTTCAGAGTAGCAGCCGAGTTAGTCTGAATCCACAAAAAGAACAAAAGTACTTGTGGCACCTTAGAGACTAACTAATTTATTTCAGCATGAGCTTTCTGAAATAAATTTGTTAGTCTCTAAGGGGCCACAAGTACTCCTGTTCTTCTTCCAGAAAAGATCTCTTCAAGGGGATCCTTAGAGATTTCCTCCCCCAGATACCCTGCTGTCAGATGTATTACATTGTTTGCTGACTTTCAAGTTTTATTGGTTAGTAAAGGCCTCAGTCTCATGATATTTCATAGATGTAAAATGAAGATTCAAGATTAATATCCAATGACTAATACAATGAATTGAGTTTTGTATTCAGGAATAATGAATCAGTAATACATTGTAAAATGAAGTTGCTGAAATAGGGCTTGATCATGTAATGTGTTGAGTAAGGTGAGTTGAAAGATTCTGTCAAAACTCCTTTTTCTGCTGAAAACTGGGATTTTGTAAAAATGAAAAGTGTATGCTGTCCAAGGAACAGTGTCTAGTTTGCCTAAACAACATGTTTTTGGTTTTCTGCCGAAAACTGAATACTTTGATTCAGAAAAGCCACTGTGATGTCTCATGGGACATGTAGCTTGAGTGACTAATCCCCCCGTTTTCCTTCATGGGCTGGGCTCATCATCTATGATGCACCATAACCATGTGACTCCGATGATAAACCAGGGTGTCTCAGCAAGAAGGAAGACCCTGGTGTATCACATAAGTAGTAGTCTGGCCAACAGGCCCACCCCACAAATGAGAGTGGGAGCATAAATCAACTGAACTATAACTCCCATGAGTCATTGTAGCAGTATTCCCAAATCAAAATGTTTGGTTTTCAGTTTTTCACAGAAAACTTGAAAATTTCCACAAAAAGTAACCATTTTTCTGACCAACTCCTGTAGACATCTGATCAGCTTGAGCTTCCACTGATCTCAGCACCGAGAATTCTCAGCACCTTGCTGAACATCAAGTTCCATACCATGTTACTTCAGTATATCTTTGACAAGGTGGACATTACATTCCTAATTCATTTCCTTTTATTGATTTCAGAATACAAAAGTCATCCTGATTGACAAGTTGCAGAGGCCTCATTACTTTCTCCAATGAATTTTTTAATTTTGAAAGATATCAGAAAATGACCAATAAACACTGAGAAGCAGTTACAGGGGATCTAATTGTCAAATGCATGGCTTCTGACATTTGATGAGCTAGAGATATTATCCCTGAGCTGAAAATTACTCTCCAAAGTTGGCATCTACTGTATTTCTGTTACAGCTGTCTCCTTAACAGCAGCAAATCTTACTGGGAAACAGAAGGAATGATCTACCTCACCTTTCCTCTTCTATGAAGAAACCTGAGGTATCAGAGCCCTAACTGGTCAGTGATTTTGTTTATCAAAGTTACATGTTGTATGGTGCTTCTAAACATGCTTGGGATTCAGCTCACTGACTCCTGCCACAGTTCCACTCGTGTAACATTCACAGTGACATGGATGACAAATATAATGTAGCCTCCATGAAAATGTCAGAACAACTGTATAATTATTACTTAAACTCTTCAGGGGTGTCTACTTGTTGTTGAGCCTGATGTACTCCTAATGAGGCTCAAAGATGATCTAGAGAATTACACCTTGATGTGATCCTCAAATGGCTAACAATGTTCAGATGAATTTTGTTAAAAGATAAGACTGGCTGAGATGCTTTTTTGTATTATATTCTTTCATATGTCATTTTAAGAGTTGCTTTTAAGAGTCTCTAGAGTTTCCAAACTCTTTTGTTTTAGAAATGTACATAAATAATGTATACACATGTGTGTATGTGAAAGCATGCAACTGTTTATAATTTTCCATAATTATGCATTATGATAGTCTATGCATTAAGCTCATGAAGAAAATTGTCCACCATAAAATGTTTTCAGCAAAAGGCATGAAATATATTTACATAAGGTGAAACTAAAGAAACTGAAATAAAGAACTTCTTATATAAAGGAGTAACCTCTGTCCCTTGTCTTGTACCTCTGCTCTGTTGCCATTTTGCTGATATCTGCATCACATGCATTTTATAGGACTAGAACATTCTTTTCAATGGTCTGGGGGGGCTTGCAGAGAAATTGGTCCGTTAGGGTTACTGCAAATAAAAGATGACCTCATTAGTCAATTATTTCTTTGTCTAAAAGAGGTCATTAAATTTGATGATGGAAGCTGTCAATGTATAAAAATGTACAACTTAATGAAAGGTGAGAACAAATACTGACAAGTATAGTATACACACAGTATTCCTGACAAGACACAGGGCTGAGCTAAGCAAATGCCTCATAAAGCTTTTTTAGCAAGAGGACAGTAAAATCCTTCCTTTAAGGTGATTTGGCTTTTTACTAAGCATTTATGTGGAGACAGGGGTCTACCACGGTAGGTAGGGTGCTTGTTTTTACTAGATGTTGCAGACACCACTGCAATATAACCTTACTTTATTATGGCACTAAAACTATTAAATTGTTATAGTCTCTTTCCCTTGCAGTAAAGATTTTCTCTGACCAAAAGAGGGTAGTCATTCTTTTTCTACACTAGTTATTGTTTTTGACAGGTAATCATCTGAATATCTTTTAAAGGCCATAGAGGATTAGGTTCTCTTTGTACTAAATGGCTGCATAGGGAAATGATTTAGAGTTCATTATAAAGGTTGATGGGTAACTCCCAACCAGTCCAGTCCCTTTTAACATTTTAAGAAATGCTAACGCAACTACCTTCTGCCCCTTTTGTTATCAATTTACTTCAATCAAAGTATAATAAATAGTGATGGGCAAACAAGAAGTTCAGAGGTTTGTTACAGTTTGGATGCTTATTCAGTGCTCTTTGATTTAAGGATCAGGCTTTCTGGCAACAACTCCAGTTCTTTCTCTTTCCAAGTGAGTGGCTGTTTTTGTAAGAACAGGATTTCTCATCTTTTCAGTTCCTGTCTAAGCTGAAAACAAGAAGTGCAGATGTCCACAGCAAGTTTAGGACTGGATTCAGAAATATACTTAAGCACAATCCACTGACACCATGGGTGACTACGCCTGTGCCTAAAGTTATGCTTGGGTTTAAGTAGTTTGGTAAAACAAGGCCTGAAAAAGAGTGAAAATAACTTTTTGGACCTCAGATAAGGTTTGGGTCAGGCCTTAATTTAATCCATTTTATTTGCTCATCCCTGAAACGATGCATGATAACCCACAGTGGCCAAACTCTTTAGAAAATTAAGGAAAAAAGTGGAATCCTCTAGGCTGGCAATGTTCCAGTGGCAGTAAAAATTCCAATTAAGAAATCATCAGTGGCTCAAGAATATTGGAAAATAAAAATTCTGTATTGTTGGTAAAGAATATAGTCTTATGCTACTCATGTGCTGGCTCAGAAGGAACACGGGGGAGGGATGCCTGGGCGTAGACAACTGGGGTTTTGGGAAATGCCTTAAACCTCCCCTTCAACCTAAAAATTTAGGAATTATGTTACTAAATACAGGAAACACAGCCTGGAACAGAAGCTCATTTATCTCACTTTTTAAAAATGGACAAATTTAGTTACGGCACAAAACTACTTATTAAAGTGATATTCAACAACTATTTTATTGTTTGTTTGTTTTTTAAAATTCCAACTCCCCTACATTAATTAAAAAAAAAAAGTGTCTATGTCCTGGGATGGGTGGGTCAAAATGTAGAGGAAAAGGGCTTTAATCTAATCATTTGTTATTTAGAGAATGAAAGGTAATTTCAAATGATAAAGAAAGGAAAGGGGAGATTTTAATCCAGTAATTGTTACAGGGCTAAGTATTACAAATACAGTCAAGTTGGATTTGTATAAAGAGTTTATTTAACTGGCATAAGTGAAAGTTAATTCATAAACATAATCAGTAATATTAATTATATTGCAGTGCACAAAATTATGCCAGACACTCTACCTTCTAATATAGAAAAATTGTGCATAGTGCCAGCCCATAATATGATCTAATTTAACACAAAGTGAAATGAAAGGGTAATGATTATTTGTATTACCATAGATCAGAACCCCATCGTACAAGGCAAGAACAAAAGAAGATCCCTGCCCCAAAGAGTTTACACTTGACTTAATGTTAAGCTGTAATACAGCTATTCTCTTCCAGGCTATTTATTCCAAATGTAAACATGTATTGTAAGGTTCACTGTCAAATCTGGTTGACCTGAATATACATGTAAATGGTCAACAAGGTAAAAATAATTACACTGAATGTCTAATAGCTAAATAATATAATATAAAAAGAAGGAAGGACTTGCAGGGTAAGAGTTGTGTCTAACCATTTATAGGGGGAGGTCATGGTGTCTGCTGCAGTACAAAGTAGCCATTCCCCCTGTATAGGAGAATCAACAAAGACTGAACCTCCTGTAAAAATTACCCACTTGCTCATCCTCTAGGGGGCATGGCAGGGAGAAGAAGGGCATGTCTGAGGTGTCTCCAAATTCAGTGGTCCCTAGCTGCAGGATAAACCATTAGGTCAATGATCAGCCCTGAGGATATTCTAACTTACTACTTACTGATCAGGGGACTGAACTTAGCCAGCTAAAGCCAGCTTTGCTTTCAGAGCCCAGTTGTGTGCTGAACATAGCTCAGCTAGAGCAGAGGTTCTAGCCCAAAGTATTTCTTAAACACATTCTTAGAGCGCCGGAAAATATTTTAAAAAGCATCTGGAGCTTTCAGTGACAGAAATAAGGAAGAGTAATTGCTACTTTAATAGCAGAACACTTGCTTGTAGTTGATGTAACAAAAAGACAAAGATGGAATAGAATAGTTCTAGTTGTGAGTGGTGCTAATAGAGGACGAGATTTAACTTTGTATTCCCCTAATTACAGCAAATCAATTACAAATGCTTTCATGGCACTATCCTCCTGCCCTGAACTGGTGTGGAAGCACAGGGCTTCCATGCAGATGGCCCTTACTTCCTGTGCATCTCTCAGGAATATCCTGCTTTCACATGGAATGATTGGGGGGAAATCTTGTTATCCTTCTCCTGGAGTGTCTTCCTGCAGGCGCTACCCTGGAGGGATCACTCTACCCCATAGTTATTATCTCTTGATCTGACCATGTTCCAATTGAATTAACACGCTAAGACTTGTTCTGAAATATCTAATGTCTATTGATCCTTCAATGCAGGCTGCAAGACATAGAATCATAGGGTATATCTGCACTGCATCTGGGTGCATGCTTCCAGCATAAGTAGACAAATGAGATCTTACAAGTACAATGGCATTAATACTTCACTCTCTCTACTGGAAATGCTTTGCCTGATACATTGTACGTTGCATTTGCCTTTTTCACAGCCGCATGACATTGGTGGTTCCTCATCATGCTGTGATAGACCAACACACCCAGATCTCTCCCCTCCTCGGTTGCTTCCAGCTGATGAGCCCCAAATTGTAGAAGTTATTATTAGACCCAAAGTTCATGACATTGCACTTTGTGCTATTGGATTTCACCTATTTTTGTCACTCCAGTGTTCAAAGTCATCTACATTTTTCTGCAGAACATTCCAATTCTTCTCTGTATTGACAATACCTCCAACAAATTTAATTAGCACACTCTTACTTTTTGTGCCAAGGATCATTAATAAAAAATTGAACAACATTGGTTTCAAGACCAGTCTCTGAGGAATTCTATTAGTAACCATTCTCCAGTCCGACAGTTCCCCTTTCAGCACAGCCCATTGCCTGCTCTGCTTTATTTAGTCAGTTTCTTATCCACCTTACCATTTTTGTACTAATTTAGCTAATAATTTCCCTTGTGCTACAATGTTAAATGCTCTATTGAAGTCCAAGTATATTAGATGTACTGCACTTCCCTTATCTAGAAAAAAATCAGTTATTTTTTTCAAAGAAGGAAATTAGGTTAGTCTGGCATGATTTACCTTTGGTAAACCTATGTTGCATTACGTCACCTTTTCATTTAGCTCCATGAATTGAATTTAATTATTTCCTTCACAATTTGTTAGCTTTGCATGCCACTGAGGTTAGACTAACAGGTCTGTAATTGCCCACATAACTTTTTTTCCGCCTTGCTTAAATATAGGTGTGATGTTAGCTATTTTACAGCCATATGGCACTACCCCCAAATAGACAGATTTATTAAAAATCATTGCTACCAGACTAGCAATCTCATGTGCCAGTTCTTTCAATATTCTGAGCACACATCTTCTTTACATAGCTGCTGAAGAAACAAGTATTTTTGGGTGAGATGTTCAGATAAAATGAGGAATTTCATTTCATTTTGTATTGCTTGGTAATTTAGTTTTATTGTATCTTATGCAGTTACCGTTACTATTTTAATCTGTTGTACTTTTAACTATTTGCCAGAGGTGCCCAGCATTTGTCTAAATAAATTAAAAAAAAATACATAAATGAGAACAGACCAACCCTTCACCCTCAAAGTGGAGTTTAATATGGTTAGAAGATTCTATGTGTGTTAAGAAAAATATGGAAACTTTAAATGATTACTCTAATAATATCGAGAGATAATCACAGCGGTAAATTAGGAGGCAGATGGAGCTGTAATTAGGGGACAGTTGATAAGTTTACATTCAGAAATGAAAACGTCTAGAGAGCTAACGGAAGCATTACAACATCAGCATAAACTAAGCTGGGTTTCCAGGTAAGCTTGTCATAAATTTACCATTAGTAGAGATAAATTGAGTGTAGTTCTATTTGAAAAACTGAAAATCCTTTAAGATACCAATGTCTAATGTATGAGTAATGAATGCATCCGACGAAGTGGGTATTCACCCACAAAAGCTCATGCTCCAAAACTTCTGTTAGTCTATAAAGTGCCACAGGACTCTTTGCTGCTTTTTCAAATAAAAACCTGTTTCTCTAGTATGAAGCAGGATACAGTATATCAGACTACTACAATTAAGAAATTACTATACAGAATTGCACATATCTAATAATGAATGCAGAAGAAGTAATACATAAAAGGGAAAAGGTAAGTTTTTCAGTAAGCAAAGTTACTATATTGGTCATCCTACAGATCTACAGTACACAGAATCATTTTTAAATAATTCTGATAAATCCTAATAACACATTCATTATTCTAGTCAATCTTTACTTATGTTCTCTGAAATAAACTAAGCATCGTATAAGCCATTTTAGACAACTATATTAAGGCATGATCAATTCAGTTAGCAGCCAAGACAGGATAGCAAAGGGCCACAAAGCAGAAAATGTATGTTGCCAAAGTGTGAATAGGCTGCAGGGTGAACCCTGTTTTTGAGCTAAGTGGAAGAGGTGTACTAGTATTTACAATCTTTGAAAAGCACAGTGCTCTAAATTTAAGTGATTGTGATGTATATCAGGGCACCTGTTAAATGGATGTGAGTATAGCAGAAATAAAACTCAACTGCATTTGGAAAACTTTAGGTACCTCCAAAACGTGTATTCTGGCCTTGCAGGTAGATCTGAAAATTTTTATTCTGCCATCCTTTCAAACAGTAAGAGTGACATAATGTGTTTGAACCGTTTGTGAAGAAGAGGGACTGCACATAGATAGATTTGTATAAAATTGTCTTTCTTTCATTTTAAACAATGGCCCCAATCAGCATGCACATCGGATTCTATCCCATCCCCTTTCTTCCCATAATTCCTTTGCTTCTCTGCTTTTTTAACCTCTGACTAGCTATACTTGAGACACCTGTCCTAGTTCTAGGTCGGGCTGTCAAGCGATTGAACAAATTGGTCATGAGATTAAAAAATTGCAATTAATCACAGTTTTAATCACACTGTTAAACAGAGATTAAACTCCCTGTTAAACTGGTTTTACTGAGCTTGGTGGGCTCCCTTCAGCTGAGTGAGCCCTTGTTTGTAAGGGAGGGAGGATTTTACCTTAGGGACTCCGTATGTGGCAGGGGAGGAGAGGCTGGTGCAGGGAGTTTGAGCTTACCAGGCTCCTGTTCTCTAGCGGCACCTCCTGGAGTGCAGGGCTGCACAGGGGCATTGGGACATGGTGTGGGGGCAGCAGGGTGTGTGTCGGTCCCCAGAGTGAGGGGCCAGCCCGGGACAATGGGGCACGGTGCGGTCAGGATCCCTCTCTCTCTGCTGGAGCTGGGATAGGAACCACTTCCCCTTTCCTCTCTGCTCCTCGCCCTCTGGTGGCAGCTTGGGTATTGCGCCTGATTAGACACTATCATGTCCCTCTGCAGCTGATGCCTCCCTCCCCACTCATTAATTTTGTTTTCAGCTAATTGCAGGTGTTAATTGCAATTGACAGCCCTTGTTCCAGAGTCCACCAAGAACACCCTCTTTAGGTGTCTGACTCCCAGACGTCACCTCTCTTGGGCAGAGTCCTGGGTTTCATTATCTTCTGACCAGGGATTTTAAGGCTGCACAGCTCCTTGCCTTACACTGTGATATCCCCAGAAAGCCAGACTGTCTAAAAAGGCTAGTGTAAGTTCTTCGCTTTATCTCCGAGGGCTCTGACCAGTGTATTATCTACAGTTAGAAGTTACCATACAATTCCTTCTAAGCTAGCACATTTATGGGTTTTTTTCCATAATTCTTTTACACCTTAAGAATTAAAGTTCATACACACATGCTAAATGCTTCCCAGAGATTATTCCCCAACTACAGCCTAGAGCTTTATAGGTTTTAGTCCTTCAAAACTCATAAGTGGGTTTTCCCCCTGGTTACAAGTTCATAGACTCATAGACTTAAGGTCAGAAAGGACTATTGTGGTCATCTAGTCTGACCTGCACAATGCAGGCCACAGAATCTCACCCATCCACTCCTGTAACAAACCCCTAACCTATGTCTGAGTTACTGAAGTCCTCAAATCATGGTTTAAAGACCTCAAGGTACAGAGATTCCTCCAGCAAGTGACCCATGCCCCACGCTGCAGAGGAAGGCGAAAAACCTCCAGGGCCTCTGCCAATCTTCCCTGGAGGAAAATTCCTTCCCGACCCCAAATATGGCGATCAGTTAAACCCTGAGCATGTGGGCAAGACTCACCAGCCAGTACCCAGGAAAGAATTCTCTGTAGTAACTCATATACCACCTCATCTCACATCCCATCAGGCATATTTACCTGCTAATAATCAAAGATCAATTAATTGCCAAAACTAGGCTAACCCATCATACCATCCCCTCCATAAATGTATCATCAAGCTTAGTCTTGAAGCCAGATATGTCTTTTTCCCCCACTACTCCCCTTGGAAGGCTATTCCAGAACTTCACTCCTCTAATGATTAGACACCTTCATCAAATTTCAAGTCTAAACTTCCTAGTGTCCAGTTTATATCCATTTGTTCTTGTGTCCACATTGGTACTAAGCTTAAATAATTCCTCTCCCTCACTGATAGTTATCCCTCTGATATGTTTATAGAAAGCAATCATATCTCCCCTTAGCCTTCTTTTGGTTAGGCTAAACAAGCCAAGCTCTTTCAGTCTCCTTTCATAAGACAGGTTTTCCATTCCTTGGATCATCCTAGTAGCCCTTCTCTGTACCTGTTCCAATTTGAATTCATCCTTCTTAACCATGGGAGACCAGAACTGCACACAGTATTCCAGATGCGGTCTCACCAGTGCCTTGTATAAGTTCATATCAGTCTTAGATCCAGATCCAGAATGAAGGCGAATCAGCCATTTATTTATACCTCTTGGACCTTTGATCTTAGCCTTCTGTAATAGGTAATAAGCACACAATGTCCCTGTAACTCCCAAGAAGATTACATAGACTCCTGGGATTCTGTCTGCTGGCAGCTCAGGGAGGGATCCCTCCGCTGGGTTTTTCCTTCCCTATGGATGATTCCCAATTTGTAGTGTTTGCTGGGATATTTCCTCAGCCAGGCTGAGTTTTCCCTCCAGCTCCCTAGGTGAGACCAGTCACCACATGGTCAGCTCTGCTCTGTCTGCTAATACAGGGAAGCTGCCTGCTGAGTGTGTGACTGGAGGCTGGGCTAGGAGGCTACCGTTTGGACGTTAATGTAGTTGTATAACCTACACCTTGAGCCCTGCACCCCTTTGTGGTGAGGGGAAATCCTGGGACCGATGCTGCCTGATTTCTGCCTGAGGAGGATCCCTGCCAGCAGACAGCAGCCCCTCTGCAGTGACTGAGGAGTCCAGAGTCATCTTCGAACCTGAGGATCATTCATGGAGTTTGCACGAGCTTCTAGTTAGTTACTCAGGGAATTTGTTTTGGGCACCCCCTATTCCCTGAACTGTGTCCTCAAGCCAGGAGTAAGGGTTTGAGGATTTTATAACCACCTATGGAGGGATTTACCACCTCCTCCCACTTGTGAGTTCTTTGGGCTGTACTGAACCCAGTCAGCCACACTGCTAAACCACTGCAGAGAAGAATTCTGTGGTTATAGGTCATCAAGGACCCCAGTAAAGTAAGCATACCGACGGGACACTAAGTTTATCTTTGCTACATCAAGTCATGGGTATTTTCAGTGTGAGTACTGCTGACCCTAAAAATAATGTTTCACCCTGTTATGTTGTATTTGTCTCCTGTTTAATATAATTATTGTGTTGAATATATTTTTATGTGTTGTGTTATTTCTTGGAAGTCTCCAACTATCTGGCAAGTACATGGGGATTACTCTGTCGTCAGGATTTTCGGCCCAAGTTGCCCTGGTGACCCTGCCAGGAAGGAGTGAGGGGGGTGGAGGCACTGCCAAATGATTTCATAGAAAAAAAAGAACCAAGATACACCTTGCTGAGTGGGTGGCGGGATCCAAAAGAACCCAGACTTGTCCATTAAAACCTGTAAGTGGATTGGCATCAAAGGAGGTAACCTGGTGGAGAGGGGTGCTACATCCCTTTCTTCAGGGCATAACTTCAAAAGGGTGGGTTTTTGCATAACTGGAGAGGTGGAATTTGCATTATCTACTTCCCAGGGATTCCTCAGGAAATTCACTTAACATTTAGTGTCCCCCAAATACACGCTTATCTGGTACAATTCAGTATAGTCTTTTGAATCCCTTTATATTTCCCAGGTCTCACTTCTGTCACATCTCCCCCTAGGAAGATGTATACAATCCTGGCTCACTTTAATATTTATCTTAATACTATAAGGTCTTCTGAGGATGTTGCAGGAAATTGCTGTATCTGTCATAATACCTACACAACTCGGGTGTCCTAACACTAGATTAACCATTCCTAGGACTGAAAATTAACTAGCTTTAGTCAGATTGTGCTATGT
The DNA here is from genome assembly GCF_025201925.1 of Gopherus flavomarginatus. Lineage (NCBI taxonomy): Eukaryota > Metazoa > Chordata > Testudines > Testudinidae > Gopherus > Gopherus flavomarginatus. The sequence goes on from NC_066619.1 coordinate 184,741,504, forward strand.
CCAGACTTGTTTTCAGAAGTAGTATTTTGGGAAATGACATCATAGCAGGTTGGAGAGGGTTCCCTGTTGTGAATGTCAGGGAGATTAGTTTGTAAAAGGTACAGTGTTGGCTCATCTCTGGAAATACTGTGCATTTTTCAGCCAAAAATATTGGGCCTGATTCCTCTCACATCACTTTTACATAGGTGTAACTTCATTGACTTCAGTCAGATTATTCCTAATGTAGAGCTCTGTAACTGAGCGTAGAATCACACCCAGCAATTTCAAGATGGGCCTGAGTTACAAAATTTGGCTGCAGTGAATTCAGGACTTCAGTAGGGAATGACATTCCTTTAGGCCAGATTCTCTGATCTACTAAATGTACTTTTCACTGTGGATGCAGAAAGTGGCCTGTTAGCAGCCAGAGGTGTCCACTAATAGGCTCCCTTTTGAAAGGGAACTCTGTGATGAGAGGAAGCTTATGCAGGAGATGACTCTGCTGGAAGGACTGGCATCTTAGTGATGGGCATGGGCTGCATGGGGAGATCCATGACAGAGCAGAGCTCTGCTGCTTCTCATGATCTTCCAGTGACATAAATTAGGCCCGCACAAGGGCAACAATAACTTGCGCTGCAGCTTAGTAGCCCTGAATCAGAGAACTACAAATGAGTCCCTTTGGGGCTCCTTCACTGTAGTTAATCTTAGAGAATGAAAGTCAGTGATTTCAATGGGCTTCAGATCTAACCAGAGTATTTATCATTTGAAATCTTTACCTCTGCTGGATTCAGTGACAGTTCTTTGGCTATTCATCCCCTTGGAAAAACAACCTACTGTACTTATTTCAGGGTCTAAATATAGACTTTGGAGGCTAACATCAGATACCTGTTTTGGAAAATATTAGCCATTAATATTGATTGGGAAAGATGTAATATTCAGATTTTAATGGTAACAGGGCCAGACGATAATATTTAAATCTGGTTTGAGTTTGACTCTCAACACCCACAAAATTTGAGGGTGTTCATAGCTGGGGTTTTGATTTGCACTAATTTCTAATATTTTTATGCAGAAGATAGTTGACTCTCCATTTCATCACTATGGGATAATAACCATGTGCTTCTATCTACCTGGACACTTTAGAAATTCAAACCGAAGAAAACATTTAACTCCTTTAAGTCAACATGTGAGCCCTATTTATATATAATGAAGTTTCAAAGAAAAGCTTTCTTTTGCCTGTTACATTGCTATAGCAGCTGTTTTATTCTGGATAGATATAAAGACATTTAAATCAATGGCACATGCGGAATATCAATTACAAAGTCCTCTAGAGCTTTCCAACTAGGAAACCTGATGGAGTCAGTTTCTCATATGCTGCTAATTTGTAACGTGTGGTAACCTATCAGTTAACAATTATTCTGGGTACACTTACTTATGCAGTATTTCTGGGAATCATCCTTAGACACATTATTTACAACAACCGTCAGCAAATATATTATTAATCCCATCAGAACAACACTCAGCATCAACCACTCCCTGATCTGTATAGGAATGTGAGAATCATGCAGCAGAGCTGCTAGCTGACATATCACATCTTTTTGCAACAGATCTGACTTCTTTTGTTTTGTTTTTTTTCTTAGTGTTTTGTAGTCTTAGATTTAGGTTAAAAAATAGGGCTGTCAAGTGATTCAAAAATGAATTGCAATAAATCTTACGGTTAATAATAGAATACCATTTATTTAAATATTACAACACAGAATGCAAAGTGAACACTGCTCACTTTATATTTGTTTTTTATTACAAATATTTTCACAGTAGAAAACAAAATTTGGCTTCCAGGACCTTTACCCTACCTTTCCCTATGTCACTAGTATATAGAAGTACCACAGCCATCAGCTCCTCCCCAGCACTGCTCTCAAATCTGTCTAGATGTCTTGTGAGATCCATAACCAATCTGGCAATTTATCATGTGTTTCTCCCAGTCATCACAAACCTATCTATAATTCTAATAATCAGATCTCTCGGTTCCCTCAATAGAAGAGGTATACTCAGTGTGAGAGGTACCTGGACATCATCTGGAATGAGGGTGTAAAGTGTGAGATTGTTTTCTCCCACTTCAGCTTGATGTTCTCCTTCCCTGAGACTTTCATACTCCTTAACAGCACAGATGCTGTTGGACTGGGGGTGAGATTGCTGTATTGTGTCCCTGAAAGTCTATTTTTGTTAGGTTCCTGGTTTAAGGATCTTTAGACCCTCAGTGTAGAGAATGAAGTCTCCTCTTATTTTATATATAAATAATCATTTTGATTAACTTAAAAAAAGCCCAAGAATAAGATGGAATTGCAGAAGGACAAGTGTAAAGTTTTGTAGAGGTGAACAAATACCTGCAGTATGTATTGATTTGTATAGAAAAAAGTTCAGGCAACACTCAATTTTGAGTTGTGGGTTCTTTTGTTTTTTTCTTGAAGCTAGAACATGTAAGTGCATAAAAGAAAGTGGTTTCTTTTATGTATTAGTATGCGTTTGGAGACCATGAACTCCACTTTTCTCAAAAGTCAATTACAAATGATCAAAATTACAAAATCATATCCACCTTCAGAAAAAATAGATCTCTGCCCAACATGCTGGTATACCATACCACATAAACTTACTTTAAAGGTAGTTTTTATTTAACGTCCTAGTTCTCACATAACTCATGTTACTAGCCAAGTCTCTGATACTATGTCATTTATCAACTGATCAGCTGTGTCTTCATGAATCACTGTCTCCAATCTTGACATAAGCCTTGTCTCTAAGGCCACCTGGGCTTTGTCACTATTCAACTGTTGAAAAGAAACAGTATCTCATTAAAATGGGGCCAGATACTCAGATGATATAAGGGGAATATCTGAGTTTTCCTCCCTGACATCTTTTAATTTTGCTGAGTTTGCTCTTGTGACCCTTTTTGTTAAAAACAAACAAACAAACTATACACAGTAGTATATATAGCAGTTGATAAGCAGCTCCTATGTACTGCATGTGCAAGGGCTATTCATACAAGAAAAAACATTCACTCTAAATCTAAATATGCCCATGATTTAAACACTGCAAGGCCCCTAGCTGCAAAGAAGATATTCTAATTCAGAGAAAGTTTGAGAAAGAAAAAACCAAGAACAAGATATTTCACTTTGTTCCTTTAAAAAGCAATGTGACTTCCTGTTTTATGGATTAAAAGTCTGCATCAAAACTAGGGCCCACCTCCACCATTGCACCTATGCAGATGGACTTTCACCTGTCAAAGCCTCATTAAAGACAATGCAGATCAAGGGTCCATCTGCTTGCATCCAATTGCAGAATGACGACCAACGTTTGCTAGTGCGCTAGTGTAAATTAGAAAGCTTTATTGTAATTCACCACTATCTAGTCCTGGTAGCTCTTTTTCAAATGCACATATTTAGACAATTTATTTTTTCTAAATCAGCACTCATTTTAATCTTCATAAAAGGATGGCTCTGCTCAATGTATTTGTCATATTGAGTTTGTTTTGAGACTTGTTTTTCCTGCCCCCTACAATTAAAATATATTATTATAATTTATAATAGAAGGAATTGAATCCAGATGAACATGTACTTTTTATTGTACACTTACTATAAATTGTGGATAATTTATAAAAGAATCTCTGATGGATTCGATTAGGAGAATTGACTGTTTGGCTCAACTGTGGAGAGTTTCAGATCTATATCTTTTCTGAAACTGCATTTGGGAATTTGGTATTTGTGACAGTTAGCTACTGTTAGCTAACTAATCAAAGCAAAGAGAAGGGCTGTGTCCACTTCCTGAAATAACTCTGCTAATCTATTTCAGTCTTGACCTGCAACATACATCAGCTATTCCAGCCTTGGGTCAGGAAGGAGAAACTGCCAAACTATACTGTTGACCAAAGAAAGGAGCTTCACTCAAGCCCCTAGCTAAAGAGACCAGCACAGTATTGAGTGTTATCATCTAGCTCCTTGTGTTGTTGAGGAATAGTAGTCTAGAGTAAAGTGATCAGAAAGTGTCATAAATAAATAAGGGCTACATCTTTGCACTGATCTGCATGTGGAACTCATTCCTGAAATCAATAGGGAATTCTGCAGGCGGTTAAAAACAATCCATTGGCAGGATATGACCTTAAATGAGATAAGATAAGGACTCCCAAATAATTTTGGCTTCTTATTACAGGAAAGATAGGTTACTTCTTCTTATCCCCTGATCCTCCTCCCACCATCCTCAAGCAACATGGAAAAGATTTTGACATCATATTAGCCATTGTTTTGTAATATTAATTTGTGACCTACATGCTTGGCTGATTTGCTGTAACTTGCACTGAACTGCTGTGGGTTTACTTTAGGGAAGAGTGATTAATGTAGCAGAATGAAATTACTAGCCAAGCACTTATTACTAACAAACAGTATCACTCACAACAATGTACATTGTCATATGTTGCATATTGTAGAGGAATAAGCTCTGAAGACAATTGCTGTGCATCAAAATTCAACAGTGTGTTGAAGTGAAAACAAGACTAGATATCCTGGGTGTTACTAAGAATTTTCTCCTCTCTGATATATCTTTTCATAAATGAAGACATTTCAGGGTGTTTTGTTGAGCAATTAGGACACAGAACTGGCAGTCAGGACTACTGGGTTATATCCTGACTGTGCCACTGTCTAGCAGTGTGATATAGGGCCAGTCTTTTTAGGGTGGGATTTTTAAAAGCATTTCAATGATCCAAACCAACAAATAGCTTTCAAGTTGACCTCATAAATCCTCCTTTCATGAATATTCATAAGACTGCCTATTTGTGTGAGCTCCCCCCCCCTCCCCGCAACCCACGAATGTTCCCATGAAGGAAGACAGCTCATATGAACTATTTTGGAAAGTGGGTAAAAGGTTTGAGCATCACAAAGGTCTTATTTGAAGAACTATTGGCGAGTGTTTTCATGCAGTATTTGCCAGGTTCTAGTAACTTGCTGTGTTTAGCTCCAGCTAAAATCTGGAATTGCTGAGGTGTGTAGAAAATTTAATATTTAGAGCAAAACAAAACAAAAATAGTTACTCGGACAGTATCCACCCTCAAAATAACGGTGGGTTCAGTTCATGTTTTCTATAAAGATGTCTGCTTGCCTTTATCTGTTTTGCCTTTTTAAACACTTTCCATTTAAAAAGGTATACTCAATTGTGTGTAGTAGATAGTACTTATGGAAGGTTCAAGCTAGACAGATGTAGAATGTGTCTCCACTTGGATTTTTTCAAACCTGTAATTCCCACTAGTTGCAACTCCACTGGCATGGAAGATTATAGTTAAAATAGCTCACATTGGCTCAGATGCTTTTACCACTATGACATATAAACCTATTCAGATCCTTGTCTAACCATTTCTTCCATTCGTTAAGATGCTTTCATGAGGAATTGTTTGAAAATTTCTTCTGTAGACAGAGCCAGGAGACTAAATTCCTCTTCATTAATTAAAGATATAGCAATGCAGGCTCATGCATGCCGCCCCAACAATGTGTCTTAATCCTGGTCTGAGAAGTACAACTTCAGGGCTGATGTAATAAATCAGTCCCCATAAACATGCAGTCCTCAGCTTCTCCTCAGAGTGCCAACAAGTGCGTCAATAAAGATGGTGTTTTTTATGCCACTGAGACCACTAAATATATTTCACATTGGGTGCCAAACATTGTTCAGACTATATCAACGTTCAGTCACGACCAATATGAGCTGGATTTAAACAAGTACTCAGATATTAAGAGGCTCAACCCCATTGTCAATTCACTGAGACATCCAGATCTTGCCTCTGACCCGAGTTAAGAGAGGAAAGGTTATCATTATATGAACTGGTTGTTTCAGCTTTGGGAAATGTTTCTCCTTGCCTGTTGCACTACTCATAAGTTCATGGAGGATATGGCCATAAATGGCTATTAGCCAGGATGGGCAGGGATGGTGTCCTTAACTTCTGTTTGCCAGAAGCTGGGAATGGGCGACAGGGGATGGATCACTTGATGATTATCTGTTCCATTCATTCCCTCTGGGGCACCTGGCATTGGCCACTGTCGGAAGACAGGATACTGGACTAGATGGACCAGTAGGGCCGTTCTTAAGAACAATCCCCACTTTTTTCCTGTCATAATACTGTCTAAACCTACACCAATAGAAGTTTTGCCACTGACTTCAATGGCTGCTGGATCAAACCCACACTGAATACTCTCTCTTTCCATTTTGCAACAGTGCACCTTCCTCCTAGCCTGGTGCACACCCTTAGACTTAACCATCTGATTTTCTACTCTACTACCAAGTGATTGGGCTAATAATAACTTGTCAAGTGATATCAACATTTCCCCAAACCATGGCAAATTTCAGTTACATACTGTCTTGAGCCTTCAAACACTTTGTGCACATGCTTAACATTAACACTTGAGTAGTAGCATAAAATTAAATATGTGCAGAGGTGTTTGCAAGATCTAGGGTGAACAGATAGAAAGTGTGAAAAATCGGGACAGGGGGTAGAGGGTAATATGCACCTATATAAGAAAAAGCCCTAAATATTGGAACTGTCCCTATAAAACTGGGACATCTGGTCACTCTAGCAGAATCAGGTCTCAAATTTGAAAAATTTTGATACGTGAAATACTAACATATTTCTTCCAGCCTGTCATGGGGTCCACTCAGCATATATGGTTTAATGGGCAACCACTAGAGATGGGGGAGATGTTAGGGTGGGTGTGTGTGTGTAAATAAACAGACTCAAAAGTAATGATTGTGGGAGAAAAAGAACGTTTTATCAAGAAAAAAAATCTGTGTCATATTGCATCATTGTTCACGTTCCACTCAGAACTTGGAATATGGAGTTCTGACCATAGAGTTTGGCAAAATTCATCACCTGGACAAAAGAAATGTGTTCATAACTCTAGACACTGAGCCAAATCAAACCCTTTCTTTTTAATTACAGGTGAACAACACCACATTTCTTACAAATAACATCAGCGCACTCCTGCTCTTTGAGTGATGGGATGTGTTAAGTAGAGACCGTTAATTCAGCACAGCTGGATGTCTGTGAAGCACTTGGCACCTGCCACTGTTGGAAGACAGGATATTGGGCTAGATGTGCATTGGCCTGACCCAATATTCCTGTTCTTATTTCTCTTCTTGAGCTTTCCCTCCTGCACTCACAGGTCTGTGTTGTCAGATGTACTAGCAACAATCTGTCTAACTAATGGTTGGAAAAAACAGCCTCCTCTCCCAACAATAGATATTCAAAAATTTGACACTGTGTCCAGGCAATAGCTTTGCTAACTAATGAGAGCTTACCACTTTAAAAAAAAAGTTACCATTTTAACTTCTGGTGTCCAACATACTGCTCTAGTTTTGTGGAATGAATTGTAATGGGCCATCACATTAGTTATTTCTGTGGTCAGTGTCAAGCAACCAATCTTAGAGTGCCTTGCTCTCCCCAATACACGTATATGACAAAAGGAGATTGTCAAATTCTTTGCTTCCGTGGAGTCAGAACAAGGTCATGATGGCAAGGCACTGTCCAGATGGAGTCATTCATTTAGCTTCTGGAGGACCCAATTTACACATTGATACCAGAGTGCAGAATGGAACCCTGAGAGGTGACACAGAATCTCCTACTCTAAATGCTAGACAATAATGCCCCTCAAAGGCAAGATATGGAGAAGAGAAAAAGGTGTGGGCTCTTTTGAGAATGGAGGGAAGGGTTTAAGCCATCTCTTTTATCAAGTCTATGTCTGAATGACTGGAGGTTGAATGTACAGCTTATTTAGGGGGTGAAGGTAAGATTCTATTTATATTTGTATCTATTTAAAAACTGCATGAACTAAGGGATGATTGTGGTTGGCATTACTTGACAAGATCGCTTTCCATGTGGCTAGTCCTTCCTGAGGCAAAATTGGGAGTGGGAGGGAACAAAGAAATAATGGGATTTACTTGATATAAAATTGTACAGTTAGTTTTGCATACACACATAGTGAAAATTTCACTATGTTTAGAAGTAAACCACAATCTATAGGACTATGGCATAATATAAATGCATCTTTTAATTGGGTGAATGTTTGTACTACTCAGATGGGCCATCCTCCATGCACAGCTACCGCTCCTCCTACACAGATGTGGGGGTCGGCTGCCTCTGAAGTACTGCCTTTCCCTTCCTAACCCAGGGAGTGGTAGACTAGGGAAGGAAGAGGGTAGTTTGTTAGGAGGCAGGGGGTCAGGGGACCACATGGTCTCCTGCCTCCTAATCTCTCTGGGAATTGCTTAACAAAGGCAATACAGCTCTTTTCCAGAGCTCTCTGGTAGGGATCCCCTTTTTTGAGGATGTTGCAAGCATAGCAGTTGCTAAAGTGAGAAGGAGAGCCAGAGCTGCTGGGGCACATAGCTGCCAGGAGCACAGTGACAGTGAGTACATGGCCCTAGGGATTTGTGGGATTTGCAGGTGGCTCCTGTGGGCCATTCTACAGGAAGGCAAACTCCAGCGAATGGAAATGAACAGCTAGGGACAAACTGCAAAGGAATTGTCACAGAGTTTTCCTTCCTCATGGCCCTCTCCTACAAGTTTTGCCATGGGAGTGGGTAATCTGGCCCAGTATTAGTTAAATAGGCATGGTTATACATTCTTGTTTCAATGCGGTGGAATAAGCTTTTGACACATGTGAACATAGAGAGAAATCAGTAGAGAGCTCGATACCTTAATTCCCTTTTTGTTTTTCTTAATCACGTGTTTCTCTGGAGTAAAGCATAAATAAAGAGTGAGTGAAACCCAAGTAAGAACCTTAGGACTTGGTCCAATGACACTGTAGTTTGAAATAGTAAGCCAAATGTTAAATTAATGTGCATTTTGTATACAAAGTCTGGCAATGCTGCTGTTAATTTTTTTCATAGTAACCTTGATGTACACATTGCATATAAGGAGTATTAAGGATTGCTATTTAAACTGGTAAAATGCCATATATATCATTATATGATTTTAATTCTGTCCTCAGATTTTCATGTAGTTATGCATGCAACTCCCAGTGATGTTGAGTCTGATAACAAAATTATATCCTGCATAGTTTCTCTAGGAAAGAAGGTTATTGTGAAAGCCTTGGGCTAGTACAAACATGTAGTAAAGTCACTGAAAACCAATTAGGTTGTGAACCACTGGCTTACACACTGGTGTATCTATGGCCTGTGAGCCATTTGTGGTCCAGTTAGCATGAAGCTGCAACCCATGTGATATCCTCAGGGCCATACAGGTATATATATTGTGTGGATGTGGCCAACATAATGGAGAGAGCTGCATATGTGGCCCACAGTGGTAACCAGATTGAGTACCACTGCAAAGCCTTAAGAGTATTTTTGTAGTGACTGCTAATAAATTCAAGGCATTATTCCCACTGAGCTGCTTGCAAACAGGCAGTTCTGTGTAGATTTCAAGGGCTTGCTGTGTAATGCACTATAAAGCTTACACTAGGAAAGTAATTGTGCAGACTTGTGTGTTGAATTCCCATTGACTTCAATGGGAATTCTGTGCATGGAGGGTGTGCAGATGGGCCTTTAATTCAGTCAGATTAAAGCTGGTGGGAATTTTTTGATCAAATGGTTTTTCCATCAGAAAACGTTGATTCATCAAAACCAAAACTTTTTGTGGGAAACAGTTGGTTTTGATGAAACTTTCGCTGGGAGGGTGTCTCAAGTCCAGGATACAATTTCTGCTCACAATGAGAGATACCAACCCCAGAATATCCAATAGCCTGGGGGATAGGGCACTCAGCTGGGCTGTGGGAGACTCAGGTCCCTGCTTCAAGTTAGGCTAAGCAGGGACTTGAATGTGGATTTTCCACATCCTCTTTGGCTGCCCTAGCTATCAATCTATGAGTTATTCTGAGATGGAAGTTCACGTTGACTTTTTTCTTGTGAAAAGTTTTGAAAGGTCTTGGGTTCATTCTAATGAACAATGGGAAGATTTTTTTAAGCCTCAAAGATTTTCGTGGGACAGGAAACCTTTTTCCTGCTCAACTCTAGGCAGGAGGTCAGCCTGCAACTGAATGCTTCATTCTTTGGGAAACAGATTTCCCTTTGCATCCTCAAAATACATACTACGTGCTGCCCAGGCAAGATGAAAAAAAAATGTAAGATTTTACTGTTACCTCTCCAAAGAGAGAATTTAATTAGAAAACAAGCAAATCACTCAATAGCTAGGAAAATCTGTCTGTATCAAGTTCTCTAGTAGTATTGTAATGTACACTCACAGGCCTGGATCCAGAAAGGAACTGAGGTGTTGTGACACTCATTCTCACGAGGCCTAACTTTGAGGTCCTAGAAAAATCACAGGAACAACACTGTGATCCTACAAAGTCTCAGCGAGGTACCGTACAATGAAAGGTGATATGACATCTCATCTGGGATCTGGAGACCCATGTTTAATTTCCCCCTCTGCTGTATGCGGCAAAATGATTTGAACAGGAGTCTTCCATAACTCTCAGGAGTGCTGTAACCACTGAGCTATTTGATAGTCTGGTGTGGGTCTCCCTTAAACTTTCCTGTTGAAGCTATTCCATTGTGCATAAATAAATAGTAATTGGAGTTAAGGGACTGAACCCTGGGTTTCTCACCTCCCCAGTGAGTGCCCTAACCACCAGGATCTCTCTAGTCCAATGACTAATAATTTATCCAAAGTGGAACAGCTTCAACAGGAAAGGCCACTCTATATCAGACTCTGTCCTTGCTCAGTGATTGGAGCATACTTCTGAGAGATGTGGGAAACCTCTGTTCAAATCATTTCTCCCCATCAGGCAGGAGGAACTGAACCACGGGCACCCACACGCCAAATGAGTCATCTAACCACTGGGTTATAAATTGGGCACCATCTTATCTTGACAGGTTTTAAATAAGACCTAATCTATTAGGTGGCCTCCAAACATACCTACTGGATTGGGCTCCACAGGTAAGATAGGTAGAGGTGTGCCTATCTCTCCCTGCTTTGTGGATTTCAATGTGGCTTGGATAAAGGTGACTGGACATCTGGAGTGAGGCAGCAGTACACGTACCCAGAGTAAAAAAAAAAATTAGGCACCTAAGGAAATTTTACAGCAACAATCCACTTTGGTGTTGAGTGAGTTTATGCACCTATCACGCATAGGCAGCAGATTAGCAGGTTGTTTGTGGATCACAGTGGTGCCAAAACTAGGACTTAGATGCCTCAACCCCAGATAGAGGCATGTAAATACTTCTGTGGATCTGGGCCTCTGTGGCTTTCATTTTGAATTAGTCACCATAACTAAACTGACTTCTGGATAGGTTTTCCCATTTACTTTCAATGAGGTTTATGCTAAGTCACTAGAAAATGTCACTTTGCTTTCCAAATCAGTTAGGCCATGCAACACTGACTGGAGCAATTCCTAAATAGCCTTAAAAAGCTGGGCCTGAGCCACCACACTACAAATTATGAAGTGTATTTCAGCCAGCCATAGCTTTATCTAATGCAATAGGAACCCTAGCATCAAACTTGCACAGATTTATGTTCTCTGACTAGAAGCAACATAAGTTTTTGAAACCACTAGAGAATGCAGTAACAGGAAAATTGTGGCTCTAGTTAAACAGGTCCCCAGGGAAGGCCTGGTAAATGTCCAGAGTAGCAATTAGGAAAGGTTAACTTATGATGTGACAAGGAAAAGTAGTACAACTTAGATAACACTAATAAACTGCACTGCTGCTGAAGAATGATAGATTAGCCTGATGTGTTTTGTATAAGAAAATCCTGAATTTAGTTGAGAGTGTACAGGTATTTAATACACTAACACACACCTTTTGGTAAGCATGCATGCAGCATGTACTACATGAAGAACATAGAGTCTGTAATGAACACAAGGGCAATATACAAAATTCTAATTTGTGCAGCTGTCAAAAAAGGAATCATAGCAACTAGTTATTGCCTTCCAAGAAGAAGGAAAGCATCAGTAATAACAGGACTTCCAGAATGACTCCAGCATAACTTTTACCTGGGAGCGATGACTCTTACATGCTCTGGACATAGGAGGATTATAGTCTACATATATTATTAAGCATATGTGTAAGTCTTTGCAGGTTTGGGGCCTAACTAATGCTTTTTTCACTGAGTGCTAGTCAGCAGTTCCTAACACTCTGAAGCGCTCTTGGTTTGCTAGGTGTGTTGACCTGGTAATGTCTCATACCAATGAAAATTAGAGACTTGATGATTAGAGGCTGAGGAAGAGGTTTGAATGCAGATCGATATCAATGGAAAGGCCAACATGACTTCATTTGGATGTTTCTATCTTTCCAGTGAATATTCCATTGCAAAACTTTCATAATTTCATCAGGTGTATTCATGGGACTGATTGGATTCTGAGCCTACTCTCACTGAAGTCAGCAGACAAAATTCCCTTGACTTCAGTTGGTGCAGGGCCAGGCCCAGGATAACAAAATATTATCTTCCACATAATTGAATGTGCACTTCCTGACACATTAAGAAAAAATGGCTCAAAGTATTAACTCAGAAAGACACCCTCACCCTGCTTAACGTATTCATATTTACTGTGAGGGTACAAGTGTCTTCAAGTCTTTTGAACAGTATGGCCACAATGTTCTAGCCTGAGTGTTTAGAGGCAGGCATCTGAATCCATGTTTACACTCCTGTCCCATAAAGACTTACATGTGTGCTGAACAATATACATTGGCTTCAATGGACTACTCAAAATACATCATGCAGCATGTGTGTTAAATCTTTGCAGGATTCAGGCATTAGGCACTTCAGAAGGTGTGCTCACATTTTCAGAAGTCAATGGGATTGGAAGGTGCTCAGTGCCTCTGAACATCAGGCCATGTATTTTAGGTGCTGAAAAAAATGTATTTGCAGTTTATTAAAAGTACAGCAAAAACAGAGTTTGAAACTGAACTATGAAGCAGACAACTTAGGACTTATTTTAGTTACCAGCTGTGGGAATGTGTGTGTGTTACATTAGCTACAGCAAACTCCCTTATTGCCTTTGAATAGGATGAGACTGATATTGCAATGTTTGAATCGGTCATTGTGCCCAGTGCTGCTACATGAGACCTAGATAAGAAGCTGGAGTGGGGAGGGGAGATGAGGAGTGATATTGGTCACTATTTTGTCTGCAGTGCATCAGTCTCCCCACACAAACTGCCCTGAACCCAGCGTATCCAGCCACTTCAGTATTCTTCTGGTTTCACAGCGGCTCCTTTCACACTCCCCATTCTATCTGTCATGCAGGTGTCACTTTGTGACAACTTGGGATTGAACCAAGAGCAGTAAGGGGTTGTGTCACCACCTGCCCTTCAACTCTGGGTGCTTTCAGTGCTATCCTGGTGTGGCTCACAGCCCTGACACCAACACTCAGCCTATAAGTAGGCTTCCACCACCCAGTTACTCTTTGCAGGGAGACCCCACCATGCTCTTGGGCCCGAATTTCCACCAGACCACCACCCTGCAGCATGCAGTCCTCTAATTGACAACTTACAGAAATTGTTAAATTTATTCCTGCTTCAGTGAGACAATACACTGCAGCTCATTAATTTAACTGGGGTTTAACAAACATATAGCAAAAGAAAAGTCTATTAAACAAAAAGTCATAGGTTTATGTGATGCCAAGGAATAAAGATAGAAATGGTTACAAACAACCAACATTAAAAATATACTTCTAAGACTAAAACAGTACTTGCCTAAGCAGGTTTCTCACCTATATATCAGTTGCCAGAGACGTCAACCCTCTTGGTTGAAGGATTCACTTTTCTCAGATGTACAAGAGCTCTGGTCTCTTCTATGTGCTCACGAATGCAGCAATCCTCAACCAGGGGTCCGAGGCCCCTGAGGGTCTCGAACATGTTTCAGGGAGGGTCCACCAAGCAGGGCTGGCATTGGACTCACTGGGGCTCAGGGCAGAGAGCTGAAGCCCCTCTGCCCCGAACCCCACCACCCAGGGCTGAAGCCAAAGCCTGAGCAGCTTAGCTTCATGGGGCCCTCTGTGGCATGGGGCTCTGGGCAACTGACCTGCTTGCTACCTCCTAATGCTGGCCCTGGATTTTAGATGCAGAAAAACAGTAGTTGTGGCACAGGTGGGCCATGGAGTTTTAACAGCATGTTTTTGGGGGTAAAGGCTCAAAAAGAAAAAGATTGGGAACGACTGATTTAATGGATAACTATGCGATTCTTGCCCTCTTTCTTTTTATAATCCAATAAACCTTTGAAATGTATTCTTTGAAAAGTAAGCCCAGCTAAAGCTTCTCTCCCCTGCTAAGGTGTAGATGTCATGCTCTCTTTCCAATCTTCATTGACTCTGCTTCAGGAGGCAGGAAGGCTTCCTGGGGGGTGCAGTTGCCATCCTCCATCAAGATTGTGAACCATTCACCTTTCCCCCTTTTGCTTTCCTGATGGCTGTGCTTACCTTGCATGCAAATGTGCTTTTCTTTGTCTTTGGTCACACCTTGCCTAATTTACATCAGACACACATTCAAACAGGTGCAACCATAATCCTTTGCGTGGAACAGGGTGTGGCTTAGGCACTGCTTGCCAAATACATTTTAAGAACACATTTGCAGCACAATAATCTATCAAATCATTTGTGGGTTTTCCATACAGCACATAAGAATATAAATGATCAGTGAGTTATTAGTTTTGCAAGGGCATATTACATGCCACTTTTTAGGTATATATCACGACAACAACGTGTTTGGTGAAGTGAGTATGCCAGGCCTGATGAGTTGCTGGACAGGTCATGAGCAATAAACAAAAATTCATGGCCCGTGACCTGTCCATGACTTATACTATAAATAACCCTGACTAAATCTTGGGATGGCTGCTGCTGTGGGGGGCAAGCCCAAGGGGGGCAGAGTCAATGGTACCAGCTGCCAGGGGCACCAGAGTAGCTGCTGCTCCAGTCACCCTGGGGACCGCTACCGGGAGCTACTGGAACAGCCGCTGCTCCAGCTGCCCCACAGACCATTGCTTGGGCGGTTCCCGGGGCCAGCCACACTGGCCACTGCTTGGGCAGTCCCCAGGACCAGCAGCCTGGGGTTGTCCAAGCCATGGCCAGTGCAGCCGGCTGTGGGGTCACTCAAGCGGCTGGCTACAACTGGTGTGGCTGTCCCTAGGGCCACCTGAGCAGCTGGTTCCTGAGCCAGCTGCTTGGGCGGCCCTGGAGTCAGCCACACTGGCCACTGCAGATGTCACGGAGGTCTCAGAAAGTGACAGAATCCGTGACTTCCATGACCTCCATGACAGACATGGAGCCCTAACAATGAACTACTCATGGGCCTCTGTGTCACACTCTGTTTTCCAGTAATCCTGGAACAGAGCCACAGGGCTGCGGGCAGCCAGTGAAACTTAGTGCAGTCCTTAAGATGCTCTAAAAAGTGCCTCAGGATTGCCCCATCGCTCCCGGAAGGGGAGGGTAGGAAAAGGGTGTAAAAGCCACCTTTGCTCTGTCCACCCCTTTTGAGCAGTGCTGGTACACAAAGGAAAGCCCCAAGAATTGGACCTCTAATTTTTGCTCCAAGTAGCTTAGTCTAAATGATACAATACAATTAAAGCTACAGCATAACAGACTATATTAGCTACAGAGAGCAAACAGAACCTGTTCTCTGGTTCATACCAACCACAATAACTTCCCTACAGACCAAGCTTAATTTACAGTAAAATGTGAAGATGAAAAATGCCCTATAATTTAGCTATAAACTAATCCATAAGTAATACCTATTATTTTGTTATATGATGACAGAAAGATTGTCATCTAAACAAAACCAAAAAATAATGAAGTATCAGCATTTGGTACTATTAGCACAATACCCTAGATTTTCCTTTAAGTCCCATATAGTGTGTAACATTAACATTATTTTTCTGTATTGACTAAAGTCACTGCTATAATTCTCCTTGTAGTGAATTACAGTCAAAAGCTCATGCAGTTCAGCTAGTTATAAATATTAACTTTGCTTTGTTCATGTTGGCTCTGATGTGCTTTTTTTCCTTAAAGATGGGGAATATGCCGGGTCTGCAATAGCATTGACTCAAAATTCCATGCTAATTGTAAGATAACTTCCTAAAGATCTCAAGCAAAAGGAAGTCCCAGAACAAAGCAATGTCAACTATGCACATGTCACAACACAACGTGCTGATTAAAAGCCTTTGGAAACATGCTGAAAGACAAGTCTAGCAAAAAAACCCCACAGGGGCGCTTCAACAGATTTTGAACGTGAAAACAACATCTGAACGTGCCTGTTCCCACTTGGGGGGGAAAAAAAAGAAAAAGGCTTGAAATAATGAAAGGTACTGGAGAACTAGAGATGAAATCATTGCATAGCTAATATGCTGTTTAGTCTGTTCCTAAAATTTGCATAAGTTATACTTGCTCTGCATTGTAAATAAACTGGATTGATCTGGAGTAGTGTTTGATTGTAAGGTGCCAAAGAAGACCATACATACTGCCATGCAAGATGTAATGTATAAAAAGTTTGCTTTTAAAATAAAGGGTTAGTAGAACATAACAGACTAAGTCAAACAAAGGGTAATACTTCCAGATAATCTATCTGCAGGAATGCAAACTCTGTGCATTCCTGATCACTCACGTAGGTACTACACTTTTGAGCAGAACAACATGTACAGTATTTCTTTGTGAATGAAGTCCTGCACACATTCCTTAGATGACCACAGGTATAGGCGTCACATCACTGGCATATTTTATGAATTTAAGTATTTTAGATTATGTCTATTTTGATCGGCTTATGAAATCTAATTTTCTCTCATCTTTTAAGAATCAGAATCTGTGTAAATAAAAAAACTAAAAAAATTATATAGAACCCAGCTGGAAGACTCTAGATGCAAAACTGTGCAGCTTTGCCGCAGCACTTGGAACAAAATATGGCATCACCAAAAATATCAGCAGAATAGCATTAGTAATGCAAAAGAAGGAATAACCATTTATTAATACAAATAAGTAATATTACTCAGTCCTTTTCATCTATAGATTACAGTGTGTTTTACAAAGACAGGGAAGTATCATTATCCCTATACATTTATTTGACATGTGGGGAAACTGAGGCACATAGCAGTTAAGTGATTTGCCCAAGGTCCCCAGCAGGTCAATGGCAGAACTGGGAATAGAATCCTTGTTTTCTGAGTTCCCGATCACTCTACACAGTTGTCACTTTTTATGGGCAACTTGTATCAGCTAATTATTGTAACAAATGCATATGAACGCATGTTTTTGTCCTGGGGTATAGACATGCTTTCAGAAGTGTGGACCCCTTGATACGTGCCATTTACTAGCCTCATGTTCTGTTTGTGTTTAATGCCCCAAGTGTGAAAAACAAAGTAATATTAGTGTACTTAGCAGTACAACTACACACAACAAATCATATTTAAAACACAGTATACTGTAAGATGCTAATATTTACAGTGTGCCCTAAGATACACACCTAACATGAGTGTTTTAGTTGGATAAAATACTGAGCGTTTCTGCACTGATTGTAAGGCTAAACTTAAAGCAAGCTCAGACACTACTTCTTTGCCCTTACTGTGACTAGTAGCATCTCTGCTCCAGCTATTGTTCTTTCACCCATTTGTTTTCAGTCTATTGTGCATGGGTCAAACCACATGGTTCCCTTTAATTTGGGCTCCATCTGTACACATCATAGTCTAATTTGGTATCAGCTGCATTTGGTGCAGCACTCATGATTTTTTTTTCTTATCTTGTTAGCATACATGGGTTTAGACTAGCACCTTTGAGTGAAACCCTCCCCATCCAAGATACATGATGTCCTTAGCAGATGGTACCAAGTTTGAGCCAACACTCTTTTTTCAAAAACATTTATTTTTGTAAATGAAAATCTGACCAAAGAGGCTCTGCAAAAGCAATACCAACCCCTGCCCCATCTCAGTATTTTCTACCTCTTCTTGCTACAGGCCATTAACTTTGTAACAAAACCAGAGAGCTGTGGCAATCCTGCAGTCCACCTCAGCACATCTGTAGAGAAGCCCCACCCATTTGTGGTGCATCCCTAGCACTGTGCTACTGATCGCTACTCTGAATAACGCAAAGATACAGTTGAGCTATTGCTAGGGCCCAGTATAAATGAATGGCCAAATTGTGCCTGACCCTAATGTGGCCCCGCAAGAAAGTAAGACTCTCCCACTACCCCTATGCATGGTTGCCCCTCAAAATTTGGGGCTGATTGTTGGGGGAGAGCAAGTTACTCAAGCACCCTAAGCTGGAAGGAAGCAAGGGGATGGAGCCTTGGATTCATACTCCCACCTGCCATCCAATAAAGCTAAGGCAGTGCAAGCTGAGGAGTATGTTGCAGTAGTAAAGGGATATAGCAAATTACATTCCCCCACCCTGGGACCAAGGAAGGAGTGACTCAGTCCCAATGCCTCCTCTGGGGTTCTCCCAGGGCGTTGAGCAATGGCTCAATCTATCCCTGAGTGAGTGAATTTAAGAAAAAGACAAACCAAGGAGCATTATAAAGTCAGCAGTCACTAAAGTGTTTGCACCACGTGATCGCACCACCTGTGTGATTCCATGCCAGACACTCTCCCTATCACATGCAAAAATGAACAGACACCTTTGAGGTTACCACAGGAAGGGAAATGACTGAAAAACAGAGACTATAATAGGAGCACTGACAATATAAACATTTGGCATAGTGGCGCCATAATATAGTTCCCAATTAAAAAATGAAAAAAATCCCTAGCAGACAGATTCTGATCTCAGTCACACTGCTGCAAATACAGAATAGCTATTGGCTTCAGAGAGCAATCCGATTTGCTCCACATTGGTGAGACTAGCTTGGCCCCAACATTTGAATTTATAACTTTGCCACTAAAACTACATAATGACTTGCAGAGAAAATGAAAATGGCATGTTGAGGAGGGAATGGTAACAGCATGCTGCACTACAGTGAGGCGACTTGTTTGTTAGTGGTCTACATCTACAATAGCTTTTATGCTAATCAAACGTTGACTGTCCATTTTGACCAATATTCCATCCGTTACATAATCCTTTCTCTTTCTGCCATGTGCTATGGTACTTAAAAGGGAACAAAACATTTGCTGAAAAAGGAAACAAACAAACAAAAATCCCATTCCTGTCATGTATAGGCATATTCCTTTTCACTCATTCTTTTATATGCATGAAATTTCTTAGGTAAATACAACTGCGAGGGAAAAGAGAGCTCAAAGAGGCTTGCTCCTGTCAGCATACATCTTTGCATTCAAGTGAGGTCTGCGTTTATTTAAAGTGAAAGGTCTCCAGAAGGCTACAATGCCTGTGTCAAATAACCTGCTGGGCCTGACATGCACACGCCAGAGCTGATGACGCCACATGTCTCAGAGAAAACTCTTTAGCATACTGAAGCAACACACCCTCAAAAAAAGGCCAGACAATGCTTCCTTTCCTTTCCTTTCCTGAGAGCTATCTTTACAAAGAACAGTTTGGTGCTATGTACAAATGGGTACCAGCATGAACTCTGTCAAACAATTTCCATAGTATCTGAAGCTACAATTCCAATACTAGCATGCTGATCCATTCTGAGCATGATTCTGCCACTCTAACAATAAGTAGACTTTACTCTGTAAGTAGGCTCCTTGACATCAGCGGGACAGACTGCAATACCCTTACTCACACTGACTAATACTTCAGCTACAAACAGTCCATTGAACATAGTCAATAAGACACTTGTAGAGAGAGAAACTTACTCATTGTAGGGATATCATAGTCTTGCCAGAGTAAGATACTACTCCACACGAGCAAAGGTGGCAGAATCAAGCTGTACATTTACAGGCTTAAAGTTCCCCTAAGTACACTTTCCCAATTTATTTTCAGCTTGGAGATCAAGTAGCAGAATCATTAAAGGGAATCAAGACATCTGAATTTCTGGCTCTCCCATTAGGACACAAGCAAGTCACTAACGGGTAATTTGTGCCTTTAAGGCACAGCTCATTTGTAAGCATCAGTGTGTAGGTGGGCTGCCCAGGAATGCCCAGGAATGTCTCAGAGAAGCAAAATGCTTCAGAGCTTCCCAGTGGCACTGTGGGGTGAGGCACTTGTGACAGCCCTCTAAGGGCTCCAGCATACACCCACCTGCAATTTCTCCACCTATTCCACATCCCCTTTTACAAGTTGCTCTACAAAGGCAAAGGTGTAACTTTATAGCAGCCCTTCTGCTTGCTTAAATGCAAGGGCTGGTATTCTGGGAGGCCCTTATTTGGAGTCCTTATTCACTCCCCTGCCCTGCCACCTGAGGCAGGAGTACTACCTGGCTGTAGGGCTAATGGAAGTCAATCGATCTGTTTGGGAAGAAATGTAAGGAGGGTCAAAATGGGCCATAACCTTTCCCTGTACTCCAGTTGCCCCAACTTACAAAATAACCTTTATAAGATTAGTATAGGCATGTTCAAAACTAGCTTCACATAGTATGGTATCATTTCTGAAAGCAGTAGTGGTTTGGCTCATTACTATTGTGCTTTTTAAATGAGGAAATAATTCATAAAGTGTTTCACAGGGGGATTGAGCTATTTCATTAATTAACCTTGGCAAAGAACTCTGGGATCCTGGAATGATGTGTGCTAGATGGATACAGACTACAGGTATTATTATTTTTTAATCTTATGAGTCCCTTACACGGTGTGGAGCATGAAAGAAATACTTCAGAGGCAATGTCTTAATTGTATATATGTTATTGGCAACAATATTTTGTTATGGAGCAGCACTGGGTTGCTGAAGTCTATTAACTTTTCCTAGGCAAACCCTATTTTCAAGTGTTTGGAACTTGTTTGTAAATATTTATTCTTAGTTAGAATTTCCTTGACATTTAAAATCCTAAGCAACAAGTACTGTTTCTTTTATTGCTCACATGTGACTTAAAGTACACATGCTTCATGCTAAAGCCCACAAAAATTTATTAATGCAAAGATATAGCTGACATTCTAAGACACATAGAAGTCTGGAAATTAAAAGTTATTGCTCTCACAGCAGGCATAACATGGCCAACTCAGACATATGTTGTATTTTCTAGTTTGTATGTGGTGATGATTTTTATACCTTAATATACATGCACAATGTGACCAAGTTACTTTTAATTTACTGATTTAGGCACTTCTGCAGTCTCAGCTGGCATGGCCTTAACATGATTTTAAATATTTAATTTCCTAGAGTGATTTCATAGAACAAAGAACACATAGATTTAAATAATCCCCTATTATGAGAAACTCACAGCAAAGCAGCCAAGGTTGAAGAGTGCCGGCTATGGCGGTGAAACCCAGCATGGCAGAGAATGTGAGGATTCAATGCTTCTCCTCAGCAGCTGCTTCTAGGATTATCGTAGATCCCTCAGTGGAAGTACATGGCCTGATAATACTATAGTCTCTCCTTCAAAGTGAAGCTTATTCTTCTGGAACTTTAGGTTAGTCACTGCTGCATACCCAGAATACTGGATATTGTTATTTCCAGGAGCTGTGTGGGCCTGCCCCTGCCAGGGTGACCCCCGCCCTCACCAGCATGATCTCACACGAAAGGTGTATGCAAGGTCATGCTGTACGGAAGATGTCATGTTAAAGGACAGGCCCTGCCGCCTCCTCCTCTCCCCCCTCGACCAGCATGAACTTGCATGCACAGTGTATGCAAGGTCTCAGGGGCAGGTAGCATGCTCTTCAAGATGGCATCCTCTGTCCCATGTGGTGTGATACAGACAAAATCATCCATACTGGATAGTGGACAAACCTTGGAAAGACAGGACTGTCTGGCTTAAAACCAGACAAATGGCTTGCCTACCTGGAAAACAGGGGCTCAAGTTGGTGAGGGGAGTGTAATTTACATCACTAGGTGCCAACCTGGCAGAATATGGTCCAAGGATTTCACTTATTTGAATAATCACATTCAGGTGCAATCTGAGATTTAAATCAACAAAGCAAATGTGCTTTATTTAATTGTTGTCACACCTGTGTGGGCAGAAACTCCCTCAGATGCTGGGGGGCAGAGAACCAAGTCAGGCCAGGTTCTCTGACCACCTTCTGGATCTAACCCATGGTGCAGCAGCCCTCCCCACTCTGGGACAGCAGCCTTTTCTTGTGGACAGCTAATATACTTATTTCTGCATCTAAAATGGTAGAAGGATGTGTTGCAGCAATGAAGTGTCAGAGTTCAATTAGAATGGCATTACAGTTACATAACAGATATATGCCAAACTAAGAAACTATGTACGAAAATTATGTTCAAAGAAAATTATATAGGTTGCAAAGTCAAGCAATCAAAGATTAGGAAACTCTGGATTTATGGTTACCTGCAGAATCTTAATTCGGAACCCTTGTGCATATGATACAATCTTTAATTACATACCTACATAGTAGTTTTTCCACTGAACCCCTGCCTCATTCATGGCACAGTATGGACATAAAAGGGGGTTAAATTAAAGTTGCACAGGCAAACATACACCTGACAATTCCTAATTTAGCCATGCTTGACTTTGTGACCTAAATAATTTTAACACACATATATTAGCATTCCCCACCCCTTTTCTAATTTCTGTTTAGTCATGTAAGAGCAACATTAAAAAAAAATTTAAATGGGATATTGGACACCAGGTTGTAAAGACCCCATGCCAGGTTAATAAAGCAGACATATAGAAAAAAATTGATAAGCCAGTAAATATAACCTACATGGGGTTTAAACATGTCTAGGCTAACACTTCATTTGCTCTCAGTTCAGAATGTACCATGGTGTTTCAAGTGCTAAAAGATTTACTATGGTTTATGGCTCAAATATTTCTAACCCAATTTGTCATTTAGCACCAAAGTCCATTGCCCTGCTACACACCCAAAGGCCAAGGGGCATTGAAACATTCTCCTGCTTAACTGCCCTGGGGCTGCAATGGCTCTTGTGACCTTTCTATTTCTCTTGGGATCTTTTATAAAATTAGTTATTAAAATGCAAGGCTTCATCATTACCTCTGATGTAATGTTTTGAAGTTTCAGAATAGTAAGGTTTCAGTTAATCTAGTTGGGAAGGCATTACATGTTACAAGATTCTCACATTCACAATAACTTTCATATTTTAAACCGCTCCTATGTATAAGGTACACTTTAAAAATATACTATTTACCATATTCCCATTATAACTCTTGGAAAAGCTCTACTAACCCAATGTATTTGTGTTACGCTTTAAAGAGTGTGTTTGTTTTTTATTCCTTTTAAAAATATTCAACTGCTAGCAGGAATGACTTTTGGTAGGAAATGTGCCTTTATTTTCTAAGCCATTAGTACTTTTATTATGGAAGCACAGTTATGGCTCCATAGTTGAGATGCTTAGAGACCATCATGATAAGTGTGATGACTATATTGAGGTAGAGACAGAACAAGATCACACAATGGGTATGGTATAAAAATCTAAACAGAGTAGAACAGAATCACGTTTGAAGAAAATCGAATGAACCACTTTTGAATTAGAGACTGTTACAAAAAAACCTTTGATTTGAAATTTTGGCTAGTGTGTTTCTGTGAGCTGCCCTGCTATCAAAAGGTACCAATCATTTAACCTTTCCACAGAGTTAAACTTTCCTTGAAATCTAATGGGCAGGGTATATTTGAAGAAAATAAGTTGTGCAGTAATTAAAGATCATTGTTATTAATGAGCATTGTAACGGTAATAGTTTGTGTATTTGCATGTGCGGGTTGCAGAAAGTTAGGCTTTAGCTGAGCTCTGAGGAGCTGCAGAACAATTCTGTTGACTTTTTTTTTTTAAAGCAAGGCTGAGCATATGAGTGTTGAAGGGGTCCCTGAAGTGAGAGAGCTACGACGACAACAGGAAGTCTTTCAGGGAGAAACCCTGGAACTGAGGTAGCCTGAGAAAGTTTTGATAGTATTCCATAGCTCCTTATGTTAGCGTATACTCCTTCCTCACAGGTTTATCACTTGTGTTTCTAAAGCTGCAGACTAAATGGAAATCTGGTGAAGTGGGGGAAGTTTTGGAAAGATTCTGCTGTGCTTGTATTATGTGGCGGAATGGCATAGAGACCCCGCCCCTTCAGAGTGGATGTTTCATTGCCATTGACCCATTCTGGCTTCAGCTAGCTGCTGCTTCAGTTTCTTCTCACTCACCTCTCCGCTGGGGGACTCATTTCCTTTTATCTTCCCAAATTCACAGTTCTTCAAGGGGAAGACCCATGCGAGGGGGAAACATTCAGGCAGGACCTTATCCCTTTAGGTTCTTGCCTTCCAGTATCTCTGCTTCCTCCTTGGGTGTCTCTTCCTTGAGCCCAGACTGTACACTGCCACCTGGGGCACTCAAACCTGCACCTAGGTTTTTGATGTTTTCTGCTGAGAGGCCTACCATTGCTTCTGACATTGCCCTAGCAGACTAAAGAGGTTTGCCACACAAATCCTGTAGACTGTGCCAATTGTCAGAATGCCATCTGTCTGCTCTGTCTTCAGCCTGGTCACTGCATCAGTTTCCCCTCACTCAGGTTGGATCCCCCTGACTTTCCAGGCTGGTTTGATTGTTGCAGTATCAGAACTCCCCAGCTAAGTAATCAAAGAAAAAAAAATCCATCTCTTCCAGGGTATCTAAGTTTGAAATAAATGAGGCTCCTGCCCTAGTCTCAAGCTGTATAAGGGCCTGCCTGTCTTCAGGCTTCAGGAACTCTTCAGCCTACACTCTGGGCTCAACTTCCAGCCCTTACCAGGCTCTGCTCAGTCTCTCCGCTCAGTCCCTCCTGAACTCATTTAGGTCACTACCTATCTGTCTCCTGTCTGGGGTTTATCAGGTCTTCCTACCTGGAGCCTTCTTTCTCTCTCCTTTGGGTCTCTGTAGGCTTCTTTTTCATCTCCACCCCAGAAGGCCCAATTTAGGCATAGGATCTATCTGTTAGTTGACTGTGCTCACTAGGGAGGTGAGTAAAGTAGGACTGGATAGTGACAATGGATATGTTGTCCTTTCGAGGGTAATCTATAGTTAACATATCAGAAAGCATCCTTTTGTCCCGGGGTGGCCAACCTGAACCTGAGAAGGAGCCAGAATTTACCAATGTACATTGCCAAAGAGCCACAGTAATACGTCACCAGCCCCCTGCTCCTCCTGCTCACTGGCAGCTCTGCTGATCAGTGCCTCTCCTTCCCTCCCCACACCTCCCAATCAGCTGTTTCGTGGCACACAGGAGGCTCGGGCGGAGAGGGAAAGGAGCGAGGGCATGGCAGGGGAGCGGGTGGGAAGGGGTGGCGTGGGGGTAGGGCTGTGGCAAAGCCAGAGGTTGAGCAGTGAGCACCCGCAGGCACACTGGAAAGCTGGCACGTGAAGCTTCAGCCACAGAGTCAGTGCCTATACAAGGAGCCGCATAACAACTTGTGAAGAGTGGCATGTAGCTCCAGAGCCACACGTTGGCCACCCCTGCTTTAGTCTGTGATGCAGAGGCCTGGATATTTTGAGAGTTAGGACCTTTAGTTCTAACTCTGTGACTATGTGTAATAATGGATTTATTGCAGAATTGACCTCAATCTGTATAAAAATGTTATTAAATTAGTGGTTATTAAAATGTATGCTGTTTCTGGAGCCTTGTAGTGGTAGTTATAGAGTTAAGATTGCAACCAGGGTTCTATTATAATCCATATTTTCATGCCTCTTAAAATTTGGTTTAAGAAAAGTATTTGCATCGTTTTGAAGGGGGGAAAGAGCAAAATGGTCTCTCTGATCCACAGAATAGATCTCAACTCAGAGTTTGTTCTTCAGACATGTGCAGATACCACAGTGACATCAGTGGGCGATCTCTGCCTGCAGGGAGAACAGAATACTAGATCTGAGGTCTACCACTTTGGATCAAGAGCACAAAATTGCTCAAGCAGTTTCATCCAGTAGGATAGTGCAGTAGTCATTAGGTAAGCCACCATGCTGGCAAATCACCATAAATTTTGTTTCCAATTCCACTTCAGAAAGAGGTCTGGGAAGAAATCTGAAATAAATAAACAGTATTTCTGACTGGATGGTCCAGTGTGAGCTCACTAAAATTTGCCTAGATGTATAACTTGGCAAATAAAGTACTTATTATTTTTTCAACAGTCTGAGGCAAAACGAATAGAAACCCACTCTTCTTCCAATTTGTCCCTTTCCGGCTCCTTCCCATCTTTCTCCATCTGAGATTACTAGTCTACTCAACAAAAAATGAGCTAATAGACTACCCTACAGAGAGTTCTCTTCACATTTGGAATCACTGGGGATTTCATTACAGTTTTATATGACTACAAGTTTGGAGTTGCTTTGTGGAAAGATTTTTTTTAATAGAGGATGCTTTTTATCTTTCTCTGGAACATATTTTCTTGCTAAGACTGGCAAGGATCTGTTTATATGTGATAAATTAAGCTGTGTGAATCTAGGTCCAAATCTGAATGGTATTAAATAACATCCTTCTAAAGAGAATGTTAACATAAGGAAGAAAAGTTCAGTTTCATACAATAGATTAGGGTCAATGAGAAAAATTTCAGGTGCTATGCTGTGAAGATTTAGTATGCGGGATTGAAAGCCTCTGTGTGTCATGTTGGTTTGATGTACTATGACTTTATTAATGCAGATATATTGTGACATAAGACCTGTTAGACCCATGTTCAGTTGAGAAGGGGAGTGAATGTGTAGGTGGGAGCCCTTCCCCCCAGAAAACCCCGCTCTGGAAAGATCCCAGCAAATCACTGCAAGAGTTTCTCAACTAATCTTCACTGCCATGACAAGGTACAAGTGAGAGACACAAAGCATAGAATCACAGAATATCAGGGTTGGAAGGGACCTCAGGAGGTCATCTAGTCCAACCCCCTGCTCAAAGCAGGACCAATCCCCAACTAAATCATCCCAGCCAGGGCTCTGTCAAGCCTGACCTTAAAAATCTCTAAGGAAGGAGATTCCACCAACTCCCTAGGTAACCCATTCCAGTGCTTCACTACCCTCCTAGTGAAATTTTTTTTCCTAATATCTAACCTAAACCTCACCCACTGCAACTTGAGACCATTACTCTTTGTTCCGTCATCTGCTACCTCTGAGAACAGTCTAGAGCCATTCTCTTTGGAACCCCCTTTCAAGCAGTTGAAAGCAGCCATCAAATCTCATTCTTCTCTTCTGCAGACTAAATAATCTCAGTTCCTTCAGCCTCTCATAAGTCATATGCTCCAGCCGGCTAATCATTTTTGTTGCCCTCTGCTGGACTCTTTCCAATTTTTCCACATCCTTCTTGTAGTGTGGGGCCCAAAACTGGACATAGTACTCCAGATGAGGCTTCATCAATGCCAAATAGAGGAGAATGATCACGTCCCTCAATCTGCTGGCAATGTTCCTACTTATACAGCCCAAAATGCTGTTAGCCTTCTTGGCAACAAGGGCAAACTGTTGACTCATATCCAGCTTCTTGTTCGCTGTAACCCCTAGGTCCTTTTCTGCAGAACTGCTGCCTAGCCATTCGGTCTCTAGTCTATAGCAGTGCATGGGATTCTTCCTTCCTAAGTGCAGGACTCTGCATTTGTCCTTGTTGAACCTCATCAGATATCTTTTGGCCCAATCCTCTAATTTATCTAGGTCCCTCTGTATCCTATCCCTACCCTCCAGTGTATCTACTACTCCTCCAGTTTAGTGTCATCTGCAAACTTGCTGAGAGTGCAGTCCATGCCATCCTCCAGATCATTAATGAAGATATTGAACAAAACTGGCCCCAGGACTGATCCTTGGGGCACTCTGCTTGAAACTGGCTGCCAACTAAACATGGAGCCATTGATCACTACCCGTTTGATCCTGATGATCTAGCCAGCTTTCTATCCACCTTTTAGTCCATTCATCCAGCCCATACGTCTTTAACTTGCTGGAAAGAATACAGTGGGAGACCATATCAAAAGCTTTGCTAAAGTCAAGGAATAACATGTCCACTGCTTTCCCTCATTGACAGAGCCAGTTATCTCCTCATAGAAAGCAATTAGGTTAGTCAGGCATGACTAGTCCATCCTTACTGTTCCAGATCACAGGTGAGGAAATAGCCTTTATTAAAGCAACTTCTGTTACGCCACATGTTGTAATAAGAATGTGTAGGACCCATGAACCTTGAATGGTGTGTTGTGGGGGTACTGATCATTTTAATAGTGGAGATATGTCAGGAGATTTTATATCTGTTGTTTTGGCAAGGTCTGGTGCTCCTTTGAGTTGGACAGATGAAAAACCTGCAGATGTTTCCAGTACTATGATGAATCAACACCTTACAAAACACAATTGTCAACATTGGGCTTACATATGCCCATCACAACACATGGTATAACTCATTCGGTGCATCAAATGTACCAACAAAAATGATGTGGTAGTTGAAACCAGAAAATCACTACATTATTGAATGAACTCACAGAAAAACGATACAAGATAAAAACATCATAACACCTGTGAGTGAACACTTTTCACAAAGTGATCACTCCATATCTGATCTTTCACTACTCAATCCCAAAGGAAACCTACACCTTTCAAAAGGTGAGCCTGGGAACTTAAACTCAGATCTCTGCTAGACACCAAAAACCATGGACTTAACAGAAGACATAAAACTAGTGTCCATTACAACAACAATACTCCCTGCTACCCTTAATTGCCCATTTCAAACCTTTATGCATAACAAGTTAACCTCCAATTGCCAACTTCTGTTTTACCCCTTCTGCTTAACAACTTGTCTCTACTTGTATTTAGCTCAGATGCTCTGCTTCCTTCCCCAGATCTGGTGAAGAGCTGTGTGTAGCTTGAAAGCTTGTACCTGCCACTAACAGAAGGTGGTCTAATAAAAGATATTACCCTGTCTCTCTCATATCCTAGGACAAATACAGCTCCAACAACACTGCAAACAGTATAGTATTATGACAGGAGCAGAACCCATTAACCCTATAGGCCCCATTGATTCTGGGGTAACCTAAACTCAGTATCCTTAGCCTACTTGAAACCAGAAGGTACTGGAAAAAATAATCAGCAAAAAAGTGAAAACCTTCCTGATTTATGACTATTCACTTGAACTATGCAGAATGACAGCCCTATTAGCAAATTAGTATTTTAAGGCTCATAAGAAGAGAGAGGATTTATATATCAACCCTCATGATTTTAAAATAGCTTAAGTTGGAAAATTTGCCTCTCTGAGCAAGTGACCCTTTGCAGTTCTAACTCAATTTTTTTCAGATACAACTTCTATGGGCTGATGCTAATTGTATGCATTTATCTCAGCTGGGTACCTGAATGCATCTTTTAAAGACTTCTTCTTTTATATCTCCATCAATGTTACTTTCTCATGAACAGTCACTGTAGGACAGCTCTGGTGGAATTATTTATGAATAATTTATGGAACAAATTTTATGAATTCTTCTGCCCTCCACCTCAGTAAAATATGCACAACTGCTTTTGTCATTATTTGACAAGTGTGGCACATGACTGAATAATATTTAGCAAAATAATTTATTAATCCATTTTTTCAATTGTTTAAAATTATTAATACAATTAGCGTTTCACTTTACTAGTGGAACACAGATTAAGGCTGGGATTTTCAGAAGCGGCTAATGGATATAGATTACCAAGTCCCACTGAAAATCGGGCACTCAATTCCATTTGGTACCTTAGAATATCCTAGCATCTGGTGTTTAAAGGGTTTCTCAACGTGTATTTTTTTTTTTAAAATCACTAGCAAAACAAGTAAAAGAGTTTCTCAAGGAAAATCTGTTCAAGCCTGTTGCAATGTCTTGGCGGAGCATGGATGTTGGTGTAGAGTGATACAGGGAGGAACTCTGCTGTCAACAACAGGAAGTTGGTGAAAAATGAGTGATGCCCCTAGGGAGGTGAATGCAGAGCAGATGGCTCTAATTGTGAGTCACACTGTGACAACTGACAAGAGAAATTCTGCTCTCTTGACACTTTAAAGATACCAAAAATACCAGAGATCACATTCCAGGGCTTCTTGAAGACTTCCATATCGAGGGAGGTGGGGAGGGAGCTCCAACTCCTCCTGTTTCCATCATTAAACAGCCCATAAAACCTGCAGTTGATAAGCTTCCTTGCAGTCAAACATTCTAATATTTGGATAAGTCACTAATGTGAATAAAAGCACTGAAGACATAAGAAGGAAGAGGTGCAAAGGGGATGCATGTGCAGGGCAGCACCAGTTGATTTAGAAACTGATCCTTTCAATTAAGTGTGGTTCTGGATAAGAAGGGGAAAGTAACATTCTCTTTTATAAGCATTGATAGATTTAAAAACCTCTTTTTATTCATTTGGAATGCATTAAAGAGCATTTACTTGATGTATTTCAATTATTGCCGGATACAGGGCTGTAGATTTATGTTGTGCTTTTTAGAAATGAAGATACAATAAGTCAAGACCAGGAACCATTTCTAATTTGTTGCTGATTTTTGACATTGGGACAAATGCTTGAGTAGTGTAGGTCTATTGAAACCAACAGAGCTACGTGAGGAGCAAATTTGACCCACCAATGCCACCATGTATTACTTAATTATATCAGTGCTTTAATATCCATCTTACAAATTAGTTAAGCATGGCATTTTGCTGCACATATACTTAAGTGACAGACTCCCTGCATGTCTGCAATGTTGTATTTGAATAATATACATGGACATCTTTGCTTAGATGTGTGATCATTAACATCTAAAGGAAACATTTGGGGCATTATTCATTTTTTACCTTTATACCATTTTAAGATAGGAGTCCATGTGATTTAAGACTGCTTTATTGCCCTTTTACACTACCAGAACCACAGATTCTGACCTTTTAACAAAATATTTCCAATGCAATAACTTCCTGTACTTCAGGCTAAAGATGCAACACCTTCAACCAATAGAGGTTAGAGGACTATTATGCCCATTTTGGCAACCCACATGTTGCTAAGTTTCTCCTTTTAGGACTAGACAGCGTTGTGCATATTTGTAGGAGCACCTTGTTCTGACTTGGTTCAGACTTCTTGCATTTTTCCATTCTCTACACTTCCTTCTGCTTACCCCCAAACCACTTTCTTTTGTTCTTTCTAAGCAAAGTACCTTACACATTCTACAGCCTCACTAACAAAAGAAAAATGCACGTGATCTCTTGTGAAGCCTGCTAAAACTACATAAATGTTGTTTTTCCTACAACTGTAAAGCTGTGGCTTACATGTGTCAAGAGTGTTTTGGTTTTCTTGTTGAAAAAGCAGCTTAGGTATTAAGCAAACAAACTAGCCCACCTTTCCGAGTAGTACTAGAAGTAGCCTGACATTTTGGTGGGATTGTATAGTTAGTCTTACCCTTTCCCTCGTTCATTATTTTGTTTCATTCTACGTTAATTGGCAAAACTTCAGGTGTTTTTGTACAGTCCACATAAAAATTCTGCCAGCCTTTACTCTTGTGGTAGCACGGTACTTCTTCACTGAATCCCTTTGTGTTAGTTAGGATTAAGCTGAGAATAACCTCTCCTGGTATGCACTTTAGAAGTAGCTACAATCATCAAAGATATAAATAATTTGCTTTTCTAACTCTTGTTCTCTTGTGACAGCTGATTAGTTTATATGTGGGTAGATGAAGTCACCTACTATTAAGGCTTAGATTTTGCCTTGGATATTTTTAGTAAAAGTCAGGGACAGGTCACAGGCAATAAAGAAAAATTCATGGAAGCCATGACCTGTCCGTGACTTTACTAAAAATATTTGTGACAAAATGGGATCAGCAGGTCCCCACACCCCCTGAAGTGGGCCAGCTGCACAGCAGCTAGGAGCTCTAAGGCCGCTCACTGTGGGTTGGGTATTCGAGCTCCAGAGTCTGCTGCTACCCATGGCTGGGAGCTGCAGAGGCCCCTGCCACCTGCAGAAGTTGGGGGCCGTGGGTTATCCCTGATGCCTGCAGCTCTGGGATCCCCCCAACACCCAGGGAGGATGGGAGCATTGGGTTGCCCCTGTCACCTGCAGCAGACCAGAGCTGCATGGTATCCCTGCCACCTGCAGCTCCGGGGCCAGCAGTGACTGGGAGCTGCTGGTTTCCCCACCACTCACAACAGCCAGGAGCTGAGGGGTTTCTTACCACCTGCGTGGGCTAGGAGTGGTGGGATACCCCCACTGCCTGCAATGGCTTGGAGCTCCAGGGACCAACAAAGGCAGCACGGGTACTCCACACCTCCCTGCCATGGGCAGCAGGGGACCCTGCAGCTCCCAACCGCCACAGGCTGTAGTCACGGAAGTTGCTGGAAGTCATGGGTTCCATGACTTCCATGACCTCCGTGACTAAATCCCAGCTTTGCTTAGTATTAGTGTTTTATTAGTTGCCTCTCTGAAAAATTCAGGACTACATTCAAAGAAGGACTTAGGCACTTAAAGTGGCAGTTAGGTACCTGATTCCCAGAATCAGGCCCTACTGCGGGCCACACAACTGCCACTGAATGAGCCCAGATTGGCTCACGTTTTTGTAGTAGAAGTTCACTAGTCACCTATCTTTCTGTCTCTGTGCATGTGTCTGTCTCAGCCCCACACCAAGCATCCAGACTCGGAAACCCCAAAAGCACAAACCAGGGGAAGATAGACATTCCTCCATTTAACTTGCCTATGAGGCACTATCCAGTAAGCATGCTCAGAGCTTGCCTACTGGATCAGGCCTCTATAGACAAGCTTGCCAAAAATGACAGCAGGAGAAGCTTAATGCAGTGGTTAAGGTACTTACCTGGGATGTAGGATATCCCTAATTAAAGTCACCCCACTGCCAAAGGGGGAAGAAAGATTTGAGTAGGGATCTACCATCTCTGAGGTAAAGTGCCTAAGTCACTGGGCTATGGGATATTCTGATCTGGTGCTCTGACAATCATTCCCTGTGAAAGTTCAGCTTGACTGCATATTTTTAAAAAGGCATTGGAGCAAGGGGAGGGATCCTGGTTCTCCCCATCCTGGGTGTCTGCCTTTACCACTAGGTTACAACATCATTCTCTCTGACTCTTTATTGATTCACAGTGGAAATTGTTCAACAGGAGAGACTGCATCAAAATATCCCATAGCCCTGTGAATAGGGCACTCACCTAAGAGATGGCACATCCCTCCTCAAACTCCTTCTTCTTCTTAGGCACTGGGTGTCTCGAAGATGACTACATTAACCACTGGGCTAAAATTATTCAGGAGGTCTTCCTCTCTCCCCTCACCCTCCAACCCCACCCCCCAAAACAAACAGTATAGGCACCTAACCCCAAAAGAAGATTTTCAGCTGAGAATCCTGAACCAAGGGCATCACCGCTTTCCAGCTTGGATTTATGTGTCTCTCTCTTTGCCTTGGCATCTCCCATTACCTGGGTTGGGTGGCTGTTTTTTGTGAATCCCATTCGGAGGCACCTCTCTCTTCCCAGTCACTGTACAGAGAGCCTGCACAACAAACTCAGGCTTTAAGAGTCCCAGTGATTTTCTAGGTGCCTAAAAAAGTTAGGCATGGTGATGCTGAGCATCGTCACACCTAGGTTTCTTTGCGAAGCTAGCCCTCAGTATCCTTTGCATGCTTAATATGTTTTCCTTGGCCAGGAATGTGGTAATATAACCCTGCTGAAATATTTGCATATTCATTATTTAAGATTTGTATCCCTATTTAATTGTAACTCCATTTGCAAAAAAGGCCAGATTTTCAAAAATCATGTGCGTGTATGTCTATTGACCTGACACAGGAAAATAAGGACTGGAATGGACCTCCTGGGTCATTGAGTCCAGTCTCCTGCTACCACAGTCAACTCTATCATATAGTCTTGTACATGGACATAACAAGTATTAAGATGGAGTTAGATAATTTGTTTGCGCCCCCCTGATTCCTATTGGGAGGCTGTTTCAGAACCCCAGTTTTAGAACCTCTTTCTAATTTCCAGCCTAAATTTATTCATGGTCAGTTTATAGCCATTGTTCTTGTGCCAAAATTTTCAATTAGTTTAAACAGCTTTTCTATCTCCCTGCTATCTACTCCCTGTTATATTTATGGAGAGCAATCATAGTCTCTCTCAGCCTGTTTCACTAAGCTAAACAAGCCAAGCTCTTTTATTCTCCTCTCATAAAATATGCAAGCATATCCTAGCATTCAATTTTAAGTCTCACAAAGCCCTGTGCTCATTCTATGATGTCACAGCTGTCAGAAAAAAATGATAAAATGTGGGGCCTGGAACTCATGCAAGTCCCCTATTTTCACATATATTGCAAATTTTGACACTTTGTGTTACATTTAGTTGCTGCTGAAGATAATACGGGGAGGAAGAGAGGGAGAGACTGAGATCTTCATCATCATAGCCACTTTCAAATACAATGTGATGAGATCTTTGCTGGTTGAATCCTGCCAGTGCTTTCTCAAACTGAGAAAATTCCTTTTAAAAGTGACAGCTTCTGTCTTGAAATTATCTCACTTAGGGAAGTTGTACACTATGTGAGCCCACCCCCACCCTGCTTCACTGTGTTGGGTAATGCAAGAGGCAGAAGCTTGAGAAGGCTTGCCCTCCTCAAGGAACACTGTATCTGATTCGTAAGAATTCCTAGAGGTTAAGGCTGGTGACTATAAAGAAAGCAAATACTTCATGCAAGGGTAAGTCCTCTAATTGTGTTTGTTTTGAACAGCTGCCAGATCCCCATGTCAGGATGTCCACAGTCACAGCTCTGATCTCACCCTTCCTTCCTAAGCTATTGCACAATTATGTGTGTGTGTTTGTGGTAGGGGAGAAAGTTGGATACTAGGGCTGTGAAACCTTCCCAGGGAAAGAAGCCATGTTTTATTTTAGTGCTTGGTTTGGATGGGCGCCTGTATGAGATTGAATAACATAAGAAAACATACTGTGGCCCATTCATGGAAACAAAATCTGGTCTTCCGTGGATGTGTGTGAAATATGAGGTTTAATAGCAAGGGTGAAAAATCTAAATGTCAGTGAAAGTGCCTTATTTAGAGTAGCAGAAATCTATAAACAAATCTATTATAAACTTGTGATAGTCACCTACTTTTTCTACAGGGACAAAATCTGCAATCAGGGGTCACTTATCTACAGGGCTAGGGCTGCACTGAGGGAGCTGTTTGGCTTATTGCTCGTTAATCCAGCCCCACGAGAGATCACATCAGTGATCTATTGAGACAGACAAGAGGAGAGATAGTAGTGACAGATCATAAGTTGGGGTAGCCAATTATTTTTTGTCAAGGTCCAAATTTCTTTGATAAAGGTTCAGACTCCAAAGAAAATAATAAAAAAACAACAAGTACCTACAAGTATTTTGGGGTCTATTCAAAAGAGTCTGGCAGTCCAGATTTGGCCCACATTCTGCCTATTACCTACCCTTGTCATAAGCTATCTGCCCAAAGATACTGGGGCCCAGGAGCATAGTGCTGGAGCCAGAAGCAAGGGAGAGCAGAACTCCTACTAAACACTAGTAGGAGTATCAGCAGCCTCAGAAACTACTGATGTGAAAGCTGGAGAGACTCTTTGATTACACAAGTATTAAATACCTGGACAAGGGATGCAAATTGCCTTTGCCATGGAAATTCTATCTTAAATACAGTAGCCTGAGAGAAACCACTGCCATGTTTCTCCCACAGAGGGAGAAATGGGCTGGCCCATTAGTGATGTTAGACCAGGGCTTGGCAACCTCTGGTATGAGGCTCGCCAGGGTTAGCACCCTGGTGGGCCGGGCCATTTTGTTTACCTGCTGCATACACAGGTTCAGCCGATCGCGGCTCCCACTGGGCGTGGTTCGCTGCTCCAGGCCAAATGGGGCGATAGGAAGCTGCAGCCAGCACATCCCTCGGCCCGTGCCCCTTCCCGCTGCCCCCATTGGCCTGGAGTGGTGAACCTGTGAACGCAGCAGGTAAACAAACTGGCCCAGCCCACCAGGGTGCTTACCTTGGTGAGCTGCGTGCCAGAAGTTGCCGACCCCTGCGTTAGCAAACTTCGCTAATGTCTTTTCTCTCCTCCTTTTCCTTCTGGAAAGTAGTTAGGGGCTGGCCTAATATAAAACAATCACACTGCTTAAAATGATAAGCAGCTGGATCCACCTAGGGGGCTTAGACTCAAGATTGCAATGCCTAACTTTTAGGTGCCCTGCTGTCTACGGGAATCACAACCCTTGGTTAAGTGCATAGAGTTCCTATACAATTCATGAGGAAAGCTAGGCACCAAAGAATGGAATTCAA
Organism: Gopherus flavomarginatus; assembly: GCF_025201925.1. Taxonomy (NCBI): domain Eukaryota; kingdom Metazoa; phylum Chordata; order Testudines; family Testudinidae; genus Gopherus; species Gopherus flavomarginatus. Next base: position 184,777,646 of record NC_066619.1, read on the forward strand.
AAGTCAGCAAGTTGAACAGGGAGCCACCTAAACTTGCTAATAGAAAATACTGAGGCAAGGGAAGAGCCCTAACCTTACCCCTCAAATGGAAGTAGGTGTTTCATTTCACCTGGGATTCACAGCTGTAAAATGTCTCCTCATCATTTCCTCCTCCCCTCCTGGTATTCAATTCCAGACTCCCCTCCCAACCCAGGCTAACAGTCCCAGTCTAATTGTTCACCTAGTGCCAGTCCTAGTTTCACCCTCCACCCAGCCTATCTTTTGTCCCTTTTGCATTCAAATCAGATGACTTCCTCCCCCGCACTGCCTTGGTATCAGCAGGAGGGGTCATGACAGTATGGAAGACACTGATTCTCAGTTCCAATGCGGAGTCCCATTCTGGCCAGAGCAGCCATTACAGGTTAAGTCTGCCTTCAACTCTGTACCCCTTGGCTGGAGGGAACATGATCATTCTGTGCGAAAGGCGCATGTGGCATCCTGTAACACATAGGAACTTGAGCATGCTCAGTGAGGGCTGGAATCTTCAGATAATTTTGCTGTTAACGTTGGAGAAGACTCTGCTGAGTATATTTGAACCTCCATTTTTCAAAGGCTTATGACAATTAAATTTGGGCGTATTTTTACAGGGAAAGCAAAAGGCTCACCCTGACACAGTTTGAGGCAAACACCTGGCATAGAAAATTTCAGCCCAAACTGTTAAATTCTGGCAAAGCTATAAACAACTGAAAACAGATCTTATAGTCAGAAGTATTGGGCAATCTTAATATTAGGCCAATGCTCCCAGCTCTGCCTGTAACATAGGATAATAATAGACATTTTCATGACAAACCAATCTAAGTAATATCTATTACTTCAAAAATTAGGGAATTTGTTTTTTGTAGTTAAATGACTCCCACTACATAGAGACCATTTAGGAAGTTTGAAAGATTCTTTCTAATAAAGTATAGAAAATGAGTTGGGACATAGATTTTAATTCAAAAGAGAAATGCTCCTACATTACATGGTATTATTACAGATACAAAACAATTATAAAATATCTTCAGCTGTGTCATGGAGGAATTTCAGCCCCATATTCATTAGAAGTAAGAGATTTATCCCTTTCCTCCTGAAGCCTTGTGGCTAAAAGGGAAACAGTGGTAGAAAAACAGACAGGTGCAGTTGAGACGAGAAATAAATGGAGACTTGAAAGCCACAAATGGAGTTAGGAACTCAACGCCCACTGAATTTCAATGGCAGTTAGGCACTGACTTTTTCTGGGGTGGGAAGGGGGCAGGCTGTGAAACTCTCTCCTCAAATATAAATCAAACAGTTATACCAATTCAAATAACTAGAGACACATTGTAAAAGCCAGTTCATTACCACTATGTAGGAGGGAGATGGTAAGCAGCCATAGCTTCTGCCCTTCACTCATTCACCAATTTCCTGCAAACAAAGATATTTGCAATACCAGGGCATATTGCTAAGACTTTTCTATAAGCACTACTAGCTGCCTTTTCTTTTATCTCCACATTTTTTTCCAAAAGTTGCATCAGAACCTTCAGTTTTTGCCCCTCACTGTGTCTGCTTATCCAAAACCCAACTATCCAATTTACAGCACACTTTCTAAACTCAGAAAACCTGAACCTGGTATGTGAAATAATTATTGGAAAACTTATCACATATTATTCCCACCAAGAAAAAAATCCACCTATCAAATAAAAAAAAACCCAACCCTAAACTCTTCCAAAATTAAGGAAAACAAACTAAAATGTGAGAAATAATTGAAACAGAACATTTTGAAGTGTAATGTTAACCCTTCACGCACTGGAATCTTACAATTACCTTTTGTTATGCGTAATTTTAGCTTTTTGACCTCAGTAACCTTACAGCAACATTGGGGAATCATTTTGCACAAGGATGAATCAACTATTATGTGTATAAATGCTTAGGTGATTTTGTAGGGTTAAAAAGAAGGTCTTTAATTACAAACTAATGCATAAGTCTTTCTAGGATCAGGGCCTAACTAAAAAATAGCACTGGGCCAAAAGAAAAAAAAATTAGTTACATAAAAACAAAAAAAAATAAACTCTTTTTGGAATGCACTTTATAAGGTCTTAAAATGAACATTTCCATATATATTATATACGAAGATAATGTGGAAATGTGTTGAAATTGATTATGTATTATTCTTTAAACTGTAGTAAAAAAGTTTAATCTAAATTTGTATAGTCTACCCTGTAACAACAATATTTCTTTGCAACCTCAGTATAAATGGTTTGCCTTATGCATACTTTGAATTGCAATGGATATTTTTCAAGGAAACCCTCTGAATTATGCCAGAGTTTTTGTTTTCACTGATGCTACATTTTCTAAAATATTCAGCATTAATTATTCTTGTCCAGTCCACAGGTGCATACTTGTAAACAACAAATACCTAAGTTATTCCTTTTGTTACTATGATTCACTTTATCTAAGCATGCATTATACAGTTCTAGTTGTTACTCCTCTAGAAGTATCATATACTGCATTACAACAAAATTGTGGTTAGGGGTTATTTCATTTCAAATCATTGAAGAAATTAAAAATATCAAACGTGATCTACCGGTAATTGCTCAAGCTGCATATAAAATTATCTGAATGGTCTTGATTCATCCATCTTTCTTCCTTTCCCTGCAGGTCATGCTTTTTTTGTTAGGACAATGTTTTAACAACACTTGAACAAATCCTTTATTTTCCTCTCAGTAATGTGGTTAACTGTCTGGAATTTCAACCACTGGAAATTCTTCCACCCAAAAGAATCTCCATTAAGCTTCCAAACAGAGTTACTTCATCCCTGCAGCTGGATAGATGGGAGACTTTCTAGTGCCTAAGTACTTACTGTATATGTCACCCCTCAAATGTTTTTTTCCCCTAGCCACAGCTTTAGGAGCAGGTGTTCGCCTTTTGCTTCCTTTCTGTTTCCTCTGTGGGGAATGGGCTGGAAAGAGCCAACTAATTAGAAAATTCTGCAGGGAAATTAATTCTGTGAACAGCTGTGGAATGGCATTTCATTATAATGCACACTCTCCGTCTGTCAGCAGGGTCCTGATTGGCTTGACAAGTGGCAATTCTCCCAGATGTTCTACATTATGCGATGAGACCATAACTGCATCACACATTGCCTATATACTAAAAAGAGGACTTTCGGTGTTTGAATAGAAGCTAACATAGACTAAACTACTCTTTAGTACATGGTAAGTTGCTGTTATCTGTAGTAAGGCAAGAACATGTTTTTAGAAATCACACATATGCTTATTAAGTTTAACAAAACGCACTTTTCTCAATTAATTAATTCCAAATTTTGTCCTTGCTTATCTGAAGTATTGAGGCAGAGCTGGGAAGGATAAAAAAAGATAGAAATATTAAAAAAATGAATGGAGCGAGATTGTGAGTTAGGCATGCACAACTGTATACGTAATGTGTGCAAATGCACAATAATGTGTGAGCAAATGGCTACTGAAGCAACTAGCTGATCATGTCCACACTCAGATACTCAAATCCTCATGCACTGAGTAATTGCATGTGTATCTAGTTCTGATAGGTTGCAAAACCTGACGCTATGGAGGGTCTTTCAAATGAGGAGGGGTTATCCCCAAAAGTGTCCTATGTTTGTCTCATGTGCTCCTTATACATCAGAGTTCAGTATGTGGAGACAAAGTAGAAAAAAGGAGCTCTCTGTGGCCCTTGAGCAGCGCAAAGTCTCTTTTCTGTACTTTGTGGTCCAAGCAGCATTTGTAACATACTACAGGCTACGAGTATTTATTTACATGGCTTCTGTTCATGATGTGTTCTCAAACTGTAAATATCGTGACTTCCTTCATCTCAGTAATATAATTCCTTCATCTCAATAATAGAAGAACTTTCAATCTCAGGTCTTCTTTCAGATAATAGGCCTGACATGAGTATGTCAATAAAAAAATAAAAAAAAATAAAATGATTGACATTCACTACATGTACATCCAAAGGAACTATGCCAATTTCCACAAGCTGAGGACCTTGTCCTATATTTTTCTTCTTCACAGGGTTCTCTTTCTGTACTTTACTGATATTTTGCTGTTTTCTTGTTCCCATAATCTTTGAATGGGATAATCTCTCCCCCACCATACTACTTGAGAGTAAAACCTATTCTTGTTCTCTAATCCAGGATCTAATCTGAATGACAGATTACAACTGAGAATTTTGTTTAGGTAGTTAACACACACCTTGTAATATTTCGTATGTTCTAGACACAAACCCCCACATGGGGAAGTTATTTACAAGAATGGTTTCCAAAGGCAAAAAAGGGGGAAAAATCATCTTCATGTGGTCCCAAAGATTATTTTTAATATGAATGTCTTGATAATAAATTATATTTTAAATTGGGAGGTTTTTTCATATTTTATCTGGATTAATGCTTCATGTCCATGCAGAATTTAACAAGGGAATACAGTACTAGCATTCCTGCTTGAAATACTAGATACATAGTATCAGTACCACCCGTGTGGTATTTCATGTATGACAATATTTTTAAAATTTCCCCAAAATGCTCCAAAATATGAATATTACTGGGTTATCTATAGTCCCAGCTGGTTGTTGTATGCAATCACAGCCCAAATATGAAGTAAAGAATAAAGATTAACATTCTATTGCTGTGTGAATCCATTCATATCCATTTACAGTCAGCTACAGTCATAACCTCATGGCAGCTGTTGCTAGTTGAGTTGTCCAAAAGTACATGGTTAAACATAGATTGCCCTTGTCCCAAACTAGTATATAAGAAGTGGAAAGGGGACACACAGAGTCTTCTCATTTGTGTGACTGTGAAAGGGCTGGACAACATCTTGATTTCTGTGCCCTGGGACTGCAAGTACTTCCCTAGGCAATTGCTTATTACAGAAGTACAGTTCTCAAAGGCAAGTAGAGGGCGTGTTGGAAGATGGATCTATGGTCCTGTGCACAAAGAAAGAACAAGATGCACATTTTCAATGAGTGTGTCATTGGTCCTATTCCTTTTCACCCCAGTGGAACTGTGCCTGCATCAGACAACACCTTGCAAGCTCCTGCTACAGTGGCCAATGCACCAATCAAGAGCTGTGGCTTAAAGGCACATGTTGGCACTTACATTTGGAAATTTCAAAGTCCTTCTGACATAGGCTGCTGAATGACCTTGAAATATCTCAATTTACCTTCACACTGAAATACATAGTAAATTCCATTAAAGTCTTATCAATATCTTAACATTAAAGGAACAGTAAATGGAAAGGATGTTCTTCTTAACCCAGGGTATCTTTTCCAGAAATGAGATAAGCAGGTGCAAACAACTAGCCTGGGCTCTCTTCAAAATATAGTCTGAACAGGGGCAACAAAACCCTGATGAGCGATCGAGCAGAAATATTGTTCTCAAATATGATGGGCTTGATTTCCAATCAGGAAGTAGGCTCACAGATGCCTGTCTGTTTTGCATATGCAAAACCTTATATATGCCCCCAAATTACGTGCTTGAACATACACATCACTAGAGAGACACCTATCTAGATGTGCATGGTTTCCACTTGCACTTAAAGCTGGATATATATGAAGTAGGTGTGTATTAGCACACATAACAAAATATGGTTTATAAGCTCTTTGACTCAACAGAATGTGGACAAATCCTGTTTTACAAATCTAAAACCTTTACCTCTGGTTTCTCAGTTTAAATCAGGTATCTGTCAATGATCCCAGTGAGGCAGTTACAGAAGTTCCTTGTTTTTTTAAGGACGTCAGTAAATCATCTGCACACAGATCAAGAAGTGGTAAAGCTACTCCCACCACATCCTGATTGAGATTCACAGGAGGGGTGAATATCAAATCTTCTGTAATCAAATATGAGTGAGACATGAGCATGCCTGCATGAGACATGGGGAGACAATTTACTGAGGCCAACGTATCTGTATAATCCTCCTCAAAACAACATTGTCTTAGAATTTGAGTGGAATTTTCAAAAGAATTTGAGTGGAATTTTCAAAACTCTGCTGCCATCTATGTAAATTGAAGTTTACTATTGATTGTAATAGGAACAAAGCTAGGCCAATACTGAGTATTTTTGAAAATCCCACCTTTAATCTAAACTTTCCAAAATGTTGGATAAATAAATGTATTTGTTGAAAATGGAAGCTAAAAGTGGGAATTAAATTAACAATAATGATTTTTGACACATCATGGTAAATAGCAATGTTATCAAAGGTTTTCTCCCAAAATTTCTGTGCAAGCATCCACCCACTCTACTTAATTATGAGGAAGAAAAAGTTCAACTGGCAAAACGCATTTAATCCTTTTCACTTATTTTTTCCAGTTGTGGCTCAGAAAATATTTTGTAGAGAGTGTGATTAATATTTCCCTCATCAGTATTAGGTGAGTGTAGTAAGAGAGCCTGAGACTTAAGCCCTTGTATCAGAGGCCTGAGCTAAAGTAGTGGGCAAGCTTTGCTGATATAAAGCAAACTTAGCAAAAGTCAGGCTGTAAGCAAACATCAGGCTCTGCCTACTTGCATGTTCACAAAATCTGGCAAGAATAGGCTGATATTGCAAAAATACACATTCCTAAGACGTGGTAAGCACAGAGTACTCACACAAACAGATCCTCATATCAAGTGGCACCAGAACATCCCAATATCAAGGATGGTACAAAAACATTTCCCAAGGATAACAGGAACACACTGACCCCTCTTAAAAGATAAGGTCATAATGATAGTACATAATAGAGATGTTTTGATCGAACCAATATGTACAAACTGATGGGTGATAGATAACTAGCCATGTCAGGGGACAGTAACTAACTATGTCAGAGGGGCAGTACTAACGTGTTTGTATTGGGATATAAATATGTATCTCAGAGGGAGTATCTTTGTCTGGTTTAGGAAGGAATGGAATGTCATGCCGTTCTCTGAGCTGGTCCATTGTTATGGGCCTACACGTATTAGTAGTCCGGTAGAGTCTGCAGGATACAATAAACCTTAATGAACCTTGTAGTCATTGGGTGTTCGCACGAGGCATGCCATGCCAGCTGTCTATTCAGGGAATGCACACAAAGAGAACACACTCACGCAGCCAAACATCTATCAACATCTTACCATAATGGTTATGTAAAGCGCTGGACATTAAGGCCGAAATTTTCAAACACGGATGCTTAAAAGTGATGCACCTTAAATAAATAAATAAATAAAATTAAATAAAGGGGGCCTCATTTTCAGAGGTTTCAACCTCATTTGGAACTTCAGGACTTCCAACACTTTGGAAAATCAATTCACTAATTATGGCATATTCCACAATCTCTCACAGAAAGTCAATGGCAGAAGAGGGATGAGAACATGGACTTATCCTGGACTTCCAGTCAGCTAGCCTAATCTCTAGACCACACATTATCAGCCATTTTAAGAATTTGTACCTGGAACTCCTATTAACCCCCCTCTTCCTGGAGGAATAGTGATTTTGCACATAGCAAAAAACAAAACAAAACAAAGCAACCCCTCCCCCTGGAATTTTTGTTGTTGCTGTTGAAAAACTAGAAAAAGCTACAATTCTGAAATTCTGTTTTGCAAGTAAAACATTTCAAAGAGCTCTGATTATCTGATCACCGTACTGTTCTGTTCTAAGGACTAATACTGCACAATGCCTCATACAGTCAAATCAAATCAGTAGAAAATTATAATTTCCATTTACTGCCAGAAACTTTGGTCATACTGGGATAAAGCAAAATATTGTAAAGCTAGTGTTAGATTTTATACTGAAAATTAATGTACTTTGAGAGCTTGACTATGTTGAGGTCTGAGCAAAATATTTCCTCCTGTTGAAGAAGAAATTAAAAACACATTCATTTATACGATGAAAACTGCTAAGAAACATTTTGATACTTAACTGATTGATACCCAACTATCCTAAACTAATTCTGCCATACAGTATAATCCTGAGACATGGGCAATACATCACAATGTGCTGGTTTTGCTAATATAGAAGAAAAATTAGTGTTTCAAAGGAAACAGAATGAAATTATGGAACACTGGACTATGACTTCTAATTTGAAAGCAGCATTGTGAATCTCTTTAAATCCCCAAATTTTCCTTTTTTAAAGGAAGATAAATTCCATGCTGCATCAGCATAGGTCATTATTTGTTTTATACACAAGGGCAAAGTATAATACATAGTAGTAGCTATATGTAAATATAGTGTCCATGTGTGTGTTTAGAGATTTCAAGAAAGACTGGAGGCCCACGTCAACTCAAATAGCTGAAGAGTCAAACAAGTTAATTTTTAAAATATGTATCTCATAAATACACACGAGTGTGCATGCCCACACAACCCACTCTCCCCCTAGTTGGTTGCATGTGATCTGTAGCACATTAGGAAATTTCTATATGCATCTGGTCTAAATGAGATAGCAATGCGCCTTTCACAGGGAAGCCATGCATGCAGTCCTGTTCAAAACACTTACATGTCTAGAATGTGGACAAATTTAATAAAGCAATTTTTAATTTAATGTTTTAATTACAATTTTAATTTCAATTTCAAATTAATTATTTATGCTACATAATTAAAGAAATAGTTTGTTGCTCTTTTTCTTGATAGCATAGTGGAATAAACATTAATCAAAATATACAATATTTCACACAAAGAAGAAAACTATATAGAATAATAGCTATTGTGAAAGTGAACTTTTCCCACCACCTATCATACTTTAATATCTGCTTTTTCCTATACGGAAACAAAGAAATAACTACAGTCTCAGTTATTATAAACTGTGGTTTGGATAACAATTGACTTTTTGACTTTTTAAATGGAGAGAGATGTACATAATCCATAACATGTTATTCACATGTTGGCATCTGTGTATCTATACCTATTACACATTTCTTAAAGAATTTTGCATGAAAACATAATTTATTTTACTTAGGGTTTGTCTCAACACAAAGTTGTATCATTTTAACTATACTGATTTAAAGTGGTACAACCCTCCTAGTGTGGATGTAGTTATGTTGATATGAATGGTTTTATACTGGTATAATTTATTACCACATGGAAAGGGAAACAATCTGTACTGATATAACTGCAGCCACACAAAGAGGTTGTACCTATATAATTACATTGGTAAACAAAACTCAAACTAAAATGTCATCATTAACTGGCATAGTTACACTGTTACAAAAACTGTGCTTAGACCAGGCCCTGTTGCAGTCACTGAAAAAACTTATAGTGCCAGGAATTACTTGAAATGGGTAATTTTAATATGGTTGATTTGAGTAGTAGGTATTCTGATAGCTTGGAATATCCTTTCCAGTCTGGTTCATCACAATATTTTTTCCCATAAGACCTATTTCTACTGTATTTACCTACATATATTATCTATGTACATGTAATTTTTTTGCCTTTGCTAGTTAGCATATTTTGTTGCTGTTTTTCTTTGATGAGAAAATGGGCTTGTCTTGCATGTACCAGTTGATCCAATAGCACACTGAAGACATAATGATTAAAATCAGTGTCAAAAATCAGAATTTCCATCTTGCTGGAAAGTCTTTTTTTTTTTTTCACATTTCTTTTCTCCTGAACTGGGATGAAAAAATCAAAATACCAATTTTCTCCAACTGACTGGAGAGTTCTGAGTATGAGACATTTCCTTTGTCTTAGTTCAACATTGAATTGTTTCTCTTGGGCAGCCACAGTGCCTCAGAGGAGTTGTAGTTCTGGCACCTCATGACTGCAGTCTCCTCTGTGGGCTGAACTACATCTCCCATCATGCATCATAGTCATGAGACTGCCATAATATATTTCAGCAGTTCAACAAGAAGGGAGACGCGAAGGTGCATCATGAGGGATTCAGTTCAGCCCAGTGGTGCAATGTCTACCAGCATTTGACCCTAATAAATGTTAAAAGAAACTTTTTCTGTTTTCAGAGGCAGACTATATTCTCTCTCTCTCTCTCTCTCTGTAGAGCGAAAGACTGTATTTTCTCTCTCTGTACACACACACAGAGAAAGATACTATATATTTTTTTCTCTCTCTTTCTCTCTACAGTGAGAAAAAACAGAGAGTGACTATTACTAGCATAGCGGTCCCATACTTTTATGTTTGAAAAAAGCAAGATAGCCTCTATAAGGTAAGCTGTGCAATTTAAAGGAAACATTCTGCATCTGCAGAACATTTGGAGTAGAATAACTGAGGAGTGATAAAGGACTAATTGCCAACAATAGCATGCATGCTGTTGCAAAATTTGTTGTAGCAACTAAAGGTGGAAAACCACGAAGATCCCATTATCTAATGAGAAAATCTTCCTGAAGAAGGATAATGTAAAAATACCTATATAATATACACTTCTCTGCTATGTATAATCAGCCACATATGAAAATTGGCAGAGCATAGAGCCTGTCAACAAGGGCTTGTTGTGTCTCTGTTGATAGGCTGTATGGTTGTGACAGACTGGCAGAGTGAAGAATAACTGCTAAACCATATGTACATACTCTCTTTCTCTCTCTCGATAAAGACATATAGTTCTACAATATTTCTTCAGGGAAGATATAATTTAATGAGTGAGTGAGAGGGAGAGTGTGTGTGTGTGTGTGTGTGTAGCTGGACTCTTTTACAGCTGGTTTAAGATTAAAGTTTAAACAAACAAAGGATGTTCTTGGAACATTGTATCAGAAAAATTCTCAATGAGAATTCCAGAAAAGCCAGGATGTTAAGCACATGTATTTTCTTCCAGACTTAAACCATTGGGAGCTACAGTTTTAAGTTTGCATTGGCAGAAAATCTGTTTCATGCAATTTAATACTTTTAGACCAACTATAACAAAACCATAACACTGAGCTCTACCAATGGTGCATATTCTGGAGATCACTTGGAAGGTAATCTATACCCAAATACTCATGGGGCACATGGGCTGCTCACGGAATTCACTCAATCATATCATTTCAGCATTGACTTTGTAATTATTTATGTTAAGTTAAGTAACATTCCTGGTCAGATAATCTTTAAGAACGCTGCTCCAGATCAATCCTTCCATATAAATAGCCACAGAAAGAACACTTATGGGATAAAGAGAGAATGAAAATGACTGCAAAGTTCCTCTCCTGTGGATAAACATGTGTTGCAAGAAACCATTCAAAATGAAGTGGCCAATTAACACCTCTACAATCATAGGCCAAAAGAGAGTTAGCAGACTGTGTAATGAGACATAAAACTATTGAGTCCATGATTTTTTGGCATCTAGCATCATTAATGAATTTAAGCTCCTATACTTGAAGGTGTTGTGCAGGGTTCCTTTGAGGACAGGGACTGAGAGGCCTTTCACTTTGAATGACTTCTTGCAACATGTTCCTTATGCTTAACAATCTGTTCTGCCTTGCATTTAGCTTGTGACACTCTGATTACTTTCCCCAGAGCTCAAGAAGAGCTCTGTGGGGCTCAAAAATTTGTCTCTTTCACTAACAGAAGTTCGTCCAATAAAAGCTATTACCCTACTCACCTTGTCTATACTCATATAGGCAGAGAGAAAAATATGTCCCCATGTTAACACTTTGCTTTGCATATAGATAGAATCTATATAGAAAGATGCTCTATGAAGATGCAATTTATTAAATACCACCATATTGTATTTATTATAGAGAATGATCTTTTTTTCCCATATTTTCAATCTACATTGAGATTGACTTCAGTTCCAGAAGATTCAGGCCAATAATATATTTTAGTTTTGAAATTAGATCACTGAAGACGCATTGAATTCTTATAGAAAGAAGATGTAAACAAGTGTTTGTGACGCTGGATTTCCACTTCCAATATTTAGGGATAAAAACCTGTCGAGATTTTATTCATGTATCTCAAGAGGATGTGAATAATCCAAACCCGCTTAATATATGTACCTTTATACACCATTATAAAATGATCCATTGATTAGACAGATGACTGAAAAAAGCATAAATCTAAAAAAAAATAAATACAACTTGAAGAAGGTCCAGCCAAGATAATTAACATGTCTTAATTATATCCAAATGGTGTTCTAATAAAGATGTTAACAATTAAAATTAATAATACCACTCTACCAAGAATTAAACTTATTGGCAGATTTTATCCCACTAGTATAGTGTTGACATGATTCCATAACCTCTTCCCTTCAATAAATGTCAGCTATTTGGTTTTATATTTGAATTTCTCAAATGTCCTAGCTATGAAAACAGAGGATCATGAAAAGGAATTGTCAAAGATATGTCTCTTTTTACACCTGGTGGTTAGAGAGATTGAAAGTGTGGAGAAGACATTCTAGGCTGATGGTGGAGATTTGCCTACTCATTGTTTTTGAGTGAGAAATATGGAAACCATTTGTTGAAGTTAATTTAAAAAAAAGCATTGGCATAAACAATGGCCATGCCATGATCAGTTCTGTGGAGGAATAAGAATGACATTTCTGTGATAATTGCTTATTAATAATAATTGCTTTCTGTGAAAACCAGCAATGGACTGGGGACATTTACTGACAATCTATATTTAAAAATAATAAATAGATGCAGGGCCAAATTCTCTGGATACAGCTGAAAACTGCAAAGTATCTCCACAATTCTGGGGACAATTGCATGCCCCTGGCTACTCTAAAGTCACAGGCTAGTAATCCTGTGATCAATCCAAAAATCAGTCCATCAGCCAAGGATTAGTGGAGCCAGGGACATCAGTAGACAGGGGGAAACATATCCTACGAGCGCTATGCCAGCTCTACCTCCAGTTGGTGGATAAGCCACAACATGTGGTTTCACATCTAGGAACATTAGGCTGCTTTCCAGCCCCTTTGCTTTGCCAGAGTGACAGTGATCACAGCTCAGGATCTGTTCCACTAAGTGTATTGCACTGGATTCACATTCACAGGGAAGGCAATCCGTAAACACTCTGAATGATCAGATGGATCATAAGAAACTTCTGTTACTTGAGGGCCCAATCCATCCTCCACTGAGATAAATGGAAAGACACCAACGACTTCACTGGAAGTTGGTCTGAACATCAAAAGAAGTTGTAAACAATATCATTAGAAGTTCTTGAAAGCTAAATGGTAGGTGTATTTTATTAATTTGCTGCCTTTTATTTACATTGTGTCCCCCTTCAGTTTACCCTCTTCCAAAATACAAAAGCGAAGGATCCAAATGAATAGTATTTGTGAAGAAAAATTCCTAGGTGAAGATTTGGTCTTGGAATTTTGTATTTATACTGGGGATAAGTACCTGGTTTATATAGGACACTGATAATTAAAGTAATTCCCTTACTTTTTATGGACTCCTGTTTTAATCCCATAATTTTTGCCATGCTTCTAACTTACTACCACTGGGTTGAGAGGTGTGAACAAAAGGTTGTTAACGTGATGTTGCTTTTGTATGTTATTCCTTTGGGTTCTGTTGAAAACTTGATATAGTTTATTATTAATAAGACTACTTACTTAGGCTGGAAACCTCTGGCCACAAGCTTAATTTATTCCTATCCCTTGGCCAAGCCATTTAAAAATGTTACTGTGTAATGAAGAATCTAAATTAGAAGTTATTCAATCTAACCTACATAAATGATCACTTTGAATTACTCAGTATTAATATTATTGACCAACAATATATCACTGTTGATAATATTTATAAAATCCCCCAAATGGGAGGTTTGTGGCTATATTAGAAATATATAACACATATTGGAAATAGAAAAGTATTTATGTGGGGCTTTTAATAATGATAGACTGGAGAAAAGAAATACAATCAAGGCATTATGGACCTGAAGCAAATAGGAGTTTTTCCACTGATTCAATGTGCTACAGATCAGATCACATTTCAAGGAATATGCATCCAATTTTGTACCCCATTGATGTAAAATGACAAAACTCCTGTTAATTATAATGGAAACAAGATTGGGCTCTAAGGTTGTATTTAGCCATTAAAGAACCAACACAAAACAAACAAACAATTACCCTGAGTTTTTTCACACTTTTTTTTCTTTTGGATTTTCATTTTGGGCTCTTTTGGGGCACCTTGCTTTTGATAAGATAAAAAAAATTACTAATATTAATTGATTAATCTTCACATTTACTTCTCTGAGAGGTAAGTAAATAATAATACAGTATATCTATTTCACACATGGGAAATGGAGGGCGATACAGATAATTGTCCAAATTCACTCTTGGTATAACTCCATTCAAATAGGTGGGATCAAGACTGAAAATGGTCCTAAGCATCTTACTCCCATGGTCAAGGCCAGTGGAAGCAGTAATAATAGAATCTAATAACCCTGATTCCTAATCTCAGACGCTAACAATATCCCCAAAGGCTGTCTCAGCTGTTGTAAGCACACTAAAGGATAACCAGACACCAAACCTATTTAGTGATCACATTCTTATAGGCTGTCTCTGGAAGGCATACCAACCTAAATTACCCTTGAATTGAGTCTATTTAAAATCATGTACATTTTTTATTAGATATATTTTTAGAAAACTTAATGTAAGTAGCACAGGAATTCATCGAAGACAAGAATTTAGCCTGGGTTTATGTTAGCATATAATTTGTAAAAGTTGTAATAAACATGCCTTGCTTAAATTGGCAAAATTTATAGGAAGGAAAACACCATGGCTAATTTTGAGCTACTTGCTTCTATGCACAAAACGGATAGTGCTCGGCATAGATTCAAACCTCAGGTTTGTTATGTGATCTTGAAAACTGCATGGAATTGAGGAATAGTTATATAACTAAGACCAGAATTTCCAAAGTAACCTTTTCTTTATAAACTAAATTTTGATTAAAGATTTTGGTTTCCAATATAAATATTAACCAGCAGCCTAATGATGGGATCATGAAATACAGTCACAGTCTTTCATTCAGATATGAAGAAATATATAATGCTTAAATCAAGAATCTGGGCCTGAGTTGGCATTCATTGTATATTCCAAACTCCTACGGAAGTAGATGGAACTTTAGCGTGTGCAAGAAGTGCAAAATTAGGCTCTAAATATAAACATATAGTGAACAAATATGTAAACAGGGTAAACAGATGAGAAAAATAACAGCATGGCCCATGATGGTCAGTATTAAATTACCTGGCCCATTTTTATAGTTCCTCAGAATAATGCTCCATGCCCCAAAGATCTTACAATGTAAATAATCAGACTATGTGATTCTTCTTCCTCCTACCACAACTTAAAATTCAACAGCCCATTACCTAATTCAACAGAAAACTTTTTAAAAGAAGGTAATTTTGGAGACAGTTGAATGATTTGAAAAATATATTGAATTAACTGAAATATTTAATTGTAATATATAAACATGGACCTGCTTATAGCCAATGAGTTCTTGCCTTCCTATGTGTTTGCAAATTGCCAAATAAATCTATGCTGCTGTATAAATAATGCTGAACAATAAAACATCACAATCCTTACTCAACAAAAGCAAATGACCAAAGCTGCAATGGTATAAGGGAGAGGAAGTCAACATGGCAGCTAATGGTTCACAGAAAAGAAAAAAATGCCATTAGATCAGGGCAAATATTTGTAAAAGGATTTATGATAATGCAAATAAAGTGAATGGATTCATATGGAGGGGACTTACCATTTCACAAACATTTGGATAAATTACATTTTGTTCATACCGATGTTCAAAGAAAGCTCACATTGTGCAACTAAGTTTGTTCATTTGTGAGTACACATGATTTGGTTTGGAAATACAGATTCCTGGGAGAACAGCTCCCAGGTCTCTTGAAGTACACTCCAGTGCCCTTCCCAATAGGCCATTCTGTGTTCTGTAGGAAACATATTTGTAAAAATCTCAGTTTGGAAACAAAATAAAGGACTCAATTTGTTCATCGTGAACAGTTTGATCAGCTCTAGCTGTAACGTTTCTAGAACTAAATTTTCTTTATGACCAGTATTTTCCAGACAAGTGTAGGACATGTTGCTTTATTTAAGAAAAAAACTTCTTGGGACTGATGGTTTGGATCCAAAGTTGTTAAAAATGATCTACTTATATCATTGCACAACATTTAACTGGCAGATGAATTTGTCTTTGGTCTCAAAAGAGCTCTTAGAAACAAGTACTAATCACCCCAGTGTGCAAGTCTAGTGATATGCAGAACATGGAAAATTACCCATCTTGGTAACCGCTCATATAATTAACATAGCTTAGTAATGTGGGGTAGTGCATAGAGATCTTTGGATTAAAGGAGCTATTGAAGTGCAGATGATCATAAAAACATTATCCTTACCCAAGAGGTTACAAGATTTATTCTTGTGTTTCATCCTCAGCAATTAGCTGACTGGAGTTACACCCGACACTTGAGTTCACAAATGAAAGTCATGGTCAAACTGTAAACTCTTTAAGGCAGGAAGTACGTTTTACTCATTTTCTTATCAGTCATAGTACAATTGAGCCCAAATCCCATTTGGGACATCTAGGTGCTACCCTAATACCTATACAAACTAAACAACCATCACTATGTGTATCATCTGGGAGGTCTAAACATAACTGCCTGAATTTGACTCTTGACTATCAGGGCTTGAGGCTTCCAGAAAATTTGCTGTTCTTTAATAAATACTTGTCAGAAGTACTGATATTTGTAGCTACCCCACAAGGAGTGATTTTGTTTTGCAAGTATAAAAAGGTCTGAGAGGGGAAGCTGAATAGCAATGCAGTTATATATTTGGAAAAAAAAAAGAAAAGAAAAGAAACCAAATCATGTTTACTCTAGGTGTTGCAACCCAGTTTATGGATCCTCAGTTCTGCTTTATGTAAAACCATATAACCTGGGGATTCTCATTAAAATTCCTAATTTTTTAAAATCGTTTGTGGAAAGCATTTCTGGTTTGCTATTGAAAGGACAGTCAGGGTGAAAGAATGTCACAGACATTGCCAGTCGGCTCCTGCCTCAGTGTTCAGGGTACACTTTGTACCAACAACTGGTCTTGCTGATTTCCTTCCTACAACTGATCAGATATTAAAAATGCTGGCTCTAATAAAAAATTTTGCTTCATGTTTAAAAGTGGATAACTTTATAAACTCAGGGAAACTGAAGCTGCCAAGATTCACTTGCTGTATTTCCTATAGCACTGACTGCAGTTATGCACCTTTGCGTTCTGGGAAACCGGGTGTCTGGTGAACCTGTTCACAACCTCTCCCTCCACACATTTACTCTCCAGTTTAGAGGCAACAAGCACATTGCAGGCTTTGTTTACTTCTCAAGCCACAAAACAGTTTTGCTTCTTATTTTATTGTGGGTCTTTATTTTTTAATTGCTTTCACAACTGGATGGTACAGCTTTTAAGTGGTATTGAAAGTATGTGTCCAAACATGTTTCCCAGATGAACAGTCTATTTTTTTTTGATTTATATTTCTGTTTAGTAAACTTCTGCCATTTTGACTATTTTTTCTCTATAATCCTTATAACAAATGACAAAATAACCCAAACAAACCACACCCTGCATAAAACAAATTTCTACAATGGGACAAGTATCTTCTCATTGGTGATACAAGCAGGTATACAAATTTCAAACATCTTGCAACACTGTTGCTGATAATCTTTTCAAGAATGACAATGGTGGACAATGGGTGGTTTAGGGGATTATTGATGGAATACTAAGTCTGTTACTGAGATTTTCAGAGCAGACTAGAGAATTAGCCATGCAACCCCTCGTAATTTTAATGGGAATTTTAACCAGTGCCGATCAAATGCAGGCCAGCAGTGTCTGAAAGTTGTTACCAACTGATGGCTATGTATCAGGTTCTGGGAAATGTGTTTAGTGGGCTCAGTTCAAAAATTCATTGATGACAGATCTGCATCACAAAAAAATTCACCAGAATTGGCACGAATTGATAACCTTACTGGAAGGTTCAGCATAGTAGACCAAGAGTTGAATGGGCAAGGAGAATGAATTATGATCTCATCCCAGGGTTGAGGCAGCATGCAAGAAAGTTTACTCTTCCACTGTCCAGGCTGTGACTAGAGGACTTCTTCTTCAGGCTTGTCAAATCCATTGCATATAGAGTTCTCACTTTCCCATCATCTCTCTCTCACTAGGCAGAAGACAGCACAGAAGTAAAATACCATTTCCTGCTTCTTGTTGAATCTCCAAAGTTCACAAGTACTGTGCTTGCTACAGTTCTCCCATGGGGTTCCATGTCTCCTCTCTGCACAGCTGCTTCCTTTTTGACCAACAGTTTTTGGAAGCTTGTTTCACTTATCAAAACTAAACTGTGAAAACCTTAGAAAATAAAACACAAGTTCTACTGAAATCCAAAAATCCCATCACAGATGGACAGATTTGGTTGTCCTATAAAATCAGTTTTGAATAACTATTGTTTTGGCCAAATTCTAAAATGTAACAAAGTTTGATTGATCTTGGCTTGTCCTAATTTGCTTACTTAAGGATATATTCTACCCTCAATGTGCACATGTAAGTCCCATTACCATTAATAAGGTTTATGTATACACATACATCTGAGGGAGACATGACCACTTATTTGGAATGTTCCAAGGTCAACTAAAGCCTGGATGTCTTGCTTTCTCTGTGCTCTCAGCCCTACTAATTGAGAACAATGCTTATGCAAGACTTCCTTGGGGAACTTGGGGTCTGAGGTTTTATAGCCTGTAGGTGGAAATTAATATAAGAACCACAGCTGTTTGGATAGGAGTTCTGGACCTCTTCATTTGAGCTATACTGAACTAAGTCTTACCAGACCCTCATAGCTCATGAGTCGAATCTGACATTTGCCTGGAAGACAGAGCTGGGAAAAGTGACCAATTTGCAGTTCCCTGGGATTTGCAGACAAAAAGATATTTCCTTGTATCTATGCAAATTTGTTTAAATATTTGCCACTTCCAGTGACTGACACAGGTTCTCACATTGAAGGTGGTGAACTTCTCCCTTTTGGGCAAATGCAAGAGTGTCTATGACTCCAGAACAAAAAGAGCGTGCACTGTTAAATGCCCTTTCCTCTTAGAAGTGGTAGGTCTCCAGCCCCTTCATGCCTTCTGTATAGGTATTGTACAGATCATTGTCATTCTAGTATGCTTTATCTTGGCTGAGTAATGCTAGGGAGATAAATAAGCATGGGATTTTATATCACAGCAGGCTCCTGAGTGGTTCTTCTTAAATTGAGAGCCAAAGATGTTTTTCGCTTTTTTGCAAATCTGTTAAAGTGTGGAAAGGAAATTTTGCACAGCTCCACACATAGGTTTGTTTATTTTTGTGAGCTTGAATGCATCCATTGCACTCAAAATAAAGAGCAAAACTAAAGCTAAGTGAAAAACCTTTCCAATGAGCCAATGGGAAATGTAAGCTTTTCTAAATGCTAGAGCCAAGTGAGTTGCTGAAACTAAAATACTGTGAAGTAGATCACTAGTTTAGTCGCTATGCCCATGCTTCTGGAAACACACAGGCATGCTTAACTTCAAGCATGTGAGCAACCTCATTGACTTCAATGAAATTATTCAAATGCTTATAGTTAAGTAATGTAAAGGCTTGTCTACACTATAAAGTTCAGTTGACTTAAGTTATGTCAGTGTACAGCCACTGCAGTAATTAAACCACTGTTGCATTTTCACACTACACTGCTTGTGTCAGCAGAGTGTTTCCACAGTAGCAGCTCTTGCATTGACACAAAGCAGTGCACCATGGGTAGCTATCTTGCTGCCTTCTACCCTGGGTTTAACAGGCCAATGCTCAAACCACTGAGCTATCCCTTCCCCCCAAAGATTGCTGTTGGCATTCATGGAGCAGCTGCACACGGTGGATCATTGGTTCTGGGCCTGAGAAACAAACACTGAGTGATGGGATTTCATCATTATGCGGCTATGGGATGATGAGCAGTGGCTGCAGAACTTTTGGATGCTCAAGGCCACCATCCTGGATCTGTGTGTGAAGCTCACCCCAGTCCTCTGGCGGGGGAAGAAATAAGGCAGCCCTCCCAAGAAACCTTTGGCAGAGGATTGGACATTACCTCCAGGAAAGTTTCCTGGAAATCTCTATAGAGCAGGGCTGGCCTTACCATGAGGCTAATTGAGGCAGTCACCTCAGGTGCCAGACTGTAGGGGGGCGCCACTTGGACCCAGAGTGTAGAAAATTGTGTCTGCTGGTGGTGCATATGTATTTTCTCTGCTCTAGATGCACAGAGATGGTGGAGTGCTGTGCTGGAGGAAGGAGGGCACAAGAGACATAACAGGCAGACAAGAGAAAAGGTGAGAGGGAATAACAGAAAACAGCAGTAGCTGCAGGGAGAGAGAGGAAGAGGAGCCTCTTATGTACCTCTCTAGCACCCCCAGGAGCCTGGACTGATTAACACCAGCTTCTCAGGGAGTTTTCTGTTTCCTGCTGCTTCCTTGAACCCACTTGAGGAGAACAGACAGTCAACTGAAGTAGTAGGAGCCAGTTAGGCCCTTATTCTGATATATTCCCTATCTCAGGCCCTGCTACCAGCCTGCTTAATTGTCACCTTCAACTGAGTGTTGAGAGCCACTATAGCTGGCACAGAACAGCAGTCATGAGTGAAAGAAGAAAACACCTCTCTGGGGCAGCATTCAGAAAAAGAAAGCAAGCAAAGGAAGCTTTTCTATCTAAGCAGGAAGGAGCTCTCCTGAGACACATAGACACAAATGTTCATGGTGAACCTTCCAGCCCCAGTGAGGATGTGAGTGATGAGGAGATGCCTGATCTTCCAGTTAGTCAGAATGCAGGTGACTTGGCAGTTACTGCAGCATCCATATCTCCACCTCAAATGGATGTAACCATGCACACTCCTGAAGAAAAGTGTAGATCAGAGAAGAGTGTGGTGGAGGTGCAAGAAACAGCAGCTGCTGAGTTTAGTTCCTTCAGTCTAGAAGATCCAGGACTGTGGACCCATTTGAACAGTAGTTTGAGAGACTTCCTTGTACTGTCTGGGCCACAGCAAGTGAAAAACTTCATGTTCCCCAAAGACAATGAAAATAGAAGTTTCCATCCAACATATTACTGGCATGAAATCTCCAATGGTGACAAAGTGGAGAGGCCATGGCTTATGTACTCAAAAACCCAGAATGCTCGTACTGTTTTTGTTGCAAACTCTTCCAGTCTAATGTTCCAGCCACATTAGGTTCTACAGGAACAAAGGACTGGAAAAATCTGGCTAGAAATCTGGCATGCTGTGAGAAGGCAGCAAATCACCAGAGAGCATTCCATGGGTGGAAAGAGCTTGAGATAAGACTAAGGTTAAAGGCCACCATAGATGATCAGCATCAAGAGAAGATTGCCTCAGAGTATCTTTACTAGCAAAATGTTCTGAAAAGGCTCATTGCCATTGTAAGAATACTTACTACCCAAAACCTAGCACTGTGTGGCACTTCAGATCAGCTGTATGTGCCTAACAATAGAAACTTCCTTAATGTTGTGGAGCTGATGGCTGAGTTTTGATGCTGTACTCCAGGAGCATCTAAGAAGAGTCACCACCCAAGAAATGTACACACACCACTACCTTGGAAAAACAATTCAAAATGATATCATACAGTTACTGGCAACAAAAGTCAAACAGAAGATTGTGGCAGATCTGAAGTCAGCAAGATATTACTCTGCTTTTCTGGACTGCACACCTGACATCAGCCATAGGGAACAAATGACTTTAATGGTGCATTTTGTAACAACAACAGAACGTAGTGAAAATGACCCTGCAATGGTGACTGTCAGAGACCATTTTCTAGAATTTATTGACATTGATGATACTACAGGAGCTGATATGATAAATGTGCTTCTTAAAAAGCTGGAAGATACGGGAATTGCGATAGCTGACATGAGAGATCAGGGCTATGATAATGGTGCCAACATGAGAGGAAAGAACAGAAGAATGTAGATACAGATCCGAGAGTTAAACTCTTGAGCTTTTTTTGTCCTGTGCAGTTCTCATTCATTGAACTTGGTAGTCAGTGATGCAGCATCAGCGTCTAGGGAGGCTGCTGAATTTTTTAATGTAATTCAAAGCATCTATGTATTTTTCTCTGCAATAACTCATAGATGGCAAATTTTGAAGCAACATCCTCTCTGACACTGAAACTGCTGAGTGCTACATGATGGGAAAGTCGAGTGGAGGCGATAAAGCCTATCAAACACTGAATTGGGACAATAGATGATGCCATAGTTGCCATTATGGAGGATAATGCTATGACAGGAACTGTTCATGGGAGAACAGTGGCAGAGGGAAATGGAATCACCAGAAACATATATAACTTCAAATTTCGGTGTGGCTTAGTGTTGTGGTATGACATACTGTTTGAAATAAATGTTGTAAGCAAGAGACTCCAAGGTGTTGACTTTGAAATATCTGGAGCAATGGAACAACTGGACAAAGCAAAGTCATATCTACAGTCTTACCGGTCAGATGAAGGACTTCAAAACGCTCTGAAGAGTGCACAGAAGTTGGCAGAGGAACTTCACACTGAAGCTATTTTACCACCCATTCAAGAAGACAGGAGTCACCAAAGAAGACGACATTTTGATTACAAGGCATGGGATAATCCCATAAGAGACCCCAAACAACAATTCAAAGTTGAATTATTTAACCAGGTGCTAGATTGTGCAATACAGTCAGTTGAAGAATGTTTTATGCAGCTCAAGGAACACAGTAGTATATTTGGGATGTTGTATGATATTCCAAAACTCCTCACTATACCTGAAGAAGACCTGCACTAGAGACAGTGTTGACACATGATGACATTCACAATATTGATGCAAGTGATTTAGGTGATGAACTGAAAGCCCTTTCAAGATACATTTAAGCAGGATCAACTTCAAAGGCTGTTTTGAAATATATGTGCACAAATAAGAGAACCATCCTCTTTCCAAATGCTTTTGTTGCTCTGCGCATACTTCTAACAGTTGTCCATGGAGAACGCAACTTCTCCAAGCTGAAGTTAATAAAAACACATCTACACTCCACATTGACACAGGAGAGGCTGGTCACCCTTGCAACCATCTCAATAGAGCATGAGCTGGCCCAGACTGTGGACCTTCAGGAAGCAGTTCAAATCTTTGCAACCAAGAAGGCATGGAAAGCACCACTTTGATTATTCAAACAGATACAAATGCCAGTGTTTACTACGCAGACAAGAAAAGTTACATTTGCTGTTCAGGCATTTGAAAGTGAAGTGTTACTTAAAGTTTTTGAGCAAGGCATTTGATTTAAAGGATTAGTTCTCCTTTATTGGGGTAGGTAGCAGAGTAGTACCATGAGAGGAGTAGAACAGGAAGAAGGCAGAATTGAGACCTTTCAAAATTTTGGTCCAAGCGAGGGGATATGGGAGTGTCATTTGAGCGCTCCACCTCAGATGCCAAAATTTTTTTGGGCCAGCCCTTCTATAGAGGATTCACAGGACATCTCAGGGCATGTAAACAAACTATTCTGCAGGGTCCCCTCTGCCTAGCTCTACATTGGAATGAGAAGCAGATATCAACTTTCCCTCTATTGGTTATTTTGCTACCTCTTCTAGCCCGATAAAAAAAAAAAAAGTAAATGAGCAGATGTGTTCGTGCAGAAATCTGGATACTTACCAGACCTTCCCTCCCCTAAATCAGGCTTACCAGTGCTGGACTGCTGGGTGTGACTAGGTTGCTCAGGAGTCAAAAGAGGTTCTGGCTCACCATGCCACCGGATCTCCCTGTACTCTGTCCCCCATCCTCCTCCTCTTTCTTGTCCAGCACATTGTCCTCTGGGTTCGCTCTGATGGCTTGTGACTCCTGGTTCCCCAAAGTATCCATGGGGGTCTTGGTGGTGGAGGTGAATTTGTCACCGAGGATGGCATGCAATTCCTTGTAGAAGCAAAATGTGTGTGGCTCCACACCAGAGTGACTATTTGCCTCCCTTGCCTTCTGGTATGCCTGCTGAATCTCTTTGATTTTTACACAGCACTGATACATGTCCCTATTGCAGCTCTTCTCCTCCAGGCCTCAAGCAATCTTGCCATAGATGTTGAAACTCCTACAGCTGAATTGGAGCTGTGACTGCACAGTTGCTATGTTAGCTCTCCACGCTGAGCAAGTTCAAAAATTCCCATGGCTTTAAAAGAGGAGAGGTGTGTACCTGGCCACCAGGCAGTGGAGTTCAAAACAGTGACCAGAATAGTCATGGTGGGGCACTGTGGAACACCTCTAGGAGGCCATTTAGGTCTATGTAAGCAATGCAGTGTCTGCACTGACACTAAATCTCCCTAACTATGTTTACCTAAATCCCACGCCTCTCATCCAGGTGGATTTATTAGATTGGTGTAGTGGGTGAGTTAAAGCGGCAGGAGAGAGACTGTAGCATAATCACCTCCACAGTTAGGTTGATGTATGTTGCCTTACGTCGACCTAACTCTGTAGTGTAGACTAGGACTTTGTCTTTACAGATTTGTGGTTTATATTACCACCATTTGGCTACTAGGTGACTAGTGTAAAATTAACTGGTGATTAAATACATTCTCAGTGGACAATGGTTTACATCAGAATATTTAGCATTACAAATAGTATCAACTCTTAATCTCAGCAGAGACTGCTCAGGGAAGAATGGTTTTCTTTAAAATGATGATGGATTTTCCAATGTACTGTGGTTAAATTCTAAATCCTGTGCCATTGTTTTAAATGTGAATAAAGACTAATGATACCTCACGTCATTTATACTAATTGTAATTAAACCATCAAAGATTGAATATAAACAAATTGATTAATAGTCAAAACAACACTTGAGTTGTTTTATATCCCTTTTCTATCTGATCTTTCACTTACATCAATGCTAATGAGACCTACACATGTACATCATCATGTATCCAATGGAAAAATAGAACCCTTTACCTCTGAATATAATAAATAGCACTGAACGCTAACAATTCTTTAAAATTTAAATCATTTAAAATCTGAAAGTCAGCTTCTACTGAGAATATAGGAAAGTGAACAAACTCTGGCAGGTTAACTTTGAAAGTATGATAAGGCTGGCCAAGAAAGAATTTGAGAAACAACTTGCTACAGATGCAAAAAACTAACAGTAAGAATTTTTTAAAGTATAGCAGAAGCAGGAAGCCTGAAAAATGGGCAGTGGGGCGCTAGACAACCCAGGTGTTAAAGGAGCACTGAAAGAAGAAAAGGCCATTGTAAAGAAGCTAAATGAATTCTTTGCATTGGTCTTCACTGCAGAGGATGTGGGGTAGATATCCACATCAGAACTATCCTTTTTGGGTGACAGATCTGAAGTACTGTCCCACACTGATGTAGCAATAGAAGTGATTTTTGGAACAAACTGATAAATTAAACATTAATAAGTTATCACGAATGATGGTATTCACCCAAGAGTTCTGAAGGTACTCCAATATGAAGTGGCAGAACTATTAACTGTGGAATAGCTCTTAAATCAGCCTCCATACCAGATGACTGGAAGGTAGTTAATGTAATGTAATGTTGATCCTGGCAATTGCAGGCAGAGGAGCCTAACTTTAGTACTAGGCAAATTGGTAGATACTATAGTAAAGAACAAAATTATCAGACACATAGATAAACATGATTTGTTGGGAAGAGTCAACATCACCTTTGTAAAGCGAGATCGTGCCTCACCAATTAATTAGAATTTTTTGAGAATGTCAAAAAGCAGTGCATAATGGTGATCCGCTCAATATAGTGTACTTAGATTTTTTAGAAAGCCTTTGACAAGGTCCCCTATAGAGTTCAGGTGTGTCTTAACTCTACTCGCCTAAGCAGTGTCATCTTGAAGTGAATCACATTCAGGCCTGCCTGAGGGATGAAATGACATCTGGAATCCTTAAGAATGTTTATTATTTGGTGTTTGTTATTTTGAGTGATCTCCCTTTTTTCCTATCTCTTTTCTCTCCCCTGCTATTTGTGTAATATGCCTCTAGGCACATTACATAACTGCTGGAATCATGCAATTCCTGCTGCCAGGATGTTGGAAAAGCCCCTCTCCTGCACAGAGAGCAAAATAAAGACCTGTCACAGCCACTGACTAGTTACAGTAATGCAGCATTTAGTCTTTGGTTTATATTTATTCAATAGCAATTTATATGAATGATTGCTTTGCTTGCTGTTGAAAACTGTGCTTTTACCCTGTCCAAGGGGTTGTTTGTTTAAGATATATTTTGGACATTTTGAAATGTAATAACCAAAATACATAGAAGAAGTTTTTTTATTTGAAGAGGTTGTGGAGAAAGAAAGGGCAGTGGGGAGTAGAAAGAAGGTTCTTTATAGCCACATGACTAGTGAATATTTATATTCACTGTATGGAAAGAAAGCGAAGTAGCTGAATAGCTGCTGGTTGGCTAGATGACGGCACTATTTTTATTGGCAGGCAATTTCTGAGTGGCTGAAAGCTGGTCATTAACACCCTGACACAAAGTGCTGACAGGGCAATTATAAGATTAACACCCCCACATTATATTAACGGTGTCAAACCCTCACTCTTACCTGACACTGAAAAATAACAGCATGAAGGATAACATTACAGACACACGGCCATTTTTAAAATTAAAATACCACAAGTTTTGAACCTTTTTGGTAATGGCTTAAATACCTAGATTTGCTGCTGAAGTCCGGTAAATGACTGAACACATTTTAAAGTGCAGTTTTATATAGTTAGAAAAATGACTACAAAAATGAAGTCATGAGGCCCATGCTTATTCTCTCTCAGTGATTTCCAGAATTAATTTGCCTGAGCTTATAAATTTTGCAACTTCTGTCCCTGGAAACTTGACCTGACATCTCAGAAGTTCAAGCTTGCCCCCTAGATCGTCACTGGCAATAGATATTCTATAGTCAGAACATATCTGAGAATATTGTTAATGCTGCACGAGACAACACAATCCAACTCTTTGACTCTGCAGCACAGATGGTAGTGAAACCATGGTTTTGTTAATAAACTAAGCAGATACAATTTTAAGGCCTTGTCTACACTTAAAAGTTTTGCTGCTTCAACTGTGCCAGCATAATTAAATTGGCAAACCTCCTTAATGTAGGAACAGTTAGACCAGTGTCAAAGGGTTTATATCTGTATAACTTATTCCAGTTTGGTGAAGCAAAATAAGTTATACTGGAATTAAGTGCTTTATACTAGTATAA
The DNA here is from genome assembly GCF_025201925.1 of Gopherus flavomarginatus. NCBI lineage: Eukaryota > Metazoa > Chordata > Testudines > Testudinidae > Gopherus > Gopherus flavomarginatus. Next base: position 184,804,724 of record NC_066619.1, read on the forward strand.
TTGCATCTACACTAGCATAACTATGTCAGTTAAAAAACAACAACACCCCTTCCTGACATAGTTATGTTTAAGTGTAAACCAGGATTAAGATTCACAGGAACCAGTTAGGTTGAACAGAGCTGTGCAAAGCATTCAACCCATTTTATTTAACTTTAGGATAAAGCTGAGACTTGTTCAGAATATCAGGAAATCTGAGTTAAGCGTTTGGGATTTGGATTTACTAAATTTACTAAATTTAGTAGTTTTGAATAAACATCATACAAAATTTCCAAAAAAGCTGCAAAACCATCACAGTCATAATGGAATTAAAGCCACACAGTTAAGATGGCTTTATGTGATCGCGATGGATTTGTTACAATAGCTAAAGCTAAAAAAAGCTGTCATTTATGAACTTTGGAAAAACTCATCACAAGGGGTCAGTATCCAATCCACACTAAGAATCTCTTGCTGTTGGGTTTTGGCATACTGAAAAACCACACCAAACAGCTTGAGAGCTTGCACTGAATGAACAATACACCTGTGGGGGTGGTGGGAAGCCATGGCCAGCACATCCCTCACCCGTGCTGCTTCCTGCCGCCCCTATTGGCCTGGGACGGTGCACCGCAGCCAGTGAGAGCTGCGATTGGCCGAACCTGCCAATGCGGCAGGTAAACAAACTGGCCCGACCCACCAGGGTGCTTACCCTGGCGAGCCAAGTGCCAAAGGTTGCCAATCCCTGAACTATACCATTCTTTAGGTGCTTAGTAAAAGGGCACTGTCAATAACCTAATCCCAGATTTGGACCTTAGCGTCCAAAATATGGGGGTTAGCATGAAAACCTCCAAGCTTAGTTACCAGCTTGGACCTGGTACTGCTGCCACCACCCAAAAAATTAGAGTGTTTTGGGGCACTCTGGCCCCCCCCCAAAACCGTCCCTGGGGACCCCAAGACCCAAATCCCTTGAGTCTTACAACAAAGGGAAATAATCCTTTTCCCTCCCTCCCCCCCCAGGTGCTCCTGGAGAGATACACAGAAGCAACCTCCATGAATCTAAGCAGAGGGAGTCCACCCTCTCTAATTCCAGTCCTGGAACAAAAAGCACTTCCCTCTTCACCCAGAGGGAATGCAAAGTCAGGCTAGTAAATCTAACACACACAGATTTCCCCCCTGACTTCTTCCTCCCACCAATTCCCTGGTGAGTACAGACTCAATGGAGTTTCCCCACTAAAGAAAAACTCCAACAGGTCTTCAAAGAAAGCTTTATATAAAAAAGAAAGAAAAATACACACAAATGGTCTCTCTGTATTAAGGTGACAAATACAGGGTCAATTGCTTAAAAGAAATATGAATAAACAGCCTTATTGAAAAAGAATACAATTTAAAGCACTCCAGCAACTATAGACATGTAAATACAAAAGAACATAAAAATGCCCTATCTGATCTTTGGTACTTACAACTGGGAAACAGAAGATTAGAAAGCAGGAAATAGAAAAATCCTCCTCATAGCTGAGAGAGATTCAGGCAGAAGACAAAGAACTCAGACACAAACTTCCCTCCACCCAGAGTTGAAAAAATCCGGTTTCCTGATTGGTCCTCTGGTTAGGTGCTTGAGGTTACTTTTTTTTTCAGGTGAAAGAGACATTAACCCTTAGCTATCTGTTTATGACAGGCACTCCATTTGCTGACTTAAGTGCTTTATTCTACCTTCATAAACAGCACTTAAAATAATCACAGCGAGGGGAAAGTCCTGACCCCAGTTTAGGCACCTCAGGAAGAATCCAAAATCTAGTAGAGATCCTATTTTTCAGCTGCATGAGAATAGAGGAGTCTGCAGAGACCCCTACCAAAGAGATTCCATGTTTATTGTGTCCCATGGAACAGAGCTCTCCAATGACTGTCTGTGCAGGAATGTATTTTGGGGGTGGGGACTTTGAGCATGGCTAAGCTAAAACCAGTGGTCAGTTCATTGCACAGACCTGCTAACACAAAACTCTGCATGGGAGCAGAGCAACAAGCTGCATCCACGAATTCTCATTTCCTTCCTTCTGTGTGACAGGAGAGTATGGGTCAAATTCTGATCTAAACCAGTTCTTTCTTTCACAGATATAAGTAAAGACCCAATCATGTGTTGGCTGCATGGTAGTCAACAAAAAGAGTACAGTCTACAATGAAAGTCAATCAGTAGTTAGTGTCCAAACTACATGGTCATGTACAAACATGAAAATGGGAGGAAGTCAACACAAGTTTGTATTAAAATAGAATGAAATAATGGTGACTTCAGTGTCCACTTTGGCGTGGACTCTCATTGAGAAAGGCAAAGAAAATATGTTTAATTATTGCAGGGACTTTTCTCATTAAAAGGATATTTTCTGAACCATGGTTTTGCTTCTGATAGACAGTGTGTGCATGCTATGGACTGAAAGTTGGAGACTTTAGATTTAGATACCATGGGTTACATCTGCTTTGTTTACATGTCACACAAAAAACTAATGTATACTGTCCTGCTGATATTCATGCGACTGCAAGTAATGTGCATCCCATTCCAAGGTGAAGTCATTTTAAAAAGTACAAGACAGATGTGTGTTGTGCCTGTGTATTATTTTGGCATTATGGAAAGGAGAAAAAATTGCAATCATTTTTAAAACTATATATGTTGCATGAAAGCAACACATATATTCAAAATCCCAGTTACTAGATCTGAGTTTTCAAGGGAAATGTGTATCTATTTTTCTACACATATTCATCCTCCAAAAGTCTTGGAACAATAGTTTCAAGGAGCAATGTCAATATTTTTTTTCTTTGTAATTTTTGATTTGTCAGGTCCTGTGAGACTTAAATTCTTCCCAGGAAAAAAGTTCAATCGGCCCAAAAGTGCTACTGTGATTGGAGTACTATCAGTTCTATTAAGCTTAATTTGGAGGAGCTGTGAAAACTCATAGGATGCCCCTGTCCTATGGACTGGAGAAGGGAGGAAAGGAATTTCATACCTGCCAGCTTCAGAATCATGACACATATATGGTGACAATCTGGGCAGTTGTAGGAGGGTCTGTGGAGATACCTGCAGAAATTCCCTCTCAGCACAAGTGCCAACTTCCTCAGAGTAGCATTCTGTGTTTTGACTCCTACCCTTGACATTTCTCACACCAAAGTCTATCTTTTCTTGACTTTCACTTGTTGCCTGTCTGTCCCACCTGCCCACAAGAGCTTTTGTTCCTGTTTGCAACTCAGCCATGTCAGTATGGTTTACATCTCAGCTTTCAGAATTGAAATACACTCTGGATTCCTTTCTTCCTCCTCCTGAAATATTGGCAGTCAGTGGAAAGGATTCCAGGGCACATCCAAGATTTAAAAGGGGACAAGCTTCCTAAGGAGGAGGAAATGGGGTAAATGGTGAATTGTGTGATATAAAAACCAGGAGGCATACATCTTACATGCATGGTATCTTTAAATTATCCTTAATATATGTTGTTCTTTGTTCCCTAATTACATATTGCCAAACAAGTCCAAAGGAGGAACCAAATGTGGAGGTCCTTAGTTCTTAACATAGTAAAAATTAGGAGTTTTGCCCAAGTAATGACAGGAAAAAATGAGAAAAAACTTAAAATATTGGCCCGATATGGGTAGGATAACACATTATGACATGTATTTCCACATTGTTCTTCTGCTTAACGCTGTGTAGATATTTATACAAGATATATTACTTTGTAAATCTTCATTTACAGTGAGCTTTATTCTTGGGTGATTTGCTGGAGTTGGAAGTCTAAGAGCGGAAGACACTAATTGCACTAAAGCATGGCATATATTTTCTTGGTTAGAATTATATTTAAAACAAATCAATGTGGGTCCTTTTTTACATATACAATAAGAAAATGTCAGCAGGTAAGAAAATGAATAAAGGCAGTAGGAGCAGGAACGGGTACCACAGTCAGTTGTATAATACATTATAAACAGTGCGATTCCCTAAATTTGGATTGTGCTGCCAAAAATAAATAAAAAAATCAGGACACTTTGGCAGATACACAATTCATGAATAAACAGGGCTTAGGGGAACAGTTGGTGGCAACCCCATATTTTCACCTCCCATATATACTACTGTTAATATAGAAGGTGAAATAATGGTGCAGTGTGTAACTGAGTACTATATATTTTCATCCCCTACTAATAATAATGTTCTCTTTAAAGACATTTCAGTACACACAAGGTATGTTGACTATTAGGCTAAAATTGCTTTTTATATGGAGGTTTGTTTTTGCTCTTCATTTTTCATTATATTTTAAACTCCCCTAAAAGGGCTAGAAAGAACTCATCCGTCTCGTGCGTGTGCATGTTTACGCATACACTTCTATGTTGCAGGATCAATTTCAGTAAGGCATTTGATACGATTCCACATGGGGAATTATTAGCTAAATTGGAAAAGATGAGGATCAATATGAAAATTGAAACGTGGACAAGGAACTGGTTAAAGGGGAGACTACAGCGGTCATACTGAAAGATGAACTATCAGGCTGGAGGGAGGTAATAGTGGAGTTCCTCAGGGATTGGTTTGGGACCAATCTTATTTAATATTTTTATTACTGACCTTGGCACAAAAAGTGGGAATGTGCTAATAAAGTTTGGGGATGACACAAAGCTGGGAGGTATTGCCAATACAGAGAAGGACCGGGATATCATACAAGAAGATTTGGATTACCTTGTAAACTGGGGTAATAGTACTAGGATGTATTGGTTGATCACAGGATGACTATGGGCCTCCAATGTGATATGGCTGTGAAAAAAGTAATGTGGTCTTGGGATGCATCAGGCGAGGTATTTCCAGCAGAGATAAGGTGGTGTTAGTATTGTTATACAAGGCACTGGTGAGACCTCATCTGGAATACTGTGTGCAGTTCTGGTCTCCCATGTTTAAGAAGGATGGATTCAAATTGGAACAGGTACAGAGAAGGGCTACTAGGATGATCCGAGGAATGGAAAATCTGTCTTATGAAAGGAGACTTATGGAGCTTGTCTTGTTTAGACTAACCAAAAGAAGGCTGAGGGGAGATATGATTGCTTTCTACAAATATATCAGAGTTCAGTACCAATGTGGACACATGAACAAATGGATATAAACTGGCCATCAGGAAGTTTAGACTTGAAATTAGACGAAGGTTTTTAACCATCAAAGGAGTGAAGTTCAGGAACAGCCTTTCAAGGGGAGTAGTGGGGGCAAAAGACATATCTGGCTTCAAGAATAAGCTTGATAAGTTTATGGAGGGGATGATATGATGGGATAGCCTAATTTTGGCAATTAATTGATCTTTGACTATTAGCAGTAAATATGCCCAGTGGCCTGTGATAGGATGTTAGATGGGGCAGGATCTGAGTTACTACAGAGAATTCTTTCCTTGGTGTCTGGTTGGTGAGTCTTGTCCACATGCTCAGGGTTTAACTGATCACCACATCTGAGATCAGAAAGGAATTTTCCTCCAGGGAAGATTGGCAGAGGCCTTGGGGGTTTTTCGCCTTCCTCTGCAGCATGGGGTCTGGGTCATTTGCTGGAGGATTCTATGCACATTGAAGTCTTTAAACCACAATTTGAGGACTTCAATAGCTCAGACATAAGTTAGGGGTTTGATACAGGAGTGAGTGGGCGAAATTCTGTGGCCTGCGTTGTGCAGGAGGTCAGACTAGACAATCATAATGGTCCCTTCTGACCTTAAAGTCTATGATTCTATGATTCTGCAAACAGAGACTGTGGCTTCTCAGTGATGCTGGGGTGAATTTTAATAGCAACAACATACTGAGAATTTGGAGGAAATTGCCTCGTAGGCTATAGTAGTTTTGTGGTAGGTTAAAGTTGGCTAACCCGCTGTTTGACAGTGGTTACTTCCTGCAGCTCCCTTTTGCCCAAAGAACATTGTATGGCTCCCATGGTGTGATATTTATGCCATCAGAAGAAAACCCCCAAAGTATCACCTGATGAAATTCAAGATCTGCCCAAAACACACAGATGCTGTTGGTATGCAGTTTATGGTGTTGTGATGGATAGGCTAAGCAGGGGACTACAACTCCAGTTCACTTTGTCCCCACTGCACTTCTCCCTTTCCTCTAGCCAGGCAAGGGGAAGGGGTCTGAATCAGGTGGTGGCTGGGCTCATTTGAGAAGCAGTGGTCACATATCAAGCTAGGAGTTGCAGAGAAAAATCCCAAGAACTGTATAAAGAGCTACATGTGGAACAGACATTTGCTGCTGGGTGCAGGTCTGTGAGGGACCTATGGGAAGCAGCAGTAGTTGAGCAGTGAGTCAGTGCAGCAGACCCCAGCGAGCAACACTAACTGAGCGTGGCCTGAAAGCTGCTATTTGCTTGAAGAGAACTAACCTGGGGAGGGCACTTGAAGTGCCCTAATTCTCAACTGGACTGCTTTAAGAGCCCAAACCAGAACCACTATTTCTCTCTGTCAACTGTAATTGTTTAAGTCTCTGTACCTAGAATATCTGCAACCTTTCCCTTCCTGCCACCCTAGCGAAATATCCTTTCACTTAGCCACATGTCTGAGTGATTACAGGGACTCATTAGGGCTAGTGTCTACAAGCCTAGCTGCTGAAACACCTACTGTGCTTGCCTACAAGTCATGGTACACCTGGCACACATCTGCCATCTTAGGGATTGAATGTGCTCCAGCACTGAGCAGCCCCAATAATTACAATATTAACACAAACTTTCATCCATCCTGAACTCCACCCCCACAATCTCTCCACACATGCATATGGCCAAACCTTTTACCACCCCCGCATTGCTGCTTAAAATCTAAATCAGTAGTCTAGGAGATACAGCTGGCATGACATCCATTCACTGATTTGTGAAAAACAAAGACATAAAATTGCTCTGGCAACTCTATCATCATGATCATCATCTTTTTTTTTTAATTTGTCAGATTTATGCCTGTTTAGGACAAAACAAATGCTAGTTTTGAAAAGTTGCTTAATGAATGGAATGAGTTTCAACTTTATTCCCTGCTTTCATGCAACCAGAGGTTATGTTTATTTAGAAAGTTAACATTTATACAGATTATACACTCAACAGTTCCATGCCAAAAAACACATGACTAAAATGACTCTTTCCATCCCTCCCTCAGTTTTTGATCTATGGCTGTTTTTACAGAAACTGGATCTTTAAGCAATAGACTCTAGTAGAGTCAAGAGAAAACATGGCACCTTGTGCAATAATTTGCCAAGAGTGGCTTGAGAAAAGGGATATGCAAAATGCATTTGAACCTGGGAACCCTCCAGATTGTCCCCAAAATTATTTGAATAGGCTAACTGCCAGTGAAAGAAGCAGTCAGAACTGGATGATCTTTGGAGAACTCATCAGGTAAGAAAGTTTTATTTGTATGGAATGTCTGTTCTAAAAACTCTTGTGAATATGTTAAGACGGCTTAATTAGTCAGGAGGATAAAAACCAATAGAAATTATTAGGGTGGCAAATTGTGCAAGAAGTTTTCAGTGTATAATTGTTCACCTTACAAATTTCCTTCCGTTATATTTCCTGCCTTTTTTCTTTTTCGCTCTCTGAAAAAACATTCATATGATGACATTTTATTAATGTAAGTGGTTGAGGAAAGCATTTATACTCAATCAACTGTACAAAATTTAAAATTCACTTTTTGTGAACACTTCACCAGAAACCTGACTAAACTACAATAATGCAACATAATCTAGATGGGCAAACTTTTACTTCAGGGGACTTCCATGCAAGTGTAAATATCGATCTGTGTGGAATGCCATGCAAGATTGGGCCACATATATGCTATCCTGCTCAGATCAGGAAACAGAATCAAGACCATGTGATTTATGTTTAGAGTTTGTCAAAAAATGGGAATTTTTACTGGAAAAATCCCCATTAAGAGTTTCCTTATCAGGAAATAATAGCTTTCACAAGGAAAAATTCAAAAAAATGAAGCAAGTGTGGAAAAACCTATGTCTCCACACTTCCTGTTTTCCAGTATTTTCTGTCTGAAAAACAGTAACAAGGTGTGAGAAAGTAGGGTCCCCCTCCACTTCCTCACAGTTTGTTTTTGAACTGGAAAGAAGTCAGCGTTACTCTCTTTCACTTAAAGATAGATTAAAAAGTGAGAGGAGGAAAAAACCTTAGGAAAAACAACCTTAAAAAAATCCAAACCAACCAACTAACCAAAAACCAAAGTGTTACTGTTTATCTTTTTAGACATTTTAAAGACTTTTCCCCCACAAGTCAAGAGGAAAAACACAGTAGGTGAGCATTTTCCCACAATTACAAAATGAAAAAATTCAAAAATACCCCCAAAATTGTTTTCTACTCAAAAATTCTTTGAGGAATTTATCAGAAACAATTTTTTTTACAAAATGTTTCATTTCTGATTAAGGATCTTTGATCTTAAATATTCTGACCTGCTCTATTTATGATACGTAATTACAGCTAAGCAACAGTGTTTGGATTTTGAATATTTTGCTTCAGAGAGCAAGCTCTAGGGTACACTCCACCAACCTAAACTTCATATAAAATGGATTAAGGTTGTTTATATGTGAAAACCCTTTAAAAGTAAGGAAATGCCAAGTTATAGGACACCTTTTCACCATACCTTAACATCCACACACCAGATTTCCATTGACAGGACAACTACAATGTGTTCATAAAGAACTGTCTTCCTCCAACACAGATTCATAGATGACAAGGCCAGGAGGGACCACTGTAACCATCTAGTCTGACCTTCTGCATAGCATAGGCTATAGAATGTCCCCCAAATAATTCCTGGAGTACATCTTTAAGAAAATATCCAATCTTGATTTCAAAATTGTCAGGGATTGCCTGGCAATTTTGCCACAACCCTTGGTTAATTGTTCCAATGGTTAATTACCTTCATTGTTAAAAATGCCTTATTTCTAATCTGAATTTGTCCAGCTTCAACTTCTAGCCATTGGATTGTGTTATACCTTTGTCTGCTAGGTTGAAGAGATCATTATCAAATATTTGTTCACCATGTAGCTACTTATATCCTTATAGTCACCCCTTACCCTATTTGTTAAGCTAAATATATTGAGCTCCTTGAGTCTATCACTATAAGGCATGTCTTCTTATCCTTTAATCATTTTCATGGCTCTTCTCTGAAACCTTTCCAATTTATCAACATCTTTCTTGAATTGTGGGCACCAGAACTGGACACAGTATTCCAGCAGCAGTTTTACCAGTCCCAAATACAGAGGTAAAGTAACCTCTTTGCTCCTACTCAAGGCCGGCTTTAGATTTTTTGCCACCCCAGGCAAAAGCAAAAAAATAAAAAAAACAAACCTCTGAGAGTGCAACTGCCAAAGCAAAAAAAGGAAAAAAAAAACAACGCCTCAGAAAGTGCAACTGCCGCTGCCAGAATGCTACACCTGCAATTGTGCCGCCCCAAGCACGTGCTTGGTTTGCTAGTGCCTAGAGCTGGCCCTGCTCCTACTTGAGACTCCCCTGTTTATGCATTCCAATAGCCCTTTTGGCCACAGTGTTTCACTGGGAGTGCAGGTTCAGTTGATTATCCAGCATGACCCCCAAAACTTTTTTTTGAGTCACTGTTTCCCGGTATAGAGTCCCCCATCCTGTTAGTATGGCTTACAGTCTTTGTTCCTATATGTATACATTTAGCTATATTAAAATGCATATTGTTTGTTTGCATGCTGCTTACAGAGCTATCTGGATTGCTTGGTAACAGTGACCTGTCCTCTTCATTATTTATCATCTCTCAATCCAGATGTTAACTGCAAACTATCAGTGATGACTTTATAGCTTCTCCAGATTCATTGATGAAAATTTTAAATAAAGTAAGGCTAAGAACTCCACTGAAAACACCCAATCAGTCATGATTTCCCATTTACATTTTGAGACCTCTGAGTTAGCCAGCTTTTAATCCAATTATTGACTGTCATGTTAATTAAATAATGTAGAATGATAGAAAAATCAGCATGTCATGAGGCACCAAGTCAAACAATTTACAGAAGCCTAAGTATATTACATCAACACTATTACCTTTATCAACCAAACTTGCAATCTCAATCAAAAACTAGCTATCAAGAGGACAGAGTACACAATCTCTCTCACAATATAATGCAAAATCTTGATTACAACCTCAGCAACATTTGTAAATAATCAGTGTTGACATATACCTACAGGTTGTGTGGATTGTACACTATGTGCTTGTGGTGGAAGTATGTTACTGTAATGAAGAGTTTGCATTATACAGGCAGGGAGGTTAATGTTCTCTGTGTACTGTGTTGGATTCAGCAGGGAAGTTTGATGATCCTCTTTCCATGTGGGAAGCTAGGGAGAAGGATCAGTTCCTATATTCACCACACACAAAATATGAAATTTCCAACTCAAGAAAACCAGAGAAAGACATCCTTAAAGAATCTTCTATATGCCTTCTCTCCAGTTTTGCTAAGTTCTTTGTTCTTTAACAGGCTCAGGTTGGAATTTTCAAAGAAGCCTAAGGTGAGGCTTTTCAAAGACATCCAATCAGTACTGATATTCAATGGGATTTGGGTACCTAATTCCCTTAGGTTTCAGTCAATAGCACAACTAGTTTTTTTTTTCCTTTTCTCCTGTGCATGTCATGGGAGGTGTTGGCTCTAAAGAGAAACATCTGCGGAAAAGGAAAAGGCTAGTTCTCTCAGGGACATATCCCCACATTCTTTGGCAATATTCTTCAAAGAGACAGAAAAGGAACCACCAACTCAATCTACATTATCTCTTTTATTCATTACATATGTAAAAAAGCAGAAATTCTGCTTGTTTGCCTACTTTTATAGGTTACAGAATAATGTTTTTCCATTCAGAGATTGAAGCGAGGATCACTGTCAGTGTGCACCGGCAGCTACAGTGCTTCTTTCAAATATTTGGATATAAAGAACATTCCATATAAAGCCACTATCATCTGATGCATTTTTTTACTCAGTGAAAGGAAGACTTTATACATACATTATTAGTATACTAGCAGAATTCCCTTTGAATCCAAAGTCATGGAGGAAGGAACACGCCAGAGGAGGAGGGAGCAGGCCAAGGATGGGGCTTGGAGATACACACATCATGATCCTATAAATTCTACAGAGCTCAGAGCAGAAACAGAATATATCCCCTCTCCATATTCATATCCCCTCCTCTCATCCCTCTCTCCCATGGCTAGGACTCCCCCAGACCATTAGCTGTGGGAGACATGGCAACATAGCTTCTTTGGAGCTGGCTCCTGGACTTGTTGCTGGAAATCAGCAGCAGCATGGAGGCATGGGAATGTCATGCAAATGGCCCTGGCCTTGTACTGCTCTTAGGAGACATGCAGGATTTGGAGGCCAGCTCCTACAGCCTGTTGTGCAGCATGGGTAAACTCTCCCACAACAGAATGAGTGGGAAGAAAATGTTGCAAAAAGATTCTGGCAGAGATTTCTTTCTCTTTTGCTCCTTTCCTTGGGTTTAGCAGAAATCAGGCTCATATCTATTAGCAGGTTCTTCCCATTTCAGAGAGAATTGATCTTGTTGTTGACTTAATACTATTTGCAAAAAAAGTCCTGAACCAGAGTCCTGTGATGTGAGTGTGCTTTGGATCAGGCCCTTCAAATCATAGATTTCTGTTGAATGTTCACAGTTTCTGTGAAGTGGACAGTTATCAGGAAAATTTTGCTTCTCATATCAAACTGTTAAATTACTCATGTTTCTTGTACAGTTATCACTCTCAATCCTTGCTTGCTTTATATAAATGTTGCAATTATGTTGTATGCTGCAATAAATTGAGATTTCCCTTCAAACAAAGAATAGTTCCAACTTCCAATACATTGCCAATTGCCTACAATCTTACAAAGTCTACTCAAATGGTTCTTTGGTTTTATAGTCTTTCATCCTGTAATTGTATGTTGTGTCCCATGGATTATATTCAAATTGGAGGTGGAAGACCCTCAAAAGATTTAGAGAATATCTGAAATAGATCTGATTCTTTTTGTTCTGGAAGTCAGGCTGAAAAGCTGATAAGATTAGGCTTTTCTGCAAGATTTTCTGTACTTCCTACTTGCGCACAGGCTGGAAATATGATGAAGTTTTTCTGTTCCAACTGAAACTAGTAAGTGCCAAGGTACAAGGGACAGGCGGAGTTAAAAATTTTGAATTACAAAAACGGTTCAGTTCAGCTTGAATTTTGAGCTGAAGTCGGGCTTTAATTTGCCTGAGAGAGCTTGTGCATCTTTAGGCCCTAGCAGTGCAAAGATTTACACACAGGCTTAACTTGATGCCCCAGAAGTAATCCCATTGAAATCATTGTCAATGCTCACAAGGCATACAGTTAAGACTGCGTGCACATTTTTGCATAACCAGAGCCTAGTAAATGTGTCTGTTGACAAAATGTTTTGTGCATCTTTTTTTGTTAAAGAAACTTCTTTGAATATATCTGATTTTGCAAAAATGGGTCCCTTTTTTCATAAAGCAGCTCCAAGCCCCATCCTTGGCCTGCTCCCTCCTCCTCTGGCCTGTTCCTTCCTCCATGACTTTGGATTCAAAGGGAATGCTGCTAGTATAATAATTTTGACAACTCAAAATATTTTGCCAGCGGCTCCACAATACGTTTCATTCTTGGTTTCTGAGAATGGCAAACTGGAGAGAACTACAAAGCTCCCTCAAAGGTACAGAAGAATTCAGCTGCTGAGCTTACAAATGAAAGAAGCTAAAAAAATGCACAGTTTAAATGAGTATTTTTATATCCTTTGGATTTTCAATAGCAGTAAAACAACAGGACAGTCCCTTGAAAGACTTAGGGTACAAACTAGAGCATTACGCTCATGAGTTCTGATAGCCATGCAAGGCTAGACTATAATTTTCAAAAGTAATTAATGACTTTGGGTGCCTCTGTTTTAGAGAGCTCACACTGAGACCCTTTAAAGAGCCCAGATTTTCATCCTCTGAAAACCAAGCCCCTTTAAGGTGCGTCATTTCTGAAAACCTTGGCCACATTTTTTCTCTCAAGTACTTTTGGCCTATCCAATGCTACCAACAGTAAACACTTTACTGAGTACAACTGCCAAAAGGGAAAAAAAAATCCCCCTCTTTCATTTTTCTTCACTTGCAAGGCCAAACATGCTGTCTTTGGATAAGTTTCAATCCTGCTTTAATTCATTAAAAGAGTGAAACAAAATCACCCTTTACATCCTTGACAGCTGGCAGGTTTTATGAGTTCTTTCTGCTCCTGCCAAATTAAAAAAAAAAGTTTTCCTTCAGGTCTGTCATAGATCTTGGAGTGCTGGAAGTGTCAGAGATGTCAAAGGGTACTCATAACAGCAACATACAATATCTGCAGGCATTAAACATTTCCATCTCTATCATTTCACCTGGCTTGTGCCAGGAGTTTTCTGTTAATCATTCAAGAAAGAATAAGGTAAAAATCTGGTGGTTTCCTGGATTCTTGTTTCTTAAATAGCTGTCAAGTGTCTTTACAAGGAAGAATAGTATTGTGGTTACAGAGCTGGGCCAAATCTCCAAAGCACTGTGTTCAATTCCTGGCTCTTCCACAGACTTACTGAGTGACTTTGAGCAAAATCATCTTACTGTGCCTCGATTTCCCCATCTAATAATGGTTCCTTTGTCTGTTTAACTTGTGAATTTTTGGAGGTAGACACTAACCTTTAAAAAAATATTTTCAACACCTAGCACAATGGAACACTGATCTCAGCAGGGGCCTCTAAGTGCAACTGTGATATAAATAAGGAAGAATAGCTAACAGTTTACATTTTCTCAAGTCATTTCTTCTTTATATTAGAATAGTAACTGGAAGTTATGGAACAAATATGAAAATCAAGAAACAAACAAACAATCCTGAAGAAGGTGTATGACCAAATATAAAATACTAACTCTTTATGCAAACCCACACACAGTACATTGCACACTACATACAAGATATACTTTGCATCTATACAATCCAAGCATTCAAAAGGTATATAAATAGTTTTACTTCAAGGCCAAGCACAGAAAATTTTGGGAGATGTTTAATATCTTGTAATTTTAGGCAAGGGTATCTTGATTATGCCTCAGTGAACCAGATATACTTACTCTTACTCAGGTTCTGATGAAGATAAAGTAGAATTTGGACCTGCAGATCTTGCATTTAAACCTCCCTCTGCCCATCCCAAGAAAATGCAAATTTAAGCAACATACAAAAGTAAGAAAGCAAAGCTTTCCATTTCAAACCTTTCAAGCTTTTGTAGTTGTCTATACTAGAAAGTTGTTTCATTTGGGGTGGGGAGAGGGTAAAGTCTGTGATATAAATCCAATACACCAGAATACTACTGCTATCATTTCCAGAGGCGATTGGGAGGGAGTTGCAGCATTTTTCAGAAGTGAGGGCTTAATTCAGCAAGGGCAGATGCCAGATTATTATTCTTGGCTTAATTAATTTAGAAAACAGCTCATGGGCATAAGATGCTATTTACTGCTAGCAGTATATTTCAAGGAGTATCTATCTTGTCAATCAAGTGCTGTTTATATTGCTTGACTAGGTCATTTTCATTTTGTTTTGTTTTGTTTAGTTATTTTAAAATCAGTATTATTCTCTGATCTGCTACCCCGTATCTATGGTGGTAAGAATAGCTTGGGGTTGCAACATAAAAGACCACAATATGACTAGTCTTGGCACTGAAACTTTGAAACCCATAGGTGCAGTTTTTTCCTACAAAATGCAATCATTATGGCATGTGCATAGCCTAGAGTTATTTCACTTTTTAAGCCAACAACTGTATAAAATGGCAAGTTGCTCTTGGAAGAAATCAACTTGCTGCTTTTTGCCTGTACAAGATCATGTTTGATACACATTTTTAGAAATTCTAAGCCTAGGGCAATTGTCTACTTCTCAGATAGAGTTACAACAGAACAATAAATAGACTCTCAGTTACATTTTTGTGATCATGTGGATGTAACAGGCTGAAATAATTTGCTCACCACAAGAATTAACTTAAAAATGTCTTTGAAAATGTAGCTTTTGGTTGGCTTTGGCTAGAGAGACCAGGAAAAGGCATTATCCTGAGGAGATGGCAATTGTCTAGTAACTTGTACCCAGATTCTGTGGTGTTGCACATTTCAGAAACACAAATATAAGATTAAATTACTCTTACCATCAACTAGACTTTCTGTTTTAGAATTGAGAGCAAAATCCCAAAGTCTCAGTTTCCAACATATGAGTTTGCATACCAGAGTTTGTGGTTTACAACTCCATTTCCCTTTTACTGTGTTTTTTTAAATGTCTCTCCTCTGTTGCTGTGTGAAAAACTCTCAAAAGTGAACATCAAGAGGAAATGAATGCTCTGAGATTGGCTATATGAAAAGTGCCATCAAATATCTAAAGTAAACAAAAGGGATTAGAAAAAAGTATTGTTTATTTTTTCATTGTAATTGTAAAGTGTTACTTGAGACAATACTAGATTAAACATATTCAGTCACAAGTGCGATTATATTGATGATATCCCTTTAAACACTGGATGCTAACACACTATCATATAACCCAGAGTAGCATTTGGCTCAGTGCGTAAATCCAGAATATCACTATCCATCATCAGTGCAAATCAGAGCAGAATTAGGCCCACGGAATATTAGGATTCCAGTGGAGAAACTCTGGATTTACACTGATGTAACAGAGTAGTATTTGACACTCTCCTCCATGACTCTCAAGCAAAAGACTTGTGATGGTGATATTTCAATGCAAGGAGAGTTGAGAAGTAAAAATTAGTGACACAGAAACAGTAAGTTATTCTGTCAAGAGAGGACATTAGACTTGGGAGCCAACATTGGGCTAAAATGACAATCTGTTTCTTATTTTAAGAAAGTATCTTTTAGTTCATTCTGTAGGTCCTTTTTCCTACTCCCAGGATGATATATATAAAATCAGTGCCTTAAACTGTAGAAGGTGAGATTTGAGCTAAACATTTTTTTTCCGAATGTCACACACTTCTGCTGTACCTGGCGAGTCCTCAGTCTCATTTTGCAACTGTAGGTGTGAGATGGTGTGTGAACCTGGGCACCTAAACTATCTTAATGTAATGAAAGGTGAAAACTGTAAATAGTGATGAACTAGCGTAAAGAGGAAACATGGCCTTTCATATACTCATTTTTTACATTGATAATGTATATAACTGATTTATATTACAGTTACATCACATCATTTCTAAGAAGTGGCATGATAAAGAATCATGTATCTCCTGTCCTGAAAGCTGGAAAATAATCCCTCAGAAAGACTGAAGTTTGGCTGGGGAGGCTGAATTTCAAGTACTCTTTAAGGATGTTAAAATGACTGATTGATACCCTGTATTATAAACTAGCATCCTGAGCATACAGCTGAAATCCCTTTCTGTTTTTTCAATATCCAGTTTTTCTACTCTTTGTCCATGTGTCTCCATATTAGCAAGTTAATGTGCAGTCTACACACCACAACAATTTAGCTGGATTATCAGTGGAGGCTGCTCAAAGACCATGCCAAAAATCCCAGTGCCTGGACAGATTCAATGACACTCCCACCTCCCCATAGACAACAGACTCTTCACAAAAGTTTTTCACAGCCGGATTTACCCCTGTCTTTTACCACTCTGGAAACAGTGGAATATTCAGGAAGAGGCTGCTCATCATGATCTGGATCCTTCTATAGCATGCGGTATCGTGAGGTAGATACTTCTCACAGCCAGATACCCATGAAGACAGAAGGATGTTCAGTAGAAGACAGTTCACAAATTAATCTCCACCCTGTGCCATTTTTCGCAGGTAGTAGGATCCATGTGCAGAAGTCACTAGACAAAAAAGATCCTAACACAAACCAGCCCATTCAAACAATATTAATTTATTGATCCTGGAACCACACAGCCTCCTTCCAATCTGCTGAAAGGATAAGACCTATCCATATGGATCCAGCTCTAACCTTTTCCTATCCCAGTATATAGTCAATTAACCCCAAAGGTATCCATTCCCTTCTATATCCACCAAGGGCTCATTACAAGTCCCCTTGTTTAAATCTGAGTTGGGATCTGACCGATGAAATAGTGACCTCTTTCTCCACCTTTTTACTCCATCTAAAGAACAGCACTCCAGCTTCTCTCTCTGTTCACTTTCCTTTAGTTTCACTGTCTACAGCTGTTCCCTTTAGACTGTTTCTGAACCTGGACCCTTCTGAAACTGCAAGGCAAGGTTCTCCTTTGCTTGATGTTGAATCCTAACTCTTATTATGGAGGGAATATTAAACGGCCATCACCACAGTTTGTATTTTCTGGTGTTTACCTCATTCCTTGTCTGAACTCAGCATCACAGACTTCGATATGTGCACCAATTCCTAGCCTCATGGACCAATAATCACAATATCCTGATGGAGCAAGTAACATTCCAAAATTAGCAAAGCTGACAGGCCAGGGCCCACTGCTATCAGAGGCATAAGCCACAGTTGTTTAAATGGGAATATCAACGCTGGCACTAGATGAGCTGGGTCTTTTCCTTGGCTTCAGCTCCCTCCAGACAGGAAACTTCTCTGCTTTCAAACCACCCAAAATTAGATGTGATGAAAATGATCAACAGGTTTGTTTTTTTTAATGACCTTTTTTCAAAATGAAAATTTTCTTGAAGCGTTTTGTTTGTTTCAATTTTTTCTCTTTTTGTGAATGAAAAACAAAACTGAAGATTTGTTCAGTTTTCAAAAACCAAAACTTTTCCAGGTTTTTCTTTTCAATCAAAAAACAAAAATTTACATGGAAAATTCCAAATAGAAACTTTTTATTGCTTTCAAAAATATTCATAGAAAATACTTAACATTTTTCAACCATCTCTAGCCCAAATGAAGAGGGAAGATACCAGAAAAGGCCTAGAATCCCTCTTCCCCCTTCCTTCCTTTCTCTTCTTACTAACTTTACTGTTACTTCCTTTAATTTATTTTGCCCTCTCCCCAGTGTGCCACTGTAGGCTCTGGTAACACCAACCATTCACATAAATCTGAAGAGATGTGAAGCCACATAGCTACACTGGGTCCATTCCTCCTATGTCATACATATACTAGGAGTTTCCATACTCGCTAGTGAGCTCATTACACATGCTCTGACATCCCTCCTTAGTCAACAGAATCTTCAGGAGTAGGGCCCAACTCTCTGGTATCATTTCTGCTATCTGCTCATAGCCTGACCACTTCTCAGACTAAACAGCAGGTTCTCCCTGGAAACAGGCTATTCTTCACATGCTCTCTGACACACACTGGGATTTTTGGTGGGAGGCTACTTATATTCCTAGCTATCTGGTGCAGATAGAAGCATCTTCACAGCTTGCCCTCATCCTGCTACCACACAGTACCCTAAACTCTGGAGACAAAAGTCTTATGGGGTAGATTCTTCCATTTTAAAACAGTTAAGGCATAGTACATGAGTACAATTATCACTCATATATGCATTCGAGAAGTATAAATAGTTTAGACTCATGACTAAGGGACATTTTATTGGTGTGTCTTTTTCATTTAAAGGACAGATTGGTTAACTTTAAAGTTAGCTGCCAGAGTACTAGTTATCTTATTTTTAAGAGTGAGAACATTTGTAATGGTCTGAAAAATAGAATATACAGTATTCCTAGGGGGCACTGTTTTTCATATGTCACCCACTTTGAGCAGTCTTATTCCAATACCAATGATCCTCTGTCTTTTTTCTCAGTCTTGTCTACAAACTGTAGATAGATTAACTAAAGTGCCTTATTTGCTAAATGGGGACATTTCTGATAAGCCATTACAAACAAAAGTCCTGTCTGGATCTAGGGGACATTAAAGATAACATGGCTCTTTTTACAAGAATAGGAATTTATGCTGCTATCCTTGACTAATAATTTCAATTCTTCACTATATTGCAGTGTGTGGTATGCCTATTGGCTGCTGTCTTCCATCCTAGAATCAGTATCTTTCAGTAGATCTGTATGTATGGACTGTGTGCACGTATAAATAGATGGGGAGTGCTTTGGAAGTCCTCAAGATAAAAGGCATTGTATACATGTAAGATTATTTGTATTATTGACATGTGAAATTATTTATTTTATAAAATGTATTTCAGTTCATTTTATTATTGCATTTGAAGTTTTTGTAGATTATATATTAACTTATATAATTTTGTAATTGTATGAATGAAACACTGACTCTTGCCAATTCCCTCTTAAAAATAAGTTATGTCTCAAAATTCTCTCCTTGTCAAATAAATATACTGAAATTAACCGAATGTGCATGGTAAGTGGAAAGAGATATTGGGAACAAGAGGAGCTCTTACCAGGATTTATTAAAAATAATCATTTTGTGTAAACATCTGTATTTTCTAAAATAGCTAATGATTCCTGTATTCTAAAAAGGGCCTCTCCAACCCTGTGGCCGTTAAAGCTCACATTCTGCATTGATGTTCCTATGCGCTGCTGACAGAACAGATTCTGCAGCTCTGTTTTTCTGCATTAAATATAACAGAACACTGAAGTATTGCCAAGAAGGGCATCTCAACAAAAAATAACCAGGATAGTTGCAAATATTCTTCCTTTATTCTCAAAGGATCCTCACTTTAGTAGTTTAAAAGCAAATTATAAGCACTTTTAGGAGTAGCTTTCCATGTTTATGTAACAATGTGTTTCCCATTGCAAGTAACTTGAGTTACAAGCACAGATGGGTTAAAAGCTTGAGATCCTCACTCAGTCTATAGTAGACAATTCTGGCAGTTCTACTGTCCTTTTCCAAAACTACAAAAATAATGGCACTCAGATAAGTTGATAAGCTACTTGTTTTAAAAGGAAATATTTTTGCCCAACATATAAGTAACCTGCAGAATTTATGGCTGCAGAGTGATAATGAGGCACAATGCAAAATAGGATTAGAGATTTGTGTCTTGTTTCTTGAAGATATATAATAAGTTACTCTGATCAGTGTAAGAGCTACATATTAATTAGAACTGATTGGGAAATGGAATTTTCATCAGGAATGAAAGTTTGACATTTCAAAGTTAATTTCCATTTTGAATCAAAATAGAAAGTTGAGATGTCAAAACATTTCATAGTACTAAAATTCCAAGAAGTTCCATATCAGAAATGTCAAAACCCATTCTTTTGGCATTTTCACTCAAAACAGAATAAATCCAATGTGTCAAAAGGATGACATTTTTTGTTTTCATTTTCCCAGTTGCAAAATGAAATAATTTAATCAAAATGGACATTTTCACACAGAAAACTTTCCATTTTGCAAAAACACATTTTCCCATAGGAAATATTTTCATGCACAAGGTTTTGTCCAAGTTTAAAGTTAATCATGCATCAGGGCAAATGCCGATCTTCACATGGGTGAGGAGGAAGTCCCCATCTCCATAGTACACTTGTTTTGCAATGGCTATACATTTCATGGTAACTCAGAAGCCATACTGGGCAAAGAGAAGTGATGCTTCTCATATTTTTAGTAATTACTAATATTTCCACACTCAGGTGACTTTTGTAGTAATGTAAACTATCACAGTATAATACAGAAGGGATTGCCAGAACTAAACCCTTCGTTCCAGGTCCCATGATGGGCTGGTACAACACTTCCTGTATCACACTCAAGTAGCATCCCAATTGTCAATAATGCCTATTTACACTATTTGTCTTACATACTGTTATTAACCAGGAGTGAAACCTCAACCTACTGAAGAATGTCATCTACTTACTGGGATTCTTGTAAGTTACTGCAAGGAACACAGAGACAATGTGCGAATAGCTACAGTGAGTGAGGATCCTGGTGATTTAAGAGGTGTGGTAGATAGTTCACAGTCTGGAAAAATACTGATAACTTGCAGTGCAATCATCCACTAAAGTAGTGGCCTTAATTATAGTCTGCAACTAAGATAGTAAATAGTGGTCCCAGATAATCAAAGACACTCATCATCAAGGTGATGGCTAAGAATTCGCAATTAATAACATAGTAATTTTACTCAGCCGAAGTCAGGGGAGAATTAGCACAAAGAACAATGTGAATTTAGCTGTTGAAGTGATGTGCGAGCACTACTAGCAGAGACCTGCATGATGAGATAGTTGAAAAAAGGAAATACAAACATGGGAGCAGGGATAAGGCCACTTTCAGGAAAATGGCTGCTCACAGTCCCTTATCCATTGGAAGACTAGGTCAGTGTCAAGACTAGGTTTGTCCTTTTGGCAGTCTGGGAAAAAGGGATGCTTCAGAATGAATACATACAGCATAGAACCCTTGCCTCTTTCTGGCACCCACGCAACAAGATGATGGAAGGTCACTGGTTCATAGATAGCCTCAAGGAGCACAGCCACAAACCCATAAAGCTATGACTATAGTGCAAAAGCTACTTCCTTGCAGAGTTGTACTTACTATGAGACCTGTTAATAGCTGTAGGCCAAGCCTGGATTGTTAAAACAATGGGCACCCTAACCCCCAAAAGTACAGATATGATAGTGGGTGGAACACGGCTGAATAGAAGTCTGGCAGTAATGACTGACCCCTGCTCCCTTACTCCTCCTCCTGCAATCTGCTTCTGTGACACACTGTCAGGAAAATATCTATCCACGTTGGAAGGTTATCTCCCCATCAAGTTCATGGCCACCATGTTGCCCTCCCCAGTCTCTGAATATAGGGTTCCTGTGGACTTTAGTTTGATGAGCCCACAGTTCACACTCCAGATGTCCCATTCCAATACAAATAAGCACATATCCTGTTGAGATGTCGAGGCAATGGCTGCTGCTAGTATTGTACCTATGTGCAAACTACCATTACCTGCCAAGTTAAGTCCATCCATTACTGGCTGCAGGATCACCACCATGTGCTGAACTTTTGAATCTTACTTGTCTCTCTCCTGATATCTGGGTTTGCTAAAGTTCTATCCCAGCTACATCACCCACTGTAGCTGCTTAGATAAGCTCATGGTATCAGCTAAAGTTACTGATGGCACAATGACACTCACCATTGGCAATTAATTCCACATACAGTTCCACTCTGGACTCAGTGCTCATGGTATGTATCACAGCTCCTTCCCTCACTTTAGGTATTCCAGGCCATAAGCATACGCTTTCTTAATTTTCCTCCAGAACACACTATTATTGCATAAATGCAGCCATCCAGGTCTGTCTAACTTCCTTTGGAACAAATATTTATGCAAAGTGTCAACAAGTACATGCCAGTCCACTTTTCACTTCCTTGGGAGCTGTCAGAACAAAATAAAACTTAGTGTATTAATCAAGTGGTAAGTCACAGCAGTTTAATTGTGTCTTCCCAAACTTTTGCCATTGCACAAAAGTTCAAAACTGCTCAGCTGAGTCACAATATCACCCTCCCCACATTTTTTCCCATAAGACATTTTCTTCCCAGTAACTGAATGAAGGCATCAACTATAATAGCTTGCTCTTTAGTAGCACTGTAGTATGCATACAATTAAAATATTGTGCCAGCATCACAACATGGTATCTCCTGTGCATGCATCCTCCCCAAAATTGTGGTGTTAAATGCTGCCATGGAGGAGCCTGGGAAGGGCAAGATAAAGAGCTGCATGGTTCTGGTGGTGGTGCTAAAAAAATAAATTAAAAGTAGTTTCTGCAAATGTTGGTTAAATTCCTAAGCAATTAAATTTTAATCTTCCATTTTCCTCATTGTACCTCTGATTCACTCCTCCCAGTCAGACTGATGACTACACTTTGTGAAGCTGCTTACATGATCTAGTTAAATTTGACATATTTTTATTCCATGACCTCATTATTCCAGGTTGATTTTTTAATACCCAGGGGCGTGTTTTGGATCAGATTAGATATGCCAGAACTGGTCCAGCTGTTTGGGTGTATCAGATAAATCCACACTGAGATACTTTTTAATGTGGTCTAGCAGAACTCAGTTTAGATCACTTACAGTGATATATAGGCAAAGACCTGTAGTTAAGAGGCAGTTCAGCTTTGGGAGTGTAAAGTTGGGTCCCAGCCCATTCAAGCCAACAGGGTCTGTGAGGGCTGCTGAGTCACCAGGCTGAGACTTATAGAAAGAGATGTGTCTTGTCACCTAGAATAACCTGTTCCAATGCTCAAAAGCAATGCTGACAGAATCCAAAGGGAGCCCCATCTGACGGATGGGTGATGGTGTCTTGTGATCTAAGACTTTTGATGTCAGTGGGGTGATGGTATCAAAAAGAAGAGAAAATAAGGGGATTCTAGAAGATCTCATAAACTTTATATGCAGTCAGTAAAATCCAAAGTTGACAAACTTCCCCACCCCAGAACCCTAAAAATGATTAAACAATTAATAGGAGAAAGAGAAGAAAAAAAGGGAGGAAGGAAAAAGAAGAGCTCTGCCATTTTACATTTGTTGTTGTTTTAACTTTTCTAGAGTTGCCATTACCACCTCTGGTGAACTCACAAGAGTGTGGAGCAAAAGAAATTTTCAAATAGAATAGGCATTCCGCTGCAAAGTCCCACACTCCATTATTAATATACAGTGCTCTCTCATGTGTCAAAAGGAAAGAAGGTTTTATAGCAAAGCCAGAACTTCTATAAGTTTCTGAACAAAGAACCCTAAATGCTCTAGTATTCTAAATACTTGAGGAGAGAGGGAGAAGGAAGGCAGGAGAAAAAATGGTTTCCTAGCTGAGATTGGTGTATGCCAAATTTCTTCCTGAAGAAAAATGTTATGGCAAAATTGAAGGAAGAGATC
The DNA here is from genome assembly GCF_025201925.1 of Gopherus flavomarginatus. Taxonomy (NCBI): domain Eukaryota; kingdom Metazoa; phylum Chordata; order Testudines; family Testudinidae; genus Gopherus; species Gopherus flavomarginatus. The sequence goes on from NC_066619.1 coordinate 184,828,381, forward strand.
ATTTAGAATGGAAATGCTGACAGATTCTTAACTAAATTATATGATTTTTAATAACAGAACTGAAAGTATGTGTAGTTCTGCACAATAGGTAATCTGAGCCAAACAAATTTGAATTATGAACAGCAGGGCTATAATTAGGCTAAAAAGGGATGTGGTTCATTTTAAAACACCTTTTTATAGATGCCTCCCATCTCTCCCCCACTGAAAAGTGTTACTTCATTCTCAACCTCTAAAAGGGAAGGTGGAGCTGAGGGTAGAATTTTATTAGTTCAAGATTTTCTCTTCCTTGATTCCTGTCAATGGAAAATATCAGGGCTGCCCAGAGGATTCAGGGGGCCTGGGGCAAAGCAGTGGAGCTGTGGTGCTTGTACTCACCCATGGCGGTCCAGGTCTTTGGCAGCACTGAAGGGCCACCTACAGACAAAATGCCACCGAAGACCTGGAGTGATGAAGGGGCCCCAACCGCCAAAGACTCTGAGTGACTGAAGGGGCCCCCACTGCTGAAATGCCGCCGAAGACCCGGACCGCCGCTGGTCCAGCGCTGACGGGGCCCCTGCGGGGCCCGGAGAAAATTGCCCCACTTGCCCCCCCGGGCAGCCCTGGAAAATATAAACTACAGGAGATAAAACGCAAGGCAAAAGCCTATGAAAATTCAGAGTCAAGGTTACTGAGACCTACACCAACTTTGTTTACCCTTCAACATCTCAGGAACAATCTCTTTTTCATTCACATTCCTCGACATCAATCTTTATTATACAGTGTTCCCACATCCTAACATTAACTAGCACTTTACAGGCAGACTCAGTATAATTTTTCCACAAGGACTGCAATCAACAAAATAAAACAAATCCCCTTTTAGTTCAAGAGACAAAGCTTTTTCCCTCCACTTCAAGAAGATGGGGTCAGATTGCTGCTTTCCATTAGTTATTTGGTGTAAACTAACAACAGAACAAATATTTTTCACTGTATAGTGCTTTTCACTTGTATAGTGCCTTTCAACTGAGCATGTCAAAGCACTTTACAAAGAGGGAAATTGATATCTGGTAATGTCAGGGAAATGGAAGCAGAGAGATGGTTCACTATTTGCCCAATATTGCAGAATCACCAGCAGAGTCAGCAATAGAACCTACTTTACTAGATTCCCAGAACATTCCAGTCTCTCTGGATAATCCATTGCATTTTTAATATTATTAAGGCATTAGATTCACTGCTTTATATTTCCTGTAAAAGAGTCTTTTGTTTGTGGTGGACAAACATCTTACTTAAAAGTTGTTCTGTGCACTGCTACTGTCACAATACCTGACCGTCCAACATTTCTGAGCTGACATAAATGCTGCTCTGCATTTTGTAGCTATGCATGACTCTTTCACACACCATCTTAAGGTTGTATAGCAGACAAATAAGTGAAAATTATTGGAAGAAACACAATATCATTAGTCTGCAACAGCTATTAAATCATGGCAATATTAATGGAAATGAATACAACAGACCCAGCTTATAGAGGAATAGATTCTTCAGTGGACTGCTTTGCAACTTGCTCCCTGCAGATGGGGTAGACTTTGTCTTAATAATACCCAAAATCTCATCCAGTGATCATTACCTTTTATTTTTATAGGAGACATTGGTAGTAGAGCTGATCTGAAAATGACTTACTTTTCTGCAGAAAATATTCATGAAAAGGAAAAAACAATTGTTTTAGTCAAAATTTGCATGGAAAAAATCAAAACTGAAAAGTTTCAGCCAAAAAAATGATTTTTTTTGGCTGAAAATTTGAAAATGTCACAACGACTCATGCTGCCATTCTCCTTGGGCCAGGTTCCCTGGTTAGACTGCATATCTTATGAGGCATCCTTGTTTCTTCAGTTGCTGAATTAGTGTAGTGCATCCTGGGAGATATAATCTGGCCAAAGAGCCTGCCCATTGAGGAAAATATGGGAATGAGGTACCTATTCTACAACCCCAAAAGGCATCATGACAACATTTCCAAATCAATTTTTTTCAGCCGAAAATGGAAAACTTTTCAATTTTGGGGTGTTTTCATTGAAAATAACTCAAAGTCAATATTTTCCATTGAAAATAAATACTTTTTGTGAAAACTTTTGTTTTGTCAAAAGCTTGATTTTCTGTCAAAAATAGTTTTGGTGGAAAAACTTTCAGCCAGCCCTAATTGTTAGTATCTGGTTGGTCAGTGATTGTATTTATCTGACCTATTCCTGAGCAACACAGCAGCATATATTGGGAAGTAGGTTGAGAAGAACTCACATACTGGTGTATAACAGGAAAAAAACACCCCCCTCCCACATATGCTGGTTTATAACATGAAAAAAGCCCACAATTATTTCCTCTCTATGTGCTCCTTCTTATTGCTACCTTTGTCCTCTCTACAGAGCCACGCCCAGTGAGATGCTGTGGCTAACAGGGCTAATGCGATCCCTGAATGCATAAACAGAGGAATCTTGAGAAGATTAGAAAGGTTATCTTACATCTCCATTTGACACTGTTGTGTCCACTGCTGGAATACTGTGTCCAATTCTGGATTCCACGAGTCAAGGATGCTAAATTGGAGAGGGTTCAAGAGAAGCGTCACTGGAATTATTAAAGGATTAGAAAACATGCCTTTCAGTGATAGACTCAGGAGCTTAGTCTGTTTTAACAAAGAGACGGTAAATGTGGGACTTGATTACAGTCTATAAGTACTCATATGGGGGGAAAATATTTGAAAAGGGGGTCTTCAGTATAGAAGAGAAAGGTATAACATAATCCAATAGCTGGAAGTTGAAGCTAGATACATTCAGACTGGAAACAAGGCATAATTTTTTAACCATGAGGGTAACTAAACACTGGAACAATTTGCCAAAGGTCATGATGGTTTTTAAATCCAGATTGGGTGCTTTTCTTTCAGGTGTGCTCTAGGAATTATTTTGGGGAAGAAGTTCTATGGCCTGTGTTGTGTACAGGACGTGAGTTAAGATGATCACAATGGTCCCTTCTGGCCTTGGAATTATGAAGCAGTTAGTCTCCCTGGGTAGGGTAACAAGCCACTTGCCTCACTGACTCATCCTCCAGAAACGTATTGGGGGCCGTAAAGTAGTCTTCCTAAATAATTCACACACTCATACTGACCTCAAGGGAAACCTTTTTTTGTTATTTTTAGTGCTGATTCTATTTTGGGTGAAATACAAGACAAAATGATCTGGCATGCATCTTGTTAAAAACAGCTTATGAAAACACCTTTACAAAGGATTACGAGCATTTTGTCAAAAATGGGAAATAATTACGAGTACATTAATTTTGCCAATTCCTGATGAAATCTAATTTTACTTCAAATTAAAAAAAAAAGGTTTCAAGAAGTTGTTTGAAAGCTAAACACAGTTGCCCTGTTCAGTAATTTAATACTAAATCTTTATTCTCAACTCTTTATAAGATCCAGATGTCTATTGAATTAATTGAGGTAGCATGAAACTATTGTTTTGCAATGAGCTTTTAGGGCTTTAACACAGAAAAAAAGATGTCATTCCAAGCTCTGTATAATTTCAATTAAGGATTTGTTATGCACTCCAGGTAAGTATGACTCCTGCCGAGTTTATATGTCAGGAGAATTCTTAGATGTTTTTCTCATGACTCCTTTTTACACCTCTCTTTAAAGCAGAGATATTTTATGTGTGTTACAAAAATACAATTAGCCTAAACACTACCTACCTCCTGTAACTGTGCTGACTTTTTAGGATCCAGAATTCTATGGTGCAGCTGGGACTTAATCAACCCTGTCACACAAATCTCTTGGCCTCATTTCTATACTAAAGTTTTTGTTTAAAAAAATAAAAAGGGATCTAGGAGAAACATCACAAAGGGACTAAAAGCTGTACAGGAGGTATCTTCCCTGCAGGCATTTTTCCGCTGAATAGGCCAGAGTTTAGTTTAGGTCAAAAGAAAACTGCTGATCTGGAAATAATGGTACATTCCGGAAAGACCCAGCTGTCACACCCAACCTCCCAGCTGCTCTCCTTATTTATTCATTATTACAAAGAGAACCATAAATAAAGATTAGCTGCAAAATTATTACTACAACTCCATAGTATTATTATTGAGTTCAGATTGTTAAAGATGCCAATTTTATGGTGCAAGGATGTGAAGTAGCTGTTTCAATGACACTTCCAGGCTTATGTAAGTACATTTGGTGATAAATGACTCATTTTAAAAACAGTCTTGCTAAAACATTTATAAGAGGTCTGGGATTGTTTTGTGTAATAATTATATTTTCAAACGTCAAAAAACTGTAGGCTTTACATTAGCACAGAATCTATAAATGATGCTACAAGTGCATGCACAAAACAGGTACATGCATGTTGGGGGACCCAATTTATAGTTTTTCCGACTAGTCTAATTAGATATTCAATCCCAAAAAGATTACAATGCAAAATAAAACTTTTTGCTCTGATAAATTAGTTCACAAAGAAAAGTTCTCATAAATGCGCCCTCTCAAAAAGACCCATAAATGCCCCACCCAAAAGCCAACAAAAGAACCCCATAAGTACACCAAAGTCTATCTTGGACTTCATGAAGTAATAAGCAGCATATGGCATAAATCCTAGACAGAAGCAGGAAAAGGATGCATAATTTTTAGACTAGTGTATCTAACTCATACTTTATTTTAGTGTATCGTAATTTCCTAGGCAAACATCACTTTATCTCCATAATTATAGGGGAGTGATATGGAGGTGGCTGCTGTAAACTTGGCCTCTTACGGTGTCATTATGGTCAGAAAAACGACCATTAAAAAGGCACCTTTAAATCTACAGATCATCTTCCCACGTGTGCTCAGAGTCATATCTGTTTTCTTATGAATTAAAATAAGCCTAAAAGACTTTTTACTCCTTTTAACAGCACCCTTCTAAAGCTGTAATGGCTTTGTAACCTGGAGTCTATTCTTATGGTATATCACCCAAAAGAATAATTACGTTTTGAATGCAAAATCATTATTGCCAAGAGAAAGAAAGAATGTCTCAAGATTTTTCAGCTCTCAGGATGTGTTTGCAGGAATGGCTATATTAATAAAAAATCTCTTTTCTTGTACGGTCATCACATTTGGAAAATATGCCACAAAACCCAAGCATGGAACCTGCCTGTCATTGTCATATCTTCAGTTTCCAAAGTATAGCTACACTTCAGCCATGGTGAATCTGAATACTCAGGTCACATTCTAAGGCTGTGTTTAACTGGTGAATATGTGTTCTGCAGTACTACTTGCCTTTTCAATACATATGAAAAATATGCAATGGAACAGAGTGTTCCTGTTTGCTTCTTGCATGGACAGTTGTCAAGGCTCAGATTTCAAGCACGTCAAGTCCCTATAAAATGCCAAAACAATAAAAGGGCACCATTTCTATGTAGAAAAGAGAAAAGGGGTAACTTCCACTGAAGGAAGCTTCTCGGCCTTCCGGTTAAGAGAAGTGAAAACATTATCTAATTCCTGTTCAAGGCTTCCTCAGCATGGTGTTTTTTCCCTATGCCTTTCCATTCTATGAGTCACTGAACTTCAGGATAGAACAGAAAGAACTGTGATTTGTGTTCAGGTAATTAGTTGTCTTGTTGCTCAACTAAAGCATCACCATCAGTTACCTTAAATGCAGCTATTGTCTTGCTAAGAGAAGAGGAAAAGACGTAATGGTGTGCAAGAGGGGACGTCAGCATCTTGTGTTAAAATTCCCCCACCAAGTTGAATGGAGCACTGGGATGACTTTTGCCACTAATAAGAGCAGGAGTATCCAAACAGGAGCAAAGTCAACCCTGACAGACATATCTGAGGGCAAGTGAACCTGTATTTCCCTTCAGAGCTTCAGCAAGGGCCCCCAATACCAGCTTCCAGCTCCCCAGCAATTGAGTTTCAGGGTGGAGACCCAACTCTCTCCCTTATGATAGGGGTATTCCAGGCTGCACAGTTCCCTGCCTTCACTGTGCATTGCCCAGGACAGGTTGCCCAAGAATGTTTTCTCTTTAGAGATGGATAACAGGTATAATTGCTACAGTTATAAGGTACCAAACTGTACTTCCCATGCAAGGCATGCTTTATTCTTAAGGCAGAAAGCAAAACATATTAAAAACAATAAAAGAATCTACACACGTGCTAATAAGATTACTAAAGTTAACACTAGCATGGACTCTGGCAGGAACAGTTCTTCAACCCCCACCCAAGGGGATTCTTTGTGATTACCATTTCATCACAGCTTCTATTCAGAACAAGAACACACATAACATGTTCAGCTTGGCCTTTATACAAATCAGGGGTCTTTGACCTGGAGTTCCCAGACGCAGGTAATAAGTACACAATAGCTTTCTCTCTCTCCAGGGCATATCTTCAGAAGATTGGCTTCAGAAGGGAAAATTTGCATTCCCTTCACCTCAAGGTAATTTGTAGGAAATCCACTTCACACATCTTGTTTCAAAAAGACTTTGAAGGTCCTAATACCTTTTAGAGATTGCATTAAACTTGTGTTCCTGCTAAAGAAGTTCTATACAATCTCACAATAATACAGACTCATTTTCCTTTAATACAGTGATCTCCAAAGATGTTAAGTCAAACCTAAGTCAGTAAAGTTTAATTCAATCAAGTTCATTCAGGATATTGCAGGAAATTGTCAGACTGTTACAATCCCTATCAGAGATAACATATCCTTTGGGATTACCAAAACAAAACAAAACAACTCCCCTACCTCTTTGCAGAGCATATATCTGGAGCCCTGCACAGATACAACATTTATATCTACGGATGTGGATATCTGTGGATATAAATCAGTATCCATGCAGTTGCAGGGCTCTACCAGGAACTGGAGCAGCAAAAGCAGCAGCCTGGTGGGCCGCCGCTCCCAGGAGCCTGCAGCCCATGCAAGTAGCTCCTCCAGAGTGGCTGTACTTCCCTCAGCCCCACTGACAGGTGTCCCTAGTTGCCCTAGTGCAATGGGCAGGGCTGAGGGCAGGGATGTAGGCAGTACAGCCATGGTAGAGGAACAGCTGGTGCAGGGTGCTGGCTCCTGGGAGCAGTGGGACACCAGGATGCTGCTTTTGCTGCTGCGGTTCCTGGTAGAGCCTTGCAACTCTGCGGATACCTGCGGATATAAATTTTGCATCCATGCAGGGCTCTACATATATTTGACCGGGGAATTGGCCAAATTTCCCCAAGTGTGAGATGTGGGTGGGAGAGGGGAGTGGAGAAAACAAAGGGAAATGGAGATTCTCAGGCCACTCTGAAAAAAAAATCTTCTTCACATTTCAAGTTACAAAAATTGATCAAGATCTCATCCAACTCACTCACATTACAGTCAATGAAAAAGTTCCTAACAACTTCAGTGGAAGTTGGAGCAGACTCTATAATTCATATACTTGTCACAAATACTGGTGGTGCAGTCTCCTTCACTGCTTATGGTTATGGGAAAAGAGTTTGGTTAAAATGGGGAAACAAATTAACAGATTTCACGAGTCATTCATCCCTCCAACAGTGGGGCATACTTAAACGTTAATATTTTTAAAGCTGGAATTACCTGTCTGGCAGTCTGACAAGGGAATGTAGCTGGAAGAAGTATCACTTAAACCTGAATGACATTTTCAAGTTCACCCATTCCAAGCACATATTGTTATCTAACGCTTATTATAGGCTAAGAGGAAAACATTTTGAGGGACCTTTTTGTTACAGTAGGGGAAGCACTTAAAACAACAAAAAACAAAGCAACCAACTAAAAAGGAGAATGAAATGATCTGATCTCAATGGCTAATAAGGGACATGAAAACATTCCCACTTGTATTATGTGTTATTTTGTTTCCCAGAGACAAAGGGGTCTCAGGCTATTAAAAATAAAATAACTATTCCTGACATTTTATATTTGTTTAATTAGAAATCATGTTGGAAAAGGTATCAATTCATATATGTCAAATTAACTTATTACAGAGTATCTTGTTAAACGTTAATATTAAGCCTGGTAGTTCCTGTCAAACAATGTATTAATAAGGAAACAATTATATATTTATAGCTTATGTCATTTTGAGTTAGAGGACAAGCTTTAATAACCAGTGAGAGCTAATGTATAATAGCTGTCTTATTAAATCAAATGTTTATTCAAAACACCTAATTTAATTTAAAGTTATAGTGTTTTGCAATTGGAAGCAGAGAAACTACATTTGAGAATAGAAGGAAGTGGTTGTTGGTAAGTTGCAGCTGCTTTGTCTTGTGTCTCTATTTGTTCTAACTATCCTGATTTCAGCAAGGCTGCTGGTGGATAATCTTGGGATCAGTAGCATCAATTGTCTTTTTGTTGGCAAAATATTATACACATGGGATATCTGGACTATTGCTCTTGCTCTCTGTCAAAGTCAGACTCATAATATTTGATGTCCTTCCAGCCTTGAAAATATTTTTCAGTGTGCACATTGTTCCAACTTCTTCTAGTTTTGGTCTATCACATAAGCTTCCTTGTTTCTGACCTAAGAACATATTAATTAAAGTATGATTCACTGTACCTTGATTCCAGCCAAGCCAATGTCTGACTGATGCAACAGTAGTCAGAATTCTAAAAGAGAACAAGTGGGAGGGACAAAAGAAAGCCACAGAAAGGTCACATTCTAAAAGAGACCTACAAACAGAGTGTAGACCAAATACCAGAAATACTCTGACATTTTCATTGTTTCCTTCTTTCCTACCCACATAGCCAATGTGGAGGAATTATACTGAACAGGAAGGCCATAGCATCAAATATATATATATCCCACAAACCAGAAATAACAATCCAAAATAGTATTTTAAATCTATCCTGCCAGAGTTCATCATTATCAAGTGTGCTGACATCTACAAAGTATTTTGCTTTAGATACTACTGGTGTCACAGACTCTGACTTATACACTGCAATGGAGACACAGCATCAACCCAAGAATCCACAAACTCATCCCAAGAATTCTAAAGAAACTAAAGAAACAGAAGCACACCAATCTGAAATATAATAAAGTTAATGGTTTGTCATAAGCCCTCGTAAATTCAGTTCAGGATTCTATTCCAATTCCACTCCTTTCATTATATATATATATAATCACTTTTGTCCTATTTTTTTTACCTAGTAGCTTTTATTGTTACAAGTAGCTCCTGTGATTATTACAACTCAAAGAGATCACAGAAGAGAATCTCTAATATCTTGCCAGCAAGTTAAAGAAGTATGGGCTGGATGAATGGACTATGAGGTGGATAGAAAGCTGGCTAGATCGTTGGGCTCAACAGGTAGTCTAGCTGGAAGCCAGTTCCATGTCTAACTGGCAGCCAGTTTCAAGCAGAGTGCCCCAAGGGTCGGTCCTGGGGTCGGTTTTATTCAATATCTTCATTAATGATCTGGAGGATGGCGTGGACTGCACCCTCAGCAAATTTGCAGATGACACTAAACTGGGAGGAGTGGTAGATATGCTGGAGGGTAGGAATAGGATATAGAGAGACCTAAACAAATTAGAGGATTGGGCCAAAAGAAACTTGATGAGCTTCAACAAGTACAAGTGCAGAATCCTGCACTTAGGACGGAAGAATCCCGTGCACTGCTACTGGCTAGGGACTGAATGGCTAGGCAGCAGTTCTGCAAAAAAAGGACTTAGGGGTTACAGTGGACGAGAAGCTGGATATGAGTCGACAGTGTGCCCTTGTTGCCAAGAATGCTAATGTCATTTTGGGCTGTTTAAGTAGGGGAATTCCAGCAGATTGAGGGATGTGATCTTTCCCCTCTTTTTGACATTGGTGAGGCCTCATCTGGAGGGCTGTGTCCAGTTTTCGGCCCCACACTACAAGAAGGATGTAGAAAAATTGGAAAGAGACAAGTGGAGGGCAACAAAAATGATTAGGGGACTGGAGCACATGACTTATGAGGAGAGGCTGAAGGAAGTGGGATTGTTTAGTCTGCAGAAGAGAAGAATGAGGAGGGATTTGATAGCTGCTTTCAACTACCTGAAAAGATGGATCTAGACTGTTCTCAGTGGTACCAGATGACAGAACAAGGAGCAATGGTCTCAAGTTGCAGTGGGGGAGGTTTAGGTTGGATAAGGGAAAAACTTTTTCACTAGGAGGGTGGTGAAGCACTGGAATGAATTACCTCGGGAGTTGGTGGAATCTCCTTCCTTAGAGTTTTTTAAGGTCAGGCTTGATAAAGCCCTAGCTGGGATGATTTAGTTGGGAACCGGTCCTGCTTTGAGCAGAGGGTTGGACTAGATGACCTCCTGAGGTCCCTTCCAACCCTGATATTCTATGATTCTAAGAATTTCCATTTTATTTATTTTGTGCATTTACGGCACTTTAGTAAGTTTGACTGTTTCCTCTGTATACCCGTTAGTCAGCACACTGTTTGCATAAGATTTTTCATACACCAAAAAGTAAAAGGAAATATCTTTTAAAAACCTAGAAAGATTTTAATGTAAAACCACAAACACAGACAAAAGGAGTCAGGGGAAGGGTGCAGTATCTAAAGCCATTTTTAATTCCATTCAAAGTTGCTTGTGTTCTTCCAACTTAACATAGATGTGTGGATAGCGTCACTGTTTTGCTGACATACTCAACTCGTTCTCTAATCAAGTGTGCTTTTCAAAGTGTATCCTTAAAGACTTAAAAACTTGTTACTCAATCTACCCCAGAGGTAAACGATCCTGAGAAATCCAGCAAAAGAAAAAAAAATGTGTACATGGAATTTAATGAATGGCTTTGAATTTTGCCCAAGAGTCTACAAAATCCAGTGATGTTTTAGTCCAAGATCTTGAGGCTTCAAGCTCAAAAGTGAACAGCTCTATTATTAACTGTGGGTAATTACTGCACAGCTATTTTCATTGTGTTAAGCACTGACATCATTAAATGGCAGAAAGAGTAGATGATCTGAAGGTTATTAGAGCTTGCTTTTTCCATTTCTTCCTCTTAATGCTCGAAGAAAAGTATCCTCTTTTGTGATGCTTTTACTAATTAGAATCTGAACTCATTTTTCCTCCCCAATTCCCTGAAGTTCCCGTGAAGATACAGAAGTTTTATGGATACTCTCCTTCTCTCTTCTCTACCTGCCACCCAAACAACCCAAACCAAATCCATTGACCATGATGGCCATCTCTTCATCCTTTCAAGTTGTTTCAGGACAAGCTCCAGTTCTCTTTTTGAACAGTCATCCAGATTGGTCCCTAGCAGCAACTGGCATCCCTTTCATACCTCTCGTATCCCTCCCCTTTTCATTATAGCTGCTGGAACTGTTATCCTTTCCTTTCATTTTGTTATTGTGCATTCGGAATCAGGTCATAGTTTATTTCCTTACACAGGCGAGTCTTTATAAGCACAAGTGACTAGCACACTTCATGACTAGTGGAGAAATTCGATTTTTCCTTTTAGTTTCTTTTCCATGGAAATATGACTCTATTCTGTTAATTTTTAACAGTGTAATTGCAATCAAAACAGCATGCTGAAGAGTAAATTGTGCAACCTAGGGTACACATGTACACACACACAGACACACACACACATGAATTAACATCTTGTATCCTTCAGCTTCTAATGAAAGAAGTACATAATTACCCCCTCTAATGTTAAGGCTGAACAGGTCTATGAACTTCTAGTGCCTGCCTTTAAGGAGGTAAGATAAAGCAAGCCAGGCTGGGCCAGGGAACTCCTGAACACTTGGCATAGGGGCTTTACCCTCTGATTTTATGTAAAGCTTGCCTGGCTGGGCCTAGGAATTTCCAAGAAACTCTTTCCACAGCTGGATGTATAAAGCATGGCAAGTTAGACTGGTCCAGAGGTATGGGGCTATTCTGCGGTGACCTCCCCAGATCAGCATATAAGCACTTTAGTCAATGCCACACTTGGTGACCTGTTAGTACAACAAGATATTAGAGCCTTGTATGCTAGGGTAAGTGCTTACACTCATGGAGTGCCTTAGAAACTCCCTAGCATGAGGAGTATTTTGAGATCCATCACTGCATGGAAGAAAATTAAAGCCTTAGCTCTCCAGGAGTCATCTGGTTGGAGCTGATGAGCCATTCTGATATAAACTTTTAAAAGTTATTAACATTTTAAATGGTAGAGTTTAATCGGCTAAATTTTGGTCCTGTGGACTAGACTTTGATAAAATGACTCCAGAAAACTAAGTTCTCTCCCTCTATTTCCTACATTTTTGCTACAAAGTAGCAGAAAAAACAGGCTACCTTTCTACACTCTTATGTAAAAAAAAAAAAAAAAGATGTTCCCATCATAAAATCTGGAACCCAGTGTTATTTACTTCAAATTTAGTAGAAAATCTGTTCGGACCCAGACTTCATGTGCCAATTCTGAGACAGGCATTTTTTGTTGATTTTGGATGTGAGTCCAAATTTGTGAGTTTCAACTTGAAATCTGAAGAGGCTATCATCATCTCTCTAGAAAGTCTTAAGCACTTTCAGACCTTTGGAAGAAAAGGGCCCAACCTGTTTCACTATTAGTAATCATGGAGTAAAGAGAATAATGTCACTGATGGCTCATAATTAACGGTTCAAATTCCCTAGACACACAACTTTTTCCTGCACATCCAGCTATTTATTCAAATGAATCATTTGCTCAATGTCTTTTTCTTCCATTTCACACTAGAACACTGTCTCTATGTATGTAAAATGCAGGGTTCCATGTTCAGTGCCATGCCATTTCCTCTCCCGTGTTATTGTCAGGAAAAGAGTAACTTGAGTGCCAAGTTTTTCAACAACAATAACACAGCTGAAGTATCCATCCACTAGTGGAAATGGTTTCAGTCAGCAGCAGACAAATCAGAGTAACATACTTCAGGGATAGATAATACAGAGCAGGACTTTCACTAGTGTAGCATGGGGAAAAAAAATAATAAAAAAAAAACGAAGCAGCCTGTAAACGTGAAAAGTAACAGGCCTATGGAGTGAAGCCTTGACTGGCTTTAACTGGAAAGCTAGTCTCTTTTCTTGTGCATACATCTTTCCCAATTGCGCTTACTATTTTTGGTAAGGTTGCTGCAAGTCCCCACACATCCTTCATCCAGCACCAGTTAAACAGTATATAATAATAATTTGGTATTAAATACTGTCAGGCAAGAGGTTTCCTTCATTCATCTTCTTACCACTGCCAAGGCAATCAAATTAATTCTGTTAACAGCCTGCCAAATCAACTAGCCTACTAAACTGTCCTGTCTTAAAAATGAAATCGAGACATTCATATCAAATCATACCACTTCCCCACTCAGTGTGATCACTGGAGCCCCGCCAAAAGGAATGACTACTATCATTATACAATGCCATGTGATGGTTTTAATGAGCTGACATTTCCTGTTGCTAAATTGCCATGTCTGAAAGCCAAACAAAATAGTGTTCAATCTCTTTGGAAACCAGTTTGGTTTTTTTACCTTTTGCCTTCTATCCCCCCCACAATGCTTCCCCGTCCACTCCTGCCTATATACAGGGGTTTGATATAAAAATTAGCATCCAATCTTATGAACACAAACCATCAAAATGAAGTTCTATGATACCTGTTTAAAAGGCTGTATCTCTAGAAAATATCTGTTTCTCTAGAAAACTGATCAATAAATAACTGAATAGATGGGATTGCACTGATTAGTTCCATTGGTGCAGGGTGGTCACATGACCCATGCTATACAGGGTAGAGTTTTGCCCCATGTTCATATTTGTGCTGTTCTATGCTACAGAAGTTTCACTGACTTCAGGGTACTTATTTCACAGTTCATCTCACAATTCACTGAAGCAGTGGCATATGGGAGATTTCAAAAGGTCTTTTTTGGACTGTCAAGGAAACTTGGGGAGAAGTAGTCAAATTCTCATAATTCTCTGAGAAATTCTCACAATTGTCATTTAACTTTAAATTTATGGCCCAGATTAAGCAGGAAGTCATCTTTATGCAGTTGTGCTGATTCCATCACTAAAGTAGCCAGCTGTGCTAAACACTTGAGGATAATTTTAACCTGATTGTTCTGCTTTTGCATTCAATCCACAACCATATTGGATTGAAAGATCAATCCCCATGTTGACAATCCGTAGAAGAAAAGAGATAAAAGAGAATAATCCTCTGCATTACATGTTCCATATAAATTCGACACTTTATCATAAACTGTTATAAATATCAATCAGATGCACATAAGTAAATGGAGGAGAATAATCAGTAAGAAGAAATTTCTATGCTCAATAGAGCTAGTCAGAAAATATTCACAGAAATAGTATTCCATTAAAAATGCCCTTAGGTGAAAACGAGGTGGTTGTTGTTGGTTTGCTGTTTGTTTGTTTTGCTGAAAATATTATTGATTTCAATGAAATTTCCTGTGGATTATATTTTAATTAAGTTTGTCATTTCCAAATATATTTTTTTAGAAAAAAATCTCAATTTGGTTTCAAAATATTTTTTTAAGTTTTACTTTCATGTATATTATTTCATTATTTCATATGTCCATAGTAGTAGTAGTGCATAATATCACGTCATAATATGAAATGTCATATATGAAATATTGTGAAAATATTCTGTCATTAAAGCGAGCTGCCACTTAATATAGTTCACAACATATTATTTCTAGATTTGAGTGTCCCTTCTTTGTGTTTTAATGAAACAGTTTGACACATTCACAGTTTCAAAAAGAAAATAATCATCCAGTATACTAACTAGAGGAACAGCTGGTTTCAATAGCATAGAAAAGTGATTCCAGGATAAAACAAGGATATGAAATGCACATATTTATTTTAAAAGTACTGCATTATTCCTGAATAATTTCAATTTTAGAAGTTTAAAATGTGGTCATTTCTCTCCCCACCCCCAACTTCTTAATAAGGTGTGTCAAGCAATAGAGATGGGAGAAAAGGAGAAAAGAATTTATTTTCCTTTTTGAGGGAAAAAAAAGGGGGGAAGGAAGAAATGTTATTTGCACAGGAAAACATTAACAAGACATATCCTACAGTTCTACAACCAAAGGCAATTTCAAATATCCTATTTTGACTTAGTCTATTTTTTTTAAGTCCCCAAATCAACACCCTGATGATGCTTTATTATGCATCTTCATTCACTATTCATTTTGGTCATGTTGGGTGAGCTAAGATAGTGAATAAAACTGTAACACATCCAACAAGATGAAGGTGAATGGGATTAACTCACTACATGCACCGCCTTGCAGCTAGGCATGCATGTAGCATGTTTTCTTCTTCTTTCCTGGTGCCTAGGGGCGGCTCTAGGGATTTTGCGTGCCCGCGGGAGGTCTGCCGAAGCCCTGGGACCAGCGGACCCTCCACAGGCAAGCCTCCGAAGGCAGCCTGCCTGCCATCCTTGCAGCGACTGGCAGCGTGCCCCCAGTGGCTTGCCACCCCAAGCATGCTCTTGGTGTGCTGGGGCCTGGAGCTGCCCCTGCAATACCCTGCTCTGGCCTTGCGACGGTCTGCCTCCTTCCATGATTCAGCCCTCCAGACAGGTCACAGATTATATCCACCCCTTTTGAGGTACACAAGGAGTCCAACAAAGGACAGGTGTCTATCAGGCCAGGGACCTGCAGTCCTCACCAGGACAAAAGTTTTGACCCTCCTGGTTATAGGGTCTTCAGTTTCCAGATTCTCTACATCAGAGGTAGGCTTTCTACCTTCAGCCCTGTCTGGGACTGAAAGTAAAAGAAGCCAAACCCACCCTCTCTGCTCAGTTCCAATACAAGGCCTTATGGTAGACAGCAAGGTTCTTGCCCCCCAAAGCTGTTTTACCACTTGCTACCAGTCTGATTACTTGGATTACTTGCTACCAGTATGATTATTCAAAATGGCAAAGAAAAATAAATCAAAGGATAAATCTCAGACCTTGTAAGTGTCCAGTATGATATTTCCCATCACAGGTCAGGTGAAAGTCTCAATAGCCAAAGGCCACGGGTAGCTTGGCCTCCCCTAGTACATCCTCTGAGGAGCTAAGCACTTCCACAAAGTGCTGGCTACTGAGCTGTTCTGCTCCCCCTTTTAAGCTCATCCTCCAGCCCATGATTGCTTTGCAAGTGTGGCAGGATGGGGGCTGCCTAGGCCCAAAGTAGCTTTTAAACCCCTTTCTGGCTCTGCAAACCCTGTCACAGATGGGCTCCCCAACTCACTCAGCTCTAAAATAGACCAACACAGAGAACAATGGAGGTGTTGGAGGTCAATGATTATCATCAATATAATGGAATAAACATCTGTATTAAAAGTGCAATTCATATGGTATTGTTATCAGTGTATGTGCAATGTGCCCAGCCATTTGATGGTGTCATCATGAGCCAGGTGGAAAGCCGATAGCTCACCGTCAAAATAAGTCAGTGGGAGATCGACAATGATATGCAACATAGTCTGCAGTTGACCGCAGCTGCATCGTGGGTCATTAGGAAAAACTCCACTTAAAGAGATTGGCCACATGGTTGCCTTATCCTGTTCAAAACCGATTCAGAGATGACCACAGGTGCCTTGGCAGATCAAAAACTTGGTGGACAGATATTTGGGTCAATGATGAGAGAGTGATTAATGACTGTCATGGCTGACTACTCATTATGCCAGATTCCACTGTCATGTCCTATGGTGGCATAAATGATCATAAAGGGCATCTAGAAGACAGGCAAGCTGACAGATGATTGAGTAGCTCTTCGCACAAAGACAGGTTGCTATTATCATAGATCTTGGCCAGCAGCATGACGGAGACCTTCTACAGAGAATATGCAACAGTACTATGTTACTAAGTAATGATAGCCATAGTAACAAATTTGCCAGTAAAGTCCCGGTAACAATACGCATAGCTTTGTTAAGCTCTACATCGACCAGTCTCTTGTGAGACGAGTGACACCAGACAAGAGCGTAGTACTCTGCTGTTGAATAGCAGAGGGCAAGGGCTGATATTCTAAGCATCTGGGTGCTCACACCCAAGGTTGAACCGGACAATTTTATGAGCAGGTTGTTTCAAGTGCTGACTTTGGCTGTCATCTTCCTTAAGTGATTGTGGTATGTTAATAACCTACCCAATGTCTCATCAAGTTAAACCAGGTTTGGATCATGCTGCAGGTGTGGCCATTGAGGAAAATATTGAACTCATGGCTTGTGCTTGAATTATGCAGATGAAATACACTAGAAATTGTCTTGGAAAAGTTTGACTGCAGGCACCATTGACTACAATAGTCTGCCATGAACTTCATATCATCATTCAAGAAAATGTCAATTTCTGAGAAGGACTGAGCTTGGTAACTGCAGCAGATGTTGTCAGCATAGATAAACTTGCACACGAATGTAGCTCGAGCAAGAGTGTAGCTGGACACATTGAACAATATCAGTGAAAGAACTGAGCCTTGAAAAAGGCCATTGATCTGACACTTCCAAGAGCTACAGTAATTGTCCATGTGTACTTTAAACCACCTATTTTGGAGAAAGAGCTCTACTACTACAACCACCCAATGTGGAGCAACTCAAAAGAGTTTAAACAGAAGTCCTCTGTGCTAAACTGTATCATAGGCAGCTGTCAAATTCAAGAAGATGGCTCCCATCTTTAGATTTTGTTGAAAACCACTTTCAATAAAGGTCCTCAAGGCAAGGACTTGATCACAGGTGCTGCATCCCTTCCTGAACCCTGCCTGCTTGACCTGTAAGACATCATCCAAATCTGGAGAGATTCATTGGAAGATCAAATGCTCAAACATCTTGGAACACACTGACAATAAGGATATTGGGTGGTAACTTGACATGTTGTTGGGGTCCTTGCCTGGCTTAAGAATGGAAATAATCTTTGCTTGATGCCAAGTGCGTGGTAACGTCTTCTCATTAATGGCCCATATGTAGAAGTAAGCCACTGTGACACCTTTGGCCAAGGTGCTTGAGAAATTCTGGCAAGATGTTATCATAGCCCGCCACTGTGCCTGGCTTGATGGAGTTAAGGGGCTTATCTAGCTCATCAATGGTGAATGACTCTGGTTGACTCCTATCTACATTCTGATGTCAAAGTTGGTGCCATTCATCATATATTTTGTGTTTGAATTGTTTTTCCAGTGGACCTTTGCTACCCACAGTAGATGACTTTCGACTTCACTGGGCTTAACCACTGGGCGATTTTTGACCTGGAGGTTGTTGAGCAGTGCCCAGCTGGCTGATTAAGTTCCAGAACTTCCAGCTGGAGTAAGTGAAGTCAAGTTTCTCCATAGATTCCTTCCACCGAGTGAGCCTGGAGGCATCCAGAGACTCAGTCGGTTAGTTGGCAATGTCTGAGTCGACAAGTAATTCAAATTTCCTGAGCAGGGTTTCGCATTTGGCACTTAGGCAGGGAGTGTAAATTGGTCAATAGCTCCATGGCATAGCTGAGCATGCGGCTTTATAAATAGCTCCTTGAAATTCGCAGTAGGCTTCATCCACTGGGATACAATGCAATGGAATGGTAACCACACTATGTTCCAGTGCATCACAGAACTCTATATAATCTCCCTTAACCCCTATCTACTCTTTCAGTTGCGTAAAGATCACCATTTGCAATAACGAGCAAGGAGCCAAGAACTGGGTATATTTTTTTAGTTATATATAACTTTGGAACGCTACAATGAGTATAGTCAAATTCTAGAGATGAAGTGGGGCTCTTCGTTCTTCTGAGTTGATGCTTAAGATGATAGAGAGAAACAAAGTAAAATGTCCAAAATAGGTGTATTGGGAACATGGACTCTGTGAAAACATTGTGGTTTAGGGGGCTCGGTTTTCAATTATTTTGTGATTTATAGATACCACAGTAATAAATGACAATGAGAAATCGCAAATAGATTTAGTAAGGACCTGCCACAGGACAAGTCCATCCAAACATACCAGGCCTGGATAATAGTAGAGCCCCTGCTATTTCACTTTTTATCAATGTCCTCCATAACTGCAGTGCATACATATCATTTTATAAAAGTGTGTCCACTTTTATCCATTCTCCAGGATGACAACATGAAACGGCAAATTAGCCAGGAGGCTATGGACTCCATGTGCCTTATACATAGGGAAAAGTCAGATAATCAAGATGTATGAAAGATTAATGCAGAAAACATACACGGACATGGAGAAACATTTCTTTTTCCTATTAGAAGAAAAGTTAGTGCTGCCACAGCTGGGGGTTTGAAGTCTTTTGTTAACTACACAAGGACCCACAGTTTATCTGCTAATTTATATTAATCACTATTAAACACTAAAGTCCAGGTAAAGAGTGCCCAGAGTCAACATGAAAGCATTAATCAGCTGCATCTCTAAGTGTTTATTGTTAATCTATCCAACCACACACTTAGGACAGACTCTTCCACTGGACTATCTTGGGGACTCTCTTTCTGCTCCACCGCCCCCATGAACATGATACAGTTCTGTGGTGATCTGGAAGCCTACTTTCGTTGTCTCCAACTCAAGGAATATTTTCAACACACCACTGAACAGTGCACTGACCCAAAGGAACCCTCCTACCAGCACTACAAGAAGAAGAATTCTGCATGGACTCCTCCTGACAGTCAAAATGACAGACTGGGCTTCTAACATTATAATCCAAGGGACTGACAAAGGATGTGCTGTAGTCATAATGAACAGGTCGGATTATGAACAGGAGGCTACCAGGCAACTCTCCAACACCACATTCTACAGGCCACTATCCTCCGATCCTACTGAGGAGTACCAAAAGAAACTACACCATCTGCACAAGAAACTCCCTGCTATAGGACAGGAACAAATCTACTCAGATACACCCCCAGAGCCCCGACCAGGGGTATTCTATCTGCTACCCAAGATCCATAAACCTGGAAACCCAGGATGCTCCATCATCTTAGGCATTGGCACACTTACAGCAGGATTGTCTGGCTACTTGGACTCTCTCCTCAGACCCTATGCTACCAGCACTCTAGCTATCTTCGAGACACCATCGACTTCCAGAGGAAACTACAACGCATTGGTGATCTTCCAGAAAACACCATCCTGGCCACCGTGGATGTAGAAGCTCTTTACACCAATATTCCACATGAGGCTGGATTACGAACTGTCAAAAACAGTATCCCTGATGAGACCACGGCACACCTGGTGGCTGAGCTTTGTGACTTTGTCCTCATCCACAACCATTTCAGATTTGGGGACAACTTATACCTTCAAGTCAGCAGCACTGCTATGGATACCCACATGGCCCCACAGTATGCCATTTTTATGGCTGAATTAGAACTATGCTCTTGTCCCGTAGCGCCCTGCTCTACTTGCGCTACATTAATGACATCTTCATCATATGGACTCATGGGAAGGAAGCTCTCAAAGAATTCCACCTGGATTTCAACAATTTCCACCCCACCATCAACCTCAGCCTGGACCAGTCCACACTAAAGATCCACTTCCTGGACACTACAGTGCAAATAAGTGATGGTCACATAAACACCACTCCATACCGGAAACCTATTGACCACTATACTTACTCACATGCCTCCAGCTTCCATCCAGGACACATCACATGATCCATTGTCTGCAGCCAAGCCCAAAGATACAACTGATTTTGCTCCAATCCCTCAGACAGAGACAAACACCTACAAGATCTTTATCAAGCATTCTTAAAACTACAGTACCCACCTGGGGAAGTGAGGAAACAGATTGACAGAGCAAGATGGGTACCCAGAAGTCACCTACTACAGGACAGGCCAAGCAAGGAAAATAACAGAACACCCTGGCCATCACGTATAGCCTCCAGGTAAAACCTCTCCAGCACATCAGCAACGATCTACAACCTATCCTGGAAAATGATCCCTCACTCTCACAGACCTTGGGAGGCAGGCCAGTTCTCGTTTACAGACAGCCCCCAAACCTGAAGCAAATACTCACCACCAACTACACATCACACCACAGAAACACTAACCCAGGAACCAATCCCTGTAACAAACCTCGTTGCCTACTATGTCCCTATATCTACTCTAATGACACTATCAGAGGACCCAACCAGATGAGCCACACCATCAGGGACTCATTCACCTGCACATCTACTAATGTGATATATGTCATCATGTGCCAGCAATGCCCCCCTGCCATGTACATTGGCCAAACCAGACAGTCTCTACGTAAAAGAATAAATGGACACAAATTGGACATCAGGAATGATAATATGCAAAAGCCAGTAGGAGAACACTTCAATCTCCCTGGACATTCAATAATAGATTTAAAAGTAGCCATCCTTCAACAAAAAAACTTCAGAAACAGATTTCAAAGAGAAACTGCAGAATTAAATTTCAGTTGCAAATTTAACACCATTAATTTGGGCTTGAATAGGGCCTGTGAGTGGCTGGCTTACTATAAAAGCAACTTTGCCTCTCCTGGAATTGACACCTCCTCATCAATTATTGGGAGTGAACTACATCCACCTTGATTGTATTGGCCCTGTCAACACTGCTTCTCCACTTGTGAGGTAATTCCCTTCTCTTCACATGTCAGTATAATAAAGCCTGCATCTGTAAATTTCACTCTATGCATCTGAAGAAGTGGGTTTTTTACCCACAAAAGCTTATGCCCAAATAAATCTGTTAGTCTTTAAGGTGTCACTGGACTCCTTGTTGTTTTTGTGGATATAGACTAACACAGCTACCCTCTGATCTCTAAGTTTGGATTCTTGGGACTGGCTTGGGATTTCTGAAGCTATGAGTTGGGAATCATTGTGATGTTCATCCTATTCATTTACGTATCCTTGTTAGGTCTTGCTAAAGGCTCATGCAAAAGGACTGAAAAATACAATATATCCATATTATGTTGTGCATAGCAGTTCCATATTAATTAAGAGAGATTATGTTGTCAGATATATGCCAAAATGGACAAGCAGAAATTTCTCCATTTTCAAAAGAGGGATTTCCTTTGAAAAGCTTTGGGAGACAAAAGGCAGCAAGACACATAATGGTGTATCAGAGCTGCAGGGTATGTAATGATGTGTCAGTATTGTAAATCAGGTCCGATAAAGCAAGACCTGACCCATATCTTGACAGAGAACTGTAAATCAGTTCAAGATGAGTTTTCCAAATTTACCCAGCTGTAAAAATTTAAAAAACAAAACAAAACCTAAGATGAGGTTTGAAAACTCATGAGAATAAGCTTGTGCATGATATTTCAAGTTCTTTGATGTTGAGTGGTTTGGAAATATAACAAGAATACAACATTTCTCATGGTATTTTACTTGGTGGAAAGCACTGTTTCTTCCAAACCAAAGCAGGAAGGGGCTTCACAATTTTTTATTTTTAAGTCATGAAGTATTTTGAAACTGCCAAATTGTTTGCTTCCTATTTAGTTCAAGCTATAGATGAAAACTGACTAATATTTTCAAACAAGGTGATTAAATTTAGGATTGCGTCTATATTTAGGCAACTAAATAAGTGGCATGGAAGGTGCTGGATATTCAGCATTTTTGAAAATCAGGTCACTTATTTAGATGCCTAAATATGGATTAAAATCCTAAATTCAGTCAATGTTTGCAAATGATCTATTAAAATAGTAGGACATTTTCCTGTGTTCTGTGAGGAACTCGGTGGTATTCTTAGGGTGGACGGATGGGGATGAATTCCATCGGGGCTTAAATGGATTCCTAGTGGAAGATCTGCTTCCTTTCCCCCTGAAATGATCTGGATTACATATCAGAATATGTGTTCACTCTTTTTTATACAGAGACCATTTTCAGACTCTCTAATCTACAGTATATACAGCATCTAGTGTATGATCCATGAGCTCCTTGTTACCCCATAAGCTCTGATGTTTTTAACCTAATCATATATGCTACAAGCCATTTATCTATGATCTGTATATGCGATTTCATTTCTGGCAAAATGGATCATGCAACATAGCACCTTGTCTCCAAAGTGATAAACAACATGGGAAATTCAAAGTAGTCTGCAAACTACTTTGAATAGGGAAAAAAACCTGTCAGTCCCTAAGTAGAGTGGCAACGTCTTCTTTCTGAAGAGCTCTATTTGCAATACCGTAGAAGTTATTTTCAGTTGTTATTGTATCAATGCAAATAACATCTTCCACTTACAACTGGGATGTAGTACATTTTAGTACATCCTATGCTATGCTATGCTGGCATGATGCTTGCTTTCCAGTAGCAGGGCTCAGCTGAATCATTAGCGCAGACTGGACAACATTTGATCTTTCAAACCACTCCCTGTGTGAGTAGTCCCAGTGAAGTGTCTGAATAAACGTTCCACGGATCAGTCTGCCAAGCAGCATACAGAAACACAGAGGCAATAGCACTGTGCCTTATATTTATCAACAGGGGTTAGAGCATTTGTCACATAAGAAGCAAACTCCTCTAGTGCTGACTGCAGGGTGTGCAAATCCGAAAGAAGGGCAGGATCCAGCCTGAGTGAATAATGCATACAGCTTCATTAACTGAATCCTTAGATCATTCCTGAAAAGGTCTCGTATCAAACTAATGCTTTGCCTGGACACCAGCAGCACTTACAGTATGTTGTTGATAGTATAATTCAAGGTCTCACTGACTTTGGCAACTTTGCAAATGTAGTGTGCCTGACTGGCTTATTTTCCTTACATATACAAAAATACTTTCCTTCAGCTGAAGCATGTGTGTTTTTCCCCTTTGAACAACTATACAGTATTTAATAAGGCCAATGTAAAGAAAATCCCATTGCACTTTTTTCTGTTGTTTCTTACCATTACACAATCCCAAGGCAGTGATGGAATAAAGGGTCATATCTCACATTCCATGGGAGGAAATGGCAGTATTTGTCAAAGCTATCAGAATTTTCATGTCAAGTTTTTCAAGTTAGAAAAGGAGATTTTTGTGAAAAAAATTCACAAAAGGAAAACCCATATTAAAGTAATGATTTTTTTCTGTGGCATAAATAGAAAAATCCATTGCCTACCTAGTGGGAAAACAGCATGAGGCCTATATTTTTGTGGGCTTATATTTATCAGGGTAAAAAAATAAATTAACATTTCACAAGGATGCGTGCGTAGGAACTTAATACATAAATCCAATACTGGAAGTAAAACTCCATCTGTTCTGCAGGGGATTGCCTGTAGCATGGGTGAAAGCCATTGAAGAACACTGAATTCCTGTAAATAATAAATTGCTTGCCTGCATGACAGGTAGAGTTTTCAGACTCCAAAACTGTGGACTTAGGGTGGGCTTTTCAAAGGCTTTTCAGCATTGACCTAATTCTGCTCCTACTGAAGTCAGAGGGAGTTTTACAACTGACTTCAGGAGGAACAGAGTTAGACCAATGTTGAACACTTTTAAATCCCACCCTTATCAACCTAGTAAAAGTAATTCTGAAAGAAACTTAAGGATAATGGACAGTATATTCTACATCACAATGCAATGTGGTATGGTAGCAAAAAAGCCCAATATGATTTTGAGCTGCTTATACGTCACAAAGCAGGGAGTTAACAGGTCCTCTTTGCAGGCTTTCAGATCAGGTTACATAGTGGTGGGGATCATAAACATACCTAGATATACAAACAGACAGGTCTGGTGTGATCACATTTAGCTCTGGACACCATATTACCAGAAAGTTGTTAACAAGTTAGAGAGAATTCTGGGGGTGGGGCGTGCTAGATAGCTCAGAATATTGGTAAGGTGGAGACATGGAGCCTTTTACTTCTAGGGTTTCTAGCTCCAATTTACTCAAACATTACTGTCATCTGATGGCTGGCCTGTAGCATGAGAGTTGTTGGTATTTTGGTCACTGTTGTTTAACTCTATCGAGAAAAAGGGTACCTGTCTGACCAGGTGGTTTTGCCTCTGACAGGTGTCATGCTACCGTGCTTTTAAATCAGAGCCAGCCATGACTCATAGTATAAGTAGGAGACTAACTTAAAATATAATAATTTGCCACTAAATTATTAGAATTATTCAAAATTAATGTCCATGTGCCCAGCAAATAACTTGCAATGTTTTTTGCTTATCTGAGGACCCTACCAATTTTCTGTGAGTCTGTAGAGATGGTTGTGTATGCTTTTGCTTGGATTAAGAAAGGTTTCAGATGTTATCTTCCACATATCCTGCTCTGTACTGTCCCAGTAGGTCTGGGTTCCATTTGGAACCCTGCACTTAGTCATTATATTAGTCATAGAAGGAAACATTCTGTTCTTGTTAGCGATCCAAATGTTAAATCCCTACCCTTGAGAGTATGCAATAAATATGACACCATTGTGCAGTGAGAAAGCCTGGTTTGGCTGGATAGTACAGGAAGTGCATTGTGTTATTAATAAATGCACATTAAATGGTTTTTAACAGTATTCTTCTGAAGCTATAGAATCCATACAACTTCCTTTTAGAAGTATGACTATCAGGGTTGTTAAATACATAAAAAGCTGAAGTGCACTGAGATTGATCCTAGCTTTAATTGGCACAGATGATGCTCTACATGTTTTATACCACAATCAGTTGCCTAATATAAATGACTCTCAACACAAAAGTGATTAAAAACAAACAAACCCTTGTTCCAAATTCTATCATAAAACATCTTCCATTTTAATCACTGTTTTAAAGCAAAAGGTTATAGGCAGATATAGCCAAAATGCAGTCTCCATAGCTTTGACTTAGCACAAACACTGAGTGTACCTCTTGCTTCCAGGGCATTCTACAGCATTTGACAGGCTTCTTTATTTCTTTGTTTGAAAATAAAGGATAAGTGTTGCTCTAACACATATGAAAGGAAATCACATCAAAAGCATCTATATAAACCTGACAAGCTCAGAGCATGAGAGAAAGCTAAAATGTCAACAATGCCTTCATCAGAAAGGTTACAACACTTCAGTGTTATAATTATTACAGTGTTATAAAATCTCCCTTAGCAACAGCCTATGGTTTGTTTAATCTAAATAAATCTTTAAGAGTTTGACATTGAGATGATTCATTTATAGCTGGATGCCTGTTAAAATACAAGTAAAACCTAATCCTGCTCAGTTTCATAAATGGCACCTGCATAAGCTTGCTGGATTTGTCTATTGGCATGTCATATGTCAGAGGAGTTATACTGGACAGAAAGACTGAATTATCTGAGAAACAAAAACTGCCAAAGAGAAGAGATGTTGCATTTTAAACTCTGTAATTTGTTTTCAGCATTGAATCTTCTCATTTTAAAACACCTTCTCTTTCCATTATTATCATTAGAGTATCTTATTCTTCATATTCTGACCTAAACATGAAGGCAACGTGATCTGTATCTATATCTTCTTTGTTCGGTGTTAAAACAAGTACTGCACAATCATTGAAGAGACTATCTTTCATGATCTGAAGTATCAAGACCTCTCATTTAATGAAGTTCAGGTCAATTCAGTTATGTGTATAGCTTAAGATTCTAGTATCATACTCTACTCAGTAATTAAAATATATAGGTTGGCAGATGCCGGTTGTGATAATTGGACCAACAAATTTATTCTGTGAGTTCAACAGTAAAAATTGTGAAAGTTCATAAAGTATTGCAATAACTATAATAATAAATGTTGATGGGAATACTTGCAAAAGGGAGAGAGAGGCTGAATTAGTCCAACCAAAAAAAAATCTACTGATATAATTCAATGACTGTTTTACGATCACATGGTTGGTAAACAGGAACAGATGTAAGACCAAAAATAAATGAAACAAAATTGGTCTGTAGAAAATTAGGCCTATTGGTGGACAAAATAATGAGAAGATGGACTATTTTGCTCAGCATGCTCTAAAAAAAATAGACTTTTGTTTTTAAAGGAGACTTTTGGGGAAAATACAGACAAATGGATGGAGACTACCACTACTCTGGGTGAGTGAAAGAAGGGGACAGAGTAAGCTTCACTATCATGGCCACCAGATCTTTTTCATCCTTTTTCCTTCTGTCTAATAAAAGTCTGACTTAGCTGGCAGGAAGCCGCAGCCAGTGGGAGCCGCGATCGACTGAACCAGCAGATGCAGCAAGTAAACAAACTGGCCTGGCACGCCAGGGTGCTTACCCTGGCAAGCCACGTGCCAGAGGTTGCCAACCCCTGCTCTAAACCCTCTCTAGCTCAGCAAGGTCTTGAATTGATGACAGCGGAACTGGACACAGTATTCCAGCTATGATTGCACCAGTGCAAATACAGAGGTAAAATATCCTCTCTGTTCCTACTCGACATTCCCCTGTTTATATATCCAAGGATCACATTAACCTCTTTGTCCACAGCATCACATTGGGAGCTCAAGTTCAGCTGATTATCCAACATGAACCCCAAATCTTTTTCAACACTGCTTCCCAGGATAGAGTCACCCATTCTGTAAGTATGGCCTACATTCTTTGTTCCTAAATGTATACCTGTACAGTTAGCCATATTTAAACACATTTGTTTGCTTGAGCCCTGCTTACTAAGAGATCCAGGTCACTCTGATTTAATGATCTGTCCTCCTCAGCATTTACTAGTCCCTCAATTTCTGGATTATCTGCAAATTTTACCATGATGATTTTATGTTTTCTTCTAGCTCATTAATAAAAAATGTTAAATAGTGTAGAGCCAAGAACTGATCCATGCAGGATGGCACTAGAAACAGCCACTTGGTTATGATTCCTTGTTTACAATTACATTTTAGACCAATCAGTTAACCAGCTTGTCATCTATTTAACATATAACATATTAATTTTGTATCTGTCTAGTTTTTAAATCAAAATGCTATGCGGTATCAAGTGATATGCTTTATAGAAGCTCAAGTCTATTACATCAACACTATTACCTTTATCAACCAAACTTGTAATCTTATCAAAGATATCAGTTTAGTTTGACATGATCTATTTTCCAGAAACCCCTGTTGATTGGTATTCATTACATTATCTTAATTTAATTAGTTATGAATCAAGCCCTATATCAGCCATTCTGTTATCTTTTCTTGGGATCAGTGTCAGATTTTAGGTCTATAGTAGGTCTATAATTACCCAGGTCATCACATTTACCCTTTAAAATATTGGCTCAACATTAGCTTTCTTCTAATCTTCTGGAACTTCTCCAGTGTTCCAAAACTTAATGAAAATCTACATTATCAATCCAGAGAGCACCTCAGCCAGCTCTTCTAAACTCTTGGATGCAAGTTACTTGAACTTATTGATTAAAAATGTCAAACAGCAGATACTGAAGTTAAACATCTGGAACAGACGGAGTTTTATTATCAAGAGCTCAGGCATCAACAGTCCAGCTTAGTGGTTTTAACTGGACTGATGGGGCCAGGAGTCAGGAACCAGGGACTAGAATTGAGGGTCAATGCTAGAGTCAGGAGCTAGGAATCAGGAAGGGAGCAAGATAGGAATGAGTCAGGAAAAGGGCTGGAGCAAGATAAGAACAAGAGTGATCACAGCTGTGGGCAGAAGCGTTGAGCAACTAGTGACCTACAGAAGTTTATGCTCAAATAAATGTGTTAGTCTGTAAGGTGCCACAAGTACTCCTGTTCTTTTAGTGACATATTGTTGCCACTGATCTTAAAATTAAGTCTATTGGCTCCCTTCAGCCAATCAGGTGGTGGGCAATCATGTGGTCCTGCTACAACCTGACTGATCTCATTAATCTGCCTGGAGGCTGGGCTGGCTAGTCCTCAGGCTCAGCCAAAGGTGCTTAGTCCTGACAGTTATTATATGATATGACTATATCATCTGTTTTTTCCCATATACAGAAAAGAAATATTTATTGAATACTCCTGCCTTTTCTTTTGTCTTCTTGGAAACAGGATTGGACTTTAACAAAAGCAGCAACAACAGCTCCAGTACATCTCAACTAACTTATTCTTTTTTTCCCCAAAAAGGATAGTTATCACTATCTTTGGTACTGACTAAAAGACTGCCACACAAGTGGGTTTTTCCTTCTAAACACTTTCTCCAGCTAAAGGAGGAGAAAATAAGGGATGTTGTTAAAATGAAATCCTTAATTAATACTTTACACCTGTTTCTTTTCTGTATCTTCACAATAAAAGGTTAAAAGGATTTTTAATGGCGCGTTTGCCAAGATACTAAGCAGGCTGAGGTCTTGGTATACCAAACTCTGAACCTTGTTCAGCACTGTTTTATGTTGGACATTGACTGGATTATGTTAACACCTTTGACTCCTTGAGTCCATATATTCTGTCTAAATTAATACAACATGCCTTACTCCCTTTTGCGCTCAATGAGAGTTGAGTGCCTCACTCCCTGTCACAGTGACTTTATTGATTTCCCAGGTATATTTAGTTTAGAACACCCTGGCTCAGCTGAAGAAAGAATAGGCTTCTCTGGAGGACTATAAAGCACGTGAGTTAATTACTCATCTCTAGCAAAATCCTTGCAATATCCCAAAATGCTACTGCATTTAAACATCATGAAACTGGGATGTGTTGAAAGTCAGTTTATATGATGCTGATTACTTTTCTCTAAAAAACTTAGTACTGTCTTTTCATCTATGAAACATTAACGCAAACCAAGAAATCACTGTGGTCTTGCAATAAGAGTCTACTTCTATTATAAGCACTGAGGTCTTTGCTGTAATATGAATAACTCCATATGCTGCTCCTCTCACTTCCCATCTGGAATTATAGTAAAGAGTGCCGAGAGGTTACCATGACGGTGTAATAACAACCAATTGCTTTTCTCTGTCTTTTTGCCATCTGATCTGTTTTGAGTTTGAAGTCTTTGTTGGAAGGAGTTATGGCACTATGAATATTATTGTGTTCTTAGTCATACATTTATTAGATGCAAAATATTTTTCGCAGAGCTCTTCTTAGAATCATTATAAAGCACCTAATGGTTTTATACGATTAGAACAATCATTTCCCTAAACTAGGCAAACATGCCTTTCTCCCCTCCCCCAAAGGTGATTTTATCTGGGAGACAAGTGCTTGGAGCAGGGAACTGGGAGTCAAAAGATGTGGTTTCTATTCCCATTCTCTCACTGAGTGAGGATCTGATCCAAAGCCCAAATGAAGTCAATGTGAGTCTTTCCATTGATTTACAAGGGCTTTGGATCAAGCCTGTTGTGTGACCCTTACATTCTCTTGCCTCATTGTACTCTTCTGCGATACTAGATAGGAACAGTGACCTACCTTTGTGAAATGCTTTGAAACCCGTGTCTGAAAGAGGCAACATAACTGCAAAACACATCATAATGGTTATTATGTATAATTGAACATTTAATGGACTGTTTGTTGTCCTTACTGGTTGGGAAAAAGCCTCTTGAAGTTTTTGCTTAAACTATAAAAATAAAATAAAATAACTAACTGGTGGCTTAGAATGTATTTATATTGTCTGTCTGCCTGTGTTTTTATAATATTAAAAAAACAAATCCTCTCAATATTTAGGGGACGTTAAGAATCAATTACTTCTGGTCTGTGGTATTTGGTATCACCCCAAAATCTCACAGCAGAAAGACAAAAAGTAGGAGAATGCTAACAAGTATGCTTATTAAAAGGCTTATCTTCCCTTGCATATCTAATTTGCACTTGACTCTGTTCCTCCATATAAATGTCATGCTTGCATTATTTTAGAACGGAGCTTCAGAAATCAGCACTTACTTAGCTCTGGATTACGGCTGGCCACTTTGCACTGAGGTGGGATTAGGGAGGGAGAAGCAACCCTTCTTATATCCCAGGCAGTGGCCAACCACAGTATGAGGAGGAGCAAGGCTAGATGATTTCTTCCTGTGGGTGCTAGCTGTCTGAAAGGTGGACAGGCTGATGGCTTCATCCCCTGGATGGTGTAATGGTGTAGCTACAACTGTAGTGCATGTTGCTGCAGTGTGGCTCTGCCTTGCCTCTGCAATGCAGAATCTAACCCTCTGGTTTATTTATTAAAGACACAGAGCTCGCCAAGTTCAAGTCAGAGACAAGGGCAAGTTCAGCTTGATCCAACAAAGATAGAAAGAAACCAACTCTTAAAAGTGATATTCTCCAGGAGTCACAAAATATGGATAGGTCAAAATATGAAATATTCAATTATTTGGTTCCTCTGGAAGATTACATTAACCATCTTTAATGCTCAATTCACACTTCAGTTTTTCTCTTTTCCTCCTCTCTCTCACTGATGCGTCAACAAAAATAAAATTTATTAAAGTGCTTCCAAGAGCTGGTTTTCTGTACTGTGGTGCCAGTCAGTGTATGCTCCTCTATCCCTGCCCTCCCTTCTTACTCATATTTATCTGTCCAATTCCAAACTTGCTCACCTAATTAAAAAAAAAGTCACCTTTCATTAGCTGATTGTCTTGGACTCCAGTCCTAAAAGGTGCTGTGCATATCCTCAAAAGTGCCAAGCACCCCCAGCTCTTTGAAACTTTCTCATCATCTTGTAGGGTGATTCCCTGGGCTTCCACACTAGAAGTTTGAATTTGAACCTGTTCAGAGGCAAAAGTGCCAGTTATGCTAACTTCTTATAATAACAGCAAGGGGAGAAGGGTGAAAGGAAAAATGTGCTGTTTTCCTTTATGGCTTCATCAGCACAATGCTTAATAGGTTGCAAGTATAAACTAACAGAGATTTGAAAATAGTGATATGCACTAACTTTTTACCAGTGGCTGAATCTCAGCCCAAGGCTGTATTAGTAATATCACACTAATCCATCATCCGCTTTCATGATGTTAAGTGTCCATACATTAATTTACTATGCCATTGTAGTTTTTGTCCTCCTCTTTTTTTCTCTTCATTCCCATCTTTTCCCTCGTGTTCTCTTTCTCTCTCCCTTTGTATCCTCATCATCTTTACCTGCATAGAGGTAGAATTTTCAAAAGTCTTCATTGTTAGCAACCACTTCTGCTCCCATTAAAATCAATGGTAAAATTGTCATGTTTGGCACTTTTGAAATTGCTCCCTTAAAATACTTGTGTATTGTCTATTTGTGTTTCTTGAGTAAAATGTAATGTAGTGATCAAACAGGGTTTTTAGGACCACTTTTGTTGTGCCACAATTCAATTGGAATCACAATTTGAAAAATCCAGAAATTTGCTCCTGTGGGCAGAAAAGGTGTTTCAAAACCCACACCAAACCTGGATCTGAATTTCATGATAAGAGTCTGTAAAATGGGTCAAACTAGAAATTTGAATCCAGACAGGCCCCTCTCTACATTTAATTACTATTTATTCCACAGAAACCAGTACAATCTGTTATGGAAATTATATTTTTGATGCAGTACAATAAATGTCAAACATGTTGCATCATCTTTACCTGTTCATAGCTGTAGACATCATATATCTTGAATTCAGTAAGGCTTTTGACACAGTCCCCCATGATATTCCCAGAAGTAAGCTAGAGAAATGTGGTCTAGATGAAATCACTGTAAGGTGGTGCACAACTGGTAAAAGATTGGACTCAAAGAGTAGTTATCAATGGTTTACTGTTAAACTGGGAGGGTTTATCTAGTAGGGTCCCACACAGGTCCATTCTGGGTCTGGTACTATTTAACATTTTCATTAATGACTTGGATAATGGGATGGAGAATGTGTTCATAAAATGTGCAGATGACACCAAGCTGGGAGTGGTGGCATACACTTTGGAGGACAGGATTAGAATTCAAAATACCCTTGACAAATTGCAGAATTGGTCTGGAATCAACAAGATAAAATTCAATACAGACTAGTGCAAAGTACAATGCTTAGGAAGGAAAAAATCAAATGCGAAACTACAAACTGGGGAATAACTAGATAGGGGGTGTGTCACAGGGTCTGCACAGGTTTCCACTGTCTCGTGTTTGTGCCTTGGGTTGGCTTGTTAAAATAAAGAGTCCCCACTCCTTCTTCGGTGCTTCAGCTTTGTGTCTTTATTTACAGTGTAACAGTGTTATCCCCTTTTTTCCCCCAATGGCTATCCCCAGTCAGACCCTCCCAGGATCTCCTGGCCCATGAAGCTCCTTTCCTTTGGTGAGGAGACAGAGATGTAACCCTCCTATCCCCTTCCAGGCTAGCCTCTCGACTGAGCTTTCCCCTGGGCTTTTATAGCCCTCCTCCTCTTTAGCCCAGCTGTTGCTACTCAACTCAACTCATAGCAGTGAGCCAGCCCTTGTTAGGGCTTGCAGCTGGGCTCTCTGCTGACCACCTAGGCCCCCACACCTGGCCTCCCTACCAGCAATTAGGGCTTAGCCAGCAGTTTAGCAGAGCATTCAAAGGGTTTACCTCTGCCCTGCCACAGGGTGGTACTGCTGAAAAGGATCTGGGGCTTATAGTGGATCACAAATTGAATGAGTCAACAACATGATGCAGCTGCAAAAAAGGCTAATATTCTGGGGTGTATTAACAGGAGTGTTGTATAGAAGACAAGGCAGGTAATCATCCCACTCTACTTAGCACTCGTGAGGCCTCAGCTTACATACGGTGTCCAATCATGGGTGTCAAACTGTAGAAAATATGTGGATAAATTGGAGAGAGTCCAGAGGAGAGCAAGAAAAATTATAAAGGTTTAGAAAACCTGACGTATGAGGAAAGATTTAAAAACAGGGCATTTTCAGTCTTGAGAAAAGAAGACTGAGTTTGGGGGCAGGGTGAGGCTATAACAGCCTTCAGATATGTCCACTGAAGAACAAACAAAAAGTTATGGGCTTAATCTTCAGCAAGGGAGATTTAGATTAGATATTAGGAAAAGCTTTCTAACTATAAGGGTAGTTAAACTCTGGATTAGGCTTTCTAGGGGGGCCATGGGAGGTTTTTGAGACCCGTTGGACAAACACCTGTCAGGGATGGTCAGGTTTATTTGGTCCTTTTCAGCCCTACATTTCTATAATTCTGTGATAGCTGTTATGTTGTTACTAGAGACATGCCTATTAGAAGTTTTCCTATGTGAAGAAAATTTCCAACCCACAAACATTACTAATGAGTTAGTATGGAATTTGTTATATATTTTAACTTCAGAATAGCCTGGTTTGAATCAACATCAAATTAACATCTTGCACAATATTTTAAAGAGAAAAATTGTAAGTAACAGGAATGCAAAATAGCACATGCCTCATGTTTACGTAAAAAAATAGTTCAGCAACTAAGCATTTATATGCCAAGTTTCAGCTCATAGTGAATTTCTGAGGCTATACTGTAAACCCTGGAAAAAAAATGGGTTTCCTAATGGAAATGCTGAGACCCTTAGCTACAGTGGCACACATGGCACCACTATAAATGGTTCCAAATAGACAAGTACAAGCCCAGAGGTAACATAAAATCTAGTCAATTTTTTAAAAGCTGTTTCTTGGCCTCCTATCACTGGTGATGTCTCCCTACAATACATTCAGTGACTCATCCTCCAATTATTGCTGCTGTCATTCTGGTCCAAATTGCTGGGAGGAAGGGAAGTACTGATAGAAAAGCTTTAGAAGATTAAAACAAACAGGTTTGTGATTTCTTATAATAGCTTTGCTATAAGCAATCTGATTTCTCTATGATTACTTTGTTTTGAATTCACTTGTGCAACACATTCTTGGAACAGTACATTTTTGTCTTGCTTTGGAAAGAGTTCAGTGACAGGAGTTTCAGTATAGAAAGGGAATGTTTTCTTTAAAAGGACACAACCAGGTCAATTCAGGCTCACCTTTTGGCATTTGTAGAACAAGGTGTTTACATACCTGTAGACTTGCTGTATTTTTTTTTGTATGCCAACAGAAGCACTTTTTAAAAAATTGTTAGAGTTTCCACAGCACCCCAAGGGTGCAGAGAAGGCTGGGGCACAGTGACAGCTTTTTCTCCTGCTTTCTGAAATCGTGTCTCATGTCCAGTCTCACAGGGTAAAGAGAGCAGGTTGAAAGGATTGTAAGTAGCAGGCACAAAGAGTTTACCTGCTCAAGATTTACAGAAGGCATTCTCCCTGGCTGAGACCTCTATGCCATGTCCATTGTAAGGATGTATCTAAACAGCACAGCCTAGCCTTTTGTTGGTTGTATAGTTACTATACTGATGGTGGGGTTTGTTGCTTTTGTCACTTTGCATCATGATGAGGTTTCATCACCATTCAAACTGTGGTAACATAGAATATAGGATTTAGTGGGTTATGAAAGCAAGGAGCAGATCCTCAGCTGGTGTAAATTGTCATAGTTCCATTGACTCCAAAGGAGCCATGATAAATTTACATCAGCTGAGCATCTGCCCCCAAATCACTAAGAGCCCAATGACTGTATTTTTGTGATGCCCTAATAATTAAGATATTTATATTATAAAAACCATTAAAACATTCACCAGCCTATATACAATATCCTCTGAAGCCAGGAAGCTTGTGGTCAGACATGTGCTTTATTTAGATAATTATCTGTGAGGAAAATATTTACTATTTGGCAACCGTGGTCAAGGTATTTATACAATTCAGCCACAGAAAAACCATGGGGGAAAGGGAAAAAATGACTTGAAGGGGATGTAACTGAGAATATAAATACCATTTGATGAATTCTATGTCTTAAAAGCCAGAATGATGAACCTTCCTGTCTACAGTGATGAATAGGGACAGCAGCCCACTAGGCTTAGGAACGTGTTACTTACTGAGTGTTGGGGGAAGTAGATTTCTTAAATAATTAATGTAAAGAAATATATTAAAAATTCACATCAGACTCAAAGTAAACTGAGGGTCAAATAGTCATGCAGAAGTCTTTGCAAGTCTTTCCTTAGCTAGTCTTAGATATTATTGTCTTAAAATGCAAGAATCTGTGATCCAATGTGCAGTATTATTAGGAAATCCACACCAAAATGAAATTTGCATTGTAATAAACTCAGGTCTGTTTCAAGTGGAACCTACGCATTTTTCCAAAACTCATGTGAGGCTATCCTTCTGCTTTTAAATGAACAAAAATCAGGATTACAAGAGCAAGTCACCTTGCAAACTTCCATTCTTGCCCAAGTGTATTGTCAACAATCAAGTTGTGTAAATAAAGGCCTGCACCTTTGCAGCAAGACCAGCCTATTTTCTGTTGGCCTTGCTTTGACAAGGATAGAGCAGACCTTGCCATTTATTTGCTGCACAGAACTGGAAATGTCTGTCTCCTCCAAGACAAATCTGGAGAAGGGCCAGATTCCACTGGTCTTACTGCTTTAGGGAGGAAGAAGTTGTAAACCAGCAATTAGTAATCCTGCTACTTACAGGAAAGATTGCTGGGAAGTATAAATAGGGTCATTGTTTATATGCAACTTAATGTAGGAAGTGATGTTGATTATATTACTGCCAGAACTGCCTATGAAGGAAAGAACTCAATTTGTGAGACTCTCAGAGCATGGACTGGGAAGACCATTTAAAAAACTGTGCAATCATTATTCACAGAATTTTTTTTAGAGAAGTGTGCCATAGTAATGTTATATTACAGATGCACAAAAATATTCATGAGTCATTAGAATATAGTAATACTTTATAATGAATTTATTATGCATCCTTATATGCTCTTTTTTTTCCTGGGAGTGAGGCCTGATAGAAATAAGATTAAAGGATTGTCTTTTTTTTAATAGTATGCTCATCCAAATGTTAGCTACTATATGAGATACAAATGAATTGCCTGCAAGTCTGTTTTAAGCCTCTGGGTGGGCTATAGAGGCTCAGCTCACTTGTGCAACACACTCTTGGAACAGTACATTTTTATCTTGCTTTGGAAAGAGTTCAGTGACAGGAGTTTCAGCACAGAAAGGGAATGTTTTCTTTAAAGGGACACACCAGGTCAATTCAGGCTCACCTTTTGGCATTTGGTATAGAGGTAAACCTACAGACTAGTGGTAGTGAACACAGCGAAGAAATTAGTAATGGATTCATTACAAAACGAATTATTTCTGTGAATGTAAATTTTACTGTGCGGGGTACTGCAATAGTTCCTTTTCCTGGGATGTTAATCTAGAAGAGCTATTTTGTTAACTGCTGTGAATAGTGCAGAGATTTGGGATGAAGGCTAGGTGGCACAGTCCTTACTTACTGTGATTTTATTTCTTCTTTTATTTGAGTAGGGCAGTGCCCCAGAGGTTCCAGTGGCAGAAATGCCTATGCAGAAGAACTCATGTGCTGTAACCCCAAAACTAGAGGGAGAGCAGAAAAAAATTAGGTTTGAGTTAATTGGACTATGTGGCTATTAGGACACAAACCTGAACTTCTCTACAAATTCAAGATGTTAATGAGTTCAAGACTGCATTAGGGTGAGGGAGAATATTGAAATGTGTCCTTTGCAACATTCTCTCTGACATTTCATAGCAAATTAAAATGAAATAAATTCCCTACATGTACCAACTGTTTTTCCACCAAAAATCACAACTAAGTGGAATTTGGCTTGCTCATCTAACCACTTAATTAGGGTTAAAAAGAGACATGGTGTATGGAGCAAGAATGATTAGAGATGACATATATCACATTCACAACGGAGTAGAATGACAACATATGAAGAGGAAATTATCTATGATGTGCCTTTCACTTACCTTCATGACTTGTCGCATCTGGCCCAATTTATGTGAGAACCATGAAGTATTATTTGACAGGACAAGAAGGAGTCACCCTTAAAAGCTTGCCAATTTTATTTAAGATAAACAGTTATAGTTACCTTAGTCTTACCTATATTTCCCTATACTTACTTTAGGGAATACTGCAAATACTGAGGTAACATAATTTAGTTCTCAGGCAACTGGCAAGTTTTAAGGAACTACTGCACATTTTTATTCTAGAGTGATGTATATCTAGATGCGAGTTCATGGCAGAATCAATCAGCTAGAAAGTGGATGTGTATTGTGAAAAGATGGACCACAGCTGTAAAACCTGGTAGAAATATTTGGGTGAACCACTTTGGTATAAATCATAATTAAGCCTTTATTGGGGTTTAAAATTGAGATTTACTATATTTTAACCCTTTTCACTTTCACAAACGTCTGGAACATCCTGGTTCTGGCTGGGAGTAGAAGCAAAACACCAAAATACCATGAAGAGAACTCTGGGAAATCCTTGAAATTCTAGCAGGGCATACCTGTAATATCATAAAAAAAATCCATTCTTATGAGATTTAAAGATGCATTTCTTTTTCAGATTAAAGAGATTGAAGAATTGAGGAAACATCCAGTTTATTTTCAGAGTGGTAGCTATGTTAGTCTGTATCAGCAAAAAGAATGAGAGGTCCTTGTGGCACCTTAAAGACTAACAAATTTATTTGAAGCTTATGCTCAAATAAATTTGTTAGTCTTTAAGGTGCCACAAGGACTCCTCATTCTTTATCCAGATTATTGAGGTTCATTCAGAATGAAAAAGATTTAAACAAATATGCTTGAGATTCAGCCATTGCTTCCTAAAAGTCTTTGTTTCAGGTAGGCCATGCTACACATTGAGGCAGTCATCTGCAGACAGGATCAGAGAGAAAGACTGTATGTGTACATGTGCCTGTTAAAACTACAGAGTGTGAATATCAAACTCAACTCTACAACTATGATGAAGACATTATAAATGAGTTTTATGTTCCATGACTATACATTGTATTAGCAGGAGTAGTGGTACAAGAAGGCTTACACTAATAATTTTAGTATCTAGTAGTTTTGCTTAAAAAGTTTTTAAAAGTATTTTAAATACTGTTTAAAATGCTTTACTTGTTGTATTAAATATAAATATTTGTATACTAAGCACGTGTGTGATATTATCCCTCTGACCATTACTGTGAGCTATTAGCAAGATCTAAATACAGGGTTTAACTCTATATAATTATTGCTGAAAAATACTGAAAAGTTTGAACTGTGCACCAGCAAAGGGTTAAGATGAAGTGCAATAGAGGGCATGTAATTATGAGGATACACAATTTGTCCCAACACCGTCTTTTTTAATCATGCTGCAGTGTCATACCTATGGCGCTGGTGAGACAGTCTGAGTTTTATATTTTGGTCCAAATATTGAAAAAAAGGCCTATGTGTATGTGCACAATCCAAAGACTTTAGAAGTCAATGGAATTACTTCCATAGATTTCCATTGACAAATCTCCCAGTGCATATTTGGATGGTAGGTTTTCTCACACTCCCCCGACTTTCTCACAGGGATCACAAGGTTTGCTCTGTTAAGTTAAGTTAAGCATAAGGCAATATGAACATGCATTTAGGCATGCACCTGTTTGAAATTTTGGCCAATGTATTCAGAATAATGTAAATATGAAGGGAAGCAAAGTATGGTACAGTGGCAACACCCATTGGCAAGGATTGTTTTACATAAACATCATCTAGCATTGGCAAGGATTATCTTACATAAACATTTATGTAATACAAAAATTATATTAATCTAGATAATATAGATTTATTTTTCTTAAAACATACCCAAAAAAATAGAGCTTGCATGGCTTGTTATTATATCCTGTGAAGAGTCTTGTGCTTGTAGCCAAAGATAAAAGATATGAGGTATATTAGGATATGGGAGTGAAATATAAGTATTAGTCAATGTTGTAAGAGACAACCTGCTGCCCTCAGATCTATAAGAAAAAAGCTTAGCTAAACTGAGTCCTAAGACCTAGAGACTTGCCATAAGCAACTAATCAGTAAGTGACACTACATCTCAAGATAGAGTGCTGTTACACATAAGCATTGCAAAACTGCTGACAAGTAACCACAAGATGCCAGTTCATACCAGTTCTAAATATTTTAAATTAGGAACATTAGTAGATGTCCAACCACAAGAATGCCAAGGTAACTAACCAAAGTATGTGCTAATACACTTGATGTAAAAGGCTTAGTAAGCTATGGGAGAAGGGCACCCCAACATTTGGAGCAGTGAGGAAATACAGATAAGGAAGAGGGCTGAAACCCCAGCTGAACATGCATTAGGCTTTAGCATAATCTATGATAAAGGATGGCACTCAGCCCATGCATACCTGGGAGATTTTCTGGAATCTGCCTGGCCAAGGACCACTCAAGGGTCATCTTACCTACTACAAGGGTCCCTAGAAAAAGATGGTGTGACTATGGAAGTTCTGATGCTAGTATTATCACTATCTACTTTGCTACATTGTTTTATTTGTAATATTGCTGATTCTGTTAACAAAGCTATTACAAACTCAGGGGATCTTCCCTAAGCATGAGAATCTTTCCACATACACTGGGATCCTCACTGCTAAACTAACTGTAATACTGTGGACAGCCTAGGGAAAAATGAACCCTGCCAAACCAAGGAATACTTAATCGGAAGCTCTAATACCTGACCAATATATCAGGCAACAGTTTTACATTCTTGAATAGTGGGGATTACATGTTTGTTTTAGCATTATAAAAGTTCAAATATATCAGTTTTAAATGCTTCCTGTTTGCACTGAATATTTCAGAATTCATACACTGTGCATGTCAATTCAATATGTTATTGAGAGACATAAAAAAACTACAGGACTATTTCATTTGGAAAGGAGAATAAAAGAAGCCATGGGACAGCTCTAGGCCCTGATTTTGCAAGGTGCTTAAGCATGTGCCTAATTTTAAGAACACGAGTAGTCCCATTCATTTCAGTGAGACTACTTGGATGCTTAGAGCTAGGCTACCTTACTGAATAAGGGCTGCATTCTTTATGGTATAAATGATAGGTGTGGAGAAGATAAATCAACTGTGTCTATTTGTTTCTACCATGCAAGAATGGGGGGAGAAATTTAGAACCAGAGAAAAACAGTTAACCTGATGTTACTGCAGTTGAGGCAAATATTTCTGTAACATTAAGAAAGAAATAGGCAATTCAAAAAGCACTAGAAAACAGCACTGGAAGTTCCACTAGCCATGATAAAGTTCCAGGGCCCTCAGTCTTTAGTCTGTGGTCAGGAAGGAATTCTCCTATAGTTCAGCACTATAATGAGGTCAGTCATGGGGGTTTACATTTACATTTTCCTTTGACGTATCTGTCATTGACTGGACTACATAATTTGTCAAATTATGATAGGTCTCTGTTTTTATAAGCAGATGACGGTGCATCAGAGGTAGAAATCTACTACATCTATTTTAGGGCTGACCAACATATCAATACAGAGGCCAAATTACTATTTTATAATCCACAACCAAATAAAGTAACTTAGATGGGGTGAAGGAGGACTTTCAGAGCTTGGGGCTATGAAATTTGCAATCTCGGACCCCATCAGAAAGGTAAATTAGTAAAAAATCTTTTAGATTCCACTGGATGGAGTTCACAGAGATACTATATAATGGGCCTATTGAGCCCGGGCAGCCTCTCTCTCTCCCTCTCTCTGTGCCTTCCTCAGACTGGTCTATAAAGTACATCAGCATGGTATCTAATCAATTCTACAAGATAATTCACCATGTGCCAAACTTTTAAGCACAGCAGAAGTCCACTGATTTGAAGAAGACATTCATATGCTTGCAGTTAGGCAGATGCCTAATTACCTTGCTAAATCAAGGCTTAAAATGCCAATCTAAACACCAAACATCCTGCCATGAGGAAAAGGTGTGGAATTAGTCACTCCACCTGAGTGTCCAAACTTAGGTAATGTCCAAAACCTCATTCAGGATTGAATTGCTGGAATTAGTCCAGCATGCCTGATTATCCAGATAGATAGTGTGCTGTGTGTGTTAATCAGGAACTTTTAGTCAGAACATTTACAAATGGCAAGTACACACTCATCTGGTTTCCCAACTAAATAGCAGGAATGAATTGCCTGTCATTTCACAGAGCAGTCATAAAAAGTGACTCTTCCCTCTTAATCACTAGATAAACATGGTGCAGCAGATCACAACATTTATAATTCAGTCTCCAAGCCTGAATCTACAGAGAGAATCATAATACCACATTGCAAAACAGTATACTCATCATGCAGCTGTATATTTCCATGGTTATTCTCACTACTTGACATTTACAAAGTACAGTACCCATGTTGGGCTTGAAAACTAACTCCACAGGGTGATGTATTTGGATTAATATAGTACATTTCTAATACAAAACAAATTTTATCATAAGAATCCAGGTATATGACCTAATATAGACATCACAGTATTGGCTGCTTTGTTTTTTGAAATGAACTGTTGAAGACAGTGAGAAAAACATTTCTAAACTAGATTCTGTTTCTTAGCTGGGTACTAGATCACGTCATGATAATAGCCCTTATGAAAGGATAATTAAATACACACTGCAAACATCTGCTGAAACTATACACATTTAATTGTGCTGCCATTATCAAAATCAAGTTTATAAAGAATTTTACTTAGTGTATTGGCAATCTGTGTGTGTAACATTAGCAACTGCTGTTAAAGAAACTGATCTGTACAAATCCATTTCCTTTGGAAATGGTAATAGTAAGAAGGTGATAGCTCAGACTGACATCTTTACTGGTGTATGTGGCATCTAGTGATGAAGTAGATTATGCATGTTTTCCAATGGTGGCCCTAAAAATGATCAAGGTTGGCTCCATGATGTCTTGCCAAGAGTGCTAAATCTGCTCCTTCAAACTCCTTAGGAGAATTCATTGCACAACTGCTTTATTTAAGCTCATACTATCACATCAACAAGTGCATATGTATATGCCTTTACATGGAAGAAGTTACATGTGGCTTTCTGGCAGTGCACAGAACCTGGAAGGCATCATATGCCGGCTGAAGTATGGACTGTCCTACCCAGAGAAGGAAGTTACATGGATTCTTTCCATAAGTATTAAAAGAAGTTGCCAGTTCAGCCCTGATGAAAGAAAAATCTCCTTTCCTACAGAATTTATTCTGGGACAATAATCATTAATGGTTTAAGTCTCAACTTTGTTGAAAATTTTAGTGAACCCTCTATTTCTAAATGTTTACTGGTAATTTTCTCCTCAGGTGAAGCTGACCTTGAAACCCTTTAAAGAGCCCACTGAAATCAGTGGCATAACTCTCACCAATTTCAATGAAAGCAAAAGTCAGGTTCAAGATCTAGACTCTAGCCTAGAAGTCAAAGGGGACATTGGCTGTGTTTCTCTCACAGGACAGCACTCCTTATACTGATGCTAGCAGCGAGAATAATTATGCCAGATCCTCTGTCCTTGAGTAGCAACATCTTCATTACTACTACTTCATCTTCGGACGGCTGTGAACATTAAGAAATTTAAAACAATAGGCCGATGTATACATCTTGGGCCAATTCAAGTCCATAGGAACTGGAATGGGGCCTATTTTTCTATTATCATTTAGTATTCATTGTAATAGCCTTAACAGAATAAGCTGAGCATAATAGTTGGTCTTTTGTCTCCCAAACTATCAACTCAACCACTGCAACAGAACAGCAGTGGTGGGGATTTTTTTTTTAAACAGAGTCCAAACTATACATATGAGGCATAGGTTATTTTATAAGGCAAAACCTGAGTTTATCTCAGTCCAAAGCCACCAGTGAAGTACCAGTCTATAAGAATCAATCCACACATGTTGTAACTTACACTGGGATATGGGAACAGTTAAATTTATAGGGCCTGGAGTCTGGCCCATTAAACTCTGTCTATACTGTTTTTACACTTCTGGAAACCTACATTCAAATTTGCCTCAGATCACAGTTGAAAAGAGTATGTTAGTTCCAGTGAAGATCCATCAATATATACATTAAAAAAAACCCATATACTATTTACCATATGAACACAGCCTCTGCTGAATAGAGAGCAAGCATTAGGTTGAGAGATGCCGATCAGGAAAGAGATACACAGTTCTGCTACAATGTAAGGAAGCTTGTCCAATGTAAGTAGTGGCTATAGTTTATGCTATTAGTTTGTTTTCATGAAGACTAAATCTCGCTAAACTCAGACCGGGCCACATGTTTAGTATGAAATAGCCAAGGTGAAACACCCAACTTTTTATTGAATTGATATGTGCTAAGAAGTGTTAATTGGGACATTTTCTCCTGGGCAGAAGCTAATTTAAAGACTGTGGTTTATTCTTATTAACTTGTTTTTTTTTATTTTTATTATTAATTATTATTATTATTATTTCTGTGTGTCTCTGAGTATACGTACTTGGCTGACAGCAGCAGAATGTGAGATGTAGTACAACAACCCTGCTTCAGCATATGCAAGTACTGGAGAAACCAGAGAGAGAGTTTTAGCCAGTCATGACAGGACTGTTTATTTAAATGCAAGGAAAGAACCAGACCTGTGGTTGTTATATTGGCAATGAGTCTCAGAGGGGCACTCAAGAGAAATAACGATTAAAAAAAAAACAAAAACAGAAGTACTGTGCCCTGAACAGAAAAAAAAAGAGTAAATATATATTCCTCAACCTGAAAAAAAAGATATTAGGTTTCCAGAAAAGGAAGGTGTACTTGCTGCAGGCTACCCAATGGTAGACATCTTATGCACTGAAAACTACTGGAGAATTTGCTAAAGTAATTACCTTTACTATTATGTTGCCTCGGTAACTATACCAGCACATGATATAAATTCAGACCTGAATGAAAGAAACAGCAACATTGAGTCAACTTTTGAAACAAACTTTCTTTGCCGTTTTAACAAAAGAATCTTTATAGAAGAGTCTGTGTCTAAATAGTCTGGTGAAGCAGGTAGATAGTGACGTTCTGAAATGTGCTGAAGATCAGCCCTCGAAAAGGGGGGAATGACCGTGTAAATGCATTTTCTGCCTCTCACTACCTTTCTTTTCT
This sequence comes from Gopherus flavomarginatus, assembly GCF_025201925.1. Lineage (NCBI taxonomy): Eukaryota > Metazoa > Chordata > Testudines > Testudinidae > Gopherus > Gopherus flavomarginatus. Next base: position 184,872,803 of record NC_066619.1, read on the forward strand.
TATTTTTTTCAAATGGCAGCATTGGGAAATCAGGTAATCCCCATCAGTTAAAGACATGCTGATGACATCCCTCCCCCCCTGCTCCCACTACTAAAAACAACATGGAGAGTTGGCTCCAGCATTGTCAACTTGAAGTGGGTAACTAAGCATCAATATAGTGAAAAGACTTATTCCAGATTCACATAGTCTGGCCCATTGTGGACAGATTGCGGCATTAAAGCATTGATGTAAAGTGCTGCAGCACTTAATAGTAAACAGGATACTAATTTTTATATTGTTTTACAAAGGGATAGAAAATATGAAATTTATTAAACTATATAAATAGATTACTATAAACTCACACTTTGAATACTATGTCAATTTTGGTTGTCTTTAATAAAACTGCAAATATAAATATCTAGAAAAGGGTAACAAAAATGGCTCAGAACTTCTGGGGTGTCTAATATATGACATATTACAAAAACACATTATTTGGTAGAAGAGTTGGGCACAGGTGAATGATAGAGATGTATAAAATAAGGAGCATTATAGTGAAAACTCAGAGGTTCTTATTCATCTCTTCCCATACATGAACAAAAGAGTACTTGATATAACAGAAAGGAAAAACAAAATTATAAGGGAAAAACACAGACATACATTTTTGTGGCATAATTCCTTGCCACATAAAGTCATGGAGCAAATATTTTAAGCAGAATTCTAAGAAGCATTACATAGCTTTAGAAGTACTAATATTTACTAGACTTAGTAAAACAACAACATAATAGGAAATTGAACTTCATGTCTCATAGCAATCAATCAGCTGGGGGAGTGGTCAAAAAGGAATCTCTCCCACCACTCACTATGATATAGCATTGCACGGTTACCCAGGTGTACTATGCTCTGAAACATTGGTCATTAGCCACACACTGCTGGAGCCAGGATACTGGGTTAAATGAATAAGTTATCTGACGGGTATAGCTATTCCTTTGTTACAATCTATTGTCTATACATTATAACATATAGGTTTTGAGAACTGGAACTTGTCATAGGTACACAGACTGTTTTAAATGTAAAGTGAACCAGGACTATAAAAAAACAATATACTTGTAATAGTCAAGACTTTGATGCTTTTTAGGGTTTAGGATGAAAGGACACTAGGCACACATAACATGATTATCATCACAGGTGGTAGAAAAGATAAACATGTGCAAAGAACTCCAGGAGGGTTGGCTTTTCAAAATTTGTTTGGCAGTTTGTCTTCTTTATTTGTTTGCTTTTGTATTTTTCTGCTCTAAGTTACTGTGTCAGGGAAGTACTTAAGAAAACGGATACCTTTAACCCATTTTGCTTATGTTCATTGACTTAATTGGGACTTAAGCACCTGCTTGAAATAAGGCACCAGAGATGATCAAAATGTTCTGAATTTTGATTTTTCAGGGAAATTTTTCATTGAAATTTCAATTTTCCATGACAACATCAACAAATCCAAACACAATGTTTGCAAAAATATGTGTGCTTCAAACTTTGAAAAAAACTACTTTTTTGAAAAAAAAAGTTTGATTTTGTTTTTTAAAAATAGAGTTTTCCCACCAGCTCCATTCAGTGTTCTCCTGAATCAGAATGTTTTCCTGAAACAGGACCTTAAGTTGTGGGTCTAATGGATGCCATGTCTACGGAGTCTTGGGCATTATATCTCTTTGATTTTAACAATGTATCCTAATCATCCTGCATGCAGTCTCTGCCTGCTCACTGAGATTGTCTCCACTGGTTCCTGCTGCTGAGAGAAAAGGGGAAACTACACAAACACCACAGTTTCTTGTTCAAAGTAAAAGAGGGTATTTCTCAGCTACAGGACACTGAATGTTTGTGCCTGAAGGTAGACGGTGCCAAGTTCAGCCTAATGTAAAAATGCTATATCTAATTCATATCTGACTATAACTGAATAACTTTTTTCTTCCCCCCCCCACTTCGCATGCCTCCTCTTTTATCTTTGTTTGTCTGTCTCCTTGTTTTTGTGCTTCGGGAAACCCTATTTAATAGAAAATAACATCATCATGGCTTTTTAAGTAAACTGAGAACAGTTTGTTTACAACATTACTAATATTGCTTTCATAAATAAAGAAAAGTGTAATAAACAGAGGATTTTGTTAGTGAAATCTTTCATGAAGCAAGCAGTTAACAAAATAGAGAATTTACATCATATGTACTTTCTGAGAAGTTAGAGGCTGAGACCATGGGAAGCAACTAAACTGTAGCACCAACCATGGGATACAAAAATAATGACATCTAATTAATCATATAATCAAGGCACAGCTTGTGGCATATAGTCCTAAATCAATATAAATCTCTTCTATAACCTGCAGGTACCATGCTCTAGGATTTGTTTTGCAGTTTGGTTAAAGGAATTCATTTCAAACAGGTGCAGCAACTGTTTTAATGAATTTCACATTTAGAATTGTTACTTTCTTGGAATTTATTTTCAAGGTTTTGTTTAGGATCCTCTACAACTTTTCATGGTGTTACTCCAGTTTACAGCTTCCTAGTAAAATAGGCAATGAGTTGGTTTTTAAACTCCCAAGTTTGCTTGGAAGAAGAAGGCAATTCTTTCAGCAATCCATCCCATTATATCTCACCAGTCATGAGAGTGCCTAACTCAATCCTGGCTATTAATAGCATGGCTGCTTGCAAAGCTAATATCCGTGACATAATGTGACTTCTAAGGTGTTAAGGATGTGCCCAGAAAGGTATCAGATGCTTGCTAGCAACTCAATACCATAGCAATAAAAGTTATTTGCTTTATTATTTTGATTCTTTCCTTTAGCATCTGACTATTTAGTTCTATCTCTTTCTGACCCAAATGCAGCATAGTTCTCCCATCCCCACTCGATTTCATCATCCATACTCATCATTCACGCTTAAGAATACATTAAAGAGTCTAAGGATCATTTTGTAGAAGTGACATGAATGCTGATGTATATGCAGTGTTGCTGTAGCTGTGTTAGTCCCAGGATGTTTGAAAGGTAGGTGAATTCTGATGCACAATCTTAAAGACTGAAGTTTTCAGATTTCTTTGTAAGGATCCATCTCCGCATTTGGATATAGACAGTCTCATAGGAAAATGTGAAAGCCCTTTTGCTTGAGTTGTTTAAAACCAGATGGGACAAAACACAAAGAATATATGAAAAGGGACAATCTTGCATTGGGGGATGGACTAACTAATCCAAGCATTTGTTTCATTTCTAAATTTTATAGCCTAAAACCTGATATCGTCACTCAGGCCAAGCTCCAATTGACTTCAATGGGAATTTTGTTTGAGTTAAGAACTACAGGGTTTGGGCTTGGAATTCCATTCTGTATTATGCTTTTAGTTCAATAGTGACTTTTTTCAAGTGGATTTTTCTTTATCAGAGTAATATTTTTATACAAAATTTCTTGAATGTTAGGAAAACATCTTCCCAGATAGCCATGGAAAAAGTTAACCCGAATGAACCAGTTTCTCCCTCCCTCCCCTCCTTTGTACAGGGAACAATCAAATCTGTGCTTGCTGAATTCTCCAGCAATACTTGATATCAGTGATTTATTTAGCTAGCCTAAATTTGAATTTTCAGGATGCCACAAACCCTGAAATTATACCTTTTCCAAAGGAATGTAAACCAGTGTGACTGAATGAAAGGCTCTAGAATTTGTCTTTCACAGAACTTCCTGCCCTGTGTCCAAGTAGTTTCCTGCCTGCTATGCACGCAGACATATAAATCCAATCTAGCTGAATTCGAGGTATATAAAACACAGGCAGCGCTGCTACATTCAGAATGTGATGGGTGGGATTGGTGGATTAAAGCTGTCACAATCAATCAAAGCAAGTGAAAAGGCTTCTTTCCAGGTGGTACAAGCAAGCTCTGTTTGGAAATCTCTTTTCAGCACAGTATCTTGTGAATGAAGAAATATTTTTATTTGATTTATTTACTGATCTAAAGGAGAGTATCTCCAATGGTAAGAGCAATTGCCAGCGTTTCACTGGATGTGAAAATAGCAAGTGGTACTTCATATAAGACAGAAAAAGAAGGAAAATAATGATTACTGGAACAGTGCTGCCAATACACTATGAACACCAGCAATCTGATGAAAATATTGACATTTATGGCAATCCACAAACAGATTTAGACATAGCTGTGGTTTCCACTAGTGTAACTCTTCATGTTTTATTTATGTTTATCATCCAAAGCAAACTACTGTAACTAATGTATTTATAACAACTAGGGATGGGAGAACAAGTCTGGAAAGAATGAAAAACAGGCTTGGACCTTCCCCCATTTCTCAATGGAATGGTTCATCAGTTTGGAAAGTTTTGCCCCCCCTCCCGCTAGAGAGAGAGGGTGGAGATAAAGAAGAGTGGGCCCAGTTATTTTCAGTGTAACCTCATGAAGTCAATGGGCATATACCGGGGATGAATTTGGTGCAATGTCCTTTGCTAAACAAACAATCATAATATTAACTATTTATCACAATATACATGAGACATGGGTCCTTATACTAGGCAACATTTTTCAGAGTACTGTTTTTGGATTAAAACTGCAGATTCAGATCGACCGAAACATTTTATGAATTTGTGACAAATTGTGAAAAATTCTGAGAAAAACAAATGAAACCTTTTGATTTTTTAATGTAAAACTACTTTTTGTTTAGAATTTTACTTTAATCTTATGTTTAAAAGAGGAAAAAAAACACTTGAAAACAAAATGTTTTCATTCAACCTGAAACAATTTTTGTGTATAAATTTTTTCGGTTTGGCAACCGAAGAAAAATATCTTCTGCACAGCTTTATTGGTTACTTATCTAGTGAAAGATCCTGGTCTTTATCTATGGTGCCCTGAATGGGTTGGATCAAAGGTATCTCTGAGATCATCTCTGTCCAGACCCGCAGAACAGCGGCTGTAATCAGTCGGAACACTGCATCTGAGACAGCACAGAATGTGCCTAGTAGGCATGAGGGGAGACAGCTCTCTCAGTGGAGAGGTCCCTGCCTGTGAACAGGAGTTTTTCAATTGAGTTCAGACTCCCACACATTGTCTGTGTGTGCTTTACAGAAATTATTTGGTTAGAGAGAAACAGCAAATGGGATATGTATCAGAGGGGTAGCAGTGTTAGTCCGGATCTGTAAAAGCAGCAAAGAATCCTGTGGCACCTTATAGACTAACAGACATTTTGGAGCATGAGCTTTCGTGGGTGAATACCCACTTCGTCAAATCTGAGGAAGTGGGTATTCACCCACGAAAGCTCATGCTCCAAAATGTCTGTTAGTCTATAAAGTGCCACAGGATTCTTTGCTGCTTTTACAAATGGGATATAGCTCTATGGATGTTTTATCCACATGCAGACCACCCAGCAGTAAGTCAGTAGGACATCATGACCACAGAGCTGAAAGCTGCTGAAAGGCCTAACAGTGATGGGGTGACCATTTTACTTCTCTCCATAGTCACAGGAGATCATTTCTTCATGCAACCGGTACTGTCTCCATGCCTGACTGGAAGGGATTCAGGAAGATGGGAGAGATCACATATCAGAGATGACCTACCAGCCTACAAGCAGTGTAGAATATCAGAGTAGATGGTAAGATTATTGACATCTATAGGCACTTTCTTGATCAAGAGGCAGGCCACTCCATGTCTAAATGGATTTGACAGCTTACCTTCTTCTTCCAGAGGCATTAACAATCTCTGTCAGCGACAATGGCTCAGTTACTTTCACTGACTTTCTCCAGACAGAAGGGGCAGGAGTCAATCAATTCACATGTGATTGGTCAGATTTCCCCCTGAGGCTTTCACACCCACCAGCTTTGAGACCAGCCCCAAACTCTGTCAGGTCATGTGGAACTTGTCCCTTATAACCTGGTCTCATTTCCATTGTTCTGGTGATATTACAGATTAATATGACCTTTTCTGTGAAACAGGATGAAAAAATCCTCAAAACTAAAAAGAATAGATATACCCTAGAAAGCATCCTGTATGGCTGCCCTTCCCCCTATTCCCCTCACAAGCTTTATAAACAGTAGCTAATTACTTTCCACCACAACTCCCCCCACCACAAATGAGAATGAATGTAAGCATGTGCATATATATTAAGATTCTACCACTGAAACAAATTAACGTAGTTTGCTCACTTAAGTAGCTGATTCTTATACCCTTCCTCGTGCTCAGAAGTAGCATACTCCTTAAGTGTTCTCTTGATTGCTTTGGGACTAATCAAGGAGGAAGATATTGTAATCTGGCCCTCTGTTTGTCACTATCGCCTATCACCTCATCTTGCAACAACAGAACAATCCTACTCTATTTAGGGTGCTGGAAAGTTCAGCCATAACCACGTTTGAGAAGGTCTTGAACATTGTCATCAAATTCTATCACTTACCAGCCAAGTTCAACTAACTAAAGACTCGTCTTTTTAATAGACTTGCTAAAGAGGTAATTTCCTAAGAATTGTTCTGACATTAACCCACCAATTATGAGGTAATGCATCCTGCTACTTCTGGGTCAGAAGATTATATAGTATACCTTCATATGTATATATTCTTCCATTACAGGAAAAGATTTTGTGTGTCCTCAGGTTAGTGAGTAATTTACAATTTGGCACTGGAACTTTGCTAATCATCTGCTTCAGTCTGTTCTCCAATTTTCTTTTAACATAATAGTGAGTAAATTAAAAAAAAAACCCAAGACACGAAAGATTTCTTTAACTGAGGATTGGAGTGACTAAAATGAACCTGAGGCTGATGGTAACATGCACCTAAAAGAGATGAATTGACATGTAAAACTGGCATGCATCAGAAGCACATTTCTTTCTGTCAACATTTCATTCAATTTTTAAATTACTAGGCATGCACAAAAGATTTCTCTGAGTTCAGTACAGAACCCAAGCAAAAATATTGACATTGGAAATGTAACTCTCTCTTTCACCACAGTATAGACTCTTTTACACAATCCACGCATTGTTGTCTAAAGTCATTTATTGTTTGAATACCAGCTTGCAACACATTGACAAATACTACATTTCTTATTTACTTCAAAACAAAGGCATCTGCTATTTGCAGATCCCAAGTACTGTGTGTAGTGGTCACCATTAACAATGTCAGTTACTGCACAGATATTGGACTTAGTACTTACATATATTTAGAATAGGGAACTATGTGGTAACTATTGGTAAACATTGTAATTAAAATGTCAACCACTATACAATGCTCTTAAGACTAAATCAATTAATTTATTTAATTAAAAGAAAAAGAAATTAAAATTGTGAAAAGTCTTCCTTTTAACAAGTTGGAAAAAAAGAAATATGAATTATCTATGTAGTGTAAGTGAGTAGATTATTTTATAATTAGTATACTAATGAAGAATGAAATCCCTACCCAAGAGAGTTTAAAAGAGATTATATATAATTGCAAAACATACCCGCTTTTAAGGTACTTTTTTCATTACAATTTTACATTTTAAAAGTGATTTGGATGTTCAGTTTTTTAATTGATAAAAATTGCATTTGAGATAGAATACTTGTTTTTACAAAAGCATTTTGCAAACTTTTACTTGCACACCTCTCACTAACTTATCTGAGAGTTGAATGCATGGCTAATACCAAGAAAAGGTACATATTAAAGACACCAGAAGTTACTGACATGTTCTGTTCTGTTCTATTACTTTGGACTGGAAACATTTTGGTCTCATAAAAAAAAAAGGGGGCTGTAGAGGGGCCAGCAAGGGACCAGTTCTAAGATGTGGTTTGTGCTCCCCTTTGCTTTTACTTTTCAACTGTGTACTGTATCCTGATGAGCTTTACGATAGCTACTTCCAGTAAAGAATGGCACATGATCTAGTTCCCAATTTGGAATTTAATGGACACAATGTGCTTCCACTGAAGAAACGCTTGTCTCAAGCCCTGCCTGAGGCTGCTTCAAACCAGAATCCCCTACATCACATATCTGGAAAATCACTAACAAAGAAACAGAGAAGCTTTTGGAGAATCTGTTTCTTAAATCGGTTTTTGAAACTTCCTGTGTTACTTACTTTCTAGGGGTTTTATTCCACGATCATTTTAGGATGTTAATGATTTGCATTTTGGAAAGTGATCTCATTGGTTATTTATGTCCTATATCTCAATTCCAGTTATGCATTCAGCACCTGGAGTCCACATGGAAATTTAAGTAATTGTAATTCAGTGTAGACCTTTTCAGATAAGGTCAGGAAATAAGCCTTCTTTATTTTTTTCTCTGGGATCCTAATCATATCTGGCATGATTTAAGGGGACATATAAGCGGAATATTACAAATGTCCTACATTACTGCCTTATTCTATCAGTTTTCAATTAACAGCTTCATCCCTGGTCCTGCAAACATTTAGGCAAATGCTTATTTTTAAGCATGTGGGTAGTCTGATGGAATTCACAGGACTAAGTATTTGCATATGTGCTTGCAGGATCAGTAACAATCTTCCTGCCTTTAGAAACTCTCTTTCCTCTCACTTTCGTGCTTTGATCAGATACAGGTTTCAGTTCCGCCTCAGAATATGCTTGTACAGATCCCTGCAGATCTTGATGCAGATCTGGTTTTACCATATTTAATCTAAAATATTCAATATAACTTATTTAGACTTTATTTAAAGTTCAAGTTGAATGTATAAAAATCAATCTAAAATGACACACAAAAATCACAGCTGATGCCATGGACACATTAATGAACTTCTCCACCCTCCCAATCTACTCACGCTCCCGCAGTTTAGTCACTCCCACTCTATCCTGTCTCTCAGGCAAAAAGCCTGGTCCTAACAATATTTATTGTGACTCTTTGCTCACTAAGATCCCTAAAGTATGCTAGTCAGCAATACAGACAAAACGCCACAATCTCTGCCCTAAAGAGCCTACAGTCTATGAAGAAACACAACAAGATAAGATGAAAGAAGATAGAATGAGGGAGAGCGAGAAGAGGATTTAGAAATACAGGTTCATGTAGTAGCTTAGTGGCACTAAACTTGTCTTTGTGGGGTAAGAGCGGAAATTTGCACATTTTTACCATCAATTAAACAAGGATGAAATTTACCTGTGTAGAAGGCCAGCACAAACTATATTAGGAGGGCTTAAGTAAGATGTAAGTGATACGTAAGGCTTGTGCTGGTGCTCTACACTGGGATAAGTTCACCTCACATGAGTAAAGTTAAACGTGGGCTCTATTGGAGATGAACAGGGCCTTTCTTTAAGTAGTGAAGAGGAGCACTGTGACAAGTTACACCAAACACACATAGGAAGAGCTAAATTTTTCCATTCTGGAATCATTTATTCACATATATCATAAACACTTGTTTCTCAGAGAACTAAAATTTTTGATTTCAGTTCAACAGACTGACTTCTCCCCCCTCCCACGTTTTCCCTTCCCTCCAAAGCAAAGATTAAAGAGAACTATCAGAACTATAGCATGCTTTGCTTTATTCACCCGACTCACCGTTTTGTCATCTACTTAAAGAAGAAAATGAGGGATGCTAAGAAAGAATAAAACAAGGGGACTCTGCTTGATTTGCTTCTTACCTCAGGAATGTAAATGAATTTCAGTTTCCAGCTAAGTATCAAACATCTGTATGTTCCACTTCCTTAAGAAGCTGACAAAATAAATTCAGCACTGAAACCAAGAAGAAAATGACTCTGACAGATTCATTCTCGTCTGGGCACCCTTTCCTGGATCTCTCTTTGCCAAGCCATGATTGCAACAGCAATTCCTTATTCCCTTGAATAAATGCCATAGAGCTGTTCCAACAAGAACTGCCATATAAACCGGCATAGGGGTTAGTCATTTTGATAGCTATGTGCAAAGGAGCTAAGAGCAACTGCCACTAATAGAACTCCAGGCTAGCACTGGAGCTGACTGGAAAAATAATTATAAAGACACAGTGAGACACTGGAAAGAGATTGATGGAGAACTAGAAAATTAAAATAAAACACACTATCATTTCAATTTAACAACCATTTTTCAGACTCTTAAGATCATGCCTGGTTGAGAGTGGTTGCAGCAGGTCTCAGGGGAAAGGCAGAGGAGAAGAAGAGCATTTTGCAAAACTTCACTGGTAAAAAGCTTGTATTATGAAGGCAGAGGGGATTGTTCACATATGAAAATAATAGTCTCGTGTTACAAATCTTTTGAAGGCATGTAGGGGGTATATGCCAATATAAGGAACATAGCCAAGTTTTTGGTATTTTGATGTAAAGATATGGGGACCATATGCCATCTTTGTGGAAAAATTGTACAACTGGCACAGACTTCAGCCCCCTGGTTTACCTTAAGCTGTTGCCACAATAAAACCTCTGACCAATTTCCAGAGAAAGCTATTGTATTTTCGGACCCAAGCTCAAGGTTGAAGATGCTGAATTTTACTAAAACAGTAATTAGTCATCAAAAAAAAGTCTTCATCTTCCAAATACATTCTCTGCCTATAGAAACACAACAGACTCCTGAATGCCATATTTACATTGCCCAGTGGACACAAAGTGACATATAGTTCTGACCAAGAGCAATGCTTTTTAGTGACACTCTGAGGCCTTGTCTTCGCTGCAGACTTAACTTTGTCTCAACAGCAGGTTTTCTCCCTTACCACACTTTCTGTCACACAGCCACAGCTGTGCCACATATAGTAAGGCATCCTCATATGTCCCTGGAAAGACTCCTCAGTCCCTGGCTCCTTACACAATCACAGTAGTGCCCACCACTATCTTTCATCCGCTACCCCCAGTCAGATCTCAGCTCCCTAGTCCTGATGGACGTGGGTACCAATGCCCTAACTCCTCCACCATCTGCTACTTGGGATAAGAGGTCACCTAAAGGGGGAAAAAAGGCATGATGCCCTTCTACTTCTCCCTTCCTTCTTGATATTTTCAAAGAAAGGCCAGTCCACCTGTTCTTCTCCCCCTTCCCACTCCCCCACCATGTGCTTTGGAAGTAGTTGGACTCCCGATCTTCCCAATTGCACCCAGGCAGGAACCACCAAGGTATACTCTCATCTTGTCCAATCTGCAAGGTATGAAACTTAAGCAAATGAGCCACCTGTCTGCTTTCTCATCCAGCGGCAGCAGCAGAACTTCTACTCTAACAGAACCTGCTGCTCCACTTGGGCTGCCTTTTGTAAGCCTCTGTTTTAAGGAAAATGCCATCCATTGTTATCCCCATATTATGTCCATTTCACTGCAGTCCACAGGAAACTACAAATTCTGGAAGGCTGAGGAGCAGCTGCTTTTAGAATTTACACATGGGGACCATGATTATCAGGTCCTGCACAGTGATGGGGAGGAGATTTAAGAGTGGGAAGTAATTTGCTCAGAGGGAAGGGGATTATGAATCCACTATACAGCCCATTTCTACCATGTAAGTGTGAACACAAACCAGGAGCATCCTGGTTGGGGATATGAGTCACGTGGAGTAGGAGTGTTAGCCATTTATGTAGTTACCCAGCATGAACAGCAAGCCAGCTGCTCAAGAAGGCCACAATGAATCTTTGCTTCTCACTTTCTGTAGTGTTTAACATTCTTCAGCACACCTGAAGTTGCCAATAGCATTGAGTGCCTTATCCAGTACTCACTGGAGACAATGAGAGTCTTTTATCAACTTCAATGAGCATTGAATCAGGTCCTTAGGCATTAAAGATAAAAAATGCATTGGATGTCTTTTATAACATGAAAGGTAAAATGCAGTCAGAAGAAATATCCTTTACAAATAAGCATTTTTAAGACAAAGACTTTTTAAAATGGTTATACTTATTAGCTTCACTAACACAAGTTTACTGGCTAACTAAGGAAATAAATCTGGTAGATTAAAAAATCTGACCTATTGTAAGATTACAAAATGGATATTATATCATCATTATAACAACCAGGTCACATGCCAGTCCTGATAATTGATACTTCCTTAGTAATCTGTTTAATATTATAAGTTGCAAAATCATGCTGCGTTGTGGCAACAAGAAGCATATTTGTTAACACCCCATATTCCCTACATGTAATGTGTATACACACAAATGTAGAATATACTGTCTTTAAAAGTCAAAATGCTTCATATGGTATTTTAACTGAAAATTGTTGTAATAGATCCAAATTACTCATGTCAGCACTAATTATAGCCCTGCTAAATTTCAGATTGTGTACAAAAAGAAACCAATCAATTAAAGTAAATAGGAGACGACCAGTGAACCAATCCCTGCTAGGTTCCTCAAATCTAAGGACAAATCCTGGACCCAATGATGTCAATTAGAGTTTTGCTATTGAATTCAATGAGGTTAAGATTTCACAGGTTTGCATGGGTGTGGAACTGAACTGCACAGATTTTATCAGCCTAGGTCAGGGTTTCTCAAACAGGGGCCGCTGCTTGTGTAAAGAAAGCCCCTGGCGGGCCAGGCCAGTGTGTTTACCTGCCCGATCTGTAGGTCCAGCTGATCATGGCTCCCACTGGCTGCGGATCACTGGTCCGGGCCAATGGGAGCTGCTGGAAGTGGTGCAGCAGTGGTGCTGGAAGTGGAGGGACTTACTGGCTGCCACTTCCAGCAACTCCCACTGGCCTGGAGCAGCGATCCGTGGCCACTGGGAGCTGTGATCAGCCGGACCTAAGGAAGGGGCAGGTAAACACACCGACCTGGCCCGCCAGGGGCTTTCCCTACACAAGTGGCGACCCCTGATTGAGAAACCTTGGCCTAAGTCAACCTAATTTTTGCAGACAAACTCCATGGCTGTAACAGAACCTTGAATCCACTCTGAATGCAAGTTGGTTTTGGTTTTGTGTGAACATTTCACAAAACGCTCATTATCATAACTAGTACAGCGAGTAACTACTGCTAAAGAAACAAAACAATACTTATCCAGAGATGGTCAATTTGATGGTCAATTTGATCTTCTACTAACTAAAGAGACCCCCCTGCATTTATAACAAGAACATATGCCACTTAATGCTTTAAAAATATCTACTTAGATATTTCTATACATGTATATAAACCAGAGTTTGATATTTATGAGGTGTCAGCAGGGGCAGCTCTAGACATTTTGCCGTCCCAAGCACGGAGAGTCCGCTGGTCCCGCAGCTTTGGCGGATCTTCCGCAAGCGTGCCTGCGGTAGGTCCGTCGAAGCTGCGGGACCAGCGGACCCTCTGCAGGCAAGCTGCCAAAGACACTCTGCCTGCCGCCCTAACGGTGACCGGCAGAGCGTCCCCCATGGCTTACTGCCCCAGGCACGCGCTTGGAGCGCTGGTGCCTGAAGCCGCCCCTGGGTGTCAGTTTTCTAAGGGTATAAAATTCAGTCTTCTATAAATACACTGTAATGTAATTATTAGACAGCATGGAAGCTGGTATTCATATTCATTTGTGGTGAGAGCACCGATCTTGGATATGAATAAATGCAAATATTGCCTCAGTGTGGAATATTTTGCTATAGAGAAGTAGATGTTTTCACACCTTCCAAGTCTTCCAGAGCATGCCTGTTTCCTAAAAATGCTTTGTCCAGTCCACTTTTTAAACCTCGCAAGTGATAGTGCTTCCTAATCACTTCCTTTGACAGACTATTCCATTGCCTAATAATTTTCACTGTTGGGAAGTTATCCCTGCTATTAAGCCTACATTTTACTTTGTTTAATTCATCTCATATTACGTGCAGATGTTAGATCCCTAAAGGAAAAAAAAATACCTGAAGGTCATGCTTGGAAGAAAGATTTGGAGTAAAATGGGAAGGTCAAGGAAGGCTAGCTCAGAGAACATTGCTTCTTTGCTTATGCTACAAGCTCAGGGTGATTTTTTGTGCATCTACTTCAATTCCACCAATTGTATATATTTGTAATGAAGCAAGCTGCCAGTGTGGAAGACACAGAGACACCCAGGCAAAGACTGAGAAAGACATCCTGATTATAACAACTTCCCTCCCTGAAGCCTAATATGAAGGCCCAAGAGACATAGCAGAGAAGGAAAGGGGTTTTCTCCACCCTCCAGCCCATATTTTATAGAAGAGACCAAGACACCCTTACCCTAGAGGAATAGTTCTCAGGGTGCTGTATTTGCTCTAGATCCAGGAACCCAGAAGAAGCCAGCCGTACATGTTGGAGAAAGCCATCTTTGAATCATGATGTGCATGGGTAGGGGTGTGTTGCTGCTTTAGAGCCTCCCACAGCATGGCACACTGGAAGAAATGCATGATTGCAGGCTCCCCTAATGCTGAATGGGGACACACTGTAAACTATCATCATATGTTAATTTTCTTGCATGTGTTTTTGTTAGTGCCTTTTCTCTTTTTATCATAGCATGTATATAGCATGCATCACTGTAGTATTTCAAAACTATTAATTAATTTGTCTTTAAAACTCTTCCATGAATTAAGTGTTAACATTTCTCTTCTGCAGATGGGAAATTGAGGCATAGCTTGATTATGGTCCTAATCCTTCAAGCTGCTGTGCGTAAACAGTCCTCTGCACCTACAAAGAGCTTCAGTGAAGTCGATGGGACTACACAAAGCCATATGGACCCAACCATGTGGAGATTGTCACAGGATCAAAGCCTAAGGGACTTTGCTCAAAGACACACAGGAAATGTGTGGAAGAGCTAGGAAATAAATCCAGACCCCTCTGAATCTCAGTTCAGTGCCATAACCAAAAGAACACCTCTTTGTGAGGTGCAAGGGCAGCCAACCCCTTAGAATCATAGAGTATCAGAGTTGGAAGAGACCTCAGGATGTTATCTAGTCCAACTCCCTGCTCAAAGCAGGACCAACACCAACTAAATCATTACAGCCAGGGCTTTGTCAAGTCAGGCATTAAAAACCCATAAGGATGAAGAGTCTACCACCTCCCTAGATAACCCATTCCAGTGCTTCACCACCCTCCTAGTGAAATAGTGTTTCCTAATATCCAACCTAAACCTCCCCCACTGCAACTTGAGACAATTGCTCCTTGTTCTGTCATCTGCCACCACTGAGAACAGCTGAGCTCCATCCTCTTTGGAAGGTAGTTGAAGGCTGCTATCAAATCCCCCCTCACTCTTCTCTTCTGCAGACTAAACAAGCCCAGTTCCTTCAGGCTCACCTCATAAGTCATGTGCCCCAGCCCCTTGATCATTTTTGTTGCCCTCCACTGGACTCTCTCCAATTTGTCCACATCCTTTCTGTAGCGGGGGGCCCAAAACTGGACACAATACTCCAGATGTGGCCTCACTAGTGCCGAATAGAGAGGAATAATCACTTCCGTCAATCTGCTGGCAATGGTCCTACTAATGCAGCCCAATACGCCATTAGCCTTCTTGGCAACAAGGGCACACTGCTGACTCATAGCCAGCTTCTCATCCACTGTAGTCCCCAGGTCTTTTTCTGCAGAACTACTGCTTAGCCAGGAGGTCCCCAGTCTGTAGAGATGTATGGGATTCTTCTGTTCTAGGTGCAGGATTCTGCACTTGTCCTTGTTGAACCTCATCAGATTTATTTTGGCCCAATCCTCCAATTTGTCTAGGTCACTCTGGACCCTATCCCTATCCTCCAGCATTATCTATCTCTCCCCCCAGCATAGTGTCATCCTCAAACTTTCTGAGGGTGCAATCTATCCGATCATTCATATAATTAATAAAGGTGTTGAACAAAACCAGACCCAGGACCAACCCCTGGGGCACTCTGCTTGATACCAGCTGCCAACTAGACATCGAGCCATTGATCACTACCTGTTGAGCCTGACAATCTAGCCAGCTTTCTATCCACCTTATAGTCCATTCATCCAATCCACACTTTTTTAACATATGGTCTCCCACAGTAGTCTTGCCAGCATCAAAAGCTTTGCTAAAGTCGAGATATATCACATCCACTGCTTTCCTCATATCCACAGAGACAGTTATCTCATCATAGAAGGCAATCGTTGGTCAGGCATGAGTTGCCCTTGGTGGATTCATGTTGACTGTCCTGATCACCTTCCTCTCCTCCAAGTGCTTCAAAATGGTTTCCTTGAGGACCTGCTCCATGATTTTTTCCAGGGACTAAGGTGAGGCTGACCAGTCTGAAGTTCTCCAGGTTCTCCTTCTTCCCTTTTTTAAAGATGGGAACTATATTTGACTTTTTCCAGTTGTCTGGGACCTCCCCTGATTGCCATGAGTTTTCAAAGACAATGGCCAATGGCTTTGCAATCACATCAGCCAATTCCCTCAGCACCCTTGGATGCATTAGATATGGACCCATGGACTTGGGCATGTCCAGCTTTTCTAAATAGTCCTTAACCTGTTCTTTCACCACTGAGGGCTCCTCACCTCCTCCCCACACTGTGTTGCCCAGAACAGCAATGTGGGAGCTTACCTTGTCTTTTGCCTGAAGACTGAGGCAAAAGAAGCATTCAGTACTTGATCTTTTTCCACATCCTCTGTCACTAGGTTCCCGCCCCCATATTAAGGGTCCCACACTTTCCCTGACCGTTTTCTTGTTGCTAACATACCTGTAGAAACCCTTCTTGTTACCCTTCTCATCCCTTGCTAGCTGCAACTCCAGCTGTGTTTTGGCCTTTCCGATTACACCCCTGCATGCTTGAACAATATTTTTATATTCCTCCCTAGTCATCTGACCAAGTTTCCACTTCATGTAAGCTTCCTTTTTGTGTTTAAGCTCACCAAAGATTTCACTGTTAAGCCAAGCTGGTCACCTGCCATATTTGCTATTCTTTCTGCACATCGGAATGGTCTGTTCCTGTGCTCTCAATAAGGCCTTCTTTAAAATACAGCCAGCTTTCCTGGAATCCTTTCCCCTTCATATTAGCCTCCCAGGGGATCCTGCCCATCAGTTCCCTAAGGGAGTCAAAATCTGCTTTTCTGAAGTCCAGAGTCTGTATTTTGCTACTCTCCTTTCTTTCTTTCATGAGGATCCTGAACTCAACCATCTCATGGTCACTGCTGCCCAGGTTGCCTTATCTCCTGCAGACCAGAGGAAGCTAAGATATCAGATTATTTTAATAGCTAAAACCTGAAACACACACAAGAAAGAAAAAAAATCCAGGTAAAACATCCAGGGAGCTGAAGCTGCCTGAAGGTAGAAATAGAGGCTTATAAAACTGGCAAATGCGAGTTCTGATCTGAGATCTCCCGAGGGCTAGTACTTCTTAACAAAACTGGGCCCTAGGAATATGCAATCGTCACATGGACTTGGGTCAGGAGATTTCATCCACATTTTAATGAAGTTTGAAATAAAAATACATGGTAAAATATTTTTACATATAATAGAGTTATGACTGATCTATTCATTGTTTTCCTTCACTGAACTGAGCACATTTATACCTGTTGGATTTAATGCTTACATCTCCACTGTGACAATAAATGTTTCACCATAGCAAGCACACAAAAGAATGTAGAGGATGAAGTGGTTTAAAGAAAAGAATTCCCTTCTTCTCCCTTTCCAATTCCTTTTCAAACATTCAGCCAATACTCAAAAAAACCCCTGACAATCATTTGTAGGGGGTTTGAAATGAGTATGTTTTCCATATTACCTCTCATTTTGGGGAACCTCTTGCATTTCTTGGTTCCATTTGTAATTAGTATTTGAATACAAGAAAGGCTCTTGTGGAATTCCTAGCCCATCCAGACAGCCATATCCTGGCCAGCCCCTGTGCAGGTGTGCATGGGCGAAATAGGGTTGGGAAGATGGAAGGGGCACTTTCCCTTTTTGTGCCCATGTACAACGGATAACTAGAATGATCCACTGAGAGAGTATAGGCAGTGGGAGGGACGGAGTGAAGCACAAAGATGGACACAAACTATATCCTATACAAGGATGTGGTAGCTGTCATGGTAGTGCATGTTGTGTGGTAGTCCACAGTAGGAATTCTGGCTGAGTTCTGAGTCTTCGGCTGCTCTGAAATCTAATACACCTGATCATACCTTGGACACAAACTAGCTCTGAATCAGGAAGTACAGGAAATCTCTTGAGAAACAGTGTGTGCAAAATTCCCACCCCAAATTTGCAGATCAAAAAGGTTTCAATTAGGGCTGTCAAAAGATTTAAAAAAAAGTCACGTTTAATGACAATTGTAATCGCACTGTTAAACAATAATAGAATACCAATGTAAATGCAGTATAAATGTTTTGGATGTTTTTCTACATTTTCTAATATATTGTATTCTGTACACAGAATACAAAGTGTACAGTGCTCACTTTATATTTTATTTTATTACAAATATTTGCACCGTAAAAAAGATAAAATAAATTAGCTATTAGTTTGCAATGTGATGTGCTATATACGTACATTTTCGTCTGTTCAAATGTTCTGTTTCAGTCTTCAGTCTAAAACCCCAACATATAAATACCTAGAGAGAAAATGAGGTCTCAATTCTGTGAGGGTCTTAGGCACAGCTACTTTGGCCATAGTTTTCTCTAAGTGAAAGTGTTCCCATCAATTATTCAATCTAAACAAGTCACATGTGATTAAAAATAGCCCCCACAATTCTTATTTTTCAAATGTAATCCAAACCTTTATAACCATGTTAACAGATTCCAATGGTTTCTTCTATGAGTTTCATCATCTGAATACACTACATTGGCCAGATTACAAGATCACATCATTTAAATTCTGTATTATTTATACTTACTCCATTGATCACACAATGAAATATGGTTTTAATGCTACTGACTGTCCAGAAAAGATTATTATTGTGTAAAAGCCCTTATGGGTGTTTAAAGTAAGGTATTCTTAAGACTTGTGTTTGAGTTTTACCTTCCAGCTAAGATTAAAGGTGATGTGGAGAATAAAAACCAATGGATTTTTTGTTTTTATTTTGGATTTCTATGATGTATAAATCATGCCTTTTGTTTTTTACATAGACATTCAGGTCTACCTTGGAAGACATCCTAAAATATTAGTAATAACAGTAAAAAAAAAAAACAGAACAAAATTTTCCCACAAAACCTTTCAGGTCTTCTATATATTGCATAAGAAACAAGAAAATGGCACAAACCCAATTAAAAAATCCTTCACAAATCATCTTTAAAAGAAACCTAGTATAACAAACTTAGTCCGCTTACTAACTTTACAAATGGACCCGGGCTTTTGGGGTTTGAATGCTGGGTTCATATCAGTTACCTCAGAGTCTGCAAATATGGACAGAGTTATTCTGTTTCAGAATACTGAGCTAAGAAAATAATTCACATCACAACAAACAATTTAATTACTTTTTCCAGTTTTCCTGTTTACAAAATATTTAGAAATTTCAGATTTCCTCATTATTTGAAATTTCTTCAGGGATCAGAATGGGGATTACAAAGGGAAAATGTAAGAATCAAATAGACATTAGTTAAAAGCTAACTTTGAATTGTCTAAGTTTAAAATCACTTTTTATGAATACTCTCACTAATAAAGATGCACTGCTGAAACACGCATGGCAAATGCGTACATAAGGGCTGCAAACACCATTAAATCAAAATTCACTTTTGAGTTCAAATTACTTCAATATGGGATCTTTCTCCACTATTCTTTCAACCCTACCGAGCACATACAATGGAGATTGCCCATGCAAAAAAAGTCTATAAGTGATGACACCTTTGCCAGACACTCAGCATACCTGAGAAGACCAGCTCTAATTTCCTTCCTTTCACTCTCTACATCCTGGACTGGCCCCTATTCCTGTCCTTAAATCAGCCCATGTCCACTACTGCAGTCCCACCAGGACTGCTATATTGACCAGCAATCAGCACTGTGTGATCTGCCCTAGGTACTTCCCCTCCCTATCTCGCCACAACCTGGACACACCTTTATGTGGTGAGGGGGGCTCAGGTGATGTAGAATCAGCTGTGCCAGCTCTATACTACCTAATGATTTCCTTCCATTAGGTTAATCCTCTGTAGGGCAACTTTCCACCTATTTTGCGTTGCTGACACAGCACAAAGCAGGGGAAGTTGTGGCTAAGAATCTAGCCCATAGGCTGAATTATGCTTGCTGTTTTCCAAGTCTATTTTATGGCATATAGTACAGATGTGGTCTAGTTAAATATTGGCATGATGTTTACAGTCACATGTAGTTCAGCCTCCATGCCTTTCACAAAAGCAAACACTATGGCAAACACAGCCACTTATTTTTTCACATAATACATACAGTATAAAGACCTTTGTATACCTCATTTACTCTGGACCAGTTTAAGTTGGAATGATGTAACCAGCTATAACCCAGCAAAGATGAACTTGAACTTCATCTTACACTGTTTACCTTTCTGTTCTACTTTTCTTTTAGGTTTTGGTATACTGAAACCTTAATGAATCATTTACTATGAAAAGTAAAGGATTAGGACTTCTCCAAAGTCAAAGAAACTGCAGCCCCAGTACAAATTTCCATTTTAATGATGCAATCTTTTAGTACGCTTACCAACTAAAGAGCTAAAGCATTTACCCTATGCTGAGCAGTATACAGTATATCCAGACCTGGCAGCTCTTGCTGGTTTACCATGCCTTTAGTTTCTGCAGTAACGGATTTAGCTCCACCTAATGGTCTCCTTTGTGATTTCTGAGGAGATATCCAGTACAGAGGTCATGTTCCTAGTCAAGTGCTTGTTGCATGTTCTACAAGTCCCCAAACTAACCTAGTCTTTTAGAAATACCCAGTTCACTCTGATGCTTTTAAAGCTTTCTAGCTCCAACAATTGATATACTCTTCTACCACTGAATAGGTTGAACTATTGCCAGGGGAGTGACAGAAACCCAGTCTCCAAAGTGCTACTCTTTAACTGGTTACTAAATACAATACAACAAATGGAGAAAGCACAAAATTGTGGCTAAAACATGGAACAGTTCCTAGTTGTTCAACCACTGTCTCTGCCAGTCATTAAACTGCTGTGCGCCTTGTTTTTCCCCATCTGTAAAATTGGGATTAATGAAACTAACCCACTTCACAGTGTAGTTGTGGGACTTAATTAATATATGGAAAGAACTTTGATGTCCTCAGATGCAAGGCAATGTATAAGAGACTAATGCATGTGGCCGTTTCTATAGCCACAGTTACTATTCAGCATTTTTTGTTTATGTACCATGATATAAATGGAGATATGTCCAAATAAGATTAATTAAAAAATTTACAGTTTAGCTATAGTCTAATAACTGATCTCCACTGTACAGTTGTCATAACAGTTGTGCCACACCAGCAGGATAACAGGTATTGGGCTATGAGATCAGGGACAAACATGGTAATTGCTTTAAATTCTAGACACTACAGAATCTAGTACCTAGCAAATTCCCAAAAAGCAACCAGACACACATCTAATAACAAAATGGTCTTTAGCATGGTGGCAAAAAGAGAAAGGGTACAAATATCTTAAATATAAAATCTTTGTTATAGTACAAAATTAAATCTAATTAACCTCCTTTAATGGGTACAAGGATAACCTTGCCCTTTGTGGTTCCTCAGTTCTAGTTTTTCTTTCAGACAACAACAAAATCTTTGAACCTAGGCCTTGATGCTCATGGTTTTGAGCCCCACTTCTTGTGTCCTGGGGATTGTTTGATGGCCTTGTTTGGGTCTCTTTCTTTTAATCTTCTTTACCAGCTAGATAATGAGGTAGGCCCATGTCCTTCATTTGACTGGATCTATCTGTGGGTGGCAGACGAGAAGCTATTCTTTATTCATCCACTCAAGGCTTCTTCATCTCTCAGGAGAATATGCAGCCCTGAGGAGTCCTCCCTGGCAGGGCCGGCTCTAGCAATTTTGCCACCCCAAGCACAGCGGCACGCCGTGGGGGACGCTCTGCTGCTCGCTGGTCCCACAGCTCCGGTGGACCTCCGGCAGGCATGCCTGCGGATGTTCCACCGGAGCAGCGGGACCAGCGGACCCTATGCAGGCACACCTGTGGGAGCTCCACCGGAGCCGCCTGTCGCCCTCCTGGCAACCGGCAGAGCGCCCCTCGCGGCATGCCGCCCCAAGCACACGCTTGGTGCACTGGGGCCTGGAACCGGCCCTGCTCCCTGGCCTGCTCTTTGACATTATAAATTCCGGCTCTGTCTGAGCAGCGAGTGGTCTTGCTCTTTCTCCACTCTCATGGTAAGCCATGTGGTCATGCAGCAGTTTTTTTGTTCTTCAGGAGACTGATAAGGCTGCTTGTCTCCCCTGGATTCTCCTTCCACCAGATCTCAAAAGCACTGTCCACAGCTGCTTCTACTTACTCTGCTACAGTAGACAATAAATAATAATAGCAGCAGTTGATACAGAAATATTGCTACTTACTGGGCTTGACACTCTCCCTAGCCCTAGCGCCATGAGGAAAATCAGGAAAAAAGAGAGAAGGTAGACTGAGGCCTCAAGTAGAAATGTCTCAAAATAAGGCTGCAAAAGCATGCACTGGTGTGATGAAAAGAATGAGAATATGCAAAAGTAAATATTTGAAAAGGACTTGTTGTCAATAACCTCCTTAGCATATGGTTACAAAGCACTGTATAATGTTTACCATGCTACTATATGCAATTACCACCTACTGTACCATAACACTGCTTCCTAGAAGGGGAAATCAGTATGGGCAACCTAGACATATAAAACAGAAGTGCTGTGTCTCATTTTATAATCTCTTTATTGGCTCTAGGGAGAAGGGGAATTATTCAGTGAGGAACTGTGTAAGTGGTGTTTTTGTCAAACATGTGTGCAAAATGAGAAACAAACATTTAAAATAGCTGAAGGGCAAAGGAGGTGCTGCCAAAAATGCATGATGGAAAGAAGAAAATTAAATTTAATCCAAGTGCTACTAGTATTGCAAAAGAACAAGAAGCAGAACCCTCTACTGTAAACAGCACAGGAGCTGAAGTGAAAAGTCTGTGAGGGATGGGAGAACTGAACTAATGCAGTAGCACTGGCAAAGATATCTAAGGGTCATGAACATGCACAAAAACAGGATGGTGACAGTAGCCATAGACCCAAATAACCTTGATAGCAGCTTCTCTCCCTACAGTGTGCAACTAAATCTTAAATAAAGCCCATGAATGGACTTGGTTTGTCTCAGGCCCAGATATTTAGGATTATAATTCTCTTCATTTACCCCACTCAGAATTGTTCTTATTCCTTTAACAGAATAGTGTACAAAGTGGATAGCTATTTGCTAAACAGAATTTTAGTAGAACAAGATTGCTTTCCTATCCACTGTAGCAAAGACAATGGCTGATATTTAGCCTAATGCCGTAGCCCACGCTGATGTGCCCATGAAATGGGTCACATTAACTTTTAACTGCAAATGAGGAAAACACAAGAATGAAAGAATTTACTTTATAACTTTTAAAAAGTTATGGTGCCAGAAGTTGAAAAAGTACAGCAAGGCCTGGAACAAACAGAGGAATTTTGTAACTCAACATAATTTCTTTCACCATTTCCTGTCTAATGTATGAATAGTAAGGGCCATATTTTTTTAAAAAATGGCCCCTGGAAATATTGTCGCTTTGTATGCTCCAAAGTTGTTTTTCCACAAATCAGGCAGCTAGACATCTCAATGCTCAGATTTGCACATTTTGAATGCTCAGAATTGCAGATATATATTTGGAAATCAGGCTGAAGCATGTTTGAAAATGTGCTTCTGCTAGTTTAAGGCTAAGGCCTCAATTCAGCAAGGTATTTATGCACATTTCTAACTTTAAGAATATTAACAGTCTCCCTTGAAGCCAGTGGAACTGTTCAGAAGTTTAAAATTCTGGCACCTTCATAAGTTCCTTGCTGAAACAAGACCTGAGTGGAAAACAATATTTTGTGTTAGTTTGGGTGCATGACTTGTCCTTCATAAAGCTTATGAAGTTTGACAAGGCTGATATTGGTAGAATAGTAGGAGACGATGGCTCTTCTATGTCTAACCACACTGCAGGTAGCTAGCAATCCATCCAGTGAGCTATTTTAAGTGGCCTGCCTGATAGCATGCAGTGATGTTTCAGAAGGCCAGTCTTATAGTTTCCTTGCTATCATACAGAAGTTGTATTTAATTCTCTTCTTTCCCTACCCAAACAAATCTGGAAAGATGTAAGTTCAGGGATCAAAGAAGGCTTACTGAGAATATTAGGGTGGATGTTGGATCAGAAGCAGGAATGGCTGGAAGATGTTCATTTGTACAATGCTAAAGTCAGAGGTAATACCGACCTTCTAAGTCACTTTCAATTTTCTCATGTAGTGTAATTGGAGATAATTTTGTGTCTGAATGCATTATTGCCTCAAGGGATGAGAAGACAGTCCCGCACATTTTATAGGACTCAAGATCTTGAATTTTCTGGCTGTGGATGTCATCTTATCATAACCTTGATTTTGGATTTGATTATAACCAGAAATTAAGCTGAATTAAGGCTCCTGAAATTGAAGTGAGAAATATTGTTCTGTGCCACCCCTATAGTTACATCTTTGTATAATATTCCATATTAGGCTAAGGGCTTGATTACAAGAATTAAGAATAGAGGCAATACAGAGTATCCTTGTCTATGTCATATTAGGACCCTAAAAGGTTTTCAGCTCAGGCCATTTGCTTGGATTGTGCAGGGAGGAACTCAGCGTGGGATTCTGACCTCCATGAAGTGGCTCTAGCATAATTCTTTTGTGAAAATAGTGTGTGGGGACAGGATTTGGGGACCCATTCATGTAGGGGACGACTGCACCTGTTGCATGGCTCAGAACTCTGCTAACCACATTGTACTTTCCTATAGCATGTACTCAGATAAAGCATAATCAAGCCTCATTTTGGCCACTACAGTCACTCCATTATGATTACAAAATATCATAATAGCTTTGGCAGTTTAGAGAACACACTGTTTAGTTTCTGTCTTTTATTCTTTATAGCGATGCGCCTGACCCGTGAAGTTTGGATCTAGGCCCAGTATTGAACTTTTTGAAAGTTGAGTGTTGTTTGGATCTGGGTTTCCGGTCCGGGCCTATTTCTAATACTTTATAATGCGCAGTGCCAGATGCATTTCATGTTTTGCATAAGGGTCAGTGATGTAAGACTGTACTTAATATTAGAGATGAGATACAAATGTAAGAATTTTTCAAACAACATTCATTCAAGTTTGAAAGCAAATTTCAGGTCAGGTGTATGTTCTGTGTATGCTTTCTGCAAGTATTTGATGACTCAAGCTTTGCTAGTCTAAATGCAAAAAGAGACAGAATTATAAGTTCAAAAGATTAAATAATTGCCAACAGCAATTTTTGTATCCAGAGGTATCATTGGAGATAGCATCCTCCTCAACTTTTAGGAAGACTGAATGACACAGTGCGTCTCTTCCCAAATTTCCTGCTTAGATAATGGGATGAAGAGATAGGCCAGCAGAAGAGGGAGAAGGACAAGTGCTGAGTCTAGATATACGCAGTTCCCCACAACAACTTCTCACTGAGGTGCCAATCTGTTGCTGAGTTAAATTTGAAGCGTACCTCCTCAGCAGCAAAGAGGAAGAGGCAGCTCTGTTGCAGAGAAGTTGCTGTTTCCTTCTTGCTGGTTAGAGTCTAGGCCCTCGTCCAGACTAACCCGCGGCATCGGCGGGTTAAAATCGATTGCTCGGGGATCGATATATCGCGTCTAGTCTGGACGCGGTGTATCGATCCCCGAGCGCGCTTACATCGATTCCGGAACTCCATCAATCCGAACGGAGTTCCGGAATCGACGCGGAGAGCCGCGGACATCGATGCCGCCCCGTCCAGACTGGTGAGTACCTCGATTTTAGAAATTCGACTTCAGCTACGTTATTCTCGTAGCTGAAGTTGCGTATCTAAAATCGATTTTAATTCCTAGTCTGGACGTGGCCCAAGACAAAAAGAAGAGAGGTTTTGGCCACCTGCACCAGGTTGGGGTAGTGAATGATATTCAGATATGCTGGAAACTTCCCAGATTAAGGATGAGGCAGGGGTGGTGGTGGTGCTGGAGTATTGCTGCTCAAAGAGGGAGAAGGAACAATAAGCTGAGGAATATGAATGTGTGACATATGGAGATTTAGTGAGAGATGTGGGTGGAAGGAGGAGGGGGAAAGAAAAGGCCAGACTACAGAAAGAGGAAAACACTGTAGATAGAGGCAGAGTGGGGAAAGAAAAATGTCTTGGATAGCAAGGAGAGATAAATATGAAAAATGGTCTGAGGGAAAAAGTAAACTGAACATGGAAAAAGTATGAAACATTAGGGTGATTCATCCACTTGGAGGGAATTCATTAGGAACCAGAAACAGTGTTAGGCATTAACATCAGATACCCAGGATCTGGGAATCAAACTGGGTGAGTTAGTAGGAGACAGGCTGAAGAGGGATGGAATTAGTTGGGAATTGTGACAAGATGCAGGTTGCAGTGGAAGGGAGAAGATGGAGAAGCAGGTTATCTGGAGGGATAGCAACAAGCACAAGGAGAGGCCTCCTTAAGGCCAGGACAAGTGATTCTAGCCTGCTCAAAGTAAGTGGGGAAGGGACATGTCTTTATGCTGCCTTTTGCATCAGCTAGCTTAGTTGCCCTGGGCAAGATAGAGTAAACATTGCATCATTTAAAAGAGTCTGCAATTGCTGCATCCCCCCAAACTACCAGAGGCATAGTGCCTGCCCCTGGGAGCTCCCACAGTAAAGAACACAGAATAGCCTAAACCTGTAGAAATCCAAGATTAATGTACAAATCAAGTCTGAGTGAAATATTTATCACTCCTATTAAAATTATTAAAGATAAAGCTTGAGAAAAACACACTGGAAAGTTGTGTGTGTGTGTCTGTTTTAATAAAACATGCATACACTTTAATTGTATTATAAATGCAACTCTGAAATATAAATGGGGGGCATGAGGCTACTGGGGAACCTCATGGCAGGATGAGATGAAGTTGGTTTATGCTGCCAGCAACTTGCCCCCTCCACTCCTCAAATTTTGGAACCAAGATTACTGCACTGTTCAAACTGGATATTCAGTTGTAACATTTATAATTCATGTTGTGTCATTCAGTTACACACATAATCTAATCAGGAAACAGGAACTCTCCCGCATACCTTTGGCTTCTGGAGCTAACCAACATGCTGTGAATTGTGTATGTTTGCAGCAGCAGTCTGCAGACCAAGAAAATAATGATTGAAGAATTCCTGAATCAAGAATAAATATGAGAGCTTTGCAATGCAATCACTGACAATTTGCTTGAGAAAAGTGACATTTGAATAAATGATTCTGAATTTTTCACTCAGCCCTACTTAGCAGATCCAGTATCCACATCAGATACTTCCAATTGAAGTGTAAACCCAAAGAAAGAAATTGATTTTTTTTTAGTGAATGGGTATATCATCATCTAGAGCATGTAAATCTAAACACATTTATGACTATGTCCTAATTCAGTTTATTTGATGTTATCCATTCCACTTCTTTAAAAGAAAATAAAGCTAAAAGCTTTTTAAAAGCTATGTTTATGCTGGGGGAACATGGCAACAGACTCACATTAGATACTCAGTACCCGGCTTCTCCAAACATCTGACACAAAAGTCACCCTCTTGTTTTCGAGTTTGCAGTAAGTCAGCTCTATCAGTAGCAAATGCTACTGTACAGATCATACTGGTACATTGCACAGTCAGTACATACAAAACTAACACTCTCTGTTAACGCCTGCCTGTGCATTTTTCAGGAAGGGTGGTGCACAAAATATTCAGGTATCCTAGCTACAGCACAATTTCATTCTGTTGCTGCCTTGCACCATGCTAACCTTGTGTAACCGTTGCACCATGCTAACCTTGTGTAACCGTCTCTCCTCCATAAGGGGTAATACTTGCAAGGCTTCATTCCTGACTATCATCAATGTCACTTCAGGGGTCAGACAACAGGGGTATTGTTACAACACCTCCTTCCTTCTCTCTCCTCTGTAGGGCCCAATCCAAAACTCATCAATATCAATGGGAATCTGATCAAAGGGGTGTTGAGTTAGATCTCAGTGCCAATTGGGGAATATTCCTTACTTTTGAAATTTAACAGATTTTTCTTCTTTACATTCCAGTTCAATAAGTCTTCTTCTATTATGCCCTGATCCAGGACAGCACTTAAGTATACGCTTAACTTTAAGCTCATGCTTAAATCCTATGTTGTCCTGAATAGTATCTGCCTAAATGTTTCCTGAATTGACGCCTTAAGCATGTTCTTAAGTCCCATTGACTTCAATGGGATTTAAGTACATACTTAAAGGTAAATATGTGACTCTTTTGCTGAATTGCAGGGCCGCCCAGAGGGAGGGGCAAGTGGGGCAATTTGCCCCAGGCCTCACAGCGGCGCCATGAGCCCTGGCCCAGCGGTGGTCCGGGTCTTCAGCGGCATTTTGGAGGGGGGGGGCGGGGAGGGAGAGCCCTTCAGTGCTGCCGAAGATGCAGAGTGACTGAAGGGCCTCCTGGTGCCAAAATGCTGCCGAAGACCCAGACCGCTGCTGGGTGAGTACAAACGCGACAGCTCCCAAGCTTTGCCCCAGGTCTCGGAATCCTCTGGGCTGCCCTGCTGAATAGCAATGAAGAGACTACCCATTTGTTAAGTGCTTTGATGAATCAAAGTGAGGGTCTGTACTGGGACCAGTCCTATTCAACATATTCATAAATGATCTGGAAAAAGAGGTAAACAGTGAGATGCAGATGAAACAGAACTACTCAAGATAGTTAAGACCCAGGCAGACTGCAAGGAGCTACAAAAGGATCTCTCAAAACTGGGTGCCTCAGCAACAAAATGTCAGATGAAATTCAGTGTTGATAAATATAAAGTAATACACTTTGGAAAACATAATCCTAACTATACATATAAAATAATGGGGTCTATATTGGCTGTTAACACTCGAGAAAGATCTTGGAGTATTATGAATAGTTCTCTGAAATCATCCACTCAATGTACAGCAGCAGTCCAAAAAGCAAACAGAATGTTGGGAATCATTAAGAAAGAGATAGATAAGAATACAGAAAATATCATATTGCCTCTATATAAGTCCATGGTATGCTCACACCTTGAATACTGTGTTCAGATGTGGTTGCCTCATCTCAAAAAAGATATATTGGAATTGGAAAAGGTTCAGAAAAGGTCAACAAAAATTATTAGGGTATGGAATAGATGCCTTTGAGGACAGATTAATGAGACTCGGACTTTTCAGCTTGGAAAAGAGACCACTAAGAGGGGATATGATAGAGGTCTATAAAATCATGGCTAGTGTGGAGAAAGTAAATAAGGAAATATTATTTACTCCTTCTCATAACAGAAGAACTAGGGGACACCAAATGAAATTAATAGGCAGCAGGTTTAAAACAAACAAAAGGAAGTATTTCTTCACACAATGCACACTCAACCTGTGGAACTCTTTGCCAGAGGATGTTGTGAAGGCCAAGACTATAGCAGGATTCAAAAAAGAACTAGACAGGTTCATGGAGGATAGGTCCATCAATGGCTATTGGCCAGGATGGGCAGGGATGGCGTCCCTAGCCTCAGTTTGCCAGAAGCTGGAAAGGGGTGTCAGGGGATGGATCACTTGATAATTACCTGTTCTCTTCATTCCTTCTGGGGCACCTGGCATTGGCCACTGTTGGAAGACAAGATACAGGGGTAGATGGACCTTAGGTCTGGCCCAGTATGGGTTCTTATGTCTAATCTGTGCATGCTAAGCATAGACAGCCCAGTGCACTCTACACTATTGCACTACAGATTAATTGGTTAGGCTAGGTTATATATTATGAAAGAGTGAGGGCAAAGCAGGGTATGGGCTTGACTCAGAGACTTTAAGGACAGAAGGGACCATCATGATCATCTAGTACAGGAGTTCTCAAACTTCAATTGCACTGTGATACCTTTTTGACAACAAAAATTACTATACAACCCCAGGAGGAGGGGCCAAAGCCTGCCTGAGCCCCTCTAACCCGGGCCAGAGCCTAAGGGCTTCATCCCCAAGCACGGGGCCTGTAACCTGATCCCTGCCATCTAGCTCTGAATCCCTTGGTCTTTGGCTTCGGCACCAGGCTGTGGGGCTTGGGCTTGGGCCCCCAGCAAGTCCAATGGGGTCGCAACCCACTTTGGTGTCCTGACCCACAGTTTGAGAACTGCTGATCTAATCTGACCTTCTGCACATCACAGGCCACAAAAACTCACCCACACATTCCCGCTATAAGCCTCTGGGCAAGTTACTGAAGTCCTCAAATCTTGATTTAAAGACTTCAAGTTACAGGGAATCCAACATTTTCCCCATGAGGTGCTAAGTACTCCTGAGAAGTGTTTAGCTCCCACTGAAATCTGTGGGAGTTAGGAGAACTTTGCATCTCATGGGATCAAGTCCGCTATCAATATTTTTATATTAAAACAGAGATGTGCGCATTCTTGAGTGATGTGAGCAAATTGTGCTGGCTTTCCTCATAGATGGAGGTGATGCCTGTTATTTTAATTATTCACAACCATAACAAGTTTAAATAAAACTTAAGTCCCAAAAGAACAAAAGAAGATGAGAGAGATTATGAACATATTTTCTGACAGGGTGTGTTATTTATGTGAGACAGAGCATTTGTTTCCTGAAACAAGCTGGAAGGAAAGGAAGTGACCCAATTTTCATTAATTTCACAATGCTTGAACATGATATCCAATACTATCGTCCTAAAACAGTTAATTAGGCTTTGGTATGTTGTTGCAATTGAAAGAAAGAGTATATTCTAATTGGCTGGTATTATGGCTATACTTAGTAATTCATACTATGTAAGAACTAAAAAATGAGAGAACAGTGGGTTTTAAGAGGTTTCTAAGATTTACAGCTGTGTGAAGGTCACATATATTGTGAGTCCATTTCAAGACAGCACTTCATTATTAGAGCACTGGTGCCCTCTGCTGACACATGGATGATGAAGGTCTCTTTATTGCAGAGTAAGGTGATGGGAAACAAACTGAAAGGGTCTTCACAAATATAACATTACCCACCCTGTCACCTACTGATGATCCGATTTTTCACTCATTATTCAAGCAAAACTTCTGTTGACTTCTATGCCTGCTCACGGATTGTAGATTGTGCTAAAAATCTTCGGGATAGAAGATCATACTTCCTTCCCTTTAATGTTCCTCACTTGGAACTATTCAATTCTTTCTCCAGCTAATGTAAATCAAATGTACTCTGTAGAATTTATTTGCCTATCCTTGATCATCCTACTGTACATCATAATTTGTTTGCCGTCACTCTGTCTCTATAGACCACACAATCTGCTAAACTTTGCAGCATTGTATGTACTATGAAAGTGGATATATATATCACTCTCGACAGCAATATGGAAATGAGAAAATTTACTATGTAAAACACATCATCTTGTTTCTTGGTTGCATTTTAATAAGCCCATCAAAGGAATAGATGTGCCCAAATTCTCACCTGAATCACACCAGTGATTTCAGTGTAGTTGTCATGGTTAAATTCAAAGAAGAATTTGGCCAGTAGGCTGCATTAGTGCAACAATTTGTTTTTTTGAATCTCAAAATTCCCATTAACATCACAAGGTCCTTCAACATGAGAAGAAAGTTGTGTGAAACTATCATAATAGTGTTGAACTCCTCTAGGATTTATAGACTGAGCTTTGAACTACGCTTGATGTACAGACGGACACTGTTGGACTGATCCTCAACAGGTATAGGTGTAAGTCTGTGTGGATTCATGGAGTACACTGAAGCTACACTAATTGAACTTGCTGAGGATCCGGTTCATTATTATTTTTGACACCAGGGGCCAAACTGTGGCATTTATCTATTGGCCTCAGCAGATGGTGATTCAGAGGTGCCAACCACAAGGACATTTCCAGAAGGAATTGTGCTTCCCAAAAACAAATCCGTCTCAAACAGCCTGCAACACTAGGGTCCCAATCATTTTATAAAGTGAACTGAACTGTGAATGTCTGTGAATGATGGTGACAGTATAGACATAATAATACATACTTTCCTATCCACATTCTGTAGCACAACACCCATATAGTCATTCTATGGTTTAAAAATATCCATTAATGTATTAATTATTTTGGTATCATGATAATATCTAGATTTTAATAAAAATATATTTCTGTCATCTTTGATAGCCTAGTCTCGATACCCTGGCTAGTCCCCAGAGAGAGCTATAATTGCTTTTAAAATGAGATCTAGCTTATAGTTGAGTGTAAGGCTGTGTGTGCATTGGGAGTTTACCTCCATTCCAGCAGTTGATGACTAGCTATCAGTGTAGCTGCACCTCATTCCCTGGTCTGCTCCTGAGTTGGTGCAGCTAAGTGCTCTTACTCAGAGCAGACTGTGGCATTGCAGTCTAGCCCTTTAAAGTCAAGTCACTGCATTGTTATGCTTCCTCATCACAAATATGAAATAGAAACAGAGGGATAGGTCAAAATAGGTGTTTTTTCTACAACATACATTTCAAAGTTTAATACAGTGCATATTGTACATACAAATACACATATAGTGTACTCATTCATAGGAGCCTTAAATTGTTCCCTGTTCAAGAATCCAAAGACACTGCTATATGTAGAGTATATTCAGATTTGTGAGGTAGCTCTATGGATTGGTAACTCATCAAAATTTACCAGCTTGTTCCATATAGCTGGCATCTCTAAGCACAGTTTTTACTACAAACACTTTCTGTTGAATGGGATGACTAGGCAGCCTCACTATTCAAGTGTTATAGACAGATTTTACATCAAAGATGCCCTGGGTTTTATACTGTCAGAAGCAACTTTGTCCCCGAAGAATGAAGTTTGCAATTATCCCAAGAGAAAACCTATCACCTCAACTCTGTGCGGAAAAACTGCTGGCTAAAAAGCTTATAATGGATGGCTATTTGGCAGATTGCCCTACCAAAGAGAAAAGTATTTGCTGTCATCCAAACCAAATCAACTTTTTTTTTTGTAAGTGCCTGTATCTGTTTGTTGACTGAGTTGCTTTTATGGCAAATTCAATTTAGCGGAGGATTTTGTTAAATGAGCACTCTCATTTTTCAGAAGAAAACATTAAAGAACTAACAAAGGCAATTTTTAAGGAAGAAAGAACAGATGGGGCTTTTGGTAGGGGGATATGAAGATGCATCAGTTCAGAATTGGATCCAAAATGCCCTATGAACACACACTTTCAAAAGTGACAGGTGATTTGGAGAGACTCAATTAAGGTCTCTTTAAAGTGTCTAGCAGGCCTCTCAAATCTGAGGAACTCCCCATCACTAGTCACTTTGGAAATTCTTGGCAATGGTAGTTTATCATTACAATTGGGTTGGGAAGATTGAAGGCACATTTCTATTCAGCTGAAGCACTTCTCTGACAGAAAAGGTGACCTTCAGTTTGGTTACTCCAGTTACAAAATCATAGTAAAAGCAGCAAAGAATCCTGTGGCACCTTATAGACTAACAGACGTTTTGGAGCATGAGCTTTCGTGGGTGAATACCCACTTCCTCAGATGCATGTGAGGAAGTGGGTATTCACCCACGAAAGCTCATGCTCCAAAACTTCTGTTAGTCTATAAGGTGCCACAGGATTCTTTGCTGCTTTTACAGATCCAGACTAACACGGCTACCCTCTGATACTTAAAATCATAGTAGTTTTCTTTCATTTATATAAAAAGAATACACACAACCACACAACATTCTCTAAGTTGTATTTGCTCCTGTGGACTCAATACAACAGCTTTTCGTCCCCTTCAGGCTCAGGCAGCCTGATCCAACCAGAGTGATATTCATAATCCAATCAGAGTGCTATTTGCTACAGGGAAGGGATAGCTCAGTGGTTTAAGCATTGGCCTGCTAAATCCAGGGTTATAAATTCAGTCCTTGAGGGGGCCATTTAGGGATCTGGGACAAAAATCTATTGGGGCATTAGTTCTGCTTTGAGCAGCCAGTTAGACTAGACAACCTCCTGAGGTGCCTTCCAACTCTAATATTCTGTGAGCTGATTGAAATTTTAGGAGGGGGTATATCTCAGTGGTTTGAACATTGGCCTACTAATCCCAGGGTTCTGACTTCAGTCCTTGAGGGGTCCACTTAGGGATCTAGGACAAAATCAGTACCTGGTCCTGCTAGCAAAGGCAGGGGGCTGGATGCAATGACCTTTCAGGGTCCCTTCCAGCTCTATGAGATAGGTATATCTCCATATGTTATAATCAGTGAAGTATTTTAAAGAGGATAAATCCCTGAACATATAGGTAAGAATTTAGCTCAGCACATGCATAGAATCTCTTTTCTTCTGTGGCTCATTTTCTTTTAAAGCATATTTCAGAAAAATTTTTGCAATCAGGACAGATGAGCTGTTATTTATTGCTGAGCTCCAAAGACAACCTTCTTTAGAGCTTTGAACTGATCTAAACTGTTTCCTGAATTGCTTCCTATCCCAAAATAAGACTGAAGGATACAGATTTAAGCCGATTTAGCAAAGTACTTAAGGCCATGCTTAATTTCCATTGGTTTTAATGGGATTTAAGCATATGCTTAAAGTTAAGTATGTGCATAAATGTTTTACTGAACTGGAGCCCAAGCAACAAAAATGCAGAAGCAGATCAGAAGTAAAAAAACCTGATGGAGACAAAAGAGAAAATCCAAGAGCTGAAGTCAAAAACTAAAAGCTGTTTAAAATATTTTAAAATGTGTAAAATAAGCAATTGTATCTGTTTAGAAAGACAGATTTCTCCATTCAGATTCATGCCTCCTGGCTTA
This sequence comes from Gopherus flavomarginatus, assembly GCF_025201925.1. NCBI lineage: Eukaryota > Metazoa > Chordata > Testudines > Testudinidae > Gopherus > Gopherus flavomarginatus. Next base: position 184,907,368 of record NC_066619.1, read on the forward strand.
ATCTAATATCTTGTTATTTCATACAACTTCATGAAGTTTGCTAATAGGAACTGACATGAGGGGGTAACCTTTTTATTACTAGGAAAGGTATCTTAGCCACACAGACCCCATTGTCAGTTTAGCTCAGAACTGATGTGATGGCAATTAATAGTAAAATATTTTCAGAGTTCTGAAGAGTGGGTAGATCATGATGAGTGTCAGTCAGCATGATAGCTGTTTAGTGAAGCATAGAATCTAAAATCTTCTAGACCAATAGATGCTTAAGCAGAATGGGGACTGTTTGAACAGGTACTTACTATATGTAAGTTCTCTACTCTCACATTTAACCACTGATGACCTGACTTCTGTTCTCTAATCCCAAAAGGAGCATACTGTAGGCTTCTGGGGCCAAAGTGTGGAGACAGGTATATACCTGTAGGATTTGCTGCCATGCCAGCTCCGCCCTGCAAATCATGCAGCTCTGTTTATGTTGAATTTTTTCGATGGCTCCAGACAGCCATAGTTTTAATTGAATTGGCAGGGTTTTTTAAACCCATTTTTAATTATTGTTTATTTTACCTTATAACCATAAACTTGGCTCTGAACTGATTTGTATTTTGATAATGTAATTTGAACTATAAACTGCCCATTCACCTTAAAAATTAGGCTCTAACCAGTAAATAAACTGAATAAAACTCACATTCCTCCCCTAGAGTTTTTGGCCTGAACCCCTCCCTGAAAAGTTAAGTAGGAGGCCTTATGTCCAGAAGTCTGACAGATCCAGACTATTGCAGACCAAATTCTGCTGTGCACCATTAAAATCTGGTATGTTTCTCTTTATGAGTAAAATATTGTCTCTGAGTTAAAGAACCCAGCCCATAGCTCAAAAACAGAAGAGGCTCATGCATTTAGATCCAGAGGTCCCAGAATCAGTTCCTGAAGGTGACCCAGAGAGGGCCATCATTATAGTTGATCAAGGGGCCTTCACTTTAAGTGCAATATAAACAGTACTACTGCATAGCTGGGGATTTCCCCTGTGATGTGGTGCACTTTGAGGTATAAATGCTACAGTGCAATTTACATGTAAAGGGGACAAAGCAACGGATGCAAAGAAGAACTACTGGGTCTGTTGATTTAGAAAAGCAAGCAGGCCAGCTTAGTGCCTTTAGAAGTTGCCAGTGGAAACCAGAATTTGGCGGGGGTGGGTATAGAAGCACAACTCTTGGTCAGCCTCTGAAAGGGAAACCCCTTTGTTGGAGGGGGTAGGGATAGCTCAGTGGTTTGAGCACTGGCCTGCTAAACCCAGCATTATGAGTTTAATCCTTGAGGGGGCCATTTAGGGATCTGGGGCAGAAAATCTGTCTGAGGATTGGTCCTGCTTTGAGCAGGGGGTTAGAATAGATGACCAGGTCCCTTCCAACCCTGATATTCTATGGTACCAGACTTCCTTTCCAAAGACCTGCCAGCACTAGTGGGAAGGAGAAGGGTACAGGGTTCATTTCAAAATGCAAAGCTAAAACATCACTAAAATTAAGGTATGCATACATCAAACCCAAGCAATAATATACTCTTTGCATTTTATCCTTTTCCACCTATTCTCACTCATTATCGTGTACCTAAAGTAAGATCCTGAGCCTCTAACACAGTAACACCCATTGATATAGTTACAGACGGGAGTGCCTATAAGCATGTGTGTAAATCTAAGAGGCTTAGTTTGTGAGGCTTTAGATCGTATGCCTGTCAGGACAAAGGATGCTGGGTTTTATTTGTTTGTTTGTTTGTTTAATTTGTTCTGTCAAACTCCATGAAAAGTTTTCATGCTATATGAATAATAAACTGACTTTAAAGTAGTTCCAAACTGGGTTACAGTCTAAATCTGAGCTTTGTGGCTTAGGTCCATCATTTTAAGTGTGCAAATAGCTAGCAAAGTTGTGTCCAGGATAAGGCTATACACTCCATTCGGGATTTGATTTGTCAGCAATGTTCATTCCTGACCCAATGGTAGGTTGATATATAGTGCAATTATCTCTCTAACATTTTTCTTCCATGCTTAGGCATAGTTTTCTCTCATAGCTTTTTTGATTAGAAAGTTTTGTCTCAGTAAACTATTTATATGGCACATAGCACTTTCCACACTTGCCTTCTTATATCCTATTAGTCAATTTATGAAATAGCGTCTATTTCAATAAAAGCTTTCCAGATAGTTTGAACAAAAGGCATAATTAAAAGAGACCTGAAGCTAGGCCTGGAGTGTTTTCCTGATTCTTACAGCTTTGATCTTTACCTCAATGGTAAAATAGTGCTGCACAGTATAAAAAACTAGAGTATTACATTTCTGACTGAGGTTACCACTTTGTAAACCACATGGACAATCTAAAGGAAGAGAGAAAAATAATGTTGTGCTGAAGACTAAACATAAAAAGCATTTATCTCCATTTATACCTATTAAATTGCAAAGATTAATATTTAAGAACACACACATTGCCAGAAGGCAACACCTGAATTAACAGTGTATGTTTAACACAATGCCATTTCTTAAGTAAGTGCTCACTCATCTCATTAAAGCTACTTAGATAATTGCAACTTTTTTATCTAGAGTTCATTTGAAATAGAAGAAAGCAGGGATTTCCTACCCTGCAGTCTGGGAGCTTTGATGGACTTTGATCCGTTGTTTACATATCACTTCTTTGATAATGTGTTACATTATCATTTGATTTTTGTTTACCTAGGCACGGTAGGATATTTGTTATAATTGTGCCAGTATTTCCATTCTAACCCTCCCCATACACCCTGATAAGAGGTTTAATAATTTGTTTTCGCCTAAACATTTTTACGTTTATATATATTACACACACACACACGTGTAATATGTTTATTACCAGTATATATAAACTTGTAAGTATGTGCGCATGCAGTGTAACAGTAACAGCAGTAACCAGTTTAGTTAAGACTGAAATGCTTCTGCCATCATAACTTCCCTTTTTAAATTGCTCATAACTTCAGTAAACAAATTCCAATACGGCTGACATTTTCCATGCTTGATCTCAGCCCAGAGGTGAGTTTGTGTGTTATTTCCATAAATTCTATAGCTGTTTTTTAGTACTGTCTCTTGAAAAACAAACACACATATTCCAACATCTATTCTGAGTGTGAATTACTTGACAGCAGCTGAACCAACAGTGTTCAGTCTTGGCTGTTTGTAGATCATGCTGACATTTAAGGGAAAAGGTGGATGGAAAGTAGATCAGTAGTTATGAATTTGTGAAAATTACAATTTTTGTACTATAGAATGTTCCTGCTTCCATAAAAATACAATTAGTATAGAACAATATAATGCTATATTATTAATGCCAGAGAAATACATGATAAACATCCATAAAATATTCCTTTTTTTACATTGGCCTATGTTCTCAGAAAAATTAAGTTCAAAAAATCCTAATCTAGGGCCAGTTAAAACTTAAAGTGACCCTCATAATCACATTGTTTGCAAAGCCTATTAACTAGGTCAGCAGAAATTTCTTTATGCAGGATACTCTTTGGGCCTGATTCTCCATTGCCTTGCACTTGTGAAGCATCGGTGTAAAGTGCTACCATTGTGATTTGTTAGCATTAGATCGGGTCAAAAAGAATGCTGATTCACAAAATGGACATGTTTTGTGGTGCTGGTTCAGTTCTGATGTAGTTCTGACATAATCTGGGCTCGTAGGCAGGTTTTGACACCTGCCTCGTTTCACCTGACCCACCCACTGCCTTGCCAGGGAGCACAAGCTTCCAGGCTCCTAGCTTTTTGGCAGTCTGCCTGGTGGGCTGATGGACAGCCAGGAGCCTGGAAAACAAAGGACTGCAAGCTCCTAGGCAGCCTATCATGTGGACTGCCTCAGATTCAGAAGCCCACGGCTTCCAAGCTGCATGACTCCAGGCAGTCAGTAAAGCTCCCTTCCCTTTCAGCAAATTTCAGATTTTTTTTTCATTTTCATGCCAAATCAAAACACAGCCAAATTTTGCGTGACATTCTGGGTCTTGCAGACCATAGATGACTAGTATACTTTAGAGCACCCCTAAAGCTGCTCCAAACTACACTGGAGTTGAGCCCATTGTAGAACCAACCTGAAGGCAGGCTCTGTCCCTGAGGGTGGAACGTGACAATTACATTGATGAGATTTTAATTCACACAAAGTTTACCACCTGGATCTGTGCAGCAAAAGATGTTATTGCAGAGTTTTTCAAACAGGGGTCGCCGCTTGTGTAGGGAAAACCCCTAGCAGGCTGGGCCGGTGTGTTTACCTGCCCCATCCACAGGTCCGGCTGATCGCGGCTCCCACTGGCCGCAGATTGCTGCTCCAGGCTAATGGGAGCTGCAGGAAGTGGCGCAGGCAGAGGGACATACTGGCCACGGATTCCAGCAGCTCCCATTGGCCTGGAACAGCAATCCGTGGCCAGTGGGAGCCGCTATCAGCCGGACCTGTGGACGGGGCAGGTAAACATACCGGCTCGGGTCGCCTGGAGCTTTCCCTACACAAGCAGCAACCCCTGTTTGAGAAACCTTGTGTTATTGCTTCAAAATGTTCTCCTTCCTTACATTTGTCCAGACCACTGGTGATGTGCTTCCATCATTCAACAATTTTCATTCAGAAAGCAGGTCAACAGCCCGTTTGGTCTGTAAGGCAGATTACAGCAGAGTGGTGTTCTGACATGCTCCAAACTCCTGAGCATTGATATCATTGAAAACTAATCATTTGGACTGATTCACAGGCTCTGTCAATGGAGTGTAAACTTTTGAGTACAAATAATTGATTTTTGAAGTGTTGTTAACAGCTGCTTCAAGCCAGAGTACAAGCCTGGTATCCTCGCCTTTCCCCCCAAGCTGGAAACCACAACTATGAAAACAGGATGGATAATAAATAGTGCTTTCCAACTCTCAAGTAGACTAATGTGATTTAAAAGATTAGCATATCACTCAGCACATTTCTCTATTTCTTAGATAATGGAGAGTAGCTTTGTACTCATTTTGGTTGGTACAGTGCATTGTTAATGCCAGAATCTTTAATCGATAGGTGCAATCAGAATTTAAGATGCTTACAGATGAAATACATCTTAATCACAGTTCACATCACAAGTGTAGGAAGAAATGCTGGATACCACAAAAGTACCTTCAGGTGATAAGATAACACCTGGTGTTTGCTATAAAAGTGTGGACTGAATGTTTGGGTCCAAAATGTAGTAGCTGGCAGAGTCTCCTTTAAAGTGAATGAGCAGAGTACAAACATTCTAGGGTTAACAAACTGCCAAATTCAGATCTAGGGTTTGAAACCTCCACTCAGATTTCAGGAGTGTTTGATTTGAGTGTTTTGACTTGTTCTATTAGAAAGTGTAAGAAAAAGAGAATTATGTGGGTGCTGATGTGAAGAAAAGAGAATTAACGGCATGAGGGGTGAGTGTGTGAGAGAGAGAGAAAGTGTGTTGGAGGGGAATGTCAGAGAAACCTTACTGGGGGAGTGAACAGACTTGCAGGGGAGTTAGGTGTTGGTTGGTGTTTGGGAAGCTGAGGGATTCAGAATGGAATGGGAAAATAGGAGGAGGCTGTTTTAAGAAAGATTTCAAGGTCTTCCCTCGCTGCCTTCCCCACAATCAGTATGACCTCTGAGACCCCATAGTTCACTTTTCCACTGATCTCTTGCGATCAGGCCCTTTAGTACACAGTGCAAGTCATAGGTGGGGATGGAAGAAAGGAGAGTCTTCTTGGCTAGGGAGACTAGGATTGGTGGTCACAGCAGCAGTGGTAGATTGGAACCCAGTGGGGAGGGGGAGAACTGAGAATAGACAAAATACAAATAAGTTGCCAGTTTCTTTCTGAGTTTATGTTGCATGTTGTTTTTATTGTCAGCAAGTCTCTTTCCCCTGACATTTCAAACAATTCTATGCCAAAAATTGCTATTCCACATGTCAGAGGCAACCAAGCCTCTTGCTTATTCCTCACTTTTCCTATTATTTTTACCTGCAGATAAAGAAGACTTCTCAAATGTTTCTGTTTCAGGGCTGTCATCAGCTAGCAGTTTTTCTTCCTACCAAATGATCAGGCAAGGTAAAAATTACAGAGCTGCTTTGAAAGATTATATGTTTTGTCTTTTAGAGTACGGAGATGCATAACCTTTCTTTCAAACATCCTTCTTTCACCATCCCACCCCTTCCTTTAGGCTCATTCCAACTTGTTCACAAATCAGAGATACCTGACAGCAGCAAATCAGGCCACATAAATCACCTGATAACAAGTTATATACTGTAGCAGATAATGCAGGAGTGCACAGTAGGTGTGTGAATTGAAGGTCATAGGAGAGTTGCCCGCTGCTCGTAAATAAAGCATTTTTTCACATATGCTGCAACTACTCTAGTTTATGGTTAGTGATTTGTAGGAAGATATTTCTCAGAGTGACCATAAAGAATCATGTATACTATATTGCTTTTTGTTACCTATTTAGAAAGTTACTAAAAGTGGTAAAGTATGGCCACACTGGGGCGGGCCAAGGGTCATTTAGCCCTTTAGTCAACTCTAGGACCAGATCCTATGCTCCACTTAGGACTAAATCAAGAATTGCCTCATCCCTTGTGGATTCCAGAATTAGCTGCTCAAAGAAGCAGTCATTAATGAGGTCTAGAAATTTTATTTCTGCGTCCCATCCTGAAGTGACATGTTCTCAGTCAATACCGGGAATAGTTGAAATTCCCCACTGCTATTTGATTTTCTGTTTTTATAGACTCTCTAATCAGCTCAAGCATTTCACGGTCACCCTCATCATCCTGGTCAGGTGGTTGGCAGTTTATTCCTAGTACTATACCCTTATTATTCAAGCATGACATTTGCATTCACAGATTATGTAGCACTGTTTGTTTCATTTTTACTATTAGATTATGCTTTCTTTCACATATAGTGCCAATCCTTTTACTCTGTCATTCTTATACATTTTATACTTTGGTATTACCATGTCCTGTTGATTATCAAAATTCCATCAAGTTTCTGTGATGCCTATTATATCAATATCCTCATTTAATACCAGGCACTCAAAATTCTCTCTTCTTAATATTTAGACTTTTTGCATTTGTATACAAGCACTTAGTTGTCTGCCTTCATTTGATTGTTTCTCTTCTATTCCTACTTGTACATTAATCAACTTCTATCCTCTGCACTAAAGTATCCTTTTAAATAAATCCTACCCCAATGGATGTGTCTGTCTGACCTGTATGCGCCTCTGCAGCTGTCAGCATTTCCCCAACCCTTGGTTTAAGAATTCTTCTATAACCTTTTTGATTTTATATGCCAGCGATCTGGTTCTGTTTTGGTTTAGTTAGAACCCATCCTTCCTGTACAGACTCCTCCTTTTCCAGAAGTTCCCCAGTTCTTAATAAGCCTCAATCTCTCCTTTGAATACGGTTGTCTCATCCACACATTGAGACCCTGCATAGTAGTGTACTTAAGATACATAAAAGACAAAACAAAAACATTCAACACCTAAGTTGAATAGCACATTATCACCAAATTCTGACCTGATGTAAAATGGGTGCAACGCCACTGAAATCAAATTGCATCTGCTTATATCTGGTCTGAACATGAGCCTCGGTGTTATATCTCTTTTTTGGAATTATAGCCACATTTTCAAAGTTGAAACCTAAAGTTAGATTCTTAAATGTATATTTAGGCTCCTGAGTAAAAGCTTGGCCTGATTTTCAAAAGCACCAAGGACTTACAAACTCACCCTTCTCCAGGGTACCTGTGAGAGACTTTGATTCTGCTATGGAGCACTGGACTTCTTGTTTGGTTCCCCTGGAGTACCCAGCCTCCTCCAGACCCTAGTCTAGGGTCGTCCATAGGAACCTACCCACTCCCTGTAGTACCACTAATTGATCCCTCTCAGCCCTTTTATAAGGCTAAGGGGCCCATTAAGCTGTCACCTGGCCCTCTTAGCTCCACCTCTTTCTGTTGGGAAGCATCAAATAATTATGGCACAGGTGTGGCTGGCTACATCTCCCTTAAAGAGGGACATCACCCTTATAGGTTTTTATTCTTGATTGTATGCATGTTTCTATTTGACTCCTTAATCGGACATGCTACTGATTTTATCATTGTCTTTTTGGCCCAGTTAGTTGCAATTTGAATCCTTCCCATTATGGGATACACAGATACTATTGTATTATAGATGTTTATAATCATCACATAAGGGTTGGGGGAAGGAGGGGATCTGTCCCTTCATAGTGCAAAGGCTCCAGCCCAGGGACCTACAAGGGTTACCAAAGGTCTGGTACTTAAGACTGCCCTCCCTGGGCCACTTCCTACCACCTACTCTTTTATCCATGATTTGCATTATGTAGCAGAAAGGTAATAGAAAAAGGTACTAGCTGCACCTTCAGTCTGTTTGGGCCCACCAGGTAAGCTCCTCTTCACTAAGAGAGGCTTCTGCAGGATCCCATCTCAGGCAAGTCCTTTCCCTTGCTTTATCAGCCCCCTTCTGAGGTGTCTGGCTTCCCTTTGATGCACCACCTCCATCTGAAGCATGCTCTGCAGGTGTGACAGAGCAGGGTCATCTGGGCCCAGCATTGCTTTATAACCCCTTCATTTCTAGTGCAGATGTATACACCCCATCACAATGTCTGACTTATGTATTCCTCAGCTCCTCCAAGCTTTCCCCCCAGCTCTTAGTTTAAACACTTCTCCAAAATTTTATTTAAGATGTCAACAAACTGGTTGTATTTTATTTAAGGTGGAGTTTCCCCCACACACTTTTCCAAGAAGTGCCTCTGCATGTAACAAATTGAAATCATGCTTCTTTGTTTCATCTTCTTAATCATGCATTCAGACCCTGAAATTCCTTCTGCATAGCTAGACCTTCATGTAAGACTAGAAGAATTTCAGAGAAAAACTTCGGCTGAAGCCTTAGACCTTCTACCTAGTAGCTTAATTTACCTTCCAGAACCTGTCGCCTGCATGTCTCTACATCATTGATACCAGCATGCTCCTACTAGCACACATCAGAAGTCAGTATGTCTTGTGACATCCACTACCCTTGTACCCAGCAGGCAAGCCACCAAGTGATTCTCATTCACCACATACCAACTGTCTGCATTCCTGCTGATCAAATCCCCACTCACCATAGCTTGTCTTTGTCTCATCATTGTATTTCCATCCACTGGAGTGACCTCTTTGGTGCATGAGGACTTGTCAGCCTCCACTAACTCAGTCAGAAGGATGTCCCATCTCAAGAGGGTGGGTGGGGAAGGGGTGGGAAGGGGATGGGGTCCTCCTTGTACCTAGGTGTTCTTCTATCCTGAGACTGGCTTCTTAACTGGAGGATCAGTTCTGAGGCAGACCGACTACATGATGTGCCTACCTATGGTCAATATTCTCTCTCTCTGTTCCTCCAATTCAGCAACTTTGGCCTCAGCATGTTGTACCTGGACTCTGAGGGCCATAAACTACTTGCACTGGGTACATGCATATGCCACTGGTATGCAAGACAAGTTGTCATTGTCCTTTCTTCACTTTATGAAGTAAACTGGGTTGCACCCATACTGGCTAGGCAGAAGTTGGTTGTTTACTTCCTTAGTTAGATTGGGTTGTTGTAACCATGTGTAGAAAAAGATTTAACTTTTTTATGGTCTGTTAATTATTTGCAGAAAAAGGTTTTGATTATTACTGAGGTTTCTCAATCTACCAGACTGCAGCCATTAAATTAAGAGCCTACTTCCCCTCACTGCAAATTCCCCTGTGCTCTCTCTGTCTGTTGTTTCTTCTTGCTGAAGAAGGCCTCTGGGCTTTATTCTAATTAGCTGTATCTATAGAGTTAGAGAGCCAAGGCCTAAACTCTTCACACCTGCTTAATTACCCATGATTTTATTAGTCTCCTGAAATCTGACTTCAAAAAGCCTAACTCTAACTGTCCTTCAGTCTCTGACTTTTGCTCTGTGTAGTGAGCTGCTAGGATCAGCCATAACATATTTTCCTTTGTTTTTATCTGTGGTGTCGTGTGTTTGTTTTGTTTTTTTCCTACCCACAACAGTGCACAACTTCCTACTAAAATTTTAATTAAGAAATGGGCAGAGCAAAGTAAATATAGGAAAATGAATGTGCTGTCTATGAGTCTCAAAAGACAGCCACAGAATTTCCACAGATCTTACTAAAGCAGTTAAAGTGCCTTACCCTTGTGTTGGTCTGCATGATTTTCCATCATATCTTGGAGGAATTTTGACAGATTTATGTGTGACACTAGGTTACCCTGTAAAGTGGAAAGCCTGTAATCAGACACTGTGCAATCAGTTGCCTCCCATTGGCAACCAGTCTGCCTTAAATCTGCCATCACAATTAATCAAGCTATTCCCCCCCAGGGAAATCCAGTGCCTCCACAAACCACTAACCTGTCATTTGTAGGATTCACATTAACTCATACTACCAGCTCCATTTAAAAAATACAAAGCAAAACTAAATGAAAAAAAACTTCCCCTGAAATACCAGGGAAAGGTCTAGACCTCATGCCAGTACATATCCTCCCCAAATGCTTGCATGGCCTTGGTGCTTGTGGATTTTTTTTTACTTTAATTCAAGTCCCTGGCAAACTTACCATTGACCTGAATGGGAGCAGGACCAGGCCTCTTGCTTGCAAATATGTAGATTTAGCAGTAGGTTTTTTCAACTGCTTTGCAAAGTATAATAATTCAAATGAAGCAGTTAATATAGCGGCATCCATAGATTCATCTACTTGAATATGCCACAACACAATTTCTATTAAGTTTAATTCTGATGAATAAAGAAAATGTATTGCAGAAATTGAAATATTTGGAAATATTACAGAACTAGAATATAATAACCAGAAATATTTGATGGGAAAGATATTTTTGGGTAGAAAGGGTTCGGACTAGATAAGGATTCTCTCATATAAAAGCATTTTCATATTTATAAACAATTATTATTTTACTATTTATTATATAACTAAATACAAGTAGTGCATTATATAATGCAAATGTACTGTATTGATAAGAGGGCACTCAAAACTTGCACAAGCCACATGACTCTTAAAACTTCAAAGAAAGCTGCATAATTAAAATTTTGAAACTTTTTGAATATTTCTTGGAACTAGCTTTAAATATAATCATTATATTTAGGGTCAGATGTTTATTTCTGTGGTAAAAATGTGCAAAAGGAGACAAGAACTGTAGAAATCTGCTACATGAATGGGATGCACAAGTTGGTCACAGCACCAGTGGCACCTCTAGATCTATTTTAAGTATCTCAGACATTCAGAACTAAAGAGCCCTTTTGAAAACACCCCTTGTTTCTGTGCTGTAATTGCTGGATCTATAACATGCAGGCACCCTGGTCCTGCTGCTCGGTAGCTTCTTCCCGAAGTGTGCACCACACAGATTGCAGTCTAGAAGATGGAAGTATAAATTGTTAAATTAAGAGAGAAAATGGTCACACACAATTGGGATGAAGACACCAATTATTCTACTTCAGTTTTATTTTCTCCTTTTATTCCAGGGCAGCAGCAGGGATGAATTAAACAGTGTTAGGCATTGCCCTTACTTCTCCAACATTATTTGACACCGCACATACACCTTTTTGGGACTTTGTGGAATCTTCCAGCACCTTAAGAAATACCATAAAATAGGTACTGCTTTGCATTTGGGCTTTTCAAGCATGATTTGTAATATATCACTACACTGTCATAAAGAGACTGTGATCAATTTTTCCCCAGGTTGACTGAGGGTTGGAGAAAAAGTAATCAGCTTGGTTTGCAGGAAGGGACAGTTAGGTTGGCTATTAGGAAAAACCTAAGAATAGATAGGCCTTGAAACAGGTTACCTAGGGAGAGTATGGAATCCCCATCACTGGAGGGTTTTTAAGAACAGGTTAGATAAACAACTGTCAGGGTTAGTCTAAGTATACTTAATATGCCTCAGCACAGGGGTATGGACAAGATGACCTCTTGTGATACCTTCCAGCCCTACACTTCTATGATTATCTTTACTTCATGATATGCAAATCACTAAAGCATACAGCTCAATGTCTTTCTAACATGTTTTTCCATAACTGATACCATGTACCATTGCAAGGTCTACTCTCTTCTACTGTTCAACTTTGTAAAATATTTTGGAATTTAGTTTGTACATAAGATGCTAGCAAAAATAAATCATTATATAATTTTACTTACATGGAGTCACCAATGAAACACCACAATGGGTTAAAATAGTGGTATATTTGTGGAAGACCATGTGTTGACAAACAAGTTCTGTATCTAAAACTCAGTTTACACTCTTTACATATTTGGTCACATATCTTGTTGCACTTTATAGAATAAATAACAGTAGGGTAAAGCTACTGATTTTATGGTAACCTCTAATCCTTCTTATTGCTGGGATCTAAGAACTCTTCTCATTTATATCTGCAACAGGAGACAATGCAGGTAATTATCAAACTCTTATTCTGTTCCAGTGGTAAAATTCAATGACTGAGATCATCAACAGCTCTGTATCAGTGGATTTGATTCAAGACTATTTTTCCTAGCTCTTTACTCTCTAAGCATGAGAACCAGTGCAAATGACTGTTAATTAACAATGATTTTAAATTTTTAGTAGAAAACTGACGTCTACTCAAAAAGGATGTCAGTTCAAACAAATGTAGATGAAGTCAAGAGACCACGAATATTTGGGTAGAAGCAGATGGTCAAATTTAAGATTGGTAAGAATTCAAGAGCAGCAGAAAATTTAAGATGTAAACAAATTTATTTATGAAGTGTTTATTCACTTGTTAGCATACAAAACACTAAATCAACCTATAGGAAGAGTATTTTAGACATTAAAGCCGATGTGCTAGGAAGAGTGGTTGGAATTCCCCCTCATCCCTCACAGAAAATTTGACTTTTCATCAAAAACCCCAAAACGTTTCCATTTTCAGCCAACATGTCAAAATTTCAGTTTCTGAATTTTCAACAAATAAATATTTTTTGAGGAAATCAGCCATTTTAGGAGACAAATTTCATTTAGTTGAAAACCAAATTTTACATGGGGAAAAAGTTAACAATTTTTTTTTTTTACCAGCCCTAATGTTGCATACATGGCAAAAACAACTCCTGGTGTATTTCTGCATCCCTTAGGAAATACTAATATTAAGTGGCATTTAGAGGAAGATTCCTAAAGTTTGTTGCAACACACAGGTTGGAGCGAAACACAATTTAGGATGATCTGAAGCCAGTTCTCAGTCTTCAGATAACTGGGGTGGGTTTGTTGTGTGGGTGTTAGCCCCATTGGCCTAGTACTTAGAGAGTTTTACATAATAATCCACCATTGGAAACTTGATTAGAAGCTCTCTGGAAAAAAACAGATATATGATATCACACAATTTTTGTATCTTACTCCCTCACTTGGCTGTCCTCATGCTTGCTCTCTTGAGAAGCCTGCATTTCCCACACTACTTCTGTGTGCCCCACAGACTTTGCTTACACAGGTTGCTCTGCCAGATTGCATATATCTTTCACCCACTCTTTTCCCACCAGAGTTAAGCATCTTCAATACAATTTGGTCATTAGAAATCTCTATTTGCCAGACAGACTTCAATTTAAAGGAATCCCAGCCTTCATCCCTAGCATGTTTTGGTTTTATTTGTAATGAAAGCAAAGTTAACTAAAGCAATAAGTGGCACAAACTCATGATTTTAACTCGGGCTTCAAAAGATGACCGGGACCTACATTAACTCACCTAACTAGTTGTAAAGGTAATGCTGCCCAATGTGTTTAATGCTGGTGATCACTTCCCCTGCTGCTTCACATCTCAAAGACTGATCATTTTCCATTCCTTATTAATAGAGCTTTGCTGACTAGTGGTTTCCTACTGACAATAGAATTATATAATTCCAAGTATTACTCTCTCCCCTAATTTTCATTGTGACCATGTCTCTCAAGCCACTAGGAGTAGTGAGTATTTGATTACTTTTCTGAATTCTCTCTCCTCATTCCATTTTTCATGCCTTGATCCATTTGCTTTCTTGCACACTTTTTTATTTGGTACATTACCTGAACTTTGGCCTCATTCTTCTAAGAAGCTAGTTCTGGAAGTATTTAATTGTCTGGGGCAAGATGAAACTTTTGCACAGCTCTGTTTATATTCTATATAAGTGCTATATTCACATTTTGCAATAATGAATGCATTAAAAAATAAAGATCATGTAGTGTTTTCATGATGGCCGTATTTCTGCTTTTTGTTACAGGGTGGATATTGGAAATATCCAAGTAGGAGTACTTCTATGCCATCTAGTGGAGTCAATCTAGAGACAAAGAAAAATATTCATTGCTTTATTACTGTAAACAAAACTGAAATGAACTGCAGCTTGGTATATCATGAAGTGTTTTCTGACAATGTATTTAGCGCTTTTGCCTTGGCATATCACAGTCAGAAGGACACAACCTTAGAAACATTGGTATTTGTTAGAGCGGAGCCTGAGTGTCAAACATCAAATCTAGAAGTGGATTAGAATCCAGATATCCCCACAGTTTAGGTCTGGATGTATTTGGCAGGGTGGTTCAGTTCATAATGCACAGAGCTGAGTCGTAAAGTTCAATTTCCAAGCCAAGAGCCCACAAACGATGGATGGCAGGTGAAGAAGCAATGTTAAATTACCATTTAGCCTATTCTGAATCAAAATTCTAGCAGCTGTCTGCATCCCTACACAAGTCACATAGGCTCAGGATTTTCCCCCTTCTCAATCCAAAACAGAAATGAAAAGCTCCTGAAGCTTCTCAGTGTGCACAAGGACTTGAGCTCCTGACTCCCCCATTATGCTGCAGGGGGGCCTTGTGTCCCTTTCTAGCATGGCCTTTCCTCCTTCTGAGCTGCTACTACTCTTGCTGCCTTCAGAGAGCAGGGTGTTGCTGCAGCAGATGTACAGTATGTGCTCTTCCGCCACTGCCACAGAACTGATAGCAATAGCTACTCAGACATGATCCTCTTGACTCCATATTGTGAGATTTCTCCTGCTGCATTGTCAGGGATGAGACTTGGGTGGTGGTGGCTGCAACTTCAGCTGCTGTGGTTCTGCCGATGCTCTCTCTGCTTGCAGCTGACTGAGCTAGGGTTTTGATGCCATCCTCAGGCAGCCATACATTTGAAGTTGTGCACCAATGGCCCTGATTGGCCGGAGTGCCAACAGGGGTGGGGAAAGAAGGGGCAGCTCAATGAGGTTCCATTACAGCAAATACCAGCCTCGTCCTACATGGGCTACCCCAGACTGGAGAGAGGAACTCCTTGCACTCTCTCCCTTCATCCCCATGTACCCATTGAAGGGCCTTCAGGAAGTTTTCTGATAGCAGTTGGCCAAGCTGCCTTCCCATTCATCAGCAGAGCCTAGTAATTCTTCTGCTGGGTCTCCTTATGTTTTCTGGAGCTTGCAACACACATGGCACTGTATGATAGGGAACCCTCTTAGTCTCAAGATCCTTCCCAAAAGAACAATTACCACAGCCCTGGTAAAGCTCCCTCTTCTGTACACTCACTGGGCTGCTTGTTTGGATCCCACCATGCTCGACTAGTGTGCTCTGAAGCTTCCCTTGGTCTGAGTACACTGCAGCACTGTCTCTTTGCTTGGCCTGTCTGCTACCCCTTCATGGAAGTGGGACCTTGTAGTTCAGCTGCCCTAGACCTCTGGACCAGTGTTGACCAGACCCGCCCTGCCCCACCCTCATCCTTAAGTACAAGATCTCCCAGAGCTTCAACCTTGTGGGCACTCTGGTTTACCTCTCCCAGGATGCATGATAGTGGAGACACATATCACAGACTTCGCAAAGATTCCCAAAACAATCACTCTTTAGACAATACAAGAGATATACAGATCCAGACTAAAATTGACACATCCTTCCTTGCTTCAGTTTCCCCATCACTCTGGAGCATTCTGTGGGATTTAAGTCAGAGTCCTTAGAGTGTGTAGGATCCTCCCCCTTCTCATGCACAGCTTTTTCTTCTACTTCTGGTCTTTTCTCTCTCTCCCCAAAATGGCTGTGAAGATAGGCAACTGCAACTTCATAGAAGGAGGACTTGGTCAGATGATTCATGATCGGCCTAACCAGGTGATCTGTTGATTAGTTATCAGCCTACCTGGTAGATTGGTCATTTTTTGTTCAAACAGGGCTTCCATTTCAGTAGAAGATTACCAAGATTTAATAAGCCTTCATTGCTAGCCCTGTGTTACCATTACCTCTTGGAATTTTATCCCAAAACAGATGTAAAAAACAGCAAAAAGACAGACTAGCCTTATAATCAAAATGGATTTTGTAGTTTGATAAAGATAAATTCAGAAAGGTCAATCTCCAATTAGAATTCATGAAAGTGGAACAAAGTGCTCCACTTAGGAAGAAACAATCAGTTTCACACATACAGAATGGGAAGAGACCGTTTAGGAAGGAGTATGGCAGAAAGGGATCTAGAGGTGTCAAGGTATTTTTCCCACTTTGAACTTTAGCATCCAAAAAGTGGGGACCTGCGTGTACCCCTTTAAGCTTAATTCCTAGCTTAGATCTGATAGCGCTGCCACCAACCAGACATGGCAGTGTCTGGTACACTCCCTGTCCCCTCAAAATGTTCCCTGGGGGACCCAGGACCCAAACCCCTTGGGTCTTAAAACAAGGAGAAATAAACCATTCCCCCTCCTCCCCCCTCCCAGACTTTCCCCTCCCTGGGTTACCCTGAGAGGCTACATTGATCCAAACTCCTTGGATCTTAAAACAGAGAGGAATTAACCTTCCCCCCACCTCCTTTTCCCCCACCAATCCCCTGGTGAGTTTAGACCCAATCCCCTTGGGTCTTAAACAAGGGAAAAAAATCAGTCAGGTTCTTAAAAAAGAAAGCTTTTAATTAAAGAAAGAAAAAGTAAAAACTATCTCTGTAAAACCAGGATGGAGAATGTTTACAGGGTCTTCAGCTTATATAGACTAGAGGGACTCCCTTCCCCTTAGCCTAAGATACAAGTTACAGCAAACAGAGGTAAAAATTCTTCCAGCAAAATACACATTCACAAGTTAAGAAAACAACCATAAGACTAATCCTCCTTTTCTAGCTAGTACTTACTATTTTGAACATGACAGACTGTTTCAGAAAGATTGGAGAAAGACCTGGTTGCATGTCTGACCCCTCTTAGCCCCAACAGCAAACAACCAACAAAACAAACAGCACAAACAAAGACTTCCCTCCACCGAGATTTGAAAGTATCTTGTCCCCCGATTGGTCCTCTGGTCAGGTGTCAGCCAGGTTCACTGAGCTTCTTAACCCTTTACAGGTAAAAGAGACATTAACCCTTAACTATCTGTCTATGACAAGAGGTTATAGTGGACTACAAGTTAAATACAAGTCAACAGTGTGATGTTGTTGCAAAAAAAAAGCAAACGTAATTCTGGGATACATTAACAGTGTGTTGTGAGCAAGACACGTGAAGTTATTCCTCCATTCTACTCTGCGTTGGTTATGCCTCAACTGGAATATTGTGTCCAGTTCTGGGCACCACATTTCAAGAAAGATGTGGAGAACTTGGAGAACGTACAGAGAAGAGCAACAAGAACGATTAAAGGTCTAGAGAATATGACCTATGAAGGAAGGCTAAAAGAATTGGGCTGGTTTAGTTTGGAAAAGAGAAGACTGAGAGGGGACATGATAGCAGTTTTCAGGTGTCTAAAAGGGTGTCATACGGAGGAAGGAGAAAACTTGTTCATATTAGCCTCTAAGGATAGAACAAGAAACAATGGACTTAAACTGCAGCAAGGGAGGTTTAGATTGGACATTAGGAAAGAGTTCCTAACTGTCAGGATGGTTGAACACTGGAATAAACTGCCTAGGGAGGTTGTGGAATCTCCATCTCTGGAGATATTTAAGAGTAGGTTAGATAAATGTCTATCCAGGATGGTCTAGACAGTATTTTGTCCTGCCATGAGGGCAGGGGACTGGACTCTATGACCTCTCGAGGCCCCTTCCAGCCATAGAATCTATGAATCTCTGAACTGTACTTAGATTCCCCAAGTCACCACAAGAGCATTCTAGCAATGGCATTATGCTTTTGCTGTCTATTGCATCAGTAATGTCATTCTAGTAACAGCACGGGGATGTTGGCACTTAATATAGCATGAAAAATGAGCCAAAATCAAACAAGTCCCATACTTAGAGTTTATTTTAAAATAAACTCCACAGACCCCATCCCATAGTCCTTACAGAAACAAAACATATTGCTTTCTGTTAGAGATTTGCCTCAATAAAGGACTTCATAGTGGCTTTAAGCTTGCCCTTATCAAATAAATACTGCAGTATTCTACAATTATGGTCCAAGCCAGTATTATACAATAGGGAAACTGTAGCATTTTGGACCATTATTGTAGAATGTTTTTTTTAAAGTACAGATAAGCCCAATGTCTTAAACTCAAGAATGTAGTCGATTTTATATCATTGAACTATAATTCTGCTAATTAATGCTTGAAAAATGCTTTGAACATATAAAGGACTAAGACATTAAGTATTATTACATGTAAAATTATATATTGTTTTCTGCTTTTAAATTCTCATTTATTTAGGGACAACACACCACTAGATGGTGTCTGTCTGCCTAAATATTTCCAAAAAGTCATTCAACTTAGGCAGTACGTAGGCGTCTTTTATCCAGTCCACATGTTCACTAGCTGTTTTAGAAGTTAAGCAGCCCAATAGATTTTTGGGATCCTTACATAATGTGCCTGGTTTAATACAAATATTTTCTTCACATTATTTTGTACTTCATTTTGCAAAGTAACTTTATTAAATATCTGTTACATAAGTAGGGCCTGATTTTTGAAAGAGCTCAAAGCCAGATTTTCAAGATTGCTCAGCTCCTAGCAGCTTTCACTGTGACACTTATAGCCAGATTTGACTCTAGTACTCAGTTTTTAGTTGAATAAAAGATTTTTTGGGTTGCACTTGACTGTTAAGTATTTTATCCATGATTCAAAGTCAACACCAAGTAAAGTTAACTTGTAGTTATCCTAAGATCATTCTTGTATAAAACTTTTTCTATTAATGGACCATGTCACAATTATCTTAAAAGTTGACCGATTAATATGTCTTCTTAAGGTAAGAAATTCAGTGTAGCATATAGACATTTCTACAACTATTGTGTTTCAAGATGTGGGGAGCAGAAATGAGGGGCTGATTGTCACACTGGGTGGGAAGATGTGAAGATTCTTCCTGCTAATCTTGGCCCTTGGGATAGAAGGCTTGAGAGGCAGATTATTCTGTATGAATCCTTTCTCTGCTTCCCCCTTCCCCCTCTCCCCCACCCCCCCGCTATTACAGCTCTGAAACCATGTCATTGTTTCTCATGGTTTCCACCAAAAATCATAGCTTGACCCAGGATCACTCAAAATACAGCCTTGGTTTGTGTACCTGGCTTCAGTGAAACTCCCTGCAAAATGCTTTCACATGTGATTCCATGCTACTCTAGTTACAAAGTGAATTCAGATCCATGTACCAAAACATTAGGAAAAATTACTTCCATGGACACTGCAGTGACTGAGTTTCAAACCTTAATAACTAAAAAATAAAGTTACTAAGTTAAGTGCTCCCACACTTTCAAAAAGGAATTTCCTTCCACATTTCATGCAAAGTAGCTAAAAAGGGGCTTTGCTGAGTATAAACAAACATCTGAAACTGCTAAGCTTTCATTTATTGGACAGTCAGAAGGTTAGGAACTGCCAATTAATTGTAGTCTTGAAAGTTTGCATTAACTAAGTTTCCCTGTAAAAGCAGCAAAGAATCCTGTAGCACCTTATAGACTAACAGACGTTTTGGAGCATGAGCTTTCATGAGTGAATACCCACTTCGTCAGATGCATGTATTCACCCATGAAAGCTCATGCTCCAAAAGGTCTGTTAGTCTATAAGGTGCTACAGGATTCTTTGCTGCTTTTACAGATCCAGACTAACAAGGCTACCCCTCTGATACTTAAGTTTCCCTAGAATTTAAAAGTTCTTTTCCAAGTTTCAGACAGAAGTTAACATTTTAGTGGTTAAGTTGTAATTCTGGGAAAATAGGATTTATAAATTCGAGTGCCAAAGAGGGACACTTAATTTATCATCAGCACAAAACATGAGTGAATTGGGAGAAGCTGGATGATGTAGCTGGATCTGCATTGCAAAGATGAACAGGCACACAGTCTATAGCATTCTCAATCGGTCTCTGAGCCTTTGGGGCTAGATTTGGAAATAGCCTGTCATGTCCCTGCCATTTTAGAGGCATAAATAACTGTGGCTGAATTTTTCACCCACGGTTACTTGCAGGATCAACTGATGTCACTTGACATCAGTGTGCAACTGTATTCAGACAATTAGACAGGCTGAAATTTTCAGAAGCACTTAGAATTGACTTCCATGCAACAAGTCTGGCCAATGTAAAACCCTCCACCATATTTAGTAGGAACAGTTAGGCCAACAATGAACACTTGAATATCTCATTACCACTATTAATTCACATCAATTATACCTACAGATCATCACAACCAAAATGCTCTTGGAATAATTGTGAGCAGAAACATAGAGACCGCCTCCCAAAAATCAAGCCGTTAGGTCAATTCTTTTAAACTTGGAAACCTGAAGTTGGACACTAGAATCTATAGTTAGGCAATTAAACAATTAATTTGATTTTAAGAGATGCTGTGCACCTGCAGTTCCTGTTGAATGAAAAATATTGGCATAACTGATTACTGGCTGTAGCACTATTCACAGCTATTAGATTTTGGCAGACCACGTAATGTTAGAAATAAAGAGCCTTTAGGGATAGAAGTCCAACAGATGACAACCAAAATGATACAGAGTAAAGGATCTTAGTCATGCAATGGAGTTGGAAAAACAAATCTATATCTGAAAAAAAGAAAAGAGGTCAAGCCAGAGGTGTGTAGACAAACCTCTGAAGATAACAGAGAATATTGATACAAAAGAATGTACACAAAATTAAGAATAAGTAACTTAACCTGAAGTCCTTTCATTGGTATAGCTTTTACTTAAGTCAGGGAGAATTCTGTATCTGAAAGAACAATATTGTGTTTAAAACAGTAAAAATTCCTTTCTTCCTAAAATTGTCAGAATAATCTCAGAATGCTGAGAAGAATCAGACTGGGTCAGTCCATGTCTTGCTTGATCTCAGTGAATCTCCACCCACTCCCAGTCATTGTCACTACTACTTAGGGAGTCACAATATTTAAGTCAGAAGGGGCCACTATTACCATCTCACAGAACTTCACCCAGGGATTCTTGCATCGACCTCTTTTTTTAAAGGCATACTTATTGACTGCAGCTGTGCTTTGCTATCAGTTTTACGTTCCATCAACATTTGTATACAGTATTTGAGAATTAAACTTGTGCCTTCTGTCATGGGCTTAGTCTCCCACAGGAGGTCCTATACTCATCCAGTTATCAGTCCTCCACATCCAGGTGGTCACCAGCACAGATCCAGAAATGTTTGACTCATCCCTCCAGCTGAACCGTGCAGGACTCAACCCCTTCCAGGGCTAGCAAAATTCCCAACAGAAAGAGAAAAAAGCAGTATGCAGAATAATCATTAGCAGTCAGAGGCAGAGCTGCCTTCCAGGAACCTTTGGAGACTCCAGCTGGTTCTTGTAGGGAATCTAACTCTTCCAGGACTATTAAGAGTCCCCACAAGGAAATGGGTGGAGGGGGAAGAAGATCAGCAAACTCCATTCCTTCATCACTGACATGCTGTAGTTTAATACAACACCCTCCAGCAAATTATTTATAAGTGACTGAAGTAATCACTTGAGGTCTGGCTCACCTACCAGTGCCTCTGAAATGCCTCACATGAGCTCTCCAGAGAGCAAGGACTTAAGGCATACTCCTCTTTCAGAGCTACCAGTTAATAGAACTGCCTCCTCCCCTTTAAGGCCCTTATCCATAACTGACACACCCTTCAGGTGTGGCAGGGTGGAACTACTGAAACCCATAGCAGTTCTTTAACCCTTCCTGACCAATGCAGGGATCTGTGCACCTCATCACACATCCCAGTGGAAACAACTTTATTTTTAGATGAAAAAAGGATACAGATAAATCGTATAATATGTTCACAGAGCAGTACCCACACACTTATTTTCCAAGACCTGAGTGCTTACAAACAGAAAACAGACACAGAACCCCATTCTGTTATTTGTACTGACTTTTCCAGATGAGCTATTCTAGCATTCATTTGAGCATTTTCTATGTTTTTAGTCTTATCTCCTTCCTTGAATACTTTGAGGAACAGTGACTAGCACTACCAGACCCCCCTCTCCATACCACCGCCAGAAAGCAAACACACAAAAAGACTCCAGCTAACAATTTCATTTGTTTTCTTTAATACACAATCTCATTTAGATGTATATGATTTCTTTTATATGTATTTTGCTTCTTTTCCTGATCACCTCTCCCCTACACTATATTCCAAGAAGAAACGTACAAAGCACTGTCATCCTACACAAATCAAGCCTGCAAAGGTTAGCATATATTTGTTAGGTTTTCTTCATCTTTTTATTTTATATACTGCTTTTTCTTTATTTGCCAACTATTAATACACTTTACCATTTGCCCTATCCCATACCGCTCGAATAGCTCTCATTCAAAGAGTTGCGCTCATTTTTGTCCCAAAGTTACCAATGCACCATATATATTTGTTGCCCTCTCATTTTTAAACCATAATTAAAGAAGCTGAGGTTATGGAAAGATTGATATACACTGAAGGAATTAATCCTACATCATTTTAAGTTTCCTACATAAATTACTTTTGGTCCCTCATTTTGGGTTTGTCTCAGTTTGACTCCCATATCTGGGCCTTGGCAGGTGGAGAGATATACATCACCCAAGTGTACCACATCCTACTAGCCAAAGTGATAGAGTGCATCCTTTCTTTTTTGTGCCTTCTCTGATCTTTTGAAAAATGGCATGATGTTGCGCTTTATGGTTCAGAGCAATGGATATGCATGTATAATATTCTACTTACTGATATAGGATTCTTCTTGTGCTTCAGTAAGAACTGGAAGAGACTAATAAATTGGTAATAGAGCTGCACAATAATATCAAGTGTTCACAGTTCTCAGAATTAATACCTGAACAGCATGAATTCTGGATTGATTAAGCCCTGGCTACATGTTTAATATACACACCCAGCTCCAATTTCAACCTAATTTATCAAATTGGCTCATTTCCTAGAACTCAATAAAGAACAGTCTTAATAATATTACACTTATTACATTTTAAATTGTCTGCTGTGTTGTGCAGTGAAAGAGAATGAAGATATTTTTTGTTATTTAAGCCTTTTATGGCCAGAGGTAAAATCTATTGAAAAGAGAAATAATATAAAGATATAACATTATTGTCTGAATTGATTCAAAAAAACAAATAAAGAGAGTTTTCAGATTGCTTTATGAGTGTACTGTTGTTTTCCACATGTGCTGATATAATTAATGGTTTGCAGTGGTTCTCAAGGTATAATGACAGAATTGAAGCTTGTAAATTTGTTGGTTAATTTTATGGTGTTTAATGTAACTAAGTCTTTGAACAAGAGGTAAAAAACCTATTAGTCATTACCTTCAAATAGCATGAAATACCTTCAAATAGCAAAAGAAAATTTATCCAGCAGAAAAAAAATAGTTTAGGAAAAAAATGTTGCCTCACAGCCTTTCTCCTATTACTACATGAGATGAAATATTTTGCTTTTTGTAACAATCTGACATCATTCCATTATAAAGTAAGTGGGGAGTGGAATGGTTTGGATAAAATAAGAATTGATCCTATACTCACTAGAAACTGAGCCAAAACTTTCTGAAGTCCAGAAGTTTGATGGGCGTTTTCTTCTTCCTTCAGTCTCAAAAATTGTTCTGCACATCACATTTAAGGTGAAATTCTGGCCCCATTGAAGTCAATGGCAAACTCCCATTAAGGACAACTGAGCCAGGATCTCAATGTCTAAGTGTTTGTAGGTTCTGGATAAGGAAAGTCAATCAGGACTCTAGGAAGATCAGAATATATCTTTTATTATAGATTCAGCTCAGCAACTCAGAATCTGGTGTAATTGCTTAGGTGGCTATATCCAAACTGCTTAAAGCGCCCCCTAATTTATCTGTTCAGCTAAGCTGGCTACAGACCTTAAAGGGACATATCTTCACTGCAGATACCACAAGAAGTTTGTACTTGAGAGATATGCAGACCAAATTTTGAGACTTTGAGACCAAGATTTTCAAAACTGCGTGCCTAGACTTAGGCTCCTAACTAAATGGCCTGATTTTCAAAAGTATTGAACACTTAACAGCTTTCATTGACTTAAATGGGAAAGACTGAATGCCAAGTAGAGACAATATCCACTAGAAAACTAACCTAAATGCTTCTATCATTCATATGTTCCTATGGTACTGTGAGCTACTGGGAAGACTTTATTTTGTACTTAAATATATGGTATGATAATAGCTTGTTACAGAGACTCGAGTTCCAATGAAAAAAAATTCTAATTGCTCTGAGATTATGTGAATCTAAAATGCCACTTCTATATCACTGTTGTTATTGGATCGTGCTGATGGATTAAGAACACCTACTTCCAAAATAAAGAAAGAAATACCTGTTACTAGAATATTCTAAAGGGTGAGGTAATACCTTTTACTGGACCAACTTGTGTTGGTGGATGGTACAAACTTTCGAGCTTACACAGAACTCTTAGCTTGAAAATATGTTTCATCTATGAACAGAAGTTAGAAGCACAGAATCAAAGAACTGTAAGGTTAAAAGGGACCTCAAGTGCCATCTAGTTTACCCTCCTGCCAAGATGCAGGATTTGTTGGGTGTCAAACATCGGGCTGTGTAGATGGCATTCTATGTGGCAAGAGAATTCCTGAAGGTTCCTAGAAAGGGAGGTCTTGAAGAATTTGGGTACGCACCAAAAATTTTGGATGCTTACTCATGTCCTTTTTGTTAGTCCTCCACTGACTCTTAAGAACTGATTTCTGACCATCAATGCATTTTAATGCCAAACCCTTTATTTGTATTTCCTGAAGCTGGAAGTTTTTCTAACACCTTCCTGACAAATCATATAAAAGAGCCATAAATGTATCCATTTTAATTGCACTTCAGATGAAGAGAAAATCTAAAATCCTTATAGCTTAACTGCAGCTGTTATCTCAGAAATGTAATTAGCTTTCCTGGAGGATACAATCATTCAGAGTCCCATTGGCAAGGGGACTATTTGCAAGCTGCTATGAGAATGGCAAACAGCACATACATAGCAATCACCTCTGTCCTGAACAGCTTGGGGAGTACTAGCCAGCAAAAAAACCCCAAAAATCAAAAACCACTTTTTTAAAATGATGCTTTATGTTATGTCACTTGTCATAGTCCATGCAGTTATGTAGCCTCCCTTTACAGAATAGAACCCATGCATTGTGTCTGTATTTCTGATGCAGTGAGTGTGGCTTATCTGCCCTTGCCCTTGCCAAGGAAATGACCACAAATACAGGATTATGAAAAAAGACTTGTTAATGGATGAAATTCACTCCCATGCAGGGTGTTAGCTCAAGGCCTATACACCACTTAAGTCCCAATTAAGCTCTCAAAGCAGGACTTAAGTGCTATATAGATCTGTGCTGGCCCTCTGTACTGGAGTGAATTTCACTCAATATCAATAGGACAGGAGGCAGATAACATAAGACTGAAGAGAAGAGAGACCTGGGTGAGTATGGATCGATCACAGGGTAACTATGAGCCACCAATGGGATGTGGCTATAAAAAAGCCAAATGTAGTCCTATGATGTATTAGATGAGGCATTTCCAGTAAAGATAGAGAAGTATTAATGTCATTGAACAAGGCACTGGTAAGACCTCATACGGTGTCACCCATGTGCAAGAAAGATACATTTAAACTGGAACAGGTGCAGAGAAGAGCTAGTAGGATAATCAGGGGAATAGAGGGCTTATTTTATGAGCTGGAGTCTTGCAAAAGGAAAGTTGATAGAAAATACGATTGCTCTCTATAAATACATTGGCAGGAGTGGGGGGGACATAAACACCAGGTAAGGTGAAGAGTTATTTAAGCTAAAGGATAATGTTGGCACAAATAGATGAACTAGCCATGAACAAATTTAGCTTGAAAGTCAGAAGAAGGTTTCTAACCACCAGAGGGTGAGGTTCTGGAATAGCCTCCCATTCGGAGTTGTGGGGGGAAGCAAGGGCAAACAACTAAATTAGTTTTAAGGGAAAGATGGACAAATTTATGAGTGCAGTTGTATGATGGGGATGTTCATTATGGTAGGCAGCGGGGCTCAGCAGCCCTGGGGCTCAGCAGCCCTGGGGCTCACTTCCCGTTTATGTCTTATGTTCCTAAAGCTCATGCTTTAGGGTTTCAGCTGGCCACTGGCAAGAGTCAGGGATTCCCCCTCCCTCCCATGTGTTCTTGTAAGGTTTTTTTTAAAAAAAGTCTCCTTCTGAAACATCAGGGATTGCCACAGCGGGAGATGGAACAAAGTAGGGGGTTATCCAGGGCTCTGAGGCTGATTCTTGCTCACACGTTCAGGTCTGACTGATCACCGTATGTGAGGTCAGGAAGGAATTATCCCCCAGGTCAGATTGGTAGTGACCTTGAGTTTTTTTCATCTTCATCTGCACTATGGGGGTGTGGATCACTTACCAGGATAATCTGGGTATATTTCATTTAATCATTTCCCTGCCAGGCCCCACTCACTGGTGCAACTTGTGCCATCCTATTCTCTGCCTGTGGCACTTAATAGTCTAGTCTCCTGTGGGTTTCATTTACTCTGGTGTCTTTTCCATTGCTGAGTTTAATGTGTGGCTTCTGGCTGGTGCTGGTGATGTGTGGTCTTTTCTGGCTTTAAACTCTATGACATATGAATTTTGCTTCAATAAACTGCAGTTTAGGGCCAGAATGAATTTTGAAGATCAAATACAGTATAAATTGCACATAAAAACAACTAACTAATTGGGAGAGGGGGAGAATCCAATGTAAAACTCGGTTATAGTTACCCATCACTTAGGTCCTTAATATTGCCTACAGTGTCACGACAAAAAATAAAATTCATGGACTCTGTTCACTGATCCAGTGGTACAAAGGGCCCACACAGCTGTTTTAAATGGCCAGCTGGGGATTCCCCTTGTCTAGAGGAATCTTTTAGTGGCATAGAACTGGCATAGTGGGCCCTACAGTGCCACTTCGCAGCCCCCATACAGCATAGTTGGCATGGTGGGGGCTTGTCAGAGTGTGTTGGGAGCACTGATGGAGGAGCTACTTTCCAATGATCCTTGATCAGCAGAACAGTCTTTTGGGGGTTTTACTGTTGACAGAAATTAGAGTAGCCCTGAGACTGCTTAAACTTGTGCCAGAGATGGAATCAGCCCCTGGCAGCCCCAGAACTTGGGTGAAGGTGGCATACAGTCACTTTTCCTCACTGGTCTATGTGAAACTCAGCTTTACCAAAAGATCAGGGCCCAAATCATAAATGGTATAAGTAAAGTATATAATGATTAAATTAAATGATTAAGTAAGAAAAATATGAATGACTAGAAATCAGGAAGATAAGAGAAGGAAACTGGTCCAGCTCTTTTAGAGATTATCAAAACTTGTTAATCAATTTACTGCTTAGATTGTAATCATCATAATTCAGAGCAACTACAGGATGGCAGAGAAAACAGTCATAGATGCGCAGTATCTATATAATGAATATAACTTAAATGAATAAATGAATGTCAAATGTAAAGGTAAAATTAATGTAACTAGTTGTATTTTTTTCTCCTTTAAATTACTTCTTTGCTACGGAAGATTGCTCCTGTTTTATAGGACATAGTGCTGGTCCTCCCGCAGTCATGTCCCTCACCTTTCCTGTAGTTTATTCAAGTTACAGTCAGGGGCGGCTCTAGGGATTTTGCCGCCCCAAGCATGGCAGGCAGGCTGCCTCTGGCGGTTTGCCTGCGGCAGGTCCGCTGAAGCCAGGGGACTAGCGGACTTTCACCGAAGCCGCAGGACGAGCGGACCCTCTGCAGGCAAACCGCCAGAGGCAGCCTGCCAGTCGCCCTTGCGGAGCCGGCAGAGCGTCCCCCCGCAGCTTGCCGCCCCAAGCACGCGTGTGGCATGCTGGGGCCTGGAGCCGCCCCTAGTTACAGTCATTCGTACAGTCAGCAATTCGTGAACCTTTTGCGGCCATTTTTCCTAGTTCCCTTCTGATGATTAACGCACACTTTTATTAAAGAAGGCTAATAAACAAAGCTTATGAACAGAATTCTTATTACAATTCCTTAATTTTCTAACTAACAGCCCACAGACATCTGCACATACACAATAATTCCTTTTATATCCCCCAGGTAGCAAATTAAATGGTATGAATGGACTAAAAATTCCTTAAACCCATAAAATTAAGAGATTATGTTAATGAGATGTAAATATTTGAATTCTCCCCCCATGTAATCACACTTCTTCATGTGCAGGTAAATCTTATTGAAATCCTAGGGAGCTGTGTGTGTGGCAGGACTACACTATACATTTGAGGGGTTTTAATCTCTCTTTATGAGAAATCTGAGTTTCAGAGTAGTTCCCCCCAAACGACAGAAGGTGGCAGCTTTCTCTGCAGCTTTTGGCATCTGAAACTTTTTTCCCATGGAAGCACTTACAGTACTTTTTCTTCAACCTAAAGGCTTAGTTGGCTCAAAATCCTAAATGGAACCATTTATTGTTTTTGCGGATAGTTGTCATGGTTGCAGATAACTAGTGTGCAATTAAATCCAACTGACTTCATAATACATTCCAGCTGCTAGACAGAAGTTCTAAATTTTCAGTTTTACTTGGATCTGAAATTTGATTTTGTGACTATTTTATACTGGTCCCAGTACAATACTAGGCCAAGTATCCACATTGTGCACAGAATCCTCAGATATTTTATACCATTCATTTTATGGCTGCATACTTTTCACAAACACCTATTAATTAGAATTATATTAACAGGCTCCTAATTAACTTATTTTCCCCTCATCTGAGCGTAAGTATAAACAGCTATTTTCTCAGTAACAGATAATTTTAAAACAAAGACTAATTCCCCTTGAAGATAAAAATGTTGCATTTCAGAAATGTTTGCTGTAGTAGAGTATTTACAGAATTAAACATGGCAGCAAAAAGTCAGAATTAATTTTTAATCTTCTTCTTCTCCTCTCTTCCTAGAGCCTAAGCACCTCTCATACCATATTTTGTTTCTCTTAAAGCTGCAGAGGGTCTTCCTCTGGGTAAGAAAGGGGTAGATTTCCTACTGTAAAATAATGAAGAACAAAGTTAATAGAGCTTGATTTAAGCCTAAACTACCAACTTCCTTAACTGGCTCTTGCATTATGTTTTGGTAAGCAAATCTTCTTTAGAAGAAAGATTGCCTCATGAAAGAAGTTACTTCCTGAAAGAAGTTCATCTTTTAAACTTTCGCTCTCTCTTTCTCTGTAGGACCTATTTCAGATGTTAGAGAGAATACAATCTTTTAAGCTTCGCTGGTGGCTGGCATGCAGGGGAGAGGCAGAAAAGGAGCCTAGCAGCTGCAAACATGTGTCTACAATAGTCCAAGAACTGTACAATTAATAGAATTTTCTTTCTTGTAACAATTTGCTTGCTACGCTAACTGTAGAAGCTAGGCATATTAATGGGGCATGTCACGAAACTCCCTTTTTGGTTTATTTGGAGATCTGACAACAAACTAAAATCACTAGAGAACAAAAATTGGTCTAATTACCCAGATTCACAACACATCACTAGGGGTCAGTCTCAGTCTGCTAAATCTCAACAAGGGAAATAAGAGATTCACATTGTGCTGGTCCAAATATTTGAACTGGACTTTCTGACCTGCCAGGCTAATCTACTATAAACTTAAAACTAGCCTAGAAAGCTGAACATGTGTCTCAAAAAAATTATCCAATTTGATAAGTAGGGTCGCCACTTTTCAAAGGAGAAGTCCTGAAAAATACCAGACAATAGCAATAAAATATGTGGTCTACAAAGTATTCCCTCTTGTATTGTAGGGGAATCTTTGTATTAGATTTGCAGTACAAATACTGACTGCTGATTAAATACTGGCTGAGGGGCAACCCTAAACAGGCAAAGGCTTCCCTGGTGGATTGAAAGGCACTAGAATAATGCATTGTTACATACACTCCTGGAATCCTGGCCTCACTGAAGAGAATAGCTGCTTTGCTGTAGACTTCAGTGGGGTTAGGATATTGCCCAGCCACCACGAAAATGCTAAAGGCATAGTAGTTCAGCAAACTTTCATTGTATTTCATATTCTGATTTCCTCTTACCTTGGTGAAAATCCACAGTAATTGAACTGATTTAAGAGGATTTACATCAGTATAATTCAGATCAGAATTTAGCCCAACATGTCTGTGATTATTAAATTGGGCATTATTCAGTAAGAGTGCTGCATATGAAATCCATGAAAGGGTTAATTGAAAGATGCCACTTTTAGAAGCATGCCCTCAGGATGTTAGCCAATGAGCATTTTTCCTGTTGATGTAATGCTTCCAACTTGGTGTTGCAAAGGTGGGGTGTGTTATCACTGGATAAAACACTTTTTGAGCTTCCACTAAATTCCACCTCCAAAACACTGTAGTGGAGTCTACAGTGACAACACACTCAGCTGTAATGCAATAAATACCCTGCCTGCATGTCAAATACCTTCTAGGTGAATGAACAGTGCTAGTCAGTGACTCAGTCTAAAAGAAGTCAGTTGATTCTCTTGTCTTGTCCAATTGAGCTAAAACAAAAGGATTTGGTGGGGCAAACTTATTCCTTTGCCTTCTGCAACGTGAAGGTCTTTATTATATTTCATTAAGACCTGTAATAGGTCTACAAGCTTGTATACACTAGGCATTTGATGAATAACAATTTTTTGGCAGTTAACCAATCATCTGAATGTTTTGAGTCTTGGCAAGATTTCAGCTGTCTCTCTGCAATAAAGGAGATCATTTTCTCTTTATTCCCTGAAGTGGTGGCTTAGGGGTTAGCCAAAATTCTTCAACTAACCTTTGCTTTTATTTATTTAAAATGTTTATCTTTTAAATAAATGCTCACTCTTTTCACAAAACTGCTGTAGCAGAAATTGGAAGAGAACCTGCAGCAAGATTATAATCATAGCTCATGTCCTTATTAAGTTCCTTCTGAAAAATACTGGTTGGAATGACCATTGGGTCTGTAATGCTCATCCTCCACTTACCCCAATGCCAAAGAAGGACTAATTAGCCTGACCTAGGAGAGAGTAAAAAAATGGCATTACCCTGTTGCATAAAAGAACATGACTATACTAGGATAGGCAGGTTTGAAGTTCCAGGAGATTCAAGAGAGCCCTTGAAAGAATGAAGATTACTTAAAGAGCAGTGTGGAAGCACTAGAGTGGTGTGAAAAAAATCTGCCAGATGAGGTAAGACCCTCTCCCCTGTGGGGACATCTGGAATGGTGCACAAGGTAGTATTCTGAAGTATCAGTCAGAATACAAGCTATAATACTTGGGAACTGGTCAAAACATGTGATACTTCCGCAACTGATATTGGGCCTGCCTGGATTTCAAAGAAGAATTCAGCCCACTGGCTCATTTGAAAATGTTTGTGATGTAGGCAACACAGGAAAGCTTCACTGTTTTTGCACAAGTTGTGGTACAATTTTGCAAAAGGAATCTCTCACCAACAATGGCCAAGTTGAGAAGTTGGGTGAGGAGCAGGCCACTCCGGAAATAAAGAAATAAAACGGGCCTTGCAGCAGTCTTATGCCATCTTCCTGGGCCCTATCTTGTTCTCTCAAAAGCTGAAAATCCCTTGTGGATTCCTGGCCACAACAATATTTTGGCAAGTGACCTATCTAGAAATTAACTGTACTATAATGGTATGTTCACAGCATACACACAGAGAAGATAGATAAAAATGTAAAATACTCTGCTGAAAGGTTGAAATGTATCACTACTTCATTTCCTAGATTCAGAAAAATAACACACAAGAACCCAAAAACAGAGTGAATTAAAGTAGGCTGTTCCTTAAAACAGAGAGACATAACACACTTCACTTTACTACAGAGCCTCCTAGCCTACAAGCAGAACCAAGAAACCCTTCACAAATTACAATGATACTTTCTCATTTTAACACAGTTTTCAATACACCACACTAAAGTTCCTGGAAGCCACTTAATTAATAATTGGTGGTATTGCAGTGGGAATATAAGGTCTCAATCAGGACTGAGATTCCATTGTGCTAGGTGCTGAACAAATACATTAGAAGATATGGTTTATGACCTGAAGAGCTGGAAAAACTGCAATGTAAGCTTTATTGCAGCAATCCTGTAATTAAGAACATAAGAATGGCCATACTGGGTCAGACCAAAGGCTCAGCTAGACAAGTATCCTGCCTTCTGACAATGGCTAATGTCAAGTGCTAGAAGGAATGAACAGAACAAGTAATCATCAAGTGATCCATCCCCTGTCACCTATTCTAGTTCTTTTTTTGAACCCTTTTTGATGTTGGCCTTCACAACATCCTCTGGCAAGGAGTTCCACAGGTTGACTGTGTGCTGTGTGAAATAAAAAACTTCCTTTTGTTTGTTTTAAAGCCTGCCTGTTAATTTCTTTGGGGGACCCCTTGTTCTTGTATTATGAGAAGGAATAAATAACACTTCCTTATTTTTCCACATCAGTCAGGATCTTATAGATCTCTATTATATCCCTTCTCCCACCTTAGTCATCTCTTTTCCAAGCTGAAAAGTACCAGTCTTATTAATCTCTCCTAATATAGACGCTGTTTCATAGCCCTAATAATTTTTGTTGCCCTTTTCTGAAACTTTTCCAATTCCAATGTAATTATTGCTAGGAGTATTGTTCAAACAATTCCCAGACTAACTTCTAGCTAACTGGGGCCTCCAAAAAGACAAAAATAGGCCCAAAAGTAGAAGTGATGGTGGAATGGGGTGCAAGGCCTCCTATAGGGTATAATTTGCCCTCTTTTTTTTGGATGTTAGTCCGGTGTGACTAAGCAGGACCAAAGCAAGGTTATCTTTTCACTTGATCAGACAGGCAGTTTTTGTAGTAAGAAACTGTCTCTTGTGATTCTACACAAAACTTTAGCAAAGCCTGCAAAATGTTTTGCAGATTGTTAAACCACCTGGACAGGATTTTTCACCATTTTGCTGACTATGAAAATATTCTTATACAGCAATAAAATAGATTGTGCCACCTAAAAATCTGGAAATGCCACATAGTTGTTAAATTAAGAGGCTGACTAAACCTTTTCAGCATCACAGGGATCTTCTGCCACAAAGTTCACCTTGTACAGAAATTTAAATATTAATGGTTTCAGGTCTGTCACACATTTTGTTAAATACTGCAGTTGGTTTGGCACAGCTGTGCTCACAGTAGGCTTTCCAAAACAACAAAAAGTTAGGACCATTGTTGGTATTTTGGCATTATTATTTTACAGGAAAGGATAACATTTATCTGGATTGAGATGGCAGATTCAGGCTGAAAAGCTTTAAGCAACACAGTATACAAGAAAAGGGTCACATTCCGCATCCTTACCCACACTAAGCAGGGTATTCTGGGACCCCTAGTGGAGGATGGTGCTATTCAACAAGAGGAAAGATGGCAGAACCTGGCCGTGAATGTGGTTTCATTTGGGACCATATTTTTCCACTCTTACTCATGCTGTCTAGTATCTTACTTTGTGAATAGCCCCATTGGTTTAAATAGGACTCCTGATGGAATAAGGTATTATGCACTGTGGGGAAAGGTGGCAGCATCCATTACTTCACAAGTTAAATGGCATAATCTGACTCTCAGCCTTACTTATGTCTTCTGTAATAAAGAGAATCGAAAGGGGTAATGTGTCTCTTCTCTATACATGCTACTGACGCACACATTACAATAGTAAACCCAATGGGTGATAAGCATTGGGAGGAAATATTTGCAATTCCCATTACTCAAGGTTCTACTGCCCTTATTGCTGCAAAAAATACAAATTAGTCTGATTAGATCAAATAGTACCCAGTCCTCAGAAGCAAAACAGAAATAATGGCAACAATCAGGCAAAAAAGAAGTGAGTTTGTGTGTGTGGGCTGGGAGTGGGCATGGAATGGTGTGTGTTTCTTTTTAAGAAAATTTATCCAATTTGTGCTAATGTAGGCTAATGTTCTTGTGTGATGTGTGATCCTGGCAGGTTTACAGATCTTTCCTGTGAGTTGGCAAAACACTGTAAGTGTGGGAAATGCCATGCTCATACAGTCTCATAATAAAGTTATCTTTTCTGAGATGTAAAACAGCAATAGACACAGAGGACAGCAAAAACCACACTGATATCATTATGGCCTACAGAAACATATGGACTAATTCAATTTACTAGATGAGAGGAAAAGCTGACAAACACTGAACCTTTTTACAGGACCACTGTACCACTTATGAACCTCAACATTACCTACTGCAAGTTAGTGGCTTCAGGACCTATCGGCAGTGCCAAACTGAACACCCTGCATTCACATCTTAAAAATGCACTTTAATCTAGAACTAAGAAGCTCATTGGATTTCCCCCAAATAAAACACAGATAATTGTTCATCTGTGGGGGTGTATTATACAGTTTGCAGATATTACGTTTGTACACCCATTTACCTAGTATGTTCAGATTTCCTAATGAAATTGAGATAGGTAGTCTCTGGGAAGTTTCCTTTGGAGATCTGGGAGAGCAGCAGACATACATTTAAGCTATGTTTGTACCATATTGTATTGCTTAAGCTATATCACTTCATGTTATGTTAAATTACTCTGTAGGATACGCCAATGTGACTTGATATAACATGTTGCATCAATAGCATAATCAGTTTGTTCTCTATAAAACTGCAGAACAATCTTTGAGAAATTTTGTTCCCATATTTTTATGCCTCTAGAATCTCCCCTTAAAAAAAAAGCGTAAAAATAATTAGGTTGCTAACCTATGAGATACTGAAAAAAATTTCAAGTCTTCACGGCAAAAACTTTTTCAGTTAAGAATAGACACATTTGTTCACAAAAATGAGGCCTCTTCTGAATTCTCACTGAAATGTGAAAGTGTGATTATTTTCACATCTCTGAGGATGTAAAGCCACTGTAGATCAGAAATGAGAAATATGGCATTGATGCATCTATTACAGATATGAATAATCATGACAACATCTAGTGGTTATAGCAGATAAGAACATCTGATAATAAAGAAAGAGAAAGGAGTGTAGAATAAATGGATGGAAATAGTAATAATAATGGGCAGATGGCACTATGGGCTCAGTTCTGCTTCACTGCAGTAATTGGAAGTTCTGCAATTGACTTCAGCGGCAGCAGGATAACTTCTGCTAAGAGTCTGAGTAAACAGTTTTCTGTTGACAGTGACTTGTGTGTATGTTGCTGTGACTGGCCTAGCTCAGCAGTTCTCAGATTGTGGGTTAGGACCCCAAAGTGGATCACGACCCTGTTTTAATAGGGTCACCAGTGCTGGCATTAGACTTGCTGGGGCCCACGGCCGACTACTCAGGGCTGAAGCTGAAGCTTGAACCCCATCACCTAGGGCTGAAGCCAAAGTCCGAGAACTTCAGCCCTGGGTGGCAGGGCTCAGGTTACAGGCCCCCTGCTCATGGCTGAAGTCCTTGGACTTTGGCTTTATCCCCCCTGCCCAGGTGGGGCTCAGGTTTCAGCTTTGCGCCCTTCCCCCCCCCCCAATGCCTGGGGCAGTGGAGCTCGGGCAGGTTCAGGCTTCAGTCCTCTCTCCTGAGGTCATGTAGTAATTTTTGTTGTCAGAAGGGGGTCATGGTGCAATGACAATTGGGAGCTGAACCACGTATGACACTTCTAACAAGTGACAAGTTGTGTCTAAAACACATTCTTTAAATGTCTGATCTAGCTCCCATTGCGTTTCTATTGACTTGTAGAACAAGTCACCTATTTAAAGCCATAGGGCCAGATTCTCAGCTGGTGTAAATTAGCACAGCTCCACTGAAGTCACCATTTGCCACCCTTCAGAAGTGTCATAGATGGTCTCAGCTAATTCAGTCACCAATTTATACCAGCTGAGGATTTGGCACAGTTCTATAAGGAGCTGAACACCTTCTTATGATAAGCTGAGTGTCCTGAACACCCACTGCTCAGCAACTTGCAGGATTGACCACAGAGATTTGGCCTCCATAAATGTTTCTTTTCCTGCACATTTATAAAGCCAATATGTACACTTGCACTGTACTATTATATGGTGACATGGCATCTTTAACTGGAGGCTAAATGAGGCATATGCGGTATTACTATTAAAAGCTAATTCAAGTCACTGCTTAAAGGAGCTGGAAATGAATTCAGATGCACTTTGGTTGCTGGTTTGGCCTTAACTGCATCTTAAACGAAGTGCACCAGTAAATCACAAGGAGAAAGTAATGGCATTCAAATCCTCCCTATGATCAATAGCATTTTTCTTTCCATGAGAATAGATGCAGGCCTAGACTGTGGCTGCTGCTTTTGAGATAAACAGAAAATAAGCCTGTGAACATTCTGACAATACTGTGAGGAACCAAGACAGTATTCAGTTTATGCTAAATTTAGAAATAAATTGCAGTTTATAGTTCCATTGGCATTTATGCTGCTCTGGCCTTTATACAATACTATTGGGGTTTCATCTACTTTATCTTACAGCATTTTACAGTGTAAAACATTCTTCTATATCTTTACAGAGCAGGGACATTGTTCAGGCAAATTTGTTGTGGTTCATTTGTTAGTGATGGTTTATTTGTCTATTAATTTTCTATATATTAAAAAATAGCAATATTATAGGGAACACTACTGATTTTCCACCTACATTTCATTTCCAACATTCTTTATTATGAGCTGGAGCTGAAGTGAAATAAAAAGATTGATTTGGCTGTTGAGAGAGAAAGCTTGGGATCAGGGACTGTGAGGCTCAATATTACCCACAGTTTACAATTTATATGCATTAAATGAACCTTTTGTTTCACAGATTGAAAGGTGTATGTGCCATAGGAGATTACCTCTTTTCTATCAGGTAAGGGATGAGTTGTGTGAGTGCAAGACAGGGTTGTTTTTTTCAAAGGACTGAGCAGTGATCCCAGCAGAGTTAAAAGCTGGCATTATGTGACAGATACATGCATCACACCTGGGGATGGAAGCATTCCTGAGAAAAGACAGGGAGTGCATCCACTGGTCAGGCGTGAATTCCCCACTGGGAACATGGAACAGTGTGAGGTATGTAAAGAGTATAGTGTTTGCCAACAGAGATGCTACACCCTCGTGAAATCCCAGTCGAATCTGTGAGAAGATCGTGGGAGTTGTTGACTTTTAATGACAGGAATTACAGAATCACTGTAGATTCCTACTCCAGTTTCTTGTAGATGGACAATCTGGAGGATCACAGATGGGAACTGTGATCAAGAAACTGAAGGCACATTTTGAAGGGTATGACTTGACACACTATGCTGGTACAGAGTAGAGTCACACGCCAGCTTCTTGTGAACTAAATGTTTGTGTGGACAAGCCCAGAGAGAGTGTCATGGTAAGGAGGCAGTCTGCTACAACAAAGGAGCCAGGATCCTGAGGCCACTATGCATAGGTGACAGATCTGGTTTCAACCATCAAATGGCCACACAAGGCAATGGCAAAAGGCAAGAGACCAAGCTGAATTGGGACACAAGCCATATCAGATAGCTAAAGATTCAGGACAGTAGTGGAAACAAAACCAAAGACAACTGCAGAGTAGCAGAAGACAACCAGAACACTCAAACAGATAGAGTCAAGGCCAGAGGACAGAGGGCCAGGAGGACAGAGAAAGCACCTCAGCCATCAGATGGCCTGACATAGGAGAGTCAGGAGTAGCAAGATATATCAGTAATACAGAGGACTAACAGGAAACCCCCAACAAAATGAAGGCAGCAAAAGGATGGAAGCAATTCCCCCACCAACAACATAACACAAACAAGAAGAGACAGACTGGTACAAAAAACAATATACATGAAGAGTACAAGGCCTAATGGGCTTAGGGTGACCAGACAGCAAGTGTGAAAAATCGGGACACAGGGTGGGGGGGTAATAGGAGCCTATATAAGAAAAAGCCCCCAAAATCAGGACTTTCCCTATAAAATCGGGACTTCTGGTCACCCTAAATGGGCTGCAATGGGTTGACAGTACAGGCCATGTCACTAGGGCGAGATATGTATTAGTAATCTCTGGCCTTAGCCACTCAGCAAATGCTTGCACAAAATATGACACCAACAAAAATTGTTAAAAGGACAGATGTACCAATCTGGATGGAACTCCGAGGGAGGAGCAGAATGTGTGGGAGGGAAGAGTTTGAAAGAGGCACCAGGAAGGCTGTCTGTGTGCACGTCTAGAAACCTAGTTGCAGTTGCAGCATCTGTGCAAATAGTACTCTTAATAAATAGCAAGTTTAGTTCTATAAACATGGAGTTGTCTCATGCTATTAACCTCATGCCTAGGGTGACTACACGTCCCATTTTGGCTGGAACAGTCTCTTTTTTAAGCCCTGTCCCAGCCATACCAACTTTTTTGGCAAAAGTGGGCATGTCAAGGTTTCTTTCCCCACTCTGAACTTTAGGGTACAGATGTGGGGACCTCCATGGACACTTCTAAGCCTAATTACTAGCTTAGTTCTGGTATACTGCCACCACCCAGAATTCCAGTGTCTGGGGCACTCTCTGTTCCCCAAAAACTTCATCCCCTCCCTGGGGTTGCCTTGAGGAACTTCACCAATTCCCTGGTGAACACAGATCCAAACCCCTTGGATCTTAAAACAAGGAGAAATTTACCATCGCCCTCCTTTCCCCTCACCAATCCCTGGTGAGTTCAGATCCAATCCCCTTGGATCTTAAAACAAAGAAAAATCAATCAGGTTCTGTAAAAGAAAGCTTTTAATTAAAGAAAGAAAAGGTAAAAA
Source organism: Gopherus flavomarginatus (assembly GCF_025201925.1). Taxonomy (NCBI): domain Eukaryota; kingdom Metazoa; phylum Chordata; order Testudines; family Testudinidae; genus Gopherus; species Gopherus flavomarginatus. The sequence continues at coordinate 184,946,335 of NC_066619.1, forward strand.
TTATCTCTGTAAAATCAGGATGGAAAATGCTTTACAGGGTAATCAGATTCCTATAGATCAGAGGGGCTCCCCGTAGCCTTAGGTTCAAAGTTACAGCAAACAGAGGTAAAATCCTTCCAGCAAAAATAAACATTTACAAGTTGAGGAAACAAAAATAAGACTAACACTCCTTGCCTGGCTAATTACTTACAAGTCTGAAACAGGAGAGACTGATTCAGAAAGATTTGGAGAGCCTGGATGGACGTCTGGTCCCTCTTAGTCCCAAGAGTGAACACCACCACCACAAAGGACACAAACAAAAGACTTCCGTCCACCGAGATCTGAAAGTATCTTGTCCCCCTATTGGTCCTCTGTTCAGGTGTCAGCCAGGTTTACTGAGCTTCTAAACCCTTTACAGGTAAAAGAGACATTAACCCTTAACTATCTGTTTATGACAGGGCATTTGTCAAAAAAGTGGAGTGTGGTGTGGAGGAACATGCAGGGGGGGTGAAAAGTGATGCCATTCCCACATCGGGGGGAAAGGGTTCCATTGGGGGACAGGCAAGGTTTGGGAAAGCAGCAACAGCCTCACTCAGGGGGCTGGCAGGTCTCGGGCAGGTGGCTCGGGCCATCCCAGTGCAGTGTCCCATTTTTCCTTTGGGAAATATGGTCACCCTACTCATGACATACATGAAAAAAGATCAGGCTGTTTCTCCAATATAAATATAACATAATTGCACTAACAATGCAACTAAAATCAGGGCAGAATTTTGCCCTCTGTTGCTAAGTGAATAATTTAGCTTAACAGTTCTTCCAGCTATTTAGTAAAGTAATATATTTAAAATTACAACAGCAAGAAAATCATCAGTAACACTGGATATTTTAGGATTGGCAATGGCTCCAGAGTACTGAGCCCATTTCTGGTGACATGTGGGCTCAGCATTCTCTTTGATGCATAAAAAGCAGGTGTATAATACTAAATTAATTATTTGTACATAGCAAGTATAATTCACAATTTGGGGGAAAAGAGCCTTTTATTAAAGATTTTCCTCTTCAGGGATGCGGTATATTTTTTTTAAAAAAATGACTTTTACATTTTTACCCATGACATAGGCATTACTTTTCACTTTTGTGGACATCATTCATATGCGTGTGTCTCTGGGAGTCTTGAAATATCTGAATTAGTGTTGTTGTTTTTTTTACTTTAATAATGAACATTTTGGATGCCAACTTTTCTTCCAATGGGGAAATGAAGAAAGAACAGACTCTTCTGATAATCACCATTTGAAAGTGTCTTTTGTTGCCTACTTTATAGTGTTGATTTGCATTCAGCTTCCTTATTATGGTAGGTTGCCTATGACATAGTGTATTAACTAGTTTATCATAGAATCATATAAAAGAAGGGGTGGAAGGGACCTTACAAAGTCACCAAGTCCAGACCCCTGCTCTGAGGCAGGACCAAGTAAACCTAGATCATCACTGAAAGATGTCTGTCCAACCTGTTCTTAGAAACCTCTAGTGTCAAGGATCCCACAACCTCCCATGGAAGCTTATTCCAGAGCTTAACTACCCTTATAATTAGAAAGATTTTCTTAATAGCTAACCTAAATATCTCCTGATGAAGATTAAGCCCATTACTTCTTGTCCGATCTTTAGTGGACATAGAGAACAGTTGATCAAATTTGTCTTTACAGCATTCCTTAACATATTTTGAAGACTTATCAGGTCTCCCCCTCAGTATTCTTTTCTCAAGACTAAACATGCCCACTTTTTTAACCGTTCGTTATAGGTCAGCTTTTCTAAACCTTTTATCATTTTTTTTTATTTCCTTTAGACTTTCTCCAATTTGTCCACATCTTTCCTAAAGCGTAGTGCCCACAAAAGCCCCAGCTGTTGCCTTCCCAGTGCCTAGTGGAGTGGGACAGTTACCTCCTGTGTCTTACATATGATATGCCTGTTAATACACTCCAGAATATTAGCCTTTCATTTTGTTGAATTCAGATCAATTCTCTAGTTTGACACAGTTATTCTGAATTCTATCCTATCCTCCAAAGTTCCTGCAATACTTCCTAGCTTCGTGTCATCTGTAATGCATAGTCTGTCTATTCCATTATCAGAATCAGTAATGAAAATATGAACTAGTACCAGATCCAGGCTAACACCCTGACCTTTGGACCATTCTTCCTCTATGGTAGTTCAGTACATTGCAGTACAAAGTATCTGTGCCCCTACTTCACTGGATATCAGTTGCTTAATGTATTAGCACATAAATTGAAAATTAAAATGAAAAAAATAAGCAGCATGTACATTATTCAATTCTGTTATTTTGTTGATTACTCAGATGTATAGAAATTGCTTTAATATTTACTCTTCTTGATTTTAATGGGCATAATAGATGTTCAGTGCCTCTTGGGATCAGGCAATTTCCATCAATCCATCTTTCCTCTCCCCCCTCTCAGGTATTTATAGAGCATCAATCACACTAGTATCTAGGCATAAACTGTCACCTGACTAATGGTCTGCAGCTTTCAGATACCATAGCAACTTAAAAATACACATCAGCTTTTCTTTGCCACTGCAGTGATACAGCATTTTTAAAATATTGCAGCCACTCAACAAATATGTGGTGCTTTTTAATCCCAAGGTCAGAACTGTGAAAGACTTCTTGGTGCATTTGTTTGAGCTTGCAAAATAAGTCAGGCTGCCTATTCAAAATGATGTCCTCTATTTATCCAAAGCATAAATATAAGTGAATTGTAGAAGCATTCCCTAAATGGTCTTATTAATGAGGGAAAGAACATCCATTCAGCCATATTTCCTCAAGCGGGTTAATAGCATGAGACTTTACACTCCTCTTACCTTTCAGAAAGCCAGCAGTGAGAGCCAGTGCACTCAGTGGATAAAGGGTGCCTGAAACAAGGGTGTTTGGATGTAAAGAGCTGTGTATTTACCGCCTGCTGAGTGAGAGTGCATCAAGGCCATCTAAATGGCCTGGAACTGCTTGATGCCCTCCAAACACAATCTCAATTGTTCAGTAATGCAAAAGACAAAACTCTTCAAGCAGGCTTATCAAAATCCCCGTTTTTCAAGGCCTCTTTACCCCCACTCCCTACCCCCTGCTACTACTCGATTATTTGTCATTTGATCCTTTTGTCTCCTTGCCATTTTCTACTGCTATAACTGAAGGTGGAACAAATTCCAGTTTAGCCTTCTTCCATTAAAACACAGAAAATAGCGCACGTGTATCATTTCTCTTCTGGAGAAAAGGAAACAGCACTATTAGGTCTAGTAATACTTCACTGCAGAGAAAGGAAAATAGCGAATGATTGTGAAGTTGTTGCACTAACATTTTCTTTATTATTTTTTAGAGGGATTCCTACAATTCCTTCAAAGAAAATATAGGTTCTCCTAAGCAAGGCTTAAAAATGAATTTGGCTGTCAATGCTTATTTCAAATTGTAAATTGGATTTAGGTATAGGTATATTAAAATACCAAAACATGGCAACTGCAAATCCAGTTAGTAGTCTCATCCACATTAAAAACTGATTTGGCATACGTCAGAGATAATCCCACTATCTAGCCTATGAAGCTATGAAGTTATAAGATGTTCAGTATGAACTATATATATAGAGAGAGACTCTATATATAGAGACAGTCTAAGTGGGTAGTTGTGCAATGCTTTAATATGTGGGATTTACATTTCTTCTTGATTTTTACAGGCATGAAGCATGAAATTTACAATGTATTTTTCTTTCTGACTTTTTAGATTGTGGTTCTGCAAATGGTGTTCGTGCTTATGAAATGATCTATTCCCTTTTGATATCTTGCTAAATCATTTGTCTCAATTATCTCCTATGGTGTTTGATTTCACAGGCTGACTATATACTGCATATAATGAATTCCCTTTAATTCATTTTAAATGTATGTCTTTCAGTTATGAGTACCCTGATATTTGCATTCTTTCTCATCATAGTTAACATTGCCAGTTCTCTCTCTCGGCCAGGCTTGTTTTCATTCACATAAGAATTCTGTGTCTTTCGAGTCTCGGTTGTACTTTTGCTAATGCCTGCCATAATGGATGTTACTGCAAAATTATGTAACCTTTTCTTTTACCATGTCACAGGTGAATGTAATACAGTACCTGAGAAAAGTTCCAGACTGACAGCCCTGGACATGGAAGTCTGCCCTCTACAGAACATGAAGAATTTGAGCAGCAGCACCACAAATTTTCCCAGACTTCTGATCCTGACTGACCATATCTTGAGATGAGAGGACAGTTTAGTTTCCATGCCCAGTCCCACTCAAAAAGGATCCAGATGTGATGGTGATTTCCATGATGTGAGTACCTATACATTCAGTAGGAAATGGACTGCGACCATTAAGTCATTTTATACAGATCACCAAGCATACATAAGATAGTAATGAAGTTATTCTCTACCAATCCTGGCTGTCTCTGGATGGCCCTGTGCCTCAAAATCAGTCTTCCAAGGTATTTAGTCTCCCAGCAGTCTACACTTCTGCAAATCATGCTTTTTTTCTGTCTTAACATGTCTGTTCTCTACTGTATTTAGTGTAGTGTCTGCTACTGGAGATCCACACTGAACCTAATAAGGTGTTCTTTCTTTTGTCTAGAGATGGGACAATTTATATTCAATACATAGCCAAATCCTTCATTTTGAATGTATTTACCTGGATTAATTAAATACCGAGCCATGAACAAGAATGAATTTTAAATACTCCCATGGACAGTATCAGCAGCTGAAATGAGAGAGAGGAAAGTGGTCAGTGCAAATTTGTAAATTATCAATATGCACATAAGAACACATCCACCAACTATGGACAAGCTCACCCAGCCCAGACTTAAAAGTATCTAAATGTGTACAGTACAATGACATCACTCCTCTATTGAAATTATTAACAATAAATCCACTCCCACCATGTCCAAATCTCATACAGAGTATATAACTAGGCATGCTATAGAAGTTTGAGGAATCAAGCAAGGGACGCCAACAAAAGTCTGTCTCCAGTGCAGCCATTCCTCGTGCTGCTGTACTGATTCTACTCCTCTTCCCTGAGGTCTCTGCTGGTAAATTAACTACCAGTCTATAGCAGCTATTACTATGCAATCCATGTTGCTAGCCAGCCTTTTTCACAGATTTTGATTGAGAAAAGATTGCAAAGGAATCACAGACTCTCTGTGAGTATGTATTTATTTCTTCAGGCATTTCTAATTGGACCTATGCAATATTCTCTAGGAGCAGTCTGAGAGCAGGGTCACTTCAATTAAATGCTGTACTCTTGGTTTGCACTAGTGTGCACCACATAGGGATCAAGGAGCCTAACCACTGATGTCCAGGCCCTGCCCACATAGATCCCACCTCATACCAGCATTACATTCAAAAGTAATAATTCAAGGGACAGGAGTGCAGCTGGTTCTGATTGGCTGCATTTCCCAAGAAGCAAGGTAATAGCGAGGGGTCACCAATTAGACAAGGATTTACTCATAGACAAGTTTTTTTTCCCCACAGACCATAGGAGGAACTGAAAAGCCCCTAGTGTTGGCAAATCTGGGCTGGCCTGATTTTGATCTCACTGGTGTAACATCAGGGTGACCAGGTGTCCGTTTTTTTGACTGGAACATCCACTCGAAAAGGGATCTTGGCCGTTGACTGTTCGGTTGGTGGCACTGCGCAGGGGAGCTGCCAGGCTCCCGGCTAGCCTCCACACTGTGCGGCTCCAGGAAACCATGGCCAATGGGAGTTGCGGGGGCAGCATCTGCAGATGGGGCAGCTTGTAGGGTCACCTGGCTGTGCCTCTGTGTAGGAGCAGGAGAGGGGGACATGCTGCTGCTTCCGGGAGCTGCTTGAGGTAAGCGCCACCTGGATCCTGCACCCCAGACATCTCTCCCCACACCCTAACACACTGCCCCAATTCTGATCCCCCTCCCACCCTCCGAACCCCTCAGTCCCATCCCAGAGCACCCTCTTACATCCCAAATGCCTCATCCCCAGTCTGAACCCCCAGCCGGAGTTCTCACCCCCACATCAATCCTCTGCCCCAGTCCACAGCCCCCTCCTGCACTCTGAACCCCTTGATCCCAGCCCCACCCAAGAGCTTGTACTGCCAGCAAGAGCTCTAACCCCCCTGCACCCCAACCCCATGCCACAGCCCTGATCCCCCTCCTGCCCTCCAACCCCCTTGATCTCAGGCTGGAGCACCCTCCTGCACCTCAAACCCCTCATCCCCAGCCAAGATTCACCCCCTCTCGCATCCCAACCTACTGCCTCAGCCTGGAGCCCCCTCTCTCACTCTGAACGCCTCATTTCTGTCCCCACCCCAGAGCCCAAATCCCCAGCTGGAACCCTCAACCCCTCCTGTACCCAACCCCCTGAGCCAGCCTGTTGAAAATGAGCCAGGGAGTGAGGGTAGGAAGAGTGAGAAAGGGAGGGAGGGAGGGCGGGGAGGATGGAGTTAGTGGGGATGGGGCACGGGCAGGGCCTCTGAAAAGGGGAAGGGCAGGGGGCAGGGCAAAGATGCAAGTGCAAGTAGAAAATTGGCAACCCTATTCAGGATTTACATCCATGTTAGCCAGCCTAATGTATTTGAGTAGGACACACTTCCCCAATCAGTTCCCTAGTGTAAATTACTGATTGTGAATTGGATTGTTTGCTTGCAAGAGAAAAAAACAAACATTTTGTGTGGAGGAGGGAGACAAAAAACTTAATAGGAAGAAAAGCCTTAAAGTTTTAAGAATTATAAACAGTAAAGAAATGGGTGTAGTTCTGCTATTTCCAGTTATTGCAATTGGCTACCTGGTTCCTTCTTCCTCCCCAGAGGACCTTTAACTGCACAGTAATGCCCTGTTTCTGAACTTCAGCTTCAGCTTTATAAAGGCTCATGTGATGTTTGTTGAGAGAGAGGCTATCAATCAGCTTTGCAAGCATCCCCCTATATTAACACACACATGCAGGCTCCCTCCTGACAGCATAATTTCCTAAAGAAGCAACTTCAGTTTATCAATTGGGTGTTTACTAACAGGGAAAACACAAGACGTTGAATTAAGAGCTCATCAGAAGCCTGTCTATCTTAAAATTAAAAACTGGACACAATACAATAAAGGTGAAAAGGAATCTTGCACCCCTATTTTTTTTTTTTTTTTTTTTTTTGGCCTGCAGAGCTGTGCTGAATGAGGTGGAGGGGGAAGGTGAACTGTGTAACAGGTAAGGAGCTATCCCTCATAACTGCTAAACACTGGGTTTAAAGCAGTGAGTGGTGAGACTTACTAAACTTTAGAATGTAAACCAGGACATTACCTGTGTATTTTGCAAAGAAAAAAAGATACTTTATACAATGAGTTCAGGATCTCCTTGCTGAATGCCTCCTTATGCCTCAGTAGTTTGGAGTGCATTGAAAGAGAAATTTGTCCTGAGTTCAGTTTTGATTTTTGCTTTGCAAATTAGCTTTTTTTAAAAACTCACATTTTATAAAGTCTTTTTAGTAGCTGTTTTTGAACCTTAGAAACCTGGCTTCCACTTTCAAATCTCCTTAAGGCTTTTCTTCTCTATTGCAAGTAGCTTTTGAAGGTATTTTGCAATTTTTCAAGCATTAGGTTAGTTTCATTAGGATACTTGTTGGTTCATATGGACTAGCAAGTTGACATCATCATGCTCCAGGCTGCTGGGATGTGACAACAAGTACAAACTACATGCTGCTGTTTGGGTTGCAAAGATCAGTGGGGAAAACAGCTTTCATCTGGAAGTTAAAAGTATTCAAAAATCAGTTGACCTAGCTCTCAGTGCTTCTACACATAATTACATAGGGGCATCCAGCAGCCATAATGAAGTTATGGGTCTGTCAGCATTTCCATACATTAGTAGCACATAATATGGACTCTGGTTTTAACCAATCAAATTCATGCCTGTAGCTGTAAATCAGGAAGCACTTATCCAATTGACTTCAAATTTCCTAGAATCATTCTATCCCAGAGCTAACAATGATGGGGCAGCTCTAACTGTTTTGTGTGGCTATTACAGGAAGTTGAAATCAGGGTAGAAACAAACAGCTGCAACTTAACTATGGAAGGGCCACGTCGTAAACCCTTCATAACCAATGTGAGTCATTTTTTCTACTATTGTATGTGTGTTTTAATGTTATACTTTTAAAAAAGTGTTAAGTTGTGAACAAAAACATTTTATATGGAACAAAGTAATGTTTTATAAAGACACTTTTTAAACTACCTAAACATGAGCATTACAATGGCCATCTGAGAGTCCCTTTAAATTCTTTTGCTGATCTTGATCTTTGTGAGACACTGAAATTCTATAATAAGAAACTTTAAGGCAATAAAACAATTACTGAACATTCCAAAGGGAGGTAATTATGTATTAGGGCAATGCAAATCTGAACTGAACAGGCAAAGCCCAAGGAGTAGGAGAGAGTGCTGCAGAACAGGTTTGGCCAGCCCCTAGATTAACTGTTCTTTTTTCGTTTTCCTCTCTCTCTCTTTTTTTTAAGATCATGTTTACATTAACCTTCTATTTCATCCTTTGATTTAAGAAACCCAATAAGAATCTTTTGTTGGTTTATTAATTCTGGTTTACTTAGGTCTTGTGGATTATCCCAGAGAGCTTGCTGAATTTAAAATGTCCTTAAACAGCGAATCTCAAAAAAGTCCATGATGGGGGGTTCATTGATTATTGTAACTCATTGTCTTCCTGAAAATATATATTCAGGCAAACAGTAAAGCAGATGTTTTCTCCAAGTACAAAACAAACTCCACCTCCCATCCGACAGTTGTGTGGCATTCTTTCCTTCTCATGCATCATCACCAGCAGGCAAGGTTTTGCTGGCCAAATTCTTCCTCCAGTTACACTTGTGCAACCATAGTAATGTCAATGGAATTGTACAGGGGAAACTGTTTGGGACTCACTTCTGCAAGCTGCTGGAGGTTCTCAGCAGTCTCAACTCCCTTTCCCAAAAAAGTTCACTCCTGTTGCCTCTCCCACAGGAACTGAGGGTATTTAGTGACTCTAGGTGTTGTCCAAGTAAGGGATCAGGACCCTGTTGTGCTAGATGCCATACACACCTGGAATAAAAAGAGCGAATCCCTGCCCCCCACAGAGCATTCAGCCTTAATGAACAATTCCAGTGATGATAGAAAAGGAAATAAATGGATTTGGTCATTTCTCTCCTGGGTTGGGCTTACTACTTTAATAGGACTAAAAAGTAGCACATACTTGTTTTAATTACAAAAGTGAGCAGATATGGCTCTGAATACACAGAAGGGACAAATCTGCTGAATAACAAAGTTGTCCCTATTCACAGTTATAGTCACTTTTCAGACTAGACCCATATTTTGAAGTTACTTCAATCAAATATTCTAGTCTCTCTAAATTTGTTTGAGTGCCTTTTTATGAAATTATTCTGCATTTCTGTGTCAGTTAGGACGTTTGCCCATGTATTCCAGAAGGAAAAAAGCAATGAGGCCCCTTTGCAAGATTGATATACTTTCCCATGCTTGAACTTTGGCAGCCTCAGTTCAGAGGGAAAAAAAATCTTCTGTACATCTGGACAGAACATTTTTAATGTATTTTCATTTTTACTCCCTTCAGAATACAGTAGAGTACATTACACTCACTGCAAGATGACTAAAGTCTGTCATGATGCAGCAGACCCCTGCTATCCCACATAGCCCCAATCAGGGGCTAAAGAGTAGAGTACAGTAGAGGTACCCAGTCAATTCTTCAAGGCTGATAAGGGTTTTGTGGGGTGGGGAGTTAGGGGTGCACATTAGTATGAATGCAGTTTCCTTGTCTATTTTAGTTTATTCATGTTGGGTTATTTTAAGGTAACATTCAGCAGAGGGCCCCTCATGACTTTCCATGCAACTTGAACTTTTGAGTCTTTCATAGGCAGCTGTGGAACATATGTGGATAACTAATACAGAGGCTATTAAAATGTATTTTGTATACATGAAGGCAGAATTATGACACAAAGATAAGTTTTCCTCTAAATTTGTGCATGCATGCATTTGTCTGTGTGAAAACACTGCATTCAAGGGACAATAAGCTACTTAATTGCCCCATTCATTCACCCTTAAATGTTTGTAAAGAGCTCTGAAGATACAAAGTGCTATAAGTATTTATGACATTAATAATAAGCAGTGATAGTATGTACTATCAGGATAGGCTGGCAAAAAGCACAGGTATAAACAAGCCTGTTTTTTTTCCCTGATGTATCTGCAAAGCAGCAACACATTTTCCATCAAAAATGCTTCAGCAGAAAATGTTTGATCAGCTCTAGTCACCATTACATAGTTAACTTTTGTCAACAGATACCAAAGAGTGGTAGCTGATATTAATCAAATAAAATAATAATATTTTTTCCTATATTTCTTATAGGAGACAAATAGTGCTGCATAGTGACAATTGGAAACTGTTGTCCTTTTAATGGCTTTGCATTTTAGTTTGACTGGACTATCATAAACTCTCTCTCCCATCTACAGACAAGATTAATGTTAGGGGGAAAGCTCGGTTTCCATACAGCAAGGCTACATCTCTGCTGTCTGAGTGGGTTCACAAACAAAGGGGAATGAGGAACACCAAGGAGAACTTTGAACTTCAGGCTGCTTGAGTCTACTATTGGGAAGAGCAAGTTGTGGTGAGCTGTTAATCCCATGGAAACTCAAAAGACAGTGGGAATTTAGCAGAATAAGGTGACAACTAAGCAGCTGGAGACAGGGTATCTGGATGAATCCTCCTAGTCTGGGATAAAAGACCGCTGTTGCAGCCTAGTGGAATTTATGAAATAATTCCTTCAGATAGCCTTATTTCTCGCTTCTAAAATCCTGGAAATGACAGAGAGAGATGAAGAATTAGGGGCTAAAAAGAGCTTTAGGGGAGGGGGATATTAGCAAGGGAACAAGAACATCTGTCACCTAAATCCAGAGGCTTTCAAGCACATAGACTGTGGAAATTGGTGTGTGTAGGGGGTGGGGAGGAAGTACATGAAAGAAGGCACATATTGGAAGCCTCCCCTGAACAATAGGCTGTTTGCTGTAACCCTTGCTAGAGAAGCACACAAAATTTACTTGCAGAGTACCCAGCAATCCTTCTGCGTGCAATTCACAAATTGTGTTTTTGTCTAGGAAGTAGTGGTTGTGGGCTCTTGCAGAGGAAATATGCAGCACATTGCCCTCCTCAATTAACCAATTTGTTTCTTTTCACATTCTGTCAATGAGTTACTGTGTTTTATGGCTTTAGTGGATAAAAACTAATTAAGGGTGAGTGAACTAGCAAACATTTGTTTAAAGTTTGGAGTCCTCATTTAAACACTGCAGGCGATTTGATATCACCTATGGTTTAGTCCAGTACTGATGAATCTTTGTCTTTCTTTTTGAGAATTGACATGTGCAACATCTGTGTAATGTGTGCATTATTGTCACTCCTTTGTTCTGAAGAACAGAATATGTTTTTTATGTTTCTTTTCATATTCAAAGAAACAAAGTGTTTTAAAACAGTCAATATATCAGGACAATACATAAGAATCTGTCATTCTACTGTAAAATCTTAATTAGGAGCACGACAGAAATAGACTGCTACTTTTGTTAACAGATGAAGCAGTAGGAGCTAAATCAACTAGATGGGTCATTATTTGTAATTCAACAGTTCAAAATCTTACATAAAATACCATATTTACATTACATGTATTACATCCAAGAGTATGTTAGTCAGTTAAGACTTGATCTTGAAAAGTAATGAGAACAAGAGGTGCTGAGCACCCCTCAACTCCCATTAAAGTCAGTGCAAGTGAAGCAGCTCTCAGCATCAGATAAACTTTGGATGTGTTCAAAGGTTGCACTTTTAGGCAACAGGTGGCAGGTGTGTGGATGGGTAACTGACTATTTACTTGCATAAGTTATGTTGCAGCCATGACGCAAAACTGAACAGGAAGAAATTTTTTTTTAAGTACATCAAAAGCAGAAAGCCTGTGTCATAAACAGATAGCTAAGGGTTAATGTCTCTTTCACCTGAAGCACCTGACCAGAGGACCAATCAGGAAACCGGATTTTTTCAACTTTGGGTGGAGGGAATTTTGTGTCTGAGTCTTTGTTTTCTGTCTGCCTGCTTTCTCTGAGCTTTGGAGAAGTAGTTTCTACTTTCTAGTCTTCTGTTTCTAAGTGTAAGGACAAAGAGATCAGATAGTAAGTTATATGGTTTCTTTTCTTTGGTATTTGCATGAATATAAGTGCTGGAGTGCTTTGATTTGTATTCTTTTTGAATAAGGCTGTTTATTCAATATTCTTTTAAGCAATCGACCCTGTATTTTATCACCTTAATACAGAGAGACCATTTGTATGTATTTTTCCTTTCTTTTTTATATAAAGCTTTCTTTTAAGACCTGTTGAAGTTTTCTTTACTGGGAAATTTCAGGGAAATTGAGTCTGTACTCACCAGGGAATTGGTGGGAGGAAGAAATCGGGGAGATCTGTGTGTTGGATTTGCTAGCCTGATTTTGCATTCCCTCTGGGGGAATAGGAAAGTGCTTTTGGTTTCCAGGACTGGGAACGGAGAGGGGGAGTCACTCTGTTTGGATTCACAGAGCTTGTGTCTGTGTATCTCTCCAGGAGCACCTGGAGGGGGGAAGGGAAAAAGGATTATTTCCCTTGGTTGTGAGACTCAAGGGATTTGGGTCTTGGGGTCCCCAGGGAAGGTTTTTCAGGGGGACCAGAGTGCCCCAAAACACTCTAATTTTTTGGGTGGTGGCAGCAAGTACCAGGTCCAAGCTGGTAGCTAAGCTTGGAGGTTTTCATGCTAACCCCCATATTTTGGACGCTAAGGTCCAAATCTGGGACTAAGGTTATGACAGCCTGCAAAACAGACAGTGGGACCACTAGATGGCCAAGGTTTTAAAGGAGCACCCAAGGAAGACAAGGCCATTGCAGAGAAATGAAATGAATTCTTTGCATTGGTCTTCACTTCAGAAGATGTGGGAGGCACTCTCACATCAGAGCTATCCTATTTGGGTGACAAATCTGGACTCCCACTTATGTGGCAATAGAAGAAGTTTTAGGGGAAAAAAAGATAAATTAAACAGTAATAAGTCACCAAGACCAGAGGGTATTCACCCAAGAGTTCTGAAGGAACTCAAATATGAAACTTCAGAACGATTAGCTGTGTTATGTAATTATCACTGAAACAAATTTCTATACCAGATGACTGGGAAAGTAGCTAACATAAGCTGATTTTTAAAAAGGGCTCCAGAGGTGATCATAGCAATTACTGGCTGATAAGCCTCCCTTCAGTACCAGGCAAATTGATAGAAACTATCTATGTATCTGATAATTCTGTTCTCTACTATAAACATATGTTGGAGAAGAGTTTACATGGCTTTTGTAAAGACAAGGTGATTCAGCTGATCTAGTGTACTTGGATTTTCAAAAATCCTTTGACAAGGTTCCACAGCAAAGTCTCTTAAGGAAAGTAAGTAGAAATGGGATAACAGAGAAGGTCTTCTGATAGATTGCATGGAGAGAGGTGAACAGCAGGGTGCCCTAAGAATCTATACTGAGATCTGTGCTGTTCAATATATTCATTAATGATATGGAAAATCGAGCGAACAATGAAGTGACAAATTTTGCAGCTGATACAACATTATTCAAGATAGGTAAGTCCAAAGCTGATTGCAAAGAGTAACAAGAGAATCTCACAACACTGAATGACTAGACAACAAAATGGCAGATGAAATTCAATGCTGACAAGTGCAAAGTAATGAACAGTGGAAAAAATAATCCCAACTACACATATAATGATGGGTTCTAAATTAGCTGTTACCACTCAAGAAAGAAATCTTGGAGCCATCATGGATAGTTCTCCGAAAATTTCAGCTTAATGTGCAACAGCAACCAAAAAGGCTAACAAAATGTTAGGAACTATTGGGAAAGGGAAAGAAAATGTGACAGAAAATTTCATAATGCCACTGTATAAATCTATGGTGCACCCACACATGGAATATTGTGTTCAGTTTTAGTCACCCCATCTCAAAATGTATATTGCAGTAGCAGAACTGAACTGGAAAACTTCAGAGAAGAGTAACAAAGATGATCAAGGATATAGAACGGCTTCCATATGAGGAGAGACTAAAAACAGCTTAGAATCAGCTTAGAAAAGAGATGACTAAGGGGCGATATGAGAGAGGTCTATAAAATCATGAATAATGTGGAAAATGTTGATAGAGAAGTGTAACTTACCCTTTCTCACAATTCAATTAAAAAAACAGTGGTCACCCGATAAAATTAACAATCAGCAGGTTTAATTCAAGGAAGAGGAAGTTTTCAGACAGTGCAGCTAACGTGGAACTCACTACCTATTGGAGCCTGTGAAGGCCAAAATCATAACTCAGCTCATAAAAAAAGAACTAGATAAGTTCATGGTAGAAATAGCCATTGATGGAACTATTAGCCAAAATGGTCAAGGATGCAACTCTACGATCAGGGCGACCCTAAATCTCTGACGACCTGAAGGTGGGAGGGGATGACAGAAGTGGATCGCTCCAACTGACCTTTTCTGTACAATTCACTTGAATCTCTAGTACTGGCCACTGTTGGAGACAGGATACTGAGCTAGTTTGATCATTGGTCTGATCCAGTATGGCAGTTCTTTTGTTTTACGTAGTTTTTGTTATTTTGTATTTTCATATAGGTTTGGCAATGTTTATATTCCACTAGGCATTTCACACCCAATATGTAATAAAACTCAAAAGTAATTGATTAAAAATAATCACAGGTCACATCATACCGTGATTCACTGTACTGATTTGGATCTATGTATAATATGGATGGAATGTCATCCCTCAACAAGCGCATGGGAGCACATTGCCCTCCAGCAGCTGACCTATGGAAGATAGGTCTCCTAATATTATTTCAAATTAGTAAAAGGAGATTTTCTTTTTGCTCAATCAGAGCCTCTGTTTTTTTTAAAGCTATTGAGCTCTCACCCAGTTTGAATGTTAAGTGCTGTGCAGCCAGTGCATGGAATAATTAAGGTGAAATGTTGTGCTGTCACCAACTCATTTGACTTCCTGTGAACTGCTGAATCACAATGACAAAGTGAGCCTAACATGTAGCATGAGCATGTAGCTCATGAGCACTGCATGATATCAGTGGATGCCATATCAGACACCACTTAGTGTATGTGATCAAGTTTCCCGTTAGTATCTGCCCAAGAAGATATAATGTGCTCTGAATGTGAAAAATTCAATATTATTATTTGTTTAGCAGCAAGAGTGCGAAAGGCACGCAATCAGGTCTAGTGCAACCCATTAGGTGACCTAGGCGGTCGCCTAGGGCACTAACATTTGGGGGTCAGCAACCGCAGTGGCTGGACCTTCCACCACCTCTGTCGGGGGCAGGACCTTCTGTCACCTGTGTCGGGGGCGGCATTTTGGGGGCAGGACCTTCCATTGCCTAGGGCGGCAAAAAAGCTGGCGGCGCTCCAGATGCAATTGACAGTTTGATGATACCAAAAAGCTCAGCTCCCAATACAACAAGGTACTTGAGCACATGCTTAACTTTAAGCATGTGAGCTGTCCATTGAAGTCAACAAGACATCTCACATGTTAAAAGTTAGGCACAGGTTTAAGTACCCCTAGCTGAATCAGAGTCTTACAATCTAATGGCTAAGTAATCTATACCACCACAGCAACAATCACTGCTAAAAGGAATTCTTCAGCTTGAGAGATCAAAAACCTGTGTTTCCTTGCTTAGTACATCCTGAGTCCATGTGTGATGTAGACAAAGGCTATGAAATTCTGAGGCACTATGGAATTTATTACAGTGTGATAAATAATTTATTCCTGGTAGGAATATGATTAAATTATCACAGAATGAGAATGTAAAGTATAGTCATATGTCCATAGTTTTTCACAAGTTTTTGAAATGTGTAATTAGTCATTTTGTACTGTCACTATCATACATAAAAATATTTCTGTTTTCAGAATTATCTGAGTACTGCTGAAGGGTATTTTTAGTTCCCCCTTTTTCACGTGTTTGTCCTTCATGCTAGCCCTGCACCCGTCATCCAGACAAGACATTTGATTAAGAAGCTTGTTGGCTTACTTCACACATCCAGTGAAAATGAATAAATCAGAACCCATAGTTAAGCATGAATTGCTTCTGATTTGTTCAGTTTTATGCAAGGCTTATCTTCCCCCCATTACTTTCTCTTATGGTTAGAGCTGCTCAGAAAAATTTGGACTAAACATTTGTTTGTAAAAAATCGCTGATTCATTTTGAGAAGATGGTTCAAGTTTGATGAAATTGCACTGGAACTCTGTTTGGTTTCCTGTCATCGTACCCATTTGCTTCTCTAGCAGCCCACCTGGCAGTCTGACAGGAAGCTGAGAGCCTGGACGCTCCTTGCTCTCAGCTGCTCAGCCCAGGCTTCCAGAGCTTCCAGGCTCCTAGCTCCTTGACAGCACACCTGGAAGGCTGACAAGCAGCCAGGAGCCTGTAAAACTGGGAGTTCTGGCTACCAAGCTCTCAGTCTCATTGCTCCCAGGCCTTCCAGGATCCCCTGCTCCAGAGCAGCCCACCATGCAGACAGCCCTAGAGCCAGTTTCCCAGTAGAGCTGGGCTCCATTTTGTGAACAAATTTGAAATATCATTGTTTTCTTTGCAAATCACAATAAAACCAAATTTCAGAATCAAACTTCTGTTGGTCCTACAACATCCAAGAAATGATGCCACATATTCTCGAGTGTCATTGACTGGCATCTTAATATTTGTGTGTGTGTAAACAGATATAGAGCATTCTTGTAACAATATGCAGCTGGGTATAGGATAGGGCGGCACTGAGGTTGCTCTACCTTGAGTCTGGTACAGTGTAGGCATTTCCAAGATCTAACCCTTACAAAGGACTGTTAGAGAAATGTTCACTGATGTAACTACATTGATATAACCCAAGCAAGCTGCTCCATAAGCCCCACTGTACTTTTCTTCATTGCAGCAAATTTATATAAGGGGTTTGCTCATGTTTAATTACAATATTCCTCTAATATAGATAGGGGTTACCAAAATTGTGACTAAGGGCAAGTAACTCACCATGGCTAGTGATGGGTGAACTTCAAAGGACTCAGAGTTTATATTTGGACAAGAACTTAAAAGCTTGGGTGCCTGGAGGCTGCTAAACTGAGCTGCAAACTGTGTGGGGAATTATTTCTTTCCAGAGATTTCCTGCATCCATTCCCTAATTGGGGATTACTTTTATTCTATTTCAGTACTTCCTCTTCTGTCTGGAACCAATAAGTGTGGGAATATGAAACTTAATACCAATCTTTTAGAAACATGAACTGAATGTGTTTGAACTTCAGGGGATGCTTCAGTTATGGTTCATTTCAAACTTTTTTGTGAGGGGTGGGATATTTGGGTTGGTTCTTATAAAAAGAAGATGCTGCATCTGAGTTGAACTTTACTGGGTAAATAAAATACATATATACTTTATACAGAGATTTGAACATGGCTGGTAAAACTATCTGAATTTTTTCTCCTTCTGACTGATCTATTTTGATCTTTCTTTCCTTCAAATGTTTTAGAATTTGCTTCATAGGTTTCTTCTGACCAGAACACTCCTCTCAGTACTGTTTTCGCCCAGGTAATTCCTACTGAGTGATCCATCCAGTCCACACCAGTGCTCCCCAATTGACCATAGCAATAAACTATTTGCTGAGAAGGAGAACTCAGGAAGTCTGTTTCAAAAACAGCTTGCATCTTCAATATCTTGATTCTTCTTCTATTTACTGTTTTGATTTTCTGTTGGTTTAACCAGGGTATGAGAACCAGAGTGAATAGTCTTCCTTGTCAAGCTTTTTTTGCTAAGCTTGGTCACTCCAAAATGATTTCAACTTCAGTGAATAAATGCACAAAAACTGAGCCTAGTTCCAGATGGTTGATGTTTCCTTTAATCCAGGTCAGTGATCCACACTTATTGTATTAGGGACTGAAAGTACTAAATGAGACTAGTGATGTGAATTCCCATCATTTAACCCTGAGACTTGTGCGATCCATCTTGAAAACTGTTGATATTACTGCAAACTGATGAAATTCCAATCTCCAGCACTTGGTAAAATATGCAGCTGTGGAGAAGGGAGAATTAAATATTCTGGTTTCCTATTTATTTACCATAAATAACTTCTCATAAAATCTGCAGTTTCACACCATGAATATCACAATTAATATTGCCTCTCACAGGTAAGATTCTTAAAAGGTACAATGTAAATTTCTTTTTGTTTTGCTATAACTTTTATGGGTTTATAACTCATTTTTAATTCTTCTTAAAGCTGGCCTCTGAGTCTGATTAAAATGTGAAAGTTAGTGTCTATGGACCTAATTCAACACACATTGAAGTCCATGGAAATACTCCCAGTGACTTAAGTGTGATTTGGATTCAATGTTATGGGAGGGGATCCCTGTTCGTCGATGAGCCTCCTCATTCTAGGACATTCACTAACTTCTTGAAAATCAAAATGACTTTATCAGCTCCTAATTTTTTCAGGTTTTGATGAAAAGAGGGACATATTTCCCACAAATAAATTCCCATTTTTCAACTAGCGCTAGGGGTGAAAAAAATGAAAATGACTGCTAGTCTTGACAATAGTGTGGCACTTTGAAATTTAATAAAAAGACAAAGCTAGCAAGGCACAATTTTACAGATTTGGTGCAGGTGATGTGCCCCAAACCCTCCACATTTCTGTATATAAAAAACAGGTAGTTATGCCTTTAACTACCTATTTGCTCATGCAATTTCCTAATTAGCATGTGCAAACTTGGGTGTCTGCAAGCATCCTTGTTTTCAATATCAGGCCCAGAGTGTTACTACAGCAAAATGATCAAAATATGAAAATAAGAATTACATACAAAGAATTTTTCTCCCCTTTTCATGAGTTTGCCAGATGCAAAATATGGCAGCTAATGTCTTATTGCTTTCTGGTAGTTTAACTTTTTTTTAGAAATGTGACAGTAACCCTGTAAAGGTAATCACTCCAATTTCTGTTCCAAGTGTGAAATGCCCAGCTCTAGCACAACAGGGAGTCTTTCATCATTTCATCTGTGTGCATTGACTAATTAACAAAACGAGTGAAAAGGCTTTGGATTCAATTTTAATCCACCTTTACCCAATGGTAGTAACACTCCAATTCATTAAAGTCAGATGCACATTAGTGAAACACAATGACAGCTTGATTCAGCTAGGGAAACTAAAATAGTCAAGTCCATCATTTCCCTATAGTTGATTTCACATCTTTCTAAAATACAAATTTATACTCACATTGGGAAAATGTTTAGGATAGCCTCCTTCAGTTGGTGTTTTGAGATGATTTCCATACTCATGAGCAGCCTGAAGTACTATGTGCACTGGAGATTTTAGAAGGAGCCACTAACCTCGAACTAGAAAACAATATGCACAGGAAAATTGTGCAGTAGTGGCAAAACCACACGATTATATCTACTATATTATTATTATTATAAATATCACCTATGTATTTATTCCTATTCATTATTCTACCTCCATGGGTTTCCTGTCATTGTCATTTTTTTTTCAAATCCTTCCTGCTTTGCATATTTTTTTTTAAATATTTTACCAAAAGCTACTCGATATTCTGTTTTTACTCAATCTATGGGAGAACATATGACAACCTTCTGTCTTATTAAAAGCTGTGTACAGATGTTTCATTTCCTTGCAGAAATCATTCTGTTAACAGAGTTGTTCTGCAAGTAGGAAAGTGGGCCCATTTACCTTTCTTCTTAATTTTCCCTACATATTTGATTGGGTTTCTTTAGTTCAGATTAAAAATCTGTCTGGAAAATATTTATGTGCTCTGATTCATGTTTTCTTGGTGAAAGGTCTTACAGCTTGGCATGTATAGGGGCTGAGGGGAGAAGTTATTTTAGTCCTGTGTTTAGCTAGGTTTTAATTTTCACATCTTTCTTTAAGGTCTCAGTTTGTAATCCTGGGAGAGTGAAATTTGGCGGTTACAGAAACTGCACATTATTTCCCAAGTTTCATGTTGCCCCCACCCCATCCCAAATCTTGTGTGATTATTCTTTAGTACGATCAAGGAACTGGGTGTCAAGACTCTTTGGATCTATTCTTGACTCCGTCACTGACTCTATGTATGATTCTGTGACAAACAACTCAGTGTCGCTATGTTTTTTAAATCATGTGCCCTGACATGCCTAAAGCACAGATGGCCTCTATTCCTCCTGAAGTGGAAGGACTCTCCTTCTAGGCAGTCACAGTGTGTATATGGCAGGGGTGGCCAAACATCCTGACCCTCCAAGCCGCATACCATAATCTTCAGAGTTCAAGAGCTCAGGGTTTCTGACCCGGAGGAGGCACCTGCCAGGGCTTGGGATGAAGCCCTGAGTCCTGGCAGGTGCGCCCCATGGGGTTGAAGCCCGAGACCCCTCCTCACTAGGCAGAAGCCCCTAGCCCATCACCCTGCTGCAAGCAAAGTACCCTCTGCCAAGTCTGGGAGGTGGAGAAGGTGGGTGGGAGCTCTGCAAGCCGCACTTTAACTGTAAAAGAGCCATATGTGGCTTGCAATCCAGTTTGGCCACCCCTGGTATATGGCCATCCACCATTCTCCATCAATCTCTCCAGGCGTTGAGTCTGTGACTCAGCTGTAAACTGGAGTACATGGCATGGTTGCTGGAATATGACATCAGAGATAGGCAGTGCCTCGCTGATGTATGACTTTGGGGTAGGGAAAGCTGATGCCTAGGTTCCTTCCTAGCCAGCCAAAAGCTAGGGAGACTGAATGGACCACTAGGTTTCAGAGGGAGAGTTCCCTTGGCTGACAGTTCCAAAACGGAAGAGGCCCATTTCGCTAAAGACCTGTCCCCTGCTTGGCAAATTGGAAAAAAAGACAGAATTTTTAAACTCCATGCCAAAAAAAAAACTATTTGGACTCTGTGCCCAGGCCCAATTTTCCCCTTCTAGACCAGTGTAATATGACCATAGCTGAAGGGAGAAATGGAACCAGAATCCAGATAGGGTTGCTTTGGGGAATGAGATTCTCATTTGCATGAGCACTATGTTCCTCCTCCATCTCAGCTCCTGGTCAGCTTTGTGTTGCCACTGTAACGTAGCAGTGTGGCCCTTCTAATATCATACCTCACACACTGAGCTAACTGTTGTCAGGATCAGTTGGCCTGGTTTGGAGCCAGTTATGAGGTGATAAGTGGCTGTCATCTCCTTCCCCCTTATTGCCACCTAAACAAGGCCTCAGTTATATTGGGAATTAATCCTGATTTCAGCATTCAATGGTTATCAATCTGTATAGCTCCATCCATGCAAATCATTATAACTTGTTTACAGTAGGGGGCTTATGTCAGTGCAGCTATACTGTTTGCTAGCCATTGATTGCTGAAATAAGGACTAATTCCCTGTACCAAGAAGACCAGGGAGCAGGATTTGGCCCTCAACATTAATACAGAGCTACAAAATTGCAAGGAATTGCCACATTTTTGAGGAAGTGGATAGGGCACAGGACTGGGAGTCAGGTGACCTGAGTTCTATTACTGACTCAGACACTAAGCTGCTGCATGACCAAGGGAAAGACACTTCAACTGGCTGCACTGTCATTTCCCATTTATTTACATACTTTGGCAAAGCACTTTGAAATCTATAGCTTAAAAGAGCTAGATAAGAGCCTATTATCATCATCGTCACTATCTCTACTTTTCATTCTGTGCACACTAATATCTACCAGTATAGCTCTATCTTTGCAGGAAGTCCTGACATGATGTTCTAGGTCAGTATCTGCTGGAAAGGCAGCCCTGCATGGCCAGGAATTAATTTGATTTAAATCCCAGAAAAACAGAATTGTGGCTGCAGGCACAGACTGAATACAATGAGCACCCCAGGTTTCCATTCAGTGTGATAAATATTTCTGTCAACAGAATCTATACAAAATACCTAATTTTTTAATCTCAATCTATCACTGCCATTCATAAGTCTCCCTAAATCCCCTCCAATCTATCATTCAGTCAATGGATATATACCATACTCCACAAGCTCCAATAAACCATATAGAAAAAACACTGACAAGTTGTGCCTCTGGGCTTGATAGATGAAAAATATTCAAAGAGTTAAGACTTCTGCATGCAAAGGTGCTGAATAGCTGCTCAGTGACTAACATCCTTGCTTCCTGCATCATCCCTACTGTGACAGTATGGGCTTTTAAATGGTAATTTCTCCTCTTTTTAACATTTCATGCACAAGAGAAAGCCTTGAATTCAGTGCAACCCTTGTCTCAATGGCAGTGTGGAGTGTTTGTAAACATTTGACAAGGAAAGAAGATTTAGGGCAGGATAATAAGCCTGTGGACCTCAGAACTTCTCTTTTGTCACTGCCATTATGCACAAGCTACCATTGACAACTAATGAGTAAAATAAACTAAATCCACAAAGCATTCAGCCCCTTGAGATCAGACAAATCCCCCTTCTCTTTGTTAGGAACCCCTCTCCTTGAAGGGGAAAAACTAACCTATTTCTTATGCTACTACAGGTTGAAACCTGATTTCTTTTCCCCAAGCCTTTCACACCTCCCATTATTCTCTCCAGATTACAGGGCAAATAGCAGAAATTGCAATGGAGCTAAGTGGGGTGCCCTTTGCAAAAGGAATAGAAAAAGGGCTCACCAAGAAAAAAAAGAGCGCAGCAGGCAAATTGATTCATTGGGAGACTAAGCTCTACGCGCACTAACCTTTCAAAGACTAGAGAGAAGAATGGGAGTCACTGATGGCTGAACAATGTCTTCTCGGTGCCCATCCTTCAGTTCATGTGGTAATGGAAAACTGTTGTTTTTTTTAAACTAAGAAACCCGTGTAACTTCTTTGAGTTTCTATTATTAGTAGGCACTGTTTAGTTTCCTTTCTGCCAAAAGTATCACAAAACACTCCTCCAGCGGTTAGATTAGATAGATAATTATAGTCTACAAAAGCTAATATAAGAAACGGATGTTACTTGTAATATATCATGCTAATGGATAAAAAGTTCATTTCATCTTCAAAGAGGCAAGTTACCTTTATTTTCCCCTTTGGTTTATATCATGCACAAGCAAATTGCCAGCAAGTCCTTCACTTTAGACGGGATTTATTTTGAAAGATGATTAACTCTTCTTATCTACTAGTACAGACTAGCATTTGTCATGCTTTGTGACACACTACAGTTGGCCCCTGCATGGTGTGCAAGGAAAGGAGATCATATTAGGGGTCAGGGCTGGCTTTAGGCCTATTCGCCCGATTCCCCGGAATCGGACCTTGTGCCTAAGAGGGCCACACGCCTTAGGTGCCTTTTTAATTTTTTTTACTCATCCTGGTGGCAGTCCACTCCGCCGGGGTCTTTGGTGGCCCCGCTCCCCTGGCCAGAGCTCCGGCTGGAGTGCAGCAAGCCCTGCGGCCCTGTTCTCCCAGCTAGAGCGCCAGCTGGAGCGCGGCAGCCCCACAGCCCCGCGACTGCAGCTCCAGCTGCCGTGGCAGCCCCACGGCCCCCCTCCCCTGACTGGTAATCAGAAGTGCTACTGAAGACTGGGGCAGCCCGGTGAGTACAAGCCCCACCCCCCAGGTATCGGGCCCCACACTTGCTAAAGCTGGCCCTATTAGAGGTACACCCACTGTCTATGCTACCCGGTGCCGAGGGAGCAGGAAGAGACTTAGCCATTACCCTACTCCTCTCCACACCAGCCCCCTCAGCTTGTCGGGCATAGAAGAAAGCCCCAGGCTGCATCATGCTTAAGGGAGGTAAAGCATATGTCTCCTACTGGGATGATGTGACTCCTCAACACCCACAGTGCTTAAATGTCATAATTTCTGTTTTAGGCTGGTTTCTCACCTCTTTTGTTTGAACAAGTTTGATATAGGATAGGATTTTTAAAAGTGATCAGTTTTGGTCTAACTCTGCTCACTTTGAAATCAATGCATGGTTTTTAATGATTATTATTAGTAGTAGTAGTACTGAATGTTTTTTGAAAATCCCACCCTAAGGGCAAAAATAAACTTATTCTTCCATATCTAATGACTGCAGGTTTGAACGTAGCCCAGCTTTAGCTTGTTTGTAGCATACGGATGGAGGTGCTATACGCCATTTCTGGACAGATCACTATATATCAGAAATGTCACATCACTCAACTGCTGTAAACTTATAAGTAAACCTACACATTACACCTGTGAGCTCTGATCTACTGAAGCTGCTTCATTGATTGTGAGAGGAAAAGCATGGCACTTCCATTTGAAAAAGAGCTTTTCTAGCAATGGCTAGAGGAAAAGTAGTCTGCCACACTTTTAAAATGATCCATTTCACTTTCATGTATTAAATATATATTTTTTTAAATCCCCCATTTGAAGTGTGAGGTGATCTCAGGATTTTGTTTACTTCAACTTCATGCTTATGGTTTATGACATCACCAGAAACTGTTGCTGGAATTATAGCTTCATAATTCACTTAGGCTGGTGATTCCCATTCTTCAGTATTTATTATGCTCCTGTAAAAGTCACAGAGGTGATCGCACTACTGGATTTGTGTTGCATTATTAAATGTGATTGTATACTTGTGGGTTCAGAAAAAGAATTCAATAAGTTCATGAAAGATAGGTCCAGCAATGGCTATTGGCCAAGATGGTCAGGGATGCAACCCCACTCTTTGGGTGTCCCTAAACCTCTGGCTACAGATACTGGGACTATAATAATATAATAGATGGAGATATACCTATCTCATAGAACTGGAAGGGACCCTGACGGGTCATTGAGTCCAGCCCCCTGCCTTCACTAGCAGGACCAAGTACTGATTTGCCCCAGATCTCTAAGTAGCCCCCTCAAGGTTTGAACTCACAACCCTGGGTTTAGCAGGCCAATGTTCAAACCACTGAGTCATCTCTCTCCCCCCATGTGACAAAGTATGGATGACTTGATAATTTCCATGTTCTATTCGTTCCCTTTGAAGCATCTGTCATTGGCCACTGTTGGAAAACAGTGTCTAGACTGATCATTGGTATGACCCCATGTGGCCATTCTTATTGCCTTAAGATCAGATGGTGCCTTTTCCTCTCCACTATCAGTATCCATGTCATTAGTTGACCCCATATCACTGTCTTTTGTGTTCTCAAATCAGTTATCAAGAAACTAGTCTGCTAATTACCTGTAGCATTCTTTTCTGCATTCCCCAAGTCCTCCTTGCTTGTCTCAGGACTTGCTCTGGAACATGAGGTTCATGTGAACAATCATCAGTCGCATCATCAATTGCATACTCCTGCCCTTCTTTTATATACTGGTGTCTCAGGGGCAAGAGTAGAAGATCATGCCGGACTGGAAGCATTTCCCTGGCTATTGGTTGGCATGTTGCCTTCAGGAGGATATCTGTTAACTCCTTTGTAGTCTGAGAGAAAATAGTAAAAAAGATGTAGCTACCAGAAAAAAAAAAAAAAAGCCAGGCCCAGTTGTACTCCTTGAACCACAAGACTGCTCCCTCTGGGTGCCGAATTGGTCATAAGACATTCAAAGGAGGAGAGACCAATGGCCCCAGGTTAGTGGAGGAGGATGGCTGTGTCCTAACTCTCCTACTCAGATCTGAACCTTAGAGTTCAGAACATGAGAAGCTAGCATGAGACCTCCAAAGCTTAATTACCAGCTTAGATCTGATATCGCTGCCACCAGCCAGAAGATTAGAGTGTCTGGCTCACTCTGGTCTCCCCAAAACCATCCCTGGGGAACCCCAAGACTCAGATTCCTTGAGTCTCACAACAAAGGGGAATAAACCATTTCCCTTCCCCCTCCTCCCCTCCAGGTGTTCCCTCCCTGGGTTCCTGGAGAGATATACAGATTCAAGCTCTGTGAATCTAAACAAAGGGATTCCACCCTCTTTACCTCCTCCCAGATTTCCCAGCCCTGGGGACCCAGGATACTCCCTGCTTCAAGTCCTTGAAACACAAGTACCAAGACATCTAATCTCTCTCCCCCCTCACCCAGAGGGTATGCAAAGTCAGGCTTAGTAAATCTAACACAAAGAGATTTTCCCCCTCCCTTCGTTTCTTAGCCTTAACCAGTGAAAAACACTCAAACAGGTCTTAAAAAGAAAGCTTTATATAAAAAGAATGAAAAAGGACATAAAAGGGTCTCTGTATCAAGGTGACAATATACAGGGTCAATTGCTTAAAAGAAAAATGAATAAACAGCCTTATCCAAAAAGACTACACTCCAGCAACTACACACATGTAAATACAAAAAAAAAAAACCAATATAAACCTATTGTCTTACTATCCTTGTACTTACAACTTGGAAACAGAAGATTAGAAAGCCTGGAGATTCCTGTGGTCACTCTCAGAGCCGAGAAAGAGAACAGACCAAGAACAAAGGACTCACACCCAAAACTTCCCTCCACCCAGATTTGAAAAAGTCTTGTTTCCTGATTGGTCCTCTGGTCAGGTGTTGTTTGTTACCCCTCTCCAGGTGAAAGAGACATTAACCCTTAGCTATCTGTTTATGACAGCTGTTAATGGGAGAGTGTTGTACCCTGAAGACAAGATACTGGGCTAGATCAAACATTGGTCTGACTCTGTATGACCATTCTTATATGAAAATGTCAGGAAAAAACATTAAAATTACATTTTAAAGAAAAGCCCAGCATACCTCAACAAGTAGATATATTTCTTCTGGTGCTGACATTTCAAGCAAACCTGGCCCAAGGTTGAAT
The DNA here is from genome assembly GCF_025201925.1 of Gopherus flavomarginatus. NCBI lineage: Eukaryota > Metazoa > Chordata > Testudines > Testudinidae > Gopherus > Gopherus flavomarginatus. The sequence goes on from NC_066619.1 coordinate 184,973,054, forward strand.
AAAGGCAGCAATAGGCTGTCTATTAATGTATTCATCATTTTCCTTGACTTTCATGCTTTTATTGAAATTCACTCTTCCCAGGGACTGCTTAGTAACCAAAGCTGGAAGAGGATATTGGCTGTATATAGAATACCATACAAACTATACAAAGAAACTTAGGCCCAGTGACAATAAAGCAACTGTAAAGTAGCATACAGAAAAGACAACTGCACACAGGACTCTAGCTCTCTTTAGTAGAAACAAGAACTTTAAGAATTCAAACCACTTAGAGTTCTGACTACATTTAACTGTATGTTATTTCTCTAAGACAAATACTACACATTTTCATCATTAAAAAGCTTTAACAATAGCTTAGCATATTAAAAATATTTCATACATTACAGAGTGCTATTTTAAACCTCAACTTTGATGGTCATGACACCAGAGATAGTTCCTCTTGCAACTCCCTGAGACCACATGCCATGTGCCAAGAATAGGTCTGCCACCCCCAACCCCTGTGTACACCTTTGCTTCTAACTAATCCAATATAAATATTTAATTAGTGAAACTTTGACAAGCCAGCATCTCCTGTCTCCAACTGCCTGTGCCATTCTAAGCATGTTTTAACCCTTAATGCCATATACAACATCAGGAAATCAAAAACATTCACATGGAAATTTGGTTGTTTTCCCCTTCCAACTCTCTTTAGTTGGAAAAGGAGACTTGATATCCTTCCTGTGCTGTGTCAACGCACCCTTTAATGCCACCTGCCACAGCTCTTGTAATATTATAGATTCTCTGTAAGAGCATACACTTGCGTAGTGGATCTTATCCTGCAAGATATTGAGCATTTCAGTTATAGGCAGTGGACTTCCAATTCCCATCTTTATCACATAGGAAATACCCAGCACATCACAGAACCAGACCCACTGAAGGTAGAGTGTACTTAAACATATTGTTGAAGACATGTCTTCTGTGCATGTAATATGTGATGTTAAATGTATGTATGTATATATCAATACTGCCAACTCTATGTGTTCAAAAATCACAAGTCAGGCCACTCAAAATCATGACATTGTTGAGCATTCTTTATTTACATCCTGTTTTTTTAAATCTTTGGTGAACATTCAGGTCACCTTTTCAAGCATTTCTCCACAATTATAAGCACTAAAAACATATTTGCTTTTTTTAAATGAAAGCTGAGATTCTAACATAGTTACATGAGTCCAGGAGCTGGAGCTTTAAGAATATCATGAGACTGATGTGTGCATATAGATAGAAACATATACACTCTACATAATGTATACACATATATATATACACATACAAACACACATACATACACACAAGAAAATATAATTGCAATTAAATATAGTATCAATATACCAGATATGTAGTAAAATAATTGCTCAAGAATCATAGCTACCCACAAACAGATTCACAAAACAGGTTAATACAGATTTTAAAAAGTGCTTTGAGAGCCTCATATGAACAGTAATCAAAAGTATCATCTTGAGCAAGATAACGGTGTCAACTACTAAAGCAAGGTAGGCAGAGTTTGGGGCAAAGATTGCAGC